>NC_134543.1:9251875-11680000 GCF_050624435.1 Tenrec ecaudatus
GTGCTGTCCATGGAAAGCTGGTGTTGCTAGGATGCTGAGCAGACTTCAGCAGAGCCGTTAGACGAAGAAGCACTAGGAAGAAAGGCCTGGTGACCTATTTATGAAGAGCCTACTCATAAAAATACCAGGGAGCACAATGGTCCAATTCCATGGGGCATGGGACTGCCATGTTCAGGGGCCAACTAGAGGACAGCTTGTCTGTCAGTTTGTCCCACTGTGGCGGCTTGTGTGTTGCTGTGGCGATGGAAGCTATGTCATGGGTATTTCGAATGCCAACAGGGCCACTCAAAGTGAACGGGTTTCAGCAGAGCTTCCAGCCTAAGAACAGGACACAGCTGCCCACACTAGAGGAAGTAGCTGCTGAAGACGTTGTGCATAGTTTCAAAATATTGTCAGTTCCTGAAGGTCTAATACATGGAAGCAGGACACTGTCACAGGTAGAGTTGGAGGATGGCCCCCCTCAGAGAGCACTCAACACGTGACTGGGGAGAACCTAATTTCTCAGAGTCGAGTCCACCACGTGACATGACTCGGGTCAAAGCTGTGGGAGGGGAGCCTTCGGGATCTCCATTTGATGGTGGGGATGATTCAAGGCAAGGAGAAACACTGCAAAAATCTGTCCATGATGAGAACTTGGAATGTGAGCAGCAGGAATCTAGGAAAACTGGAAGTCATCCAAAATGAAATGGAATGCGTAAAGATTGATATTGTGGGCGTTAATGAGTTGGACTGGTATTGACCATGGTTAATCAGAAAATCATGATTCACTATGCTGGTAATGACACAATCAAGAGGAATGACACCGCATTTATTGTCAAAAAGAACATTTGAAATTCAATTTTGAAGGACAGTGCTGTCTGTGATAAGATTGTATCTATTCGCCTTCAAGGATACATTCACTACAACTATTATTCAAATGTATGCACCAATCACTAAAGCTAGTGATGAAGAAATGGAAGACTTCTACCAACAACTTCAGTTGAAAATTAGTCAAACATGCAATCAAGATGCATTGACATGTATTGGAGATTGGAATGCAAACATTGGAAACAAAGGAAGGAAAAATAGTTGGAAAGTATGGACTTGGTGATAGAATTGACGTTGGAGACCACGTGACAGAATTTTGCAAGACCAGTGACTTGTTCAGAGCAATTACCTTTTTTAAAAAAAATTAGTAAATCATTTCACTGGGGGCTCTTACAGCTCTTATAACAATCCATGCATCAGTTGTATCAAACACATTTATACATATGTTGCCATCATCATTTTCAAAACATATTCTTTCTGCTTGAGCCTTTGGTGATTATCAGCTCCTCTTTTTTCTCCCTTCACCCCCATTTCTGTTGTCCACCCCCCTCGGGGTGAGTGTGTGTGTTATACATTGATCATTATAGTTGTTTCCCCATTTCTCCCCCCACCTTCCCCCGACCCTCACATTGACACTCCCATTACTGTTCCTGAGGGGTTTATATGTCCTGGATTCTGGGTGTCAAGAGTTCTTATCTGTACCAGTGTGCATGCTCTGGTCTAGCCAGATTTGTAAGGTAGAACTGGGGTCATGATAGTAGAGGGGGTCGGGGAGGAGGGAGCATTAAAGAACTAGAGAAATGTTGTGTGTTCCATCGGTGCTGTGCCGGACCCTGGCTGACTTGTTCTTTCTTTGTGACCCTTCTGTGGAGGAATGTCCAATTGTCTACAGAGGGCTTTGGGTCTCCACTCCAGTCCCCTGCACGTGCATCGATCAATATATTTGTTTATTTTGGGTCTTCTAATGCCTGATACCTGATCCATCGACACCTCATGATCATACAGGTTGGTGTGTTCTTCCATGTGGGCTTTGTTGCTTCCCTGCTAGATGGCCGCTTGTTTAACTTCAAGCCTTTAAGACCCCAGATGCTATATCTTTTAATCACCAGTCACCATCAACTTTCTTCACCACATTTGCTTATGCACCAATTTTGTCTTCAGTGATCCTGTTGGGCAGATGAGCATCACAGAAAGCTAGGTAATTGGAACAAAGTGTTTTGTGTTAAGGGAGGACTTGAGTAGAGACCCCATGCCCATCTGCTACCTTAATACTTAACATTTAAATATATGTACTTAGACCTCTATCTGTATCTTTATATATTAAGATATTTATGTGTGTGCATGCCTATATTTATACGTCAATAGATGTCTTTTGCCTCCTAGTTCTCTCCTCTATTTCTTTTTACTTTCCTCCGGTCACACTATCATGTTCGACCGTCATCCGACTCTCAGTACTTTGTCTGGCTACACTGCACTTGATCGAATCCCATCAGGTATTCTACGCCCTCCTTGCCATCAAGTTTAGATCTCTTATTGTTCCCTTGTCCCTGGGTTTGTTGGCTCCCCCTCCCTTTCCCTTGCCTCCTCCGGTCCCATGTCCCTCTGGAGCCATTGGCCTTAGTGTTTTCTCCTCAGGATTGGTTATCCTGCCTATCCCATATACATAGACACGAGAAACAAAGTACAAAGGGGGAGGGGGGCGGGCTATAAGTAGTTCCAGGTCTGGTTTTTTCCAATTGGATCTGGTGAAGTATCAACGCCTGGCCCTAGGTCTCTTTTGGGGATTCCTCTGGTACTTTATTGCTCTGCTCCCCTTGCTGCTCTGTTGCACTCCCTTTGTGGTTTGTTCTGGTGTGTGTGTGATAGTGTCAGACTGAGCTTACTTCCCACATTGTTTCTCCAGTGTTGCGCCCTGTAGTCCTGTGGGTCAATGAGGGGACGCCGTGTCTTGTGGTGGGGCCAGTCCTACGGCTCTCTCTGAGCATTGGCTGCTCTGAGCAGGAGTGTCGTCCTCAAGGCTTGGTGGGCCTGGATGTGGTGTTCTCTCTCTCTCTCTCTCTCTCTCTCTCTCTCTCTCTCTCTCTCTCTCTCTCTCTCGGTTTGCTCCCGTGTGATCTGAGCAGACCTGCCACTCTCCCTGGGCTGTATTTTCAGTATTGTCCTCTATAGTGCATCCTTCTGGGGAGGGGGACAAATGCCTTTATTTCAACAACACAAAAGGTGACAATACACATGAACTTCTTCAGGGGGAATGCACAGAAATCAAACTGACCACATCTGGGGAGAGCGATGGCAGAGAAGCGCCCTATCAGCAGCTAGAGCCAGGACAGGGGCTGACTGTGGCTCAGACCATAAATGGCTCATATGCTGGTTCAGGTAAAAGCTGAGGAAAATGACAACAAGTCCACGAGAGCCAAAATATGGCCTTGGATCTATCCCACCTGCGTTTTGAGAACATGTCGGGAATAGAGCGGATGCACTGAACACTAATGGCCGAAGACCCGGCGGGCTGTGACGGGACATCAGGACATCATTCATGAAGACAGCCAAAGGCCATTAAAAGGACGGGAACAAAAAAAAAGACCCATGTGGGTGCCAGGAGAGACACTGACACTTGAGCTTAATCATAGTCGAGGCGCATGGGTGAAATGATGACGCCCAAGAGCTAACCAGACAGGCAGCTGCAAAGCCAAAGTCAAATATCATCACGAAACGTGCAAGGATCTCGTTAGAACACCAAAAACAGAACAGGCTCAGCATCACTTAAACGGAAAGGACTCAAGGGGCTAGAAAGTCAAGCCTCAAGTTGCAATCTTGCAAGATTTGTGGGCAAAATGTTGAATGGCGCAGGACCCATTAGAAGAAGATGGAAAGAACACACGGAGTCACTGCCCCAAGAAGAATTAGCTGCAATTCCACCATGGCAGGAGGTAGCAGATGAGCAAGCACCAATGCTGCTGAAGGAAAAGGTCAAGCTGCATCGAAGGCATTCGCCCAAACAAGGCTCCAGGAATCGATGGAAAACCAGTTGACGTGTTTCAGTTAGCTGATGAAGCACTGGAAGCACTCACTCACGTGTGCCAGGAAACTGGGAAGCAGCTACTTGGTCAGCAGCCTGGAAGAGATCCATATGTGTGCCCTTTCCAGAGGTGAGTCAGCAGAATGTCCGAACTATCAAAAATATCGTTGATATTGAATGCAAGTAGCATTTCCTTGAAAGCCATCCAACAACAGTTGCATCAGCACATTGACAGGGAGCTGCCGGAGGTTCAGGGAAGATTCAGAAGAGGTCGTGGAACAAGGGGTCTCTTTGCTGAGTCAGGTGGATCTTGGCTGAAGGCAGAGAGTACCAGAAAGATGTTTACTTTCGTTTTATTGACTATGCCGAGGGATTCGACTGTGTGGATCATAACCACCTATGGAACCATGGGAATTCCAGAACACTTCATAGTGCTCACCTGGAACTTGTGTGTAGATCAGGAGACAATTGTGTGACCAGAACAATCACTTGTGTCAGACTTCTGGTCTCCAGGACTGTGAGAGAACATGCTTGTGTTGTTTTTGAGCCACTCGGTTTGTGGGAACTCGTGACAGTGGCCCAGGGAATGAATGTACACCTCGAGAAAGGCAGCGTGGGGGTTCATGCACGTGTAGGTGTGTCAGGCAGGGTTCTCTAGAGCAACGAAACAGAACACTTATGATTTTATAGATAGCTATAGCTATAGATAGATAAGTTTATATTAGCCCACACAGCAGTACAGAGGGCTCAGTTCAACTCACTTCCATAGCACAGTTAATATACTGGAAGTCCTTCAACTCACGTGGGCTTCAGGGTCCAAGGTCAAGGAAGCAGATAGTGGAGTCCTCCCTCAGGCAGGGCAGGCAGAGTCTGCCCACAGGCAGCCAGCAGCAGTGTGGGTCGCCAACCGTCAGTCGCTCGGGAGCTTAGGGAAGGAGGCCAGATGGGATATCAAACAAAAGCAATGAAAGGTGAAAGGATCCACCAGCCTCAAGTTCAAGCGATGTATGTGCGGCGCCAGGCGCATGGCAGAGCAGGCCTCAAAGGAGCCTCAAGCTCTAGCAACACGATCCACAGATTGTCCTGGCCCACAGGACGTGAGGATCACAGGTCGCAGCAGAGAACTAGCTACAGTGCGGCATGCAAACCCCAGTACCCTCTGATGACCAGAGAGCAAGAGAGAGAAGGGCGGGCCTACAGAGCCATTTATCTCTTTGCCCTCCAATCAAACTGTGACCCAATTAATCCCACATGTTCCTATTGGCCAGGTTGGCACAGTAAACCAACCTATCACAGAGGGTTCCCAGCTTGGTCCCTGTGGTGGTGTCCGCAGCTTCATAGGGAACACTGGGCCCACCCCTCTTCCTCTTTAGAGCTCTGCTCCCCTCCCACCATCTTGCTGCACAGAAATCTCACATCATCCGAGCCTTGAGTTCGTGCTCTGTCTCGCTTCTCCCAGCGTTGGGAGAAAGCATTGGCCCCATCCATGTCTTTTGGATGTTTGCATTTAAATTCACTATCGAGATTAAAGGCAAAGTGGTCTACATCCCACCCTCGTCTCACTTACAGACACACACAGTTAAGTCCCAAATAACAGGTCATTTTGCAAACACTGGCCTTCTGGCAAGGTGGAGGGTGACCACGCCCTTCCCTAAGTGCCAATCCACCGGAAGCGTGGCCCAGTGAAACGGGCACGCACCCCTCTTGCATCACAGCCTGCCTCACTCTCGCCTCACACCTCCGTGCTTGCTGCTGCTTTCTTTGGCCTTGCCTCTGCTAGGACTCGAACCTTCAACGTGTGGGTCAGCAGCAGGATTGTGTCTGTAGGCAGCAAGAGGGAAGCGCCTGCTTCCCTGGGATGCATGGTTGTTGTTGTAAGGTTCCATCGAGTTGCTTCTGATGGACGGCCACCCCGTGCACCACAGAAAGACACCCTGCTTGGTCCTACACCACCCTCGCGCGAGGCCCCTGCTGCAAGGTCTTCTTCGTTCAACGTCGCCCCACGACTTTACCAAGCATGTGGCCTTCTCCAGGGACCGGCAGGGTCTGTCCCAGAAGGCAAATAGCCACAGTCAGTTCTTCTCAGCACACACTCCCTCCTTTTCGGGCCTATCGAGTCTACGTGAGCTCAGAGGAGCCTGTGGCCAAGTTCACATCCAGCCCGGCTGGCTCTAAGCCCGCAGTCTCTCCCCAGCTCTGCTGCCCACGTGGTCTTGCCCCATTCCTCCTCCCCGCCCTAAACCTTTGAGAAGGAGGTTTATTTTCTGCTCCTCAAGGGGTCGGGGAGAAATTGCCTCTCCAGTCCTCTCGTCTTGGGAGAGACCCCAGCATTTTAATCGTCCCAGAAGAGTCTGAGGGTGAGGGGCTGAGGGCGGGGGTGGGCAATGGGGCAGGGGTGTGGTCACTCAACTCCCCTCCCCACAAGCTAGGTGGGGTACTGGGTTCCTCATTTTAAGTTCTCCCAGCCCCTCAAACTTTGAAGCTTAATAGCTTTAAAATCTTACAAGTTGTAAAAGTAATTAGAGCAATAATCTTAAGAAGAAGCAGAATGCGGCCTTCAAAGGCCGGTGACGGTTCTCACTTCGCCTCCGAGTGGCCCTGGCCGCTGGAGCCCTGAGGAAACGCAGAGGCGCCCTGCGAATTTGTTGATGCCACTTTGGACAGACTGTTTATTTTCATGATTTCATGGAAGAATTTTAATTTAATGAGTGTTTTATGCTCTAATGTAAAGCATCGCTCCAGCCCTGTAATTACTGGGTCAAAGCCTCTCTCCAGAAGCAGTGGCAGCCCCCACCCTGCTGCAGGCCTGAACTTTGTATCTGAATCAGGCCCCCTCCCTGGGCAGGGTGGAGGGAACCTGGTGGCTGGGCCCTGCTACCGGGGTCTCATCCAAACTGCCCAGACTGTGGGGATACTTAATGGAACTGGAAATTAGGGACAAGAAGGGGGTATCTCCAATTCCTCCCCCCTCCCCCAAATCCTGGAGCTGGTGGCACCCAGGACAAGTGTCTCTTCCTCCTGCTCAGAGTCTTCTCCCTACCCAGAAACCATGGACTGGCCCTCCTTCTCCTCAGGGCCGTGCCACCAGGCTGTTTCAGACACGCATACTTCATCGTTGCAACGTCTTTCTTTTTAAAGGAGGGTATTGCTTTTAAATATATGCATGCCTTGCACATTGAAACGACTCCTATTTCCTCTCTCTACTTTAGAACATGGGAGGGACGTTTATGCAGCCTAGTCCAGGAGCCAGTCATGCAGCCTAGTCCAGGAGACAGTCCCTCTGTCCCTCTTGATGCTCAAGAATTTGGGCTCAGCAACTCACTGAAGGCTGGTGGTTTGAACCTGCTCAGCAGTGCCTCGCAAGAAAGGCCTGGTGATCTGCCACCATAAAGTCGATAGCCAGGAAGAGCCATGGGCCGTCCTGCCCTGCGATACCCAGGGGCAGGCAGAAAACCTGCACTGGGTCCCCTGGATTGGGGACCTGTAGCTTCCGTGAGGTATTCCAGGGGGCTTAGGGCTCTGATCTTCTCTGTCCCTCCCAGCCCCCACCCCTGGCTTCCCCCCTCTCCCAGTTCTCCCCAGGGCATCCCATGGGCGCCTGGCTGTTCCCTAATGAAGCCCAGGATGGTCTTTCCAGATGGGGATGGTGAACCTCATCTTTCATCCTCCGCAGCCTCGTCCCTGGATGAGGGATCCCCAAGCAAGCCACCGGAATGTCTTCTGGGGGTGTATTTTTCATGTTAAGCTGCTCAGATTTATGCTCATTGTTCCAGGTCTGACTGTGCAATTTGAGAACCCGCCGCTTCCCATGGCGACGAAGGAACGTGTGTGGCGGAGGGGCGCTGCAGAGTGGGGTGGTGGTTACTCCTCAACCTCGGACGGACCGTCTGGTGGACCTGGCCCCGCCCCGCCCCGTCCTGTCCCGACAAGACTCACTGCTGTGAGCGCTGGGGCCGCATCCCACTGCGTGCCTAGGGCCCTCGTCATTCACGCTCCCACCCCCTGGAACACAGGGCCTGTGGGATCCTCTTAAGGATCCACCCTCGGTGACTAACCAGAAGGTCAGAGGTTGGAAGCCTGACCTGCTGCTCTGTGGAAGGAAGACTGGGCCTTCTCCTGTCCAGAGTCACAGTCTGGCAAACTCACAGGGGCAGTTCTACCCTGGTCTGTGGGGTGGCCTTGAGTCAGCATGGACCCCACCGATGGCAGGGAGAGTCCTCAGAGCACACGAGCCCCCAGAGGCTGAGTACAGGCCGGGTGGACAAGGCCTGCACCTGGCAGCTTCGGGACTCCCTTCTCCAGGCTCCTTCTCACAAGGGTTTCCCACATTTAGTGGAGGTGTTGGGGCATGCCCTTTACATCAGCACATTTAAATGTCAGGTAAGCTCCATGCAGTCTTGCTGGGCAGCCTGAGGGGACTCGGGCTCGAGGCGCACTGTGCATGCCAGGGGAATGATGGGCTGGGGGTGTTTGCAATGGCTGGGTTCTCAGAAGCCGGTTGCCAGGCCTTGCTTTGTAGGTGTGTCAGAGGGTGCTTCAAGCTCTCACCCTTCTTTAAGCAGACAAGCACGTGGAGCATTTTATTTGGGACAGACTCGTACTTAAAAAGGCGGGGAGGGAGTCCCGGTGGAGCAGTGGATACACATTGGGCTGCTGACCACAAGGCCAGGGCTTCAAACACACCAGCCGCTGCTCCCGGGGAGAAAGAGGAGACTTTCTACTCCTTTCTCCAAGAGTCACAGTCTCAGAAACCCACAGCTCTACCTGGTCCTCTCGGACGGTGGTTCTCAGCCTTCCTCATGCTGCGACCCTTTCATACAGTTCCTCGTGTGGTGGGGACCATTTTCATTGCTACTTCATCACTGTCATTTTAGTACTGTGATGAATCGGGCGGCCCCTGTGAAAGGGTTGTTTGACCCCCAAAGGAGTCTCGACCCACAAGTTGAGAACCGCTGCTCTGGGGTCACCGTGAGTTGGAATCGACTCAACAGCAGGGAGTGCGAGTTTTTATCCTAAAAAACACAGAAACTCCAGAATTGATTGCCGACCCGAAATCCCCATCGAGCTGGCAGTCCTGCATTTAACCCGGCAGCTGGATTTTCAGGTACGGGCTACCTTCCCTCAAGGACCAACCCTCAAACTCACTGCCGTTCTGACTCACAGAGTAGGACCACCCCTGCGGGTTTCCAAGATGGTACTTGGTAAGGGGGAAGTAGAAAGCCTCATCCGGCTTCCCCTGAGAGGATGATGGTTTCCAACTGCTGACCTTGAGGCTAGTGGACCAGTGCACAACCACTATGCCACCAGGGCTCGACGTGTCAACTGTAAACTGTAGGTCCTTGGCAGAGCCCACCGGCACCTGGCACCTGGGTTTGTGTCGGCTGTTTCGTCTGAAATGGGGAGTGGGATTTTTTGCCTGGAGCAGGCAGTCTGCAGTCACAGCCCCTGACGCTCCTGGCGTGCCACCCGAGACAGCTTCTCTCCCAGTCTGCTCTCCAAGGCGTCTGAGCCAGGCACCCTAAGCCGGCTTTCTGGGGCCTGGATTCTCTATGGCAGTCTGCTGGCGAGCTCCCATAGCAGCCTCGAGAAGCCCCCGAGGGGAGCACCTTTAGTAGCGAATGGAGCCAACGCGGCTTACTTAGCCACGGCCTCAATGAGGAGCCCTGGCAGCGCCAAGGTGAGGCGCCGCTGCCATCCTTGGAAGTGTGCTTGCCGGGGAAACAGAGGCTTAGAAAAGAGGGATCCTTGGTCCATTGCCGCATCCGGCTGTAGGCCTAGGACGGGCACACACCCGGGCCTGCAGCTGTAGGCCTAGGACGGGCACACACCCGGGCCTGCCTGCCTCAAAGCCTGTGTCGCAGCGGCCTCTCCAAGCCTGTCTTTCGGAAAAGCACTGCTTCGGGTACTGGGTCAGCGATCCCTGAGTGACACCCCTGTGCCCCATTTGTCTCCTTGGGAAAGCCCTAAGTCCCGAGTCGAAAGGCATCTGAAACGGGTTTAGGCTATTTTAATCCTGCAATCCCCGGGGCGGGACTGGAAGGTTTTGTGTTTTTTTTCGTTCTCTCTCTCTCTTCCCCCAGCACCAGCATCTTGGTGGAAAACGCACTTCTCATTTTGCGCCTCCGCAGCCGCGAAATTGTCCCCTGGATTCATTTCAAAGCACGAGGCAAAGCAGCGGGGACGACTGCAATTCCTACGCCGTAGTTGCTCTTTTTAACTCAATTATGTTTTGACAATTCGGAATGAAACTCGGGGGCATGTCTTTGTTTAAGCCGGCGGCCCGCATCGCAACCGTCAGCTCTAGGTCCATGGCTAGTGTCAGGACTAATGATCTTTGACAAGGGCATTTAGCGGTTGTAATTCAAATCTAATTCAGAACATCTTAGCACCGAACCTGTCAGGCCCTTGAAACACACGGAAAGTGCAAAACCAAGGGCAGCCGTCCCACAGCCAGCTCTGTGTGGCATCAAGCTGGTATGTCAACAAGAGCGGTTGCAATTAGGGCTTCTTTCAAGCGCACTAAACTAATTTACAGGACTCTGGAAAGTGGGAACGGGACCTGGGGCTCGCCAGCCATCGCGGGGCTTCTCCGTTTCAGATCCTCAGCACAGGAACGTGTGACTTGACTTCGGTGTTGACTGGCGCGGCTGTGAGGCCGTCTTCTGTTGTCTGCGTCATGTGGGCCCCTAAAAATAGATGCGCTTAAAAACGTCCCCGCGTGTGTATTTAAGGCAAAATAATAATAGGTGCCCCCCAACCACTAAACACACACACACACGCACTCACACACGTGCACACACACGTGCGCGCGCACGCTGCCTTGTCAGGCCCTATTAGGCTCATGCTGTGGGTTTGTTGACCGCCCCCGCACCCCCAGCGGCGCTGCACCTAGTTATTATTTGTGGGTGCTGCTCGTAATCAAATCTGTCTTAATTGGGGAGTATTTTTCCTGAAGGCAGTTGGCTTGGATGGTTTGACTCAGACCGAGGAGGAGACACCAGGCTGGATCAAGGGGACTGAGGGACCCACCGGCCACGGACGGGCTGATGGCGACCAGCGGGCGACCCTCTCCTCTCTGGGAAGCCGGGCTCTCGGCACCTCTGTCCACCCCCCTCCGCCCCGCCCGCTGTCGCAAGGACACAGGCTAACGGGCATGTTTGCAGGTTTCTCTTTTATGATTTATCTCCTTTTTACGCTCGACAATATAGACCCTCCCCTCGGGGGACTCGTAAATGTGATTTTACTTCCCAAATTACAAAGCTAGTCAATTATTCTGGACGGAGCCATTCATCCAAAAGGGTGGGTAATGGGATGTGTTAACCATCAGGAAATTTTACACCAATTGGAATTATAAACACCAGGTTTTAGAAAGGAAAGACGAAGCGAGCGAGCAAAGGCACGGGGAAAGCAGCCGGGCAAGCGGTCGCAGCCGGCTCTACTTAGGCAGGCTGCCGGGGAGGGCGCCCAGGGCAGGCCCGTGCATGCGTGGAAGCCCGCCCCACTGAGCAGCCTGGCTCTGTCCCGACTGCGAAGAGGGACAGGAGAGGCTGGTCTTGTGCCCATGTTCTCACCCAGCCCTCGTGACCCGTGGGGGCCTCTTCACCCGCAGGCTCTCCCTGTGGCTCTGCGGGGATGCTGGACCGTGCTGCTGGGGTGCGGCGGTATTCCTGTGAGCGTCCCCAGGAAGACAGACTAGGAAGGCAGACCTGGAGATCCCCTTTGAGAATAAGCCAATGGAGCAGAGCCCCCAAACCCACCTGTAGACAATGGGACAACCCCTCACAGAAGGGTCACAAGGAAGGGATGAGTCAACCAGGGCTTAGCATAGCACCGATGAAGCACACAATATTCCTGTGGTTCCCTGAGGCTTCCTCACCCCCCACTATCATGACCCCAGTCCTGCCTTTCGCTTCGGGTTGGACCAGAGCATGTACAACAGGTGCAGATCAGAGATAAGAGCTCGTGACACATGGAATCCAGGAACAGGAATGGGAGTAGCGATACCAGGAGGGGAAGGGGAGAGGAGGGGAGAGGAGGGGAGAGGAGGGGAGAGGAGGGGAGAGGAGGGGAGAAAGGGGAAACCGATCACAATGAGCAACACAAAACCACCCCCACCCAACCACCTGGTGGGGGGTGTGAACAACAGAAACTGCGAGGGAAGAGAGACAGTGGTTGGTGTATGATATGAAAATAATATTAATATATAATTTATTAAGGGGTCTCAAGGGTGGGGGGTGGAGGGGAAAGAGAGCAGCTGATCCCAAGGGCTCAAGAGAAAGTACATGTCTAGAAAAGAACGATGGCAACCTCTGTACAAATAGACAATGCAATCGGTGCATGGATTTTATAAGAGTTGTAAGAGCCCCCAATAAAATGATCTTTTAATAATAATAAAAAAATCAGGGTGAAAGCACAATAAAATAACCGTGTCATAAAAATAGAAAGAAAGAAAGAAAGAAAAGAAGGCAACATGAACCTTTGGGATTCAGTGCCGGAAGATGGCCCTGGGCTGGGAGGCACAGACTCGACAGAGGCTGGAAAAGTTGGTGCCTCGGCTGATCTTCGGGTTGGCTGATGCTCGAGTATATACGGTAATCCTAAGTGTCCAGGTTTTGTTTCTCTAGAGAACCCTACCTAACACAGATGGGCTGCCACACACACACACACACACACGCACGCACGCACGCACACACACACGCACACACACTTGTTATTTGTTTCTTTAAAAAAAAAAGTCCGTCCAGAGTCCTTATCCTCAAACCTAAATAGCGGTTTGAGTGGGGTGAAAATAAAGGGGGAAGAAAAGTAAAATGGAAATGAATGTGGAGTCTTAGTGGCAAACAAATTCATCTCAGTAGAAGGAGGAGGAGGAGGAGGAGGAGGAGGAGGAGGAGGAGGAGGAGGAGGAGGAGGAGGAGAAGCAGCTGTATTGGTTCTTGCACCTGGTATAACACCTGGCCACATTTTGATGGTGTATACAGAAAATTATTCTCAACCCCACAGGGGCAGCGAGGCTGTCTGCTTTGTGCTCCATTTCCCAGTCACCAGAACAGGGTTGGCCTACAGTCCAAAGGACACTTGGTAAAATTAAAACCACCTCGATATAAAATGCTTTTTTGACTTGAAACAGAAGCAGGTGTCTTTAGCAGATCAGGAATACAGTCAATCTCAGATCAAGATCCAGAGTCGTATGTACCAAAGCCATCGAGTCAATGCCCACTCATAGGCACCCCGTAGGATGGGGTAGAACAACCCCTGTGAGTTTCTGAGACTGTAACTCTTTTTAAAAAATATTATTAAAAGATCATTTTATTGGGGACTCTTACAGCTCTTGTTACAATCCATACATCGATTACATCAGGCATGTTTGTACATACGTTGCCTTCATTCTTGCCTAGACATTTGCTTTCTATTGAGCCTTAGTATCAGCTCCTCTTCCTCCCAGCCACCCTCATACCCCCTTGATAGATTATAAATTATTATTATTTTCATATCTTATACTGACCACTGTCTCTCTTCCCCCATGTTTTCTGCTGTTCTTCCCCCTAAAGAGGGGTGTATGGTTATGCGTCGATCATTGTGATCGGGTTCCCCTTGCTCTCTTCCTCTCTCCCCCTTCTCCGTACCCTTTGGTATTGCTAATCCCACTCCTGTGCCTGGATTCTGGGTGTCATGTGCCCTCACCATTTATCAATACTTGTGTACGTGCTCCGGTCTGGTCTGAATTGGGAAGCAGCACTGGGGCCCTGATAGTGGGGGGTGAGGAAGCCTCAAGGAGCCCGAGGAGTACTCTGTGACTGGAACACTTATTGAAAGTAGAAGGCCTCATCTTTCTCCCACAGGGCGCCTGGTGGGTTTGAACTGCTAGTTTTGTGATTGGCTGTCCAGGGTGTAACCACTAGGACTCCCTGGTGTTGCGTATAAGCACTATTGAATTTAGGAACTGGACAAACTGCAGACTAGCATCGCTATGTCTTGGTTTTATTCAGAAAGTTCTAGAGAGTACACGAAGGCCCGGAGAAGGGCTGACTACCGGAAAGAAGGATTATTATTGTTGGTGGAGAGACACTTACTGATTTAGAAAGAATGCACTTTGTTGTTCTCAGACCTGGTCGGTTGTGACTCAGAGTGACCCTGTGCATGACCGAATGAAACGCCGCCCTGAAAGACATCTTTGCTACTTGAGCCCACCGTGTAGCCGCTGTGTGATCCATCTCACCAATGAGCCCCTACCAAGCATGATGTCCTTCTCTAGGGATGGGTCCCTCTGATGACCTGACAAGGGAGACAGTTTCTTCGTCCTTTCCAAGGAGCCTTCTGGCTGTATTTCCCCCAAGACTATTGGCTTGTCCCCCTGGCTGTCCCTGTTCAACCTAGCCAATATCCGTCACCCACTCCCAAACGCCAATTCAGCAGCTCCCCTCGGGCCTCACTCGTTCGCTGGCCAGCTTTCACCTACATCCGGGGGCAGCTGAGTCCTCAAAGCGGCATTTTTGCTTGTGGACACCTGTGCCCCGGAAAACGGGCACAATCGTTTTCTCATGGCGGTGACTGCGTCACCCTTCCCCTTGAACTTCCCCCTAGGTGTGGTGGCTACTCCCTTAGCTTCCCGGATGCGGTTATGCCAGTGTTCTGTCAACTGGCGATTGTCAATACATTTGGAAAGTTCCTGTTTTTTAGTAGTTTTCTTTTTTTTGGGTAGTGGTAGTGAATAATATGCCCAATGCAATAATACATCACTTGGTTTCTTGACGGATCTTTCTGTGGACATTAACTGGAGATCTAAGTAGATGGCATCCGCGACAGCTTCAATTTCTTTGTCATTTATCATGATGCCGTTTATCGGTCCAATTGTAAGGATTTTTTTCAAGTGCTCAAGAATCATTCGTACTGAAGGCTAGAGGCCTTTGCCTTTCCTCAGCTAGCGCTTCCAGTCACGTTCAATTTCAGCAGCAAGGCTGTGCCCAGGGTCTTCCTCCGAACTCGATGCCACCTTCTTCCGATAGTCGAGCTTCTCGGGTTCTGTGTTCGGCACAGAGGTTAAATCTGGTGAAAGGGCATAAGCTCGACACTGATCTCTCGGGATTTTAAACCACCCAGCGCCCCCTTGGTTCTGTCTCAGTGGCTGCCTCTTGATGCACGCACAGGGCCCTCATGAGCACAAGGAAGCATTCTAGAAGTCCCGTTCTTCTCCAAACTATCCATCGTCTGTTAGGGTCCTCAGAGTCACACGCCTGTGTGCTCACTGGTAGTGTTAAAGTCTTGTGGCGTTAATAACATTGCATTAACTCGGCTGATCATAAAACAAACACACAAAACCAGGAGCTTTTAAAATATATTAACCACGAGCAGTTGACAGTATAACAGAACAACCACACGCTGAACGATAAATGGATGTGTTCAATACCTGGGATCGAAGTTTAGTAAGTCCTGGGCCAGGATGACGGACATGAGAAAACAATTGTGTCCGATTTCCAGGGCACAAGGAAGATGGTCTGAGGGATGGAAACGATCTTGGCTTCATAGGAGGGAGAATGCAATCGTATGAAAATACCAATTGGTCTCAATGAATGCATAAATTTAACACAATGTTCCTAGTAAAAGTTTAAAAAAGGCATTAAAAAACCTTTTTATCATGGTATTGGATGTCAAAGCCGTCCTGAGGTCTACATAACTAATCAATGACACCGAAATGAAAAATACTAGGGAGATGAAATGCACAACAAAGCTACCGTAACAGAAAGAGCGTGGCATTGATGTAGGAGCAAACAAAACACAACCAAAGGCTCAGGAACAGATTCAAGGAACAGACTCAAGCCTTAGGATAGATGGTGACTAAAATCAGTGGGAAGAAAGAAATGGTATTCTGGTTATCGAGGGGGGAAGAAAAGACCATTACCTCATACCACAAACCCAAATGCGAAACTCACTACCACCGAGTCAATTCTGACTCATAGTGACCCTACAGGAGAGAGAAGACCTGTCTCTGCAGGTTTCCTTATGGCTGCAGAAGCCTCGTCTTTTTGCTGTGGAGCGGCTGGTGGTTTGGAACTGCTGAACTGCTGACTACTACATCACTATTCCTGCTGTGTTGAGTGTAAAAATCAAACACAAGGTAAACCTGGGAGCTAAAGGAAAGCACACTTGAAGATTTACAGTCTTCGGGTGAACAAGAAAGACTTGTGCAACGCCGTGGGTTTCCAAACTGCCATCATCTATTGCCATAACATGACTGGCTTTAAAGAGAGATGGATTGTTCCAGAGGCTAAAAGTCCAAACCGGGATGTCGGCTGTGTCAACTCTCCTAAGGGTCCTGACACAGGGACTGCCCCATGCCTGTTCTGCCTATAGCTTTGGGCGGCTGTTGGCAGTTCTTGGGGTTCCTTTGCTGACTGACGGTATCTCTGACTGGTGTCTTCTCCTGAGTGGGATCTTGTCTCTGGGTCTATCCTCCTCTTTATAAGACACTCATCATTGTGACAGCCGTGAAGGTGTCCCGGTTATGCCTTGAGCTGCAAGGTCAGCAACTCGAAACCTCCTGCCCCTCGGTGGGAGACAGATGGGGCTTTCTACTCCTATAAAGAGTTACAGTCTCAGAAACCTACAGGGGCAGCTCTACCCTGTCCTCTAGGGTGCCTATGGGTCATTATTGACTCGATGGGAATGAGTTTGGGTTTTTATTGAACACAGCAACAATTGTGAGGATGGCACAGGACCCGGCAGTGTTATGCTCTGATGTACAGAGAATCCTTACAATTCTGAACTGACTCAAGAGCACCTAACAGAATCCATCTAGGATGAGGACCCACCCTGCTCCTGTGTGACCTTATACAGATCCACAAAGAGCAGTCTTCCTACTCCCATAAAGAGTTGCTGTCACAGAAACCCACAGGGGCAGGTCCACCCTGTCCTATGAGTCGGAATTAACTCGATGGCAGTGAGAGTCTCCGCGGTGTTCCCTCCCTGTGAGTTGGGAATGATAAGACCTGCCTCGTTGGACCTGTTCCTTTGGACACCTTATCTTTGGACACAGTGTCGGGAGAGACCAGTCCCTGGAACAGGACACCATGTTTGGTGAAGTAGGAGGGCATGGGAACAGGGGAAGACCTGGACACCGGGGCTGCAACCAGGGGCTCGAACCTAACACTGGTGAGGATGGTGCAGGCAGGGCAGTGTTTCCTTCTGTTGGGCATAGGGCTGCTCTGGGTCAGAACCAGCTCAACCGCACCTGGCAAGCACAATGTCTTGGGTGCTGCAAGCGTGCACAGGGATGGCATCAGCGATGTGCTCCGGCACAGGGTCTCCTCCCAGGGTGCTTGGCCAGCATTCGGGGAAGGGTAGTACCCCCATGCCAGTTCTTGCTGTTGGGGGTGACCTCCTGGCAACTTCTGCCCATGGAGGCTGCTGCCCGCCTACCAGCCAGCTCATTCAGAGGGATACTTCCTGCCCGGTGAGGTGGGGAGTAGGCTCGGGCCCCTGGGAACTGCCAATTTTAAACAAACCCCCGAATTCCAAGTCTCTTTATTTGGAATCCGAAGGTTCCTTTTACCGGAGCAAAAGCCAACTTTTGTTTGCACTGTAACCAAAGCCGATTTAAAAATAAGCCTGCTGACATATCCGTATGGAATTCTTTGAGGGAGAAAGAGGGATTGGTATGCGTATCTATAGCAACAGTTATTATTGGACTCCATTCCACCGTGGATCACCTCCGGTAGGCTAGACACGCCGTGTTATCTCTGATCTCAGTTAACAATGACATTCAGAGAGGCCGAGGGACCCGTCCGAACTCACACAGGCAGCACGCAGCCAGGCTGGCACACACCCTCGCAGACCAGCTCCAGGTATTTCAGAGGAGAGCTGTACCCACAGAGTTTTCAATGGCTCATTGAAAACAATAAATCATTTTATTAGGACATAATCCAGACATCATACCATTCAACAGTTCAGTCATATCAAACAAGCAGGGTTGTAAAAATGCTTCCACAATAATTTTCAAAACATTTTCTTCCTTTTGTGCTTCTTGATATCAGCTCCCCATTACCTGTCCCCCCCGCCCCCCGCCCTCCAGAAGCCCTTATTCTAGTTATTGTCTGTAGATTCACCCAACCTGGGTTTTGTACACTCAAAAACATAGAAAGACACAACAGAGAGTCAAGAATGCTATCAAAACTAACAAATTACAATGGATAAGCACCAATTTGAAAACCAAACAAACCACCCCACCCCACCCACGAAAATATTAAAAACCCAACCACTCTCAAAGTGTATCCAAAGGGAGATCAAATGACAAGATCTTAACCATTCAAGTCAGACTTTTCATTTTAATCTATGATCATCGCCTCTCCAATACTCTGTCCGATAACCAGGCATTCCCATCCCTCACTTATAGTCAGAGGAGAATCACTGGAGGCTCATTCCACGTAGAGATCCTGCAAATGTATTTTGGGCTTCCACTACCATAGCCTTCTGCAAACCAGAATCTCGCAATTTAAGCTCGGACACCATTCTCTCGTTCGGATTTGGATGATATAATTGACAATCCTTGAATCGCAGATGCTGGTGAGCTTCTTCCATTGGGGCTTAGTTGACGTCTCACTTCGATAACTGCTCATTTGAAAACAAGCTTTTAAGGACCAAGACACTATTCTCTCTGTTACCTGTGCACCATCCAATTTCTTCACCACGGTTTGCTACAGCACCCATGTCTTCTGTGTTTCCTTCATCGGGGTGCACACTGAGCAGGGCCATGTCATAGGAACTAACTGCTCCTAGATTAGAGCTAGGATTAAGTGTGAGATCGTGGATCACTTTTGCAAGGAGATCACCAGACCTTTCGCGTCTTTTCTCACTTTATTGATCCACCAACTGAACCGATAAGCAACATCATGATGAGCAGAGGAAAGATGGAGGATGTCAAGGATTTCATCAAGAAATCAAATGATGTCTCACCCTGGTGCTGCACTGGGCCTTTTTGAAGTGTGAAGGAGCAAAGATGTCACTTGAGGACTAAGATGTGCCTGGCCCAAGTCAGCGTAGTTTTCCTTCACTTCATGTGCATGTGAATGGTGGACAATGAATAGGGGAGACTGAAAAAGAAGGGATACAGTTGAATTCGGCTGTTGGCTGGAATGGTGCCTAGTCCAAGGACTACCAGAACAAACAAGTCCGTCTTGTTGGAAGTACACCGGAATGTTCCTTAAGAATGAGGCTAGTGAGACTATCTCGAGTACTTTGGTCGGGTTATCGGGAGAGACCACTTCCTGGAGAAGGACATCATGCTTGGTAGAGTAGAGGGTCAGCCAGCCAGAGGACGACTCGCAGAGATGGGCTGACACAATGGCTCTGACCATGGGCTCAAACAGCAGTGACTGTGAGGATGGCTTGGGACAGGGCAGTGTTTCATTCAGCTGCACATGGGGTCAGTCTGATGCAACTCGATGGCACCTTACAACAACAACAACAACAATAGCAGCAGTTTGTCTTTTGACCTTAATCATGTTTTTCTCCAGAGATTTTTGCTTTTACATTGTTATCAAACATAAGCACATGTACCGGTGTTTAATGGTTTCTAGATGATGCTGAGAAATCTCTCAATACCATCCACCTGAGGATGTCCCTGCCTTGCTCAGCACCCCGAGTGGCTTCTCCCTGGTTCTCGGCACAAAATTCCAGCATCTGGGTGTTGCCTCAGGGCCGAGCCTTTCACCCCTCCACTTCTCCTTCCCTACCTACAAGAGGGCTCCATCTATCCTGCCTTCTTGAGCTGTCTTGCGATTGTCCGGGAGGGAGTAAGCTTACGCTTCACTTGCTCTGACCTCTCCCTTCCCTCTCTGCCTGCTTTGGTCTCATTGGTGAAACCTCATGTTCTAAGTTCCTGTGAATGTGAGCAGGGTGGCAGCCCCCAGAGGTAGCTGTTCATGCTCCCTCCACCCAAGGACAGCCGTGAAGAGGGCATAGGTGGCTGTCCATGAAAGCTCCTTACTTGGCTGAAGACCCGGGCAGCCCTGGCAGACAGGTCCCACCTGGAAGAGCCCAGCAAGGCCCAGCAGCCCCATTTTTTAGAGCCTGTGTGTGAAGCATTTCTAGAAATGGCCTTGTTGTGACTCTAAATTGTCACTAATTTCCAAAATCACATCCTTGATTGCATAGGCCGGTATCATACTGACTGCACAAGGCACAGACCCCAGTGGGACGCGGCACATCCTCCTTAGCTCCTTCACAGAACAAGCCCATGGAGTCTGGTGACCATCACTAGAGGGAAGCATGGGAGTGCCCTGTCTGTCTGCTTAAATACCCGTATGCGATCTCATGAAAGCACCCTCCATAGGTCATACAAACAAGCATCTACACACACCTGATGTTTGACAAAGGGCTGACGCACATTCAGTGGCGGGGAGAGGCTTCTCAATCCGTGGTGCTGGAAACCCTGGATCTCCACCTGCAAAAGAATGACACAGGACCCTTCCTCACACCATATACAAAAAAGAACTCAAGATGGATCAAAGACCGAAATACAAACCAGAACCATAAGGATCATCAATGAAAAAAACAGGGACAAACTTAGAGGCCCTACAACAAGGCATAAAGACGCGACCGAACATAATAAAAAATACCCACATGATAGAAGACAAAGTAGAGGGCTGGACATTCATGGGCATCAAAAGACTTTGTCCAAACAATAAAAAGAGAACCCACAGATTGGGGGAAAATTATATGACAGCGATGCATCAGATAAAGGGCTAATTTCAAAAATGTATAGAAAATTACAACACCTGGACAGGAAACCCCACAAATAACCTAACCAGAAAGTGGGCCCAAGACGAGAACAGGCACTTTAAGAAAGATGACACCTAGGTGGCCAACAAGCAGATGAAGAAACGCTCCTGTTCACTAGCCATGAGCGAAAACAAATTAAACCGACGCTGAGATACCACCTCACACCAACACTCTTAGACAAACTCTGGGGAAAAAGAAGTGTGGGAGGCTTTGGAGTGATTGGAACACTCATTCCTAGCTGAGAGGGAGTTCAGACTTGTACAACCACTGTGGAAAACTGTCTGGGTGTTGCTGTGAGGACGCTATTTACTGGGGTAAGTGTTTACGTCAAGGAATGCTGGCGGCCCAGTGGGTTACACATTGGGCTGCTAACCACAAGGTCAGTGGTCCAAAACCACCAGTTCCTCCAAAGGGAGATAGAAAAGTTACAGTCTTAGGTCCTCACAGGGTCAGCTCTACTTGTCTGATCAGGCCGCTATGCGTCAGAGTCAACTGGATGGGAGTGAGTTTGGTGGCAACCGGAAGGCAAAGGCTTCGGTGACAGTACGCTTCCAGAAAGACTAGGCTGCTATTAGCCAACACTGACTCCCAGACTGCCACGAGGAGAGGGGCCCAAGGGTTCCTGAGACAGTTACCTTGATGGGCGCAGACTGCTCTATTTCCCAAATCCCCTCCTTTTCGCTCATAACCCAGCTCACCTTGGAGAGGAGCCTTGGGAACTCTAGGGAGCCCTTCTACTGGGCCCTATGGGGTCACACTCCCCCCACCCCTGCTGTGAGGTAGAATCGGCAGTGGTTTCAGTGTTGGAAAAAGGTTCACTGAAGTCAAGTGGAAGATATTCATAATGCCAGTGAGCCCCACCCACTCAGCGGAAGTGCCTCAGAGCAGACGGGGTGGGGGGGGGGAAATGAGAGGGAGGATGTCCACTTGGACATCTGACCTGTGGACCTAGGACCCAGGACAACAGGGAGTCCCAGGGCGGCTCTGGAACCAGTGCCCGCAGTCAGGAGAGCTGACTCCTCAAACTAAATCAAGGTCAAACTGAATCAATCAATCAATCAACCAATCAATCCATCTCTCGTTATATCTGTAAGAGCTCCCAATAAAATGATTTTTTTAAATCCACCTCTCTCTTTCCCTTCCCTTCTCCCGTCCCTCCCTCTCCAATCCTGTGTGTGTAATTTTAAAAAATTGTGAAAAAATGCCATTCTCTTTCAATTCAACCCCCAACACACACACCACACACACACACACACACACACACACACACACACACTTTTGAAGCCTGCTACAGGGTGAGTCGAAATACTGCTTCCCAGGTTCCAGCTCATACGTGCGTGTATTACTCCACATGAAACATGCTTACACATGCCTCTGCCATCATGCATGCCACAGACAAGTCCTCGCGACATCTCATCGTCTCCAGGGAGCCCTGGTGGCCCAGCGGTTCTGTGCCGGGCTGTGCTCCTCAAAGTCAGCGGTTTGAAGCCACCAGCTGCTCTGTGGGAGAAAGAGGGGGCTTTCTACTCCCGTAAGGAGTTACAGTCTCCGCTTGGTCTCAAACACATGTCTACTCAGATGGCGCCAATTTAGCCCCCCTTCTCCTCTTCCCTCTCCCAGCTCTCCTAGGAAGACCTTGGCTCTTACCCTCCCGTTCCCTTTCCCATCGGATCCAAACACTGGCCTGGGTCCTTGTAAAAGGAGGAAAAGAAACATTGAAGCTGCCCCCCAGTGCTCTTGGAGCTCAAGCTACTTTCAAACAGGGTCAAAGAAAAAAAGACCTCTTCTGAGACATCTGCAAACTCCACTAGCCCAATTAGCAAGAAGCGTACATGATCTTAAAGGACGCCGAATTAATTACCACCTGCAGCTGTGCTTTCTCCCCCAACCCTGCTGCTGCCCTGCCAGCCTGGTGAGAATGTGGCTGCTGTCGGGAGAGCCAGGGCCAGCCCAGACTCAGGAGCGGGCCGGAGATTCATAAGGAGGGGAGCGGTCTGCAGCAGAACTCCTGTCCTTCGTTGGCTGTGCAGACTGAGTTAAGTCAGTCTCAGAGGACATCACCAGCTGGTGGCAGCAATGGGGTCACACCCCCTTCCAGCTCCAAACATCAGAATTACAGCCAGGGGGACCCCAGACAACAACAACAACATTATGTACAAAGTATCTACAAATTCTCTGTACTGGTCCTCCAGACAGCCGATAAAACACCAGTTACTAATACAAGTAATTTTAAAAGAGTTACAGTCTCCGAAACTCACAGCAGGAGTTCTCCTCTGTCCTCCAGGTTTGGGACGACTCGACTCTGCTGCAGTGAGTTTGGGTTTGGTCGGAGTCTCCTTAGGGTGGCTTCGCACAAAAGGCCTTTCGATCAAAGTTGCGGCTTCCACAGGGGTTGGATGGGTCGGGTCAATTCAAGACAGCGAGCCGGGGTCAGAGGTTGTGGCGACTGTGTGTTGGGACCCACAGGGGGCTCTCCACTGTGACACATATGGTGTGGCCAGGAGTTGGAGTTGACTGGAAGACACTGTGTGTGTGTGTGTGTGTGTGTGTGTGTGTGTGTGTGTGTGTGTTCCTGGCTCTGAAACCTGGAGCAGAAACGTTCTCATCTGGGGCATTCCGGCAGGGGACATGCTCACACAAACACCACCTACAATCAGGTGTGCGCAGAGCATGCTGAAGGAACTCACACCGAGGAGGCAGCAGGCTCCGCAAAGCTACTTGGGTAGAATCCAGTGTGTCTGCAACGAGTGAAATCCGGAATAGGGGCTGGATCCTCGCTGTGGAAAGGATCTCAGAAGTGGGGTGGTAGCTCTCTCGAGCTATGTCCCTGCCCCGACCCCCAGGAGCTACGAAGGCTCCCTCATTGGGGCAAAGTGATTTTGCAAACATGATTAAGTGAAGAATCCCAAGAAGAGACCACCCTGGATTGCCCCAAACTCAAAATCAAGCTCCCTGCTGTTGAGTCACAGCGACCCCATAAGACAGAGAAGGACTGTCTCTGTGGATTTCTGAGGCTGAGAATCTCCAAGGGAGCAGGAAGGCCCATCTGTCTCCTTTGGAACGGCTGGTGGTTTTGAACTGCTGACCTTGTGCTTAGCAGCCCAATGGGCTACCAGGGGTCCTTTGGATTGCCCAGGTGGGGCCTACACCCAGTGACCAGTGTCACTGTGGATGAGGAGGCATCATGGGCATGGAGGAGAAGGCCACGTGAAGATGGCGGCAGAGGTGAAGAGATGATGCCACACCCAAGGAGATCAGGGGGCCCTGGGAGTGGAGCAGACACTGGGAGAACTTCCCAAGTCCTGCAGCCTCTTGATTTTAGACGTCTTGATTTTAGACTTCTAACTTGCAGACTCTGAGGGGGTAAAAGCCTGTCCTGTGTGGGCACTTCTCTTGGACACGATCAGAGAGGGTCAGAGTGACAGTCCTGCAGCAGCTGCTCCGCATACACTGCTGATGTTGGAAAGGCCCTTCCTGGAAGGGCTCACTGACAGCAGAGGGGCTCCCTTGTCCCTCTTTCCCATGGGAGGGTTGTGAGGGTCCCACAGGGCTCCAGCAGCCTGAGGACCTGTGGAAACAGTGCTCCAGACACCAGACCCTGCAGTTGTCTGTCCGTGTGGTTCACATGGGCAGAGCGCTCATCAGAGAGAACGCTCCCTGATAACATCGATGGGATTTGAATGAAACCACTACTTCCTTAGACTCAAAGGCTCATGCATGGCTGTGTAGGGAAATCTACCAGGGACCCCAAATACTGTAGAGTAGCAGCGTTTATTGAATCTGAGGAAAGAAGAATTTAGGGAGTGAGGTAGTTAGTTTATTGTGCCAGCCTGGTTGATAAACACATGTGGGGTTAATTGAAGAGCGGAGGCTATAAATGGCTCAGTGAACCTCACCTTTCTAGTTCTCGGGTCTCTTGCTTTCTGATGGTTGGACCAGGGTGCCCTTGCCTTAGCCAGTTTCCTGCTTCAGCTGGCAAGGCTCACTTCCTGCAAGACATCCCTGAGGAGAAGCCACATGGACCTACCCCGATGCAGTCCTGGGTGCTGGAGCAGCCATGTGGAGACCCCTGCCAGCGCTGTCATGCTTACACATTCATTGACTCAGCTTTCCTCCTGCAGTTGGTATCATTACATGTGTTTGTGAGATGGAGGAGGACTTTGTGGATTGGTATCGGACATATGGGTTAATGTTGGGCTTGTGGGCTTGGGCAGCACTGGGTTGGGATATTTTCTTGATGCACACTTAACCTTTATATAAAACTCTCTCTTATACATATGAGCTTCTGTGGATTTGTTTCTCTAAAGCACCCAGACTAACACAGGGAGCATCCATTTCTAGGAAAGGAAGCCCAGAAGTATTTATGGGGTTCCTATAACATCATGGCTCTCTGGGAATTTATATATATATATATATATATATATATATATATATATATATATATATATATATATACACAAACATACATACATACATACATACATACATACATACATAGAGAGAGGCTGTTTTGTAAATGTGGTATCTTTAGAGCTGGGTTTTAGCCATGAGTTTTTATTGCTGACATTTAAAATCAGAGCCGCCGCGCCCCCCCCCCCCCAATATAAGGCTTTGTACTCCCAGGAAGAGCTACAGCCTTAGAAACCCTGGTCAGGGGTGCTTGTTCCTCTGCTTCCTGTCCTTCTAGTCTCTTAGGGGAGTAAGTTCACACACACCCCCAACCACCCCTAGGGTAACCTCCAGCTGGCCACTGGCCCGAGGCCTCTGGATCTTGGTGCCTGGCTTTGCTGCTGTGGGCTGACCGCAGAGACCTGGGTCCTTGGGTACAAGGGGGACAGAAGGAAACCAAAAGCAAACAAGAAACCTCACTGCCGTCACATCAATTCTGACTCACAGGGACCCTATAGGACAGAGTAGAGCTGGCCCTGCGGGCAGTTTCTGAGACTGTCACTCTGTGAGCATAGAAAGCCTTCTTTCTCCCACAGAGCACCTGGTGGTTTCAAACTGCTGACCTTGTGGTTAGTAGCCTACCATGTAATTCACTATGCCATCAGGGCTTCTTGGGACCAAGGAGATGGAGGAAATGCCCAAGGGCACCTGCACAGCCCTGGCTCAAGCATGCCCGTTTATACCATGCACCGCACACTGGCTGGCTCCTTTACCTACGTGGTGTTACAGTGCTGCGGACCTGGAGCTGCTGTGAACCCATCTTACAGATGAGGGAGCTGAGGAGGCTGGGGTGAGTACTCCTCCAATGCAGCGGGATCCAAACCCAGGCAAGTCTAGCCCACCCCCAACCCCCTGCAGACCACTAGACTTTGCTGCTTGGAAAAGATGCCACAAGGTGACCTCTGGTCATAGAGGGCAAGGGCAGGGGGCAGTTCTCCACCCTGCGTTCTCTGGAGCGAATGCGTCCACAGAGGTGGGAGGGAAAGGGAGAGTTTGGTGTCTGCAGCTAGAGGCCAACCCACCGCCGCTGAGATAATCTAACTCACAGAACTGCTCCTGAGGGCTTCCGAGGCCACGGAGGCTTGTGGAGAAGACAGACTCCTTTCTCCCCAGAAGCAGCTGGTAGATTAGCAGCCAAGGGCTTAACCTACGGCATGACTAGGGCTTCAAAGCTAGAGGCCAACCAAGTTCTAGTGCCCGAGTGTGGCACTGTGAGGCTTTGGACTGCTGGCTGCAAGGCCAGTGGCTCGAACGCATCAGCTGCTCTGCAGGAGAACGAGGTATGTGCCTGTGGGCTCTCGTATAGATCAGCAGTCTCTGACACCCTGCAGAGAGTCGCTCAGCATCCAGATCAACACTATGGCAGTGGTTTGGGGCTTTGGCTTTGAGTATGGAGAGTGGCTTGGACTCCTGAAGCTACACAAGGGGTCTGAGGCTGCAGCCAAGTTGCTATGGAAACAGCCCATCGTAAGAGGGAGTCCATGATTACCTTCTGTGTGTCTCTATGATCTTTGTTCTAAGCTCGTCATCTGAACAAATCGTTAAGGAGGTTTCATTTTTGGGAGTCTGGATTCACTGATGTTCGTACCAAACTGGTTTTGGGTTTTGGCAACAAGCCAAGCGAGATGGCAAACTTGGTCAGTAGAGTCCTGGGACCTATGTGGAGAGACTTGCTTCTGAGGTGTGACTTTGGGGGCAGAGCTGTGTCCTGGTACGGAGCTGTGGATTTCGCCCCACGGACTCCATTTCTCATCCTTCTAGAGTATCAGTGCCGTCAAGAGAATTCTGCCAAAAGTCCTTGTCCCTCCCTCCCAAAAAGAGAGAAAAGAAACAGATCCACACTCTTCAAAAGTAGCAAGGTCCTACAAGACAAAGAAAGGCTGGAAATCCGACAAGCACAGACTTCAACAACAAGAGACACACAGTCTCATGCAGCGGGGCTCCAGGACAGGCCCTCGGAACAGAAAAGGAGCCTGGTGGAGGATTGCTGAAATCAAAGGTCTTCAGTTGATAGGATTGAACCAATGTTAATTCCTTGATATCAATCAGAGATTAATATAGTGATTCTTGTTGCTAGGTGCCCTCAAGTCCTTTCTGAACCACATGGGCCTCCATACAACAGAACAAAGCATCCTTATGTCTGCACGCACTTTACTGAAACCTGGGTGAGGAGTCTATGGGAACTGTGTACTATTGGCGTCCTTTCTCTTTAAGTCTAAAATTCATTTTTAAATGTTCAAAAAAGGTTGTCCTTCCAGGATTCAATGTCATTTCCCCTTTTGTCAACTCTTCTTTCTTCTAGCCTCTCTCTGACTTGATACACTGCATGCCATTTGGAGTGACCCGTAAGCAACTCTTAATTGCCTTTGCTAATGACTCCCCGAGCTCCAGGGCTCTGGCTCTATCAGCATGGCTCTATGTGGCTTGTCAACAGGAATACCTCACAGGGAGTGAGCATGTATCTGGCCTCCAGTAAGCTATTGATCTCTGTTTGCGCCTCCCAAATGAGGTCATCAAGCTGCGACCTGACTGACAGGCAAAACTCCACCCCTTCACAAGTTGATAGGAGATTATGTAACCTCCACACTCACCACCCTTGCCTGTAATAAGCATTCTGGCGGAATATCTTCCAATATAGGTTTGTTTATTCTTTTTACAATCCATAGTACTTTCAATATTCTTCACCAGCACCACGATTCGAATGCATCCAGTCTTTCTTATTCAGTGTCCATCGTTCACGTGCACATGAGGCAATGGAAATACCAGGCTCGAGTCAAGTGCATCTCAGTCCTCAAAGTAACATCTTAGCTTTTCAACACTCTCAAGAGGTCTCGTGTTACAAATTCACCCAATGCAATGTGTCGTGTGGTCTTCGGACTGCCGCTTCCATGAGCATTGATTGTGGATCCAAGCAAGAAAAAATCCTTGAGACCGTCAACCTTTTATCTATTTATCTTGATGTTACCTATTGGTCCAGTTGCGAGGATTTTGCTTTTCTTTACATTGAGTTGTAATCCCTACTGAAGGCTGCAGTCCTTGACCTTGATCAGCAAGTACTTCAAGTCCTCACTTTCAGCAAGCAAGCTTGTGTCATCTGCACACCACTGGTTGTTCAACTTTCTTCCAGCCCCTGATACCTCGTTCTTCTTCATATAATCCAGCTCTAGAAGGAATAAGTATGGTGAGCGATACAATCCTGACACACACTTTTCCTGTGTTTGAACTATGCAGTAGTCCTTTGTTCTGTCTGCACAACTGCCTCTTGATCCACGTACAGGTTCCACGTGATTGCAATATAGTGTTCTGGAATTCCTGTTCTTCTTAAGGCGATCCATACGCTGTTATGAGCCACACATTCCAGCCAAAAAAGCACAAGTAAATAGCTTTCTGATGTTCTCTGCTTTGAGCCAAAACCCATCTGACATCAGCAATGATAGCCCCTTTTCTATACCCTCGTCTTAATTATGCCTGAATTCTGGCAGCTCCTTGTCACTGTACTGCAGCAACCATTTATGGATGATATTCAGCAAAATTTTACCTCCACATGGTATCAATGATGTTGCTCTATAATTTGAGCATCCTGTTGGGTCACCTCTCTTCGGAATGGGCACAAAGATGGATCTCTTCCAGTCAGTTGGCCAAGCAACCGTCTTCCAATTTTCCTGGCATAGACGAATGAGCGAGTGTTTCCATTGATCCTTCAACGTGTTGAAACACTTCAATTGGTAGTCCGTCAATTCCTGGAGGCCTTGATTTTAGCTCGCGTTTTCAGAGTAGCTTGAACTTCTTCCTTCAGCGCCATTGGTTCTTGTTCCTCTGCTACCTTCTGAAATGGTGGACCATTGACTGGTTCTCTTGGACACAGTGACTCTGGGCATTCTTTCCATCTTCTCTTGATGCTTCCGGCATCGTCAATATTTTGCCCATAGCATCTCTCACGATTGCAACTCAAGGCTTGAGTTTTTTTCTTGGGTTCTTTCAGTTTTAGGTGTGTTGAGCGTGTCCTTGCTTGTTGGCTTTCTGACTCTAGGTCTTTGCACGTTCCGTTATAATATTTGACTTAGTCTTCTAGAGCTGCCCTTTGAAAGCTTCTGCTCAGCTCCTTGACCTCGCCACTTCTTCCATCTGCCTTAGTTGCTCTGTGATTAAGAGCAAGTCTCAGAATCTCTTCTGACACCCCTTTCACCCTTCCTGTCTTCATAGGACATTTTTCTCTCTTCTGTAGGATGGTCTTGAGGTCCTCCCACAGCTCACCAGGTCTTCTGCCCTCAGTGCTCAATGCATCAAATCTGGGCTTGGGATGCTCTTGAAATCCAGGTGGAATATACTCAGGCTCTTCCTTGAATATTTTGACTTTCATGAATTTGTTTTCATTTTCTTCAACAACTTACATGTGAGCAATTAATGGTCTGCTCCACAGTTGCCCCCTGGCCTGGCTTTAACTGCTGATATTGAACTCCTCTGTCATCTCCTCCCACAGATGTGGGCACTTTGATTTCTGTGTATTTTGTCTGAAGAAGTCCACCGTGTAGTCACCTTTACTGTTGTTGGGAAATAGTATTAGCAATGAAGAAGTTGATCTTGCAAAATTCTGCATTTCTATCCCCAAGACCATATTTTCCAATGACCGTCCCTTCTTCCTCTTTGTTTCTAAATGTTGCATTCCAATGGACAATCACTATCAATGCATTTGATTGCATGTTTAATCAATTTCAAACTGAAGACATTGCTAAAATTCTTCAATTTCTTTGTCATTAGCCTTAGTAGTTGGTGAAATAAATTTGAATAATAGTTGTATTGATTGGATTTCCTTGGATGCTGATAGAATTATTCTATCTCACACAATATTGTACTTCAAGATAGATCTTGAAATATCCTTTTGGACAAAGAATGCAACACCATTGCTCTTGAATGAGCCATTTCTAGCATAGGAAACCACAAGAGTTTCTGATTCACAATGGTCACGACCAATCCATTGCAGCTCACGAGCAATCCTGGAATGTCCACTGTCGGGTGTTCCATTTCATTTCCTTACCACTTCCAATTTCCCGGATTCATACTTGACACATTCCAAGTTCTGGTGACTAATTGTCGTCTGCAGCTGTTCCTTCTCATTGAGTCATGCCCCATCCGGAAATGAAGGTCCCAAAGGCTTTACTCTCACAGATTAAATGCCTTCAATGTCACTGGGATCAGCTACTCTGAGAAGGCAGGTCTTCGTCATATTGTAAGTGCCTTCTGACCCGAGGGGCTCACCTTCTGGCATGCTCTGGCAGGCATGTTCCTATTCATTAGGCTTCTGGAGTCTGACAGTGCGTTGGAGTTATCCCTGAGGTTTTCAGTGGCTCATTCCTCTGAAGTGGACAGCCTATTCCTTCTTTGTATGTGGTCTATGTCTCATCTATGTTTCGGCTCCACGGAAACCTGTTCAGGTGGGGTGACCCTGCTGACCTATGCCCCTGGTCATAGCGTTCACTCCCACAGCAGTACACAAATCGCCCTATAATGACAACTTGGCGGACAAGTGCCCTATCTCACTCAAGTTCAGATTCTGAAACGATCCCTCCTCTCGGTCTGAGAGCAGTGTTTTCATGTCTCTCATCCTAACTCCCAATGAAGCCTATGCTTTTAAATCGACAAGACAGCAGTCAGGGCATCGTCAAGGGACTCGAATCATATTTTGGTTAGATTTTCCTTGAGTTTAGGGAACAGAAAGAAGTCTGAGAGACGAGATGAGGACTGGAGGGTGGAGGGCCAGGTTTCCCAATGACAGCCTCACAGGACACCTCTTGCTACCCTTGACGAATACGCAGGTGTGCTTTCTATTGGGAAAAAAAAAATCCTCGGTGAAGTTTTCATGGAGCCCTGGCGGTGTAGTAGGCTATGAGCGGGTAGCCACGGGGTCTGTAGTTTGAACCCACCACCCACTCTGTAGGATAACAATGAGACAATTTCTGTAAAGATTTAAAATCTTGGAAACCAAAAGGGGCAGTGATATCCTGTCCAATAGTGTCACTATTAGTCAAGTATAGACCCAAAATGAGGGACATGTTTGTGGTAGGGGACATCTCCCTCCCTTTAGTTTCTACTGTAATGTTCATAAATCCTCACCCCACGATGACGTTGGCAGCACCCGTGCTCAGTACGTCCAGCTGTGATGTGCTCCTAGCACACTCATCCTCTCATCCCAAACTCAAACACGCTGCCACCACGTCGATGCCGACTCACGGCAGCCCCACAGCACAGAAGAGAACTGCCGCTGCCAATGTGGATTTCTGAGACTGTCACTCTTTATAGGAGCAGGAAGCCTCGTTTCACTCCTGTGGAGCAGCTGGTGGCTTGGAACTGTGGACTCAGAGGTTGCAGCCCAACGTGTAACCACTGTACCACCAGGGTTGTCATCTCATGAGCACACATGCAGATGGGTTGAATTTAAGAGATGCCAGGCAGCAACAAGTCCCACTCCGTTTTAGGCTAATCCCACTGCCATCGAGTGGACTCTTAGCAATCCTCTGGGACAGAGTAGAAGAACGTCTTTTGTTTTGTTTTTTCCTTATCAATACAGTTGTCAATTTTCTTAAAACCTCTTTCTAATAAGCCCCCACAATGTGCCCTTTGACAAAAATCTATCAAGATTGCCCCTTTAGGCCCCCCAAACAGTCACCATAACTTTCTTGAGCTGACCTCTCTGCCTTGAATTCATCTTGCAGGTCTTATTAACCGCTCTGGAAGCAAATTCACTGTCATGGGGTCCGTTCTGACTCCTAGTGACCCCGTGGGACCGAGGAGAACTGCCCGTGGGCGATGTGTGCCAACAGACTCAGAAAGGCACAGAAGGGAAAGGAGGATGACGTTGACATCAGCAGGACACAGGGCTCAGCCCCTCCACTAAGAGAGAGGCATCTGGGTGGACATCCGGGCTCTCCCCAGGTCTCTGGCCACGTTTCCCCCCTCTGTCTTTGAAATTAGGGGCCGCTCTAGTGCAGCCTTTCCCCCAATTTGGAATTATTCGCTAGCTGTCGATGAGACCCTTTTGTATGGTATATGAGAAAATCCTTTTCAAATTAGCATCATGAGATATTTATTTAAAGACCAGACTAGTATATCACTGCCAAAGGTTTACGAAAATGACTGCATAATTACAGTTTTCTTTTAAATTCACGCTGGAAGGGAAGATGGGAAGTCAACGATGTCAGCTCGTTTCACACGTGGCGGGAAGAGTGAAGGTGGGACAGGAATGCCTGAGGGCGGGTAAACTGTGGAGGCAGAGTGTGTGTCCAGCCTGGATCTGCAGGTGGATTGGGCCTCTGATCCTCTGGTGCCTCCTTCAGCAAATCAGCCCCTATGGAAGCTTTTCCACACATCCAGTCCTGTGCCGTCTTTGAAATCACCCCTTTCATGTCCCTCTACCACCTGTGGTTCTCTGTGGCCTCGTGGGGCTTTTGCTTTCCTTGTGGCTTGTCATTTTTTAAAAAGCCTTGGAGTGATTTTTTTCTAAAACAGTTTTATTGGGCCACAACACCAGCATCACACGATCCAGTAGCTCAGCGCTGCTGAGAAGAGCTGTACAGACACTTTCTTCCTTCTCTTGCTTCCTGTGATGAGCTTCCCATGCCTCCAACCTCCCTTGCCATCCCCTCAAAGGAACCTTTAATCCAATGACTGTCTCCTTACGGTCACCCTCATGATTTCATGTATCAAAAACCAGAAAGATACAAAATCAGGAGTCCACAGGGCCATCATCAACGACAAAATAAAACAGAGAAAACCCTGGTTTCTCCTTGTTAGGTGTGACCTCGCTTGTGGGGATTGCTTCGTGAGAACACTCTGCACCTTCGAGTATCAATGCGTCTCTACAGAACAGCCGTGGTGAGCCTCCCTGGTCCTGCTCCAGGCTAGAGGTTCACGCCCCCGTTTAGGCTTGGAGCCCTGGTGAAAGGCTGGACCCACCCAATGGCTCTGTGGGAGAAAGACCGAGCCTGGTGCTCCCATGGAGATTACGGGCATGAAAACTCTCGGGGCAGGCCTGCTCTGCCACACGGTCGCTCTGCGTTGACTGGTCTCAGTGACACCCAATGGCAGCATTCGAATGCTGTAGGAGGACCCCCTGGGAGACTTGGCTTATGGATGCCCAGAGGATGGCCTGCTCTCGCTCTCTGGTTTCCCACCAATCTAGGAATCTCAGCACCTCGCCAACTCCCGGGGTTGTTTTCTGCTGGAGAGAATGCCAGGGCTTCCCTTCTAGTGCTTCTGTGCACCGACCCGAGGCCTCTGCTCCTGGGACAGGGAGGGGGAGATGGGAAGCCATCGGTGGCAAGTGGTTGGCATCACGCAAAGCCCCTTGAGATAGTTAGATGGGTCACTCACTGGACATCGGTTTGTTCACCACCCGCATTGGCAGGACACCTGCTGTACCCCAGGCTTTCTGTGGGGACACAAGGAAAGACCCCCTAGAGCGGATCTTCTAATGAGAGAGAAGAAAGTTTATTTCAACTCTGCATCGGACTTGCTATTGACCTCAGACACATGACTTAGCTTTTCTGGACCTTGACCGGGCACAAGGGGTGTGCTTCGCTGCGAGCAAGGCATTTCTCTGTTTCACCCAAAGGGAAAGGAGCGGTACAGAGAGACATGGGTTGGTCAATTTCTCAGAAGACTTCGAAAGTTCTCCTTGGGTGGCTGGGAAAGCAGGAGCCTCAGCCGAGAGCGAGCATGCAGGGGTGGGTGTTGCTAGATCGAGGACGGGTTAGGGACCGACAAGGAGACGGAGTGCAGGTGCCACCAAGATCCCGCAGGAGGTTTGAAGTCATGGATTCAAAACCAGCCCAAGCCACATATGTGGGCCTCTCTCCAGCTCCGCTCAACTGGATCCATACCATGTGGACTGGATAGGTCAATTTCAGGAGATTTTCCTGTGAAGAGGCTTCTGAAAGTTCACAGACAAAATGGAGTGAAAAGGTAATGGGATTTCTCCGCCAGCTTTCAGCAGGCATTATCGTTTAGCTTTTAGCAGGCATTATCTCACGGATCCTCCTCAAAGACCTCAGAAGCTTTACTAACTCCAACTTCACGGCCAGCGAGTACTCCCCTGCCCACTCCTAGAGATCCCATGGGACAGTGCTCAGGTCAGAGTTCACAGCACCCTTCTCGCATCCAGAACAAAAACCTCAACTGCCCTCTAGCCCATTCTGACTCACAGCGACCGTCTAGGACAGGGTAGAACTTCCCCCATGAGTTTCCGAAACTGTAACTCTTTATGGGAGTAGAAAGCCCTGTCTTTCTCTCGAGGGGAAGTTGGTGGTTTCGAACTGCTGACCTTGAGGCTAGCCGCCCAACGTGATCACTCTGCCACCAGAGTTCCAGAGCTGTACAAGTGAATGTAAAAATAAAAAATAAATTAGGGGCAAATTCCATTCCCTTTGTCCATGAACTTTTGGAAACACCCCCGTATCATGTCCATTTCACAGACAAGCAACCTGAGACCTGGAGCGGGAACTGACTTCGCCAGGATCACCATTAGGAAGGGGCAGAGTCCGAGTGAAAACTCAGGTCAGGCCTCCAAGCTCACATTCCCCCCCACCTTTCTGCTAAGCTCCTACTCACGGCCTGTGGACGCGCGATCTGGAGAGACCTGTCCCTGGGGAAGGCTATCAGGCTTGGTAAAGGAGGACGATGAGAGAGAGGAAGGCCCTGGATAAGATGGATCGACATGGCGACGGCAGCGATGAGTGCGAACAGGACAATGGTGAGCATGGCGCAGGGCGGGGACGTGTTTCCTTCAGTCATGCCCAGAGTCGCTCAGCGTTGGAAACAACCGATGGCACCTGATAACGAAGACAACAACAACAAGCTCCTTCTGCTGTTGTGGACATTCCATACAGGGTCTTTAAGGGCCTCTGTTGATTAAATAACTAACTATAAGCTGCCATGCAGAATGGGGGAAAAAAAAACAAACCCAAACCCTCTGCCCCCCAGTCCAAGCTGACTCATAGGGACCGCTCTGTGGGTTTCCAGTACTGTAACTGTTTGCGGGAGTCGAAAGCCCAGCCTTCCTCCTGCAGGGCCGCTGGTGGTTTTGAACTGCTGACCATTCTGATCGCAGCCCAACACATCACCACCACACTGCCACGGGTCCTGCAGAATGTGAAAGAGAAGGCGAGATGCTAGATCTGATGCTGCTAGAACTGTCCCGGTCCCTTCGGCGCGTGGACTTCTCGCTGAAATTCAACAGGGGTTGATTCAGGGGGCTGCCCCCTCTGTTTTCTTCTGGCTCTTTCATTCTAAGCGGCGTCCCACGCTCCACCTCCAGAATTAAGGTGGGGGTCAGAAGCTAAACCGTGTGCCAAGCCAAGGCTCCTCTTGTGTGACGGGACAACCTGCGGGCATTCCACCAACACCAGCTCAGAATCGTTGGACGGCCAAGTTCATTTACGGCAGAAACCTAAGAAAGAAGTAAGAAGTCGGTCAACGGTGCAAGGTGGAAACCAAGTACCCTGGACAGGACAGCTTGGCCAGGGGACGGCCTCCTGTCTCCCCAGGGTGTTGGCAAGCTCAGCCAAATGGGGGCCACTCTCTTTGTCACCGCCCGGCCCCTGTAATTGCCATGGGGTCTTTTGTTATTAAGCAGACCCAGCCCTAACAATAGGGATACTGTTTCTTGCATGAGTCATGCACTCACCCACCCCTAGGAGGAAAAAAAGAAAAGTTCAAGTCCTGCGGAGGGATTGAGACAGCTTAAGATTTATTGCGAAGGCTACAGAAATTATTCCCCCTTCACAGCGCTTAAATTGTCTAATTATTCCCAGCTGTTTTCAATTTGTCTCAGGTTGTTAATTAAGGGCTGTGAGTCTTCCCCTCTCTCCAGAGAGGCTCACAGCAGCCTCGCCAAGCACTGCTTGTGGGCAGCTGGGGATGGAGGGTCCTGGGTTGTTCTGGGGGACTTCTGTACACACCGACCAACCTATGTTCAGTAGCCTCCCGCTGAGATGGAAATGAAGTTCAAGAGACTCTAATTTCCTTCTCAAAAATGAGGGGTGCTGACCCCCTATGGGGACCCCAGATGTCTCTGATCACCTGAAATCCTCTTGGGTCCTGGGAAGGACATCCTTATTATGGGGCAAGCCCGAGGGTCTCTCCAGCCCTGTGTCATCCCAGCGCATGGAAAGGGGTCCAGAGCGATCTTCTGCTACTTCCTGGCCTGCCGTGCCTGACTTGTCAGCCGCATGTCCCTCCCCTCTGCTGCCCGACTCCTTCCCAGACACCCTCTGTGTCGATCGTCCGGGGTCTCCTATACTGCTTCGCTTCATCTAGCATCAAATGGGCACCTACTGTATTCAGGGTGCCGTGCTGAGTCTCAGGGAGAAATTGGGAAGATGTGTCTGAGCCTTTCTTAGATTCCAAGCTTAAAGTACAGGATCTTACTCACTCGTAAATTCTTCCCAGTGCCTAGTAGGATGGCTGGTATCAGTAGGTGTTCAATAAGTACATATTGAACAAATCAAGGAAACACACAGGATGTTCTAGGTGGAAGGAACTTTGGCGAGAAGTATCCGTCAGTCCGTCTGTTGCACTGGACACTGGGCAATGCTTGGAAGTCGTTCCTGTCTTCCCAGAAAGGAACGCAACACAGGTCCATTTTGGAAAAACTGAGAAAGCACACAGGGAAGGAGATTCGCCGACAACCCTCCTTTCTGAATCCCACACCTGCGAACCGTTTGCTGTATACCTTTCCAATACTCTGCAAGGGATACGACACGTGTCTTCAAACGAACCGAGGATCTTATTATTATGGGTAACTGCTTTTCCGCTTGTTTTAGGATCACTGCTTTGTTAGAAGAACAATGTTTTCCACGTCACAACCTTCCACAAAATCATTAAAAAACCCGCCAGCTTCTAGCATACCCATTTCACTGTAACTTCGTTGGCCAGTGGTTAGTGCTTTTGAAGTTGTTTTCATTTCTCTTCTTTCGCAGTTGAACTCATATGTAATGCTGACTCAAACACCCAATCCTCTTTACAAGAGAAAGCTGAGACTCGGGAGACGTGACTTATTTAAGGTGACGGTGTCAATTAAATCAATTAATTAAGAACTCACGGACACATGGCAACCATGGACGGACAGCAGGGAACTTCCCCTGTGGGTTTCTGAGACTGTAACTCTTGAGGGGGTAAAAAGCCTCACGTTTCTCCCAAGGAGAAGCTAGTGGTTTTGAACCACTGACCTTAGGTTTAGCAGCCCAACTTGGCCTCAACTAATCGCAGTAAAACCCGTGTAAGGTGGAAACCTGCCAGGCGTAGGTATGTGGGGTCTGTTCAAATGAGTGAAAGTTGGGAAGGCAGGCCCCGTCCAAGGTGTTTAAAAGACCGCCCCCAATTGAGGTAGCTCCCTGGGGTCTGGCTCTGGCTGGTTTTGCTGTGGCAAGTTATTGCATCTGGCTTCAGATCCATCCAGCGGGATCTTCCAGGTGATGCTGGGAGTGAAACTTCCAGCCGCATTTCTGACCAGTCGGCATAGGATGGGTTAAGCAGACCCATGGGAACGCGGATGTGGGGAGTCTGGGATGCTCCGGGAAAGAAACCATTTCCAACGAGCTCTGGGGAGCTGCAGGGTGAGCGAGGCTGGAAACATTCCTGACTACGGACTGGAGAGTCGAGAAGGAGAGGGTGTCATTCCAGCATCACAGATTTGGGGAGCAGATTCCTTCTTGTGAAAATGGAGGGATTGTAACAAACCCACCGGGTAAGAGCAGGGCTGGGCAGTGAATCATAGCAAGCGGAGTCTGCAGGGCAGTGGGGACTGGGAGCGGGGGTGGGGGGGCAAGATGAATTTCCCAGTCGTCAAGGAATCCGAGCCAGGAAGACCAAGGAAGAATCGATGCATCAGCCTGCGGAGCCGGGAAGAACAGCGGAAGGGCCATGGGCTGCCAAGAGAACTCGGAAGGACGGCCTGAATGCTCCCGAGAGGCCAGGGCGATGAGACTTCATCTCAAGTACGCTGGGCATGTGGTCAGGAGACACCAGTGCCCGGAGAAGGACATCCTGCTTGGTCAAGTGTCTGGGAAACAAGGAAGAAGAAAGCCCTCGACAAGACGGACCGACAGGGTGGTTCCATCAATGGGTTCAGACGTAGGAACAATTGCGAGGACGGCGCAGGACCGGGCAGTGCTTCCTTCACGGGGTCGCTATGAGCCGGAACGGACTCGACGTCACCTGATAACGGCATCACCTGATAACGGCATCAGACCTAAAGGCAAGGCACCATGGAGGCCACGCAAAGGACCACAGACCCCAGTAGAAATGTGTGCTTTCCGTGGCCTGTAGAAGCGAGCTCGGACTTTGAGACATTCAACCGTCGTGTGAAACCGACGAGCCCTCAGACTGAAGGGCTGGGAGCGAGGGACACGGATCTGCAGAAATTCTCAAGCATCCGACGGACCACGGAGCCATGCGTGTGCCGGACAGACTGCAAGCAACGGAGTAAGGATAAAAGAACTCAGAGCTGTCTGGAGGAGCCCCACTGGGTTAAAACAGCTTCGCAAGAGACCCAGGAAACGGATGCTCTCTGGAAGACTAAAGCAGAAAGCAGTGTGTCGTAATGGCATTGGCACCATGTGTACAAGGCCACCCCAAATCACGAGACACCCACAGAAAGGGGAAAAGGTGGCCTACGTGGGAAGACAATGCAAACCGATCTCAACGTGGCCCATGCTGGAATGCAGAGGCAAAGGTCTGGCTGGCTGCTCTCGCAGACAGTCCCGCCTAACAACCTCTGAAGCAGTTTACTCAGCCCCGTGGAGGGGCTGCCGGGCGCTGAGAACCCACTTGACAGCACCTAACGGCAGCATCATGGCTGTGCTCAGTGATGAAAGACACTTGTACAAGAATGGAGGTGGAAACAAGCAAAGCCCCAAACACATCGCCATCAAATCAATTTCTACTCACACCAACCCTATATGGGGTTTCCAAGATTGTAATAGATATACATTATTATAATATAACATATGTAAATATCTATTTATAGAAGTAGACCTTTCTCCCGTTAAGCAGCTGGAGCGTTTGAAATGCTGATTCAGGTTAGCAGCCTGTTGTCTAACCCATGGGCGCCACCAGGAATCTCTAAGAAACATTAACAGAGAAATAACAAAACCCAGAAAAACACACTATCTGATCCCTAGGAGAATGAATGAGTTTCCCTTGAAGAGATCATCAGTGGGAAAAGGGTAAAGTTCAGAGATCAGGTCCATCCAAACTCTCTTAAAATAGTTCATAACCTCTCTATCTTCTAGTGCCTTAGCGTCATGAGAATAACACCTCGATTTGGTAAATGTGTGGAAAAATGGAATGAAAAAATAATGAAACATTTTCACACATTATTGGACATGCCCTTGTACTTTATTACCAGATAGCCAAGAGGTCCTTTGAGATAAGTTGACCTTTTCTGTTTTACAGATGAGGAAAACGGTTCCATAAGTGTGTGTGTGTGTGTGTGTGTGTGTGTGTGTGTCTTGGTTGGTGAGAACACTCCAAATCAGTGGTTCTCAGCCTTCCTCGTGTCACACCCTTTCATCCAGTGCCTCATGTGGTGGTGACCCCCCCAACCATAAAATTATTTTTGTTGCTACTTCATCACTATCATTTTGCCACTGTGATGAATCAGGCGACCCCTGTGAAAGGGTCATTTGGTCCCCAGTGGGGTCACGACCCACAGGTTGAGAACCACTGTGCTAAGCGACTATTCTGAGAATACTCACGTTCAAACTAGTTTGTCTTTTATTGCTGATGCAGGTGAGTGCTGTGAAGTAGGTGAAACGATTGCCTCATAGTAAAACAACAACAACAAAACACTTAAATTCACCGCTGTGGCGTTCTCTTTGACTCAGAGAGACCCTATAGGACAGGGTAGAACGGCCCCATGTGGATTTCCAATATTCTACCTCTTTACAGGCGTAGAAAGCCCTGTCTTTCTCTCAAGAAGTAGCTGGTGGTTTCGAACAGCTGAACTTATTAGCAGCACAACTGGTCACCCACTGCGCCACCAGGGATCCTAATGACCCAGGCTACGGATGGAGACATGACGGGTCATTCAGCTTGTCCTGTGAGGTAGTTTATTGTGCCAACCTGGCCGATAAACACATGTGGGGTTAATTGAAGGACAGAGGGATTAATAGCTCAGGGAGCCTCCCCTTTCTAGTTCTCGGGTCTCTTGCTTTCTGATGGTCGGACCAGGGTGCAACTGCCTTAACCAGTTCCCTGCTTCAGCTGGCAAGGCTCACTTCCTGCAAGACATCCCTGAGGAGAAGCCACTTGGAACTACTCCTATGCAGCCCTGGGTGCTGGAGCAGCCGTGTGGAGACCCCTGTCAGCACTGACATGCTTACACATTCACTGACTCAGCTTTCCTCCTGCAGTTGGCATCATTGCGCCTGTTTTGTGAGATGGAAGAGGACTTTGTGGATTGGTGTCGGACATATGGGTTAATGTTGGACTTGTGGGCTTGGGCAGCAGTGGGTTGGGATGTTTTCTTGATGCGTACTTACCCTTTATATAAAACTCTTATACATATGAGTTTCTGTGGATTTGTTTCTCTAAAGTACCCAAACTAACACATCCCATGATAGCACTGTTCAGCTCGGAAGGCGTAAAGCCAAGGAGCAACCTTACCCACCAGCTAGGAGCACAGTGCTCTCCATGCCTGGGTCTGAACCTTGTGTCAGCACAGACTTTTGGGAAATCCTGGGTTCAAATCCAGCCATAAGAACACAGCCCCTGATTATCTTAACTAACATTGGAAGGAGCTCCGGGGGCTTAGTGGTTATGAGTTGGGCTGCTAACTGCAAGGCAAGCAGTTCAAAACCACCAGCTGCTCTACAGGAGAAAGATGAAACCTTCTACTCCTGTAAAGAGTTACAGTCTTGAAAACCCGCAGGGGCAGTTCTCCCTTGTCCTGTAACGGTTCCTCTGGGTCGGAATCCACTCGATGGCAGTGGCTGTTTTTTTCAAATAACAGTGGAATTACCGGTGGACTCAGTGTGTAGAGTTGCTGAGCAGATTAACTCCAGCAGAGCGTATGAAGCACACTCGTTTCCCACTAGGTCCAAGACCAGGCCGTTATGCAAAAATCAGCACACACCCAAAAAAGATGTAACTGGAGGATGATCACCACACAATGGAGGATGCTCACGTTGTTACAGAACTGCCGAACTGCCAAGAACCATGGCCCAGCCAAGGTGGACACAGAATCTTACCATCATACCCGGCGTTACTCTGGCCCTGTACCTCGGCACCCATTCCTGCCAGGTATGTGTTATTAAAGCACCTAATAGTCAGATGGTAGATTAAAAAACCATTATTACTGTAAGTGTGTCCTGTCGGGTAACGAGCTGGCCAGAGAGTGAAGGGATAGCATGGCCTGGGAGATAGGAAAGGCTCAGGAAAGGCTGGCCATCACTGATGAGGTTGACAACAGAAGTGTAGCAGATGTCGTCACTGCCCAGCCCTTACCTTCAGGCCCTTGTCCTTTCCCTGCCCACCTGCTCAGCTTGCAGCTGTCAGCACCCACAACCCGCTGCCCAAGGCCCTCTCCGTGCTCGGAGCAGAGCCGGCTCAGCAGGCACGTGAGGCCAGTGGGAGCGTGGAAGCACGCCGTGCTTCTTGGGAGCAGCCCTCAGCCAGAGACAGTGGGAGCCGGTGATGAATGCCCGTCCCCTCACCCCTGAGGGGACAACTCCTGCAGGGGTTCTAAGCTACTGTCCACAGCCCCCGGGGGCTGGGGCTTCGGGTGCTCAGTGATAAGGTACTAGATGACCCCTCTTTCCAGTTCCCCTCCCTCAGTCTCCTGTGGGAGGAGTTAGATGACTACTCAAGAACATCGTTCATTACTTATCGATCTCCTTATTTTTAATATGTTCGAAATGGACTTGTCACTGAAGTCCTCTCCAGTTTTACTTCTCTTCCCTTTTTAAAAAAAATTAGCCACTCAGACCCAAAAGGGTCGTGACCCACAGGTTGAGAACCGCTGGTCTAACCAACTATTGGTCTGAATGGCCATGTCTGCCCCACTGAGCACGCAGACAACTCCAGCCGCAGTGGGAGAAGAGACAGACCCAGATTCCGTCCAGTCAGGAGTGGGACAGGGCAGGGGGCCATCTATAGACCAAGGTTCTAGTCCAGACTCAGGCCATAGTTTAGCTCTATGGTCCTGCACAAGCGCCGCGCCCTGGGGTGTTTCTGGTTTCTCAGATGAGAGACCAAAGTCTTGGTCGAGTTAGACACACACACAGCCAGAGGCTGGCCACGGAAGGGGTGACGTGGGCCTGTGGCCCTGTGGCCTGGACACGTGGACACGGGACCTCCAGGAGGAAACGCATTCTTGGCAGTGGTGGTGCTCGGGCGTCTGTTTTGGGGAGACATCTTCATCTTTTGATGTCCATTTGGGTTGTTTTGTTTCCGTGTGCTGGAGGTGCCTCAGTTAGACGGAGCCAGGCTCTGGGCAAAGAGCACCCACCTCTGGGATAGCGCTGGGGGGTGACCTCCAGAGAGACAGCACGCCGAGGAATCCCTGGGTGTCCCAACCCCGCTGCTGAAGTCCCTTCTGCCTTCCACAGTCTTGATGGCATTTGGGATCAGCTCCTACGCAGGTGAAAGTTGGACATTGAACAGGGAAGATCGAAGGAGAACCGGTGCATTTGACTGTGGTGCTGGTGAAAACATTGAAAGTACCACGAACCGCTGAAAGGACAACCAGATCGGTCTTGGAAGAAGTGCAGCCAAAGGGCTCCCTTAGAGGCATGGATGGGGAGACTTCCTCTCACCTACTTTGGTGTGTGATCAGGAGAGACCAGTCCCTGGAGAAGGGCATCCTGCTTGGCAGAGAAGAGGGGCGGTAATGAGAGAAAGACCCTCGAGGACATGGACTGACACAATGGCTGCAGCCAGTCTCAAACACAGCAAAGACTGTGAGGAGGACACAGGGCCAAGCAGTGCTTCATTCCAGGCATCCTCAAACTACGGCCCGCGGGCCACATGCGGCCCGCCGAGGACATTTATCCGGCCTGCCGGGTGTTTTTGCTCCGTTTGTTTTTTTACTTCAAAATAAGATGCGCAGAGTGTATAGGAATTTGTTCACAGTTTTTTTTTAAACTATAGTCCAGCCCTCCATCGGGTCTGAGGGACAGGGAACTGGCCCCCTGTTTACAAAGTGTGAGGACCCCTGCTCTAGGCAATAGGGTCGCTATGTTGGAATTGAGTTCACTCAGGCTAACAACCAAAACAGCACACATTCACACGATCACCAGCAGTATCAATGTCCCTGGAGTCGATGGCGTTCTACTGTGAGTGAATTGACTTTGTGGTCTCCTCTTCACTGCGTTGGCTTTACCACACTCCCAAAGAACCCAAACTCACTGCCATTGAGTCAATGCCGACTCTTATAGACCCTATAGCACTGGGTAGAACTGCCCCTGTGAGTGTCTGAGACACTAACTCTCTATAGGAGTAGAAAGCTCCATCTAAGGTGTTGAGTAGAAAGTGGCTAGTGGTTAAGAACTGCTGACCTTTTGGGTAGTGGCCGAGCTAGGTCAGAGTTTTTGCAAATGAGTTTGGCGGGGGCAAATGGCTTTCAGGAAAGCTGCACCCTAGGGCCCCCTGGGAAACTCGCTGTGCCCCCTAACATGATGGATGCCCCAAGAGACCCTACAGCATGGCGTCACACTGAGCTCTTGTTTGAACTAACATTTCCCAGTTTTACGGTAGTGGGGTCTTAGCCCCATTGGGCATTTATCATTTCCCTGGACACATGGTTGATCAGCATCCGCTGCCTCACTTATGGAGAGCCTGAATACGAGCCATAATTAGAATCTGGAGTGTGGTGGGGACAAGTGTTTTCACCCATGGATTTACAGCCCCTGAATTGTGACCAGTCCTAGAAGCACCACCCCAAGCCTAGCAGATACAAGTGGTAACTATTTCTTCGTCTTTTAACCTAGATCTTTAACTGGATGTGAAGTCCCTGGGTGGAGCCAAGGGATAGCATGCCCCATGGCTAACTGAAAGGTTAAGGGTCAAGTGCAGCCAGCAGTGTCTTGGAGAAAGGCCTGCTGATCTATTGGGGAAAAAAATGGCCATTGGAAACCTTATGGGTTCCAATCTGACACTTAGGGAGTCGCCATGAGTCTGAGCTAATTCAATGGTAACTTTACTTTCTGTGTAACTTTATTTTTGTATAGAAAGGAAGCACATGTGACTAGGCTTGGGCTGCATTCCCTTTCAAAACATACCTTCCCTCTGTCCTAATCACCGCCCTCCTCTGTGACCAGTGATGTTGCATGACTTCCTCCTGGCAGCCCTCAGCAATCTAGGTCTTGGGCCCAGGAGACAAGGGAGTGGCTTCTTGAGAGACAGGAAATGGACTCTAGAATCTTCCCTAGGCCCACAGTGTCACTAGATTAAGATCTTGTCAGAGGCAGGGTCTCTGGTTTTTCAACCCTATTTCCTGTACATTGCTCAGAACCTGACATACAGTAGGTTTGAAGTAGAGCTTTGTTGAGTGGATGGATGGATGGATGAAAGAGTGGGTGGATAGATAGATGGAAGGATGGAAGGAAGGGTGAATGGATGGATGATGGATGGAAGGGTCGGTGGATAAATGGATAGATGGATGGAAGGAAGGAAGAGTGGGTGGGTGGGTGGATGGATGGATGGAAGGAAGGAAGAGTGGGTGGGTGGTTGGATGGATGGAAGGAAGAGTGGGTGGTGGATGGATGGATGGATGGATGGATGGATAAATGGATGAGAGGGTGGATGGGTGGGTGAGTGGTAAGATGGATGCCAAGAAGGGTCTCCCTCTGATTTTCTTTTTGTGTCATTAGTCCATCAACACTTACTTAGTCAATCCCTCACTTATTTCTTATGAATTCTTGGTATAATGACTATATGGTGCAACTTGTTAAAGTAGCTTCTTGGACCTCCTTTTGTTATTAATCCTTTTCTTGGGGGCTCTTACAGATATTATAACAATCCATAATTCAATTAGATAAAGCATCATTGTCCAATTGCTGCCCCCATCAGTTGCAAAACATTTCCTTTCTTCTTGAACTCTTGGATGTCAGCTCCCCCAGGAGCCTTGCTATTATGTTATGTATCATTATATTTGGGCCTCCTTTTGGAAGTCGTTCGTCCATTCTGACTCACGGCAACCCTGTGTGCAGCACAGAACTGCCCTGCAGAGTTCTCAAGGCCCCGAGCTTCCAGAAACAGCTCATCAGGCATCTCTGGGCGGGTTTGAACTGCCAACCTTTCAGCTAGTAATGGCGCACTTGACTGCTGTGCTGCGCAGGCAGCCTCACTTATTCTAGATGCCTTGCACGGCCCCTACTGTGTGCTTTGGGTGACCAGTACACAACCCTTTCCCCAAGAGTTCATGCCTTCATGCTCCTTAATTTTCCTTATTTCCATGTGAGGGGTCCTTTCTAGCTCTGAATTCTGCAATCCTACAATGCTATAATTCCATCACTCCATGCCTCTGTTATTGTAAGATTCCGAGAGCTGGGGACATCTGCCTTTGTTTTTGGATCCTCTATTGGATGAGTTATCTAAATAGGGGTCTTCTCAGTTCATTTATTTGTGAATGCGAATCAAGCGTCGACGGAGAGGTCATCCCTCTGAAATTTGTAGATTCAGTTCAAGGTCAATTGAAGCTAACTGCATTAAAGCAAGATCTTATCGCGTCCCGTGAAATATTAGCCATTCTTTTTAAAAAGGGGGGATTAGGCCAAAATAGTTCACATAAAGGGGGGAAAAAGCCCCCAAAACCTTCGTTGCTGCCTATATTTACGTATATGCTCGTTTGTGGTTTCTTCTCTTAATTATGAACAGGAGGGCCAGATCTAGGGTCAGGCAGAGGGTATGTGGCGTGTGGATGGGCAAAGGCAGAGGAGGGCCATTCCTCAGAGCTCCATGGAAGGAGAGAGATCCCCCAGCCAGTAGCCACTTGCCCGGGCCACACAGGAAGGTGAGGCCAGGTCCCACGTCTGTCTCCGACTCCTGTCCCAGCTCCCTCCTCCATTCGGCCTGACAGCAAGCCCTGAGCAGGGAGTCTGAGTAGGACCCCCTCCGCTTCCCAGGTCCAGGCACATCATCTGAACCTGAGAAGGGACTGGGTGGCTGTCTCCAAGTTGAGGGCGGCAGTGTGCCCCGGTAGAGAGACGCTGAAGATTCCCTGCCCAGTCCCGAGAGGGTTAACACGCGCACTTGGAACCAGAAGGTTGATGGTTCGAAGCTACCCAGTGAGGCCTCTGAAGAAAGGCCTGGTGGTCTCCTTCTAAAGAAGCAGCCACTGCAAGCTCTAGGAGCTCCATTCTACATTCACATGCGTGGGGTGCCAGGAGTAGGGATGGACTCGGGGACGACTGGTTTTATTGATTGGTTTTCTGTGGGCTTGGCCTTTCTGTGGTCATTTCCCTTCCCCTAAGCCAGCGGTTCTCAACCTGTGGGTCGCGACCCCTTGGGGGGGGGGGAGTCAAAAGACCCTTTCACAGGGGTCGCCTGATTCATAACAATAGCAAAATGACAGTTATGAAGTAGCAACGGAAATAATTTTGTGGTTGGGGGGGTCACCACCACATGAGGAGCTGTCTGAAAGGGTCACGGCGTGAGGAAGGTTGAGAACCGCTGCCCTAAGCCCTGGTTTCGTCAATGCTAAAGAAAGGATGCTGACATCCGTGTCTGAACAAGACTAAGCTCACTGCCATCAAGTTCATGCTGCCCCATAGCAACCCATAGGGACAGAGTCTAGCTGCCCCCACGGGTAAGCGGAAGCTTCATCTTTCTTCCAAGGAGCAGCTGTTGGTTTCAAACTCCTGACCTTGTGGTTCACAGCCCGACTTGTACCCACGATGACACCAGGGTTCCTCATTGTCAATGTTTGTGATCTCTAAATTGATTTACTCTGAGTCCTTGTTCATGTGGCCGGAGGCTGGCTTTCAATGTCACTGATTATACTGCGAATGGGGTCACACGTGCCGCACAATGTGTCTGGCGTTGTTAGGTGCTGCCAAGTGAGCTCTGATTCATAGCAACCCCTGCCCAACAGAAGGAAACACGCCCCGGTCCTGCGGCTTCCTTACACTTGTTGCTATGCCTGAACCCACGGCCACAGTCCCGGTGTCCACCCATCACAGTTTATCTAAGACTAAGAGAAGCCCATTTCGGGACGAGAGCCCCCACCCACCCTCCCCAGTCCATCCCTGGACCGTGCTCCATGTTCCAGATGGCTGAGAGTCAGCGTGGCTGCCGTCTCCGTTGACTAACCAGTGGACACCAGACAGTGCGCTTATGTGGTGTTTGGATTGTCAGGGTCTGTGTGTGTCTCTGCATTTACTGACACCAGTTATGGAATGCCTTCAAGGACACCAAACAGGAAGAACGCCAAAGGTCGTTATAAAGAGAAGCGAGAAAGAAAAGGCCAAGACGGACGCTGGAAGACTGCAATCTCCTCTTGCGGACACGGCGGATGCGCCAGCAAGTGCTGTCGCGTGAGGCCGGCATGTGGATTTGAACCCAGGTTTCATGTCGAGGTCATGTTACTATATGCTAGTTTCCACGAGCGGGTTGTCATTGCTGGTGAAGGGCTGGGTTGGGGGTCCACTCCAGGTTGGTGTTTTAATACTCACATCACGATTCCCGGGTATAAAAGTAAAACCCACACTCACGGGAGAACGTTTGTAACACACAGGCACAGACCAGAGAGTACACAGAAAACGCCCGGTGACCGCCTTGAACCCGGCCAGCCAATAGAAGGAGTGATACCCGTCGGACGGGTTTTCCTTTCCGTCTTTCTAAGGGTGTGTGCGCACGCAGGAGCACGCATGACGCACGAACACGCCGTTATCTCACACGGTTGACGTCATTAGAAGCATGTCGTTTCATGCCCCTTTGCACCTTTCTCTCCACGTGCCTTCCGAAGCGTTTCTCTGGTTTCATGAAGAAACTCTTCAGACGTGGCCACGGTCACTGCTTCCTAACATTCCGCTCTTTGGATCGAGCGCTGGATTTCCAAGCCTCCACCATGGAGGATGCTCCCCCCATGTCTTGATACCGTGAGGTTGGTCAAATTCCCTCACCCGCGAACATCTGCCACCGTGGGCCACTAGCGGTGGAAGCATGGGGTCAAATGCAAGCGTCATGTTCCAAGATCCGCTAAGAAACAAACTACTTGGTCATTCCAGTCCTGGTGGGATTCGGGAGCAGAAGTTGGTTCCGAACTCCCAATGTCGCCCTCGCCAGTGTGTTGTGAAGTCTTCATGTTTCCATGGCTTCCGCTGATTCCACGCGGTACACCTGGCACAGGGACGCATTGTTCCGTGTCAGCGAGTAGGTTCTGACTCATAGTGACCCTGTGTGCTGGGTCTGGCAATGTTTGACTACTACTCCTGACATTTCCGCTGGCTAATCCCCAACGAGCAGACAGCCTTGCCTTCTTCCGAGCCTGCTCTTCGTCTGAAAGCTCTGCGGAATCCTGCTCCCCTGGGGGGACCCTGCTGGTATGTGACATACCAGTGACACAGCTTCCAGCACACACACAATAGGACAAACCCCAATCTAGACGGTCCATTCACTTGTGTGTCCAATGAGCGTCACCTCGAGCCTGAGTCTGAGATCCATGTGACCACCCTCTTTGACCAGATGACCTTCTGCCCTCCACCCTGTTTGAGCAGCTACCCTGAGCTAAGAGCGTCCCTCGTATAATGCCAGTTAACCAGAGTGGAACCCCATAGCCTGGAGTAGATCCTGACGCACCACAGGGCTTTCTTGGCTGTCAACTTTATGAAAGCAATTCACATGGGCCTGTGTAATAGCCCATCTTATACACATGGAGACTGAGGGCAGTAGCGTGTAAGGCACCCATACCTCCTGCTCCTTAGGGGCCATAGCCATGGCCCTTCTCTATGCATGGAACTCTGGGTGTGTGTGTGTGTGTGTGTGTGTGTGTGTGTGTGTGTGTGTGTGTGTGTGTGAGATTCAGGTGCTGTTAGAGCAGGTTGTCTGGGGAAGCAAACCAGTGATCCTGGTCTGTGTACAAGAAAAAACTTTACATCTAGAAGCAACTGTACATACAGAAGGCGCCCCAGCCTGTCTCACTCAGGTCCATGAGTTCAATGCCAGCCGGGGCCTCTTCGCACTCACGTTGCTGTAGGCCGATGACGGCAAAAGGTGAAGCAGGAAGCAGGGAGCTTGCGGGCCGATGGGTACAGTCACGTGGATCCAAGGTTGGTGGAAGCGTGGCAGGGAGCCACCAGCTCTCAGGAGGAACAGCCCACATGGGGCTGACCGGGGACGCAGACACAGAATCCCGGTGACATGTCACCGAGGAGGAAGGTGAAGTGGCAGAGACAACGATCATCCATTCATCTTGCCCTTCTACAAAAGGCCACACCCTCAAGGCGATGTCCTCGTGCTATCACTTGACTGACAGGTCTGACTCCACCCCAGCCAGCAGTGTCCAGTGACATCATTCCTAACATCCCAGGCTCAGAGCCCACTCCACTGGCTCACACTCAGCAAGGGGCTTTTCTCATGTGTTTGTTTTTTCAAAATAAGCCTCCTAAGGCATCCAGGGGACAGGACAGCTGCACTTTGGGCGCAGCGCGGTTCTACGTCAGACCTCTGCGACGGACGGGTTGTCACCATCATGCAAATTACGTGAGGGCATGTGAACGTGATGGCAGCGCCACACGCTGGTTTATCACCTGTGCAGTAGCTCGGCGGGCAGGTTTGCCGGATCTTGACGAACCGTGAGCTTGCTAACAAGGACACCCCGGGACATCCGGGGAGCTCGGGCTGCTGGGAGAAGCTGCCAGTGGGCTGGCTCAAAGCCACACAAAGGGGCCTGCCTGTGTTCCCCGGATGAGGACGCTGACCCTGAGAGAAGTCAAGTGCCTAACCCAAGGCCACAAGCCAAGGGGAAGGGAGAGGAAATTTCACCTGCGGTCCGCTGCTTCCTCTTTCCCTTAGGACCCCCACCCCCGCCCCCCGCCAGGCCCAAGGCCTCTGTGTGGCCCAGGGGCGGAGGGTGGTGAGGCAGCCCGTGGGTCACAAGCTGACCTCTGGCAGGTGTGGGCCCCTCTGAGTTGTACTCCTGTCTCAGAGCATCTCAGGGCCCTGCTCCCCTTGGCCGCCCACCCACCTCCCTTCCCACAGTATGCCTGCGGGGCTTCCACTTGGCCGCTGCTTACTCGCCCTCACGCCCACCGTATTTGGGCCGCTCCATTGCGACTGGAAACCCACTTCTCTGTCTCTCACACACCGCCATTCCCTTCCCCCTCCTCCTGCAAACGACAAAACCAGAAACCAACTGTCCACGACGTCTATAAACAGGCCTGGTGGCTCCTCCCAGGCTCCGGGCTCCTGGAGCCAATCTTGAATCTTAATTAAGCCATTCGAGAAATGCTTGCTGCTGGCAGCAGGGCCTGGGAGAAATAGTTTCCATCACGCAGGATCTGGACTTGGACTTGGCCGGCAGGCCCCTGTGCACCTAAGAGGCGGAGTGGCGAAGGCTAGGAGTCTCAGTGAACCGTGGGCGCTTGGGGAGGGCGCAGGGAGGGGGCAGACTCCATGTTAGGAAGCTGGGTAAAGGACATCCTGAGTCCCAGGAAGGGCCCTTTAGGTTGGAAATATGTGGCCTGTGGCGTGGGGCATAATTCAACTCTAAGGAGAAGAGACCCGGGGCAAGGTGAAAAAGCTGGGCTCTCAGCACACTCTGCTTGGGCCCATGTGTTCTCAGGACATAGGCAAAAGCAGCCCATGGGCTGGCTTGGTGGCAGGAAAGGAGCTGCAATGACCAGGCTGGGTCTTGCTGCCCCACGAAGGGCGGCCATTCTGTTGTCAGGGAGATGGCGGGCAAGGCTGTTGGCCAAGGTTTGCACAGCGAGGTTGCTCCCTCAGCCCCGGCGTAGGCTCTGCTTCCTCCCCTGTGTTTACCTAATCTCACGGCTCTTCTAAAGGGTTCCTGGGGGTGCAGTGGGATGTCGGATGTTCAAACCCCACCAGCCCCTCCTCTGGAGAAAGAGGAGACGATCTGCTTGTTGTCCTCCCTCTCTCTGACTCCACAGCCCTGTGTTGGCCCACCGCCCTTCCTGCCTCCCCTCGCCACAGTCCCAGCACCTTCCAGCCCTCGGTGGACCTTGCAGCCTGCTTTATACCCCGAGCCATCCCACCCTTGCCCCTCTCCTCTGTGGCTTGACCAAGATGTTGTGGACCAAGTGGAGAGGGCATCACACAGCAGCTGGCTGTTGGCCCTCGTGTGGCCTGGTTGCTACCAGGGTCTCTGGTATATCATCCAGGGTGACCTGCAGGACTGGCCACATCCCCAGGGGCCTGGGGCCCAGACCATCCAAAACACCACCCGAAAATCTTTTCAGAGTGGCCGGCAATGCAGTGTTGGATAATGAGATGGTCACTGAGCGAGGAGTGCCGCTCTGGGTACGAGTTGGGCTGTTGACTGTAAGATCCGCAGTTCAAAACCACCAGCCAGCTCCTGGGAGAAAGACGAGGCTTGCTACTCCCATAGAAAGTCACAGTCTCAGAAACCCACAGGGACAGCTCTACCCTGTCCAATGAGTCCGCTGGGCTTGGTGGCAGGGAGCTCTGCTCCTTGTGGTCTCCTTGAGACTCTCACCAATACTTACCTGACTCCCATTCCACTTCCTCCGTCTGTCTTGGAACACGGACACATACCTGGGAAATCACTGCTTAGAAGCAAAGACATCTTTCATTTCCTCCTGCCTTTCTTTTTGTCTTTTCTTCCCTCCTGATAGGGTGGCCTGGGGCCAAGTTCTGCTCAGTAAGATGCCAGTGAACGTTCTAGGGGAGACTTCTGGGGAGGGGTCTTTTTAAAGAGAGCCCATTCCGGGGTTCTGCTGTGAGGAGAGGTTACGTGAAGGTTGGCGCTCCCACAGCCTCTTCTTTGCGCATGAGGTGATCGTGAGGATGGAAGCCTGCTGTCCTCCCGGGCGGGCCCCTGGCTCCGGTCTCCTAGCAACTTCCCTTAACTCTATCCTAGCAAGCCTGACATTGACCGACTGACAGTGAGGGGTCCCCCAACAATGTCCACGTCTTGCAATTCTTTTATCTTCCTGCCTTCACTGCGGGGACAGCGGGCCAAACCCTGGCCCATCCGTTCTCTGCACAAAGAAGCCATGACCCAGAGTGAGGTGACAGGTCAAGGTCAGACCGTCATCCACTCTGAGCTTGGCCCTTTCCTCATCTGTCCCTTCATTTTGTCAGGCAGGAGGGAAGGAAAGGCTCAGACAGGGTACTCCTGTCTCACACAAGGGGGCCCAACGGAAAGAACCCAAGAAAATATGCCAACCTTTCCGAGTTGCAATATTGAAAGGTTCTCTGGATAAAACGTTGAGTGGTGCAGGAAGCATCCAAAGAAGGTGGAAAGAATTCAGTGACGGTACTGAAAAGAACCAGTCGACATCCAGCCTTTGCAGGAGGTAGCATCTGAGCAAGAACCCTTGGTTCCGAAGGAAGATGCTCGAGCTGCAAACCCACACTTGTTTCATCTCTCTCAATTCTGTTTTAAATCCATCACCCTGGGCTAAAGCAATGACACGGTAAACAGAAGGGCTTTATGCCCCAGGGAGATGTTTGATAAGATTCTCTATCATGAAGTAACGAAGACACCTTTCAGGTGAACCAGAGGCTGATAGAGAACAGGCATTTGAGGCTAGAACTTAATCCTCACTCCAATTGAAGAACAGTTAGTTCTTCTGAGTTGCCCCCTCCGATACTTGCCCTGGTGAAGGAAACATGGAAGATACAGATGCTACAGAAAGGGGTTGTGATGAAATCGGATGGTGCCTGGCTGGCGATCACAAAGAATAGTGACAGGGGTCTTAAAAGCATGTTTTCAAGTTAGCAGCCATCAAAGTGAGATGTCAACTAAGCCCACACGGAAGAAGCCCACCAACACCCGTGACCCAAGGAATGTAAAAGATATAATCCAAATCTGAAGGCGGGAACTGCTTTCAGTGAAATTCTGGCTTGCAGAAGGCTAGGCTAGTGGTGGCCCAAAACACATTAGTAGGATCTATATTTGGAATAACCCTCCAGCGATTCCCCTGGCCGTGAGGGGTGGGGATAGCCTGGTTATCAGACAGAGCGTATTGCACAGGTGGTTACAGTAGATTAAAATGATAGAGCTGGCTCGAATGGTTGAAACCTTGTCATTTGATCTCCCTTTAGGTGCACTTTGAGCTTGATCTTTTTTCTTTTTTAATTAAATCATTTTATTAGGAGCTCTTACAGCTCGGATAACATCCCATACATCAATTGTATCAAGTGTTTTTGTACATAGGTTGCCATCATTTTCTAAACATTTACTTTCTATTTGAGCCCTTGGCATCGGCTCCTCTTTATTCCCTCCCACTTTGTGACCCCTTGATGAATTACAAATTATTATTTTTCTATCTTATGCTTCTGTTGTTCATCCCCCCAGGGGATGGTGGTGTTATACGTCAATTATTGGCCTCAGTTCCTCCTTCTTCCCCTCCCCTTCTCCCCTACCCTCCTGATATCGCTACTCCCATTTCTGTACCTGAGGGGTTTATCTGACCTGGGTCCATGTGTCGTGAGCTCTTATCTGTACCAGTACACATGCTCCGGTCTGGCCAGAATGGAAAGGCAGAGCTGGAGTCATGATAGTAGTGGGTGAGGAAGCCTCCAAGAACCAGGGGAATCTTGTGTGTTTCATTGGTGCTATTCTGCACCCTGGTTGACTCATCCCTTCCTTGTGACCCTTCTGTGAGGGGCTGTCCCATTGTCTACAGATGGGTTTTGGATCTCTGCTCTGACTGCCCTCGTTCTCAGCAATGTGGTTTTGTTTTGGTTTCTGGTGCCTGTTATCTGATTCCGTCAACACTCTTGATTCCATAGGCTGATGTGTTTCTTCCTTGTGGGCTGGTTGCTTCTCTGCTAGCTGGCCGCTTATTTCAATTCAAGTCTTTAAGAGCCCAGATGCTCTATCTTTTGATATCCAGGCACCATCAGCATTCTTCACCACATTTTCTTATGCACTCAATTGTCTTCATTGATCATGTCAGGAGGTTGAGCATCACAGAATGCCAGGTTGTTAGAACAAAATGTTCTTGTGTTGAGGGAAGGCTTGAGCAGAGGCCCAAAGTCCATCCACTTCCTCAATGAATTGCCATATAAATATATGTACATATGCCAATGCCTCTATTTTTATGAATTAATATAGTTACATAAGTGCACGCCTATATTTATACCTCTACCATAGTTTTGCTTCCTAGATCTTTCCTGTTTCCATTTATCTTCCTCCTGCCCCACCATCACACTCACCCTTCTTCTGCCTCTTAGTAATTCCTCACAGCTAGATTGCTGTTGCTCCAGCACCACCAGGGCCTCTATGTCCTCCTCGTTGTTGCTTTTAATTCCCTAGTTGTTCCCCGCTCTATGGCAGTGCTTGCTCACTGCTCCTTACCCCTGCCTCCTCTCCGCCAGCCCCCAAGTCCCTGCGGAAACATCGATCCAGTTGATTTCTCCTCAAGCTTCCTTGCCATGCCTATCTCTTAATTTTCTGATCTGACACCGGGAGAACCAGGGGATGATTATACCTGAACGCCATCTTGACTCTCCTCCTGTTTTTTAATATTGTACATTATTATTATTATTTTCGGATTTGGGCTTACCTCTGCTATATTTTGTTATTGTTGGTAGCATTTTCAATGAGCTATCATGTTTCTTTCTATGCTTTTCAGTATATGAAACCCATGTTGGGTGCATCTAAGAGTTCCGGGGGCGGGGGGAGGGGGAGCATGTAGGATCGGGGAGGGAAGGGCTAATGGGGAGCCAATATCAAGAAGTACAAGAAGGAAGACAATTCTTTGAAAATGATCGTGGTAGTGATTGTACAACACTATTTGATATGATGGTACTATTGAATGGTATGTTGTCTGGATTATGTGCTAATAAGATGATCTGGGGGGGGGGAACAAAAATCCAAAACAAGGCCCCAGGACTTGATGGACTACCAATCAAAATGTTCTAATAAGCTGATGGAACACTGGAAGCACTCACTGATCCAAGCCAGAAGATTTGGAAAACAGCTACTTTGTCCACTGACTGGAAGAGATCCATGTTTGCACCCCTTCCACAGAAAGGCGACCCAACAGAATGCTCAAATTATAATAATCATTGATGCCACTTTCAAGCAAGACTTTGCTCAAGACTATCCAACCACAGTTGCAGCAGTCCATTGGCAGGGAGCCGCCAAGGGTTCGGCCACGTTCTAAAGAGAGCGCGGAACAAGGGGTATCATTGCTGATGGCAGAGGGATCTTGGCACCAAGCAGAGGACACCAGAAAGAGGCTTACTTGTGTTTTGTTGGCTATGCAAAGGCATTTGGCTGTGTGGATCCTAAGAAACTGTGGATCACCGTGAGAAGAGTAGGAACTCCAGACCACGTCACTGTGCTCATGTAGAACTTGCACATGGATCAAGAGGCAGTCGTGTGTAAGGAACAAGGAATATTCTTCTTCTTCTTTTTTTAATCAGGAAAGGTGTGGGGCAGGATTGTATCCCGTCACCATACTTATTTAATCTGTATGCTGAGTAAATCATCAGAGAAGCTGGATTATACAAAGAAGAAGCTGGATTATAAGCATCGGGTTTAAGGGAAGGTTTATTAACAACCTTACCTGCTCAAAGCGAGGAAGACTTGAAGCATTTACCGATGCCGTCTTCAGTATGAATTACAACTCAATGTAAAGAAGACCAGACTCCTCACAACTGGACACTGAAAACATCATAATAATGGAGAAGAGTTTGAAGGTGTCAAGGATTTTGTCTTCCTTGGGTCCACAAAAAAGGGGCATGGAGGGAGCAGTCAAGAGACCAAACAGCGCATCGCCTTAGGTCAATCTGCTACACGTGAAATTTTCAAAGAGTTGAAAAGCAAGGGTGTTACTCTTTGAGGGCTAAGGCGCACCTGGCTCAAACCATAGTACTCCGAATTGCTTCACCTGGGTGTGGAAGTCGGACACTGCATAGAGAAGACCGAAGAAGAAGAATCAATGCCTTTGACTTGTGGGCCGGAGAAGAATGTTACAAGCAGCGGGGCTGCCTGTCTTGGAGAAAGCATGGTCCCAATGCTCCTTAGAGGCAAGGATGGCGAGACTCTGTCTTACATACTTTGGACCTGTCCAGAGAAACCAGTCCCGGAGAAGGCCATCGCGTTTGGGAAAGCAGAGGGCAGCAGAGAAGAGGAAGGCCCTCAAGGAGGCGGATGGACAGAGTGGCTGCAGCGATGGGCTCAGGCACGGGGACAGCACAGGACCAGGCCGTTCATTCGCTGTGCAGAAGGTCACTATGGGCTGGAACCGATATGAGGGCGCCTCACAACGATGAGGCTAACAACACTCTACCCCTTCTTTCAAAAGCTTCATGGCTGCTGCCCAGGAGGTCCCACCACAGACTTGACGGCTCATGCCAGATCACACCAGGGTCCGTGGGTCACACCTAGCCCAGCCAAGTGGAGATGCAAACCTAACCCTCCCACTGCCAAACCACTAAGAAACCCACCGCCATTTTGCTTATCTTTTCTCCTGGAGATCCCCAACACTGCCATGTTTCCTGGGGAATCTTTGGGGACCCTCTTCTGGGGGTAGCTGCGTCATATTGCTGGGCGAGTCATTCCACAAGGGGATCTCCAGCTTACAGATGAGGAAGCTGGGTTCAACCTGAAGCCACCCAGCCTGCTTTCCAGGAGGCTGTGACAGGCACAAATGGCTAACTGGAACAGCTGCCAAAACAAAGGCTCGACTCCATCAGAGACGCCTCAGAAGGAAGACCTGGTGATTCTATTTCTGGAAAATCAACCGCAAAGTCTTTGGAGGAGCTCTGGTAGCATAGTGGTTTTGCATTGGGTTACTAACCACAAGGTCAGCAGTTTGAAACCACCAGCCGCTCCTCAGGAGTAAGACAGGGCTTTCTATTCCCATAGAGCGTTCCAGACTCAGAAACTCACAGGGACAGTTCCCTCCTGTCCTACTGGGGTCACTATGAGTTGGCACACCCTCAGAGGCAGAGAGCAAAAGCCCTGGGAACACACACAGGTCTATTCTGACCCACAAGGTCGGGTGACGGCGACATTTCCCTCTTTCATCTTGTCCTGATCAGGGACGGCAGGCAAGCTTTCCAGCATTTCCAGTCCATTGCCATCCAGTGAATTCCAGCTCACAGTGACCCTCTGGGGCAGGATGGAACTGCCCCACAATTTTCCAAAACTGGCATCTTTTCCAACCAACACATCTGTCTCCCTTAGAGCAGCTGGTGGATTTGAACTGATGACCTTTCCATTAGCAAGTCCGTGTTTAACCACTGTGCTAATGGGGTTCCTTTTTTGCACAAAGCCAACCGCTGCATGGAATCTTGCCTCCTTTTGCCAGCCTCGGTGATCCTTCAACTTGCCCCGGGGTTTCCTGTGGGAGGCTGCCGAGCCCTACCAACCTCCTAGCAGCCATCTCTGCTCTACCTTGGCTGGCAGGTGACTCTTGGCCCCACCTGCGCTGGCCTGTCAGCGTGAGGATGCAATCATCCCAGCACCCTACGCCCACCCCTCCCAGCAGGCTCACCCTCACCTGCACCACAGAGGGTAAGCAGCTTCCTACACCCTCTGACCTTGCCGTCAGCACAGCCTTCTCCAGACACCTGGGGACCTTCGGCCGGAGGGGCGGCTCCTGTCATAGCCCCACGCTTCTGTTTGTGACCCCTCCGTGTTACTCCTGGGTGATCCAGGGCTGCCAAGGTGACAGCACATGGCTGTGTGTGTGTGCATGTGCGTGTGTGTATTTGTGTGTGTGTGTAGGGAGTGACCCCATGTCCCCCGATGCTTCCTTAGTTCACCATCAATTATCCCAAGTCTGCTCTCTCCCGTGTTTCTGCTTCCCTCTGGGTCTGGCCTGCTTAGTTCTTAACTCAGAAGGGATTAGGTTGACCTCTGAAAGGGGTCGCATTAGAAGGTCCTGGATGGAATGGGAGGGACATGTAGGGGCACAGTTCAAAGTCCCCAAAGAGACCAGGCTGGTGGAACCACCAAAGCTATGGCCGTAGTCAGGTCTGGAATGGAACTTAGCCCCGTGGCCCGATTTTCAGCCAACGAATAGAGCTTTCAGAGGAACAAGAACACTCGTGTGCTGTGAACTCAGCACACTTCCACAAGTCCATTCCGACTCCTAGCGGCCCTGTAGGACAGGCCAGCACTGCCCCGTGGGCTTCCAGACGCACTCTTTACAGGAGCCAGAGCCTCGTCTTTCTCCTGCGGGACGGCTGGTGCTTTCAAGGCACTCACCTTGCAGGGAGCAGCCCAGCGTGCCACCTGCCGCTCCGCCAGATATCTTTAGGTTTAGGGCCCGGCAGGCCCCAGGCCCCAGGCCCAGCTGGAGAGCAGCCGGTCTGGGAGCAGACGTTAGGAATCGGGGCCAGCAGCGCTGGCCACAGTCTCAGAGAGCGGAAGTCCAGTCCCACCCTCGGCCTGGCACTGACTGACCTCCACTGACTGACCTCTGTCCCTGCCATGGCTGAGCATCTGTCCCATGTCCACTCCCACTAGGGCTGGGCCGAGGGTTGCGGACGAGAAATGCCAGCTGACGGCTTGGCCACCACAGGCCCTGCGTGGCGTTCTTTCTGGCAAAGCTTGGGAGGTTTTCCTATGACTGACGGGGTGGGTGGCCAGAGTACGCTCTGAATCTTGGGGGGCTAATTCCACAGACACTGAGGGCACCCTGGCTAGGTTAGACAGGGCTCTCTAGAGAAAGAAAACCAGGACACTTAGGGTTTTATATATATGTTTATAGATCGTATATAACATAAGAAATAAACAGTTAATCTGTAGAGCAGTAAAAATGGCTCAGTGCAACTCACGTATGTGAGACAGCTAATACACTGACAGTCCTTCAAGTCTTGAGGGCCGCTGGGTAGTCCTCTGTAGAACGATTCAGGCTATCCAGCCATAGGCAGCCAACAGCAAGTCAGGTCGCCAACAGTCAGCCTGTAAAACATGATGAGATAATAATAATTTATAAATTATTAAGGGTTCATGAGGGAGGGGGTCAGGGAGTGGGGGGGTGAATTGATGAGCTGATACCAAGGGCTCAAGTAGAAAGAACATGTTTTGAGAATGATGATGGAAGCAAATGTACAAATGTGCTCGACACAATAGATGTATATATGGATTGTGATAAGAGGTTTACGATCCTTCAGTAAAATGATTTAAATAAAGAAAATAGTGATTTTAATGTCAAATTTCAAACTAGGGCATGAATAAAGGCAGCTGTCTGATTAAAAAAAAATAGAGTGACAGTCTCAGAAGCTCATGGGGGCAGTTCTATGCTGTCCTGTAGGGTCGTGCTGAGTCGGCATCGACTCTGTGGCAGTGAGTGGATTCAACAGGGTGAAGAGGCATGTGGAGACTTCTCTCTGTGTTGTTTTTCAGTGTAAACCTAAAACTGGTCTCAAAACAAATTAGTCTATTAGAATGTTGTGGTTGTTACACAACTTCATGTCAACTTGATCAATAAGAATGAAGGGGTAGAGGTCTAGCCTATCAATCAGGTCACAGGGTGACCTTGTGTCCTTCTCATGTGGATTCTGGGAATGTCCTTTTTCCTGTCTGGAGGTGGGACACACACTCTGTTTCATCTTCTTGTTGACATGCTACATGGAGCCATGCTGATGGCAGCCAGAGCCCTGGAGATTCTTCCACCACCACCAGATCCACAGGACTTTCCACCCACCAACCTGTGATCTTCCTGCATCTGGCATCATTGCATGTGCTGCATGAGTCAGAAGAAGAATTCATGGGCTAATACTGGACTTATGGGCTAATATTGAACATATGGATTTGATCTGGTCCGAGCTGGAATGTTTTATTGATGCATAATTACTTCTTGATATAAAATTCTCTCTGACGTATATATGAGTGCCTCTGAATTTGTTTCTCTCGTCAACCTCGACTAACACAAATGTCAGTATGTATACACCATGGGTTCTGCATGAACACTTGGGGAGAATAAATAAACATTTTAATTAACTCCCCCCCACCCCCGCAAGTGTGGACCTTGTACACAGACTACGCGGCAGCTGTTCAGACCGACGAAGGAGATAACGAGGGGCTTAAATTCAGTGAAGCTGTTCATCCAGGTTGTATCCTTCCACCATCCTTATTCGGTCTGTATGCCGAGAAAACCATCTGAAAAGCTGCACTGTATGAAGATGATTACGGGATGAGAGTTGGAGGAAGACTCACTAACAACCAGCAACATGCAGACAACCTTGCTTGCTGAAAGTGAGGAGGACTGGTAGCACTTGCTGATGAAGATCAAGGATTGCAGCCTTCGGTATGGATGACAGCTTGTGATACTTAGGTTTATTGTGCCAATGAGGCCTCCATAGGAGCATGTAGGTGGAGTTTAATCAGGCTGCAGCTTGATTGGAGGAAGACCGAGACAAATACTTTCCAAGGCTGGCATTCCCTCTTTCTTCCTACCTGGACCACTGTGTTGCTGCTTGAGCTGGTTCTTTGCCTCAACTGTATGCTGCACTACCTGTGGGCCAAGCCAACCTGTGGATTATGTTGCTGGAGACCTGCTTCCCCACGCTGCTGATATGTGCATTGCTTGAGTTCGAGACCCCATCAGGGCCTGCTTCCCTACCTAAGCTCTGGTGCTGACTATTGCTGCCTGTGGGCAGATTCTGCCTGTCTTGCCTGAAGGAAGACTCTGCCATCTCCTTCCTTGACCTTGGACCAGCAGCCCTTATGAATTGAAGGACTTTCAGTACATTAACTAATCCATAAAAGTGAGTTGAGCTGAGCCCTCTGTACTGCAGTGTGGACTAATTAGCCATATTCCTTCTTGCTGTATACACCTATCCTTCCATATATATGTGTCCTGGTTTTGTTTTTCTAGAGAACCCTGCCTTACACACAGCTCCGTGTCAAGAAGACCAGTATCCTCACAACAGGACCAGTCGGTTACATCATGATAAATGCAGAAATGGTTGAGTTGTCAAGGATTTCATTTTAGTTGGAGCAGCAGTCTCGAAATCAAACGCTGCATTCCACTGGGCAAATCAGCTGCCAGAGGAGACCCCTTTAGAGTGTTCAGAAGCAAAGATGGCCCTGAGGACTAAAGTGCACCTGGTTCAAACAATAATATTTTCAATCTTCTCATGTGTATGTGAAAGCTGGACAGTGGTCACAGAAACTGGAGACCAGGTGTATTTGAATTATGATGCTGGTCTGCCAGAAGAACAAACAAGACTCTCTTGGAAGAAGTTCTACTAGAATGTTCTCTAGAAGTGTGGGTGGAGAACCTTCTTACACATGTTGTGCATGTTATCGGGAGGAACTAATCCCTCGAGCAGAGATGGGAAACCTTTTATTTCTGCTAAGAGCTATTTGGATGCTTATTGCTTCGTTCCCAGACCATACTGGTCAAACATTTAATTAACTCACCCCTAATGTAATGACGAGGAGCCCTGGTGGCATAGTGGTCAATCATTCAGCTGCAATCCACAAGGTTGGCAGTTCAAAACCACCAGACGCTCTGAGTGAGAAGATGGGGCTTTCTGTTCCTGTAAACAGTTACAGTCTCAGAAACTCAAAGGGACAGTTCTGCCTTGTCCTGTAGGGTCCCCATAAGTCAGTATCGACTCAATGGCAGTGAGTTAGTCTGGGAACATTAGAGAAACAAATCTACAGAAACTCATGTATAAGAGAGTTTTATATAAAAGTTAAGTGCACAGCAAGAAAACATCCCAACCCAGTGCTGCCCAAGCCCACAAGTCCAACATTAGAACACATGTCCAACACCAATCCACAAAGTCCTCCTCCATCTCACAAAACACATGCAATGACGCCAACTGCAGGAGGAAAGCTGAGTCAGCGAATGTGTAAGCATCTCTGTGCTGGCAGGGGTCTCCACACGGCTGCTCCAGCACCCAGGGCTGCATAGGAGTAGTTCCAAGTGGCTTCTCCTCAGGGATGTCTTGCAGGAAGTGAGCCTTGCCAGCTGAAGCAGAGAACTGGCTAAGGCAGCTGCATCCTGGTCTGACCATCAGAGAGCAAGAGACCCTAGAACTAGCAAGGCGAGGCTCACTGAGCCATTTATCTCTCTGCCCTCTAATGAACCCCATATGTGTTTATCAGCCAGGTTGGCACGATAAACTTTAACTATCTCAGGCAGTATGTTTGGTTTTGGTAATTTAATGGCTAGAATTGCTTCTCTTTAGTAGAGCATGTATTGTTAGATGACATTGATTATTTCACGGGCCTTATATGGCCCTCAGTAGCACAGAAGCCACCACAGTATGAGAACTGACAGACAAAAGGTAGACTTCTCCAGATTGATCAATCTGATGAATCAAGTTTACTACATCTGTGGAAAGTGACAATGGAGAAACACAATATCAGCAGCTAAAACCAGGCCGGTGACTGACTGTGGAACAGACCATCAATTGCTTATATGTAAGGGTAGAGTGAAGCTGAAGAAAATAAAAACAAGTCCATGAGAGCCGAATTATGACCTTGAGTCTATCTCATCTGAATTTCCAGAACGTCTCGAGAACAGATTAGCTGCATTGAACACCAGTGATAGAAGACCTGATGAGCTATGGAAGGACATCAGAAATATCATCCATGAAGAAAGGAGTAAAGAGTCGAGTACAGAAGATCAAAGGCATACATTGAACTTGAACAGTTTAAACTATGTCAACACATCCCCCATGTGATTCATGCTGGACCTGATCTGGTTTCCACCATTGTATGTTTTGGGCTTGTATTTCTTTATTTGGGTTTTGTTTGTACATATTAGGGTATATCTCAGAGGTATTAGGTCCTTGGGGGTCACTCTCTTGAAGTTGTGTTATATGTTTTTTCATATATGAAACCCAGGATTGATGAGCCTATAGGGGCGGCAGGTAGAATAAGGGTTTCATGGTAAGTGGGCATAGTCACAGTGGGGCTAAAGGAAGACATTGTCAAGGAGTCTATGAAGAAAAGGGATATTTGGAAACCGTGGTAGCAAGTGTAAAATTCTGCTAGACGTGATTGAACTATAGAATGATATTATATCTATATTAATTCCAAGTTCATATGAATTAGTATTTTAATAAACAAGCCAAAAAAGAAGAATGCAAAAAGTCATTCAAAAGAAAGGAAAGGAAGTGGATGTCAGCAGAGGCTCTAAAAGTTGCTCTTAATCATCGAGTAGCTAGAGCAAGTGGAAATAATGGTGAAGCTCAAGAGTTGAACAGAAACTCCCAAAGGGCAGCTCGAGAAGACAAAGCCACATGTTATAATGACACGTGGACACGCCCAGAGTCAGAAAACCAAAAGGAAGAACCCACTCAGCACATCTGAAACCGAAAGAACTGAAGAAAGCCATCAAGCCTCAGCTTGCAATATTGAAAGATTTTACTGGGAAAATATTGAACGATGCAGGGAGCATCAAGAGAAGATGAAGCGAACACCCCGAGTCGCTGTACGGAGAAGAGCTCGTCAGCATTCAGTGATTTCGAGAGGCAGCATATGAGCAAGAATCAACAGCGCAGGAAGAAGTTCAAGCAACGCTGAAAACATTATCCTAAAATACAAAGCTTCAGGAGTTTGTGGAATATCAACTGAAGTGTTCCAACAGGCGGATGAAGCACGGGACACAATCACTAGTCTATGCCAGGAAATTGTGGAGACAGCTACTTGGCCAGTGGACTGGAAAAGATTCATATTTATGCCCATTCCAAAGAAAGGTGACCCAACAGAAGGCACCCATTACAGAACAATATCTGGTATCACATGCTATGTATAATTTTGCTGAAGGTCATGGTTGCCGCAGTACCTTGACAGACCAGATTCCGAAAAGGCTGTGGAACAAGGATATACAGAATATCATTGCTGAAGTCAGATGGATCTTGGCTGAAAGTAGAGAAGGCCAGAAAGATGTGTACTTGTGTTTCCTTGACTGCGCCAAGGCATTCAACTGTGTGGATCATAACCAACTATGGATACAGCCTTGAAAACAATGGGAATCCCAGAACGCTTCATTGTGCTCATATGTAACCTGTACATGGGTCAGAAGGCAGTTGTGTAAACAGAACAAGGGAATATTGCATGGTTTAAAATCAGGAAAGGTGCAACAGGGTTGTATCCTCTCACTACACATACGTATTCCATCTGGATGCTGAGCAACTCATCAGCGACTCAGGAATATATGTTTAAGAACGTGGCATCAGGACTGGAGGAAGAGTCATTAATGACCTGGGACACACAGGTGACACAATCTTGCCTGCTTGAAGTGAGGAGGACTTGAAGCCCTTGCTGATGAAGATCGAGGACTGCAGCCTGCAGTGTGGATGACGACTCAGTGTACGGAAGACCCAAATCCTCACAACTACACCAAGAGGCAACATCGTGATAAATGGAAAGAAGATCGGCGGCGTCAAGGATTTTGTCTCGCTTGGATCCACAATCAATGTTTGCAGAAACAGCGGCCAAGCGATTAAACAATACATTGCATTGGGTCAATCTGCTGCTTGAGCGCTCTTTAGAGCATTGAAAGGCAAGGATGTTACTTTGAGGATTAAGATGCACCTGACCCAAGCCATGATGTTTTCAATCACCTCCTACGCAGGTGAAAGTTGAACAAGGAATAAGGAAGGCCAACGAGGAATCGGTGCCCTTGAATTCTGGTGCTGGCAAAGACTACTGAAAGTACCACGGGCCGCCCAAAGAACAAGCAAATCTGTCTTGGAATCCGTAAGGCCAGATGCTTCTTAGAGGCAAGGCTAATGAGAGTTCATCTCAAGGACTGTGGACGTGTTTTCAGGAGCGACCAGTCAGGGGAGGAGCGTATCACGCACAGGCGGGTGGACAGGTAGAGCAAAGAAGGCAGCCCTGGACAAGATGGGTTAACGCAGTGGCTGCAGCAACAGGCTCAAACATCAGGACAAGGAGGACGCAGGGCTGGGCGATGCTTCTGTTGGTTGTACGTGGGTCACTGTGATTTGGAACTGACTAGATGACACCTAACAGCAACCATGTGCTGCCATCTCTAAGACTATTTTATAAACCACATAAGTCAGTGATATTTTAAAAAATGTTTTTTTTGTGGGTTTTTTGCAGTCCTAGAAACCCGATGGAACAGTTCTGCTCTGTCCTGCCAGGTGACACGAGCCAGGAATCCACAGAATCGGGTTCTTTGAAAATTAGATGACAGCCTGAAGTATAAAAAATGAAACGAACATCCATGCGTCCGTGCTGATATAAATAAATGATTGAATAAGTAAATGAATGGGGGAGAGGAGATCCATCTTCTTCACCGAAGAATTTACCGATGATAAGAAGGCAGTAAATTCAGTCCACCCTCGGGAGAGAGAGATTAAGTGACCTGCTGCAGAAGACAGAACTCAATCCCCATTTCCTTGAGTGTTGTTGGCTGGATTTCCTGCCTGGCTTTCGAAGAAGAAACCATGAAAAGGGGAAAGAAAAATAATTTTCACAGTGGAGAATTCTGGCAACGAAGACCGTACGCAAGTCTTCAACGGGTATGGTTTTCTTTGCCTATAACGCACCCACATGGGAAGTGAGGATTCTGCCACCGAACCACTGCCTCCATTCAGCTGGCTTGTTGCTGTTTGGTGGCATTGAGTCAGTTCTGACCCGCAGCGACCCTGTCACAACAGACGGAAACACTGCCCGCTCCCCACAATTGTTCCTACACGCGAGTCCTTCAGCGCAGCCACTGTGTCAATCCATCTCGTGTGGACGTTGCTCTGCTTCGTTGCCCCTGGGCTGTAACAAGCACGATATCCTTCCTGATGACATTTCCAGTGTGTGAGACGAAGTCTCGCCATCCTTGCCTCTAAGGGCACCACGGCACACCGTGTAATGGTTTACACGTGGGGCTGCCAACCGCAAGGGCAGCAATTTGAAGCCACCAGTTACTCTGCAGGAGAAAGACGAAGCTTTCTCCTCCAATAAAGAGTTTCGTCTCTGAAACTTGCAAGGGCCGCCGTGCCCTGTCCTAAAGGGATGCTGTGAGTCAGAATTGACTCGGGGACAGTGAGCAACTCGCGTTAGCCCCAACAAAACCGGGGGCTGGGCTGGTGCACACAGTGTGTGCTGGAAACTCATTACTCGCCCGACAGTCGAGTGTACGGTGTGACATACGTGTGGCTATGAAGCTATGCCACTAGGATGTCAAACACCACAGTGTGTAAGTTTCAGCTTCCAGCCTGGGACTAGGAAGGACCACTTAGGGATCTGCTTCATTCTGTTGCCATTCCGGTTTCTATGATTCCAAGTGGACACAACGGTGTCTAACAACGGCAGCAGCATGTTGGCAGTGCCTTGCTGGGCGAAACATGTAATGGGCCCACAGTGGACAGCTTGCATGGTGAGGTTGTACTGACCCATCCTTTACGAACCAAGGCCAGTGTCCTTTGTGATGCAGCCCTAAATTTGGGGTTACAAATCAGGCCTCAATCTGAATGCTTTCCAGGGACTGCCAGGAAGGTTGGCTGCATCCTGCCAGGTGGACACACATTGGCTGCTGCCAAAGCCCCACACAGAGCACAGGGCTTGCTAACCCTTGGCTCCACTCGGACCAAAGCTTGCTTTCACACTCCCATGCTCCTCGGGAACCCGGTGGTAAAGAGGGGGTCCTTACTTAATGGAGGCTCCTGAGCGCTGTCTCAGGGGGTCCTGTAGGTGACTGTCTGTCTTGGTTCTTTGTAGCCCCAGCTGAGTGGTCCACCACTAAGGCCTGAGGTGTTCTTTTTGCCCCCGTTGTCTACCCCAGAGGGTTTGTCACTCTGGCCTAGGTGGACGGACCTTTCCTGGGTAAGGTGGGACCATCCAGTGGGTTGATGTTTTCTGTCTGGTGCTGGGCTGCAGCCTGCCCTGCGATGGGCATCGACCTCTTTGCTAGGTGGGGTTCTCTGGAGAAGCCAAACCAGTGACACTCATGTGTGTTGTCTTTGGAAAGAAGTTTCTAACAAGAAATGGCTCACACACTTGTAAAAATGGGCAAGTCCAGTCTGGTTCAAGTTAGGATCCTCCTGACTCATGGAAGTGGTTGCACAGGAAGCAGGAGGGAGGAGCGGAGACAGCTGGGGGCATCTACCGGTGGATGCAGAGGTCACATGAATCCAACATGGGATGGACGAATCCCCCATAAGTTGCCCACCGATGCCTCCTGGGATGGGTGACACAACAGGAGATTGGGGAACCAGATGAGAGAGTCGGGATTCATCTCGGCTCAGTCTCTCTCCTTTCTAGAAAAGGCCACACCCAAGGAGATGTCATCAGGCAGTGACTGATCGATAGGTTGGGGGACTACTGCCTCTACCCAAGAAGGTCTAGTTGACATTATCGCCAACCATTACAACCTTGCAGGGATTGGTCAGTAGACTAGGCCAATGGGGTGAGGGGTAGCCTGCTATGCAAAGGAAGCTATGGCCTGCCAATGGAGAATTGGTCCGTGTATGGCCGTGTGGGGAGGAGCCGTGCTCCACGATTGACCACGAGTTGTGTATCTAAGCAGCCAGCTTCTCAATGAGCTGTCACACAGTCACAGGCTGTCATACTGAAGACGGTGACAAGCTCAAAAGGGGCCCAGTGACAAAGCCAATGGTAACAGGTGGCCGGGCCAACAGGAGCCTCTCGTGTGGGGGGGCTGAGAGGGGCAGAGAGAGCTGCCTGCACTGAATAAGGGAGACTGTCTACATCAGGGGTTCTCCACCTTCCTCACACCACGACCCTTTCATATAGCTCCTCCTGTGGTGGTGACCCCCAACCATCAAGTGATTTTCATTGCTACGTCATCACTGTCATTTTTCTACTGTTACAAATCGTCATGGAAATATCTGATAGGCAGGATGTATTTCACACTATGTTACAAATTGAACATAATGAAAGCATAGTGATTCATCACAAAACAATATGTCATTCTATATTGTGAAATATGTCTGTCTAATGACAAATGAATAAAACTTTGTCTTGAAGCATGGTGTAGCATGGGTAACAGTCTTCACGCCGGGTACTTTCATATGTGTGTGTATCTGCATGTGGACGGACTTGCTTGGACACAGATAGAGGAGTGGTGTCTCGGTTCCTAAGACCATCAGAAATATTCTTCCGGTGATCTTAGGTGACCCTTGTGAAAGGCTCGTTCAACCCCCAAAGGGGTCACGACCCACAGGTTGAGAACCGCTGATCTACATGCTTCCTGATCCCAAGCTGTAGCCTGCTGACTCTGATCCCACATTGATTCCTGCTCCTTAATAACCCCTGTGACTGTTAGATTTTATGTCAACTTGCTCTGTAATGGGAGTGAAGTCCAACCTGTCAATCAGGGCACAGCCTGATGATGCCTTCTGGGGGCGTGGCCTTGTTAAAAGGGAGCACCTGGGAACCACTCCTCTCTCTCTTGCCCTTCATCCTCATCCATCCCGAGACTCTGTGTCTGTCTCTAGAGCAGCCCCCGGTGTGACTCTGACCCTGGGAGCCAACCTCCAAGCTGCCTGTGCTCTGCCGTGCCCCCACTCACCTTGGAGCCTCTCCACTCTGCACCCACCGGCCTGTGCTCTCCTTGCACCCACCGGCCTGCGCTCTCCTTGCATCCTGTCACTACACCACCATCTGGACACGACACAGGTTCTGACACTGTGACTCCTGCTCGCATTTCAGGGAACCTCATATTGTCCATCTGAGGGGTCAACCTCTGGGACTGGTTTTATCTAGGGACTCTGTATGAGTTGGGACTTGCACTTAGAAATGAGCCAGCCCCAACGCTCCCACAGAGGACTCACAAAAGGAGTTTGGTGGACTCCTGGAAGTCTGCGGGGTGTCTCTTCTGGCTTGGCCGGGTGCTGGGTTTCAGAAGATGCCGCTGTTCCTGTCTCTTAACTCAGTTTATTTTTCTTCTCCAATAGCTCTCTCTGGGTGGTAGAAAGAGGGCCCTGACCCATCCTGGACTGGATTATCCGGCTAGTTCCAGAGCCTTGGATGTGGTCGTTCATCAAAGTCCCAGGGGAGCTGTTGATTGGCCGAGCCCCTGAGCCTCTCACAAGGTTGGACAGAGAAACCACACTGATTATCAGAGACGGGCAGAGATGATTTCCCCAGGAAGTATGGCCGGGGAGCCCAAACCCCTATCTTCTCTCAGCCCCGGCCTTCAGTTTCAATTCCTTCCTCGCAGAGGCTCACCTGGACCAAGGCCTTAGGAAAGAGCCTGTAGTTAGGTAGGCTCTGCAGAGGACAGAGTCCCGGCGGGGGATTGAGGTTCAAACATTCAAACTCCATGCTCCCCTAAAGAGGACCGCTGCTGGTGCCACGGGTTGGACTGCTAACGGCCAGGAGAGCTGAGCAAGCCCGCCATCTGCTTTTTGGAGAAAGACAAGGGGAGCTCCTCCCATAAAGATTTACAGCCTCGGAGACCCCGAGGACAGGTCCGCTCTGTTCTATAGAGGTCTCCGTGAGTTAGGACAGACTCACTAGCAGTTTTTTGTCTTTCATCCCCTAAATCCCCGGGTGACCTTGGGCCAACCACCTCCCCTCTCTGGTCCTCCAATTCCTCAGCTGTGAAATGAAGACTTGCCTAAAAATTAAATCCTCAGAGTCTGAAGCTCCTGGAAGCAGAAAATGATGGCAAATGCCCCCCCAAAAGGAGGGGGGGTGGATGGAGGAGGGCGTCCAACCACAAACTCAAACTCAAATCTCAATCTTGCAAGCACATCACTTGCTCCTCCCTCCTTGCCAGCCCCTCTTTGAAAGGGAGAGGCAGGGGCAGAGGTGTGGAAAATTCCCTGTGTTGACGAAAACATGGTGCCAGGGCTCACCGTAAAGGATAAGCTAAGCTCAGTATGGGAGCTTTTAATTTGACCTCCTGTGGATGCTCGCTGTCACTCCCCCACTGCAGGGGAGACACACACACACACACACACACACACACGCCAGAGTTCTGGGCCACTCTGTAGTTGCAGTCCCATCTTGGGCAGCTCTGAGATACTGGTAAGCTCTCCCAAGAGGGCAGGGGGTTGGGGGCGCCTTGAGGGTCCTCTTCCAGCCAGGAGTGGAACAGCATCCTTGGGTCTGGTGGCCGCGATTCTGATTGGTGGCGAGCCCATGTGACAGAGTCAAGCCACCCCGTGAGGTTTTTGAGACCAGATCTTTAGAGCACCAGGCTGCCAGGCCCTACTGGGATGCAGCCACCCATGGGTTTGAACCGCCGGCCTTTTGGGTGGGAGCCTAGTGTTTGACCGCAGCACCACTGGGGCTCCTGGCCTTTCTCACAGTGACATGCAACTCATGGCCCTCCGTGATGCTGCGTGTAATGCCGCGTCTAGGTGGGAAACTTCCTCCTGGCCTTGTCAAGAAGCCAATCCCTCACCTGGCACCTGTGTGCTTGGGAGAAAGGAGATGCGGTGCGTGGGGACTGGGGAGTGCTCCAAGACAAGGTGGGTGATGAGGTGGCCCGAGACCAAGGACATGGATGCTTCCTAGAAGATGGGCAATAAAAGTGCCCTCTGAGTCTGAGTAGGTGTTTACAGGCTTAAGCACAAAAGTCGGTGAGCAGACACTGGCGCCAACAGTACTAGAAAGCCTTAAACCTGCTGCCCCCCAACTGATTCAGACTCCTTCCCACTTGCAGCCGCCGAGTGGATGCCGGCTCCTAGTGACCCTCCAGCACATGGTAGAACTGCACTTGTAGGTTTATCAAAACAGTAACTCTTTTTTTTAAAAAAATCATTTTATTGGGGGGGGGTCATACAACTCTTATCACAATCCATACCTACATCAAGTGTGTAAAGCACATTTGTACATTCATTGCCCTCATCATTCTCAAAACATTTGCTTTCCACTTAAGCCCCTGGCATCAGCTCCTCATTTTCCTCTCCCTCCCCACTACCCCTCCCTCATGAACCCTTGATAATTTATAAATTATTATTTTGTCATATCTTGTACTGTCTGATGTCTCCCTTCACCCATTTTTCTGTTGCCCGACCCCAGGGAGGTTATATGTAGATCCTTGTAATTGGTTTCCCCTTTCTACCCCACCCTCCCTCCACCCTCCTGGTATCGTCACTTTCACCACTGATCCTGAAGGGATCATCTGTCCTGGATTCCCTGTGTTTCCAGTTCCTATCTGTACCAGTGTACATCCTCTGGTCTAGCCAGATTTGTAAGGTAGAATTGGGATTATGATAGTGGGAGGGAGAGGAAGCTTTTAGGAACTAGAGGAAAGTTGTATGTCCCTTCCGTAAGGGGATGTCCAATTGCCTACAGATGGGCTTTGGGTCTCCACTCTGCACTCCCCCTCATTCACAATATGATTTTTTGTTCTTTGATGCCTGATACCTGATTCCTTCAACACTTCATGATCACACAGTCTAGTGTGCTTCCTCCATGTGGGCTTTGTTGCTTCTGAGCTAGACGGCCGTTTGTTTGCCTTCAAGCCTTTAAGACTCTAGACGTTATATCTTTGGATAGCCAGGCACCATCAGCTTTCTTGACCACATTTTCTTATTCACCTGCTTTGTCTGCAGTGATTGTGTTGGGAAGGTGAGCATCATGGAATGCCAGTTTAATAGAACAAAGTATTCTTGCATTGAGGGAGTACTTGAGTGGAGTCCCAATGTCCATCTGCTACCTTAATACTAAACCTATAAACATATGCACATAGATCTATTTCCCCATCCTCATATATAAATGTATTTACATATGTACATGCCTTTATTTAGACCTCTATAAATGCCCTTTGCCTCCTAGTTCTTTCCTCTATTTCTTTTGACTTTCCTCCTGTCCCACTATCATGCTCAGCCTTCATTTGGGTTTCAGTAATTCCTCTTGGTTACATTACCCTTGATCACGCCTTACCAGGCCTCCTACACCCTCCTCACCACTGATTGGGATCACTTGTTGTTCCCTTGTTCCTGGGTTTGTTAACACCCCCTCCTTTCCTTCCCCTCCCCTTCTCCCATGTCCCCCAGAAACCATCAGTCTGTTGTTTTTTCCTCCAAATTGTTTATCCAACCTATCTTATCTAGATAGACCTGCAGAGATAATAACATGCACAAAAACAAGACAGAGCAAAACAAAGCAGCAAAAAAAAAAAAAAAAGCAGCAAAAAGCCAACGACAAAAAAACCAAACAAACAGAGAAGAAAGGACTGTAGTTAATTCAAGGTCTGTTTGTTGGCCTTTAGGAGTGTTTTCCAGGCGAGTCTGATGGGGTGCCAAGCCCTGACCCCAAAGTCTATTTTTGGTATTCCCTGGAGACTTCCTAGCTCTGTTCCCCTTGCTGTTCTGTTCCACACCCTTAGTGTTTTGCCTCGGTGTGGTGGGATCAGATCGGGCGGAATTCCCACACTGTGTCTCCAGTGTTGTCCCCTGTAGGGCTATGGGTCAGTGAGGGATGTCGTGTCTCATAGTGGGGCTAGCCATGTGGTCTTCTCTGTGGATTGGCTGCTCTGAACAGGAATATCGTCCTCAAGGGTTGGTGGGCCAGGATGTGCTCCACTCTCTCTTTCTCCCCCCAACAGTAACTCTTTACGGGAGTACAAAGCCTCGTCTTTCTCCCAAGGAGCAGCTGGTGGTTTTGAACTACTAACCTTGTAGTTAACAGCCCAATGCATAACCACTGTGCCACCCACTTAGCATGACCTTCTGATTCAGAGTACAACTCACATGGGGTTTTTCAAGTGTCTAATCCTTACAGGAGTAGGCTGTGACCTCTTTATTTCCAGGAGCAGATCTGGTGGGTTTGAACCTGACCTTTTGGTTGGCGGCCCATTGTTGGAGGCCCTCCAATTCCTTAGCAGTTTGAGGCCAGTGTTTCCCACAGTGGACAACCCCAGCCCCTGAGGGATGCTGGATGACTCAGTGGGGCTGGAAAGCAGAGACCTTCCCTTGATCTTAAGGAACGGAATGCTTGGGGCACAGTGTGACCCATGGACCACTCCCTGCAGGTGCATTGTTAGAGAACAGCAGCTGCTCTGCTGGAGAGAGATGGGGCCGCTACTCCCCACGGGGCTTCAGTCTCAGAAGCCCACAGGGACACACGTGTACCGGTGCTGAAGGACCAATATGAGATGGGAGCTACTCGATGGCACTGAGTGAGTGGGAGTGGGAGAGTGGGAGTGGGTGTGAGAGCATGTGAGGGAGAGTGAGAGTGAGTGTGAGTGAGAGTGAGCGAGCGAGTGAGTGAGAGTGAGTATGAGTGAGAATGAGTGAGTGACTGAGTGAGAGAGCCTTTATCCTGGGTGATGGGCTTTTAGTACAAAGGTTTTTGGTTGCCAGTGGGTGGCGCTGGGTAATATTTTTTCTAAAAAGGGGATTTTGGGCCAAATGCATTTGGGAACCTCTAGCTGGGCTCCCCGCAGCTGCTCCCCGGATGTCCCTTTCCTCCCCACCCCTGGATCCAGGGGGGCCCTGAGAGTTCCAGGGACCCCGCCCCCATGAGTCCCCCACAGCACTCTCAGAAGGGAGTGCCTGGAGCTCGGGGCATCATCCAGATGTGCAGAGTCAGAGGCACAGAGGTGCCCAGGGCCGGTCTGGTCCACGCTCATCGGAGGCGGGAAGCACTGGAGATTGTGGTGTGCTGCCGTGAGCTGTCATGGAGCAGCTTGGACTGAGCAACGTGCCCAAGGGAAGCTACCCCCACGGTGGTCCTGAGCCACATCCGGGATGGCTAGTGGGTGGCAGCTCTCTGCGGCAGCCCTCGCTGGATCATCCTCTGTTGTCACCCAGAGGGGCGATGGTGACTCATTTGATGAATGGTATCACCAGGCCTTTCTTCCTAGTCTTAGTCTGGAAACACAAGTGAACCTGACTGGGTGCTACTTGAAATACTGGTGCCCGACTTCCAGCACCAGAGCAGCGGCTAGCCACTGTGTCGGACACAGAGAAAACCGGTGGCAGCGGCCTGAGAAGGCACATCATCCCTGTCCCTCTGCCTGGGGCCCTGCTACACGCTCAGAGGGCAAATCCTCCAGACCAGTGTTCAGCCGGGAGCTCCATTCAGGTGTGCTGTTAGCGTCTCCAGCCGAAAATCCCGTCTGCTCTTGGCAAATGCTGGTGGGCGCTCCACACCTTCTCTGTCTCTCCCTTCCCTCTATCTCTCCTTTCCTCTGTCTCTCTGGCTCTCTTCCTCTTCCTTCCTCTCTCTCCCGGTCTCTATCTCTCTCTCTTCCCCTCAGTCTCTCTGTCTCTCTCTCTCTCCTTTCCTCTGTTTCTCTCTCTCTTCTTTGTCACTCTCTGTCTCCATTTCTGTCATTCTCTGTCTGTCTCTCTTCCTCTTGGTCTCTCTCTCTTTCTGTGCCTGTCTCTCTGTCTCCCATCCTCTTTTCTGTCTCTGTCTCCCTCCCTCTCACTCGCTCACACACAAACTGCTCAAGCTCAATTTGCTGCAGCCTGGCAAGGAGGAGTGAATTGGAAATGTCATCACCACGCTCTCCCTGGCAGGTCCCTGGGCCCCAGCATGAAGGTTACGTTTGCCTCCTGGCCTGGCTGATCTCCCCTGACTGATGGGCCTTGGGGAAGCTGGGAGCCTGCCTTTGTGTGTGTGCGTCAGGAATTGATGACCTGAAGCAACATAAAGTGTCCTGGAGGCAGGGTGGAGGTGGGGATGTAACACGTCACCCATGCTTGGGCCTCCCTCAGGGTGGGGGCAGCCAACAAGCTCAGGCCTCTGGGACCGCCTCATGGCCTGGTCATCACACCGGACGTGTGAGCCGGAGGGCGCACCTGGCCAGAGAGGGACGCCAGTCTAGTGCCGGCTGCCTCTGCACAGCACCGGGAGCAGCTAGAAGGTCCCCGGGAGACCCAGAGGGCAGTGGGGGAAGAGACAGCAGCAGAGGCCACTGAAAATGTTCGGGACCCTCCTCCATGGCCTTGAGGAGCGGCCATGGGGCCTTGGGCGGGGCCTGGTGGGAGGCTCAGACTTGCCTACCTCCCTTGTCTTTGCACGTAGGGTGTGAGTATCTGCAGGGATCCTCACGCAGCGTCTCGGAGAGAGGGATCCAAGAGCAACAGCCCAGAGCGAGTTCTATGAAGCATGCGTCAGGCCGGCCTCTTGTCGCCAACCTTTTTGCCAACTCCTGCACCTGAGGCCCTTCCCCCTGCTCCTCCGCTGGGTCCCCTAATCCGTGCCAAGGCCACACACAATTCCACGAGTCATCCTCACAGGTATGGGACGGATTAGGGAAACAACCATTTACAGTTCAGGGTCAGGAAGGACTGGGGGTACAGTTCTTTGTGAGGACGGCTTCTCCTCAGCTGTGTCTAAAGGCAGACCCCACTCTGTCAGTCCCCTGCTCCCCTCGGCTCCCTGCCCAGCCTTGCCGCTGCTCCAGGCATGTACGCAGTGCTTAAGCCCATCCAGTAAGCACCCAGAGGCATCTCTCAGCTAGGGGCCTTGGCCTGAAGGTGCTCAGCCCCCTGGCTCCCTGGGTGGGCAAGCCCAGTGCACCACCTTGGTCGGTGTGCCAGGAAGCAGAAGCCCACCTCGATGTCTTGAGTTCAACTTCTGGATCAGCCTCTGCTGTCTTTCTGCAGTGCCTCTCCATATCTTGTGCAGTTTACATGCTTACAGCTGGGATAGCGAGGGTTTATATCCATGTGGCTGGGCCAGGATTCGCTCCTGAGATGGTCTAATGTCCAACATACATAGTCAAGTTCATGATGGGATCTCCTATGAGGCAATCAAGCCCTTTGGGGGAGAACAGAGGATCAATTCCTTAATTTGGTCGCCACCTTGATACGATGGAGGGAGGTTTCATCCGGCTGTGCCCTATGCTGCGTGTTGACAGCGTCTAGAAGCTCGCTCCCTTCTGCCACCGAATCTGGATCCTTCTCCCAGTTCCCTGGAGCCAGCATTGAACTGCCCATCTTGGCTTCATCCCCAGCCTATGATCTTCCTGCTTCCTGGTTTATTGACTCCTCCAGCTACACAGGTCAGGAGAGGTCTCCAGCTTGCCCCCTGACCCAGGGACTGGAACTGGATTGGACTTACCCACTTCTACAATGGCGTGAGCCATTTCTTGATACAATCTCTGTCTAGCTACATACACCTATAGCATCCCTACAAGATGAATCGACACCATGTCTGCAGCCATAGGCTCAGGCACGGGGACCAGTGTGGGTGGCGCGGGGCTGGGCAGTGTTTCCTTCTGTTGTGCACGGGGTCACAACCAGCTCAGTGGCACCTGACAAGCACAACACAGCATCCCTAGCTTTGCTTCTCGAGAGAACGGAACCGGACTCAACAGTACCCTTTCTCTCTTGGTCTCCTGCATCTAGAAAGTTCTCAACATGGAGACCCCAGGTCCAAAGGGGACGTCCCATGTTTGCCTCTTCTTTTTTTTTCAATAATAGGGAGATTCCCTCTCTGCTCTGGGATGGCCTCCCTTTTGAAGCCTCCCCAGATGGCAAAACTGATCAATCTCCTCGTTAGGATTCCATAGACCTTTGTTTGCATGGTTCTGCCTGTACAGGGGTGACATACACCTTATTTGCATTCTCAGCAGGCTGTCCAATCCCCCTGGTGGTCCACAGACACCTTATTTGCATAGTCACATCCAATCATTGTGCAGGAGTTACAAGATCATGCAGTGCTAAGTGGACCCAATGAAGTAATTCAATGCACTGCATTCTGGTACACCACAAACCCCAGGGGCTCGGGGGGACCTAGCAGGGAAGCCAGCTCTGCACTATGGTGGTGGGAAGGGTGGTGAGAGATGAGGAAGGACTGTGTGTTCTCCAGGCTTACTTACTGTGATGACGGAAACGCCAGAGGGCCTTCAAGGGGCCTGTTTCACGGGCCCCTTCCCTGTGTTTCCCTGTGTTTTGAGCTAGTGTCACTTCATTTCTTATATAGAGTCTAAGGACAGTGTTCCTTTCATCCCCCACATTACAGGCGGGGAAACTGAGGCTCGGATAGATCGATATATGAAACAGTTGTTATTGAGTTGATGCTGACTCAGGGCGTCTCCTGTACGTCAAACAGAAAGAAGTGTGCTCCACGGGGCTTCCAGTCCCTGATATTTTGGGAAATAGGTGCTAGGCCAGGTTGACTAGAGAAACTAATTGAGTGACACTCACATGTGTGTAAGAGAGAGATTTATATCAAGAAGTAATCCTATATCAATCAAAGATCCCATCCCAGATCAAGTGCATAAATCCGATACTAGTCCATAAGACCCTCTTCAGACTCATGCAGCCGCATGCACTGATGCAGAGTGCAGGAAGATCACAGACCAGTGGGTGCACAGTCCTGTGGATCCAATGGCCGTGGCCACATCACAGGGCTGGCAGCAAGCAGGGTGAAGGCAGAGAGGGAGTTTCCCAGGACTCTCTTTAGAGGGCCACGCCCACAAGGAGTTATCATCAGGTTGTGACCCGATTTACAGGCTAAATTCCACCACTACACTTTTATATATCTTCAAGTTGACATGAAATTATGTAACTACCACAAGATAGATCACCAGGCCTTTCTCCCAAGGGACCTCCAGGGGGTTCGATACCCCAGCCTATCTGTGCACAGTCACCACTTTATACCACTTAGGGAACCCTGGTTGGCACACGTCATTCAGTGTTTGACTAACAGACCAGAGGTTGGCAGTTTAAAGCCACGCAGAGACACCTTGAGGATCATCCTGATGGTCTGCTTCTGAGAGGTCATAGCCTCGGGGACCCCGTGGAGCAGTTCTTCTCTGCACACGTGGGGTCACCAGGCGTGGGGGTGGGGGGGAGTCGAGGGTGACTCACAATAGCACCACTTCCCCGTGGAGGAGCTGACACACGAGCCCACCACGCCAGGGAGGGAAGCTGGCTGAGAGAGACAGCTGCCATCAGGAGATCAAAGAGGCTGGCATACGACAGTCGGCCGTGTGTTCCGCCCTCTTCTTCTTTCCCGCTGGTTCACAGAAAGATGCGCGTCCCTGGAGCCCTACATCCAGAGGGTCCCTGCGAGGTGGAACTACTGAAAGGACCACAGGCTGCCAAAAGGACAAACTGATCGGCGTTGGAAGAAGTGACACCAGGGCGCTCCTGAGAGGCCAGGATGCCAAGACGTCATCGTACGCCCTTTGGACATACTTTGGACAAGGAGAGGCCAGACCTGGAGAAGGACATGATGTTTGGAGAGTGGAGGGGCAGGAAGAAAGAGGAAGGGCCGCAACGAGATGGCTGGACCCAGTGGCTGCAGCAATGGGCTCACACAGGACCGGGCAGGGTTTCACTCTGTAATGCACCGAGCCCGATCCAAGGGCACCTAACACTGAAACCAACAAGAGTCGGAATCCACGGGGGCAGCGGTATGTTTGTTTAAAGGGGGCGCTGAGCTAACTAAAAACATTTAACAAGCACAAAGTTCTTGAGATGGGTACCCCTTAGCCCTCATCCAAACACCTTCTAGTCCATTCTCTTTGACCCAGGGCGAGGTCCTTGCCCAGGTTCTTCTGGGGGGTTGTGGTCTTTGTGCCAGCTGACCCCACCCAGAGGAGGACACAGCCTCCCAGCCCCAGGCAGCCTCCACCCAGCCATGCAATTGAGTTCCTGGGACATCTGGCAGAGCCTTCGTCTGCACCGAGCCTCAGTTTCTCCCTCGTGGGACGAGGAGATTTTCCCGGCCAATGTTAGGGACCTTTGGCAGGGGCCTGCCTGAAGAGGAGCAGAGCACATTCCATCATTGAAAAAGAGTATTTCAAGATTTATCCTGAAGTACAATGTTGGCAAGATGGTATCACTCCACCTACAAAGAAGACCAGCTGACTGTTACTCAAAATTATGCACCAGCCAGCAAGGCCAAAGGTAACGAAGCTGAGGACTTTGACTTATGATTCCTGATCATTGGAACACAAGAGCTGGAAACAGAGAACAACCTAGTCGGAACACAGGGCCTTGGTGATAGAAAGAGGGCACAGGATGACAGATGATAGAATTTTGCAACAATATATTCATTAAAAACAGCGTGTCCCCTACCCCCCCCCCACATACAACATAAACAATAACTATACATGTGAACAACAACTAATAAACTCACTGTCATCCGGTTGAGCCCCTTTAGGACAGGGTACAACTGCCCCTGTGGGTTTCTGAGACTGAAACTCTTTATGGGAGTAGAAAGCTTCATCTTTCTCCGGCGGAGCGGTTGGTGGTTTTGAACTGCTGACTCTGAAGTTAGCAGCCCAATGCATAAATGCTACACCATACCTGTGGATATTACCAGGGAAATCCACAGGATGTGTGTCAACTACATCCGTGGAAAGCGATCATGGGAGCCTCACTATCACCAGTCAGAACAAAGGCCAGGGGCCAACTGTGGAACAGACCATCAATTGCTCAGGTGCAAGTTCAAGTTGAAGCTGAAGAAAACGAAGACAAGTTCACGAGGACCCAACATACGACTTGAGCGTATCCCACCTGAATTTGGAGAGCGTCTCAAGAATGACAGATTTGACACATTGAATCCTAGTGACCGGAGGAGCTGTGGGGTGATGCCAAGGACTTCTGACATGAATAAAGCAACAGAGAGCCTCCCGCACAGAAAGGGGGAGTTCCCCCTGAACCCACCTGGTGCCTCTTCCGGCTGAGATGAATCCTTTTCTGTCTTCCGGAAGATTGCTAAGCCATAGGCTGAAATCCCAACACTGCTTTCCCTCAGATAAGAGATTTCTCCTTTCCTATATAATATTTACAGTAGAAAGGTATTGCTTAAGGGGAACTCGTGTTAACGAAAGCCAGATTGTGGAAGTTTAACAGAGTTAGGAATGGTGTATTATTTTCCAACTTGGACTGGTTAATAATACTTTATACCTTGTGAATATGGAAAGAATTCTCTTAAATCTGCATACAATCGGGTGTGGGGGGGGGACAGACTCAGAGACTAAAACAATGTAGAAAGTTGCCTGGGGTCTTCAGGTGAAGGCTCACGTGTGCAGGCCCCTGTACACCCTCACCCCTGCCCCTGGGTTCTGTGATCTGAGCTACTTGCAGACAGTAAAGTTCACCAGGCACCATGGTTTACAATCCCTTTGAGGAAAAACAGTAACTTTCAGAGAGCCTCTATCTTCTGGGGAAAAGGGAGAAAAAAAACCACAAAAAAGCAGACCAGCACCACAGCTGATCCTCCGCACAGAATGTGGGCATGGGCCGGGCCCTCTACCGTCCCTGCAGCTGTTGAGAACAGATGTTGGGGATCAGTGGCCTGAGGACCCAGCTCACCTCAGCTGGGTTTTGTTTGACCTGCATAGTGTCTTGAAAAGGGGGAAATTGTCACAGCGCGTACACACACACACACTCACACACACACACACACACACACACACACACACACACCACTTCCCCACACGGCGGGAGCTCCCCACCTGGTAGGGTGGCACCCTCTTGTCTTGTGCTTCCTGAGGAAGCATATCTGGATCTCGATCTCTCTGAGTCCTCTCGGGTGTCAAACGCATTCCGACTGAGGGTGGTCTGACAGTGCTTGGTGGCCGTGCTGGGATTTGAACCCAGATCTTTGAACCTAAAGCCCATAGCTCCCCCAGTCTCCATCTTCCCCTGCCCCCATTGGAAGCCTAGTTAAGGTACAACAGAAGGACCACTCAATGACAACCCCCTACCCCAATCCTAGGTCTCAATTCCTTAACCCTTCCATGACTGAATTATATTCTCTGCTTTGAATTTGGGGGTGGTGTCATGTGCTTTCAGGAAGGCATGCCAAAGACAAGAGAAAAGTCTTCTTTTAAAGTGATGGGTGTGGGACACTTATGTCCCAAGTGGACCCTGGTGGTAGGATTGGTGGGGTGAGGTCCATTTCTCCAGAGTCCTGCAGTTATACAGCCCCCCCACCAGATGGTGGCACGCAAGACAACTGGGATGACTGCTTCCCAAGACCCATTGCCAATTCACTATCACAGTGTCATTTTATAATGGGTTATTCTATATAGATTATTTTATCATGGATTATTTTATAATGGGGAAGGCCCTTTAAGTTTAACAATTCAGAAACCATTACAAAAAAACTAAACAAAGTTTCCAAGTGAATTGTTGGATAGAAAACCTATTTGCTCTATGAACTTTCACCCAAATTGCAATAAAAAGTTTTTTAAAAAACCCAACCCCACACCAAAAATAACAACTTGATACATTTAGCTGTGTAAATATCAAAAATTAATTCTCAGGCAGTCATCAGAAACAAGTCAAGAGATAATCTGGAAGGAATATTGTAATTCATATTACATACCAAAGACTAACTTCACTAGTAAAAATAATTCCCCTAAATTAATCAGATAAGACTCACAGCCCAATAGAAAAACAGCGAGGACCCGAGCAGACAGATCACAGAAGAGAAAACACAGGAAGCTGGGTGCGTGACAGTACATTGGGGGGACTGCAGCGCACCAGGAAATAAGACATGTACAACCTGTCCGACATAAAACTGATCATCTGCTCTGCAGACCTTCATTCAATTCACAATTTGAAAAAAATATGGTAATACAATGGCTCTTAAATATATGAAACGATACTCAACTTTGATCATAATCAGATAAAACTCCGAGGTAAAATAAGATATAATCCCCTTCCCTCAGAAGTCCTGATTTGTGGTGTCAGGGTGTGCTCTGAGACTCTCACTGGCTGTAGTGCTCAGGGAGAGAGGGGCCTGAAACGGGGGTGGGGGTGGGTGGAGGCAGTGAGAGTGGCAGGCAGATAGGATTCTACTCTGTGCGGGGAAAGAAAGAGGTGTTGAAGGCATTAAGTAAATGCCTGCTAAATGCAGGGTCAGCGGTTTGAACCCACCAACCACTCAGAAAGTGAAAGATGAGGTTGTCTGCTCCCAGGAGGATTTACAGGAACCCACAGCGGCCATTCTACTCTGTCATACGGGAGTCAGAATAGACTCAGGTGATGGCAAGGTTGGTTTGAGTTTTACATGCATGGTGGATTTAAACCATGATTAACTGCTCAGTTGCTAACCCAAAGGTGGGCTGTTCAAATCCACACCGAGGTTTGTCTCGGTGCAGAGGCCTGGTGATCAGATTTTGGAAAGTTAGCTTTTAGGACCCAGAACAGGTCTGCTCTGCACACGAGGTTTGCCAAGAGGCGGAACTCTCTGGCTACCTCGTCCTAACTCCTTGCCATCGACTCACAGTAACAGGGTAGAACTGCCCCTGTGGGTTTCTGAGACTATAACTCTTTACGGAGTATAAAGCCTTGTCTTTCTCCCGAGGAGCAGCTGGTGGTTTCAAACTGCTAACCTCTAGGTTAGCAGCCCTGGGCTCAGTGCATAATCTATTATGCTATGGCGTGGCGCAGGGGATACTGGGAAGGAAACATGCAAAGGATCCTTGGGCCTGAGCCCTGCAGTCAGTGCAGCTCCTTCCTGTTTTCCTAAACCGATCCAGGGGTGATGTCAGCTCCTTGGAAGAGCCCCCTCTCTTGGCTCCCCTGTGTGTGCAGGAAAGGAGGTAGAGGGTGAAGCCCCTCTCTGGAGACTCCCAGTCCTCCCCGCCCAAAGTTCACTTGGCCGTCAAGTTCCCAGCTCAACTGGTACCCTGACCCCAAGTGACCAGCTGAGTGTAGCCTTTGGAGCCAGCTGGGGCAGTGTGAGGCTGATGGAGTGGGACTGATGGGGTTCCCGCCCCCAGACCCAGAAACCTTATCATGCAGTGCTGGATCCTCGGGGAAAACTTGGGCTAAACTCCACTGTAGCACCCTCCTTGGGGACCTCCAGAAACTTTGTTTCTTTGGCTTGCTGGGACCTGAGGGCTAGTTTGATGCTAAATTAACCTCATTGTGAAACTTGAAGAGACGAGTTTGGCAGCACCCCCAGGCCCAGAGCCCCCAATGACAGTGCCTTTAGGCCAAACTTTCTGGACACTTGGTTTCTGCGCAGAGACCACGGCCTTCGCTTCTTTCTGGAGTCTCTGTAAATGGGGGAGCAGTCTGACAGAGCGGACTGGGTTCTGGCCTGGCAGTGGGAAGTCTTGGTGAAGCCCCCACCCTCTCGCCTTAAAAGTAAATATATTATATTTATACACACACCCCAAATGACGGCTATAAAGTGATAGAAATCTTCATTAAACAAAAATACCAAAAACATGAAGCCATTGTTTGTCGACTCAGCCCCCTTCATCCAGGTCTCTAGACTTCGGAAGGCAGGAGTTCCACCTCTGGGACCCATCCCCAGGGAATGCTACACTCTTAGACTTATGCCACATCCAAATGGGCGTTGCTGGGGAACCCAGATGATGTCCCTGTTTAATGTTCTTCAAAATTTGGGGACGAAAAGGTGTCTGACGGGGAAACATCAGGGCCGTAAGGTGGCTGGGTAAGATCTCTCTATTGAACTCTCATGGGAGTCCTGGGGGTGTCGCGGTTACGGATTGGGTTGGGATGTGCGAGGTCCACCGTTTGAAACCACCAGCTGCTCCTCGGGAGAAAGACAGGACTTTCCACCGCAGCAAACACGGGAAACTCACTGGGGCAGTTCTGCCCTGCCCTGCAGGGTCGCTGTGAGTCAGCATGGGCTCAATGGCAGTGGTTTTTCATTTTCATAGGCCAGCTCTTACCGCCTTCGAAGAACGAGCATTGTCAGGAGAACTTTCCTGGCCTTACCCACTTGATTAAAACTTCTTCCTCCGGAGCCCCCATGAACCATCTGTGTCTCTCAAGAGAATCTATCAAAGTGACTCCTTTGGAATTCCTCCAGCTGGCCCCTAACCTTCTCCCCCACCCCTCACCCCCACCAAAACCTAAGGATGTTGAATATTGACTAGGTCTTCCCCCCCCCCAAGAGTTTATTGGCCCATAATTTACATATCCAACGATTCAATAGCTCAATCATTCAGTCATTCCCACATCAATTTTAGATCAATCCGTCTACCCGCCCCGTTAATGAGTTGTGTCATCCCCATCTGTTCCGGTGCTCTTTCCCCTGACCCCCCGACCTTCTGAGCTGACCTCTGTGCCCAGCGGATCCCTCCGAAGGCACTGTTTGGATTGGACCCTTTTAAAGATGCCTTGATGAGGGGGAGACACTCGTATGCCTGCAGTTACCCACTTATCACAGTGGTGACACGTTTGTGGACGCCAGTGTTTTGTTTGTTTGTTTTGGAAATGAACTCAGCATGTCTGAACCGGAGTCTAGCAGGGACATTTTCTGACTTGTCACTCTTGGGTGACATCCGGTCGGTTCCGACCCATAGTGACCCCGTGCACAACAGAGAGAAATACCACCCAGCCCTGCGCCGCCCTCACCACCGTCCCTGGGCCCGAGCCCGTGGTTGTAGCCACTGTGTCCACCCAGCCCCTCGAGGGCCTCTTCTCTGCGAGCGTCCTCCCCTTTACCGAGCGTGACGTCCTCCTGCAGAGACTGCACTCTCCTGACGCATGTCCAAAGGCTGTAAGACGACGTCGCGCCTTCTTGGGCTCTAAGGGGCACTCTGGCCCACAGATGGGTTGTCCTCTTAGCCGTCCACGGTGTTTTCAAGAGCCTTCCCCAGCAGCCCAATCCAAATGCCTCGGTCCGGCCTCAGTTTCCCTCGTGCAGTGTCCAGCGCTCACGTGCATACGAGACCATTGGACATTTCACGGCTTGGGTCCGGTGCACCTGAGTGTCCAAATTAACATCTTTGCTTTGTAACACTCTAAGGAGGCCGTGCGAAGCAGATCGACCCAAAGCCTCGCACATCTTTCGATCGCTCGACTGCAGCTTCTGTGAGCAGGGATTGGGCTCCTCGGCTGCCTGGGGCCGGTATTCCGTATGTTCTCCAGTAAATCCTGTGGCCGGGAGTCGGCTGAGCTCAACAGTGATCTCAGTGTGGACCTCATTTGGGCTGTGCCCCATGGGGCTGATTGGGGGACTCGATCTTCCAACCTTTCAGTTAGCCACCAAGTGTGCTCACTGTTGGCACCTTCTGTCCCGTGTACAGGTGAGGAAAACACAGGCTTGTCAGAGGACACGTGCTCTGCTGGCTGTGGGGATGAAGGTCAGCGGAGTGCTGTGGCCTCACCCCTGGCACCCATTCACTCATTCAATTCCTTCCCCGATCTGCGTGTCCCCTCCTGGGTCTCCAGCCAGCTCTCCAGGTGGCCACCTCTGTGCTGCTGAGAGGGACCCCCACGCTGCCCTCAGAGATGAGGAGACAGGGGTGTTGGGAGATGACTTTTGAGGATGCCCGTGTTCCTGCTCTGTGGACCGAACTGGAGCCCGCAGGGGCTGGAGGAGGAAGCGCGGCCTGCGGTTCCAGTCTGTCATTTCTCCAGAGGGTGCACTGCGGGACCCTCTGTGGCAGGAAATGGGGCTGGGTGTAAATCCTGGGAACGCCTGGCGGGCCTGTGCCCTCTGCCTGGTGCCTCACGCACTTCCAGATCTGGCACCTCCAGGATGCATAAAATAAACCACGTGGATGCGGAGCTAAGCCTGGCTCGCCCCTCCTCCTCCCCCCAGCTATCCCCGGGGCCTGGCCAACTGGGTGGATGGTTGCTCTTGAGTCTAAGGGGGGCTGGGAGAGGAACTTCCAGCCACCAGGCTATGGGGTGGCTTCCAGCCACAGTCACTGAGGAGGCCAGGGGGCGCCCTTCAAGATCTCACAGTCTGAGTGGACAAGGGACAGGGACCCGGGCACCGTGTCAGGTGAGCGATAAAGAATCAGGGAGCACACAGCCTGTGCTCCTGACACTGGGACGACCATCTCACATACACACAGGCCGCGCCGTTTAATCTGCACAACGAGTCCGTGAGAGCGCCCATGCCGGAGCCTCTCTGTTCCAGTTCACTACCACCCAGAAGCTCCCGGCATCATCACAGCTGCTGCCTCGGTGGGAGAAACTGACGGACAAGTGGCGGACAAGTAGACGAGTGGGCCCAGAGGTGGCTGGACGGGGGGCATCTGGTGGCAAAGAGCTGGTTGCACAAGGAGGGAAGGCGAGCACCATTGCACAGAGGGGGCGGCGGGCTCCTGCCGGCACCTGTTCGCGTCAAGCCACACAGCCAGGGAGTGCGCGACCCGTCCAAGCCCACGGACCCTGAGCTCCGGAAGGATAGGGAGGCATGGCCGTGGTGCCCAGGGACCCTGCAGAACCCTGGGGTGGGGAGAGATGTGGAGAAACACTCATGGAGTGACTGGAAGGGCAGAGCCGACTGGCAAGAGGGCGTGATGCTGGCCAGAGGTCACGGAGGGTGAGAGGGTGAGAGGGAGGGGCACCCATGTAGGCAAGCTCAGCCAGAAGGAGGGCTGCATGAGGCACCTGCTGTAACTTGCTGGCAAGCTGGTGACTCACGTGTGACAGATTGAGGTGCTGCCCGGTCATGATTGCTGCGGGTCCACTCCTGTGGCCACTGTGGATTTTGAATGCCTTCCAACAAGGGGGCCTCTGGCCCGGCACTTTGTCAGGCAATAGTGTGTTCTGGCTCATGCTGCCCCTGTCAGGGGCCGTGGGGTCGGCTCCGGCCCGTCGCGACCTCAGAAGGAAACACCGCCACGTCCTGCGCCATCCTCACCGTGACTCCTGTGCCTGAGCCTCTGCTGCAGCCGCTGCGTCAGGCCGTCTCCTCGAGGGCCTTCCTCTCTGTCGCTGCCCCTCCACTTCCCCAAGCAGGATGTCCTTCTCCAGGGACCAGTCTCTCCGGACAACCTGCCCGAAGGACGTGAGGCCAAGGCTCACCACCCTCCCTTGAGCATCGGGCCTCCCTCCTCCTCCGGAAGCTCGGGTTGTCCCTTGGGAGTGCATGGTGCTTTCTGTGTGCTGCGCCAGCCCATGAGTCAAAGGCGCTGAGACTCTACTTTGGCCTTCCTTATTCGATGTCCAGCTTCCACCTGCACACACCTCACGTACACTATGTGCACACAGACGAGAGGGTGCCCCAAAAAGCCGGAAAGGGTTTTTCAAAGCTATGTATTTAATTTTTTTTTTTTACAAAACAATCTTATCACCTTCAAAATACTCTACATTGAACTTAATACATTTGTCAAATCCGCAATTTCATTTCTTGGAAACAATTTTCTGACTCATCTGTTGGGATGGCTGACAGCACCTCCCTTGTTTGTTTGTTTGTTTTTCTTCGCCCCTTCTTTATTTTAATCATTTTATTGGGGGCTCATACAACACTTACCACAACCCATACATACATCAATTGTATAAAGCACGTTTGTACATTTGTTACCCTCATCATTCTCAAAACATTTGCTCTCCACCTAAGCCCCTGGCATCAGCTCCTAGTTCCCCCCTCCCTCCACGCACGCTCCCCCCTCCCTCATGAACCCTTGATAATTTATAAATTATTATTTGGTCATATCTTACACTGTCTGACATCTCCCTTCACCCACTTTTCTGTTGTCCATCCCCCAGGGAGGAGGTTATATGTAGATCCCTATAATCCGTGCCCCCTTTCTACCCCACCCTCCCTCCACCCTCCCAGTATCGCCACTCACACTACTGGTCCTGAAGGGATCATCTGTCCTGGATTCCCTGTTTCCAGTTCCTATCTGTACCAGTGTACATCCTCTGGTCTAGCCAGCTTTTTAAGGCAGAATTAGGATCATGATAGTGGGGGGAGGAAACATTTAAGATCTAGAGGAAAGTTGTGTGTTTCATCGTTGCTACCCTGCACCCTGCCTGGCTCATCTCCTCCCTGTGACCCTTTCTTCACCTCTTCTACATCAGCAAATTGCTGTCCCTTCATGTCCCTTTTATTCTTGGAAGCAAGAAGTTGCACATAGTGAGGTCAGGTGAGCGAGGTGTGTGGCGTAAGAGAGGCATGCTGGGTTTTTGTTGTTTTTTTTTTTTTTTAAACTGGTGCACTGAGATGGCTGTGTGAGCAGGTGCCTCTTCGTGGTGGTAAAACCAGTCCCTCGTCTGCCACAAATCAGGCCTTTTGGTCCACTGTTAGGCAATCTTTTCAGAACCTCTGAATAGAAAGCTTAATTAACAGTCTGACCTGGTGGAATGCACTCCAAATGCACTGTGCCCCTCATATCACAGCCGGGTTTGGGGGATTACCCCCTCATATACCACTCACACACACACATCACACATATGGACACTACAGATACACATTCACCACTCACACACACACACACACACACACACACACTGTATGTAGCACTCACATGAGCCTAAACACAACACACGTAAACCATATATATACACATATACCACTCACACACACACCACATACACTATATATACACACATAGACACATATACCATTCACACGAGCCCACACACATACACTATATGCATACATCCAGCATCCAAACAATCCCCCACCACACACACACACACACACACACACACACACACACACCTTATACAACATATTATTCAAACACACACTCACCCTCAGGAGTACACACACCATACGCATGCACACTCTATATATATCACTCACTCTTACACATATGAGCGCACACATATCACACACACAGACATCATATATATACACACCACTCATTTACCCAGGGAGTATGTGTATACTCCTGTGTGTGTCAGTGAGTATATATATTTATATAGTGTGTGTACTCCTGTGTGTCTATAAGTGGTATGTGTGTGTGTATATATATATATATAGTGTGTGTGTGTACTTCTGTGTGTGTCTGTGAGTGGTGTGTGTCATATATATATAGTGTGTGTGTACTTCTGTGTGTGTCTGTGAGTGGTGTGTGTCGTATATATACAGTGTGTGTGTACTCCTGTGTGTGTCTGCTGTAAGTGGTGTCCACATATGCACTTCTGTGTTTGTCTGGGTGGTATGTGTATGTCTATAAATATATATATATATATATAGTGGGTGTGGGTGTGTGTGCTCCTGTGTGTCTATGAGTTGTCTTTATATATAGCACACACACACCACACATATGGGCAGCCCCAAAGACAAACACCACCCCCATGAGCCTCTGATGCATGAGTGCAGTCAGACTCGGCAGTAGTCTGGTGTAGTATTTCTGGGATCCAGGACCCAAGAAAACTGGCCCTTCTGGAATATGTTTTCTTCTAATAGCCAGGTGAACATTCAGAGATGTTTTGTAAGGGACTATCTGCTTTGTAAGGGACTGTCTGCTTTGTAAGGGACTATCTGCTTTGTAAGGGACTATCTGCTTTGTAAGGGACTATCTGCTTTGTAAGGGGCTATCTGCTTTGTAAAGGGCTATCTGCTTTGTAAAGGGCTATCTGCTTTGAGAGGCCTGGGTCTCTAAGGGCTCTTCCTCCGCATGCACCAAGCGTGGCCTTCAAGCCACTGGGAGGAGAAGGCCACTTCCGTGGCATTTGCAGCCCAGAGTCATTTATCAGGACTGTTGACTTCAGTGTGGCCACAGCCAGGGTTTCACATGGGGACACAGTTACACCCAAGGAGACGCCTGGCTGGGGGGCACCCAAGTGCAGGCAGCCTTGGCCCCCACCCACCCACCCCCGCCATCTACATTTGGGGAAAGGGAGAAACATTGACCTCTTTCGATCCTGGTGGCCATGGGTGACCTGAGCGGACACCTAGCCCAAGAGGACCCAATGAGGCTTGACCACTCTCCTGCTCCTAAAGGAACAAGGGACCAGAATTGGGATGGGGGTGGGCAGGGCCTCCTGCCTGTCCAGCCCTCCTGGCTTGGCATGTAAGTCAGAGCTGTCAAGGCGGTAGCACCTTGATTAAAGTTCATGAGTTTAATAGATCATTTAACCACCCCACCCCCACCCAAAAAACCCTCAAAATTGCTCCCACCCCAGCCCAGCCACCTGGCCGGCTGCCCTCGGAGTGAGGCCGCCCTGGGCCTGCAGGACAAGGCCAGGCCGGCCCGGGGTTCCTGCCTATTCCCGGAGGACACCGCCGCCGGGCCAGCCCGGCATTCTCAGCTGCATTTAATCTGCCCTGAGACAGGCTGGCGAGGAGCAAATGCAGGGGGCATGGCTCGAGAGGCGGCCAGGAGGGGCGGCCGGGCGGCCAGCTTTGTTCACTTGGTAACCTGGAGCGGGGCCAGGCGTGGAGGCCCCCCCGGCTGCAGAAGTCTGCTCCAATTAATCGTGTTTAACCATTCTAATCACACTTTAGCACATTAATCCTATTTTCAATCCAAAACACATCTGAAGCGGCGGCATGTGGGCCTTTTTATGGGAACCGCAAATCAGATGGAACGGGGAGACGCAGCCCCTCGCCGGCTCTGCACTTTCACTGAACTTCAACTTCATAAAACTTGGGGCTGGCCTGCGGTAGGATTTACTGCACAATGCTGATGCGTTCGCGGATAAATAGATCCCTTAAGTGACTTAAAAACCTGTCAGAGAGCACAGTGAAAATTTGATGAGAGGGTAGCCCCTCCCCTGCACCCCAACAATGACACAGTGCGACTGATGGGTGGGGTGGGCGAGGGTCTCTCGGAATCGTTGCTGGTGCGGGGCGGCCTCTGGGACTGCTGTTGAGCAGCCTTATAAAGGAGTTTATAGAGGTGTAATCTTGAAAACCTGATAAACCTCAAGTACCTTGTTGCCGATGGCCCTGGCGGGCTCCTGGAGAGCCTGGGCATATCTTGGGGGGCGGGGCTGGGGCCTGAGGGGAGATGGGGAATCCAAGGGGCCATGAGGGGCATCGAGTGGTGGAGAGAATCTTGTCTCACGTTCCCTGCTGGTCAGCAGGAGAGGGTGCCCTAAGAGGGCCCTGGGATGAGGTTGGAACTCTCCAGCTGGGCCCCCTCCAGCTGGGACACGGTCCTTCGGCCTCCACTGAGTGACCTCAGACTCAACAGCCCCCATCAACCGTCTCAGCAAGGCCTGCTCTCTCTCAAACCAAAACCACTCTTCTGCCATCGAGTCGATGCCGGCTCAGATCCACCCTATTGGACAGGGTAGACCTGCCCCCACGGGTTTCCCAGACTCTAACTCTTTATGGGAGTAGAGCGCCTCCTCTTTCTGGCAGCCTAGAATAAGTCTAGAACGGTCTGCACATAGCTTGAACCCCACACCCAGTGGGTGCATCGTGCGTGTGTGCGTGTGTGTGTGCGTGCGTGCGTGCGTGAATTGCTGCAGTTCCGGGAGGGAAAGGCTTGGAGCTAAGTCACTGTTGCCCCAATGGGCTTGGCTTGCACCTGGTATCGACATAGGGTGTTGGGTGCTCTGCCTGCGAGGAGAGAGGCCTGGGTCTGACTCTCAACCCTTCCCAGCTGGGTGCCCTTTGCCTCTTCCCGCCAAGTCCCAGCACCAGCAGCCTCATCCAGAACATGGGTCTGCCACGAATACCTGACCGGTGGGATTTGGGGGGCGGGAGAGGAGGCAGTGAGGATTAAATCTCGTGATTAGCAGTGTGGCTGGCACTTCATTTAAAAAAAGCCTGAAAACTCCCCACCATGGAGTTTATTCTGCCTCACAGTGGCCCTACAGGACAGGATAGAACTGCCCTGGTGGGTTTCCCAGGCTGTAACCTTTTCTTGGGGGAGCGGCTGGTGGTTTGGAATGGCTGACCAAGTAACCCACTCCACCCCCAAGACTCCTTGGCACTTAGTAAAACCAGACTAACCAACCCACCAACTCACTGCCATCGGGTCAAAGCCCAGGCACAGGGGCTTAGTCAGCGCTATAAAAATAGACTGTGCTGCCCCTCCCCCGTCCCCCAGGGAAATGGCAGACCCAGGTGGCCCTGGCTCCTCCTCCTCCTCAGGTAGACAGTGCTTCTTCCTGGCACACAGCGGTGGGCGATGTCAGGGCGAGCAGATGATGGGGGGGGGGGTGCTGAAGTCGCCAGTGTGTGGTGCAGGCTGACTCCCCCGGGAAGCACAGCCTGTCCAGTGGGTTTATACTATGACCCGTATAGAATCCGGCTGCTTCAGTCCGGCTTAGACATGTTTTAAAAGGCGGGGAGAGGGCGATTCAATCAACTACCAGGCCTGAGACTCAGTTCACTGCCTTTGCGCATAGGCTTTGGCTCTGCGTTTCTGGGAAAGGGGAGGAGACCCATGAGCTCGGCGTCCTCGTTATGCAGTTATTCAGCCCATCAATTTGGCGCGCACTCGTTTGGGGCAAACTGCGCGCCAGCAGCAGCCTTGGGCAGGGACCAGAGGAAGGATGACTGATCCTTCGGGCCCGCTCGGGAGCTACAGTCAAGCTCAGTTTCTCACATTGGTTCTTCTAGAAGATTCCACCTTCTAGAGTCTCTCGTCTGGGCGGGGAGCATGGCCGCGTTCCTCAAGCAGCTTGGTAAAGGGCGCCGCTGGTAGTTTCTGAGCGCTTCTGCCCGAAGGCCACCAAGTCCTCTCACTGGAAGGTGGTTTTAAAACAAGATTCTAAATATGTAACACCAGGACCTCTCTGTTGGAAGCGGGTCCAATCTTCTGGGATGTGAGGGGGAGACACGCAGGTGAGAGAAGACAGCACAATGCCTGCTTCTTCCTTTGGCGCTGGGGTGGGTGTTACCAACTCATGCTAAATGAAACAGGCACCAGTTCATAAAGAGGTAGGAAAAGTGGGGGGGGGGCGTGGGTGGAGGATGGGGAGGAACTTGCCAACCACTTGGAAAGGAACCAGGATTAAGGGCCCGTGTTTGGCTTTCTAAGTAAATACATCTAGCTTTTTATTTTACAAAGGACAATCTGGAAAGATGCATGAGGGACTCTGAATGCAAACTAGAAATGAGTTTATCCAGGTAAGTAAGGTTTTATTAAACAATTTAATTCATTCCAGTTCCTTTGGAAGAAATGCCGGGTTGTGGTTAATGTCCAGAGTGAGACAGCATGGGCATTCACAGGGCCGCCTGCAGTTAATAGTCAACTGTCAGAGGCCGCTCCCAGCCCGTTCCCGGAGAGGGACAAGCTGACGTGGCTTTTATTTTGGTTGCAGCAGAAACGGAAACGGCCAATGAGCAGGCGAGGCGAGGGGAAGCTCAAACCAGAACATTCGCTGCACTGACAACCCTTGCAATCCACTCCCTCTGTAGCTCGCCCGAGCTGGGGAGAGCGTGACCAGGTGTGATTTGGAAAAGAGGCAACACAACAACAACAAAAACAACCACCCCCTCCTGCCTGACTGGAATGAAGATGCAGGGATCCATAAAACACGAAAAGGAGAGAAAGAAATCTATGACCGGAACGCGTCTGTGACAGCCATGCTCCGACCAGGAAATTCCCAGAGCCAGCGGAATCATGTGATGCGTACGTGAAAAAGCACAACCCCCAGAAAGCCTCCGTTTCCATAAGGCTCTTTCCTGGGAAAGCGAGATTTTGGTCTCCATGTGTCATCCCTGGCCCGTGGTTTCGGAATGGGTCTTTCCAAAGTCGGTGGGCAAAAGGAAAGCATTGCTTTTTCTGCAGAGGGGATTAGCAGGCCTCTGGCGATGACGTGAGAAGTGACTTGGGGTTGCAAGAGCATCTTGGGGAAGCAGGCAAGCCTGCAGCTGAGGACAAGTGGCAATCAGGACTGGGGCTCAGGGGCTCCTCCTCCTGTTTTCTGAGGGAGTCTCTCTTCCCTGGCCTTCCAGATTTGGGAACGTGAATTTCTATCTGGGATTCTTAACTCGCCTCTTTCTACCCACAGGAGCCCCAGGGTAGCGTAGTGCTTATGCATTGGGCTGCTATCCACAAAGTCAGTAGTTCGAAACCATCAGTCGCTCCTTGGGAGCAAAATGAGACTTTCTATGCCTGGAGAGTTATAGTCCCAGAAACCCACGGGGGCAGTTCGACTCTGACCTAGAGGGTCGCTATGGTCGGAAGGGATTGGCTGACAGTGAGTTTGGGTTTCTGGTTTTTATTCCAGCCACGGGAAGTGCACTGGGTTGGGGAGAGGGGATGCAGAACCAAACAGCTGCCACGGTTGACCCTGACCCCCCAGGGCCCGTCTGAGCCAGAGTAGAGCTGTGATCCATGGGGTGTTTCAGTGATGGATTTGGGGCAAGCCGATTGATTACCAGGCCTTTCTTCCAAAGTGGCTCTGGGGAGACGTGAACATCTCATCTCCAGCCAGCTGCTGAGTCCAGGAAGTTGCTGAGACCTGTGGTGTCCATTGCTGGGACAATTCAGAGACGGAGAGAGGGATGGAAGGGTCCCTGTACGGTTTGCCTTCCGTGCTGCCTCGGAATTCTCCAGGAGAATGAGAGAATCTTCCATGTCCCTCAACCTTCAGTAAGCTGTCAGAGAAGCCGCCTCCACTGGGAAGGCAGGGAGCAGCCCTCAGGGGCCCAGGTCAGCAGGGTGCTGGCCTTCACCAGCAGTCTGTGAAATGGGTGCAAACATGGTGAGGATTCAATGGTCCCCGGGTCACAAGGCACCAAGCTCCACATGAGCTGGCTGGCAGGCCCGGATAGAGCTGGAGAGTGGGGAGAAAGGAGGAAAGGAGATAGGTCTGTGCTCTTGGGAGCTCAGGCCTGGGAGCACTGACCTGGGAGCACTTACCTGGGGGCACTGATCTGGGAGCTCAGGCCTGGGAGCACTGACCTGGGAGCACTTACCCGGGGGTACTGACCTGGGTGCTCAGGCCTGGGAGCACTGACTTGGAAACATAGCCTGGGATCACTGACCTAGGGGCAAAGGCTGGGATCACAGTCTGGGAGCATTGAGCGGGGTCCCTGACCTGAGAGTACTGATTTGGGAGCACTTACCTAGGAGTACAGACTTGGGAACATAGACTGGGATCACCAACCTGGGGGCATAGGCTGGGAGCACTGACGGGGGCGGGGACACTGACCTGGAAGCATACACTGGGAGTACTGACCAGGTTCACTGATCTGGGAACTCAGGCCTAGGGCACTGACCTGGGAGCTCAGGCCTGGGGGTACTGACCTGGGAGCACAGGTTAGGTTCAGGAGTCCTTTTAGCTTGGCGCCTGCCTGAGCAGTCGATTGCAGGGCAAGTTCTCAAGTTCAGTGTCTCTGACTCCTGCCTGCCTTTGCCCTGGGTGTCCGCTCAGTCGGTCACTGGCTGCCCAGTAGCTGCGCCTCTTCTCTTCCAGAACTCCCTCACTCTTCCACGCACATCCCCTCACTCAGGACTGCACAGCTTGGCTCTGAGCCAGGCCCCAGGAGACATGCAGAGGGCTTGGAGCCCAAGGAGGGTTCCCTGGGGGGAAGTGGGTGCAGAGAAGGAAAGCGCCAGGAGGAGGAAGGTGTAAAGGCCATCTGGATAAAGCTCGGTGCACACCCAACTCAAACTCCACAGGGGCTTTCCAGGAGGGCTTCCAGGAGGAGGTGGCCTGACAACCCATTCTGGAGTTTGAGCAGGCCCACGATGCCCAAGACGCCTCTGATGCCCATGTAACTGAGGGCGCTCCCCTTCAGATTTAGAGCAATGTGGCTGTCAGCAAGAGCACTGAGTCGGGAGCCCTGAGCCCTGAGTTCTAATCTCAGCATTGCCTCTACTTCCTTGAGCTCTTGGGAACTTATCTTCCCACCCTGGAGGGACTCAGCTTCCTCATCTGAACAAAGAGGTTGAATTCCTTATCAGCACAGGTTGAATTCCTTATCTGCTTTCCACCCAGAATAAGGCAACACACACATCAGATGCCCAGCAAATGTGTCTGAGAGTAAACAACTTTGACCCCGAGACACCAACAGGAGCCCCTAATTATAAGAGGCCCTGGCCATCTGCTGGGGAGGTGTGGTGCTCAGATGTGAGTTCAACAAGAGGAAACCCCTGTGGTCATAACTCCCTCAGGGTTCAACATAGTTTCAGTCGTTGATCCATGATTTATTTTGAATAAGTTCCTTTAACATATTAGTGGCCCCACTTGATTATTATAATAACAAGCTTAGTAGCCGCACCCTTAAGAGAGGCCCTTCCATTCCATCTTTGATGGTTCTTGGCCCAGTCCCTTCTTGCTGGCACCTCCAACTCCGCTTCTCAGGAGCCATGGATGGATGAGCTGTGGCTGGGCCTGTGGCAAACCTGGCCGGCATACTGACTTTGACAACGTGTCAGGGAAGGGCTGAGACCTTCTCGTCCAAATGCTGTGTTCAGGATGGGTGCAGGGGGTGGGTGGGGGGTGCAAGGATGTGTTCTGAGGGCCAACTTGGAAGTCCTGGCCAGAGAGGCCGAGCTCAGTTAAAAGGCGGGTGTTCTTGTGAGAAGACATGGGGAATGAAGGGTAGAGGAGAGCCTGGTGTTGTCCCCCTAGGCCTCGAGGACAGTGCAGCAGTTCTTGGCAGTGACCGTTCAGAGGTTGAATCTTACCTTCCATGCAGAAGGCCGGAGTTCCATTCCTGGATCATGCATAGCCACCAGTTGGATGCTTGTGTGTGACTGGCTGGCTGGCTGGCTGACTGACCAGGTTACAGCAGAACTTACAGACATTAGAGACTAGGAATAAAGGCCTGGAGATCTACATCCTAACATTAGCCAGTCAGAGCCCTGGGTGTTGCTTCACTGTGATCCTACATGGACCCTGGGGGTGACACAGGGCCAGGCACCACTCTTGTATATGGAGTCACCAAAAGTCAACAACCAGACAACACCACAGCCACAACTGTGTCCAAGAGAATCTCCAGCCTTTCAGAATTGGGCAGCTGCTGTTTCTGTCTGAACTGTGGTGCATGGCAGTACCCACGGAGCCGTCTGACTCTGTCCTGTGGGGTCGCTAAGTGTGGGAATCCACTTGATGCTGTGGTTTGGGTTGGGGGTAGTTACAGGAACCCCGGTGGCCCAGAGCTGAAACTCAACATCAAACATAAGGTCAGCAGTTTGAGCCCCCCATTCGCTCTGTGGGAGAAAGATGAGGCAGTGGACTTCCGACGGAACTGCATCCTTGGAAACCCTCTGGGACCATTCCACGCAAGGCCCCCGACGTCTGGCCCAGCATTCCTTTCACCAGCCACACTGCCCTCCGCAAAGCTGCCACGAGTCAGTCTGCATGCCACAGAGAGGATCAGGGGGTGGTGACAGGTGGCTGCAACCCACAGCTTTGCGAAGGGAGCCTTTGGCAATAGACGTTCTTTGCATAATCCCCCTGGTGGTACAGTGGTTATATGTTGGGCTACTCACCATGAGGTCAGCAGTTCAAAACCATCAGCCCCTCTGCGGGAGAAAGACAGGGCTTTCAATCCTGAAAGACTTACACTCTCGGAAACCCACAGAGGCTGTGCTACCCTGTCCTAGGGGGTTCCCATGAGTCAGGATGGACTAGATGACGGTGAATCATCCTAGACGCGTGCCGCCATCTTCCTGCTGGGGCCTGGCTGACCACTGCCCATCCCCCACCCCAGGCGGGACCGCTCTTCCCTGCTGTAAGTGGATTCAGAGGAAGGGAGCGTGCTCAAGGTCATACAGGGCAGGTGACCTGGCTGGTGGGAGGCCCAGGCCCAGGTCTTTGTCGCTCACCTGCTGTTGTCGACATTGTCGCTGGGCCAGATGATGTGGACCGACGCTGCCTGGCCCCCAGCTGGCCTGCTCAAGCCCACTGCTGTGGTCAGTGCATCTTTGAGGACCCTCTTCTGCCTTCCAGGATCAGGAAGCTTCTGGAGTGCTCTAGAGGGCTCGCGTCGGCTGATTTTGAGAAAGGACCAGTCAGGCCTTTCTTCCTGGCCTTTGTCTGGAAACCTTCCTGAAGCCTGTCTCCCCGAGCACCGCTTCCAGCATCACGGTGACACGCCGGCAGCCGCAGGAAATTGTATCTCGGGAGCTGGCTTCATCCCTGGGCCTTGGGGGCCAAATCCCGGGCCCTTTCCACACCTCGTGAGACATGTGAGCACATCTGAGAAGGACTGCTCCTCCCGCCAGCTGAGAGCGGGGACAGGACCCTGCCATAAATCGCAGATGCAAGCAAAGACCAGGAAGCAACAGCGCGTGGGCTGCAGACGCTCCAAGCGGCCTGAGACAGAAGCCGCGGCAGCAGCTGCTGGCTGAAGGACAGAGCCCGACAAATTAAGACGGGCTTTGGCTTGGATTACCTCAGAGAGACAGAAGAGGACCAGAGGTTGCCAGGAGGCTCTGGGGGTTAGTGCTAAGATGCTGCTATTGACAGAGGGGGGAAATGGGGGATTTGGAGGCTGACGGGATTGTCCCATCGGCGAAGCTGGAATCCACTGCCTGGAAGACTGCACCTGGAGCAGCCTGGAGCAGAGGACTCCCTGTCGCCCAGGGACTGTGTCCCCTGGGAGGGAGGCGGGTGACGGGTGTGGCAGGAAGGGCAGAGGGAGAGATGAGCAGCACCCTGGTGAAACACACTGCCCAGATTGGGAGGGGGGTGCTGGAGGGGGGGTGTGCATGTGGCAAAGGATTGATCCAAGAGACTCCGCATTGCTGGGGGAGGGGCAGCAAGGAGAAAGAGAAACCCTACAATCCAGGGGTTGGGGAGATAACCAAAAACCAAACTCCCTGCCATGGAGTTCATGCTGACTCACTGGGACCCTCTGGATTTCAGCCTTCAGACTGTAACTGTTTGCGGGAGTAGAAAGTCCAGTCTTTCTCAGGCGAAGCTGCTGGTGGTTTCGAACTGCAGACCGGGAAGGTGGCAGCCCAGTGCTTAAGCACTCCACCCCCAGGGCTCCTGGTGCAGGGTGGCGGGGGAAGGGGGTCAGAAACGGGGAAGAAGTCAGAGGCAGATACACATGGACTGGCTTTGGAGCTACAAAGGTCTGGGGGAAACCGGATGCACTGCTGCTGAGTCCGTCCCGATTCACGGTCGGGGCAGGACGGCCCTGTGGGTTTCCAAGACTGTAAACCTTTCCAGGAGCAGGAAGCCTCGTCTTTCTCTGAGGAGCAGCTGGTGGGTTTGAACTGCCGACCTTGAGGTTAGGGAGCACAACGTGTAACCACTATGCCACTGAGGATCACCCAGCAGCATTGCCCTTCTCAGCTGTGGTTCCCCAAGCCCTCCGTGCTGTTGTCTCCCCAGAATGGGGTGTCCTCGCCTCTCTTGCCCACAGGTCTGCTCTCCGTGAGATGTCCCCTCTCTCCTTTCTCATGGTGGACCCCGAGTGTGTCGAAATAGAGCTCGGCTCCACTGTGTGGTCGAGGCAGTGAGCCCCTAAGATACAACTCTCTCCAGGCGCCCCTGGGTGGGTCTAAGTGCCACTCCCACCCCAGGGGCTCTGAGGATCCCCCCCTGAATATTTCCCAACACCAGATGGACGTGACATGGGCAAGGACACCGATCTGTCTCCCTTCACACCGCCATGTCCACTGTTGTGTCCTCGATGACCGCTGCCCGGCGGCCCCCAGGAGGGCCGGCACCATCTGTCACTCACGCAACATCACACATGGGAAAGCCAGACCACAAAGGCTTCAATCGTGCTCCTCAGAACGGACTTTAAGTGCCTCGTTAACTAATCATATGCTGATATGGTCAGGAAACGGGCTCCGGCTCCGCCTGTCACAGAGGGAAAAAGCCTTTTCTTTTACTTCCCAGAGAACAGGAAATGATACAGTTGTGTTCAAGCCTCAAGCTCCATTCTAAAGGGAGAAACAGAATATTCCCAAATCTATTTTTTAAAAATTGATGGACCATACAGATGTTCCTGCGTTTACAGAATAGATCGCCCTGGCAATATTGGGTATAAATCAAATTCCCTACAATTGAATTACACTGCAGGTTCGCCGGGGAACCTGTTCACTGCAAAGAATGCTGCGGCCGACTCTTGCAAGTCGGAGCGATGCTCCTTCCCTGGACTGTGTAGTCATCCATTTATTCCCGCGGTGCTCAGTCCTGGACAGACGCGGAAATACACACACACACACACACACACATCTATATAACATAGCGAGTTCCGCCCCCTTCCCCCCGCGCCCCAGATGTATTCCTCATCGGCCTGGGGCAGAGCCCAGGTCTCCATATTTTTAAAGACTCCCAGAAGATCCCGATGTGCGTTTGAGGCCCAGAACCACTGGTTTATTCCATAAACCTGTATCAAGGACCCGCTCCGTCAGAGCTGGTGATCAAATGACTATTAATAAGTCAGGGGTGCAGCGTCCGGTGCCTGCATGGAGCCATTCACCGACAGCTCCCTCTATCTTGGGAAGTCTGGGGTGCACATCCTGGGGTGCTTCTGGTTTACCCGTTTGTGTTTTTCACGTGGCTGAGCGGGCTCTTTGCCTTTGCCAAGGGTCGCTTAGATGAATCCTTTGAGTGTAATCTGTGGCTGTCATTAGCGGCCAGCGAGTCCGCTGCGGCCCCTGGTGACCATCGGTGTAACAGAATGCAAGGGAGTCCAGCCCTTTGATGCCTTCACCGCCGCTGGTCTTGGTGGACGGTCACAGCAACCTTGAGGTCGTTTTATCTGACAAGAGGGTGACATCAGATTCCTTTTGGTTAGAACGTACTCGCCAGGCGCATGTCGGCTTCCAGCACCTCCGTGTCTTCGCATTTTAGAAATGCCTTTGAAATGTCACCTCATCTTGTTTCTTGAATAGCCTGATCTAGAACGCCTCGATCTTCTCATGTTCACCTTGACCCACTTACATGAACTGCATGGGTTTGAACTGGCCTCTGCCACCTGACTGTACAGTTTCTGATTCTTCAGAAGGCCTTTTCCACGGGGCTTCTCTGTGATTTCTACTTCGTGACGTCTGAGCAGATCGGCAGGAGTAAACTCCTTTGACTTGCTTGGAAATCATATGCCGGGCTCATTTATTGCTGGGTGGCAACTAGCCCTTCCTGTTCGAGAGCTTGAATTCGAAGGTTCAACACAGTCCCGTCACCCCCCAGCCCAATCCGCGGACTTTAGAATGTTTGTATGCTGAGTCAGTGACGGGGGAACATTGGAAGCAAAGATACACCAAATACGTACTAACTAAAAGGCATGTGATGTCCTCATAAAACTCAAACTCCCTGCCATCGAGCCGATGCCGACTCACGGTGACCCTGTAGGACAGGGTGGAACTGCCCCTGTGGGTTTCTGAGACTGTCGCTCTTTACAGGAGTAGAAAACCTCATCTTTCTCCTGCAGAGGCAGCTGGTGGGTTTGAACTGCTGATGTTGCGGTTAGCAGCCCAACCCCTGGTGTCACAATCCTAAAATCAATCCATCAGGTTTTTGGAAAACATCATACTTCCTCTTTGGAGTCCAAAACTCTTTCAAACCAGGCCTTTTTTACTTTCTTCCATTTGGTCTGTTTTTCACACAAATGTTATTTCTTTGGACTTCGCAGGATACTTATTATCAACTTCCTTGTCTACTATTGCTCCCTGAATCCCACTCTTTCTGACTGGATGTTATTTCATTTTCTTTTTCAGAAGTAAGTACTTTAGTAAGACCTATCATCCTTGCCTGCATCTCTGCAAGCTGGAAAAGCGTTGATGACCAGCACTTGGTGGCTGTATCAACAGAGGCGTTTCCTACGGGAAGCTTGGTGTGTTTGGTAAGGAGGGGCTGCCCGAGCTGCACACCCGCAATCTGTGTAGCCTGTCCTGTTATGGGGTCAGTGGTGGTGTTGCTTAATGTCATAGAGCCGATCCCAAATCAGCGGCCCCGTGGGACAGACCAGAACCGCCCCATCGAGAATTCAAGGCTGTGGTCCTTACAGAAGGAAATTCCCCAAGCTTCTCTCCCGCAGAGCTACTAGTAAGTTCAAACCACTGGCCTTTCGGTTAGCAGCTGACCAACTGACCCCAAGGCCATATCGCCACCCCCAGGCCTCTTGGAGAGTCTCACTATGTGGTATATGACAGATTAACTCTCTGAAGCCAGACAAGTGATAGATGGCCTTCTGTGTCAGCTCGGTCATCGAGCTGTGAAAGGTGAACCTAGAGGGACACCCTGCCTGTCCAAACAACCCGTGTCCACTGCTTGAGGTGGCCCAGCCTTTCCAGAAGATGAGGCTGTCTGCTCCGGTAAAGATTCAGGGTCTCAGAAACCCCCAGGGTGGCTCTACTCTGACCTATAGGGTTCCTATGATTCAGAATCAACTCGATGGCAGAGAGTCTGGTTTGGTTTTTAGACTATATTTCAGGCAAATGCCGAGTGTACTTCTTACTAACGTCTGGCTAGGCCTGCTGAAGGCTTATGGGTGGAAAACCCCTTCAGCCACACTGTATATATTGTCGATTGAAAACAAACGAAGTGTTGAAACGGTGTGCGTCGTCTACTTCCAGATGTATGAAAAAACAGATGTGAGCGTGCGTGCGCACGCACAGAGACGCAAGAACTGGTAATTGCATTTACTTCTGGGGTGAAAAGGAGATTTACTGCTAGGGATGTTCCTTTCTATGGCTTGGGCTGGGCCAGCCCTGGGGACCTAGTGGGTTATGCGTTGGGCTGCTAACTGCAAGGCCAGTAGTTTGAAACCACCAGCTGGTCCGGAGGGGAAAAAGGAGGCTAAAGATGTGCAGGGCTGGAAATGCACGGGGCAGTTCGACTCTGCCTGTGGAGTCACCACCAGTCAGGGTGACAGCGAGGTTTTAGTCAGGGGTGATGGGCTTACCCTTCCCCCACCACAGCACCCATTGCTTTCCATCTTTAAAAAAAAAAAACACCAAATGACCAAGAAACCGACAGCCACCCCCGCCAACTGTCTCCTATACTTGACATCTCCCTCTGACATTTTCTTTCAAAAAGCATCAGTCACTTCTCTTAAGAAGGAGGCTACCGACGATGTGCTGAGGTCTCTCCAATCCCCTTTCTCTTTCTGTTACACACTCTGGCGAGATGATACTTTTTCGGGATGCCCAACACAATTGGCTGTGCCCCACACAACTCTGACCCGGTTAACCCAGGGTCCCAGGAGATGATCCGCTGGGGCCAACCAGGCTGGCCCTGCCCAGAGGCATCAGCATTCTCTGGCATTTGGCTGGCATTCCAAGATCCAGAGACACTCAGTCAGCAGGCCATGAACCCGTGGGCTGGGGCCAAGGGCCACCACTGGCTTCTGCAGTGCCATGCTGAGGGCAGAGGTTGGGGGTGAGTACCATGGAGAGAAATCCACCAGGGAGAGGAGAGTCACAGATGGAATGGTGTCCCCTGCACTTATGGATGCACCCCCATTTAGAAGCAGGACCTTCATTCTCATGCTAATGCGGCCCTGTTAGTGAAGGGGAGCCCCCATGGCATCCTGGGTTATCCTTTGGGCTGCTAATTACAACATCAGCAGTTCTAAACCACCTGCCTCTGAGGGAGAAAGATGAGGATTTCTACTCCCATACAGGGATACAGTCTCAGAAACCCACGGGAGCCAGGCTACTCTGTCCTATAAAGCTCCCTAGGAATCAGAATCGACAATCTGGCAGTGAGTTGGGTGTTTAGTTTTAGGAATGAAGGGTGGGCCCTAACCTAACCCTAATCACTCTGAGTTGTAAGGAGGAGGTAAGACACAGAGACAAGAGGACATAAACAGGGGAGGGTGGAGGATGGAGAGTAGGAAACAGACCTGGGGAGATCATTAACACAAGACACGCCGCTGACAGATCCCTCCCCTGGAGCACTGCCCTGATGGCAGGTTTCTAGCTCCTTAAACTGTAAGAGAGTTCATTTCTGTGCTGTAAAGACCCCTCCTTTTGGTACAGCGGCACTAGGGAATGAAGCCAGGCAGCACCCCACCCTCGGAGCCCAGGCTGCACCCAGCCTGGGACTGGGGGAGCCTCGTCAGCTGCCCAAAGACAGCACTTGGGATGCAGAAGGGAGAGGCCGGGGTGCCCGGGTCATCTGAAAAATGGGGTCCATGCTCAGCAGGGCTGCCGCCAACAGGAAGAGCCCACATGTGCACGTGCCTCCGTGCCCACGGAGTCACGTCCTCCGATAAAGCATCTCCTCCTTATCTCTCGCTCTGCTGTGCCGAGCCCGTTCCCGGCCCTCCCAGCTCGTTAATGGACTTCCTCCATGCCTGCTCATCCTCTTTGAAGTCTTGCTCTTTCCAAAAGACGCTTCATGAAGAAGTAATGTGGGGGGGGGGGGCAAGAGGAACTGCTTTTATGTCTATAGATGGAGGCCAAACCCACCCACCGCCGATATGCCTTACTTTTGTTTTTTGTGAGTCTTGTGTGTGTGCGTGTGTGTTTTTATGCGTGTAAATGGTCTAACTTTTATTTTGAGCCTGTGAGAAACATAAGACGTGGACATATCCTCCTTGATGGTAAAAGTCAAATTTCACCGATAAAGGCACCGGTTCCAACCCGTTCTTCCCCCTGGGAAGTAGTCAAGGTAATCAGTTTGATGGGCAAGTTTGCTGGACGGCATGCACACATTTACATCCTAAAATAAGGCCCCATCGAAAGACTGACACTGTCTTGTGGGTGTTTCTGCGGGTGGGTGGGTGGGTGTGTTGCAGCTGTGGAGCCGTGGGTGGAGGGTGGAATGTGTAACGTTTTTTCACCAATGGTTTGTCTGGTATGCATGTTCTACAGCTTGCCTTTTCCCCGCTCCACGTTGTGTCCTGAACGTATTTCCACCAGCCCTCAGCGCTTGGCCTTATGGACGTAATTGTTCCTGAGCGTGTACACGCTATTCTTGCCCATGAGGCGCCCACTCTGAGAACCATACCAGTCCAACTCGCTGTCTGGGGTAGAGTCTGAGTCCCACCTGGGCATCCTACGTCAGCGTAGTAGGGCTGCAGGAGCTCCGTGGGGTCTTCTGAATCCAGAAGTTGATCAGTAAGCCTGTCTTCTGAAGTGCCCAGAGAGACTTGAACCTGGAACCTTCCAGTGAGCAGTTAAGCACTGGAACCATTTACACCACCCAGGGCTCCAGAACCTGACGATGGTGGATTGGGAAATGGCCGGCCCTAGGCGATAAGTCAAGATCATTCTAAGCCATCTCATACTTCTGCGAGTCCAGTTCCCCCCAGCCCCCCTCAGGTGCAGCTGTGATAGCCACATGTTTTTATTAACTGCACCACAAACTTTCGTGATACACAGTGGCTTAGACCAACACACATTATATTTTACCTTATCATCTGGGGGTCAGGAATTTGGGCAGGGCTCAGTGGGGTGAGTCTTCTGCTCCTCATAGAGTTGACTGGGGTCACTTACGGGCTTTTAATGGTTATCTGGTCAGTGGCAGGTCTGAGATGACAGCACTCACATACCTGGTGGCTTCACAGGGACAGCTGGCCCCCTCTCCTCTTAGATCACCTCAGGATCGGTCCCTGTGATCCCTGCAGCAGAGTCTCCAGGCTTCTTATGTATGACTTCGAATAAAAAGGGCCTCACGGAAGAGCCTGAGTGCTCGCACATGCTTTGGATCTATTATCAGAAGGGACCAGTCCATGGAGAAGGACATTGAGCCTAATAGAGTGTCAATGAGAAGGAAGGAGATTCTTGACAAGACGGACTGATACCGTGCCACAAGAGGCTCAAACATGGAAACAATTGCGAAGATGCCCCGGACTGGAGAGTGTTTGCTTCAGTTATACATAGGTTTCTGTGAGTCAGCTGGATGCACCTAGCAAGTGCTTCAAGAGCGCCATTTGGAAGTACTGCACAACTGGACTTGAAGTCCCAGAACATGTCTTTGCCATCTTCTATTGTCCAAGACCCGAGAGAAAGATGGCGCTTTCCATTGCGAAGAGTTATAGTCTCAGAAACCCACAGAGGCAGTTCTACCCTGGTCTAAAGGGTCGCTTTGAGTCAGCATTGACTTGATGGACGGAGTTTGGTTTTAGGTATTGATCAAGAAAGTCACGAAAGCCAACTCTTCCCAGTGTCACCGACTAAACAAGGGGCTTCCAGTTGGGTGTGTCCAGTCTGACTCACCACGACTACACAGGACAGAGCATAACTGCCCCACGGTGTTCCCGAGGCTGTAACCATTCACAGAAGCCAACGGTCTCATCTTTGTCCTGCAGAGCAGCTGGTGGGTTTGAATAGCTGACCTTCTGGATAGCAACCAAGAGCCACTGCCTCTTCAGCTCTTCTCACGTGACTACAAGGGGGATTAAATAAAACACAGTATCTATTAAAATATCTATTTCCCCGGTGCAAGCCACATGCAAAGATTTGATCTTGGGTGTCCAGAGATGAGAAGGCTCTTGGGCCTTCCTCGGTAGGAGGTGAACTGCCGCCGTGGGCTCCAGCACCCAGACCTTATGGTGAGGGCCCAAGTGCCAGGCACACCTCAGTGGCAGGTGACCTCACACCTATGGTGAGGACCTTTCCAGCAGTCCCCCTAGATCCTCGTCTTTATCGGGAAAGACTCTGGAGCACCGAAAGCTCATGTGACTCATCCTAGGTCCCACTGGGAAGGCAGGAGAGGTGGCCTGGAGCTTGGAGCTTCCTAGCTCCGAAATCTCCGAGTTTTATCTTCAACCTGGATCTGCTGTTTCCTTGAAGGTCACTGGGGAAACAAGCTATGGGGGGAGGCGGGGTTCTTGCTACTTTTTAGCTCCTATAGAAAAGAGCATGCCAGTCTCAGCTGCTGGCCAGATGGTGTGCAGAAGCTGGTTGTGGTGTGGGTCTGAGCATATGAAGCTGCCCTGACTGTGCTGCTGCGGGGCAGGGTGGGAGGGGGTTCATGAAGCATGGGCCGTTGGCAACAAGAGGAGTGTGCAGGGGAGCAGTGATCGTGAGGTGAGCTCCCCTCCCTTTGAAGGGGGTCCCCGTGTCTCCCGGCCCCCGCCCCCTGCCATCATGTTGGCAACTCCAAGGAGAAGTTGGCAGGTTGCTCGACAAACACATGGGTATTCTTGTCCACTGGTTGGTTTTCTTTAGGGTACGGAAGGCTGTTTGGGGTAAGAACTGGGGCATTTGTCCTCGTGTCCCAGGTCTGCCATCACAGAGCAGGACACCCTGAGGGGTGAACAAACCACAGGCACGTCTAGTCCCACAGTCCTGAAGGCCGGAAGTGCAAGATCAGGATGTCAACCCTGCTGATTTCTCCGGAAGCTCCGAGGGACAATCTACCCCCACATGCTCCAGCTTCTGGGAGCCCCAGGCACGCCTTGACTTGTAGTTGCCGGCTGACATGGTGTCCTCCCTCTGTCTCCCCGTCTCTGTCTCTCCTCTTCTATAAGGCTACCAGTCCAATGAGATTTGAGGAGAACCGATGGTGCTATGGGCTTCTCGTTGGATTGCTCACCACAAGGTCAGCAATTCAAAACCACCAGCCGCTCCTCAGTAGAAAGAAGAGGCGTTCTACTATACAGAGTTACAGTCTTGGGAACGCACAGGGGTGGGTCTACCCTGTCCTGCAGGGTCATACTGAGTTGGACATGACTCGAGGGCAGTGAGTGTGGCTCACATGGATGGGGCCCATCCTGCTCTGGGATAACTTCGTGTTAACCTAAGGGATAACCTCTTCAAGACCTCTGTTTCTAAACAGGTCCAGGTTACATGTATGGGGTCTAGGATTTTAGTGCGTCTGTGAGGATGGGCACCACTCACCCCACTGAGGTCTCCGGCTCATGAGGATACCATGGCAGAATGGGATCAGAGCCTTACCTGGTCGGCATCATGCAGACACTGGTGCGTGTGCGTGTGTGTGTATGACTGCACTTGAGGTGCACTGGCTGGGATTGAGCCCTGGTCCTCTGCATGGAAGGTGAGATCCTGCCACTGAGTCACCACTGCCACCTTGTCACTTCGTCACCACAGTCAGTGGTGGAGGGTTGTGGGGACCTCTGGTGCATTCTCCCTTGGAGCCACCAGGAGCTTTGCAATCAGCCCACCTGGGCATCAGCTCCAGTTCGACAACATAAGTCACCTGGTCTCAGTCCACCTGGGACTTTTCACCTGGGAAAACGGGGCAGCTGTGCACTTGAAGGCATGGATGGAGTTGCCCAGCGAGGACTCTGTCAATGGTAGCCCCTCTTCCTTGCTCTCCCTCCTGCTGCTGGGCCTCTGGTTTCATCAAATGCTCCTGTACAAGTCTCCTCCCCACAGTAGGGCTGAAGGACAGGCTGTAGGAGGGCCTGGTAGGACCCAGCCCCAGGCCTGAGCAGGCAGAAGCAGGACATCAACAGCAATGGAGGCATGAGGCGGCTGGTGTCCTTGGCAAGCCGTCCTCTCTGTCTCAGCCCCAGGTCCTCATGATAGTGGACTACATTGAATTGATTGGAGGGATTCTAAGAAAACAGAGAATGGCTCTCCTGGAAACAGTCCCCCCACCCCCCACCCCAAGCCATAGTCTAAACCCAGGCCCCCACTCTCCAGATGCCCCAAGAGAGTCTGGTGGCAAACAGAGTTGCGTATGGATTGGATGTTGCCTATCGCAGGCAACGCTGACCTCAAGATAGATCTTGAAATGTCCTTTTTGACACCGAATGCGATCTCTTTCCTATTCAATTCCCAGTGCAGTAAATCATATGGTTTTTGATTCAAAGTAACCAATATCAGTGCCTTTCAGCTCACTCATGCCTAGAATGTTGACTTTTATGTGCTCCATCTCACTTTTCACAACTTCCAATTTTCCTAGATGCATACTTTTTACATTCTAAGTTCTGATGACCAATCCATGTTTGCAGCTGTTTCTTCTCATGTTGACTGGTGCCCCATCAACAAATGAAGGTCCTGCAGGCTTTCCTTCACCCACACCATCAAGGTCAACCCTACTGTGAGAAGGCAGCTCCTCTTCAGTCATCTTTTAAGGGCCCTCTGACCTGAGAGGCTCATCCCCTGGGACTGTCTCTGACAATGGTCTGTAGCTATTTATGAGGTTTCAGTGTCTGATAATGTTTCTGTGCTAGCACAGGGCTTTGAGTAGCTGAGGTCTCAGAAGTGGACAGACTATTCCTTCTTGGAGGTCTGCTCTTCGTCTGAAAGCTCTGCTGAAATCTACTCACTTTGGGTGACCTGCAACATCCCACGTTTCAGTGTGGAGCTTCCATGTTAAGACAGAGTACAGAGAAAGGCCTGACCATTTAAGCCACTGCGGTACGACAAACTGACAGACCACTGGAGATCTACTTGGTTCTCTAAGATCGCTTGATGCTGAATCTTGGGGATGTTCTTTTATGCCTACCTCAGAGACGTAGTCAATGGGTCATTTCAACCTGGAAGCTCATTTGATTAAAGCTGCATTATTTGAATCGTATTTTTTCTTCCTCTTTTTCACAATTGTCTCTTTTACTGAAAATCCCAACTGTTTGCCATTGGATGGATCCTCTACTATCCCTGTCTTTTCCATCCTCCAGGGAGATTTCCTCTGCTCTGTCTCCCGACAACGTACTAAATGTTTATTTGAATATGGCTCTTGTTCCTAAAAGATCTATTCATGACATCCTGTTCTGGTCTGCAACCGTTTCTCTGATCTCTGAAGTCTCTGTTTCCCACGCCTCCCTCTGTTCCATTTGCTGACTGCAGCAGAAGTTAGTGCTTTCCCCAAACGCCCAGTGATCCTCAGCCCAGTGCCTTTAAGAACAAGGCACCAAGAAGGCGATTGGCCAGGATGTGCCGATGCCGTTCCGCTGGAAGCTTTAGGCCAGGCAAGGGGCTTTGTGGCAGAGGGGTGGTGCTGGGAGCGTGCTCCGGTCTCTCTCCTGAGGCAGACCCTGTTCTGGAATCGGGTTGTCCTCTGTACAGGAAGTTGGCCTCTCCAGATCTGCTGGCACGTTATTTCGGAGTCCCACATCACACGAGTCACTGATGAGTGAGCTGCCAAGGAGACCAAGGGGGACCAAGATAATCTCTGAAATCAGGACTATAGAAACTAAAAACGACAGTGCGTCGGGGTCAAAAAGACAAGCCCGTGGGGGACAAAGTTCATTGACGTCGTCAAACACCTTGAGGGAGTGAGCCACTGGGCCAGGGGGCTCAGGAACATCATTTTGGGGGACAAGAAGGTCAAGTGGAGTAACCTAATTGTGGTAGTTACACAATCTGTTGTCAGTTTGAGTATTAAGAGTGAAGGAGTGGAGTTTAGCCTGTCAATCAGGTCCCAGCGTGATAACCTCATTTAGGGATACTAAGGGGATAAACAGCTCGGGACAGAGGCTCAGTTCCTGTGAGACATCCTCGTTGACAAGCTACCTGGAGACAGGCTGATGGCAGCCAGAGCCTCAGAGCTGGAGAAGCCACGTGGAGACCCTGCCAGCACTGAGATGTTTATAATGCCCCTGGATCCACAAGTGGCCTGTGATCTTCCACCCAGTGGCCTGTGATCTTCCCACATTCAGCATCATTGCATGTGTTTCATGAGTCTGAAGAGGACTTTATAGATTGGTATCAAACATATGGGCTAAGATTGGACTTATGGACTTGATCTGGACTGGGCTATATTTCTCAATATTCAATTGCTCTTATGTATAATATTATTTCCTTAGACACATATGAGTGTCTATGAATTTGTTTCTCTAGTCTACCCGGATAAACACACTAATCCACAAAGGTGACCTTCAAAATCTTACTTTGATGAGTAGAGACCAGAGACTCACAAGCGTAGGGGTAGCCGTGTAAGGAGCAAGCATTAGTCTGTCCCTGTCTAGAGGAAGAACATCAAAGACACATGGACACAATTAGCCCGATGGATTAGCGGACCATGCAGACCTTAGCCTCCACTACCTGGAGACCAGAAGAACTAGATGGTGCCCAGTTACCACCACCAGCTGCTCCCAAAGGGATCCCATGAGAAGGTCTTGGATAGACTGGGGGGAAAGGGTGGAACAAACTCAAAATCATAAAAAGACCTGGCTTGCTGGTCAGACAGAGATTGGTGAAACACGTGAGACCATCTGGCCCTGAGTCCTTCTTCAGGCCTGGAAATGAGCTCGCCTCTAAGGCCCAATGTTCAGTCAAGCAAGTCAGGTCTACAATGGGAACCTTGCCAAGAATGGCCATTCCAGAACTCTCTGTTGACTGGAGACCCACCCACACGATGGCAGGTCCATCTGCTTGACTTAAGGCCAATTGATTTCACCAGACACAACAGCTTCTAGACTAGTGTTTAACCAAACAACCATACCCTTTTAAGTTGGCCCATGAAGTTAGCCATCACCCATACCTGGCTTCCAGAGGTGAGACTGGTACTCATACACAGGGAGGAATAAAGGTCTCATCCTTAGTAACAGGAGAGTCCTGAGAGACAGGTGCTTCCCAAAGATTGCAGATGACTGGTCCCCACAGACTACAGCAGCAGTGCGGAAGCAGAAGAATCGACCAGCAGCGGTTCCATGGCATGACGGGGGGCAAACGTCCAAGCTCTAACCTCCAGATGGCAAACTGCACCATCCAGATGATGAGGGAATTCAACCAAGGAAATACTAGAGTCCTGCAAGTGCTTCCACCACTGTCTTTATCTTGTCTTTGAATGAGCACATCAGAGCCAAAGATGCTGCAGCGGATGCAGCGACATGAATAAGAAAACAGGTTGTTAGTGCCCTTGAGTTGGTCCTGAATCACAGGGACCCTGAGTAGGACAGGAAGAAACACCGCCCCGTCTTGCACCGTCCTTCCAATTGCTATGTTTGAGCCCTTCCTTGTAGCCACTGGGTCCATCCATCTTGTCAAGAGTCTTCCTCTTCTGTGCTGCCCTTCCACTTTACGAAGCATGACGTCCTTCTCCAGAAACTGCTCACTCCTGATCACATGTCCAAAGAAGTCTTGCCATCCACACCTCTAAGCAGCATTGTAGCTGTTCTTCCTCAGAGACATATTTGTTCTTTCTTTTGCCAATCTGTGGAGTTTTCAATATTCTTCAGTAGCACCGTCATTCAAATGCATTGATTCTCCTTTGGTCTTCCTGACTCATTGTCCAACTTTCAATGTTTCATTCACATGAGATGACTGAAAATATCATGGCTTGGGTCAGGTACACCGTAGTCCTCAACACGACATCCTTGTTCTTCAACACTTGGAAGAGGTCTTGTACAGACAATTTGCCCGATGCAAGGAGTTGTTTGAACTCTTGTCTGTTGCTTCCATGAGCACTGATTATAGACTCAAGCAAGATAAAATCCTTGACAACTTCAACCTTTTATCTGTTTATCACGATGCTACCTATTGGTCCACGTATGAGGATTTTGTCTTTTTCACGTTAAGATGTTGCGGTAGTTACATAATCTGTTGTCAACTTGAGACTTAAGAGTGACGGGGTAGAATTTGGCCTGTCAAGCAGGTTGCATCTTGATGACCTCATTTGGAGGCACTGAGGAGATAAATAGCTCACTGGAGGCAGGACATACTCACTCCTTGCAAGACATTCCTGTTGACAAACCACAAGGAACTATGCTGATGGAGCCAGAGCTTTGGAGCTGAAGGAGCCACGTGGAGACCCATGCCAGTGCTGAGATGGTTACACCACCACTGGATCCCCAAGACTTTCTACTCACTGGGCTCTGATCTTCCTGGAATCAGCATCACTGCATGGCTGCCTGAGTCTGAAGAGGAATTTACAGACTGGTACTGGACATATAGGCTAATATCAGATTTTTGGACTTGAACTTGACTGGGCTAGGATGGTTTCTTAATGTACAATTACTTTTCATATAAAGAAAGCTCTTTGCCTGTACACATATGAATGCCCATTAGTTTGTTTCTCTAGTCTACCCAGGTTAACATGGAAGTAATCCAGAATGAAGGCTGCAATCCTTGATCTTGATCATCAAGTGCCTCAAGTCCTCTTCACTTTCAGCCAGCGAAGTTGTGTCACCTGCATATCACAGGTTATAATCGAGCCTCCCTCCAATGCTGAGGCTGTGTCCTTCTTCACTGGCCCGGTTTCTCGGATTATTTGCTCCATTTACGGATTGAATAAGAATGGTGAGAGCATTTGCTCCCGAGGCCACATTTCCTGGTTTTAAACCAGGCAACAGGCCCTTGTTTTGATTGCACAATTGATCTACGTATAGGTTTCACATGAGCACAATGAAATGTCCTGGAATTCCCATTTTTATAAAGGCTATCCATAGTTGGTTATGATCCACACAAACAAAAGCTTTCGCAAAGTCAATGAGACACAAGTAAACATCTTTCTGATATGCTCTGCTTGCTGCCAAGCAAGGTCTATCTTATGATTTAAACATGTGCTTGACTCATGGATGGATATGCAGATTGTGACAAGAGCTGTAGGAGCCTCCAGTAAAATGATTTTTAAAAAGAGCTATCGGATGTGAGGAACATAAGATAATTTTCTGCACATTTAGAAAAGTGCACAATTTGATAATTTTATAAATTACAGGGTTCATGTGACAGTCATCTCCAAGGGAACCTGCCCTTAATCAAATTCAGAACGTGCCCAGAGAGGTAAACAAATTTTGGAGAACACCAAATAGTTGTGTTAGATCTAATGATGCCATCTACAACCATCTTCTAGATGATTTATGTTGAGGGTGTGTGTGTGTGTGTGTGTGTGTGTGTGTGTGTGCGCTAGTTGGGGAAGTTTAGGGTTAAAACCCTTTATAAATGCCTTTATAAAGAAAAATCTTCAGGTCTGTGGTTGCTATGTGCTGGGGAGCCAGCTCTGACCCACAGGGACCCTCTACACAAACAGGGAGACATGCCGGCACTGTCCTCATGACTTGTTTAGCTGGAATCTGTCGTGTCACCCTGGTGTCCGTTCATCTCCCTAAGAGTCTTTTTCTCAGACCCTCTTCTTACCTCTTTGAGGCGTCCTGGCGGCACAGGGGGTTAAAATACTGAGCGGCTCCTCAGCTTCCTACTCCCTTAAAGAGTTACAGCCTCAGACACCCACAGGGCAGGTCTCTGTCGTAAAGGGTGAGGAAGAGTCAGAATCAACACCACGCAGTGAGTTTTCACCTGAATCTCTTTATTTGATAACCTGGTAGGTTATTTTCCATGCTCAGAGTTGGACCACTTGTGTGATTTACTCAATGCCAGTTCTGAAAGGGTTCTACTCATGTTCTCTGTATAGGAAGCAAAGGTTTACCTTAGAAATTTTGCAAAGCATGTATAGGAAAAAAATATATCTGTATCTACATATTTTAATACACTCGCTTCTCATTTATTGACATAATAAGGTCCGAAAAACCAAGTGGTTATAGGAAAAACCTACATTGTTGGAAATTGTAGGATAATTACATCATATTACAAGATGGAGGATGACCACATCACTGCATCACTGCCGGATGACATCATTGCATCACTGCAGAGTGACGAGCGCATATTTATTTCTCTGCCTGCCCAGTCAGTTCATGTGTGACTTTTCCTCTTTTGCTCGTAGGTATTCCTTTTGCTGTAACACAGACACACGCGCACACGTGCATGGGCGCACACGTAGGTAAAGGAAACTTCAAACAATTAATGATAATTGGGTTCACCCTGGGGCCTTCAAATGGTTGCAGCACAGGCATTTAGGAAGGCTGCCTCCATTGCCCATCATAATCCAATAATCATGGTGATTAGGCTGTGATGACATCATTGCGTCTGGCTGTAAACCGAGCTTTATTTTCTGACTTCGCCCGGATTGTCTGTCAGAGAGCAGCATGTGAGACGGAAGGCACGAGGTCTTTGGGGGTCTGAGTTTGTCCCCCATCACTCTGAGTCCAGTATCTTGGGCAGTTCCTCTACAGAGCCTGCTGAGCTGCCCCTTCTTGGGATGTGCAGTTCTCCTGAGGTTCCAGGACCAGGTGAGACCCACCAAAGCCCAGAATGCAGCTAGGCGCTCGGGGAGCCCAGATTGACCTGAGACCTGACCCTGCCATCTCAGGACCGATCCCTGTTCTCCCTCCAGGCTTCTGGCTCCCTGGCCTGAGTGTAAAGGTCCCAGCTGTATCTCCACAAACAGGAGCCTCCAAACCTGCCTTGGCGAGGAAAAGGTCTGTGGGTTGTTGCTTTAAATCCCTGATTCTGGCAGAGTAGAATGGCCCATAGAATACAGTGATCTTTAAGAAAGCCGACACACACACCACCACCACCACCACTACCCCCAAGAGCGGCTGATGGGTTTGAACTGCTGACCTGTCAGCAGCCACGTGCTGCCAGGCCTATTCCCTTAGGAAAGTATCAGAAAGGAGGATGCTGGGGTGGGGGGTGGGGAGGTCTTGTCCCGTTCCATATTCAGACTCTGGATAAGATGTGGGGTGGTTGAGGGCTCTCCACTTGAGAGTAGAGACTTAGGATTGGCTTCTCCAGAGCACCTACTATGTGCCAAGCACTCAGTGGGTCTTTGGACCTCTTACTCTCCCCATCCTCTGGGCCAGCCTGGCAGAAGGGCCAGACCTACCCACGCCTCCTCCGAGAGGCAAGCAAGTGGGGTGAGTGCCCAGGAGGAGGGAGGCTGGCCCTTAGAGGGAGGATGAAAGTTAGTTGAGTGAGCCCAGAGAAGCAAGCTCTGTACTGAGTGCAGGAGGCCATTGAGGCCCCGGCTAGCTCCAAACCAGGGATTCCCAGCGGAGAGCCTTGGGGTCAATTGCTTGACCTTGCAGAATGCCCAGCGAGTGGGCCTCCAAGCTCAGGACTCAGCTGCCCAGAGTCACAGGGAACCCAGTGCAGGAGGACGAAGGAAGGAGGGGGGCGTCTCTGGGCAGAAGACAAGGCCACATGGGGTCCAGGCTCCCAGCCCATCTGGACCTCACGGTGACTTAGGCTCGTGACCGACCAGAGCCTGAACCCGGTCACGGCTGACTGGACTCGCTCGGAATATTTGCTAGGGTTCGAATATCGCTCTCCCTCTTCCCGGAGTCATGACAAAAGGAAAGGTTTTATTAGTGGGTAGACGGAGCCCTTGGGCGAGGGCCGTCATCTCTGATTTCCCTGGAAGCCTGGGCTGTGGAATTAGATGCCTTTTAGTTTTTATCTATTTGCGTGGAAACCTTCCAGAGCAAACAACAATTTTCGTGACCTGCGCACTTGGTATCATGTTAATTAGGTTTGAAAACTCATATATTGTTTTCATAAGGGCTATTACATTTGCTCTAATTAAATTAAGGGAAAAATAAGGATGCACGGCAAATAATATTTATTATTAATACCAGACCCCAGAGGCGCCCAGCGAGTTAAATTGGAGGTTAAAAAAAAAACAACCTTGAAGACAGCCTGAACTTCAAAACACAACGTGGCTGCGTCCAGGTTTTCAGCAAGCCCTTCCTCAGAAGGGTTGGGGAGAAATGGAAAGTGAAAAACAGGCCCTGTGGCGGAGACCCGTGGGCTTCTGGCCTGGGCTCACCCTGAGCTGCTCTGGGACCTTGGCTACTGTTGGATCACAGCGGGTCCGGTCCAAAGCGCAGCAAAGGATCCCCGAGGGAGGTTCAATGCCTGTTTCATGAGGATCCAGAGGTGGCCGCCAAGTAGAGGTGGCTCTCCTCCCCCCTGTCCCTCTCACTGATGAAGCCCAGTCGGGGGCAGGGGGCGCACCGGAGGAGAACAGGCCCACTCCCACTGCTCCCTCTGGCAGGGAGGGCCTCTCTGGGCCCTGGCTGGGTCCAGGCCAGGTTCCCATGATGGGAGGGAAGGAAAAAAGAGGTGAGCCCATCTTGGGGCCACTAGGCTGCCAGCGGCCAGTTGAGACCACGGAGTGGGGCCAGCTCCTGCATAGTCAGTGGTACAGTGGGTTCAGTGGGCAGCTAACCACAAAGTCGGGAGTTCCAACCCACCAGCCGCTCCTGGGGGGGAAAGTGAGGCTATCTGTAGTCCTACCCTGCGCTCTGGGGTTGCTGTGGGTTGGCCTGGGTGTGAGGGCAGAGGGTCTGGTTTGGACATTCTAAATGCCCTGCTGTGCTTTTGGGTCACCTCATTGGAAGGCAATCTGATTGGGGGCGCTGAGTCTTGATGTCTGGCAGAGGCATCCTGGGGACCCCCTGGGCCCCATCTTTTCTTTCCCTGTCTACCACTCCCGGGCAGTGAGCTGGACCTCCTAGGCCTTGGCGTCTGGGGTAAACCCAACGGTGGAGAGCTGGGTGGGATGTCCTCATCCTCACGGGGTAGCGGAGGTGGGGGGCGGTTGGTGCCATGAGAGTGCACCTCCAAGTCCGGTCAATACGGTGCCCTGAGCCTGGTAGCACTGAGTGCAGGATGAGTGCGTATGCAGCCGAGGAACCAACAGAGAGAAACCTGGGGGCCCCTGGGGATGGGGTGAAGCTGATTCTGTTTTGACTCTGACTGCCAAGTCAAGCAGGGAGCACCGGATTAGGAGTCAAGTGTTGCTTTGAGTCCTGACTTCTCCACTAAGTCCCACTGGAAGCCCTAGACTCCTGGGTGTCATGTGTAAGATGAAGCCTTTGAAACTACCTGGACACCCCCTTACAGAAGGGTTGTGGAGGAGCCGAGCCATTCAAGGTGCAGTGTAGCACCAAAGAAACGTATGTTCCTCTAGTTCTCTAATTCTTCCGCCCCGCCCACTATCATGATCCCAATTCTGCCTTACAAATCTGGCTAGACCAGAGCATGTACACTGGTACAGATCAGAGCTGGAAACACAGGGAATCCAGGACAGATAAACCCCTCAGGACCAATCATGAGAGTAGCGATCCCAGAAGGGTTAGCGGGTGGTTGGGGGAGAAAGGAGTAACTGATCACAATGATCTACATATAACCTCCTCCTTGTGGGACAGACAACAGGAATGTGGGTGAAGGAAGACATCGGATGGTGTAAGACACAAAAAATAATAATAACTTATAAATTATCAAGGGTTCGTGAGGGAAGGAGGGTGGGGGAGGGAGGGGGGAAATGAGGAGCTGATATCAAGGCCTCAAATAGAAAGAAAATGTTTTGAGAATGATGATGGCAACAAAAGAACCAATGAGCTTGACACAAGGGATGGATGGGTGGATTGTGATAAGTGTTGTACGAGCCCCCAATAAAATGATTAAAGAAAACAAACTGATTAAAGACCGTGACTCGGCGGGGACCTGGAACCCACCTTGCCGATTGCCTCTAGCACAGGGTCCTTGTCCTCCCCACACCCAGTGACTTAGAAAGACAAAGCCCCCAGCCCCAGGTCATAGGGCTCAGTAGCGGGAGAACAGAGACCCAAACCCAGCATATATGGGGTCATCGCCTGGTGACCTCTAAACACAGGAGTGACCAGCAATCCAATATGGGACCCTTGGAGATAAAACCAAAGATCACCGGCCCAGTTGGCGCTGAGCTATGGTGCCCATGCGTGTCGCAAGCATGACACTGCTCCATGGGGGCTTCCAGAGCAGGTTGTGCAGAAGCAGGCTGCCAGGCCTTTCACCTGAGGCACCTCTGGGTGGACTCGACCCTGCGACCCTTCGGTGAGCAGTACCCTGACACACACATATAAACAATATCCACTGCCGCAGTGTGGATTCCACAGGGACCCTGGGTGACAGAAGCATCTTCAGGAAGCAGACTTCTTTAGGAGCAGCTGGTGGATTTGAACTGCCAGCTTGAAGCAATGCACACACACACACACACACACACACACACACACAATCCCAAACTCACTACCATTGAGTCCATTCTGATTCCCATCAACCCAAGGATAGACTAGAACGACCCCTGTGAGTTTCCAAGACAGCAACTCTTCAGGGGAATAGCAAGCCACCCAGGGACTCCTGAAACTAGCGGCCTCCAGGCAAACCACGGTCACTGGCCGCTCACCTACAGGCCCTTGGGCTATGGTCCTGGGGCCGCCTGGGGGGATGGTTTCTGGCCTCACAGTAAGAGCCAGACCCACATGGGTTGAGACGCCACCTTCTCTTGCCACTCACCAAACCCTGCTCCTCGGGCTGCATCCTCCTGCAGGAGAAGGGGTCCACAGCACCTCCAATGAACCCCAGGTCCAATCAGCCAGCCCCACAACCATGTCACAAGTGCTCATCCTGCCACTTTCCTACCTTCCCTCCCCTCCCTCCCCCCAAGGCCACACTGCAGCCAGTCATCCCAGCTGTCTCCAACCATGCCTGACCATGTCCCGTGTGACCTGGATCCATCAGAAACTGACGCCTGGGTCCCAGCTGGCTTCCACTGAGGCCATCCCCATGGAGGTCCCACTGGTGGAGGCCCTGGGCCCACCCTCTGCCCCCTTGAGGTCTCCCTGGACTGGACACATGCAGAGTGTCTGCCCGAGCCCCTGCCTGCGCTGCAGAACAAGGACGCATGCTGTGCACTGGTCTCAGGAAGCTGCTACCCGGCTGGCTCCGGTAGAGATGGCAGAGGAGGTTCCTACAGCAGGACCGACCTGCAGGGTGTGGATTCCCACTCAGCGCGCCCCTAGAGGAGAGGACAGAGCAGGACTGTGCCCTGGACTTTCCGAGGCTGTAAAGGGTTCGGACCCCCACATCTTTCTCCCTCCGAGTGCTGGGTGGGTTCCCACCAAAGACTTTCTGGTTCATAGATGAGCATTAGCCAGGCTCCACTAGGGCTCCTCACAGAATGAAGGGAGGCGATTAATGGGGAGAATCGGTTTTACAAACTCAAACCAAACCATCAAGTCAGTTCTGACTCACTGAAAGTCTACAGAGCAGGGTTGGTGTCCCGGGCTGTAACGCGAAAGCCTCGTCCTTCTCCTGTGGAGCGGCTGGTGGTTTCGAACTGCTGACCTTGTGGCTAGCAGCCCAACTTGTAACCGTGACGCCACCGGGGCCCCGTGTTACAAAGCAACGGGCGATCCACTTTCCTGTTCTCTGCTCTGCCGTGCCTGGTTTGCAACAGCACGTCCTCATTTGGCTGTTCCTGATGCCGTCTCCGAAGGAGCCCTTGTGTACATGTTGGGCTGCTAACCACAAGGTCAGTGGTCTGAAACCACCAGCCAGTCCACGGGGGAAAGGTGAGGCTTTCCCACTCGGGCAGCTCTACCCTGTCCTATAGGGTTGCCAAGAGTCAGAATTCACCTAAGGGCGGTGAGTTTGTATTTTTAATGCTTTCCCCCATCGTTCCTGATGTTGCACATGGTTCCTGATGTTGCACATGGTTCATGTGCTCTCTGCTCACCAAAAGGCTGGTGGTTCAAATCCTCCCTCACAGGTGTCTTAGGTGAAAGGCCTGGTGGTGTGCTTCCAAAGAAGGCAGCCTCTGGAGACCAGGATCGCCGTGTGTGCTCTGGAGATGAGCTCGGCCCCATGGCTCACTGTTTAACTGAACAAGAGACCGGTCAATGTGACGAACAGTGATGCTGGGAGGTGTGCACACCTTAGAACCATCCACCAGCCGAGATCAAAAGGGCAGCATGTACTGGAGCAGGAAACACCGGGAGGGAGTGGGCTCCTCGGTGGCCCCCTGTAAGGATTGCAGTCAGTGAGCAGAAACAAACTGTGCTTGGGTTGTGGTTGTGGATCGGAAAACTGGTTTACTTTGTAACCCTTCATCTGTGGAAGACACGAAATAACATTAATCATATGTAATGGGTTCATGAAGGTGGGACGGTGGGGGAAGGAGGGAGGAAAAGAGGAGCTGATACCAAGGGCTCAAGGAGAAATAAAATGTGTTTTGGACATGTGGATGGAAACATCTGTACAAGTGTGCTCAAGGGAACTGAACGATGGATTGTTACAAGATTTGTAAGAGCCCCCCCAATAAAACAATCAATAGACAAATAAATAAGAATGAAGGTAGAAAATAAAACCAAAGGTGATAAGGAAAAAAATAAAAATAAAAGGTTTTTGGGGGGGCGGAAAGGGGGGATCAAGGATTAAAAGTCCACTCAGAAGCACATCGGAAGAAAGGTGTGGTGATCTCCTAAAAGATCAGACCTGGACAGTCCTGCTCTGGCACTCAGGGGGCCGTCCCAATCAGAGCCGTCTTGGTGGCAACTACTCCATCTATTGCATCAGGTGCCACCGCCAGGCCAGTACAACGCAGGCAGACGAGTCTGGCCTTCTGGTGGGGAATGAGCTGTGCAGCAAACCACAAGGTCAGCCGTTCGAACCCACCAGCCACTTTTGGGGGGATAACAGCGAGGCTGAGAGTCCCCATAAAGATTTACAACCTTGGAAACCCAGAGCGGCCGTTCTGCTCTGTCCTATGGGGTTGCTGGGAGTCAGATCAACTTGACGGCAGTGAGTTGGGTCTTGGAGTTAGCCGGTAAGGACTGAATTTTTTGAAGTCAGAAAAGGGAGCAAACCCTAGGCCAGTGTTGGTCATTCGATTGACCATGGCCACTTGCTTGAAAAATAAGGCGGGTCCTGAAAGGGCAGTGGGAAAGCTCACAGACTGGAGGTCCGAAGCTTGGCTTCCAGGGGTGGGCTGGTGCGGAGCAACAAAAGGAAGCTAAACCAGATGTCTTTGGGTGCTCACAGCGAAGTTAAGAGGACAGATTAAACCCACTGGGGCGTCTGCAAGCCTCATCTCAGGCCCTCCACACACCACCCACCAGTCAGCCAGCGCTAGTCTCACAGAGACACAGGCTGCAAAGGTCCACAGAGAGTCTCTGAGCTTAATTACAACCCTCTGATGGAGTCTCAAACGTGAAAAAAGACCTCCCATCTAACACGCTCCATATCTGTCTCCGGGCAGCCCCTGGTCAGGCTAGCCCTGGCTGAGGCTGTTGCAAGTAAAGACAGGTATGGCCCAGGCTTCTGGCACCTTCTCCGGCTGTGTCCAGCCAGGGAGCATCCCTCCCCTCACCAAACAGCTGTCAGGAAGAAGACGTTTGCTCACCGGGGCAGAGTGGGGATTTTTCTGAGAGCTGAGCTCCGCCAGGTCAGTTTTCTCCAGAGAGAGTACCCTATCCTTGGAACCACTTGCCACCCAAATGCACCCCAGACCCCAGGTGAACCCCCCGCCCTCCAGCGGATCACACAGCTGCTGGTTTGTGGCTGGGTCCGTTCTGATTGGTCAGAGCTACGTCAGAACCTCACTCCCGCTATTCAGCGCCCCATCCCTGTGCCTACTCATCCTATCTGCTCCCCAGGATTCAGGCAGGATAGGAAGGCAGCCATGCTCAGACGTGGTCTTCCTGACCCCCAAGCCAGGTCCTGTCCCTCCCCTGCCCCCACTTCTGTAGAGACACAGCTCCAAACTCCTGAGCAATTCTGACCTTGACCTCTACCTCTTCTTTCAGCTGTCCTGCATGGGTGGGGTCCACGTTCACAAACAGCCTCCCAGGCTTGTGCTGCACCTTGCCCAGTCAAGCCCCTGCCCCACTCCTGTATTTCCCTGCACCCCGAGGCTCTGGTTCCCATGCCTCCAAACCCAAACCAAACCCACTGCCATGGAGTTGACCCCACTCACAGCGACCTTACAGGGCAGGGTAGAACTGCCCCTGTGGGTTTCTGAGACTGTCACTCTTCACTAGAGTAGAGAGCCTCCTCTTCCTCCCAAGGAGCAGCTGGTGGTTTTGAACTGTTGACCACTACACCACCAGGACTCCTTCCCATGCCTCCAGGGCCTGTTCACCCTGGCCTCTGCACAAAGCCATCAGAGCACCCCAAGTGGAAGCCACCCCTCCATCTTCCCTTCTTGAAACACTCATTGTTAGGGGTCTTCAGGTTGTTTCCAACCCACACTGGCCCTCCCTGCAACAGCTGCCGTCCTTCCTCCTCAGAAGCACTCTCTGGCAGTGTTTTTCCCACAGCAGGTAGGTTGGTTCTCTGGGCAATGTGAGAAGCGGTCCACAATGACTTTCCTCTGGGGTGACATGTCAGGACCAAGACTTGCACACCAGTGGCCTCAGGAGCAGCACAGCAAGGGGGGCGGTGGTACCCCATAGCTCTTACCAATCCTGATGAGGAGGGTGTGGTGACCCTGTGCCCGTTAGGTGTCCCGACCACACTGGTTTGCCTACGTGCTCCGCCTATGGTCCAGGAGCCTGGTGATTGCGGTAGCGCCTGGCTGCACTGCTGGTTTAAGTCCGGGCCCAGGAGTTTCAGCGCTCACACCAGTGGGCCCTTAGAATGTGCGTGCTCTGCCCTCCCAGCTATAGTCAGGCAGAGATGAGGCACATCCTCAGGGCAGACAGAGAACATCCCTCGCACTGCATAGGCCTAGTGGAGTGCAGCTCCCAGCCTTCCGTGTGTGCTGACCCCTCTGACCTCCTTCACCCCTTCCATCTCCAGCCACCTACTTCCTGCACGGGCCTTGGCTACAAGGCTCCCGGTGGCTCTCAGGTGGAGTCTGGTCCTGAGTCTGATTACTTTTGCTCCTCCTAGCGTCATCTTGAAAACCAAAGGACACACTGCATTGGGGAAATCAACTGTCCAAACCTTCTTTGAGTGTTGAAGAGCAAGGATGTCACTTTGAGGACTCAGGTGCGCCTGACCAAGCCACGGTGTTTTCTGTCCCTTCGTAGGTATGTGAAAGCTGGCCACTGACTAAGGAAGACTGAAGAAGAATCGATGTATTTGTGGGTGCTTGGTGAATGTGGCAGTTACAGCATCTCCTGGCAACTTGTGAAGGGGTGGAGTCTAGCCTGTCCATCTGGTCGTGGCCAATGAGGTCTCTGTGTGGACATGGCCTTCTCCTGAGGATTCTGGGAGTTCCCTGTCTTCCTCCCGGGAGGCAGGACACACACTCTCTCCCTGCTTCGTCTTCCTGCTGACAAGCCACATGGAGCCATGCTGATGGAGCCAGGCCCTGGAGCTGAAGGAGTCACATGGAGACCCACGTCAGCACTGAGATGCTTCTACCACCACTGGATCCACAAGACTTTCCACCCACTGGCCTGTGATCTTCCTGCAGTCAGCGTCCTTGCATGTGTTGCATGAGTCTGCAGAGGAATTTATAGACGGGTATTGGACATACGGGCTAATATCAGACTTATGGACTTGAACTGGACTGGGTTAGGATGTTTTCTTAATATATAATTACTTTTTGCTATAAAGCTCTTTCTTAGACGCATGAGTCTCCTTGGGTTTGTTTCTCTAGTCCACCCGGACTGGCACCGTGAAGAATACCACGTACTGTCAAAAGAACCAACAGCTCTGTCTTCGAAGAACAGTCAGAAGGCTCCTTAGAAGCACGGATGGTGAGATTTTTCATCACGCGTATTTTGGACATTTTGTCAGGAGGGACCAATCCCTGGAGAAGGACATCATGCTTGGGAAAGTAGAGGGACAAGAAAAAGAGGAAGACACTCAACCAGACAGATGGACACAGTGGCTGCAACAACGGGTTCCGATAGACAGCCACGATGAGGACGATGTCAAGCCAGGCGGTGTTTCTTTCTGTTGTGCACGGGGCGCTACGGGTTGGAATTGACCCAACAGCACCAGCAACCTTGCTGCTGTCTACTGTTCTGCTGGGTGGCTGAACCGTGTTACTTACTCAGCCTGCTCAGGGTGGACTCGGAGGCTGTGCCCACTTTCACGCTCACTGATACAATGTTTCGATGAGTATCCTGTACCTGTGCTTTTGGTGGCTCTCAAGCCCAACTCTCTTGGGTAGATGTGAAAGCAGAATCCCTAAGTCATGATGTAGGGGATGCCTTTCCGCCAAGGGGCAGGCTCAGGTCTGTCTCCCCCCACACCCCCACCAGTGCCTCGGAAGAAAGGCCTGGCAATCCAGTGCTGGGAAAGTAGCCACTGCAAACCCTGCGGAGCACACCTGTACCCTGTCCCCCGGGGGTCGCTTGTCCAGAGTCTGAATGCACTTGGCACAGCTAGTGTCTCTGGGTGTGCTTCCGTGAAAATCCACTGGGAGCGGAAAGACTGGTGCGCTTAGCTTTGTGTGTCAGACACTAGCTCATCATCACGAGGATGAAAATGTTAAGGAAGCCTAGGGAAGGAGGGAGGTGAACAGAAGAAAGGACAAAAGAAAGGAAGATGGGGGAGGGGGAAAGGGAAGGGGGGAGGGAGAAAAGGAGGAAGGTGAGGGAGGGAGGGAAGGAAACCTGAGCGAGGAGACAGTAGCTGTCCTTTTCTCCTGACTCTTTCTGGGACAGGAATAACGCTTTGCCGTGCCGGTCTGACTGTGGAACCTCTCTGCCCCGTGTTTCTGCAATCCCATGGGGAGCTTCCTTCCATGGGAGTTCTGTGTAGGGACGAAGGGTCCTCTGGCTTCTACAAAAAAACAGGTTGCTCTTTGCCGGTGGGATTCCCTTCCCTGACAGACGAGCTTCTTGGAAACCACTGCCCTTGGGGACCCTCTCTGAGGCCGCAGGGGAAGCGGGGCGCCTGCCTCTGCAAGGGGCTGGCACTGGACACCCACTCCCTGCGGCCTCCCTGCCCCTCCGCTGCGCACGGGACAGAATAGCAAGATCTGCTCAGTTTCTGGGCAGAGGGGTTTTGACAGGTGAAAACACTTGAGAAGGAAAATCCTTCTTGTAATAGTCGGGATGGTAGGGAATTGCTTTAGTAAAAAAAAAACCCCGGCTCGCAACGCCAGCAAGCCCTTGGTGAAATGTAAGCATTTCTCTGATTACGCATCTAATATTGAGCAGAGAGGGGTGGGCAGGAGAGATAAAAGACGCTCCTGACGGAGAACGAGCTCTTTCCTTTTTCCATATGCTGTGTTTATGATTATGGGTTTGAGGGCATTTTTCTTCTTATGTTTCATAAAATGCCGCATGCATTCATATAACTCGCCCCGCCCCTTCCCCCCGATAGTTCACTCCACAAGGGCTGCCAGCGGGGAGGGGGAGTGGATGAGCCTCCGGGGGCTGGCCGACCCCCTCCCTGGCAAGCCTCTTCAGGCTCTGGGATCACCAGGAGTTACCCAGCAATCAGGAGGAACCTGAGCCCGGTCTTTGAGAGAGCCCCCTTCTCTGTGAAATGTCAGCCCGCGTGTGAAAGACAGACTGCTAACAGAGGGGCAGTGGGGGAGGGGTGGACTCCGTGTGTGCGTGCGTGTGCGAATGTATGTGTGTAAGAATGTGTACGTGTGTGCATGTGACTGTGTATATGTGGTTGTGTGTGGATGGTTGTGTACATGTGTGGTGTGTCTGTGTGTGTGCATACATGCTGAGTGCGCATGCACTGTGAATCTGTGGATATTTGGTTGGACATGTGTATATAGGCGTGCGCATGTGTGCTGTATTTGGATGCTGTGTGTTTGCATGCTGTGTGGAAGAAAACGTGTATTTGGGTGTTTATGTGTGTGTTCTTTGCATGTGTGTGCTCTGCATGCAGACTGCATGTATTTTTATGTTGCATGTGTATGAATGTGTGTACATGGCTGTAGGTGTACATGGGTGTGTGCTGCACATATGTACATATGGAAAGTGTGTGTGTTTGTGTTTGTATGCATGTGTCTGTGTGAGTCGTGTTTTTGTTTGTATGTGAGTGCACGTGTGCATGTTGAGTGTTTCCCTCGTGTAGCAATATGTGGTTGTGTACATGGTTTTGTATATGCGTGCTATGTGTGGGCAGGCCTGTGCACACACGTGTCTGTATCTGGTTATATGGTGCATGTATATGTGTGCATTTGGGGCGATAACCACACACCCGTTCCAGCCTAGCCACCCAAAGGAGAGGCCAGCTCAGAGTGGCCACCCTGTGGGGCCCAGGCCTGGTGACCAGGAAAGGGGACAAGTGTATGAGGTCATGACATTTGCACACAGAAGCCCCCTGTCACCTCAAGGCCCCAGTAACCTACTGAATGCAGTGGATGGTTGAGCTGGGGAGGATGAGCCCTCTCCTTCCTGGCTTCAATGTCCACCCTTCTGATGCTGTGTCCTTTTAAGCCACAAGACTATGTCTCTATTCCCCATGTGTAGCAGGGCCATAGGGGGGTGCTTGCACTGGAGGCTGAGAGCTGAGGGTTGGGTCAGTCTCCACGGCTCCGGCTCACCTGGCTGAGTGACACAGGTGGGTCACTTGATGCCTGCCCCCAATACAAAAACAAAAGCACCCCCTGCAAGACCAGAGCAGGTCTTTAGGCGACTCAGATTCAGACTCAAAGACTCACTGCCATCCTGTCGATGCTGACGCATAAGGACCCTGTAGGACAAGGGTAGAAGTACCCCTGTGGGTTTCTGAGACGGTAACTTTTTAATGGAGTAGAAAGCCTCATCTTTCTCCTGAGGAGCTGCTGGTGGTTTCGAACTGCTGACCTTACCTTTCATAGCCCAACACTTCACCAGCAGGTCGGGGGGACCTGGTAGTGTAATGGGTTCTGCGCTGGGCTAGTAACTGCAAGGCCAGCAGTTCAAAACCACCAGCCAAGTCACTACTCAAGATAAATGGGGCTTTCTACTCTCCTAAAGAGATAGCGTCTTGGAAACCGACAGGGGCATTTCTCCCCTGTCATTTAGGTTTCTACCTGTTGGCATTGATTCAGTGGCAGTGAAACACTGCCAGAGCATTTGTAAACTGCTCAGCGGGACCTGGCTTGTGTGGAATAATCAACAAAGATCACTCATCTCCTCCACCAGTCGTGGAGCCTGGAGGTACCATGAGTTACGAATTGGGCTGCAAGGCCGGCAGTTCAAAACCACCTGGGGCTCCACAGAAGAAAGATGAGGCTGTCTGCACCCCCGTAAACAGTTACAGCCGCTGAAACCCACCTGGGCAGATCTGCTCTGCCCTACAAGGTCACCGCAAGGATAGAATTGACTTGGTGGCAGTGGGTTTGGATCTCAAGTGGGTCCCTGGTGGTAGAGAACCCCATTCATACACAGGCATGGCTGGGGGAAAGGTCGACAGCCCCCTCTGATAGGGCCCCCATGGGTTCAACCGGACAACAAGGGCGATGGTGACTTGTGTTGCTGTCCCCAGCAGGGGTGGGGCCTGGGAGGTGGGTCTCGTGGTCTGTGATCTGAGAAGTTGCAACCCAGAGCAGAGCGTTGCCCCAGCTGTGCCCAGATATTTGGGGCCCACCTCTGGCCTGTTCTGCCTTAAAACCCCGGGCTGCTCAGAGGCATGCTGTGGGGTGCGCAGAGTCTTGGTCCTGGCTGCAGTAAGGTGGGGGAGAAGAGAAGCAGAGGAACCCCTGGCCAGGGAGGGCTCTTGGGCAAAGTCAGACCTTGTTAGGGGCGTGCCTGCCTGGGGCTGCCTGCCTATCTGACCTTTGTGAGGCTGTGGGTGGTCTGGGGTAGATGCTGTCGCAACACTAATTACCTGGAAACCTGGGGATTCTCCCTTCCCTGAGGGACTCTGGAGGGGTTGGGGGAGGGGGGTGAAAACCTGGGCTGCTAATTGGTGTCTTCTTAAGAACCCACAGAGCTAATTTGGGGAGATTACCGCCAGAGAGGAGTGGAAGGAGCAGCCCTATTTCTAAATGCCACCCTTGAGCAGGTCAGTTTGTGGCCCAGCCCCTCAGTCAGCTGCCCGCATATTTAGATGCTCATGGGGGCCAGGGGAGGGACATGAGAGACTTTTACCAGATCTGACTGCCCCGGTACCTTTCATGGGGTCCTTTCCTCTGCTCGGTTCCCCGTGACAATGCAGGAAACCCCAGAGCCACTTTGCTCCGGGTGAGGGGGACAGGAGGGCGCAGGATTAGAAGATGGAGCTGGTCCCCAGCATGTCCCTCGGCCCTGGCCCTGCCGCTGGCTGCATTTCTGTAAGGCTCAAAGCAGTCCACTGCAGAGAGCAGCTTAGCTACAGGGAGCCTACAAAGGAGCTTCCTTCTACTGCGTGCAGCAATAAGGTGCTGATGGTGCCCAAAATGTGGTTGCTCAGACCTCTACAGGTCCCCTTTGAATTTCTATCTGAGAATGTGCCACCTGCCCCTGCACTTAATGCTCAGGCTCCTGGGCCAGGTGTTTTGTGTGAATTTTCAGGTATGGACGGATGAGAAAGTCTTGAAGCCTGGTGGATAATCATGAATGGCATTATTGAGCATCTGTCTGTCTGCCTCTCCCCAAGGTTCCCCTGACCCCAGCCATGGTATGTTCAGTTACCTCCTGTGCCTGCGAACGTCAGACATTAAATAAGAAAGATCGGAGAAGAGCCGGCACACTTGAATGAGGACGCTGGCAAAGAAAGTACCGTGGCCGAAAGAACAAACCCATCTGTCTTGGAAGAAGTCCAGCCAGGATGCTCCTTTGAAAGGAGGATGGCGAGACTTCACCTTGAGTGCTTTGGATGTGTTGTCCGGAGGGGACCTCAGGCTCGGGACCGTGGAGGGGCAGTGGAAAAGAGGAAGGCCCTCGACGTGATGGATGGACACCATGACTGCAGCAGTGGACTCAGACAAGAGAACGCATGGCCAGGATGGCACAGGGATGGCACCTCAGCACAACGGCATCTGTCCGTTGGTCTGCCACACACTGGCATTCTGTATTGCCATGGTAGTGGAAGCGACACCATCCGTATTTTGACTGCCAGCGGGGTCACCCAGGATAGGTTTCATGTATGCTTGTCGACCAGACAGACAAGCAAGAAAGGCTTGGTGATCCACTGCAGAAAATGAGCCAGTGAGACCCTGAAGAATCGGAACCGAGGCCCTGTCCAGCCACTAAAATGTCTCGGCTATTGTGAGGCTGGCCCGGAACTGGGCCGCATTGAATTCTGTTGTAGGTGAGTTTACCAGGCACCGGAGTCCATGGTCATGCACACCTGTGCGCCTGGCCCTGAACTAGAAGCTTCAGAAACACGCAGACAAAGCCCCTTTCCCTCGAGTCCATCCCAGCCCACAGTGATTGTCTAGGACAAGGAGCATAGCCCCTGTCGGTCTCTTGTAGAGGAACTGTGTTACCCAGGTAGACTAGAGCAACGGATCCAGGGAGACTCATCTGTGGATTGGAAAGAGCTTTATATCAAAGCATAATTCTTTTTAAAAAAATAATTTTATTGGGGGCTCATACAACTCTTATCACAATCCATACCTACATCCATTGTGTAAAACACATTTGTATATGCGTTGCCCTCATCATTCTCAAAACATTTGCTCTCCACCTAAGCCCCTGGCATCAGCTCCTCATTTTCCCCCTACCTCCCCGCTCCCCACTCCCCTCATGAACCCTTGATAATTTATGAATTATTATTTTGTCATAGCTCACACTGTCCGACATCTCCCTTCACCCACTTTCTGTAGTCCATCCCCCAGGGAGGAGGTTATATGTAGATCTCTGTAATCGCTTCCCCCTTTCCACTCCACCCTCCCTCAACCCTCCCTGTATCGCTACTCTCACCACTGGTCCTGAAGGGATCCTCTGCCCTGGATTCCCTGTGTTTCCAGTTCCCATCTGTACCAGTGTACATCCTCTGGTCTAGCCAGATTTGTAAGGTAGAATCGGGCTCATGATAGGGGGTGTGGGGGAGGAAGCATTAAGGAAATAGAGGAAAGTTTTATGTTTCATCTTTGCTACACTGCACCCTCACTGGCTCATCAAAGAGTAGTTCTATATTAAGACAACATCCCAGTCCAGATCAAGTCCATAAGTCCAATATTAGCCTATATGTCTGATACTAGTCTATAAATTCCTCTTCAGACTCATACAGCACATGCAATGACGCCGAATGCAGGAAGATCACAGGCCAGTGGATGGAAAGTCAGTGGTGATGGAAACATCTCCAGGGCTCTGGCTGCCATCAGCTTGCCTCCCTGTGGCTCGTCAAGGAAGCAGTGAGAGTGTGGGTCCAGCCTGCAGTGAGCAATTTATCTCTGTCGTGCTTCCAGATGAGGTCATCAAGCTGTGACCTGATTGACAAGCTACACTCCACCCCTTCACTCTTCAGTCCCTCAAGTTGACAGAAGATTCTATAACTGCCACCGAGAGAATGCCTCCCCTTTCTCTCATGGAGCAGCTGGTGGTTTCGAACTGCTGAATGTGTGGTTAGCAGTCCAACAACCTAACCCACTGTGCCACTAGGGCTCGATGCTAAGTGCTTCCTTGCACGCTTTCGCTGCACCCTGATGATACCCACTGAAGAAGGACCCGTCACCAGCCCCCAGCCCCAGGTGACACACCCAAGGGTCACAGATGTCCGGGGCTGGCCCACAGCAGTGAGCTGCAGGACTACGTTCAAGCCCAAATGCGGCTCCACCCTGGTCTGGATGGGAGCCTTGGAAGAGGTGCCTCACCCAGATGGTTCCAAGAGGCGCCATGCTGGCGTCCACGGGGCCACTAAGAAGGTTCCTGGGGAGCAGGGCCCTGAGGTGGAGAGCTCTAAGTTGCTTCCTCGCTAGCACACAGCCCACCAAGCAGTCGGCTCATCCCCCTGGCTCTCCTCCAGCCACCAAACCTCACCTCTCTCAAAGGCAGGGTGTCGTTCAAGGGTAGCACCGGCTGGTGGAACCGCTCTCAAAGCCAAGCTCAGAGTCGGGAGGATTCATTCCCCTGGCCTCAGAGGAAGGCTACCTCCGCCCAGAGCCACGTTGTTGTTAGATGACGTTGAATCTGCCTTGACTTGTCAAGACACTGCCCAGTCCTGCGCCGTCTTCGCAATTGTCCTCCCATGGGAGCCCAATGCTGCAGCCACTGTATCGATGCATCTCTTTCTCCTCTGCCCCTCCATGTGACCTTCCCCAAGGACTTGTCCCTCCTGCAGCATATCCAAAGTACTCAAGACGAGGTCTCACCATCCTCGCTTCTAAGGAGCATTCTGGCTGTACTTCTTCCCAGACAGAAGTGTTTGTCCTTCTGACAGTCCACGGTACTTTCAAGATCCATTGCCAGCACCCCCCTTCAAATGCATCGCTTCTTCTTCGGCCTTTCTTGGTCACTGTCTGATTTTCACACTCATAGGAGGCCATTGGAAACGCCACGGCTCGCTCGGGCGCATCCAGAGGCGTAGCTGCGGAAACTCATGCCTCTGGCCAGTGTGGAAATTGTGTTTCTGCGCAAACACCCGACACTTCAACAATGGAACCATCCCACAGGCAAGTACAACGTCCACGTTATCCGGAGGGACAAGTTCCTGCAGAAGGCCATCATGCTTGACAAAGTAGAGGGTCAGCTTAAAAATAAGGGACTTCCCTGGACAAGCAGGATTGGCACGGTGGCTGCAACAATACCCCAATGTAGCAAAGAGGAGGCTGGCACAGGACCCGGGAGGTGGAGGGTGGGGTGGTGTCTTTTACATAGGAGCCACTATGAGTCACCTGACAATATCACCTGCATGTCAGCTCAAAAACACGAGGTGAGGTCCTCCATGCTGTGCTCCACACATGGCAACACTAATAAATACCACCAGGGCAGCTCCCTTCCGTTCACAGATGAAGCTTGGTCCATGATGGGGACTCCTGGTCATTTCTTGTCACGCTGTCTTCTCTTTCTGAGGCGCTCTGGTGGCGTGGTCATTACATGTTGGGCTGCTAACTGCAAGGTCAGCAACTTGAGAGGCTTTCTGCTCCCGTAGAGTTACAGTCTCATAAGATATGTGAATGTTACATCAAGAGCATATGGGAGCAGATGAAGGGGGAGGAGGAGAGAGTGGAGCACAGCCTGGCCCACCAGGCGGTGAGGATGATGTTCCTGAGAGGACAACATGGCTGGCCCCACGATGAGACATGATGCCCCTCAGTGACCCATGGCGCTACAGGGGACAGAACCGGAGACACAGTGTGGGAATTGCACCTGACCTGATCCCACCATACCAAGGCAAAGCACTGGGGGAGTGCAGCGGAACAGCAAGGGAATGGAGCGGCAAGGTCCCCAGGGAATGCTGAAAGTGGACTTTGGGGCCAGGGCATGGTGCTCCAACAGACTGGACTGGAAAACACTCCTAAAGCCAACAAGCGATCCTTGAACTAAAAAAAGAAAGAAAGAAAACTGCTCAAAGAAGGAGGAGGAGGAGAAAGCAAACTTGACCTGTGAAGGAGGAAGGCGTTTTGCTTAGGGGGCATTGAGTTCATGTTAATGGCGGTGGAACCACTTGGAGAAGGGTATCAACAATGGCTGTACAACACAAAGAGTCTACTCAACGGTTATTCTGAATTATACATGTAGAAGCTGTGGAATTGGAAGCTGTTGCCTCTGTCTATTTTTTCCACAGTTGTAAAGAAATAGTTACACGAATAACCACGAGTACAAGGAAGGAGAACATGTTCTAGAATTGATGGTGGTCATGATCGCCCACCTCCTCTTGATACGACTGAACTGCTGAATTGTATAACATGTGGTTGAAGTGCCAAGAAAACTGTTTTAAAAAGTTTTTAATTAAAAAAATAAAAACCAAGTTCCAGCCTCAGAAACTTACATGGACAGTTTTTCCCTGTCCTATAGGTTTGCTATGAATCAGTAAAGACTCGATGGCAGCGAGTCGGGAGGTTATGTTTGTTGTCTCTTCTCTTTCTGCACTGGACAGAGAGCAATTTCACACCATCAGCCTCGACCCCCGGGAGTTCAATACGAAGGCTCGGATTAACTTGCTGAATGATCGCCTACCACTGGCCGTGATTCTTAGACACCATTCTGTAGCACCCCCTTCAGGTGGACACAGAACAAGTGACACACCTGTCATTTTCTAGGTCTGCTCAGCTCCTTCCCAGCACGGAGCTGGCCTCAGACACACCTTCACCTGGATCAGATGCCGGATCCAACCAGATCACGCCGATCACAGCAGAGAGCTGAGAAGAAAATGCTGAAGTCCAGTCTGCCAGTCGCCTGCCAGTGGTCATCTCTCCTACCCCCACCCCCACCACAGAGCCCATAGGACAAGAGCTTGAGGACCCTGAGGCCACCTGGCATGTACGGGCCACGTGATCTGCCCGGCACTGGAGCTGCAACCCTGCCTCGGGCTGTTGCTATGAGGCATAGGCTAGTGACCTGCCCTCTTGGGAACCTTCGGGAATGATGATGATATCCCCTCCCCCAGGACTACCAAATTCACTGCCACGGGCGACGCATAGCCCCCTTATCAGATGGGGTAGAACCGCCCCTGTGGGTTTCCAAGACTAACTCTTTGCGGCAGGTAGGCCTCTTTCCCAGCAGCGTGGTGATTGTGAACTGCTGGGTTTGTAGTTGGCAGACCAAGCATAGCCACCACAGCACCGTGAGCCTCCAAGCGCTGCCTAGTTGATGCCTATGATGGGCTTGGGGGTGGGGGTGGGAGAGGGTGTTGTTCCATCAGCCTATCTATGTAGAGGGGTGGAGATTCCAAGACCAGTGCAGAATGGAGCTAAACTCAGTGATGCTTGTCCAATGTCTGGATGGAGAGTTCTATTATGGTCCATCAAAAGGTATTGCTACACAAGCATTTACCTACGTGAGGCATCCACTCAGTCCACATGGAAGAAGCTCACCTGCCTGTGTGATCCAAGGATTGTAAATACTATCATCTAAAGCTACAGGAGGGAATGGTATCAGAGCTTAAATTGTGGCCCCTGGGTTTGCAAAAGGCTATGGAGGACAGTGGAAGCCCCAATCCATTTTCACATCACCTGTGGGTTAAGCCTCCAGTGGCCCCACCTCTGATCACAGGTGATAGGCACAAATAGCTGACCTCAGAGAGAGAGAGAGAGAGAGAGAGAGAGAGAGAGAGAGAGAGAGAGAGAGAGAGAGAGAGAGAGAGCACTGCAAAATCAGCTATGGCAGATGTAGTCAGATCTTATCACTTCATCCCCCCTTTGACCCATTTTGAAGTTGTTCCGGGTTTTTGTGTTTGTTTGTTTTTTTTTTTAAGTAAAGGTGAAATACACATGGATCAAGCCCCTGGTGAATCCCCTGTGACCATAGACCGGGCATAGAATAGGCTGTTCACATGAAGACTGCATTGGAAGTGGATTGTGGCAGATGCAGTTAGGTTAAAATTTTAGCGCTCTATCGTTTGATCTCCCTTATGATTCATTTAAATTTGTTCTTTTAATGTTTAATAGTTTGTGCTTTCTTATCTGCTTTACTTTATTCTCTTTTGTTTCTTTTTTTAAAAATGTTTTTCTGCATATGAAATTCAAAATAGGTGAATCTATAGAGACAGTAACTGGATGAGTGGTTCTTTGTGGGCATGGCAGAGGAAGTAGGGAGGAAATGGGAGTTAATCACAATGAGTACACGAATGAAGAGATGTTCTAACTCTGATTGTGGGGATGACCGTACAACTCTTCTTACTGTGACTGAGCTGTGGAACTGTGTGATATGCACAGTGTATGCCAATAAAACCGTCTGGGGGACGAAGTATTGCTCCAGCATCCTAGACAAGGACATCAGAGTGTGAAGCTATTATTTCTCAACACACCTTCATCTAGCTCGAGAGACGTCTGAGGAGTTTCGATAGACCCACATCAAAGCGGCCGTTTGAGCATCTTCGGGGGCTCAGATCGTGTGCCTTTGAAATGCCTTTGATTTGGGGAAGCAACAAAACCCTGGCGTGACTTCCCTGACCTTTTGCTGACCAGTGCTGATGACACTTTTCTTAAAACATCATAAGAAGCCTCCGAGATCGCCCTGGGCCCCATGAGAAAAATCTATCAAGATGACCCTTTTGGAGCCAACCCCCAAACCCCTCAAAATCAGTCACCAAACCATCTGAGCTGACCTCTCCCTTGAACTGAACTGGCCGGCAGGTCCCCTCAGCAGCCCTGGCTGTGGACCTGTTTCTGAAGGCCCCCTAGGGAGACCAAGAGAATATGTCTGCGGCTGTCGGTGGGCAGCAGAGACGTGTGTAAACATGTTTGGCTTGGAGGAGACCCACTCCTATAGGAATTGGAGGAGTCCTGGTGGCATTGTCAGGTAAGAGTTGGACTGCTAACCGAAAGATCGGGAGTTCAAAGCCACCAGCGGATCCTCAGTTTGAAGAGGAGGCTATGCGTTCCCATAGCAGCTATAGCCTCGGAAGCCTTATACAGGGTCACTCTGAGTGAGAAACGACTCAAGGGCAATGGTTTTGGGGTATTACTTTGAACTAGAACTCGAGCACCAATACTTTTTGACTTAACCTCATGTCCATTTCCATAACAAAAAGTAAGGGGAAAATTTCAGGTAGGAGTCCTGGTGGAGTAGTAGTTCCATATTTGGCTGTCAATATCGAGGTCAGTAGTTTCAAAACCACCAGCCGCACTGCAGGAGAAAAACGAGGCTTTCTACTCCCATACAAAGTTAGTCTCAGACACCCACAGGGGCCATTCTACCCTGTGCTATAGAGTCGCTGTGAACTGGGGTAGACATGATGGCCTTGAGTTTGCTTTTATGGGGTGGGTTATTGCTGGCTGCCTGGTCTTCCCGCCCCTGTGTGAAGATAAGGTATGGCCCCTACATTGGCATCAAATGCAATCAACTTTTTCTATCAGCAGTATTGTTTAGCAAGGCAGGCTGCCGTGACTCACAGAAAGGCCACCATCAGATAATGGTGTTGCTGGCACACTGGAGGCAGCCTAGGTGTCTGTCCCCCTACTCCCTGTGGACACCATTGTTTTCCGTGTGGACTGCTACTCGGGTCACCTGACCTGCCAGCCATAATGCAATTTTCGTATCACGATGTTGTTCTAGAAGGAGTGTGTCTATTTCACTTAGGCTCGCTGAAACCCAATCTACAGGAAAAAGACGTTCTAACAGAATTGGAGGTTAAATTTCATTTGCTGATTTAATAAAACCTAACAGGATGGATTTGGGGATATTTCATTAATCTTTCTTTCCTTTCAGTGCAAAGGAAATTAAGTTCACTCTAGTTCAAACTCGGCTTCACTCTTCTGCAATGGGCTGCCAATGTCCACTCTCTCTCTCTGGCAAGTTGAAACCTAATTAGTCACAGAGAATTCTTCCCCGAGCCCGTCACCGTTAGCCGGAAAGCAGGCGTAGGACTGGACGTGATCTCTCTCTCTCTCTCTCTCTCTCTCTCTCTCTCTCTCTCTCTCTCTCTCTCTCTCTCTCTCTCACACACACACACACACACACACACACACACACACACACACACCAGCTGCCCTTTGCTGATCCTCGATTTTACTGTCAGGGGCTATAAAGCCTTCTGGGATGACATTTGGCCCAAACACATTGACAGGCCCTGAGTTCCACAAAAGCAAACGGCAAGGCTGAGCTACGTGGCCCTGGGCAGCAGCCTCAATGTGTTCCAGGAACCCTCGGTGGCTCAAACGGTTCAGCGCTGCTCTGCTCACCCAGAGGTTGGCGGTTCAAACCCACCCAGCAGCTCTTTGGGAGAAGACAGCCTGGCAAACCCCATTTGGCTGTTCTTCCCTGTCACGTGGGGTCTTGGTGAGTCAGACTCGACCAGCAACCTCAACCATAACCCCCCCCCCCCAAAACCCACTCCGCTCATCTTGCTTCATTTGCAGAACAAACAGGGACACTTTCAAAATAGAGAAAGCTTATCTTTTCAGCTCCGGGCATCATATTTAACATCGTTTTAAATGTCAACTCTTTACTCACCGCCCCCCACCCCCTGCCCCAGTGAGGGGGACGTGTCAGGGGAAATATGAGAGCAGAGGGGGAAAGGCCCAGGTTAACCTCGCTGTGCCTCGGTTTTCCCTTCTGTGAATTGGAACAAAATCATCCCAGGCCGCAGAGAGAGAGGTGAGGGTCAGACTGTCGCTCCTCAGCCTCAGCGTGGCTTCCACCTCCTGTCTGTCAGTTCTGGGTGCCTTGGGGGCTGGCGTCACCGTGAGCCTGGAAGTGGCGTCATTGGCGTTTCCAAGAACAACAGGCTCACACAGTTCCACGGAGCTCCCGGATAAAGGCGGACCAGGAGGAACGGCCTGGCAATATATTCCCAAGTGTTAGTCAACACAAGCGCGGGAGGCAGCGGGGTACACGATGGGGCATTGAGGGGTGGGATGGGCGAGCTGACTCAGAAGAGGTAGGAATCACTGAAGGCAGAACTATGATCTATTCTGTAGACCTTCGCCTATCTTACCTAAAAGGTCATGAAGAAGAAATAAAAACCCGGTGGATCCAAGCAAGGCGCCCTCGTGGCATAGTGGTTATGAATTAGCTATGACTTGCAAGGGTTGGCAGTTCGAAACCACCAGCCGCTCCTTGGGAGAAAGATGGGGCTTTCTACTCCAGTGTAGAGTTGGTGTCTCAGAAACCCACAGGGACAGTTCAACCCTGCCCTGAAGCCATCGTCTCCATGGCAGTGAGCCTGCTAGTTACGGTAGTTACATAATTTCATGTCAATTGGACGTGTCAGGGTGGAGTCTCGCCTGTCAATCAACTCACAGCCTGATGGGTCCTCCTTGTGGGCGTGGCCTTCTCATAAGGAGGGTCCTGGGAACCGCCAACTCTCTGCCTTCACCTTTCTGCTGGTGGGCGGCACGTAGTCCTGCGGGAGCCCTGGAGATGCTTCCACCACCATTGGATCCACAAGGCGTTTCACCCACTGGAGGATGTTTGATTGATGCATAATTACTTCTTGATATGAAGGTCTCTCTTACACGTACATGAGTGTCACTCAATTTGTTTCTCTAGTCAACCCGGCCTAACAGTGTCTTTATGGATCCAAACAGCAGGCTGTCGTGGGAAGTGTTGCCTGCTGAGCCCCCCAGGGGGTGGGGGATTGGAAGGATCCACACAACAGCCACCCCATAACTCTCACGGGGCCAGGGACCGGGTGACCCTTCACTCTGTACAGACAAGGTCACCTTGAGCAGGCCCCCACTGGACCACAGCTAACAAGTGTGGTCCACCCTGAGGACCCCGGAGCCCTCTGTGGGGGTCACAGCCCTGTCTCTGTGACCCTCATGAGGTTCAACACTGCCGGGTCCCTGCTTGCTGCCCCAGTGTGGCTGGGACCCCCGTGGGAGGAGTACACGAGTAAACCTGTGCACGGTCTGAGCGCCCTTTTTAAACGACAGGATGGGGGCGAATTTGGGCCCCGTGTACACCCAGCACGTCCTTGGTCATGGAGACATGGCAGCCGGGAGGACACTCGTGACATTAAGGCTGCAGTGAGCACCCGGACCTCGGGGCGGGGGGTCCCTATTCTAAAGGTGGGTAGCATCCTTGGCCCCCGCTGCTGACCGCAGGATAGAAGCTGTCATTGGTTGGGGTGGCCCGTCTGGCAAGGGAGAAGGCACTCTGAAGACAAAGGGTCGTGTTTTGGAAGTTGCGGTTTGTGATGAGTTGCCACTCAGCCCCCCTCCCCTCTGCCGGACCCCTGGGGACCCCTGTATGCAAGGTCTAGCACACTCCCCCAAACACTTGGAGATCAGACCGGCTTTCTTCCTAACCCATCTTCGCCTGCAAGTTCCCCTGTAACCTGATTGGCTCCGCAGCCACGCAGGTCTCCACTGACAGGCAGGAGGTGGCTGGGAATGGACTGTCTCTCCTGCATGGAAGTGGGCATTCTATCATTGACCCACTGCCTTCCCGCTCATCCTAGGGGTCTATTACAGACACTCGCTCACCCCCTCACTGCTCCTCTGTCATCTGGTCCCCCTCTCCTTCCCTGCTTCAGTGTCTTCGCACTCACTGCTGACACGCTGTAGGACAGAGGAGAACCGTCCGGGGTGGTTCAAGCCTGTCAGCCTTTATGGGGTGGGCAGCCTTGTCTTTCCCATTGTCTTCAGAAAGGTCAAAACAGAGACTCGACCTTGTTCACCCGCCAGGTGTAGTGTGGCAGGCTTCCTGCACACCCCCACGCTCAACGGTGCCAGCTCCTGGGGTCCAGGCACCCCCTGTGGGCTGGGTTTGAAGCTCAGCCTCAGTACAGGCCTGGGGGCAGCAGAACCTGACCCCCCGACCCCCACAAGCAGCTCAGAGCCCAAGTCAGCCCTTCTTCTCCATCTCTTCCTCGTCCTCCGTGGCCCCATGTCCACCCTCCTTGTCATGTGACTGAAACAGGGGTAGGTGTCTGGAGAGACCCCTTCTTCCTTTCCCTGCACCCTCCAATCCAGGACATGGTCTCCAATTACGGTTCGTCCCTTGGTGCCAAACTGTAGCATAGTGGTTCCTCACTCGTTAGGCTCGGAGTCAGCAGTTCAAAGCCACCAGTGGCTCTCAAGAGAAAAGATGAGGCTTCCAACTTCTGTAAAGAGTTACAATCTTGGGACCCCACTGGTGAGGTGGTTCTACTCTGTCCTGTAGGGTTTACATCAGAGGTGCTCAACCTTCCTAATGCCAGGACCCTTTAACACAGTTTCTCAAGTTGTGGTGACCACCCCCAAACCATAAAATTATGTTCATTGCTACTTCACCAGTGTCATTTTGCTACTGTTATGGATCGTCATGTAAATATCTGATCTTCAGGATGTCTTTTCATTGTTACAAACTGAACATAATTAAAGCATAGTGATTCATCACAAAAACAATATGTCATGACATATTGTGAAGTATTTATTTCTAATGACAAATCCATGACATTTTGTCTTGAAGCATGGTGTAGCATGGGTAACAGTCTTCATGCCCAGGTACTCATACGTGGGCGTCTCTGCATGTGGGCGGACCCGCCTGGAGACGGATGGAGAAGTGTCTTGGTTCTTAAGACCATCGGAAATAGGTGTTTTCCGATGGTCTTAAGAGATCCCTGTCAAAGGGTTGTTCAACCTAAAGGGGTCGTGACCCACAGGTTGAGAACCGCTGGTCTACAGTCTTGGAAACCCACCTGTGGGGTGATTCTACCCTGTCCTATAGGGTCGCTATGAGTCGGCATAGCCTGTGGCAGAAGACCGTGGAGGTGCCTGCAGTGAGGTGCTTGATGCCCTATCCAAAGGACAGCTGTTTGAATACACCCAGAAGGGCCTCAGAAGAAAGGCCTGGTCACCTGCCTCTGAAGGGTCACTGCCATGGCACACAGCGCGACTCTGACACCCAAGGGGTCACAATGGGTCAGAGCGGACCCCAGTGCCACCAGGGAAGCACTCGGCTGCTGAGCTCCAGGCTGTCTGCCCCTGTAAAGATGGGCAGGCTCAGAAACCCTGGTGGGGCCCTGATGATGCACTGGGCTGCCAACCGCAAACCCAGCAGTTCAAATCACCCGTCAGCAGCGCAGGAGAAAGATGAGACTTTCCTCCTGTGAACTGTAGTCTCGGAAATCCACAGGGGCAGGCCGACCCTGTCCTAGAGGGTCGCCAGGGGTCAGGACGACTGGATGGCAGTGAGTGTTTGGATTGGTGGCGTAGGGGGCTGCACCACGCGCTGCAGAGCCACGAGGTTTGTGGTGTGAGCCCAGCAAGGGCTCAGCAGGATGGACCGACGCCGTGGCTGCAACTGTGGGATCCAGTGTAAGAATGCTTGTGAGGACAACGCAGGACCAGGCCAGACGGAGTTGGATTCTGTTGTACGCAGGGTCCCTGTGTGTCCGAACTGACCGGACGCCACCCAGCAGCAAGCACAGAGGTCGGAGGCCGCGATGACAGTGTGTCCGGTTATTTTGTGTCTTAACCCCTGCAGTCCACTGTTGACCTGTGAGTGAAGGCATGAATAGGGAATACAGAAATGAGGGGTGTTGCCATGCCCACCTTCTACCCATCACCCTTGCCCCGAGGAAGGTCCCTGCCAGGAATCCAGATGCTGTCCCTTGCCACACTGGCCCACAAGACGCTGCATGGGGGAGCCACATCGCTGCTCTGACCAGCCCAGGGACCCGTGGAGGGCACAGTCCATGGGGCATGAGCGTCCCAGCCCCCTCCCAGGTTTGATGAGAGCTGATAGCCATCAAGAGGAGGGCACTGCCAAGGACAGCAAGCCCAGGGTGCTCTCATTCAATCGCCGGCCGCCTCGCCGTGTTGACTCGGCTCAGGTATGGTGGGGCCCACTCGGGAAGGACAGGCACTGTTTCCATTCATCGGCGGGGATGGGGCCTCGCACGGCTGGATGGCTTGAGCCGGCGGCACATTCTTGGCAGGCTGCTGGCAGGCGGGCGCCCCCCCGGGCACGGCCCCTCTCCTTTCCTGCTTTCGCTTTCAGGAGGGTCATGTCCTGCTGGTTTCCTGGAAGGCCCCCTCTGGGCCACCGCCACCCCCTCCACAGTCCTGCCAACCCGCTCACGTGGCTGGGTCCCACTGGGACCCAGGAGGCTATGAGGCATCAAGCTGGGCTTCTCCAGCCCCTCTCGGGGTCCCTGGCACCCTGGCTGCGGCACTGGGGATGGAGGACCTGCTGGCACGGCCTTGTTGGAGGAGCCAATCAGCCAGGTAAGCATGGGCTGATTTGTGCTTCATTGCTCATCTGTGAACACCTTCACCCTCCTCCAGCCCATCCGTAAGCTATTCCGGGGTCTGGCTGGCCTCGATCTCCCTCCCGACCCCACAACCCCTTCCCCAACATCTAAGGCCCTTTTCCAATCTGCAGTCCCTGAGAGGGAAACAATGCCCAGCCAGCCAGGCAAGCACGGGCTGACTTGTGCTTACTTACCTAATCTGTAGTGAACAATCCCCCATAGGCTGTTCACCACCTCTTTGTCGGTAAAAAAAAAACATAGACCGTCCTCTACAGATAAAGCAGTAAGCACAAGTCAGCCTGTGCTTACCTGGCTAACAGGGTCCACTCAAGAGGAGAAAGATGAGGCTTTTTACTCCTGTAAGGAGCTACCATCTCAGAAACCCACTGAGGCAATTCTACCGTGTCCTCAGGGTCGCTGGCAGTCGCGTCGACTCCACGGCCATGCGCCGTAATGGAAAGTCCACAAGCAAATGGCTTTCGAGGACAGGCCGTGCTTGATGGAGGAAACAAAGCCCACATCTGGGGCCCAGCTGTGCAAATTTCTTCCGGGGGTCTTCTGCTTTCTTCATCTGGTGGACTCCTTGGTGTCTCTCTGCCTGTCACCAGCTCCTTGCTTGGTCTCTCTGTGTGTGTATGTGTGTGCACGTGCGCATGCATGTCCAGTCTGCTTTCTCTAAGCCACTGTGCTCGTGTGAATAGGTTTAAAACACTACCGTGGCCATCAGAGTCGAACATGCTCTGGGCAGTTTCCAGGGGCTGAGGTTTCAGAGAAGTCCAGTGCCAGGCCTTTCTTCCGGGGCCCCGTGGGGTGGACTTGAACTCCCAGGGTTTCGGTTTGCACCACCCAAGGACCTCTGTTGGGTTTGGGGCCCACTCTGCCCTCTTTATGCTCAGGAACCAAAAAGAACGACCTTCGTTTCCAACCAGGGTCCAGCTCTTGGTGGCCGGGGTGAGGATGGCCATGCTTTTCTCCATGGGGACACAGTCCTATCCCTGACAAGGGAGGGCGAGAAAAAGGAGAAGGCTATGGAATGTGAGACGAATTGCCTCCAGGAGCAAGTACCTCCTCTCTCCCATGAGACCAGAAGGAATAGATGGTGCCCGACACACACACCCTCGTCATGGAGGCCTCATCGGAGCAAAGATCCCACAGAAGAGGTCGGATCAAAAGGGGGACGGGTAGAGAGCATGACTTCAACCTCTCATAAAATTAAAAGACTCTGAAGGCTAGATGAATCCCTGATAGTGTGTAGCCTGTTGCTGATCTTTAAACCGAAAGCCAAAAGTAGCCCTCTTAAAAAACACAACAGTAGCTGAGATTAACTAGTGGGGAAAGGTCGGCCTTGAGCAGGATGCTCGTTCCAGGACTGTCTGCCTGGGACCAAACGGACGATGGCAACACGAAGGGTTAGGTGAGAACCTCGGTGCAGGGGCTTATGTGCACGTGGGAGGGACCACTCGGAGCAGGAGGGGGAGAACGGATCACTGCACAACCGGAAGAATGCAACCCAGGCCGCCCCATGCGCACATAGAGACTGCTCCCCTGCCTTCTGCGGGCTTGTGCTGCCGACCCAACAGCAGCAGATATCTACATTGTAAAGAGAAGAAAAGGTGCATGTCTCTCAAGCTCCCGCAGAGCGAGCCCCTCCCATGCAGGTGCTGCGTCTGAGCACCCCCGGGCCCTGTCCATGACTTCCCCAAGGTGCTTTGTCTGTCCTCGGGGGAGTCTGCACGGGCCACGTCTTCATGGCCTATGTCCCTGTAGGCCAGTGGTTCTCAACCTGTGGGTCGCGACCCCTTTAAGGATGAATGACCCTTTCACTCGGGTCACTTAAGACCACTGGAAAACACACATTTCTGGTGGTCTTAGGAACCGAGACACCGCTCCTCTCTCCGTGTCCCGGCAGGTCCGCCCACGTGCAGATATGCCCACCCACGAGTTCCCCAGTGAAGACTTTTACCCATGCTACACCATGCGTCAAGACAAATTTGCATTGATTTGTCATTAGACATAAATATTTCACGATATCGAATTACATATTGTTTTGTGGTGAATCGCTATGTTTTCATGATGTTCACTTCGTGACCATGAAAATACATCCTGCACATCAGATAGTTACATGCCGATTCATAACAGTAGCAAAATGACAGTGATGAAGTAGCAACAAAAATCATTTTATGGTTGGGGGGGGCAGTCACCACCACACGAAGAGCTGTATCACAGGGTGGCATCATGAGGATGGCATCTGACTCCCTGCTGTGCCTCAGAGTCCAGCCAGCCTGCTGCTCACAGCCAACCTTCCACCACCCACCGCCTGCTCTTCCTCGCTGCCCCCCAGACACAGGCCCCCAGGAGGGATCCTCCTGAATCAAGACACTGGCCTGCTGTGCTCTCGGGAGCCACCTCGCTCGCCCAGGCCAGAGCCCTGGGGACCCTGAGGAAGACAGGGAGGGCTCCCATGCATCCCCCGAGCACATACCCGTGGAGGGATTTTTCTGCCCCTTTCTTGAATTCCCCAGGTTGGAGCCAGCTACCCCACCACACGGGCTGCATTAGGGCTCAGCTGTGCCGTCCTCTGTGTGGCCATTCCCAGCCAGAGAGCTCACTCTCCCAGGCAACGACAGGATGCTAGGGGGCATGCAGGGCCTTGAGGGCCGCCCCCTCTATTGCTGGTCAGCAATCTCTCCCACGTCTCAAGTTCACCCGGCAGGTCAGACCCAGCCTTTACCAGGTGCCTGCTGCGTCATTCTCGCACTGTGACAGGGTCGCTGCAGGACACCCTTGTATGGAAGGGCCGGGAACACAAGACGGAGGAGCAGCCAAGGCTGTGGTCAATCCCTTCACTGTGAAGACCTTCTCCCCAAATCCAGGGTCTAATGTACAAATGGGATCTCTGAGGGGTGCTGGGGATGTAGTCTGCTGCTAACCAACAGGTTAAAAGTTCAAGCCCACCTGGAAGAACCTAGGAAGTAAGGCCTGGGGATCATTGCCTGAAAAATCAGTATTGAAACCCCCTGGAGCCCCGTTCTACTCTGACACCTGAGGCCACCATAAGCCAGCATCACCTTGGTGGTGACTGCCTTTTCAGCTTCCAGAGCTCATTTGGGTCACCTGTTTCATGCCTGTTGATTCCCGCCCCAACCCCACAAGCAATCCTAGAAGAGCGGAGGTTAGCACCATCTCACAAATGGGGGGGGGGGGGTGGCTGATGGTGCGGAAGCAGATATCGCCAGGCCTTTCTCTCTCAGCACATCCGGAGGAGCTGGAACTCCAACCCTTTGTATCACCCAGGGACAGACCCCGAAGTCCCACCCATCCACTTGCCACCCCACCCACTCTGGTGCAGGGTGGCCTCAGCCTGGAAACTTCTAGAAGGTTCTGGAAATGCCCTTGATGGGGCTGGGAGGGTTCTTCCCGCCAGGAGAAACAGGGCACCAGGCTCCAAGCCCTTCTTGTCCACCCCGTCCCGGCCTGGCTCTCCAGTCGGCTCGGCGCCATTTCCCTGGCTGCGTCAGGAATTACCTCTCCTTTGGGCCAAAGACAAAAAAGAATGTGGACTTGTTTCCAGGATTATTAAATTACACACGGCGGATTCTTCCCGAGTCCGTCCCGTCTTAGTGGGGTTTAGAGCTGCGTCCAGGCCAGCCGGGCTCCGGTTACCTCTAATGAGGATAATGATCAGGAGGCTTAAGGATAATTCTGCTCTGATTCTCTGCGCCTGCAGGACCTGTTGGCCAACTCGGCCGAGTGCAAACAGCCCCCAAACGTCCCTCCCTGAACCGACGCCACTCGCCCGGCTGCTCACTCACCTCGGGCTGTGCGGGCCCAGGCCCTTGCCTGTCCCCCTTCCTCGTGGCCTGATGCTCTGGAGAGGGCTTTGAACACCAGCTCCTGCCCCTCTCCCGGGTAGGGGGAAGCACAAAGTGGGAGCAAGAAAAAAAAACGCACCCAAACACACACCAAAAATGCAGCTAATTCCATCCTGTCAGCAGTGGATATTAAAGACGATTCGCCGGCCAGCCCCGGCGATGTGTAAGTCACAATGGCGCTACTGTTGGGTTTTAATTTAATTTTCGGCAAGGTAAGCGAAGCCCCGAGTGTGGCCGGAGAGGGGCCGCTGGGCCTGCTTCTCCCCTGTGGGCAGGCTGGAGCTGTCCCAGGCCTGGCCTCACTCGGCACCGGCCTCAGCAGCGAGGGGAAATACCCGAGCAGCAATAAACACTGGTCAGGGCTGCGGCTTAGTGAGCCTCGACTCTGCACCTGGTGCTTTGGGGCTGGGGTGCTGGTGAAGAGGACTGACTGTGCCGTGGCTACCAGAGGAGGAAGATACCCTGGTGGCTGCTAACTGCAAGGTCAGCAGTTCAAAACCACCAGCCCTTGTGGGAAGGAGAAAGATGAGACTTTCTACTCCCAGAAAGAGTTAGTCTTGGTGACTCACAGGGGCAGGTCCACCCTGTCCTAGAGGGCCCCTGGGAGGCAGTACGGACTCAATGGCTGCAAGTTTGGTGTCGTGACTGGGAGAAGAATGAAGTCCTCCCAGAAGGTCACAATCAGAATGCCCCTGAGATTCGGGAGGGTGACCTTGCATCTGGATGTGCATCTGGAAGGACTCATCTCTAGGAGAGGACCCCGCGTGGGTAAAGGAGAAGGCCAGCCTAAATTAGGGAGAGCCACGGTGAGGCAGATGGCCACCAGGATGCCCGCAGAGGACGTGAAGGCGACAGGGGACCAAGCAGCATGTCTTGCCATGAGATGCGAGGTTTCTATGAGTACCATCCCCTCGACATCCCCAGAGGACCACGCGGAGCTGGGCCTTCCCCACACAGCTGCAGCCCTCACTGGGCTCCGAGGTACAGTCCTATGTCCACTTCCCAGAGGAGGGGACGGAGCCACAGTGAGCCTCCGCCATGTCACGGAGGTCACCCAGGCAAGAAGGGGCAGAGCAGGAACTCAAGTCCCGGGCTTTCTGACACCACTGAACTTGCTGTTTCCGTGGTCAATGCTCTGTCCACGTCCTGCTACCAGGCAAGTGTCAGGCCCTGTGGCCTGGAGTTCGCCCCCTGGGCTCTGCCCTGGAGCTCTGTGTCCTGTGAGCTCTCAGGAACCACTGGCGATGGTTCTTAGAAGGTGAACTACCAGTGACGTAGCTTCCAGCATCATCGCTGCCACAAGGCAACAAACGGACAGACAGATAGGTGGAGGCTCTCACAGACTGCTCGAGAGTTAGCTATGATTTCACAGCCAGCCAGGAGGCTTGGTTGCGCAGGTGGTATGGATGTGCTCGGCCGCTAACCTAAGGGGTGACTGTTTGAACCCACCAGCCGTTCTGTAGGAGAAAGAGAGGCTGTCTGTTTCTGAAAAGAATTACAGCCCAGAAGCCCCTCGAGCAGTTTTACTCTGTCCTAGAAGGTTGAATGTGTTGGAATCAACTTGACAAACATGAGTTCTCAATGTTTGGTTTGGTTTTACAGCTAGAGGAGGTGGCAGGATTTGAACTCAGGCCCCTCACCCCAAGGTGCTGCCCACTCCGTGGGGCTGCCTCCTATGTTCCCAGGTCACCAGACGCACCGGAGTTCTAGCCACATAGAAAAGGAGGCGGAAGCATTTAGGAACTAGAGGAAAGTTGTATGTTTCATCGTTGCTACATCGCACCCTGACTGGCTCGTCTCTTCCCCAAGACCCTTCTGCAAGGGAATGTCCAGTGACCTGCAAATGGGTTTTGGGTCTCCACTCCACACACCCCCGCCTCATTCACTATGATAAGATTTTTTGTTCTGATGATGCCTGATACCTGATCCCTTCAACACCTCGTGATCACACAGACTGGTGTGCTTCTTCCATGTGGGCTTTGTTGCTTCTGAGTTAGATGGTCACTTGTTTGCCTTTAAGACCCCAAATGCTACATGTTTTGATAGCCGGGCACCATCAGCCACATTTACTTATGCACCCATTTGTCTTCCTCCTTCCCCAAATCCTACCTTGCAAGTCTGGCTAGACCAGAGGATGTACATTGGTACACGTGGGAACTGGAACCACAGGGAATCCAGGGTGGATAATCCCCTCAGGACCAGTGGTGAGAGTGGTGATACTAGGAGGGTAGAGGGAGGGTGGGTTGGAAAGGGGGAACCGATTTCAAGGATCTACATGTGGCCTCCTCCCTGGGGGACAGACAACAGAAAAGTGGGTGAAGGAAGACATCAGACAGAGCAAGATATGACAAAATAATAATTTATAAATTATCGAGGGTTCATGAGGGAGGAGGGAGCGGGAAAATGAGGAGCTGATGCCAGGGGCTTAAGTGGAGAGCAAATGTTTTGAGAATGATGAGGGCAAGGAATGTACAAATGTGCTTTATACAACTGATGTACGTATGGATTGTGATAAGAGCTGTATGAGCCCCTAATAAAATGATTTTTTAAAAATAAAACACTTTATCGGGAAAAAGAAAAGAAAAGGAGGCGGGAAGAGGGCAGGTGTGGACAAAGGCATCTTACAACTGACCAAGCCTGAGTGGCAAGGTCGCTCGCCTGCAGTTAGTGGGCTGTGGGGGCTGTCCTGCTATCTGTTGGAAGCGACTACTTCAGCTGACCTTGGGTGGAAACGTCAGTCAAAGGTCAAAAAAGAACTCTTTGTTGGCGTCTCTCTGAGTATTTCTGGAGTCTTGAAGTAGCCAGCATCATGGCAAGTTCAATCCCATGGACCGGACTCACATGCCTGCTTAGTCGCAGATGCCTGGGGAAACCCTGGGCCTCCTTCCGGCCCTTTCTGGGTCACACATGCTCCATTTGACACACGCGCGCACACACACATCACCCAGCCCACGCTGACACGGTGGGGGGAGCTGCACCCCTATTTCAGTGACTTTCATCTTTTACTGCCTTGGTGACAAAGACCCCATCTTTTGCCAACATGATTCACGAGCTGATGGTTTTTCAGTTTATCAGAAGTTTTCCCATTGATCATGCGAGAATCAAGCACACATACCCCAGTCTTTCCGACGAGAAAGCTGAGGTTCAGAGAGAAGTGACTCCCCTAAGTATGCCCACACTGCTAGGTGGCCACCTGACGGTGACCCTCCCTGCTTCGAGGACCCTGAAGTTGCCCTCTGAGTAAAGTGTGCGTCCCTGCATGTGCAGAAAGGCATATTTGTGTGTTCCCATCTATATGCATGCATGTGCATGTGTGTGTGTGTGTGTGTTTATAAAGGCATCTGTGCATGAATGTTAGCAGGTTAGCACCTGTGGTAAGGTTCATGTGTCAGTGTGTGCGTTCATGTGCACACATGCATGTGTGTGTGCCTGTGTGTGTATGCATGTGCACCTGAATGTATGGACATGTGTGAAGGGACACGTTTGTAAAGGCATCTTTTATGCACATGTGTGAGGGTTCAGATGCCAGTGTGCGTGTATGCACACAAACAAATCTGTGTGTGCGTATATGTGGGTGGTGTGTATGTGCATGTATGTGGGCAAAATCTGACCCCACTCCCTTTCCAGCCAGAATTTCCATCACCCCCTCCATCTCCCCACATTCTCCCTTGCCATGCTAGCTGGACTGAGCCACTGGTAAGGTCCTAACGACTCTAAGTTCTCACCAGCCTGCATGAATAACACAGTCGTGTTTATTTCGCTTCCACTGCCAGCACAATGATTGAGAGCATGGGTTCTGGGCCAGACTTGGGTTCCTCCCCTGCCAGGGCCAGAAGGGCAAACACATGTGGCCTGGAAGGAGTCCAGCCAGGGTTATTCCACAGAAGCAAGAACGCTCCATTCACTCACTTGCAAAGTGGGCTTACTCGTCTCCACTAGGCTTGTCGAAGGGTTAATGTTTGCAGTTTCTAGGCAAGTGCCTGGCACTTTGCCAGAGCGACGTGGATGACTGTCACATAAATAAGCCTTCTCAGTCTGGGTTCCTGGTCTGAGGAGGGTTGGGGTCGCATCCCCCCAGCCTTGTATGAAGTCTGGCACCGTGTCGGTGTGATGCTCATCTCCCCGCTTCAGAATCCCCCATCTCTAGAGACGGTGAAATCCTCAAAAGTGAATTGGGACACAGAGCGCGTGCTCCCCTCAGAACGTGTGAGCTGAAGTGGGCTGGCGTTGGCCACTTGGAGTGGGACAATCATGTGACTTCTGACGCGAGGAGTGACAGGTTGAAGAGAAATGGCATCATGCCCATCATCAAGAAGAGCATTTTGAGATCTGTCCTAAAGATCAATGCAGTCAGGCATACGTTAAGATCCACATCGCCACAAGGAAGACCAGTTAATACGACTGTTCAAATGTACACAGGAACCATGAAAGCCAATTATGAGGGACCAGAGTTGATCAAACGTGCAATCGAAATGAATTGGTAGTTACCGGTGACTGGAAAGTGAACGATGGAAACCAAGAGGAAGGATTGGTGGTTATAAAACAGGGCCTGGGGCAGAAATGGAATTGGAGAACACGATAGGTTTTTGCAAGACCCATGACTTCTTCACTGTAACTATCTTTCATCAACAACGTAAAGAGTGACTCCGCACATGGACCTCATAAAGTGGAATACACAGCAATCAAATCGACTGCATCTGTGGAAAGGGGTGATTGAGCAGCTCAATATCTTTAGCTGAAACAAGGCGGACTGCAGAGCAGACCATCAAATGCTCATACGCAAGTTCAGGTTGGCGCTGAAGGAAATTAAGAGAAGTCCACAAAAAATAAAATGTGATCTAGAGTATATCCCACCAGAATTTACATAAACCACACCTCAAGAATAGATTGGATACATTGAACACCAATGGCCTGGCAAGATGAGGGACGGCATCCAGATGGTCTATGTGTCCACTACCCCCCCTTATTTTTAAAGAATATCGTACATGAAGATAACAAAAAGTCCTTAAAGGGACAGGGAAGGAAGCCTAGATCAAACTGGATTCAAAAGAGCTTTGGAATTGGCTCTTGGATGTAGACAAGTTAAAATGACAGGAAGAATGATAAAGTGAAAGAGCTGAAGAGAAAATTTCGAACGGCACCTCCGGAAGAGTAAGTATCTTAATAGGTGTGTGAAGCCCTGGAGTTAGAGAATGAATGGGAAGAACTAGCTCAGTGCTCCTCAAGCTGAAAGACTGAAAAATAATTCAGGCCTCAGGTTGCAGTACTGAAGGATTCTATGGAAAACCCAGAATGGTGCAGGAAGCAGCCAACGACTATTATGAAAGGAATACACAGCATCACTGTCCCCCAAATAACTGAGGGGTGTTCTACCATTTCAAGAGGTAGCACATGATCAAAAAGCAATGATATTGAAAGAAGAAGTCAGACCTGCACTGAACGTATGGGCAAAAAAACCAACAAAAGTCCAGGAGCTGATGGAATACCAATGGAAATGTTTGAATAAATTGATGCCGGGCTGCAAGCACTCGCTGGTCTATGCCAAGAAATCCAAGATGGCTACTTGGCCAAACAACCGGAAAGGATACAACTGTGCACATTCCAAGGGAGGTGGCCCAATAGGGTGGGGAAATTATCAAACAAGATCCTCAACATCACATGCACGTGCATTTTTCTGACAATAAATTTAAAAATGGTTGCCGCGACATGTTGACAGGGAACTCAAGCCAGATTCAGAAGGGGACCCAGAACAAGGGATATTATTGTTGACGTCTGATGGCGCTTGGCTTAAAGCAGAGCATATCAGAAAGAGGTTCCTTTGTATTTTATTGGCTATGCAAAAGCCTGACGATCTACTTTTTTTTTAAAGCCATTGATTGAAGATCAGACTTAGTGATTAGATAGAGATTGGTGAACTCACCTCCGTGTCTCAATTTCCAGCCAAATAATTGCCAGATCTCTAAGGGGAACAACAATACCGAGGAAGCACACACTCGGAGCTGAGATCAGAAGGACAGCGCTTACCCGGGGAGAATGTTCAGAGGGTTGGGAAAGAAAGGGCAAACGCAGGGAGGAAGTGGAATAAGCGGAGTGACATGGTGGGAAATCCAGGGAGTGAGATGATGCAGACTGCGGATGAGTTTGGGGATGTTACACTGGTGATTCGCTCTGTAAAACGCCACGCCCTTCCCAATGAGAAACTGCTCCAACATTAGAGAAAAAGAGTGTCGCGTCTGTAGCTGCCACATTGTGAACAGCCCAAGTCATGGAGAACATGCTCCTTCAACGTTTGGAAACTGTTCTCTGAGTGAGCCAAGGAGTGCTCGTGCCGCTCCAGCATTCTGCTATTGCGATCATGGCTCAGTTTTGGGGGATGTTCGCAATCATCAGGGAGCCCATCAACCATCATCCCGGTGGGAATGCGGGCCCTTGGCTGCAACTGTCGTTTGGTTATGGATATAAGAGCTCAGAAAGGATCAATGAAAGCATTCTGTGTGAGCCAACTTCTTGTAAGCTGCCGTGGAGCTGATTGCTACTCATAACAACTCCACGCGTGCAGGGTCGTGCTGGCTGTTCCGTAGGGGTTTTAAGGCCTTGCAACATAGACCTCCTCCTTTTCCAGGAGAACAAAGATACCGCATGACCTTCACCATGAAAAAACCAGCCCAAACATACATAGACAGCTGAGAAGTCAAAGGGTGGCTGAGAGGGCCTCTAGGTGGTCCCTGGGATCCCCCACGCTCTCTTCCTGTCTCACCGGCTCTCTCTTCAATCCTTGTTGCGATCGCAGAAGGCTCCCCTTCAGGGTGGTAAGATCCTTGTTGTTGTTGCTGCTGCTAGGTGCCGTCAAGTCAGCTCTGACTCATAAGGACCCCGGGTACAGCAGAAGGAAACACTGCCCAGTCCTGTGCCACCCGCACAATTGTCACTTTGTTGGAGTCCATCATGGCAGCCGCTGTGCCCGCCCATCTCATTGAAGGCCTTCCTCTTGCGTCTTGTTTACCAAACACAATGTTCTTGTCTAGGGACTGGTCTCTCCTGATCACGTATCCAAAGTACCTGAGACAAAGGAGCGTTCTGGCGGCACCTGTTCCAAGACAGATCTGTTTGTTCTTTGGGCAGTCCAAGGCACGTTCAGTATTCTTCTCCAGCACCAATTCAAATGCATCCATTCTTCTTATTCAATATCCAGCTTCCATTGACATATGAGACCACTGAACGTACCATGGTTTGGCTCTGGAGCGCCTGAGGCCTCAAAGTGACATCCTTGCTCTTCAGCACGTTTAAAGATGTCTCTGCTCACCAGGGAATACCGAAAATAGACTTTGGGGCCAGGGCTTGGCACCCCATCAGACTCAATCGGAAAGCACTCCTAAAGGCCAATAAACAGTCCTTGAACTAACTACAGGCTTTTCTTTTTTGTTGTTGTTGGTTTTTTGCCACTGGCTTTTTGTTGTTGTTTTCGTTTGTTGCTTGCTTTTGCTCTGTCTTGTTTTTGTGCATGTTATTGTCTCCGCAGGTCTGTCTAAATAAAATAGGCTGGATGAACAATCTGGAGGAAAAAACAACTGGACAGACAGTTCCGGGGGCACATAGGAGAGGGGGAGGTTGGGTGAAAGGAAGTGGTGTTAACAAACCCAGGGACAAGGGAACAATAAGTGGTCCAAATTGGTGGTGAGGACGGTGTAGGAGGCCTGGTAGGGTGTGATCAAGAGTAATGTAACCAAGAGGAATTACTGAAACCCAAATGAAGGCTGAGCAAGACAGTGGGAACTTGATGAATGCATTAGCCGATCGAATATGGGTGTCGGATAAAGGATGGTATAGAGTGAGGCAAGACACAGATGTCCTTCACCCTTATAATATTTCTAGATGTACATTATGTCTCTGTAATACCTGGACAACAAATAAGGAGGGCAATGAATGGCAGAATGGATAGACGGATAGATAGATAGATAGATAGATAGATAGATAGATAGATAGATAGATAGATAGATAGATAGATCGTCTGGGTACATTAGAGAAACAAATCCACAGAAACTCATGTATAAGAGAGAGTTTTCTATAAAAGTTAGGTACACATCAAGAAAACATCCCAACCCAGTGTTGTCTAAGCCCACAAGTCCAACATTAACCTATATGTCGGACACCAATCCACAAAGTCCTCCTCCATCTCACAAAATACACACTATGACGCCGACTGCAGGAGGAAAGCCAAATCAGTGAGTGTGTAAGCATCTCAGTGCTGGCAGGGGTCTCCACATGGCTGCTCCAGCACCCAGGGCTGCATCAGGGTAGGTCCAGGCGGCTTCTCCTTGAGGATTTCTTGCAGGAAGTGAGCCTTGCCAGATGAAGCAGGGAACTGGCTAAGGCAGCTGCACCCTGGTCTGACCATCAGAAAGCAAGAGGCCCGAGAACTAGCAAGGTGAGACTCACTGAGCCATTTATCTCTCCGTCCTTCAATTAACCCCACATGTGTTTATCAGCCCGATGGCACAATAAACTACCTACCTCAGACAGATAGATAGATAGATAGATAGATAGATAGATAGATAGATAGATAGAGAAAGAAAGAAAGAAAGAAAGACATGCAGTGGCTTTAAGAAGATTGAGAAAACTTGTCCCAAGTAGACTGAAGGTAGTGACAATAGCTAGAGTTTATACCGTGATTGAAATCCTGAGTGGTATAAATGGTTAATACAGGTGGTTACTAACCGCAAACTATAGATCCAAAACAGAACTTAAAAGAACATGCAAAACCATAACTGTCTTGGGCTTGGTAGAGAGACAAATCCAGTGACACTCATACATGTGTAAGAGAGAGCTTTATATCAAGAAGTAGTTAGTTATATATCGGGAAAACATCCCAGCCCAGTCCAGATCAAGTCCTAAGTCTGCAAGTAGCCCATAAATCCCTCGTCAGACTCACAGCCACACGCAATGATACAGAGTGCAGGGGATCACAGGCCGGGGTTACGGAGAAGTGTGGATCAACAGTGGTAGAAGCATCCCCAGGGCTGGTGCAGGTCTCTACGCGGCTCCTCCACAGGAAGTTGACAGCAGAGGTGGGGGGTAGGGGAAGTTCCCAGGATCCTCTTTATCAGGAGGTCATGCCCACAAGGAGGTACCATCAAGCTATGTATGATCTGATTGACAGGTTACAGGTTAGACTCCACCCATCTCTTCTTTCCTGCCCCCCTCCCTGCTTAGGGGAGAGCGTGAACGCAGTCCCCCACTACCACAAATTATTCAGTTGAGTTTCCCACATTTGGGGAAATCTCAGGGGTCAGAACTGAGTGCAGTGGATCAGCCTCATCCTGGGGAAACCACCTTCGTGATGATGGGATCTCCCCTGCCGGGTAAGTATCACCCCTATCTTCTTAAGGGTGTTACGTTACACAACAAACCCTAACTATCACACCATCCTTACTAAACAGGCTACAGGGAGTTCTTCTGATGGAGAAACAACCAGGGCAGACAAAAATCTGAGGGTGGCTTACATGAGACCACCACTCACAAGTCAACCCGGACACAGAAGGACCCAAGGAAAACCGACTGAAATGAGGAGCAGAAATGCCCTTTGTCAAGGATAATTACAAAAAATAAGATGAACTGAAGGCTGTACTTTCTAGATGTTCAAATGGAGAGGAAGAAGAACGGACATGTTTAAGCTTCAAACGAAATTAGAAAATCAATATACTTTCTCATCAAAATAAAGAGAAAAATCACAAAGATTCTGTATGTACTAAAATGTCGACAACAATGAGAATGAATGACAAGAAGACTCACAAACAAAATGAACTTCACACAGAAAATTCTGTGGAGCAAAGACATCAGTACCACAGGGAGAAACCAAAGCACACGTACATACCGTAAAATAACAGTAACCAAGTCCAACCTGTGCAAATTTACCAGTCAAGAGACAAGGAGCAGCAGAATGAATAAGAACATAGAACGCCTCAATATGCCGTCTGCAGAAGAAGCACCTTAGACACAAAGACAAAAACAGACTCCATCCTTCTGTGGTGAGTGGCACCTGGGGTCCTAAAAGCTCTTCAGCCAATCATACAAGGTGCAACGATACAGGATCGCTCCCTGTCTGGAGGAAAAATGCGTGAAGAAAATCAAAGATGTATGGGATCCATTAGTCCCATGGATGAATGGACCACATGAACATCAGTCTCCAAGACCCTGATACCAGAAGAACTAGATGGTGCCCGGCTACCACTACCAAGTGCTCTGAAAGGGATCACATTAGAAGGTCCTGGATAGAAGAGGAGAAAGGCCAAGTTTACTGGTCATATAGAGACTGGTGGTGGACTACCTTAGTCACCATTCTGATCACACCCCTCGCTCAATTTTCAGAGAAACAATGGGCAGGTCTATAAGGAGAACAATAGTATGAGGGAGATAAGTACACCTTGGTCTAATCAACCACTGAGATCAAAAGGGCATCATTTACCAAAGGACAAAATTGCTTGGTATGATTGAGCGATAGAATGGTATTTCGACTGGATTAGCTCCTGATGAAATGATTTTGGGGAAGAAAGCTGATAGATAGATAGATAGATAGATAGATAGATAGATAGATAGATAGATGATAGATAACAAAAAGATGAAATATGTTTTCATACTAGGGAAAAATAGATTAGCACTCAATTGAAAATAAGAAATCTAGATCTTTGAATAGAATTTCAAAAAGACTTTTAGTAGAGTTTTTGGGGGGATAGAAAGTTTGAGATAAGAAATGACAAATGACCTTTTTACGAAGATGGCACCAAAGGCCAAGAAGGAAGCTCCTGCCCTTCCCCAAACAGAAGCCAAAGCAAAGGCTTTAAAAGCCAAGAAGGCCGTGCTGAAAGGCGACCACAGCCACACACACAAAAATAGATCCGCACGTCACCCACCTTCCGGCGGCTCAAGACCCTGAGACTAAGAAGGCAGCCCAAATACCCTCCAAAGAGCATCCCCAGGACCGCAGGAGCAATAAGCTGGGCCATTATACCATCATCAAGTTCCCCTTGACCACAGAGTCTGCCACGAAGATCGAAGAGAACTTGTGTTCACTGTGGATGCCAAAGCCAACAAACACCAGATCAAACAGGCTGCGAAGAAACTCTATAACATTGATGCAGCCAAGGTCAACACCTCGATCAGGCCTGACGGTGAGAAGAAGGCAGATGTTCGACTGACTATGACGGTGTAGATGTTGCCAACAAAATTGGAATCATCTAAACTGAGCCCAGCTGGTTAATGGTAAATATAAACTTTTCCTTTAAAAAAATCATTTTATTGAGGGCTCTTACAACTCTTATTGCAATCTATATGTACATTCATTGTGTCAAGCACATTATAAACTTTTTCAATATAAAAAAATGAAGAATACAATTTACTATTATCATATATATTCGTGTATAAGCCGAGTTTTTCAGCATATTTTAAATGCCATTTTTGTGGTAAAATTAGGTGCCTTAGCTGATATTCGGGTCGGCTTACACTCGAGTACAATGGGTACATTTTTACTAATTCTAAAAGTGTCCAAAAATATAGTAAATAATCGAACCATTAAAAAAATCAGAAGGGTTAGAAATGGTGGGGAAATGGAAATAGGAAAACCAGGAAGTGGGGTCAGTGATGTTACATTGTGGGCGTCACCATGAATGAAATGGACAAAATGTGTATACATTGTTGAGTGGGCAAGTGATCACAATAAAAACATGTTTAAAAACTTCCCATTCAGTTGTTTTGAAAGACTATCTGGGAAACATTTTGTCCAGTGTCTGAAAAATATGTACAAATTATTGAATGGAAAATGAATTTGCTCCATAAATGTTCACCCAAATCATATATTTTTAAAAATATGTGAATAAATGGGTGGGTTTAAATAGATCAAAATTAAATGTTTCCAAATAAGTCTGTCACAGAAGGAGAAATAGGATCTGATCCCACTTATTTGGAGCATAAAGAGTCGACAAGAGCTTAGAGAGACTAAAGCGTATAGAGAAGGTGGCAGGAGGGGACTCAATGTGGAAAGGGCCCCGAGCGTCTGTTAAAGGTGATGGAGAAGTCTGGGGACAGTTGAACAAGCTGATGAGCATAATTAAAGCCATTGGGCACTGCACGTGAAGAAAGCTGACATGTCGAACGTCCTTCCACATATGGTGTTGTTAGGTGACATTGAGTCTGACCCGACCCCTCGTGACCTTCTGCACAGCAGAAGGAAACACTGCCAGGCCCTGGGCCATCTTCACAATCCTTCCTGTGCTTGAGTCCAGAGAGGAGGGGGGGGGGCTTCCAAGAGGTCCTGGAACTAGATGATAATTGAATGTTTCCATGAACTTTTTGAAGCCTCCTCATGTGTTTGCTGCCATTTACAAAAGACAACCGACGACGTAGTGTAGCTGAATAGGTACACGGCAAAAAGGTAGAAAATGTTTTCAAGATCTAAACGTGATGAGCGATTAATATGTAACAAGCTCTCACAAATCTGGAGCGCTGGTGGTGCGGCCCTCGAGCCCCCACCCTACCCCTCCTCCCCAGCTGCTACCGCAAAGGTGATTTGAACGCACACACACTTCTGGGAGACAAAGACCTGACAACCTGCCACTCTGCTGTCTGTTGTGAGGGGCATCCTGTTGGTTTCATCTCATTTCCCTTCCTGGTTCTGAGCCAGCGTCGCATCAGTTCCTGCGTTTGAATCCATTGTTACAGCCAACTGGGTCCATCCATCTCTTGAGAGGGCTTCGCATTTTGCTAACCCTCCGCTTTGCTGAACATGATGAGCTTCTTCAAGGGCTGGCCCTCCTGATAATATGTACAGATAAATGAGATGAAGGTGCACCTCCCTTGTATCTCGGGAGCATTCTAGCTATACTTCTGCCAACACAATCTGTTAGTTCTTCTGAGGATCCGTGGCATATTCTTCACCAACACCGTGCATCAATGCAGCGAGCTCTCTCTGGTCTTCTTATCTGCCGTCCAGCTTTTACCTGCCAGTGAGGCACCTGAAAGAAGATACCGTGGCTTGGGTAAGACACACCTTAGTACTCAAAACGACATCTTTGCTTTCTAGCCTTCAAAGAGGTCTTGCAGGAGACCAGCCCAATGTGACATGTTTTTCGATCTCTTGACTGCTGCTCCCACGGGCACTGATTGTGCACCCAAGTAAAATGAGATCCTGACAATGCCCATCTTTTCTTCATGACCTTTTGTTGTTGTTGGTCTAGTGGGAGGGTTTCTGTTGAAAACATAAGGAATCCATACCGTGACCCATTCAGAAAGCTCCTTTGTCTTTCATCTTCATCAGTGAGTGTCTCAAGTCCTCTTCGCTTTCAGCAGGTCAGGTGTGTCACCGACATATGGCTGGTTGTTAATGAATCCTCCTGCTTCCTATTGGCCAGACAAACAAGCAAAAGACCCCCTGCCGTCGACCTGATTCAAACTTGCAGCAGCACTGAAGGACAGAGTAGAACTTCTCCTCCTTAGGGTTCCTGAGACTGTAAATCTTCTTGGGAGCAGACAGCCTCATCTTACTCCTCCTCGTGGGGTGCTGCTGGGTCTGAACGGTGACCTTGTTGTTAGCAGCCCAACGCTTAACCCACGGCACTACTAGGGTGCCTTTCATAAAGCCAAGCTTCTTGAATTCAATTTAGCATACAGATTGAATTAAGCATGGTGGAAAGCTACAAAGATGGCCCACGCCTTTTCTGGGTTTAATTCACACAGTAGGCCTTTGTTTTGCGTGAACAATTGCCTCTTGGTTTATGTGCCAGTTTCTGCATGAACATGAGGAAGTGTCTGGTATCCCCTTTCTTTTCGATGTTACCCATACTTTGTTATGATCCACACCGTTGCATGTCATTTCACAGACAATAAAACACAAGTAAACATCTTTTTGGTATTCTCTGCTTTCTTTTTAAATATTTTTTATTTTTGGTATTTTCTGCTTTCAGCCAAGATCCAACTTACATTAGGAATACCACCTCCTCTTCTGAATCCGGCTTGAATTACTGGCAGTCCCCTGCCAGTGTACTAATGCAGCCATTTAAAAAGTGATCATCGGTAAAATTTTACTCACATGTGATATTATTGATATTATTTGATAATTTCCACAATCTGTTAGGTCACCTTACTTTGGAGTGGGCGTGTGTGTGGGTCTCTTGCAGTCCATTGGCCATCTTACAAATGTCTTAGAGTTGACTATTGAATGCTTCCATTTGTTGAAGCATCTCAGGTGGTTTCCTATCAACATCTGGAATCTTGTTTTCGCCAACACCTTCGTTACAAGTTTGGACTTCTTCCTTCCATATCATTGGTTCTTGATTATGCGCTACCTCCTGAAATGGGTGAAGATCAACTGGTTTTTGTTGCCGCGGCGACTCTGTATATTCCTTCCATCTTCAGGCTTCTTGGCCAGTCAGTGTTTGGGCCATAGAATCCTTCACCATGACAACTTGAAACTCAGATTTTTCTCTTCCGTTCTTTCAGCAAGAGAAATACAGAGCATATTCTTCCTTTTTGGTTTTCAACCCTGTCTTTGCACCGTTGAACATAATACTTTGTCTTCTTGAGCTAGCTGTTGACATTTTCCATTCAGCTCTTTCACTTCGCCACTTCTTCCATTTGCTATATAGCTACTCCATGTTCAAGAGCAAGCTTCAGAGTCTCTTCTGACATCTGCCTCGGTCTTTCTTTTCCTTCCTGTCTTGTCAAATAACCGTTTGCTTTCTTCGTGTGTGAAGGTCTTGACATCATCCTCCGACTCACCAGGTCTTCAGGCATGACAGGGTTCAATGTGTCAAGCCTCGTCCTAGACCATCTCTAGATTCAGGTGGCTGTACCCGAGGCCATATTTTGGCTCCCGTGGATTTTTAAAATTTTCCTTCGGTTTTGATCTGATCTTTGTTTTCAGGCACCATCAAGCCAATTCTAATTTGTAACAAATTTAAGCACAACAGAGCAAGACGCCGCTCAATCCTGCGTCATCCTCACAATTGTTGCTGGGCTTCCCCTTTGTCACTGCCCTCCACTTGATCGGACATGATGTCCTTCTCCGGGGACTGGCCTAAAGCATACATGATCTTCATCTTATCTGCTTGCCTCTTAGGGGCACTCTGGCCGCTCTTCTTCCAGGACAGATCTGAGTGTCCTTTTAACAAATTCTTCTTGGGTGTTCTTTATTCAGTGTCCAATTTCACATGCACGTGAGGTCACTGAAAGTATCAATGGGTTGGGTGAGTCCCACCTTAGTCCTCAAAGTAGCATCCTTGTTTTTCAGCACTCTAAGGTCTTGTCCAGCAGATTTGCCTATGACCTTGCACATGAGCAATGGCTGATCTGTTCCATAGTTGATCCCCAGCCTTGTTTTGGCTCCTTGGATTAAGCTGGCCTTATACTGACCTTCTCGCTCATCTCTTCCCACGGATTTTTATTCCTGTGTATTCCGTCTGATCTCCTCCCATAGATTTTTATTCCTGTGTATTCCGTCTGATCTCTTCCCATAGATTTTTATTCCTGTGTATTCCGTCCGGCAGAGTCCACGTGCAGAGTCACCATCTATGTTGTTGAGAAAAGGTCATTGCGATGAAGATGTCATTGGTCTTGAAAACTCCTGCCCTGTGAGCTCTAGTCCTATTACTTTTACCGTGTTTTCCAGCCACGGATCCTTGCTCTTTGCTTCCAACTTTCCCGCTCCAGTCCCCAGTAATTTTCCTAGATTCGTACCGCCTCATTTCCAGGTTTTGATGACTAATGAGTCATCCATTCATTTCATGAAGATTGACTCTGCCCATATTACTACGACCGACTCTGCTTTGAGTAGTAGACAGTTCTTCCACGGTGGATTTTCGGTGCTTTCCAACATCAAGGACTCATCTTCCCTACCCCTTCTTCCTAATCTGTTCTTCGTCCAGCAGCCTCTCTGAAGCTTGTCCACCACAGGCGACCCTGCTGGTCTTTGAAATACTGGTGGTGTAGCTTCTAGCATCCCAGCACATACCACAGACTGCTGAAAGACCAGTGGTGAATCAGTTCGTACAACCCAGAAATTTCACGCCAGGGGGCTCTGGAGGGGATATTTAAGAGGCTGCCCGCCACATTGGTAAAGAGGTTGTTGATTGGCTCATCGATGAATGCTAGGGAGGATGGGAAGCCCCTAGGCGGTGCCAAAGGCTAATGCACTCAGCTGCTCACAGTACCAGGCAGGTCCGAAGAAAGGCCTGGCGACCGACTTCTGCAAATGTGGCCACGGGAGACCCTGGGGGGCTTGTCTCAACAGCAGTGGGAAAGGGGGACCGAGGGTAACTTAAGGTCCATGACTGGGAGGGTGGATATGTAAGGTATACTGGATGTGCAGTGCATGCATCTTCATGGAAGTTAAGAATAGACCCATAGCAACATGAGCAGAGGATACAAACATGTGATTGAATGGAGAATAAATTGGGAACCAGCGTGGCATCTCCACCACATCATATTTTCACGGATTGGAATCACACACACACACACACACACACACACACAAACATAATAAAGCATACTGTGATAGTACCAAAAAACAAACAAAAAAATAAAAACACAAAACGCACTGCCATAGAGTTGATTCTGACTCATAGTGACCGTGTAGGGCCGGGAAGAATGGGCCCTGTGGCTGTCTGAGACTCTAGCCCTATACGGGAGCACATATCGACATGATACCCACGATTGCTTCTGATGGAGATGGGATGGGTCAGTGGAATACAAAGTATCTCGTGGATCCATCAGTCAGCAGAGATAGGCTCTTAGTCTGGACCATGGTGACAGGTGACTCTGAACTAAGGGGTGTGACAACTCGGTCCTCTCAAGTCTGGTAACAGTCCGAGGCTGGTCTGCAAAGCACAAGCTGTGTGTCCTTGGGCAAGTTGAGTCAGGTCTCTGGGGTCTGCATGGTACACTTGAGGATCCTGCAGGGGTCTCCCCTACGTGGACGTATTCAGGGTATGAAAGATGGCACTTACAAGCCATTTGCTGGTCTGTTTAGTTGCAGTCCGTCTTGCTGCCAGTGGCGTGTGCTACACACAGCATTGCAGTGTGGGATGTGCTGATGTCATTCTCAGCTGTCCACCCGCAGATATGTTCAAGGCTATGTTTTATACCGAGAAAACAAACTCACTGCCATGGAGCTGGCATGACTCACAACGGCCCTGTAAGACAGAGTAGAACTAACTGCCCCTGCGGGTGGCCGAGCCTGTAAATCATTACAGGAGTAGAAAGCGCCATCTTTCCCATGGAGGGGCTGGCAGTTTTGAACTATGGATCTCTCAGTTCGCAGCCTAATGCGCAACCACTGCGCCACCAGGGCTCCTCGTGATTTATACAGATGCTGTCGATAAATGGCAACAACAATGAAAACTTAAAAAGAGAGAGAGAGAGGTTTGACTTAGGTGGGAACCTACTTAATGGGCAGTCGGAAAGCGAACCAATGGTCAGTGGGGGGACTGGCTGTACATGAAGGTCTCAGGGCAAGCGAGGGGCAGAGTCCCCTGGTGGGCACATCTGCAGGCTCTGGAGCCATGGTTCAATTCTTGGCGCTGCCACCTCATGGCTGTGTGACCTTGGCATGTCACTTAACCCCTCTGTAGCTCACCATCTGTAACGGGGGAATAAGGAAGCCTGAGGAACGATCGGTGCATTGAAGCCGTTGGGCTGAAGAAGCATACTGATGGTGCCATGGACTGCTAACAGGACAAACGAATCTGTCTTGGACAAAGTAAGGCTGGAGAGCTCCTTAGAGGCAAGGATGGCGAGACCTCGTCAGACTGACTTTGGACATCCTGTCAGGAGAGACCAGAGCCTGGGGAAGGACATCACGCTTGGTAAAGTGGAGGCGGCAAAGAGGAGGAAGGCCCTCAGGAGACGGACTGACACCGAGGCCGCAACAATGGGCTTGGGAACATGCAGGACCATGTGGTGCTTCGCTCCGTTGTTCACTGGGTGGCGATGGGTCAGAACTGACTTGGTGGCATCTAGGCACAACAACGACGATGTGGGAGAGCCAATGGCCCTGCCTCACAGGACTGCTGGGGGGACCAGCTAAGTTAATACTCACTCTCGGGTTGTCCTCAGCCTCCAGTCACTGCCGAGTGTCTCCCGATGCATGGCAGCAGCCCCATGTGGTGCGGAGCAGAACTGTTCCATACGGGGGTCAGGATTTGGGGAATTAAGTCGCCAGGCCTTTCTTCCGCAGCATGTGTGGTGGCCAGATTGCCCCCACAATCACCGCGTACTAACTACTCCATGGCTTTTATTTTTAGGTGACTGAGCCTCATGTTTCTTCCAGGCCCCAAATCTATGCTCTCAAGACATGGAGGAGCTTGTAGGGCGTTCATCCGGTGGGAGGGTGTGAATGCCAGGGTCAGGCTGTTCTCACCTCTTGGAGGCTCTGGTTAGGATGGGGTGGGGGCCCTTCAGATGGGGCGGGACCCAGCAGGATGGGAATTGCTGCCCCACCTTCCACAGGTGTGTACAGTACACCCAATACCCAGTGGGCATCTCAGCCACCCTCACCCCACCCCACCCTGTCCACTGGACCGGCAGAATCCCTGGGTGTCCACGGCAGGTCAAGAGAAAGGCCTGGCCGCATGGGTCTGGGGGCGTCATATGGGAATGATTTGGGACACGGGGCTTCAGAGTTCTGGGGCCAGAGCGGCTAAGATTTCCATCAACAAGAGCACTGAGCCATCGGGGGGTTGCTGGCAGCGTTATTGGTGCTTGGTCGCACTGGCGTTGTATGTGCCTTCAGAGGTAAATTCGATGGCAGTCACAGGTTGAATTTAGTGGTGAAAATGTCAAGGGAGGTGAGCCAGATTGCGGAGAAAACAACGCAGCGACTGTTCTGGGGCGACAGGCAGAGGTGGCCCTCAGGGTGGGGACGCCTCTTCTGCTGTCCAGAAGTCAGGTGGACCTGGTCTGACAGGACACCTGACACTTCCTCTCTCTTGGGAGGGGTGATCCCCTCTTCCCACCCCCACACTCCTAGAAAGCGCAAGAGCTGCCGGGCAGTGCTGTACATCCTGGGGTGGGGGTAGAGTGAGGTGGAGGTGGGGTTGGAGGTGGAGGTAGAGGTAGGGTGGGGGTGAGGGCGTGGGTAGGGGTGTGGGTGGGGTGGGGGTGACGGTGGGGGTGACGGTGGGGATGGGCCAATCCAAACAGTGACTTCTGATAGGATGGACTGGTTCCGTACCAGGCAGAGGTCAGCTCAGAAAGTTACGTGGTTGTGCGTTGTTGCTAGGTGTCGTTGGTTCGGTTCTGACTCACAGCAACCCAATCCCCAACAGAATGAAACGCTGCCCAGTCCAGCATCTTCCTCACCGTTGTGACGGTGGAGCCCCTTGTGCAGCCACAAAGTTGTGGGGCTCCAAAGATCTCCTGGGAGATTTCCCCAAAGGACACCGGGTGGTCACAGGGGCTTAGTTGGCAGAAGCTTTAAGGAAACTGAAAACTGTGTTGGTGAGAAAAACGACCGGGGAGTTCCCCTGAGAAGATGTTGTCCATACACCTGCTCTGTCTTCAAGGGTCCTCAAGGGCTGTCCAAGGAGAATTCCACCCGGAAACCCAAGCCCTGCTCCTGGCCCTTCGGACGTTTTGTCTCCAAAACGCACAAGAGCTATTCAAGGGGGCACCGTCTAAGTCCCTCCCAGACACCAAAGCTGCTGGTTTGGCTGGAGCAAATCGAGGGGTGTGGAATGACTTAAGGGTCGACAGCGACCCCAACCCACTGCCAGCCAGGCCGTTCTGACGCACAGGGACCCGACGCAGAGTTTCAAGGGGGGCAATCTTTTCTAAAACGGTTTTATTGGCCCTTCACATATCATCCAATTCTGAGGCTGTTCATCTCTACTGTTACTCATTTTATTGGGGGGCTCCTACAAATCTTATGACAATCCATCACTCAACTGCATTAAGCACATTTGTATATAGGTTGCCGTCATCCTTTCCAAAACATTTTCTTTCTACTTGAGCCCTTGCTATCAGCTCCTCCTTTTCCCCCTCCCTCCCCCACTCTCCCACCCTGGTGAACCCTTGATCAATTATATATTCATGCTGTTATTTCATGTCGAGGCTGTCAATCTTGACGAGGGCAGGTAACCTCAACTTTCTCCCTCGGAGTGGTTGGTGGGTTTGAACCACCGACCTTGAGGGTCACAGTCCCACAGCAAAGAAAGGGTTAGGGATCTCAGAACTGCTTTCAGAAGGGTGCCGTCCTAGGTGGAGGATATGTCAACAAATCATCTCATCACATTTTGGTAGTTTTGTCTGGTAATGGTTTTTATGCATTTTGCAGTGAGGCTGTTTGGACTTGTCCTTGTAAATTTCCCAATATTCAGAATGAAGGATTCAAAGCAACAACAAAATCCACCACGGTTGGATCCATTCCGAACTGTACGCCACAGCTTTCTCGCCTGCAGTCCTCATGGAGGCGAATCGCCAGGTCTTTCTTCCATGGCACCAGCACCCAGGTTCAAAGGGACAACCTGTAGATGAGGCATCAAGTGCACCCTGGGCCACTTGCGGCCTTCTGTAAAGGACAAGCCCCGGGGCATGACGCAGGAGTCCTTCTGGGTGGTGGGCATGAGGGTCGTTTGTCTTTCCTTCCTTCCTCATCAGTCTGCATGTCACTTTCATTTCCCACCATGGGCCTGCGATTCTGGGATTGAGAATCCAAGTGATGGAAGTGTTCGCTGGTACAACTGGAGGCGCTGGCTCACAGGGGCTGTTCATCGGAATTGGGTCTTAGGATGCAGTGCGGGAACTGTCTAGGGCCGGGTCGAAGGATGGGGGAGCTCGCCCGAGTCAAGGCACAGAGCAGGATGTTAGCATCACCTACCTCACTGGACTCGCCCCCCCCCCCCAACCTCTCTGGGCACCTGCCATCGCACGCGTCCTGTGGGCTGGCAGCTCCGGAGGCTGGCCCCAGCTCTGGGACAGCGGCTGGCCCACCCCCTACCAGCCTCCACCTGAAAGAGATTAGCGGGGACCACCAGAAGCCTGCCTCTCTAATCACCGGGATTTTGTTTCTTGTTTCCTTCCACGAGTTCTTCCAGGTGTTTCAGATGATTAGCCGGGCCGGGCCGCTGGACACTGTGCTCGCATTGTGTCCGCCACCCTGCTCCCCCGGCACGCGGCCTTCGGGGACGACCCCAAATAAAAATGGTGAGAGCAGACGGCCAAGTGGCGGGACCGTTTATGGGGCGGACGTGAGAGGCCACAAAACAGGCCCCGGGGCTGCGCGCACCCCTTACCCCGGCCCCTCTCGGCCGGGGACAGCTCGTTAGGAGGGGACATCAACACGATGCAGACGTGGCTGTGGGACTCTCTGCTCCTGTGCTGCACTGGGGCTGCGTTCCTGCAGGGATGGCTCCCTAAATCCCCCTGATTGCTGAGCCGGGAAGGGGATGGTCCGTTGCACAGGCAGCTGGCGCCGCGGAGGAGCGGGGGGCCACGCTCGGCTTGGGTTTCTGCCGATCCCCTAGACGTGTCCTCCCGCGGCTGCCAAGGAGGGCTGAAGGCACCCCGAAAGCCTCACACAGAAATGGGGGCAGGTAGGTGGATGGAAGCTCACAGCTAGGGCACCTCCACCTGGGATTCTGTCCCCTCAGGAAGACGCTCCGGTGACACAGGGGTTAAACACCATCTCTTTGAGGGGGAAAGAAGTGGCCAGCTGTCTGCTTCCACGAGGATGGAAAGCCTCACCGTCGCTGTGGGGAGGGTCGATTCTGTGCTGGTGGGTCACTGTGAGTGGGAATCAGCTGCCGGACAGTGGGTTTGGGTTTGGATGGCAAAGAAGCAGCATATGGGAAAGGGGCCGGCTTTAGCCAGGCTTCTCCAGAGGCGACAGGTGCGCTGTTGCTGTTGTCCGTTGTCAAGCCCCTTCCACCTCGGTGGCCTCACGAAGCAGGGTGGAGTTCCCTGGGATGTCGTATTGATGAGCCAGGTTAGTGCCAAAGGGCAGGCATTGGACTGCCACCCCCGTAGGCCAGCGATTCAAAGCTGCCAGCAGCTCGGCAGAAGAAAGAGGAGGCTGTCTGCTCCCACAAAGGGTCACAGTCTCGGGAGCCCTATCTCGGGGGTCGCTGGGAGGCAGGCATGGTAGCTGCTGGGTGGTATTCATGAGAGAAGAGCACCAGGCCTTTTATCCCGGGCGGAGGGGGGCATTTGGTGGGTTTGAACCACCAACCATTTGGTTGACAGCTGCGTGCTTAACTACTGCACCATCGGGCTCCTTAGACGCAGATCTAGCTGTATCTCGACATGCCCATCTGCATCTGACAAGTCAATGACGGAAGCGTATTGAAGAGGGTTGTGTCTTCATCACCCCGATCTAGTGGAGAGACTAGCTTCATCCCACCTCCACTGTTCCTATTACTCCTCCTTTCCTCCCAACCTCCTCTACGAAATTATCGATCCAGTGACTGTCCCTATAGAGTTACCTGTCCTGGGTGTCACTCACAGGAAAGCCTACAAAGAACAACAACCACTACATAAAACGCAGAAAGCCCTCAATCCACCAGGAAGCAGAAAATAATACACCCTGGAGCCAATGAAGAGCGGCCCGGAAGAGAACACAGAGGATACGATGCTAACTCGGTCTCGCGACACCTGCCTGGATCCGCAGGCCAAAGCACGGGGAAGGCAAGGTCATTCACGGGGGGAGTTGGACGGAGGAATGATGCTCACGGTCATCCCTAGTCTTCTGCAAACTTGGGGAGACCTGTTTTCTATGAGAGACGGGGAGAACCTCTCTCTCTCTCTCCCCCTTCACCCTCCCTGCTTGCTGGGATTCCGTGTCTGGCTCCAGACATAGCCCCATGTAGGCTTCTGACCTGGGGACCCGACCTGGGAGCTGCGGGCCCTTCCATGTTCCCCCCACATGACTGTGCACCCACCTGTGAGCTCCCCGCTTGCTGCCCGCCTCCTGCGTCATCGGCCTCCAGCTATGTCAGTCTGCAGAGAGCTGCGGTGAGCATCAGCCCCAGACACCTGGCTGATATAAATGCGCTTCTGGATGTAAAGTTCCTCCTTTGACATATATGAATGGCCCTGGTTTTGTTTCTCTCGACAACCCGGCCTAACACAGTCGTCTAAGAATCGTGTTCTGCGAACGTATTATGGAACTGGGTCACAATGCTTAGGCACTTAGCTGCTAACCAAAAGTTCAGTGGCTTCCGCCCACCAGCCTGCTCCATGGGAGAAAGATGGGGCAGGGGTCTGCCCTAACGATTCCAGGTTAGAAAGCCCCATGGGACACCTGTACTCTGTCCTATAGGGCTGCGATGAATAGAATCAGTGGTCACAGCTTAAACATATGTATCGTATCTGTAAAGATATAACATGCATATTATATATAGAGAGATTGCACCTATGTTTATAGATAAATATATGATTCTATGTTCTTTAAAGTCTCGAAGGACGATGGGCCAGCGACGATGCACCCATTCTACAAATGAGGAAACTGAGACGCTGAGACCTTCTCCAGCTGGGCCTGGCAATCACCGTGCCCTCTCTCCTACGGGCAAAGCCACCCGAACCCCCCTCAATGGGAGGCTGGAGCGGCCTGCTATTCACAGCAAGCATGCCATCACATCCATATCCACCTGGAGATGAGAAAGACTGGCCGACACAGACACGACGGACAGACAGTGCACACACCGAGAAACACAGTGGGTTCCACAGCCAGCCTGCCCCTCAGGGGCGAGGAGGGTGAGATTCTGTATGTGGTCAGGAGGAGCCAGTCCCTGGAGAAGGACACCATGCTCGGGAGAGGAAGGAGGCAGAAACAAAGCGGAAGACCCTGGGCGAGCCGGATAGACCCCAACGCGGTGACGGTGGCGAGGAGCAGGCAGTGCTGTGCTGTGCTGTGTGTCACGTGGGCTTGCTGTGGATCAGAACCGAGTTACATGTCCAGACGGCGCCGTTCTTAAGAGAAATGCAAATTAGCACAACGCGGATGGGCTATTTAGCCCTGATGGAGAGACAAAACATTCCAATGGTGCAGCCCACTGTTGGTGCGGCTGGACCACAGTTAGACCGTGCGTTCGCTGGCTGGTGGCTCTTTAAATTACCAGAATGCCTTTGCCAATCAGTACACCACCATGCAGCAAAATTGCAAAGACATACAAGTCGGAAGAGCGAGAGATACAAACAGCCACCACGGTGCTCTCTCAAATAGAGAAATCAACCACACAAAGTGTACTTTTAGTTCTTCTGAAAGAAGGTTTCCTGCCCACATGAGAGCATTTTAAGTTACCGAACAAATCAATGAATCAGAAACTCCTCCTGGTGAGATAGGCTGCACCTTGACTCTGCTAAACAAGTTCAAATTCGCTCACTGAATGTCCGTCCCTGTAGCTTAATGTAGCCCCGGCCCCCTGCTGCGGTGGGGGCTCTCCCACACAGCCAGCTGGTAGCCCCTTCACCAAGGCCACCACAGCTATGTCCGCCTTGCCAGGTGGAAACCTGCCGCTCCTGGAAGTCTACTTGGTCATCTAGACCAGATCGGCCACTAGGATCTGTAGACCTGGAAGGGAGCGGTGGGGGAGGAGGGGAGGGAGAGGGAGAAGGAAAGAAAAAAGTAGGGGGAAGAAGGAAAGGAGAGGTGGTGGAGGAGGGAGAAAGGAAATACGGCAAAACAACAGGACCAACGGTTCTTGGGGTCACACAGGAGAGGGGGAGGCAGGGAAAGGAAGGGGGGTGCCAACAAACCCAGAGACAAGGGAACAGCAAGTGATCTAAAATCGATGGCAAAGAGGGCCTAGGGTGCCTGGTGGGACTTGATCAAGGGCAATGTAGCTGAGAGGAATTACTGAAACCTGAATGAAGGCCGAACATAATAGGGGGGCAAGAGGAGAGTAAAAGAAAATAGAGGGAAGAACATTTATAAAGGTCTAAATACGGGTATGTACATATGTAAATGATATATAATTCACATATATATAAGGATAGGGAAATAGATCTATGTACATATATTTCTATGTTAAGAATTAAGGTAGCAGATGGACATTGGGCCTCTACTCAAGTACTCCCTCAATGCAAGAATACTTTGTTCTAATAACCTGGTATTGTGTGATGCTCACTTTCCTGACACAATCACTGAAGACAAAATGCATGCATAAGGAAATGTGGTGAAGAAAGCTGAGAGTGCCTGGCTATCAAAATATATAGCATCTGGCGTCTTACAGGCTTGAATATAATCAAGGGGCCATCTAGCTGAGAAGCAACCAAGCCCACATGAAAGAATCACACCAGTCTGTGTGATCATGAGGTGTTGATGGGAATCAGATATCAGGCATCAAAGATCCAGAACAAAAAACCATATCAATGTGAATGAAGGGGGGTCAGAGTGGAGACCCAAAGTCCATCTGTACACAATTGGACATCCCCTTATAGAAAGGTCACAAGGAAGAGACAAGCCAGTCAGGGTGCAGTATAGCACCAACAAAACATACAACTTTCCTCTAGTTCTTTAATGCTTTCTCCCCCCCCTCCACTATCATGACCCCAATTCTACCTTACAAATCTGGCTAGACCAGAGTATGTACACTGTTATAGATAAGAGCTGGAAACACAGGAAATCCAGGACAGTAAACCCCTCAGGACCAATAATGAGAGTAGCGATATGAGGGCGGTAAGGGGAAGGTGGGGGGAGAAAGGGGTAACTGATCACAATGATCTACGCATAACCCCTCCGAGGAGTATGGACAATAGGAAAGTGAGTGAAGGGAGACAGCGGTCGGTGTTATACATGGAAAAATGTTAATTTATAAATAATCTAGGGTGAGAGAGGGTGGGGGAGGGGGAAATGAGCTGATACCAAGGGTTCAAGTAGAAAAAAAAATGTTTTGAAATTGATGGTGGCAACATATGTACAAATGTGATTGCCACAATGGATGGATGGATGGATTGTGATAAGGGCTGTAAGAGCCCCCATTAAAATGATTTAAAATAAAAAGGAGGGAAGAAAGACGGGACCAAGGAAAGGAGGAGAAAGGAAGGCTATTTCCTTATTAATTGCATGTGCCTTCAAGAGAAGTGATGTTCTGTGGATGAGTTTCAAGATCTTCGTAGGTGAGGGGATCCCCAGGTCTGTGTGGAACTCGGCAATCCTGCTTTGTAGGGACTGTCCACTCAGCCCGCCTGGATGCCCACAGTTACTGGCGCCCAGGAAGAAGATGTGGGCAAGCTATCATACAGGCTCCTCTTCACTCACCTTGCATTCTCCTCCTGGTCGCGGTCCTTGGCATCTCTCTGCTGGACCACTATGATGATCCACTCGTGCCACTCCTCTGCCTCATTCTCTAAACCATTTTCAAATGGCCACAGTGTGAGGGGACCCTGCCCCCTACTCCCCACTCTTTGGTACCTCTTGGTTAGGCTTAGAACAAAAGGTTTTCGGTTCACCATAACCCTAAAACCCTGCCCCAATGGACTCCTGCCTCAAACTCCAACTCCATTTCCTGCCACATCACCGGACGTTTCACCCATTGGCTCTTTTGCTGTTGTTGTTGTTGTGGGGGCGTCAAGTCGGTTCCCAGTCATAGTGACCCTCTGTACCTCAGAAAGAAACGCTGCCCTGGTCTGAGCCATCCTCACAATTGTTCTTGATGCAACCGCTGGGTCAATCCATCATGTCAAGGACTTTGTTCTCTTTCGCTGCTCCTCCCTTTACTAAGCATCGTGTCCTTTTCCAAGGACGGGTCTCTCCTGATAACACGTCCAAAGCAGGTGAAACGATGTCTCTCCATTCTTGCCTCGAAGGAATGCTTTGGTTGCTCTTCTTCCAGGACAGATTTGCTTGTTCTTTTGGCAGTGCGCGGCACTTGGAATACTCTGCGCCAGCTCCATAATTCAAATGCATCGATTCTTTTTAGGTCTTCCTGATTTAATCTCCAACTTTCATGTGCAGATGAGGTGACTGTGAAAAACAATTTCGTGGGTCTGGCACACCTTAGTCCTCAAAGTAACCTCTTGCTTTTTAACATTTCAAAGAGGTCTTGGGCAGCAGACTTAACCGACGCAATGGCTGAGCTATTCTTGGATGAAGAGCAAGTTTCAGAGTCTCTTCCGACTTTCACGCTCATCTTTGCTTTCTTTGCTGCTTTTAAATTACCCTTTGCTCCCTTTATGAATGGTGCTCTTGATGCCATCCCATGGTGCCCCGTCTGTGTCATTAGTTCAACGCACAGGGTGAGATGCTCTTGAAATTCAGGTGGGACAGACTCAAGGTCATATTTTGGCTCTTATTTTCATTTTCTTCCACTTCAACTTGAACTTACACATGAGCAATTGATCGTCTGGTGCACCATTGGTCCCTCACCTGGTTTTAGCTGCTGACATTGAGCTCTTCGTTGCCTCTTCCCACAGATGTAGTCAACCTGATTTCACGAATTCCATGTGGACAAAGCCACAGGTGCAGTCACCTTTTTGTGTTGTTGGAAAAAGGTATTTTCAACAACAAAAAAAGTTATTGTCGATGAAGAAGTCGTTGATCTTACAAAATTCTGTCATGGGATCTCCAGCTTCATTTCTATCACCAAGACCACTTTTTCCAACTACCGTTCCTTCCTCTTCGTTTCCAAATTTTGCACTCCAACCGCTAATAACTGTCACTGCAGCTTGATTGCATGTTGGATCGATTTCCAATTGAAGACGTTGGTAAAATGCTTCAATGTTCCCTGTCACTAACTTTAGTGATGGTTCATAAATTTGAATAATAGTTGTATTGACTGGATTTCCCTGTATGTGGATAGATAGTATCCTGTCACAGACAGCACTGTACTTCAAGATAGATCATTTTATGAAAGTGACGCCTTATTCCTTCTGAATCTGTCATCCCCAGCACAGTAAACCATATGATTTCCTGATTTGAAATGGCCAATACCAGTCGACTTCAGCTCACTGGTGCCCAGGATATTGATCTTTATGTGCTCCATTTCACTTTTGACAACCTCCAATTGTCCTAGGTTCCTATTTTGTACCTTCCAAGTTCCAACTCGTGATTGATATGTGCAGCTGTTCCCTCTCATTTTGACTTGTGCCCATCCGCAAATGAAGGTCCCGGAGCCTTTACTCCATCGCTATGGTCAACCCTACTTTGAGAAGGCAGCTCTCCTCAGTCTTGTTTCAAGTGCCTTCTCTGACCTGAAAGGCTCATCTTCTTCTTTTATTAAATCATTTTATTGGGGCTCTTACAGCTCTTAAAACATCCCATACATTGTACACGGTAGGCAACTAAAAAGGAGGTGGGGAAAGGAAAAAAATAATAATACAAAAGAAATTGGTAGTGGGGACACAGGGCACTAACCCACCGAAGGAGAGAGTATTATTTATCTCCACAGGGAAAGAGGGACCAGACTTCAACCCAGTGCTCCAAGATGTGAATGCAACAAGCTGGCATGGAGTAGGGAACCAGTGGAGAGGTCTGGGGGGCGGCTGGCCCCAATCCCAACTACTACATGGACACCTGCCCCTCCCCCTAGAAGAATTTATTTCAAAGGACAGCATTGAATCTGCAGCTCTGGGAGAGGGACATATCTGATCAGAGCACACGGGAGCAGATGAAGTGGGGGCGGGGGAGAGAGTGGAGCACATCCTGACCCACCAGGCCGTGAGGACGATGTTCCCAATTAGAGCCAGTCGACAGAGAGGACCACATGGCTGGCACCACTAGGAGAAATTGCGCCCCTCACTGACCCATAGCCCTACAGGGGACAACACCAGAGAATACACAGTGTGGGAATTGCACCCAATCTGATTCCGCCACACCAAGGCAAAACACTAAGGGGGTGCAACAGAACAGCAAGGGAACAGAGCAGTGAGGTCCCCAGTGAATGCTGAAGGTGGACTTTGGGGCCAGGGCGTGGTGCCCAACAGACTGGACCGGAAAACACTCCTAAAGTCCAACAAACAATCCTTGAACTAACTACAAGCTTTTCTTTCTTGTTGTGTTTTGTTTTGTCATTGGTTTGTTGTTGTTGTTGTTGTTTTGCTGTATATTGTTGTTTGGTTTTGCTCTGTCTTGTTTTTATGCATGCTATTATCTCCGCAGGTCTGTCTAAATAAGACAGGCTGGATGAACAATCTGGAGGAGAAAACAACGGGACCAACAGTTCCGGGGGGACATGGGAGAGGGAGAGGTGGGGGAAAAGGTAGTGGTGTTAACAAACCCAGGGACAAGGGAACAACAAGTGACCCAAATCAGTGGTGAGGAGGATGTGGGAGGCCTGGAAGGGCATGATCAAGGGTAATGTAACCAAGAGGAATTGCTGAAGACCTGATTGGGACTGAGCATCATAGTGGGACAGGAGGAAAGTCAAAGGAAATAAAGGAAAGAGCTGAGAGGCAAAGGGCATTTATAAAGGTCTAGATAAAGATATTTGCATATGTAAATATATTTATATATTAGCATGGGGAAATAGATCTAAATACATATATTTATAGGTTTAGTATTAAGGTAGCAAAAGGACATTGGGCCCCCACTCAAGTACTCCCTCAATGCAAGAATACTTTCTTCTATTAAATTGGCATTCTATGATGCTCACTTTCCCAACACAACTGCTGAAGACAAAGCGGATGAAATGTGGTGAAGAAAGCTGATGGTGCCCAGCTATCAAAAGAGATAGCATCTGGGATCTTAAAGGCGTGAAGGTAAACAAGTGGCCATCTAGCTCAGAAGCAACATGCCCACAGGGAAGAAGCACACCAGCCTGTGCGATCACCAGGTGTCGAAGGGATCAGGTATCAGGCATCATCAGAACAAAAAATCTTGCCATAGTGAATGAGGGGAAAAGTGTGAAGTGGAGACCCAAAGCCCATTTGTAGGCCACTAGACACCCCCTTACAGAAGGGTCTCAGGGAGGAGACGAGCCAGTCAGGGTGCCATGTAGCAATGATGAAAAATATAACTTTCCTCTAGTTCCTTAATGCTTCCTCCCCCCTCCCCTCACCCCCCCACTATAATGATCCCAATTCTACCTTGCAAGTCTGGCTAGACCAGAGGATGTACACTGGTACAGATAGGAACTGGAAGCACAGGGAATCCAGGGCGGATGATCCCTTCAGGACCAGTGGTGTGAGTGTCGATACCAGGAGGGTAGAGAGAGGGTGCGGTGGAAAGGGGGAACCGATTACAAGGATCTGCATGTGACCTCCTCCCTGGGGGGTGGACAACAGAAAAGTGGGTGAAGTTGAGACGTCAGACAGGGCAAGATATGACAAAATAATAATTTATAAATTATGAAGGGTTCATGAGGGGAGTGGGGAGGGAGGGGATAAAATGAGGACCTGATGCCAGGGGCTTAAGTGGAGAGCAAATGTTTTGAGAATGATGAGGGCAATGAATGTACAAATGTGCTTTACATAATTGATGTATGTATGGACTGTAATAAGAGCTGTATGATCCCCCAATTTAAAAAAAAACATCCCATACATCAATTGTATCAAGCACATTTGTACATACCATATATACTCGGGTATAAGCTGAGTTTTTCAACACAAAAAATGTGCTAAAAAACTGGGGTTCAGCTTATACACGAGGTGTCGAATTTGTTATACCCCAGCGAGGTATAACATCTCGCTGCCCCCACCCAGGTAATGGGACGAGCGCCCGTTATCTCACAGTGATTGCCATTTCTCTGCTGTTCATTCAAAGCCCTGCTGACACTGGAGGGCTTTGAATGTTTGTTTACTCACATCTAACCAATCAGAGCCGTCCTATGATGCGGACGGCTCCAATTTGCAGAAGCACCTGTAGTGATTCACTTACGCAGGCAGCTGAACTGGTAAGGATGTGTCTGTGGCTGCGCTCCATCTCTCCCCTCTGGTCTCTGTGTTAATTCACATCCTGCATCGTCTGCCCACATAGACTCCCCCACCCTCTTCCCCGCTAACACATTTCAGGGGGCAGGGGGGAGGGGGGCATTACCATGAAAGTTCTTTTTCAAAGTCTTGGTTTTTTATCCTATTAGAAATGGATACTCTTGAACCAAAACATAAACTCCAGCCATATGAGGCTGGTTTCAAAATGAAGGTTGTGTCAAGAGCAGAAGTGAGCAATAACAGTATTGCAAGTAGGGAATACTGTGTTGACAAAAAGCAAGTGAGGGAGTGGCGGAAAATGAAGGCTGACTTGGAACAGATTCCAAAAGTTAAAAAAGCTCGTCGTGGTTTAACGTCTCTTTATGGGGCTCTAGAGAGTGAATTGCATAAATGGGTTATGGAGTGTCGTCAAAATGGTTACTGCATAACATGCATGGGAATCCGCATACATGCTCTACAAATGGCTAAGGATGACTAATATAAAACACCAGGCATTGAAAAATTTGCTGCGTCAGTAGGATGGTGTAGCCGCTTCATGAGTAGGTTTGGCCTACTGGTGTGTTTGCGATAGAGAACAAAGATTTCCCAGAAATTGCCACAAGACCTTGAAGAAAAAATTATGTCATTCCAATCATTTATTATAAAACAAAGAAGGATGGATGAAACTGCCATGACTTTTGATCTTCCAAGCAACAGAACTGTGGCAAGTTTAGGAGAAAAAACCATTTTTCTCAAAACCACAGGAAATGTAAAAAAGCACTTTACTGCGTCCTGTCATTATTTTTAAAAGAAAGACCTTGCCTAAAAAGATCAATTTCCCACCAAGAATTATTGTGCGTGCACATGTGAAAGGCTGGCTGGATGAAGACGGAACCAAAAAAATGGCTGGAAGAAATTTGGAACTGACGACCAGGAGCAGCTGCTTTATACAATTGATGTATGTATATGTATGGATGGTGATAAGAGTTGTATGAGCCCCTAATAAAATGTAAAAAAAGAAAAGAGGAAAAAAATGATTAGGGCAAAGACTGTACAGATGTGCTTTATACAATTGATGTATGTATATGTATGAACTGTGATAAGAATTGTATGAGCCCCAATAAATTGTTAAAAAAAAAAAAGAAAAAGCCATCGTTACTTGTTTGGGAGATGTTCAGAGCCCACCTATCGGATGATATAAAGAAATTGGCAAAATCTAGTAAAGTTACTTTAGCCCCTATTCCAGGTGGGATTACATCTGTACTGCAGCCTCTGGCTGTATCTTTGAATAAGCCTTTTAAAGACCACGTGCGAAGGATGTGGCATGAATGGATGTCATCTGGTCAAGCCCGACTAACAAAAGGAGGAAATCTCATGATGCCTGACATAGAGTTAGTAGCAGAGTGGGTCCGAGATGCATGGGAAGACATTCCAGAAGACATGGTGCGACGTGCCTTCCAGAAATGTAGTATTAGTAATGCTAAGGATGGCAGTGAAGACTGTGCTTTGTATGAAAATGACAGCAGTGATGGTGATGACGGCGATCTCAGTGAGGACAGCGTCTATGATGACCTCACACCAGCTGAAGCTCTGCATTGGGATACGGATGATGATGATGAATCCAGTTTTGAAGGATTTTAACTCTTTACATTTTAGCTTGGTTACTGATTGAGCTCAGGGAATCGTACTCTTAAGGTATCATTGTTGATACCTTATTGTTTTTGTTGAACCTATGTTCCACTTACAGTGCTGGTTTACTAATGTTAAATGACTTGTCCTTTTATTTATGTTTTATTTAAAATAAATATTTAAATACATTACCCCACTGATGTCTCACTCTTTAGTAATTTTATTTTCATTTGTTTTGATTATTGAAACTCACCAATAGCTTCTGCATTTTCCACCCTAGGCTTATATTCCAGTCAATTAGTTTTTCTGGTTTCCCAGGTAATAATTAGGTACCACGGCTTATACTCGGGTCGGCTCATATTCGAGTGTATACGATATGTTGCCATTATCAGTTTCTAAACATTTACTTTCTATTTGATCTCCTCTTTTTCCCACCCTAGTGACCCCTTGATAAATGACAAATTAGTATTGTTTTAATGCCTTACACCGACCACTGTCTCCCTTTACCCATGTTTCTGTCGTTCATCCCCCTGGGGGGTGGGGAATTATGCATCGATCATTGTGATCAGTTCCCCCTTCCTCCCCTGCTCTCTTCCCACCTTCCCCGTATTTTCCTGGTATAACTACTCCCATTTCTGTTCCTACGGGGTTTATCTGGTCTGGTTTCCGTGTGCCATGAGCTCTTATCTGTACCAGTAGACATGCTCAGAACTGAAAGGTAGGACTAGAGTCATGATAGTGGGGGGTGAGGAAGTCTCAAAGAACTAGAGGAATGTTGTGTGTTTCATTGGTACAATATTGTGCCCTGGTTGACTCATCCCATCCTTGTGACTATTCTGTAAGGGGATGTTCCATTGTCTACAGATGGGTTTGAGGTCTCTGCTCCAACTCCCCTCATTCTCAACAACATGTTTGTTTTCTTGTTTGTTTGGGGTCTTCTGGTTCCTGTTACCTGGTTCTGTTGACACCTCATGAACATACAGACTGGTGTGCTTCTTCCATGTGGGCTTGTTGCTTCTCTGCTAGATGGTCGCTTGTTTAACTTCAAGTCTTTAAGAGCCCAGACGCTATATCTTTTGATAGCCAGGCACCATCCGTTTTCTTCACCACATTTGCCGATGCACCTGCTCTGTCTTCAGCGATTGTGCCGGGAGGGTGAGCTTCTGGCACTCTCTCTGGCAAGGTTCTGCTTCTAATGGTTAGGTTCTCAGTATCTGACAATGCTTCTATTCTGTCCACATGGTTTTCAGTAGCTAATTCATCAGGGGTGGACAGCTTATCCCTTCGTTGTTGTCTGTCCTTAGTCTGGAAGCGCCTCTGAAACCTGTTCCCTTTGTGGGGGACCCTGCTGGCATGGGAAATACCAGTGACACAGCTTCCAGCATCACAGCGACACACAAGCCACCACAGAATGGCAAACTGACAGGCAAGTGGTGGAGCTCTCTCAGTCCCTTATCAACGACAAGCACACTCTCATCTCAAGGACGCAGTGTTCCTTCCACCAAGGACTCTTTCTCCTCAGCTGCTCCCGTCTCAGGCTCATCCTTCAAGCCTTGTATTAAACACTAATTCCTCAGTGGGTCCCCGTCTCAGTGTTCTGTGTCTTTGTGTCTTTTTTTTGGTAGGGAGGGGGAGCTTGCTTCTCCTAAGTTGAGTAAGCACTTGACTGCTTCCTAAAAGGTGAGTGGTTTGAAAGCACCGGTTGCTCTAGGAGATGACCCCATAAAGACAGCACCTTTGGGAACTCCTTGGGGCAGTTCGTTCTGCTCTGTCTTCCAGGGCTGCTGTGAGTGGGATTCGACTTGACAGCAATGTGTTTTGTTTGGGTTTGACGACATCACAAAGCTCCACCACCAGCCGGTAAGCTACTCAAGGAAAAGGGACCAGGCATGTCCTGTCCCCCCACTGTGTGTCGCTCCATATCTGGCGCACATCAGGTAGCCACTAGGCATGGGCTGAGTGGAAAATGAATGAATTAACAGATGAGTGTATGTCTTAAGTGCTTGGTAGAAGACGTCCTGCTGAGACTCTGCTTTGTGAATGACCTTCACGGCTGGGCTGACAGGGGTCTTCAGGTAGAGACTGTGAGGTCAAGATGCTAAAACAAGGAAATGACCATATGGGCCCATCCAGTGGAGAAGGGAATGCAGACACCCCACTGCTGGGCCAGACCCACAGCCAACCGTTGGCTAAGAGCTGTCACTAGTTGCCGAATGAAGATGAACTAGCAGGGCCCGTGGTTCCAAGGAAGGGTCCCCGATGGGGTCGTAGGTTATGAGGTTGTCAGTTCCCAAAAGATTGACAGCCGCAGAAACCCATTGGGGCAGCTCTGCTCTGTCCTCTAGGGTCCCACGAGTCGGACTTGAACTGATGGCAGTGAGTGCGTGCTTTGGATGTACTACGGAATCTGGCTAGCGCACCTGCCCACTCCCAGTCCACAGCTAGATGTCCACAGTGCTCAGTGACCCCTGCCACCATCTTCATCAAGTGAGGAGTTCCCTGCCTTCCTAAGGAAAGCGACGGGGGGCAGGGGGCGGGGGCGGGGTCTCGTGCGGCCTACCTCTCCATGACCCTTGCCATGATTCCAAGACCTCCTATCATCGGCTGAGGATGGCAACGTGCCGAGCTGCAACGTCTCTGGAAGAAAATCTGGCAAGTGATACCAAGCGTCTTAAATATAGTCCTGCCCTTTGACACCATAATTCCACTTCGAGCACTCGACCCCAAAGTCACGGTCAGAGAAGGGCCCTGAGACGTCAGAACAAAGATTCTCACGAGTGGGTGTTTTCAGTCGCCAAGCGGGTGGAAGGATGAGAGCACCTAACAGCCCACACAAGACCGGGCAAATCACGATGGGCCTCTCTGTGATCGAAGAGCACGACCCAGAGGACAGCAGCCGCTCTCCCAGAGAAAGTCCAGCAGCTGGGAAAGTGCCCTGACGCCATTGTCTGCAGGGTCAGCAGCATCACCCTTTAAAAAACAAAATCTTTATGAAAATTTCATTGTTGTTTTTAGATGCCATGAAGGCAGGTCTAACTCACAGCGACTCCATGTGGCTCCTCCCACGTGTTCTTATGACTATGTGGATCCTCCCACGTGTTCTTATGACTCTATGTGGCTCCTCCCACGTGTTCTTATGACTCTATGTGGCTCCTCCCACGTGTTCTTATGACTATGTGGATCCTCCCACGTGTTCTTATGACTCTATGTGGATCCTCCCACGTGTTCTTATGACTCTATGTGGCTCCTCCCACGTGTTCTTATGACTCTATGTGGATCCTCCCATGTGTTTTTATGACTATGTAGCTCCTCCCATGTGTTCTTATGACTATGTAGCTCCTCCATGTGCTCTTATGACTCTATGTAGATCTTCCCAGGTGTTCTTATGACTGTGTCGATCCTGACCCTCACACATGTTCTTATGACTCGGTGTAGATCCTCACATGTGTTCCTATGCTGTAGCCCACTGTCTCATCCATGGCGTCCACCCTTCTCTGTGAGGGCCTTCCTCGTGTTTGCCACAAGTCCATTCCGAGGCATGAGGACCCTACAAAGACAGTGTAGACTTGCCCTGTGGGTTTCCGAGACTGCAGCTCTCTCGAGGGGAGTCAGGTACCTCTCATCTTTCTCTGCAGAGCAGCTGGTGGGTTTGAACTGCTGACCTTGGGGCTAGCAGCCCAACATGTAACCCACTACACCACCACCAGGGCTCCTTACAGAGGCCTCCAAATAGACCTTCCATAAGAGAGGGCTAGACTTCATTTCCTGGCGGTGGGTCATGGGGAGGTGGGCCTGGGGCTGGTTGCTGGTTTTATTCCACCAAGCCATCAGTCCCAGCTCTGTCCAGGATCACGGCTAGAGTTCAATGCCATCAGGAAAGAAGCCAAGGGGAAGTGGAGGGCAGGGAGCCCCCTTTTTAAGGCCGTGTCTGGAGCGTGCATTATTTCTACTCACCTCCATTCCAAACCCAACTCACTGCCATTGAGTCAATGCTGACTCAGAGCAACCCCCTGTGGGTTTCTGAGACTGTGGTTGTTTTTACGGGAGTAGAAAGCCTAGTCTTTCTCCCGAGGAGCTGCTGGTGGCTTTGAACTGCTGACTGTGTGGATGGCAGCCCAACGCGTAACCACCACGCCACCAGCGGGCTCCTCTTCACCTCCATTGGGCAGAAGAAAATCACAAGGTCACATCGAGCTGTAAGGAAAGCCAGGATATATAGGATCTCGCTGAGTAGCCATGACTGCTGATGGATGAAATCAGGATGTGTGGATATGGGTGTGGGAAGAGTGTTGTAATATTTATGATGAAACAAAGAGATTTGTTGGATACAAAAATAATATAAATAAAATTTGGGGGATAGCAATAAAAAAGATTTGTTGGATACAAAAATAATATAAACAAAATGTATTGGGTACCAAAAATAAAATAAATGGTACAAATGAGTAACTCCCCACTCCTTGAGTATGAGCTACACATTTTTAAGTAAAGGAGAGGACGAAGAGGAGGAGGAAGAGGAAGAAGAAGAATGGATATGGGGGTATCATTATCGATCTAGGCCACATGGCAAGAGTCCCTGGCTGGTGAACATGGTTCATGCCCTTGGCTATGATGAGCTGAAAGGTTGGGGGTTCAAGTCCCCCCAGAAACCCCTCTGGTGAAAAGGCTTATGACGTACTTGTGAAAAAACAGCTGCTGAAACCCCTATGGTTGTACAGATTCACCTCTGAGGCTTTTAGAATAAAAACCAAAGTAACATCTTTTAGTAAATAATAGTAACTAGGGTGGGGGGCTGGGGGTGGAGAATCTCACCGGGCATGTAGTGTGTGTTCATGCAAAGGAGAGCGCAGTGGGACTCAGTATGCATGCAACACATGTGTGTGTGTCATTGCACATACGTCAACACCAGACAGCGTACCCCAAATCACAAGGTATATGCCATACGTGCCATGTCGACACATGATGGGCAAATCAAGCTGTTGAAGCTTAAAAGAAGGAGAAAACCCTCTAGGCACAATTCTGCTCTGACGCACACGGGGCACACTGAGCCAGCATCACTTCGAGAGCCGCTGGGAACGAATCACAAGCCAACTGACCAAAGGAAGGAGAACTGCAAAGCCGATGGGAGCAGGACACTGGCTCTTTTCTAAGCCAACTGAAATGGTGGTGACTGTGTACACGGGCATCCCCTGAAGATTGCTTACAGCCAGCCATGGGCCAGCGGCCGCTGCCTCCCCCCATCCTTCTATACCACGCGAGTCCTCCAGGTGGCCATGGCAGCCCTACTGAAGTCATAGATGGTCTGTATACCCCTCACAGCCTCAGAGCCTCTCCCTAGTTCTTCCCCAAGACTGTGTATGCTTGTCTGACGCGTATCCCTGAAGCACCAATTCTATGCCAGGCGCACCCTCTCACCTGCTGCTCTTCCCTGGGATCCTCACCGTCACTCTGAGAGCCGTGTGACCTGCAAGGAATCCTGCAGCCAGCCTTCCCAGCTTGGACCACGGAGGCGTCCCGCCACCCCATGGCGGCCTTTCTGCCTCCCAGGCTGGAAAAGCTGAGGAGCCAGCAACCTTCCCAGGAGCCCTGCAGGAATGAGTCGCCATACCTGCCTGTCTGACACGCCTGAGTCCCTCAGCTTCCTGGGACAGCAGCTCTCTCTGTCCCCAATGAGGACCGGCCCGTGAAGCCATCCTTCACTCCCGGCAAGGCGACTCCCTACCACCCATAAATCACGCTCCACGCCTTTCCGCCAGGCAGCCCTGCCTCCGCACGGCTGGTGTCCCATGGAGGTGCCTGTTTGGTCTTCTACAGCAGAGCAGCCAGGCAAAGCCAGACCAGAAATGTCAGGGGCAGTTACAAACCTAAGGTCGATTACAACTGAGACGCAAACGCACACCCCAGCGAGGAGAGGCAGGCAGTGGGGACACAGCTTGGCAGTAGGATTTCACCTTCCAGGCCTTGCGGATCAAGGGAGTTGCTGCCCACTCGTCCGTTCTCTGGTGGCACAAACACGGTGTGTTCATTGATGGGCCCAATAGCAGCAATCTGGAAGAAACGTCACAGCCAAGAACTCCTGAGGGGCCAGGTCTTCTCTGCCACTGTGTTATTCTGGGTTGACTATGGATACACATCAATAGACACTCATATGTGTATAAGAAACAACTTTATATAAAAAATTGTATATTAAGAAAACATCCCAGCCCAGTCTAGATCAAGTCCATAAGTTCGATAGCAGCCTGTATGTCTGAGACCAGTTCATAATTTCCTCTTCAGACTCACACAACACATGCAATGGAAGACCACAGGCCAGTGCGTGGAACGTCTTGTGGATCCAGTGGCGCTGGAAGCATCTCAGTGCTGGTGCCGGTCTCCACGTGGCTCCTTCAGCTCCGGGGCTCTGGCTGCCATCTGCATAACTCCATGTGGCTTGTCGACAGCAATGCTTCGCAAGAACACTGTGTGTGTCCTGCCTCCAGTGAGTTATTTATCTCCTTAGCACCTCCAAAAGAGGTCATCAAGTTGCGACCTGATGGACAGGCTACCCTCCACCCCTTCACTCTCAATGGTCTCGAGTTGACAACAGATTATGTGACTAGGACAGCCACATACTGTGAGACAGTAGCCACTCCAGAGCAGGAGCAACAGCAGCCGCCCACGGGAGCTGGGTAAGGAGAGCCAGGGGATCCTTTTCATTGGGGATCACATGCTGGGGTGTGGCCTGCAATGAGGTTATTTTTGGAAGTCTCCCTGGGCCTGTTTCAGGATGCCAATTTGGAGGAAAAGGATACATCAGCCCTGGCCCTGTGTGTCTCTCAGAAGCAGCAGGGTTGTGGGGATGTGGGGACTTTTTACAGAATGACCCACAACACATTTTGTCCCAGGAATAGACGCTAACATAACGGGACAGACCATGATTTGCTGTGCAGACTGTTACACACAAGGATGGTGATGCAAACCCAGCAGCTGCGCTTCAGGAACAAGAGGAGGCGATCTGCTCCCATAGGAGCCCCGGCGGCGAAGTGGTTACAATCTGGGCTGCTGACTGCAAGGTTACCAGTTCAAAACCACCAGCAGCTCAACATGCGGAAGACAAGGCTTTCTATTCCCGTCATTACACGTTTAGAGATTGTTGGTCCCAATAATGGTGCATGTCGCTTCATATAGTGGATGTGTGGGTTGTTGTAATACATGTAAGAGCTCCCGATAAAAATGACTTACTCAATAAAAAAAGGAGTTGCCGTCTCGGAAACTGACAGGGGCAGTTCTACCCTGTCCTCCAGGGCCGGTAGGTGTCGGCACGACTCAGAGGCAGGGAGTTTTGTTTTGTTTTTTGGTCCTAACTCATTGATTCTTCTCACCACCGTGAACACAAATAAGAGGTTCATTTTGCCAATGGCTATGGAAAATGAAGTGTCCGCTTTAGGGCCATGCCAGGATGTGAGCCCAGACGGTCTGCCCCAGCTCACACACCTGTGAGTCCTGAGCTGCGTCTCTGTGAGACCACCTCCCGGTGCTCAGCCTTGGCCTGAGCGAGGAGCAAGGACCTCTGAGACCTGAAGGGGTCGTGAGTGGTCCTCCTCTCCAGCCTCCCTATCACACATGTGGACTAACTCAACCTGGACCCAAAAGGGACTGGTCCAAGAGGCCCAGGCTGTTCAGTGGCTCCACTGGGACCAGACCCAAGGCCCCAATTCTGGGCCCCTGGCTCTTGCTCCCCGAGTCTGCTGTTACCTAATTTAATAGCCCTCTGTGTCAGCCCTGTGGACATGTGGTCAGGAGAGACCAGGCCCTGGAGAAGGACATCACGCTTGGTAAAGTAGAGGGGTAGGGAAAAAGAGGTCGGCCCTCAGTGAGATGGACCGACCCAGTGGCTACCACAAGGGGTCCGACACAATTGTGAGATGGCACAGCACCGGTGGCGCTTCCTTCTGGCTTCCATTGGGTCGCTGTGAGTCAGAACCGATTCGGCAGCACCCAGAATCACAATGTGTCAGCACTGACCAAAGGAAGCCACATGCAGAATTTTTTTTTTTTAATTTAGCATCCGTGCTTGCAAAGGTAATGAGAGAATAGGTTAGCGGACTTTAAATCATGTTAATTGCCTTAGATTCAAAGTATTAGCCTTATAACATAGAATCAACATGAAAGGATGTGCCTGTTACAGAATCCCTGTGTCTGTGTGGTAACGCATTCAGGTGCCAACCAGAGTGGGTGGTTTGAAGGCACCAAGCACTCCGAGAGAGAGAAGAGCTGGTGATGTAGCCGGCTGTTGGCTCAAGTCCAATGAACCGAAGGAGCCAGATGCGGGATCCAGACCCAGCAAATAGCAAGCCAACCTTTCCACAGAATCTACTTAGATTGGAAGCAGCAGCATGTGTCTACTTGGAAGCAGCACTGTATCTACTTACATGGAAACTCTGGAGATTTCATCATGGGCACAGTGCTACATCGCAACAGCCAGACCACTGAGCATCCTGGAGACTAGGAAGTCCCATGGCCAGTCTACTCGGTCCTACAGGGTCTCTGTGAGTTGGAATCAACTCGATGACACATCATAACAGTCGACATAAAACTCATTACTGAGCTCTTTCTTTTTCTTGTTTTTGAAGAAGTCTCAGAAATGGGTGTGCCCCCCACACAGCACATCTCTATTCAGACCAGGGCATTAAAGAGCTCGGTGGCAGCACGCGGCCAGGGGAGGCTGGGAGGACAGTGACCCGTGACCTGCCTGGAGTCCTAGCCCAGCACCCGGGGCATCATCTGGAAGTCTGTGAGCAAAGTGCAGAGCCTGGGTCTGCCCCCACGCTGCGGTGTCAGTCTGAGTTCTAACGGCATCCTAGGGGCTTGCAGGGACCCTCCAGCTTCAGGAATGCTGCCCTCTCCCTGTCTGTCTCTCTTTCTCTCCCTCTCCTGCTCCTCACTCTTTTATTTCCTTGCTCTCTTCTTGGAGGGGCCAGCAGAGCCCTTTGGGAAAGCTGGACCCCCCTGGAGGCTGCTCCTCAGAACAGCATGCGTTTGCAGAGGTGCAAAGTGTTCTACTGGGAATCACAGGTACTTCCTGTCCCTCGGGGGCTCAGTGAAGGATCACACCCCCCCCCAAAAAAAATTGTCCTTGAGTAAAATTCCAATTCAGAACCACCCTGTGGGGAAGAAAGAGGTGGGGAACTTGTTTTCTACCAAGAGCCATTTGGAGATTTGTAACATCATTCTCAAGCCATACTGGTCAAACATTTCATCAACTCAGCCCCTTCATGAATCCCAGGGGTCTGACAGCATAGTGGATTATGCATTGGGCTTTGATCTGAAACATCTGCAGTTCAAAACCACCAGCATTGTGAGGGAGAAAGATGAGGCTTTCTACTTCCCCAAAGAGTTACGGTGGAGGAACCCCACAGGGGTAGTTCTACCCTGCCCTATGGGGTCCCCGTGAGTCTGAACCTTGAAGACATTGAGTTTGTTTGGTTCTTGTTGTTGTTGTTAATAAGACAGCTGGAGCTGCTTCCCTTTGGGGGAGGTGTGTGATTGGGCTGATCTTGGTGACTTCCAGTAGAAACTGACAACGTAGAACCATCCTATTTTGTTTACTTATTTTTAATCATTTTATTGGAGGCAAGGCTATTTTTTAAAATTAGTTGTCCTTCTAGAATATACAAAATGATTCCCTATAATACTTAATAATTTCTATCTTCTTTTTATTGAAATAAAACAGAGAAAGTATCACTTGGAGTTTTTAAAAAAAAACACCTTTTTTTTTTATTAACCTGATGTTGTTGATCCAGTTGACTTTTATTTTGTTTATTTCACTGACGTCCTTAGCATTATTGGTACCTGGTGGCAATGCCCCATTTGCCCAGGCTGGCGCTGTCACAGAAGCAGACTGCCTCCTCTTTCTCAGAGCGTGCCTGGTGGCTTAGAGCCACTGATTGACAGTCAGCAGGCTAGAGCTTAAGCACTGTACCACCAGGGTGCCATAGGATACACAGATTCCACAGTAAGAGATCTGGCTCTGGAGCAATGCGTTTCTGTGTGTGTGTGTGTGTGTGTGTGTGTGTGTGTGTGTGTGTAAAGAGCAAACTCTTTTTTAAAAAATTGGCCAATAGAACCACATTCAGAATACTTCAGAACCTTCGAGAACAGCGGTTCTCAACCTATAGGTTGCAACTCCTTTGGGGGTCAAACAACCCTTTCACAGGGATCGCCTAGGAACATTGGAAAACACGTATTTCTGATGTTCTTAGGAACTAAGACATGGCTCCTCTATCTCCAGGCAGGCCTGCCCACATGCAGATATGCCCACATATGAGTACCCAGTGTGAAGACTGTTACCCATGCTACACCATGCTTCAAGACAAAATTCCATTTATTTGTCATTAGAAATAAATACTTCACAATATATAATGACATATTGTTTTGTGATGAATCGCTATGCTTTAATTTTGTTCAATTTGTAACAAAGAAAATACATCCTCATATCAGATATGTACATGATGAAGTTTCACGGTTTGTGGGGGGGGCGGTCACCACCACATGAGGAACTGTATTAAAGGCTGGAAGCATGAGGAAGGCAGAGAACCACTGCTCTCGAAGTCAAGGAGCATGAGGGCAGCGGCCTTACCTGGACTCGTCTCCATTTTCTCTACAGCCCTTGCTGTTACGTGTCATCAAGCCAGTGCCAACCCAGAGCAAACGTGCAGAACAGAACGAAGCACTGCCCAGTCCTGGACCATGTGCATGATTGTTCTTATGCTCGCGTCCATTGCTGTGCCCACGGTGTCCATCCATCTCCTAAGGGCCTTCCTCTTTTTTCCCGCTCCTCCACTTTACCAAGCGCGATGTGCTTCTCCAGGGACTGGTCTCTTCTAAAAATACCTTCAAAGTATGTAAGATGAAATCTCGCCACCCGTGCTTCTAAGGAACCCTCTGGCCATCCTTCTTTCAAGTCCAACCCGTTTGTCCTTTTAGCAGTCCATGATGCTTTCTCAAACACAAGCCGAGGCAGTTCAGCGGTAGAATTCTTTCCTTCCAAATGGGAGACCCGGGTTCAATTCAAAAATAGTCACCATCACCTGCTGTAGGGTCTTGAATGTTGCTATGATCCTGAACAGGTGAAGCGGGACTTCTAGACTAAGAAAGACTACTGGAAAAGGCTAGATGATCGGCTTCCAAGAATCAGCCAATGAAAACCCCTGTATTAGTCAAGGGTTTGTGTCAACGTGGCTGGGCAAGCTTCTCAGTGGTTTCGCTGGAATACCCCCATGATGAGATCTCAAGGGTGTGACCTGCTTCCACTATAACTAGATTCTGTGGGGAAGTTGGTTTGCTATGTAAGGGGTGTGGATACTGCACCTGGTTCATCCACCTCCGGCTCTTCGGACTTGAGCCAGTGGCCTGTCATTTTACCTGCCAATCCTGGGAGTCATCATCTGTCTGCCATCTTATTTGCCAACCTTGATTCATTCACCTCTTCAGCCACATACTTATAATCTTCCTGCCAATCTTGGGTCTATCAACTTCTATAACAACATGAGTCAGAGTAGCCCCCTGCCTAACGTGGACTTGGATCCTGCCCATTTTCTGACATAAACGTCTCTACAAGCTTCACTGGCTTTTCTTCGCTAGAGAACCTGGCCTTAGACAGATATGAAAGGTCTGACCAGCGACTAATGGTGGCGATGGTGCAGGACACGTCAATATTTTGTCCCCTTGTGCCTGGGACTGACAAGAATGAGTGGTGGCTTCAAGATAGCTAACACCCACAGCTGTCTCCAGAGTTCTAGGAATCACGATGCCTGTATTTTATAGAAGAGGAAATCAAGTCTCAGAAAACTCTCAGACCAGAGAATCCAAGACCACCGCTGGTGAGCCCCAGAGTCAGGGTTTGGTAGGATAGCCTGAATTCTGAGCCCCTGAGCTCCATCACCTTCAGTGGTGCTGGACTTGACTCCAGAAGAGGTGAGCCCACAGAGACACACCAGGTTGTTGGTGGTTGCCAGGGACTGCGAGGAGGCCTGGGGAGACTCTGTTTCATTGGTCTAGAGTCTCCTTGGGTGGGGGGGGGGGTGGGGGTTGATGAAAGTGTTTCTGAACTGGACAGTGGCTATGTTGTGTGGTGGTTGAGCACCACTGAGTCCGTTCCGATTAGCCCCATGTCCACAGAGCAAAATACCGCCTCCATCCTGTGCCGCCTTCACAACTGTCATGCCTGGGCCATTGTTAAACAGCCACCGTGGTGTCAATCAGTCCATTCCATAACAAGCATGATGTCCTTCTCCAGGGACAGGCCCCTCCTGGGAACCTGTTCAGAACCATAAGATTCCCCTTACTTCCAAAGACAACCCTGAGCATTCAGAAGGTGAGCCGGTCAGACCATTCCTAGGGATTTGCACCATGGCAATGTTTTCCTTAGATTAATTACTCTTGTCACTGAGTCCTGGCAATCAAGTGCCCCAATTGTAGCTAGGATAAAGGAATATTCCAAACCCAACTCAGCCTGTCAGCCTGCCAATCTGCCTGACACCTTGATTTCTGGCCACCTGATTACTACTAAAAAGTGTCATATTCCGAAGCCATTAATTTTACCTTGAGCAGGAGAGGAAAATTGATGGGGGCGGGATGATGTGAAGGTACAATTTGAGACATGTGCAAATTGCCTTTGTTGGTCATGAATGTATCTATTCCATGTCTGCTGCCCGTCTGGGTGGGACTCTCCGTCTCTGAGGCGAGCTGGGTTGACTGCCGTCAGCGCATAATTGCTGGGCTCTGCCTTGTCTCTGCAGCTGGGAAACGAGACCTTGCTCAAGGTCACGGTGAAGGTGTCAGTCTGAAAGTTTCTGACTCCCATCGGTCTGGTCAGGAGCCCAGCAGTCTTTAGAGAGTGAAGCTCTCTCTACACGTGGAGACCAGGGGGTTCTCTCGAGCAACATTTTAAAGGCAGGTGAGTTGACAAGTCATCTTTGTGGGACAAATTCAGAGGCAGGCTGGTGCCCGGAGCCAGATTAGAGAGGCATCAGGGAGTGCGTGGGTGACAGCAGGGGTCCCTGGATGGGGCCAATGGCTTATGTACTAGGTTGTTCACTGAAAGCCAGGAGGTTGGAGTCCACCCAGAGGTGCCTTGAAAGAAAGGCCTGGCAATGTATTCATGAAAACCCAGCCCTTGGCACCCCTGGGGAGCATCGTTCTGCACTGACCCACGTCTTGGTGCCGCCTGTCAAAACCAACTTGCCTGCAACTGGCTACTGGTTCCAGTACTGGCAACATGAAGAGGGTGGGTTTGTGCGGTGCGTCTGAGAAGTCTGGCTATGGTGAGGCCTGGGGGTGTGGTGGGAAGAGGGAAGCAGGATGAATGGTGTGAAAAACTCCACTGCTTGATCATTTACTCTTTAACTCTGGTGAAATGCACATGGTATGAACTGAACCACTTTGCCCATCTCAAAGTACAATTCAGTAGCTTTAAGGACGTTCACAGCTTTGTATAATTGAAGCACTTCCTGATGAGATCATGGCCTAGTAGGGATTGAGTAGGGATATAGACCTTTAGTAGGGATTATGCCGCAACATACGGAAAATCTAAATCCCCACACTGGACCCATAAGAACTCTGAGGGTAAATGGAGAAAACACTGTTCAGGTGCAAGGATGTCATTTTCTTTGGATCTACAATCAGCAGTCTTGGAAGCAGCAGGGAAGAAATTTCTAAAAAGCATTGCATTGGGCAAATGTACTGTCAATGGCTTCTTTCCAGTGCAAAAGTGGCACTTTAAGGACTAAGGCACATCGGACTCAAGCCCTGGTAGTTTCGGTCAGCTCAGAGGCACGCTAAAGCTAGAGAGCGCCTAAGGCTGGAGAGGAGGTGGCGTCGTGGAATCGTGGTATTGACAAGGAAGAGAGGCTGCACCATGGACTGTCCACAGTAGGGACACACACCTCTGCTTTTGGAAGAAGTCGAGCTTGAATGCTCTTTGGAAGTAAGGATAGTGAGGGGTATCTCATGGCTCGGAACAGGTTCCCAGGAGGGGCCTGTCCCTGGAGAAGGACGTCATGCTTGGTATGGAATGGACTCATTGACACCACGGCGGCTGTTTAACAATGGCTCAGGCATGACAGTTGTGAAGGCGGCACAGGATGGGGGCGGTATTTTGCTCTGTGGACATGGGGTCAATTGGAACGGTCTAGTTCGGAAACACTTTCATCAACCCCCCAAGGAGACTCTAGACATATGAAGCAGTCTCTCCCCAGCCCTCCTCGCAGTCCCTGGCAACCACCAACCAACCTGTGTGTGTCTCCGCAGGCTCACCTCTTCCAGGTACTTCCTGTAGACAGACTCGCTCACTAGATGGTCTTTGTTTCTGGCTTCTGTTCGCTGAGATAACTTCCCCAGGGCTCGGCGTCGGTACTTCATGCCTTCTTGTACCTGGAAGTGTCTGCCATACCTTGCCGATCCGTTCACCTGGTCACCAGTGTTTGGGCTGTTTCTGGAGCCCTCGTGGTACAGTGGTTATATGCACTGAGCTGCTAACGGCACAGTGATTGGTTCAAAACCACTCACCGCCCCATAGGAGAATGAGACGTTCCCTCCCATAGAGTTACAGTCTCGAGAGCGCACGGGGTCAGTTCCAGCCTCGGCTCGCGAGCAGTGAGTTTGGTTTGTCTGTGTTGCTTCTCGCTTTGCGCTGTTGCGTGGAGCATTGCTGCAAATGTTTGTGGGTGGCTTTACTTGCGATCCTCTCCTCAGTTCCTTTGGATACACACCTCGGAATGGAATTGTTGAGCCATACAGCAGGTCTAGGCTTAACCTTCTGAGGAACGCCTCAATTGGTTTCCATGGCAACGGTATCCTTTTACCTTCCCACCCGCAGCAAGTGACACCTCCAATTTCTCTCAGGCTGGGCTCTCTAGAGAAGCAAAACCAGGGAAGCTTGTTCCTGTGTGTGTGTGTGTGTGTGTGTGTGTGTGTGTACCAAGCTCATTGTCACGAGTCAATTCTAACTCGTAGCAACCCTATAGGCAGAGCAAAATTCCCCCTGTGTGTTTCTGAGACTATAACTCTTTATGCTCCCAAGAAGCAGCTGGTGGGTTCCAACTGGTGACCTGGCCGTTAGCAGCCCCAAGATTAACCCACTAGGCTGCCAGGGCTCCTCGTGGATATGTATAGAGAGATTCATATCACAAAAATGGCTCAGACTAGCATAGACGTGGGAAAATTCCAGGTCCAGGCCATGTCAAGTCTGAGGATCAGACGTTCAACAGGAGGCTTCTCCTGACTACTCACATTGCAGCTGGGGCCGAGGAGCCTTAGACCAGTAGGAAGATGCCAGACAATGTGCAGGAACAGCAGGCAAAATGGCAGGCTGCTGGCGCAAGTCCAAAGAACCAGAGGCCAATGAGCCAGATGCAAGATCCAGACCCAGGAAGATGCATGCAAGCTTTTCCACAGTGTCCACTTACATAGGAAGCAGGCCACGTCCCTGACAAAACCTCCTTTCCGTGGATTGCATCAGGGCTGTGATCTTGGTAAGGGTCTTCATCCTACCCTAATCCTCATAACAGATCCTATTGTAGAGTCTAACACGTTGTATTGGATCACATTAAGGGAGGGGAGGGGAGTGTGTAGAAGGACCGCACTGTCAAACCACCGAGAATCCTGACCCAGCCAAGTTGACACAAAGCCTTAACTATCCTATCACACCTTATACTTATTAACTTCCCTTTAAAAAAAAAAATCTAAGGGGAGTTCCTTTCTCCTACTGACTAGTCACCCTGTCCTCACTGTGGGGAGGGGCTTAATGGTGACTCTGGGACTTTGGTCCCAGCCATCTCAGAGATCCCAGCCCAGCGGGATTATAGGAAATCAGGCTCTGAGGAACCTTCCGTGCACTGTCCCGGGCCTTGACAAGCCCTTTCCTGAGGAAACAAATTTGGAAAGAGCACATAACCAAGCAGCAGAATCTCCTAGGTTCTTCTGCTGTGAACTGTGACCTCAAACAAGCTGCGTCACCTCCCAGAGCCCCTACTTTCTATCAATAAGATAAAGACAACGTTCCTCACCCTGGGGACTTCCCGGAGGGGGGGGGCTTAAGCAGTTAAATGGTGAACGTGAAGGCCTGGCCCCATACCTGGCACTTCGTAGGTACTCAATAAACATGAGCTCCCTTCCCTGAGCCACGGAAATAAAGGCAAGTCCCAGTAGGGAGGCAACAGGGAGTGTGCTTCTTTTAACTCAGCACCACCTGCAGCAGCCGCCCCCATCCACCAGAGGACGTGTGCGAGTTGCTGTGGTGACAGACAGGTGTCAGCAGAGCATCCAGACAAAGCCAGACCAGGAAGAAAGGTCTGGCTGGCGATTGACTTCCCAACACCAGCCAATGACTGTCCTATGCAGCACGGCAGTCACATTCTATTCTATGTGGTGTCATCCTGAGCTAGGGGCGCGGACATGAGAACAGCTCATACCCACCACGGCAGCCTGGAGGGTCTGGTCACTGGGGAGGACGGCCAGCATGCCCTTTGCCCTCAACAGATGACCACATTCACCGGGCAGCCTCCTATGGGTCACCTCATTCTCCCCAGGCCTCAGCAAGGTTTGGGGGGGGGCGGAGCTGTCGCTGGTTTATGATTAAAGGTAGGCACAAGACCCTGGTGCCTGCGATGGTAGAGCTGGACATGATACTGTCTGGGAGCCCTCCTGAAGAAAAAGATGCCAAATAATGAGTACATGCTTAGGGACAGGGCCTGCGAGGGGTTGAGTGAAGGAGGGACCCCCTGGGGCTTCCGCCCAGTTATCTTTCTGGGAAGCCCACTTCTGAGCCCGCCCCTCTGGTCTGCGTCCAGTTCTAACCTCCCTGGAGGGAGTAAGACCGCCCCACATGACAAACGAGGGAATGGCACAATCTGCTTGGACACATGTGTCCCCACACAGCTCAGACAAGGTCTGGAAGGACAGACGCCCACCTTCTTCCTGCTGGGTGTCTGTCACCAGCAGAGTCCGGCTTCTGGTTTGGGGGAGAGGATTCGTTTCGGTGTATCTGCCGGTCTTCCTACAATGAACGCACGCACCTTGGCAGAGCCCAGCACCGCTCGGTGGGTCCTGAGAGCCAGGCGTGTGTGGAGGGTCATGTATGTAGAGTGTTCAGAGGGAGCCCACCACTGTTGTCATAGATATCCTTCCTCCGAGAGCCCATGCCGCCTCCCCCTGGCATTCTCAGCCCCCACCCCCACCCCGCCCCAGAAGGTGGCTGGGCTCCGAGGAGCTGGAGCGCCTCTCTGCTCAGGAGAGGCCCAGGATGGAGAAGCAGTGTCGTGGCTGCTCAGCGGCTTCCCTGATTTACATCAATTTACATTCAGCTCAGTGCAATCTACATGAGAAGCAGGTGGCCCCATCTATTCCACGGACAGCCTGCGAGGCCTCGGTCCACGGAGGGTCCTGGGAGGCTCGGGTGCGCCCCAGCCCCTGGCAGACTCATTTGACAACCCAAACAGGAGCTGGCATGGTAATCATGGCCGCCTCGCATGCTCGCACTGGCCCCAAATTAGATGCGTCAATGGGTATTTGTGGTTTATCAACTTGAATTTTTTTTCCCCGTCCAGCTTCATTTTCCCTTCCGGAAAGGGGTGGATGCGTGTTTTCAATGGGAGGTTATCAATATCATTCAGTCGGTCCTTCCAGACCCCCTACAGACCCTCACCAGCCTGCTTGCTGGGTTTGGGTGCTGTGGATGGACGACGGGAGAAGGCTAGAGTCCCCATTCACCCCTGGGCTGAGGTCCCTGCCCCGGACAACCTTCTGAATGGTCCCTTTGGATGCGGGTAGAAGCTGCGTGTCCGAAAGCATGAAAGTAAAGCCACAGTGTCCCCAGCCGGGCCTCACTCTGTGCAGCTGATGAACGAAGACTGAGACTCTGTAGAAGCGAATGGTCAAAGTGCAACTCGGGAGCAGGCCAGGATGGGAGCCACCGAGGCCAGCTCCTGGAAAAAGGGGGTTTGACATTTTATACGTGTACACCAGGGAGTAAATGGAGGGGGTGATGAATATGTAACAGATGGGGGAATGGTCATGAATATGCATGCCAAACTCTCAAAACCAAACTCCCTGCTGTCCACTCCAACCCGAGAGGACAGAGGAGAACTGCCCCTGTGGGTTTCTGCATCTGTAAGTGTTTACAGAGCAGAAAGCCTCATCTTTCGCCCTTAGAGCGGCTGGTGGTTTCAAACTGCTGATGCTGCATTCAGATGGGGCTATGATTCATGACAAAATGTGGCTCATCGGACATCCTGCTTCCAAGTGTCTTCTGAGTTGGTCTGGTGACGTCTTCCCAGTGGCCTGTGGTTTATGGACCAAAGTACCTTGGTTCTGTGGTGATCAAAGTTTGTGGCTGTGCTTTCTGCCCGTGTCTGGTGGAGCGGGTCTGGTCATACGGATACTCTGTTGACATCTTATAGCGACAGGATCCTTTCCTGGGAAAGGGCTCAAAAGAGCCAGACTACAGGAAAGGAAAACTCACTGCCGTTTAGTCTATTCCGACTCACACCGGCCCCATTGCAGAGAGCAGAATTTCCCTTGTGGGTTTCTGTGCTGTCGGGTTTTATGGGAGCAGAAAGCCTCATCTTTCTCCTGCGGAGTGGCTGGTGAATTCACACTGCGGATCTTGTGGTTAGTAGTTGTGGTAGTTAGTCTGGTGTCCACTTGAGGATATTAAGAGTGAAGGGGTGGAGTTTAGACCATCCATCAGGTCACAGCTTGATGACCTCATTTGGAGGCACAATGGAAATAAATAGCTCACTGGAGGCCAGACTGACTTTCTCTGCTCAGTCTTCCTGTTCACAAGCCACATGGAGCTATGCTGATGGAGCCAGAGCCCTGGAGCGGGAGGAGCCACGTGGAGACCCATGCCAGCACTGAGATGCTTTTGCCTCCACTGAATCCACAAGACTTTCCACCCATTGGCCTGTGATCTTCCATCTCATGTGTTGCATGAGTCTGAAGAGGAATCTATGGACGAGTACTAGACATATGGGCTAAAGACAGGACTCATGGATTTGATTTTGACTGGGCTGGGATGTTTTCTTAATGTGCAATTACTCTTTGATATAAAACTCTCTCTAACATGCATAGGTGAGTTTCTGGGTTTGTTTCTTTATTTAACCCAGACTAACTCAGCAGGCACCCAAGAGGAAGGAAGGTACAGGTTAATGAAGGGTGATGCATGAGTCCATGCATTCCAACATCCTGTGGCAGCATCTCATATCCTAAGGGTGGGTTCCTAAGCAGGTTGTTTCCCTGGTCTCCCCGGACTAACACACCTGAAATGTCGCTATGAATCAGCATCAACTCCATGGCGGTGAGGGAAGACATTAGCGGAGCAGTGATAGTTAACATCAGGGGAAATGGACATTTGGAACCTCCTTAATCTCTGCCTCTGTGGAATTACCCTGGTATTAATCCTCAGAAAATGAATGCCAGCATTGGACAGCAGAACGTCTTAACTTTACAGCTAGACAGCTAATTAACAATTCTTTATCTTAACTCTTTCACCTCCATTCACTGGTGCATTTCTGTCCCCGGAGCCACCAGGCTTCCTGGTCCTTGGTCCCCGCCCCGGGAGAGGGGAGAGACCCTTCATCTTCTGAAGTATGAAGTGGAACAAGCCGCCCGGCCATCTATCTGTAGGCTTGCCCTTTCCTGGGTCATCAGGAGCTGGCCAGGCCTGCGTGTTCTCTCTGGGCTGGCGAGGGTCCCCCGAATGATAACCCCAGGCTTCCTTAGCGTCCCCCTTTTCACTCATTCAACAAACATCCGCTGAGCAGCAGGCAGGCCTGAGTCCAGGGGACACAGCGGTCATTGTGGGACAAAGAAATGCCACTGTCTTCCGTCCCTTCTACACTCCGGGGAGCGGGAGGGCCAAGAGAATAAAGGGACCCCCCCAGCAAGCCTGTCTTACACCAGATGGTATAAGCGAAGAGGATGGGGTGAGAACAGGGTCCGGAGCAGAAAGTACTGGGTATCATTTCTAGGGCCTTGTCAGGAAGGGGTGTTTTACCAGAAACTCAAAAAGAGTGAAGGGCCTTGGATACCTGAGGAAAGGTATGCCCCCCTCCCCGTTGCCCCCTGCCCCATCCCCCAAGGAAATAGCAGGTGCAAAGGACTGAGAGGGAACATTTGGTGGGCTTGCAGCATTCTGACCAAGGGAGAGTGGGTGCTAAGAGCTGGAATGCGCGGTGGGGAGGGGGTTGGAGAGCATGCCCCTGTGTGACCCACTGCATTCACTGGTGGGCCTGAGGCTCGGGGAAGGTTAGCTGGAGGTGACACAACCTTCTCTCTGTTGTGTTACCAGTATGTGGATTCTGTCTCACGTTCAAAAGGTCCCTCTGGCTGTCTTGCATTGCAAAAGAGTGCAGGGGACATGGCTGGACTGGAAGCAGGTGGCAGGTGAGGGGCAGAGATCAGGGCCACTAACTCACCAGGGTCTGGCTGGCACAGGAAGGCAGCCCAGGTGGCTCTTACTCTTCATGCCTGATATACACCAGGTGCGTCCTGCTTGCTGGACAGAAATGCGCAAAAATACAAGTCACTGGAGGTAATTTGCAAGCTGCAAAGCCCGTGCACAAGGTCTCTGTCTCTGAGGTCCCCACTCTGGGGACCGACGGGTCCTTTTGTGGACATGCTAGCTCAGATCGTCATGACAACGATGCTGCAGCATTTGACCCACGTCCACACCAACGCTCCTTCTCCGGCTTCTCTCGCCTCGGCCAGGAAGGCAGAGGAGCCGAAGCCGCCCTCCGAGGGCCCCGCATGGGACCATAGCGGACTTTCTCTAGGATGCCCCTGGACCTCTTTCTGAGGTAGCCCAGAATGCTCACGAGAATGTCGGATTGCCCCTGCAAAATTTCCAGGGCCTGGGAGCTGGGTGGAACCCATCCTGCGTGTCTCCTGGGGAGAGAATTCGAGTGTGGAGAAGAAAGGAGCGGCCTGGCCCAGGCCCCCACCCTCAGACCCCACTGCTTAACCACGGAAGTGGTTCCCGGACCCTCGACCCAGAGCTCTACAGTTTCAAAAGCAGCAGAGAAGAACCGCTGTTTACATGAAAGGCAGCTCCCCATTGGAGCCGTGGACACACTCCGTGTCCCGAGCCAGCCGGCAGCTACCTGGCCCGCTTCCCTAGCCTATCAGAGCACTTCGGGGCCACTTTTCCCGGGCTGTCTATAAATACAGCGCCCAGGCCACAAACAATTAGGCAGGAGCATTTTTCCAACCAGTGTGCAAATAAGAGTTTCACATCCCATCCAGAGGCCGGCGGATCAGAGGCGTTCATTTCAAGCCCCGTGCTATGTGGCCTATTAATAGCTCTGCCTGGGAACAGAAGGGCGTAGCATTCCAAAATGCTTCCGATTTCAGAAATCTGGAAGGGTGTGGGACCTAATTTCCTTGGTTGGACATGAACCCACTCCATTCCCGGTCACCTCTGGTCACCAAGCTTCTCCTGTTGCTGAAAAAAAAGCTATGCAATGGGCCTTATTTCCCTTTTCACTGTGCCTGCCAGGTAGCTCGGTGCCAGCCCCTGCTTCACCCTGTCAGTAGTGAGTCCATGATTTTCCTCATTACTGATTCCACGGTGGGTTGTCCTTCCTGGGACTCACTTTTGATGTTGTTTTCACAAAGAGGCAGGATGCGAATTTAAAAAATAACTCACAGCCATCGAGTCAATGCCATCTCAGGGTGACCCTATAAGTCAGGGTAGAACTGCCCCGTGACCTCCCGACAGGAGTAGAAATCCCTGCGATTCTCCATCAGGGAGGTCAGCGGTTTCGAACTGTGGACCTTGTGGATGGAAACCCACTGCGTGATCATGATGCCACCGGGCTCCATGCAAATAAGTAAGTGTTTTTAAACCATTTTGCATGGCTGCTTCGCTCAGAACGGAAGCTCAGGCTGGGTGAGGCACAGACTTAGAATGAGAGGGATGAAGTCAGGATGGACAGAAGGACCCTCAGTGGACACCGACTGTGAGGGAGCTTCAAGATTCTCGTGAAGAAATGGAATGCCAAGCTCAAGGAGTTGTCCTCTGCACTTTGTGAATGTCCCGGCATGTGGCCTGTGTTAGGCTGCACACCTTACTGAGAACTCTGCCGTGCTTGTTTTGTGATGCAGATGCACGGAGCCAGAATGGCTGAGTGCCACTTGACTTTGGCCTCAGAATGGTGAGCTGTGCACACAATCTTGCCACTTTTCAAACAGCTGATGGGATAGTCCAAGAACGTGCCTGTGAATACCACTAGGGGTCAAAGGCCAACAAATGTGAACAGATTAAGTGTAGAAACCCCAAACACATATTCAGTCCTGTTCTTCTGTCTACCTCTTCATTCATCTGTCCAGCCACCCATCCTGCGCCGTCTGTCTATACAGCCATCCAGATACATACCCACCTATTCATCTGTCCATCCATACACCACCATCCACTTATCCATCCAGCCACTTATCCATCTCTCCAGCCAGCCAGCCAGTCCCATTCTTCTATCCAGCCATCCAGATACCCATTCATACATACCTATTCATCCATACTCCATTCATACCCATTCATCCATACTCCATCCATCTATCCATCCACCACCATCCATCTATCCAGTCATCCAGATACTTACCCACCTATTCATCCATCCATCCATCCACCATCCATATATCCAGAAAGACAGACACTTATCCACCCATCCATCCATCCATCCATCCATCCACCATCCATCCATCCATCCAGGAGATGGATTGACAGTGGCTGCCACAAAGAGCTCCAACATAGCAATGCCCGTGAGCCTGGCTCAGGACCGGGCAGTGTTTCCTTCCCCTGTGCACACAGTCACGGTGAGTTCTCCAGAGACCCCAGCCTAAGGCGGAGCGTGTTCCTGTCTTATTCACTGCTGTGTCTGCCGAGCCTAGCACAGCGCCTGGCCCAGAGTAAGTGCACACGTGGTTGGATGAAATAACAGAGTGGGGAGTGACGGCTTCTCATGATGGATGGTGCTTCTTTTGTGTCTGGCACTGCACTAAACATGGGCCACACAGCAACCCAGCAGGGAGTGCTGCTGTCCTTGCTTGTTATGCAGGGTTAGGAAGCAAGGACTCCTCTTGATGCCAACCTCAGGGCCTCTGCACCCATTCCTCCTTTGCCTCTTCAACAAGGTCACCCCTCTTCACACTCCACGTTACTTCCTTTACCATGAGGCCGCCCCAACCATTCCACCCCATGTCACCTCCCACGCCTGCTGTCACCTCATCACCCATCCTGTGCTTGTCCCTGCCGTCATTTGCACGCTGAAATGGCCTTCCCTGGCCACGACATTTCCTCCCGCTTGTATGTCAGCCTCCTGAGGGTTAGGTCCTCTAACTGCTGGCCTTGTTCTCTGCTGTTCCCCAGAGCCTCCACCCGACTCCAGGTGCCCAGTCAGCACTGGAGGGCATAGGACCACACACCATGGCCCTCCTCAGCTCAGGAGACTGGCAGCCTCCAACAGGGTCACTTCCTGGCCTAGTAGGTTCCAACGGACAGTGGCCTGATAGGCCAGGGCAGAACTTCCCCATAGGGTTTTCTTTAGGGGAGCAGGCATCCTCCTCTTCCTCCCGAGGGGTGGCTGGTGGGTAGAACTGCTGATCTTTTGCTTAGCAGGCTAATGCTTAGCCCATTCTGCCACCAGGGATCCTTGGAAGTGCCCTGAAGGGTGGGCGCTGCCAACCCAGGCTCTTCTTTCTGAGGGCTTTGGAAATTCAACACGTGGCTTGACTCAGGCTTAATACCAGGGTGCGCGTGGGGTGTGACTCACTGTTGTGCTTCAAACACACGGCTTCCCTCTGCAGTGCGGCCGGTGAGAACCTTGCCCTGACGCCGCGGCAGGATTGCAGGGGAAGCCGGCTGCCGAGTGATGACGGGAAGTCATCATTGAAAACATGTGTGTGCGCATCTGAGTCCCCCCCGCCCCGACTCCGAGCGACCCCGCAGGGCGGACTAGACCTGTGCCCCACAGTCGCCAAGGCTGCAGATCATGATAGATGCAGATTACCTACCTCCTCTGGCTCCTGAACTGCCGACCTTGAGGTTAGCCGCCCACGCCATGCCCCACGACAAAACCAAGCTTCACACACACACACACACACACACACACACACACACACACACACACGGTTTCCTGTTGTTGTTTGTAAATAAATCTAGATTTTAGTATCTTCTGATAATTTTTGGTTGAGGCTTTTCTTGGTTTTACTTTGCTATTGTGGCTGGGTTTGCTGTTGCTAATCCAGGCTAGGTACGTCTACAGAGACGTTAACTGGATTAATGGTTTCTTGGGGGTCTGGCAGAGGAGGCTGGGGACACGTGGGGAGCTAATAACTGCGTGAGGAAAGAAAGACTATGTTATAAACTTGACTGTGGTGGTGATTGTACAACGGTTTTCAATATGATTGAACTAGCGAATTGTATGATACGTGAATTAGATGCCACTAAACCGGTTTTTTAAAACCAAATACTGGCATACTGATGTGTCTTCCCCGTCTCCTAAGCGCACCTCTGAGGACGGCACACGACCGGGCAGTGTTTCGTTCTGTGGTACCGTGGTACTGAGCAGGGCAATTATTAGTATTGTTATTTTTTACTATTTTACTGCTATTATTATGTCATTAAGGAAGAAGAACGAACCTTAAGTTACACCCAAATTAGACCAAGTAAGTAGGGGAATGGCTGAGTCGAGATGTTTACCACACACCTGATAACCACCTGGCCTAAGGAGAGAACAGCCAAGTCATTACCACCTGGAAGAGAGCCTAACCAACCCAGGATGGCGTCAGCAGTGACGTCAATAGACAATATGCAAGCAACCCCAAAAGGCCACACAGCGCAGAGGTCCCCACCCCTACGTGGAAAGAGTCTCAGCCTAGGGTGAGTACGCCTGTGATGTAGCCTTACTGTGTGCAGTGGACATTGAGCATGACTATGATATAGCCTTACTGAGTACAGTGGACATTGAGCGTGACTATGATGTAGCCTTACTGTGTGCAGTGGACATTGAGCATGACTATGCTGATGGGACTTTATGTTTGATCTTTGAAATGCCTTCATAGGAATAAGTTGATGTTTAGATTGTCACGTATGTTTATTTGAGTGAAACTTGCTTGGATTGCTCTCCTGTTTGACTAAAGAGGACGACGCGTTGTTGGGTGCCTTGAGTGCTCCTGACAGGCACCTAGGGTCGCTATGGGTCGGAGCTCACTCAAGGGCACCTACAACCATCACCCATGGGGGGTGATTAAGAGACTGAGTGTTTGAGCTCTGTGCTCAGACCAGCCGGGGTTCAAATCCTGCCTCTGCCTGTCACCCACGCCCTATGAGGGCAGTAATGGGGGAGGGGAGGAAGGGGACAGGCTTAGTGGGAAGAAGAAGAGGGATCTGTAGCCTACAGAGTCGACATGGGGTGACTTTCTGGGAGGGTGTGGCCCAGGCCTTTCCTTGAGTTCAAGCCTGGCCCACAACGAGGGAGCCACGCTCACGGCAATGGCCATCCACTTACCAAGATGAAGAGGCGCCCAGGAAAGGAAACTTACAGGGAGTCGCTCTGCCCTGAGTGTTCACAGCTGAAGGGTTGGGTGTGGGGAAGGTGACCCAGCACCAGAAAAGGGGCCCAGAGGAAGCTCCCAGCTGGGGAACGATGTGGGGAGGGGATGGTCTGCAGTGGGCGAAGTTGCATCCCTCTCTGAGCCTTCACAAGTGGGAGCTGTTAGAGGTCGTGATGGGAATGGCAGGAGGGCTACTTGATCTGGAACGATGACCACCGTCCTTTCCCAGGCCTGGTGCTGAGGGGAGGCCTCTTCCCACACTGCTGCTGCTGCCCTCTTCCAACGCTAGGGGACGCCCGAGAATCGGCTACAAACATGGCGACTGCATTTCCATGGGGCCATAGGGATGGCTGCCCGGCTGGCAGCTTAGCCCCACACCTCCAAGTCCTTAGGCGCCATGGAGTCCAACTCCTGGGGACCCCGTGCAGGACAGAACGGAGCGCTGCCCCGCCCGGCCCCATCCTCACAATCCTGAGCCCCTTGGCGTAGCCACTGCCCCACTCCATCTGGCTGAGGGTTTTCTCTCACTGTACCAAGCAGGAGCTCCCATTCCGCTCCGGTTGCTAGGAGACAGAATTGGCTTGATGGTTGTGAGTTTGTCTGTCTGTCTGTCTGTCTGGTCTCTCCTGAGAGCATGCCCCACGTCTGTGAGATGAAGCCTCGCCATCTTGACTTCTCGGGCGCATTGTGTCTACACTTCTTTCCAGACAGACCAGTGGGTCTTCTGACGTCCAGAATACTTTTAATACTCTTCGCCCCCAAACTCCTAAGTCAAATGCATCGTTTCTCTGCAGTCTTCCTTAGGCATTGCCCACTTTCACGTGCATAAGAGGCGATGGAAAATCTCATGCCTTGGGCCAGGCCCACCTTAGTCCTCAAAGGGATCCCCTGACTCTCTCACACACTCAGGTTTTGTAAGGCAGACTTGCTCCCTGCTGTGCATTGTTGACCTGGCTCATGGATTCAAGCCAGATGAAATCCCTGAAAACTTTGACCTTTCTCCACAGGTCACGGTGATATCTCTTGGTCCAGGTGTGACTAGGGTGTTTAGTTTTCTTTACAGTGAATTTGCGTCCACACTGACAGTCTCACATTCACGTCGGGGTCTCTACAGCACACGGGTTACTGATGGAGGCACCAAGGTTCAGAAAAGAGAAGTGACCAGCCCGAGGCCACACAGTGAAGCTTGTGTGGGACCAGATCTCAAACCTACCGGTGGCCTGAGAAAATCTGCCCAAAAGAACACGGAAATTGAGCCGGTTGGGATTGCTCTTAAAAATCAACCTGACAAGTGAGATTCGGCGCCCAAAGCAAAACCAGGGGCCTTAGCTCGCCGCCTACTGACTGCGTGTAGGCGGCCGAAACCCAGGTCCCAACAGGTGCCGCTGGAAAAAAAAAAAAAAATCAACCTGAATAGTTGTCTGAGTCGAATGACATGAAGTATTTAGGACAGCGGTTCTCAACCTGTGGGTCTCGACCCCTTTGGGAGTCAAATGACCCTTTCACAGGGGTTGCCCAATTCATCACAGTAGAAAAATGACAGTGATGAAGCAGCAATGAAAATAATTTTATGGTTGGGGGGGTCACCACCACATGAGGAACTGTCTGAAAGGGTCGCAGCGTGAGGAAGGTTGAGAACTGCTCTAGAACAAGCAAGGTAGAGAGACCATAATTTACTAGTGGCTACAGAGGGGGAGGGAGCATGGGGTAAGAAAGATACACTGCTGGGGGGCATTAGGGTTAGGGGTGCTGGAAGATTCCAAGAATGGTCAATGATGATGGTTAGACAATGATGAGTATAAAACATGCCGTTGCCTGCAACACGATGAATTATTGAATAGGGCGCTTCTGGCCACAGCCTTCGTTACTCCCACCAAACAGCCTGCTTTTCCTGATGAGTCTGAGTAAGAAGGTGGGTGAAGATGCTGATGACATGGTATGATTCAGCTGTGAGTGACTGACATCCTGCTGGGTCTAACGTGAGCCCTCTCAGAAGCAGGAGTAGGGAATATCCTTACCAGGAAGAGCCAGGAGTGGAGCATGCCCTCTGGACCCTGAGATCCCTGTGCACTGACGCCCCTTCATCCAGGAGACAGCTTTGACATTGGAAGTAGCAGCTGAACCAGGAGCTAGAGCACAAGACTGCATGGTGGGCCACCCAACCTTCAGAGCAAGGAAAGCTGAGTGCTTTGGGGTGGAGGCTGGCTTGTGGAGTGGGGTGCCTCTGGCTCACTGGCCCATGAAGCAGGAGCTGAGTGCCCTCAGGTGGAGAGGCGTGCCGTGGCATGGCATGGCATGTGTTAGCAGCCCTGGAATTGCTTTGTAACGTGTCCCAACTGAGCAACTCTCTCCTGAGCTCACCTGAATTGTAACCCACTAGCTCCCATAATAAATCCCCTCAGGGTGAGCACTCTCTGTGAGTAGGGTGTGTCCACTGCCATGAATGTCAGAACCTGGCTGAAAAGGCACCTTTCTTTGCAATGGGTGTAAATAGGGGTCTCTTCCTGTCCCTTGGCCCAGGCGCCGTCTTCCAAATTTCCTGCCAAGGAAATAGATGAGTGGAAGCTTCCAGTGCTTCCGGGCTTGCTGAAACATGTCGATGGCTATTCCGTCAATTCCTGGAGCCTCATTTTGGTGAAAGCTTTCAGCGCAGCTTGCACTTCTTCGTTGAGCACGATTGGCTCCTGCTCCTGCGCTGCCTCCTGAAATGGGGAGTCGACTACTTCTTGATGCACTGACACCTGTATTCTCTCCATCTTCTTTTATTTGTCTCTATTTTTAAAAATCATTTTATTGGGGCTCATACAACTCTTATCACAATCCATCCATCCATCCATTGTGTCAAGCACATTGGTACATTTGTTGCCATCATCAGTCTCAAAACATTTGCTTTCTACTGGAGCCCTTGGTATCAGCTCCTCATTTTCCCCCTCCCTCCCTGTTCCCCCCTCCCTCAAGGGGGATAATGTATAAATTATTATTATTATTATTATTATTATTATTATTATTATTATTATTATTATGTCATATCTTACACTGTCCAACATCTCCCTTCACCCAGTTTTCTGTTGTCTGTCCCCCAGGGAGGAGGTTATATGTAGATCCTTATAATAGGTTCCCCCTTTACACCCCACCCTCCCTCCCAGTATTGCTACTCTCACCACTGGTCCTGAAGGGATTCCTTGCTTCCAGTTCTTATCTGTACCGTGTACATCCTCTGGTGTAGCCAGATTTGTAAGGTAGAATTGGGATCATGATAGTGGGGGGGGGGGAAGCACTTAGGAACTAGAAGAAAGTTGCATGTTTCATTGTTGCTACACTGCACCCTTACTGGCTTGTCTCCTCCCCAAGACCCTTCTGTAAGAGGATTTCCAGTTGCCTACAGATGGGTCTTGGGTCCCCAGTCTGTACTCCCCCTCATTCACAATGATTTGATTTTTTTTTTTGTTCTTTGATGCCTGATACCTGATTCCTTTGACACCTTGTGATCACACAGGCTGGTATGCTTCTTCCATGTGGGCTTTGTTGCTTCTGAGCTAGCTCCATCTTCTTTTTTTATATAAACATTTTATTAGGCGCTCTTACAGATATTATTACAATCCATGGTCCGTGGAACCCAGACACTCAAGAAGAGAGGTCCTGCTGACTAATCTCCACCCTCCCTTCAAAAGTCTGAATTCATACAGGGTCCTTGGCATGCCTGACCCTGCCTTACCTGAGAGACCTACCTGTTTTTCAGGCTGTACCTGCATCCATTAATTAACCTTTTACCCCAGCACTGTCCCTCGCTGTTCATCTAGAGTCCCCAGCTGGCTTTGGCCATGCCTGGACCTAAGTGGCTAGGGACAGTATTGGTTATAGGACTGCAGCTTGTCTTGGAAATGTGGGGTGGGGGGTGGTCAGTGGAGGGAAAGAGACTTGGTGGTGCAGAGGGACAAGCGCCAGCCTGTTGAGGCAAGGTCTTAGGTTTAAGACCCACCAGGCACTGCATGGGAAAAAGACAAGGCTAGCTACCCCCATTAAGATTTACAGTCTCTGAGGGTAGGGGGAAGGTGGGGAGAGAAGGGGGAAACTGATCGCAATGATCAATGTATAATTCCCACACCCAGGGTGACTGTGTTAGTGTGAGTAGACTAGAGAAACAAATTCGTAGACACTCATGTGTACATAGGAAAGAGGTTTATATACAAGACAATTGAATCTTGAGAAAATGTCCCAGCCCAATCCAGATCAAGTCCATTAAGTCCAATATGAGGCCATATGTCTGATACCAATCTGTAAAGTCATCTTCAGACTCACAAAAGACATGCAATGATGTCGAAGAGATGCAATGATGTCGAAGAGGCATTAAAGAACAAAAAATCAAATCATTGTGAATGAGGGGGAATGCGGAGTGGGGGTCCAAGACCCATCTGGGGGCAACTGGACATCCCCTTACAGAAGTGTTGCAGAGAGGAAATGAGCCAGTCAGGGTGCAGTGTAGAAACAATGAAACATAAACAGCTTTCCTCTAGTTCCTAAATGCTTCCTTCCCCCCCCACCCCCCACCCCTGCCCCGACCCCACTATCATGATCCCAATTCTACCTTACAAATCTGGCTAGACCAGAGAAGGTACACTGGTACACATAGGAAATGGAAACACAGGGAATCCAGGACAGATGATCCCTTCAGGAGCAGTGGTGAGAGGGGCTATACCAGGAGGGTGGAGGGAGGGTGGGTGGAAATGGGGAACCAATTACAAGGATCTACATATAATCTCATCCCTGGGGAATGGGCAACAGAAAAGTGGGTGAATGGAGATATCAGACAGTATAAGAGATGACAAAATAATAATTTATAAATTATCAAGAGTTCATGAGGGAGGAGGGAGCAGGGAGGAAGGTGGGAAATGAGGAGCTGATACCAAGGGCTCAAGTAGAAAGTAAATGTTTAGAGACTGATGATGGAAACAAAATGTACAAATGTGCTTGACACGATGGATTATAGATTGTGATGAGTTGTACGAACCCCCAATAAATGATAGATCATTTTTAAAAAGACATGCAATGATGCCAAATGCAGGAGGATCACAGGCCAGTGGGTTGGAGGTCTTGTGGATCCAGTGGCGTTGTAAGCATCTCAGCGCTGGCAGGGGTCTCCACGTGGCTTCTTCGGCTCCAGAGGGCTGGTTGCATCAGGGTAGGTCCATGTGGCTTCTCCTGAGGGATGTCTCACTGGGAGTCCGCCTTGTGAGTACAGAGTCTCCAAGGGAGTGAGCAGAGAGAAGTGTCTCCTGCCTCCAAGGAAGTAAATACAGGAACTCCCAGAATTCTCAGGAGAACGCCATGCCCACACAGAGGCCTCATTGGCTATGATCCCATTGACAGACTAGACTCCACCCCCTCACTCCTAATCCTCTCAAGTCCCAAATCAACACCTGATTATGTAATTATCCATGATGAACAACAGAAACAGGTGAAGAGAGATGGCGGATGTTGTAAGATATGAAAATAACAATTTATAATTTATCAAGGGCTCATGAGGGAGGGAGGGTGGGGGAGGGAGGAGTAAAATGAGCTGATATCAAGGGCTCAAGTAGAAAGAAAATGTTTTAAAAAGGATGATGGCCACATACGTACAAATATGCTTGACACAATGGATGTACAGATTATTATAAAAGCTGTCAGAGCTCCCAATAAAAATGATTTTTAAAAATACTGCTTGATGTGATTGAACTATGGAATGGTATGATATCTGTAACAGCTGCCAATAAAAGGATTTTAAAAAACAAGATTTATAGTCTCAAAAACTCTAGGGAATAGGTCTCTTCTGTCCCATAGGCTAGCTAGGAATCGAATCCTTTTGATGACAGTGGGTGGGGGGCTGAGTGTTAAAAGGTCCCTGAGGGCGAGCCCTTGAGGAGATGGGGGCTGGGCAGGTGGGCACTTGAGTGCTGGAGCTGAAGGTCAGGTGGGATGGACTGGACAGCCCTCCTTTGAGCCAGCAGGAGCCCTGAGCGCAGTTGGAAGGAAACATCGCTCTGGAGAGCGCGCTGGCCAGCTGCAGTCCCGAGCGCCCAGGCAGAACAAGGAGGGCAGATGCAGGGTGTCAGCCCCACAGGCACTGCGGTGCGTCCACCCTGGTGAGGGGTCACAGAAAGGGCTGTTAGGGTGGATCACAACAGCACTGGGACCCACTGGATTCCCCTTCTTTTTTCATCGTTCACATACTTTTACTTTTGTGTGTGTTTCATTTCTTCTTAGAATTTCAAGTTTTCTCTAGTCTTATTGATACAAGGGTATGCACATAGCCTGCCCTTCCGCAGTTACGCCGTTTGTTACAAAGACTTGCGTAGGCATCTTCACAACTGGGTCTAGTGCACCCTCCCCCTCCCACATTCATTGTTTGCCCCCCAGTTCCCTCCCGTTCATCCCCGATAAACCACTGCTTCGGCTATGGTCCCTGTGCATCCACTCCTTCTATGCTTCACAAACTGGGACCCCATGGCAACAGCATCATGAGCCAGACAGTAAGAGTCTTGGGGGGCGGGTGTGTGTGTGGGGGTGTGTGTGTGTTTTAAAGACACCTGTGGCTAGAAAAGACCTATGAGTGGCAGAAGCTCTGACGTAACCCAGACAAGTCTGCTCATGGGACTCTCTCTACGCAGGCAGCATGGCCCTAGACCGAGGTCAACCAAGCTTCCAGCGGGGCATTCTGGTCCAGCCCCTGTAGAGCACTGGCTTTTCCACCGCAGGTATACTGAATCCGAGTTTACATGGCACCAGGTCCCCCGGTAAGTCTCATCAAGCAGCCCCCTGGGCTACTTCCTCCTAATCGGCAGAAAACGCTGGCCCGGAGTTTGTAAAAAGCAGAGGCAGAATGAGCGGACACAAGAAAGGTATGGGGGGAAGGGGCAGAGGAGGGGTGGCACACCTTGGCAGCAGCGAGGGGCGGGGGCTGTTGGGGTCTTCCAAGAAAGAAAGAACCCATGTGCTTGCATGTGCTCCTCCTGAATGCCAGGCTGTGGGGTCTTCCAAGAAAGAAAGAACCCATGTGCTTGCATGTGCTCCTCCTGAATGCCAGGCTGTTGGGGTCTTCCAAGAAAGAAAGAACCCATGTGCTTGCATGTGCTCCTCCTGAATGCCAGGCTGTTGGGGTCTTCCAAGAAAGAAAGAACCCATGTGCTTGCATGTGCTCCTCCTGAATGCCAGGCTGTTGGGGTCCTCCAAGAAAGAAAGAACCCATGTGCTTGCATGTGCTCCTCCTGAATGCCAGGCTGTTGGGGTCCTCCAAGAAAGAAAGAACCCATGTGCTTGCATGTGCTCCTCCTGAATGCCAGGCTGTGGGGTCTTCCAAGAAAGAAAGAACCCATGTGCTTGCATGTGCTCCTCCTGAATGCCAGGCTGTGGGGTCCTCCAAGAAAGAAAGAACCCATGTGCTTGCATGTGCTCCTCCTGAGTGCCAGGCTGTGGGGTCTTCCAAGAAAGAAAGAACCCATGTGCTTGCATGTGCTCCTCCTGAATGCCAGGCTGTTGGGGTCCTCCAAGAAAGAAAGAACCCATGTGCTTGCATGTGCTCCTCCTGAATGCCAGGCTGTTGGGGTCCTCCAAGAAAGAAAGAACCCATGTGCTTGCATGTGCTCCTCCTGAATGCCAGGCTGTGGGGTCCTCCAAGAAAGAAAGAACCCATGTGCTTGCATGTGCTCCTCCTGAATGCCAGGCTGTGGGGTCTTCCAAGAAAGAAAGAACCCATGTGCTTGCATGTGCTCCTCCTGAATGCCAGGCTGTGGGGTCTTCCAAGAAAGAAAGAACCCATGTGCTTGCATGTGCTCCTCCTGAATGCCAGGCGGTGGGGTCTTCCAAGAAAGAAAGAACCCATGTGCTTGCATGTGCTCCTCCTGAATGCCAGGCTGTGGGGTCTTCCAAGAAAGAAAGAACCCATGTGCTTGCATGTGCTCCTCCTGAATGCCAGGCTGTTGGGGTCCTCCAAGAAAGAAAGAACCCATGTGCTTGCATGTGCTCCTCCTGAATGCCAGGCTGTGGGGTCCTCCAAGAAAGAAAGAACCCATGTGCTTGCATGTGCTCCTCCTGAATGCCAGGCGGTGGGGTCTTCCAAGAAAGAAAGAACCCATGTGCTTGCATGTGCTCCTCCTGAATGCCAGGCTGTTGGGGTCCTCCAAGAAAGAAAGAACCCATGTGCTTGCATGTGCTCCTCCTGAATGCCAGGCTGTGGGGTCCTCCAAGAAAGAAAGAACCCATGTGCTTGCATGTGCTCCTCCTGAATGCCAGGCTGTGGGGTCTTCCAAGAAAGAAAGAACCCATGTGCTTGCATGTGCTCCTCCTGAATGCCAGGCTGTGGGGTCTTCCAAGAAAGAAAGAACCCATGTGCTTGCATGTGCTCCTCCTGAATGCCAGGCGGTGGGGTCTTCCAAGAAAGAAAGAACCCATGTGCTTGCATGTGCTCCTCCTGAATGCCAGGCTGTGGGGTCTTCCAAGAAAGAAAGAACCCATGTGCTTGCATGTGCTCCTCCTGAATGCCAGGCTGTTGGGGTCCTCCAAGAAAGAAAGAACCCATGTGCTTGCATGTGCTCCTCCTGAATGCCAGGCTGTGGGGTCCTCCAAGAAAGAAAGAACCCATGTGCTTGCATGTGCTCCTCCTGAATGCCAGGCTGTGGGGTCTTCCAAGAAAGAAAGAACCCATGTGCTTGCATGTGCTCCTCCTGAATGCCAGGCTGTGGGGTCTTCCAAGAAAGAAAGAACCCATGTGCTTGCATGTGCTCCTCCTGAATGCCAGGCTGTGGGGTCTTCAGATCATTAGGGGGAAGGTGTGGTCAAGGGCCCAGGTGACACCTGTCCCATACCCAGTATCTGCTTCCCATGGCTCTCTGTGGCCTCTCCACCCACCAGCCACTACCTCTCCTTGCTCCAAAGACTCGAAAGACTTCTGTTTGTCCCTGGGAGCTTCTAGGTCCGAGATTGGAAAGCAAGATAAGACCTTGGGTAAGGGGCAAAGAGAAAGGCCCCCCTCACCAAGGATAGGAGCTACCCTTGGTTTTCAAAATCTTTGTACACTACACCTCTTTATCCTCTACTGCAGTCTCAAACTAGCATCGTTATCTTACGGCTTAAAAGGAAAGTGTTTGCTTAACGTATTCATGGCTGCCACTCTGGCCTCACCCACTCCTCCTCCTGGGTCCTGGGACCTGTGGGCCCCTGGAGCATTTGAATATGCTGCTTCTCCTTCAAATCATTGCTTAAGCCTTAAGGCAATGCCCAGCCCCTTCCTCTACTGTGCAGCCTCTGCCAGGAATATGTACTTTTTTATGCCTTTCATGAAACTCAGAAGGCACCCAAAGCCATAAGGATCATTGCTTACATGTTAGGGGAACAAAATGATCACCTTCTGATATTGAATTGTTTGGGATTTTTAAAAATCATTTTATTGGGGCCTTATTGATTGTTATTTAACCTATGAGATTGTCTTTCCTTTGTGATGCTGGGAGCTGTTATCATAACGTAGTTTATAATCCTTGACTCCTTACAGTGCTCCTGGGGCGATCTTATCCATTTGGTAAAGACAAGACATCTGTTTTGATGAACAACAATTCGATAGCTAGCGGTTGCATTTTTAATCATTTCTTCAAAGACTTTGCTTTTTTTCATTCTTGTTAAGGGAAACCCTACCTGATTGTGGAACTCATAAAGACAGATAATAATCTAATTGATAAGGGAGTGATAAGATTGAATTTTTTAAAAAACCTCATCTGACAAACTTGCCTTTCGCTTAGGAGCTTTAACCCGCTTACACTTAGGGTGATGGTTTCCGTGCTTGGATTTCGCCCCCATCCTCTTAGTTCGCAGTTGTTACTTTTCTTCCTCTTCCTCTCTGTTTTGCGGTCCGTGGCTCCGTGAGGATGTCTCACGTTTAGTGTCCCCATCTTGCTAGAAGCCCAGCGTTTCGTGGCAGCGCTGACACATGCTGACTGCAGGACAGACCTGCCACCTATTCTTTATTAGTCTTTATTTTATCTTATTTTTTCCTTTTTTTATTTTAACAATTTATTGGGGCTGATACAATTCCTTTCACAATTCATACATATACATACATCAATTGTATAAAGCCATCTATACAGTCTTTGCCCTAATCATTTTTTTCTCTTTTCTTCTTTTACATTTTATTAGGGACTCAAACAACTCTTACCACAATCTATACATATACATACATCAATTGTATAAAGCACATCCATACATTCCCTGCCCCAATCATTTTCAAAGCATTTGCTCTCCACTTAAGCCCTTTGCATCAGGTTTTCTTTTTTTTTCCTTCCCTCCCCGCTCCCCCCTCCCTCATGTGCCCTTGGTAATTTATACATTGTTATTTTATTTATACATTTTCTTTATTTTTATGTCAGCTTCTGAAAATGTCTGAGAAGAATCTTCATGTAATTCAGTTGAGGTCAACGGAGTCTTTCTGGCGTAGCTGTTACCAGAGGTCTGTGGATTGAAAACAGCAGCGGCTCAGAGGAAGACAGGGCTTTCTGCTCCGTAAAGAGTGAGAATCTCAGAACTTACAGAGCCGTCCCACGCCACTGGCATGGAGAGTCAGCATCGACTCACCATGGCAGTAAACTTGACCTTTTGCTCTTTGTTTTTGTATCCTTCCTTTGTGGTTTGTTTTAGAGTCGAACCCGCATGTAAAGATGTCTTGCCTCACGACATGGCGATGGCAATCGTACGTGTGGACAATTCTTGTCACCGCTTGCCTCAAGCACCCCACCGTGATGTCTGTCTCTTTACAGCCGCTGTGGAGGATTTTGTCTTGCTTGGATCCACAATCAATGCTCACGGAAGCAGCAGCGGTCAAGTTACTGAATTAGGCAAATCGACTACACAGACCTCTTTAGAGTGTTGAAAACCAAGATTGCTACTTTGAGGACCAAGGTGCCCCTGGCCCCAGCCATGGTCTTCGCCATTGCCTCCTGTGCTTGTGGAAACTGGACATTGACTACGAAAGACCAAAGAAGAAACATGCGTTTGAATGACACGCTGGAGAAGGATTTTGAAAGTACCATGAACTGCTAAAAGGACAAACAGATCTGTCTTGGAAGAAGGAAAGCCGGAGGCTCCTTAGAGGCTGCATGGTGAGACTCCGTCTCAGATACTTTGGCCATGTTGTCAGGAGAGACCAGTCCCTGGAGAAGGACATCGTGTTTGGTAAAGTGGAGGGTGGCGAAGAGAGGAAGGCGCTCGAGGCGATGGATTGGGCCAGAGGCTGCATCGAGGGGCTCAGACACGGGAACCCCTGTGCCAGACTGTGTGGGGCTTCCTTCTGGTGTCCACAGGGTCTCTATGGGTCAAGGGCAACTCGGTGGCCCCTCACAATAGCAACAGCACAGACACGGTACCGTGTATACATTTCCAATATTGCTTTGTACAAACGTATTACTTCTCTTTCATACTCAAGTTGTGCCTCTTGTGTTTGTTTAAATGTACTTGAGATTCAAAGCAAACAGCCATCCCCCTCCCCGGCCCCTCCCCCCCCAAAAAAACCCTCCTTGCCAGCAAGTCAGTTCTGACTCATAGCAACCCTATAGGACAGAGTAGAACTGCCCCTGTGGGTTTCCTAAACTCTCGCTCTCTTTGAGGCTAAAAGCCTCATCTTTCAGCAGAGGAGCAGCTGGTGGTTTCAAACCATTAATCTTGCCATGAACAGCCCAACACTTAACTCACTAGGCCACCAGGGCTCCTTATAGTTGAGAGGAGTGGACATTTTATGATCTGTATTTTTACAGGGTCCACCACTAAGCCTGGCATGCCTTCAAAACACAAGCAAAGAAACAACAACTCAATGTCAGGGCTGATTTTGACTCACAGTGGTCCTGTCAGAGAACTCTCTTCGAAGAGTTGGGTTGTTTGTTTGTTTTTTTTTAAAGAACATTTTCTTCTAGTTTTGGGGGCAAGTTTCCAGGACAAGTTCGTTTCCAAGTGCACGATGGATACATCTTTGGTTTTGTAACGTCAGCTGTTTCCCCCCAGCGCAATCCCATTCTTCCCCCATCCTCCCAGGATGCCCCATGTCCACGCGCCCCTCTCCCAACCTGCTGAATGGGCTCTGGGCGAATCCTGTCCTCTCACCTCACAGGCTTGACTGTGTCGGGGGGCTCCCTCCTCATGCGTGGGCCTGTTCACTTCGTGGGCCTCTCTGGCGTGGCTCCGGGCGTGGGATCGCGTCCTGCTGTGAACAGAACCTAAGAGCCGGAGTCTTGGGGGTTCCGCTCAACTCCACCAGGCCAGTCGACCTCGTCCGTTTTTTTCGATTTTGCATTTGGTTCTACACTTTTCCACTTCTCTCCCATTCGGTCCAGGGTGTTCTACTGTGACCCCAATCTGAGGGGTCAGTAGTGGTGGCTAGGCATCGGTGTCTTCAATATATTTGCTATTTACTATATCTCACTTTCTGGGACGCTGGTGGTGCAGTGGTTACGTGTTGGGCTGCTATCTACATGGTCGGTTGTTTGAAACCACCAGCCGCTCCCCAGGAAACAGACAGGCCTTTCTACTCCCGTAAACAGTTCCAGTCTCAGAAACCCACTGGGAGATGGGGTCGCTGTGAGTCGGCATCGCCTCAACAGCAGTGAGCTTGTGTTTGTGTTTGTTTTGTGTATCTTACTTTCTTTCCAGCTCTCTGGCATCCATCCACCCATCCACTTACCTACCTACTTTACTTATGGTGATCCCTAAGAGTCCCCTTATTCCCAGTCAGGCCATCCATACATTAAGATGTGTGGTTTTCCTCCTGCATCTAGGGTCTAATGTGATAAAGGAATCGAGAGAACCATCGGACAGAAGTGGCAGACTTGGTCATCTTATCATTTCCTTAGAAGAGAAACGATGGGCCGCAAGAACGAGACAGTGTCCACAGGTGACCCGCTAAGATGTGGCTGAGTACACAGATGCTAGTGTGCCCATGTGCTGAAGGAAGTGTCTATTGCTTCCCCAGTGCTTCTGCAATCACATGGGTGTGGGCTAGTCAACGTCTACCCTCTACCATCATAAACTCCTAACGTGTGACATCCTCTAACCATAGATCCAGGCTCATCTCTCGATGCTGGATTCGTGGGATGATGTTGCTTCTTTTTGCCTGTCGGGGATGGCTGAGCTCCTGCTGGGAGCATGTGTTCATGGGTATTTTACAAAGGGCCTTCTTCAAAGAGTTGGGAACCACTGCTTTGAGTGGACTATTTGGAACGCTGTTATTGTTGGATGCCAGCGAGTCGCTTCTGACTCAGAGAGGCCCTGAACAAAGCAGAACGAAACCCCGCACGGTCCTTCCTGGACCCTCCTTACCATTGTCCCTGCGACTGAGCCCATTGTTGCAGCCACGTCGAGAGTCTTCTGCTTTTGTGCCCGCCGCCCTCCAGTTTGCCAAGCATGAGCTCTGTCTCCAGGGACTGCTCTCTCTTGACAACAAATCCGTAAGACCAAGTCTTGCCATCCTTGCCTCTAAGGAACACTCTTGGCCGTGTGTCTTCCAAGGCAGATTCATGTGTTCTCCTAGCAGTCCGTGGCACTGTGAATATTGTGCTCCAGTACAATTGAACTGCATCTTGCTTATCCCGTGTCTAACTCTCACAAGCATAGGAGGCAACGGAGAGCTCCATGGCTCCTTAGTCCTCAAAGTAACCTCCTAGCTCTGAAGAGGTCTTGTGCAGCAGGTTTACCTAATGCAACACACCTTTTTGATCTCCTGACAACTGTTTCCAGAGCATGGATTGTGGATCCAAGTGAGACAAAATCCTTGACGACTTCAACCCTTTCTCTGTGAGCATGATGCGCCCGACCTAGAGGTCCAGTCGTGAGGTCCAGTCTTCTTGAGACAGAGTTGGAATCCACACCAAAGCCCATGATCCTTGACCTTCACCAGAAAACGCTTCAAGTCTTCACTCTTCAGCAACCAAGGTTGTGTCATCTTGCAGGCTTTTAATAAGCCTTCCTATGATCCCGATTCTTCTTCATCTAAGGCAGCTGCTCGGATGATGTGCTCAGCATACAGATCAAACACGTCTGGTGAGAGGATACAGCCTTTCCTGATTTTAAGCCATGTCGTCTTCTAGAACATTTAGCGAGTCTATAGGAGTGAGTGGCCTGGCCCTGTGGGTTTCTGAGACTTGACATCACTATGGGACCAGACAGCCTCATCTTTCTCCTGCTCTAAGACTGGTGGGTTCAAACCACTGAACCTCGTGGTTAGTATCTCAATGTATAGCCCACTAGGCCACCAGGACCCTTGAAGAGAAGCAGCCGGGAAGGCTGATGCAACCAGGCCTGTGATAAGTATGAGGAAGTGGGACTTGATGGCAAACATCAGATTAAAGGTGAACTAACTATTCAACACCAGCCAATCCCTTGTTAAGATTGAGAGTTGGTGTTATCTAATCTTTTAGTGAAGTGAAAATAGGTATCTAAACTTGTTGTCTGGGATTTCTAGTTGCTGTTTGTTTATTGACTGTTGGCAACTAATCTGAACACTTAAACAAGAGATGCCCCAAGAAGAACTCCTTCCGTAGACCAGGGACAACCTCTGCCATAGCAATCTCTCTCCTTCACTCTCACCTCTAAGTGACGTCATCGAGCGAGTTCAAAACCAGCTCTGTAATCACTCCAAGCTGTAGGACTACACTGAGAAAGGCGCTTTTGGGGTTGAGATGACAGGCAGCTTCTCAATGAGCCGTAGTTTCCATCACGTTGATACAGTTGCCACATTTTTTCCACTCATTCATTCATTCATTCATTCCATCCTTCATGACTCCCTCTCTTCACCAGGACAACTGATGTCTTCCAAACCCCTCCTCCCAATACCCACGGCCACAGAGCTGATTCCAACGCTCAGCAGCCCTGTGGGACACGGGAGGATGGTCCCTGTGGGTTTTGGAGACTTTGAAACTGGACGGGGATAGAAAGCCTCCTCCGACTCCCAAGGAGCAGCCGGTGGTTTCAAACAGCTGACTTTGCGGTTGGCAGCCCCACTTGTAGCCCCTACAGCCCCAGGGTTCTTGAAACATTTACGAAAGCAGTGATTCTCGACCTTCTTAATGCCGCGACCACCCTTTCATACAGTTCCCCACGTTGTGGTGACCCCCCCAACCATAAAATCATTTTCGTTGCTACTTCATCACTGTGATTTTGCTACTGTTATGAATCGTCATGTAAATATCTGATAGGCAGGTTGTATTTTCATTGCTACAAATTGAACATCATGAAAGCATAGTGATTCATCACAAAAACAGTATGTCATTCTATATTGTGATTTATTTCTATTGACAAGTCAGTGAAATTTTGTCTTGAAGCAGGGTGTAGCATGAGTAACCAGTCTTCACGCCGGGTACTTATGTGTGGGTGTATCTGCATGTGGGCGGACCCGCCTGGAAACGGATAAGAGGAGCAGTGTCTCGGTTCCTAAGACCATCGGAAATATGTTTCTTGATGGTCTTAGGCGACCCTTGTGAAAGGGTTGTTCAACCCCCAAAGGGGTCGTGACCCTCAGGTTGAGAACCGCTGCACTGGAAGGCGAGTATAATTCCCCGTGATGGAGGGAAAGCGGGCGATGGAGAAGACAAAGCCTTGAGGTGGTGGGCAGACACAATTAACACCAGATCATCTAATGAGTGGCACAATTTCAGGGAGCAGGAAATGCTGTCTGCACACAGGATACGACAAGATCACAGCTGGAGCGACCCAAAGGAGGGGAGAAACTCCGTGGACGTGTAGGAAGAAGAGTGGCCGGTGGAGAAGGGGGCAGCTGTGCAAATATTGGGGGTCAGTAGGGCTTGGGGGGGCAAGGGCAAAGACCTCAGACAATAGAATGATCTGGATTTGTCAGAGGAAATGTGTTAATCGTCTTCATCAACACTCACCCAATCCAGCCCTCCCCCTAATCCCATTATCAACTCTGTTCAGTCCTGAGCTGGCTCCTAGTGTGAGGGTTTGGCCCAGTTCCTCACTGGAGCACTGGGCGAGATTCCAGGAATCTGGTTCCAAGTAGTGGGTGGGGTGGGGTGGGTGGAGTGGATGAACTGGGTGCACACAGGAGAAGTTCTAGGCTCTCTGACTCTTCCTCTTGGATCATCCACAGCTATCTTTCCTTGAGAGTGGTCCACCTCTGCCCCAGGGCCTGCTTCCCGCTCCCAAAGTGCACAGCCTTTTCCAAAAGCAAACCCTAACTCACTACCCTGCAGTGGATTCTGACCCATAGGACCCTGTAGGACAGAGTAGAACGACCCGGGTGGATTTCTGAGATTTATCTGTGGGAGTAGAAAGCTTCATCTTTCTCTCTAGCAGTGGCTGGTGGTGGTTTCAAACTGCTGGCCTTGTGATTAGCAGCCCAGCACTTAACCCACTATACCACCAGGGCTCCTCACAAGCACGGCTTAGCGCCTTTCTTACAAGATGGACGGAGACAGTGGTTGCCACGTGGGCTTGCGCACAGCAAGGATGGGGAGTACAGTGCGGGACCAGACAGTGTTCCTTTCTGCTTTAGATGAGGTAGCCAATCGGACCCTATGTCTGTGGAAGCTGGACATTGAATAAGGAAGACCAACGCAGAACCAATGCATCTGAGTTTTGGGTGCTGGTCAAAAAATATTGAACGAGTAAAAATATGCTTGACACAATATACGGATTGTTATAAGAGCTGGAAGAGCCCCCAGTAAAACGATTTTAAAAAATAACATTAAATCAAAAGACTACTGAAAATACCATGGACTGCCAAAAGAGCAAACCAACCTGCCTTGGAAGAAGTAGGCTCAGGGGCGCAAAGGATGGCGAGACGCCATCTGACAGACTTTGGACGCGTTGTCAGGAGAGACCAGTCCCTGGCGAAGGCTCTCGAGGAGATGGACGACACAGTGGCCCCAACAATGGGGTCCAACATAAGAACAATTGTTGGGATATGCAGGACCGGGAAGTAAGTGTTTCGTTTTGTTATCCAGAGGCTAGCTTTGACTCGGAACGGACTCCACACCACCTAACAACAGAACAAGGATGAGGAGCATCGTCTGGCGCCCTGGTAAGTGTAGTGAGTTATGCCTGGGACTACTAATTGCAAGGTCGGCAGTTCGAAACCACCAGCCTCTCAGCAAGAGAAAAAGGAGACTTTCTAGTCCCATCAAAGGGTTATACTCCTGGAAACCCTCACAGGCAGTCCTGCCCTGTTCTGTAGGGTAGTGGTGTTAGAATCAACTCAATAACAGTAAGTTTGATGAATAATAGTCAACTCCAACAAAAACAAGCAAACTCATCACCACGATTTAATTCCAATTCAGCCACCCAATAGGATGGGATAGAACTGCCTCTGTGGGTTTCTGGGGCTACAACACTTTATGGGAGTAAAAATCTCCATCTCTCTCTCCCAGGGGGCGGCTGCTGGTTTCAAACTGTGGACCTTGGAGTTAGCAGCCTAACATATAGCCACTACACAACCAGGGCTCCAGCCAACTCCACAGCACCCAACACCACCACTACCCTTAGATCTGAAAGTCCAAATGCCCTCAGTGTTTTTACCAGACCTTTCCGTATCCACTGACCTTCATCACCAACCACACCTCTCCATTCCCCAACCTCACCTGCTGACTCTCTGGGCCTTTGAGAAATGACCTACTTCTGGAAGATTCCTCTCAATGTCCCCTTGTGAGAAGAGAGCTACTTCTTTCAACTCTAGTCCCTGGGTCCAAATGACACCCCCACGCCGCATGCTGTCCTTCTCTGACCATTCGATGGGTCTCATCTGGTCCATTTCCAGCTCCCCTCTGGGTCTGGCCCGTCACCCCATCCCACTTCCTACCTCTCTGATCTCCTTGCCTGGCTCACTGTCAAGCTCGTGTACCCCTTATCTTGTGATCTCTTCCAGTTCCGGGAATGTTGGAGGACTGAATAACTAAGACCTTACTCGGATCCCAGGACTCCAGAAAAGGGGCTCTGAGTCCATTCGCAGGTGCAGTCACAGAGACCACGGCTCTTCCCAGCATAGTCAGGCTACCCTTGCCAGGAGCAGGAGTTTGATTTACCTATCCTCACTCAGGAGTATGCTCAGCATAATAGAAGGCTTTGTTTAGATTCTAATATTGAGAACAAGGAGTACTTCCTTGTCTGCTCAGTACTCCACCCACCTGGGACAAAGCAACCCCTCCTTGTTGAAGGGATTGAACTGATGATCCATACTCCAGAGGGTACTTTGCATAGATTATTCCCTTTAATCCTCAAACCATCCCTAAGAGCCTGAAGATGTTCCATCTTCCCCTTTATGAAATGTTAAGGCTTAGAGCAGGGGTTCTCAGCCTTCCTACTGTCTCAACCCTTTAATACAGTTCCTCATGTCGTGGTGACCATCAACCCTAAAATTATGTTCGTTGCTACTTCATCACTGAAATTTGGCTACTGTTATAAATTGCCATGTAAATATCTGATAGGCAGGATTATTTTCGCTGTTACAAATTGAACTTAATTAAACATAATTAAAGCATAGTGATGAGTCACAAAACAACATGTAATTTTATATGCTGCCCCATGTGATAGTCACAGGTCAGCTACTTATTTTGCAAGGCCTGGCCATTGTGAGAAAAAGACGTCACGGTGGGCAGAAATAATTGGGCCAGCGGAACCCAGGAGGACCCTCAGTGCTGCAGACAGACCCCACAGTCCCAGTGAGGGATGCCAACGCGGGCCCCGAGCCGTGAAGATAGACAGCATGGGGCATGGCTCTGGTCTCCGCACACAAGTTCTCCGTGCGCCAGCTCTAACCCACGCGCAACTGACAACCCAGCTACCTGGAGCTGTGGAGGACTTGAACTATGGCTGGCCCAGAGGAAAGTCTCATTTGAAGGTAAAAGGAGCCCTGGTGGTATAGTGGTTATGCTTTAGACTGCCAACTGTGAGGACAGCAGTTCGAAACCACTGAGCCGCTCCTTGGGAGAAAGAGAGGTTTTCTACTCATGTCAAGTTACAGTCTCAGAAACCCACAGGGGCCGTTCTAGCCTGTCCCAGAGGGTCTCGAAGAGTCAGAATTCATCGGATGGCCAAGAGTTTGGTTTGTTTTGGTTTGGTGAACGTAAAATTCGACAGATTTTGAAAATTTAGAGTTAATTTTTTTTAAAAGGAGAATGGAAAGGATCCTATTTCTGAGTTTTATGTTGAATCCATGTTGAAATGCTAAAATTGTGGTTACAGTGAGTTAAGTTAAATACATGATCAAAGTTTAATTTCTCCTAAAGAAGACACGGTGCTTAGGGCATCCTGATCCTCTGTGCAGGCTGATGGAGAGACTTCGGAAGGAAGGGTGAATGGTGCTTGGATGAACCACAGGACGGATGTCATAATATCCCTGACCTGCCCACGTGAGAAGGAGAGCGAAGCCAAGGATTTTGTTACTCATGTATATGATAATAAAAGAACTTACCTCCGCTATTTCTTACATTCCTTTACCTTATGTCTACTAGAGAGAATTACAAGGGCCTTGTGGTTCATATGATCTTTTGGGAGAAGAGTGCTCCCCTCCACATTTGGCCACTACCTTCTCCCGCTTCTCTCAGAATCCTCTTTATAATTAATAGTATCAGAGATAGGCCCACAGGGTTGGCAGGTATGCCCTGTGTCCAGCCAAAGGATGCCGTTGCCCTGGCAACTCTCTCCCCATGGAGGCTTCCTGATAGGCCCTGGAACAGCCAGAACCTCAGGGCACACAGGTAGGGTTTGAGATGGGGGGCAAGGGTGGGGGTATCAGAAGACCCAAGCCTAAGCTGCGATCCCACCACTGAAGAGTTCGGGACTTAGGCCAGTCTCTTCTGCTCTCCAAGCCTCAGACTCCCCATCTGTCAAGTGGTAGGAGCAGGGCTCAGTGGTTCCTACAAGTCTTTCTGGGGTCCACCCGGCTTGGGGAGCCTCTGGAGCATCTTCCAGGGAACCTTCCTGGGGACCACGGTTGAGTGTACACTAAATCTCTGTGTGCTGAATATGGTCCCAGTGTCACCCACCATGAAGTCCCCAAGGATACAAAGGGTGCCTTCACTCATGTCCCACTACGTTCCAGATGCTCGGAGCACCACAGAGAATGACAGAGGCAACCCATCCACCCCCCATTCTTGCGGCCCCCCTCTCTCACTCTCATAGCCATCAGGTTGAGGGACGCACAGAAACCCTCCAGAGACAGAGGGGACCCGCCGTGCAGGTTCCCAGCCTGTAGCTCTTACAGAAGCAGAAAGCCCTGGCTCTCTCTCTCAGAGCTGCTGGTACTGACTGACCCTGTGGTGAACACATATAACCCACTCCTCCATAATCGCATGATAATTAGGAAATCTGGGGTAGCTGACACTTAACCAGCGGTTCTCAACCTGGGGGTCGAACGACCCTTTCACAGGGGCCGCCTAAGACCGTCTGAAAACACATATTTCCCGTGGTCTTAGGAACAGAGACACCGCTCCTCCATCGGTCTCCAGGCGGGCTCGCCCACATGCAGATACGCCCACCTACGAGTGCTCAGAGTGAAGACTGTTGCCCATGCTACACCATGCTTCAAGACAAAATGTCATTGATTTGTCATTAGAAATAAATACTTCACAATATGTCATGACATCTTGCTTTTGTGATGAATCACTATGCTTTCATGATGTTCAATTTGTAGCAATGAAAATAGATCCTGCCGATCAGATATTCACATGACGATTCATGGCAGTAGCAAAATCACAGTGATGAAGTAGCAATGAAAATGATTTTATGGCATGAGGCAGGCTGAGACCCACTGGTGGTCACCATCTAACAAACTCACTGTCATCGAGGCCATGCTGACTGAGCAACCCCACAGCACAGGGGACAACTGGCCCTGTGAGCTTCCGAGACGGGACTTTATATATATACATATGTATATATATTTTATTAGGAGCTCTTATAGATATTATCACAACACATAGTTCCATTAGATCAAGCATAGTTGTACAATTGCTGCCATCATCATTTTCAATACATTTCCTTCTTCTTGAACTCCTTGATATCAGCTCCCTTTATCTCCATCCTCTTGTACCCTACCACCAGCTTCCTCCCCGGAACCCTTAATATATTATACATTATTGTTGTTTTGCTATAATTTACACCATTGAATGTAACCATTCACCTAAAATTCTGATGTCCTTCCCCTTGAGTGGGGTTATGGAGTCATCTTTGCCCTCAATTCCCCCTTCCCCCTTCCCCCTTTTCCCAGCCTCTCTTCTCATATCCTTAGGGAATCATAACTCCCATGAATCTTTCCGAGGGGTATATCTATCTTGGAATCTGTGCATCTATAGATCTTCATTGTACCAATGTGCAGACTCAGGCTAGTAAGATTAGTGAGGTAAAGCTAAGGCCATAATAGTAAGGGGAGGGACTTTTAAAGATGTAGAAGATAGTTATGTATTTCATCAGTGCTACACAGTACCCTGGATATACCATCCCTTCCATGTGGCCCTTCTGTGAGGGACTGTCCAATTATCTTACAGGTGGTTTGGGGGTCTCTACTTTCTCTATGCTCCTTCACGTCAATTTGAATGCTTGGTTTTGAACTTCTGATACCTATTCCTGTCGACACACCTCATGATCACACGGGTTTAGTGTGGTTCTTCCATGAGGGCTTTGTTGTGTCCCTGCTAGATGTCTGCTTGTTTAACTTCAAGCCATTAAGACCGGATGCTATATCTTTTAATAGCCAGGCACCGTCAGCTTTCTTCACCACATTTGCTTATGCACCCATTTTGCCAAGACTGTAACATTTTAAAAAATTGTTTTATTTGGGGCTCATACAACTCATCACAATCCATACATCCATCCATTGTGTCAAGCACATCTGTACATTCATTGTCCTCATCATTCTCAAAACATTTGCTCTCAGCCTCTGTGAGTTTCTGACACAGAGCTCTTTATGGGCGTAGAAAGCCCCATCTTTCTTCCCGTTAAAACAGTTACAACACTGTTAACTAATGAACATTTCATATTCAAACATCACTAACGATGGTCTTTATAGCAATTCCCCCCTGCCCCATTCCAGAATGCAAACCAAGACCTTGCATTTCACGGCCATGTCTCCTTTGGTGCTGAAGACCAGGGTTCGATTCCCAGTCAAGGCATCTCATGCACAGCCACTACTTGCCCCTCAGTGAGGGCTCGAATGTTGCTGCGATGCTGATGGGTTTTAGCAGGGAGCGCCCACACTAAGTGACAGCAGCAAAGATCATCTATCTTCAGAGAAAACAACAGGCTGGGTAGCATGCTCACCCCATCCCTAGACCACAGGGCCCCCCCGAAAAGGTATCCCTCCTGGATTCAACTACCTTTTCAAAACCAGCGAGATCCCTGTCTCACCAACTGACCCATAACACATTCCCTCATTCATTCAAGAAACACACACAAGGGAGGTGCCATCAACTGTCGACCCCTGAACACAGAACCAAACTTGGGGTGCTGTAGCCAGAGGACTGGGGGAATGGACTCCATTTCAGATGCTGTGTAGAGCGAATTTCCCGAGATCAGTACAGAAATCAACACATCTTTAATAAGCATGCGCTGTCTTGAGACAAAGGAACCCGGTGTCGCAGTGGTTATTCATCGGACTACTTACTCACTGCAAGGTCAGTAGTTGAAACCACCAGCCACTCCTCAGGACAAAGACGAGGCTTTCTACTCACATAGAAAGTGAGAGTCTCAGAAACTTACAGGGGCAGTTCTACCCAGTTCCGTAGGGTCCCTGTGAGTCGGCATTGACTCACAGTGATGTGTTTGTTTGTTTGTTTGTTTGTTTGTTTGGTGTTGAAACAGGTACCTGGAGGCATCAGGTAAGATCTCTCCCATTCTTGAGAATTTCTTCCAGAAGAGCTGGGGTATGCACCAGGAACCTACTGATTTAAGGAAGCCAAGGCCCCCCTGGTGGTGTAGTGGTTATGCGTCGGGCTGCTAACTGAAAGATGAGCAGTTCAAAACCGCCGGTTGCTCTGCCGGAGAAAGATGAGGCTTTCTGCTCCCACCGTGAGTCACGGTCTAACAAACTCCCAGGAGCCGTTCTACCCCACCCAATGGGTTGCTGTGAGCCCCTGTCTACTTGATGGCAGTGAGTTTGGTTTTATTTTGGAAGACTCCTCCCAGGAAGCATCCCAAGTTGAAGGTTAAGTGCTCAGAATTGAAGCCAGGGTTACTGCCTGGCCCTGCTGGTGAGCGTCCGGCTGATGCTGGCTCTTTGCTGACCTGAGTGGTGAGGACCAGCCCGTTGGCTGGCAGTCTGCAGGCTGGATTCAGCTTGGTGCTTCCTGACTGTTTGGAGGGACAGAGCACCCAACCCTGTGATCACTTTTCCAGAACTTTCCTGCAGAACGACACTCGGCTGATCTTAGGATGACCAGTTGTCCCTGTTCCATTCCTTCCTTGCTGGTGTCTCTCTGAGAATCCCTGTCTAGGGCAGAGGGTCCCGTCTGCCCAGTTCACTGCGGCACCCCCATTCCTGGCACACACAGGGGCCTCAAACAATGCCTGCTGAAGAAGCGGAGTATCACAACCCAGCTCTCGGCCACGTCCCCCAAGAAGCCATCCTGGTCTCCCCACTTCGGTCATGGAAACGATTTCTTGCCTGGTAACTGTTCTTCCTGAGGCTCTGGGTGCTTTCCAGTGACCACTGGCGCGTCCCTGGCTGGCTCGGTTAATGCGCTGACCTGTCAAACAGAAAGGTGGACTGTGTGAATTCACCCAATGACACTTTGTAAGAAAAGCTGGCTGATCCACTTTGGGGAAAACCGGCCATTTGACCCGGCTGTGAGGCACGGTTCCTCTCGGACACACGTGGGGGTCACTGTGAGTGGGATGGCCTAAAGGCAGGTTCAGCTCAATCGATGGCTTCTTGTTTTAAATTTTGAGCAGGGACGGGATGGTTAAGAGGGGGTGTGCAGAGCGGACCAACCCTGGTGCAAACCTGCCTGAATCTAAACCCAAGCCCCGGCGCTAGTCTACCATGTGACCTTGAACACTGCTTAATACCTCTCTGGTCTCCACTTCTTGCTTACGGTGAGGATAACAATTGCAAAACGGTCCGGGCTTGTAGGGAGTTGGTTGGGAGGGGTCCGAATAACCGTGGCTGTTTTTGTCACGGATTCCCACATCCACCTGTCTTATCTGCACCGATTGTCAATGGGAGCCAAGATTTCTATTGTTTCCCCCCCCAAAAGAAGATGGCCATTTGATTATGAAAGGTTGCCAGGAGAAGCATCAGGACCACTTCCCGCCGCCACCTACCCGAGAATGTACCTGTATTTCTTAACTGTGTTAACTCTGGACCCCCCGAAAAGCCTAGAGGAAGGAAGTCTAGAACTCAGAGCGGACTAGGATAGATGAGGAACGATAAAGGAGAAAGAGGGGCTCTTTACTCCCGTAAAGAGTTAGTTTCGGAAACCCACAGGGGTAATTCTACCCTGTCCTATAGGGCGGGTCACTAGGAGTCAGAACCAACTCAATGGCTGTGAGTTTGGTATTCTTAAAGAATAAATGAGATCCCCCAGCACCCAGATGATGGCCTCTCAATGCCCTGTTGCATGGGGGGCAATCGGGGCTTCTTGGAGAAGTTGACTCGGAATGGCAGGCAGGGAATGCATGGGATGATCCTGGGCAAACCTTCATCTGAGAGAGCAAGGCAATTCTGGAAGATTCTTGGAACAAGACATCTTGAAAAGACTCTGGGACCAGATCCAAAGGAGCCCGGAGCTCACCTGAAATGTGTGTGCTCCCAGGTGTTCTTTATGATCACAGGGAAAAACTGAATTCCTTGGGTCACTGTTGGAGAATCTGAGGAAACTCACTTATTTTAAAACCCGTGAGTGAAGGGAAAACAAACAAGATATGAGCCATTGTCGAAGGGACTGCGAAAGGTGAAAAATTTATTTTTAAATAGTTTTATTGATATAAAATTCACTTATATACGTTCTTTTTAATTTTTATCATATCCTTTCATAGTTAAGTTGCTTTTTTGTTTGTTTTCAGTTAAGTCGCTGTTAAGAAGAACTTTATATCTATCATTACAGTCAGTCCTAGTGCTCCCCCCGTTCATTGTTTCCTCTCCAGTCTCTCCTCCACTCTGGTCCCTATTAAACCATCGCATCAGTCATCACCTCCATGCATCCTCTCCTTTGTGCGTCGTAAACCAGGAAGCCCAACAGCAACAAAAACACAAAACCAAAAGAAATAATATAAAGGTAAAAACCTACATGCCAGCTTGATATAATGATTGCATGGATTGTTAAAATATATGTAAGAACCCCCAATAAAATGATTTATTAAAATACAAAATATTGGAAACAGATTTATCCAGAAAAAATAATAAAAACCAGGAAACCCAACAGAAACAATAAAAGAAAACAACACCAACATGAAACAGAAAGGAAAATAAATAATATAAAGATAAAATTAAGAATAAAGAGTAAGAAAAATAAAAGAAAAAATACCACCAGCAATCTTTTTTTAAAAAGTCAGAGAGTAATTTCTGTCCTGGAACAAGTGATTAATATTTAAATCTAGAGTAAATTCAGGTTGGATCAAGAGGGAGGTCAACTGGCCAGGTATCATATTACACGGGAGTTCCGTCTGTCCATCCATCATCAGGTTGACAATGCTCTCGATCTGACAGTAAAGCTGTTCTCCTCTCTTGTCCTTAGACTGTGCCAGAGGAGGATCTGCCAGAGGCTTCATCTGACTAGTTACTCGGCAGATGGATTTCGGGCTCCTACTACCCTCTGAAACCTTCTACAAATTGGGTGTTCACAATTTGAGCTCAGATGTTTTTCCCATTATCATACTACGATTTTGTTGTCACCTTTGGATCACGCGGGCAAGTATGCTTCTTCCATGTGGACTCAGCTGACGCCTCCCTTAGACGGCTGCGTGTTGAATACAAGCCTTTGTTTGAGACCCCAGACACGATTCCAATGGATAGCTGGGCACCATCTGCTTTCTTCACCACACTTTGATCGTGAGTGATCCTTTCATGAAGGCAAGTAGGGAACAGAGCCATGTGATCAGAGCTAACTGTTCTTGACTTGGGGCTAGAGTTAGGTGGGAGGCCAGAATCCATCTGCTTGTCCACATGACATGGACGGCTGCGGTTTGCTTTAGCAGCCATATTATCATTTTATGACCAAAAGCAAAATAAGCGATAACAATAAGGAAAAATAAAAAGGACTGTCAGTCACTCCCCTGGGGTATAAGGTGAGTACATTGAAAACATCAATAATTGGACACTATCTTATAAAATTAAAAAGCATGCCTTTAGTATATGACCTGGGCATCCCACTTCTGGATGACCGAGGAGAAATTAGCTAAGAGAGACGGACACATTTGCCAATTTAAAAACACTTCCCTGAGAACATTCATAGTGTTTCTCATAATAACTCAGATAATTGCTCCATTGACAGCAACTGGTGAATGCATGAATGCGATGTGGTATACTCCTACAATCATTGTTAGGTGCCCACTCATCAGTTCAACCCAGGAGTGACTGTAGGTACAGCAGAAGGAAACAGTGCCCGGCCGTGCCCCGTCCTCACCCCATTGTCATGTTGGAGCCCGCTGGCACAGCCACTGTGCTCATCCACCTAGCTGAGGGTCTTCCTCTCCTGCTGCCCTTCCACTCGATGAGGCAGGATGTCTTTCTCTCGGGACTCATCGCTCTGAACAATGTGTCCAAAGTACACAAAAGAGAGAATCTCGCGGTCCTCACTTCTAGGGAGCACTCTGACTGTTCTTCGTCCAAGACAGAGCTGTCTGTTCCATTGGCGGCCCGGGAACTTTCAACATTCTTTGCCAGCATCATAGTTCAAATGCACCCATTCTTCTTCAGTCTTCCTGTTCAATGTCCAACTCCCACATCGCAGGCACACAGGAAGCTACTGAAAATACCACGGCGGGGTCAGATGCACCCTAGTCGCCAAAGAAACAAGCCAGCTTCTCAATACTTGTTTAAGGAGCTGTATGCGGATTTTTCCCAAGGCAATGCACCTGCGCCATTTGATTCCTTGACTGCTGCTTTTGGGAGCATTGGTTGTGGATGCAAGAAAAACAGGACCCTTGACAGCTTCGATCTTTTCTCCAATTATCATGATGTTGGCTAAAGGGCCAGTTGTGAGGACTTGGGCTTTCTTTAGGACCCTGGCAGGAGTGTCAGGAAACTGCAAGGTCACTGGTTCAAACCCACCAGCCACTCCATGACGAGTTTATTGTTCTTCATATAGCACAGTGTAACAACAAGTTACATACTATATGTTCCACTTATGTGGCATTCTAGAACGAAAAAAAAATGGCATTATATTGGATTAGGTAATGGTGTCTTGGATTTCCCCAAACCAACATGCAATGAAAGGAAAAAGAAATAGGCTTATTCTGCGGGGGCTGATCAACACGCTCTGAAGCAGGCAGCAGTGAGGGCTGCAAAGCCCTGAGAAGGCTGCAAAGCCACTGGCGTGTACACCTTGAACTTGTGGGAGGTACCTGGTGGCACAGTGGTTAAGTATCCAGCTGCCAACCATATTTTATTTGTGGATCGATCTTTCAGTCTTAACGCGTGCTATAATGGAAACATTTCTCTCTCTAGTTTTCACACTCTCTTAGGACTGAAAAGAGAAAGGAAAATGTAGGCTTGTGGCATTCTGTAATGCTCACCTTCCCGGCACCATTGCTGAAGACAAAACGGGTACATACCTAATGTGGTGAAGAAAGAGGATGGCATCCAACTATTACAAGCTACAGCGTCTGAGTCTTAAAGGCTGGAAGTTCAACAAACGGCCATCTAGCAGGGAAGCAACAAAGCCCACATGGAGGAAGCACACCAATCCGTGTGATCATGCGGTGTCAACAAGATCAGGTATCAGGCATCAGAAGACCCAAAACAACCAACCATTTTGATGCAAACGAGAGGGTCTGAATGGAGACCTAAAGCCCATCTGTAGACAATTGGACATCCCCTCACAGAAGGGTCACAAGGAAGGAACGAGCCACCCAGGTGCAGTATGTCACCGACGAAACACACAACATTCCTCTAGTCCTTTAACGCTTCCTTCCCACCCCCCCACTATCGTGACCCCAGTTCTATCTTACAAATCCAGCTAGACCAGAGCATGTACACTGGTACAGATAAGAGATCTGGACACATGGAATCCAGGACAGATAAACCCTCAGGACCAATAATGAGACTAGTGATACCATGAGGGTAGGGAGAAGATGGGGGGATAAGGGAGAGACAGGGGGAAGTGATTTCAATGATGACATATAACTCCACCCCCACCCCCACCCCAGGGGGATGAACAGAAATGTGGGTGAAGGGAGACTGCGGCTGGTGTAAGATATGAAAATAGAAATGATTTATAAATTAAGAGTTCACAAGGTGGGAGGATGGGAGGATAGGGAGAGAGGAGAGGGAAAGAAGCTGATACCAAGGGTTCAAGTAGAAAGAAAATATTTTGGAAATGATGGCAACCTGTGTACAATTGTGCTTGATACAACTGATGTATGGATTGTTATAAGAGCTGTAGGAGCCCCCAATAAAACGATTAAAAAGAGAAAGAAGAAAAAATGCAGGTTCGGCGAACAGAAAACTCACCCGAAAGTCCAAATTCACGGCCATCGAGTCTTTCCTGATTCAGAGCGACCCTGGAGGACAGAAGGAAACTGCCCCTGGGTGTGTGTTTCCGAGGCTGTAACTCCTTATGGGAGCAGGGTGAGTCGGCAGTTCAAACTCACCAGCCGCTCTCCTGGAGGAAGATGAGGCAGTCTAGGTCCAGAAAGAGGTACTGCCTGGGACAGACAGCCTGTGGGGAAGTGTACCACCATCCTACAGGGTGGCTATGAGTCGGACTCAACTCAAGGGCACCTGGCTCCAACCCCACCTCTGCCGTCCACTGCGAGGGGAAATGGGGAAATATGCGGGAAGGTCGTAGCCAGGCCTGGCATACTGTAAGCACCTGGCAAAGGGCACCGCACGAACACCATGACTCAAGTGCCTGGCGCTGTGCTGAGAACTCAGGCCAGGTGAGGATGCAGCTATGGGGACAGGGAATTGGAATCCACAGGTGCGGATGGAAACATACAGGTTTCCCCCATTTCATTCTTACATGGAAACTCGGTTTGGAGTGTCGGGAGGCAAACTTGACTCATGTAGCAAAGCTTGACTCTCCAGTAGGGGATAAATACAGCGAGGACGCCCCAGTGTGGGAATGACCACAAAGGTCTAAGACACACTCCATTCACGGGGTTCGAACTGCCGACCTGTGGTTAGCAGCTCAACCCACAGCTCTGTCCCTCCAGGGCACCATGTCAGTGGATATGGTTGGGCTGCTTAACTCTGATGGAGGCATTGGATGAATGTGTGAGAAAAGAAATGGAAATGCCATTCATTATAGTTTGTTAGAGTTGAAAGATCTATCTTAAAATATAGTATTTTAGAAGCTGTGTTACTTGTTTTCTGATTAGGAAATTGTCTTTTTTTTTTTTTACATTTTATTAGGGGCTCATACAACTCTTATCACAAACCATACATATATGTACATCAATTGTATAAAAGCACATCCGTACATTCTTTGCCCTAATCATTTTTAAAGCATTTGCTCTCCACTTAAGCCCTTTGCATCAGGTCCTCTTTTTTTCCCCCTCCCTACCCGCTCCCCCCTCCCTCATGAGCCCTTGATAATTTATAGATTGTTATTTTGTCATATCTTGCCCTATCTGGAGTCTCCCTTCCCCCCTTCTCTGCCGTCTGTCTCCCAGGGAGGAGGTCACATGTGGATCCTTGTAATCGGTTCCCCCTTTCTAACTCACTCACCCTCTACTCTCCCAGTATCGCCCCTCACACCCCTGGTCCTTAAGGTATCATCCACTCTGGATTCCCTTATACCTGGTCCCTTTGGCACCTCGTGATCGCACAGGCTGGTGTGCTTCTTCCGTGTGGGCTTTGTTGCTTCTGAACTAGATGGCCGCTTGTTCACCTTCAAGCCTTTAAGACCCCAGACACTATCTCTTTTGATAGCCAGGCACCATCAGCTTTCTTTGCCACATTTGCTTATGTACCCGTTTGTCTTCGGCAATCATATCATGGAGGTGTGCAGCCAATGATATGACTTTTTGTTCTTTGATGCCTAATAACTGATCCCTTCGGGACCACGTGATCACACAGGCTGGTGTGTTCTTCCATGTGGGCTTTGTTGCTTCTGAGCTAGATGGCCGCTTGTTTATCTTCAAACCTTTAAGACCCCAGACACTATCTCTTTTGATAGGTGGGCACCATCAGCTTTCTTCACCACATTTACTTGTTCACCCACTTTGGCTTCAGCAGTTGTGTCGGGAGGGTGAGCATCTTAGGATGCCAATTTAATAAAAGAAAGTATTCATGCATTGAGGGAGTGCTTGAGTAGAGGCCCAAAGGCCTCTGCCACCTTAATACTAAATCTATAAATATAGACACATAGATCTATTTCCCCATCCTCATATATATATTTGCATGTACATGTCTTTGTCTAGACCTCTATAAATGCCCTTTGACTCCTAGCTCTTTCCTCCATCTCCCTTAACTTTCCTCCTGCCCTACTACCATGCTCCGTCCCTACCTGGGTTACAGCTATACATCTTCTTTACGTAACCTTACCCTTGTGGTGTTAACAAACACAGGGACAAGGGAACAACATGGGACCCAAAATGGTAGTGAGGGGGGAGTGGCAGGCCTGGTAGGGAATGATCAAGGAAATTGTCTTTTATGGCCCAAAGAAAGAAAAATACAGGTTTATGGAGCACAAAACTCACCCCAAACCCTCCCACAAACTCACTGGCCAGCAAGTCAATTTCAACTCACCTTGACCCTACAGGACAGTGGAACTTGCCCTCTGGGTTTCTGAGGCTGTAAATCTTCAAGGGGCGAGAAAGCTTCCTTTTTCTCCTGAGCAGGAAGCTCCAGAGGACAAAAGGCCGGCCTTCCAGAGTCAGAGGGAGGAAGGATCGCAGTGAGCAATCACCTAGGCTGTCTGAGCATGCTCACCCGGAGGCCGGGAGGCTCACCCTTTGTAAGCTCCCGACATTCCACCCAACCAAAGATGCTGCAACGGGAACAGTCGCAAGGGTGGCACCGGGCCGGGCAATGTTTGCTTCTGTCGTGCTGAGGGTCGCTATGGGTGCAACAGCTATGTTGTTTGGTGTCTTGATGGCGCCTAACCCACCTTCCATTGTAAACCAAACTCCAACTGCAGAGATGCTAAATGTGAATCCCAGTACCCCTTACCACACCACCACCACCACCACCACCACCACCACAACAACAAAACCCTGTGAAACCTACAGCTGCCTCACGTCCTTTGGACATCAGGAAGGAGCCGTCCCTGGGAGAAAAGAACATAGTGATTATTAAAGGTAGGGTGAGTGAAAAAAATGAAGGCCCTTGACAAGGTGGATTATGCGGTGGCTGGAACCGTGGAGCCCAACAGAACAAGGATCTGCGATGGTCCCAGACTGGGTAGCGTTTCATCCTGCTGTGCCTGGGGCTGCCAGGTGTTGGAGTCACCTGTGCTCTGTGGCACTTACCAACACAGAACTGTGCCGCACAGAGTGAGCCCGAGTGTAATCGGGAACACCAGTTAAAAATGAATCAATATGTGTTCAGTAGATGTTCATAACTCGGGAAAGCCAGGTGTTCGCCTTACCTAAGAACTCTGTGCTTTCTGGACAAATTGCCTTTCGGGTGGTGACTGTTCTAATACAACAAAGGATAGAGAAAGAGAAGATGTAGTCAGGATCGATACAATCACCAGCAGACTCGATACTCAAGTTCCAACCGACCGTATCAAGGGCCATGGTCTTGCTCCTTGGTTGGTTGGTTTTTCACATCTCATTGTTAGTCACATTGCAACGTGTAGTCTGCTGATTCTACCATTCTCTGAGTCCCACCTGCAGGCAGTCAACGATGGAATCTGGAAAGATAGTGATTGTGACCGGCATAAAAATGAAAACTTACGAAGAAGGAAAGCCACAAGAGGGAACTCTTTAACTCTGTAACAATGTGTGGTCAAGTCACTAGATTGGCTGCTCTCCTTGTTGCCATCAAACCAGACAAAAGACTGCCCGGTCCCTGGGCGCACTCCCCATCATCATGTCGAAGTCCACGGCTGCAGCCACTGCGTCAGTCCCTCTCGTCTCGGGTCTTCCTCTGTCTAGTTGAAAGAAAACCTTGGTAAATCCAGAGCTACCTGTTCAACACCCGACAAACACCACACCTGTACAACACCCGACAAACACCACACCTGTACAACACCCGACAAACACCACACCTGCACAATACACGACAAACACCACACCTGTACAATACCTGACAAACACCATACCTGTACAATACCTGACAAACACTACACCTATACAATACCTGACAAACACCACACTTGCACAATACACGACAAACACCACACCTGTACAATACCTGACAAACACCATACAATACCTGACAAACACGACACCTATACAATATCTGACAAACACCACACTTGCACAATACACGACAAACACCACACATGTATTGGCTCCTTTAGATCTGCAACCATCCTGGGAGATGCTTCTTCAAGGTGAACTCTACTCTCATCCAACTAATTTCCCTAAAACAAAACTAAGCTCACGACCATCGAGCCAATTCTGACTCACGGTGTCCCTATGGGACTGGGTAGACCTGCCCATGTGGATTCTGATACTGTAGAAAGCCTCATCTTTCTCCTGCAAAGCATGTGGTGGTTTTGAACTGCTGACCTTGTGGTTAACAGCCCAACCAGTAACCACTACACCACCAGGGCTCCATAACAAACTATAATACTCATCCACTTCCCAGGGGTTACCCTTTACCCCAATCAAGGGACCCCCCCCCCTCTGACTTTGCTCTAACACAAATCCTTACTCTACAACCTAACCCTAAAAGCAGCTGTGTCTTAATACCAACACTAACACCACCACCAACTCTACATCACCCTAAACCACAACCCCCCCCAAAAAGAACCCCTTTGCCATTAAGTTGACCCTGTCCTGTGGTGACCCCATGGGCTACAGGGACAGCTAATCTCCTCAGTCGTAATCTCAGTGGAAATAGAACTCCAAGCCCTTCTTTTTTTCAACAATTTTGTTGGCACGCAGTTCACACAACATACAATGCAGTAGTTCAATCACATCAAAGGGTTGGACAGTCACCACCACAACCTCCCCTGCCAGGCCCCCAGTTACTGTCTCCATAGCTTGATCTATCCTGAATTTCATATACAGAAAAACATTAAAAACAAACCGACAAAATTAACAAGACTACCAGAATATAACAGATAAAAACTTCAAATGAAAGCAGAAAATATTAAAAGCTAGAACAACTTTTAAAGGATAAAGGAGATCAAATAAGTAATAGGGTGTTAAATTTTAACTGCATCTTCAACAATCACTTTCCAATGCTTTCTGCCTGGTAGCAAGGCTGTCCACATCCTGGTACCTGGCCAGAGGGGATTCACCAGGGGCTTACTCCATGGGTTTGGTTTGGTTTTTTAGCTTTATATCTTTATATTTTACTTTGTTTTTATTAATAAATAATTTTGTTGGGGGTTCTTACAGCTCTTATAACAATCATACATCCATTGTATCAAACACATTTGTACATATATTGCCATCATCATTTTCAAACATTGTCTTTCTGCTTGAGCCCTTGGTATCAGCTCCTCTTTTTTCCCTCCCTCCCCCACCATCCTGTACCCTGATAAATTATAAATTATTATTATTTTCATAGCTTGAATCTTCTGCTGTCTCCTTTCACGCACGTTTCTGTTGCTCGCCCCGCCCCCCTCCGGGGGTAGAATTTTTAAAAAACTGGAACAACTTTAAAATGAGTCAAAGGGATCTCAAATAGTAAGATATTACATTTTAACCTAACTACTACGTCGGCCATAATCGACTTTACAATGCCCTCTGTCTGATAATGAGCTATTCACATCTCTCAACTGTGACGGGAAGGGATTCACCAGAGGCTTAATCCATGTGTGGACCCTGCAGACGAATTTGGGGCTTCCGCTGTCAGCCATAACCTTCTGTGGATGTTCACAGGTATTCGTAATTGAAGCTCTGATACCATTCCCTCCTGAAGATTTGGATTATATAATTTGTTATTTTTTAAAACAGATGTTAGTGTGTGGGGGTGAGAGGTTACATAGATTAGGATCTGATTAAACAATGTCTACACATGTTGTTCAATGGCATTGGCTACATTTTTTACATTATGTAAACTCGCTCTCAGTGGTTTTTTGACATATGAGTCACAAATCATGCACTCCGGGTCTTTCTTCCACTGCAACACAGAAAGGGTTTGCGTCTCCGGCCTCAGGGTTGATGTGTGGTGCCTTTCATCTCTGTGTAAGGATGGGCATAGGAGCCTCAACACGATGTGGCCAGGATCCCGTGTCCTGAAAACACACAGCAGAGGGTCCATCTCCGAATGTCTGCTGGCCTGTCTGCTCTCCAGGGAACCTCAGCCAATGGATGCGGCCACAGGCTACAGGACAGGGCCCAGAACCGAGCTGGGGACAGAGCCTAGGGGCACCCTTGCCAGCAGGCAGCATGTGCCGTGTACCATGTGCTGGCAGCACCCAGGATCACTGCTCACACAGAGCATGTCAGCACCCAGACCCCAGCAGGGGAGAAGGGCCTGAAGGTAAGAGGGCACTCCCAGGGGTGTGGGAAGGGACAACCCAGGATACTGCAGTATCATCCACTTTCCATTTCCCCTGCCTCACTGGGTCCTCCGACCCCCATCACCGGCCCAGTCCTGGAGGAGCTGGGCCCCAAGTACCAGCTGACACCTTCTCTTAGTGCTAGAGGTAGCCAGGCTATGCCTGTGTTAGTCCGGGGAGACTAGAGAAACAAATTCATGGACACTCCCATGCGTATAAGAGAGAGTTTTATATCAAAGAGTAATTGTACATTAAGAAAACATCCCAGCCCAGTCCAGATCAAGTCCATAAGACCGAGATTAGCCCATATGTCTGATATCAGTCTATGAAGTCCTCTTCAGACTCTCATGAAACACATGCAATGATGCTGAGTGCAGGAAGATCACAGGCCAGTGGGTGGGAAGTCTGGTGGATCCAATGGCGTTGTAAGCAACTCAGCACTGGCAGGGGTCTCCTCGTGGCTCCTCCAGGTCCCAGGTCCCAAAGTCTATCAGCGTAGTGCCATGTGTCTCCTCAGTAGAGCGTCTCTGGGGGAGTGAGCAGAGAGAGAGAGTGTCTCCCACCTCCAAGGAGGAAATAACGAAATTCCCAGAATCCTCAGGGGAAGGCCATGCCCACACAGAGGCCTCATTGGTTATATCCTGATTGGCAGGCCTTCACTCTTAATCCTCAAATTGACACTAGATTATGTAACTACCACAATGTGGCTCTACTTGGCCAGCCCCAAGCTGGTTTCCAGTGTACCTGTGTCATCAGGCTTCCAGAGACAGGACACTACCAGAGAAAGCACTAGCTGATGGAATTAACCACAACCACATCTGGGGTCCACTTCTACTGACAATTTCCAAACTGGACAAGGGGCAAGATGCGGACAAGGACTGCCCCGTCTCACCCTGCAGCTTGTAAATGTGCAACTTTCAGTGTGTTGTCAAGTCTTCCAGCTCCAGAGTCCCTGTCAGGGTCCAGAAGGCAGGCACCAGGTCCAATCATCCTTTCACCTGCCATGTCACTCCACCAAGGGGCTCAGCCCCCACCTCTAGTCTGCTTACTTCTGAGCCCCTGCTAAGAGTATGCATATTTACTAGACTCCAAGTGCACAGAGGAGGCACGCTGGTGGCGCAGTGGTGACGGACACAGCGCTCTGCAGGGCAGAGATGCAGCAGTCTGCTTCCCTGCCGTGAGGTGCCCTCGATGGTACTGCCCCCTTGAACGAATACCCGCCCGGACCTGTGCCATCCCCACAATGTTGTTATGTGCCCGCTCACTGCTGCAGCCACTGTCTCTGCCCATCTCCTCCAGGGCCTTCCCCTGGTTGCTGATTCCCTGCGGGCAAGATGTTGCTTTGCAGGGATTGGTCCTTCCCGACAACATGACCAAAGTCTCCTCCCCGCTCCTCCTCAGGAGCATTCCGGCTGCTCTTCTTTCAAGACAGATGGGTTTGTTCTTCTGGCCGGCAATCTTCTTTGCCAACACTTTAATTCAAATGCACCCATCCCACCTTGGTCTTCCATATTCATGACTATTCCATATTCATAGGCAGTTTTACATATGCATATGAAGGGACTGAAAATACCATGGCTTGGGTCAGGCCCACCTTAGTCCTCAGAGTGACATGTTTGCTTTTGAACACTTTTGCTTTCAAAATTCACTGCCATAGAATTATTGCCAACTCGTAGTGACCCTAGAGGGAAAGGTGGAACTGCCCCTGTGGGTTTCCGAGACCGTCACACTTTATGGGAGTAGAAAGCCCAGTATTTCTTCCACGGAGCAGCTGGTGGTTTCAAAGAGCCGACCTTGTGGTCAGCAGCCCAGTGCTCTCAGGGCTCCTCTAACAAGAGCTCTTTCCGAAGATTTGCCCGGTGCAATCATGCAGCCTTTGATTTCGTGAAGGCTACTTCCGTGAGCCTTGGTTGTGGACCCAAGTGAAATGAACCCCGTGGAGGTCTATTGATCCATTTATGAGGCTGGTTTGTCCTTAGAATCCTTCAACATTGCCACTTGAGGCTTGGCTTATTTTCCCTTCAGCTCTTTTCGTCCGGGAAATGCTGAGCGTAGCCTTCCCTTCTGGCAAACAACACGAGTCAGAATTGACTGAGTGGCAGGGGGTTTGGGCTCTGGGGCTACTTAACGCCCTTATTCTTATGCAGTGATCACTAGACTTTCCAGCCATAGACTTATGGAGCTCACACTTCGCTCCTGTGCATCCATACAAAGGAAAATTCAAACAAGATACATTTGTTTCCCTCTAAAGGGCAGAGTAAGTCTCTGCAGGATGTAGTCTCAAGTGTTTACAGGAAGCTTGGCGGTCTGTTTTCCCATTTACTAACATCCTCTGGCCTAGTGCTTACCAGTTGGGCTGCGAATCACAAGGTCTGAAGTTCAAAACCCGCCAGCTGCACCGCAGGATAAAGAAAGGGCTTCCTATTCCCCCATAAAGTTACTATCTCAGAAACTCACAGGGGCAGTTCTCACCTGCCTTAAAAAAATCATTTTATTGGGGTTCGTACAGCTCATGATGGACGTCAAATTTTACCACCTATCAAGTTTGTACCTCTGTCAGGGAAGCCAGCCCCTAACAAATCATCACAGGCCCTGCAGGCATAGTTGTGCAATTGTACAGTGATAATATATAAAGATTTTAGTAAAGTCATAGAGAATGAGAGAGGACAGAGTAAAATGAAGGAGTCAGAAAACCTCCCTCCTCCACTCTCTCTTCCCTCCCTCATGAACCCTTGATCATTTATAAATTATTAATCTTTCATGTCTAATACTGTCCAATGTCTCCTTCACCCACTTTTCTGTTGTCCGTCCCCCTGGGAGGGAGCTATATGTAGATCATTCTCCCCCCACTATTCTCCTGGTATCACTACTGTCCATATTGGTCCTGAGAGGTTTGTCTGTCCTGGATTCCGTGTTTCCAGATCTTATCTGTACCTGGTTACATGCTCTGGTCTAGCCGGATTTACAAGGTAGAACTGGGGTCGTAATAGTGTGGTGGTGGTGCTGGTGGTGGTGGGGTTGGTTTGAAGCGGTAAAGAACTAGAGGTACGTCGTATGTTTCATCGGTGCTACACTGCACCCTGACTGACTCGTCTCTTCCTTGTGACCCTTCTGTGAGGGGCTGTCCAATTCTCACCTGTCTTACAGGGTTGCTATGAGCTGCTGCCAACTTGATGGCAGCAAGTTTGGATTTGGCGGAGGGTCATCTTCTGGGCCATCAGGGTTTTTACACGAAGCGTTTCACAAGGGGCTCCTGCTGTCTCCACAGCAAGTTCTGGGCAGGACTGCTCTGTGCCCCACTCTGTCGACGCAAAGACTGAGCATCATGGAAAGGAAGGACCTGTCCAAGCTAACACCGACAAGAAGCTTGGCCAGAGAGAGCCCTGGGGGAGATTCCATGGTAACACGTGCTCCTCCCCTAGTGGGGTGTCTGCGGGGAAAGAAAGTAAGCTTTCAGATGGCCAGGTTTGGGGTTTGGTCACCATGGCACTGAGAGACAATGAACAGAAATGATCAATAGAGCAAAGACTGAAGTCGCCCAGGATTTCATCTTACTTGGATCCACCCACACTCAATGCTCAGGGAAGCAGCCTTCAAGTAATCAAAGGACACCTGCCATTGGGTACAGCTACTGCACAAGACCCCTTTAAACTGCCGAAGAGCAAGGATGTCACTCGGAGGACTAAGGTGTGCCTGACCCAAGCCGTGGTGTTTTCAACCCCTTCCTATGCTGACTAGGGAAGATCAAAGAAGAACCAGCGCCCTTAAAGGATGGCGCTGGTGGAGATGAGAGTATTATAGGCTGCAAGATGAATAAACTGTCTGGGAGGAAGTACAGCCAGCATGCTGCTTGGAGCAAAACTGGTGAGATGCCGTCTGACGTGCTTGCGGGGAGATCAGTCCCTGGAAAGGGGCATCCAGCTTGGTCAAGGAGAGGGTCAATGAAAACAGGAAGCCCTCAAGGGGACCGAGCGACACAGTGGCTGCAACAACAGGCTTAGACAAGACACCGTTTTGAGAATGCTTTAGGACCAAACAGTACTACTGTCTGTTGTAGATGGGGGTCGCTGTGGGTATAGGGCTGCTAACCACAAGGTCAGTAGTTCAAAAGCACCGACCACTGCTCGGAAGAAAGACAATGCTTTCTACACCCAAAAAGAGTTACAGTTTCAGAAACCCAGAGGGCACTTCCACTCTGTCCCGTGGGGTCATTATGAGTCAGAATGGGCTCAGCAGCAGTTAAGATTATTTTGGGGGGGGGGTCTGAAGGAAGGACGGCATCCAACAACAAAAAGAACAACATCTGCTATGTCCTTACATCAAGATGAGTCATCCCCCAGGGTCTCCTTATCTCCATGGAAAATAAAGATAATGTCAGTCCAGTAGACTTTAAACCTCTCTAAAGATAAAATGCTCTCAGGACCCCTATCTTCTCCTTCCTTTAGAGAGGGCCAAGGTTAACTTCACAGACAAGCAGAACATGTATACAATGACTTGGACTTAGATGTGTTTAGGGCTATAGAAGATGCTGAGTCTGAGCACCTGTCCCCTCCCCCTCCCGGGCCACCATTCCTTGTCCAGACTCCCCAGGTGAGAGGCTGTTGGTGCTCCTCTTTCAACCTATACTGGCTTTCACACTGGATCGACCCCTTCTGTGTACCAGGAACCCTGGTGTATGAGGGGCGACAAAGTGAACTGCCAGCTGATAACGGCTGTTTGAAGCCCCAGCGGCTTCATGGGAGAAAGATGAGGCTTTCTGCACCCATGAAGAGTTACGGACTCGGAAGTCCACAGGGGCGGTTCTGCTCCGTCCCACAGGGTTGCTTTGAGTCAGACCTGACTCAATGTCCCTGAGTCTGGAGTTTCTGTGTCCCAGCAATCAATCTCACAGTCCTGAGCAAGCACTTGGGCTCTGAGAGCCTGAAGGTTTCCCCACCACCTGGATCAGACGGCTGTGAATCAGTGACGGTGGGCTTGGAGATGAGGTCTGGCTGTTTGCAGATCTTTCGGTACACTCTGCTGTGACATCAAGGTGACCTTGCTCAGGAAGGTCGGATGACGGCAGAACAGCCTTTGGCAAGAACATTCCCAGTATGTTGTTAGGATACGAGGATCTGCCGACACAGTTCAAACGGGCTCTCTGCATGGGAGTTACAAGTCCAGTGACTCCCTATGACTAAGATGATGTGTGTGACTCCAAAATGTGTGTGTGTGTGTGTGTGTAAAAGTTCAAAAAACAAACTCACCTCTATCAAGTTGATGGTGATTCATAGTGACCCTATGAGACAGGGTAGACCTGCCCCTGTGAGTTTCTGAAAGTAACTTTTAAGGGGAAGAGAAAGCCCTGGTCTTTCCATCTTTCTCCTGTGGCTGGATGGCTGATTTGGACTGCTTCCCTTTCGGTTAGCAGCCTAATACCTAACCACTACACCACCAGGGCTCCAATAGATGGATGGATAAGTGGCTCAGTGGATGGATGGGCACATGAGTGGGTGGACAAGCAGGCAGAAGGACAGACAGATAGATGTATAAATAGAGATAGACAGAGCAAGCAAGTGCATGCACCCAAGTGGCAGTGATTATGAGCTAGAATTGGAGTTGGCAGTGAGATATGTATATTATATTTTAAAAAAATCTGTGTCATCTAGTCTATTTCAACTCATGGTGACCCCAAAGGGCAGGAGAGAATTGTAGGTTTCTGAAACTCTTATAGCAGAATGCCTCATCGCTCTCCCCTGGAGTGGCCAGTGGCGCCAAACTGTTATCCTGGCAGGATACAGGCCAATGCTTAGCCTACGGCCTAGCGTTGTGGGCATGATAGGTAGATTGGGGTCTGGAAATATCTTTAAGTCCGATCTCCAAGAGGGCAGGGGTGTTTGGGTAGTTACTATTCCTCCCTGCACCTTGATCTGTTCGGAGGCCAACTGCTCCATCTTCCCTCTGCGGAGTAGCTGGTGGGGTTTGAAGCACTACACGGTGCTATAGAGGGCTAAGCAGCGGGCGACAAACCCCAAAGTGAGTGGTTCAAAACCACCAACTGCTCCACAGGGAAAGATGAGGCTGTCTGCTCCCAGGTGGATTTACAGCCTTGGAAACCCCCCCGGCCAGTGCTGCTCTGACCTGCAAGAGTCCCCTGAGTGGGAACCTGGGATCTCCTCCATGGAAGTGGGTTGTTTGTTGTTCGCAGCCTAGCTCCCTGAACTTCACTCTTAGTAGCTGGATCTAGGAATGACCTGGTTTGGGCCACGTGATTCAGCCCCTCTTCCTGTGGTCTGTCTTGGGAAAGAGGAGAGGTAGGCATGAAGGGGCACTTGGATTCAGTTGTATTAAGAATTAAGTTTCCTGGAGAAGCTGAGAGGCCACGGTGGATGTGGGAGGAAGACACGGCTTTTAGCAAGAGCCCCGCCCTCTCAGCAAATGACTCCCTTTCTCAGTGTTCCCATCTGTCGGACTCACCGTCCATCAGTCAATTCCAACTCAGAGCGGCCCTGCTCTTAGGGTTTCCGAGGTGGTAAGTCCTTTTCGAATCGCAGCGGCCTCCGCTTTCTCTCGGGGAGCAGCGGTGGGTTCTCACTATCTGGCTTCGGGCAGGTAACCGTGGCGGAATCCAAGCCAAGTTGAGTGGCGGGTGATGTGCAGGAAGAAAAGGTCTGTGGGAAGGTGTGCTCTGGTGGGCGCTGTCCCAGGGTGGACCCCGGAGGCCCCAGCTTTCCATCTCTAAGACCTTGAGCAAGTCTGCTTTCCCTGAGCCTCGGTTTCCCCATCAGTAAAGCTGAGCAACTAGTTCCTGCCTGGCCTCTTGCCTCCCTCTGAGAATCAAGAGACGTGGTAGAGAACTGTCCTCCCAAAGCAAGGCATGTTACCCTGGGCCACTGCCCGGGTTAGAACCTGGGTCTTTGGTAAGCAGCTGGCAAAACGCAGCGGTTGTTATCTACGCCCAGATGGAGTTATCTAGGCTTCTTTTTAAAAAATCATTTTACTGGGGGCTCATACAGCTCTTATCACAAGCCATCCATCCATCCATTATGTCAAGCACATTTTTACATTTGTTGCCATCGTCATTTTCAAAACATTTTCTTTCTACTTGAACCCATGGTATCAGCTTCTCATTTTTCCCCCTCCCTCTCCCACCCTCCCTCCCTCTGGAACCCTTGACAATTTATAAATTATTTTTTTCATGTCTTATACTGACTTAGGTCTCTCTTCACCCACTTTTCTGTTGTCCATCCCCCTGGAAGGGGGTTATCCGTAGATCATTGTGATCAGTTCCCCCTATCTCCCCCCACCTTCCCCTTACCCACCTGGTATGGCTCCTCTCATGATTGGTTCTGAGGGCTTTATCTGTCCTGGATTCCCAGTGTTTCCAGCTCTTATCTGTACCCGTGGATATGCTCTAGATAGCCAGATTTGTAAGGTAGAATTGGGGTCATGATAGTGGGGGTGGAGGGGGATCAGTAAAGATCTAGAGGAGCTTGACACAATGGATGGATGGATGGCTTGTGATAAGAGTTGTACCAGCCTCCAATAAAATGATTTTAAACAAAAGAACTAGAGGAGAGTTTTATCTAGTCTTCCTGATCCTTCCATGGGTGACATCCTTAATGGAGGGTGTGGAGTGGCTAGGGGCTTCAATGGGCTAATCAAAACCTACAGCCACTGAGCTCGTTCCAACTCACAGGGACCAAATAAGGCAGGGCAGAACTCCCCTGTGGGTTTACAGGCAGAGAGAGGCTGGCTGGTGGGTTCAAACTGCTGACCTTGCGGGTAGCAGCTCCACGTGTGATCGCTGCACCTCAACACAGGGGGTCATCACTGTCCTGCCGAGGTTGCAAAAGACTGAGTTCAGAGATGCTTCCTGATTCGGAAGTGTCAGAGCTGGAGTCAGTTCGAGGCCAAGTTCTGAACTTCCAGCCATCCCACTACCCGTGACAGAAGCAGGCCCTATCACCCCACCCCCCACTCTCAGGGGTGATGCGACAATTAGCATTGCAATTAGATTTAGAATGCTGAAAATGGTCCCCGTATGATCGATGCCACAGTGGATACAGTTGGAAACCCCCAGACACTCCATGCGGGGAAGGCTGAGTCTCAGAAACTCACAGGGGCAGTTCTACCTTGTCCTGTAGGGTCGCTATCAGACGGTGCGACTCGGCAGCAAGGAGTTGTTTGAATGGTGGCGGGATCATTGGGAGAAGCATCATGAGGCTGGCCGGACACTTTGAGGAATACCATCGATGTCCCTGAACGGTCCACGTCGGGGCTGTGGAATTTGAGCCTGTTTACTATATATAGTTTTACCTCCCAAAAGGTGGTGGCTTACCCACCAACAGTGTCCAACACAGATGTGGTTTCCAAGAGCCATGCTTCTGAAGTCTCGGATCCTGGAACAGGTCTTGTCTGGGCACCTCTGCCCATCCTTGAGCCAGGTTCTGGCTTCCTCTGCTCCTGGGACAGATCTCCTGGGAGAAGGTGCGTGCTGTATCTTCCAGACACAAGCCGAGCACACCCAAGAAAGCTTCAGCGGATAAAAGGCAGACTCCCTGGGGACACAGTGCCTCTGGCCGGCCAGTGCCCTACCCTGGAGGACTAAGGGCGTTCCATCCTGATCTGTCCATCCTCCGGTTTAAAGGTGATTGGCGGCCTGCTTGGGTTCTCAGATGTGGCTGAGTAGTGTGGGATCACACTGACCCGCATGGTGGGAACGCGCAGACAAGGTGGGCATGCACGGAGTCAGCCGGCTCCTGAGTGTCCAGGCTGCACTGACAGATGGACCCTCCTCCCCCCTCAGCCTCTATAACTATTTTGGGAGCTCACCCACTGGGTTTAATTATCACCCCCTTGCTAATGGTCTTTGTGGACCTGCTGGGAGATCCAGAAGCAAGTGAGGAGGGGGCCACAGGGGTAGGAACAAAGAACTGTATGCAGGCTCACGGTGCCTGGGCCAGTGGTTCGCCATGGGAAATGCCAGCTGAGTTGGACAGGTGGAGGTCAGCGGTGTCATTACGGGGAGGCAGGGTGACGCTGTCAGATGGGGTGTCAAACCTTTGTGACATGCTGCAGCAAACATTCATTATGCAATTTATTTGAATTTTTTAAAAATAAAAGACCCCATCATTGGTTTTAACAACAAAAACATTGTATACAAGCTCATCTTGCTTGGATTGATATTCCTACGAGGCTAGACGTGCACGCTAACACTCTCTGAACTGCTGACAGTGCTAGGTCAGAACTGTTTTTCTAACCCACTGACTAGTAGCCCTTCAATCATGTGGCTTCACCTGTCAGTGCTCCAAGCACCCACAGCTGTTTTTGTTATTGCTGCTGGTGGCGTGGGCTAGGCATTGGGCTATTAACCACAAGGTTGGTGGTTCAAACCCACTAGCCACACTGAGGGGAAACAATGACGCTTTCTGGTTCTGTAAAGGCTTATGGCCGCAAAATCCATATGAGTGGAGAGCGTACCCCATCCTGTGGGATTGCTATGGGTTGGAATCAACTCGATGGCAGAGAAGGGGGGGTTATTGTGATTGATTTTGTCAAATTTTCTAGTGGTCAGCTACAATAGTATGGTCATTTGTATTTGCAAACCAGTAACAAAAACCAAACACTTTTTTATTTTTTTGGAGACTGAAGGATTCAATAAAAAGGAGAGAAATAAAGGCTTTCTGCTTAGTTACTATTAATGTTGTAATTCAATGGAGATTTTCCAAACCAATTTTGTTAGTATTCCTATAATCAAAGAAATAGTATATTTAAACAGTGTACATCTGTACACACCAATATTACTCACATATTCTGTGACTAAAATTGACAGTAAACATTACTACGGATTTTGTGGGAGCCCTGGTGGCTTAGTGGGTCACACCAGATCACAAGATCACCAGTGGATCACACCAGATCAGCAGTGGGTCATGCCAGATCACAAGATCAGCAGTGGGTCACACCAGATCAGCAGTGGGTCGTGCCAGATCACAAGATCACCAGTGGGTCACACTAAATCACAAGATCAGCAGTAGGTCACACAAGATCAGCAGTTCAAAACCACCAGTTGTTCCACAGGAAAAAGATGAAGTTTTCTACTCCAGTGCAGATTGACAGTCTCAGGAACCCCGGGGCAGTGCTATGCTGTCCTATATTGTGGCGCTGAGTGGGAACTGACCAGAAGGCAGTTTTGAAGGATGCTTATGATTCGGCACAGGGGGAGGTTCATGGGGTGGGAGGTGACACTGAGTCACCTTATGGAGTGACAGACATCAACCTGGTAAACCACTGTTGGTGGTAGCAGGGAAAGGAAGAGGAAACAGAAGCAGCAAAGGCTCAGAGGCTGAGCAAGGCAGGGCATATTCTGCCCGAGAGGCTAGGGTTCTGGCTGGTGGTTGCTGGCCCCCAAATGAAGATGGTTAGTGGGAGCCAGGGAACAAAGGACTTGCTTGCCAGCCAGAGAAGCTGGACCTCACACCTGTGTAGAAGAGTCGGTCTAGAATGCTGTCACCAGGGTTTCTCAGGTGAGCCGCGGTTAAGTCTGCCCAAGAGACAGACTTATGATCTTATAACATAACTTATGTTAAGATCCATAGGCTCTGTTTTCATTGGCTGGTTTTGAGAAGGAGACCTCCAGGCCTTTGTTCCCACTGTATCTTCGGTCTGTTGAGCACCACAGCCACACTCAAGCCTTCAGGGGCAAAGGGTGGTGTTTGTGGATGAGGTGTACTGCGTAGGAATGGAATGGCGATCTCTCTCATGGAAGGGAGGACTGGCCTTGATGACGTAAGAAGAGCAGGTCTGCTGAGCTGAAGAGACCTGTGTTCATGCCCAAGTCTCCCCTGGGAGACCCAGGGTAGGGAGCATCCTCTGGGGGTGTAGGTACCATCACCGGTAAGAGGAGATGGGAACAGGGCCACTTCCCAGAGAGCTGTGTAAACTCAGAGTGCCCACCTGCTTCCTTCTCTTGTGGGCCAGACCTTCAGGATGCCGTGGCAACTCCAATCTGCCCCATTTTTCCAGAACAAAGTGAGGTGTGGTCTTATTATTTATTCTTAGCGACTGCCCGGTTGGCTCCAACTCCTCACATATAATAGAACCCAGCAGAACACACCATACTCAGTCTGCCCCATGTTCATGCACAAGAGAACCTGTGAGTCCACTGTCTCAGTTCACTCATCCTGCAGAGCCTCCACTTGACCAACCGCGATGCTCTTTTCTAGCCACTGGTCTTTCCTGGTGCCACGAAGTCTCGTGGTCTCACCTCCACAGCGCATTCTGGCTGTACTCCTGCTGCGACTGGATTCTTCGTCCTCCTGGCAGTCCAGGGCATACTCCCAAATCTTGGCCAACACCACACTTGGACTGCATCGGCTCTTCGTCCACCTTCCTTCCTCACTGCCCAGCTTCCACACACGGAGGAAGTGACTGGAGCGAGGGCTCATCGGGCCTTCGTCCGCAAAGTGACCTCCTTGCTGTTGAACACGTTCGAGAAAGAGGTTTCGTGCGCCAGATTTGCCCAATGCGATATGGCATTTGATTTCTCAACTGCTGCTCCCAGGGGTGTTGACCTTGGGTCCAAGAGGGATGAGCTCCTTGGCAAGTTCACTGACAACAGAATGAGCAGTGTGCACGATGTGGGCACCGCCAGGACTAGTCTGCACCACTCCTTTTCCCGGCTCTGTCTTTGCGAAGCAGATGTCTACTTCCACTTGAGGCCAGAGAAGCCAACCTTTTGCTAAGGGAACAAGTAATAACCTCAGCAGCAATTGGAGGAGGTTTCACAGAGATTTGTTTTGTGAGAGAGTCCATAAAGAACTCCCGGTCAATGTGGAGTGGGATGCATTCGCCATACACATCCACTAGTCATCTTTCATGGAAAGCCTTGGCCTAAGCCTGCCCAGCAGAGAGCTTTGAAAAATGACTCCGTCTGCCTTGACCATACGTTCTTGAAAGGATGGAATAATGAACAAGTTAATTTCAAAATTACTTCAGGTGAAACATTCACGTGGTCACCGTAGCCTAGTTTTAACGTCAAAAGCTATTTTCCAGGGGCTCAGCGGATGGCCAGGGTTTCACGTAAATGCGGCTAGCAAGATTGGAACTCGTGATTTAGACTCAAAGTGGATTGGAAAGGTTTTCAGATCCAAGCCACTCCAGAATTCTGGAATGCCAGGGCAAGGGTTGTCCTTCGTTGGGAAGGAACGTGTTTTGATGGCCCTGCTTCACTGGTAAATGTTGGGCTGACCTACTCAGCAGAGCTGAAAGTGACCACCTGCTGGATCTTACGAGAGGGAAAGGAACTGTTCTTTGGGGATCTGGGAGAAGAGGAAAAACTCCTGCAACTTGCGAGGTATCCTGTAGAAACGAGAGGTTCTTTTTCGTTCAACTGTCCGACGTTTGGCTCAGTAAGGCAATTCCCCAAGCGATCATTCCGATGAACAGACCCCTCTCCCCACGTACATAAATTACAAACAAGCCAGAGAGCTGGGAGATGGGCTCTTGTGATTTTAAACCCAAGACCTTCTGGTCTGCAGAAAGAATTTCACTGCTAAGTGAAACCAAATCCACAGTGTGGATCAAGCCTGGCTTAGCTGGGGTCCCAGGTGGCCTGCGGGGACCCCAAACAGAAAAACAAACCCAGAAAGGAGGGACCAGCAGGCTGGGACTGGGGCTAAGTTGGGCTGACCCAGAAATGAGTGACTCTCCTATGCTAAGGAGTCCAGCATTGGAGAACAGGAAGGGGGGGAGCGCGCGCGTGCGTGAGTGCGTGTATGTGTGTGTGTAGAAGCTGAGAGGAAGAGGTGTGTGTGTATGAGAGTGTGTGTGTGCGTGTGTGTAGAGAAGCTGAGAGGAAGAGGTGTGTGTGTGTGTGTGTGTGTGTGTGTGTGTATGAGACAGAAAGAGGTATTATAAAATTCCTGATCCCTAGGCTAAGAGGAAAAAAATGAAAGCCCAAGCACAAATCAAACAAAGTGAGAGTGGAGGTGGGTTCTGAGACTTCTCCTGTTTCCCATCAGGCCCAGTGGGGAAGGGCTCACAGCACATTATCCAGACAGGGAACCACCTCCCTTGGAAGGCTGGTGTGTAGGCTAAGAGTGAGTCACAGCATCAGCTTCTGGGACTGGTGGGATTGAGCAGGTGTAATGACCTGTGGCTGCAGACAGTGTTTTTGGTTCCTGCTGTGCTTTGGTTTGTTCCCTCAACCCCACTGCAATGCCCGATTCTGCTTCACGGGGCTTGCAGATGCCGGTTAACATGGGGGTTAGGGAATCCATGCATGCCACCTTGTTCCAAAACCCACAGCAACCTTAGAGGACAGGGTAGCACTGCCCCTGTGGGTTTCCAAGGCTGGAACTCTCGAAGCTGGTTGGACGTCCATTATTCATGCACCAGAAAGGGTGCCCTTCTCAGGAGATCAGAAGGCAGGCCACGACCCTAGCAGGGAAGTTGGAGCAAGTGTTACTATTCTCCTTGGGGGTGACCTTCAAAGACAAGACAGACACAGTGGGCCAAGGGTGTGCTCCAGCTGGGGTATCCCTGGGCTTAAAATGTTTCAGTGTTGCCCCTTAAGAAGCTCCAGGCTCAGATCTGAGAGGATGTGCTAGCAGATGGAGGGCCATTTCCCTAAATCCGGAGTAGAGAAGATGAAACTAAGGGAGCACCACCTCACCCAGGTGATGGCCACTAGCATTAACCTTGGTGGACTCTGAGGATGGATTAACCGGGAGGGGGTGGGTACGAAACCGCCCCCCAGGTGTGGCTAGACTTTTCTACCAAGTTGTTTTACTTGAGGACATTTTTCTCTTCTCCAAAGAAGAATCCGGCGCCACCCCCTGCCTCCAACTTAACCTTTTCAAAAATGATCTTTTACAGATCAAAAAGACCTCTTACCTAGCTACCTTTTCACTCCATGGTCTCCCGTCCCTCTTGTTTTGTTTTGCTAAATTTTTCAAATTAAGCAGCTGAAAACCGTGGAACGTGTTAAGTGAGAGAGTAACCCCTCAACTCCCGCCCCCCCCCACCCACACATCCCAAACTTGAAACTGCAGCCTACGCAAACCGTAAAGGAGGAAAAAGGGGGAAAAAATGACTTGTTGATTCAAATGGAGCTGGAAGTGAGCCAGGAATGCAGGCACTTTAGAAAAAAACAAAGCAAAACATGAGCCCCCAGGCTTCTTCCGAGTATGCAGTGGGGTCCTCGTCTTCAGGGAGGGGTGCTGATCACTCAATGGGGCCTGATGGCAATAACGAAGTAAAACCTCTCCTGTGGGTAAGCCCCACTTCTTCAGGTGACTATTTTTTTAACTAGATGTCCAGGTGGGATCCTCCTGAACAGGGTCTCTCTTGGCTGGGGCGGCTCAACTTTCCACCACCGCGGCGTTTCGTTGTCTCTGAGCGTCCCCTTGTTCCCAAATCCTCTACAACGTCCCCAAAGGGGCGATGTCATGCAGAAGGTTAGTCTATGACCAAGTGGTACCCAGGACTCAACAGAGGCAGCCCCAGGAGAAGCGTTGGGAAGCCGGGAGGCCCGGCGGCCCCAGTGCTCAGGAAGTCACCTTGTGGTTCCGTCTGGCACCGGGTGTCCGAGGCGCGACGGCTGGGCCACCCCCCTGGTGACCTGCGGCCCAATCCACATTCCAACCGCCCTCCTGTGAGACGCTGCATTAGCGCCAAAAGGGGTTATGCAGATCGGTCTGTGTTCTGGAGACGCAGGGCAGGTTCCCGGCACTTCGCTTGGGGCGGACTTTGTCCCGCGCAGCAGCCACCTCCCACCGACAGAGTTAGAGAAGCCAGGTGCTGCGTTCGCTCAGAGACCCCATTTGCTGTGATTTGCATCCAGAAAATCAGCGGCCCGACCAGCCTCCTCTGGGCCACGGCTTTTTTTTTTTTTTTTTGCATCTTAATGGGTTTCAAGACCCGGAGCCATTTCCAGGGCAACATCATCCTGAAGAAATACCTAGATGTTAACACCTCTTTGGCTGCAGGACGGACTTGTTGGGGGCCCAAGACAAGCATTTAATGACAAGCCAGTCAGCCCTCCACCTTGCATAAGTGTCCCTTCCGACAGGCTGGCTTAAAGAAAAAAGTGACAGAAAACGTTCTTTAATAACTATGGTTTATCCATTTCTTTCAGAGCCTAAGTGCACGTTTTCGTCTCCGTTATAGCTTTTAATCCCAAATGGACATTGCTTTAGAAATATCCTCTTTTCTTCCTTTCCTCCCACTCGTGCCCCCCCTTCCTGAGGCTGCCACTTGAAAGTTGAAGTCTAGCAAGAATGTAATGGTAGGTGCCAGCTTTCTGAATTACAGGGTGACGGCCCTCGCTGTCCTAAAAGGCAAGTGTCTTTTTATACCGCATAAAAGGCTGAAGTGTTTACATATCAAAAGGCTATAGGCCAATTTCTGTCAAAATTACACATGAAGTTAAGCAGTACAAGCAATTTATTTAAACACTAGTCATTGTAGAAAAATTCAAAACCATATGCTCTTTTAGCAGTTTTTCACAAATGCATTTGACCCATGACTTGGCTAGACATACAAGCTTCATAATTTACTCTAAATTTCAAATCCCCTTGACGTTTAAAGAAAAGATCTTCATTAATGAGGTTTACATGAATGAAAAAAACTTGTAGAAGTTGATACCGGCTGGTCCGTGCCCTCGCGTTCATTTTCAAATGACTGACTTTGTTAATCATTCCAAGAGAACCTTTCCTTCCAGAGCAAACGGTGGTCATTTGCACTGTGCGATTTGCAAAAGAAACGGTACAGTCACTTCGAAGCAAACGCCGGGCAATAGTCCCTAGCCGAAAGCCCGACTTCAGATGCGAACTCCTTACCGTTATGCATGTTTAAATATTCTGAGGCCCTGGGAATGCCCAGTGGGTACATACCATCCAGAATCTTGATCCCCCCCTCCTCCACTGTTAAGTTAAACTTTGCTAACACCTGGGTTACTTCGTCCTAGGGTGGGGGTGGGAGAGTTTTATTTTGAACGTTGTGAAAGGTCTAGCAAAAAAAAAAAAAAGAAAGAAAAGACAGCCCTAAATGCACCCCGACGTCAAGCCGAAAGTGGAATAAATAACTAGACCTTGTGCGCACTACCTTTTAGCTGTGTTTATGCCCAGGCCCAGACTCTCCCGGAAACCCCCCGCGGCTGGCCGAAGTGACCCTCAAGGAGCCACAGGGCCCTGGAACCGGTTTTAGTTGGGAGACATCAGAGGTTTTTAAAAAAATTTTTAAGCCCAAATGCAAACAATAAAACCCCTTTGCCCCATGAAGACGGACTCGGGGTCTGGGCCCTGCGTCCAGGCGGCAGCAGGATCGCAGCAGTCGTCTCTAACCTCCTTGACTCGTTGGCTACAATGTGTCTGCGACGTGGGTTTTACACCTTTGAAAGTGCGCGCATCAGCTCATTGCCCCAGGCAGGACAAAGCCCTGCTGAAACGCACCCGACCAGGAACTCCGCTCCAGGCAGAGAGAATTATGCAAAGTTCCCCCCACCCAAAAAAAAAAAAACTAACTGGGGGAAGTTATGTCTTAACATTACTGTCCCCCCTGCCCCTGCTTTCCCAGCAGCGACGGGGACGAGGGTGTAGGCCAGTGAGCCCACTGACAATGGTCTCCACGCTGACCAGGTCTGCGGGGCGGAGGCGAAAGCCGGCTCGCACTTCCAAACTTGGGCATTGGGTTTTAAATCAGAGAGGCAATTTAATCTAGGCGCTCCGAATCAGTGGCGCGGTGACCGCGGTGCAGAAGTGCGCTGATGAATGCCGGCCCGCAACGAGAGCCGATGCACGTGCAATCCACTGATCTGGTCTTTAATATCCTAAAAATGAGAGCTATTACCGGGCCGACGGGCTTCCGCCGCAAACACATTTCCATAGACTTCGGCATGGTGATTGCTTTGCGGGAAATCGTGTTTGGGTGATAATAAAGAACATCAGCGGCGTGTTTACTGCATTTCCGACCTAAGAGCTCGCCGGCGGGCTCTGGACGCGCGGGCCTCCCATGCTGAGCGGCGCGTGCGGGGCCGGCGAACAATCGCTTAGCAACACGAGGCGGGCAATTTGCGTGCGTTGCATTTGTTATTCCAATTGCGCCCGGCGGCTCGGGGCCACTGATTGTGTCCAGCGGCCCGGCGGACACTTGTAGGTTTGGGGCCTCAGAGGAGGCGCGGGACCGCCTGCCTCTGGCAGGGCCTGCCTCCCGTGGGCAATGTGGGGAGAAGACAAATAGAGGGGTAACCTGGAGGTGCACGGGGGCGGGGAGCTGGTTGTGTCTGGGGTAGGGAGACACTTCTCTAGAAAGTTCCCTCTGCGGGAGGGCAGAGCCTGCCGCACTGGGAGGCATGGAAGTTGGGGATGCAAACTCCTTTGTCCCAATTGAACGAAAATGCCAAGTCCACCCCCTAACTTCCCTGGAGGCCTTTGGCTAACCTCATTGAATGGTCGGGTTGTGAGGGACACCATGAAAACTGGAGTTGGTTCGATCAGCTCAATATTACTAATAAATCGCCCCGAAGTCCTGAGAGCCAACGCGTTTCCAGGTGGAGACCGCTGAGGTTCAGACTCTTTGTCAAGTCTTCTTGGGGCCAGTGTCTAGGGGGCAGAGATCACAAATGGAAGGGGCGCAGATAACCCAGGGGGAGCTCTTTAATAGTTGGATTACCCCCCATTATTCAAAAGGATCACTGTGCCAGGCAAAAGGTTGCCTGAGGCGTGGGGGTAGGTGATGGGGTACAAAAAAAAAGTAGTGACAGTTGTCACGTCTGTGGCCAAAGTCTGGACGCAGTCGTGGTCTAAGCACCTAGGCTGAAAGACATGGGAGATTGCCCCCCAGCAGCCTGCGTCCCTAGACGCTGATCCCAACTCCACTGTCCCCAGCACCGCGCCATGGCACGGCCAAGATGCCCGCGGGAAGTTACAGCATCTTGTTGCTTCTCACTAAAGTCTCCGTTCCCAGGAGAGATACTCGGTGCCCTGAGAACTGGGTAATTTTTAGAGGGTCTTGCAAACGGGGGAAGAAAACGCCATCGCGTTAGGCGCGGGAAGGCAGGCCACTGCTACCCGCAGACCTGACTTCTCCATAGGGAAGGATCGCCCTCCACCCAGCCCGGGGTGGTTTTATTGTAAAAACTCACGTCTACCCAAATTAAGGCCCATCTCTGCCCTGCCTCATAGCGACCTTACCCATGCCTCTTGTTTGCGCAGGGGGTCAGGTTTTCTCCGACCACGCACTGGTGGACTTGAGGACGCAGAGGTCCACGCGCAGGGGCCTCCGAACAGAACGCCGCCGCCCGGCTTCTTCGCGCAGTGCCAGCCTCTTGGAGGGCTGAGCCCCAATGGGACTAAAGCTGTGCTCCAGGTCCCCTCGGACATGGGAACAGCAATTAGCACGCGCCCTTTCCCCTTTGCCCCCGTGCCTGCGAGACAGCCCGCATACTGAGCCCGGCTGGGCGGGCGACTTCACACAACCCAGTGGGGACCCCCGGTTAATTAGCTGGAGAGATAATCGCCCCCCAAGCCCGTGGAGTTCTACGCGGCCTTCCATCCGGAAGCCCAAGGTGCCTCCTGCCCATCCTCACCCCCTCTAGAGAGGCGCTGGCGCCCGGACCGGACTCGGTTCCTTCCCCAGGAGCGGCGGGAGCGGGCTGCGCGAAGGGCCAGGGCAGGGCAGTTTTGCTGGCCGCGGTCTGGCGCCGGAGCCGCGGGGTCCCGGAGGCTGCTTTCGTTCCGCGCGCGCCGCCGCCGCCGCCTACCTTCTCTCGGGGCCCTCGCCGCCTGTGCGCCCCGGCGGCTGGCTGCGCCTCCCGCGGCTCTGGCAGCCCGGCCGTGCCGCGCCGAAGTTCCAGCGAATCACCGAGGCCGCCTGCCGCGAGCAGCGCTGGGCTGGAGGCAGGCCGCGGGGGCCCGGGGAGGACGAGGCGGCCCTGCCGCACGGAAGGACGGGCTCGCTCGCGGCCAACTCTGCCCCGGCCAGCAGCGCGCAGGTCGCAAGGAAAAACTCAAACCTCGTAGTTGGGGATGGGTATCAGGAAGCCTCAAAGGTCCCTTTATGGATGGGGGCGCAGGGGAGCTGAGCAGGGTGGGGAAAGGCAGCAGATGCCCCACTTCAGAAAAAGCTTACAACACATAAAGCTGAGACCACAGCTACTCTTGGTGGCGAATTTTAACGAGCGGAATTTGGTCTCGGATGTGTAGGGGCCTAGGGGCTGCACAGATAATTTTAAGACCCCAAAGGCCTTGGGCAAAGAAAACGGACGGGGTGGGTGTTGGGAAACACGAAGTACTTTTTTCTTCCGTTGTCTTAGCCTTTCAAAATTTTGATCTCAGTTAAAACCAAAGGGGGTTTTTTTGGTGGGGGGAAGGGGAAGGAAAAGCAACCAGTTGGGTGCAAGAGTGAAGCGCGAAATTAAAAGACAATGGCGATACGGGGGGGGGGGTATGTCAGGGGAGGGGAGCTGCTTCTGAGGAAGGGGGTCGTTTTCAATCCGGAGGTGCAGGAGCGAGGACGCGGCCCCTCACATATTCTAACACACATTGCGAAAGGAAGAGGGTAGCCCCCCAGTGAAATGGGCCGCAATGACTGTGAGCTACCAGCAAAGGAAATCGCACCCAATAATAGGACCCAATCTGAGGGAAAACAAAAAAAAGGGTGGGGGCGGAGAGGGCGGGTGGAGGGAGTTGTTAACTGCGGCCGCACAATGGAATTAATGAGATTACCCTGGGTAATTAGGCCACCCGCCCAGTTTGTCCCGCTGGCTGCTGGGCCGCGGAATGGAAAAGATTAGGTTAATTTCATTAATTTGCAATCCACAATCTCTGTTCAGGCCGCAGAACCCTCTCCCCTTTAGCACTTACACCCCGCCGCCCGCTCTAAGCCCCCCCACCCACCTCCAGTTCCCACCAACACCCACCGCACCCCACCCCCCTCCAAGGGAAAGAAAGGGCCAAATCGGGCTCTGTTTGTCATCTGCCTATTACCAGGAACTAAATCCAGGATGACGTCGACTCGGTATAAAACCAACTAGAGGTCGAACAGCCCGAGCGCCGTCCTCCCGCGGGTTGAGCTGGGCGCGCGGCGGCGCGGGGCGGGCGGAGCCGGCGCGCGGGCGCGGGCGCAGGGGGCGGGGAGGGGCGCGCACAGAGTCTTCGCCGGCTGCGTCTCTTTCGCTTTGGTCCGCGACGGGAGGAGCAGGAGCCCCCCCAGCCCCCACCACTCTCGGAGACTCGCTCTGCCGCGCGTCCCGCCGCCCCCGGTCCCAGCGCGGGGCTCGGGGATGCCCGCCAGCATGTTCAGCATCGACAACATCCTGGCCGCCCGGCCGCGCGGCAAGGACTCGGTGCTGCCAGTGGCGCCCAGCGCGGCGGCGCCCGTCGTCTTCCCGGCCCTGCACGGGGACGCGCTCTATGGCACGGGCGGCAGCGCCTCTTCGGACTATGGCGCCTTCTACCCGCGCCCCGTGGCCCCCAGCGGCGCGGGCCTCTCGGTCGCGGTCGGCGGCTCCCGCCTGGGCTACAACTACTGTTACGGGCAGCTGCAAGTGCAGGCGGCGCCCGTGGGCCCGGCCTGCTGCGGGGCCGTGCCACCGCTGGGCGCCCAGCCGTGCTCCTGCGTCCCGACGCCCCCAGGTAAGGTCCGGTCCAGCTCGCGGCCCCTGGGCGAGGAGGGAAAGGGGGGGGGGGCCCGACTTTGTTTACACTTTGCACAAACTTCAGTCCCCTTGCAAATCTGCCGCCGCCTCCCACTTTCATTTTTGCCTGGAGCGGGAGTTTGCTTGCTTCTTGGCGGAAAGCTTTCGGCGAGAGTTGGCGAAGCCGCTACTCAGTGCTTGCCTGGGGAGACCAGGCTTTTAAGATTCCCGAGTGGAACTCCATCCCGCACCCCTATTCCCTTGCGCGCCCCCCCCCCCCCCCCGCTTTGCTATGTTGTTTTAGACCGGGGCTGGTCTGGGGCGGGCAGTGGGCTGGGCGCGCCGGGCCGCGGGCGAGGCTGGCTGACGGCGTCCTCCTCCTCCGCAGGCTACGAGGGCCCGGGCTCGGTGCTGGTGTCCCCGGTGCCGCACCAGATGCTCCCCTACATGAACGTGGGCACGCTGTCGCGCACCGAGCTGCAGCTGCTCAACCAGCTGCACTGCCGGCGGAAGCGGCGGCACCGCACCATCTTTACGGATGAGCAGCTTGAAGCGCTGGAGAACCTTTTCCAGGAGACCAAGTACCCCGACGTGGGCACGCGCGAGCAGCTGGCCCGGAAGGTGCACCTTCGCGAGGAGAAGGTGGAGGTGAGCGCGCCCACTCGCCCCTCTCGCGGGCCCAGCGCGGGCCTCGCTGCGCCATACACCGCCGCTCCCCGGAGGCCGGGGCGCGCTTTTAGGCCCAGGAAGTTGGGGGGAAGTGTCTCGCAGCGGAGCGGGGTCTCCGCCTGTTCTTGGTGGGCTCAAGGGGGCTTGGGGGAGTGCAGGAGGGTGGTGGTACTGAGTTCTCCCTGGGCTGTCCTCTGGCCACGCTGGATTCCCGGGCTGGCGAGGTTTTGGGAGATGCGCGAATTTGAGTCTAACCGTTGTATTGTCTACCGTTGCGCAACAGGTCTGGTTTAAGAACCGCCGGGCCAAATGGAGGCGCCAGAAAAGGTCATCGTCATCGGAGTCGGAAAACGCGGAGAAGTGGAACAAGGCGTCGTCCAAGGCGTCGCCGGCGAAGAGGGAAGAAGGTAAAAGCGACTTGGACTCGGACAGCTGACGGCCATGGGCCGGCGATGCCCGAGGCTAACTCGAAGGACTTGCACAGACGCACGATGCTACTTTCTTGCACACGCGCGGCCTTGCGGGGAGGGGATTGAGAGAAAGAAACGGCGTGTAAATAGTGTACAGACCGCGAGGGTCGGCGCCCCTCCAGCCAGGCCGGCGGCGCCGCCGCGCTCCACACCGTGGTATTTATAGTTAAGTTAACTAACGGTGACCATACAATAAAGTGATGGCGATTCGATGGGCCACATGCTGTATTTCGTCGCCGCCCCTGCTCGCGCCTCATCAGCCTCGGGCCCAGGCAAAAGGCAGTAGCTTTGGAAGGAAAATGGGGCAACTCCCATCTCTCCCCCCAAATCGAAGTTCGGTGTAAATCAGGCACTGACTGGCCAAACCCCAAACTCAAACTGATTGCATTTGAGCGAATTCGGACCCCATAGGGCAGCGTGGAACTGCCCCTGTGGGTTTTGCAGACTCCTCCTTTATAGGAGTGGAAGGCTTGACCTTTCTGCCAGGAGCTCCTGTTGGATTCCAACTGCTGACCTTCTGCTTAGCAGCCAAGGAGTAATCACTGCACCACTGTTGAGAAGTACATTTTGCCCTGGGTGGGGAGTGGCATTGTTGGACCCAGAGCAAAACAAAACTACTTCTCTATGGGAGCCCAGGAGCTAGCATCCTGAGATTAGGGACTTCCTGGGCGGCCCGCTTAAGGAACTCCAAGACTCAGAAACCCTAGGCTTAAGGAGGCAAGAGCCTCAGGCAGACTTAAGTTAGCTGGCTGGCACACCCCCCTCCAGTGCCATCCTTTCCCTCTGGGGTGCTTGAAGCTGAGCGCCTTGGCTCTTGGGGGCCTTCCCACTGGTCTCAGCACCAGCAGGGCCTTGGGAGGAGGCACCCCCGGAGTGGGGGGCTGTGGGCCAACAGTTAAAAGGGCTGGAGCAAGTCTTCTGGTGCCAGGATCATTGGCCAAAGAGGGTGCTGGTGGCAAGGGTGGAGGCTGAGGAGCAGCCTGACATGGCTTTGGGTGCCTGAACCTTCCCTGTGGTTTTTGCACCCAGTCCACTCCATGGGGGAGAAGGTAAAACTGATCACGCTTTCTGGGGTGCTTGCTGTCTGAGGGAGCAGGTGATCTGGCCTTTCCTTAGCAGCCAGCCCTGAAAACCGCAGCAGCCCGGAGTTTGTTACGAAAACAATTCGTTTACACAGCAGCTCCATTGAAGCTTTGCAAAGGGCCCCTCAAGTGCTCCCCCCTCTTAGCGGTGAGACCATTCTTTGGAAATACGGGGTGACCACCAATGACTGCCTCTTCACATGAGAAGCAGCTTTGGAGTAAGGAGGTGGGGTGGGGGGCTGCAGGGCAGGAGTGGGGCGAGGTCTCCTTGCAGCTAGCTTTGTTCTGGCTTGGACATGCTGTCAACAGGAGCAAGTTAACTCACCTCTCTAACCCTCATCTCCTGGGTTTGCAAAACGGGGATGATGGCAGGGGTGTTGTGCACGTTTAAAGGGAGCGATTGATGGAGGTTGGTCCCTGGCTTCGAGGAATCCTGCGATTTAAAAATCCAACAACACATTTTTCACATAAGCAGTGGCCGTCGGGGTGGATTCAAAACGCCGATGGTGAGGAAGGCCCAGGACCTTCTGTTGTAAGGGTCATTGAATGAGCCACCTTGAGGACACTGAACATCATTTCTTAAGGTACACATTTTGCCGGACCAGTACTACAGGATTTTTGTGTCTGGTCTCATTCAGCTTAATGAGACCAGCGAGAAATATTCCCTAAGAAACGGAGACGGTCTCACCGTTTTCTAGAAGAGGAAATGGAGGTTCAGCTGGGATGGTCAATCGTTTAAAACCGCACGCAGCTGCGCAGAGACAAAATAGCTCACGTCTTCCCAGGTGACGCTTCCATTCTAGCAGGGTTGGGACTACATTGCAAATGAAACCATTTGGATGGATACACAGCCCCTGCCCTTTAGAAATAGGACTTGAGGGGGCCTGCTCCTGTGTCCCCACTCCCCCTCCATCATTGTTGGAGTCCCAGGATGGTTGTCCTGTTGGAGGGGATAAGTGAATCTGGGGGGGGGGGGAGGGAGGGGGGAGAAGCCCAGGATGAGCCCTGGGCTTTTCATGCTTCTCCCAGAACACTCAACACAGGACAGGAGCGGGCAGCAACATGCCATCCCGAGAGAGGACTTCTGTAAAGGGCTCTGTCAGGTTGTGCCTGCTTTGGCCTCAGTCTAGCTTTATAGGGTGTGTGTGTCCTTTAGTTCTTGGAGGAATGGGGGAGGGGTGGGTTCTCAGACCCTTACCCTCTGAGCACTTGGTACAGATTAACTCTTAATGGGGTATGCCAGGGGTGGGGGGGCAGGAGTTTGGGGCCCAGCAGCCCCACTCCTGCCAAGTCCTCAAGAAGCAAGTATCTTAACAGACATGTCAGGGTGGTCTGTCACCTAGCCTTCTGTATCCCTAGCCAGCTGTGGGGTGTGTGGGGGGCGGTGGGACTCACTCCCTGAGTGAAACCTGCCTGAGCTGGGAGGGCTGGGAAGGCTGGCCTTGTTGGTCATTGGGAATTGGCATTGCCATGTTGGCAAGTCTGGTGTCCATATGTTCCAATCTAGTGCACGAGATAAACCCAAGTGGCAAGGCCCCAGGATTATTCCACCCGATCTGTGGGGTGAGCCCAGACTTTCCATTTGGGTGGTTCTAGAGATCTGCATACAAGGTCACCAACTGCAGATCATGGGGGGTTAGGGATGGGGTGGGTGGAGCCCAGGAATGAAGCTGCCACAGGGTGCCAGACTGACCCTGGCAGAGAAGCCCCGCTGCTAATCAGAACCCCTAACAATAGACTAGCCCTGCCCCAAACCTTCCCACACATCTCAGGCCCTAGGGGAGGTGGGGGCAGGGTGTGCAGCCCCTGGGGAGCTGGGGGCTCAGAAGACAAGGTTTTCCAAGGACATAGGAAGCAAGTGTTGGCAGAGCAGGCCTGCCCCCGTTCCCCCCCCCCTCCCCTTAGGCATGAGGGGCCCCTTCTACAGCCCTCTCAGGGTGGAGGTGAGCTGAGAGTAACAACTTCCAGGTGCCTGGGCCAAGGAGGGCCTGGGCTGGAGGTAGTGGTGAGTGAGGGGAGGGGCAGAGGTGTGTGGCCAGACAGGCAGCCTCCCAGGTGCTGCGGAGCTCAGAGGTCAGTGTGTGCAGGCTGTCCTTCACTGCGGGCTGTGCTTGGGGAGCAAGACCGGTAACACGGCAGCCACACACTGCATTTCGGTGCGCTCTTGCATGGAGCTGTGTTTTACTTTTGAATTAGGCACAATATCCTCATCTTTCTGACAGACGCTGAAACGGGTTGAGTGAGGGTGGAGGAGAGAGGCAGAAAGCTTCCCCCGCCCAAATTGTATGAGATTCTTAATCCACTCAATTAAGGTACCAAGACCCTCCCCATACACCCAAAGATTCCGAAACTAGAAACCAAACATGGGGTGGAAGAGGGGGGGACTTGGGGGAGGCGGCATCATCAAATTGGTCCCGACTCACAAGGAGCCTGTGGGACAGTTGAATTGCTCCCTCGAGTTTCTGAGCTGGTGAATCATTATGGGAGCAGACTGCCCATCTTGCTCCCAAAGAGTGGCTGGTGGGTTTGAACTGCCGACCTTAGACTTGGCAGGCTAGTGCTTAACCCACTGGGGCCACCAGGGCTCCTTTCTGGAACTGAGCCCACCCACTGCCATGTGTCATTTCCAACCTGCAGCAACCCCCCTGGATTGAATTGCAGAGACTATCCATCGTTACAAGAGTACACAGCCTCATCGTTATCCCTCAGCGTGGCTGGTGTGCTGGACCCCCGACCCCCGGACTTTGGAAGTTAGCAGACCCACTTTCAACCCACTGTACTGCCAGAGTTCTTTTCTATTGAGGGCATCCCCCCTCCAAAAAGTTCGCTGTCCCCACATCAGTGACGAGGGACACAGCGCAAATCTGCAGGTTGCGGCAAATAGAACTCTTGGCACGGCAAGTCAGGCACAGGTCGTGCCTGGCCTTTAACTCCCCTGGCATGGGCTTCTATCCTGCCGGGGCCATTCCCTGCTCCCTCGCTGCCCCCTCACACACACACTGAGTGACCTGAGCCAGGTAACATCAGCTCCAGTCTATCAGGTTCCTCCCTCACCTCTGGAAGGGCTGGGTGGAGGATTAGAGTACAATACAAGCCCCATTGGGGAGTCGGACACATTCATTACTCTGGGCTTTTGAAAAGCACCCCGCAAAATGCCCTCAGTAAGTAGGTTGGAATTAGGAATTAAGGAATGCTCCCTGCTTTTAATTGTTGTTGGTTTAGGAGCTTAGGCCTGGCCAGGGTGCACACACACATGGTCAGACCCGTGTGAAAGAAAGGTGACCACTTGGGGTGGGGGTGGGGGGGCTTCCAGGCCAGGAAGCATCTGATAAGGCTTAATAAGCTGAATTCTGCGGAGAGATTTGACAACAGAGAGATTGAAGATGGAGACAGTGGGGACTGGGTTTGGATTTGATTTCCAAGTTTACCAAAGCGACCTTGGGGCAGAACGAAAACGAAACCTGGCAGCCGCTGCCGAGGAGACCCTGGGAGGAATGGATCCAGGTGGGCCTTTGGCTCCTGAAGCCTCACTGATTGCAGGGGGAGAAGTAGGGTGGGGGGAGCCCCCAAGGCTGATCCCTAGAGAAACAGGACACGGATGGCCCTGGAATGGCGTGGCTTAGTTTTAACTACAAGAAAAATAAAACTGCCATTGTCCTGCCCATCCTGGTGACCCACGGGGCCAGAGGGGATGATGGCCTGTTGTGGGATTTTCTGAGTGTGCGTGTGAACTCCGCAGGTTTGGGCTCCAGCACTCTGCCTGCCCTACAAGTGTTTGGTCCCAGGAGCATTCATGGAGAAAGAAGTTAATTCCGCTCGCATCTCCCCGCCTCGGGAGTTCTTTTCCACTTGCATTCCTTCTGTTTTCCTAATCGTGAGCTTCTCGGTGTCTGTGGACTAAATCAAGTGTCCCGGGGTTTAATAGAATAAACTGCGCTTCTTGGTGTGCACACTAAACAGACACCCCCCCACCACCACCAAGCCCCTCAACCTGAACTGATTTCCAGACCTATAATTAGTGAGTTAATTTTAGCTGCCATGGACAGAGTTCAGAGGGCTGGCCCCAGGCCTGGCTCACTTCCTGGTTGTCTCACGGAGCCCAGGAAATGCGTCGGCCCCGTGGCGTCATCTGTGATGCTGACCTGGACCGGGCTACTGGGCTGGCTCATGGAGTCCCAGGTCCCCGCTGGGTCCCGGGAGCCTCCACACCTCTCGCTTCCCAGACGCGAACACTTGGCCGCTTGCTTCCAACGTGAGGGGAGTGGAAGAGAGAGACTTCCGGAATAAGAATTCCTCTGTTGTCCAACCACTGGAGGAAGGCGATGGTGGCCCCAGATGGCCTGTCCTCGGGACAGTGTCGCTGTGTGGCCACTCAGCCATATGCAGGAATGACCTGCTGGAGAAGATGCGGCTTCTCGGGGGTGAGTTTGTGGCCCAAGGGGGCTGCATGCGCTCAGAGGTACATATCAGCCTGGTAGATGCTCCTTGCAGGGGCAGCTGGGGTTGGCGTGGCCTGGACTCCCTGCACAGCGCTCTAGATGCATCCCAGTCTAAATGGTACCCTGCACAGCAGAGCTCTGCTTCCAGGTGCGAATCCTTGGCAGACCCGCACGGTACTAGCTTGGCAGGGACCAGAGACACCCAGTAGCCTTTCCCGTGCCCTGGGGACGTCTCCCATGAGTTGTCACCCCAGAGGAACATTTCTTGGGGTTCTGTGCACCACGCAGGTGGCGGGAAGCCCTGGGGTAGGGGGGGGCATGCTCAAGTGGTTTTGTACGAAAAGAATAAATATTTAAATCCCAAACTGAGTGAACTGCTTTGGGAAGCTGTGGGCGTGTCGGTTTTCTCTCCTCTTCTGAACCTAACTCCTGGGGGCACGTTGGTGACCACACGTCCACCGGGGCAGGACGCCAGAACACTGGCAGCCTTAGCTGCCTTTACTCCTGTGGTCGCTGGGTTGGTTCTTTTTCGTTCTCTTCTCCGTTGCACGTCTGCAGGCCTCCCGACGTGACTGGGCTGAAGCGGAGACTGACCCTTTTGTCCACGGCTTGACGAGAAGCCCCGGGTTTCGTTTCAGGTCAGGACTGTGAGGTGGCTGACCCTGGGCTCACATGTCAGCTGGGGAAACATCACCCTTTGCTAGGCTGCAGTGGACAACGCTCTGAGCGGGTATTAGGACTTGGAGGTGGCTTTCTGTTTCTGTGTTCATGTGTCTTGTTCTAAAGCAGTGGTTCTCCACCTTCCTAATGCCGCGACCCTTTAATACAGTTCCTCATGTGGTGGGGACCCCCAACCATACAATTCTTTTCTTCTTTTTTTAATAAAATAATTTGTTGCTATTTCATCACTGTCATTTTGCTACTGTTATGAATCGTCGTGTAAATATCTGATATGCAGGATGTATTTTCATGGTTACAAATTGAACATAATGAAAGCATAGTGATTAATCACAAAACAATATGTCATTCTATATTGTGCAATACTTATTTCTAATGACAAATAAATGAAATTTTGTCTTGAGGCGTGGTATAGCATGGGTAGCTGTCTTCACTCCGGGTGCTCGTATGTAGGATTATCTGCATGTGGGCGGACCTGCCTGAAGACGGCTAGAGGAGCGGTGTCTCAGTTCCTCAAATCATCGGAAATACGTGTTTTCCGATGGTCTTACGCGACCCCTGTGAAAAGGGCATTCGACCGCTCAAGGGGTTGTAACACACAGGTTGAGAACCACTGTTCAAAAGGTGATGCAAAAAATAAAAAGTATATTTTTGGGGTCATTCTTCTGGGCAGAATCTTGTCTCCTCGCCTGAGCAGCCCTGGGAAGCGGGGGGATGAGGCCACATCCCCTTACTCTAATCTCAAATATTATTATAATGATCAGTAGGATAGTTCCCTCCTCGCGCCCCCACTGTGCGTTTACCACCTGTGTCTTACAGAATCCACCTGTGTCCCTCTGAGAGAGCTGGGTGATGCAGGTTAGGGCACTTGGCCGTCACCTTGGAGGAAAAGTTGGAGTTTCAAGTGCCCCCAGAGGACCCTTCCGAGCTCCTCTGGAAAATGCAGCCTTCAGACGTCTCTGCAGCTCAGTTCTGTGTGCACATGCGAGGCCCCCTCTGTTGGAAGAGACCCAGAGGTAATTTTTTTCTAATGCCCCTGTGAGGTTAACACCCCTGCTGGCCTCCCCCCCCCCCACCCCTGAGGGCCAGATGGCTCATCCCACCAAGGAAGGTGGATTCTTGGGCGATTCATCCCAAAATTTGTCTGCACTTCGAGACTACATCACTAAGTAAACAGCACCTGGGAGGTGTGGGTGCCAATCTCTGCCTGGGTCACCGGCAAGCCATGTGACCTTTGCACTTAGCCCTCTCATTTCCCAAAGGGGAGGCTGACAACCTGCTGGGGGTTAAAACAGGGTGGTTGAGGCGGATGCCTGGTAGCAGCACGTCCTGGAACTCACGACAATTTGCATGCGCAGAAACGGAATCACTGAAAGATTCCCGAGCCTTCAAAGTAGCCCCACGTTCTACGGGGGCCGTTTGAGATGTTGTTGCATAGTAATTAAAACAAACAAGAAAGGTCTGAAACGTCAACCCCACCTAGTTCACCATAAAAAGTAAAACAGCAAAACCCCAAATAGTCATCGATGGTGCACAATGGAGAGTGTCGTAGCCATGGTTACCGCCTCCCTGCCATCACATTGGGGCTGACCCCTAACAACCCTACAGGACAGGGTAGAATTGTCACTCTACCCGAGTGGAAGCCCCCCCCTCTTCGTGCAATAAAAAAATTGCAGTCTGAGGTGCAGAACTTAAATAAAAGTTGACAGACACTCAGCAACAAGCTTGATTAAAATGCTCTCCCTCGAGTCATCTGTCTTACAAGGGCGCCCAGTTCTGGCCAGGAGGCGCTCTGGTGGTGCATCAGGTCAAGCGGCATCGGTTCCAACCCACCAATAGCAGCTGCTCGGAGGAGCAGAGGAGGCTTCCTGGGGCTCGGGCCCCTTGGAAAGAAGAGTCCGCTCAGGTACCCTCCGCCCCCCAGCCCCCACCAACCCCAAAGGCTCCGTGACACCAGTGTGGAAAGGTCCTGGTGGTACAGTGGGGCTGCAAACCCCAAGGTCAGCGGTTCAGACCCAGCGGCCCTTCCACCGGAAAGATGAGACTGACAGCTTCCGTGCAGATTCACAGCCTCAGAAACCCTCCGGCATGGCGTGGTTCTGTCGCAGAGGGCTCCAGAGTGAGGACTGACTGGATGCCATCGGCCTGCTGCGCCGTCCTGCTGTAGGTGCCGGGGACACAGTCCCTGCCCGCATGGAGTTTCTGTTCTGTTGGAGGGCTTCGTTCTCACCACACAAGTGGACGGGTGACCAAGTCGGCCGACAGGTGCTGTGATGAAGGAGCCTGGTGCGGAGCCACCCAAGCAGGGGGTGGCAACTACGGCCCCAGGGCCAATCCAGCCCCATGTCTATGTCTGCAAATAAGATTTTATTGGAAACAGCTGTTGCCCGTTTCTTTTCTGTGAGGGCTTTCCTGATCTGACAGCTGCGTTGCCACGCAGACATGATGACCCCAGACGCCAAAATTATCGACTATCTGGTCCTTCACCAAACACTGCTGACTGCTGGTCTAAATCCAGTTCAGTGTCTAAACCCGAAAGGGGGTCCCTGGCTAATCACTGACGGGCTAGGGTTTAACTGGGCTCGCCTTTGGCATAGTGGCTACACATCAGGCCACCAACCACAAGGTGAGCAGTTCGAAAGAACCGGCCACTCCTCGGGAGACAGGTGAGGGCAAAGCTTTCTACTCCCGGAAAGAGTTAGTCTCGAATCCCACAGAGCCGTTCTGCCTTGCCCTATAGTATCGGCTCGCTATGAGTTGTAGCTCACTGGTGGCAGTGGGTTGTTGGTCTGTCTGCATGGGGAGGAGGGGGGCAGGGTGGAGGGTGAGAATGAAGGGCTGGGGCTGGCAGAACGCCATAGGGGACCAAGCACTCGCCATTTTGGTGACATGATCTTCCTGTCCAAGAAACGTTCAGAACAACGTGAAAACAACAATAACTAAATCAACCAAAACTAACCTCACCATAAACCTACAGAAGTAGAAAACCTCATCTTTCTCCTACTGCACCACTGATGGGTCTCAGCTTTCGCAATCTTGCGGTCAACAGCTGCCCCCCTCCCCCCTCCAGCATAACCTACCACCTGGCCTCCGGAATGGAAGACCAATGTAGCAGAAACTGTTGCAACCCAGGAAGACTTCCTGGAGGAAGAGGGGCAGGGGGGCTCAGACCTGGCCCGACAGAGCAGAGGCATGGCCACAGGAAGGTATGGTGGCCGAGAGGATGTCACACTGACCGGCTTGGAGAGGAGGCTGCCTGGCTGACCCCCGGCTGTGTCCTGTGAGCATCTAGATCTCAGCTCCTGCAGCTGCCGGCCCAGCCCTGCAACACACTGGGTGCTGCGCGAGTATCAGCGCCCAGGAAAGTCCTGTCTGCCCCGGGGTGTGTTCATCAGCTGGGTCTTCACCCTCTGTTACAGGTGCTGGGATGGGGGCGGGAGAGAGGAGCTCTGCATATATATATGCCACCTTTCCTTGGTAGCTGCCAGGCCGTGGCACTCGTGCAGACATGGAATATGCTGAGGCATTAGGGCTAGAGGAGACGGGTTCAAATCCTGGCTCTCCCCAAGGCAGCGGTGGGAGTGGACAGCCAGAGGTCTGTGTTCGGAAACCATGAGAGCACTTCGCAGGCTGCAGAGAGCCTCGCAGGACACAGTCAGTGCAAGAGAAAAAACAAGCGAATCCCAAACCCGTTCGTGGCTCACAGAACTGCTCCATGGGGTTTGCCACGTCTTTCCCCTTGCTCTCCTTCAGATTCGTAATCCCAAACTCACTGCCACTCCGACTCCTATTCAGAGTGACCTTGTATAGCGTTTCCGAGGCTCTGTAAATCATTCGGGGACAGACAGCCTCATCTTTGTCTCGAGCAGTGGCTGGTGGTTTTGAACTACTGACCATGAGATTAGCTGTCAAGTGCTTACCCAGGGCTCCTTCAGCCACCGGGGGCCTAAGTTGCTGCTGTCTGAGAAGAGTCACAGAGCAGAGGTAACACCGAGGGGGGTGAGTGGTTGGAGAAGCTTCCTGGCAGGGAAGCCCTAAGGCTTTGGGATAGCGATGGGCAAGGCCGAGGGGGTAGGAGTGGGGTGGGGGGCAGGGTGGGCAGCTTGGACATTAGAGACAGGAGAAAGGGCCGTAGCCTGTAGTCTGGGAGGGAGCACTCAAGAAATACTCAGTTCGCTTGTTGGGGGGCTGCAGGGCCCAAACATGGCACAGACACGGTGAACCCACTTTTTGTGCATGGCAGAGGTTTAGGGTTCAACTTCCCATCTTGGAATACATAGACTGGCTCTGTCTTTGGAGCCCATTCTGTAAAATCCCTTGAACTTGCACATGGATCCCGCATCTCTCTCTTCCCGTAGAGCAGCATTTCAGATAGGACAGGAAGCACTACACATGTCTCAACCTTAGCTCATTGCCACTGAGCCTATGCTGATTCACAGCAAATCCATAGGGCAGACTAGAATGCCCACATGGTAAATCCTCATGGGAATAGAAAGCCTCATCTTACTCACATGGAGCTGCTGTGGTTTCAAACTGCTGACCTTTGGTCTCATTCCAGCATCAGGTTACAGCCCTTCCTGGTCCAGGGGTTCTCAACCTTCCTAATGCCGCAACCCTTTCATATAGTTCCTCATGTTGTGGTGACCCCCCCAACCATAAAATTATTTTCATTGCTACTTCATAACTGTAATTTTGCTACTGTTATGAATCGGGCGGCCCCTATGAAAGGGTCGTTCGACACCCCCAAGGGGGTTGCGACCCACAGGTTGAGAACCGCTGTAGTAGGCAGATGGTCCAGGTGCTACTTCCTCCAGGCGATCTTCCTGAATTCCATCAGCCTATCTCCTACTCAGAGGCAGGTCTTGTCTCATGGGGGACATCTAAGAGTTCATTAACGCACTCAAACATGATCAGGTTCACTGCCATGTCCCCTTCCCCAAACAAGTCAAGCTAGGAAGAGTCTCCTGCCTCAAAATGAGTGTCTGCCTGCTCTCGCCTGCCTCTCTGTGTGTAGATCTCCAGGACTTTACCACGATGCTTGCCCTGGAAGGCCCAGAGGAGTAACCTCTACAACCCCCGCAGGTTGTAGCCCACCTGGAGGGGCCGTGTTAGCTCACTGGTTTGGGTTTCTTTTTCAGCCGCTGCCTCTCCAGGAAGGGGTGCAGGACCAGTCCATTTTGACAATAAACAGTCTGTGCATATTGGTGAAGCTTTTTGCGGACCGGGAGTGGTCTTTGCAAACGACTTCTCATTGGTTCCCTGCCACATCCCTTGGAGGGCAAGTCCCCGGGAAGTGCAAAACGAAGGTGCCTTGGGAGAAAGGGCTTGGGATCGAATGCTGGAAATCCAGCCATTGAAAATCCCGCGGAGCACAGTTCTGTTCTGACACACACAGCATCCCAGAAGTGGGAGCTGAGTTGATGACAACCACTTTTCCTTTCTTAAAAATTTTCTTCATTGCAAAAGGATCTCTAGTTGGGCTTCCTCAATGGGCTTCTAACTGCAAAGTCACTAGTTCAAAACCAGCAGCCACTCTGCCGGAGAAAGAGAGGCGCTCCAGTCTTGTAAAGAGCGAACCGTTTGGAAACCCACAGGGCAGTTCTGCTTTGTCCTGGAAGGTGAGTCAGGTGGCATCCACTCATGGCCGTGAGTTGGGTTTTTGGTTCCCCCATTACAAACACACCTGAAAGGGGACAGGCTACACATGAGGGACAGGGAGAGGTGGGGGCTGGCAGAGCACAGTGGAAGACGGGGAGGGGGCTGTTCCCTCTGTCTATGCTGTACCTTCTGTCAAGGAGGCCACTGTGCCCGGCGGTGCAGCCTTCCGAAATCCCTCCAGTCTTTTAAGGCTCCTCTGGAGATGCCATGGCACTCAGGAGCTCAGTCTCTGACCCTGGGTGGGAATGTGAGTAAGACTCCTCCCCCCAGGGGCCCCCCATCCCCACTTATAAGTTTAGTGCTCTTCAACAGGTGTCTGTTACATACTTATTATGGGTTGGAAGGAGCCCTGGTGGCGTAGTGTTTGCCTGTTGGGCTGCTACCCAGAAAGTCCGCAGTTCAAAAGCACCATCTGCTTTTGAAAAAGATGGGGCTTTCTACTCCCATAAAGAATTACAGTCTCAGAAACTCATGGGCAATTCTACCCTGTCCTACTGTGTTGTTATGAGCCAGCATCGACTCGATGGCAGTGAGTTGAGTGAGTAATGGGTTGGTGCATAATGGTTACACATTGGGCTGCCAATCACAAGGCCAGCAATTCAAAACCACGAGCCAGCTCTGTGGGAGAAAGTGATGTTTTCTACTCCCATAAAGAGTTAAAGTCTTGTGACCTCACAGGGGGCAATTCTACTCTATCCTATAGGGCTACTATAAGCCAGAGTTGACCCGAAGGCAGTGAGTTTGCTTTTTCAGTTTTCCAAATGGCTCAGATAAGGAGTCCTGGATGTCAGTGTGGGGTAAGCGCTGGACTGCTAAGCTAACGGTTGGCAGTTCAAAGCCCCCAGCCACTCCTTGGGAGAAAGAAGAGGCTGTATGCTCCCATAAAGATATTTACGACCTCAGACACTCACAGGGGGCAGTGCGCTACTCTCTCCTGCAGGGCCGCTGTGAGTTGGCCTGACTTGATGGTAGTGAACATGGCGTGTCCGATGAGCAGTAGCTCAAACCCCCAGCTGCTCCTTGGGGATGGGGGAGGTGAGACTGTGTGCTGCAAAGATTACCATCCTGGAAACCCAGTGAAAGATCACTATGCTTCAGACTGGGCTCACTTGGCACCAAGTAGGCTATTGGACACTGGGGGTGTTAAAGCTCATCTCTACTAGGCCGCCAACCAGCTGCCTTTGAGTGAATTTTGACTTATGGTGACCCCTGACCCCACATGTGTCAGTGTAGGGCTGCGCTCCGTAGCGTTTTCGGCGGCTGGCTTTTCAGAAGGGGATCGCCTGGCCTCTCCTTCTAGACTCCAGACTGCTCTGGGTGAACTGGATGCTCCAACTTTTCGGCCAGCAGCTGAACTCATTAACCGTTTGTCCCACCTCAAGTGGCCGGGCGGGTTGCCTGGTCCTAAGGTCTAAGCCGGAATTGCCGCTGGGTACCATCGCATGCATTTGACTCAGAGTGACCAGACCCTACGTACCGCAGAACAACACACCGCCTGCTCCTGCCCACCCTGTGCTGTGTCTCTGAGCCCGTGACTGCAGCCGCTGCCAGCCCACCCCACTGATGACCCTCCTCTTTGTCACCGATTCCCTGCTGTGTCGAGCACGATGCCCATCTCCAGAGACTCGTCCCTCCTGACTCGTCCCGAACCTACGAGAGGAAATCTCTCTCCACTTCTCAGGAGCGTGCTGGCTGTCCTTCACACAACTGCTGTGTGTGCTCTTCTCGGCCTGCCATGGCGAAGCCGGTCTTCCTCGCCAGCCCCTGCAGTCGACGCATCGGCTCTTCTCTGGTCTTCGCCCATCCTTGTCCAGCTGTCACAGGTGTAGGAGGTAGTCGGAAACCATGACTCAGTCCAGGCGCACCTTCGTCATCCGGCGACCTGGATATCATCTCAGAATGAGTGACTGACTAAGGGCACAGGTACCTTTCCCCACCTGCAGCAGGGAGCTTCGGAAGGTGCATGGAAACGGAACAGAAGAATCACAGCGTTTCTCCACGAGCCGTCTGAAGCCCCCCTGTATGCATGCTGTCATCATTCCTCTCCTCTGGCCTGTCTCTGGTGACAGTGGCCTGGCTGGCCCTGCACCATCCATGCCTGTCCCTCCCTCCACTCGTCAGTCAGGCACCATCCTCTGCAGACGAAGCTGAAGGCAGGCGGGAGGGGCCTGATGCTACAGAATTGGTTGGTTTTGGGGTTTTTTTTTTTTGCAGTGTCCAGGATCAGGTGAGGTGGCCAAGTGCTGGAGCCTTCATAGGTCAGCAGGGGAGGTCAAGGCCTAATGTCAACTCTGCTCAGAGTCTGAATGTCCAGGGAGGGAGAACCACCTCTTCCTTGGCTGGACTGGGATTTGGTTCCCTCTGCTTGTTGGTTTTCCTGTGCCAGGTCCAGCTTTCAGAGCTCTCAGAGGTGGGGCCCTGCATCCCACAGGTTTGGATGTGCACACAGTTGTCTCTCCGACACCCTAGGCTCCAGATGTGGCCCTTGGGCAAGTCACCTAAGTGCCCTGAGCATCCGGCTTTCCACCTGAAGGACCGCAAGGGCCAAGTGCTCTAGAAAAGGGTACGTTCCGAGCTCTGGGTACCATGTCAGGGGCTGTTTCTGCCCTCACCTGTCTGCCCAGGGGAGCAGCCAGCCCTGGGGCATAGCGGTTAAATGCCTGCCCACTAACCATGAGGTGGGTGGTTCAAGTCCACCTGCCACTCTGCAAGTGTGGCCGTCTGCTCCTGTAAAAGAGGACAGCCTTGGGAGCCCTCTGGGGCAGGTATGTCCTGTCCTGGAGGGCCGCTATGAGTGGGAATCAGCTCAATGGCCATAGGAGGTTCTCCATGGCTCAAGTGGCTGATGTGCTGGGCTGTGGACCCAAACGCTAGCTGTTCAAACCCACCCAGAAGCAAGTTGGACGAAAGGCCTGGCGGCCTCCTTCTGAAAGGTCCGCACTGTTGACAGTGGTTCTTTTTCGAGTGCAGTGAGTGGTCTCTCCTCGAGGATACACGAGCCCAGCAGCATCCCCGGATGTCAAGGCGGAAGCTGGCAGCATGGAAATTGAGGACATGGTGGATCCCAGGGGCTGATCCTCTGCAGAGATTGAAGGACTAGGACAGTCTGGAGGAGATGGTCGGGAGCTACACTGAAGGTGGCCTTGGACCTGCTCCTAAGACCCACTCCTTGGAGGTCTCAAGGCTGTCCCTTGTGCCGAGGGACAGGCTGAGGAAACCCTGGACGCAGCAGGTGGCAGATGGCACAGAGATGTCCTTTGATCGGCTGAGCCAGTGGAACCAGCACACTGACAGAGCTGGCCTCCCCAGTGCTGGCTCTCCGAAACCACACTCGATGGTCCAGAGCAGTTTGCACCCGACCAAAAATCCACCTCGAGGTACAGCAGGAGAAAGGCCTGGCAGTCTGCTTCCATATGTTGACAAGCAGGGAAACCCTAGGGGACAGGTCTCCTCTGGAGCACAGGGGTCAGAAGCAGCTCCTTGCCAGTAGGATTGTGACTGACCCCTCTCTCTTTGTTTCGCGGGTCAACGCCCGTCCAAGCCTGTCTTCTGCAGGCTTCCTACTTGAACCTCGAGCGGCCTCTGCCTGATGGATTGGAAAGTTTTCTTGTGTGCATGTGTGTCCCTCCCTTGTATACTGTTGTCACCATTAGGGGTCGTGGAGTTGGCTCCGGCCCGTCGCGACCTCAGAAGGAAACACCGCCACGTCCTGCGCCATCCTCTCCGTGGCTCCTGTGCCTGAGCCTCTGCTGCAGCCGCTGCGTCAGGCCGTCTCCTCAAGGGCCTTCCTCTCTGTCGCTGCCCCTCCACTTCCCCAAATACTCCCCGTGTGCCCTCAAAGTGAAAGATTTGTTGATGCCTGCATCCTGGGACCTTGTGAGGTGACCTTATCTGGACATGCTTCTGTAGTGGTGGTGTCGTGGTTACACTCGGGGCTGCAATCGCCAGGTGGGCAGTTCAAAACCGCCAGCTGCTGTGCAGAAGAAAGACAGGGCTTTCTACTCTTGTCGAGTTGCCATTTCAGAATCCCACAGGGACAGTTCTGTAGGGTCGCTATGAGTCAGCCTCGACTCGATGGCCGTGAGTTTGGTTGGTGTGGTTAGGTGCTGTTGAGGTTCAGACTGCGTGCCGTGGAAGGCCACGCTGCCTGCTCCAGCACCATCCTCATCCTCACCATCCTTCCTGTGCTGGTGCCCACTGCTGCAGACACGGTGCCAACCCATTTCTTCTTTCTTACCTATCGCTACCCCATGCCGGCCTTCTGCAGGGTCTGGTCCTTCTTGAGAGGGTCTTTGAAGAGCAGGGAGGGACAGAATCCTGTTCGAGTGGTGTCCTGAGAGAGGAGATGACGGCCAGGTGGGGGTACAGCTACCAGGTGGGGTTGCAGTCACATGCCAGGGATCACTTAGGGCAGCCAGGAGTACCACGAAAGGCTTTTCTCCTAGCGTCTGGGAGAAGCACAACCCACTAACACCTTGAACTTGGACTCGTCCCTTGACCTACGGAGACAATACATTGCTGTTGGGTAAAGTCATACATCCCCACTCACACTGCCCGCCCCCTCCCCAGGGCACTGGCTTGGGGCAGCCCCAGGACATCCACACACTTGGCAGTTGTAATGGACACCCTTTTCTGATCCCTAGGGGCCACGTAGACTCTGGGACTAGCTCGTTATGAGTCATAATCGACTCAATGGCAGAATGATTTTGAAATGAGGCGGGTTTTACATTTCAGAGGAGCCCTGGTGGTTTAGTGGTTGCTTGTTAGACTGCTGACCGCAAGGTCAGCTGTTCAAAACCACCAGTGGCTCCTCGGGGCTCCTTGAGAGAAAGATGGGGGGGCTTTCTACTCCCATTAAGAGTTACAGTCTCTGAAACCCACAGGGGCTAGCTCTACCCTGCCCTCTGGGGTTGCTGTGAGTTGGGGTCGACTCCAGGGCAGTGATTTTCGGAGGCCTGTTCTGCCCTCCCTGTCCTGAAACCTCTCCACCTCACTCTGGAAGGACACACTCTTGTCTTATTTTCACTCCTCCTGGCGCCTGGCCTGTGTGGAAGTCCCTGGTCTGCACAGCTCTCTCCTGGCTCGCTGTGAAGCTTGGGGCTCAGGGGAAACACTGTCCCCACGTAGCAGTGGTTTCCAAGGCGAGCCAGCCCAGTGCTGCCAAGTAGCGGGGTCATTTGGCCATTGGCCAGTATCTTTATGGGTGGAGGTGACCGGCCAGCCTCGAAGGATGGGGCTGTGATTGAGGATGGCACTGACCTTCAGGAGGCTGGTTCTGTCCTGGTCCTGCTCTCCTTGCAAGGGCCACGTGCCTGCCAGCAGAGCAGCGCGTTTGGGGCCAAGGATGAGGCCATCAAGGATGCCGCGCCCTCTCGGCGGCCTGCACACACTCTTGCCTGGAAGCATTTGCTGCCAGAATGGTAGATGGCTCCCGCGTGTGCGTCCCTGTTGGAACAGAGAGGCCAGCAAGTCTCTCCACCCTCCAGGCACTGGGGCCTCCGGGCCGCCTCTTGTGCTGAGGGGCTGGTCTGCCTTCGCTCCAAATTACGTGACTGCTGACAGACGGCAGCGAAGTGTTCTAGCGCGCGCACATGTGTGTGTGTGTGTGTGTGTGTGTGTGTGTGTGTTGGGGGTGAAGGGAAGGGAGAGGCTGGGGATGGGAGAGGCTGAGGTGGGGTGTAGCTGGGAGAGTGGGAGAGGCTGAGGGATAGGGGGAGAGGCTGGGGTGGAAAGTTGGGATAGTGGGAGAGGCTGGGAGGTTGAGGAAGAGGCTAGGGTAGGGAGAGGCTTAGGGGTAGTGGGAGAGACTGATTAATCTCTGGGAGAGCTGGGCACCAAAAGCATAAAACCAAGCAAATGACTGAGCCCTGTTTGTCCTCCAGGGCAGATTACGGCACTCCTGCAAACAGGGAGGCGGCTTCCCCCAGCCCTCGCCAAGGGCGGGCTGAGCTGACTCTTCAGATGAATTGGATGTGAAGCCCCGGAGTATGATGTTGATAACAGCTCATATTTTGGGCCTGTGGAGGATTGCATCGCCCGATTCTTTTTATAGGCCTGTGATAAAACATCTGGGAAGCCACATGAAAACTGTACAAAAATGGTCGATCCTTAAAAAAGATCCCAAACCCAACAGAACACACACACCAGCATACTTACACACACACACACTGTCTCTCTCTCTCTCTGTCTCTCTCTCTCTCTCTCTCTTTCTCCAGTGCTTTATAACACCAGTAGTGCCCAGTCGGTCCTGACCCCTGGCGGAGGAACTGTGTGTGTGTTTGGGAACGCCACTGGTCAGGCACCCCTGGGTGGACTGGAACCACCAGCCTTTTGGTCAGCAGCTGAGCCTGTTGACCTTGTGCCTCAGCAACACCCTCTCCCAGGAGGAGGGGAGGGCATCTTCCTGTGGGAGATGTGTGCTGCCCATGTCCCCAGCTACGGTCCCACCACGCCTCCCTCAGGGCAACCCCCCGCGCATAGCGCATGACAGCACTCCACAGGGTCTCAGAGGCTGCATTTTCCAAAGTCGGGCCAAGCTTTTCTTCCGAGGCATTTCTAGGTGGGTTCAAACCACCAACCTCTCAGATGGTGGTCGAGCACTTACCCGTCTGTGCCACCATGGGCTCCTGTGCTGTGATCACAGGTGAGATGGGTGGAGCAGGAGGCTCAGGAGGAGCGGTGGAGGCTTGGGCAGGAGAAGGACAACTTCCAAGATGTCAATGTCACTAGCTGCATTGGTGAACCAGGGCGCAACACAGAGAGGACAGGGACAGGAGCCCCACAAGGGAGACTATGGCTGAGCAGAAGAGGCCAGGGGCTCAGATCCCGGGGTTAAGGCAAGGCTCAGAGCCAGCCCTCACGTCCTGGCTGAGCAGACTAGAGAGCTGTGGGGTGGGTGTGGGACTCAGAGGGCCTTGGGCTCCGGTGAGCTCTGTGAACCAGGAGGGAAGCTTGGGGGCGCTGTCTGGAAGGCAGTGCACACGGATCAGCCGCACAGAAGGTTCTAGGTCCAAGGGCATCCCTGGTCAGCTCCACTTTCCACCGCCCTGTGAAGGCAGAGGCTCGGTGGCACAGTGCTATTTTTAGCTAAGACTGGGTGGAAGGTCCTTCATGAAACGTGACTGTGACTTGTCTTAACCGTTATCTGCTGGCCACCCCTGCCTGGCAGAGGCAGCATCTCTCCTGCATTTCCGCTCCGCTGCACTTTGTTCCCTGCCTGGAATCCCTTTTCCTTCCCCCAACAGCTTTGTCCCCTCATCTCCCCACCCACTGCCTGTGCTCAGCCTAGAGGGTGCCAGGAGTAACCTGCCACCCCATCAGGGGCAGAGACAGATGTAGCCACATGAATTCTGAGACAGAGCAAGCGGTCAGTGTGCGGTCCAGGGGAGGACGTGGAGTCCATGCATCCGTCGGACCACTTAGAGTCTCTGGGCTGGCCTCTGTTTGGGGCCATCCTGCACCATCCTCATCCACTGTCATGTATGAACCCACTATTGTAGCCGCTGTGTCAACCCATCTCGTCAAGATGCCTGGTGACGTACCCTCTCTTTAGCAGGCATGGTGTGCTTCCCCAGGACCAGCTCCTTCCTGACATGTCCAGAGCACATGTTTGAAAGGAACTTAGAAGTCACTAAAGAATCCAAGCACGCTTCAGTTTTACTACCCCGGACCCTCTACTCAGACTAATAGTAAGATCTGAGGGGTAAGGGATCTGCAGGGTCTTTAAGGCTGTGAGCCTTCATGCCTTTGAACAAATTATAAATAATAATTTATAAATTATCAAGGGGTCACGAGGGTGGGAGGGGGGGAGGGAGGGAAAACAGAGATGCTGATCCCAAGGGCTCAAGTAGAAAGAAAATGTTTAGAAAATGATGATGGCGACCTATGGACGAATGTGCTCGATCCAATGGATGGATGGGTTGTTGTAAGAGCACCCAATAAAATGATCTTAACATTTAAAACAAATTATTTAACTTTATTTATTTATTTTGGTAGAAAAACATTCTGTATGGCTTTGCAGCCCATCTCTTCACATCAGGTCAGTAATCATACCCCATTAATCTCCCCCATGGTGCACATGCAAACGTGGTGAAGAAAGCTGATGGTGCCCGGCCATTAGAAGATATAGCGTCGGGGGTCTTAAAGGCTGGAAGGTAAACAAGTGGCCATCTAGCAGGGAAGCAACAAAGCCCACATGGAAGAAGCCCACAAACCTGTGTGATCACATGAGGTGTCAATGGGATCAGGTATCAGAAGACCCAAAACAAATAATCATATTGATGTGAACGAGGGGGGCCGGAGAGGAGACCCAAACCTCATCTGTAGACAATGGGACATCCCTTCACAGAAGGGTCACAAGGAAGGGACGAGCCAGCCAGGGTGCAGTATAGCACCGACGAAACACACAGCTGCATCTAGCTCTTTAATAATGTTTCCTTCCCCGCACTATCATGACCCTTTCCCTTATAAATCCAGCTAGACCAGAGCATGTGCACTGGTACACATAAGAGCTCTTAACACCCGGAATCCAGACAGATGAACCCTTCAGGAACAATAACGTGAGTAGTGATACCAGGAGGGGAAGGGGAAGGTGATGGGAGAAGGGGGAGGAAGAGGAACCGATACCAATGATTGACATAGAACCCCCAGCCCCGTCGGGGATGAACAACAGAAATGTGGGCGAAGGGAGACAGCGGCAAGTGTAAGATATGAACATAATAATTTATACTTTATCAAGGGTTCATGAGGCTGGGAGGACGGGGGAGGAAGGGAAAACAGAGGAGCTGATACCAAGGGCTCCACTAGAAAGAAAATGTTTTGAAAACTGATGGCACCATATGTACAAGTGTGCTTATATGGATTGATGTATGGATTGTTACAAGAGCTGTAAGAGTCCCCGATAAAATGATTTACCAAACAACCTCTCCCATAAACGTATTTTTCTCTTTCTCCAGCCCACCTTCCATCCTCCCTCTAGAATCTTCTGCCCCTTCCCTCTCCTTGCCCCCAGCACTGTCCTGACCTCCCTGTAGTTTCAGTCTTATCTTTGGGTGTGAAAACCACTTCTCCTGTCTTTATTTTTCCTTATAATAAAGGCATTTAAAAATATTTACCTGTTTGAGTTTGACCAGCTTTGCTAAGCATGGGGTCTAGTTTGGTCCACGTTGTGCAGTGTTTAAGAGCATCGTCATTGTTTTATTGCTGCATAATCTTCCATCGTATGGCTGTACCAGAGTTTATCCATTCCTCTATAATTGGAGTTTTGGGTTGTTTCCATCTTTTTGCATATGGACATTGCTACAATAAGCGTGGGTGCACCTATGTCTGTCCGTGCTGTGTTCTTTGCTCATTTAGGGTATTTACTGAGTAGAGAGATCGTTGGATCATATGATATTTGTATTTGCATTTGTTTAAGGACATGCCATACTGATTTCCATAGTGGATCTACATTTTTTCAACAGTACCACCAGCCACGTACGAGTGTTCCAACCTTTCCACATTCTCCCCAGTATTTAATGTTTCTGTTTTTTTAAATTTTGCTGAGAGTTGGTATCTGATTTTTGCTTTAATTTGTATTTCTCTTATTGCTAATTAATGAACATGAACATTTCTTCATATACTTGGTGGCTGCTTGGAAGTTATCTTTTATAAATGGACTCTTCATGTATTGTGCCCATTTTTAATTGGGTTATTTGTAATTTTCTTATTAGGATGTTGTAGTTTTCTATAGATTTTTAAAAATTTAGCCCTTCATTTGCTTATCATTACTAAATGTTTTTCCCAATTTGTGGGGTTCTCTTTGAACTCTTTTGATAAAGTCTTTTGATGTCCACAAAATGTCATACTTTTAGAGGGCCCGGGGCCTTTAGTTCATGTTCGATAGTGTAGATGTTGTGCCTTATGTTCCAAAGTGTGTTTATGCCTTGTCTAAGGGCCCTTCAGTGTATGTTTAGGTCTTGGATCCATCTTGAGTTTGGTTTTATACACAGTATGAGGTAAGGGTCTTGTTTCCCTTCTTTTGCAGATGGAGATCCATTTGTTTCCAACACCATTTACTGAAAGGGCCATTTCTTCCCCAATTTATGTGTTTTAATCCTTTATAAAAAATTAGGTGTCTGTAGGCACGTGGTTGTGTTTCTGGGTGCTTAGTTCTAATCCACTGGTCTTCATCTCTAGCATTGTACCAGTACCAAGCTGTTTGGTTTGTGGCTATATAATAGGGTTTAAAGTCTAGGAGTGAGAGGCCTCCTGCTTTATTTTCATAGTGTTTTGTTTATCCTGGGCTTCTTTTCTTTCCATATAAAGTTGGTGATGAGTTTTTCCATTTCTTTGAAGAATGGTGCTGGGATTTGGATCAGAATTGCATTGGATTTGTAAAGTGCTTTTGGTAACGCAGACATTTTCACTATGTTTAGTCTACCTGTCCAGGAGTATGGTAGCTTGTTCCATTTGCGAATGTTCCTTTAGGTCTCTCGTAGGAGTGTTTTTGTACTTCTCTTTGTATAAATCTTTCGCTTCCCTGGTAAGACTTATTCCTAAATATTTTATTTTTTGTATCATCATTGTAAATGGTATTGTGCTTATAATATCTTTTTCAGTATCAACTTCTTTAATACACAAGAATCCAACTGATTTCTGTATGTTGATCTTTAGCCTACTATGCTGCCAAATTGTTCAACTACTTTCAGCAATGTTTTAATTGAAGCTTTGTGGGTTTCTATATATAGGACTATATCATCTGCAAGTAAAGAGAGATTTGTTTCTTCTGTGCTTGTATGGATACATTTAATACCTCTTTGATGTCTTAGAGCTCTGGCTGAGACTTCCAGACTGTATTAGTAAGAATGGTGATAAAGACCAAGCCTCTGGTTCCATTCAAAAGGGGAATGTTTTCAGTTCCTCTCCACTAAGTGAGATGCTAGCTGTTGGTTTTGCATTTGTGGCCTTTTTTATGTTGAGAAATATAGCTTTTATTCCTGTTTTATTGAGTGTTTTATCAGGAATGGATGTTGAATTCTATCCAATGCTTTGCTGCATCAGTTGATATAATCATATGCTTTTGTCCCTTTATTTTGTTTATCTGGTGAGCTACATAGATTGTTTTTATAGAATTAAACCATCCTTGTATATGTGGTATCAAGCCTACTTGATTGTGATGTATTTTTTGTTATGCTTTGTTGAATTCTGTTGGCTAGGATTATTTTGAAAATCATGGCATGTCTATTCATCAGATGTGGTGTATAATTTTCAATCCTGGTGATGTCTTTTACTGGCTTAGACATCAAGGTTTTAGTTGCTTTATAAGTGAGTGTGGTATTTATTATATGAGGGGGTACCCTATAAAACTGTTTCCCCCCCCAAAAAGCTATAGGTATTTATTTATTTTTTAACAAAACAACCTTATCACCTTCAAAGGACTCTCCACTGCACTTAATACACTTGTGTCAACTCTGCGATTCCATTCTTGGAAACATTTTTCAAACTCATCTGTTTGAGTGGCTGACGGCACCTCCCTCAGTTTTTTTCCACCTCTTCTACATCATCAAATCGATGTCTTCTCACGTCCCTCTTCATTCGAGGAAACAAAAAGGAGTCGCACAAAGTGAGGTCAGGTGAGTAAGGTGTGTGGGCCAAAGTAGGCGTGATTTTTTAGCAAAAACTGGTGCACTGAGATGTCTGTGTGAGCAGGTGCATTGTCGTGGTAGCAAAATCACTTCCCCCTCTGCCACCAATCAGGCCTCTTTTTGGTCACATATTGTTACACAGTCTTTTCAGAACCTCTAAATAGAAAGCTGGATTAACAGTCTGATCTGGTGGAACGAACTCCAAATGCACTACGCGTTGACATTTTCATCCATTTGGGAAGTTGATGGATGTACAGAATGAGATTTGTCATCAGTCGACATTTCACCTTTTTTGAAACGAGAAAAACACTCGCACACTTGAGTCTTTCCCATAAGGCTGTCCTTGTATGTTGTGTTCAATGTCAGGACAGTTTTAGCAACATTTTTTTCCTGATAAGGAAACAAAAGTTCACAGCTGCATTCTGTTCTCTTAAATCAACCATCACAAAAAATAAGGTTTGAGCAAAACTGCTTTTACAAAAAAAATCACCGTGACCAGAGAGAACCTTTCGAGGCTGCACCTCTGGGTGCACTGACTCAGAGGGAGATGCTGCATGCTCGCCTAGCAAGAACAATGCAAACTAGGAAAGCTCTGCCCAGGGGAGCTTGTTTCTGTTTTTTTTTTTGGGGGGGGGGTCAGGGGGTACTCCTTCATATTGTTTATTTGTGTGTTGTGAAATAATTCATGTAGGATTGATGTTAATTCTTTTCTAAATGTTTGGTAGAATCCCCCACTAAAATGACCTAGTCCCAGACTTTTTAATGTTTGGAGGGATTTTTTATGACTAGATGTATTTCTTTTCATGTTACAGGCTGGTTGAGACTTTCTACATACTTTGGAAGTAATTTAGGTAAATAATGCATTTATAGAAATTAATCCTTTTTTAATAGATTTTCAAATTTGTTGGAATATATTTTTCATAATACTGTATGGTTTCTTAAATCTCTTTATTCCATCATAATATCACTCATTTCATTCCTTAGTCATAGAATTTGCCTTTTCTCATGCTTTTTCTTTGTTAGATTTACCAGAGGTTTGTAAATTTTGTTAATCCTTTCAAGGAACTAACTTCTTGTCTTGATTTTTTTTCTATAGTTTTAAAATTTTTTCTGGTTCATTTGTTTCTGCCTAATTTCTATTATTTCTTTTCTTTAGTATCCAATGGTTTCTTTTGTTGTTTTCTCCCCCAATTGTTGCCATTGTTGTGCTAGGTGTTTATTTTAATTCTTTCTTTTTGATGTGTGCATTGCTGCTGTAAACTGCCTCCTGAGTACTGCTTTTGCCATCTCCCTGAGATTTTGATATGTGCCTTTTTGTTCTCATTTATTTCAAGAATCTTCTGGTCATATTCTGTATTTCTAGCAGTAGTTTTTAAGTCAAGTGTTCAATTTTTTTGGAGTTGACCAACCAATGCTTGATTTCTAGTTTGCAAGCATGTGATCTGGAAAAAAAAGTGTTTTGCAGTATCTTGGCCTTCCTGGCTTCTAAGGAGCATTCTGGCTGTACTTCTCCCAAGACAGAGTTATTTGCTCTTCTGGCAGTTCATGGTTCTACCAATATTCTTTGCCAACACCATAGTTCAAAGGCGTCGGCTCCTCTGTGGTCTTCCGTATTCACTGTCTAGGTTTCACACAATGAGGGTATTGCGCACATGGCGGCTTGCGTCAGAGTGGCTGCCAAGGTCAGGAAAAACAGTCAGTGGATAGTGAAGACTCCTCAGTGCCTTGCCTGGGGGCAGCAGGGCAGTGTGTGCTGTAGGGGAGGTAAGCCCGAGCTTGCCAATTTCTGTGGTGTAAACGCTCCCACTGTGTCTGATTTGCAGTTACCCACAGGACATTGTGGATGCAGAGTGGGGAAGATACAAACAGCAGCCCCCCCTCCCCTTGGTGTAGTATTTCCACCTTCCCAAGGGCCTATGGAATAAACGTAGTAAGATAATTCAGGAGCCATGGGTTTTGAGTCTGCATTGGTTTTGCTTTATTATAATTTAAGCTCATTGGCATTGCAGTTCTACGCTGCCCTGTAGGGTCGCTGTGAATCGGCATCGACTCGATGGCAGTTGGTTTGTTTATTTGGCTTGGAGTTTGGCAAATGGCTCGCCATCGTTCGCATCTGGTTCTATAGGCACCATGGCAGTCCCAGAGATGACACAAGGCATGTAAGTAGACGGAGCATCGCCGGGTGGGTGATGAGGTTAGTGTTGGTGCTAGGCGCTGTGGCATCACTTCTGCCTCACAGCGACTCTGCGCCACAGAGGGAGATGCCACCCGGTGCTACGCCCTCCTCACCATTGCTCTCGTTGGGTCAGTCATGCCAGCCCCGTGCCAGCCCGTCTGTCTGCAGAGGCTCTTCATCTATTTCTATACCCCCTACCAAGCATGACGGCCTCCTCTACAGGTTGACAGTGTGTGGGCCCACGTCTCACCACCCTCACCGGTAAGGGGCACTCTGCTTGTCCTTCTTCCAACGCGGATCTCTTCGTTCCTTTGCAGGTCTTGGGGCTGTCAGTATTCTTCACCAGCATCATCATTCAGACGAATCATTTTGTCTTCTGTCTTCCCTATTCGGCGTCCAACTCTCACACGCCTATGAGGCAATTGAAAATACCATGGCACAAAATAATAATTATTTCTAAATTATCAAGCGCTCATGAGGGAAGGGGAGCAGGGAGGGAGGGGGAAAGACGAGGAGCTGATACCAAGGGCTCCAGCAGAAGGCAAATGTTTTGAGAATTATGAGGGCAACACACGTACAAATGTGCTTGACACAATGGGTGGATGGATGGATTGTGATAAGAGTTGCATGAGCCCGCCATAAAATGATTTTTAAAAAAAGAAAGAAAATACCACGGCTTGGGTCAGGTGCACCTTAGAACTCCAGGGAACATCCTTGCTTAAGTTAGTGGTGAAGTGTCCCTCGGGCCTCCCGGGGAACTACGCTGAATACAACCAAACCCAAGACACAGCCTCTGCCACCGGTTGATACTGATTCATATGTGGTTTCTGAGACTTTAAATCTTTTTTTTTAATTTAATAAATTATTTTATTGGGGGGTCTTACAGTTCTTATAACAATCCACACACCACTTATATCAAGCACATTTGTACATATGTTGCCATCATCATTTTAAAAACGTTTTCTTTCTACTTGAGACCTTGGTATCAGCGTCTTTTTCCCCTCCTTCCCCCACCCTCCCACCCTCATGAGCTCTTGATAAATTATAAATATTATTATTTTCATAACTTACACCATCTGCTGTCTCTCTTCACCCGTATTTCTATTGTTCATCCCCCTCGGTGTGTGTGTGTGTGTGCTATATGTCAATGTTGCAATCAGTTCCCTCACCTCCCCCCTACCCACATGGTATCCCCGCTCCCATTATTGGTCCTGAAGGGTTTACCTGTCCTGGATTCCCTGTGTTTCCAGCCAGGTTTGTAAGGTAGAACTAGGATCATGATAGTGGGGGGCGGGGCAGGGCGAAGAGGAAGCATTAAAGAACTAGAGGAATGTTGTGTGTTTCATCAGTGCTATACTGCACCCTGACTTGCACATCTCTTTCTTGTGACCCTTTTGTGAGAGGATGTCCATTGTCCACAGATGGGCTTTGGGTCTCCAATCCGAACCCCCTCATTCGCATTGATATGATTGTTTGGGGTCTTCTGATACCTGATTTCATCGACACCTCATGATCACCCAGGCTGATCATGTGGGTTATAGTCCAACATAGAACCCAAGGTATGCATACATAATTAGACTAAAATAAATATGCTGGGTGGTCTTGAAGGTGGAAGAGGGGACAATGACAGGACCAGGTCTCAGTTAGCCTGGGGGGGGGGCTGAGGGGGTTGCCAATGCTTGTCTCTCTCCTCAAGGGGCGTGGTCTGGTCCTTTTTTTAAGGGGCGGACTTGACTCTCACCTTCCTTCCTTATTTCCTCCCCAGAATGCTGGGTGCCTTTCGGTTCCGCCTCCAAATCCCACCCCTACTCAATCAGCTACATGCTCAGCCAGTGATGGAAAGACGGAGAGGCTGGTGGTTCGAGCTCACCCAGAGGTTCCTGGGAAGAAAGGCCCGGGGATCTTCTGCAGAGAGGCCACAGGCTGGAAAACCCCAGGGGACACTGCTCTGCCACGGGGCACCAACAACTCAACGCAGCCGGCCGGCTCCTTGTCGGTCTTTCAGATCCCCGGCGAGGAAATGCCCCTCCCCATTCCGGATGGGCCTGTGTCCTGCATAAGCAAAGGGCTGGAATCGTAAGCCCTCTCCCCGTGGGCACAGGCTCTGTTGCTCACTCGAGTGGGTTCTGACTCTCTTCACTCTCAGTGACAGGACAGCAGCTCAGACACAGGGGTACACACACCACCCACAGGAGGCGGCAGACCCCAGGCACTGATGACCTAGCGACCCAGGAAAACCAGGGGCTGCTGACAAGAAGGAACTGAGCAGGGCCGAGACTCTTGCTTTAGATGTTCAGCCTCTAAAACTGTGAGAAAATACGTTTCTGTTCTGTAAAGCCAACCCCTTTGCAGTATTTCTATGGTGGCAGTACCACCAGCCGACCCGAGGGAGAAAGGCGGGGCTTTCTACTCCAGTAGAGATTTACAGCCTTTGGAAACCCACCAGGCAGTTCTACTCTGTCCTCCAGGGCCACGATGAGTCAGGATGGACTTGATGGCTGTGCATTTGTTTGTTCGTTTTGAGGCTTACAGGGAGGAGACCAGCATGTGGAGATGGAAAGAGGTCTTGGGTGATGAGAACTGCACTGGGCATGGTCTTCTTTGCCCACTGCTGTCTCCCCAGCACCTAGCACTGTGGTCATGGGACAAACGTGGGCTTGTGGGGTTTGGTGGGAAATGGGCCTGGGAGCTGGAGATGGGAGAAGAATGCTGTTTTTGTTAGGCGTTGCCGAGGTCGAATACAACTCATCATGACTCTGCGTATAACACAAGGACAGACTGCCTGGTCTTGCAACATCCTCAACAGTGTCTGAGCCGAGGCTGCAGCCACGGGGCCAGGCCATCCCATCAAGGGTCTCCCTCTTTTCCGGCGTCCCTCTACTTTATCCAGCCTGCTGTCCTTCTCCAGGGACTGGCCTCTCCTGACAATATGTCCAAAGTACGAGAGGACTTGTCGTCCTGGCCTCTAAGGAACGCTGTGCTTCCAACACAGATCGGTTGGTATTCCCACCGGAGCTGCAGCTGTGCCCGCTCTGTCCGATCCTGAAGCCCAGCCCTAGCCTCTCTGGAGCGGTCTTACTGTTGCCCAAATGGGGACAAACTACAGGAGTCAAAAATGCAGCCTGAGGTCATGGGACCAGAGTCGGGAGGTCAAGGACACGCAATAGACTGAAAAACAGGCCTTCAGTGTCCCAAGGATGTGTGTTGGGCGGTGGGAAAGGGAGAGCCTGGAGACAGGAATCTCCTAGACTGGGGCTTGGGGAGCCAGATGTTAAGCTCCAGTCTCTAGGGTGATCTTTGAGACCAGCTGCTGATTTGAGGGATTATACCCTGAGAAGTTTTTTCCTATTTCTGGGTTTCTTTTCCTTTCTGGTTTTCATCTTCCCCCTTGGACCACTGAGGATGCTGTTGCTCTGTGAGCAGGGTCCTGGTCCCCCCCCAATCTCCCCCCCCCCCCCCCCGTTCCCGAGACAGCGCCTCTACCCCTCTGTTTATTCAGCAGTCACACCTGATTAATCTAACTCGATTTGCAAATGTCTTTATTTACATGGAAAATCCTTTGAATAAACAAGACCTCCGATTACATAGTACACAGTGGAATTAAACTATCAGAGCGCCTCAAGCTTTCCGATGTACAGACACCTAGACCGTTCTCAGGCTGCCTAGTGGGGGCTGGAGTGAACACACAGCGAGTCCCTTATAGAGTTTTTCAGAACCTGCTCCTTCCCGGGGCACCCACTCCGACCTGACTCCACAGCAGGAAGCGCAAGGGTGCGGAGGGCGAGATATGAGGAAACGGCGTGGACTGGCCAGATCTGACCTCCTCGGGCTTCCCTGCTAGCACCCGGCAGAGCTCCGCTGGGTCTCCATCCGCCCTCCTTCTTAGCCCGAGTCTGACGCCATCCGCCCCTAACCCGGTACTCTTCCTCTAGGCTGGGTTGGATCATTTGTTGTAACGACCACACACAGCTCACAGCCAACACTCGCATTTAAGGGGGGGTAATGGGGCAGTTGGACACCTGGGGGCGTAGGTCAGAGTTCCAAACCACCAGACACTCCGTGGGAGACAGACGAGGCTTTCTATTCCCCTGAAGTTACAGTCTCAGAAGTCCACAGGGGCGGTTCTCGTCTGTCCTATAAGCTTGCTACGAGTGGGCTTCAGCCCAATGACACGGACGGTGTTACCGGAGAAAACAGGCCAACACAAACCAAGAGTATCCCGCAAGGGCAGTCACTGGTCCACGACACCACGTCTCCTCAGCCAGTAGCCACGTTTCTCTGCAGCCCCCAGCCTCCCAGCCACACGGTCCCCTGGTCTCTGCCTCCGTGGACCGGGAAGCCTGCCCGCTGCTCTGCCTCGCAGTCTCGTATTCTTGGCGCTGTTCCTCTGTTCTGTCTCAGGGTCCCCTTGTCTTGGCTTCTGGCACCTCCGTCTTGGTGCCCGACACTCCAGACAGAGATCTTGAACATGTCCTACTTCCAAAGGCCCTGGGATTGCTCTCTCTACTGCTGCTTCAGGACAGTTCATCCTTATAGCCAGGTGGGTGGTAACTAAAACTGACCAATTCCCACTCTTAGTGGTCTACACCGTCTATTTGCAACGTCCCACCTAGTCGTTTGGTGGGAATTACAGAGACACCGGTAGAGGAGCCACATAAAGAACTTTCCTTAAAACCAGAAGCCATCTGAGTGGAGACATCAGCTAAATCTATACAACAGAAACACACCAGCCAAGGTAACCCAAGGATTGTAAATAATAAAATCTGTGATCAGAGAAGGGAAGTAGTCTAGAGCTTCAGTCTGAGTACCCAGCTTGCAGAGGGCTCTGGATGCTAGTAAAAGCCCAAATTCATCTGGAGAGATACAGCCTCCATTGAAACCTCTCTGACCTAGGGATGTGAACCATCTTGCCCTCAGACAGATTACCTCTACCCGCCTGATAAGCCCGGGGAACGACAGTGTCCCTTGGGGGCATATTTAGGTGTGTCCTTGATGGACATCACTGTAAAGGGGTTTGCGTAGACCTGAGTCATGCCCTGGCTGCCTTGGGGAGACCCCCTGGTCCAGTCTTGTAAGCTTCTCTGTCTACCACAATGTATGTACGCCAATTATGGCTCCATTCCCTTTCTGGTAACTTCACCTATAACTATGGTGTTTGGATTTGTTGCCGCTCATGCTTGGGTGATGGTTTACCTTGACCTCCCATGGCCTTGCTGAAGTTCTGTATATCAGCAAACCCCTGGACACCAGTATCCCCCTGCGCCAATGGTCTCCCTCCCCTGGATAATATGCCCTTGTCCTGCTTAATACTGTAATGGATGTTCTCTAAAAATACAATTAATAATTTTTTTAAAAAAGAAAAGTCACTCTACAACAAAATACATAACTGGTATCAGGTATGTGGGTCTCACCTCTGGAATTCAGGACTCTAGAATGTGCGGTGGAAAGTTGTGGGGTGGGGCAGCTGGTTTCTCATCTCAGCCCAGCCCTTGATGATTGGGACAGACTATTTTCTCTCAGAGACCCACCTCTGCACCATGACCTTAACGGTGTAACGCACTCTCCTCCTAGGACTGATCTGGGGTCGAGTGAGAAGGTATAAATCACTTGGTCTAGAGTAGATCGTTCTTAGTATTGATTTTTGTCCCCTTCTCTCCTATCGGCCAAATCGTGAACTAGGGACTATTGCTCCTGTACACTTCTGATCATCACAGTTTGCAGGACTGAGTGAAATCCATGTTCAGAAAACCCAGTCGCTGGTCACTGTCCAGTTGACTCCTTTTCGCCTGGTGATGCTGTTTGAATCAGGGCAGACCTGTGCCCCATGGGGTTTTCCAATGGCAGATTTGGGGGGAGGAGATCTCCAGGGCCTCGACATGGATTCAAACCTCTAACCTTTGTGGTTAGCAGCCAAGTGACTCAATGGCACCACGCTGGAGCTCCTCAGAAAAACAGAGGCATGGAGATAGTGTGGTCAGGAGATTCTGTGTGTAAGTGAGAGCCCAACTGGCAACTGCCAGCGATCTTATGCTGGTTGCTGCATAAATGCCACAGGGGACTTAACTGCATTTCGTAAGCTTTAGGAGTGGTTTGGTCTAACTATTTTGCAACTAGATCTGTTATCAAATACAACAGACCCCTCTTTAGAGAAATCAAAACAAGATGTGAGTATCCGAGAGGATGGTAAAGCCCGTTGTCACTGACTCAACCCCCCGTGGGTCGCAGTGGAAGAATACATGCCGGGGAGGTTAGTGCGGTTCAGGCCACTGTTTCGGCTCTTGTGCTGACCCAGCTCCTGGGGAGTGTCTTTCATTTTCACTGAGCCTCTACTTCACCAACCACGATGCCCCTTTCTACTAGTTGGCTTCTCCTGATCACATGTCCAAAATAAAAAAACATGAAGTCTTATTATCCTTCCTTGTTAGGAGCATTCTGATTATATTTCTTCTAACTCTACTTTGTTTGTTTCTGGCAGTCCACAGTACATTTAATACCCTTGCCAACAGCATACTCTTTCATTTTCATTGTTCGCATGTGAGACAAATGAAAAGCCATCATTGCTAAAAGAAGGAGCCCACTAGCCCGTGTGATCCAAGGATTGTAAATAATCAAATCCAAGATCAGAGGAGGGAACTGATTTAGAGCTTAACTTCTGAACACTTGATTTATAGAAGATTCTGATGACAGTGAAAGCCCAAAACCTATCTTCAGAGTTGATTGAACAATCGATTGTGAATCGTCTTGCTCTCAGAATGCATTGGAAAGTGAATTTCTGTGGATCTTCAGGTTAAAATTCAACATGTTATCAATTGCTTTCCCTTTTGATCCATTTATAATCTGTTCTAGTTTCTATTATCTTCTACTTCCATGTGGAATGAATTTTTTTGTGTGTGTTTCTTTAGGTTGTCACTGTTGAGTTTTTTTTCCAGTTTAAAAATATCTTTATTTTTTTAATTTTATTTATTTAAAAATCATTTTATTGGGGCCCTGGACAGCTCTTATCACAATTCATATATACACCCATTGTGTCAAGCACATTTGTACATTTGTTGCTATCATCTTCTCAAAACATTTTCTTTCTACTTGAGCCCTTAGTATCAGCTCCTTATTTTTCCCCTCCCTCCCCACCCATCCACCATCACAAACCCTTGATAATATATAAGTTATTATAATTTTGTCATGTCTTACACAGTCTGACGTCTCCCTTCACCCACTTTTCTGTTGTCTGTCCCCCCAGGGAGGAGGTTAGATGCAGATCCTTGTGATCTGTTCCCCTTTCTACCCCACCTCTCCTCCACCCTCCTGGTATCACCGCTCTCACCACTGGTCCTGAGGGGTTCATCTGTCCTGAATTCCTGTTGTTTCCAGTTCCTATCTGTACCAGTGTACATCATCTGGTCTAGCCAGATTTGTAAGGTAGAATTGGGATCATGATAGTTCGGGGAAGGAAGCATTTAAGAATTAGTGTTTCATCGTTACTACACTGCACCCTGACTGGCCCATCTCTTCTCTGAGACCCTTCTGTAAGGGGGTGTCCATTTGCCTACAGACGGGCTTTCTGTCTCCACTGCACACTCCCTCTCATTCACAGTGATATGAATTTTTGTTTTTTGATGTATGATACGTACTCCTGTCGACACCTCGTGATCACCTAGGCTGGTGTGCGTCTTCCATGTGGACTTTGTTGCTTCTCAGCTAGATGGTCTCTTGTTTATCTTCAAGCCTTCATATATAAATATATTTGCATATGTACATGCCTATATTTAGACCTCTATAAATGCCCTTTGCCTCCTAGTCCTGTCCTCTATTTCCTTTTACTTTCCTCTTGTCACACTATTATGTTCAACATTTATTTGGGTTTCAGTAATTCCTCTTGGTTACATTGCCCTTGATCAAGTCCTACACCCTCCTCGTCATCAGTTTTGTATCACTTGTTGTTCCCTTGTTCCTGGTTTGTCAACACCCACTTCCTTCCTCCCCACCACCTTCTCCCATGTCCCTCCCGTGGAACTGATGGGTCCATTGTTTTCTCCTCCAGATTATTTATTCTAACTATCTTATCTAGATAGACCTGCAGAGATAATAATATGCACAAAAACAAGACAGAGAAAAACAAAGCAACAAAAGAAAACAAAATAACAACAAAATACAACAACAACAAAAAGAAAAGCTTGTGAATAGTCCAAGGAGTGTTTTCTAGTAGAATCTAATGGAGCTCCACACCCTGGCCCCAAAGTCTATTTTTGGTATTACCTGGGGACTTTGTTGCTCTGTTACCCTTGCTGTTCTGTTGCATGCCCTTAGTATTTTGCCTCGGTGTGGTGGGGTGAGATGGGGCACAATTCCCACATTATGTCTCCAGTGTTGTCTCCTGTAGTGCTATGGGTCAGTGAGGGGCATCGTGTCCAGTAGTAGGGCTGGCCCTATGGTCCTCTCCATGAATTGGCTGCTCTGAGCAGGAATAGTGTCCTTTGGGCTTAGTGAACCAGGATGTGCTCCACTCTCTTCCTGCCCCTTGATTTGCTCCCGTGTTCTTGATCAGACATGTCCCTCTCCCTGAGTAAGTCTCCATTAATTCATAGAGACAGCAACTAGATTAATAGTTCCTTAGGGTTATGACAGGAGAGGCTGGAGAGTAATGGGGAACTAATAATAATGAGTGCAGGAATGAATAAAAAGTTCTAAAATTGATTGTGGTGGTCATTGCACAACTCCTTTTAATATATTTATACCACTGAACTGTATGGTATCTGAATTGGATGCCAATAGAATTATGAAAAAGAAAAAGAAAAGGCCATCACTCGTCTCAGATGGAATTTAGTCAAGTCCTGAAAGTGACACCTTGGCTTCTGAACACTTCCAAGAGGTATTTTAGCATTGTTTGATTACCCGAGGCCATGCATTTTTTGATTTACCCGATGCCATGCATTGTTTGATTTACCCGATGCCATGCATTACTTGATTTACCCGATGCCAGGCATTGTTTGATTTACCTGATGCCATGCATTGTTTGATTTACTGACTACTACGGACATAGGTACTGATTGTGGATCCAAGTAAAATCAAACCCTTGCCAACTTCAGTCTCTCCATTTATCATGATGTTGCTTACCAAACCAACTTTAAGTATTTTTGTTTCATTTATGTTGTGTTAGTCTGGGCTAACTGGATAAATAAATTCATAGACACTCATATGTGTATAAGAAAAAACTTTATATACAAGAGCAATTGAATATTGAGAAAACATCCCAGTCCAGATCAAGTCCATAAGTCCAATATTAGCCCATATGTCTGATACCAATCTATAAAGTCCTCTTCAGACTCATGAAACACCTGCAATGATGCTGAATGCAGGAAGATCACAGGCCAGTTGGTGGAAAGTCTTGTGGATCCAGTGTGGTGTTAGCATCTCAGTGCTGGCAGGAGTCTCCACGTGGTTCCTCCAGCTCAGGAGTAGTTCCATGTTTCTTGTCAGCTGTAATGTCTCCCAGGGAGTGAGCAGAGCGAGAGAGTGTCTCCCACCTCCAGTAAGGAAATACCAGAGTTACCAGAGTCCTCCGGAGAAGGCCATGCCCACACAGAGGTCTCATTGGCTGTGACATGATTGATAGGCTATCGCTTCTTGGCATTTTGGCTAAGATCAAGTGTAGTATCTGATTGACAGACTAGACTCCACCCCTACATACTTAATCCTCTCAAATTGACAAACGATTATATGACTACCACACCTATACTCTGCTATGACCCCCACAGTCGAATCCCTTTTCCTAGTCAATGAAACACAAGCAAATTTCTTTCTGGTATTCTCAGCTTTCAGTCAAGATCCATCAACATCAACAATGATATCCCTCATGCCATGTGCTCTGCTGAGTCTGACTTGAGTTTCTGGCTGTTCCTTGTCCATGTACTGCTACAACCATTTTTGAATTATCTTAAGCAACTCTTATTTGGGTGTAATATTAATGATACTGTTCGATAACTGCCACATTCTCTCAGATTGCTTTTCTATGGGTTAGCCACAAACATGAATCTGTTTCAGATGGTTGGCCAGTTGGCTACCTTCTGATTTTCTTGCCATAGAAGGATGAGCAGTTACATGTATTTGTTGAAGTATACCACCTGGTAGTCTATCAATTCTTGGAGCCTTGAGTTTTGCCCAATAAGCCCATGGTGTAGTGGTTATAGACTGGGCTGTAACCTCAAAGTCAGCAGTTTGAAGCCCCCAGTGTTCTGAGGCAGAAAGGTGAGGGCTTCTACCCCTGTCAAGATTTGCCTTCTTCTCCAAGAAAACACCGAATGGCAGATGGCACCAGTGCAGCGGGAGGGCCTGGAGGCGTTGGGGCCCAGGAGCGGCAGCTTTGAGAGATTGGGGTCAAGGCCATGGTTGGGGCTGTGGAGGCCACAGACCTCAAGCCATGGTTGGGGCTGTGGAGGCCACAGACCTCAAGGAGGCAAAGCTGAGGACAAGCTGGTCTCCTCCCTGTCACCAAGCTGGGCTGTCTGGTCAAGGACATGAAGATCAAGTCCCTGGAGGACATATATCCATTCTTCCTGCCCATCAAGGGATCATGGATTTCTCCCTGGGGATAGCCTTCAAGGACAGGCCCTAAAGATCGAGCATACCTGTGCAGAAGCAGCACCCAGCCAGCTATTGGACCAAGTTCAAGGCCTTTGCTGCCATTGGGGACTACAATGGCCACATTGGCCTGGGCGTCAAGTGCTCCTAGAAAGTCGCGGCCACCATCCGTGGGGCCCTCAGCCTGGCCGAGCTGTCCACTGTCCCTGTGTGGCCAGGCGAGTGGAGAACAAGATTGGCAAGTCCCACTCGGTTCCCTGCAAGGTGAAGGCTGCTGTTGGTCTGTGCTGGTGCGTCTCATTCATGCCCCCCAGGGGCACTGCCATCGTCTCAGCCCCGGGCCCAGGAAACTGGTGCTCATGGCAGGGAACAATGACGGCTACACCTCGGTCAGGGCCTGCACGGCCACCCTGGGCAGCTTCACCGAGGCCACCTTTGATGCCATCTCCAAGACAGACAGCTCTCTGATCCTCAGCCTCTGGAAAGAGACTGTGTTCCACCAAGCCTCCCTGCCAGGAATTCACAGACCCTCTCGTGAAGAGGCACGCCAGCGTCTCCATGCAGAGAGCCCAGGCTCCAGCCACAGCTACCATATAGGCAATTTTAGATGAAAAAAAGGCTATAAAGTTAATTGAGCCTATCTGGGGAAGAGAAATAAGTAAGTAAAGATTTGCCTTTTTAGAAACTGCAGGGGCAGTTCTACTCTGTCCTAAAGGGCTGCCATGAGTCAGAATCAACCGGATAGCAGTGAGTTTTGTTTTGTTTTATTTAAAATTTTTTCGCCAATGCCTTCAGTCCAGCCGGGACTTCTTACCACTGTGTCAGCAGCTCTTGATGGTACGCTGCCACCTGAAATGTTTGGACATCTCCCAGTTACCTTTCTCACAGCGACTCTATGTAGTTTCTTCCGTTTGGGGGTGTTCTCTGCATCCTTGAACGTTTTTGCCCACAGAATCCATCAGTGATACAACTTGAGGCATGAGTGTTCCTCTTCTTTCAACTTGAGAAAGGCTGATCACGTTTTCATCTTTTCGTTTTCTACCTCCGGGTCTTTGCACATTTCATTATAACGCGTTGCCTTGCCTTCTTAACCCCCCACTTGGAATGTTCTGTTCAGTTCTTCTACTCTCAGCTTAGCCGCAACTTTCACAGTCTCCTCCGGCATCCTTTGTAGTCCCTTTGTTTTTCTTCCTGTCCTGTTAGTGATGCTTTGCTTTCTTCACGAGTTGTGTCCTTCATGTCATCCCACCACTCTTCTGGTCTCGTGCCATACGTGATCAGTGCGTCAAATCGATTCCTCAGATGGCCTCTACAATCAGGCAGGGCGTGCTCAAGGTTATATTTGGCCTCTCGTGGAGTTGTTTAATTTTTTCCAGCTTTTTTTTCTCAAACCAAAAGCCTGACATATTTATTAATGGTTAACCTCTCAATGCAGAAGCATCAGAACCAAAGAAGAAACCAGATATTTGCCAGTATGCGTTCAGTTAATTAGGCGGTGGTGAGGTCTTCAACTCAGCATGACAGAGTCCTAGTGAACCTAGGTGGGTGCTGCCCACGTGCCATCACACCAGTGGCTTCTTTTTTTTAATTTTTTATAATGTTTCTGAAGCAAATGGTATTATTCACGTTGCTTTCAGATTTTTTAAAACAATTTATTGGGGCTCATACAATTCTTTTCACAGTTCATACATATACATACATCAATTGTATAAAGCACATCTGTACAGTCTTTGCCCTAATCAATTTTTTCTCCTCTTTTCTTTTTTTACATTTTATTAGGGACTCATACAACTCTTATCCCAATCCATACATATACGTACATCAATTGTATAAAGTACATCCATACATTCCCTGCCCCAATCACTCTCAAAGCATTTGCTCTCCACTTAAGCCCCTTGCATCAGGTCCTCTTTTTTTTTCCCTCCCTCCCCTTTCCCCCCTCCCCCATGTGCCCCTGGTAATTTATACATCGTTATTTTGTCATATCTTGCCTTATCCGGAGTCTCCCTTCCCCCCTTCTCTGCCGTCCGTCTCCCAGGAAAGAGGTCACATGCGGATCCCTGTAATCAGTTCCCCCCTTCCAACCCACTCACCCTCCACTCTCCCAGCATCGCCCCTCACACCCCTGGTCCTGAAGGTATCATCCACCCTGGATTCCCTGTACCTCCAGCCCTCATGTGTACCAGTGTACAGCCTCTGCCCTATCCAGCCCTGCAAGGTAGAATTCGGATCATGGTAGTTGGGGGGAGGAAGCATCCAGGATCTGGGGAAAAACTGTTCTTCATCGGTACTACCTCGCACCCTAACTAACCCATCACCTCTCCTAAACCCCTCTATGAGGGGATCTCCATTGGCCGACCCTTGGGCCTTTGGTCTCCACTCTGCACTTCCCCCTTCATTTAATATGGTATATATACACATATATATGCATATACACACATATACACATACATACACACACTTATATCTTTTTTTTTTTGCATGATGCCTTATACCTGGTCCCTTGGCACCTTGTGATCGCACTGGCCGGTGTGCTTCTTCCATGTGGGCTTTTTTGCTTCTGAGCTAGATGGCCGCTTGTTCACCTTCAAGCCTTTAAGACCCCAGACACCATCTCTTTTGATAGCCAGGTACCATCAGCTTTCTTCACCACATTTGCTTATGCACCCATTTGTCTTCAGCGATCCTATCATGGAGGTGTGCAGTCAATGATATGATTTTTTGTTCTTTGATGCCTGGTAACTGATCCCTTCGGGACCACTCGATCACACAGGCTGGTGTGTTCTTCCATGTGGACTTTGTTGCTTCTGAGCTAGATGGCCGCTTATTTATCTTCAAGCCTTTAAGACCCCAGTCACTATCTCTTTTGATAGCCGGGCACCATCAGCTTTCTTCACCATATTTACTAGTTCCCCCACTTTGGCTCCAGCCATTGTGTCAGGAGAGTGAGCATCATAGAGTTCCAATTTAATAAAAGAAGGTATTCATGCATTGAGGGAATGTTTGAGTAGAGGCCCAAGGTCCTTCTGCCACCTTAATAATTAACCTATAAATATAGACACATAGATCTATTTCCCCATCCTCCTATATATATTTGCATGTACATGTCTTTGTCTAGACCTCCATGAATGCCCTTTGACTCCTAGCTCTTTCCTCCATCTCCCTTGACTTTCCTCCTGCCCTACTACCATGATTTGTCGCCACCTGGGCTAGAGTATACCTCTTCTCTAAGCAACCTTACCCTTGATCATTTCCCACCAGGCCTGCCACTCCCCCCTCTCTACCATTTGGGGTCCCATGTTTTTCCCTTGTCCCTGTGTTTGTTAACACCACTTCCTTACCCCCCCTACCCCCCCATCCCAAGTCCCCCCGGAACTGTCGGTCCCGTTGTTTTTCCTCCAGATAGTTCATCCAGCCTGTCCTATTCAGACAGACCTGTGGAGACACTAACATGCACAAAAACAAGACAGAGGAAAACAAAGCAACAGTATACAACCAGACAACAAAACAACAAAAACAAACCACTGACAAAGAACAGAACAAAACAGTTCACAAGAGAAAAGCTTGTAGTTAGTTCAGGGATCGTTTGCTGGCCCTTAGGAGCGTTTTCCAGTCCAATCTGTTGGGGCACCACGCTCTGGCCCCAAAGTCCACTTTCAGCATTCCCTGGGGACCTTGCCACTCCATTCCCTTGCTGTTCTGCTGCACTCCCCCAGTGATTTGCCTCGGTGTGGTGGGATCAGGTCAGGTGCAATTCCCACACTGTGTCTCCGGTGCAGTCCCCTATATCGCCCTTAGTCACTGAGGGGCATCATGTCTCATAGTGGGGCCAGCCATGTTGTTCTCTCTGTGGACTGGCTGCTCTACTCAGGAACATCATCATCACGGCCTGGTGGGCCAGGCTGTGCTCCACTCTCTCCTCCTGCCCCTTCATCTGCTCCCATGTGCTCTGATCAGATATGTTCATCTCCCAGAGCTGCAGAGTCAATGTCATCCTTTGGAACAAATTCTTTTCGGGGGAGGGGCAACCAGTGGCTTCTTACAGACCAGCTGCGTTCTTCTCCAGTGTCTTCTCTTCGAGTTGTCCTTGATCTTATGACCCGTTTTCATCCGAATCCATCGGGAAACAGGGCAATTATACTTTTGTTGCTTGGCCAGGAAGCTCTTGATGTGGAAAGTCCTATGGGAAGACTCTGAAGATGGAAAGCAACTGCACTCTGGATGGTGGGGAAACGGGGAGGAGTTTTCTCCAGCTTTGCCCAGTTGATGATCTGGTTCACAGTTGGCTCCTGGGTTTGTGCTGACTGGTGAGAGTGCACTTCTCTGAAATGTCTTTCCACAGAGGGAGTCCACTTGATTCTTGAGTAATCTACCTGGTGTGGCCCACCCATCTCATTATTACCAATTTTTTTTATTGAAAAGAGGCATTTTTTTATGAATAAATCATTGGTCTTGCAAAATTCTACCATGCCATCTCTGGAGTTATTTATCATTCTAGCTCATATTTTCCAGCTGCTGATCCATCATCAGTAATTATCAATACCTATTGATTGCACATGGATCAATTTCAGGCAGTGCAGATCATGAAAATATTCAATACATATATATATTTCCCTCTTTTCTTATCTTTGATAGATAGGAAGTGTAGCATTAGTCATCAGGAAGATGTGAGTCAAATCCATAAAGAGATACCACTTCACCCCAACTAAAATAATTGAGATTTTAAAAATATCAAATAAATGAATAATAACAGGTGTTTTCAAGGATGAGGTGAACTTAGAAGCTTCATCTATTGGTGGTAGAAATGCGAAATGGTACCGTCACTAGCAGTTGGGCACTTACTCAAAAGGTAAACTTGGAACCATCATTTGATCCAACAATCCGAATCCTAGGTAGACACCCAGAAGGTATGGAAGACAGGGATGTAAACAGAACCCTACGGATCAATTTTCCTTGAAATGCAGCTCACAAGAGCCAACAGGTGGACACAACTGCATGGTCCATCGGCAGAGAATGAATGGATAAGCACAACGTGGTACATGCGTACAATAACGGGAAATGAAGTCTTGGTAGATGCGGTGGCATGGATAATATTGACAACTTTAGGCTGAATGAAAGTTTCAGTCACCAATGGAAATATTATAGGATCCCATTTATATGAAATAGGTGAATGCATAGAGACCAAACTTATCAGCAGTTACCAGGAGGAGAAGCTGGGGGCAAGGAGGAGTCATTGCTTATGGCACACGGCGTGTCTGTTGATGGCAGTAGATTCATTTGCAAAGAGATAATGCTCATGGCTGCTAGTGATGGACACAATGGCCCTGAAATCTACATGCCAAAATGTTGACTTTGTCAATGTTTTATTATACAGATATTTGCCAGGAGCAAAAATGGGAGAGAGAGAGAGACGGGTGGGGGGTGGGGGGAACATGCAAGCCTTGAATGGGCAATGGTGAGAGTGGGCCATCAAATGAAAGGAATGATCCAGTCACTGAATGCCTTTCCCCAAAGTTAAAGAAAGTCATTTTTTTAAAACAAAGAGAGTCACCTACCTTGTCCTCTATCCAAACTGAAGGCCTGATCTGAAGGCCGGATCTGTCTCTCCTGTCTTCCCACCACCGTGCCTTCCAACATCTTGAATGTTCTTGGCCTTGTACATCATGTGGCTGCTCACTGAAGATGGATGCTTTGTCTCCAGGGCTTCGGGCCAGTTGGATCCCTGCCTGAGAACTTGCTTTTCCACTCCAGATAAACTGAATCAGAACCTATAGTTTAGCCAGATCCCGGGTGAGTCTTCTAGATGTATCTGTAATCGTCACCTGGGCTTGGGAAGCCATAGATTCTGATTCTCTATAACCAGGGTGGAAATCAAACCTCTCAGCAAGACATTGAGCGGGAATGAATCAGCTGGAAGCCATGGTGTCACAAACAAGCCCAGGACATTCATGATGATGTCATGCCCCACAGCCTTCTGGGAGAAAATGAGAAAAGTCCTCACCTTCTATCCCTGCCAAGATTTGCAAGTCGTAACTAGCAACCTTCGAGGTGGAACACAGCAAATCATTGCTTTGGCTTGGGGGACGCTTGGGAAATGGGGTGGAACAGTCATCAGACAGAGAGAGACATCCTGGCAGGGGTACTTTTAGCTCCCCCCCCCTTTTTTTTTGCACACTGTAGCCAAATCAAACTGTCGAACTTGGAAGACATCACGAGAGCAGTCACCCGCTGCGTTCCGGGAACCAGGCTGGGACCTTCACAGGTGCTGTTGCTAATTTGTAGAGCACCTGACCCCCCCACTCTCATGGAAAAGGACCGGGGATCCTACCTTCACGGGGACCCCGAAGAAGCATATCTTTAAAGAACCATCAAGGTGGACCTTCCCGAGTGTCTTCCTGGCTCTGACTCAGGGGTCCCACCTGTGTCTGAGCAGTGCTGTCACTGTGCTGTCCATGGCTGTACTCTTACAGAATCGGATCACCGGGCTCTTCTTTGGAGCCATCCTTGCGTGGGCTTGAACTGCCAACCTTCCAGGTGGTAGCTCAGCGCTAACTGGACCACTCAGGAACATTGCATAAGATCGTGGAACACCTTGTGGAATGCAGTTCTCCTCACCATTCGTTGGAATCGATGGAAGCATGCTTCTTGGTTCATCTATAGATACCGTTGTTAGGTGCCGTTGAGTCGGTTCTATTCACAGCAGCCCTGTGCACAACCGACTGGAACACTGCCCCCTCCTGCACCATCCTCACATATAGTTCATAAGTGTACTTGATGTTTGAGCCCAGGCACATTGTGGGCAATGCAGCCATTGTGTCAACCCATCTTTTCGAGGTCTTCCTTTTCCCGCCGACCCATTACTCTCTCCAGGAACGTGTGTGTGTGTGTGTGTGTGTGTGTGTGTGTGTGTGTGTGAAGACCCCCGTGTTGGGAGATGATGGAGCCACAAGTACAGTCATGGAGCTGTAAAGACATGTCTATGATCCCCGGTTGGTCGGTGACTCTGACCAGGTGTTCATCACTCTACCTGCCTCTGTAGCCCCAAGGAGAGTGTCCCTCGTGTAGCTGCTGCTGGAGGGGCATTGGCACAGCCTTGGGTTCTGGGGATTTGTGGATTTGTGACCTGGCTGCTGATAACAGCGTGGGAACCCTGGGTAGGATTCCGTGTCCACCTGTCTGAGGAGGTGGAGGCTGCAGGATGCAGAGTCTACAAAGTGTCTGGCCAGTAGGTACTCAAAAATGCCAACAGTCTACTTTCCTGCCTAAGAAGAATCCTTGTGAATCTGTCTCACAAAGGTGGCCATCCAAACCACTTTCCAGCATGCAGTTCAGTGGCATTTTATCACATTTCCTTGGGTCCATAATCAATGCTCATGGAAGCAGCAGCTGAGCCATCAGACAAGGTACTGCCTTGGGAAGAGTCTGCTGCACAAGACCTCCTGAAAGCATTTCCGAGCAGAAATGCCACTGAGGACTGACATGCACCCAGACCCAAGCCATGGTGTGTTCGGCCGGCTCATAGGCATGCAGAAGTCGGACAACGAGTAAGGAAGACCGGAGAAGGATCAATGCCTTTGCGTTATGGTTTGGATGAAGAACATTGGAAGTACTCTGGACTGCCAGCAAAACAAAGACACATCTGTCTGGGAAGCAGTACAGTCAGGATGCTGCTTAGAAGTGAGGATGGTGGGACTTCATCTCCTGTCCTTTGGACGTGGTATCAGGGGCGAGCAGGGCCTGGAGCAGGGCCTTGTGCTTGGTAAGACAGAGGGGCGGTGAAAAAGAAAATGCCCTCCACAGGATGGATCGGGACAGCGGTTGCCACAGTGGCTCAGTTACAGCAGCCGCTGTGAGGATGTCACAAGGCAGGGCGGTGCTTTGGTCTGTTGTACTGGGGTCGCCAGAAGTCAGAGCCACGCCAGTGGCACCTCACAACAGCAGCAATCACACCGGCAACGTTTACAACCATCACAACGAGCTATTGCTAGCCCTGTCCCCAGACCAAACAGAACCTCAGTACCCACGAAGCAATAACTCCATCTGACGTTCCAGCCCTCTGCTAACCTCCGCTCTACTTTCTGTCTCTATGAATTGGCCAAATCTGGGGATGTCGTGGAAGTGGGATTGTACACTGTTTATCTCTTTTGCCCAGCTTGTTTTACCGAGCACGGTGTTTGCGAGGTTCACCCTTGACACCCCGTGTATCGGTGCTTTATTGCTTTTTACAGTTTAGCACATGTGCCACGCTGTGGTGGGCCGTTCAGTTGATGGACCCTTGGATCTTGCCAGCATTGGGCTATTGGGAATCATGCTGCAGTGAACATGGGTGTACCTACTGGGGTCTCAGCTGGTAGCTCTTTGGGGCATATTGACCCAGGGGTGGCATTCCTGGGTCCTGGGTTTAACTTTTGAGCAAAATGAGTCCAGCTGCCTATTTTTGATGTGAAACTTGGCCTTCATCTCATGGTGTCGTGTCACGGTATCCTGTTTGTCTTCGTATTGTGGTGTTGTTGTTGTATTTTTTATGTGCCGTCAAGTCAGCTCCGACTCGTAGTCGCCCTCTGTACACCAAATGAAAAACACTGCCCGGTCCTGTGCCATGCTCATGGTTGGTGTTTGGGGGCTGTGTTAGTCTGGGTCCTTTAGAGAAACAAATTCACAGAAACATCAAGAAAACATCCCAACCCAGTGCCGACCAAGTACACAAGTCCAACATTAACCCATGTGTCCCACACCAATCCACAAAGTCCTCCTCCATCTCACAAAACAGACACAATGATGCTGACTGCAGGAGGAAAGCCGAATCAGTGAACGTGTAAGCATCTCAGTGCTGGCAGGGGTCTCCACACAGCTGCTCCAGCACCCAGGGCTGCATCGGGGTAGGTCCATGTGGCTTCTCCTCAGGGATGTCTTGCAGGAAGTGAGCCTTGCCAGCTGAAGCACCCTGGTCTGACCATCAGAGAGCAAGAGACCCGAGAAGTAGAAAGGGGAGGCTCACTGAACCATTTATCTCTCCGCCCTTCAATTACCACCCCCCCTCCACATGTGCTTATGGACCAGGTTGGCACAATAAACTAACTAAATCAGGGGCCATCATTGCAGCCCCGCAGTCCACCCAGCCTGGTGAGGATTTCCTCTTTATCCACGTCACCCAGCAGCGTGCTCTTTTCCAGGAATTGGTCTCCCCTGAGAACATTGTCCAAAGCCCCTGAGTTAAGCGACGTCTTGCCATCCTGGCTTCTAAAGAGCATCTTGACTGGAGTTTCTCCAAGACACATCGGCTTGGTCTTCTGGCAGTCTGAGTGACCAGACCCTTCCCTGGGGAGAAGCAGCCTTGAAACCCGCCCATGAGGTGTGTCTGCCTTGCCTCGGGCACCTGAGTAGGCAGGTGAGGGGCCTGGTTTCAGCGCCTCTGGGCTATTTCGCCCAGCGAGCTGCCTTCCTGCTGCAGGAAAGTTGACCGTGAGGCAGGAGGCGCCAAGGGAATGCCCCGCTTGGCCTGACTGATGAAGTGTCGCCCGCTCGCCGCCTAGACAACGTGCACAAAGCACGCGTTCCGTGCTCTGTCCACGTTTGGGGGAAGCAGAGAGAACCCCCCCGTGGCTTTTCCCGAACACCCTCATGAAGGAACTGTGTGCTGCGCCTGCTCTCTGCCCCAAAGCCGGGCTAATTACTGAAGGTCGGGCTCGATTTCCACAGCGGAGGGAGCACAGAAATTGCCTTCCCAGGCCTCAGCATCCTGGGATTGTCCTGGACCCCTGGCCTCTCCGTCTGGGCCCCCAACACTTAGGGCTGACTGGTCTGTGCAGGACAGTCAGCTCTGCCCTGGCCTCGCCAGCGGCCCAGGCGCACAAGACAGGAAGGGGCCCACACTGTGTTCGAATGATAATGTCTATTAAAATCAGAAGAAGGACAAATGGGTACAATCCTAACGAATAGGAAATCCATACTGCAGATGCGGTGAGGTTAACATCGAACACCTCGCCACGGGTCTCCTTTTGGCTCATTTAAAATTCGTTTCGTTTCTAATAGCTTCTGTTTTCTTTTCTACAGAGGTTTTTCTGTGTTACTTTGTTATTGTTGTTAGGTTGTTTCCCCACCCCCACTTTGCATGGTTTTTCTGTCTGAAATCCAGGACAGGCAACTCTATAGAGATAGTAATGGGATTCGAGTCTCTTGTGGGTACAGCAGAGGAGGTTGGGGGGACACGAGGAGCTAAAAGCAGTGAGTACAAGAAAGAAGAAAAAAATGTTCTAAAACTGATGTGCTGATGAATGTACTATTCTTCTTGATGGGATTGAACGGTATGATATGTGGATTATGTGCCAATAAAACCACCTCAAAAAAATAAAGGACATGGATGCTTCCTCCCCCCAACTACCATGATCCGAATTCTACCTTGCAGGGCTGGATAGGACACAGGCTGTACACTGGTACATATGAGGGTTGGAGGTACAGGGAATCCAGGGTGGATGATACCTTCAGGACCAAGGGTGTGAGGGACGATGCTGGGAGAGTGGAGGGTGAGTGGGTTGGAAAGGGGGAACTGATTACAAGGATCCATTTGTTACCTCTTCCCTGGGAGAGGGACAGCAGAGAAGGGGGGAAGGGAGACTCCGGATAGGGCAAGATATGACAAAATAACGAGGTATAAATTACCAAGGGCATATGAGGGAGGGGGGAATGGGGAGGGAGGGGGGGGGGGAAAGAGGACCTGATGCAAGGGGCTTAAGTGGAGAGCAAATGCCTTGAGAATGATTGGGGCGGGGAATGTATGGATGTGCTTTATACAATTGATGTATGTATATGTATGGATTGTGGTAAGAGTTGTTTGAGTCCCTAATAAAATGTAAAAGAAGAAAAGAGAAAAAAATGATTAGGGCAAAGACTGTACAGATGTGCTTTATACAATTGATGTATGTATATGTATGAACTGTGAAAAGAATTGTATCAGCCCCAATAAATTGTTAAAATAAAAAAATAAAAAAATAAAAAATAAAGGACAACAAATCCAGCCTAGATTCTCTTCCTCTGTCCACGACTCAGCTGCAAAAGGTGGAGGAAACTCGGAGGAAAATCCATTCTCTCTCCGACTCCATTTTTTGGGCATGTATTTCTGGAAGCCCCTTCACATAACCTTATCATCACACACACATTTTTATGGAGGAAAAGGCCCAAAAGTGTGACACCCACAGGAGTCCTCACACAGCCCTGGGCCCACCCATAAGGTGCCAAGGGCACCAATTTGAGACAAGCCAAACTGTCTCTCTAGATATTGCCATGTGGTGGGGAGGGCGGCTGAGGGTCACCAGCATCCACTAATGATGAAAATATACCATCGTCCGCCAGTTGCCTGGCCATCAACGCTGACCCCAGGGTGCGTCACATCCAACGGACCTCCAACCACCAAGATTTTCAGTAGACGATCCAAGGACTGTCTCCCAAGGTGCTTTTGGGTGGATCTGAACCGCAAACCTTCTGGTTAACGTCTGCGCTCATTACCACCCAGACTCCAATGAGAAAGCCCCCTCAGGATTCTTTACTCAGAGAAAGGGCAGCCAGGGGGCATCGTTCCCACCTCCCCTGCAGAGAGATGGAGTGGACCAGGTGAGGGCAAAGCAGCCTTGGTGATATGGTGGGTTACTCAGTGGCCTGCTAACAGCAAGGTCAATGACCCTGACCCCCATCCTGGGGCAGAAGCAGGGATGACTGAACTGGGGAGGGGGGTGGCTTCACAGAGGTGCGCACTCCTGGCCAGGAAGAAGAGATGGGGGAGTGAGGCCTTGCTTTGGAAGCCAGCTGGGCGGGGTGGGAAGGCATCTGGAGCCTGCATTTGGACTCAGTGAAACGGGTGCCTGGCTGCCAAACCCAAGCCCAACTCACTGCCATGAGTGGATTCTGACTCCTAGAGACCTCACGTAGGATTTCCACCCCCCGGCGAAAACCAAACCACCCCCCCCACACACACACACCCACATTACTCTTGAGTTGATTTCAACTCAAGCAAACTACCCCATTGGGTTTCTGAGAGTCTAAGTCTTCACAGCGCAGACGCCCAGCTCTCTCTCCCACGGAGCAGCGGGTGGGTTAGCTGAGGAACCCATGAGGCCACCAGAGTTCCCACCAAACTCCCAACTCACTGCCCTCGAGTTGATGCCCCCCCATTGCGACCCTGTAGGCCAGGGGAGATCGTGTTTCTCCCAAGGAGAGCTGCCCAATGTATAACCACTGCAATACAAGGGCTCCAACGTCCTTCCAGAAACAAATCCAGAAGTCAAGCCAAACTCACTGCCACTGAGACGATCCTAACTCCTGGTGGGCAGTTTCTGAGACGGGAGATCTTCACTGGAGCAGACCGCCTCATCTGTCTCCCTCGGAGGGAGTGGTGGGTTTGAACTGCCGACCTTGCAGTGAGCAGCCCACTGCTGACCTCGCTACCCACCTTAGCTCTTCTCCACTGCTTACGTCCTGAGCAACACTAGTGTGCGCTCAGGTCCCTGGCCCTGGGAAAACACAGCTCCTCTTGCGACTCCTGAAAGATTCATGTCCCCGTCTGCACCCAGGATAACATACGAGGTGAAGGCCCCGGCCCCCGGGCCAGCCCCAAAGCCCAATTAGAAGCCGGGCGCTGCTTTCCAATTGATCAGATTCCAGTGTTGACTCGAGTCCAGCAGAGAACAGGCCCACAGTGTGGCGAGGCTGTGTATTTCACCTTCTCGTGGCGGGAAAGGAAAGACGTGTCGCGCCCTGACGGGATCCAGAGCCTGCCCGAGCGGCCCCTAAGCCATAAGGGGCTGCTGTGTAGCTCTGCCCCCGATCCCCGCTCCCCGCCAGAGTCCTGGGATGGAAGGCCGCTGGGCCAGACGCCAGCTTTCCATGGGGAAGTCTGCAGGCTGCAGGGCCTGGCTCAACGTGCTCTGGGAAACGGGGGTTCGGAGGGCGCTGATGAAGCGCCAACCTGAGTAGCCACAAACTGCTCTCCTCCAGGCACGTATGAAGACAGAGGGCTCCCAAGCAGAGGTCTGGTGGTGTAGTGGTTAAGCACCCGCTTTGAACTGAAAGGTGGCTGGCCGCTAAGAACCCTTCCCCACCCACTCCCCGCAGCATCTCCAAGGGAGATAGACCCAAACCCCAAACTCAAGGCCACCCAGGGAATCTGACCTATAGCGACCCTGTAGGGCAGAGTAGAGCTTCCCCTGTGGGTTTCTGAGACGGTAACTATGGGAACAGAAAGCCTCATCTTTCTCCTCAGGAGCAGCTGGTGGTTTCAAACTGCCGACCTTGAAGTTAGCAACTTGATGAGTAACCCGTGATGCCACCAGGGCTCCTTAAAGATGACAGCGCAGTTCTACTCTAATAGGTTGAAAGGTGGCATTGGGATTGGTGGGCAGTTGACCCGGAGTCCCCTTGCTTGGGAAGTGGGGGGAGGGCGGCAAATCTCCCCTCCCTCTCCTTTCTGTTGTAGCTGTTGCTGAGTGCCCCCAAGTCAGTTCTGACCCATTGAGACCCAACGCACAACAGAACACAGCACTGCCTGGGCCTGCACCATCCTCACAAGTGTTTCCAGGCCCCTCAGCCCATGGTCACAGCCACTGTGCCCATCCTTCTGGTAGGGACTCAGAATAACACAGGGGAGCCGGTGACATGGAGGAGAGACTTCGCCACTGAGCTCCCGTGGCTTCCCCAGCAGATATTCAAACTCATAGTCTTTGTGTCAAAGACAGCACACAGCCATCCTACAGGGCAGGTTCAAACGGTCCCCGTGGGGTTCTGAAGCTGGAACTCCTGACGGCAGTAGAAAGCCTCATCTTTTCCCGAGGAGCGGCTGGTGGCTTCAAACGGCTGGCCTGGTCCTTAGCAGTTCAACAAGTAACCACTCCCCCACCAGACACAAGCTCTTGCTATTCCTGGTCTGGAGGAGTGTGGCGGGAGGGGCTGAGCCTGGGGACTGCAGCGGTGCAGTCCCCGTGAGGCAGGAGGTGGTGCGTGTGCACTGCATGCACTGATGCTGTCAGCTGGAGGCATCTGGCACACACAGGAGGAAGGTGGAGCCTTTCACAGAGAGGACACTCACTCACGGGAGTCCTGCAGGAAGTAGGGCGACAGAGTCCCTGGAGGTAGAACCTGGGGCTTGTGACCTGTGGCTTGGAGCACCCATCCTAGTGCCTGGTGGTCTTTTAGCCGACAATTTACCTTGATCCACAGGCACTGACCTGCCCCTGCTTACCCCTCTCCCCTGCCCACTTTTGCAGAGGAGACTTGGAGACTAGGCGCGGGCTGCAGCTGGGTCCAGGCAGTTGTCCTTTGCTCTTCCTTCAGGGGGGTCCGGGGGCGGTGGTCACTCCCCAGGGCCGCCCCAGCCTCGGCAGAGCCGTGTGTCTCGGGGTGCACCAGCAGACCCTGCCAGCACTCAGCTTCAGCCCCGGACGTAGAGCCAAGTCACCACGGACTCTCAGAGCCCCACACACGTCCTCATGGCCCTCCTCTTCCCCTGCAGACCCGAGCCATTCCCACCAGCGGGTCTCCAGGTCTGCTCGCCAACCTGATCCAGAAACAATCCTGGTTTTATAACTCAATAAAAAAGGACTCCAGAGCTTTTAATAAGAGAGCAGAGAAGGGGAGGGGGGCAGGCTGAGACTCGGGAAACGGCCCGTCTCTGGGTTGCGGGCGGGGGGTTGCTGCAGGCGGGGGGTGGGGAGTCTTCGTCTGGGATACGCCTGCAGAATCACACACTGAGGCTTCTACATTTGCCATGCATTTACCCACACCACAAGCCTGAGGGGCAGCAGGCAGAAAAAGAGAGACACTGAGGCAGGGAGCTGGGGGTGGAGGTGACGGGGGACACAGCAAGTGCCAGGCAGGGTCAAGGGTAAGGGGAGGTCTGGCAGCTGGTCTCTGCTCCCTGGTGTGGGGCAGCCCCTCCCGGAGAGGGTGCCCCTTTAGAATCAGGTGGGCTTCTGTGACTGATGGCAGCCAGGCTCCCGTCCCCACCTGAGCCCTGGCTTTCCTGGTGGCTCTGCTCCCCAAGGACAGCTAGCTACTCAGGACAGGAAGGTGGTTGGTGTTAGGTCCCACTGAGTCGGTTCTAAGTCACAGTAATCCTGTGCACAGCAGGACAAAAGACTGCTGGCCCTCCACCACCCTCACAGCCATTCTAGGTTTGGGTCCATTGGTGCAGCCACTGTGTCCATCCATCTCATCAAGGACCTTCCTCTTTCTCACTGCCCCTTCACTTCACCAAGCACACTGTTCTTCTCTGGGGACCAGTCTCTCCTGACAACGTGACCAAAGTTGGTTCGAAGGAGCATTCTGGCTGGACTTCTTCCAAGACAGATTCGCTTGTTCTTTTGGGAGTTCATGGTACTTTCCATAGTCTTATCCAGCACCATGGGATAAATGCACCGAGTCTTCTTGGGTCTTGATCCAATGTCCAACTTTCAATACACATGAGATGACTGAAAATATAGCTTGAGTCAGGCGCACCTTCGCTCTCAAAGGAATCTTGCTTTTCAACACTTTAAAGAGGTCGTGTGCAGTAGATTTGCCCAGTGCAATATGTCCTTTGATCTCTTGACTGCGGCATCCACGGGCATTGGCTGTGGAGTCAAGTGAGACAGAATCATTGTCAACATCATCAATCTTTTCTCCATTTATCATGATGTTACCTAAGAGTCCCGTTGTGAGGATGTGTTACTTTCTTTACCCCGAGTTGTGATCCACACTGAAGGCTGCAATCCTTGATCTGCATCCACAAGTGCTTCAAACCCCACTTTCAGCAAATAAGGCTGCGTCACCTGCACATCCCAGCTTGTTAATAAGCCTTCCTCCAATCCTGGTGCCGTGTCTCTGATGAGGTGCACGGCACACAGATTGCATAAGTACGGTGAGAGGACACAATCCTGACGCACACCTTTCCTGGTTTTAAGCCACACAGTCTGCCTTTGCTGTTTGTAAAGCTGCCTGGTGAGACACAAGCAGGTTCCCTACCAAACTGGGGGAAGTGAACTTGAACCTGGGAGAGTGCTGGAAGGTTCCAGTGAGCGCAGTGTAGTGAGAGGCTGGGGAAGAGTCATTCTCTTGGGCTGTTAGTGGGTGTGGACAATGGGTCAGGAGTCCCTGGGTGACTTCCATGGCGAACACACTAGGCTCTAACTGAGAGGTTGGTGGTGAGTCTGCCCATCTACCCAGAGGTGTCTTGGAAGAAAGGCCTGGCGAACTACTCCCCCCAAAACCAGCCATTGAAAACTTTCTGGTTCTACTCTGGCACACATGGGGCCATCATGAATCAGCATCGACCCATACCATTGGTCAACTGGTAGAATGGCTCAGCCACAATGGCCTGGTGCTGCAGATCGGTTTTTTAAATGTTTATTCCTTTTGGCCTCTCAGTGGAATTCACCCTGGAGAGCAACTTGAACAAGATGGTAAAGGTCTGTACCAGTTGATTCCCGACCGTCCTGCGACAGCAATGGAGAATGGCGGATGTCTTGCCATCGTACGGAGCTCAACATAAAAGATGCCACCATTCACCCAATAGAAGATGCTGCATCCATTTCAGGGAGTCAGCTAGATCTGCGCTCGGTGACTTGGGGTGAAATCTAAAACAGATCAGGTGTAAAAAGAAACAAAGATTGTGTTAAAAACTTTCAAGCGGCCTCACCAGGCACAAGGTCTCTATTCACCTGGAACAGCAGAGAGAGAGAGAGAACCAAAAACAGAGGAAGGTACGGAATCTGTGTCTGCCTGCCTCCACGAACAGCTGCGTCCTCTACCACGAGACCAGAAGAACTAGACGGTGCCCAGCTTCCACGTGACTCGGCGTTTTGAGCAAAGATGCTAAAGCAGTGGTTCTCAACCTGTGGGTCACAACCCCTTGGGGGGGGGTGTCAAACAACCTTTTCACAGGGGCCACCCAATTCATAACAGTAGCAAAATGACAGTGATGAAGTAGCAATGAAAATAATTTTATGGTTGGGCGTCACCACCACATGAGGAACTGTGTGAAAGTGTCACGGCATTAGGAAATTTGAGAACCACTGTGCTAAAAGTACGATCGAAAGGAAAATGCAGACCAGATTTCAAATGTTAAATTCTCGTGGAATCCAGACTTTCTGCATCCATGGAGGCTGGATGAACCCCTGAAATTATTGAGCTCATCTTTAACCCTTAAACCAGAAATAGTCCCTGAAATCTTAAAACTTAACAATGGCTTAGCTTAACTAGTCTAGTATCATGCTCTTTCAAGAACTGTTTACATGGGATTAAATTGACGCTCGCAGTTTGAGAGGTAACCTGAGAAACCTAGGGGGCAGTGGGTTCATTTGAACGAGGGAGGGACAACTCAGAAAAGCAGGTGAAAGTGATCACACAACTTGAAGGGTGTAATTAATGTCGCTGGTTTGTACACACAAAAAATTGTTGAACTGGTGTATGCTGTCTTGTATATACCCTCAACAACAATAAACAAGAGGGAAAGACAGGATTGTGGAAATCAATAGAGCGTGTGATTCAATTGTTATAGAATCTTTACCATCAACTTCCATATTTTCAGTTTATATGTAGCTATCGAACGAGTCGATCTCTGTTAAAACAAGGTCTATTGAAGGGTCACAGTATCTATTCTTGTGCGATAAGGCTTTGGGAGTGTTTGCAATCGACTTTGCTTCATTGCTGAGAAAGCCCTAAGGATTCTAAGTAACCCAGGGCGGCTGCCCTTGCTGGTTCTGACTCATGGCTTCTGCCTGGATCCCGAGCCCCCTGTTGCTGGCCCTGCAGCATCTTTGCCACTGTGGGTCCACTTGACTTCATTCTGGGACCACTGTGCACTTTGAATGCCTCCCAATCCAGGGGAGTCATTTTGCAGCACTGTGTCAGGCAATGCTCTGATGTCCCCCACAGGGCTTGCATCGGCCAATTTTCAGGAAGGAGCGCCCCATGCCTTTGCTCCTAGTCCGTCTTTGGCTGGAAGCTCTGCCGAAGCCTGTCTGCCATGGTGGCCCTGTTGGTATTTGGAGTGCCACGGTCATTGCGTCCAGCGACACACAAGTCACCACAGTCCTACGCTGCGGTGGAGCAGGGACGACATAGGTGCTCCATAAAAGGAGCTCTGTCTGAAGGACCGCTTGACACTGGCACAGCCCACGAGCAACTCTGAAACGGATGTGAGCACTTTATCCCAACAGAGAGCCTCAGATTCAGCTTAACAATGGTGCCGGGTATAAAACTTAAAGAATTAAAATTAAAAAAAATTAAAGAAAAGAACCCGAGAAACAAGAATGGTGTTGGGTGCTATTGAGTTTGATTTCAACTCATAGACCAGAACTGTCTTCTTGGCTTCTCTAGGTTGTAATCTTTATGGAGGTGTTCTGGTGGTGCAGTCAGGTAAACACTGGGTTGATAACCACAAGGCGGCAGTTCAAACCCACCAGCCACTCCAAGGGCGAAAGATGAGGCTGTCTACTTCCCATGAAGATTTATAGTCTCAGAATCCCTATATAGCAGTTTCCCAAAGTGAGCAGTACGAGCCCCTGGGGACTGCCGAAAGGACCCAGAAGGGCGGCCCAAGCAGATCCCTACACTTTGTTCCTGGATGATGGGCTATAGCTCAAAAATGTTGAATTGCCAGAGAGGCGCTGAATATTTTTTTTTCCAAGAAAAGGGGGCAGTAGGCCATATAAGTTTGGGAACCTATGCTACAGAGTGTCACTATGAGTCAGAATTGACTCTATGGCATTCAGTTTGGTTCCTGATTACTTTCTACGGGGGTAGCATCTGATCAAGAACCGATGGCATTGAAGCCCCATTTGCATGAAAGGCATTGACACAGCACGAGGCTCCGGGAATTGACAGGGTACCGACGGAAACATCTCAACCAACTGATGCAGTGCTGGGAATGTGGAGCACAGTAAGGATGACTACTCAGGGTCGGGAAAACCCAAATCCTCACAACGGGACCCGTAGACAGCATCACAACAGATGGAGGAAAGCTCGAAGCTGTTCAGGTTTTCCTTTGACTGGAGTCCAGTCAAGAGGTCCAACAACATACTGTCTGCCCTGGTGTTGGTGGAAAATATTGAAGAACAAGCAAATCTGTGTTGGAGGACGGGCACCCAGTCTCATGATCCTTAGAAGGGAAGACCGTGTAACCGTGTCCCATGGATGGTGGACAGGCCACTGATAAAGTAGAAGGTCAGAAAATAAAAAGAGGAAGACCATGCAGGCCGTGGATGGACGCGGCGGCTGCCATAAGGGGCTTAAGCCTAACGGTGATGGTGAGGGCAGTATAGGACCTGGCAGTGTTTCCTCTGTTGTCCACGAGGTCACTGTGAGTTGGAACCCACTCGATGGCACTCAACAACAACAACAACCACAACAACATTCATGTCATAGCAACCAGGCGCCCTTCGGAGTCTCTGGGTGGGTTGGAGTGGCTGAGCTTTTGCTTGTCAACCAGGTCCTTAGCCATTGATCCATCGGGGCTCCTTGTTCAATAAATACTTGGGCAAATAAAAATGACCGTGTAAGTGCCATCCACAGGGGAGCAAAGGGAAGAAAATGCCCAAAGCTGACTCTGGGTGTCTATAAAAGTCTATATTACGACTCACCGCCGTGGAATCCGTAAATTAGAACCATGTGAAACCCCACGGACTGGCGCAGAGATTGTGTTTCGTACATGAACTTGGGGATGGAGCCATCTTCCTAGAGCACCAGAGAACCAGAACGTGAGGGAGCTGGGTGTGAGAGCAGCTACTACCCGCTGCCTCTGGGCACGTTTATGGTCTCCTACTTCAAGGCCAAGAAGGAAAAAGGCATTTCCCCAGCGCTCCCCTCACACCCCCAGCAATTTCATAAGGCAAATGTCAACCAGATGTCCTCAAAGGGTACAGAAATGAAATGAAAGGCACATTTAGGATTTATGGAGCTGAAAACCAAGACACCAGTGGAAATTAGCATTTGGATGAGCATAAAGCTGGTCCTTGATGCAGAAGTGCCGGTTTCACGAGGGCACTGGTAAATGGGCTTCTAGACCCCCAAGGCAGTGGGGTGTGGGTTCAGGGGCTGCTAGAGGGTGAGACGGCCTTGGCCAGGCCTTCAGAAGCAGCAGAAACCTGCCTTCTCAGCTTTGATCCCTCCCTGCACTCTGAGCGCTAGGTCCTTGGTGCTCCCACACCCTCCTCGAGCCAGGCCCTTGGGTGCCCCGCCGCAAGGCACGCCGAGTGCTAGGTGCTGCGTGGCCCTCATATGCCATTCTCAGTGCTGCATCCGTGGTGGGCTCACATTGGCTAAGTGCTAGGTCCATGGTGCTCCTCCCACCATCTGACTGCTGGATCCTTGATATGGTCACGTGGTTTGAGTGCTGGATCCTGAGTGCTCCCAGATCCGTGGTCCCTCCCTAGTCTCTAAGTGCCAGGTCCTGAGTGCTCCCCACCTGCTCTGAGTGCTAGGTCTCCCCTCTACTCCTGAGTGCTAGGTTCTTGATGTACCCACACTTTCTGAGTGCTGGATCCCGAGTGTACCCAGACCCGTGGTGCCCCTCTACCCTCTGAGTGCTAGATACTGAGTGCTCCCACACTCACCGCATTCATGCTCTGACTGCTACATCCTTGACTCCCCTCTACTCCCAAGTCCATGGCGTGTCCACACTTTCTGAGTGCAAAATGCTGAGTGCTCCCCAAATGTTCTGAGTGCTAGGTATCCCCTCGAGCTCCTGAGTGCTCCCCAGATTCCTGGTGCCCCCATAGTCTCTAAGCGCTAGATGTTGAGTGCCCCTCACACCCCACTGAGGGTTAGATCCTGAATGAGCCCCGAACTCTCCGAGTGCCAGATTTTTGGTGCTCCCTGCACGCTCTGAGCGCCAGATTCCTGTCAAACCTGGAGCTATCTAAAGTGCTATGTCCTCGGAGCTCCCACACTTTCTGGGGCTAGATCCCAAGTGCTCCCCAGATCCACTCCTCCACCCTCTGAATGCTACATCCTGAGTGTTCTCCATACTCTGTGTGTCAGGTCCTAGGTGCCCCGCACTCTCTGAGTATTGGGTCCTGGGTTCTCCAGGACCACCCTTCTATGTGCCACCCCCGGCACTTGCCGCTCTCCCTCCATGACCGTCTGTTAACTTTCTGTCGTCGTCCCCCCAAAAAAAACAACCCGTGAGCAGCCCTCTGGGGACGGGGACCATGCCCTCGGTGATGAGGCTCCCCATATCCGTCTCCTTCCCGAATGACATAAGGCAACACTTTGGTGAATGATGAATGCAAACAGGTCCCTCCCAGGCACTACTCCATCCTGACCTGTGGGGTCAGGAACAGAGGGATTCTCAGAAGAGAGGCTCTACTGCTAACCTGAACTTCTCAGTTGCATGCTTGCCCCAGGCACCAACAGAAAGGATCTCGTTGAAGTCTCCCACCCCCATTTGGCAGATAAGGGCTACAGAGTGAAGTGCCTTGCCTAAGGTTACACGGGATTCTGGGGTTGGGATGGAGGTAGCGTGATAGGACACTGGGCTGGGTGTGTCCGAAGTAGGAGACAGGGCAGCCAGAAGGTGGGTGCTCAGAAAAGAGCCTACGGGCTATGGACTTGCAAAAGGAAATGTTAATTTCAAAGTGCACTTCTTTCTTTGTGAACAAAGCCGGCTTATCTTCCAAGAGCAGAATCCGGGAATCCTTGAAAATGAAGTGATTTCCCTAATCACCGGATCGGATCGTAACAACTGGGCAGCGGAGAAGGGAGAAGGAGATCAAGCGATGCCTTTGAACTGTGGTGTTGGTGCTGGAGGAAAACAGACCATTCTATGGAATCCCAAGAGAGCAAACAAAAATGTCTTGGAAGGACAGCCAGAATGCTCCTTAAAAGTCAGGCTGGAGAGACGTTGACTCACGTACGCTGTGCATAGTATCAGGAAGGACCGGCCCTGAAGGAGGCCATCCTGCTCGGTAATGAGGAGGGCCAGTGAGAGAGAGGAAGACTCTCAGGGAGATGGGTTGACACAGCAGCTTCAATAACCGGCTCAAGTAGAGTCGTGATGGTACAGAGGGCCTGGAGTGGGCAGTGCTTTGTTCTGCTGCACTGGATTGAAACAACAGTCCTCAAATCACCCAATGGTGGTGTATCTTCACACACATACATGCCACAGTAGATGGTAGATACTCTTATTGTTGTCCTTATTGTTAGTCGCCATGGGGGATGTTTTCAATTCATGGCAAACCCAAGTGTTATATATGGAGTACCCCTCTTCCCCGCAAACAGAATTATTTCTTTCCAAGCTTTATAAATAACTGCTTTTTAACAAAACAACATTATCACCTTCACAGTACTTTCCATTACACTTGATACATAGATCAAATCTGCAATTCCATTCTTGAAAACAGTTTTCAAAGTCGTCCGTTTGGATGGCTGGCAGCACCTCCCTCATTTTTTTTCTTCACCTCTTCTTTGTCATTAATTCGCTGTCCTTTCATGTTCCTCTTCATTTGCAGACACAAAAAGAAGTTGCATGGAACGAGGTCAGATGAGCCAAGTGTGTGGAGGTAAGAGAGACATGCTGTCTTTGGCCAAAAACTGGCGCACTAAGATGGCTGCATGAGCAGGTGCATTGTCGTGGTGGCAAAACCAGTCCCCCATCTGCCACAAATCAGGCCTTTTTTGTCTCACACTGTTATCTTTTCAGATTGTCTAAATAGAAAGCTTGCTTAACAGTCTGACCTGGTGGAATGAACTTCAAATACACTATCCCCCTCACATAACAAAAAAACAAATGAGCATTGGGTTTTGGGGTACCCCCTCATACAGTGTAGTAGCTGTAGGATTTTCAGTAGAGGGAGCTTTGAGGAGCCCTGGGAGTGTTTAGGGGTCTCTGCATTTGGCTGCTAATTGCCCAAAATGAGCTCAGCAGGGCAGCAGTTCAGCACCTGGCTGTGGGGCCCACCTGCAGTTCTCTGGGAGAAAAGATCTGGCAAGCGAGCTGCTTCCAAGAGATTGTAGCCTTGCAAAGACACCCTTTGGGGCGGGTCTACCTTTGTCATAAAAGGTTGCCATGAGTCCAAATCCACTTGGTGGCACCACCGTCACCCATCTCCATAGTGGCACACTGCCAGGCCTTTGATCTGCAGCCCCACGGGTGAGTTAGCCCAGCAACCTTGAGGTCAGCAGTTGCGTGCAAACCACTTATGCAACCCAGGAACTCTCAGATGCTATTGTTAGGTACCATGATTACCACCATTTGTGGTGACTGAGGTTAAGAGAAGTTAAGTGGCACCTCAGTTGGCCCAGGACTTGAACGCAAAGTCCTTTGATTCTGAATCCGTGTGCATCCCACACTGTCTGGGGACAACCTGAACTTTTATGTTGCCCTCTGATGTTTGGTGATCCTGAAAATCAACCCTAGGCTTGGCAAGCCATGTGCATCCTTCTCTTGGAACTGGTGTCCATTCAAATCAGCCAGTCGGTCAGCAGGTGTGCACCTACTGTGCGCCAGGCCCTGGGGATGTGTCCTCATACTGGACCCATGGAGCTTACAGATGCTAACCAACTAAACACCGGACAGATGAGATCATTGCAATTAGGAGGCTTGATTCCAAGTGACCCAAGCCATAGCTTGATCAACAGGGTCATCACACGATATGCCCAAGGTTCCCAGTGTGCCACATCTGATGACAAGAAGCACATGCTGACTCAAGTCCAAGACCACAGCAGAGCCGTTCCCATCCCTGTGAGTCTGTTTCTCAAGGCAGGTGGTGCATCCTGGAAGTCCACCCAGGGAAACCAGCCACCCTCAGCATCCACTCCAGCAAAGGGACAGCATGGTCCAGGAATCCAAGCTGATATTGTGCTTTCCCAGAGGTTAACTGCTGGGAGCAGCTTCCACTTTGGGGACAAAGGGACTGAGATTGGGGACCTAAGAAACCAGGCACTTACAGAAGAGGCCTGAGAGGAATGGGCTCAGCCAGTGGGCTGAGGGATCTAGGAAATGATGTTTGCAGCCACCTGCTCTAGCCTCCCTGTCACGCAGTTAACCCAGGGAAGAGAGGTCAGTGTGGATGGTGGTGATGGTGATGCTGATGGTAATGGTGTTGATAGTGTAGACAGTGGTGGTGATGATGGTATTGACAGTGATGGTGTAGATGGGGGCGATGATGATGGTATTGACAGTGATGGTGCAAATGGTGGTGTAGATGGTGGCGATGATGATGGTATTGACAGTGATGGTGCAAATGGTGGTGTAGATGGTGGTGGTGATGATGGTATTGACAGTGATGGTGCAGATGGTGGTATAGATGGTGGTATTGACAGTGATGGTGTAGATGGTGGTGATGACAATGATATTGATGGTCTTGGTGACATTGATGATGATGATGGTTTTCTAGCACAAGAGCTAGCATTTCTGGGACACTTCCTATACCCCATGGACACAGTGCTAAATATTCACTTCCCTTGTCTTGTGTAATTTGCACAACCACTCGGGAGGTAGGCACTATCTTATCATCATTTTACAGGCGAAGGAATGGAAACAGGTTGAGTGACCCTTAGCTGCTGTCCACACCACTCCTCACTCATGGCCACCTAATGCACACTGCAATGAAACCCTGTCTGGTCCTGTGCCATCCGGTGATCAGCTGCTGATTGGACCATTGGGATTCAAAGGGTTTTCATTGGCTGATGTTCAGCTGTAGACTGCCGGGTTTTCCCTTCCTAGGCTGTCTTAGTCTGGAAGCTGCCAAAACAGTTAAGCGTCCTGGCAATACCCAATCCTCCAAGAGACAGGCGCTTGTATAAAAAGCTAGAATGCTGACCCCCACACCCCGGTGTGTTTAAAGTCACTCATTTCTAGATTAAAAAATAAAAAATAGAAGAAGGGAAGATTCAGCCAGCAAGCAAACAAGCAGAAATGAGGGGAAGATACAGGAGCAAAAACGCAAGGGAATCCAGGACTTTCTTCCTGGTGCCTGCGCGGAGAGGAAGTCTCAGCCAGAACTCAAAGTATCAGCTTCCATTCGGTGAGGAAGTGACTTCAGCTGGTTAAAGCCTGTCATTTGGGGGCATTTCTGTTCCACCAGCACCAGAAAACGCAGAGGAACTATTTATGAAGCACCTACTGTGCGCAGGGCGCCTCCTCCCGAGTACCAGCTTCTCGCCCACTTCCTGTTCATTGCCCGCCACCCTCGTACCCCGTTGGCTGTGGAGGCGCGTTCCCCGTGTTCCCGGGTAGAAGAGGGGGTGCCTCCCAGCCCGACGCTGACCAGATGTTTTCAACGTCTGGAGAAAGGCAATGAGGGGTGCGAGCGGGTAATGGAGCCGAAAGCGCCGAGGCGATGGCCTTGGGGGCCTGATTAGCGGAGGCCTTGGCCCTCGACAGTGGACTTGGCAGAGAACATGGCGCCTGGAACGAACGCGGGGAGACTTGATACAAAAGTTGGAAAGTTTCAGTCAGGGAAAGCAATCCTTTCCCTGGCCTGGAATTGACCCAGCCAGAACCCCGGGATGCCTGGTGACCCCCGTGGAGAGACGGGATGAGGGAGTGGAAAGGCTTTGAAGACGGGGTTCCAGCCTGGGCCCCGTAACGCTTGGCTGCGCGCAACTGGTTTGCAAACGGGGATCAGAGGAACCCCGCGGGAGCTCAAAGCACGCGGCAGGGTTAGACCTGCCGCCAGGGTCGAGCGGGGACCCTCTGCCCGGCTCGGTGCCCAGTACCCAGAGCCCAGTGCCTCTGGCCGGCTCCAGGTGCAGTCTGCGATGCGCTGAGCCAGCGCGCTTGCCTCCATGGACTCCATTACCCAGGTTTCCTTGCTCCAACTTCCGGTCTGGCTCAGCCAATGAGAGCCCTGGTAGGAGATTGGGGGCGGGGCAGAGGTTGGGGTATCCTCCATCTGCTCCCTGCTGCTGTGCCCGCGTGGAGTAGTAGGGTCGTGTGTCCCTCCAGAACCCCTGCGCGGCCCTCTTCCCCAGATTCCTGGGATGGAGTCGCAGAGGTTTCTCGGAGTCCTCAATCAGCTCCCCGTGCGATCATGGCTTCTCTGTTCCTCCTTCCTGGGTATCTCCACCCACCCACGCACTGTGCCGGCTTCCTCCACAGCACGGCCCCCCACGGCAGCTGAGGAGCGCGACACCCCTTTCCTCCGCCTCCCACTTCCTCTCTTCCTTCACCGCAGCTCTGCCACGCTCCTGGACTGTCCACCACAGACGGCTGGATGCTACCTCTCCCCTCCACGGGCTGAAAGAACAGAGGGGTGGACAGTCTGGCACCTCCTCAGCCTCCCGCTCAGCGATCGTTATGTAGTAGATGCTCAGAAAACACGCGCGCAGGAGGTGGTCCCCCACCTCCCAGAAAGTGGCTGTTGAGATGGAGTTCAGAGATTGAACCTGACTCTAAGTGGCCAGATGCTGGGGTTGCAGACGGTGCGCCAGAGAACGGTGCTCCACTTGGCGCTGACCTCTTGGAAACAGACCACCAGGCCTTTATTCTGAGGGCCTCGTGGTGCATTTGAATGACCCCGCTTTTAGTAACTGCGGGTGTCACCATTCACGCCACCCAGGGACTCCTATGAGAAGGTAACAGCCATTGGCCATGGATTTCATTTTGACTCAGCCAACCCTATTATACAGGGTTTCTGAGGCCACAGGTCCTTACAGGAGCAGACAGCCTCAGCTTTCTCCCTTGGTGTGGCTGGTGGGTTTACACCACTGACCTTGAGATGATCAGCCCAAAGCTGATCAATGGAGACCAGCCCGAGACCCAGAGAGAGTCCCACTCAAGAGGGCATCAACATAGTCACTCCATAGCAGGGGGCGTCAGTTGTGGCTAGGTTCCCTTGGGTTCATTCGAACGCCCAGTGCCCACACATACAACCACACTACCTAGTCCAGGGACTGGTCTCTCCTGATCACCTGCCTGAAGATCTAGCCAAAGCCTCGCCCTCCTTACTTCTAAGGAGCATTTTGGCTGTGCTTTCTCTGACATCGATTCGTGGGTTCTTCACTGCGAGAGATAAGACTCAGCTCGCAGGTCGTCAGTGAGCAAGAGAAACGGATGAGCTGTGAGGCTGGAGACGTAGGGACTGATGGTGGTCAGAGGGGCCACAGAGTGGCTGTGGAGCAGCGATGGGGCAGGATGTGCAGTGTTGATCCTGGCTTTGAGTGTCTCCTGCAGAGGCCCCAGGTGAAGTTCATCTGGGCCAAGTGCAGGTCTCCTGCATTACCTCTTGCAGTAGTTAGATGATTTTATGTCAGCTGCATACTCCTGGCTAGGGGTGGAGTCAAACCTGCCAATCGGGTCACAGCCTGATACTATGTCTTCGGAGGTGTGGCCTTCTTATAATTGGGGACCCTGGGGCCCAAACTCTTGGTCTCTCCCCTTTCACCTTCCTGTTTGCTGGCCACCCTGAGGGCATCCAAAGACCTGCCATGTTTCCACCGACCTTGGGATCATCCTGCATTCTGCATCATAGCATGTGATTGTGTAAGTCTGAAGAGGGACTTATGGGCTAGTTTTGGACTTATGGACTTGACTTCGACTGGGCTGGGATGCTTTCTTGATGTATAATTACTTCTTGATAGAAAGCTCTTTCTTGCACATATATGAGTGCCACTGGATTTATTTTTTCTAATCAACCAAGTCTAACACACCCCCAGACACCCCAGGTCAAGAGCATTCAGGTCAAGTGCCGTCTGAGCCAGCAGGACTGCCCAGCTGCGGGTGGGAGCCCAGTGCGCACTGAGCCATGCTCGTAAGCCATCCCACCTGCTTACTGTTGACTCAATCATTTTAATTAAATCCAAGTTGCTTTAAGACTTTTCCTTCACCCGATCCTCACTTTTCAGTTCAACACATTTATTTGAAAAGGAAATTGTGTACATCCCCACTGGAAACAGACAAACCACACTCCTTGCTGGGCGGCAAAGTCTGTTTGGAGAACGAAGGAAGGGAAAGTCACGGGGTGTTATTTTAGCTCTAGACTCTGCTCGTGTCTGCTGGGGGATGTGGCCCAGGGGGTGCTCTTGGCTGGAAAAGAGGGGTGAAGCAGTATTGTTAATTACCTCGGGACTGGTTCCAACTCACAGTGACTTTATACAACAGGAATAACCAATTGCACCGTTGTCTCAGCTCCCAGACCGCATAGGTCAGTATTCCGTTGTGCCGCCTCAGGGCTCACTGGTGAAGTCTCAGGAGTGGATGCTGGGTCTTTCTTCCTCATCTCTGTCTGGGAGCTCTACCGTCACCTGCCCGCCCACCATGGCTGACCCTGCTGCTATTTACAATGCCGGGGCAGCTTCAAGTCTCACAGCATCAGATGCCAGCCGGCAAACGGAGAGACCGTACTGGTCCGAGGAGGTGTGGGCATGAAGAGACAGTGGAAGCAAATGCAGCTATTCTTCTTGATTAATCCAGTATCTCTCTCTCTCTCTCTCTCTCTCTCTCTCTCTCTCTCTCTCTTACACACACACATGCACACACACATGCGTGCAAAGGATGTCTTCTCTCCTGCTTGGTGATTCTCTGTCCTCAGTGGGGCCTGGCACCTCCATAGCAGGCACCTCCCTCACTTTGGGGAGCTCTGCCTTTAAATGTTTTGAGGTACCCTCCTTCTTGCCCGTGTCATTCTCACACAGAGTGACCTCCTGAACAAAAGAAAGACAGGCTGCCCGGTTCTGCCCCACCCTGACACTAGTTGCTGTGTCTGAGCCCATCGCTGCAGCCACGGTGCTGATCCATCTCCGGGAGGGTGTTTCTCTGTGTCACTGATCCTCTACCTTAGCAAGCAGGAGGTCCTCCTTCTAGGCCTGGTCCCTCTTAAGCAACATGTCAAAATGTCTATAAAATATAGTCTTGTGGCCCTTCCTCCTAAGGAGCATTCTTGCTGGGCTTTTCCTCAGAAGGATTTGTTTGTTCTGGCGGTCTGTGATACTTATCAATATTCTTCTCCAGCACTACAAGTCAAGGGCGTTGTTTTTGTTGATTGATTGATTGATTGTACCGCTTTTGGTTTTTTCAACATTATTGTTCCTTGGCCAGCTTTCACACGCCCAAGGGGCGACTGAAAATACCCAGGCTTGGATCAGGAGCACCTTAGTCCCCCCCGAGGGACATCCTGCTCTTTAACACTTTAAAGAAGTCTTCCGCTGCCTCAGCAGATGTGCCCAAGGCCAGATGTCATTTGATTTCTTGGCTGCTGGGTGTTGATTGTTTGGTATTTCGGTAACACCCCCCTCTCCCCCACCAAATACAGTTGTTTCTGTGCCTTGCAAGTTTTCCTTAAGAAAGGAAAGTTTGAGATAGGACCAATACACACCACCAGTGACCAAGCAGAAAGGCCCAGAGGGGTTTCAGGGCTGTAATCTTTACAGGGGCAGAACACCACGCCCCCTTCCCTTGGTGCCATCGGGCAAGTTGAAACAGCCAAGCTTTAGGGTCAGAGGTCACTTTGAGGATGAAGGTCCCCCTGCCCCAAGCCACGGTATGTTCCATAGTCTCATAGGCATGAGAAAACTGGACAGTGACTAAAGATGACCAGAGAAGAAGCGATGTCTTTCAGCTATGGAGGGGCTGAACAGTGGAAGGTACCATGGGCCGCCCAAAGGACAAACACGTCTGTCTTGACCGAAGCACAACCAGGATGCTTCTCAGAAGCCAGAATGGCAAACTGGGCCCTTGGACACATTCCCGGGAGAGACCAGTCCCTGGAAAAGGGCATCATACTTGGATCGACATGGGAGCTGCAACAAGGGGCTCCAACTTCACAGCAGTGAGGACGGCACAGGACCGGGCAGTGTGGGGGCCACCATGAGCTGGAGCAGACAAGAAGCCAACCAGCACCGTAACAGCAGGGCTCAATGTGCGCCTGCCTTGCTGAGCTCGGTGCCGGACCCTGTCCTCCCGGTTGTCAAACAGCTGGCCAAACTGTAGTCATCCCGTTGTGGAGCTGAGGAACTGGCCTGCAGGTCCCGGGTCACCAGCGGCTGGGCTGGGGAATGTTTGAGGGGTGGGGCCTGGGCTCAGGAGCAGCTGGCTTCTTCCCCTAAGAGGGCCCTTTATCCTGGGGAGGTGAGGAGGAGGGAGGGAGGTGGCTCTTCCTGAGTCTCCATGGGTGGTGTGGGAAATGTGGATTCTGCAGCCTGGCTTGGGCACAAAGGCTGATGGCTACATGATTAGCCTAATTGTGTTGTTTACACCTGATCACTATTGTAAAGGCTAAAGACATGCCTCTGCTCAGTCTCTCCCTAGCCCATCCCCCGCTCCCATGAGCTCGGTTGCTAACTGTGACTCCAAGCCTGTTGGGGCGCCTCATTTAGCGGCTCAATGGAAATCGCTGGAACATCTGCCTTCATGGGAAGTAGAAAATGAAAGACAGTTTATGCTGGAACTTTTAGGATGGGAAAGGCTCTTCAGATCCATCCATCCATCCATCCATCCATCCATCCATCCATCCATCCATCCATCCATCCAATCATCTCTGTTCATCCATCCAATCATCTCTGTTCATCCATCCATCATCTATGCTTCCTTGCATCTACCCACCTATTATTCATGAAGCCATCCATCCACCCACCCACCCACCCACCCACCCATCATCCATCCATCATCCATCCATCCATCCATCCATCCATCCCAAACAGGTTGCATGGAGGCTTTTGTCATGGAAAGCCTGGGAGCCCTGAGAACCTTCTTGGCCCTCCTATGTACCTGCTGTGTGGCCGTGGGCAGCCAACACAACTGCTCTGAGACGTGTCTTCTCCACCTGTGAAGCAGAATGAATCACGCCCTCCATCACAAGAGGCCTTAATGGCCATTCGTGTGCCGGAGCTCGGGGACCAGGTGACGCACATCGCTGTCACTCCGTGGGGTTTCCACCAGTGTCCTCTTCATGCTCGTGCAAGTCATTCGTACCGCCTTTCTTCCCTCGGGCCTGGGAGAAAGCACTGCCCAACCCAATCTTCAGCCTACAGGCCCTCACTACCTAGTTATTGGAGCACACCTGGGGTACGATGGATCCCCCCCCAAATCCACGGCCAACGTTTAAAAGTTGGGAGACTCCCCACAAAACAAACATGGATTATAACTTCTCTGGGAAACCAGAAGGGTCAGGGCCTCTTGACCGCCCGCCTGTGGCGCAGGGAGCCGCTGGCGCAGAGCAGCTGTTGCCCCCTTCAGGTGGAGCCGGAGCACTTCAGTGTGCCGCAGTCCCCTCCCCACCCACTCTGATCCTTGGGCTTTTGCTCAATGACTGTAGTGGGTCTGAGATCCCTGGGGTGGGGTGGGGCGGAGACGAAAGAGAGAGAGGATGCAAGGAAGGAGGACGAGAAGGAAGCGAATGCTTTGTAGAGCTAGCACTCTGAATTTGGACTTCTAGTCTCAAACTGTGAGAAAATAAGTTTATGTTTGAGAAAGCCACCCACTTGTGGCTTCCTAAAAGCAGCAGATAAACTAGAATGAAACACAAGAAAAGAAACCCAAATTTACTGCCATTCCAACTCCCAGTGACCTTATAGGATAGACTAGAAATGCCGTTGGGGGTTTCTGAGACTGTAACTCTTTAGGTGGGTAGGGGAGCCTCATTTTTCTCCCACAGAGCAGCTGGTGGATCCAAACTGCTGACCTTGTGGTTAGTAGCCCAAGGCATAACTGCTATGCTACCAGGGTTTGCTGTAGATAACACCTCCAAATACTGTATTTAAATGTAAAACTAAACCTCTTAAGGTGCTGACCCTGCTGAGCACTGCCTTCTATGTACTTTACAAATCTCTTAATCCTCATGGGAATGTATGCGGATCAGAAGTATTACCATTATCGGAGGAGGGTGAATCGCCAAGTATCATTACAAAATCATACAAACATTGATTACACACAAAATCTAACTGTGAAGGCTGGTCCCTCCTCCTCTCCTCCACATAGGCCTGTGTCCTTTCCAAAACGGACTGTCCATCCCTCCGCCCTTCCCTGAGGAGCCCCGTTGGTGGCAGCAATGGCATGGTCACTGGTCGGGGCTGCCAACTGCAAATTCAGCAGCTTGAAACCACCAGCCAATCCGCAAGGAAAAGATGAAGCTTTCTACTCCTGTAAAGAGCTGCAGCCTCAGAAACCCACAGGGGCTAGTTCCACCCTTCCCTACCGTGTGGCCATGAGGCTCAACCATCTCTGTATATAATCTTGGCAAGTCCTCACGGTGGAGGCAGAATCCCGGCCGACCATGGAAGCCGCGTGGCTTCAAGAGCAGACAGGAACGGCTCCTCTGAAAGGGCTGACAAAACGAGGGTCTACAGAGAGAGAAGGAAGGAAAACATAGAGCAAAACTCAAGTCATAAAGACCAGGCTTCCTGGTCTAATAGAGACTTGTGGACTCCCTGGGACTACGGGCCTCAAACGCAAAACAAAACACAAACCCCCCACTGCCATGGAGTCGTTCCCAATGCATAAGATCTCTCCATAGGAGACTGTACATCTTTATGATGGCAGGCTGCCTCATCTTTCTCCCTCGGAGTGACTGGTGGCTTAGAACCACCGACTTTGAGGTTAGCAGTACAATGTCTAGGCCTGGGCCCTTAATCACCCTTTCACCTTTTAAACTAACCCTGAGGATCTGCTTTCAACCAGACAATAGACAGATATCCAATGTCCAAGAACACCGAGTGGTCTGTACCCCTTGACCAGTTGATGCCACCAGGGCAGGAAAGGGCAGCAAAGAGGGAGGAGGAAAAAGGGAGGGCAGGGAGGGAGGGAAGAGGGCTGTGGTGTGGTGTGGTGGGTTCAGTCTATGTCAGGAGGCATGGGTCCTTGGATAGAAACCCAATGGTCTCTGCTAAGCTTTCAGCCAAATTGCAAGAAGTAACATAATGACCTAAAAGCAGGCAGGGAGAAAGTATTTGGGGCCCCGTGAAGGTGGCTGCACACACAGACCCACCGTTCCCTGGGTTCTGCCAGCCAGCTTGATGGTTGCAGGCCCTGGGCCCCACCACAGGGTCGCTGTGCATTTCCTAGGAGGTCCCTGCAGGCCCGGCTCTCGGCGGCTGTGATGTAAAAAGAAGCAGAGCCTTTCTTGGTGGTTTTGTTGGCTCCTTCCCGCCGCCCCCCCCCCATGGCCCCCTACCCCCCTTTTCCACCAGGTCTTCCCGTGCTGGCCCCCGGCCTGCCCACTGCCTCGCTGCATAGCTATTTAGAAACTTCCTGTTCCACATGCTAATTAACAGTCAATGAATTTTAACTTCCACCCAGGGCCACGGAGCCCTGACATCATCGTCGGCTGGCCCAGGTCTGCGTTGGTCCCTTGAAGCTCTTGGCATGATGGTTCTCCTGCCCCTACTCCTTCGAACCGAGGCCTACCGTGGGGACACTGGTGTGGCAAGCACAGCAGACTCGGGTCAAAGATTTGGGTGGGGGGCAACCCCCTCTGCCACTTGTGACCCAATTCCAGGCAGTGCAGCCAGTTCATCACACACTGCTCACACACGATTGTCCCCGCTCCTGGGGGTGACGGCCTATCCTGGGGGGCAGCCGTGCATGTTATCTTCACAGCCCTCTCCGGGGCCGGGGTCTTGTGCCACGTGGGTCATCCGAGATCCGCCGGAATTCACTGCCGGGTTTTCAGCGACTGCCAGCCAATGCAGGACACTCATCTTCCAGCCCCACTTCCAAGGAGATCCAAGATCCAGCCTTGTTCCCAGGACTTTCACTGGCTGTGGTTTCATAGCCAATCACCAGGCCTTTCTCCCTAGTTGCTGAGTCTGGAGTCGCTGCTGACACCATGGAGGAGCTCTGCTTTCAAAGACCAGGGGCATCACTTCCGGCACCCCAGCAATCAGCAGCTAGCCATTCAGGTATGCCAGCCCGACAGACAGGTGGTAGCTAATAGAACAAGGCTCATCTGGTGGCCCAGTGGGCTAAGCATCCGGCCACTCACCAGAAGCTGGGGAGTTCGAACTCGCCCCTTGGCTGCTCCTTGGGAACCAGACGAGGCCGTTGCTGGGTAAAGGAGTACGGCCTTGGGAGCACTCTGGAGCAAGCGCCCCTGCCCTGTCTCGCCCCTCTGAGTCAGCATCAACTCCATGGGGATGAGTCCGTGTCCCTCCTCCCCCTGCCCCCGCCCTGGTTCTGCTCAGTCAGTCAGCTGGCCACGGTTCCCGGATGAGAGGGGCTGTGTGCAGTGTTGGCAAGGTGGAGGGAGGCCTTCCTCTGGAATGGGGCCTTCCCAGCAGCAGGATGAGGCTCGTCTTGTTTCTCGAGCTTCCATCGATTCCCTCTCCCTTTCTACCATTTTGTCCCTCCCACTGGGTGAAGGGCTCTCTCTCTTACACACACACACACACACACACACACACACACACACACACACACACACACACACTTTGACTTGCAATGCTCCTCAGTGTCTTCTGTTGACCCAATATACTAACTAACCAACCAACCAATCATTCCCCCCCCACCACCACCAGGGACCCCAAGAGTGTCAGAGTAGGTCCACAGGGCTTCCAAGACGGCAGCCTTTGGGTAGCAGATCGCCACACCTGCCTTTCTTCGGAGATGCCTCTGGGTAGATTTGAACCCCCAGCCTTCCGGGTAGTGGTTGGTTGAGTGCTTGACAGTGACTCCAAAGGCCAAGTGTGTCTAAAAGAACAACTTGAAAATAAATGTGTTCTTCTGGGTCCCAGGGTGGGGGTAGGGGGTGGAGCGCTCCAGAAGTTCTGGAATGTGCTTGAAGAAGTGTGCTCAGGGTGGGAGGTGGGGTGTCACCTCGGGGCCCTGGACACCTACACAGGTGAGGGGGCAGGGCCCTGGGTCTCCCCTGACTAGAAAGTTCTGTATCTCTGTGGGAGGGGCACAGGGTCCCTCACACCTGACTTTCTGTCCACGATCTCATTCCATGAAGCTCTCTTTCCACCCTGCTTTCTGCCTGACCTATGGGGTCAGGAGCTTCAGTCCTTTTAGAATCTCCAGGCGGGGTGAGTGCATGAAGGGGCCCTCTCCCTGGCAGGAGCCTTGGTCTGGGGGCCCTTAGTTCCTGGGGTCTCCTCCAAAGGTGTTGCTCTGCCGCCATCCAGTGGTGGTGCGGCAGACGCATGCCTCCTGACACTGTGGGCCCGGGATTTTCAAATGGTGACTCTGTGCCAAAGCCCACTGCCTTTCTCCTGGCCGAGGAGCAGAGCGCTGGGTGGTTTTGGTCTGCGGACCTCGGCTGGTGGCTCGCAGCCCAATGCTTAGCCATGTTGCCATTGCGCCTGCTGGCATGTTCGGCTGTGAGCCACAAACCCAGTAGTTCGAAACCACCTGCTGCTCCTCGGGAGAAAGATGGGGCTTCCTACTTATATCAACAGGCAGTCTGGGAAACTCACAGAGGGGGGTGGGGGCCAGTTCTGCCCTGTCCTTTCAGGATCACCACGAGCCAGCATTGACTCAATGGCAGGGAGTTGGGTTTTGGTTGGCCCCGGATTACCCATTGGGCTGCTAACCTTTCAGTTGTCAGCTAAGTCCTTAACACACACGCCCCCCGCCCCCAGGACCTCATGGTCCAGGGAAAGGGCATTGCAATTGCCACAGCAAGACCCCTGTGGGTCAGTTTCACTCTGTGTACTCGCGGTGGCTGTGCAGTGGGATTGACGGCAATTAACAACTGACTGGAGAAGAAGGTCATGTTGGTAAAGTGGGGGAGCAGCGAGAGAGGAAGGCGTGTAGTGGAGACCCTCGTGGAGATGAACTGATGCTGTGGCTGCAAACCACGGCGCAGGACCCGTGTGACGCTGGGGCAGCGCCCGGCAGGGTTCGGTTCTGTTGTGCCTTGGCTTGCTATGAGTTGGAACCGACTTGATGTACCTACGGACAGCAGCAGGACCAAGAGTCCAAACACAGAGGTCAACGAGCTTGCCCGCGATCACAGATGTAAAGCTGATGGAACAAAGTGGGAACCAAAAGGGGGTGGGGGGTGGGGAGCACCCCTGGGAGAAGGAAGAGACAGAGTGGTTCCAGCAGGCTCCCTCTGTGCAGGGTGGACTCCCAAGAAGGGGGAGGGGAATGCCGTCCCCATTTGGCAATTGGATGGAAGTATCCTGTGTGTCGTCAATCTGAGCCTCTATGGGGTTAATGATGGTGGTGCCGGTGAACAAGATGAAAAGCACCATGGACTGCCAGACAACCAAAGAGCAAGCCTGTCTTGGGAGAAGTACAGCCAGAGTGCTCCTTAGAGGCAAGGGCGGCAAGACTTCGGGCATGTTGTCAGGAGAGACCAGTCCCTGGGGAAGGACGTCGTGCTGGATAAAGTGGAGGGGCAGCGAAAGAGAGGAGGGCCCTCAAGGCCTTGGATGGACCTCTTGCTGCAACAGTGGGCTCAAGCGTGACAATGGTGAAGATGACCAGGACTGGGCCATGACCTTGTCTATAAGGTGGCGATGAGTCTGAATGGGCTTGAGGGTACAGCAGCAACGACAGCATGATGTGAACAGGCCAGGAGCCAGCCTATGGGATTAGGCTGTATCTAGAATCTACCTCTTCGGAGATACAAAAGATCTGCAGGGGAGGGGACCCATCGCCATGGCCCTTTGGACCCAGAGTCCCGGTGCTGAGAGCCTCTTGGACGCAGGGGAAGGCTGATGCCAAGATACACGGAGAGCTCCAAGGGACAGAGGTTGCAAGGAGACAAGGACCACTGACAACTTGAACTTGGACTTCGAGCCTCCTAATCCAAGAGAGACGACGCTTCTGTCTGAGGTGCTTCTATGGCCACTGCGGTTGAGAATAAAGACACCATCTTCTGGGACACTGATGGGGCATCTCCTCCTCCAGGCAGCCTCCTCTGACTGCCCTTGGCTCTGGGGTCCTCCTCAGCGCTTCCCTACCCTGTAGCCCTTTCCACGGGCATGTTGGGACTTGCCCCTCCTCTCTGTCTGCCTGTCTTTGCAGAGGGGACGTTTATTTCCTGGACACAGTGCTGGATCCCTGGCCTCACAGCGGACATGCCCAGTGAAGAGTCCCCCCTGCACCAGTCATGGAAAGGGTCACTGGATGATTGAGACACAGAAGGGCTTCGGGGGGCTCCATGAGCTTTGCTCCTTCTAGGGTACAGTCCTTGCTTGACCTTTTGACAACCTTGTCCCAATTGCCAAGCCTTGGAGAGCTTTGGTCCCACCGGTAGTCTGTGGCCGAACATGCTAGTTGGAGTCAGCCGTCCTCCTTCTGAGTCACAAACTGGTGGAAGGTGGCCAGGACAGGCAAACAGGCCACCCGAGGAAACCAGGCTGGTTGATCTGAGGGAGGTCATCTCCCTCTTCCGGCCCCTTAGCCTCCCTCAGACTAGATGCAGGCCTCCCTGCCTCACCCCCCCCCCCCCGAGAGGGGGACACACAGTGCACTCTGAGGAGAAGCCGGGCTACGCCGGTGACGTGCTTAGTGAGGTTAGATGGAGAGAGTGGCCTTAGCTGAGGCCGGAGCTCCGGCCTTTGCCTTGTTCCCGGGGATTGTGAGGGGTGACACTGCCAGCCCCTGGTCCCTCCCACCCATCAGTCAGGATGGCTCTCAGCGCCACCCCCCAATGGTGGGCCCTGTCTCATGGAGGCTGATTTCAGAGAGGGAAGGGAGGTGGCCCCCATCCCAAGTCTCAGAGGGAAACAGCCTGTTGGATATGAGAAGGGCCTGGTGTCTTTGGGGCTGTCCCCCCAACCAGGCCGAGAGAAGGGCTGACCTACCCAAAGGCACTGAGCCAGTGAGCCTGGCCATGCTCTGTTTCTCCTTCATCCTGGCTCATCCCCAGCCCCAGCGTGGGCAGCAGGCAGGCGCGGTGGCCAGCCCTGGACACTGTTCCATGCCAGACCATCCTATCCACAGACCCCTTTGCAAGGAGGTGTCCCCTGTGTCAGGCAAGTGTCCCTGAGTCCTTTCTGTGAAGAGCAGGTAGGCAATAGTGGTGGCAGGCTCTGCAGGCCAGATGGGCTCTGTTCCCAACCCCAATACCATACCTACACCTATCACCTGGATTCTGACTCACAGCCACGCCATAGGGCAGGGTAGAACTGCTCCTGGGGGTTTCTGAGACTGTATCTCGTTATGGAAGAAGCCTCGTCTTTCTCTTTTGGAGCGGCTGGTGGGTTCCAAAGGGCGACCTTGCGGTTAGCAGCCCAGCAGGTACCCACGAAGCCCCCAGAGCTCCCCTTGCAGTCCCAAAGCAGACCCAGGCAATACACTAAGGGGCGGGTGGGGCTTCTGACCCAGAGGTTGGTGGTCCTCTCAGAAGCCCCTCAGAAGAAAGAGCTGGCGACGTACTTGTACTTCTTGGAGACCAGCCCCTTGCACACCTGAGGCGGCACAGGCCTGCTCCCATACCTGTGCAGTGGCTGCGAATCGGGGTGAGCACAATCGGGGTAACTGCTCCTGTTTGGTTGCGGTGTTCCAACAGAGCTTTATTCATGCCCACAGACTGGGCGTGCCCCCAGGCAGGCATGCCCCCTGTTGGCACACTGTGTTAAGCATCGGGCTGTGATGCTGGAAGGGCTGGTGGCATGATACCCCGGCTGCTCCCAGGGAGAAAGATGACAGTTTCCATTCGTCAAGACTGACAGTGTCCCTGCCCTAGGCAGACTGCCTCTGTCCCATAGAGTCGCCAGGCGTGGGATTCCACTCCACCGCAGCAGCAGGTGGGGTTTCCGACTCTGCAGTGTGTGATGCGCGCCTGCCACCCGCCGGCCCGGTGCATCCACCCGGGGCTTCCAAGACCTCAGTGGAAGACTCTACTGTCTTTTCATTGCATTTCCCCGCCAATGGTTGGAGCCCCTCGTATTCCCACTTCTCTTGCTAAACCAGGTCTCCTGAATCTCCTTCGAGGATTGCCCTTCCCCGTGTCATAAGGCCCGTGCATGGTGGGCGTTGCCCCCCCGCCCCCCATTGGCTCACATTAGTCACTGTTTTCCCTTCCCCCTGTCCCCAATAATGGCTGCCGAAAGGGACACCTGACTCCGTGGGTGCTAGGGAGAGCTGAGGCCTCCGCTCAGCACACGGACAAAGAGAATCTCCCCTCACCCCACCCGGAGGCCACGATGTCTGGAGCTACTTCTATCACTTGGTTTCTTGAGGGAGGAATCCTGGTGCTTCTGGGGGGCCTGTGTGGAGCCCCAGGTGGAAGACAGACAGAGATGGTAAAAAGACGCCTTCTCCCTGGTGACCGTGTTTGAGCCTCTGGATCAAGCCTCGCCTGAAGCCATAACAGTCTCTGGGCTGTGTAGTTCCGTGAGCCAAAGAGATTCCCTCTACGGCGAGAGCTGTCTGACCTAGTTTTCTGTTCCTGGTGATCTGAACCCCTGACCAGTAGATCACCCATGGGCATCCTTGGAGCTGGCAGAGGCCTGCCCTGCCTGGCTGCGAGGAGGACACGTCTCCAGACTCAGATGTGGCCATGTTGGCTCCTGATTTTGAGTCTCCTGCCCTGCTTCTCAGGGTTGTCTGAACAAGGAGCCCCGGCACCCCGTACCAACTCGGCCCCCTGACTATGCCCTGCACTGAGGTTGTCTCTGACTGTCTGGGGACCCGGATCGCCCAGCCTGGGAACTCTCAGAGTCCTATAGCAGAAACATCTGGGCCCTGGGCTGGCCCCAGGGTGCACGCCCCACAGACCGCCATAAGTCACGCCGGCGTGGCAGCAGGGGTTTTACTGCGGTTGTGAGTTATGGACGTGGCCCGGGCTGTGCACTTTGTATTATTATTATTTTTTTGTGTGGCCGCAATTAAGCCACAAATCATACTTGAGAAAGGGGAGTGCGGCCGAATTAGCCAGGATTCGTTCATAATAGGCTGACCCTGGAAAAGTCATCCAGGGAAGGGTCAGATGCTTGCCGTGTCCCCCGAGCACGGGCCGGGAGACAGTGTCCACGCCCAGGTGTCCTGGCTAATGGACTGGGGGCCCTGGGGAGCAGGCAGCCAGGCCACGCACTTAACCCGCTCAGTGCCTCTGATCTGGAAGGGAGCGGGCTCAGTCTAATGAGGGGGTGCCTCCCCCCGACAGCTGTCAGGCTAAACACCTACTTTCTGACCCCAGAAACAAACTGACTGGGGTTTCCCCTACATACAGAGACTTGTGAGCCAGAGGGTTTTTACCCTGCTGGAAGGAGCCCTGGTGGGACAGTGGTCATGAGCTAGGCTGCTCACAGCAAGGTCAGCAGTTCGAAACCACCAGCGGTTCCACAGGAGCAAGATGGGCTTTCTACTCCCACAAAGAGCTCCTGTCTGGGACACTCACAGGGCAGTTCTACCTTGTCCTATGAGGTCACTCTGAGTCAGAGCTGACTCGATGGCAGTGAGCCTGGTGGTTTGGGTTGAAGGAAGCTTGGGGGCACAGTGGTGAAAGCACTGGGTTCCTCACCAATAGGCTTCTGCTCTGCTTGAGAAGTGGGGGGCAGCCTTCCCCCTAAAGATTGCAGCCTTGGAAGTCCTCGGGGGGAAGTCCTGCTTGGTCTCACAGGGTCCCTCTGAGTCCGGGAACCAACTCCAGCAATGAGGCCCAGGGGTGTGTAGGTCTCTGCTGTTGCCCCCTTTGGAAAAAATATGTATATGTGAAACCTGTCTAACAAAAAGTTTGTCATATTTTAATGTACAATTCAGAGGACACTCAGCCAGTTGTGTGACTGTCCCCTTACAAAGGTTCTGCATCACCCCAAGTAGGCTGTGCACCCCTCCGCGGTAATTCCCCGTCCTGGCCCATGAATTGGCTTCGGGTTCCGTGCCTTTCCTGTTACAGGGCAGTCATGTCAGTGGGGTTGAACAGGAGCCCTGGTGGAGCCATGCTGATGCATCCATCAGCTGTGAATGGCAAAGTCAGTGGGCAGTTGGAAAGGATAAGCCACTCACGTGAGAAGGACGGGCTTTCTACTCTTGTACAGAGGGACCATCTCAGAAACCCACAGGGCAGTGCCACCCTACCCTAGAGCGTCGCCCTGAGTTGGCATTGGCTCAACAGCACTGAGTTTTGAGTTTGGACCTTGCTGTCCTCCTATCTGTTTGAATCCCGGCGTTCAAGTCCCTAGGCTCTCGGCCCTGGGAGGGAGTTGCAAGGACAGATGTTTTTTTCTTCCTCTTTTAATCATTTTATTAGGGGCTCATACAACTCTTATCACAATCCATACATATACATACATCAATTGTATAAAGCACATTTGTACATTCATTGCTCTCATCATTCTCAAAACATTTTCTCTCCACTTAAGCCTCTGGCATCAGCTCCTCATTTCCCCCTCCCTCCCTGCTCCCCCTCCCTCATGGACCCTTGATAATTTATAAATTATTATTTTTTCATATCTTATACTGTCTGATGTCTTCCTTCACCCACTTTTCTATTGTCTGTCCCTCAGGGAGGAGGTTATATGTAGATCCTTGTAATAGGTTCCCCCTTTCCAGCCCACCCTCCCTTTACCCTCCTGGTATTGCCACTCTCAGCACTGGTCCTGAAGGGATCATCCGTCCTGGATTCCCTGTGTTTCCAGTTCCTATCTGTACCAGTGTACATCCTCTGGTCTAGCCAGATTTTTAAGGTAGAATTGGGGTCATGATAGTGATGGGGGAGGAGTGGGGAGAGAGGAAGCATTTAGGAACTGGAGGAAAGTTGTATATTCCATCATTGCTACACTGCACCCTGACTGGCTAGTCTCCTCCCTGAGACCCTTCCTGAGATACTTCCGTAAGGGGAGTGTCCAATTGCCTACAGATGGCCTCTTAGTTTCCACTCCACACTCCCCCTCATTCACAATGATATGATTTTTTTTGTTCTGATGATGCCTGATACCTGATCCCTTTGGCCCCTCATGATGGCAAAGGATGGTGTGCTTCTTCCATGTGGGCTTTGTTGCTTCTGAGCTAGATGGCCGCTTATTTACCTTCAAGTCTTTAAGACCCCAGAGGCTACATCTTTTGATAGCTGGGCACCATCAGCTTTCTTCACCACATTTGCTTATGCACCCATTTGTCTTCAGCGATCATGTTGGGAAGGTGAGCATCATGGAACGCCAGTTTAATTGAACAAAGTATTCTTGCATTGAGGGAGTACTTGAGTGGAAGACAGATGTTTTTAAACGTGAGGATGATGGTGAGGTAGCACAGCACCGCGTAGTGCTTTCTCCTACTGGACACAGGGTCGCTATGGGTCAGAACCAACTCCTATTCTATTGTCACGTTCCACCACTTCTCTGCCAGTTTGTCATACCGTGATGGCTTGTGTGTGCCTGTGATGTTGGAAGCTAGGTTACTGGTGATTCAAAGACCAGCAGGCTCCCCCAAAAGTCTGCTGCACAAGACCTCTTCAAGGTGTTAAAAAGCACGGACATTACCTTGAGGACCCAGGTGTGCCTGACGCAAGCCATGGTAATTTCAGTCACTTCATCTACATGTGAAAGTTGGACATGGAATAAGGAAGAATGGATGCCTTTGCATTGCGGTGCTGGCGAAGAATACTGGAAGTCCCACGGACTGCCCAAGGAACAAACACCCCCGTTTTGGAGGAAGGGAAGCTAGAAAGTCCCTGCAAGGCAAGGTGGCTGCACTTGGTCTCGCGGACTTTGGCTAGGTGATCAGGAGAGACCAGTCCGTGGGGAAGGGCATCATACAGGGGCATCCCCAAAGAGGAAGACCCTTGACGAGGTGGATGGACACCTTGGCTGCCGCAATGGGCTCCAACCGCAGAATCATTGTGAGGATGGGGCAGGAGTGGGCAGTGTTGCGTTCTGTCACCCATAGGGTCCCTATGGACCAGAACCTACTGGACTGGAACCGACTGGACGGCACCAGGCAACAGCATGTCCATGTTTGTCTTCCCCACTGAACTGAACCCCGAGAGAAGTTGCCAGATCTCTCCCATCTCTGAACCCAGTCAGCTGGCTCGGGATTCCTTTGTATGGAGGATCCAGGGATGTAGCACATCCCATAGAGCCTCCCGCTGCCCACCTCCAAGGCCGGGATCCTGCAGCCCGTACTTGGTCTGAGAGATCAGTCTGATCAGGGAGCTCACATTCCTGATGCTGACATGCTTTGGATTCCACAAAGAGATGGAGATTCCGGAAGGCCTTTGCACCTAGAATAACACCGGAGGCTACAACCAAAGGAAAACAAGCCAACCGGAAGTGGGGCCATTTCCCGGCCCACCAATGGCCCCTCCATTGTGTGGTGACCCGGCTTCTCTGGTGAAGCAGGTTTTCCTCCCAAGACATCAGGCGAAGGTGGTAGGCCCAGGTTCATCTGGTTTCCTTCTGCCTTGCCCCAGCCCCTGGGGAACCAGAACCGTGCTGTTGGCAGGATGAAGAATTAATCTGGCACTAAGTGAGTAATTAAAACTGAGACCTTGGATATGTGTGCAATGAGCTGAGAGTATTTTCCACCAGGCTGTCATGCAGTCCCCCTAATCAACATTGTCTTCACATTTAATGGTACATGACAATGTTTACAGAAAGGAAAGGAGAGAAAGAAGACATATGGAAGCCCTTTCCTGGCCCCCAACTCCCTCTGGTCCCTCCCATGGGTTCCACCCCCCACCCCCACCTCCTGTAACCTTCACTGATGGGTTGGACCATGGGAAGCCAGAATTGGGGGCATTTGTGCCAAAGCTTCATGGGTTTCAGAGGCCGGTTAAAATGGCCACGGGACAAAGGTCAGCCTTCCAGGAAGGGGAGATTATGGGAGCGCATGTGTGTGTAGAACACTGGTCGCCAGCGAAATGATTCAGACTCGTGACTGCCCCATGTATGTCAGGGGAATGATGTTCTGTGGGATTTCTTTTTTTTAAATGAATTGATTTTAAAAAATTTCCACCGAGAAGGTACACAGCGCATTGTACACCAATTCAACAATGTCTCCACACACAATCCACCAACACTGCGGGTGTTCTTGAAGACAGGCAGCATTCTCAGCCTCGATTTCTAAATGGTCTCCACCCCCCACCCATTATCAAAAAGTCACAGCCCCGAAGTCTTCTGTCTAATCCAAGGGTCCTCAACCTTCCCCATGCTGTGACCCTTTCATACAGTTCCTCATGTGGTGGTGACACCCCAACCATAAAATTATTTTCGTTGCTACTTCACAACTGTTATTTTGCTACTGCTATGAATTGTCATGTAGATATCTGATAGGCAGGATGTATTTTCATTTTACAAATTGAACATAATTAAAGCGTAGTGATTCACCACAAAACCAGTACATAATTATATATTGTGAACTATTTATTTCTAATGACAAAGAAGTGGAATTTTGTCTTGAAGCATGGTGTAGCATGGGTAACAATCTTCACGCCCAGGTACTCATATTTGGGTGTATCTGCATGTGGGAGGACCCGTCTAGAGATGGATAGAGGAGCGGTGTCTCAGTGCCTAAGATCATAGGAAATAAGTGTTTTCTGGTGGTCTTAGGCGACCCCTGTGAAAGGGTCGTTCGAGCCCCAGGTTGAGAACCGCTGGTCGGACCTTGTGAGTGGAGGCTGTCAAGTTGGTCTCGTCGAGATAGGTCTTCTAAGAGCACACTCTCCACGCGGGCATTCTTTCCCAATTGAACTGCACTATTTGGGGGGATATTTTTGGTTTAAGATGTAAGGTTTAAATTTTATCTCAGGGCAAGGTTTTTGGGGGTTCATCCAGCCTCAATGGATCCAGAAAGTCTGGATTCCATTAGAATCAGAAACTCTCTTTTGCATTTTCCTCCTTCCGATCAAGATTCTTCTTTAGAATTCTTTTTTTTTTAAACAATTTATTAGGGGCTCATACAATTGTTATCACAGTTCATACATATACATACATCAATTGTATAAAGCACATCCATACATTCCCTGCCTCAATCATTCTCAAGGCATTTGCTCTCCACTTAAGCCCCTTGCATCAGGTCCTCTTTTTTTTTCCCCTCCCTCCCCTTTCCCCCCTCCCTCATGTGCCCTTGGTAATTTATACCTCGTTATTTTGTCATATCTTGCCCTATCCGGAGTCTCCCTTCCCTCCTTCTCTGCTGTCCCTCTCCCAGGGAAGAGGTCACATGTGGATCCTTGTAATCAGTTCCCCCTTTCCAACCCACTCACCCTCCACTCTCCCAGCATCGTCCCTCACACCCTTGGTCCTGAAGGTATCATCCACTCTGGATTCCCTGTACCTCCAGCCCTCATATGTACCAGTGTACAGCCTCTGTCCTATCCAGCCCTGCAAGGTAGAATTCGGATCATGGTAGTTGGGGGGAGGAAGCATCCAGGATCTGGGGGAAAGCTGTGTTCTTCATCGGTACTACCTCGCACCCTAATTAACCCATCTCCTCTCCTAAACGCCTCTATGAGGGGATCTCCATTGGCCGACACTTGGGCCTTGGGTCTCCACTCTGCACTTCCCCCTTCATTTAATATGGTATATATATACATATACACATACATACACACACTTATATAGTTTTTTTTTTTTTTTTGCATGATGCCTTATACCTGGTCCCTTGGTACCTCGTGATCGCATTGGCCGGTGTGCTTCTTCCATGTGGGCTTTTTTGCTTCTGAGCTTGATGCTTCTTTAGAATTCTTAATCAAAATGTTCAGTAAGGATGGCCTGGCACCCTCCAGCTCTTCCGGTCCCATTGCAGTTGTTCAAGGAGGCAGTTAGCCACACATTCTGCTTCCTCTTCTGACTCCTACTCTCTATCTCCCTTGTTGCTCCTATTTTAATGGGTGACTAGAGACCCATTGTTCCACCTTGGATCATAGAGTTTCCAATGGCTGATTTTTTTTGGGGGGAGGGAGGAAATTTCCAGCTCTTTCAAAAGAAATGAGCTTGAACCCCCCACCTTGTGGTTAAGGACAGAGTGCATTAACCATTTGTGCATCACTGGAGCCCTGGTGGTGTGGGGCTTCCGCGTGCAGCTGCTGCCCTCCAGGCCCACAGCTTAAACCCCCAGCTGCGGCCAGTGAGAAACACTGGGTCTTCTGAAACTCACAGGGGCCGTTCTGCCCTGTCCTACAGGGTCACTAGGAGTCGGCATGGACTCGATGGTGGGGAGTAGGACCCCACTGATGATGCCAGCCCCATCCCAAGGAAATAGTCAGCTGAAAAGAAGAGAGCAGAGAAATTGAGGAAGTGAGGAGAAGGCTCCATCAGAGTCTTACAGTATTTTCACTGAAGGCAGCTGAGAAGGAGTGGGTTCCCCTCCACTACACACACACACACACACACACACACACACACACACACACACACACACCAACAGAGGGAGCTGGCATGGGCTCATCGAGTGCTTCATTTCTTTTTCTTGTGGACTAATATTTGATTATATGGATACATTGCATCTTATCTACCCATTCATCTGTGGATGGACACTTGGATTGGCTCCGTATTTGAGCTGTTGTGTATAACGTTGTAACGACCACTGGACACCTATCTGTTGGAGTTTCTACTTTCCGTTCTTCTCAGGATGTGCCTGGAGGTGGAACGTCTGGGCTTTCTAGTTAGTTCTGCTCACAGACTTTGGATGTGTTGTTGGGAATGATCAGTCCTTGGAGAAGGACATCATGCTTGGTAAAGTGGAGGGACAGCAGAAAGAGGAAGACCCCGGACAAGATGGGTTGACAGTGGCCACAACCAAGGGCTGAGACATACAACCAATGGGGAGGATGGGTTGGGCCTGGGGAATATCTGTTCTGTTGTACAAATCATCACTAACAGCCAGAGGGGCCTCGACGGTACTCAGCAACAACCACAAGGGCACGTCTGTGTTTAGCTTTTTGAAGGACCAACAAATGGTTCTCTCCAGCAGTGAACCTCTATCGGTGGCCCCTGGTGATGCATAAGAGACTCCATTTCTTCACACTGTCCCCAACATTTCTTCTCCTTTTTCCCCCTACAGTTTCCCACCCCCCCCCCCAAGTTTGGCCCATTTTTAACTTATTCTGGTTTTGAAATACTTTCTGCTTTCTTTTTTATCCCCCAACAGTTTTATTGAAAGTTTACCTATCACACAATTGAATAGTTCAATCACATCAAAAAGAGTTGTCCAGTCACCACCACAATCAGCTTTAGAGCATTTTCTTTATTCTTGTTCCCCTCGTGATGAGCTCCCCATTGCCCCCAACCCTCCCTGCCATCGACCCAAGGAACCATTGATCCGGTAGCTGTCGCTACAGATTTACCTCTCCTGGATTTCACAGACAGAAAAACATTTAAGAACAAACAAACACAATCTAACAAGGATAACAAAGTAAAACAGACAAACATGTCAATCAAAAAGGGGGAACTGGTAGCAATGATGACTATATGACCCCCACCTGAGAGGAACGGATAGCAGAATGGTAGGTGAATGGATACATTGGGCGGTGTAAGATATGGCAATAAATAAATGCCATAGGATACCATAGCAGGGGTTCAGGGGTGGTAGGGTGGGGAGGGAGAGGGTAAAGGGGGGTTGATATCAAGGAACTTAAGAAGAAAAAAATGTTTTGAAACTGATGGTGGCAGCCATTGTCTAATTAAGCTTGATCTAATTGAACTCTGGATTGTTATAATATCTGCAAGAGCTTCCAATAAAATGTAAAAAGAAAAGTAGGAAATATTAAAAACCGGAACAAGTTTAAATGAGTCATAAGGGAGATAAAATATAGGGCACAGAGTTCATCCTAAATGCATCTGCAACCATCCACTGCACTCCGCACGTGAGCAAACTATTCATATCCCTCTCCTCCACATTTCTCACTCCCCATCTGAGATAGTTTATGGTACCAGCCTGGCCAATAAACACAGGTGGGATTAAGTGAAGGGTGGAGAGATAAATGGCTCAGTGAGCCTCGCCTTTTTGTCTCTTGCTATTTGATCATCGGACCAGTGTGCGGCTGCCTTGCTTGTTCTGTGCCTCAATTTACAGGCTACATTACCTGTGGGACGCCTAGCCTGTGAACTGTGCTGCTGTAAGTTAAGGTCCCTTTAAGACCACACGATTGGAATGTACATCTCTGGAGCTGGGCACGGACGGTTGGTGACCTGCCTTGCTGTTCGCTGCCTGTGTTGATATAGTCTAGCTCTCTCTCGACAGAAGACTACCTGGCGGCCCTCAAGAGTTGAAGGACTGCCAGTGTCTCACAACTCTCTCACAGGAGTGAGTTGCACTGAGCCATTTGTACTGCTTTATAGTTTAACTGTTCATTTCTTGTATTCTATATCTATCTATCTATCTATCTATCTATCTATCTATCTATCTATCTATCTATCTATCTATATAATTTAACAGTTCATTTCTTGTGTTATCTATCTATCTATCTATCTATCTATCTATCTATCTATCTATCTATCTATCTATCTATCTATAAAGTTACTAGCAATCTGGCTTTGTCTCTCTAGAGAACCTTGTCTAACACACCATCTTTCAGATCATAGCTGTGCTAAGCTTGCTTCTCCAGAGAAGCGAAACCAGTGACGCTTGGGTGTGCATGTAGATAGAAAGGGATTGATAGCAAGGCATGGCTCACACAGTTGCAGAAGTGGGTAAGTCCAGTCTGGTTCAAGCGTGCGGATCAGATATCAGCTGATGAACAGGAAGCAGGCAGATGAAGCAGGAAGCCCACAGGTCTAGTGGATGCTAAACGGAATGAATCCAAGATGATTGGCTGGATGAATCCAAGGTTGGCAGCCCACTGATGGCTTCTGGGATTGGCAGGGGATCTAACAGGAGGTCAATGAAACCAGACGCAGGATTCAAATCCAGCAGAACAAGTGAGCTAGCTTCCACGCACAGTCAGTTTACACTGAGTAGGTCTCATGCTGAAGGAAACCTCCCCTCATTGTATCAAGACTGTGGCCAGATTCAGGAAGCGGTTCTCTAGCCCCTTCCCACCACTGCTACACTGCTTCATGGCAGCTCGCGTCACGGAGGTGGCCACACTGCGTGTGATTATAGCGTGGGAGAATCCTGGCGGAGCCAAGTTGACATAAACCTTGCTCACGATCACAACAGCCATCTCTTACTGGTCTAGTGCTGTGTCACCGAAATGTTGCAAGCGGGTGGCTTTCCAGAGCATACATTTATTCTCCTATAGTTTAGAAGGCTTAGATGGAAGTCTGGATCCTGAGCACTGCCTCTCCCTCTGCCCTGGGAGAAAACTCTTGTCTCAGCTTCTACAGTCCCAGGATTCCTTGGTTCCTTCGTGGCCTTCTTTGTCCCACTCAATGTCTATATTTCTATTTATCACTCAGAAGTGATGAGGTTCAGGACCCACCCAATGCTGCTATGGCCTCATTTCCACAACAAAGGAAGCACAACCATAAAAGAAAACCCATTGCCTTCAAGTAGATTCTCATTCCTAGCCGTCCTGTTGGACTGAATAGAAATGCCCCATAGACTGTCACATCTTTCTGCCACTGAGCAGCTATTGGGTTTGAACCTCCAACCTTTTGTTGGTGGAGATCTTAACCATTTGGGCCCCCATCAGGTCTCAGTCGCAAGTATCAATCACCGACCACGTTTCAATTTCGACTCATAGCAATCATGTACAGGGTTTCTGGGGCTGCCAGTCTTTGTAGGAAGAAATAGCCTCATCTTCCCCCTGTGGTGCGGATGGAGAATTTGAATCAGCGGTCTTGGGATTCAAGCACTTAGCAGCCCGGTGCTCACCCGGCATGCCGTCAGGGTCTGTCCTCCATAGGTATTCCAAGACATAGCTTTTGGTGCACAATTCAACCCATAACCCCACCTTGACATGGATGCTTTTGATTTCAATTGTGGTAGGCAGATATTACGTCAACTAGAAACTCCTGGCTAGAAGCAGAAGTTAACCTGTCAATCAAGTGGTAGCTTGATGATGCCTCTTTGGGGGGTGTGATCTTATAAGAGTGAAAGAACTGGGATTCTGCCTCTCTCTATGCCCCTCCTCCTCTCTGCTTATAGGAATTCAGCTTGTCTCCAGGGACAGCCCCATATGGGCTGTTCAGACCTGAGGGCAGATAGCACCTTGCCTTGTTTCCGCTGACCTTGGGTCCACCCTACTCTGCACCCACGGCCTGTGAGTTTTCTATTTCTTGCTTCCTTTTTCTGTGCCACTAACCTGCAGTTTCGTGAGTCTAAAGGGACTTATAGATGGACTTCAGACTGATAGGCTTGAGTTGGACTGGGCTGAGATGCCTTCTTGATATATAATTATTTCTTGACATAAAAACTCTTTCTTATACATGTGTGAGTGTCTCTAGATGACCTGGCCTATCACACATTGAATTTGCGGTTTTAGTTCGTGTTTCTGAATCACATTTTTCATATCCTAAGCATGCCGGCCAGGACCAGCAATGGTGTATCTGCTCACCCTGTGGCTTACATCACAGTCGTATCCTCACCGACATGTTCCCATGACAAGCTGGTTGCTTGCATCCGCCCAATCAATCCGTGGACCACAAGGGGCGGCCACATTTGTTCTTGTACAGATGAAGACGCTGAGGCTCAGAGACGTCAGACTTCGCTCAAGAGCTTCTTCCCAGAAAGCATTGTGCCTTGACTTGAGCACCCTGTTCCTGATAATGAGCCTTCCCGTTGGGTTCCCTGGCATCTCACAAAGCCTCCTGTTTCCTAAGGGCCTCTGAGTGGATGAAGAGAGGGTCTCCCACACGGACTCTGATGGGCATCACTGGGCCCATTCAGAGGGCTTTCGCCAAGCATTCTCCCCCCTCATTGCTGTTGTAGAAGTACTTCAAAAATGCCAGTAAACCAAAGAAACAATTTAAATTTCTCTAATAAGTAAAGTTCATTAAAGTACATGCCACCTGAATTTTGAGACCACCTCAAGAACAGATTTGTCTAATTGAACACTAAGGATAAAAAGCCTAATGAGGACAGCCAGGACGTCATGCATGAAGAGAGCAAAAGGCCATTAAAAAGATAGGCAGGATCAAAGTGGACGTCAGAAGAGACTCTGAAGCTTGCTCTTCATCACAGAGTAGCTAAGTGAGGTAGTTAGGTTATTGTGCCAACCTGGCCCATAAACACATGGAGGGTTAATTGAAGGGCAGAGGGATAAATGGCTCAGTGAGCCTCACCTTTCTAGTTCTCAGGTCTCTTGCTTTCTGATGGTCGCACCAGGGTGCAGCTGCCTTAGCAGTTCCCTGCTTCAGCTGGCAAGGCTCACTTCCTGCAAGACATCCCTGAGGAGAAGCCACATGGACCTACCCCAATACAGCCCTGGGTGCTGGAGCAGCTGTGTGGAGGCCCCTGCCAGCGCCGAGATGCTTACACATTCACTGATTCGATTTTCTTCCTGCAGTCGGCATCATAGTGTGTGTTTTGTGAGATGGAGGAGGACTTTGTGGATTGGTTGTGGACAATGGGGTTAATGTTGGACTTGTGGGCTTGGGCAGCACTGGGTTGGGGTGTTTTCTTGATGCACACTTACCCTTTATATAAAACTCTCTCTTATATGAGTTTCTGTGGATTTGTTTCTCTAAAGTACCCAAACTAATACACTAAGGTAAATGGAAGAAATAATAAAGTATAAGAGCTGAACAGAACATTTCGAAAGACACTCTGAGAAAGCAACGTAAAATATTACGATGAAATGTCCAAAAACCTAGACTTCGATCATGTAAAAGGAAGAACATTTTCAGGGCGTCTTAAATGGAAAGAACTGAAGAAGAAAGTCAGGCCTTGGTTGCAATACTGAAAGATTCTACGGGCAAAATATGGACCAATGCAGGGAGCATCAAAAAGAGATGGAAAGAACACAGAGTCACCGTGCTAAGGAGAATCAGTCGACATCACACCATTTCAAGTGGTAGCATTTGCGCAAGCTCCAATGGTGCTGGAGGAAGAAGTTCAAGCCGCAGCGAAGGCATTAGCCAAAAGGGAGGCTCTAGGAACAGATGGAATCCCAGTGGAAGTGTTCCAACAAGCTGATGAGACACTGGAGGCACTCGCTCCCTGTGTCAGGGACTTTGGAACACCTGGCCCATCGACTGGAAGAGATCCATATTGATACCCAGTCCAGAGCAAGACAATATCGCGGAAGAGGATACAGTTTAGAAGGACAACATTTCTGATACAATAGATGTTGGAGAAGAAACTTGGCAATATTTATAAAAATAATAAAAATTAATTAGTTGTGGTTTCCATGAAGAGTTACATGACAAATTGTGTTCCACTCGGCTATTTTAATACATACTATTCTGGGGCATTCATTCCAGTCTTCTCAAGACAGCATTCCCATGATGATCGTTATGAATCTGTTGGTTCTGTCCCTGGAGATCTAGCTTGCCTTCTGATCCTGGCTTGGCCTTGTGTGGTTGATGGCTTACTCAGGGGTGACATTGTTTATGTTATAAGCCGTTCTATTATTTGGCCGGTAGGATATGGTCCCATCCTTGAAGATGTAATTCTATTAAAAAAATCCATCCTATAGAATGCTAAGCCAATCACCCACGAAGCTGGACCAGATGAAGAAGAACGTGGCATTGGGATTGGAGGAAGATGGCATCACCCCGTTTGCTGGAAGTGAAGAGAGCTTGAGGAACTCCCTGACTAGGTCCTTCAATGTGGATAACACGGCAACAGAAAACACACAACCCTCACGTCGTCCCAATAATCAGCGTCACGATAAAAGGAGAAACAATCGGGGTTGTCGGGGATTTCATTTCACTTGCATTCACGGTCCATGTATGGCCACCACCATCAAATTGAATATTGCATGGCCATGGGGAAATACGCTGTGGAAAACCCCGTCAAGGCGTAGAAAGCAAAGGCGTCACTCGGAGGGAAAGGTCCAGGCGGCCCGAGTCATGGCAGGCTCAGCAGCCTCAGACACATGTGAGGGCCCAACGGAGAGACGGGAAGAGTGTGGCAGAATTGTGTTTGCGTTGTGGCGTTGGTGAAGAAGTTTAAGTATTGGCTATGCCATGGACTGCCAGAAGGAAGAAGTACAGCCCGATGCTCCTTAGAACGCGGGGTTGGCAAGACTTCCTCTCCTGTACTTTGAACACGTCACTGAAGAAGGACATCATGCTCAGTAATGAAGAGGGTCAGTAAAACAAAAGACCCTCGATTCGATGGAACGATACAGTGGCTGCAACGATGGGATCAAATATTCACACGACGGAGCCCGAGTGGCATAGGGAGTTATGTGTTGGGCTACAGTGTAAGGTCAGCAGTTCGAAACCACCAGCTGCTCTGTGGGAGAAAGAGAAAGGATCGAATATAGGTACAATTGATTATAGGTGGTGCTTTGTTGTGCTGTGCACAGTGTCACTACGAGAGAGACCCAACTTGATAGCACTTAGCAACAGTAACATCTTATGAAAATAGAGGCATTAGCCTATGTGATCGACAGGTGTGTTAGTCTGGGTAGACTAGAGAAACACATCCATGGACACATACGTGTATAAGAAAGAGATTTATATACAGGAGCAATTGAACATTGAGAAAACATCCCAGCCCAGTCCAGATCAAGTCCACAAGTCCAATATTAACCCATATGTCCGATACCAATCTATAAAGTTCTCTTCAGACTCACAAAACACATGTAATGACGCCACATGTAGAGGACCATAGGCCAGCAGGTAGAAAGTCTTTGGATCCAGTGGCATTGGAAACATTTCAGCTTTCCTCTACTTCTTTATTATTTCCTACCCCCGCTATCATGATCCCAATTCTACCTTACAAATCGGGCTAGACCAGAGCATGTACACTGGTACAGATAAGAGCTAGAAACACAGGGAATCTAGGACAGATAAATCCCTTAGGACCGCTAATGAGAGTAGCAATGCCAGGAGGGTATGGGGAAGGTGGAGAAAGGGGGAACTAATCACAATGATCTACATATAACCTCCTTCCTGGGGTATGGACAACAGAAAAGTGGGTGAAGGGAGACATCGGACAGTGTAAGACATGACAAACTAATAATAATTTATAAATTATCAAGGGTTTGTGAGAGAGGGAGGGGGGGAAAATGAGGAGCTGATATCAAGGACTCAAATAGAAAGAAAATGTTTTGAGAATGATGATGTCAACACATGTACAAATGTGCTTGACAAAACGGATGGATGTCTGGATTGTGATAAGCATCGTATGAGCCCCTAATGAAGTGATTTAAAAAATAACAATATGACAAAACTTTCAAAAAGTTCACAAAATTGGGGGTAAAGTTATAATTGAAAATCAAGAAAAATGTTTCAAAGTTAAAAAGAAAGTAAGAAAGAAAATAGAGGCATTAATTGTGGAAAGATGTACTAGCTAGAAGACTTGTATACAACAGAAAAATATCTCAAACAACTCAACGTTCAAAAATTAAAGTTGCTTAACGTCAGCTCTGGTTGATTCTTGAGAGTTGAATGTGCTGTTCTCCAACTCTGTTCTGTGACCTCATGTTTGTTTTCTGAAATTGGCCCTAGTAGAAGCATTGACACCAAGGGAATTGGCAGATGCTACAAACAGCACTCTTCTCTCTTACCCCAAAGAGCTTGCTGTCAAATATTTCTCAGTACTCCTTGAAATTAATTGTCTAGATGACAGACCATGATGGATATTTAAAAAGAATTATTTTTATGGAAAAACACAAGCTAAATCTGTATAAACAGTATGATGGGGAGCGGGGGTGAGGTGGGGTTAGTTTCAAAACAGTTGTGGAAAAATGGAATTGAAAGGTAACTGAGGTTTTCCATGAAAAATTTTGAAGCCTCCTAGTAATTACTACATGCAGTAGAGTGTGAATGGATTCCATCCCCAAGTCTGTCTTTAAATTGAAATTGTGCACAAATAGTAAGGCATGATTCATATCTAACATCAGAGTTGAATACCTGTCTTAGCACATAGTATATGGTGTACCTTTGCATGCATAAAAATTAAAGAAACACTTTCAGATACACTAAAGCATCTTAACACACGAACAGTGGTAATCAAAGTGTTTTTATATGCATAGCAAAACAATGTTCATCTGTTATTTTGAACCATTGTATGTACCTTAAAATTTAAATATAACAGCCTTTATGGGGGTTGGTTCATAACTATGGCGTATATAAAAATTGAATGTTTACACCTGGGGACTGACTGCAATATATGTATATGTGTATGTATGTATATATAATTTCATTTTACTTTCTTGGAAACAGTTCTGAAAAAAATTTACAACCCACATACCCCATTTTGTTTCTAGATAGTGATATTAGTGATAGAGGCTTTCATCACTATGATTTTTGTATTTTTATAAGTATGTGAATTTTGTAAACAGGAAAATGGTTGTTAAAAATCAAGGAATCTGTTGGGGGTAAAGGTGAATTATGCTTTTGCTCCATTAGTGCTAAATGACATTTAGATGCTTAGTAGAAATTGCAATTGGGAAGAAGATAAGAACAAATTCACTAAAATGCTTCAGACAAATGGCTTTTTGTTCATTCAGTAGATGGCTCCGTTATCATATCCGTATTATACTATGTCAACAGGTATACATTTATATTGTGTTTTAACACTTGGAAGCCTAATGGCTGTCTTTTACTCTGATTAAAATTTTTGTTAACTATTCTAACTTAAAAACAACTTTATAACCATTTCTGTAAACTTATAAGAATTTTATGTTGGAAAGGGGGCACTGGTCTCAATGATGGGCATATAACCACCCTACCCCTTACCCCGAAGGGGATGAACAACAGAAACATGGGTGAAGGGAGACAGTGGACAGTGTAAGATATGAAAATAATAATAATAATTTATAATTTACCAAGGGCTCATGTGGGTGGGAGGGTGGGGGAGGGAGGGAAAAATGAGGAACTGATACCAAGGGCTCAAGTAGAAAGAAAATGTTTTGAAAGTGATGATGGCAATATATGTACAAATGTGCTTTATATAATTGATGTATGGATTGTTATAAGAGCTGTAAGAAATCCTAATAAAATGATTTTAAAAATAGTTTCATTTTGGTTTGTATGGTTTGCATTAAATATTTATTTACCTTGGGATGGAACGACTTCTTTACTTCATTGAACCTTTGCACTAAAAAACATGGCCTCTTGCTTGGTTTCAAACAGTCATCTAAGTGTGGAAGAAACACACCAGTCTGTGTGATTCCAGGATTGTAAATAATATGATCCAGATCAGGCGGAGGGAATGGTAGCAGAGCTTAAATTGTGAACACCTGGTTTGCAGAAGGTTATGGAGGACAAGAGGAAGCCCAAAATTCATTTACCAGGTCTACAAACAGGGTAAATCTCTGGTGAATTCCTTCGGACCGTAGTCGAGAGAGAGAGAGAGAGAGAGAGAGAGAGAGAGAGAGAGAGAGAGAGAGAGAGAGAGAGAGAGAGAGAGAGAGAGCGAGAGAACTGAAAAGTCAATTCTAGTAGATACAGTTAGGCTAAAATAGAGAATCTTTTCACTTGATTTTCTTTTTGACCCATTTAAAAGGTGCTTCAGTTAAAAATAAAAAGTGAACAGGAAATACAGGCGGATTAGCCTCCAGTGCACTCCGTCTGACCACAGACCAGGGTTGTGAGTACCCTTGCTAATTCCATGCAGAGTGCATTGGAAGCTGGATTACTGCAGATGTAGTTAGGCTAGTATTGAACGCCTTATAATCTGATCCCTCTTTTAACCCATTTTAAATTTGTTCTAGTTTTTACTAATGTTCTACTTTCTTTTCTTCTTTTTTTTTGGGGGGGGGGCTTTTTTCTGACTGAGGTTTTTCTCTGTTTTGCTTTATTATTGTTAGTTTTGGAGGTTTTCTTTGTATGTTTTTCTGTACATGATATCCAGGAGAGGTAAATCTATAGAGATAGTAACTGGATTAATGGTTCCTTAAGGTTAGGGCACTGGACACTGGGGAAATAGAGGACGACTCACAAGGAGTACAAGACAGAAGAAAATGTTCTAAAATTGATTGTGGTAATGACTGAGCAACTCTTCTTGATCTGATTGAACTATTGATTTGCACGATATTTGAATTATGTGCCAATAAACTGGTTTTTAAAAATGGCCTCTCAACTTCCTGAAGTCCCCTTTGCCAGCCCTCAGGAATGTTTTCTCCTCTTCTCTACATAGATTCGGCCTCTATCTTTTGGGACCGCTAATGGGAATGTTGTATTTCTCCTTGCTGTTACGAAGGCTCTCTCTTTCCTCTGGGCATCTTCTCATCTGTTACTGCTCACACATATTTAAACACCGATTGATGCTGGCATATTTATCCCGTCTCTGGCCACATTACTGAGCTCTCATTAGTTTGTAATAGCTTTTCTGATGATTCTCTTGGGTCTTCTTGATACATCGCACTGTCTGAAAAGAGCTCGGCTTCCTGTCTTCCTCCAGAAATTAGGTCTGCGATTTTCCACTTTCCATGGAATTCCTTGGGATGGAAACGCAAGCGCAACGGGGACTCATAAAAATAGTCCCAGGTAACTGTTTCTTGTCTCTACTGACAATATCTGCGATGCTTCACCACGAAATATGAGGTTCTGTTTGATGCTTTTTTGACTTTTTCTACGTTTGTAAACTTTTTTTGAAATTTAAATTGGGGCTGAATGTCAAACAGTATGAGTGCTTTTTAATGCGATTTAAGAGGACTTTTATTTTATAAAGGTCTTTTATTACCTTAATAGTTAAACTACTTTCAGCCACTTTGCCTTCCAAGTTCCCGTGCATGGTCCTGAGGGAACATGTGATAAAGTACTTTGGCTCGCTGATATTTAAGTTTTGCCATCTATATTTTATATAAATGAGATAAGTGGATGTGGGATGTGTGTGTATATCTAGAGGTCAGTGGAACAGTCTTGACATTTTCAAGACCTTCGATGAGAATATAAATAGACCCCACATACCGTCTGTCTAAATATTTAAAAGTTCTAAACCAAGCTAACCAACTACTAAATCATATATCATCTATCTCCCTTGTTCAAGTGTACTTCTGCAATTAAAAAAATCTCAACAAAGCTACGGTTTTATATGACTAATAGTTGTCAAAATATTTAAGAAAAGACTAATTTTAATTATTATAGTACACATTTCAATGTTTTGTTAGAGGGCTGCTAATGTTTGGATAAGTAATACAATACATAAACCCAGAGTTCTCATATTACCATATATTTATTTCAAAAAGTAGCTTTGCCCTTTGGTTCTAGAACAACCACTAATTATATTGCTACAATCAAGATTCTCACATCACCTCTTCTGCTGCTCAAGGACTAGAAATAACATACTGGAATTCAAAGTACATACAATTAGAATATATTTGCATTGAAGTTATATGTAAATTTCAAAAAGCATAAAAAGAAAAATGCAAAGAGTCCACGTTTTCAAATGTATCTCCAGCAATGTATCTCCAGCAATCTTTCGTTCAATGACAAGAGGCAAGTTATAATGAATGCATATAATAATTCCCAGCCAGAATTATTCTAGTAACGTTGAATTTATTACTGTGTATAATTAAATCTTCATACAGCTTGCAGTACACCCAAGTACAAAACCATCTGCAATTCAAGCATAATTGGTCATGCAAAGATGCCCTTCCAGCGCCGCATTCGTGTCTAGACCTGTGCGCATGCGCACTTACCGTAGTATGAGTCACTACGTGTTGGAAACTCTTCCTCAGCCGTGATGAGAAGCTGGTGGGGAGGCTCTGTTATTTGTAGGTACTTCCAGGAGAACAAACTGTGGCATAAGAAGAAGGGGTGGGGGGGATAGATGGTTACTGAGTCTGTTGCAACTCATAGGGACACCATGCCCAACAGAAAGAGACGCCGCCCAGCCCGGCGCCATCTTTACAATTGTGCCCATGCTTAAGCCCATTTCCTTGTGAACCCATCTCGTTGAGGGCCTTCCTCTTTTTCGCTGCCCTCTGCTTTCCCAAGCCTGATGTCTTCCTTCAGGGGTTGGTCTCTCCTGACACCGTGTCCAAAGCACTTAAGCTGAAGGCTCACCATCCTTGCCTCTAAGGAGCACTCTGGCTGAACTTCTTCCAGGACAGCCTTGTTGTGTTTTCTACTTCTAGGAAATGATTCACTCCGATGAGGAATATCCTTTAGTGCTCCTGCTCCCCTAGAGGAGTGTTGGGTTGTCCATAGACCATCCTTGCCTCTCATCCAATTGCCCCCACCCCATACTCAAAAGCAGGATCATTTCCCAAACCAATAGTGACCCGATTCACAAGAAGTCTTCACAGCTCCTGCACATAGTTCCAGGTAGTTTGGCTTCATGACATGAGACATGGCCTCATTCCCAGGGGCCTGGACAGTGTTAAGACAGTAGATGCTTACTGTGCACGGGCTCACACAGAGAACTCAGCCCGAGAGAATGGAGACCTTCCTAGCTGTTCTTTAATATGAGCATGCGTGCATTCATGCGTGCATGCATGTGTGTGATATGCAGGGTCCTCTAAAACATGAGGTTAGGGTCCCTCTTGCCTAGGTCTTGGCTTGCTTCTGCTGCATTTGGCACTAGCCGCAGCTGGCCTCTCCGAGATGAGCTGTTGAGCACTCTATCTTAGCCGTTCGGAGAATTTATGGAGCAAGTAAAGAATATATGTTCCATAAGGATATATAAGAACTTGCCAAAGTTTTTCCTTAAATAAATGTTCCACTTATCTGTCTTCTTCCTCTTATTTCAACTGATATTTCACCCGAAAAACAAAGTCACTGTAATTTAAAATGCTAAATTAGAATGTTTTTGTTGCTCTTTGTATCCATCCTTTTAAAGATACCGTGGGAAATTTCATCACCATATTTACACTCACTCATCACCCAGAAAGGATCTATGGTGACATTGTGATTATGTGTTGGGCTGTTAACCATAAGGTCAGCAGTTTGAAACCACCAGCTGCTCCGAGGGAGAAAAATGAGGCTTTGTACTCCTGTAAAGAGGGGCAGTTTGGAAAACTCACAGGGGCATTTCTACCCTGCCCTATTGGGTCACTAAGAGTCGGCATCAGCTTGATGACAGTGCGTTTGGGTTTGTAAATTTTATTACCGAGTTGGGCTTGGGTTACATTATTGAAGACTTCGATGAGCAACATATCGAATGATGTGGGAAACATTAAAAAAAATGCTGGAAGTAATGTGGCGGGGCACTGTGCCAAAAAGAATGGGTTGACTTTCAACCAGTTCAGGAGGTAGCATATAATTAAGAACTGGTGGTATTTATGGAAGAAGCCCAAAGCATTGGCAAAAACAAGGCCTCGGTAATTGAGGGAATACCGGTTTTTGTTGGCCTAGTGGCTCACGTGTTGGGCTGCTGACCAAGGGTCAGCAGTTTGACACCACCGGCCCCTTTGAGGAAGAAAGATGAGGTTTTCTACTCTTGTCAAGAGTTACAGTTCTGGAATCCCACGGCAGTCTCATTCTGTCATTATTGGGTCTCCATGAGTCAGCATCAACTTGAGGGCAGTGAGTTTGGTCTGTTGTTTTATTTTGAATTGAGATGCTTTATCAAACATGTGCCGCGCTAGAGGTGCTAGACATTTGGAAGCTATCTACCTGGCCAACTGCCTAGAAGAGATCCCTATAGTGCCCATCTCCAAGAGGGATGATCCAATATAATGTGGAAAGTGTTGATCAATTTCATTGACATCACACACAAGTAAAGGTTTGCTGAAGATAATTAAAAAGGGATCATAGTGCTATATCGCCAGAGAACTGGGCTGGATTCCAATGAGAACACGGAAGGAGGGATATCATTGCTGATGGCAGGTGGAGTTTTTCTGAAAGCAGAGAGTGCCAGGAAGATGCTTACTTGGGTTTCACTCTGTAAAGGCATTTGACTGAGTGGATCATAGCAAATTATGGGTGACATTGGAAGAATGGAAATACAAGACCACCTAGTTATGTTCACTGTTCATAGACCCAAAGCCAGTCATTAAACAGGACAAGGAGAGACTCTGTGATTGAAAATCAGGAAAGGTGTGAGTCAGGCTTGTATCCTTTCATCAGATTTATTCCATCTGAGCAAATAAGCTGAGAAGTTGGACCATAAGAAGAACCCATCATCAGGATTGATGGAAGGCTCATTGACCACTTGCCATAGGCAGAGGACACAACCTTGCTTGCAGAAAGTGAAGAGGACTTGATGCACTTGCTTCTGAAGATCCAAGACTACACATTCAATGCGAGGAAAAGGAAAATCCTCATAACTGGACCCATAAACACCATGATTGATGGAGACAATATGGCGGTTGTTGGGCGTCATTCTATTTGCATGTTCCCAGAGGCAGCCACCGGGAGACCACATGACATTACCACGGGCAAAGCTTCTGCATAAGAGCCCTTTAAAGTGCTCAAAAGCAAAGATGTCACTCCCCCAAGACTTGGTATTTTCAATCGCTCTTTCCATCCGAGAGCTGGACGGTGAACAGGAAATCCAAAGAAGAAGAGATGACTTTGAGTTGCCATGTCGGTGAAGAATTTTGATCACTACATGGACCTGTGGCACAATACAAACCTGTGTTGGAAGAAGTCCAGCCACAATGCTCCTTAGAAGCCAAGAGGGAGAGATTTTCTCCTTCGTCTCACATACTGTGGACAAGCCATCAGGAGGGACTAGTCCCTAGAGAAGGACATCATGGTAGGTAAAGGGGAGGGTCGCAAACAAGAGGGAGCCCCGCAATAAGCGACCTCCACACAGTGGCTGCAACAGTGAGCTCAAACATAGAAACTGTTGTGAGGTTGGCGCAGGACACAACAGTGTCTCCTGTGGTTGTATATGGGGTTATGAGTTGGAACCAACTCAATGGCGCCTGATAACGGTGGCAAAGTGGCTATGCATTGGGCTGTGATCTGCAAGGTCAGCAGTTCAAAGCCACCAGGTGCTCCTCATGAGCAAGACATGGCTTTCTACTCCTGTAAAGAGGTGCAGCCTCAGAGACCCACTCGGGCACTTCTTCCCCATCCTCTTCGGTTGTCATGAGTCAGAAGGGAGCAATTAAAGCCTGAATGGTTCAGTAGTGAAGTGTTTGGCTGCTAAACTTTTAAGGTTGAAGGTTTGACCCCACCTAGAGATGTCTAGGAATAGTATCTTGGCGATCTACTGCTGAGAAAGCGGCGCTTGAACACCCTGGAGAGCTCAGTTCTACTCTGACCCACACAGGTGTTCCTGAGCCAGAAAGGACCCAAACGCACCTGGAACCACATCATCCCAGTTCTCTGTTTTGAAACGATAGCCTGCAAACATTCCTATATTAATGTTAATTTTCATGATTCTTTTGTAGATGTCCATGTCCTGTTGAATGAATTGTCTTTGACATTTTACTTGCATTCGACAAATATACATAACAACCATTGTTTTAAATCGTTGCCATAACACCTTGAGACCATGGTTGACCTACTTTCAGCATTCGAGAGTTTGACCCCTTTTCAAGCCACCGACGTATATTCAAGTATGTTTTCCCCAAAGGCGGTGCTACTGCTCAGCCTTGGAGTATTTCTGGCACTATATGCCTGTACTGTCCCAGGTGACTTGCACACTGGCATTGCATGGGGCAGCAGACTCACCGTGGTGGTTACTGGCTTCAGTGGACTTGCCAGACTAAGACACACTAGGAAGAAGGACACACAGTCTACTCCAGGGGCCGGGGTGGGTAGGAGGGGGACGGCCAGGGAGACTTGCGGATAGCAGGTGAACCTCGTCTGCGATCGTGCTGCCAGATGAGGCCCTCAGGTGGGAGCCGCGGCAGTGATGGCGAGGAGGGTGCAGGACCGGGCAGTGTTTCCTTCTGGGGATTCGGGCTTGTGAAGGGTCGGCACTGGCTCGACAGCACCTAACAAGAAAAACAACCCAATTCTCGATGCCAAGGTTTCCTCTCAGTTGTCTGTAAACCTTGTCCTTTGTCTGCTGGAATATACATTTCGTATGAAAGCGGTGGCTAGCTAGCTGTTTAATGTATTGATGTTTTTGGTAAGCACAGGTACTTTTGGTTTTATAACTGCAATTTAACATATGGTGCATGGAGGTGACTGGGTTAGTGTGGGTACATTAGAGAAACAAATCCACAGACACTCATGAATAAGAGAGAGCTTTATATAAAGGGTAAGTGTGCATCAAGAAAACATCCCAACCCAGTCAGTGCTGCCCAAGCCCACGAGTCCAACATTAACCCATTAACCCATATGTCCAACACCAATCCACAAAGTCCTCCTCCATCTCACAAAACAGACGCAGTGATGCCGACTACAGGCGGAAAGCAGAGTCAGTGAACGTGTAAGCATCTCAGGGCTGGCAGGGGTCTCCACACGGGTGCTCCAGCACCCAGGGCTGTATCGGGGTGGGTTCATGTGGCTTCTACTCGAAGATGTCTTGCAGGAAGTGGGCCTTGCCAGCTGAAGCAGGGAACTGGCTAAGGCAGCTGCACCCTGGTCCTACCATCAGAAAGCAAGAGACCCGAGAACTAGAAAGGTGAGGCTCATCAAGCTATTTATCCCTCCACCCTTCAATGAACCCCACATGTGTTTATTGGCCAGGTTGGCACAATAAACTACCTCAGTGACTAATAAGGTGAATCCCCACCACCTTGCCAGATGGTGGAAGCCAAGCTGGCAGGGTCAGGCTTGGACACACAGGCACTGTGCAGACACCAAACTCGGTCTCATGCTGGCTCTCTGAACAGCTGTCCAGCACGGGAAATTCAGGATTGAGTTCATTCATGCACTGCCATGGAGTTCAATTCCAACTCACTGGGACGCTATAGGACAGGGAAGAACCGCCCCCATGGGTTTCTAAGACTGTAACTCTGTACATTAATAGAAATCCTGCTCTGTCTCCTTAGGAGCTGTTGGTGGTTTTGAACTGACGACCTTGCAGTTAACAGCCCAGTGCACAACCACTATGCCACCAGGATTGGGGTGCACTTCTTCATCAGGGAAGTCCAGAAGTATCCCCCACCCTGTAGTCTAACATTGTAAGTCCTTCTGGGGCTACAATCACATCTCTGAGGTAGGTTCTGGATGGCAATCCTTCCCCTGAAGGTAGTGCCTTTGACCTAAAGAACATTCTCCCCATGGACCAAGGCCTTCCTGGGCTCAGACTTGCTGTCAAGCAGACAGAAACTGCACGTGCAGTCTTCATTTGTGCCTCTGTCTAAGAGATCTGCTGCTGTTGTCAGCGGCTGTTGAGCCCGCTCCAACTTACAGGGACGTGATGTAGGGCAGGGTGGGCTGTCGCTGGGCCCTGCCCCTGCCCCCTCCTGGGTGTGCTTGATGGGCAGGCCATCGTTAGGGCCGCTGTGTATTTCGAGTGTCTTCCGGTCTGGCAAGCTCATCTCCCAGCTTGCTAGTGGACAGGATTCTGTTGTGATCCAGGGGCTCTTTTTCCAGACAGAGGTGGCCAGGCTTTTCTTCCTAGTCTGTCTGCATTTCCAAGCTTTGCTGAAACCCATCATGGGAGACTGTGCTGGTATTTGAGATGCCAGCAACACAACTCCCAGCAGCCTCACAACCGGAATGCCCCCGAGGCCCAACCGGAATGCCCCCGAGGCCCGACAGACAGGAAGAGAGAGCTAAGATAAACCCACTGACCTCAGGCCGATTCTGACATATAACGACCTCAGAAATCGCAGTAGAACTGCCCCATAGAGCTTCCTGTGGCTGTCAATTTCTTTTAAAAACTTGTTTATTGTGAATTCATGTTGTAAGCCCCCCTACCTCTTTGGCTTCTCTACTCCCTCCTGTAGGATAGGAACATCCCTTCACCCCGATTCACACCTGTCTACCTGCTAGCCTCTTGCTTCGCTTTGCAGGCTGTAATCTTTACGGAACTAGACAGTCTCATCTTTCTCCCTCAGAGCAGCTGGTGGGTTCGAACCGCCGACCTATCCGCTAGCAGCCCAGTGCTAAACCAATGCACCATTGAGGCTCCTTTAATGTCTAAGAAGAATATAAAAGATATGCTTTGCCATTGTGGAGTGACGGATCGCTTTAGTCAGGGGAAACCCCCCCCCCCCCCACACACACAAACTCTCTCACCCGAAATGGAATTAGAGTTGACCTTTAAAGAAATGTTTAGTCTTAGATTTTTCTGTAGAAATGTCTTCCAATTCTGAAATATACGAAACTCCAGGCAGCAGGAAATGATGGCCAATTGCCTTGAGCCTTCCTCGGTATGAGATTTCAGATGGTCTAAGGTTACATAATTGTTTCCAATGCGCGGAAGCACATAAACATGTAATTTCATTGTGTGATGGGTCCTGGTTGTGGTTTTGAGCTGGGGAACCCCAGAGGGACCAGCTGCATTCACAGGGCTTCCTCCTGCCCCCTTTGTGTTTTTCAATAGGCGCTATATTCATATGATGCACAAGAAAGATGAATCCAGGGCATTCTGCCACACAACCTCTCCCAGTCACCTGGATCCCTTTCCCGGACGCAACGGATGCGTTTAGTCATTGGAATACTTTCCTGGTATATTTATTCATATTAAAGAGATACCATGATCTTCACAGTGTTCTGCATTTGTGGTGTTTGTCTCCTCCAGACACTTAAAAGCTTGTATTGGAGAAAAGACTGGCGTTATTAAGCATTTCATTTTACTTGGCTCCACAATAGTGCCCGTGGACGCAGCTGCCAAGAAATCAAATGCAGGCTCTCGCTGGGAAGTTCTACTGGAGAAACACTTCTTGAGGGCAGTGGAATCCCTGGGGACAAAGGTGCGTCTGACCCAAGCCACGGGCAACCATCCAATTTCCAATCGTCTCCTGTCCCTGTGAAAGTTGGACCTGGAATTGGGGAGACCGAAGTAGAAAGGGTGCATTTGAATTCCGGTGCTGCCGAAGAACACTGACAAGTACCATGGACTCCCAGGAGGACAAGTAAATGTCTTGAGAGAAGGGTCGCTTGAAGGGTCCTTGGAAGCGAGGGTGGAGAGATTTCGTCTCATGTGCCTTGGATATCTGGTCAGGAGGGCCCGTTACGTGGGAAGGACATTATGCTCAATGAAGTAGAATGTCAGTAAAAAAACTGGAAGACCCCAGCGTGATGGTGACCGCAACAGTGCGCCCAAACATAGCAATGATTTTGAGGATGCATGGGACTGGGTAGTGCTTTACTTCACGTAGGGGCGCTGTGAGCCGAGCAGACTCATGGACACGAAACAGTAACGCCATATCATGGTGATCTTACCATATCCACTCACCAGGAGCCAGTGAGGAGTCCACGCTTCTTTGCCTGAGTGCACCTTCACTAATGCAAACAGCCATGTATGGACAGGTATTTAAGTTGTGTCAAAGGGCCGTGGAGCCTCAGACCTCGTCTCACTCGAGGAGCGGGGAGAGAGAGCACCATCGATATCAGCCCCAGGCTGATTCCTAGGAAGTGGTCAGACACACCTCTGCTCTGCACACCTCTGCTGGCCACTCCGGACACCAGCCTTACCTCTCCAGCACATGCTCCTCTAGGGTCGGTGACCTGCTCAGGGAGGACTCAGGATTCCGGACACAGAACAGCTTCTTGGCAGGGCTTGCAAATAGGCCTCCCTTTTGTCTCTTGGCTCTTGTCCAGGCTTCTTGTCCTGTTGGGGCAAGTGTTGCAAAATCCTCTGGCTCAATGGGTGACACTCAGCGACACCTCGCTGGTGACCGTCAGCTCTGCGGCTCTGGACGTCAGTAATCTCACTGTAGCCACTGCACCTTGCATTAGTCTCCTGGCTCTGCTGACACCATCCCCATCCTCACCTCCGCACCCCTCTGCACTCCCTCCCCCATTCCCTTACTGATCAACTTGGGTGATAGAGCTTCTTATCAACCTGGGCGTTGGAGGGTTCTGTTTCCTAGTCTAGGAGGTTCTCAGTTCAGGGACCCTGGTCCAAGGGATGTGCTCTGCGCTCGGCTCTTCTTCTTATTGGTAGCAACGGCGCTTTCTTGCCTCTGGGCTTGGTTTGCTTTAAGTCTAGTTAGGTGATGACCAGTCTGACCAATTCCCTCCACGGGGTCCACGCACCTTACTTGCAAAGTCCCACACCCGCCAAGGTTCCATGTCCCTCATTTGCATTATTAGCATGCTGTCCAATTCCCTTATTGGACCACAGTACCTTATTTGCATAACCCCACCCAGTTATTGTGTGGGCGTCACAAGGCCATAGCTGAAGGGCCACGCTGTAGTAAATCACTGCACTGCAGTTGGCTTCATCGGACACAGTATTTCTGCTTTGCAATTTCAGATGCTGCTGCAATTCGTAACTTGGTACGTGTATCATTTCTCATCTGTGCTAGTATTTCTGTAGGATAAATTCCTAGAAGTGGGATCACTGAATCAGAGGTCCTGCGCACTAATATGTTTGAGAGACATTATCAAGTAACTTTCCAGGGTCTATTCACCTTTGTATTTTCTCTGGGAATATACCAGAGTCCTTATTTCCCCAATTCTTACCAAGACAGCATTATTCGTTTTTATTCTTGCCAAGGTGAAACAGCTTATTATAGTTTGAATTTGTATTCCCCTTATTTCATAAATGTAAGAGCTACATAAACATATTTTATTCTGAACTCTCATATACATTTGACCCCTCTTTCTATTACATTGAGTTTTGCATGTCTCATTGATTTGCAGGGACTCTTTATAGATGAAGGAAATGAGCCCCTTTCTATTGTATGAGCTGTCTGCATTTTCTCATAGATTCTTTGGCATTTAGACTCTATTGACAGTAGTTTTTGTCATTCAGAAATTTAAAAAGTGTATCCTCGGTTAAACTTAAAAATCTTTTTTAAGAAAAAACAGCCGTTAGGTTTTATTACTTAATTAGAAATGCATTCCTCATAGTAAAGTTTAAAACATTTTTTCTTATGACTTCTAATAGTTTTGTAGCTTAAATTTCTACATTTAAATCTCCGAGGTTTATAACATTTATCTTGATGTATGGTTGTAAAAGAATCCCTGGTGCTTCAATGGTTAGAAGGGTTGGCTCTTAATCAAAAGGTTGATGTTTCTAACCCACCAACGCCTCTATGGGAGTGAGCTTTGCAGCCTTGGAAAGGCCCAGGGAGCAGGTCTACTCTGCTGTGTAGGGTTGTTATGAATTGGCAATGACTCAATAACAATAGGTTTGGTCTTTTGGTTAATAGGTTGTGAAGGGATCAGCTAGGATATAGGAGGTATGCTGAAGCAACAAAGAACCCAGGCCTCAATATTTTATAGCAACAAAGACTAATTTCTTACTCAAGCTACCTGTCCATTGTTGGGTAGCTGGTGTCTGTAGGGCCAAGGCTGATGAAGGGCACCATGGGGAGAGCTGTCGTTTGATGCGGGAAGAGGATAGAGATGCGACGAATCATGTCCCAGCTGTTAAAGATTTGTTTCTGGAAGTGACACATTTCTGCTCACCTATCATTGGCCACAGAAAACCTCATGGTCAGAAGGGAGAGAACCAGGGGGCCTGTGGACCGCCCAGTGATTACTCTAGGAGCCATGGATCCAAGTCTTCCTTTTCTTTGTCTCACGTCCATTTCATGACCAATCCATGGTTTCCCCCACTGATATGCAATGCCTTATCATATTTTGAATTCTATTATGCATTCGGAGCTGTTTATCAGCTCCCTCAATCAGTATATCTATCCACACACCATATGGTTTTAATTAAAGGAGTTTTATAGTAGGCTTTAATATCTCATAGGACTGGTCCTCCCTCAAGGAGCCCCCCCCAAATCTGAATTTTATGAGTATTGCTTGTTTATTTTTTCAGATACATGTTGGAATCGTCTTGTCTAGTTAAACTGTTCTGCTGGTATTTTTATTGAGTCTCTGTTAGGTTTATATCTAAACTTAGGGAGAACTGACATCTTTATGACCCCGATGTGCTGTTTTCTCAGGTCTTCTTTATGCTTCTCAGCAGCGCTTTAAAGTTCTTTTCCACCGACACAGCTTGCATGCTTCTCAAAGGTGTCCCTGGGGAATTTATTTGCCACCACACTCACTGTGTGATGAACACGGAGTCGTCTTTTCCTCTCCTCCTTGTCTTTCTCTTCCTCCTACCGTCTTCCTCTTCTACCTCCTCCTCCTGCTTGATGCTCTTACTAATTCCCCCCACTACCTTAAAGGTGACTTACCTGGAGGCAAAGATTGAGTGAAATGTTAAGAAGAAGAAGAAGAAGACAAAGTTAGAGCCTCCCAAAGGCCTTTCTTTCCCATCATTTCCCTATCTAGACCATGGGGCAAGGAACTTGGATGGCTCAGTGGTTGCTGACAAATTAGGCTCACCCAGAAATTTGTCAAGATGGCGGCAGGTTGTTCTTAAGGAAAGGAAGCATCAGAGCTGAATGCTCCCAGCCTACCCTCCAACGGGTAGCGGACATGAGCGACCACCTGACTGAGCCAGGGACCTAACAAAATCCCCAAATGATAAAACCCAGAATCAAACCCAATGCCATTGAATTGATGCTGACTCACGGTGACACTGCATGGTGTCAGAATAGGACTGGGCTCTGCAGCGTTTTCAATGGCTGATTTTTTCTTTTGCAAGTAGAGGACCAGGCCTTTCTTTTGCAGGACCTCTGGGTGACTTTGGCCTCCGGCCTTCCAGGTAGACGGCAAGCACACACCGCTTGCAGCATGCCAGAGACCTGACCAATCATAGCTGGTTTATCAAATGCTTTTGGAACAAGACTGAGAGTGGCCCAGAGTCCTAAAGCTGGAAGGGAGCTTCGTATCAGTTAAGGCTGTGGCTCAACCACCCCGGCTGCCCACGAGAATCACCAAGGGAATTAGTCAGAGCAGTAGATGTGGGGACACATCCTCGGCTAACAACAAACCAAACTCACTGCCATCGAGTCAATTCTGACTCATTGCGACCCTGTAACACAGGGTCACACTGCTCCTGTGGGTTTCCAGGACTGAAACTTTTCACGGGAGTAGAAAGTCCCGTCTTTCTCCCGTGGAGCATCTGGTGCTTTCGAACTGCTGATCTTGCGGTGAGAAGCCCAACTTGTAGCCACTATACCACTCGGTCTCCTCATCCTCAGCTGTGGACGTCAAAAAATAGCAGAGGGGAGGCCTATCTGTCAGGAGCTTTTGAAAACATCTCAGGTGATCCCGATCCCTGTGGGCAGCCAGGTGAAGAACGAATGCTTGAGATCACTTCATTCCTGAGGCGATGAGCGAGTCCATCGAGGAGAACGGAGGGAGTCCCGGCAGTGGGGAGGCATTGAGAAGAAGGTGAAGCCTTAGTGACAGAAATTGAGGTGTTGGGGAGAGGAAGTAAACTATGGGGGGGGGGCCACGGTGAGGGGAGAGCTACATTTCCAGGGTCCTCCGCCCAAGGAGTAGCAGCCAGTGCTTCCTGAGCTGGTCTGCGCTCAGCAAGCCCCGGCGTGCCGTGGGCTAGCGACTCCTGCTACCGTAACAGTAGCTCCAGGAGGGAAGCAAGATAACATCGCTGATCTACGAGCACAGAAAGAGAAGCTGGTCAGGTGTGCCCCAGGTCACGCAGCAGACAAGGGCAGGATTCGGAGCTGGACTAGACTGCCTGGCTATTGGGCCACGGGCTCCAGCCTCTTACCTGCTCCAGGCAAAAGTCTTGAGACAATCATGGCCGCTGTCCTCTCCTTGTGGATAGAATGAATTTTACATTAAAGCCCAAACCCAACTTGCTGTTCTTGAGTCCATTCTGATCCTGAGTGACCCTATTGGACAGGTTAGAACGAGCCATATGGGCTTCCGAGACTATAATTCTTTACGGGAGCAGAAAGCCTCGTCTTTCTCCCGTGTGGCGTCATTAGGATTTGCTTCAATTTAAAATACTTTCTAGCTGTGCCATCCTGTTCTCAGCTGAAATCTCACTTCCGGGACAGGAATGTGCCGGGAAGTGGGTGGGTGAAGGTCCAGCACCCCATCCTTTGATCTCCCGTCTAGCCCATTTACATTTGTTCTGGGTTTTAATATCTCCTGCTTTCCTTCTGGTGGAGGCTTTTAATCTGTTTTACTCTGTCATTCTTGTTGGTTTTTGTTGCTCACTGACCTTCTGCCTATGAAACCCGGGAGAGGTGAGTCTGTTGGGACAGTCACCGGATGGACCGGCCCCTCGGAGAGGCTGGGGTAAAGGAAGAGCTAATGGCGATGCGTCGACGATGATGGAAGAGTTCTCCCACAGATCGTGGTAATGACTGGACAGCACTGCAGGATACGACTGAACTGTTGAGTTGTATGATATGTGAATCATATGCCAATAAATAAAAAAGAACACATAGTATAAATGCCCTGCTGGGAGCAGGACGGGATCTGGAAGGCTACCTGCTGCCTGCCCCCCTCCCAACATGGCTCTGTGGGGTTCTCCCCGGGAGGAGTTTGGAAAGCTTGCGGGAGGCAGAGGCAGGTAGATGCTGGGACAATTGTTTCCAAAGCTGCCAGGGACCAGTGGAGAAAAAGCACGTGAGGAATTTTCCCAAGTCCCGTCACTCCACATCGCATTGCCCCCGGAGCCGCACTGAGCTGTTTGTGTTTGTCTGGGCCCCCTCCAGGTCCAGCAGACACAGCTGCCTTGCATAACCAGGGCTTGGTTTTAAGGGCCACACCTTTGTGCTCTCAGGTTACCCAGAAAACCCTGGGGCATCTGGGGTGGCCATATTGGGCTGCTCCCCGCTGTCCCTCCTCCCCCAGCTCAGGGCCATCAGAGGCTCAGATGCCAAGGCTAGTTTGGTGAGATTTGTTCCAGCAGGCCCGTTCACCCTGGCCTGCCCTCGATCTTGGCAGCTGCAGGAGGACCTCTAGACCTGTTAAGTGACAGGCTGTAGGGGCAGGGGCCAGCTCCCAACTGCCTCTGGAAACAATTTTTGCTACTCTACTTTGGGGGTGTGTGAGGAGGGGGAGGTAGAAGAGGTCTTGTGGAATTTTCTCCCCTCTCTCTGTGCTGCCCTTCTCCATGTGGTCTTCAGCATCAACTTTCCCTCCCGTCCTGCCTCCTCTCTTGGGGGATGTGTGTCTAAGTCAAGGTTGCCAACTCTCCGAACACCACCTTCTCTCACTCTCTCTCTCCTTCTCTGCCCCTGGCTCCTGTCTGGGCCTGATGTCTAACAAGCTCACCTCAGCCAAGGGCTCCAGCCACCCACTCAGGCCTGTTGGGAACATGGCGTCCAGAGATCTGTTTGAGACAGGCTGGCCACCGACCTTCAACTTGGACAAATGCGATCATTCCCCACAGGGCATCCAAGCCACGTGCAGTAAGCCCAGGTGTGCTTGCTTCCAGCATCTTCTGTGTGGACCACGCTGGGTGCTGAAGATGCTCTCCTGGGCTCATCTTCCCCCAGCCCACAGCCTCGGTCAGGGTCCAGTTTAGTGTGGGAGCTGTGAGGTGAATGCTGCAGCCAAGTGCAGGAGAGGTGCAGAGGGTACCACGGGGCTGGGGGTCACAGCATGATTCTGTGTGGGCGTCTCAAAGAAAGCAGACAATGTGGTTTCTCTGTACTGAGCTCCCTCACCTGCCAAACGCGAAGGGCCCCCAGTCCTTCCTGAAGGGCCTAGACTGCTGACCAGTGCCTCTGAATGCCTCCCAGCCTTGTGGCATGCATCACCACCTGAAAGAGCTTGCTCCCCTTTAATATAGAACCAATAGAGAGAGCTCTATTCACATAAGCAGGGCAATGATAGGCCACACCCCATAAGAGCAGGAAGTCGTTACAGAAGGAGAGACTGTCATCCCTGATTGCACAAAGAATTATGGGTATGCAATCTCTCAGAGCACCGCGTGGAGGGCATGGGCATGAAGGTGGAGATTTGGACTGATCATGTGTAGAATCCGTGCACCAGCTTGGGACTACATTTCCCAGAAACCCTTGCTCTTCCCGTGGCATTTCCTCATCCCTGTGAAAATTGGAAAGCCTGGACTCCACCTGCAGGGCGGGCAGAGGAGAACCAGAGAGCCAGTCCTGCTGGCTGGTATGTGAGTTCTCTCTCCCCCAGGAGACCCTTAATACAATCTCTCTATATGGACCGCCTCCTTCTCCAACAACAGTGAAAATAAATGAAGGGCCCTTTGGATCGACTGACTCACCTACTCATCTCACTGTCAGCTGAGTCTACTCTGACTCACAGCGACCCTACAGGACAGGGTAGAACTGCCCCTGTAGGTTTCTGAGACTGTAGCTCTCGGTAGGGTAGACAGCCTCATCTTTCTCCCTCAGGGTGGCTGGCAGGTTTGAACTGACTTTTGTGGATAGCAGCCCACATGTAAGCACTATGCCAACAGCCTCAGGAAGGAGGCTGCCAGCCTCACAGAAGACTCTGCTGGTGTGTGGTGGCTCAGGGGTCCGGGGGTATGGTTGTTGCATAATCTGTTGTCAATTTGAGACTTAAGAGTGAAGGGGCGGAGTCTAGCCTGTCAATCACTATTTGATGACCTCCTTTGGAGGTGCTAAGGAGGTGAATAGTTCGCTCAAGGCAGGACGCGCACTCAGTCCCTGTGAGATATTACTGCCAACGGGCCTGATGGAGACAGGCTGATGGCAGCCAGAGTCCTGGAACTGGAGGAGCCACGTGGAGACCCATGACAGCGCTGAGATGCTTCCACCACCCTGGATCCACAAGGCTTTCCACCCACTGGGCTGTGATCTTACTGCATTTGGCATCATTGTGTGGCTGCATGAGTCTAAAGAGGAATTTATGGAGCAGTATCAACATATGCGATAATATCAGACTTATGGACTTGCTCCGGACTGGGCTGGGATGTTTTCTCAATATACAATTGCTCTTTTATATAAAACTCTCTCTTGTATACATATGTGTGTCTATGAATTTGTTTCTCTAGTCTACCCAGACTAACACAGAGGGATGACCAAAGAGCCATGGCTACAGCCCTGAGGTCTTCATATGAATGCTTTCTAGCACTGAGGGACATCCTAGGCTGGACAAGGAGCAGCTAGCAGGCAAACTGCGTGCTGGGCCACGGGTGCTCCCAGGAATAGGTGGGGTCCCAAATGGACCATCCAGTAGTAGAAATGGTCATGTTTGGCCCAGGGAAATGGAGGAGGTGGTGTTCTTGACCCCAGAGGCGAAGCCATGCCTGCCCCATGGGCGGCCTTTCAGGGTTAGTAGTTTAACAGCCAGGGACTGTAGGCTCTGAGGTATCGTGGGTTCGATTGCAGCCCGCTGCTATAAGGGAAGACTGAAATCAAGGGAGTCACATGAACATTTGATTCCCCAGAGCATCAACGCCATACTGCTGTCAGCCACACTGCATTGTGCAATTGCACAATGAGAACGTTCGAACTCCTGGGAGAACGGCCAGAAGGTGACAAGGGGACAGGTGTGAGCGCACGCTGTTGGGAACATGGTGCTCAGAGACCTGCTCGAGACAGGCTTGCCACTGACCTTCAACTTGTACAAATGCGATCATTTCTCTGCTGGGTGCCCAAGCTGCGTGCAGTAAGCCCAGGTGTGCTTGCTTCCCGCACCTTCTGTCTGGACCAGGCTGGGTGCTGAAGATGCATCAGGAAGAGGCAGGCAGGGCCCCTGCTCTCCTGGACTCATCTTCCCCCAGGGACTGCCGCCAGACTCCACGCGCGTGGGCTCATTGCATGGAGATGGCCTTCATTCCAGGAGCGAGAGCATCAGCTTATAGAGTCAGCCCCAAATCCCTGGTTTTAATTGGGGCACACAGCCATCAACTCAATTCTGACTCAAAGCGACCCGTTAGGACAGGGTAGAACTGCCCTTGTGGGTTTCAGAGACTGTCACTCTTCACGGGAGTTGAAAGCCCCAGTCCCTTACATAGGGCACCGTGCTTGGGAAAGTAGGGGGGCAGACCCTCACGACGCAGACCCTCCATGAGATGGATTCACACCGTGGCTGCAGCTGTGGGCTCAGGCATAGGGACAACTGGGACGGTGGCGCAGGACCAGGCAGTGTTTCGTTCCCTTGTGCACGGGCCGATCGATGGCACCTGACAACCACCACTGGCTGCCTGAGCCCCAGCTTGCTCCCTGGCCCCCCTACCCGCGGGCTGCCAGGAAGATCCAGTCCTGGTGGAGCCCTCACCACCCTCTCCGGCAGACCCTATGAGAGCCCCTTTTACTGGGCACCGCATCCATGCCAGGAACAGAGACGCCCTGGGTGCAGCCCTGCCCTCTCAGGAGCGTGGGCAGCGGATGTTAAAAGGGTCGTGATTTGGGGCGGTCGTGCTGTGAAAGATGGGAACGCCTGGTTCTTTGGCAAGGCCCACAGGGCTTGCCATTCAAACGCAGCCCAAGCAGAGAAGGACAAAGGACGCTGGGGAGAGAGTATCTCTGGATAAGCGCCGACTTCGCAGGTCAGCCGCTTGTCCTTCCCGAGTTGGCTGGGGGGCAGGGGTGGCCCAAAGGTGCCCTGTGGACAGGGGGTAGAGGGCAGGGCTCCCCCAGTTAATGAGTCCTGGCCAGAGTTCACTGTTTCCCAATTGTGTGCATTAGCATTTGGCTTCGCTCTGCTTGCTGGAACACCTGCAGTGGCTCCTGGGTCTCTCCAACCCACCCCTCGCCGTTTCTACTGAAGAACATTGAGGGGAAGCCCAGTGGGGGTCTCAGGTGACCTTCATCAACCTTCATCGATGTAGAGAAGTCACGGCAAATCCCACTGACACCCTCCATGTCTGCTCATACATCGTATTGTTAGTGATGTGCACCATATACAACGTGGCCCCCTGTTCTTGACTGGTGGCATCCTTTTGCAATGCAGGATTTCTGTTAGGTGGCTAGATTCAAGGGCAAGGGCGTTGGCGTGGGGGTAGGGTGGGGAGGTGGTTTGGTCCTTCCCATGCCGGCACAGGCCCCTTAGAGGAGGTTGGAGGGAAATCAGGCAACCATTAACCACCTACGAAGACAGCACCCCTCTCCCCCCAACTGAGCATGCTCAAATTCAAGCCCCCAGCCAGGTGGGAAGTACACCTGGGAGACCCAGACTAGGCCTGGGACCATGACATCATCCAGGTGGGCTACAGCTAATGAGGTCAGTCAATATCTTCAACCACACCTCCCCAGCCAGAGGCTTGGAATACCCTGGTTGTGGGAAGGCTGTCCTCTTTTTACTCTGCTCCTGGACAGAGGCAGGTGGAGGTGCACACGTGGGGCCTGGAAGCGCCCCCTAAGAGCCCACTTGGGGGCCACAGGCATCTGCCCCCGGGCCTCCTCAGAGCCCACAGCCGCTCTCTCACCCCTCTGACCCTCCAGTCCCCGCTTGGGCTGCAGCTCTCTGGCCCCACTTCCATATGGGTGGGTACGCTGGTCCAAGAGGTTGCTCGTGTCCAGTGGGGGCCCCAGCGCGGCTTCCACATGACTTGGCCTGCTTCCCTGAGACCATAAAACCTGAAACTCCTCCCGTCCTTCATGAAAACCCACGTGGACTACAAAATGGGTTTTGTGGATTACAAAATGGGTTTTGGCGTGAACTCTTTGATTGTGCGAAGCCAAGAACCGACATATGACCCTTGTGAGAAAGCTTACGTTTCCAAGCCCCAAAGAGAGAGAAATGGTTAGATTTATAAAGATACTGGCAGTCTGGCGCAATCATAATGAAAACTGAAATCAAATGGGGGGTTGGACTTGGGTATGAATGGACGTCCGGTGGCGTCGGAAGGAGGCGGGTGGGGGGTGAGGTCAGCGGTTTAGTGGCACCCCCGTGCCTTCCTCCTTTCATTAGGGGCATTTGGGGCTGATGAGGGAGCAGGAAGGGCCGGGCACCACCTCAAGGCTTCTTGCTAGTTGGCTTACACGTTTAATTCAGGGGAGTTTCCAATCCAGACGGCTATTCGAAGAGCACAGGGAACTCCGTGTACCCACAGGCAGCTTCACTTATTGGCATCGAGACCAATGTGATGTTTCCTTTTTCTAATGTAATGTTTTCTAAACCTGCCAATCCATCTCCATTTTGGATTATGTTGATGCAGATTCTGTTGTTTCTATTAACAACAAACAAACAAAAAACCTCAGACTCACTGAAAGCCTTTTCAACTCAGCTCAGGCCATTGGGCCAGTGCCGACTCCCAGTGACCCTTTAGGGCACAGAAGAACCGCCCCTGTGGGTTTCTAAGACTGTAACTCTTGCTGGAGTAGAAAGCCTCCGCTTTCCCCCATGGAGCGACTGGTGGTTTTGAACTGCTGACCTTGTGGATAGCAGCCCAACACATAATCCACACAGCCACTGGAGCTCCTTTGTTGTTGTTGTCAGGTGCCATCAAGTGTGTTCTGACTCCTAGCGACCCTGTGAACAACAGAACGAAACACTGCCCGTTCTGAGCCATCCCCACAATTGTTGTTTGAGCCCATGGGTGCAGCCGCTGAGTCAATCCATCTTGTCGAGCGAGAACCTTCCTCTTGTTCACCGCCTTCTGCTTTACCAAACACGACGTCCTTTTTCCAGGGGCTGGTGGCCTCTCCTGATACCTTGTCTGAAGCATGCGAGACGAATCAAACCTTTGTTTCGCTTATAGCTGTCAGTAGGAGCCCTGGTGGCATAGTGGTTACTCATTGGGCCCTTAATCACAAGGTCAGCAGTTCAAAACCACCAGCCGCTCCATGGGGGAAAGATGGGGCTTTCTAGTCCCGTAAAGATTTACAGTTTGGGAAACCCACAGGGGGAAGTTCTACCCTGCCCCGTAGGGTCACTACGAGCCGGTGTTGGCTCGATGGCGCTGAGTCTGGCTTTGGTCCTAGCGTTCAGTGGAGCTGATCCTTTCACAACTTGGATAGTTTCCCTGTTTGGGGGCTCATCACATCTGTCATCTGTCGGGTGTGAGCACCAACGTTCCTGCTCTTCTGTCTCTGTGGTGTTTAAGAACCTTTTGTTCTAGTTCCAAAGTGACCCTCTGCTTCCCATCCCAGTGCTGCTGTCACGAGCACGCTCGCTTTGCTGTACCGAGGAGCCACGAGGGCCTTCAAAGACCCTCTTTTTAAAGACACCAAACACTCAAGAACATGCGCTATCAGATAGTGGATTCTGCTGCCTAGAGGGAAAACCATCCATAGTTCTCTGCTGAGTTCTTTAGACAGAAAGCACAGCATCGCACATACATAGACCAGTAACAACATCAGCATTTATTATGACTGTCAAGACATAGACACACACACACACACACACACACACACACACACACACACACACACCCCGTACCATTATAGGCACACGCACTTCACAATCACAGTGACTGCAGGCTGTCCCCAGCCTCAGCCCAGGGTCCATGCCCAGCACAGTCTGGTGTGGTCCCTCAGCGCCGAGTCTGGGTTTGGACCCAAGAAATCTCTGAAACTAGACTCAGTCTCGGCTAGTTTTGTTTATTCAACGACCTGCTTACAACAGATTCCCACAAGGCCTTCTGTCTGTGAAAGAGTCTGTAAAGTCCCAGCTCCGCCGTTCTGTGAATGCACTGGCACCCTCACTGGTGCCAAAGTCCCTGCCGCCGGGTCGACACCGACCCTTCGAGACCCCTCTGTGAGTTTCTGAGACCGGGACTGTGAACGAGAGTAGAAAGCCCAGCCGTTCTCCTGCAGAGCTGCTGGTGGTTGGAATTGTCTTTCTTTACACAGAAATGACTTCCTACTTGGATGTTTTACTTTCCATTCCTCTTGGCACCTGGAGAGGCTGAGAATGGAAATCAGTTCTCCTTGTTTGTATGAAATGGGGTCTTCGTTTGTATCTTTCCCCTCATTCCTCTCTTAGTGGACAGCTCGCTCTGGGAAGCCAGGATGCACCTTCAGCCCCCTGCCCAGGCATCTTCTTACCTAGTCCATTTGGCTCATGTGTGAGTCTGGGTAGATTAGAGAAACAAATCCACAGCAGCTCATATGTACATAAGAGAGAGTTTTATATCAAAGCTAAGTGTACATTAAGAAAGCATCCCAAGCCAGTCCAGGCCAAGCCCATAAGTCCGACATCAGTCCATATGTCTGACACTGATCTACAAAGTCCTCCTCAAACTCGCAAAACACATGCAATGACGCCGACTGCAGGAGGGAAGCTGAATCAGTGAGCGTGTGAGCAACCCAGTGCTGGCAGGGGTCTCCACATGGCTTCTCCAGCACCCAGGGCTGCTTCAGGGTAGGTCCATGTGGCTTCTCCTCAGGGATGTCTCAACAGGACGTGAGCCTTGCCGGCTGAGGCAGACAACTAGCTAAAGCAGCCACACACTGGTCCCACCATCAGAGAACAAGAAGCCAGAGAACAAGAAAGGCGAGGCTCACCGAGCCATTTATCCCTCCGCCCTTCAATGAATCCCACATGCGTTTATCAGCCAGGTTGGCGCAATAAACCTGAACTATTACAGTTCAGCAGTGGCGTTTCTGGAGGCAGTTCATAACAAGCTTTACCACAGCTCCCAGTAACGTGTTCTGTTTTCCCCAGCAGCTTCCAGGAAACTCTTAGGCCTCCAACCGTTTCCTCCCCCAAGCCCTCGAGGCCTTGACTAACGTCTTCTCCAGGCTCCTCTGACTCAGTGCCCAGCGCCAAAGCCAAGAGCACACGTCGCAGGTTCCCCTAACAGCAGCCCCCCACTTCCAGGCCCTGCAGTCCTCCTCTCAGCTCTTTTGTTTCTCATTCCTTATGACACCACATTTTTAAAAAGCTTTATTGATGTATAATTCACATATGATACATGTCCCTAGTTCCGTCATACTAAACAGAATCATAATCATAGTAATGATCATGGTAATCAGTGGTAGAGCCCCCCCCCCACTTCTTGTACTCATTAATAGCTCCTCATCTCCTTCCAACCTCCCCTCTCATACCCCCACTAGGCAATTCATCCAGTTACGGTCTCCAGAGATTTACCTATCCTGGATTTCCCATACTGGAAAACATACCAAAAAAATAAAATAAAAACAGCAAAAGAAGAAAAAACAATCACCAACTACAATAATGAAACAAACTAGAGAAAAATACATCAATCGAGAAAAAGCAGGACATGTAAAAAAATCAGAACAAATTTAAAATGGGTGGAAAGGGAGATCAAATGATCAGGTGTCACCTTTGAACCGAACGACACCTGCCATCGTCGAGCTCATAATCCTCTGTCTGACACCAGTGTTACTCACATCCCTCAACCACAGTCAGAGGGGATTCACCAGAGGCTTACCCCACGTTTGGACCTTGTCCATGGATTTTGGGCCCCCACAGGCTTCTGCACATCCGGTGCTCACTGTGTGAATTCCGATACCATTCCCACCCTCTGATTTTGATGATATCATTTATCATCCTTAGATCTCACAGGCTCCTGTGCTTCTTCCGCGTGAACTTAGTTGATGTCTCAATTAGATGGATGCTTTCTTTCTTTTTAATAATTTTATTGGGGCTCATTCAGCTCTTATCACAGTCCATCCATCCATCCATCCATCCATCCATCCATCCATCCATCCATCCATCCATCCATCATGTCAAGCACATCTGTACATTTGTTGCCATCATCATTCTCAAAAGACCTTCATTCTGTATGCTTTCTTACGATGCCAAATGACAAAAAAGAAACACCGGCATTCGGTGAGATCCCGTTGACCGCTCAATCTCACTGGAAGCCTCCCCAGTTTGATTTCTTCCCCCTTATGTCAACCATACATGTCCTTTCAGGGTCACTTCGTTTGGTTATGTCCAGCCCCTAGTGTAGGCACTGCCTGTCTGTCCTTTCTTTGCTGCTGCCTAGCTCCTAGCTCCATTCCGACTCCTGTTCTATCTCTCAGTGACCTCTCGTCTTTGTCCTTATCCCATCCTTGTGGGTATCCCTTTTTCCGTCCTTGTTTTCCTTGTGAATTGATGGAGGTTTACAGACCCCATCACCAGGTTTGCATCCAATAATCTGTACGCATTTGGTTTCATCTCATTCATTTCAATCCCCTCTAGGCAACACGGCCTTCCCCACTTCCTCTCATTTGCCTGTTCCCATGCCTCATCCTCTCTTTAACCCTTCCGAACTCCATCCTTGACTAAACGGTGCTGAGTAACTGCCAGGCATTGTTCTCCTTGTAGGCCTGGCGACTGGTGGAAAATTGGGCCAAGGGGTCAGTTCGGCTTCTCTACAGGATGATCTAGTGCCATGGTCTTGTGGGCTCCACCTGTCTCGTATCGGACCAGTGAGCCTAGACTCGTGATGTTCAGTTTCCTTCCACGGGTTTTCTCTCACGGGGAATATGCTGCTCATCTCTACGATCTGCCCCGTGGACTCTCAGCCTTTCCCGTGGTGTCTCATATCTTCGTTTCAGATCCGGCGACCCCACTGCGTCCTGTTCTCCCTTTCCTGGAGGACGGACTCTTCCTGATCTCACGTGGTGCAGACGTGGCTTGATCTCAAGCGTGTCAGACTCTGGTTCTGAATGTGAACTTGTCGTCTCCCTCACGAAGGCCCGTTCTCCTCCTGGGCGCCCATCTCACTGAACTGTGAGCGCCAGTTCCTGGTCTGTCCGCTCGTTTAGCTGTGGTGGACTGTGAGTTCTTTGGAGCTGGGCACCATTGACAACACCAGTCAGGTCACCCATCGTGGACAGGTCAGACTAGGAAGAAATACATTCCTGGGGGTCCACTTCTGAAAGTTAGTCAATGAAAACCCTATGGACCACCACGGGATGCTGCCCCATAGATTTCCGGCATGGACATGGGGCAGGGCCAGGTAAAGTTTCATTGCGAGCTGACTCGGTGGCCGCTAACGAGCCCAGTGTGCTTTCTGAGTTGGGACGCAAGCTCTTTCCTCATGGAGATGGGTGATTTTGCCCACAAAGAGGAGGCTGGGTGTTTGCGGAGAAGCTGGAAGAGGAGAACGGGCCTGTAGAAAGGGACAGCGGTCAGCCGGCCTCCCTGGGCAGAGACAAGACACTCCTGTGACCTTCTTGGCCACACAGAAGCTTGGCGACAGCAGAGTGGCAGACACTCAGATGTCAGGAGCATGTTCCTGAGTGGAGCGGAGGCGATGTCATCATGGACTGCGTGACTGTGCTTCCCGGGGTGCTCTGGTGGCACAGTGGGCCCCACAGTGAATGCAAACCACAAGGGCAGCAGTTTGAACCCATGCGTCACTCTGTGGGAGAAAGACGAGTCTCTTTGTTCCCATCCAGGTGACTAGTCTCAGAAATCCCAGAGTAGTTCTTCTCTGTCCTAGAGGGTCACAGCACATCGGAACTGACTGGGTGGCAGTGAGGTCTTGTTGCGGAATCATCCTGATTTGTCATCTTTTTGACAGTCCCCTCGAGTCATATTCTCAGGTCCCTTCAATGCCAGGGCCAGTGAGAGTCCGGGACCGTGGGGATCTTACCAGCTATGAAATGTCAACAGAGACTTGAAACCAGGTCTGCCACCCCCAAAGTCACTGTGGGGATCTGAGAAGACAACAGAAGGGTACGAAGCGGGTGGAATTTCTGTTTCCCCCGCGGGGAACATCTGCCCTGTGGCACAGCAGGTTATGCTTTGAGCTGCTGACTGAAAGCTTGGTGGTTTGAATCCGCCAACCGCGCTGTGGGAGAAGGCTGCTTGCAGTCGGCCTCTGTAAAGATTTACAGCCTCGGCAGCCCTCGGGAGCAGTTTGTCTCTGTCCCAGAGGGTCACCGTCATTCAGACCCTACTCGAGGGCAGTGGGTTTGGTTGGGGTTTACATCTGTCTCAAATGGGGGCGGGAGAAGCGGATGCCTTTCCGCCACACGTGAGTCTTCAACCTGCAAACCTCACCCTGTTTCTGGGTGCCTCCACCTTTCCTCACCAGTCCCTGCAGCCACCCCTGGTGGATGTCTTCATCCCAGAATAGACGACATCCCTCCTCTGAATGACGCTTGGCTCAAACGATGGTCATTTTTCCTACGTGTCAACTTCTCCTGACCCCTCTCTGTCCGGAAGCTAACTTTGACTTCCGTAGCTCTAGCTGTCCGCTCCCTGTGTGTGTCTGTGTGCACTGCTGGTACACCTTGGGTACCACACACCTGCAGAACGCCATGGCAACCGGCATCATGGTCTCCCTCCCTGCCCCGGCCCCCACAAAACCCAAACTGCCCATTCTGACTCCTGGCCAACGCATGTCTGCTCCGTTGGTTTTCGTGGCTGAAGCTGGCATGGCAGAAGGCCTGGTGGCGCCCGGGTTAAGTGCTTGGCTGTAAACAAAAAGATTGAGGGTCCAGCCACTGGGAGAAAGGTGTGGCAGTGTGCTCTCATGGGGACAGCCTTGGGAACCCAGCAGAACAGTGCCTGTGTGCCGCAGGGTCCCTGCGAGCTGGAATGCACTCCTGGCAGTGGGGCTGTTTTTTGGGGGTAGGGAGTTGGTTTTCATTGTGATGGAAACAAATCACCAGGCCCTTCTTCCATGGTGGAGGTGGGGGTGTGTGTGGAACTGCCCACCTCTGGCTTAGCAATGGAGGGCAAACCTTCCCGCCACACAGCACCTACGCCCCTGCAGGGGGTCCTGGGTCGGGTTGCTAGAAGTGGAGGGTCTGGGTGCCTTCTTTCCCTGTGGCCTCTTCTTGGACATCTCCAGATGGACGCGGGGTTCTTCTGAGATCCCTCGTCTTCCTGAGGACGCAGTCTCCCCGCGCCCCTCTCCTGAAAACAGAAGGCCCACCGCTGCACCTTGGCTTGGGCTGCGGCTCATCACCCCTCTTTCAGGAAACGATGCCCTCACAGAGACTTTGGTCTGAGAAGGTGGGATTGGGAAGCCAGCACACAGGCGAGACTCTCCAAGGAGCAGCCTGTCACCACCGGGTCTGTGGTCCTAAGTGGGTTTCGCTGGGCCAGGTTGTGGCGGGCCAGAACAGGTGTGGGTGAGGCTGCGCGGGCAGTTCGGGGGGCTTGGCTCCCAGGCAGGGGCAGCCATGAGGGTCAGAAGAGTCGGAATCAACAGTTGCAATTAGAGGACAATGGTTTATTACTGCTCGGAGGTGCCGGAGCCTCTGCACGGAACCCTCTGCACGAGTCAGACTTGGGACCCACGCAGGGTCACGGCCACGCAGTCATGGCCCACCCGGCAGCTGCTCTGCGGGCAGAGGACAGAGTGCAGCTCAGACAGCGCCCAGCTCCACTCTTGGCTGGGCCACGCTGCGAGGCGCTCTAGGCTTGCTTGGGGTTGCAGACCCTGGTCAGAAAGAGGATGTGCCGGCTGTTGGTGAGCGTGACCATCAGGAACGGTCTGTTGAAATTCACAGTCCTCAGCTGGCCCCATCTTCCCGAGAGAGGTATCATCTTCACTCCAGTGGCCGCAGCTGCTTCTGTGCCCTTCTCACCCACACTGAGCAGGGCTTTGTGGACCACCTGGGGTGGGGGTGGGGGGAGAACAGCGTATTAGCCACGGGCAGAGAGCAGAGGGTGGCAGGTATGCCTCCTGGCTTAGGGCAGCTCAGGGGCCAACATGCTTCGCAGCGAGACCAGGCCTGCTGCTGGCTCATGGTGCTTCTGCTTTCCTTGTTAGATGTAGTCAGCCCTGCCAGCCCTGCGCGCCAGTACCCACAGTCCCATTGCACACATGTGCAACGGAGGTGTAGAGCCTGTGTGTGACCTGCTCAGTGTCCTGTAGGCAAAGAGCGGGGGGTAGTCTGCTACGGGCCCTCCTCTGAGCCCACAGTCTGCGATGTCCCCATGCCCCCACCCTGGTGCAGGGGAGGGATGAGTTCAGGGCAAGGTCTTTGAGCAGCAGCTTGGCTTAGGCACCCCATGGGACACAGCCAAGCCACAGCACCCCTGACAGGCCAGCCTTGGCTGCTGGGTCCCCCTGACCCCTGAGGCCCCTCCTTACACACCTCCCCACACCCTTCTGGAAGGTGTAGGCAGTGCCTGGCATGCGGAGAAGGAGGTCCCTCTCTTCTGACCGTTCTGCTCTTAGGGACAAGGACTTGTGCTTCCCTAGTCTCCTCTCGTGAGGAATGGACAGCCGTTGGGAGGGTGCCCACTTCCTGCCATGCCAGGCTCTGCACGCCACCTAACCACTGTCATCCCATTTCACAGATGAAGAGACTGACGGGCAGAGGCTCAATGACCTACACACAAGAAGCAAACAGCGGTGCTTGGGATGGGATCCAAGCCCAGGCTCTCCCCATGCGTTTTGAGCTAGGTTCAGGCTCCATCCATGGTAACAGAAGCTGGGCTGAGCACAGGTGTCCTGGGCTTGTGGAAGGGGACCAGGAAGGGTAGCTGGATACAAGCTAATGATAATAAATATTTACTATGGGAAATTGACAGAATCGGCAAGTAACTAGGACTTGAAGCACTTGCTGATGAAGCTCAGGGAGTGCAGCCTTCCGAAGGGATTCTGACTCAGTGTCAGGAAGACCAGAATCCCCACAACTGGACGCACAGTTAACATCAGGATAATTGGAGGGAGGGTTGAAGTTTTGGTCTTGCTTGGCTCCACAGAGCATGCTTATGGAAGCAGCAGGCAAGAGATCAAAGGACACATTTCATTAGGTAGACCTGCTGCACAAAACTTCTTCAGACTAATGAAAAGCCAGTGTTACTTTGAGGACTAAGGTGCGCTTGATCCAAGCCATGGTGTTTTCAGTTGTCTCATATGCATGTGCAAGGTGGACACTGACTAAGGAGGGCCAAAGAGGGGTCGATGCATTTGAACTGTGGTGCCGGAGACAAACATTGAAAGTACCATGGACCGCTAACAGGACGAACCGATGTGTCTTGGAAGAAGATCAGCCAGAGTGCTCCTTAGAGGCAAGGATGGCACGACTTTGCCTGACATACTTTGTATGTGTTGTCAGGAGAGACCAGTCCCTGGAGAAGGACATCATGCTTGGTAAAGTGGAGGGGCAGCAAGAATGAGGAAGGCCCTCAATGAGACGGATGGACACAGTGGCTGCAGCAATGGGCTCAGGCCCAGGAACAATCCTGAGGCTGGTGCAGGCCCGTGAAGCATTTCGTTCTGTTGTGCATACAGTCGTGAGGGTCAGAGCCAACTCAATGGCACCTAACAACCTCCACCACCAGAATTTCCCAAGAGTCTCTCTGGCCTCCTCTGTTCAAGATAGGGTACAGAGGAGGAGCCGCCCACTGTTGGAAGATTTACCTGTGAGACCTTCATGTCCTTGACCCCTGTGATTCCTGACAGGTCAGCCTGGTTGCTGAAAATGCTCCTCATGCCCATTTGGGGAAGTTCTTTGTTCAGGTCATAGCTGCCGGAGATGGAGAACTTGGGCAGGTAGAGCTCATGGATCATGCTAGGAAATGAGAAGAAATAGCTCAGAATGGGTGCTCACTTCCTGCTCTTACCTGACTTCCTCTCCCAACTGCCCTCCCCACCCGCCCTCTCAAAACAAAACACAAACCTCACTGCAGTTGACTCGTTCCAACTCATACAACCCTATAGGACAGAGCAGAACTGCCCTTGTGGGTTTCCAAGATGCTAACTCTTCACGGGAGTAGAAAGCCTCGTCTTTCTCTTGCCCCTTTCTCTCTAGAAGAAAGTCATTGTCCCGTAGTTTCTTTAGCTCTTGTACATACGCTCAGCAATTAATGAGTTTCATTAACCCATGGATTATCTATCTCTGTTAATTCATGAATTCATGAGTTACCCGATTATATCTATTATTCCATCAAGTCAATTCATTCATGAATTGTCCACGTGTAGCTGTTGATTCATTAATTCAATGAACTCATAAGTTATCCATTCATATCGGTAAGTGCTGGCTCTGGGGTCAATGGTGTTTCCCGGGGATACGTCCAAGTCACACACTTGGCACCTGTGTCTGTGACCTTATTTGGAAATAGGGTGATCACAGCAAGAGGAGACCATATTGGGTTGGGGTGGAATGGAAAGCCAATGACGCGTGTCCAAACAAGGAAAGGGACATTTAGAGACACGGAGACTCAGAGGCACGGCAAGGCACACAGAGGCAAGAAGGCCGTACAACGGTGGGGGCAGGAGTAGGAGCGGTACCGCGATGAGTCAAGGATCGCCAAGGATCGTCAGCAAGCACCAGGCATCCAGGAGGGAGATGTGGGATAGGTGTTCTCGCAGAACTTTCCAGAAGGCATCTGCAGCCCTACTCCAGAGTCTGCAGCCAGAGCCCCTGCTCTGCCTTGCTTGTGCCCTGAGAACTGGCACCCTAACTGCCAAGGCATGGCCTGGGGCTCCACTACGCTCTCCCTGACTCCTTCCTCATGCCAGACACCACAGCTCTCCAGGCTGCCAGCCAGCCAGGGGTGTCCCCACCCCCCCGCCCCGCCCCTGGGGCTTTCTTCCCTCAACTTTGCAATGACTCCATCCCACTCAGGGCAAGACAGGGTTTCTTAGGAGTCGTATGCCACCTGCCAGCACCCTCCCAACCCCACCCTTGGGATCCAATACCTCTCCTGACTCTCTTCCTCACTCTGCTCAGACACACTGCCCCCCTGGTGACCCCTCGTACAGTCCAGGCTCCCCGCCATTTATTTGAGAGACTTTGCCCTGGGTGTCCTTCCCAGAGGAAGGCTTTGCTTCCAGGTCAGGGGCTCGAGAGCCCTCTGCGACTCCTTCGGTCCTTACACGTGGCTCCAAAGTGCCATTAAAATGGAAAACGAAATGATCGCTGCTTCATTTAAAGGCTACTGCCCAGATAATGGCGAGCTTGTTTGTTTGTAACAACATCTGTCTGTGGCTCTTGAAGAACTTAAACGGTTCGGAGGGACAGGCTGGGCTCTTCCGGCTCCAAAGTTCTAAATCATTGCAGGATCCAGTCCCTCAGGTCTGTCACACGGCTGCTCAGATATGGCCTCCAGGCCAGTTCTCTGGATCCTGTCCTGGCTTTCCTCCCCGCCCCACCCCCTGTGTTTCCCCTTTTCTCATCTCTCAAAGTGTTTCCTTGTGGATCTGGTTTATTTCTGGTCTGCCCCTCCTGGTTTACGAGTGAGATCCATGAAAGGCAGACCATTTGGTGACACCATCTGAGGGTCTGAAGTAATGCCCGGCACATAGTAGGTGCGCGGAGAACAGGCCCCAATGAGTGAACGCGTGCTGACTCACAGCGCACAGCTCAGCCCTCCGCAGACCCCAAGTCCTTCTGTCCCCTTCTTTCGGAGAGAGACAGAAACAAAGAGAACATACAGGTGTGTAGTGGACATGGCGTTGACGATCTCTGAAGATGTAGAGCGAGCAAGAGTCACGGGAAGCCTCAGTTTGTTGTTGATTCCAACACCATCGTCTCAGAGAATAAAAAATGATAGCCCCATAACTCCACCCTCCTCAGTCAGAGGACCTCCCAGCACTCCGGACCTGTGCCCTGGGCATCCCACGTCTCCCTGGCCCTGAGGTGGTGTGATGCTGAGTCTTGGGGTACGGAGAGCTGAGGAAGAACAGTCGGGGCAGGGGGGAGAGTGGACAGGGGGCCAGGGATTGGGAAGTAAGATGGGCAGACCCCACCCACTTCAGAGCCCTGGGGATGGCCACCTGGTCCTCAGCGACTCCCTCCACCTGCGCAGCGTCTCAGGGGACAGCCTGGCTTCCACGGCCTCCACCTTGCCCTCATCAGGGAGGATGAAGAGCGTGCTGGCATTGCCGGTGTATTTCAATTCCAGCACGGTGCAGGAGAGCTCCGGGTCCCGGAAGTAAGGGGTGGCCAGGTCTTCCGTTTCCATCATGGGGACGTTCACGGTCTTGGTCTTACTCACGTGGAACTTCGACTTGATTGTGTCATGGGGGTCAAAGGGACTCTGCCAGTGGGCTAAACAGTGTGGGGAGCAAGAGGTCAGAGGCCGGGGTGAGCGGAGGAGCTACTGTGGTTTCCCCAATCTCCCCCGCACCCTCCCGCCCCCCAGGCCGGCTCGCTTCCCTGAACAGGAAAAGGAGAGATTCCGTCCCCAGCCACCTGAGAGTGCCTCTTGGTGACCACACCAGCTTGGCTTGGAAAGATGCCTTGACAGGCCTCTAAGTTGTTGGGGGTGGAAGGTGACCCCACAAACCCAGGCCGGGAAGAGGGTTGGGGTCCTAATGATGCTAGAGGAGAAATCCCTTGGAGATTGGAGATGGGACATGAGGAAGAGAGGGGAGGGTTGGGGTAGGAAAGAGAGTCAGGCCCCATGGGAGGGCTGGATCCGGGGGAGAACAGCGATCAAGGGACTGATGGGTCGTAGGACTTGCTAGTCTGTAAACATACAACCAGCGCCCCGACAGTCCAGCATTCTGCTCTCCTCCCAAAGGACTCCCCAAATGATTTTGGACAGAAGTGGGAGGTAAGAAGATGTGCTCTCCATCTGGTCTGAGAGGTGAGCAGCAGAGAATGCCCATCAGTATGAACAGGCTGGAGGAGCAGAGAGACTTTAGATGACAATTCCAGGACCACTGGTGGCATCTTGGTTGCTGGGGCGCTGCCTTCCCAAAGGCCAAATTTAATAGTCCCCTCAAAACCCAAGGTGGGTCTCAGAGGACACCTGGGTGATGTCTGCTTCTACGGACCATGCACAGTCATCTTTACCAGCTCAGACCTCCTCTTGGATCCCAAGTCCCTGGCTCCCAACCTTTATTCTTCCTTTCTGGACGGAATGGTCTCCACCCCACCTTCCTCTCCTAAAGTGAACCGTGCTGTTCTAGTGTCATGTGGTCTGGAGCCTTGGGGTGTAACTGGTTACACCCCGGGTTGCTAATTACAAGGCTTTAACTCCCTTCCCTGCAGACACACACTGTCTTCCTTTGCAGGTCAATATAAAATATCCACCCTCCACAGAAGGGGCTATGTATAATCCCCCCCCAATTACTAGTTTACTGACTTTCTATTCTCCTACAGGTTTACAGTCTGGGACACCCACTGAGGGGGTTCTCCTCTGTCCTATAGCATCGCTATGAGTTGGAGTTGAGTTTAGTTAATAAAGAGCCCCGGGGGCTTCGTGGGTTCTGCACGAGGCAGCTAATTGAACTGTTGGTGGTTCAAACCCACCAGCTACTCTGTGGGAGAAAGTGGAGGCTATCTGCTCCCGTAAGATTTACAGCCATAGAAATGCTAGGCAGAAGCGCTGTGCTTCCCTGGGGGCGGCGGGGGGCGGGTGTCTGTGAGTGGAAGACTCGATGGGAGTGGGGTTGGTTCTTACTCATGGGCCTGTTGGACCACACGGGGAGAGGGCGACCAGAAGAGGAAGCATTCATACTTGTGGAGCATTGTGTCCTCCTACGCTGACCTACATCAGAGCAGATTGAGCATGCTCCGATGCAGGACTTCCTGAGTCTAAAATCCACAGCCTTGGGAATGACCAGGTCCTGTCACACACAGTGGGCGTGTGTTTGAGAGCCTACTTGGAGCAATGAGCCAATGAGAACTCAGAAGGAGGGGTGGAGGCCAGGTGAGGAGGGGGCGAGAGAAGGACAGATGCCCTTACAGGGTGGACTTGAGCCATCGACGAGCAGGACGCCCCCTCCTACCTGGCTCCCAAGTCATAAGAACCCGAATGACCCACAGAGGAGTCAGGAGAGGAAGGGACGCGAGGGCTGGTTGGGACTCTCCCAGGAGAAGTAGTGGGACAGAGTCCTGGGTGGCGTGAATGGTTAAGGGATCAACCACTAGCTGAAAGGCTGATGACTTGAGCCCACCCAGGGGTACTTCAGAAGAAGGGGAGGCCCCTCTCTCTACTCTCCAATGGTTGCCATCTCGAAAACCCCCTATAGCAGTTCTACTCTGCACATGGGCTCTCCCCGCATTGGAATCTACTCAATGCCCAATGGCAACAGCCTATCTTAGACAACTATGTCCTTCCTGGATTTATGGCGAGATTAAGGAGCCCTGGTGGCATAGTGGTTATGTGTTGGGCTGCGAGTCACAAGGTCAGTGGTTTGAACCCACAGACGAAGCCTTCTACTCCCATAAAGAGTTACAGTCCACCCTGCCCTACAGGGTTTCTATGACTTGAAATCCACCCAGTGGTAGTGAGTGAGGACGGCTAGATTGGTCCTGTGCCCTTCCCCAAGACGCCCGGGGCCCCTGGGGAAAGCAATGTCGGTGGGCGTAGTGCTCTCTTCAGGCTTCAAGTAATCAGTTTGTTCAGTCAGCACAGAAATTACCCCTCTGTTTTAAAATGAAAAGTCTGCTCCCCGGCTACCCCAACCCACCTGTACCTTTAAAGAAGATAGCGTTCACCAGGATGATCATGGTTTCCGGATCCAGGCTACTGATTAGGTCCTGGATTTTGCCGTGGGTTTTCTTCTCCACGTAGTCGTTGATGAGGTTCTTGGCTGCGGCAACGTCAGGGAAGTTGGCTTTGATGGTCTCAGCCCCGTACAGTGCCTTCGCCTCCTCCTGGAAGCCCGCTAGCAGATCCAGTGCCTCGTTTACAAACATGGCGGTGCTCATGCTCAGCTCCAGATGGGCATCGAACTGGTTGGAGACATACAGAAGGTGCTGGAAGGCCTGGTGGATTTCAGCCTCGGAGGTCTCCGTGAGGTTGAACTTCAGGCCATTGAGAATCTCCGTCTGGGTGGTGCCCCGGGCCCCCAGGGAGAGGAAGGCCAAGGCGACAGAGATGCTTATGGGGGAGAAGACGACATTCTTGCCAGGGTTATTCCAGGCTAGCTTCTTGTAAAGGGAGAAGGCAAAGTCGGTGTTGCTGTCGGCAAACCTGAGCTCATCCATACGGGTCTGGTGGTCTCCCTCGGTCTGATTCATCCCACCAAGTGTGCCGTCTGAGTGACACAGGACCATAGGACAGAACCCAGTCACCAAGAGCCCCAGAGCCAGGACAGGCAGCATCCTCGCCATTCTCAACTCTGAAAACAAAGGTCCTTTATGTCACGGCGGCTTGGCCAGAGCCCTGCCCACATGCCCACTACACTCCCTGTGGCCTGGAGTCCCTCCCTGCTCAGCTGCCCCTTCCCTCGTGCATGTGGCCTGCTCCGGGGACACCACTGCTCAGGCCAAGCTGCTACGCTCCGTCCCACCCATGGAGGTAGGTGCTGTGATGGTTGTGATTTCCAGTTTGAGGACCCCTGCCCTAGAGTGTAGTTCTACTTCCACACACTAGGGGTCACACAAATCGGATTGACTCAAAGGCTCAGAGGTTAATAGGGTGTTCTTTCTTGGTGGAGGGGAAAGGAAGGGGCCTTCAGAGTCAATGAAGCCTGTCCCGGGGCCTCTGTGTGGCCTCCTGAGACCAGCATGGTTGCAGCAAGCGATGGAAGCTTCCCAGCTGCCATTTCTGTCTCTGTCAAAGCTGTTGAGTGGCTCAGAAATGATGACGGCCACCTGAGTCACCTCTGTCCATAGGACACTGGGACTGGGTCCCAAGAGCCCCAGAGAGGACTGGTTTCAAAGCCCAGCCCTGCAGTGCGCTGGCCTCTCTACCCGCACCTCCTCTGGCCTCTATCCACCTGGCTTTGAATCCACTGGAGCTGAGGAGCGGATTCCTAGAGTCCTGGCAGTGTTGTGGGTTATGAGTTAGACTGATAATTGCAAGGTCAGCAGTTCAAAACTAGCCAGCTGCTCTGAGGGAGAAAGACGTGATACTCTGCTCCCATCAACAGCCTTGAGAACCACAAGAAAAAGATTCTACTGAGTCCTTTGGGGTTATTACGGGTCAGAATCCATAGCAGTGGGTTTTCGGGTGAGGGGCAGCCTGAGAGGTGTAGAAGGGGCCAGACAAGTCGAAGGGCATGGGAGGAGAGAAGATGGGGAAGGGAGGAGAGAAGAAGGCAGGGTGGGGGAGGAGAATAGAGAGAGAGAGGAAGTCTGGACAGGGGAAGGAAGCCAGCAGGGTCCTTGCAGACAAGCCCAGGGATGGAGGTCCCAGCTGTTGGTTCATGCAGGATTAGACTGCTGTGGAAAGCCACGAGCCAGGAGCATTTTTTCTCCTGATGCAGTGATTTCTGGAATACGGGGCCTTGTCTCTCTGGGTGAATTGGAGCCTCGAAGCAATCTAGCTCCTTTCTCGGTGGCTGAATCTGTCCACCCACCCAGGGAGGCAGGGTCGCCTCCCAGCCCTGCAGGGTGACCCAGGAATCCCAGGGGGTCCGCTTCACTAGTGTGAGTGCAAGGGCTTCTGAGAGCAGCGTCCTGGGCCAGGTCAGCGGGGGCTGCAAGGTTCCCTTCCTCTCCCCCCTTGGGACAGCTGGGCTATACACACAGGAAAGAAGGTGGGGGCAGGGAGAGATTGGGGATGCCCAAGTGGCTGGACAGAGAACACCTTCTCTACCAAGTATTGTCAGAATTAGCAATGACCCCGAGGGCCTGGTGGCACCCCACCCCATGAAGATGCCAACACCCAGGTCCAGAGAGAGGGAGGGTATTAAAGCACACCCAGGATTGAGGGCAAAGCCAAGCTCACAACTACATCTCGCCTCTGGGTCTAGCTCTCCACACACTTCTGCTGACTCCCTGGGGCCCTCACATGGTTCTCAACTCTGCCGTCTAAGGGGAACAAGGCATCTAGCGCCCCTCCAGGTTAAGCATTATGTTTACCTGCCCAGAGAGGAGAGCTGGGAGAAGTCAGGCTTCAAAGGCGCCTGCTGGCGGTGCTGGCTTCCCAGGACTTTGGATCTCCGATCATGATCACGACTGGGGCTGGCTTTTGGTTGCCACAGGATTCCCCACCAAGTAAGCTCCTCCCCTTCTTGGGAAATGGCCGCAGTCAAAGCCAGGCACTTTGTCCTCAGCCTGGAAGTGGTCACATGGTGATTTCTGTAAGGCAACCAAACAAGCCCACTGCCATTCATTTGATTCCAAATCTTAGTCACCCTGCAGGACAGAACGAAATCCTCCCTGGGGGGTACGAGGCCATGCGTTTTTGGGGAGCAAATGCCTCCTCTTCCTCCCTTGGCACGGCTGGCTAAGGCTGCTTGATGGCAGCCAAGCATTCTCATTGTGATGCCAACCTGGCTCCTTGGTTTTGGGTCACCTTTTCTAGTCGACCAGCATACGAAAATCTAGGAAATAGACCAAAAAAAAAAAAAAAGGGACATTGACAAAATACCCTGTTTAGGTTTTGTTGGGTGTGTTGGCTGGTGCATGCATTACCCCTTGAAGAGATGTGAAAACTCAGACGGCTATTGAAAACGACTCCCCCGTGTGGCATCACCCAGGGAAGTTTCCAGCTAACGTGCTGGTCTATGTGTTATTTTAAAAAAATTGTTATTAGAAAGATATGCAACAGCTCAGGTTCAGGTGCTGTCACAGAGTTGCTCGCCACCTATGGCAGCCCCTGTCAGGCAGAGGAGAACTGCCCTGGCGGGTTTCTGACACTTTACATCTTTACAGGAACAGAAAGCCTCATCGTTCTCCCTCAGAGCGGCTGGTGGACTTGAACCAATGACCTGGAGGTGAGCAGCCCAACACGTAAACCCCGTGTGATCAGCACTCATAAAGAGGGAAGGACCCACTATCATCTGGCGAATGGAATCACCACGGTACCCTCTCCTACATTTGGATTTCTCTGAGAGACATGACGTCAGTCTTGTTTCCACCACTGTTTCTTTGTGCATTTACAATGCGCTCCAATCTGGAAAATTAGCATCTTAAAGATCACACATCATCTGTGAAAGTAGCGTATTGATCATTGCAGTGTCTTACCTTCAACAAAAACGTCCCAAGTGCTCTAAGGATGAGGCACTCTAAAACCCTTTGGGAGGGAGGAGACCAAGACTAAGCAGTCCATTCACGGGAGGTCACCTAGCCCGTGCTGATCCACTTAGAATTCAAGACAGGTCAGTCGCCTGCCAGCATGGTGACCGCACCATGACTCAGCGGTCTTTAAGCCTTGCAGGGTGGAACCCGGGGTTCTATGGAGGTGTGCCAGGGGCTCTTAGGGAAACTACGAAGAATCCAGGGGGAACACTTTCCCCTAAAAACCCAGAAAGATCTGAGGAGGCTGAGAGCCAAAGATAGGGAACAGGCACCCCTTGAGGGGAGGTGGACTAGCGGCCAAGAAGTCCCTGGAGGAACAACAGCTCGAGGATGCTTCCAAAGACAGGTGGTGCCTGGGAACCAGAGGGGCGTGATGCTCACGCTCCTGAAGGGCCCTCCCATTCCTCCCGAGATGCAGCACAGGGCAGGGTGGTGGGGAGCCCAGAGACTGACTTCTCCCGTTCTCCCAAGACACGGGGAAGAGGAGCCTTCACACACAGATGGGGATGCAGGAAAATAAGGGGTGGTGGTGTGTTTTTAAATGGACCTGGGTTTGTGGAAACACACACACACACACACACACACACACACACACACACACACACACACACCAGAGAACAGTAACTTTAAAAGACAAACACCTGGAACCATTGACATGGGATCAATCCCAGACACGATTGCCCAGAAATAATCTCTAAATTCAAACTTGAAAGCTAAAGCCTCCCTCAATGTCATCCTTAAAGCAAACGAGGCTATTCTTGTTGTTAGGCCCTGTCTGGTGGGCTCTGGCTCCCAGCAGGCCCAGGGGTCGCAGAACAAAACACTGCCTGCTCTGCCACCGTCCGCACAGTGCTTACTATCTTTGAGCCCGTTGTTGTAGTTGCTGTGTCAATCCATCTTGTTGAGGCTCTCTCTCTCTCTCTCTCTCTCTCTCTCTCTCTCTCTCTCTCTCTCTCTCTCTCTCTCTCCTTGTTTTGCTGGGCCTCTGTTTTTCCAAGCATGCTGTCTTTCCGTAGGGATTGGTCCCTCCTGGTAGCACGCTCAAAGTACTGTGAGACAAAGACTCACCATCTTTGTCACCAAGGAGCACGCTGGCTGTACACTTTCCAACACAAATGTGGTCATTCTTCTAGGGGTGGGGGTGGTGGCTCCCTGGTGTGTTATTTCCTAGACCACTGGCATTCACGTATTCCTTCATTTATCCATTCCGTAAGTATTTACAGAGCCATCTCGTGAGCTGGACAGGGCATTGTCTTCTTGGACACTGGACCGCCAACAGTAAGTGAACCAGCAGTCACCTCCTGGTGACCATCTCGAGACTTGGCAGCAATGTTCTCAGTGGAAAGAAGCGAGTGACAATCTGGGACCCAAAGACCTTGTCTGCAAAGAGCCAGATAACTCCATGTTTTCGGTTTCCAGGACCGCACGCAGACGGTCTTCGGCACACAGGTTTCTTTGTGGCTCGACTCCCCCATCTACCCACCCTTCACAATCCTTTCAACGTGTAAAAAAAAAAGTCATTCATAGCTCTTGAGTTGTACCAAACCAGGCTCAGGGCTCGGTTGGGCCATGGGCCTTGGTTTTCCAACCCCTCGACGAGCCTCTTCAAGAGTTTCTCTTCGAAGCGATCAGATCCTTGTGGAATTATCAAATGACAAATTCTGGCTTTGAGTTATAAAGTCTTTTTGTAGAATTTTTATGTGGAAGGAATCCAAGTGACTTCAGCAAAGAAGCCCGTCGCTCAAGAGGAAATGCCCAGGGCTTCAGGTTGAGTAGAATAGTGACCTCCTTTCATAAGACCCTGGAGGAAGGTACCCCCAAGTCTGCTGCCTTCAAGTTGATTTCCATGCACTGCGACCCTTTATCGGGTTTCCGAGCCTGTGAAGCTTTATGGGAGCCGGTGGTTTCATCCTTCACAGAGGCTAATGGGTTTGAACTGCCAAGATCTTGTCGTGGTGAGCAGCCAATGCTTACCCAACAGCACTGCATGTGAAGTGGGGCTACATCCATCATTCTATCAATCACATTGTTCGATCACTTATGCATTCTCTTGGATCAACTCTCTCTTTGGGATGGGCACAAATGTGAATGTCTTCAACTCCATTGGTGTGATGGTTAAAGTTTATGTCAACTCCACACACCTGGGGGAAGGTAGGGGTGGAGCCAACCTATGCTTCAGGCTACGACCCAATGACACCTCCTTGGGGGCATGGGCTTTTTTTTTTATAAGAGAAAGACCCTGGGCAGAGGCCTCTGGCCCCTCTGCCTTCTGTTGGCTCTAGCTCTTACATCTGGTTCATTGATCTGTTGCCTGCCATTCCCAGGAGCTGTCAGCCAACTGCTGACCTCGGATCCATTCACCTTGGCATCCACCAGTCTGTGGCTCTCCTGCTTCCCCTTGCTTCACAGATACCTGAGTCAAAAGAAGCCTCCAGCTTACAACAGACCTGCAGACTTGAACCAGTCCGGGTTTACCTACTTCCACAGCTGTTGAACAACCATTTCTTGATACAAAGTTCTTTCTATAAATACACACATTCAAGCAGGACTGGCTTTGCTTCTAGAGAACCCACACTCACACCACTGGCGACTGAGCTGTCTCCTAAACGTTTTGGCAGAGGTGAGTGAGCACTCCCAGAATGCATCTGTTTGATGAAACCACCTCCTTGCTATCCTGTCGATGCCCAGAACCCCGTTTTATGCCTGCATTGTGAGTTCTTCCTTGAGTACCACTTGATCTTACGATCCCTTTGGAAACGGTTGACCATCGACTGGGTTTTTTGCAGGTTGTTATTTTTTGGTGCAGTGACTGTGCATTCTTGCCTCCTTTCTCTAACTTTTTGTTGTTGACTGGGTAAAGCGTACAGAGCAAACAGGTTTTTTTTCATCCAACAAAAATGCACACTCTTTTCCGACATTGGTGGAAGCCATCACCACACTGTCGTGTCACTCCTCCCACTTCCTCTCTGCGTTTCCCCTTTCCATTCCTTCTTCTTCCGAACCCTTCCTGCCTTCAGACCTCTGTCCTTGGGCAAATGCTAAGGGCCACGCCCCTCTTTTGATGCTTCCTGCAGCGCTCAAAGTTCAAAGTTTGCCACTTGGCACTCGGATTTCTTTAGTTCTCGCCTGAAGAAATGCCAAGTGCACGCTTCCAGTTCTGGTTTTCTAACTCCAGGTCTTGGCGCTTTTCTTTATTGTCCTTTACTTTGACCTCCTGAGTTGGCTTTTGAACTGCTCTGTTCAGCTGTTCGACTTCATCATTTCTTCCATTTGCTTTCTCCACTCTATGCTTAAGAGCAACCGAAGCGGATGGAGAAGGACGCCATGCATGCAAAAGTTGAGGGGCAGGGAGAGAGAGGAAGACCGCCAGCAGGAGGGACTGACACGGTGGCTGCAACATGGGCTCACACATGGGAGCACTTGTGAAGATGGCCCAGGACTGGGTGGTGTTGTGTTCCGTTGTACGTAGGGGGCTATGGGTCAGAACAGACTCAACAGCACCTAACAAGAACAACAACAGCATGCTTAAGAGCGAGTTTCTGTCTCTCTGAGATCCATTTTAGCCAAATTCCAACATCTGATCAAATGTTTGCAAAGGATTCCAATGTCTTTTTTTGTTTGTTTTTCATTTTTTTGTTTTTTTTTTTACAAACCCTTGTGTCGAGGGCTGACTTTCAATAGATCGCAGCGAGGGAGCTGCTCTGCTACGTATGAAACCCCGACCCAGAAGCAGGTCGTCTACGAATGGTTTAGCACCAGGCTCCCCACGAACGTGCGGTGCGTGACGGGCGAGGGGGCGGCCGCAAGGATTCCAATGTCATCGCATAGGTTCCTACACATATTTGGCTTGTTGTCCTCTTTTCGTGTGTGTGTGTGTGTGTGTGTGAATTTACTCAGCAGCCCCTTGGGAATGAAAAACTTTTGTACTACAGCTGATAACCTGGGTTAAGGGTAGCTATGTGCATTTTCTGGGGGCCTGGTGGTGCAGGGGATTATATGTTGGGTTGCTAACTGCAGGGTCAGCAGTTCAAATCCACCAGCAGTTGCATGAGACAAAGATGAGGCTTTCTATTCCTGTAAAGATATGCAAACCCAAAGACAGGGTAGAGCTGTTCCTGTGGGTTACCGAGGAGACTGTAACTCTTTATGGGAGTTGAAAGTCTCATCTTTCTCCCAAGGAAAGGCTGGCGGTTTTGAACTGCGGACCTTGTGATGAGCAGCCTGGTGGGTAACCACGGTACTTGGAAACCCACAGGGTTTAGATTCTGCCCTATAGGGCAGCTATGAGTCAGAATCAACTTGGTGGCAGGTAGTTTTTTGTTTGGTTCTGCATCTGCTTTTTCACTGCCCCAGGGTTGGATCTTTCCCGTGCCCCCAGGGGGTGGCATTGCCCACTTTGGGAAGCACTGTGTTAAATGGCGGAGCAAGTAGAGCTTGGGAAAAATCCAACCCATCAGCATATGGAAGGTTCTTTCCCACCTCCTGTGCCCTTTCTTTAAAAAGGAAGAAAGCAAGGGATTTCCATCTTTGAAAACGGGAGAGAGCGCGATGAAGTTAGATTGTCAGTCTTGCTCTGGACAGCTGCTGGGGTCGCTGATACCTTCAGGTGTTGGTTCTCCCTGGCTCCATCTCAGGCGGCTGCTTCCTTTATTGAATGGGGTATCAGCAGAGTGGATGCTCATTCCCACTTGTCACTATCCCCACTGCCATTTGACTCTGGATGGCCCGTGTCCTTTTGACTCACATGGATTCCGTTCAACAGCACAAGGGACGGAGGGGGCAGGGTGGTGGTGTACCCGGGTCTTTTAAGGGATAGAACTAGGGCCTCCCAGAGCTTGTTTCTACAGAGCAGGAGTTCAACCCAAGCCTGGGATTAGGAGATGCTCCATCACGGGGACATCAGCATGTGGCTACGTGAGTCTGAAAGGGCTTATGGCCCAGTACCACACTTACAGACTTGAGGTGGATTGGGCTGGGAGGACTCCTTGATACGAAGCACTGTCTTATACAGAGATGAGGGTCACTGGGTTTATTCCTCTAGACCACCCAGCCTCACACAATTCTTACACGCCGACTTCGCCCAAGCGTGTTGAGGAAAATGATTGCGTCCATAGCTGGGCTGGAATTGTCAGCGAAGAGGCCTTCTGGACCCAGATTGGGGTGGACAGTGGAACCCAAGCAAGAGGTGCCTCAGCTCTACAGGGAGCGGAAGATGCCCCATAGCCTTCTCCCTCCAGAGAGCTTTCTCCTGGGGGTGGGGAGATGGAGTGTTGGGGAGGACCTCACTCAGCCAGGCCCAATTTGCCTCAGGCTCTGCCAGATACTTGGTACTTCCTTGGGGGCTTAGGGCCAGTCACCTCACCTTCTCAATCCGACTGCCAAGTGCAGTTCTCACAGTGATGCTTAGGAGGAAGGCATGGGATGCTGGAAAACACTGGAACCCCAGAGGAGGTGCAGCTCTTGTTCCAGGTCACTCCGATGGAAATGGGTGGCATCTACAGACTGGTGTTTGTCCACAGGCTTGCTGGTCCTGAGCAGGGCTTGCCCGGAGCATGGGGGAGATGCTGGCTGCAGTCCCAGAGACGTCTTGGCAGCCTGGCTGGCCCCTACATGAATACGCACCGAAGTCCGAGCAAGGAGCATGGTTTGCATGTTCTTGGGCCATCACTTCCGTCTTATTGTCCTTTTGGGAGGGAGGGGCTCCCGTGGACCCCGTCAGCTTCTACTTCACATTCGATGCTGGTGTGATCTGGAACTTTCTAGTGTAGGAGGCCAGTTTTGCAAAGATATGTGCGTAGACTCTCTGGCACTCTGTCTGAGCCAGGATCCACAAAAGAAACCCAACCAGCCATGTAGCTAGATGGAGAAATTGACTTACATCAAGTGATTGGTTCATGCATTTGTGGGTGCAAGGGAGCCCCAAAGCCATAGACCAGGCAGTAGGCTGGAGACTTCTGCAGCCTTGTGGCCTAAGATGCTCAGGTCAGCAACAGGAAGAAGAGAAAGGAGAGGAGAAGAGAGAGCGAGAGCAAGTCCTACCAAAATATTTATAGTTTGAAGACAGGGCACATCCCAAGGGATGTGCCTCTCAGTTGGCTGAGACCCTGCAGTAGAGGTTAGAAGTGGTCTTGAGAGTTTCTGAGACCATACTGGTCTGGGAATAGAGAGCTTCCTCCTTCTCCGGATGAGTTGGCTGATGGTTTTGAACCACCATCCTTGTGGTTCGCAGCTCAACGCAACCCCATGAAGCCACCAGGACTGTGGTCATAAGTAAGAAAATCTCCGGTCTCCAAAGTGGGCTTTGATGCTGGTTTCCAGCCACATGATCAGGCTCTCCCCCTGTTCAGGTGGACACCAGTGGGGACAGGGGTCATTTCTTAGAGCAGGGCGTCCCCCTCTCCCCTTGAAGAGTCTACAGTCTCAGCTAAGGGCTAGAAGAAGGAGGGGAGAGCCCACCCCAGATCTGCCCTGGACGGTGTTCTCAGCGGGCGTCCTAGGTCAGAACAACTGCCCTTGGAGCTCTCACAGGATTACCTCTGCAGACACACTTGGGTCAGTTCCTCCGTAGGCCACCAGGGGGCCATTGAGCACGCCGGATGCTGTTACCATGGCAGGGGCCCTGTGCTCTGTCCAGCGTCCACTGCACCGCTTGGCCCTGTTCAGACTCTCACCATCTGGGCATCCTTGCTCTAGAGTGAGCCCCTCCCCTCGCCCCCCGACTGGTTTGCCCGTGCAGTCCACTGAGAGGTGTCTGAGAGAGGAGGGGGTACCCCCTTCAGGCCACCACCATGTCCATGTTCCTGGACCCCTGCGTCCCCTCTCTTCACCCAGCCTCCACAGGACCTCCACCCCAAGACTGCATAGCCACTCCTGGTTACCAGTTGCAGGAAATGGCTGGCCACAGAGGTCCCTGGTCCAAGGGAGACCTCACCAGCGTCTGTCCCTGGGCGGATGGATGCTTGTGGGGACAGGTCTTCAGGGCCCTGCTCAGAGCTCCCCTCCTCTGAGGGGCCATCCTGGGGCCCCTGGCCGATGTCTGAGCCCCACAGTGCAAGCTCATTTGTTCCTCTGTCACCTACCATCACCTCTCAGAGGGACTATGTCCCCTAAGCTACGAAGGATGAATGAGTGAGGAAGGGAAGGCCGCAGCACTGGGCAAGTCCTTGGGCCACTGCCTAAGAGACCTTCTTCCTTAGAAGGGACCCTCCCACACAGGAGCACCAGCTGCCTGCCCTGGGGAAGTGGCTGCTGAAGTCATTGTGGATTTCAGAGAAAGGCCAGTAGGTGGCAGCCAAGAGCCTCCTTGCTGTCCCCACCTGGCCCTGCTTAGTGATGGTTTTGATGGCATGGGCCTCACCCTCAAGCTCCCCTTCACACTTGCCTTCTTGCTGTGCCCTCAGCTGGACACTCCCCTTACGGCTCCTGGGGCTCTGTCATGCTGTGATGTCCTTCCCATCTGGGCTATTGGGGTGCCTCCTCCATGAGACCTCCACACCTTCCTTTGTAACCCCAAGCCGACTCCTCGCCTGCTAACCTGGACGTAAATCCTCTCTTCTGTAAAGAAAAGTTGTGATCACACTCTCAAGACTCACTGACCTTGAGCCTATTCTGACTCACAGCGGACCTGCGTGTCTGAGTCTGTAACTCTTTGTGGGAGAAGAAAACCTTGTCTTTCTCCCTCGGGGTGGCTGGTGGTTTCGAATGGCTGAACTTATGATGAGCAACTCAGTGCCTAGGCCACAGTGCCACTACGACTCTTTAGAAGGTGTGTTAGTCTGGGTATTTTAGAGAAACAAATCCACAGCAACTCATGTATAAGAAAGAGTTTTATATAAAGGTTAAATGAGCATCAAGAAGACATCCCAACCCAGTGCTGCCCAAGCCCACAAGTCCAACATTAACCCATATGTCCAACACCAATCCACAAAGTCCCCCTCCATCTCACAAAACAGATACAACGATGCCGACTGCAGGAGGAAAGCTGAGTCAGTGAATGTGTAAGCATCTCAGCATTGTCAGGGGTCTCCACACGGCTGCTCCAGCACCCAGGGCTGTATCGTGGTAGGTCCATGTGGCTTCTCCTTGGGGATGTCTTGCAGGAAGAGAGCCTTGCCAGCTGAAGCTGGAACTGCTAAGGCAGCTTCACCCTGGTGCGACCATCAGAAAGCAAGAGACCCAAGAACTAGAAAGGCAAGACTCACCGAGCTATTTATCCCTCTGCTCTTCAATTAATCCCACCTGTGTTTATCAGTCAGGTTGGCACAATAAACTAACTCAGAGGGATAGTATAGAGTGGTAAAGGTTGTATGGAGAAGTCCCATACACCCTTCAGAAGGAAGCCTGGAGGGAGGAGGAGGGTGTTAAAAACTCCCAGAAGGGCTTCAAAAGTTTAGTGGAAGGCAAGCAAGTTCTATCTCCCCAAAGACGTGGGATGCTTCACAGGTTTGCTACAATGTGCAGAGGGCTGCAGTAACAGGCCAGAGGAGGCCTGGTTCCAGACAGGAGGCAGCCATCCTGTCCCTCCTTCAAGGTCTCAGGCTCCGTTCCTTATCTAAGAAGCCTTGCTTGTCCACATGGTCTTGTCCGCCAACGTTGGCTGAATTAGAACATTCTTAAGTTTCAAAGGGAAAGTTGCTGCAGGAGGAGGATTGACTGGTACAGTTGGGGTCTTCTGCGGAGCCTTAAACAGACCGCATCTCAGACCATGCTTGTAGCCTTGATGAACAGCAGGCTGACTCTACCTCCCTCCCCCTAGTCCATGACTATGCTGAATAAGCCTAAGGGGTTACATGTGCATGGGGAGGGGGCCGTGGTTAGCTGTTGGTGGGGGTAGGGAGAGTGTAACCTGAAGGCCGAGGTTTGGATCTCTGGAAGGAGGGAAGGGGGAGTGCATCCTGGGTCAGAGCCTTGCCCTTCTGCTTTGTGTGTGGCATTCTCAATGAGAGGAGGGCATGAGGTCCCAGAGGCCAGAGAGGGGAGGGAAGGTGGGTTCCTGAGAATACCTGAGAGCGACAAGAGTTGCAGGGACTTGGGGGAGGGAGGGCTATGAAAGCGGGGCCTCTGGGAACAGTCACACCTGTTATCTGATTTCAACCAGGCATCACTCAGAGCCAGCTGTGGGCGAGGGTCCACCTGAGGAAAGGGCAGGTGAGGACCTTGCAGAGGAAGAGTGGATGTTTGTGAGAGTCCCCGAGAGAGCTGGATGGAGGTATCTCCTGATTGCCTTGGAAGAAGCACGGCCAGAGTGCTCCTGAGAGGCAAGAATAGGGAGACTTTATCCTCCGTCCTTTGGACACGTTGTCAGGAGAGACCAGTCCCTGGAGAAGGACGTCACTCATGGTCAAGTAGAGGAGCTACGAAAGAGAGGAAGGCCCCCCAGGAGATGGATGGACACCGGGCGGCAACAATGGACGCAGGCAGAGGAACGACTGTGAGATGACACAGGACCGGGTAGTGTTTGGTTCTGTTGTGCATAAGGGCGGTCGCTGTGGGTTGGGACTGACTCATTGGCAGCTAACAATAGCAACAACAAACTGATCTTCAAAAGGGGGAGCGAGGAGCTGGATGATGTCTCAGGGAACACTCAGGGTGGCTGGGATGACCAAAGTTCCCCGTCATCAGGGTGAAAGAGAACAGATTAAACATTAGCCTGTGTTCAGGGCCCTGTCACTGAACAGCCAGTCACCACCAGCTCACGTCACCATGTCCTGCTCCTCACCCCTGTACTGGGCCCACACTGAAGTCTCCCCGATTTCCACCAATCACTCAACATCATCTTCTCTCAAAGTCCTTTACCCCTTACCCTTACCCATTCCCAAATCCTCTTTGCTCACTGTGCAAAACCTGTTGTTTGGGGTTTAATCATTTCTCCAGAAAGGTATGCTGGTGTTGTAAACCCTAATGCATGACCTTGAACGGAAAGAGGGTCTTTTAAGATGTTGTTCATTAGGTTACTATGAGTAGACTGCCCATTGGGTGACCATGAGTAGACTGTCCATTGAGTTACCATGAGCAGACTGTTCATTGGGTGACCATGAGTAGACTCCAGTTTCTGTAGTAGACTGGCTCTGACTCCTACCTGGCTGGTGTCCTTTTAAAAATGTAGACAGGACATGCAGGGACTGAGGGGGACAGCCATGTGAGGATGGAGGCAGATGCCATGACAAGGAAAAGAAGGCCAAGGATTGGCAGGAGGCACCAGAAGCTTGGGGACAGCTTGGCCCTCTCCCAGAGCCCTCAGAAGGAGCTGCCACAGCTAGCACTGGTCCCAGGCTGCGGACTTCAGCATGGCTGGACAATGAGCATCTGTGTGTTCTTCCAAGCCACCCAGTTGGCGGGGGCTTGTTACATCAGCCCCAGGAAGCTGAGAGACACTCAGTCTTCAAGCCCAGGCCAAGGTCATCTTCTCCATGACACCTTTCCTGACTCCTTCCGAGTTCATTCTCCCTGTCCCTCCCACCCCTACCTCATGGCCTCTGTCTGAGCTGCTCTCACATGTGTTACCTTCAGAAACATGGGACAACTCATTCCAGCCACCTGAAGGGCTAATACCCATTGGGAGTCCAGGGATCACCACGCAAGGAGGCGCCAGCTGATTCCAACTCATGGTGACCCTATGGGTGCCCTCTGCTCCCTCAGGTTGGCAATGGCTGGTTTTTCAGAAGTAGATCACCAGGCCTTTCTTCCGATCCATCTCCAGGTAGACTCCAAGCCCTCACCTTTCACTGTGTAGTTGACACCGGGTTGTAGAAGCCTCAGAAAGCCAGTCCCCCTGGGAGGCACCCCAGGCCCTAGCTCACAGCAGAAGCTGAGGGATTTAGAAAGCACTGGACTTGGCGAGAGGAGCCCTGGTCGCAATGTCATTGGACTGCTAATTGCCAGGTCATTGGTTCAATCCTACCAGCCGACTCAAGGGAGAACGATGAAGCTTATGCACCTATAAAGATGTCCAAAGTCTCATAAACCCTAATAGGGTTGTGACCAGTCACTGTGGGAGTGGGTGGGTGGGTTGGTTAGCTGGTGTCTTTGGACTTGACCGTGGCCCCCGAGTGATATGAATGTGTGGCTATTAACAGCCTTTCCCCCCTCACTCTATAAAATGGGGAGGATAAGGGTGCCTGACTCATAAGAGTATGGGGTGGGGGTGGGCGAAAGTTGAGTCCTGTCGGAAGTGCCTTGGAAGTCAGGCTGATGACCGACACCCCCAAATCTCCCACAGAAATCCCTACGGGGCTCACCTCTATTCTGACACACGCAGCGTCACCAGGAGCCAGAGTGGACACAGCGGCCAAACCCAAACCAAAGCTAATGCACATGCATCTGGTCCAACTCACAGTGACCCCCCAAAGGTGCTAGGTTTCACTCTATTTTTGCAAGGCACGCTTATGCCGCTGAGATGACAGTCTACAGACCGTGTGGTTGTTCTCCGCTGGATAGAATGTTCATGAAGTTGGTCACATTCCCTGCAATAGGTCCGCTCTCCAGCTCTGCCCTGGGCACACTCCACCCGCCCCATGCCCTGTGTCCCGGCATCTGAATTTTCTCCCCTTCCTGCCTTCTCCTCATCATTGCTGTGCCCTTGTGATCTCTTGTCACTGGTCGTCTTAAGGGACGTGTCCTGTCAGGTGTGACCGTTTCTCCTGGGTCTGTCTGCCTTTGGGCTGAAAGGCGGTCTCAGTTCCAGGTCAGAAGGGGGTCTGAGGACCATGGTCTCGGGATCCTCTGACCTCTGTCAGACCAGTGGGTCTGGGCTCTCTTCTGTGCCGCAGTCTGTGTTCTACACTTTCTACCATTTCGACCCTTCGTTGTAATTGCACTCAGAGAGGTCAGTCGTGGAGCTGGGCACCGTCTAGGTCCTCTGGTCTCGGGGAGGGCAAGTGGATTTAACGGGGAGCACCGGGTAGAACCCCCAACGCCTTCTGTGAGGACAACACTGCTAGGTTTTGCAACGTGCTTTATTACTACCACAGACACGAAAGCCCAGAGGGCGGTCACCTGGTGACACTCTGACTCACACAGGCTTCTAGCTCTCCTCCCCCTCCCACCCCGACCAGGCCCAGGAGATGGCAGTTAACCCTCAGGAGGGGGCGATCCTGCCCTGGGTACTTCCGGCTGCTGCCCACTTGCTTTCCCTAGAGAAGAGGGCGCCGGAGTGCACGGAAGCCCAAGGCAGTCGGCAGGACACACCTCAGTCTTTCTACCAGATTCCGGGTTCCTTTCGTCTTGGTGCCTTAAGAACACTTGGGGAGCCCTCTGCCCTTCCCTGGGGAGATGAGGTCCAGAGAGGGTCAATGCTACCCCAGGTCACAAGTTAGCTCCCTGGGGCCTGGAGAGAGGCCCACCTCCATGCCCCCGAGAGCTGATCGCTGGTATTACTGGCAGACAGGAGACCAGATATACTTTCTCGGTCTCTCTCCTCTGTGGGACAAGGCTCCTGCGATGTGGCAGTGACTTGGCCATTGAGGGGCTGGGGCTCTGGGCCTTCCTCCGCTCCCAAGATGCCCTGTGACCTGGAGCGAGTCAGCCATCCTCCCTGGGCCTCGCGGTAAAGGAAAGGATGGGAAGTTCTCCAGGTTCTTAGGGGCCCTGATGTCCCGAGCCTGGATGAGAGGAATCGGTCTGTCTGTGTTACCATTTGTGACTGCTCATTAATCAACTCAACCCGTGGGCATCCCAAGCTGCCAGTGTTCACCACCCCCATACCCCCCTCATGGAAGCCTGCGGTCTTTCAAAAGGAGAGTCCACCTCAGGGGTGGGCCACCTTTCCCAGGAAGAGGATGCTCTTGGTCTTGTTCTCCATGATGAGCACCAGGAAGGGTTTGTTGAACACAACCCTGAGCTTGTGCTCATTCGCCATCCTGAACATGATGACCGTCCCCGTGGCACTGGCCGCCTCCGTGCCTGACTCGGTCACCTCCACCACCGTCTTGTGCACCATCTGCAGGGGAGACACAGGCATCACCGAGCTGCCAGGGACGGGCGATACCCTCATAGTCACTTGCCAACCCCCCCCTCCGCCCCCAAAGCCTTCTGCACCTCTGGACCCAGAGCAGATAGGATGCCCAGCCCCTGAGAGGTGCCCAGCACCAGATGTCACTGAATTCTCATGGGTGACTCTCCAGAGAGAAAGGTGGCTCAGAGAGGTCAAGTAATTTAGGAGTGGCCACACAGCCAGTAAGGAAAACAGCTGGCCCTGGGCCCTCAGGCTTGGTTACTTAGTGCACACTTTCCCCCCTAAGGCACAGGTGTGTGAGTATGATTTCCCCGGGTGCAACATGCAATCTGCTCTTCTTTCTTCAGGGAAAAGAGGAGAGAGAAAGGGAGAGGGAAAGAAAGGGGGAGGGGAAGGAAGGGGGAAGGGGAGGGGGAGAGGGGGAGGGAGAGAGCGAGCAAGAGGGAGAGCAAAGAAGTTTGAAAGCAAAGGCCCAGGACTAACAGCATTGACCAGGGAGGGAAGAGGAGGAGTGGAGGAGGAGGGACGGCCAGGAGCAAAAGGCTCTGGAAGACACCACGCAGGAGCCTCAGGACGGACCTCGGACACCTGCATGTTGGCCTGGTGGCTGAGGGCGCCCAGGTCAGCCTGGGAGGTGAAGATGTCGCTGATACCCAGCTTGGGGAGTACTTTCTCCAGCTGGTAGGAGGTCCCAACGGAGAAGCGGGGAAGGTAGAGCTGCAGGTGCCTGCAAAGAGAAGAGGACATGCCTTCAGATGTTTCCAAAGCCTGGTCCCTTCCTGAGCTCACACCCCTGCCAGCTCCCCTCTCCCACCAAAGGCTCCGCCAGGCACCTGGTCAGTGCCCTCATCTAGGGCGGAGCTCATTCCACCCTGGATTTGGCCTTGAGAATGGTCTTGGAGCGCCCCCCTCCCCCCGTCCCCGGACACTCAGCTTCCCCTCTCCTCCCTGTTCCCTCCAGTTGAACCAGTCTCTGGGCCAGGACTTCCCAGGGTGGCACTGCCCATGGAAACAGCTCCCCAGAGGGTGGAGTTGAGCAGCCTGGGGTCAGGGCGGACCGTGTCACCCAGAGGCACCTCTTTCTCAGCTTCTTCAGCCACTCCTGCAGCGTCAGCTCCTTTAGTCCGTTCTCCACCTGCTCCAAGGAGCCCGCATGGGGGAGGACTAAGAGCGCGGTGGCATTGCCTTGGTAGGGGATGGCCACCACCATGCAGGAGAGCTTGGGGTCCTGGAGGTAATCGTAGAGGGCCTCGTTGCTCATCATGGGCACCTGCACCACCACATCCTCACTCACATGGAAGGCCTTCTTGGTCATCTCGAGGTTAAAGCTCGTCTGCCACAGAGCTGAGGGTTGAGCGGGAGAAGAACGTGTCAGAGGACTTGGCGAGGGGTCACTGCCAGCGGAAAGAGCGTGGAGACAGGCCACCTCCCTTAGAGCATCGCGGTCAGAGGCACCGAGTCCTGAACCCATGTTGGCTGTGGAGGCCAAGCACTTTCTAACGGTGGCGGGGGGTGGGGGGGGGCAGGCCACCCGCTTACATCTTTAACAGGTTTATTTTTATTAATCATTTTATTAGGGGGGGGCTTTTACAAATCTTATTGCAATCCCTCTTTCAATCATATCAAGCACACTTGTACGTATGTTGCCATCAACATTTCCAAAATATTTTCTTTCTACTTGAACCCTCGGTATCAGCTCCTCTCTCCCCACCCTCCTGCGCTCCCCCACCCTTCATCCCTCGTGAAGTCTTGATCCATTATATCAGCAGTATTTCATGTCTTACACCGTCCATTGTCTCCCTTCACCCACATTTCTATTATGTGCCACCCTTGGGAGGTGGGGGGCTATGTATTCAACCTTGCGATGGGGTCCCCCTTAGAACAGTTGTATCAATGTGGACTTCACCTGCCTATAACTCACTGGTTCGAATATATCAATCACTACCAAAATCAGTTTTAGAGTCTTTTCTTCATGTTTGGGCTCATCATCAGCTCCCCGTCCCCTCCCCCTCCCTCCACCCCATCCCCCAGGAGCCCGGGGCATCGTGGTTACTCATTGGGTACCTGAAGACCAGCAGTTCGAAACAACCAACCACTCAGAAGAAACCACCAACCGCTCCTGGGGAAAGGGAGGCTTGCTACTCCCATACAGAGCAACAGTCTCAGGAACCCACAGGGGCGGTTCTGCCCTGTCCTGTGAGTCGTAAGATGACAGGAAGTTTTTCATCTCTACCCTCCCCACTCTACCCCACTGCCCCAGCTTCTCTTTCCATAACCATAAGAAAAGATTCTTCTTAAAAAAAAAAAAAGAAAAGAAACTATTAATTCTAGAAACTATTCTAGAAACTCCCTGCCATTGGGTCAATGCCGGTGCATGGCAACCCCCTGTGGCTTTCTGAGACTATATCTGTTGACAGGAATTGAAAGTCCAGTCTTTCTCTCTTGGAGCCACGGGTGGTTTAGAACCGCCGACCACTCGGATCCACACCCGACATGGAACCACTGCACCCCCGGGGCTACCTGGGATAATTTGCTGTTATTTGGGGTGGGGGCTGGAAATGTGCAATCACCTCCCCGCCCGACCATGTAAATGAATGGCCAGTGCTTCCTGGCTTCAAGCCCTTTCCGCTGGAGAACTTTGTCATAGGAACGCACTGCTCACCCTCATTTTCTTCTCCTCCTCAGCCAGGCCCCTCTGGACAAGGGTGTGGGCGCCTAGCAGGAGCAGCAGATGAGCCCTCTGGCAGGGGTCAGGCTGTTGGCCTGAATCAGAAGTGAGCATTTGCTGGGGGCTGGGGCGGGAGGAGACATCTCAAAGGAAAGGGTGCTTGCCTACAGATGTCTAATCCAACCCAACCCAACAGCCCCTTGGAGACCACGACATTCAACGAAGGTGGGGGGCTGTGCAGTGCTCCCTAAGGCCCCCCAGCCCAGGGTCCCACCCTGGTAAGCGGGCCACACTTGCTTTGGCTCGGTGACCAGGAGGGACTCATTTGGGAACATGTGGAAGCGGCAGTTTCAAGTTCCCCGGGGCTCTTCCCCTGCGGGCCAAGACCACTCCCTTGCACAGTGGTACCAAGAGCTAAGCACTTGAAGCTCACCCAAAGGCCAGAGGTTCTTCTCAACCAGGTGGTGGCTCCTTGAAAGAAAGTCCCGCAGACAGACTGCCGGGGAACCCGGCCTTCACAAACCCCGCAGAGCACAGTTCTATGGGGACGCTCCGGGGGTCACCAGGAGGGACGTCACTGGTCACCAGGCGACGGTATCATCTGGCCTGCACCTGCGGTGGGTTTCCCTGCATCACAGACACCCCCCCTCCTTTGTGGGCAAGGGGGCTTGGTGTGGGCAGATGGAGAGGACCTGGGTTCAGGGCCAGGCACTTACCTCGAAAGAAAACAAAGTTCACTAGGACCAGGACAGTGTCGTGGTCGAGGGCCTTGATCAGGTCCACGATCTTGCCATTGGTTCGGTTGGCCACGTACTCGTTGATCTGCTTTGCGGCCTCCTGGGGGTCCTTGAAGTTGCTGGGGAGAGCAACAGCCTGGTACAATGTCTCCGCATCCCTCAGGAAGGTGTCCTGGATGCCCAGCTTCTGGCTCACGAACAGGGTGTTGCCCAGGAGCAGCTGGCGGCCATCTTGGGGCTGGCTCAGCTGAAGCTGAAGCTGCTGGAAGGCCTTGTGCAGTTTCTCCTCCTCCTGGGGGTCCTGGGGGCTGAGGCCTAGGCATTCCAGGATCTGCGCCTTGGTGCGACCCCGGGCCCCCAGAGCGAGCATGGCCAGGGACATGGAGATGCTGATCGGGGAGAAGAAGATGTTGGAACCAGGCTCAGCTGCAGCCAAGGCCCTATAGAGGTTGAAGGCCAGGTCCCTGTTCCTGGCAGCCACTGGGGCTGCTGTGGAGAGCTCCTTGGCGTTCCTCCTGGACTCACGGTGGCCAAGAGTGGTCATCCCGGAGCTGAGAAGCATCAGGCATAAGATGAGGACGAGCTGCATGGTGGTGGCACTGGGTTTTGGCAGGAAGAGACCGTTCTTGGAGAAGAGAGGAGAGGGAAGGGGCTAGGAGGCTCACAAGCCAGCCAGTGGCGGGCCAAGGACAGGGTCAGGGATATAGGGAGAGGAAGGAGGAGGCAAAGAAGGAGGGTGTGCGGCTTGCTACAGGCCATTGGTCAGTGCTCCAGGCTCCGCCCTGCCACCCCATCCGGTGGGTGTGTACATGTGGGCAGAGGGTTCTCCTATGCTTCACTTTTCCACCACCCCTGAGCTCCCAGGGCCCGCAAAGCGAGTCGCTGTTGGCCACTGTGCCAAAGAGGCTGAGCCTGGCCAGTGCACCCATGCCGTCAGGGAACAGGTTTCAGCAAAGCTTACAGACTAAGACGAAGGAGAGGTCCATCCGGCTGTCCACTTCAAGTCATGGGGATGGGGCAGGATGGGGCAGTTTTCTCATCTCGTTGGCATGGCGATCTGGAGAGTCAGAGGCTGACTCCAGAGCAGCTGGCCACCACACCACACCTGTGTTCATCTCTGGGGCTGGGTGACTCACCCACAGTCCAGCCTCCCTTACGCAGTCTGCAGAGGGGGGAGGGGCAGGTCCAGAGCTTGCGTATCTGCGTCACACCGAACCCTGCGCTGTACCTCCTGCCGGGCTCTCTCTCAGCCCAGCTCCACTTGACAGATGCCCACCCTGAGGTTCCCTCCACCCATCTTGGCCCCTGTCCTGACGCTGGAAGCTCTGCCACCGGTGTGGCAGCAGGTGGACAGGGTCCAGAGGAGTTTCTGGATTAAGACTACGAAGAAAGACCTGGCTATCTGGTTCTGAATATTAGCCGATGGCAACACTGTGGGTCACAGCAGGCGATTGGCTGGGGCCAGCGTGAAAGCCCAGGCAGCATTGTGCTTGTCCAGGTGTCACAGGGCAGCTAAAATGACAGTGGGAGGTTCCATTCTGCCCACCCTGACCCTGAGGTGTACGCTCCCAGCCAGAGCACAGATGGTCTCCTGCCCTCACCACCGCCACCTGCCCTGCTCCAGGTCCCCCACTAGTGTGTCTGAGCCTCCTCTAGGGTCTGTACACTTGCCTTGGTCTCTGCAAGTAATGAGAAACATCGCCCTCCCTCCCACCCTGCTCCTCTCTCTGCGCAGGGCCCTTGGCAGAGAGTTCTCGGAGGATGGACTGCGGAGGTGATGTAATCTCTGCGTCCTCCAAAGTATCATCTTTTCCCTTGGCATGATGTGCTCTTTCGGTGTAACTGTGGCTGCCAGGAACATTCTAGATAGATAGTTCAGCTCCACTGACTGTGCTGTGGGGGACTGAGGCAGACGGGAGGGGAGGGAGGAAAGGAGGAAGGTTCCCCCTTTGTAGATAAACACGGAGCTGCTAGATTCAAAAGAATTCCATAAGGCAGGGCAACTTCCTGCTCCCTGGAGCCCAGAGGCAGCCCCCTAGTTGGGCGAGGGGAGAGAGGTTTGGCTGACTGCCCCCCCTTTGCTCCCCCCACTCCATTCTCCCACCCAGGCAGCTGGCCAGGTGACCTTGAACAAGGCCCCTCTTCAAGTCACGCTTCTTCCTGAGCTCAAAGGCCCTGCTGTGCGTGGTGACCCGCACCGTGCTCCTCCCCCAGGTGAACACCAGACCTACAGAGCTCCTCCCTCCTCCCCTGCTCTTGGGTCTCCCTACGGAGCAGGTGAGGGACCCAGCTCCACGCAAGCTCCCTGGGTGTCGAGTGCAAACCTCAGACCTCCTGCTCCATCTGAATCAACATGCGCCCTGTTTCAATCGGAGCTGCTCTCCATTGAGGTGGATGTGGGTGTCACTGAGTGGTCAAGCCGTTCAGCGCTCAACTGAAACGTGGTTGCTTGGGAACCCACCCTGGAGCCCCTCAGAAGAAAGGCCTGGAGACCTGCTTCCGGAAGGTCACGAATTTGGGCACCTGCCTCTTCCTTTGTCAACCCCCCACCGGCTGCGTCACCCCCCATGTGGACCCCATCGTGATGCTTTGGTTTGATATGTTTAGGCTCCTAGGGCCATTCTCGGAAACCCACGGGGGCATTTGGGCCCAGTCCCGTTAGGGTCGCAATGGGCTGGCATCGACCCGAGGGGCAGTGAGTTGGGGTTTGGGGGCTAGACTCAATATTTGTGAGGACATTTAATCTTCACCCAGAGTAGATGGGGCTCAGCCAAGTTTACGGATGCACATCCTGAGGCTCAGGCCCTGGCGGTGTCGTGGGTACGTGTTGGGACTCGATCTGCATGGTCAGAAATTTGAAACCACCTGCAGCTCCTAGGAGCCAGCCTGGCGGGCAGCTCTGCCCCTGGGGCAACACTCTCTCTGCTCTCCCTCCAGGGAGCTAGAGGTGACTGACCCTGCCTGGGAGCCTGGTGCTAGAACATTTGCCCCACACAGAGAGCCCTGAAGTGAGGATTTCTGCAGAAGAGTCCCAGAGCATGGGTGCCATCCACCAAGGGGCCTGGAGGAGGTGGGGGAAGAATGCCGGGTGCAGGGGGGGGGGTCAGTCTTCCCACCAGGCACCCCAAACTGCTAGCAGATTCCCCAAACTTCAGACAAAGCCAGGCCCAGCCAAGTATCCAAATGTCTGTTCAGTAACTGCCTACCTTCAAATAGGAGGGAAGGCCTGGGGGGGCCTGGGAGAGGGCAAGACCAGGTCACATTTGCCCATGGACAGAGCTGCCTGGAGGAAGGGATGGCAAATACCTCTCCTGATGCCCCTTGAACATCCCGTCCACCTGAGTGGCTGGTCAATTGCTTCCTCCCAAATAGGCCTCAAATCTGCTAGGCACACTCCATCCCTGCAGAAGCCCCTCCATCCCTCGCCTGGGCCCGGGGAAGCGCCACTTCCTGGCTCTAAGCCAGCTCCTTCGGTCATCGTGCTGTGGTCAGAGTCCTCCCTGGGGTCTTTGGGAGAATCGGACTTTGCTAACCCACAAGGGACCCGCTCTGCCTGTCCTTTCTGGCCCTACTCTGACTGACCCTGATCCCACCCCCACCCCCCACTTCATCTCGACCCACCTCTTTTTCTGTCCATCCACAGAGCCCAGCAGACACCCCCCTGGGCCCTAGCATGTCTCCACCTTTGACTGGACACCTGCCCCACCAGCCCCCTTTCTCTCAAAGCCGGCTCCTCCCTCTTGCTCTCTACCCCGGACATGAGCTCATGTCTCCAAAAGTCCTGCCAATCACTGTGACACACGGCCAAGTCTATTTGAGGCCCCTTTCACACTGTCACTGGATGGATTTGAACCACCAGCCTCTGGCTGGCAGCCCAGCGCTTAGTGGTGTGGCACCCAGCTCATTCCCAGCATGAATACAGGTGTGGGACAAGTGCTCAGCTTCTCTCCTGCTAAAGTACGTGGTCAGGGCAGCCAGGACCCTTGTAATGCTCCCTGCCCCTTGGTGGAATGAATGAATGAATCACTGAAAGCCCCTGGTCTCTGCTCTGGAATTTGGCAGTGTGGGCCACTTGCTGGACACTGACCAGCAGCTAAAGAGCCACATGGGGCCTCCTTTGATCATAGCTTGCGGCATGGGGTGCGGCCCAGCCTCCGTTTCTGGTCTGGAGAGAAGGATGCCTTTCCCTCTGATGCTTACATTTCTGCCGGGGGTGGAGGGGGGAGTGAAAAGACCCTCTGATCTGTTTTGACGTTGGGTGCATTCCACCGACTGGGCAGCCCTGGGGCCACCCTGAGGCCTCCTCACCCTAGGGCAGGTGCAGCGTCTAGCATTATTGCTGACATTGGGGGCCAGGACATCGAGCACACACAACTAGAGCCCTTGGTCACTGCGCTCGTTGGTCTCCTAGCAGGATCTCCCGTGCTGTTGACCTTGGGGTCACTTTGGGTCCTGGAGGGGCTGCTGCCTCCACTGCAGGACCTTAGCAGCATCCTTGGCCACTGGGCACAGTAGCACCACGCCCCTGCCCCTCCAAACCCACTGAAGACATTGCCAAGGGCACTCCCAGGGGCCTGGGTACCAGCCCCACCTGCCAGAGAAGCCCTGCCTCCCAGAACCCTCCCAGTCAGGCCAGGGGTCTGTGGAGGGTGAACTATTTCCACCTTACTTTTTAGGAAACTGAGGCCAGGACGGGTGAGTGCCAGGACATGTCCACACAGGTGGAAGAACAAGCCTCCCCGCTTCGTCACGTCCACCAACGCACCCCAAACCAGCCCCCTGCCACTGAGTCGCTGCCGACTCATAGTGACCTGTGCGTGACTATAACTCTTTCTGAGAGTAGAAAGCCATCTTTCTCCTGAGAAGCTATCTGCTGGTGGTTTTGAACTCCCGACCTTCCGGATCACAGTCCAATGGTAACCACTGCGCTGCCAGGGGTGTCACCAAAGCTCTTCCTAAGTCCCTCATCCAGAGTCCTTCCTCTGCTGTTCCCATGTCTGCCACCAGCCCTTGCTAGGGAGCCCCCATCTGCAGTCCAGCCGTCGCACTTACTGTGCCCTGTGGTCAAGCTCAGAGGCAGTGGAGGTGGTATCTGTCTGTCAGGCTCAGAAGAGGACAGAAGGCTGAAGAGGCAGGAGGAGTCTGTGCTCTCTTGCTCAGGCTCCACCCCTCCCCAGGCCCGCCCCTGCCCCTGCACCTTCCTGGAAGCCTTTCAGTCAGCGGGTAGGCTGGGGTCAAAGCTAAGTCAGCCAAAGGTTTCCCAGAGTCACCTGCTCACTGTCCTGCAAGCCACACGCGGCAGCCACAGTCAGCCTGGCACGCCTGGACTACCGGGGAGAGGGCCCACTTTTGAAAACCAGCCATGACTGGGCTCCCCATGTCAGTCTCTGCAGTTCACCCAGGTCCCACAGGCCTCCTGTGTTTCCTGGTCTCCCGGACATTGAAGGGGTCCCAGGTCTCAGAGTGGCTGAGTTGAGGGGTGACTGTCCAGTCCCCTCTATTGCTAGAATTGGAAATGTGTTAGGGATTTCTCAGTGTGACACATCTCGTTAGGGACAGTGTGGGGACTCAGTGCTCAGTTGCCTGACACCCCCAGTCCCCCAGGGATGGGGTTTATTAGGAGAGTTAACAAGTCATCACCAGTCAGGATCAGGAAAGAGGGGGGATACGGTTAGGGGTCCACAGCGGCATCGCTCCTCAATCAGCAGACAAGTCTCTGTCCCTGGTCCTCAGTTTCACAGCCTTGTGGCCCCTTGACCTCTGTCTACCTGGGCTGGGACGCAAACCTCCTGCTCTGTCTCCCAGTCTCATAGCTGTTCCGCTTACTCTGTCCCGTGGTCTTGGGCACCTCTGGTCTTGACCTCCGTCGCTTCAGATAGAGATCTAGAACCTGTCCCTCTGATAGCCCTGGACTTTCTCCCTCGCTGACCTTCCTTGTTGCTACGTGTTATCACATCACCTCTCACCAGAGACGACTTCGTGAATGCAACATTCCCGGCACATCTGAGTCTGTTGTTTTGGGTCTGAGCTCGGCCATCTCGCCCAGAGTCTCCCACCCAACATGCTGTCCTCCTCGGTGATGGCTCAGAAGCAGTGGGCTGGACAGTGCTCTGTTACAAGCCACAGGGTTTGCTTTCCAGAAGTAAATCGCCGGGCTGGTCTTCCTGTTGGATCTCAGTCTGGAAACTGCTAAAACCTCAGATGGCATTTGAAATACTGGAGTCATGGCTTCCAGTATCCCAGCAACTCTCACGCCACCAGGACGTGCAAACGGACGGAGGGTGGGGCATCAGGAAGTCACTTGTTGTCTCCATCACCTCGCAGCAACCCTGTGTACCACAGACCAAAGCACTGCCACGCCCCACCCTCAATGGTCCCACTGAGCACCTTCCTCTTTTCTGTTGACCCTCCATTTTCCTAAGCATGACATCCTTGTCCAGGGATGGGTCCCTCCTGATAACACATCCAAAAGCTGTGATTCAATCTTTCCACCTTCTCTTCCAAGGCATATTCTGGATTTGCTTCATCCAAGTCAGATTGCGTCCCGCTGGTCGTCCGTGCTATTTTTAATATCTGTCACCAACACCATCATTAAAAGTTCTCCAAGCTCCTTCATGCATTGCCCAACTTTTTCATGCACATGTGAATTATTGAAGGTACCCTGGCTTGGGTCAGGTGCGCCTTAGTCCTCAAAGTCATGTGTTTGCTTTTTAATGCTTTTGCATAGGGATCTTTTGCATAGGTTCCTAAACTAGGGTCTGTAGAATGGAAATGGACGTTGTATGCCCAGTGCAGGCTACATACGTACCCCCTCTCCCCATCCAGATGTCTATTACACAGAACCTACAAATGACACACCAGCACTTGCTGATGAAGATGGATGATGGCAACCTTCAACATGGGTGACAACTCACTGAAAAGAAGACCCAAATCCTTACAGCTGGATAGGTATCATGATCCATGAAGACTTCATCTTGGTGGGATCTACCATCATTGGCCATGGAAGCAGCAGTCATGAGATCTCAACATATTATAAGCATGTTGCATGAGACCTCTGGAGAGTATTGAACAGCATGGATGCTACTTTGAGGGCTGAGGTGCACCCGACTCAAGCCACGTTACTTCCAAACACCTCATATCCACGTTTAAGTTGGACATTGAATCAGGAAGACCGAAGAAGAATCAACACATTTGAATGATGATGTTGGCGAAGAATATTGAAAATATCATAGACTTCCAAGAGGATAAACAAATCTGTCTTGGAAGAGGTACAGCCAGAACATTCCTTAGCAGTGAAGAGGTGGGGCTTCGACTTACATGCTTTGGACATGCTCTCAGGAGACCCCCAGTCCTTGGAGGAGGCATCATGCTTGCTAGAGCAGAGGGGCAGTGTGCTAGTTCGGGTACGCTAGAGAAACAAATCCAGAGATACTCATTGTAAGAGCAATTGTATTTTGAGAAAACATCTCAGCCCAGTCCAGATCGAGTCCATAAGTCCTCTATTAGCCCATATGTCTGATACAAGTCCACAAATTCATTTTCAGACTCAAGCAACACATGCAATGATGCTGAGTACAAGAAGATCACAGGCTGGTGGGTGAAAAGTCTTGTGGATCCAGTGGCGGTGGAAGCATCTCAGCGCTGGCACTGGTCTCCACGTGGCTCCTCCAGCTCTCTGAGTATCTCCTCCACAGGAAGGTGAAGCCGAATGAGACAGAGAGGAAGTTCCCAGAATCCTCATGAGAAGGCCACACCCACAAGGAAACCTTATTGGCTCTGAACTGATTCCCACCTCTTCACTCTATTTATCAAGTTGACCTGAAACTATGTAACTACCACAGGGAGCAAGAGAGAGGAAGGCCCTTGATAAGATGGATGGACACAGTGACTGCAACAATGGGCTCAAATCTAAGAACAATTGTGGAGACGGACAGGACCCGGTGGGTGATCTGTTCTGTTGTACACAGGGCTGCTACGAGTCGGAACCACCTCACTCAATGGCACCCCACAGCAGCAACAACACACAATGGGCATTTTGCAGATGTGATTAAGTTTAGGGTCTCGAGATGGGAGGAGTGCCCTAGGTGATCAACTGGGTGGGTCCTAAATAGAATCATGAAGGACTTTACAAAAGGTGGACAGGAAGCCTCCAAGGAGGAAGAAGATAATACAGCAATGGGAGCAGGGAGATGGGATGCAGGATTGGGAGCCCAGGGATGCCGGTGGCCTTTGGAAGCCGAAGGAGGCAAAGGAACAAACTACCCAGCAGAACCCTGGGAGGCACCAGCTCTGCCAACACCTTGGTTCGGTCAAGGAGACCCACTCTAGACTTCTGTCTTCCTCCGGAATGGGCAAGAGCCTAAATGCGTGTTGTTTGAGGCCCCGAGATAGGTGATCTTTTATGAGCACAACCCACATGTGAAATGACCGCTCCCACAGCATCACCGGCTGGGCTCCCCATGAAATGACCTTGGGAAAGCTGAGTTTAATCAAGGTTCTGAGGGACATGCTGAGCCCGAAGTGTGGTGTGCGCATTTGTGCCATGGCTGTCCAACAGAGGAGAGATGTCCTGTGTACTGTTGCCTGAGCTTAGCCTTGAAGAAACTTCTTGGGAGTTTGGGAAATGTCTAAGGAAGCCCGTGGCTTCCCATGGCCACCCACTTAGGACTCTGGAAAGATGGCAATGGACATGGATAAGTCTTGCAGGGAGAAGTTTGGAGAAGGTCTTAGGATAGTGCCTTGGGTGGTGGTAGGGAGAGAGGGGCATCCTGAGGCCACAATATGGTAGCTTCTAATCTAGAGCCCAGTGGAAGTAGAAGAGACACAGTAGGAGCTGTGGGCCTTGGAAGAAGGGCAGAGACACAAATGCTGGCCTGTCAGTGTCGGACCCTCTTTAGAATTCTCATTGCCCTGCCTGGCCCTGGCACTGGGGCTCAGCCTGGCATTAGAGGCTGAAAGACCTTCCAGAGCCTAACGATGCCTCTGTAATACAGGCTGATTCTGCTCCTGTTGTGGCTTCTCCTCCTCCTGTTCTTGCTCCTGCCCAGCACTGGGGTCTTGGCTTGGCTACCAGTGTGGTGAGCAGTCATGCTCATTTTCCCAGGATGGAGGGATTTTCCCAAGACGAAGGACTTTCAGTTCAAACTGGGACGAGTTGGTGACTATATCTACCAGGTCCCTGTCTGACCTGGGCTGGTCTTGCTGCTAAGGAATCCTGGCGGCTCCATTGGACTGCGGATGGCTGAGTCCGCAGTTCCAATTTACCCGGCACTCCATGGGTGAGAGTGGAGACTGTCAGCCCAGAACAGATTGACCATCTTGGACACTCCGTAAGGGTCTCCTTGAACTGGAAATGACTCGCTGCCAGAAGCTCCTTGTCCTGCTCTTGGGAACTCATTCTAGCTTGGCTTCTTCATGTAGGCCTTGGTCTTGGTAAGTCTTCTGTTTGCCCTGTCTTCTCTTCTCAGTCTTCTGGAGGCTGGCAATCCTGGCCCTAAACACTGGCTCAGGTCTCCATGTTGCCCATCACGCTAGACCATACTTGTTACCTGCCTGCCTACCTGCCCAGCTTGATGCAAACTGTTCCTTCCTTCCTTCTTTCTATCCATCCACAAGTCCATCCATGTAGGATCTGGTCTTCTTCCCTCCTTTCCACCCTTCCTTCCATCCCACTTTTCCTCCCTCCTCCCATCCTTCCTTGGCTGGGACCAGGTGATTTTTCCTTGGTGCTCTCAGCAGCACAACGACCAGGGGCTGGCTATCAAGGACCCCCAGCCTGATGGCCTCAAGTTCAAGAATCAGTTGTGACTTTCCTAGACCAATAACACCTTATTTTTTAAACTTCTTTCTTTATTTATATATTTAAATCATTTTATTAGGGGCTCATACAACTCTTATCAAACCCCATACATACATAAATTGTATAAAGTACATTTGTACATTCATTGCCCTCATCATTCTCAAAACTTTTGCTCTCCACCCAAGCCCCTGGCATCAGCTCCTCATTTTTTCCCTCCCTCCCCAATTCCCCCTCCTTCATGAACCTCTGATAATTTATAGATTATTATATTGTCATATCTTGCTCTGTCCCACGTCTCCCTTCTCACACTTTTCTGTTGTATGTCCCCCAGGGAGGAGATCATATGTAGATTCTTGAAATAGGTTCCCCCTTTCCAACCCACCCTCCCCATACCCTCCCAGTATCGCCACTCACACCACTGGTCCTGAGGGGATCATCCACCCTGGCTTCCCTGTGTTTCCCATCTGTACCAGTGTACATCCTCTGGTCCAGTCTGGCTTGCAAGGTAGGAGTTGGATCATGACAGTGGGAGGGGGTAGGGGGAAGGAAGCATTTAGGAACTAGAGGAGAGTTGTATTTTTGATCGTTGCTACGTCGCACCATGACTGTCTCGTCTCCTCCCCAAGACCCTTCTGTAAGGGGATGTCCAGTGGCCTACAAATGGGCTTTGGGTCTCTACTCCGCAATCCCCCACTCATTCACTATGGTAAGATATTTTTGTTCTAATGATGCCTGATCCCTTGACACCTTGTGATTGCACAGGCTGATGTGCTTCTTCCATGTGGGCTTTGTTGCTTCTGAGCTAGATGGCTGCTTGTTTACCTTCAAGCCTTTAAGATCCCAGACGCTATATCTTTTGATAGCCAGGCACCATCAGCTTTCTTCGCCACATTTGCTTATGCACCCATTTGTCTTCAGCGGTCGTATCAGGGAGGTGAGCACAAAATGATATTTTTGTTGTTGTTCTTTGATGCCTGATAACTGATCCCTTCAACACCTCGTGGTCACACAGGCTAGTGTGCTTCTTCCAGGTGGGCTTTGTTGCTTCTGAGCCAGATGGCCGCTTGTTTACCTTCAAGCCTTTAAGACCCCAGATGCAATCTCTTTTGGTAACCGGGCACCATCAGATTTCTTCACCACATTTAGTTGTTCACCTACTTTGTCTTCAGCGGTTGTGTCGGGAAGGTGAGCATCATAGAATGCCAATTTAATAGAAGAAAGTGTTCTTGCATTGAGGGAGTACTTGAGTGGAGGTCCAATGTCCCTCTTGCTACCTTAATACTAACCTTATAAATATATGCACATAGATCTATTTTCCCATCCTCATTATAAATATGTTTGCATATGTACATGTCTTTATCTAGACCTCTATAAATGCCCTTTTCCTTCCAGCTCTTTCCTCTGTTTCCTTTGACTTCCCTCCTGTCCCACTATCATGCTCAGTCCCCACCAGGGTTTCTGTAATTCCTCTTAGTTACATTAACCTTGATCATGCCCAATGAGGCCTCCCAGACCCTCCTCACCACTGATTTGGATCTCTTGTTGTTCCCTTGTCCCTGGGTTTATTAGCACCACTATCTTTCCCCCACCTCCCCATCTCCCATGTCCCCACAGAACTATCGGTCCTGTTGTTTTCTCCTGCAATTGTTCATCTAGCCTATCTTATTTAGACAGACCTGTGGAGATAATAACATGCACAAAAACAAGACAGAGCACAACCAAGCAACAATATACAATAAAACAATGACAAAAACAAAGCAATACAAAACAAAACACAACTGCCGAGACCACTTCCAACCATGGGCCTTGACAAAGTCAGCGCATGGAGGAGGAGCATTCAAGAAGGCTCCACCAAGGAAGGTCTCTTCCATGAACCCTTTGAAATTATTGGCCTGATATCATTATTGATAATTATAGCTGCTCTCTGGTTCTTGATAATTTTGATCGCTTCCCCTTTTAGGAAACAACTGTCAACTGAGGGATATTTCCCAGAAGTTGAGGTTACTCCCCTTCCTATGGCTTTGAGAGATCCATGTCCTGACTGAGTGCAAAGTGTATTGTATAATAACACTAGAAACTGGAAGCCAGACACCCCACCTTAAGGAATTTATATTAGATCTTGAGCAGGCTGAGCTATTGCAACCGAAACCCATGGAAATCTCAGAGGCTCATTTGGAAGCTTTTGTGCAAGACTCTAAAATTTTTTATCATCCTCTTCTTCCCCCTCCCCTCCTTATGTTGGTTACTGCATAGGGGGTAGAATATGGTATCCCCCCCCCCAAAGAGAAATAGAGTTCCTGACCCTAATTTACCTTATACAAGGGCTTATAATAAGAATGGCATAAGAATTGTTAACAAAGAAGGTGTACAAGTTCCTTTTAGTAGTTTAAGTTTTATGGAAAGGTTAGCAAGAGGATGGCCTCTGTGATGTTTGAAGTCCACTGAAGCAAAGCTACCTATTGTGAGGCAACTTATACCTTGGTACAGAAAGACTTTTGGGAGTTTAATTTATGGGAACTTAGTGGAAAAGAAAGAACAATAAATGAAAACTCTAGAGGAACAGCCTAAGAAAGAACAGCCAAAGCCTTTCAAGTAATTTTTGTGATTGATAATGAAATGTATTAATGCTTTATTGATTTCATAGAACAATGCACCATAGTTGGATGAAGTGTGCTCAGTTATTGTTAGGTTTATGTATATCACCCTTGTAGTTGAGAAAGTTTTGGCTTCAACATGTGTGTCGCGCCAGGTCTCGCCAGCAAGAAAAGACGCACCACAACAGGATTCTTCCACAAGCGTTTAATGCGGGTTCGATTTACTGATGCGGAAAAAGACCCCGGAGCCTCAAACTGCTGCTGCTTATATACGCTCTGTGGGGACGTGCTGTGCATTGATTGGTGCGTTCGCCAGAACCCTCGTTATTGATTGGTGAGTTTGTCAGAACCCTCATTTGCATACTCCAGGGTGGAGTTATGACTACGTCATCTCAGCAGCGCGCATGCGCTAAGTGGTTGTTTACCACTTAACTGGGCCACTGCCCTGACTGCCCGGCGCCATCTTGTAATGGCGGCGAGAGCTGTGGCTTCCCACATCTCCTCCTTTCTTATTTATTTTAGGCCTAATCCATCGATCCATCCCGGAGCCTCCAGCAGCTCCAGAAGATCAAGATGGATATAAAGTCCATCGATCCATCCCGGAGCCTCCAGCAGCCCCAGGAGATCAAGATGGATATAAAAACCCAAATCTGGTCACCCTAATGTGTGCAATGAGCAAAGCTCCACATGGTGCAAGGGCTGACCAAGATCCAATTTCTGTCACTCTTCCCAGTGCAATGGGACAATTCCCTTGGGGTGCAAGAGCTGACAACGTATGGGGGTTAATTTTCTTTTAACAAAGAAAGCCAAAGATCATGGGAACCACCGCGCTCAATCGCTAATAACGCCTGCGTGATGATGACTTTGTCACGTTTTTGCTGGGCTTTAAGCTTGCAGAACAACCATAGCAACAACACTCCTCCACAACATACTATTGCAGCAAATGTAAATACCCCCACCCACTCTTTAAAGTAGGAAAAGGCAGTAGAAAGCCAAGAAGTAAAATCTCCAACAGTTATGGGTTTCATTCTTGTGCCATTAAGAGTCGTAATCTGCATCCGGAGTTGTTCTTGAAGTTCTTCCAGTTCAGCTGTCCATTGTCCAGTAAGGTACTGGGATATATTCTTGCTGCTAAAAGAAGACTCATTCAAGAATTTTAAAGGTGTTATGCACAAATTAGGCGTTGAAGAAACACAACTTAATTGTACCATGCTAGTAAGAGTATCCACTTGTTGTTGTAATAGATCAACTCTCTGGTTCACTAACAGTAAACCAGACATTAATCGAGCATCTGTCTTTTGGACTGTAGATAAAGCTTCTGATGTAGATTGCGTAATATTGTTAATGACATTTGCTGCCATTACCTGATTAGACATAGCCAATCCTGCTGTAACCGCTGCCGCAGCTGAAACCATAATGGCTGTGATAATTGCTGCGGTAATGCCAAAATCTCTTTTATTTCTATAAAGTGTAGCAATAGGAAATGCATTGGGATCTGCTTCAACCGGTATGGGAATCATAGTGGGAATTTTTACTATTAAAGCAAATGGCTCAGAGCCATTCCAACATTCAGCAAGCCAACACTGACTGCTAGAGCTATTACATGAAGCTTCCCAAAATGTATCATTTGTGTGACTAATGTTGAATGTTACTAAAAAGAAAAATGGGGGCTGGACACAAACAGGTGATGGCTTAAATTGTACCCTTGATATATTAACCATAGTTTTTACACTCAACCTCTTTGTAGTGGTATTGTATACGCCGGTGACATTGTACAAAGTATCATTAATTCCAAACATTTTTGCAAAAGGAGTTACTATCGTAGATGCTCCACGTTGATTATATAATATCCATTCATACCATGGCCAAGTATTATCAGGACCAGTGGTATTAGTATTACTATTCCATTTTGCTTTACCTAAAGCGGGAGTCATATCAAAACCTGGTATAATAGGTTTGTTCCGATAATTTGGAGACTGACATTGAGTAAAAGGAGGAGGAAAACCTTTTTCAGGTGAGCAACTAGGTAATATGGTACGTCTGGTTACATTAGGTGGCGCTACTGATTTATTAATCGGCCCAGATGGTCTGGATCCTTCACGAATCATCATAAGTGCTGTAATGTTTACTTCTGTTTTAACCTGAACATTCCCACCCCCTTCTGTTACACCTTGTGTAACCTTTGTAAGGGTAGATATAATATTGTTAAATGCAGAATCTCTAGAAGGATCCACCCAATTGACTAAAGACCCATTTCTTACATATATACAGGGTGCTTGAGTATTGATGGTTGTAAAACACAAAATATATGCCAGTGTAAAATTACTAGCATTATATGCCTTAGGAAGCTCCCCTCTAGGTGTAATACATGGTATCCCCAAGTCACATTGTGTTGAAAAAAATAAAGGTAATATTGACGCATTTGAGTGTATGGGGATAGACACAGGCCAAGTTTTAGCTATGGCCCATAAAGAGACTCCTTTAACTATTGGGGTCCATATTACCATCAGTATCAGCAACGATGTTAGGTTGATTCCCGTCTTCTTCATTCTTCCTATCTTCATGGTCATCCACCTTCTTAATTACTCTCACCAGTCTTTCTGGCACCCATATGGGATTCTCTTCTTCCTGTGGAAAAACACAAATTGCTCCCCTGGATCTGATTAATATGGGATCCGGGCCATACCATTTATTATCTAATACATTTTTCCATCGGGCCATTTCCTTTGGTGGCTTTGGCCATTGCCCGTGCCTGTCTGCAGCTGATTGGCCTTTCTCATCCAAATTAAAAAAATTTAGGGTGAAAAGAGTTAAAGATAAGGCCATTCTAGGGGTAGTGACCGTCACGGCCTCTATTCCCCCTTTTTGTTTTAATAAATATTGTTTTAAAGTACGATGACACCGTTCCACAATTCCTTGCCCTTGGGGATTGTACGGTAAGCCCGTGAAGTGTTTCACTTGCATTTGTAAGCAAAACTGTCGGAACTTAATGGAAGTGTATGCAGGCCCATTATCCGTTTTTAATATGGTGGGCTTGCCCCATGCACTCCAGGCTTCTAAGCAGTGTTGAATTACTTGGCTGGATTTTTCCCGTTAGGGGTGTTGCATGTACAATGCCAGAACTGGTGTCCACTGACACATGCACGTACTGCAACTTTCCAAAAGCAGATATGTGGGTAACGTCCATTTGCCAGATGTCAAGAGGACGGACGCCTCGAGGGTTTACCCCGACCAAGGGTTTGGAAATAAATTCTGCACACTTGGCACACTGCAACACAATAGTGCGAGCCTCTGCGCGAGTAATTGGAAACTTAATGCGTAGGGTGGCAGCAGGCACATGATACAGCTCATGAAAGTCTTTAGCAAGTTCAAAATGGGATTTAGTTAACGCAGGGAAAGCTCTTGTAGCTTGATCAGCCAAAGCATTACCTTTTACCATAGGTCCCGGGAGCAAGCTATGAGCACGTATATGCTGAATATAAAATGGATGTTTTCGCTGTAAAATACATTTTTTAATTTGAGACAAGATGTCTGCTACCTTGCTGGATTGCTTAATGTAGCCAGCAATTTCCAGCTTAGATACCGCATTGACTAGGTAATGGGAGTCAGATATGATGTTAATTGGTTCCGTGAATTTCTTAAAAACTTCTAAGACCACCAAACATTCTACTAATTGAGGTGCATTAGCTAAAAATTGTAATGTAGACACTTGATCGTTTATTACATAACATCCTTTGCCTGTTTTAGAGCCATCTGTATAAATGTCCAAAGCTTCCTTAATGGGGTTGTTAACAGTGACACGGGGAAAAATTACTGGATGAGCAGTCACAAACTGCAACAAGGAATGTTTAGGATAATGGTTGTCTATTAGTCCATTAAAACTGCATTTAAAAATTGCCCACTCATCTGTAGTGGCACACAGTGTAGCAACTTGCTCACTAGTATATGGGATAATGACGCTGCTAGGTTCTCTTCCAAAATGCATAATAGCTGTTTTAACACCCTTTAGGGCCATTGTGGCTACCATAGAAGGGTAGTGTTCAATCGTTTTGGAAGGTGAGGAGTGGGCATGGATCCACAACAAAGGTCCAGTCTGCCACAAGACCACAGTAGGTGCGCAGGCAGTTTTTAAAATGCACAGTTGAAAAGGAGATTTTATGTCTATTCTATCTAACTGCGCTTCAGAAATGGCCTTTTCAACCTGTTCCAATGCTTTCTGGGCTTGAGGAGTGATTTCTCGAGGAGAAGTAATATGGCTTTCTCCCTCTAAGATATTAAACAATGGCTTAAGGTCAGCAGTGGATATCTTTAAATATGGGTGGAGCCAACTGATATCTCCTAGCAACTTTTGAAAATCATTTAATGTCTTTAACTGATCCTTTCATATAGTCAATTTTTGAGGCGTTATGTGACATGGGCTTATTGTGGCTCCTAAAAACTGTCCAATTGAAGATTGTTGGACCTTATCTGGTGCTATGGCTAACTGATGGGATTCTAATTCCTTAACTACCTCGCTATATCCCTGCTGCACATCTGGCTCCTCTTCTCCAGTTATTAATATATCATCCATGTAATGGTAGATTTTTAACTGACCAAATTTTTCTCTAACAGGTGCTAGGGCGTGATAATTGTTCTACATTCTTTAGTACATTGCTCAAAAACTAATTGCTCAATGAGAGGCATAGCTGTGTCCTGATCTCCAAAGATTTTTCCTGCCGCTTCCAACATACGTGCTACAAAATCTGAAAAAGGTTCAGTAGGTCCCTGTACAATTTTTGTTAAGTTGCCCCTAACCTCTCCTTTATTAGGTAAAGTTCTCCATGCCTTGCTTGCAGCAGAATTTATTTGCTGATATACTTGCAATGGATATGCTGTCTGATTATTAACCCATCTTCCTTGGCCTGTAAGCATTTCAAAATCCCATGTTGGCTGCCCTGCTGCAGCATTTTCCCTAGCCTGAGCTGTTAATAAATCCTGCCATAAAGACTTCCATTCCAAGTATTGTCCCGTAGTCAATACTGCTTTTGTTACAAATGTCCAATCGGCAGGAGTCATAGCATGACCTGTAAGCCTTTCAATTAAAGATTGAGTATAATTTGCACTTACCCCATAAGCTCTTACAGCTTCAGCTAAGTCTTTAACTTGCTTGTGTTCTACGGGTGTATGATAACGAGCATTATTCTGATCCTCAAATACTGGATACATTTGTTGAATTGCTCTACGGGTATTGGGTGGACAAAAGGAACAGCCACACCCTTTTTGCTTTTCTTCCTTATAAGGAGGTGGTGCCGATGGGCTCACAGCTGTCTGCTGTAAAGCACTATACTGCCCTCTTTCGGCTGCTTGTAATGCGTCATACCGACCCTCCTCATAACGAGCAGCTGCCTCCTCTAACTGCTCCTCCTCCTCCTCAGATAACTCCAACAGTTCCAGTTCTCGCCACGGATATAAAGGCTCCGAATGGCGGGTACGGTTCTTCTTTGGCTGATCAGCTTCCTCCCCTAATTCTACCTGCGCAGTTTCTTCTGTTTTGGCATGCCTTTCCCGAGTCTCCTTAGACTCGTCCCGTTCTGTTTCTGACATGCTTTCCTGAACATCCTCCAAAGCCTGTTGTCCCTGTTGTAACGGCTGTCTACACTCTTTATCCTCAATACATGCTTTTATTAACTTCCAGATGGATCTAGTTCCCGATTTCAATTGCCCTTCTTTTGCCGCTCGGTCTACATCCCATCCCAATTTGTCCCAGCTCGCTAGAGTTAGAGAACCTGTAGATACAAACCACGGTGCTATCTCATCCACATTTTTTACAAACTTACGCAGCGTCGGCTCTGAAATTTTCAATCCTCTCTTCCTTAATAAAGCATCAAGCGCTGTAACCATGGTCTTTATTGCTGCGTTCCCCATATTCCCTTATGTATACAAGGATTTAACACACAGGTTCACACGGGTTTATTTACACCCGATTTATGTGCAAAATAAGAAGCGGCAGGCTGTCCGCCGTTGAAACCGAAAGCGGAAGTATTAGAGCGCATACAACAGTTCGCGGCTTTAGCAATCGTTCAGGCTCATGTCTCTCAGAACTTATACAACCCATGCCGTGTGGTTCTGAATCCTCCCTGGTAACAGGGGGTCTCCGCTCGTGCCTAAGGTGATCATAAATTCCCGGGTTCTCGGCACCACTTGTGTCGCGCCAGGTCTCGCCAGCAAGAAAAGACGCACCACAACAGGATTCTTCCACAAGCGTTTAATGCGGGTTCGATTTACTGATGCGGAAAAAGACCCCGAAGCCTCAAACTGCCGCTGCTTATATACGCTCTGTGGGGACGTGCAGTGCATTGATTGGTGCGTTCGCCAGAACCCTCGTTATTGATTGGTGAGTTTGTCAGAACCCTCGTTTGCATACTCCAGGGTGGAGTTATGACTACGTCATCTCAGCAGCGCGCATGCGCTAAGTGGTTGTTTACCACTTAACTGGGCCACTGCCCTGACTGCCCGGCGCCATCTTGTAATGGCGGCGAGAGCTGTGGCTTCCCACATCTCGCGAGAGCTGCGGCTTCCCACAAACATGTACTAAATTTTAACCAAGAATCATGATGTGATTTATGTAACTTGTCATGGTCTTGTGGCTTGAGAATTTCCTGCTGTGTTACCTCAGGCCATAAACTTTAAGCCAAGATAAAGAATATATAAGTTGAAGCTTTGCATGAGTAAAATTGGAGCAGTCACCCGCAACCTTTGAGTCATGTAGTTTCTGTCTCCCACTCGCTGACGCCGTGACCCACCTTGAGGGACCCCCGGACCTTGCTGCAGCTGGACTGCAACACACAACAAGAAAGAAAAGCTTGTAGTTAGTTCCAGGATTGTTTGTGGGCCTTTAGGAGTGTTTTCCAGTTCAGTCTGTTGGGGCAACATGCCCTGGCCCCAAAGTACACCTTCAGCATTCCCCGGGGACCTCACCGCTCCATTCCCTTGCTGTTCTGTTGCACCCCCATAATGTTTTGCCTTGGTGTGGCAGGATCAGATTGGGTGCAATTCCCTCAGTGTGTCTCTGGTGTCACCTGTAGGGCTATGGGTCAGTGAGGGACGTCATGTCTCATAGTGGGGCCGGCCAAGTGGTCCTCTCTGTCGACTTGGCTGTTCTAATTGGGATCATCGACCTCCTGGCCTGGTGGGCCAGGATGTGCTCCACTTTCTCCTCCTCCCCCTTCATCTGCTCCTGTGTGCTCCAATCAGATATGTCCCTCTTCCGGAGCTGTAGATTCAGTGCCGTCCTTTGAAATAAATTCTTCTGAAGGGAGAGGCAGATGTAGTTGTAGTTGGGGTTGGTTCCCTACTCCACACCAGCATGCTGCATTCACATCTTGGAGCATTGGGTTGAAGTCTGGTCCCTCTTGTCCTGTGGAGACACAAACAATACCCTCCCCTTGGGTGGGTTAGTGCCCTGTGCCCCCACTACCCTTTTCTTTATTATTATTTTTTTTTCCTTCGACCACCTCCTTTTTAGTTGTCTACCATGTATTTGGTCTGGTCCCTCACCCCAGGAATGTTTGTATACTGTAACTTTTCCCCCATACTCCTTTTGCTTTTTTTTTTTTTTTAAGCTAACCTCAGCAGCCTTTCAAGTCTTTCTATATTTAAGTCAATGCTATCTTGAAGTCTGTTTTCTCTTTTTTGCCCCCAGGGTGAGGTTGTTCTATGTGGTGGTCTCTTATTTATGCTTGGTGAGTGTTGTTCTTCTGCCCATACTGGGTTGGGAAGGATCTTTTGTAGGGCTGAGTTTCTTCTAACATATTCTTTGAGTTTTTCCTTGTCTGGGAAGATTCTTACTTCCCCATCTATCTTGATTGATAATTTGGCTGGGTAGAGTATTCTTGGGTTTGCATTGTGTTCCTTCAATTTTTTGAATATGTTACTCCACTCTCTCCTCTTCTTCATAGTTTCTGCTGATAGGTCTGAGCATATTCTAATTTGGGAACCTTTATATGTGATTGCTTGTTTTTCCCTAGCTGCTCTCATGATTTTCTCCTTTTCCTCAAAGTTGGATAATTTAACTATTATGTGCCTTGGTGACTTCTTCTTGGGATTCAGTCTAGCTGTTGTTCTTTCAGCCTCCTGAATGGTTGCCTGGTTTTCATTCACTAAGCTGGGGAAGCTTTCCTCCAAGAATTCTCTCACTATTGTTACAGATGACTTCTTTGTTGTGACTTCCTTCGGTAAGCCAATAATTCTAATGTTGTTCCGCTTCATAGCATCAGACATACCTCTTAAGTTTTCTTCAGCTTCTCTGATGATCTTATCAGATTTTTGTTCGTGTTTGTTAAAGTCTGCTTGACTGTCCTCCAAGTCACTGATGCGGTTCTCTGATTCCCCGAGTCACTTCTCGAGGTCCGTGAGTCTGCTACTGGTTTTTGTTATCTCCTCCCTAAGCTCCTGTATTTCTCTTTGATTTATGGCTTTTTACCTCTTCTATTATTTCATCCTTTTCCTGTATTGTTTCCCTCATATCCTCTATGACTCCAAGTAGCATTCTGAAAATGTTTTTCTGTGGCAGCTCAATGTTTGCTTCCTCTATGCATGTCATTATGTTCAGGTCATCTTCTGGCATTGCCTTTTGTTTCTCCAGTTTTCTTGTTGAGGTCCTTGGGGCTGATGGCTGTTTGCATTGTGTTGTTTTAGATGTTCCTGGGACTCGAAGAGCACTGGCTCTCTCTGGGAGACTTGTAGGAGTGCTTCTTTGAACTGCCTATAGCTTCTTTCACTGTGGAATTAACTTACCACTTTATCCTACTGTGGCTTCCCTCTCAGGGGAGTGACCCAGAAGGGTTGCCTGCTTTGGTGTTGTGGAAGTTGGGTAGAGGTTCTTGGCACAGCTTTGAGGAGTGTTGGCCGAGCTACCTTATGCCCCCGGCACACAGGCAGGAATTTCCCCAGTAAGAAGTTGAGCAGAATATCTACACAGGGTGGAGCTCACCCAGCTGGGTGTGGCGCAGGTGCAAATGCCCTAGGCTAAGGGGAATGGTCTGGAGGTTAGCAGTAGTGTGTGAGAGACCAAGAAAGAGGCAAAGAGGAGAAAAAAAGTTAAAAAGCAAGCCAGATGAGCCTGTTGGGGTTGGGGGAGTGGGGATATAGTGAAGAGATGGAAACAAAGCAACAATGTAGCTGAGTCTCGATCCGCCAGTGGAGCTGCAAGGGTTTAGTCCCTGCTCTGTGGATGCAGCGGCAAGCTGTGGCTGTGTTGAGAAAAGGCCCCTGCGCAGCCCTCCAAGGCCGAGGGGTGGGGGACAGAGAGGAGATGCAAGGGTCTAGTCCCTGCCCCAAGGTGGGTGGTGACAAACTGTGGCTGTGTTGAGACCTAGCAGCCCTACCGGCTCCAGATGGTCCTGGCTTTGGCAGAGACAGTGGTGGGGTCAAGGTCAAACCCCAGCCGGCCTCCACTGAGGTAAGCCAAAAGCCCCCAGCCCCTCAAAACCCCGTGGGTCTGTGCCTACTTATCTTTATGATGCTCCCCCTGCATTCCAGCAGTGTTGAATTTCCCTCTATGGTCCTGGGGGAGGAACAGTTTGGAGAGGAAGGTGAACATGGTCCGTGAGATAGTTAAAGTTTATTGTGCCAACCTGGCCGATAAACACATGTGGGGTTAATTGAAGGGCAGAGATATAAATGGCTCAGTGAGCCTCGCCTTTCTAGTTCTCGAGTCTCTGATAGTTGGACCAGGGTGTAGCTGCTTCAGCCAGTTCCCTGCTTTAGCTGGCAAGGCTCACTTCCTGCAAGGCATCCCTGAGGAGAAGCCACATGGACCTACCCTGATGCAGCCCTGGGTGCTGGAGCAGCCGTGTAGAGACCCCTGTCAGTGCTGAGATGCTTACACACTCACTGATAAAGCTTTCCTCTTGTAGTTGGCATCATTGTGTGTGTTTTTTGAGATGGAGGAGGACTTTGTGGCTTGGTGTCGGACATATGGGCTAAATGTTGGACTTGTGGGCTTGGGCAGCACTGGGTTGGGATGTTTTCTTATCCTTTATATAAAAATACATGAGTTTCTGTGGGTTTGTTTTTCTAAAGTACCACACTAACCCAGTGCCTAACTCGACAAAGTCACCGGTGTCACTGTATGCCATTCATAGAAGCTGTCGCACTGTGTGTGGTCTACTTGTACATTTTCCAAAATGGGGGGGTTGAGAAAGAGAGAGGTCCCCAATGGAAAGCCTTACCCCGAGGAGGGGTGGCTTTACCTCCTTGACGCACCACATCTTTTCTAACAGTGGTGAGCAGAAACTCCCCCAAATGGAGCCTCTGACCGCTCCAACTGCCCTTGCCTTTACCATTCTCCCTCCCCTCGCCTGCTCAGCTCCTCCGGCCCATTCCTCAGCCACCTGAAGTGTAGCCCCTGTTCTACTGGACGTAGTTGTGACCATCCATAACATGAGCGAACACAGATAGTGTTTGCCGAGGAGCCCTTGCTACTGGTTGGACTGTAACCACAACGTCAGCAGTTGGAATCTGCCAGCCGCTCCAGGGGAGAAAGATGAGGTCTGTGAAGATGGATAGCCTTGGAAACTCATCGTGTCTCATAAGTCCCTGTGGACCAGAATCGACTCCATGGCAGTTGTTTGTTTGGGGATGGTTGGGAGCCAACAATTCAGGAGCTCTTTAGGGATGATGCCGTTGATCCTCTCCATGGGCTCACAGGTGAGGTATTATCATCTGATCGCAGGTGGAGAAACCAGACGCACGAAGGAGACCTACACCCCACCCGTGGACAAGGAGGTGGCCCACACCCCACCCCTGGACGTTTGAGTCTATACTCAAAGCCAAGGGTACAGAGGTGGTTCTGTGTAGGATCCCGCCTCCCAGGCGGGAGTGCTCCGCTGGATTCCTGGCCAATGCTCTTCATCAAAGCCGCCCTCATAGGCCTGCATGTTGCTGTGATGCTGAGCCGATTCGAGCAGCTCTCAGATGACAATGGACTAGCAAGAAAATCCCTGGAGACGAACTGCTGGACAGGTTTCCAGTGAAGACTCAGGGGATGGCCATGGTCCCAGTGCCACCCAACCGGGGCATGGCACAGGCCAAAGCAGGGCTTCTTCCTATGGTACGTGGATCCCCCTAAGTCAGGGACCCACTAGACAGAAGCTGACGGCAATAAGATTCAACCCAGAGCGTCTTGCTCCAAAGCTCAGGATATGTCCTCGGTGCTCTGTGATCTCCTGGTCAAGCCTAGACGGCACTGGGCCCCTGCAGGGGCTGAGGTGGTAGAAGATCTGTCCCTTCTCCTGGCTCCCCTCTTGTCTTCCCAGGAAGTCAGGGACAGACGTGACTCCTCCCTCCCTCATGCCCTCCGCCAGGTCAGCAGTGCTCACTCTGGGAGACCCTGGCGGTGGTCTCCCTCTTCTCTGTTGCTCCTGGTGCCCTGAGCTCCCTGCCGAAGGTGAGACCAACCTCACAGGTGAGGACAGTGAAGCCTAGGGAGGGAACGTGAGTTGACCCAGGTGTTACTGCTTGTTGGGAGGCTGGGACCCATCTTCTTGGGCCATCAGGTGCAGCTTCCTATACTTGGGAGAAGATCCCTAGGCCTTTGGCCTTCTGTCATCAGGCCGGGTCGTAGTGACTGGCAGCTGCAGTGACCTAGAAGTCGTGCACTGGGGTTTCCAATACCAGCAGGGACACCCGTGATGGGCAGGCTTCGGCAGAGCTTTCAGCCAATGAGGACAGAGTAGGCAGAAAGGCCAGCCATTCCCCACAGAAAACTTTCTGGATAACTGAGTATGTTCTGGGACTTTGGCTCCCTTGCTTGGGGTGCATCAATCAGAGGGGCGCCATGCTGTTGAAGGGCATCATGCTTGGTAAAATGGAGGGCCAGTATAGGTGAGGGACCTCCCCATGGGATGGGATGACAGAAGGGCCGCCATGGGCCCAAACATACCACCAATGGTGAAAACGGTGCAGGACTGGGAAAAATGTCACCTTAAGGTGGGGCCAATGTTGCAGCAACTGACACCAATTCCAGTTACAGCCCAGGTTGTGACTCTTTGTTGGAAGAATGAATGATGAATGAGCACATGGATTTGCTCACAATACATTTCTCCGCACCATTCTTACTGAAGACTTGCAAACACAACCCTTTCCACTGGACTCTGAGTCCTCGTCACTGCCCCTTGTGTCCCTCCAGTAACCCCTCTGCCCGCTCATTGCAAAGCACACAAGACTTTTCTCTACCAGCTGGCTGGTAGCTCCAGAAATCACACTGAAGATGGCGATCAATCTTCAAGGAGCAGGCCTTCCCAATAGCATGTACCAAGGTTCCCGCAGAGGAGAGAGCCCCCAGTGAATGGTGGGGTGCAAGGAGGTGGGCGCCTGGCTCAGGAGCGGCACTGGGAAGACAAGATTTCCCTCCCTCCCTCTCTCTTCATCTCTCCCTTTCCTTAACGTTGCAGAAGAGCATGTTGAACTCGGAGCAGCGGAGTTAAGCATTAGCCCAGGGCTGCGTCGGGAATGGATGAAGCAAACTGGGGTGGTTACATAATTGGGAGTCAACTTGAGATGATTAAGATGGGAGAGGTGGAGTTTAGCCTGTCAATCAGGTCACAACTTGATGACCTCACTTGGAGGTGCAACAGAGATAAGGAGCTCCCTGGAGGCTGGATACACTCACTCCCTGTGAGACATTCCTGTGGACAAGCCTCATGGAGCTACGCTGATGGAGCCAGAGCCCTGGAACTGGAGGAGCCATGTGGAGACCCACACCAGCGCTGAGATCCTTCTGCCACCACTGGATCCACAAGACTTTCTACCCGCTGGCCTGTGATCATCCTGCATTCAGCATTATTACATGGCTATGTGAGTCTAAAGAGGAATTTATGGACCAGTATTGGACATATGGGCTGATATTGGACTTATGGACTTGATCTGGACTGGGCTGGGATGTTTTGCAATATACAATGGCTCTTTTATATAAAACTCTTTCTTATATACATCTGAGTGTCTCTGGATTTGTTTCTCTAATCCCCCCAGACTAACACAAACCCAGTAGTGTGTGACCCGGCTCAGGCACCACAGTTCTTACCTATCTCCTCAGCAAACACCTGGGGGCTGTGCCCTGTCCCTGCCCCCAGCAGGGACCTGCCTCCCTCAGCACATATGGTGGGGTTGGGGGGCTCAAACCGGCAGCCTTTAGGTTGGCAAACCAAAAACCAAACTCACTGCCATCAAGTTGATGCCGACTCATGGTGACACTATAGGAGAGGGGAAAACTTCCCCTGGGCATTTCCTAGATTGTAACTGTTTCTCCTGAGCAGTGACTGGTGGTTTCGAACTGCTGACCTAGCAGATCACATAGCGTGACTCATGTGCAAACCCTTTATTCCACCCAGGGAGCTGAGAGGGGGCACAGACAGGGGCAGCAAAGACCACCAGTGGACTGTGCCGGACACCAGGCTGCCTTTGAGAGGAGGAGTCAGTGTGTGAGTATGCTAAAAATCAGGTTCTCCTCGGTGTTTCAGGGTGAGGGATAATAGGAGCCAGGTCTTGGAGGTGGGACACCGGGGGGCACCCTGGAAGAACAGGAGACTTTGTGTGGCTGGTATCCATGGATGCTGTCGTTAGGTAAGTCAATATGGCTCATATTCTCTGTGGCCCTGAGCACAAGCAGAGTGATACACTGCCTGGCCCAGAGCCATCCTTGGGATATGTTTGAGCCCTTTGAGGCAACCACTGTGTCCATTTGTGGATACATTCACAGTCTGGTCTGACTCACAGTGACCCTAGAGGGATGAGTGGATCTGTCCCTGTGGGTTTCTGAGACTGTAACTCTTTACGGGAGTTGGATTGGGCAGGCTGTCCCATCCTGAACTCTCCCAGCAGCCGGAGGTCCACTGAGGCCCAGCTTCTCAGCGCCTCACTGATCATCAATAGCTTCCACACAGCAAGTCCCTGGGATGTACGACAAAGCTAGCCAGGCTCTGCCTACCTGGCTCCTTCTGTGGTGGAAGATGCTGGGACGGGTGGGGTCCCTGTGGGCAGAGCACACCTTGCTGAGAGAATTCACCGCTCGGATTCCAGATGGTCTGTGGTCCAAGAAGCCCTCTGGACCACCCTTACCTTACCCAGCTGGGGAAACAGAGGCCCAGGAGGGGTAGGGGCTTGTCAGAGTTTCCAGAGCAGGGCAGCTGCAGGGTGGTGAGTCTAGACCTGTGCTACAACGGGGGCCTTCCTGTTTGGTGGCTCATCCTTGACCACATCCCCCTACACTATAAGCCCCTGGGTGTATCTTTGCCACCTAGGCCTGGAGCCTGCCTCATGGTGGCCTGCCTGGCACCTTGGCTGGACTCGCCCTTGCTGAGACCTCCTCAGGCATCAGCCTGCTCAGGCCACTGGCTGCACACATTACTGAACTGGACAGCATCCAACACTCCACAGTGACTGGGATACAGGGCCACTCATCCAGGGAAGGAGGGCTTTCCCACGGCAGTGAGCTTGGGCTCTCCAGGTGAACTGGGTCCCCCATCTCTGTGAGGGACTTCCCATCAGAAAAGAGGCATTGAGTCTGTGGACAGGGACTGTGGGGCTGAGAGAGAGGCAGATGCCAGCCAGACCCAGAAACAGATCCCCGATGTGGTAAAACCATGTGCAATGGTTCACTGCAGACTTGTAAGGAAGCACAAGCCAGCCCGTGCTTACCTTGTCTGTGGGGTAATCCAGCATTGGTTACAGATCACAGCTGGGCCTCCCGTGCCTCACACAAGCGCTGGGCCAGGCAGCCTGCGGTGGACACCCAGTGGCTCCCCACATCTGTGTATCTAGGTCCAGGGATCAGGGATGATGGGCGAACCCCAGAAGGCAGGAAAGGGGACTCATGTGCCTACTGTGTGCAGACCTCGAGCCAAAGTCCTCTCAGCCACCCTTCCGTTTATTCTGCACAGCCAGGGGTGGGGACACGCCACCAGAGCTGTGAGACTCTGCCAAGGGATTCGCCCTGCATGCGGAGCTGGGTTTCCGCCCAGGCCTCCTTGTCACCCACACGGGCCCCTCTCTCTCTCCAGAACCGCACTGCCTGGCTTCCTCTGGGAGCAGCGCAGCCAGTCTCGGGCCGTGGGGGGCTATGGTTCCGTGGGGTCGACCACTTTGCCCATAAACAGGATGTTCTGGGTTTTGTTGAAGTAAATGGCTAAGATGAAGGGCCGGTTGAAATTCAGGACAAACGGTCTCATGGGGGCGCTTTTCAGGGCGAAAGAGCCTGCTGAGCCTGCTGCCGCCTCCGTGCCGACCTCATTCACGTCCAGGGTGGCTTTGTGGAAACTCTGCGGGGCGGGGGTGGGGGGGGTTAAACCACAGGCGTTAGCACCCAGGGAACACGAGGGACTCTGGGGACGGCTAGAAGGAACGGAGAGTTCTGGAGCTCGATGTACTGCCCGAAGCCACTTGGGGAGGTGGCGGTGGGATGTTCCGCCCTGGGTGGGTGGTTGGGATGGATGAGCTTTGCTTAGGGAACTGTCATGGTAGCCACCATGAGTTGAACACCTACTATGTGGCTCGGGCTCTGCATTGCCATCCTGTTTGTAAGCATGCTGAGTGGGTCATAGTAAGATGTCTACTTTACAGACAAAATCTCAACACGCTCGGACTCCCTGCCATCTTGTTAGTGCTGACTCACGGCGACCCTCTAGGACAGAGTAGAGCTGCTCCCCCATGCGTTTCTGAGACTAGCTCTTCATGGGAGTAGAAAGTCCCATCTTTCTCCCTTGGAGAGGCTGGTGGTTTTGAACTGCTAACCTTGTGGTTAGCAGCCCAACTTGTAACTGCTAAGCCATCGAGGCTCCTTAGTTTATAGATAAGGAACATCCCAGATGACATGAGAGACAGAACCAGAGTCCACAGATGCATTCTTCTCAGCTAGAAAGCCCTTCCTGATACACACCCCAGCCCAGCCTTGTCTACAAGCTTCCTCTGATTGGCTCACTGCCTTCATCTCTCTTGGTGGCCACTATCTCTGGAGATCCTGTCCTCAGCTTGACTTGGGAGAGCCTGGGGGACACTGGGTCTCCAACACCAAGCACCACACCCAGCCCATGCTTGTGGGTGATGGGATGCGCTCAGGGTCAGAGGCTCCGCAGGGTCAGGGGGAGCTCCCACCACCCAGCAGCTCCCCACCGTGGCCTCAGGGATTGGAGAAGAGCCACCACCGTGATGACTTACTTTGGACATCTTGAGGTTCAGCATGTTGGTGATGCCAGAGAAGTTGGCTTTATCTGAGAAGAGGTCGGTGAAGCCCAGCTTGGGCAAAAGCTGATCCAACTCATAGGAGCCAGAAATGGAAAACTTGGGGAGCCGCAACTCTACCTTCTTGTAGAAATATCCCCTGAAAGGTGCACACAATGAAGTCATTGAATTCATGAACACGTGGGAGTTCCCAGCAATGTCTGCTTGCCTGACTGCCTCTCTGCTGGCTCCACCTGACTTCTTTCCCACAAACACCACTACTCATTCCACCCTCTCACCGGAGCGCTCACGGTGTCGTGAGCCCAGGCTTCTTGGACTCTGAACTCTAGGTCCTACACGGGACTCCCCTTCCCTTATGAGCTCATCTTCATCAGGGGGTCTTCCTGGCATGGTGACATTTGCCTGGACAGCTCTGAGTCTCCCTCTTTTGCCATCATCCCTTGGGCCCTTGGTGCCTGTGGGTTTCACTCGGGGCCATTGATTTCTTCCCTTGCATTTCCTCGATCTTACGAGTGGTGTGCACTGACCATTCCCATGTGGTTTAGGGCTGGGGTCTTTGTTTTTTATGTGGCTGGAGAGGCTGTTTTTTTTTTGTTGTTGTTGTTGTTGCTTTCAAAGCCTCAGGCTGATGTCATGCCCCTTCTTTGGGTGTGGGCATGGAATTGCCTATGCCAGCTCAGCCAGCCATGTGACCTGAATCCCCCAGGTGTAGTATGGAAGGAGATGCTCAGAAAGGAAGCATCATCTAACTCAAGTGCTTGTATAGTGGAAGACCAAGGTCAAAGGTCCAGGATCGTGTCTACTCTTAATCCTCTTCTCTTGTAGAAGTAGCCTGACGAGGGGCAACTCACGCTGGGGAAGATAGATTCCTGTCTGCCCATGGAACCCATGGCGAATGTCAGAGCAAGGTGGGGCGAGAATCCTTTCATCATCAGGCGATGGCATGCGCGTTAGGGACACTGACTTTCACTTAGCAGGGGAGAGGCGACCGTCGATTGAGCATCCTCTCTTTCCATGATTACCTTTTGTGGAGCAAGTTGTTCCACCTTGTGAGCAACTCTGGAGTCAGAGCTTCTTCCACCTGCTGCATTGCCCCAAAGTCGGGGAGGATGAAGAATGCCAGGGCGTCCCCTTCGTAGTCCATCCGCAGCACCGAGCAGGGCAGATGCCGGTCGTGAAGGTACCAGTGGTGGTGCTCACTCTGGACCATCATGGGCACTGAGACGGTTGTTTTCTCGTCCACATAGAAGTCCTGGAGTCTGGTCCTGTGTACGGTGAATGGCTTCTTCCACAATGCTGCAAAAAAGAGCAAGAGAATGATGGGGACCTCGGGGGGGGGGGGGCGCCATGGAGCAAGCCCCCAGCCAGGAAGAACTCCTGGCACTCGGAGTCATCCTAAGGCCACTCCAGATCTCAGCATCGTTGCCCCTTCTGCACGGACTGGATCCCTCTGATTTTACATTGGAGCTAGCACTGATTTCCAAATGTCGGCCGGGGTGGGAGGAGGAGCACTGCAAGCGAGCAGAAAGGGCGATCTTGGAAAGAAGAGAACGGTTGGGTCAGACACCTTGAAGAGAAAGAAGATGGCAGAGGGTGAGGAGGGGGGCTGGCCTTCCATGAGAGGTGGGCCACCGCTTCCTGAAGAAAGATGGGCGTGGCTGGGTGTGTGAGCCCACAGGCAGGGACACGAGTTTCTCGGGAGGCAAGAAGATGGGTGACTTGCTGACTAATTGGCCCTTGGCTTGAGGACCCTTGGAGCAGGCTTATCACGTTACACAGAGGAGTGGGGACAGAAGCTGCAGAAGGAAGATACTCTTCTTGGTTGTTTGGGAGGGTCCAGTGGGGAGACCCTGGAGCTGGTAGAGGTGGGAGCAGTGAACTTCAGTCCATGAAGTTCAGGGAGGCCAGCTTCACAGGGGGCTCTTTCTTCAATCACATTCACCTGTTGAGCACAGAGACAGGGACTGGACCATGCGTTCGTGTCCAGGGAGAGCTGTCAGCACCTTTGGGTTTGGGTCTGCAGCCTTGGTCTATGGTTGGTGGAGAGGTAGACAAGCAAGATGATTTATTTCATTTGCCCTTTGAAGGACCAATAGGACAGGTGGCGGGGATGGCAAGAAAGGCCAGCATACATCAGATGCAAGGGAATGACGACAGGATGGACCATGAAACCTGCGTGCAGTGGGAGGGGAGTGAGCGTCTGAGGATATGTCTAGGTTGGGTTGGAGGGGGCTCTCCAGGAGGGTGATCATCATCAGGACTGGGGCTCCAACCTGCGTCGTCCTGACGACAGCACCCACACTCGTGTTTCTTCCTTCTCTTCTGCTGCCTCCCTCCCTGTCAGTCTTCCTGCATTCATTCATTCCTTTTCTCGAGGCTATGAAGGTATGAACACCTCAATCCTATACAATTAGAAATATGTGACAATCTAGTGTCACCTCTCCTGAGAATTTCTGAGCCCTCTCGTACTCCATCCACCTCCGTCACAGTTTTAACAGTCTGTCAACACATCCATAGCGTGGGGCAAAGGAATTTAGGCCCCACTATACACATCCCCTCTTACCTTTAAGGTAGATGAAATTAACCAGCACCATTACGGTGTCCGTGCTGAGCTCGCCGACCAGGTCCGAAATCATGCCCCGGGTTTCCTTCTTGACGTGTTCGTTGATAAGCTGAGTCGCACCCATGGAGTCCTGGAAGTTGGCGAGGAAGAGTTGGGCCTGGTAGAAGGCCCTTGTGTCGTTCTGAAACTTTGGAAGGAGACTCATCCTCTCTTGTAGGAACAGGGTACTGCCCATGTGTGTCTCCATCTTCTCCTTGGCCAGGTTAAGCGTGTTCACCAGGTGCTGGAAGCTGGAGTGCATCTCAGACTCCGGTATCTCCGTGAGGTTGAGGCCCAGGCCCTGGAAGATCTGCCTCTGGGTTTGTCCCTGGGCACCCAAGGACAGCATGGCCAGGGAAGTGGAGATGCTCAGCGGCGAGAAGAAGATATTTTTGTCTGGAAACTCGGCGGCCACCAGTTGGTAGAGGCGGAAGGCAAAGCCTGTGTTGCTGGCGACCATGCTGGGGTTGGTGGAGTCATCGTCTGTGCCCAGAACCTTCTCATGGGAGCTGTTGGTACCACTGCTTTCGGGGTGCCCGAGGTGCGGCTGACCCCGAGAAAAGGCGAGCAGTGTAGCCAGGAGCAGGGGCAGGCGGACAGCAAGCTGCATCTTCTCTGCTCTTGGGCCTGTGGAAGAACAGAGCGTGCCTGGGAAGTCTCCAGTGGAGCCCCCATGCGCCTCACCTCCTGAGAGCACAGCCAGGCAGGTCCCCAGAGATGGGAAGTGGCCTAAGCACTCTGGCAGGGCGGGCCTCTGGGGACCAGCCAGCAGCCAGCACTGCGCCCCTGTGTGGTGACTGCAGCATAATTCATGGCGCTGCTTCTGAGTGTGGGTCTGTGTCCCCGGCTCTGAGCGCTGAGCCTAGTGCTCTGTTCTTAACACAGAGCTGAGGCCACAGAGGCTCTGAAGGGACAAAAGCAGGGCCGCCCAACCAGCCAGAACCCAAGCCAGCAGGCAGGTCCTCCGGCTCAGCACAGGACCCATTCCAAACAAGAACCACGCTCCCACTCATCCGGTCCATCGCTATCCTGTTTTCTGAGACTGTACCACTCTCTGGGGAATGGCGCTTTCCTCACCAGGAACCTGACCTGCTCAGAATGGATGCTTCCCACCTCCACCTCCTCCAGTGGTTCTTCTGGGGCCACGTTCCCATCTGGCACCTCTCCGCCACCAGGTCTCAGCTCCCCCTCTCAGCCCCTCCTCTGCTCAGCCCTCTGCGCCCAGAGTCAGACAGGGAGCGCTTGGGCTTCCTTAGCCAGAGAACCTTAGCCAGAGTGCCTTAACCAGGGGTCTGTAGCAGGTACGCAGCCACAGCAGGGACGCTTCGCTGAGTCCCCAAAGGATTAACGGACAGTGGGATTCAAAAGTCATACATGTCATGCCATTGTCATGAGTCTTTCTGGGATGGTTTTTGCAACCACTTAAATATAAAATCTAAAAAAAAAAAAAAAAAAGACACCGAGTTCAACTAAAAGCTCTTCTTCATGATTTTGCTGCACCCACGGGAAGTCAGAGTGGGTCCGTGATGCCCCTCGGCGTAGGCTGCTGACCGTTGATCCTCAGTCAACTCTGACCGGCTCTCTCTTCCCTCCCCTGCCCACGGTTATTGGAAGTCCCCCCACTCCCCGCACAAGCACACATTGGCCTCTTCTGTCCACAGTCTAACCCTGCTCCCACAATGGCGTCCTACCGCCGGACCAACTGTTGGGGACTTTGGGCCCTCAGTGTCTGTGGGGACGGTGACTGGTGTGCTCTGGTTAATCAGAAACTCCCCTGGTCTCAGCATCCAGAGCCCAGTGTCCTAGGAACTCTCTCTGTCCTGAGCACAGCAGGACAATTGGGTCTTCAGGAGCCCTGGTGGAGTCATGAGTTATATATTGGACTGGTAACAGCAAGGCCGGCAGTTAGAAACCACCAGCTGCTCTGCAGAAGGACTGGGCTCTCTACTCCCATAAAAAGCTACAGGCATAGAAATCCACAGGGGCAGTTCTACACTGCCTCAAAGGGACTCCACGTGTCAGAATGGACTCAATGGCGGTATATTTTTTCTTGGGCCTTCACTGTGGCCCCCGCATGGGGGCAGGGAGGCCCCGAGGGAAGTGTTACTTACACGGCACAGCAGTCCTGGGTGGCTCCGTCACAGCCCGAGCTCTGGGGGTCTGGGCAAGCTCAGGGCTTATCAAGCCCAGGAGGGTTGGGAAAGACAGGGCCCACTCAGCTCCACCTGCTGTCTCCCCGGCCAGGTAATGATTAATGAACAGCGGCAGAGTCATGCCAACAGAGCAGAATGCCCAGCAGGGGCCAGAGAGGGCTCCCCACCTCCACATCTGGGGGAGTGCCTGGCTTTCAAAGCACTCGCTCCTCTTCCCTGCGTTCCCCAGGGAGCTCCGGGCTACCTCTCACTTGCTATGTGACTTTGGCACACCTCTCCCCCACTCGGGATGGAGTCGCCCTCCCCGCTACCTTCACCACCATCCACAAGATAAGGGTTGGATCCGAACAGGGTGCAACATCCATCATCGAGTAGGTCGTAGGATTCCAGGAAGGCATTGCAGGGAAGGGTCACCTCTGTGGTCCGATGGGATGATCTTGGGGAGACCCTGCCTGGGGCCTCATCTGACCATCGGGTGTGAAGTTGGGAGGCCATGGTGAAGCCCCTGAGATCTGACAATGGGTCTGCTGGCACAGTGCTGGGTTCTTGGAGTGAGGAGTTGTAGGTGGAAGTTGTATTTGGAAAAACCTCTCACCACCACCTCCACCCCCATGGGGCCCTGTGGTCAATGCTGTTTCCCAAGAGCAGAGGTAGCACTTCCCACACACTCACCAGTCATCACCCGGTGAATGAATGGTGGCTCTGAGCATTGAGCCACTAACCATCCGCTTGACAGTAATCTGCAGCCTGGCTCAGCCTGGTGCCTGCAGGGAGCCAAAGGGGAACGCAGCTCACAGGACTTCCAGGGACAGTATGTGCTTGGCCTCTGGCAGCAGAGGGACAGCCTGTTCACCTGCAGAGGACACGGTGATCCTCCCTTTGCTTCCTGTCATCTGCCTCACAATGCAATGCACCCACTTGGCTTCTGCATTCAGATTGGCCTCGTGCCCTGCCCTGTCACCTCGTGTGTTACCTTGACATGGCACTCTGGACCCCAGTGTCCTCATCGGTCGGATGCAGGGTGGTAAGGGTTCATCTCAAGTGCTCAGGTTGGGGGAGCTAGGGGCTCCTCAAAAGTGATGACCGCTGGTTGGATGCTTTTGGGGTTCCTCAAGTCTCCACATGGGACAGGGGGCCTACGCTGCCAGGAGGAATCCTGGCTCTGAGTTTCTGCAGCATAACTTTGGATAAGTTACTGGAGTCTTAGATTTGTAAGATGAGTGTGATAGTTGGAGTTAATGTCCACTTGGCTGGGACAAGATTTTCCTATGATGTGATTAACAAAATGTATCTAAACAATCCAGAGGAGGAAAACAAAAGGACCGGTGTTTCTGAGGGGACACCGGGGTGGGAGAGGGGAGGAAAGGGGGAGCCAACAAACCCAGGGACAAAGGAACAACAAGTGATCTAAAATCAATGGCAAGGAGGGTGAAGGATGCCAGGTGGGGTTGATCAAGGGTAATGTAACCAAGGGGTATTACTGAAGCCAGAACGAAGGCCAAATATGATAATGGGACAATGGGAAAGTAAAAGGAAATAGAGGAAAGAACTAGGAGGCAAAGGACATTTATAGAGGCCTAAAAACAGGCATGTACATGTGTAAGTATATTTATATATGACGATAAGGAAATAGATCTATGCACATATATTTATGTGTTAAGTATTAAGGTAGCAGATGGACATTGGGTCTCTACTCAAGTACTCCTTCAAGGAAAGAACACTTTGTTCTATTAACCTGGTATTATGTGATGCTCATCTTCCCGACATGATTGCTGAAGACAAATGGGTGCATAAGCAAATGTGGTGAAGAAAGTTGATAGTGCCCAACTATCAAAAGATATAATGTCTGGCATCTTAAAGGCTTGAAGATAAACAAGCAGCCATCTAACAGGGAAGCCAAAAAGCCCACATGGAGGAAGCACACCAGTCTTTGTGACCATGAGGTGTAAATGACGGGAAGAGATGTCAGACGTTCAAAAACAAGGAGCCAAATCAATGCAAAGGGGTATGGATATAGTGGAGATGCAAACCCCACTTTTAAGGTAGTTGGACATTCCCTCTCAGAACGGATGATAAATCCAGGGTATGGTAGAGTCCTGATGAAATGCATCACTAACCTCTGTTTTTAAAAAATATTTCCTCCCCCTTACTATGAAGGCTTATTAATATTGTTAGACCTAGGTATGCTCATTTGTATAATTAATATCATTTGATGCAGGAATGTTGTTCAGAAACAGCAACTGGAGGAAGAATTCCCTGTGGATACGGGAATGACTCTATAACCCCACTTGAGGGGCATGGATAACAGAATTGTAGGTGAATGGATATATTGGATGGGGTAAGATACAGATATATATATATATAATAGAATAATAATATTAATCTATAACAATAACCAGGGTTTCTGTGAGGGAGGGAGGGAGGGTGGGGAGGGGAGGGGATAAAGGGGAGCTGATATTGAAGAGTTCAAGGAAAAGGAAACTGTGAAGCGGATTATTGGAGCAGTTGTCCAATTACGCTCGCTCCCTTTGCATTATGGAAAGTTGTGACATCTGCGAGAGTTCCCAATAAAACGATTCAATAAAAAAGGAAGTCAATGGATAAGAAGTCTACGTTGCCCTCTGGAGTCGTATGGCACGTGACGAAGGGCCAACAGAGCGGTCATAAACCGCCCCCCAACAAATTCTATAAATACGAGGGCAATTGAAAAAGCACTCCTACAAAACCACCCAGCCCTTTATTAGACAAAGATATCAGCACATGGAGCCCAACGAGCACCCCGTCCAGGTCCACGGACCCACACACAGCGTGGGGTCTCTCTAGCCCTTCCCCAAGGGATTCTACGCTCTTGGATTTTCGCCACGTCAAGATGACCGTTGGAGCCTGCCTGGAGGAATACACACTAGGCTTCTTTGACATGTTCTTTGAGTCTGGGACTGAGAAGAAGTCGGAAGGGGCAAGCTCAGGGCTGGAGGGTGGATGGGGACAAGCTTTCCCAGCGAAATTCTCAGAGGACAGCCTTGGTGAGGAAGGGAGAGCAAGCAGGCGTTTTGTGATGAGAGAAAACACTATGGAAATGTCCAGTGCGACTCTCCCAGCCTCTCTCTCACCCAGACGGCTCTGCATTTTCCTGGACACTGTCATGACCCTCACTCCCTGCCATAGGGTCGAGGCCAACTCGCACCCACCCGGCGGGACAGGGTGGGGCTCCTCCGGTGGGTTTCTGAAAGAGTATTTCCTTATGGGAGTAGAAAGCCCTGTCTGTCTCCAGAGGAGGGGCTGGTGGTTTCAAACTGTTGACCTAGCATCGTACCCACTTCAAATTGTTCAGTATCTTTTGAGAAAATCTATCAAGACAACCCTTAACTTACTGCTTTGAATCTGTCACAAATGGCTCAATCAATAATCACTGAATGCTTTTTGACATTTTTGAATGCCCGGTTTATTCACTCACTGCAAACACAAACATCAAACCATCTAAGAATCCTAATGTTAACTCAAACTAGAGTATCATTTAAAACAAATATCAGGCACAGGGGCAGCACACTGCATTAGTCTGTCAGCCTCAGAGTCCCCATAAGCATTGTCTTCATCGGTGTACTCACCCCGGGTAGAGTTGGAGAGAATAGAAGTGGATGTCTCCTTGGTTCCTAGCACTCTGAATTCTCAGTCTCTCTACCGGGTTTATATCGGCAGTTCAGCTGGCTCCTTAACATCATGCTGGAAATCCCTCGGCATCCAGCCAAGTCTGATCAGGGTCCCCCAGAATTTCCGGGGTGGCTCTTTGAACCATCTGTTGGTTCTTGGCAGCGAACTGACGTGTGAGCTGGGCCCAAATGTCACACTTTCTTTTCCAAATGGAGTTTCTTGTGTTCACATCTTATCAGGTAGTCCGACGTCTTGCAAGGTAGTTCTATAATGCTCTCATCAGAATCCTCTTGGAAGCCATTGTTTTGATTTTACCCTTGGGTATTCTCAGGACCCCTGGTGGCACCGTGGTGATGCGCATTGGGTGAAGCAAGGTCACCAGCCAGCCCCTCAGGCAAGTCCTTCTCTTTCCTTAAGCGTTCCGGTGTTGGAAACTCACAAAGGCAGTTCTCGCCTGACCGGTTGGACTTCCGTGAGTTGGAATGGACGTGAGGGCATCGAGCTTAGTTCAGAGTTCCTTATATTCTTGCTCTCTTTTAGCCTCTTGGCTCCTTTCTTTTTTCAACAGGTACTAAGTTTATTTTCTGCCCAATTCCTGCGGTTTCAATTCTGTGATCTAACTTCTATGTATTCTTAGAACAAAATCCTCAGCCATTCAAGGTCTCTGTGCGTTATTTTGTGTGTATATTGATTTAGCACAAAAGAGTCCATGATTATTGTTGGGTGGGGGGCTGTGATCATCGGCTAATAAAGTGAACTCTTTCGGTTGAAAATCGGTGAGCAGTTTTTAACATGGAAACCACAAAAGGCCCATTTCAGACTCCTGCGCCTCAGGCTGTTGAAATTCAGTCCATCTTTTGTTAGAGGTGAAATGGGAGGCGGGTGGCGGCAATGGGTTTCGGTGTGTGAATTATGCTTTTATCTCGGGGAGCAGGGACCTTCCAAATATTGCTTCCAGGTCACCAAAAGACGAACAGCTTTCCTCTGCTGCGGGCTGGGATGGCACCGGATTCTGATCCGATGGCGAGGCCTCACAGAGAGATTTCCGGAGCAAGCTCTTTCTTTTCTAGAAAGACTTGCTTTCTAGTTCTCACCATGGTCGCCTGGTCCTCTCGGTTAGGCTGGCCGGCCTTTGACCCTCCCTCCCAGGGAGCCAACTCCTTATCGCTAGAGAAGAGTTCAATAACCATGATAAATATTTAGAGTTCTTGTGTAGACTCACTTTGCTTCCTAGGGCCCCAGGCCCTTCCGAGACTCCCATCTGCACTAACATTTCAACTTTGGCTGACTCGGTGAGACTCTGAGCTTGTGGCAGCAGAGAGCATTCTAGAAGGTGGCAAGCTCGGCACAGACTTGGGTGCAGTGGCGAGGCAAGTCCAGGGAACCCGGGCCCGATGAGGATCTGTGTGTGTGTGTTCATTTTTTTGTGTCCTGTTTTGTTCCAAGGTGAATAAATACTTATGATGATACCTAGAACCCCGACTACTGTTTGTGGAGTTTGAGCCAGGTGCCCGGTGTGGGGGATACTAAATGAATCATGGTGTCTCAGCCCCACCCCCGCACACTCTCCCCCCGCAACACCCTCCCCCCCCATCCCCGTTGTCCAGAGAAGAAGGCTCAGAGGCCCAGAGAGATTGAAAATCTTGTGGAGTTTGCACGACTAGAACTTGTCAGAGCTGGGATCCGAACTCAGCATCCTCTGGCTCCAAAGCCCAAGCTCTTTGCCGCTACCTGAAAGGCAAATTGTTTCATTGAGAAATGGGTGAGGCTTTACAGAGCAAGAACATCTGCTTTCCATTCGATGGCTCAACCGCATCTTGTTCCATCCTCTTTATTGACATGCCTCCCAATGGACCACTGCTTCTCCCACATCCGCCCTGGGCTTCCTGCTTCCCTAACCCCTAACCCTTCTCAGCTTGGCCTCAGGGTAAGTGCCGCTCTTTTGATCTCAACTGGTTGACTCTTCTAAGGTGGGTGCACTTCACAGCTGTTAGCGTGACCCTTATAGACCAGTCGACACATGGAACTATGGGGGTGAGTTCACTGTCAGACCAGAGGGGTGACGACCAGCCAGAGGCTCAGGGGTCCCACCAGTGTCTCTCAAACCAGGAAGCCTCCACTCTTTTCTGATTTAGAGTTCTGTCTTACATTTCCCTCCCGTTCTTCCCAGGATGTTCTCGTGCGGCCCCTTGCCCAGTCGTTGAAGGTGACCAGACGTCCTGCTTTTGGTGGGACAGTCCCGATTTTTAAGAATTTGTCCCATGTCCCACGGTGTTTTAAAAAAGTCCCGATTTTTGGAAAGAATGCACAACAAGCTAGGGCATACGGTTTTCAGCTGCCATGTGGCTATTTCACCAGGATGAGTTTTATCAATGGTGTCCCACTGGTGTCCCGCTTTACCAATGTTAAAATCTGGTCACCTTCTATAGAGGCAGGGCACCATCTAGTCTTTAAGTCCCCCAAACTTATTGGGTCTACTGCCCTCTTTTCAGAAAACAAAACAAAACAAAAACTCCAATTACCCAATACCTCCTGATGGTTAAAAATGTCTGGATGCTAGAATAAGAATCTAGCATAAAGTGTAAGTATCTGGTTTGGCACCCCCACCACGCCCGAGTCTTCCAGTGTCCCTCCCTCCAGGGGGTGGCATCTTCCACTTTGGGAGACACTGGCCCAGTCCTTCTGGCCTCAGGCTTGTGCAGACAGATGTGTATGTGGCTCAGTCTTTCACTGGACTCGTGGGGTTCCGGGTCTTCAATTTGTACATCGCTCCTCTGTCCTCCGGATGGGGAGGCCCCCTAGCTGCCCCTTAGACGGTCTGTCACTCACAAGCTTTTAAAGACCCCACGTGCTACCTCATGAAAGAGGAGGTGTTGTCTTTGTGGAATGGGCTGTGCCGATGGATCTGGGTGTCCCCTGAGACCATGCCCTGAGCTCTCAGAGTCCTAGTCCCTCAAGGGGCTTGTTATGTCTAAGAAGCTCTCATCATGATCTCACCCCCGTCCCATCCCCACTCCATTCCTGGATATACCTGGCAGCCCAGATAGGAATCTTTGGCTCTTATTTTTGAAAGTGGGAGGCCTAGCCCCAGTTACTGGGCAGCCACACTTCACTGGCTCAGGCCTCAGGTAACGACGGTTTTTTGGGAATTGCTTGGCCTGGGTGATGGTATGCTGTGGGCCCCTCGAGGCTGCCCTGGATGCTGATGCTGGCAGGGCAGGTGGCAGGGCCTCTTCTGTGAGGGGCTCCTTCTTTCTCTCTGCAGGGCTGACACGATCACCTTGACAGCTGTAGGGACAGTTGGGAAAGGGAGGTTCGGCTGCCTAGTGTTAATGGCCAGAATTCCTCCACGTCCCGTCCCTCAGGAGACTCCCACAGCTCTTTAAGGAAAATGAAGACTCGTGGACGCTCTCCCACATCTCTTGAGGCAGTGCAGCATGGGCCTGCGAATCAGCATTCGTGTGAGTCCCCTAAGGAATCTTGAGCAAATCAAACCGGAAAATCACCTGTGACCTTCAAACGCTCCACCAGTTCCAGCGCCTGCAGTTCAGAGCTTTACCACCAGAGGGTGAGATGCCATCTCATAACTGCACAGGCCCCTCTGCAAGGGGATCTCCAGTGGCCGACAAATGGGCTTTGGGTCTCCACTCTGAACTTCCCCCTTCATTCACTATGGTAAGATTTTTTTTGTTCTGACGATGCCTGATACCTGATCCTATCAACACCTCATGACCCCACAGGCTGGTGTGCTTCTTCCATGTGGGCTTTGTTGCTTCCTTGCTAGATGGCCGCTTATTTAACTTCAAGAATTTAAGACCCCGACACTGTATCTTCTAATAGCCGGGCACCATCAGCTTTCTTCACCACATTTGCTTATGCACCCATTTTGTCTTCAGCAATCGTCTTCAGGGAAGGTGAGCTTCACAGAAGGCCAGGTTATTAGAACAAAGTGTTCTTGCATTGAAGGAGGGCTTGAGCAGAGGCTGAATGTTTATGTGCTTCATTAATACTTAACATACATATAAATGTACATAGATCTATATCCTTATTGTTATATATTAATTTATTTACATATATACATGCCTAAATTTATACCTCTAAACATGTCTTTTACTTCATAGTTCTTTCTTCTATTTCCTTTTACTTTCCTCCTGTCCCACTATCAAGTTCAACATTAATTCGGCTCTCAGTCATTCCTCTCGGCTACATTGAACTTGATACAACCCCACCAGGCATTCTACGCTCTCCTTGTCATCAATCTTAGATCTCTATTGTTCCCTTGTCCCTGGGTTTGTTGGCTTCCCCCTCCCTTTTCCCTGCCTCCTCCTCCTCCGGAACCATCGGGCCTGGTGTTTTCTCCTCATGATTGTTTATCCTGGCCATCTTATCTAGACAGACACAGAAAGGAAAGAAAAAAAGAACCTCTAAATGGTTCCAAGTCTGTCTGCTGACTCTGATGAATGATTTCTGATTGGGTCTGATGAGGTGCCATGACCTCTCCCTCCTCCCTCTCTCTCCCCCGCCCCTGAGTCAGAAGCCTCTTTTGGGGATTCTCAGAGTCTTTGCTGCTTTTGCATTCCCTATGTGTTTCACCCCAGTGGGGGTTGGGAGTGGGAGTCAGATTGGCACAATTCCCGAACTGTGTCTCCAGTGCTGTCCCCGTAAGTATTCATACCTATTGTCTCTACTATCAGTATCTTTGCTGTGGTGGCCAGGCACCATCAGGTCAGCACAACAGAGCGAAACACTGCACTCACTGTCCTGCTCTGTCCTCACAAGAATTCCTATGCCCGCGGTTCTCAACCAGTGGGTCGCGACCCCTTTGGGAGCCGAATGACCCTTTCATAAGGGGTTTCCCAATTCATCACTGTAGGAAACTGACAGTGATGAAGTAGCAATGAAAATGATTTTATGGTTGCGGGGTCACCACCACATGAGGAACTGTATGAAAGGGTCGTGGCATGAGGAAGGCTCAGAACAACTGCCTGTGCCATGGTTACAGCTATCTCTTTGGGGGCCTTCCTCCTTTTTGTGCTGCACCTCATCACTGAGAACAGACGAGGAAGAAGGACTTGACTCCCCACGGTGGAGGACCACGCCGCTGAGAACCTTGTGCACGGCTCAGAAGCATTGTTAGACACAGAAAGCCTAAAGAAAGGAGGCAGAACATCGGTATCTTTATGAACCGGAAGCGGTTTAGTCCTTGGAGGCGGGAAACATCACCTCTGGAATGACAGAGACAATGCATCCAGACTTACAGACGGAGCACATGGATGCCTGCATAGAGACACTGCGGCATCTAGACAGTTCCCGCCTGATGGAGCTGAGTGGTGGGAGTGGGGCGTGGGCATGCTGTTAGCTGTGGTAGGAATGCCCCTGAGGAAGGTTCTCGACACCTGGGTAGTCCCTGCTGGTGGGGATGCTGTCTCCAGGCAGAAGGTCCGTGAGAGATGTCTGCCTGTGCCTTGCATCCTTCTGATAGGTTTCGGTAACATCTTGAGGCTCCCCAAACCTGCCTACTGATGTCTGCAAAGCCATCCGTGTTTGGGTCTCTGTTTTCAAGCCACTGAAGCCTCTGGCTTAGTCTGGAAACCCTGCGGCTGCCCCATCTTTACGCAAATGCTGCATGAGCTATAGCCCATGAGTGTAGGCCTTCTAGCCCTACTTCCTTACGCGATCGCTTTTCATTGTAGACAGTCTACCCCGTGGCGATCATTCCAATGTGCAGGGCGATCTCCACTGAGGGCCAGGCACCAGGTGGGATTAAGGCCGGACCAGAGTGGAATCGGGCCATGCTCTGTTTCCTTGATGCCATCTTTAAGATTCCCCCTCAGAACCAGGCCTGAGCCACCCCACGCTCTCTGTTCTCCTTGGATCTAGACAATTCCAACACTTGTCGCCTCCCCTGGAAAGCCAGACTTCTGCTCCCTGCCTGAGACGTGGTACAAACAAGAGGACCTGCTGTAACTTTGGGACAATTTTGGCTTCTAGTTCTGGACCCTGCATCTGGCTCACCTCCTCCTGACCCTCGGATTTTGGACTGAGCAGCACCCCACCCTCAAAGTGTCGTGAGCTTCTGTGGGATGTTAGAGTGAACTGCAGACCACGAGGGAGTAGACTGGAGGGAGGAGTGGGCACGGGGAGGGGCATGGAGTTCAGGGGCAGCACCTTTGGGCAGCATTAACCTCCAGCTCCTGGGGAGTCATTTTGGTTCTCCTACAAGAAATGATTAACACAACATTCAAACCATATGCTGTTTATAAGTACGAACTATATCAATATGTTTTACATGTTACTCACCTCAATCCCCTTCCCTCCACCCTCCTTCCACTAGGTTGGAAATTCTAATGCTGTAGCGGGTCACTTGTTGGTCTGCTCATAGAGAAGTCGGCAGTTCGAACCCAGCGAGCCCTCCACAGGGGAAAGGTGAGGCTTTGTGCGTCTGTAAACACTTTCGGCCTCAGACACCCACAGGGGACGTTCTACTCTGTCCTATTGGGGTCGCTGTGACTCAGAATGAACTCATGTTGGTGGTTTTTTAAGTTGGTCCAACATGTTAAGCCTTCGTCCTGGTGCCTGTGAATGGGGAGCTTTGTTTCCAAGCAGCGGAACCTCAGCAGCCCGTCTCCAGTTTCCAAAACTCCATCCCCACGCACTCCCCCAACCCCTGCTAAGTCCCCAACTCCCTCTGATGTTCAGAATTCCTTCCCTCGGTGTGAAGGTTTGTGTGCATCAGGCACGAAGGCCCCAGCCCCATGCCTGCCACCCTGCCTGCCATCTGCTGCCCAGACACCACACACGGGTTGTTTGGACCTCCGGCCTGGAGGATGCCGTGGGGTGGGCACAGAGGGATCGCCTGCCCATGGGTCTGACAAGACAGGTTTGAGTGACCACTGAGGGCCCCTCTGGGGCTAGGTCAGATGTGCCTGCTACTGCACTGTCCTTTTCTACCCACTTCCCCTGGGGTGTGGTTTGCAGGCTCGACCTGGCTCGGGACACTGCAGCCCCTCCGCAGCCTCTCACCCAACCTCTAAACCTCTGCTGTCTCTGGTAAGATGAGCCTGGGGGATGGGCCTGGGGGATGGACCCGGGGGGCTAGGCTGGAGAGGGGTGCACCTTTGGGCCCATGGGCTTCCAGGTTTTCTCTCCGTTACTCTCAGGCCCTGTCTACATCTGTCCAAAGCAAACACCGGTTTCATTGGTTTATTTTCCAAGTACCAGGGTAACAGCAAACTTGACCATGACTTCTTGGTCAGCTTTCGTCTCGACTTCTTTGATGCAAATAGGATCAAAAGTAACATTCCTATACTACCGAATGAGGCTGGACTTCACGCCGGGAGAAGCCCCTTGGCATGGCCAGTGTCTACACACGGGCACTGCAGCCGGCATCTTACTATCTTCTTGTCACTACTACCTGGTATAGGCTGGTCCCTTTCGGCATGTTCTCCTGATTGGAGGCTGAGAGCAGGCGCCCGTCACTCAGCAAGCTTCCCACCTGCCATGTGTGTGCCCTCTTGTCCACTCCTCCCAAGAGGAGGCAGTGCCCGGCCTTGTGCATGGCAGGGGCTTAAGCAAAGAATCAGATAAGGGACCATTTACAAGTGGACGTTTGCAAAATGAGGACATCAGCAAATGACACGTTAAAATACTGTATGGAACATACACGCTACTAACGATAGGATGCACACACTCGACAGTCACAGGTGCAAAACTGCAGATGGTTGTAACTCAAACACACAGGCAGCCCGGTGCTCCCTGCACAGCGGAGGCCAGGGAGGGGTGGCTGGCAGTGGGAAGTTGGGGAAGACTCTCCCTGCAGGTGGCCTTGGAGCCAAGATCTGAGTGACAGGAGGGAGGGGACCAGCCAGAAGTGAGGCTGCCGAGCAGCTGGTGAAGGACCGGGCAAAGAGGTGGCAGTGACAGACTTGGCCCAGCGTCAGAGAGAATGAGGGTCATTATCAGGGACAGTCCATTCCGGTGAGGCAGAGGTCCCTCTCAGCTGCCTCTCCAACTTTTCCCACTTCTGACACCAAAGCTGGTTTCCCCAAGGCTGAGGATAAACAAGCCCCAGGTTCCTGGCTTCTCCGAGCCACTGTTGACATGCCGGGCCATCCTCACTGCCATCAGCCACTCCCTTGCCCCTCTGCTTACTCCTCCTCTCTCTCTGCTGGGCTCTGTCATTTGCTACAAAGCTTCAGAGCATCCCCACACTCCGCTTATATGGCCTATTAGGGAAGTTTTGGAAGGTTGCTAGGTGCCATCGAGTTGGTTCTGACCCGTAGCGACCCAGTGCCCAAGAGAACAAAGCACAGCCTGGTCCTGTGCCAGCCTCACCATGGTCCCTGTGCCTGAGCCTATTGCTGCAGGCACCGTGCCCATCCACCTCCCCGACGGCCTCCCTCTCTTTCGCTGCCCTTCTATTTCACCAAACGTGATGTCCTTCTCCAGGGACTGCCTCTCCTGACAACGGATCCAACATCTGGAAGACGAAGTCTTGCCAACCTTGCCCCTGAGGAGCGCTCTGGCCATCCTTCATCCAAAACAGATCTGCTGTGACAGATCCGTGTGTCCCTTTAGCAGTCCGTGGGACTGTCGGTATTCTTCTCCAGCCCCACAGTGCAAATGCACCCGTTCATCTTTGGTCTTCCTCATCCGCCGTCCAGCTTCCCCGTGCCTAGGAGGTGATTGAGACACACTGTCAGTTGGGGTCAAAAACCCGCCTGGAAGTACCTTTTGGGGTAAGCCTTCGCAGCACACCCCTCCCTGTGCAGCAGGGCAGCCCCCTCTGCTCAATCTTGCTGTGCGGTTAGGCAAGCGGGGGCACATTACGACACTGGATCCGTGGCTCCCGTTGCAAAGAAAGCAATGGTCCTCCTGCTTCCCTCTGCCAGAGCAACACCATCGAGGGGCCAGAAAAGAGCAAGGAGAGTCACCTACCTGCCACAGGTGTGTGGGCGGAGGGACAAAAGGCTCCAAAGACAGGTGTCGGGGAATTAGTTGGGCCTGGTGGCTGTGCCACAGGGAGGGTGAGTACTGCCTCCTGTTGGATGCTTGAGAGTTACAAATGAGAAAAGGCCACAGACCGCAAACGGCCGCAGGAGCGGTGGGTTACTCCAAAGGCCAGAGGCCAGCCAGCCCCACGCCCAGGGAGAATCCTGAGGCCTGCCCTAAGTCACCCTGGCTACAGTGAACCTGGCCAGGCTCAGATCATGCCAGTCTGGCAGGAGATCCATGCTCTGCTGGCTCAGGGGTCCTGACAACCCCCCACCCCCAAGAGCCCCTCCTCAGTGGGGCGTCTGCTTCTCCACAGGTAGGGAAGCCCATGTAGCCTGGCTCCGGTGGAAGTGCGGAGGAGTCTGCCATTGGTCAAGGAGTGCGTGACCTTCAGCAAGTCACTGCCTCTCTCCGGGCCCCAGTCTCTAGAGACTGTGCTGGGTGGCTGTTGGTGGATCTAGGTTCAGCCCATTTCGGATTTCTTCCTTCGGGTGGACTCTGAGAGTTGGAGTGGTGGGTGGGTGTGTTAGTCTGGGTTGACTAGAGAAATAAATTCATAGACACTCATGTGTGTAAGAGAGAATTTCATATCAAAAAGCAATTGTACATTAAGAAAATATTGCAGTCCAGTCCAGGCCAAGTCGATAAGTCCGATATTGGCCCATATGTTTGTTATGCATCTATAATTCTTCAGATTCACACAGCACACGCAATGATGCCAAATGCAGAAAGAAAGATCACAGGCCAGTGGGTGAAATGTCTTGTGAATCCGGTGGTGGTGGAAGCCTTTCAGCGATGGTGTGGGGGTTGCTCACTCATTGCTTGCAGCATGCGCAGTGTTGGGGCACCAGCCTTTAGAGAGAAGGTGACCCTGAAGGAGGTAGAGTATCTGAGGGGCAGGAATGGGGTGTCTGGGAAGCCGGAGCCAGGGCGGTGTGTGTGTGTGTGTGTGTGTGTGTGTGTGTGTGTGCGCGTCTGGCTCAGGAAGCTCATGGAGGGCCTGGGGCTCAGCACTGTGGGAGGGGCGAGTGAGAGGCCAGGGCAGCCCCGCCCCCCAGGTGGAAGTTGCCTGGAGCTGATACCTAAGCGGAAAGTGGGGAGGAAACTAGATCAACCTGGGAGACTGAGGGTCTAGAAGGACCCGGGGCTCCGTAGCCACCTTGCAGTGCCAGCCTTACCTATGCCGCTTTACAGACTCTGGGTATATGTGAACCTAGTGGTGGACAAGTGGTGGACAGTGCACAGAGCCTGCCTTTGCCCTTCGGAAAAGCTTTCGGAAATAGATGGGCCAATGAGAGTGCCTGAGAGTTGGGGTCAGGGTGCAAGAAAGGGAAACAGAGACCAGACAGGATTAGAGGTCTGAGCAGACATCCGCCTGGAGCAACTTGATTGTGAAGCTTGCCTTCAATCTGCAGGAGGACCTTGGCAAGCAAAACTGCTCTGTACCTTGGTCCTGGAACTTCGTGGTACATTGCATCTGAGTCAGTGCATGTCACGAGTGGCTTTGTTTGCTTGTCATAGAAATGGTTGCTGTTGTGAAGGGTCACACAAAGCCATGAACCTCGCCCAAGTCACTGACTTCCGGGCAAGATCATCAGTGGCGTTGTCTTCCTGGCACCTGTTCCTTGACACAGATGCCCGACAGTGTCCTTGCCTGAGATGCGGTTGTGAGAGGCAGATGCACACCCGGGAACGTTCTTGGGACAGCGCACTTACACAATCTTGGCAGCAGAATTATTTCCTCACCGAGTTCATTTCTCTTCCAAACAAAGAGGCCCAGGGACTTTGGCCTGGGGGGTGCAGAGTTATACACGACACCCCTCCCTGAGGTATTGACCCTGGAATGTCATACACGGGAAGCGAGGAGGCATCTAAGGTCCTGAAATAGACATTAGGAGTCCTGAACAGCTAGCCACCCCCTGTGACTGGCAAAAACTTGGGGGAGCGTTTGGGACCGGGGAGCATGATGTGGCCACAGCCGCTGCCGTGAGCAAGGGGCTGTCTTGGGGTGGACGTGGAGTTGACTGAGAGTCACGGAGCCCTTCTGTACAACAGGATGAGATGTGGCTCGATCCTGCCCCATCTTGTCGCCCCTGGCACTGCTGTTGTTCTGATGCACAGCCCCGTGTCGGACGGAAGGAGACACTGCTGGTCCGGCACCACGCTCACCTGTGTTATATTGGAGCCCGTGGCTGCGGCCGCCAGGTCAGACCATCTTGTCCAGGGCCTTCCTCTTTTTCACGGGCCCCCTACTCTGCCAAGCCTGAGGCCCTTCTCCAGGGACTGGCCTCTTCTGATGACATGGACGGCTTGGGTCTATGGGATAGGTGGAGGGCTGGGTGGCTTCATAGTAGGGGTGGTCTGTGGAGCAGGTGGGGGGCGGGCATGTCAATCCATAGGAGGAACAGCTGGGGGGAAGGGCAGATATGTAGGAGGAGATACTGGGTCTGAGTCTCCTGGGCCAGCAGAATGCTGACAGGTGGAGACCGTGACCTGTTAGGCCAGTAGTGAAATTCTTGGTGACAGGTGACCGCCAAGCCACAGCCTTGGGGCCCCGTCCCGAATTGCTGGCATCCTGGACATAATATATGGGAGAGAGAAGAGCTGGGTGAAGGGCCTGGGGCATTTGGTGAGATGGGGGTTGTGTCAGGGACATCTCTTCCCATGGCCACACCTCCTCTTCCTTCAAAACTTTCCCAGCCTGCCCTGCTGGCCCCTAGAGTGGCTATTCCACATTCCCCTCTGTCCGTGACCCTGTCTGGTGCTCAAGCCTTTACCACCCTCTGGTGCCTGGATTTCAAATTCCCGAACGGGAGAAACCGTTGACATGAGAGGATTAAGCTAAGCTTTGGTAGTGTAGTGGACTAAGCATCGAGCTGCTAACCACAAGGTCGGTGGTTCAAAACCATGAGCCGCTCTGGGGGAGAAAGAGGAGACTTCCTGCTCCCATAAAGGCTTGCAAATGCACAGGGAAGTTCTACCCTCTTCTGAAGAGTCGGTAAAAGTCAGAGTTGACTCGATGGCAGGTGTTGAGGTGAGGGCCAACTCAAAGGGGGCAGTTTGAAGGCCCTCGAGGAGACGGATGGACACCGAGGTGGCAACAATGGGCTCGGGCACAGGAGCAGTTGTGAGGACGGCGCAGGGCTGTGTGGCGTTTTGTTCCATTGTGCACAGGGGGCTACAGATCAGAACCCACTGGATGGGCCTCAACAACCACAACAGCGGCACTGTGGAGGAAAGGCCTGGCAATCTTACTCTGTGACATTCAGGTCCGCTCCAACTCTCAGGCTTCATGAATCAGAACCGGCCGACTTGCTGGCGACAGGTTTGCTTCGTGCCTGTTGATTGTTGTTCATTTGTTTGCTCATTTGGCATCCACCACCCCTCCTCTCCCAGCAGGTAAGCCTCATGAAGGAGGCTCTTTGTGCCTGTTTTCTGCATGGCCGGGCTTGTCACTCAGGCCCCACATGCAGGTGGTTGATGCTTGATTGAAAGAGCGTGAGAACCCACAGGCTCTGGAGAGCGCCTGGGCTTGCTGACGGGGTTCTTTGGAGATGGGCGCAGGAGGGGGGACTCAAGTTGCTCCCTAGGTATGTGTGGGTGGTTGGATGGATGGATAGATGGATAGATGGATGGATAGATGAGTGGATGGATGGGTGGGTGTATGGATAGATGGGTGAGTGGGTGGGTGGATGGATGGATGGGTGGATGGGTGGTTGGATGTGTGGGTGGGTGGATGGATAAGTGGATGGATGGTTGAGAGTGGGTGGATGGATGGATGGGTGGATGGATGGATGTGGGGGTGGGTGGATGGATGGATGTGGGGGAGGATGGGTGGGTGGATGGATGGATGGATGGGTGGATAGGTGGTTGGATTGGTGGGTGGGTAGGTGACTGGATGGATAGATGGAAGAAGAAGGTGGGCCAAGGAGTGAAAATCCACATTTGGACTTCAGAACCCCAGGGAGAATACTCTGGAGTCCCCCTTCCCTTCTACCCAAGGCTGTTTTCAGAGGTTTCATTCACACTCCGGGAGAAATGACAAAGAACAGATCAAAGCTGAAGCCCTGAACAGCAGGAAAGGGAATGCAGCCCAGAACTTTCCCTTTTCATCCAAATGACATTGTGATTAAATCATTCGTACAGCCTTCTTCAGTGTCTGCATCCCCTCAACCACTACCACTGCCATCACCACCACCACTACCACGATCACCATCACCATCATCAATACCTCCATCACCATCACTACCACCACCAGCACCACCCCCACTACTACCATCACCAACAATACCCCTGCCACCATCATGACCACCACGATCATCTGCTATTACCATCACCATCACTGCCAATATCTTCATCACTATCACTACTAATACATCCATCACCACCACCACTACTACCATCACCACCAATACCTCCATCACCATCACCATCACCACCAATACCACCATCACTAGCACTACCACCATCACCATCACCACTACCACTACTACTATCATACCAATACCACCACCATCATCATCACTACCACTACTTCCATCACCCACTACCACCACCACCATCACCACCACTACCACCATCATCACCCCTACTCCCGTCATCACCGATAGTACCATGAGATAGTGATAGTTTATTGTGCTAACCTAGCCAATAAACACAGGTGGGGTTAATTGAAGGGCAGAGAGATAAATGGCTCAGTGAGCCTCCCCTTTCGAGTTCTTGGATCTCTTGCTTTGTGATGTTCAGACCAGGGTGAAGCTGCCTTAGCCAGTTCCCTACTTCAGCTGGCAAGGCTCACTTCCTCCAAGACATCCCTGAGGAGAAGTCATAGGGACCTACCCTGATGCAGCCCTGGGTGCTGGATCAGCCATGTGGAGACCCCTGCCAGTGCTGAGATGCTTACCCGCTCACTGATTCAGCTTTCTTCCTGCAGTCAGAGTTATTGCGTGTGTTTTGTGAGATGGAGGAGGATTTTGTGGATTGGTGTCGGACATATGAGTTAATGTTGGACTTGTGGGCTTGGGCAGCACTGGGTTGGGATATTTTCTTGATGTGCGCTTACCCTGTATATAAAACTCTCTCTTATGCGTATGAGTTTCTGTGGATTTTTTTCTTTAAAGTAACCCAGAGTAATACTTACCATTACTATACCTTGGCCACCATCATCACCACTACTGCTACCATCATTACCAATGCCTCCATCACCACCACCACACCACCACCACCACCATCACAACTACAACTACTACTACCATCATCACAAATACCTCCATCACCACCACTACCATGACAACTATGACCATCACCACCACTACCGCTGCTACCCCCCTCACCGTCGCTACACTACCACTATGACTACCATACTGTCACACTTCACAAACCCCATCACCCCCACGGATCACCAGCCACCATTGCCACTATCATCCCCACCGGGGCTTTCTCTGTCACCCTCATCCCCTCACCACCACCACACCCCCATCACCACCACAACCAGCTCCAAACACACCAACACTGTGGTTTTCCTGGGAAGCACTGACCACCATGCACGGTAGAGAGCAGACGCTTGGATCTTACCTTGGATGCAAATAGCAAAGGAGGGGAAGCAGGCAGGGAGAGCGGTCAGGAGGAACTGGTAGGGGGCTGGTGATGTCTCCCCGGCTGTGTGGGGCCAGACTTGGAAAGTAGTCACCTCTCTCCACTGAGCTAAGGACGGTGATGGGACAACGTTCCAGGAACAAAGACCTAGGTGGACAAGGAGCTAGAGCAGCTGCCCGAGTTGCAATGCCGTACTGGACCTGGTCGTAGTACTTTGGCACCGATGACAAAGTGAAGGATTCACACACACACACACACACACACACACACACACACACACCCCCTCAGAGAGACATACACAGACACACACAGCTGCCCAGGGCTGGCTGAGTGTGCCCACCTGATGACCCTGGTGCCCTACTCTGCCCACATGCCCATGGGGTATGCCACCCAGCCCAGCATTCCCGAGGCGGCCCGTCTGGGCCAGGAGGCGGGAAGGCGTGGAGTAGTCTGTGCAAGGCGCCACCTTTGGTGGCTCCAGCTCTTTAAAGTGGCTGCCAAGCCCAGCCGTCTCCTTTGTCAGCACTGTCATAAGACAATCACTGCAAGGGCACATGATAATAGCAATCAAACCATCAGCTCCCTGGGAGTGCCTCCCAGTGCCAGGCCCAGGGGCTGGGCTCTGCGGGCATGCTCTCACATGGGGAGTGGAAAGAACCGGGCTGTAATGTGACTACAGGTGATCTCAAAGGCCCAGCCTGGCAGCCTCAGGATGCTGTGCTCAGTCAGGGCCAGACCTGGGCACAGCCCTGCACTGCAGCCCAGGTACCTGCCCGACCCCAGCTACTCTCATCCTAGGATCTGCACTTCAGCCGGGGCACCTCCTCCCGCCCAGGAGCCCTCCCTTCGACAGCCTGGCATCACCAAGCTGGCCATGCAGGTCCAGGAGGTCAGGCACTCTCATTTAGCCTCCCCCACAGTGAGATGGGTGCCCAAGCCTGTGCTGATTCACCAGACGCTGCCCAGGTGCTGTTTCCAGGGAAACTTGGAAGCAGAGGGGCTGCCCCTTCTCTGGCTTTCACCCCGTGATTATAAAAAAACAAGTTCATAGCCACCGAGTCGATGCCCACTGTGAGCTATGTCCTCTGCAGGACAGGTATAACTGGCCCCATGGGTTTCTGAGAATTGGTAGTTTCAAACTGCTGGCCGTGTGGATCGCAGACCCAAACATGACCACTGTGCCCCACCCCCAGGCTCCTTCTTGCTTATAGTCTGGTGACAAGTGACTGCGGGGCCCAAGGCCACTTCCATATGGGTCCCTTGTCTTAATTGGCTCCTCCCACACCTGCCAGATGGGCTCAGCTCCCCTCATTTTGTGGGTGAGGCTGTGGAGGCTCAGCGATCTGACAAGGTCTGAGATGCCATCAGGAATCTGTCCCCAGATTCCAAGCTCTAACTGTGGGCCCTAATATCCACCAGAACAAGATGACAGCGTGGTCCTTGGGAGAGCGACGGCACTTCAGAGGAGACCTGGTCTGGGGAAGACGGCTCAGGGCAGGGAGGCTGAGAAGCCCCACTCCCCATGATACTCTTGCTCTTGGAAGCCTGGCTCTGGGGAACTGGGGCTATCCGGTGTTTGGAGCTGGAGCCAGGTCTGGAATCATCTCCCTTATCGAATCCTAAAGGGAAGCAAGGGGACTCTCCTGGTTTAGTCCTTGGAGACTCTTGCAAAATCCCACCTGGATAGGCAGGCAACGTACACGGGACCATTTACACTCTGGGGGAACCTGTCTCTGGAGCAGGACGTCCTGCTCGCTAAAGAAGAGGGTTAGCGAAAACGAGGAAGACCCTCAAGGAGACAACATGTCCCCGTGACCCCAGGGCCGGTTCCATGATACCCAGGCTCTGAAGATGGTCCAGGACAAGGCTGTGTTTCATTCTGTGGTCCACGGGCATGATCACTAGGAGCTGGAAGCCTGGACCACACTCGGGAACAACAGAAAATGTCAATCAGCCCTCCGAGCAGATCTCTCAAGTCTCCCCCACCCCCACCTGGCCCCAACATCCTGGGCTAGGAGACCACAAGGATTTTAGAGGGTGACACATGTCTGGGACATGACAGCTACGAAGTCAGAATCTTTGTCTCACACCTGAAGCCTCTGCTTCCCCATGTCCCTATTCCGGAAACGACTCGAACTCTGACGGGGGACAGACCCACTTGATGACGGAGGGTTTCCTGCTGCTCCATGGGGAGATATCCTACTGGGAATTCACTCCTCGGTGGGAGCAAGATTCACTCCCTGGCAGTCTCCCTCCAATGCGTGAGCCGTGGGCCTCTCCGCCTGTAATTGCGACCTTGTTTGGGACACCCTCGTCTTCATCTGATCAGTGAAGCCATACCAGAGGAGGGAGGGTCCTAGACCTAATCCCTTGTGAGTGGTGTCTCATGAAAGGTGACAACAGACTTGGGAGTTACACTCAGATCTGAGGGAGGACCGACCCACATGATGACAGAGGGAGCTACCCAGGAGGGCTGTGGCCACTGGAAACTAGGCCAGGGGCCTGGGCCCATCCCTTTCCGGACTCCAGCAGGATGGACCTGGCAGAATTGACACCAGTTGGGACCTGCCACCTCTAGAACTGCAGGGCAGTTCATTTCAGGTGTTGAGAGCCCCCCACCCTCACCCCTACTTTGTGACAATCTATGGTGGCAGTCTTAGGACAGAAAAGCACCCCTTTTTTATTGCGGATGGTGAAGCCACTCAGCTGGGAAAGCAAGTCAACCGGTGACACCAGCTCCGAGTGTCCCCTGGCAAGTCAGGGTGACCTACTTCCCATCCACACACGGCTTTCACCAGCCTCCTTTTGCCCGTCCCGGAAGGGGTGATCGATGGAAGTCTGGACAGATGGGGTGGGCCTTCTGGTCCACATTCCTAGCACACCTGGTGCCTCCCTCCACCTGCAGGGTGAGCCGGCAAAGATGCTTTCCAGAGCTACACCCTGTCCCCACCCCCACCCCCGTCCCATTTTGGCGGGCATGGCGGCTGTGAGGCTTCTTGTGGGGTGGCGTGGTGGTTCCCAGAGGAGGGCTCTGTAGACCCCGGGCACTAATTTCATCACACGGCTCCTCCTGACTCAGCTCTCTCAGTCCTGTGACCTGGCCCTTCCCGTGGTCCTGGGCGGATAGCATTCTGGAATGCCTGCATTCCTGAGGACTCAGAAATGATGTCTCCCAGTCCTAGACACACTGTCCCACCCAAAGCCCCCTGCTGTCCAGTGGGCCCCGACTCAGAGGCATCTGGAGGGCAGAGTGGAAATGTCCCTTTGGGTTTCTGAGACGAAGTCTATATTGATGGGAGCAGTCTCCTTTCTCCCGAGGAATGGCTGGTAAGTTTGAACTCACAGTTGTTTTACTCACTGCAATTTTTGATGCAAACAATAATTGAATATCAGCCTATTCATACAGCCATCCTAGGAGTGGTGGGGACGCCGTGGGAGTAGAACTTCGGGACCCTCAGGTGCCGGCGGGGTGTGGCTCAAGGTAAGGAGAAACAGTGGCAAAAATCTGCTCATGATCAGAACTTGGATTGCGTGAATGATTGTGCGAGCTATGAATCTAGGAAAATTTGAACTCATCAAAAATGAAATGGACCATCTACACTCGTGAGCCGAAAGAGACGGTATTGGTCTTTGAAAATCAGAAAGTAATGTGATTTACAATGTCGGCATGACCCACAACCAAGGGGAATGGTACTGCATTCACCATCAAAAAGGCCATTTCAAAATCAATCCTCAAGTGCAACGCTGTCGGTGATAGGATGGTATCTATTTTTCCTTCAAGGAAAACCAATCAATACATCTATTTTTCAATTTTATTCACCAACCACAAATGGTAGTGAGGAAGAAATTGAAGAATTCTATCACTGGCTTCCGTTGGAACTTGATCAATGGTGCAATCAAGGTATATCAAGAATTATTCACGATTGAATGTAAAAGTTGGAAACAAAGAGGAAGGAACAGAAGATGTGGTCTTAGCGATAGAAATGAAGCATGGTAGAATTTTGCAAGACCAATGACTTGTTCATAGCAAATGCTGTTTGCTTTTTTTCAAACACACCCCGGGTGACTACGCCCGTGGACGTCCCCAGATGCAATGCACAGAAATGAAATGGCTTCGCTCCGTGGGAAGAGGTGATGGAGAAGCTCGGTATCAGTCGCTGAAACCAGTTGGTTCTGATTGAGAGCGAAAGGTCCATTGACAGAGGGAGGGATGAGCAAACTGTGATCTGACCCAGCCCGAAAGAGGAGCGAAGGCCTGATACAGGCCACAGCTTAGGGGGACCTCAACAACAGCATGCCCTGTGAAGTCCGGCCATCACAGAAGGACAGACACCAGGGGATCTCACTTACACGAAATAAGTAAACGTATAGATGTCAAAGGTTATTATTCCTAGCCTCGCCCCCAGGGTTGGAAGGGGAGAGGAATGGGGCAGTGAGATCGAAGGAGCATTGAGTGTGAATGGTGGTGGGACGGGGCGGGCAAAGACAGTGAGATGGGTCACTCCAGAAGAGAGTATTTCCCGGATCCCGTCCTCCGTGCACAAGATTGCTGAGCGGTTTCTGTTTGGTCACGCATAGTTTCTCTACAGTAACAAACGAAACGCTCTGGCCACTCCCAGCCTCAGGCCCTTCAACCCATCTCCTTGCTCTGGGGAAGGCATCCATGTTTGTCCTCAGAATCTTCCCACCTACAGGGGATCGGGGGAGCCCCAAGCCTCCACTGTGATCCTTCTTTGGAGGAGGTCCCCCAGAGCAGTCTCCCTGCTTGCTCCCCACTCACTCCACCCTCTGGGTGCAGGGATCCAGGGGTACTTCCCCTGCAGACCAGGTGGAGGAAGGAGAGGGTGACCCCTCACTGAGATGTAGCCCCTGGTGCATTCTGCAGCCCCGATCCCCCCCCCCCCCCACTCAGGCTCCTGTGCCGTCAGTCATATGGCCCTCAGCCAGCAAGTGTCCCCCACCCTGCACGGTTCTGCCCTTCCCAGCCTCTCCCCTTGCGTCTCCTGTGGGAGTTCCTCCCGATGGAGCCTCCGGGCGGGCCCAGGGGGTGTGGCACCGCTTGTACCCAGGTCTTGCCCTGTCCTTAGCAGACGAGTGTAGGACGCGTCCCAGACTCTGTGCTCCAGTCTGCACCTTCGGAGACGCCACCACCGGGGGGAAACACCTGTCCTCACCTCGGCCCTGGCTTCAGTCTGGGTGAGTTCTGTCCACCTGCCCCTGGGGAGTGAGGCTTCCTTGCCCCACCGTGTGAGACACTGATGTGTGGGTGACCCGGGCCCGGGGCGTCGGGTGGGGGGTGGGGGTGGGGGTGAGTCGGGCTGCCTTTTTTCTAGAAGATTTCTGAGGTGCCCTGCTCTCTGCGACTTTCAGATCTGAGTCAACATCTTTGCAAACAATGGAAATCCCGAAGGAAGGGACGGCCCTCTGCCCGGCTCTCCCGGTGCTTTGATGGTACCGCGGTCACATGATGGTGGCTGTGCTCATTGAGTAGGCCCTGACCCCTGATGACCCCACGCATAGCGGAACGAGCTGCTCCCCGGTCCTGTGTCCTCCCCATGCTCCATGCTCCACAGGGCCTTCATTGATTAACTTTCAGGGGGAGGCAAGCTTTGTCTTTCTGGTCTGTCATAGTCTGGAAGCTGGGCAGAACTGGTATGGCAGCCTAGCCACACGCAGGCCCCACAGAGAAGGGGGTGGCTCAGCCTGGGCCGCGCTGCCGAGGAGGGGCATCCAGGTCCCCCACAGAGACGGAGGGACTTGGGCCACACCGAACATTCAGGGCCTTCACTCTGGCCACGTTGTAACATCTGGTGTGAAATCCCACCAAGCGGTGAAGGGTGATCCTAATTCTCTTTCTGCTCTCTGAAGTTTATTCGAGAAGGCAGAATGGAAAATAGATCTGATCGTCTCCATCCCAAGTTCAATGGCGCCCCAAGGTTCTCAGACATTGTCAACCCTGCTTTCTCAGGGTGATAAGTCATTGGGGACAAGTAACTGTATTTCACTTTAAATGTTAAAAGATATAATTCTAACATAATGCCTGATCCTTAAAGATGATTTGGACCATGCAGAAAACTCAGGGAAAACGGCTGGCCACAGCCTTACCACCTTGTCACCAAGAACATGCACCAGACAACCAATCTGGGATTCCTCGAATGCTCATAGACCTTATTAGTATGATTTAAAGTTATAGTTCAGGAGAACACTTACGGTGAACATTTGTCTGAAAATCAACCGTTTATGCACATTTTGTTACATGACATTGATTTCAGGCCCCTCCAGGTAACAAGCCTCTGCCCACTTCCTCCCAGAGTCCTGTTTCCACTCATCCTTTTTCCTGCCCCTTCCTGATGGCTGAGCTATGTTTAGGGGCAAATGCTGCCCCTTTGGCTGGTATTTGTGTTGAGGAATGAGCTCTTCCCTGGTTTTCTTAGTGCTTTATGGGCCTGTCTACTGTTTGGCTGGAGACTGAGCCAGGAGGCCAGGTTGAGTCTCAGGCCTGAAGGGCAGCTAAGGGCCTGGTCTCTATCAGAATGGTAAGTCTGGTCTTGTTTCTGATTTTGAATGCTGGTCTACATGCTTCTCCCACACTCTCTAGGATCTTTTGGTGAGACCCTGATCAGAGGACTCTGTAGTGGTCAGGAGCCAGGCACCATCTGGGTCTTCTGGTCTCTAGCTAATGGAGGCTGGGGTCCATTAGTCCTTTGGACTAATTGTTTCCTTAAGTCTGATTTCCCTCACCCATCTTCACTTTGGGTGTGAAGAAACCAACAGTTAGTTGTTTCTTGTGTGGTCAGAAGCTTTAATGCTCCCCCCCCCCACTATCATGATCCCAATTCTACCTTACAAATCTGGCTAGGCCAGAGGATATACACTGGTACAGATAGCAACTGGAAACACAGGGAATCCAGGACAGATGACTCCTCCAGGACCAGTGGTGAGAGTGGTGATGCCTGGAGGGTGGAGAGAATGTGGGGTAGAAAGGGGGAACTGATTACAAGAATCTACATATAGCCTCCTCCCTGGGGGAGGGACAGCAGAGGAGAGGATGGGGAAAGACGTCAGACAGTGTAACATATACAAAATAATAATAATTTATGAATGATGAAGGGTTCATGAGGTAGGGGGGGAGTGGGGAGGGAGGGGGAAAATGAGCAGCAGATATTAAGGGCTCAAGTAGAAGGAAGGTGTTTTGAGAATGATGATGGCAACAAATGTACATATGTGCTTGACACAATGGATGTATGTATGGATTGTGATAAGAATTGTACAAGCCCCCAATAAAATTATTTTTTTAAAAAGAAAGAAAATAATGATGGCAACATATGTACAAATATGCTTGATACAATTGATGTATGGATTGTTATAAGAGCTGTAAGAGCCCCCAATATTAATTATCCTTAAATTAAAAACAGAATAAATTGTCATTGTAAAAATTAAAAAAAAGACCCCAGTCACAATTCACTGAAGTAGGGTATAAAACATGGCCTTTGTCCACTATGTTAATCTAGTTGATCTAGATGTCCTCAGAGAATATGGCCCTAGTCCCCCAAGCCCACTGATCCATTTGGTTTCACCTTGAAGTTTTCAGAAACTGCACTGTATGCTCTATAACACTCTTAGATGTAGCTGCAGCACACGTGATAACATACGTAGAATTGCTCTTCACCAAAACTCTCTCTACTCTTGAGCCTATTTCCTTTTGCCGTCTCACGTCCGTTAAGCTTGCAGGTCTACTTGGTATCCACTCTTATTTATTGTTTGCTATTCCTGTTATTGCCACCTGTCTCTCACTGTCTTCGAGTCAATGCTGACTCATAGCGACTCCCCTGCCCCCCGTGGGTTTCTGAGACGATGACTGTTTACAGGAGTAGAAAGACCAGTATTTCTCCAGTGGAGCGGATGGTGGTTTAGAATCGCTGCCCAACACATAGCCACCACACGCCAGGGCTCCTGCGGGGTGTGCAGGACTGGCATGTCGTAGTGTTTATCTTGGTCATCTTGGGTTCTTGTGCACTTCCCAGGGTCTTACAAGCCTCGGCTAGGTTGTGCTGCTCATCCCCATGGTATTTTGCCTTTCATCCCCACTAACTATCCAAGAGTGCTTTATTTTGTGCATACGCCTTTTCTGGGCTTTTTTGCCAGAGTGACCACATACACTTGCGGTCCTTGTGTGACCTATTTGTTTCACTCGGCTTAATGTTCAGCCATATTCTCAGGTGCTTCCCTCAAGAAGCCTTCTTCTTCACTGCTGTGCATGATCCCACTGTAGGAATATGCCATCGCTCATGTCTCCAGTCCGCCAGGAGTGGGCATGTAGGTTGCTTGTGTCTTTGTGTTGTCGTGAGCTGTGCTGGGGGGGGGGGGGAGGGAGGTGGGTGGGCGTATGCTCTGATCTCTTTGCATCTCAGCTCCTATTTCTTCCCTAGGATGTATACTTAGCAGGGGGATTTCTGGATCATACGGTACCTCTGTTTTGAACTTCGTAGGGAAGAGCCAGACCGTTTGCCGTTTGGTAGTTGTACCCCTGAACAGTTCTTACATCACAGGGCTCCAACCTCTCACCAGCATTTAACTCTTTGGTTGCTGTTGCCCTGTCTGGGTGAGAGGACGATGTCGTGGTTTTGACTTGTATCTCTTGAACGGCTAACGAGCGTGAGCATTTCTTCATGTGTTTGTTGGCCTCCTGCAGGGGCGCCATCTGAGTGTGTCCTCTGCCCCTTGTTAAATCGGATTTAACATGTGGGTGTGAATTTTTTATTCCTGTCATCCCCAGCAGACACTAATCCAGCTGTCCATCTGATCTGTCCATCGACGCCCCCTCCATCTCCTTCCCTAAAAGAACTCACCGTGAAGCACTGCCATCCAGCCGCTTAGCTTCATGACAGTCCAATGCTTTACAGAGCAGACTGTCCCAGAGGGTTGTTGTTGTTGTTGTTGGAATAGTTAGAGAAAACCATCAGGCCTTTCTTCTGTGAAGCTGTTGGGTAGGTGCAAACTGCCAACCTTAGGGAATAGTCAGAGATAAATCATTCCCACCCAGGCACCACAAGAACACAATAAGGGACTAAGAATGGAACTGGCAATTTGGAGCTTTCGAGCAATAGGAAAAGAAGGGAGGTGACCCCATGAAGAGCAGGGATCAGCTTCTTCCCTGGGGTGGCCAGGGTGGTGATGGGGCTGAAGAATCAAGGATCACACCATAGACTTGGCTACAGATCCAGGTAGCTATTGGGAAATAGAATCCTTGCAAAAGATCTCAGTGTTCTCCCCTGGGGAAGACACAGCCCAGAGGGTGTGGTCTAAGCAATGTCATGTGACTTCCCCGTGGTGCAGGCACCCAAGCAAGTGGTGAGGCCACTGTTCCATCACCTGCCCACCTGGAAAGTCAAATGCATTGTCATCGCCTTTGCTTTTTCCTGCAGGTCATGGGAGTATAACTAACAAAGCCAGTGGAGCAGATCTAGTTGGCCGGCTCAGAGGACGTCTCTTGAATGCGCTGTGAGTAGTACGCATTCCATTGCAAGGCCACGTGCTCCCGTGCCATCCAAGATTGCTGTGTAATGATGAAGGCTAGAGTCCTGTAACAACGGGCTGGAGGGAGGGCAGAGTAAAGAGAATTCTGGAGGGGTTCCAAAATTCTGAGGGGTGCGCTTCTCCAGGTGGGACTCCTCCAGAATTGGTGCACCCCACTTTGACAGAGCACAGGCATACTTAAAAGAAAGCTTGAGTTCTTTCCATGGAAGTCCAGCTCCCGGTGCTTTCCCGAAGGGAGAACCTGGGTGAACGTGGTGGGGATGGTGTGGTCTTGGGAGATAGGTCTCCTCCTGCTCCTCCAGCCCTGCCCTCTGCTCTAATCGCAGTCAGCCTTGTCTATGAGCTGTGTGTGTGTGTATCCGCGTCTCTCTCAGAAGAAGTAGCCATGCCCATCCACTCACTGTTTCATAGAGGAACTGAAACCCAGCCTCCCATTGGCTGCATTTCTGATCGACTTGCCTTCACGCTGGTTCCCACTCTGACCCATTACAGGTGCCACCTGTGACCTCAGTCTGCTCCTTGTCCTCTCTGGGCTCTGGTTCCCCCTTTCTAGCAAAATGGTGCTGAAATGGGTGGTTGGGAAGCCTTCCTAACCCAACACTGCTTTTGCCCTGGAAGGAAGTCCGGAAAGGAGGGGCGGAGCCGGTCAGCCAAAGTGTTGGAAAGTTCTGGGGTGGGGAGAGGTTTGGGGAGGTCCGTGGAGGCTGGTTGTGAGCATCATCATTCGGGAATGAGGGATCTGGATCTCAGCTCCAAAGGAGAATGAGAGCCAGGCTGCAGCACCGATGCCAATTGCTCCTTGATCAGTGCTCTGCGCTTAACAGAACGGCCGGTTCACAGCGCTGCCTCAGAAATATGTCCTCCTAGAAGGCAGGCAGAAACTTGCAGGGAAAATTCAGAAGCTAGATGGTGACCTTGAGCCTCATCTTTTGTATCCAGGAAGGAGGAGGAAGGTTATTGCGATGCTCGTTGGGTTTCCGTCATGTGGTTTCTCTCCATCCCAACAGGGTGCAGGGTCAACCCTGTACTCCCTCGCAAACTTTTGTAAAGAATAAGCCACGAGGCAGGTTCTCATAGAGAGCGAGTCCCTCTTATAATGCAGGGGTTGCTAGTTCTAACCTAAAACCTGTCGTCAATTCGGGCCATAGCACCCCACACGTAGGGTTTCTGAGACACTAAGTCTCAACAGTGTCCTCTTTTTCCCTTGGAGTGACTGAAGAGTCCGTAACATCGGTGGACCACAGAGCATGCCTGAGACATCGATGTAAGTGCAGGGCATCGGTGGCCGTCTTGTTGTCTGTTCTGAGCTCACTCACATGTGGCGTGCTCTGTGGGAGGTCTGAGAAGAGCTCACAGGCCCACCTGTCCAGTCTGCGGGGAAGGGGCTACTTCGGAAACTCCTCACTGATTGGGCTGCAGATGGTGACATTAGGGCTCAAGCCCTGGGCCTGGGATCTGGGCAAAGCACCCTCCATCCCGTTGGCCGCATGCCATTGGGTTCTGGATCCACGCCATATGAACTCCCCTTGGCCAATCCACGTCACCGCAGGGAGGAGAGATGGGATGATGAACTGTCAGGAGACAGGGGAATAGGTTCTCAGGGAGAATGCTTTGCTTTTCTCTCAAGTACGTGACTCCAGCACCCCGGTTTGAGCCCTTCTTTTACACCCCGTGTCTGTTCTTGTTGTGCTGTTTCTGCAAACCTCTGGAGATCACCCGGGTGGAAGCCCTTTGTAAAGATCACGTGGTGGGTAAAATCATGGTTGCCTCACCTGACTCCCACTTTCTAGTCTCTCTGGTGGGCCGATACCAGTGGCTCACGGGGTGTCCCAAGGTGGCGAGGAAAGTGACCATGGAAAGTGGGGTCACAACCAAGCACGTCAGTTGCAAATACTGTAAGGCCCACCTGTGTGGAAGGAGGAGGAGCCCGGTGGTGGAGTGGTTACGCATTGGCCTGTGATCCCAGTGGTCAGCAGTTTGAAACCACCAGCAGCTCCAAGGGAGACAGACTGGGCTTTCTACTCCCGTCAACAGTGACAGTCTTGACCCAGCGGGGACTCTATGGCAGTGAGGTGTTTTGTGTTTTAATATGAGATAAGCCGAATCTATGGGAGCCAAAGGTTATTAGTGGTTACTAGGGGGTGGGGTCCCTGGTGGTGGCCTTACATCTTGAGCAGTTACGCACACAGCTCAGTGGTTGGAGCGTGCCAGTCGACCTTCAGGGGATAGATGAGCCTTTGGGTTCCTGGCTGGGTTCTCAGTCTTAGAAATGCACACGGGCAGTTGGACACTGTCCTGCAGAGTCGCTCTGAGTCAGAACCGACTCGGTGGCAGTGAGTGTGGGTTTTCTTTGTACCCTTTTTGGCTTTGAGAGGCGGGAGCGGAGGGTAAAGGGGAGTCTCTGCCTACCCGGGCATGGGCTGTGTCGATTCGATGGCCGTTGGACCACATGGACAAAGACAGTGATAATGGCCACCCAGCATGAAGTGTGTCATCCACGCCACTGGCTTTCACGTGGGCAAGCGGCAGAGCGGGCAACAGGAAGCGAAGAGGACACAAAAAGGCTGTTGCTGTGCACTCAGTGGTCTAGACCTCCCCCCTCACCCGCCCCCTCCATGCGGAGACTTCAGGACGTTGATGCTTACTGTCTGCTCCTTGGCTTAGGCAGGGAATGGCCTCAGAGCCAGTGAGATGCTATTTTATCCATTTGCCAGTGAACCAAAGGAGTTTTCCAAATGTTGAGCACATGTGGGACCATACTATTCCGAGATGAGATGGAACGCTGATCAGAGAGTTGGCCAACCGCAGGCGTGTCCCACAGGGCTCGGTTCATATCTTCCGCTGCCATGTTTCATTGGGCTGCAATCCGGTTCGTCTGCCGTTTACTGGCTTAGTGACCGTCCTAACCGCAGGCGCACATGCCCCTCCCAACTGGAAGCCAATAAAGAATTGCCCAATTTGGGAGAACCACCTATCAATTTATTGGGAAACTACCAGCCACCCAGTTATTTTAATTGACGGAATAAAAAGACTGAAACCCATCTGACAAGTTGGGGCCAGTTTGCGACCTGTGGTGACAGATGGGAAGGCCACCAAACGGGGCTGGGGCAGGTGGCTCAGGTGGAGGTGGGAAGGGTCTGAGCAGAAGGCCTCCCGGGAGGGAGTTTGGTGGCATAGCTGAGGTCAGTGGGAGGAGTTAGGCAGTGTCTGGGGGTTGGTGGAGGGGGTGAATAGCCAACTGGCCCGCAGCATGGCCTATTAGAGCGGACCGGCTTTCACCACCCAGTAATTGATGAAGACAAAACACGATGGCAGCCCCGTGGTGGAAGGCTCACTCTCCTGGTGCGAGAGCTGGGCGGCTTGTGTGTTTCTATGGTGCTGGTCAGTCTGCAGCAGAGCTTCTAGATTAAGCCAACCAAGGAAGAAAGGTCCGATGGTCTCCTTTCCATAATCAACCATTGGAAGCCCTGTGGCAGTGGCGGGGAAGGGTGGGGGCTGAGCTACAACTGATCGTGGGGACTCCAAGGACTGGCGGTGTTTCTCTCCAGTGTGTGTGGGGGTCACCGTGAGTCAGGGCCAACACAAGGGGAGCTACCACAACAGCGATGGATGAGGATGCGGAGACTCTGAACGTTTAAGAGAGACTTGCTCCAGGCCTCCTAACAAGTACATCATGGGGAGAAGATCGACACCCAGTATCCTGATCCTGTGGCCCGCTCTCGTTCTGGGGGCTCAGCAAAGTGGGACATCCTGCAAGAGGTCATTGGCTGAGCATCCTTCTAAAACTGTGCCAGTTAGTTCTGTGTGCCCTGAAATAATCGGGCATGGAGCAGGGTGGCTTCCTCCCCACGCGGCTCCGGCCCTGCCCTGCTCCTGACTCACACTCCTGGCTGCTGGTCGGTTGCTCTAACCTTGTTTGCATCGCAGTTGTCTGGCCAACCCACTGCTGAGAATGTTCTCAAGGCTCCTGAACCGGCGTGTCCCAACTTCTCCACTCCTTGGCATTGAGAAACAAGCAACCCCAATGCAGCAGTCAGCTCTCAAGAAAGGCAGCTTCTAATTTCAGTCCAAGCAGGCTTCGTCAGCAGTCCTTCACACTTGCCCATGAGGCTGAGTCCCCTCCACGTTCTATTTTCTATCCCGTGCCCAAGACAGCCTGCAGGACTTTTAGAATTTTCTCCTCTTGGCCTGTTTCCAGACAACTTCTAGAGCTCTGGTTAGTCACTCACTCTTTTTGATTAAAAAAAAAAAAGCCATGAAGAGCAGATGATCCTTCAAGGTCATGTTGGTTCAGCGAAGAAAAGAGATGCCATATGGCTACTAAGGGGTGAGATAAGAGTCCAGGACCTATGACAACTTAGTCCTGGCTTTAAGACCAAACCAAACAACGTGTGTCCATTAGGATGCTTTGGGCTGCAGATAAATGACTATGGAACTCATGCTAATAAGTCACCGCTGGGAACAGAGAAGTAGGGTGGGCTCTAGGGACAGCTTAACCCCCTTCGTTTCTCTCTAATCCCTCGGATGCACTTTTGTGTGTGTGCATGTTGGCTTTGTCTTAGAGCCACTTCCCTCGTGGGCAAAATGATCAGACGGAAGGAGGTGTGCTGGAGACCTGGAGTCTACTGAGGGGTACCTCGGCCACCCATCAACCATGTGATCTTCTTAGACAAACCGCTTAATCACTGCAATTGGGAAACCATTTTCGGGGGGCTGTAGATACACAAACCCAAGTTGAACTAACTAACTGCAAAAGGGGATTTTTTAGTTTGTGTAACTGGGAAAAGGACCTCTGGCAGTGTCGTTGGGTAAACGTCAGCCTGATGTACAAGGGTTGGCAGTTCAAACCCACCAGCCACTCCAGAGGAAAGAGATGAGGCTACCTGTTCCCAGAAGGACTCCCAGCCTCAGATGCCCAATATTGTATGACTGCTGTGCCTTGGAATTGACCTGATGGCAGTGGCTTTGACCTCACTTAGTAAAATAGAAGAGAGTAAATTTCTGGTGGTATATTGGTTACACATTGGGCTACAATCCAAAAGTCAGCAGTTTGAAACCACTAGTCGCTCCTTGGGAGAAAGACAGGGCCTTTTATTCCCCTAAGCAGTCACAATCTCAGAAACACAGGGGCAGCTCTCCCCTGCCCTATAGGGTTACTATGAGTCCGCATCAACTCGAAGGCAGTGAGTCTGGGCTTTTTGGCTTTAGCTCCAGGCTTCTTCCCTCTGTGGAAGTCATGACCACACTGAGCCCTAGGATGGGGTCAGTAAGCCAGTCACCCCATTGTGGAGAGGGCCCCATTGTGGAGAGGGCTTTGCATTCCCTGAGAATCATACTGGTTGGAGGGGTTTGGGTCCCAAGATCCATCATGCCTTAAGCAGTCAGTGTGACAGGTGGATGGAGTACCTGTGCTGGGTCACACAGGAGAGGGATGAGACTCTCTACTCTTGTAAAGACGTGCAGTCTCCGAAGCCCACAGGGGGCACTTCTACCCTGTCCACAGGGTTGGTAGGAGTCAGAATTGACTAGATGGCAGTGAGGCAGTGTTGACTAGATGGCAGTGTTTTTTTTTTTCTGGTCCAATGTCCATACAGTGGGGTATTTTTATCATGATTTCATAGAGAGGGGCAGTTCCTTAAGAGCACCGAGGTGCTAGTACTCTCAGAAGGGCAGGTACACACACAAGAGTGGTAGTCAGGCCTCTCATTGATGAAATGGGGACAATTCCTTCTCATGCCCAGGTTAAATGACATGAATTCCTAGGTTAAATGCTATCTGCATGTCAACCCAAAACTCATCATTGAGTCGACTCTGACTCATAGCGACCTTGGAGGACAGGGCAGAACTGTCCCTATTGGACTCTGACACTGTGACTCTTTACAGGAAAAGAAGGCTCATCCTTCTCCTGTGGTGCAGCTGGTGGTTTTGAACTGCCGACCTTGCGGTTAGCAGCCCAATGTGTAACCCGCTAAGCCAGCAGGGCTCCTTATGCATGTCAAAGTACTTCTACTCCTTATAAACTATTTCGTCCGAGTCCAAAAGCCTTATGAACTATTAGAAAGAGCACCCACTGGTCATTGCATGATCAGGCCCATCTCCTCTTCCTTGTGGCGAAGCGTGGTGCAATGGGGCACTCTTTTTGTTGATTTGCTTTCTAACACTCCATCTGTTCCTCACCAGGACCACTTCCAAGAAAAATGCACCCCACGCTGGGCCTGGGCCTGCTTCTGGTTGGCCTCCTGGTGGTGAGGGGTCTCCCTCAGCACAAGCCCTCTCCGAGCGGCCACAGGGATGACGTGTCCAAGGGGAAGCAGGCAGCCCAGGAGCTCGCAAGGAGGAACACAGAATTTGGTTTCAAGCTCTTCAAGAAGCTGGCCTCTACAGAATCTAACGAGAACATCTTCTTCTCCCCCTTAAGCCTGTCCACCGCCTTCTCCATGTTGTCCTTGGGGGCCCAGGACTCTACTCTGGAAGAGATCCAGCGGGGCTTCTGTTTCCATGACATTCCGGACAAGGATCTTCACGAGGGTTTCCACTACCTCATCCAGGAACTGAACCACCAGGACCAGGACCTCCAGGTGGATCTTAGCAACATCCTGTTCATGGACCGGGGGCTGCAACCACGTCAGAAGTTTATGACGGATGTCAAGAGTCTGTACAACGCCAACACCGTTCCCACCAACTTCCGCAACTTGGAAGCCACTCAGAAGCAGATCAACAACTATGTTCGTCAGAAAACCAACGGGAAGATTAGCAATCTGATCAAGAGAATCGATTCAGGCACTATGATGCTTCTCGTCAATTATATCTACTTCCGAGGTAAGGCTTGGGCCAGGCTGGCATAGATCCAAAACTAGGTTCACAAAGGTGAACCTTGGACTCGTATGTAATGAGTCTCTCAGAACCCCACTGCATTATCTATATGCTGAGCTGTGATAGGTTTCTGGTAGGTTTCTGGTGCCAACCTGGCCGATAGGAACATGTGGGATTTATCAGGTCGAAGTTTGATTGGAGGGCAAGCGTCATGACACATGACTCATAGGGCGGCTCTTGGGGTTCTTTGTGCTGAACAAGTTTCTGAAGTCTGAATTACTCTCCCTCTGTTCGTGGCCATCATTACTGATTATCCTAACAGTGTCCGTTGTAAAGGTTCACGTGACGTTTTATTTATAGATGAGAAAAGCGATATTCAGATAGGAGAGGCTGCTTCTCACGGTCCATAGGCTGTGCACTTTCCACCTCACCAAGCAAATGCCTAGGATGCCGGCGGCTGTGGTAAAAGTGGTGGTTGGTGATGATCATTGTGGAGGGGAATGTAGTCTGGTTACTAGTTTAGTGAGCCCTGGAATCTGAATTTCAGAGATGGAACGTAAGATGGAAACAGGTTGCAGAATCCAAGATTCATCCTCAAACACTACGCATACGGTCATACACACCCGCATGCATGCACGCATGCAGCTGCCTCATCTTCAAACCACATAGGATCCTTGCCGAGCTGTTGGCAACACAGTTCTGAATCTGAAAACACAGTCACCCTCAAACCCAGAGGGAGGCTGCTGGCTGGAGGGGAGAAAAGGCTGGATAGTTGGCAACTGGCTCTGCAGTCTGCCTGTCCATGATTTCCCAAAGGTCCTGCATCCCTAGACTGTAGCATGAACCAGGTTGATGAGGGCAATGCTGATGATGACCAGTATCCCCGGAACACTCTCTAGACACAGCCATGGAGCTGTCTTATCCCCCTCCACCCCGCAGCAGACCAGTGAGGTTTCTACCAACATGCCCATTCTAGGGATATGGACACTGAGGCTCAGGGAGGTGGAGATGCTTGTCCAAGGCCATGCTTCTGGAACAGTGACACCGTTGGCCTCAATGTAGCATCAGGTATAGAGGGTGAAGATGAAGGCTGCCTTTACTCCTTCCTCTTGATTCTCAGGGGCTCAGACACTTAGAGTGGAGTGGCATGGAATGGCACAGTCTTTATACTCAGGTCAGACCTAAAAAGTCCCTGTTGGGCGCAATCCAGTCCCTCCTGCTACTCCCAGCGCAGCCAAGCATAGGGGTGTGCTATCTCATCACCCCACCGCAGTCCTAGGTTCCGTGGGAATAAATAATCAGGTCCGAAACCCCCCTCCCACTCCCCAGAAGCCTCCAGGGCATGACATGGGTGCAGGCCTCCCTCGGGGACCCGCCTTGGTTTTCCAGTACCAACAAAGCAGAGACCCGTGCTTTCTTGGTGTAGACCTCTCTTCTCCCTCCACCGCTCATGGTCACGTTGTCCTTCTGCAATCCGAAGCCAGGTGGAAACACGAGTTTGATCCAAAACAAACCAGAGAAGAAGACTTCATGCTGGGCCAGAACAAGTCCGTGAAAGTGCCCATGATGTTTCAAGGGGGCATGTTCAAAGTCGGCTATGATGATCAGCTCTCCTGCACCGTCCTGGAAATGCCCTACCAGGAAGACTTCACAGCCATCTTCATCCTTCCCGACGCGGGCAAAGTGGAGACCGTGGAAAAGGCCCTGCTGACCAAAGTGATGCTCAAATGGAAAGAGATGATCACAGAGAGGTAAAGACGCTGTGCTCAGCTTCTCACCCTGCCTGCCCCCTGTCCCCACCCCTTCCCTGCCATTCTCTTTATGGCCTCCATCATACATTTCATGTGCAATTTCTCTATGACTAGGTCCCCGGCTAGACTCTATGATGAACTTCTGTTTCTGTACGGGTGTAGACAGGGGGACAAATCAGATGAATCTAGAGGAACACGTACTCTACTAGGGAGATAGATTAAGATAGCAGGGAACCAAGTAGATGGAACAATACACTCTGTTGGAGAATGTGGTCGGGAGGGCTTCCCAGAGGAAGTGGCATTGGAGCTCCGTCTTCAGTCTATGTGGAAGGAAGAGGTGCTATGGAATCCTAGGAAGGGAGACCCCAAGGAAAACACGCGGGGTGTCAGAGGGAACCCGAAATGGTTCACTGTGGGTAGTGCAGCAGTCTGGCCACAGAATGAGAGAATGTGCCCCAATGTGATGCACAACAAGTCCCGGTTGAAGAGCCAAAATGAGTAAGTATTTTCTTTTTCAAGCCCCAACTTAAAACAGACTCAAGGTAATGACGACAGAACCTTTCTCGGGCTCCTGACTATGTTGGACTTTTCCTGGGAAGGTAGAGACTGGCGTGAGAGTTAAGAAGGACTGAGGACTTGCTGTCAGATTCCTGGAGGAATCGTGGGTAGGAGGAAGTGGGGAAGGGGGGTGTACCAGGGTCCCTGTGCCCAGATCTTCATCTTCTTTCTTCCATCTTGCCCCCATCCCTCATTCCCCACCCCACAGATCTTTCGAGATCCGTGGCCATGCCAAGTGTGATCAGAGGCAGGGGAAGCTCTGAAGAGAGCCAGAGACAAGGTTAGGACGGAGCTGGGCAACGGAACTAACCAGGTTCTGTCCAATCCTTAGGGGCTGGGAGAACAAATCCACAGTCAGCCGAAAACTCCCAGTAGCAGACTTCCGGTTTGGAGTACTGTAGACGGAGTCATCGTTCTCTGCTGGGCAAAAAGCAGGCCAAGTGGCAGGCTGAGCCAGGCTGACCAATAGTAGTACCCTAGGCGATGGAAAGGGCTTCCAGAGGCAGGTTCGGAAACACTCCCGCCAGCCCCCAAGGCCAAACCCCGGGGTCTGCGAGTGTGGGCAACGTCTCTGGCCGTGAAACAGGAAGAGGGGCCCGGATTCCAATCCTGACTGTGACTCAGTCTTCTCATCTGTGAGGTTGCCAACACGCCCCCTGTCCTCACCTCCCCCTAACACCAGGACGGGATCGATGAGCAGATGGGAATGCTGGGTTGTGCTCTTGGTCCACGTGGCCCCCTGCCAATGGAAAGGTTGCTGGTTTGACACCACTCAGAGGCACCTTAGACAAAAGGCCTGGGTGAGGGTACCTCTGAGCTTGACCTTGAAAGCCCCACGAAGCACAGTGCCCTGACCTGCACCAGGCAGCCATGGAATGGAGTCACCCTGACAGCAATTGACATTTTTTTAATGAGGATGACAATGCAAAAGACGGGGTTTTCTGTTCCCATCAGGAGCTCCAATCTCAGAAACTCACCTGGGTCCGTTCTCCTCCGTCCTATTGGGTTGCTGTGAATCGGCATCAGCTTGATGGCAGGGACGGAGGGTTTAGCACAAGCTGGCCCGCAGTGGGGTTCACCTCTCCAAAGCCTTCCCGTTGGTCGGTCCAAGAGATAAGGCTGCAGGTTGCTCAGGGTTCTTCTGAACCTTGGGTTTCTAAAATGACCCTCCTGCCTGTAACGTAATGCCCAAGATGGTAGCTCATCTGCTGATCCTGGGGACACAGCCCTCTCTTAGCAGGGGGATGTTCTAGAAGGAACTGACCACGACCTAACCTGAGCCTTAGTCTTCCCAGAGGTGTCGGGGAGGAGGGGGTCTCCAGTGGGTGGAGCAGCATGAGGACAGTGGGAGTGGGCCAGCCAAGTGGGATGGCTACCCCACGTGGTCATCCGGTCATCCCAGCTTCACACAGTTTTCCTTTAACACCGTCAAGGGAGAGTGGTGGAGACGTTGCCTGTGGACCTCCAGAGCTCACCATCCTCAGAGTGGCCGGCCCCATTCCCCGAGTCGTTCTGGTTGTTCCCCGACAAGATGTGGCCCTGGGCTGGCACTAGGTCCTCCTGCTCCCCTCACCAAGTTTTCTCTCTGTAGCCTTTCTGGCCGAGGACACAGTCAGGCCATCACTAACTATGTCCAGGTATCCTCAGGGGGGCGGCCACCATCTTTTTGGCTTCATGAAGGGGTTCCCCTCTCTTTGTTCTTCCCCCAGATGTGGCTGGAGCCTCCATGACTTCCTGCAAGACAGCCCAGTCAGCCTCTGCTGGAGGATCGGGGGTTCTGAAGTCAGTGTCCAGCACAGGGGCCCAAGGATAACTTAGAGCACACAGAAGTGATACCTCATGGGCCAGGTGCATGCTGCCTTCAAGGTCAATTCCAAGGTGGCTTCCTATCTAGCTCCTGGTCTGTCTCCATTGATAGACACCCCACCCCAGCTACTGCATTACATTGACTCTCCTTGGCTTGATTTCAGGAGGACCTCCGAGAGGAGAATTCCTCTCCTTCCGGGGAAAGGCTTACTCTGCAATCTCTTCTGTCACTGAGCAAAGTGGTGTCTCCTCCCTCATGGGAAACTCCGAGTCCTCTCACAGGGCAGGGAACTTGTCTGACTCCCAGGAGGGAAACAAACTGTTGTAAGAATGAAATAGGCCAACATTCCTGCATTCTGAGCTCATTCTGTTAGAGTCCAGCGTCCTTTCCTCTGTAAGAAGGGAGCCGTGTCTCAGCCACTGCCACCCTGCTTTATGCCCAGTGAGATGAGGGGGGACCATTTCCACCTGTTCTTTCTTCCATTGGCAACATTTGGGAAGGCCTCAAAGAAGAGGAAAGGGCAATTAACCGGTCTTCCCAAAAGATGCGTCCAGGTCAACAGATGCACACCTAACAGACACGCCTGAGGTCTGCGTGGGATGACAGGCTGGAATGTAGGTTACCAATGAGATGACCTCAGCGTGGCTGCCACACCAGCAGCAACTGCCTGCTTCGTCATTGGATCATTAGAAGTCTGCTCTAGCTGCCCCCACCCCACCCCATCCCCAAACAAGCAACAAGAAAGCTCCCAAACTTTGTTGGGCTTTGAAATAATGACTTTCCCATTACAGATGTGGATGGGTCCACCCCAACCTGGGTGCCCTGCCACACCTTTCCATATTTGTTAGGAGTCTTCCTAAAAATAATATTTGGAGGGAATGGCTGTCGTGCTACAAATCAAGTTTCCAACCACCCCTCTGTGCTAGAAATCAGCAGACGGTGGCCCATGGACTTGACTTGGCCAGCTGCTTGTTCTTCCCAGAGATGCAACCCAAGTACCTAGAACAATGTGCAGTATTCAGCAGGCACTTCATGAGTATTTGTTGAATGAATGATTGAACGAATGAATGAACGAGTAGAAAGGTAGCATTGGGAGTCGGGTGGGGGAGGGCATGTGGATGATACGAAGACGCCTGGAACGGACAGTGATCCCCAGGGAGGGAATAAAGATAGAAAAACAGACCCAGCTCAGACCTGTTCAAACCGTTGAAAGCAGGGCATGTGGTACAGGCAGCCAAGGTCAAGGGAAGAGAGCTCAAACCCTCGAGCACTGGACTTGGATGGGACTCCTCCAGTGTGGAGGCAGAGAGCTGCCATCAGTAGCTGCTCCCAAGAATTGGCCACCAGACCTAGTGAGGGAGGTCAACAGTCCCGAGTGAAGGGCGATTTTGGTAGAAAGTGGAGGACCAAAGCCTGACTCCAGTGGGTGGAGGGGACATTGGGAGGAAGTGGAGGTGCCTTTTCAGGGAGCTGGGCTGTGAAAAGGGGAACGGCAATGTGGGGGCTGGGAGTGGTGTGTTGGTTTCTTAAGATGGGAGATATTCCCGGGTGCAGTCTCCTCCTGAGACTGGCCAAGTTGATGTCGCCCACGAATGCTGCAGGAGAGAGAGCCAACCGGCAGGGGGAGAGGGGGTGTTTCTTGGAATAACAAGAAGAAATGGGCTCCCGGGCCCAGGGGATGGACAACTCCTCAGGTGCCTCAGGTGCACCTGATCCTGGCTCTGAGCCAGGCGCCCCATCCAAGTCAAGCCCGCGCAGGAAGTGGAGCTGCCACGCAAGGGCGAGACGAAGAGTCCTTGCCAGTTTCAGGCTGCACGACGATTATCTTCCTGTCTTTAACTTTAGCACTCTGATTGTCCCGGGCCGGCCAGGCTTCTCCTCACTCTCCTGGCACAAGTGGCTTGGAGAGGTTTGTTCGGAGACAGAGTGTGTGACAGGCAGCACCGATTTGAACTCAGTTCTGCTAACCACCGGGTCAGCAGCTCGAGGGCCTCTACTACTCTGGTAAAGAGTCTCAGAAACCCACAGGGACCGGCCTCTTCCGTCCTGGAGGGTCGCTGAGTCATTTAGCTTGGGTTTGGATGCTTCTGGAATCTAGTCCACTGGGGCCACGTGGATACTGAATCTGCCACGGCACCTTGAGGTGGTGGGGATCTGACAGGGCTTGCTGGGGGGTGAGGGCTCTGGGACAGGACACTGCACAGAGCACACAGGCCATTTGGAAACCGAGGACCCGTCTCACGTGCAGAGAGGGAAGATCTGAGGTCCTGGGGTCCCTCACTGTTCTTAGGACCCACTCCCTCCTTTTTGTCACTTCTACCTCCCCCAGGGTTGTAGATGTGTTCATGCCCAAGTTCACCATCACCGGTACCTACGACTTGAAGAAGTTATTCTCCCGCCTTGGTATTACCAAAGTCTTCCAGGAACATGGTGACCTCACCAGGATCTCCCCTCACCGCAACCTGAAGGTGGGAGAGGTAAGCCTGCAGGAGCGGTGAGAGTCTTCACACAGTGTGATTTTGGTGGAAAAAATTCACATAACCTCTGCCGCTTCCCCCATGAAAATTGGAAGTGTTGGTCTCCTGGTGCTACTGGAAAGCCAATTCAATAAGCACTTCCTACAGGTCAACAAGCGAGCCCCGGTAGCAGGAATAGGGGCGAGGGGATGTTCCACATTAGACTGCAAACCACAAGGTCAGCAGTTTGAAGCCACCAGTGGCTCCTTGGGAGAAAGAGGAGGCTTTCTACTGCAGTAAAGCATCACAGTCTCTGAAGCCCACAGGTGCAGTTTCACCCTGATGTATAGGGTCACTATGAGTCAGAATAGGCTCTATGAAAATGAGGTTTGTGGAGAGGCCAATAAAAGGCACCCCGGTGCCACTGTGGGTTAGGTAATGTGCTGCTTTTCACAGGTTCAAACCCACCAGCTGCTTGGTAAGAGAAAGATGAGTGTCAGAAACCCTGTCTAGACTCACTAGGTGTCAGAATTGCCACATAATGGGTTTGGTACTTTGGGTAGAGACTGCCAAAGGAGCCCCGGTTGTGCCGTGGATAAATGCTCAGCTACTGGTGGAAAGATCGGTTGTTCAAACTCACCAGCTACTCCACGGGAGAAAGATGAGGCAGTGCCCTTCTGTGTGTGCGGCCAGGTTGACAAGGAAACAAATGCAGTGACACTCGCTTATGTGTATGAAAGAGCTTCACATCAAGAAGTAGTTAGCGATCAAGAAAACAGCCCAGCCCGGTCCAGCTCAAGTCCAGAAGTCTGATCCTGGTCCAGAAGTCCCTCTTCAGACTCACACAGCCACGTGCTGTGGTGCAGAATGCAGGAAGATCACAGGCTGGTGGGTGCAAAGTCGAGTGGATCCAAGGGCGCTGGTAACATCACAGGACTCTGGCGGCAACCAGGGTCAGCCAGCAGAAAGGTGAAGGCAGACAGAGGGGGAGATTCCCAGGACCCTCCTTATGAGAAGGCCACGCCCACAGGGAGGCACCATCAGGCTGTGGACCTGACTGGCAGGTCGAATACCAGCCCTACACTTTTGTCTTTCTTCACGTTGACATGAAGTTATGTAACTACCACATTCTGTAAGGATTACAAGTCTGGGAACCTTATGGGAGCAGGGTGACCCTGTCACTATGAGTTGAAATCAACTCCAGGACAACAGGTGTGGAATTTGGGGTTTAAGCCAACAGCAACATCAGTCTGGACCTGGTCTAGGTCACCAAAGGCCTCCTGGACTTATTGGGAGCCGTGTAGCCCACAAACAGGCCTGACATGAAAGAAACCTACATCCACAGACGGTCTCATGGTCTCCCAGGAAGTGAGTCCCTGCCTATTCAGGACACACAGAGAGGGTCAGACTTAGCAGATCCAATCCAAGGCACCCAGTTACTATTTCAGGTTGGCAGCGAATCATTGCTCAGTATGCCATGGGACATAGGGCACAGAGTACAGGCGGATACAAAACCATGGCTGTCCGTCTGAAAGTAAAATACAAATGGACGTTCTGTGTTTCAGCTAGCAAGCACACTTCTGGGTAAAGAAGGCATTGAGCTACCCCTTCAAGGAGGCAAGGATGGGTGTGGGAAGGGGGATTCATTAAGTGTCTTGAGGTCCACAGGAGTGAAGGGAGAGGCTCATGCCATCTGGAAGCAACTAGGTGGCCAGCTGGGCAGGTTTTCTTGCATCAGAAGGCTCTGCAGGTCCACCAAAAGAACTTGACGAGGGTTGTGCCAGGAGAAGGGTGCCCAGTCCAAGTGTGTGGCAGCCATGCATGGCCAGCGCAAGAAGAGCAAGACCCCAAGACTGAGTGGCAAGAAGATGCTCTGAGAAGCACTCTCAGTCCAAATGGAGTCCATTCTTCATCCATCCAACTAGTACCAGGTACCTCCTATATGAGCCAGGCCCTTGCCAGGGCCACACAGTTGTTTCTATCTGGTGTTGATAGGACAGCAGTGGAGGCAGCCCCCAAAGGGCCAAGAGGAGCCCCAAGATCCTGCCTTGCAGGGCAGGCTTAGGGCAGGAAGAGCCTGGAGCTAGTTAGTTGATATAAGCTACCATTCCTTTAGCGTAGGCGGCATCGGGCATCACGCAAATGCCACGCATGTAATCTGAGCACCACCCCTTCCTGAGTGAGGAATGAGGGTCTGGAGGAGGCAGCTGCTCTCCCAGCATCACCCAGGCATGGGGGGTGGGGTAGCAAGTATAGGGCTCACACGTGCTGCTGCTGCCTCCGTGTCCTCCCCTGGGTGCTAGAGGCGTAGACATCCTGCAGGATGGTCAGAGCTCGCTCTGGGGCCCTGGAGCTGTGTGCACCACCCCCAACCCATGAGTGTTGAGCAGCAAGAGGGCCAGGACCCTTTGGGAGTCCCTGAGTGGTGCAAAGGTTTAGCATGCTCAGCTGTGAACCCAAAGGTGAGAGGTTCTGAGTTCACCACAGAGGCAGCTGGCAGGCAATGTTAGAAAACGCCACCCCTGACGGCCCCTGGAGAGTCGCTCTTCCCTGAGGCTCATGGGCTCGCCAGGCACTGGGATGGGCTCAAGCACATCTGGTTGAACTGGAAGCACACCGTCTCCTTCTCCAACTGACTCCCCACCATCTGGGACTGGGGCTTATTTGCCTAGATGGGAATCAAGGGTCATTTCCCCTCTCTGAGCCCATATTTTTACCTGGACAGCAAGGACATTTGCCCGTTCTTCCGAGGGTGCCAGGAAGCATGGCATGAGGAAGTGGATGAGGAAACATTCTACAAACTCTGAAGTGTCAGGCAAGGTTCTCTAGAGAAACAAAATCAGGACACTTATGATATATATATATATGTATATATATATATATGTTTTATACAGCGAGAAGGACTGTAACAGCGAGTTAGTCTGCTACACAGCAGTACAGAGGGCTCAGTTCAACTCACTCTGGGAAACAGTTAATATACTGAAAGTCCTTCAACTCACAGAGGGGCCTTTGGTCCAAGGTGAAGGAAGCAGACAGCGGAGTCCTCCCTCAGGCAAGGCAGGCAGAGTCTGCCCGCAGGCAACAGAGAGCAGGGTGGGTCAGCAACAGTCAGTAGCTCGGGAGCTTAGCGAAGCAGGTACAGATGGGATATCAAACTCAAGCAGTGCAAGGTGACAGGCTCTGACCACCTCAAGTTCAAGCAATGTACCCACCAGCAGCACGGTAAATAGGTCTCAAGTGAGCCTCCAGCAATAACGACATGATCTATGGGTGGGCCTGGGCCACAGGTAGTGCAGCACACTAGCTCAAGCAGCATCCCCCTGGTCAGATCACCAGAGAGCAAGAGACAGGTGGGTGGGCCCTGCAGAGCCATTTATCTCTTTGCCCTTCAATCAAACTGCGACCTGATTATGCCCACACGTTCCTATTGGCCAGGTTGGCACAATAAGCCTAACTATCACATCACCCTTCTGGGTCTCCCCAGCCTGGATTCCTGGCTGTAGGTTCCACGGGACTTGCCATGTCGTGAAGCTAATGGATAAAGGTGTGTAATAGAGCCTTCTCCTGAAGGGTCCCTTCCTCCTTTGGGGTCCCTTGAACTTTGGGGTGAGGAGTGTGGAGGCGGGAATCTCCATTCTCATTCAGAACAGAAACAACAGGCTCAGGAAGAGCAGGTCCCTGCCTCCAAGGTCAACATTCATGATGGGCTTGAAGGGAGGTCGCCTGTACTACTGGGGTCACTCCCTGCTCTGGGCCTTGGCCCATCACCTGGAGAAGGGGTATCTCAGAAGGTCCTAGAGCCAGGCCAAGAACTGTTGGGGGTTAGAGGGGCTGGGGGCTCTGAACAAAAACTGCAAGTGTCTAGTTCCACCTGCGCATGGGGAAGCTGGGAAACCTTAGGTGACTCAGTTTCCCCTACTGGACAGACCCCTTATTCCTCTTCAGCTTTACTGAACCCTTCTCCTTCCTGAATGAACCAGAGTACTGACTGGTTTTTGGTTTTGCAAGTAGGGAAAGACAGGTAGGCTTTTCTTGCCTTTAAGACCTCCATTCCAGGATGTCCCATGAGCATCGGTGTTTCACCCCTTCTCCACAGCTCACCTCCTGTCTGTCACTAGGCAGCTGACAGCTGGAAGCCCGTGAGACAGACATGGGAGATTTGCCTGTTTCCTGGGAGTAGAATTGCCAAGAGTTTGATTCAATCGAACCAGTCTATCACCTGAGGTCCTGACAGGTCTCAATCACCAGTTGTTGAGACCCTTGGGCCCGAATCATCTCCAACAAGAAAGCAGAGCCTGACTCCCCCTCATGCAACCACCCAATGGGGTAGCAGAGTGTGGCGACAGCTGGAGGCATCAGGGTGGACATGCCACCCCCTCCCTTCCAGCTAGCTCAGGCTCCACCACCCCTCTGCCTTGAGTTCTGGCTGACAGTTCTTCAGCCTGTGGGAAGGAGAGCACACCCACACTGCTGTCTTCTGAGCCCCCGCGATAGTGCCCTTCTGTTTGCGGAGCACCCTTCAACGGTGGCTGCAGAGGAGCCAGGAACCCAGGATGGGGGGTGGAGCTCGGGGGCTAGGCAAGGGATTCCTACCACAGCCTCTCTCTCTCTTCCAGGCTTTTTTTTCATTTTGCCATGGTCACTGAGGGTCTTGGTCAGCACTAATACCCTCTTCTGGTTCCCTCAGGCCGTCCACAAGGCCAACCTGAGGCTGGACGAGAAGGGCTCAGAGGGTGCCGCAGGCACCGGAGCGCAGACTCTGCCCATGGAGAAGCCGGAAGAGGTCAGGTTCAACAGAACCTTCCTGATGATGATCTGCCAAGAGAAGACGTCGTCCTTAATCTTCCTGGGGAAGATTACCAACCCTGCTGGGTCCTAGGAGGACTCACGGCCGGCCCTGCACTCCTGCCGTGGCCTGGGGCTGAACACGCCATCTCCCCAGGGTGGCAGCACAGCGATGGTCCCGAGCGTGTCAAACCCTCCCGCGCCTTCTCCCGAAGCCCCTGCTTGGACACGCGGCCATGGGCACTGCCAATTCAGGTGTCGGGATGACTTACCCCACCCACACCCACTAGATAGAGGTTTCCTCTCCCCACAGCAGGGGCCCGTGATTCAATAAACATAATTCTGCTATGGCTGGCTCTTGGTGGATAATTTGGGGAAGTTGTGAAAACTTGGAGCTTGGAAGCAAAGAGGCCTAAGTGCAAACTCTGGGGTCCGGTGCGTCGGGGAATGTCACAGTCCCTCTCTGAGTCTCGGGGGCTCCTGTTTCTGAAGCAGGGGGCATGCCACCCACCTCTGAGCTGGCACAGTGAGGCACCTGACACAGCAACCTGGAAAAAGTGAGTCCCTTGATGAGCCCTTAGTTTGGGTTCCCCACCTTCCTCAAAGTGTCCAGATAGGAGCTGGGCGCTCATCCAGGCTCCCAGGTGATGCAGGACACACTACAAGGACACAGGCTAGAGTAGCAGCCGGGATACAAGACCAAGCTTGCGGGGCTCCTGAGCCCCTACATGAGCTGCAAAAATGGCTTGTCCCCCCCTCCCCACACACTGAATCATCTCAAATAAGAAAGCAGAGCCTGGCTCCCCTTCAACTGCCACCCGATTGGGGAGCAGAGCATAGAGCGCCCTCCTCTCACTTCCTATTGGGAAGTTCTGAGCTCAGCTCAGTTTGCTAAACCAACTCACTGCCTTCAAGTCAATTCTGGCTCCTAGCGAGCTTGTAGGACAGGCTAGAGCTGCCCCGGTGGGCTTCCGAACCTGTAGCACTCTATAGGAGTAGGAAACCTCATCTTTCTCCGGGGGGAGTGCCTGGTGGTTTTGAACTTCTGACCTCATGGTTAGCAGTCCAACTCTTTACTGCCTTGTACCAGCCCCAGAAAAAGAATCATTGCAAGGTCTGTCTGTGACCAGTAGGAGTTGCCGCATGCTCGCAGGGGCTCTCTAGGGTTCCGCTTGAGGGGTTCTTGGCCTCCCACGGGGATAGGTATATTTGGGAGGGGTCAACCCGAACTGGCTTGTGCGGTACCCAGGTGTGTCCAGCACCCCATACTCCCTGTGCCACGTGTGCACATCCACCAGCAGACCACGGCACCCAGACTTAGAAAGGTGATCTAGCTACCCGGTGGCCTCGGCACTGGCCTCCTGGTGACCAGAGGCAGGACCACACTGACAGCCGGCTCCTGGTTCCTCTGCTGCTCCCCGAGGGTTCCTGACCCTGAGCAGCCAGGCCATCGAGCTGCCCTGGTTCCAGCAAGGGCCCGGAGAGGAGTGGGGTTCCTTTGTCAGGTAAGTGCTGAGACCCCCAGAGACAGGAGAATGCTGAAGAGAGCGGGGAGACAGAGCCCACACAGAGGGTCACGCTGGCTCTGGATTCTTTGTTGCTCTGGATTCTGGCCAGAGACACATACTTAGCGACCTGGCCCAGGTGTTTTGCTGACAGCCCTGTTTTCCCGACACTGAGCTGCAGGGGTGTAAGTGTGGAGCACCGGCCAAACGCAGACACTCATGACAGAGTCTTCGGGGGCATGGGACAGCTGGAGGAGCCACTTAGTGCTGGTTGACGAATGTGCGGAGGGCCTCTGATCCTGGCCTCAACCTATGTTTAAAGGCGGTGTATTAAATTCCTAAGGGGCCCTGGTTACACACTGGGATGGCTACCTCAAGGTCAGCAGTTTGAAACGACCAGCCCCTCCAAGAGAGAAAGTTAGGGCTTTCTACATCCCCAAAGTGTTTCAACCTCCAAAACTCAGAGGCGGTTCTCCCCTGTCCTGCAGGGTCGCTGTAAGCTGTCATCGACTCAGTAGCAGTGAGTTTGATTTGGGTTTCTGATTCCTAGGCCTGCTGTAACAAATGACCACCAACTGAGGGGCTTCAAACACCACAAGTGTAGCCTTTGACAGGTCTGGAGGCCAGAACTCTGACATCAAGGTGGCCACAAGTTTGGGCTTTCTCAGAGGGCTCTAGAACGGTGGTTCTCAACCTGTGGGTCGTGACCCCCTTAGGGGTTACAGGACCCTTTTACATGGGTCACCCAATTCATAACAGTATCAAAATGACAGTGATGAAGTAGCTACAAAAATAATTTTATGGTTGGGGGCACCACAACATGAACTGTATTAAAGGGTCGCGGCATTCGGAAGGTTGAGAACCACTGCTCTAGAAGAATCCTGTGGACAGACCACTCCAGTCTCTGCTACATGTGGCCACCCCAACCCAGGGGACCTGCCTGAATGTCCCTCTTTTTGTCACTGAGCCAGGGACCGCCTTCATCCAGGGTAAGCACATCTTAAAAGGGAGACACCTGCAAAGACCCTATTTTCTTTCCTATTTCAGCTATTTATTTATTAAATCATTTTATTAGGGGCTCATACAACTCATTACAATCTATACATACATCAATTTTGTAAAGCACATTTGTACATTCATTGCCCTCATTATTCTCAAAACACTTGCTCTCCAGGTAAGCCCCTGGCATCAGCTCCTCATTTTTTTGCCCCTCCTTCCCCGCTCCCCACTCCCTCATGAACCCTTGATAATTTATACATTATTATTGTGTCATGTCTTACACCGTCTGACGTTTCCCTTCACTCACTTTCCCATTGTCCATCCCCCAGGGAGGAGGTCACATGTAGATCCTTGTAATCAGTTATACCTTTCCAACCCACCCTCCTTCCACCCTTTCGGTATCGCCACTCTCTCCACTGGTCCTGAAGGGATCATCTGTCCTGGATTCCCTGTGTTTCCAGTTCCTATCTGTACCAGTGTGCATCCTCTGGTCTAGCCAGATTTGTAAGGTAGAATTGGGATCATGATAGTGGGGGGAAGAAGCATTTAGGAACTAGAGGAAAGTCATATGTTTCATCACTGTTACACTGCACCCTGACTGGCTCATCTCCTCCCTGAGACCCTTCTGTAAAGGGATGTCCAATTGATTACAGATGGGTCTTGGGTCCCCAATCTGCACTCCCCCTCGTTCACAATAATTTTATATTTTGTTCTTTGATGCTTGATACCTGATCCCTTTGACACCTCGTGATCACACAGGCTGGTGTGCTTCTTCCACGTGGACTTTGTTGCTTCTGAGCTAGATTACTGCTTGTTTACCTTCAAGCCTTTAAAAGCCCAGACATTATATCTTTTGATAGCCGGGCACCATTAGCTTTCTTCACCACATTTGCTTATACATCCTTTTGTCTTTAGCAATCATATCGAGGAGGTGAGTTACACAATGATACGATTTTTTGTTCTGATGATGCCTGATACCTGATCCCTTCGACACCTCATGATCACACAGGCTGGTGTGCTTCTTCCAGGTGGGCTTTGTTGCTTCTGAGATAGATGGTCGTTTGTTTACCTTCAAGCCTTTAAGACCCCAGACACTATATTTTTTGATAGCTGGGCACCATCAGCTTTCTTCACCACATTTGCTTATGCACCCATTTGTCTCCATTGATTGTGTCAGGAAGGTAAGCATCATGGAATGCCAGTTTAATTGAATAATGTTCTTGCATTGATGGAGTACTTGAGTGGAGGCCCAAAGTCCATCTGCTACCTTAATACCAAACCTATAAATATATGCACATAGATTTATTTCCCCATCCTCATATATAAATATATTTGCATATGTATATGTCTTTATTTAGACCTCTATAAATGCCCTTTGCCTCGTAGCTCTTTCCTCTATTTCCTTTTACTTTCCTCTTGTCCCACTATCATGCTCAGCCTTCATTTGGGTTTCAGTAATTCCTCTTGGTTACATTACCATTGATCATGCCCTACCAGGCCTCCTACGACCCTCCTCCCTACCAATTTGGATCACTTCTTGTTCCCTTGTCCCTGGGTTTGTTAATACCACTCTTGTTCCCCACATCTCCCCCTGTCCCATGACACCCTGGAACTATAGGTCCCATTGTTTTCTCCTCCAGATCGTTCATCCAGCCTGTCTTATTTAGACAGACCTGTGGAAAATAATAACACACACAAAAACAAGACAGAGCAAAATAAAGCAACAAAAGAAAACAAAACAACAACAAAAAGCCATTGCCAAAAAAAACCCCCAAACAAACAAAGAAGAAAGGTCTGTAGTTAGTTCAAGGACTGTTTGCTGACCTTTAGGAGTTTTTTCCAGTTGAGTCTGATGGGGTGCAAAGTCCTGACCCCAAAGTCTATTTTTGGTGTTCCCTGGGGACTTCGTTGCTCTGTTCTCCTTGCTTTCTGTTGAATGCCCTCAGTGTTTTGCCTCATTGTGGTGGGATCAGACCGGGTGAAATTCCCACACTGTGTCTCCAGTGTTGTCCCCTACAGGGCTATGGGTCAGTCAGGGATGTTGTGTCTCATAGTGGGGCCGGCCATATGGGAAGACCCTACTTTCCTTTTTTCTTTTTTTATATCATTTCATTAGGAGCTCATACAACTCTTATCACAATCCATAATACATCAATTGTGTAAAGCACATTTGTACATTCATTGCCCTCATCATTCTCAGAACATTTGCTCTCCACCTAAGCTCCTGGCATCAGCTCCTCATTTTTCCCTTCCCTCCCCACTCCTCCCTCCCTCATGAACCATTGATAATTTATGAATTATTATTTTGTCATATCTTGCCCTGTCCAATGTCTTCCTTTGCCCACTTTTCTGTTGTCCATCCCCCAGGGCACCCTCCATCCTCCCAGCATCACCACTCACCACTGGTCCTGAAGGGATCATCTGCCCTGGATTCCCTGTGTTCTCAGTTCTTGTATGTACCAATATACATCCTCTGGTCTAGCCATATTTGTAAGGTAGAATTGGGATCATGATAGTGGGAGGGGAGGAAGCATTTAGGAACTAGAGGAAAGTTGTATATTTCATTGTTGCTACATTGCAGCCTGACTGGCTTGTCTCCTCCCCAAGACTCTTCTGTAAGGGGATGTCCAGTGGCTGACAAATGGGCTCTGCACTCACCCCCTCATTCACAATGATATAATTTTTAGTTCTGATGATGCCTGATACCTGATCCCTTCAACACCTCGTGTTTGCACAGGCTGGTGTGCTTCTTCCATGTGGGCTATGTTGCTTCTGAGCTAGATGGCTGCTTGTTTACCTTCAAGCCTTTAAGACACCAGACACTACCTCTTTTGATAGCCGGGTACCATCAGCTTTCTTCACCACATTTGCTTATGCACCCGTTTGTGGGAAGACCCTATTTTCAAAGAAGGTCACATTCCCAGGTCAGGATGGTGGAGACTTGACCACATGTTTTGCAGGAAGCCCTGCTGGCCCATAGTAGGTATTCAACAGAGAGCGAGCCCCTGCTCGTGGGGCCTTCCACCATCCTCACCTGAGACTCTGAGCTCTTTTCCATCAACTGTACTCTGTCCTTTCACCTGTGCTGTTACCTCTGATGAGAATGCCTTCCTCCGGCCTGGTGAACTCCTACTTGTCTTTCAATGCCCAGGTCTCTTGGACCTCTACGAAATGCACTCTGCCTTTCTGGCATCTTCTAAGAAACTCTCCAATGAACATTTACCTGCTTTCATGGGATGGCTCATAGACCTGAATCCCCACCCCCCCCACCCCCAAATGTGGACTGCAATCAAATGAGCCTGGACTTACGGCCTATAGACAGACACCTGTGCTAGTTCCTAAGACCTGGCCCTGCCCTTGTGTGAAGCTTAATGTCCAGTGGAGAAAGCAGCTTCCCGGCATCTGACCACACAGATAAGGTGCGCTCACAAGCTGTGGTGGGCATGATCAGGACTGCTGGGTGTTTTGGAGGCTCTTACTCAATCTGGGGAGCTCAGGGAAGCCTTCTCTGGGGCTATAGCATTTGGGGAGAGCACTCAAGACTGGGAAGGCTCCTGCTTTTGAAAAGTCACTCTGGATGCAAAGTGTTTTTCCCAAAGTGGTGACTCGTTTTCAAAAAATGTCAGTGGGCTCTGATCAACTTCATTCACTGACTGCTTTATAAGCCACTGATGACTGCGTAGTTTAAATATTTTTCTACCTGACTATCTTGGCTCTCAGTCATATTTCCGTTCTTCGCGACAGAAATGAGGTCTACTTTGAAACATGAAGGAGTGGAAGAGAATGGAGAGCGAGGCTCTACCAAGTGGAAGGGCCGGGTGTACCAAGGCCCTAATGGGGGAAGATGGCTTGTGTGCAAAACTAAAACAAGAGTCATGTGGCAAAAGCCACACCATAAGGCAAGAGGGGTAGGTGACAATGCCGGAGAAGTAGGCTGGGGCCTCATGCTGATCCATAACTGGAGTCCGGATGGGCACTTATTAAGTCGGCGGGTGACTCAGCCAAAGCCATGTGATTTAGGTGCAGCCAGAGTGTCCCTGTGTCCCTAATGTCCGGGCCACAGGAAAACACACATGCTTGCTGACAAGGAAGACCACCACGGTAGCCCCCACTGCCTCAGACATGGCCATCTCACCCATAGCCATCACCCCGTCCCTGGGGGGAAAGTTCACCTGTCTCCACCTGGCAGGCCAGCACAGTGGTTTGGTCGTAGCTGCATCCCTTCTTGGCCTTGAGACACCCTGTCTGGACCGCCTCTGTGCCCGACTCATACCCTCCCACCTGCCTGGACACTCCCTTTGCCCTGAATTATCCCCGACTCCCATTTCCCTTCAGAGTGTGACTCATCCTTCCCAGGAAGGTCAACTCCTTCTTCTACCTGTCCTTCCTCGGCCACATGGACAGAAGAATGGAGAGCCTTGGTTGGTGTTAGCCTGGCTTTTCCTGAAAGGCGTCCTTGCTAGTTTGCCTTTTAAAAAAGCAAAGATCTGCTTCCTCAAGACACATGACTCTCTGTTTCTTGATCTCCAGCCTCGAACCCCGGCTTTCACCTACCATGTGAGGGCCTTGCATTTTAATGGCTTTAGCAGGAGTTGCAAGTGGCCAGGGGTTGGTAGAAGACATCGGAACCGGGCCGATGTTCAAATCCTAGCTCTTCCCTGTATGTGGTTTGTGACATTAGGCAAATCACCTTAAAAGTGACAAGCTAAGTTGAGGTCCTCCGAGCATGGAGGGTCACCTCCTGAGTTGCCGCTGCCCCAACGGGCATAGTCTGGGAGAAAAGCAGATCTTGGATCTCCAGGAGCCCCAAGGACCCAGGGAATCAGGAGTTCAACCTGGGAGAACTGAGATGAAGGAACACCCAATTCTGCTCCCGCCCAAATCTTCCTACCTTTCTCTAGAAAGTCTGACTCAGTAGTTCTGGGTGGGGCTGGCCAATTGGACTTTAATGAGCACCCAAATTCTTCTCACGAGCTCAGGAAAATCCCTCCCTGCCAGCAGACGCCTCACCAAGTAAAACATAGGTATGCATACCAGGAAGAGTGGGACTTGACCGTCCTTCACCGCGATATCCTCAGATGCCCTCTTCCATCTCTATATCATGCCCTCTGACCACTACTCACTGACCCTCTGCTTTGTCTTGGGGATAATTCCGAGACAGGGTCGAGGCTGTCCAATCAGGGAAACAGGCGCCCCATAAGGTAAAGTGATGAGCTTGCTCCACGTATTGATCGGAGGGGCAGATTTCCTTGGGGAACTCAGGAAAGACTCGGTGGACTCTAGTTGGCAGGGTGATTCCGCTTTCCGGGGACAGGGATGGAGCAGTGTGTCCAGGCAGACTGAGACCCTTGCATAGGTGCCACACAGGGTAGGGGCAGAATGACAAAGCTGCTTACGGTCCTTTGGTGGTCTCTTTGGTTGTTGTTCTCCTGGCATCATTTACATAAAGTACAATATGTGCATCTTTTGGGCCATTCATTCTTTTAAAGCTTTTTTTGGGGGGGGTGTTGGGGGTGGTATTCCTATTCCCAAGCCTTCCTCTTGCAACCCCTGCCCACCTGGGTTCCCATTCTACAAAGGTTGAGTGGCTGGGTGTCCTCCGCAGATGACTGGGGCTCTGCTGTTGATCTGCTTGCTTTCTCCCCAACTGCTCACATGGGTTGGGATTGTTCCTATCTTTTCCTATGCCGACCTTCATTTTCCGAAGCCCCGTCGGTACCCTTTCCATGATAGACGCAGCTCCAGGATTCCAATGTGATTGTTTTTTGCTTCTTTTCTTTTCAGCTGTGTCTCCAGACAGGATCCAAAGAGGAGTTCTATCGACCTTATCTCTGGATTTTATGGAGACTTGCTTTACCCTTCTGTGTTAGCCTTGTGATTGTTTTTGATTAAAAATAATTGTATTGGCATACAATTCCTATATCATAAAATGTAATCCTTCAGTCCTATGAAGAAGTGGTGTGCCATCACCACAATCCATTTCAGAACATTTTCTCATCCTCACTGGTCTTTCCCCCCAAGTCCCCTACCATACCCCTAGGTGCTTCTTAACGCAGGTACTCTCCCTCTCTTTCTTCCCCCGGTGCTTGGTAAACTTAATTTTTTTGAATTTAAAAAAAATTTTGCTCTTGCTGCATAATGGTTTTTTCTCTTAAAAAAATCATTTTATTGGGACACTTACAGCTCTTGTTGCAATCCACAAGCATGTTTGCACATCAGTTGCCTTTATTCGTTTCTAGACATTTACTTTATATTGAGCTCCTCATTTTTCCCCTTTCCTCCATCCCTAACCCCCTTGGTAGATTATGAATTATTACTATTTTCATATCTTACCCCAGCCGCTATCTCCCTCCCCCTGCGTTTTCTGTTGTTGTACCCCCTGCAGAGAGAGGGGTGTGGTTATGTGTCAGTCAGGTGATTGGTTCCCCCTTTCTCCCCTCCTCCCTCTTCCCCTTATCCCTAACCTTCTGGGCTCGCTATTCTCATTCCTGCTCCTGATTTTTTATTATCTTTATAGCTTTGCAGTTGCTCACATTCAATTAATGTCTTCCTTTAAAGTCTTGCGCATATTTTAAATCATTGTCATTTTTTTCAGGAAATGTTTTTTCTTGAATATTTTGTGGGATTTCATGTTATGCACCAAAACTGACCTGTGCGTATTTCTGAAGATCTCATTCCAGTTCTTTCTTCACAAAGTGTGGTTGCTTGAGTCTTCTGAGACTCTGGTCTCTGTCTCCTCAGCTCAACAAGCCCACCATGCTCGCCTTGAATCTTCCTCTTTAGGAAGCACCACAAGGCAGGACACTTGGCCCATTACAGAGTTGATCTCATTTATTTCTTTTCTCTGCATGTCCTATTTGTCTGAACTGGGTCATATTTTTTCCTTCAAGAGCTCCATTGTTTTATATTGTTTTATATAGTTTGTCCAGTTTCCTGTTTACAGCAAGAGGGCCAGTTTAGTGTCAGCTGCACTGTCTTGACCCAATGTGTACATCAGCTTAACAAAGCTTTACACACACGCACACCCCTGCACACACCACCCACACCCCTACACACACCCCTGGGTAACTATTACCTTAATCAGAATATGGACTTTTACGAGCTGAAAGAGCTTCTCTTGCTCATGCTCATCAATAACACCTCCCAGAGGTAAACTCCTGAGCCCTGGTGATGCAGAGGCTAGCTGCAACCTGAAGGCACTGGAGACCCACCAGCCGTACTACAGGACGCAGATGTGGCAGTCTGCCTCCATAGAGATTCACAGCCTTGGAACCGCTGGGGGGAAGTTCTGCTTTGTCCTGGAGGGACAATATTCATTGGAATGGACCCGATAGCAGTAGGTTAGAGGTAAACTGGTCACTTCCTTTTATCTTCGCTCCTTCAGTTACAGTGGGTATCGAGAGGAGAACAAGATACAAAAAGGGCCCTTGATTCATGGAATTTTCAATCACAAATATAAATGTGAGATTATGACAAAGCGCAGGGTTTTCCTTCAGAAGACAATGACATTTGACAAACACTTCATAGCAGGAATTTTTTCCCCTTCACTTAAATCTGGGTGATCGAAAAAGCTTCCTTGAGGATGTGACTTCATGTAGGACCTCAGCAAGAAGTGAGGCTTTTTAGGGACACACCTTGGATGCAGGGACGATTGAGAGCACTGCAGATCTAGGGACACCAAATGCCACAAGAGTGTCAGAACGACGGATAAAGCAAGTAGAGCGGGGCTCAAAGTCAACATCAAGGGCTTTCTGGTGTGTCGGAAGCTAGAGGAGCCGCCCAACCCTATGTCCCTCCGATCGAATTTCAGATTCCCATCTTCACGCTGGGACATGGAAGCTTTGAGGACATTTGAAGATAGGAAAGTGGCATGGCCACATTTCGGTCCTGAGGGACCATGCTCACTGTCATGTGCAATATGGAAGACAGAAGGAGCAGGGCAGGTGAGCAGAGAGAGAGAGAGAGACCCATGAATGGTGGAGGCAGAGAAAGGTGGGTGCATTCGAGAAATATTCAGAAGACAATTTGGCAAGAACTGGTCATGAGTTGGCAAGGATAATTATGAAGAAGGGTGAGTCCCAGACTTGAATCTTTAGATGGAGGACTGTGCTGTTGATGAAGATGTTGGAAGAGTCTGGGTTCTGATTTTTGCTTGGAGACGGGGTTTGGGAAAGAGTCTGACTCCAGGTCGGGTCACCTTGCACGTCAGGTCCTCGCGTACATCAGGAGGAGACATCAGGTGGAAGAGACAGTGAGATCAGGCGAAAGAATCTATTTTCTTTGCACTCATTAGTAATGAAATCATGGATGTGGAGAGGCCTTCAGAGCATGGGTTGGAATGGACTCTATGTCACCAAGAGAGACATAGGGGTGAGGTTCCTGGAAAGAGAGAGATTAAAAGGGAGGAGAGACCTGAGTCTCAGGCACTTTAGGACTGGGCAGAAGAAGAGGAGCCAGCAGAGGTGGCTAAGGAGGAACATCAAACAGGTAGGAGGAATTCAGGAGAAGATGGTACCTCAAAGCCAAAGGGAAGGTAGAGGTTGAGACCTTCAGGGTCAGAAGCAAATGGGCACGCAGTAGGGCGGAAAACTAAGTGTGTTCCTTGCTTTGTCGCTACCTCTGAGTTACGTTTCTGTGGCCCAGAAGCAAGCCTGGATGGGGTGGGCCCGGGTGCTGTGGGAAGTCACAAAGGCCATGAGCTGAGAGCTCTGGAGAAAGAGGGGAGAGAAGCACTTAGAAGGGAATGTCAAAGTGAAAGGAAGGGTTTTTAAAAATCATTCTTGTGGTTTCTCTCATGGTCTTTATGGGCTTGACTGTGCTTTTAACTGGCTTTTAAGCCAGTGGCAAGGATCAGGATGAGGGAAAGAGTTGAAATAGGGGAAAGATGAGGGCAACATATGTACCCGTGTGCTTGGCACATGGATGCATGAGTTGTTATAAGAGCCATAAAAGCACCCAATGAAATTATTTAAATAAAAAGAAATATGGAAAAAGGGGTGGAAGGGTTGTGAGATGCTGAGAAAGATGTTTATCAAAATCAAGGGTGGGATTGACCTTTAGAAAGAGGGGTTCCTTCCCTATTGGAGGGGAACCAGAGAGGTAGAGATGAGGGGATGGGTGTTGGGGGAATCAGGAATATGTATTTGGTGGAAGAAATTGGGACAGTTCTTTTTCTTAGGGTGTCCCTGATATGTGAAGTAGAAGGCTGAGAAGGATGGTGCGCGTGCATGTGTGTGTGCATGTGAAAAGGTGTGTGTAGTAGGGGAAGGAATCAGATACTTTAAAAAATGGAGAAGGTTGAAATAGGAGAGTGAGAACATATAAGATGCTAAATTCGGAGCACGTCTTTTTAAAGCATTTTCTTGGGGGCTCTTACATTTCTGATGATATTCCAAACATCAAATATACCAATGATGTTACTATCATCATTTTCTAAACATGTATTTTCAATTTGAGCCCTTGGTATCAGCTCGTATTTTTGTCCTTCAATACCCCTCCCCTCCGACCCTCATGATCCCTTGATAACTTATTATTTTGATATTTACACCAACCGCTGTCTCCCTTCACCAACATTTATGTTTCATTCCCTCGGGTGGGGATGTTATACGTCAATCATTGCAATTGGTTCCCCCTTCTTCCCTTCCACCTCCCTGCTCCCCTATCCCCTTCCTGGTATCACTACTCCCATGTCTGTTCCTGAAAGGTTTATCTGACTTTGATTCTGTGAGTCATGGACTCTTCTCTGTACCAGTGTACATGCTCCGATCCAACCAGAACTGAAAGGCGGGACTGGGGTCATGATAGTGGGAGGTGAACCCTCAAAGAACTAGAGGAATAGTGTGTGTTTTATTGGCACTATACTTCACCCTGATTGACTCATCCCTTCCTTTGACCCTTCTGTGAGGGATGTCTTATTGTCTGCAGATGGGTTTGGGTCTCTCCTCCGACCCCCCTCGTTCTCAGCAATATTTTGTTTGTTTGTTTGCGGTCTTCTGGTGCCTGTTAACCTCTTTCTGTGGAAACCTCATGATCACACTGGTTGTGTGCTTCTTCCATGTGGGCTTCTTGCTTCCCTGCACATGATGAAGACACTGTATCTTTTGATAGCTGGGCACCATCTGCTTTCTGCACCACATTTGCTTATGCACTCATTTTGTCATCAGCAATCTTGTCGGGAGGTTGAGCATCACAGAATGCCAGGTTGTTAGAACAAAGAGCTCTTGCATTGAGGGAAGGTTTGAGGAGTTACCCAAGTCCATCCACTTCCTCAATGTATTGCCATATAAATATATGTACATAGGCCAATACCTCTATTTTATGAGGTATTAATATATTTACATAAATGCACACCTCTGTTTATACTGAATCCATAGCTTTGCTTCCTCCATCTTTCCTGTTTCCTTTTACCTTCCTCCTGCCCCACCATCAAGCTCTCCCTTCTCCTGCCTCTTAGTAATTCCTCTCAGATAGATTGCTGTTACTCCAACACTCCCAGGATCTCTACATTCTCCTCGCTGTTGCTTTTATTTCCCTAGTAGTTCCCCTGTCTGTGGCATTGTTTGCTCACCGCTCCTTTCCCCCCACGTCTCCTCCACCCCCCAAGTCCCTCCAGAACCATCAGTCCCATTGCGTTCTCCTCAGCTTGCTTCCCATGCCTATCTTATATAGGTAGGCAAAACAACAACAGTATAGACAAAACAAAACACAAAACAAATGATTGACTAAAAAGAGAAACAACAACCAAAAAAACCTAGCAGAAACAAAAATGAAAAAGCATACATAATTCCAGGTCTGTCCGCTGACCTTTATAACTATCTCTCCCCACCAGTCCTGGGGCATTCTGGGAACTGCCCCTCCTAGTCTGAAGTCTAGTTTGGGGGCTCTTGAGAGGTTCTGTGGCTTGGCTTTGCTCCCTTGCTGATCTGTTATGTTCCCTTCTTGGTTCATCACACTGTGGGGGTGGTCATACCAGGAATCACTCCCCGCCATGCTGAACACTTCTTCCATATAACCAAACCCCTTGGGGGGATGAGTAGCTGAGCCTGGGCTCAGGATGACAGTCTCAGGTCACACTAAGGTCCTGAGAACCTTAGTTCTCAGGCAGAACATAGTTCACAAAGACAATGTCTCCATCGACCTTGAGTGAGTAGCAACTGGGGTCTTAAAAGCTTGGGAGCAGCCATCTAAGGGTCAACCCTGGTCTCTCCCCTTCAATAGGGAGGAAAGAGTGATGGACATAGAAAGACCTGCAGAAACCATTAACTCATGCGGTGGATGAAGGGGCTACATGAAGGTCAGTCTCTATGGTTCTGAGAGTAGAAATAGATGGTAACTGGCTACCACAACCAACTGCTCTGAAAGGAATCACGTGGACAGAATCATGAAAGATACCAGGCTTTCTGGTGGATGGAGGCTGGTTGAGCCCCTGAGACTGTGGCCGTTAGGTCTGGATCAGATCTCATATGGTGGCCCAAACTTCAGCCAGAGAATCCATCAATCTATAAGGGGAACAATAATGCTAGTGGGGTACGCACACCAGAATAATCAAGCAGTGAGAACAGCAGGGGCAGCATTCATGGAAGGACAAAGCTCAGGAGCCAGCAGAGAAGGGGGAATGGGAACAGGAAAGATGGGGAGGATGTGGGACAGACGATGGTACAGCAAGGGGATGGCAGTGAAACAAACCAAATGAAACAAATGAAACGTTGAGTGTAAACTAATGATCTACTCTTTCAACTGTCATCCGATGCACAATACAACGTAAAAAAGAAAGAAAGAAAGAAAGTGAGTCGATTGGTGATATATGGTGGCATTACTGACCAGATGAAGGTTAAAAACATAACAGTCAAGAAAACCTATTACTGTGCAGGTGATTCTGACTCATAGAGACCCATAGGTCCAGTAGAACGGCCCCAGAATTTTTCTATACTGTCATTGTTTGTAGAAGCAGACTGCTTCATCTCCGTCCTGCAGAGCATGGAGGGGGTTTACAATTGTCAGCCTTTCGGTTAGCAGCCAAGTGTGTCGCCTTGGTCCCACCCGAGCTCCTTCAGCAAAGGAGCTGTCAAGTCAGTGGTGACTCAGAGCGACCCAATGGACAACAGAACAAAGGACCACCCGGTCCTCTGCCATCCTCACTGTTGTCATGAGGTTGGAGCTCGTGGTCGGGGTCCCTTTGTCCACCCATCTCATTGAGGCCCTTCCTCCCATCGGCTGGCCCTCAGCTTTGCCGAGTGTGAAGTCCTTTTCCAGGCACTGGTCTCTCCTGACAACACAAAGTGTGACTCAGCACCCGCTTCTAAAGTGCACTCTGGTTTGCTTCTTCCTAGACGAATGTGTTTGTTCTTCGGGCCGCCTGTGGAACTCCCGACATTCTTCACCAGCACCATAATTCACAGACATCTACCCTTCTGTGGTCTTCCTTACGGATTGTCCACCTTTCCCATGTGGGGGGTGATGGGACAATCCCAGAGCGGGAGCCAGGTGTACCTCTGTCCTCACAGCAACACCCTTGCTTTTCACGCCCGTGCACAGCGTATCTGCCCAATTCAACAAAGAGTCGTGACGAATGATTTATAGTGAACCACGCTGTCTTGTGGGTCACCTGCCCCAGCAGCACGTAACAGAAAGGGAGCAGGTATGTGTGTTCTTCCAGGGCTGGGATCTTTCCCAAAGGATGTGTGTCACAAGTCCCCAAGAAATGCAGGGCGCTGGCTGAAGTGAAGCTCTTGAACAATCGAGCTGGGTAATGAGGCACATGCAAGAGGGGAAGGGAGGTGAACGGAGGGAAGCCACGCTATCCAGGTCACTGAAGCCACTTGGGTTGGGTGAGTGAGAGAGCCATAAGGGAGGGAGCAGGGCATTTTGCAAGAGTGAGGAAGATGGGTTTTTCCATGAGCAAGGGGAGGGGGCCTCTCAGGAGAAGCTTCAGCCCTTCTAGGCATGGAGGTGTTGGTGACGGTTGTGATAGAATGAGGCTGAGGTGGACCATGAGCAAATCCTCTTGCTCATGTGGGACTGCAGGTGGGGCGTCCCGGTGGGTGATGGGTCAAAGCTAGAGGAAATACTCAAATATCCCTGGGCAGGTGCGCAGCTCAACCACAACTCACTGCCATCAAGTGGACACACACCCATCGCGGCCCATAGGATGGGTGGTAACTGGTCCTATGAGTTCCTGAGCTTGTGACTCTTCAAGGGAGCAGAATGCCCAGGCTGTCTCCCAAGGAGCGGCAGGTGCTTTTGAACTGCTGACATTGCAGCCCAATGCGTAACCCTGCATCATCTGGGAACTCTGGGTGTGTGCTATAGAGAGAGTTTCACTCTGTCCACCCGTGGGCAGCCCTTGAGAGGTCAGCTTGGTGGAGTCCATCATGGTAATCCGGAGAGTATGCTTCTGAGATAAGACTCATTCTCTAAGCCTCCCAACTGGCTGCCTAGGTAGAGACCTTGGGCCCCGAACACTTTCTGATAAGGACAGTGAGAACTGGGTCATCATTGTGTTCCCAGTTCCTCGCCTTCCCAGAGAAGACTTCCCCCGATACAGGCACACAGTAGTAATCGGGCTCATAGGGAGGACAGGCAGATGAAGGGAAGGCGGTGCTTGGAACAATTGTCGAAGGAGGAATGCTAAGTTTGGACCTTGGGGAGGAGGGTGATGAAGGGTGCAGAGACTAAGGGAGCAGCATGGCCAGGTGGGCACTCTGGAGAAGGAAAAGGAGGAGCAGGCTCAGGCAGGGGACAGCCTGTGAGGTCAACTTAGGACATGTTGGCAAAGGGTCCATTGCGTGGGTGGATAGGGATGAGTCCAGCCGGGAGAGAAAAGTCCACAGCACACAAAAATACAAACACAAAACCACCAAACAATGCTTGCAATCTGATCGACCTCAAATCTCCCTGGGCTTGCACTCAACGCAAACTCCACTCACCGCCATCAAAGGGACGCAGGGAAACGGAGAGGAAGGAGCAGTTTGGCCAAAGCACTACTCATTCTGTGCAAAGATCCCCCCATAGCTCCTTGCCATTCTAATCCTCTTTGATCAGGTAAAGCGGTATTTGGCTACATACGCTCAGTGATCAGAAAGAAATCGTTGGGAGCGTGACTGTCACACATCCAGTATCCACAAGTGGCCGTGTATGCCCACACTTGCATGACCCTGAGCAAAGGGTCTTCTCCTTCCCCAGTTCTGGTCAAATAATTGCTTCCTTTGTCGTTTGATTTGCTCTTATAATAGGCCAGTCTTCTTTTTCCTCAACTAGAGGAAGAGTCCATGCCTGAGTCGAGTCCCCCGTGGGGGGAATGGGTGGTTCCCACGAAGAGGAGGTGGTTCTGAAGACATTGAGCTGTAACAAGGGGTTATGGAGTCAAAGGTCACCAGGCCCTTTGGGAGGGGATGTTGAAGAGAAGCCCTCAGACAGATGTGACCTTCGGGGCCCCCACCTTCCTGTCCTTTCCCCTTGCCTCTGCATGAATCCCATCCCACCCTGTAAGAGATTTACCATCTTCCTACAGCTCTGTGCACGCTCACCAGGGAGGCATCGGGCCCTGCTTCCTGCTCTAACTTGGGCTCGACCCATAGAGTTCAAGCTCTTCTGCAAAGAGGTGTTAACGTGAACGAAGTCTCCCAGATTAGCTGTGTGACCTGAATGAAGTGACATGGAGTCTTTGGGGCCGAAGTACTCATCTTCCCAAACAAGGGCAGCCATAAGCCCTGCCTCGTGGGGTTATTGTGAGGATCGACCGAGACAGCACACAAGAATATGCCCTGCCAACTGTTAAGTGGGAGTCTCTGAGGGGTGCCAGTGGGGAGTGCTAGATAGTAACCAAACACTTGGCACCTGGGACCCCAGAGTCACTGGAAAGAGAGGTCTGGGGATCCACCTCCCACAGATCACAGCCACAGAAAGGTCAAGGGGGTGCCGATCCATTCTGCCTCGCATGCGGTCCTCACGAATGTCCTCAGCATGGCTCTGATGATAAAGGAATGGTTTCTATTGATAAGGGAAGTGATCGGTCACAACTGCTTTGTTCCCAACAACCTCTTTGCGACCACTGAACAAATATAAATGGAATGATATTTTATTGGACCAGATGTGATTCTGGGTCTAGACCCTCAGTTTACGTCCTTTCAATGGCTCTCTCCTCTCTTGTAGACTTCTCTTTCCAAAATGACACCGTCCTTTTGCCGAGTTCTTGTAGCGGTTGGCCTCTGCGCTCCAATCTGTTGTGAGCTCCTGTCGAGTGCCCCCAGCAGGGAATCTGCCTCCCCTTCTTCCATGAAGAGGTTGCCCACTGCTCTAGTGTCCTCCCGTCTGTACAGGAGGCTGGCCTTGAAGCACCCACCTCAGAACATCTTCTCTCCTGTGAGTATCTCCACAGCCCTGGCCATGCTCTCCCTGGGGACCAGATCTGACACCAAGACCCAGATGCTCCAAGGCCTGGGCTTCAACCTCAAGAAGACCCCAGAATCCAACATCCACCAGGGTTTCCAGCAGCTTGTCTGCTTTCTTAATATCTCCAACCAAGACCTGGACTTGAACATGGGGGGCAGTACTCTTCATCAAAAAGGAACTGCAGGTACAGATTCAATTCTTGAGCAACACCCAGAGGCTGTATGAGTCAAAAGTCTTTCCTGAAGATTTCTCCCACTTCTCTGTGGCCCAGAACCATATCAATAGCTATGTGGAGAAGGAAACTCGAGGGAAAATTGTGGCGTTGATCCAAGGCCTTGATTGTAAGATGGTCATGAACCTGGTGAACTACATTTTCTTTAAAGGTAAGGCTCTGGGATATTGGTTTGGTTTTGGGGCTCCAGAACTCCTCTAGATAGGTTAAATAAACAAGCTAGACACGTGCTAAGACCATAGGATGAAGTAGGTCAATGGATGGCACGACCTTTTTGAGTTCAACTACTAACCTAATGGTTGGTGGTTGGAACCCACACATCAGTGCCATGGAAGAAAGATCTAGTCATCCGTTACCATAAAGATGAGAGTCAGGAAAGCCCTAGGAATCTATTATTGTATACTGCTAACACATGGGGTCACCATGAGTTGGAATGACGTGAAAGTTGGGTTTGGGGCTTGGGGGTCGGAGAGCGAGTTCATTTCGCCACAAGCTGGTTGCGTGACATTGAGATTCAACTTCTCCGTGACAGTGGGCATTTGTTCATCCCTATCTTTGTTCAACCTGATTCTGTGTCCTAAGGGCCTGGCCTTGCACTCAGGGGGAAGCCCATGGAAGACACTTGGTGGGAATTAAATTTGGGGGGAAGACCTGTCTTTTGCTACCAGGAGATGTTCCTCTGCCCCCTGCAGATAAGAGATGTAAGGGTGAGTTTCCGAGCTCCCTCATGGGCACAGCCAAGGTAAAAGGTCATTTCCAAAGCGAGGTATGCAATGGGGTTACTGTGCCAATGGCTCCGGCTCAGAGACCTCGTGTGTCACAAGGCATGCTCCTGCCTGCTTTCATGATGGCTGAGTGCATTGGGCAGTTATTGTGTCACGCCAGCTCACAGGAGTTCTGTCTTATTATGTGGCTTTTTTTGGATGGCCCACTACTTAAGCGCATATGACAGAGGAGGGCTCTTTCCTGGCGAGATATCCAAAATGAGCAAGCTGAACCCTGGAAGTCCTTGTTTCTAAAGATCTCTTTGCTTCTGGCTGTACATCCACCGCGACTGTTGCATTCGTTCTTGGGCAGCCACACATCTTCAAGCCAGTATTGTTCATCAACACAAGGGCTCGAACTCTCCTCCGGTCTTCCTTTTCCACAGCCCAGCTTTACGTGCACCTGAGGTGACTGAAAAGACCAAGGTTTGAATCAGGGACACCTTAGCCATCAAAGTGACATCTTTGCTTCCTTAAAAATAAGTCTGTAGAGCCGGTACCTGGATTAATAATCACCCCAGGACATGGCAGAGGAGGTTGGGGGTCGGGGGTCGGGGGAAGGGGCAGGGGGAAGGGGAGGTAGTAACAATGAGCACAACCCCCCCAAAATGTTCTGAAATTGATTGTGGTGATAACGAAGGGATGCCATCTTTGATGTTCATCAATAAATGCTTCATGTCACCTTGCGTTCTGGCCAGCAAGGCTGTGCCATACGCACCCCCCAGGTTGTTAATGAGCCTTCCTCCAGTCCCAATGCTGCCTTCTTCTTCACATAGTCCACCTTCTCACACTACTTATAAGGTGAATACATCAGCTACACCCCCGCTACACATCACTTCCAATGGTGAACCACACAAGTATCCTCTTGCTCTGTGCAAATGGTGGCCTCTTGATCCGTGTGCAGGTCCCACGCAAGCACAGTTAGGTGTTCCGGAATTCCCATTCTTCACGATGGTTATTATACTTTGTTATGAGCCATACAGAAAGTTGCATTCTCTGTTTCAGCCAAGACCCACCTGGCATCCATAATTCCATCCCTCATTCCAAAATCCTACTCTCAACCAAACATTCTCCTATCCATGTACAGCTGTCATCTTTTTAAATTATCTTCAGCCAAAATTTTGCTAGCAGGTGAAATTATTGACATTGTCCAACCATCTCCATATTCCATTTGATGGGTTTTCTTTGGAATGGACACAAACATAGATCTCTCCCAGTCGGTAGCAAGACATACACCAGGAAGTGGTTTCTAGGGTTTCAGCCACGCACTGAAGCCCTCAATCAGCTTTCCATTGGCTCCTTGTTTTTCACTAATGCTGTCAGTGTAGCTCGAACGTCTTTCTTCAGCACCAATCATTATTGATCATATGTACCTCCCGAAATGGTGAACAACCACCAAATTACTTCCGGTAGAGACTCTGTATTCTTTCCATCTTCTTTTGATGTTTCCTGCATTGTTCTCTTTCTTCCTTTTTTACTTCTTTCCTTTTTCTTTTGACTGTAGATTCTTTCAGTAATAGAACTCAGCACTGGATGCCCCCTTCAGGAAGTGCAGACAGACCTATATAACGATAACTTACCTCTCTTATATGTGTTCAGAGCTTAATGGTTTAAAAAGACTGTGTGGGAGCGTTGGAGACTGGCAGCGCCTTCGTGTGATCCTGAGCATGAAGCCTGATATGTGTCAATCTCAGCGCTAAGTAGATTCTGGGGAGGGAGCAGGATTGTTGATAAAGCCAACTTCATAATGTATGCATGCAGATTAAGTGCCTGGGCTCTCCAGGCAGTGTTATAGTAGATATTATTGTATCCACCATTCACGCATCCATCCACTCATTTATTCATTCGTTCACTAGGCCATTCGTCTCTGCATTCATTTATCATCCATCCATGCATGCATCCATCCACCATCATCCATCCGCCTGTCTGCCATCCCTCCATGCATTATCAACGTAAAAAAATTGTTATGGGGAGGAGGGGATATGATGCTGTGAACGAAGCACTTAGAAGAACACATGGGAGATAGTTCTCATACAACCCTACAGGACAGGGCAGGACTGCCTCTGTGAGTTTACAAGACAGTATCCAGAGTAGAAAGCCTAATCTCTCCCACAGAGCACCTTGTGACTGTGATCAGTGTTCACCAAATACTAGAAGTTATATCATTCTTATTTATGGAATTCATATGACTGGTCCCCAAAGGTCCCCAATCTAAGATAAAAAGGGACATCGAAGTCTTAGGTCTAATCTCTTAGCAATTTTATTGTTCCCGTTCAGCATCATCAACATCACACCTGGGATGCTGGTGGTGAAAGAGAAAGGCGACAACTCGTCTGGGAGCTCTGAGGAGGAGAGAAAGGCCTTCATTCAAGAGAGACAATGACCAGGGTCATCAGGGAGGCCAAGGACCATGCGGAGGGGCTGTTGAGTGGAGGGCCTGGGCTTGGGTGAAGGCTTCAAGGAGGCAGTGGCGTGGGAGCTTGGGATTCAGAGGCATAGGAAGTGCGTCTCCTGGAGAGGAAACCGCACTGGGAAGATGCACAGGCAGGGAATGGTCCCGGGGGCTCTTCCATGCTATGCTCCTTCTGCTATGCTCAGCCTGCAGCCGAAGTTGGGAGAGGAAGAGCGGGCAGAGCCTAAGCCTGGGAGCAGAGAAAGCAGAGGGCCCCGGAGAAGAGATAAGACAGGAGAGCGTTGACAGTGGTTTGGGATGTCACAGGGGTTCCTTTCAGAGGACGATTAAAAAGTGTCCACCTGACGCTTCTGTGACTCACTCCATACATGCCTTTTAGTAAGTGCCCAAGACGTGTGGTGTTTACGCTTGGTTCAAGAGGAGCAAGGAGAAGAATATGTGTCCAAGTCCAGGGCTGTGCTGTCCAATCTAGGGGCCTCAAGCTACCGGTGGCCACTTAAATCTACATGAATGAAAAGTAGACCAAATGCCCATCTTCCTTCTTCATTCACACGAGCCACGTTTCACCTGCTCAAGAGTCACAGGTGACGAAACCCAACTCAACTCACTGCCACAGAGTCAGTGACAACTCACAGCGACCATACAGGACAGGGTAGAACTGCCCCTGTGGGTTTAAGACACTCCCCCCCAGAAGACTCTGCCATGACAGGGTATTAGATAGCTAAGAATCGGAGAAGCACAAACAGCAGCAGAGTAAGAAAAGCTTCCCCCCTCCACGCCCCCCAACCTCTTCTCCATGATTCTATTGTTGTCAGGCGCCGACCGACCCATAAGGACCCCAGACACACCCAGAGAAACCCTTCCGGGTCCTGTGTTGTGGGGGAAAGGCCAGCCCCCCACAACTAATTGCGGGTTCCATAGGCGCAATTGTATGATTGAAATTATATATATATTAAAGTCATAGAACGCATGAGAGAGAGGGGAGAGATTGAAATAATGAAGTCACATATTTCATGGTAGCATGCTCACCTCAGCCCCACTCTGTGGTCCACATGGGGATGGGAGACCAGAGGGCAGGAGAGGAGGGGAGCGGGAGGAGGACACGGGGAAAGGGAACTGGGGAGGGAGGACAGGGGAGAGGAAGGGTGAGTGAGTAAGGGAGAGAGAGGGAGGCAAAGTAGAGTCTTATTGCTAACCAAGGTTTATATATCTTTGGGGGGGCATACAAGCCCCCTAATTACAGGTAAAGACATAGGTCACAGGAAGGGGTTGTGCTATAGGTACTACAGTAACGGGAGGGGGACAATCTAGGGGTATCTACGCAATAGGAAGGGGAAGTATTGGGGTACACATGTGACAAGATGGGCGGGTCCTAGATTCAGGATGGCAGCCTAACTTTGGGTGTCACTATAGAAACCATTATCAGCAGGGTGTGAACCCCACCTCCAGGGACCAGACTGATGGCTGCAAGTCATTAGGGAGAAGTAGTTCATTGTCGTCACCAGCAGAGAGTGGGCCCTACCTGTGATGGCCCAGACCATCTGGAGGCTGTATGCATCTGACCTCCCACCATGTGCTGGCAAACAGCCTCTAATGTCTGGCATATCTTTGGGGGAGACACAGGGAGGCGGGGAGTCTTTTCATAATCCCACACTGTGCTCGCCTCGTAATTCTGAAGCAGCCACGGTGTCCACCCACTCCTTGAGGGGCTCCCTCCTTTTCCCCGCCCCTCCACTTTACCAAGCATGATGTCCTTCTCCAGGCACTGGTCTCCCCTGACCACATGGCCAAACTCTTACCATCCCTGCCTCTAGGGAGCACCCTGGCCATTCTTCCAATACAGATCGGTTTGTCATTGATAGCCAGTGTAGTCTTGGCGGGGGGGGGGGGGGGGGTGGTGGTGGCAATAACAGAAAAGTGGAAAGTGAAAGAGGGTCAAGGATCAGTACAAGTAGCCCCAAACCATCACTCCCGCCTTCCTGACTCCAACTTGGCCTTCCTGGATACAACCTCGGACACCTGAGATACAGGGAAAGAGGAGACGCATGGAACCAGCTGGGAGAATGGAGTTTTCATCAACTGAAAAGTTCGGCTTACCTGAAAAGAATGGGCTTATTTTACTACCTGAGACCTAAAAGCCATGATTTCTTTTTAAACTTCTGGGAGTTCTTCAAGGCATCATCAGAAATGAGGGGGGAAGGGGTCACAGGGCAGGCTGAAAGTCAATGCTCTGATTTCCCTTCATGTTGGTCTTTGTCCTCGTTCTGAGAGAGAATCCTTAAATCCTTGGGATATGCCATGATTGAAGTGTCTTTGGTAAGTCTCCAAGACCACATCAGAGGGTTCGTGGTAATAAGGATACTCGGCTGGTGGTGAGCCAGGTGATGTCAATTAGCCTCAGGAGGGCTGGTTGACTCAGCCGCTCTGTGATTCAGCCCTGTGAAAGGCTCTGGCCACAGCAGTGTTCCAGGGGCCTCGAGGTTGGTAAGAGACGTACGGGAGGGGAATCTATCCCTTTGGGGGATGGGGGAGCCCTTCCACATCTCACCCTAGATATCTCTCCATTTGGATTTTTCTGTTTCCGCAGGAAAGCTGTAACAATGGATCCAGGTGGGGGCATGGGGAGAATATAACCCCTTGGGAATCTCAAAAACAAACAACAACAACCCCACAATGACCATAACTTTTGGAGCCAACCTCCCTTCCTTGAACTTAATTGACCCAGCTGACCTCTAGAAGGTGCTGTCTTGATCGGACCTTTTCCTCGAAGGCACCCTGATGAAATGGAGGAAGCACAGGACTGAGAGGACTCGTCTTCAGCCATCCAGTGGCCGCAGGGACGTGTTCCAACACGTCTGTTGGGAAGAAATCACTGTGTGTGGGACCTGGAGCCTTGCTTTTTGACTCAGCCTTGTGACGGCTGTGGTGGTGAAGCTTGATGGTGAAGGTCAGCTCCATCATCCAGTGATGCCCCCCCCGACCTCCCCCCACACCCTGAGCAAGTAACGTCCCCTCACAGAACTTCTGTTACCCTTCAGGCCTACAGTGATGGCCCGCCTCCCCGGCGTTTTAATTGTGAGGCTCATTGATGAAGAATACAGGTGTGCAGCATGTAACTGCCCAGAGCACGGGAACCCCAGCCATCTCACTGGCCTCGGAAGATCCTTCGACTGAGCTCAGTCCAGAATTACAGCTCAGTTTACAGGACAGGCAGACAGGACAGCTTACTGGGTGGGGGGAGGAACCCTTCCTGTTTGCTGGTCCTTGTCTGCACACTGGTTCCAGGAAGTGACCTGACAAATATTGACCAGCCCGCTGGGACCATTCAGCGCCATTTCCCTGCTTTGGAAGGCAATGTGTTGCTGACGACCGGAGAAGCCCCAGTGAGGACCTGCTGTGAGTACCCCGCGGCACCCCTGGGCCCGAGACATAGGCAGGGGCTGTTCTCGTGCTCTCTGTCCGGCTTTAGGGTCCTGGGGTGCGAGACGTGAGTCCTCACAGGGCAAAATGCACCAAGGCATTCCTTCCAAGTCCTGAAGTTAGAGCTCCAGGCTACCACCGACCTCTGAGGGAAGCTTGGGCCTTCGAGACTGTTGAGAGGGGAACCCCAACCATCCCTGCCCATTTGGCAGGCCGGCAGAATGACCCAGCACAGAGCAAAATGGGGGTGGCGTGGGAGCCAGCTCGGTAAAAGCATGATGTCATGAAAAAGTCAGGTGTAGGAGCCCTGATCTGGGGTTTGAATCCTGCTCACTCCCCGGTGTTGTGTAGGCCTGGAGAGTCAGATTCCCTGGCATGTAAACGGGGGTCTCTCAAGAGCTCTCGTAGCGCCAGGTGAGGGTGAATGGGCTCCAGTGCCCTCGTGAGTATCAGGCAGAAGAGCACCCCATGGGGTTTCAGTGGCCGATTTTTCTTAGAAGTCCATCTCTATGTCTTTCCTCCAAATGACCCCGGGGTGAACTGCAACCTCCAACCTTCCGGTGAGTGGCCGGCATGTCCCTGTTTGCACCCCCTAGGGATGACTCAAGGTTCTTGTAAGGGTCCAATCAAGTGACAGTGACAGTATTTTCCAACGGGGACGATGAGCATTGAGCAAGGTTTTTACTCCTTGACGGTCACTGCTCAGGAGTCTTCCTCTGCTTTCCCGGCCGTCACCCACCAGCCTCCAGTAGACCCTTCCTTGTTTAGTCATTGAGGTGACCCGCCCACCATCACCTCCACCAGCACCCACGTGTGCGTGAGCTTCCAAACACTTCTGGTTGAGGACCGCTGATACACACTCTCTCATAGACCTGGCTCAAGGGCGACAGCTGACTTCCATTGAGATTTCCGCCTTTGGAAACCCCATGAGGCAGCTCTACCCTTCCCTATTGAGTTTGTGCGAGTCAGAAGCAACTGGACAACAGTAAGAGCAGCACACATGGAGAGATCTACACGGGTGTGTGGTGGTGGTGGTGGTGGTGTACCATCGAGTCAGCTCCGACTCATGTGCCTCAGGAGACACATCCTTAGCAAAGGCGAGACGGTACGGAGAGTCAATAGAGACCGTCAGCTTCCTCTGGGATCTTTCTGAAAAGGGAATCAAGAAACAAACAGGTGCAATTACAAACCTTGTGGACAAAACACACATAAGTGACACATGTTGTTATACATCACAGGGGCCCCCACCAAATAGACCTGGTCACCTGCGATTGAAATGGGAACCCTTTAGAGCGAGATCTGGCAGCGTAATGAATTATCTGCAGCATCTCAGTTCCCTTCCAAGGCCCTGGACTCACAGCTCCATCCTGCTTTGGGGATTCAACTCAATCCTATTTCTGCAAGGTTGGGAATCTTAGGGATGCGGTCAGGTGGACCGTGGTGGTGACTTCAATGGAATAAACAGAATGAACCCCAAAGCACTCGCTTCATCGCAGCCTCCTTTTGCATGTCACGCAGGAACAAGTCCATCTTGAATGTGTTCCTGCAGCTCAGACACCCCTCCTCCAAAGAAAGTAGTGTGCTCCTCCTCCGGGCAGGAGCTCCTCCTCCAGGGTTGGGCTGGGGCGATGTGTGTGGCCTTGGGACATCACTCCTGCCCTCTGACCAACATCGCAGAGAACAAGGCTGCATGTGTCCCTCGTGACAGCTTGCCTTGTGGGTTGGCAGAGTGTGGAGGGCACCAGGAGCTGTAAGCCCTGGGCACCCACGGATGGGGTCTCTCCCGGAAAGCTTTGGTTGATCCCAAGGTCCCCGGTTTGGGCAGCGAGCACAAAAGGTAGCGGGAAAGACACCACGGTCATTGGGAAATACTGAAGACAGGTCAGTGTGGCCTGAGACTGGAGGTGGCACGTGGAGAGGGCCAGTTTTGAAAGGGGCAGGGGGACATCACTGTCAGAAAGGGTCCTGTGGCCGAGTGACTGTGTCCCTGGGAGGCCATGGGGATGTGGGGGAAGGCATCAAGGGCAGAGCAGGAGAGCAGACACTGGCGACTCCATTGTCCTCACAAGAGCCAGAGCTGCATGCGCGGCCTGAAGCCGGTCCTTCTGAGCTCCCTCCCACCCCTCAAAGAGGACACCAGTCTGTTCTCATACCTTTACTAGCTGAAGAAACAAGCCCCTGTGTCCGTCAGGATTCAGTTTTCCTTCACTGTTTGTGACAAGAGCTAGTCCATGAACAGAGAGTGGATGGAGACAAGGTCAGGGCTCTTACGACTCCTCCTAAACTCCACCAGTCCCACATTTTGCCACTCCTTTGTCCCTCATCAGCATGGCAGTGCCAATGGCCAACCATCACAGCCTCACTCGGCAAGGCAGGATGGCACTCCTCTCTCTTGAACTGGTGCCCATCACCCTACTTCCTAGTTGTCAAGAGCATCATCCCATGATGCCCAGCATCATTCACCATCATGGCATCCTAAGTTTGCTGCTTAGCATCCTTCCCACGTTGCAGTGACCTATAGATGTGTGATTGGCTTATTGAGCTATTGGGTGTCATTCTCAACTGTGCTCTAAGTTCCGTGACCATGAGGTCAAGGGAGTATGTTCATCTCCTTCTGCCATTGTGTATCGAGGGCCTACCATGGTCCCTGGACCGGATAGATCCTTGAAATGGAATAAACTATGGGAGGAATGACTGGAAATGAAGATGAACTAATAAGGAGGGGGGGGGCAAGTGATTTCTTCTGGCAACACTTCCGTTTCCCATTTATAAGATAGAGCTGACCATGCCTCTCCATGGTCATGCCTTCCTAGGGAAGAAGGGGAGGGAGAGACGGAGGATAATCAGAAGGGAGGGAGATGGAAGCGAAGATACATGGGAAAGAGGGGAAAATCAATGCAAGGAGGTTGTACCCTCCCAGAATCTCTTACACAACCATATCTTGTACGCTTATCATCACGCTACGCTGAGAAAGGGGTGCGGATTTAAGTGAAGCTTTGGAGAAAGGGTGCAGGGTCTTACCGCTCACTCACTACATTGTCCTCTGCAAGATCCGCCCATGGCACCCCTGTGGGGCACACTATGGATGGTGGGGTGTATTGTGTCAGTGATGGGGAATCGTTGAGTATTTCTGCAGGAGAATGACATGTCTGCATTCTTGTTTTCAGAGAATGGGGCCAGCTTGGCTTTGGCTGCTGGGAACAGGGGCCCTGGCCTCCGTTCACTGCCAGCACTTTTCTGAACATGGAGATAAGAGGCTGGGGGTTCCTCCAGGACCCAGTGGCCAACTCTCAGAACCCGTCCCAGCCTACCACACGATCATACCCACCATCACCAAGTTTGGTCTGCGTTTGTATAAGCAGCTGGCAGCAGACAGCTCAGGAAACATCCTCTTCTCTCCAGTGAGCATCTCCACCACTCTGGCCCTGCTCTCTCTTGGGACCCACGCTAACACCTCAGCTCAGGTTCTGGAGGGCCTGGGCTTCAACCTCACAGAGACGCCGGAAGCCGATCTCCACCGTGGCTTCCAGAGCCTCCTCCACAGCCTGGGCCTGCCCAGCCCCAAACTTGAACTGAAAGTCGGCACCTCTCTTTTCCTGGACAAACAGCTCAAACCTCAGCAGAGATTTCTGGACAGCGCCCAGGAGCTGTACAGTGCCTACGCGTTCTTGGCCAACTTCTCAGATTCTGCAGTGATGTGGAAGCAGCTCAACGAATACATCGGAAAGCAAACATACGGGCTGGTCTCCAACGGCCTGCAAGCCTTCCCACAGGACACACTCACGGCTCTCCTGAATTTCATCTTCTTCAAAGGTGAGCGCTTGCTGTGATTGCCACCTCCCTCTGCAAGCACATGCTCTTACCCCAGAGAACACAGTCCCCGGAGCCTGGGTGCTCCAGGGGACGAGCGTCCTGTCCTTCCTGCCCACTCTCCTTCCTTCCTTTCTGTCTGCCTGCCTACTTTCCTTCCTGCCTGCCTACTTTCCTTCCTTCATCCCTCCCTCCCTCCCTTCCTCCCTCCCTCCCTCTCTCACTCCCTCCCTCTCTCCCTCCCTTCCTTCCTTCCTGCCTACTCTCCTTCCTTCCTGCCTACTTTCCTCCCTCCCACCCTCCCTCCCTCCCTCCCTCCCTCCCTCCCTCCCTCTTTTCTTCCTTCCTAACTTCTCTTCTATTTCTTTTTCTCTCTTTGCATTATTTAATATTTTTTAGCAAACAAGTATCAGCACAAGGTTTCAAAGGCCCACCGAATAGAGACAACTATTTCCTGAACACACCCCAGACACCCTCTCTAGCCCTGCTCCCCAGAGGCAGCCCCTGGGTGTCCTGTAGCTGTTTCTCCTGCACCTGCATGATGAGTCGTTGCTTCTGTTTCTCCCGCCTTATTCCCTCTGCCCTTGTTTTCGTTCTAATGTTAAAAAATATATATGATCCAGCTCCCTCTTCTAGTAACCATTTGTTCTTTAGAAAAATATATTCTGTGGCATTGTATTCGGAGCTGTGGGATTGTCTCTCTCTGGGTGGTCCCCTCCACCCTTGGTCTTAGCACCCTGGTCAGTTTTCCTGCTTCATTCCCTAAGCACTTGTCTAGTCCAGCTTGCCCACATGGGGGAGCCATTCAGGCTACCTGCGGAGAGCTCAGGTACAAGGGTGGGGCCTGAGGTCCACTCCCCGCCCCTGAGAAGACACGTGCACCTCTCCTAGAGGTCCACCTCTGACCCAGAGAACCTGGGAGCCAGGTGACCGCAGTTCCAGCTCAGGGGCCCAACTTCCTCCTTTGCTAATGGTACCTTCTTTCTTGGGTTTGAACTTGGGCATTTATTTCCTTGTTTCCAAGTATTTGACGCATGATTTCTAAGTGTTCACACAAGAGGATGGTTCCCTCTTCTCTTTCATCTGCACGACTGACCAGAAGTCTCAAGGGCCTGACTCTTCATCCACATCTTTGATTCTCCAGAGTTGAATGCAGGCCCAACCACACTGATAATGCCTACTGACTGAAGTATTTCAAACTAAACGCAGGGCTCGTGTCTGAGACCTCTAGGAATGCTATTCATTCTCTCATTCGTACATTCGAGAAGACATACGATGTACTGACTACATGTTGGGGATTTTGCTAACTTCTAGGGAGCACTGGTGGTATCGTGTGATACAGTCTCAGGCACCCACAGAGGCAGTTCTACCCTGTCCTGTGGGATCACTCTGGGTTTGGGGGTGGGGGGGAGTAAGAATAAGATAGAGTTTCCCACCTCCCGGCTCCCGGTTATGGGGTCGCAAATAAGCAAAGAGGGGATGACAGCCCAGTAGAATGTCGATGCCCTGTTCGAGTGGATATGGGCACCAGGAATTCTCTCTGAGACGCCTATCCAGACTGGGAGGGAGGGGGAAGGCTTCCTAGAAGAGGTGGTGTCTAAGCTGAGACATGGAGAATGAGTTGGAAGTCCTCAGGCAAGAGGCTGTGGCTGGGGATGTTTCTGGTTTGGACAAGAGCGCGAGTACAGATCCAGGGGAAGGAGATACGATTGCATCTTCCAGAAGCTGAAATCAGCTTAGAATGCCTGTAACAGGGACGATCACAGTGACGTGCCCAGAGGAAATGCCAAGAACCTCATTGAAGAGGAGGCCAAGGTCATGTTGAGGATGCTGGACTGTAACTTCGGGGAGCACAGAATTATGCAAGAGCTCAAGCAACCAAGTGACACAAGCAGATCTGTTCTGGGAAGTTCAGTTAGTGCCCCTGGTAAAATGGTCTGCAGAGAAGTACAAGCGGCGGAGCGGGACCTGGTGATGGCCTTGACCAAAGTTCTGGCTTCGGAGGTAGAATCAACAAAGCTTGTTGACTTATTAAGTGTAGGCAGGAGGGACAGGATGGCCCAGAATCTGACCTGAACCTGTGCCAGGGTCAGTGTTTGCAGGGGGCCGGGTCAGGGGGTCCTGTGGGTGGAGATAGTGGGTCCCTCGGGGCTGTAAGAGAGAAGACGCTCCACTTGTGGACAGGCTGAGACTGGCTGAGTCTGCACATCTCACTCAGTGTGAATGGGCTTTGGTGTCGCATATTCTAGACTCTCCCTCCTGCTGGGGTGTGGAGACTGGGGAGTGGTGGTGGACAGCCCTTGGCCATCACTAGAGGAGATGGCTCTTTCCTGGCCTTGAGCTCCAGCTCAAGTTGACAAAATCTAGTGTTTGTCAAGAACCTGGGCTATGGAATCAGACTCTGGCTCTGTCGCTGGTCTGCAAACTGAGGCCATATATAAAGTGTATGGACGACCATTTATGTCCATTCACAAGGATTCTGTTTCCTCGTCTCTACCATGGGGATGACACAGCTTGCTTCATGTTCGTGTTTTGCACAGATTTAGCGAAGAAATGGTTCACACATGTTGTTGTGCGGCTCTGACTCAGAGAGGCCCACGTGCAACTGAACAAAACAGTGCCCGGTCTGCTCCATTCGTACCTCCGCTATGTTTGAGCGACCGTGTGAGTCCACCCCACTGAGATCTCCCTCTTGGTCCCTGACCCTCTCTCTAGCTCACCAAGTATGATGCCCTTCTCTGGGCACCGGGCTCTCCTAACACGTCCAAATACAGGAGAGTAAGTCTCACCAGCTTCCCTTCTGAGGGATGTCTGGGCTGCTGAAAGCTAAGTGGTTCTGAAAGGGAATCGAAGCAGAACCTGTGAGGGCTCACGCTCTGGGCACTTCTTGTACTTGAGCGGCTGCAGCGGACCAAACCTTAGCCTTTTGATTCTCATACTGGTGCCATTGACTTGCTTCGAACGTTTGCCCACGAGGAAGCCAGGCTAAGGTGGCATGTGTCAGTCTGCCCAGAGTCGCTGTCTTGGAGAAGGTGTTCATGGTGCTACGGATTTTGTGTCCTCAGCCAAGTGGAAGCATCCATTCCATCGCTACCAGACGCAGAAGCAGGAGCGCTTCTTTGCGGACGCGAGGACCACTCTCCGGGTCCCCATGATGCACCAGAAGGAGATGCACAGGTTCCTCTATGACCAGGACCTGGCCTGCACCGTCCTGCAGATCGAGTACAGTGGGAACGCCTGGGTCCTGCTGATCCTTCCAGACCCGGGGAAGATGGGACAGGTGGAGGCTGCCCTGGGACCAGAGACCCTGAGAAAATGGGACCAGCTGCTCCTGCCCAGGTAAGGTCAGTCCTCTTCGGAAGACCAGTTCTAGAACAACTCTGGTGGCAAGACCACCCGCACCGTCACATCGTAGACCTCTGCTAACTACGCGGCCTTGGACACCTTCCTCACTTCTTCTCCGGGCCGTAACTTTCTTTGGCTGCAAATGTGAGGTCTGAATACCCACTTGAGAAACTCCCTGAATTGGGCCTCAAAGAGAATTTCGCAGGGTGCCCAGTGCATGCTGAGTGCTCCCTTGGGTGGTAATCACTGCCCCCCCCCATCTGGGTCTCCTTCTGACCCCAACCCCTTTCCTCTGGCTCCCCTCTTTCCACCAATCAAAATACATCTAGGGAACAAATAAGACCCAGTACAATTGTAGAGCACAGTCTTGATGCCCGCACATCACTGTGCGTATGTGTGCGCATATGTGTGTCTGCGTGTGCGTGTGCGTGCACTCGATTGGTTGAAGCTAGCATGTGTGCCACAAAAGCATTGAAGTCCGTTTCCATTCTACTTCTCCTTGGTGACCCGTCAGACCAGTGTCTAGATGATGAGCAAGGAAACTGGAGGGACTGGGGTGATTTTAAGGTTCTTCTCTCGCTCTCTCTTTTCTAATTATTTTTGTGTTTGTTTTCTTATTTATCTGTGGGGTTTAACACACACACACACACATACACACACTACTACTCATAGGTGCACAGCCCACGACATCAGAACCGTGGCAGGATCCCGGTGACCCTCCCCACAATGTAAGTGACCCTTCTCCCCCTCCTCCTTCTGATTCTCCCTCCCACTCTCCCTCCTTCCCCGAGCTTAGTGTCTTCCAAGGTTGCCCATGTCATGAGGTGCCTGGCTGTCTCACCCCTGCTTTTAGAGAGGCGGACCACCCCATTATGGGTATGGACCAGAGTTTGTTTAACTCTTCCTCCACAGATTGGGTGTTTTTGTTTGTTTGTTTGTTTGCATCTGCAGTGGGTATTTCTAAAAGTTGCCTCTTCTTAAACGTCTTTGAAACCCTTGTCGAGAAGCCCGTGACACAAACCAAAGACCCTGTGGCACATTCCCCAGTGGCATTTCATATGGTTTGGCCATGTCAGCTCTGTCTGGTCCCCTGGGGACCCCTTTAAGGGTGTAGCCTCCTTTATGGGCTGAGCTTCAGCGTCGTGGGGGCTACACGTTGGGCTACTCACTGCAAGATCAGCAGTTCGAAACCACCAGCTGCTCTCTGGGAGAAAGGGGAGGTTTTCTATTTGCATAAAGAGTTACAGTCTCGGGAACCCACAGGGGCAGTCCTACTCTGTCCTGCAGGGTCGCTCTGAGTCGGCATCGACTCACTGGCAGAGAATGTTTTCCTTTGTGGGCCGCTCTGAGGAACAGGCAGGCCCTGGGGCCTGGTTCCTTACTGCTGCAAAACACCATCCTCCCAACCCACCACCTTCAAGTCAAAGCCTTTAGTGACCCTATAGGACAGGGCAGAACTGGCCCTGTGGGCTTCTGGTACTGGTAGTCTTGACTGGAGTGGAGAGCCCCATCTTTCTCCCAACGAGCAGCTTGTGGTTTCGATCTGCTGACCTTGCTGTATGCAGCCCAACTCAACCACTCCACCTCTCTGCTGTGGAACAAGTCACTCCAAGATGGGATGGCTTCATACAGATGGTCTCTCTCTCTCTCTCTCTCTCTCTCTCTCTCTCTCTCTCTCTCTCTCTCTCTCTCTCTCTCTCTCTTTCTCTCTCTCTCCCCTCTGTGGGCTGACTGGGTGTCACTGGGCCCTGATGGACTAGCTGAAGTCACAGGGATAAGGGATGAAGGCGGCCTGCAGGGGCTGTCTACAGGGACGTGGTTGGGCTCAGGACACCGTTTGGCAGTCTAAACCGACATCTCTTGCTGATGACGCAGATTACGGAGGTGGGAGGATGGTGGGATGGTGGGATGGTGGGATGGTGGGATGGTGGGATGGTGGGATGGTGGTAGCCCGGGGTTCAGCATCAAGGCCCAGAGCCCTCAGGCCTCAGGCTGGGAAGCATCTCTTTCCCGCCACTCAGGTGGACAGCCAGGGCAGCGCAGAAGCTGGACCTGACGGCCCGTTTCTCTGTGGGACTCTCCCTCCAGCCTGCTGGATTTGCACTTGCCCAAGTTTTCCGTCTCGGGAACACACGCCCTGGAGGAGATCCTGTCCAGGATGGGTCTCACCAACATCTTCAGCCTCGAAGAGGACTTTTCAGCAGTCACCGGGCAGCCCAACAACACGGCCTCCAGGGTGAGGGCCCCTGTGGGCCTGGGGGCGGGGCGGGGTCTTTTCTCCCTTGGCTGGGAGGCATCGGGAAGCTGCTTCCCTTTGTTTTCCCTTCTTTTCCTTGTGCCCGAGCAAACAGCTCGCGGGCGGCTCCCGTCCACCCCACCCCACTTCCAGAAGGCTCTGTTCTTCAGCACAGGTGTATCAAGTAGTGGAGAGCCATTTGGGATCACCACTTGGGGTCCCTAGGAAGTCATGACAGTGTGGCAATTGCTTTCCTCCAAAGCGTCCCTTACCCACAGGGCTCGGTTTCAAAGACTGAGCCCCCCTTTGCAAATCCACACGGTGTGAAAATGGAAGCTGATTACATCCGATCACAGCGCAGAGGAGGACTACATCCTTATGTAACCGCCAAGTGTCCTCATGACAAAGCACTGGGAATCACAGCCCAACGAGACCGACACAGAACCTTCCCACCTCTCACCGCCACATCCGTTATGAACAAAACTCACCGCCGTTGAGTGGGTTCTGACTCACAGTGACCCTACAGGGCAGAGCAGTACTGGCCCCTGGCATTTCTGAGTCTGTACCTCATTACGGGAGTAGGCAGCCTCATCTTCCTCCGGCAGATCTGCTGGGGATATTGAACTGCTGACCTTGAGGTTAGCAGCCCGACCTGCAACCCACTGTGTGACCTGGGCTCCTTCCACACCTGCCAGACATTCACTCTTAATATGCAAATCAGCCCGCTAGTTTTATCGTTGTCATCACTGAGAACGGTCGGATAATAATAATAAGTAGTTGATAAGTGAGCAGTGGGTGTGCTTCACTTGCTTCTGCTTCTTCCCAGGACATGTGGGTTAAGGCCACGTGCCTTCCTAGTAGCTCCAGAGCAGTGGTTCTCAACCTGTCCAATGTCAATGCCGTGATGTACAGTTCCTCATGTGGTGGTGACCCTCCAACCATAAAATTATTTTAGTTGCTACTTCATCGCTGTCATTTTGCTACTGTTACAAATCGGGCAACTCCTGTGAAAGGGTCGTTCGACCCCAAAGGGGTTACGACCCACAGGTTGAGAACCGCTGGCCTAGAGAGTCATGGGTATTAGTCAGCTTTGCTGCAGTAACAACCACCCCCCCTCAGAATCTGTCACATGTCAGGGGATGTCACATGGCAGGATGCAGGTTGAAGGAAGGTCCTGCCATTGGGACCCGCCATTCTCACAGCAGCGGAAAACAGGGGAGCGAGAGTGGACTGCCGCAGTCTGGGCTGCTGGCACACCCTATGCCAAAGCCTAGGCTGGGATCAGTAGGTGGGGCTGTGTCTTCCCATGGAGTCACTGGGAGTCACCAGACAGGGTGAGGGCGTGCAATCCTCTACCAGGGCCCAAAGGCCCCTGAGCGGCAGGAGCATTTAGCTGTTAACTGAAGCTTGGCAGATTCACACTCACCTGACGGTAGCAGTTAGAAAGGCCTGGAGATCCTCCTGCAGAGAGACGCCAGCCGAGAAACCCCTCCAGAGCAGGTCTGCTCCATCGCCTGGGACCACCCAGAGTCAGTGTCGGCTTGATGGCCATGGATTACAGACAGAAACAGAGCAGGAAGGAGGGCGATGCAAGGGGAGAAGGCAGCAAAGGTCCTTCCTGCTGTTGGGCTGTCCCTGGCTTGTTCTTCCCTCCCTCCCTCCCTCCCTCCCTCCCTCCTTCCTTCTTCTCTCCCCTCCTCCCTCCCACCTCCCTCCCTTCTTCCTCTTTTCCCTCCTCCCTCCCTCCTTCCCACCTCCCTCCTTCCTTCCTTCCTCTCTCCCCTCCTTCCCTCTACCCTCCCTCTTGCCTCTCTCTCTATCTCTCTCTCCATCTCTCTCTCCCTCTCTCTCTCCCTGGCTCCCTCCCTCCTTCCCTTTCTCTTCTTTATTTCTAAGAATAAAGCCATTCATCGCCCTCTGGGTCTATGCTCTGAACTTCATAGGAAACCAGCTAAGAGTTGATGTGAAACTAAAGCTGCAAGCAAGACGTGCTTGTGTGTGTGAGAGAGAGAGAGAGTCAGAGTCCCCACGTGTGAATCAAGACAAGAAAACAAGACTTTTGCTTCTTACAAGCTTGCCTTCATCCCTGGATGCCTCCCTTCATGGCGTTTCAGAAGTGGGAGGGGCACTAGGCCAGTGTGTGCCTGTGATCCTTCACCCAGGAAGGGCTGCAGAGGGGCAGGGCACTGGGCACAGTCACCTGCTACCTGCCACCCGCCTGCCTTCCGCCCTGAGGCTTCTCCAAGGGGCTAGGGGTCCACTGAGCTGGGCTGGAGAACCGGTGGTTGGGCCCACTGACCCATTTTAAAGATGAGAGAGCCGAGGCGCCTGGAGAGGCTCTGTGTGGTTTGGAAAGGATGCCGAGGCCTGCGTGAGGAGGGCTGTCCAAGAGACCCGTTGGTCTCCAGTGTGGGGGAACCCTAGAACCATGGGGGCAGGAGAGAAGATGGGGAGGGGAGGGGAGAAGACGCAGGGGAGCAGGGGAATGCCTACTGCAGCCCCAGAGGCTCCCAATGGATGCATCTCTGTCTGCTCTCTGTCCCCAGGTATTCCACAAGGCGGTGGTGGACATGAGCGAGAAGGGGACCCAGGCCGGGGCTGCCTCCAGCCTGCTCTCACAGCCCCAGGCCCCGGCGGCCTCTGGGACCCCAGCAGGGGCAGGACCCAGCGCCCATTTCAACAGGCCTTTTCTGCTGCTGCTGCGGCATGTGACCACCGAGAGCCTGCTCTTCCTGGGGAAAGTCGTCAACCCAGCGGCCGGGTGATGACGACGGGGCCAGGGGAATCTCATCTCCTCCATTTCTCCCCTGGGTAAGGGCCAGCCCCTCCGTGGGCAGAGGTGTGAATAAAGTTGACCTGGGCCTTGTGACCATCGAGCAGTTATGCCGGAAAGCAAAGGTCAGCTCCCACAGCCACTCCAATCCCTGCCCCCCCCCCCACACACACACACATGTGCTGGGCAGAACCACACTCCACGGGGCTCCCAACAGCTAGTGGCTCAGACGTAGCTCACCGGGTCTTTCCTCCAAGGCACTGCTGGGGGGACTTGACCCCTCAACCTTTAATTAGCAGCCACGCCCAGTTAAACATTCACATCAGGGGCTCCTTCTGTCCTGGGATCCCCCTGAATTTGGCATCAAACCGAGGTCAGAAAGCTGAAGACGCAAACCTCCACTGCTGCAGGTGCCTCCAGGGTCCCCAGAAAAGGGGGACACAAGAGAGTCTCTCCCCCCGCAGGGATCCATCCCAGCTGGACAGCAGGGCCCACCCTGAAAGGAGGTAGAGCCGGGGCAGGACTCCCGACACTGCCCCAGGAGGACAAGGGGTCTGAGGGCAGACCACTGCATAGATGGGTCAACTCAGCCAGGGGTGGACATGTCATCAGAAGAGACCAGGGGCAGCCCGAGACCCCAAGAGCAGGAGGAGCAGTGTGGCCCTGGGGGACAATGGGCTAAGGATGAAAACCTGGTCATGGTATGGATTTGGAGGAGAGTCGTTCATTGAGAAAGACTCCCAGGTGGCGTCAATGGTTTGTGCTTGACTTCTGACCTAAAGGTTAGCAGTTCAAACCCTTACACAGATGACCAGTCCTGCAGTCAGGAACCTCAGCTTAGTGGGTTCATCCAGGTGAATTCCACCTGTATCCGGACATTTGGTCAGAGATGGGTGTTGTTGGTTTTTTAATTTAATCATTATATTGGGGGTTCGTACAACTCTTATCACAATCCATACACACATCCATTGGGTCAAGCACATTTGTACATTTGTTGCCATCATCATTCTCAAAACATTTGCTTTCTAATTGAGCCCTTGGTATCAGCTCCTCATTTTCCCCTCCATCCCTGCTCTCTCATGAACCCTTGATAATTTATAAATTATTATTTTGTCATTAATTACAGTGTCTGGCGTCTCGCTTCACCCACTTTTCTGTTGTTCATCCCTCAGGGAGGAGGTTATATGTAGATCCTTGTAATTGGTTCCCCCTTTCCACCCTACCTTCTCCACCCTCCCAGTATTGCCACTCTCAGGACTAGTCCTGAGGGGATCATCTGTCCTGGATTCCCTGTGTTTCCAGTTCCTATCTGTGCCAGTGTACATCCTCTCGTCTAGCCAAATTTGTAAGGTAGAATTGAGATCATGATAATGGGAGTGGGGGTGGGGAATCATTTAGGAACTAGAGGGAAGTTGTATGTTTCATCATTGCTACACTGCACCCTGACTGGCTCATCTCCTCCCTGTGACCCTTCTGTAAGGGTCTTGGGTTCCCAATCTGCACTCCCCCTCATTCACAATGATTTGATTTTATGTTCTTTGATGCTTGATACCTGATCCCTTTGACACCTCGTGATCACACAGGCTGGTGTGCTTCTTCCATGTGGACTTTGTTGCTTCTGAGCTAGATTACTGCTTGTTTACCTTCAAGCCTTTAAGACTCCAGACGCTATATCTTTTGATAGCCAGGCACATCAGCTTTCTTCACCACTTTTGCTTATGCATCCATTTGTCTTCAGCAATCATATCTGGAAGGTAAGCACACAATGATATGTTTTTTTTGTTCTTTGATGCCTGATACCTGATCCCTTTGACCCCTCATGATCACGCAGGCCGGTGTGCTTCTTCCATGTGGGCTTTGTTGCTTCTGAGCTGGATGGCCGCTTGTTCACCTTCAAGCCTTTAAGACCCCAGAAGCTATATCTTGTGATAGCCGGGCACCACAGAGATGGGTTTTTGGATTCTGTTTTCCTCATAGCATCCTGTGAGACCCCTGATCTGTCTCACTCACTGTCACCAAGTTGATTCTGAATGACCCTCTAGGGCCGAGTAGAACTGCCCCTGTGGGTGACCGAGACTGGAACTCTTTCCAGTAGAAAGCCTCCTCTCTCTGCCTCGGGGAGGCTGGGGGTTTCCAGCTGCCCAGCTTAGTAACCCATCCTGAGAGCCTGCTTTGAGGAAGAGGGCTGTGGTCCATGTGGGGTCAGCCAGTGTCCTCGTCTCTTTCTTTTGGCTTTGTTTTTAAGGGACATGGAGGCTGCATAAGGTCATAGTCCTGCCCCATGGGACTGCCCTCAGAGGTACATCAGGACGAGGACCCAGAGGGCCTCCTGCATGACGGCTCTGCACCATTAAGGGTCACACACATGATACTGTGGGAAGGGGCTGACATGATCCATGATGGGAGTTTAGAAATCCAGGGACTGGGAAGGGCGAGTGTTCATTCTGACCCAGAGATCACTGGGTTGGCATCGATTCGCTGACCAGCCAGGGGTGACGTGGGAGTTTCGGGTCAAAGAAGCAAGAGAGAGTCTTCTGACTGAAGAATGAAACCCAAGAGGGAGAGACCCCTCCAGGGACAGAGCCCCACTGACCCGTGCTCACACACCCTAGCAACATCACGCCAGGGAGAGGGACGAGACACCATAATCCAGGGGAAGCCCTAGTGCAGTGGTCTCAACCTGTGGGTCGCGACCCCTTTGGGCATCAAACGACCCTTTCAGAGGGGTCACCCAATTCATAACAGTAGCAAAATGGCAGTGATGAAGTAGCAACAAAAATAATTTTATGGTTGGGGGGTCACCACCATATGAGGTATTAAAGGGTCATGGCATGAGGAAGTTTGAGAACCACTGCCCTAGTGTCAGAGAGAGTCGGACAGATTGGTGCATGGATGGTGGATGCCACGGGGCATTAATGAAGGACAGGAATCCCCTGGAGCCCAAGCCCTGTGACCCAGGGCTCAGCACAGACACACGGTCACTGAGCCATGGACATGAGCACACCTGCGCAGACAGCAGCATCCAGGCCTGCAGTCCGAGCCTGCAGCCTGCAACCTGATATCCCTGACTTACCCCATGCTGAGGCTCCTGTGCCCTGGCTGTGGACACCCAGGAAAGCTCTCTATCTTCAGACGTGAAAGATCCTTCAGGTAACACCTGTGCTTGGGAATGCAGCCACTAGAGGGCGCCCGCCACCAGGAGATCTGCAGCCCTTGCAGCCGCAGCCGCCTTGTTCCTGGCCACCTGTCTGGACCTCCGGGGGCCACTGTCCCTTGATTATCTTGGTCTCCCTGCAGAGGACCCCCCAAGTCAAACGTCCATCCCAAAGAATCTGAGCCTGTTCATAAGGCAAACCAATACAAAAACATACCACGCAGGAAAAAGCGTACGTGCCACACAGGCAGCTCAACTCGGCAGCACCTGTTCGGATTCATTGGGGTTAGTTGTTTCTGTGTCCTTTGTGAGTTGTGTTGTTGTTGCTGTTGTGGTTATACTTCTTGCACACGTGCACTGAATTCCAATCTAAGTTCGTGGCTTTGGGGGCAAAAGGAATGACCTACGATTGGCACCTTTCAATGAATGGCAAGAGAGCTTGATGCTTGTGGGGACAAAAAATGCTTTCTCCTCTCCATTTTGATTTCTCCGTGGTCTTCCCCACCCCCATCCCCAACCCGAATGCAACACCAGCTGGTCTTTATCTGAGCCTAATTAGCCCTGTACTGATTTTAACAGATGCAGCCTGTTTGCACATATGCCTGAGGCTTACAACAGCTCTAGAAGGGCCATGGGTGCTCCACGAACATCCAGCCTCAGGAAATGAAACAAGCACAACTAGTAGCCTTCAAACGTCAAGCTCAGGTTTCAGAGAATCCCATTGGACAGGTAAGCTCTGTTGGGGTTGAGTTTTTCACTGCCTGCCAAGACAGGGCAGCCCCCCGGGGCATCCTCTCTTGAAATAAAATTCATAGAAAAACAGATCCCACGGCCAGATGAGTCAGACACTTGCTGCCTCCGCTGCCCCCGCTGCCAGGTATAGGGATATGCAAATGTACCAGAAGAACTCTGGGAACAAGAGCTTCCCAGTCTGCCTCTGTGGAAGCTGCCCTTCATCGTGTTTAATTATTTGAGTCACTTATCAGCCTCATGCCCACTTCAGATCATTTGTAAAAGCCTTATGACAGAGACAACACAGTCATGCAAAACCCCAGTGCAGAGCCTATCAGCCACTTTATTGTTGTATATTCTTCCAAAAGATTTCTGTAGAAATACACAGTCCATTACAAAATAGAACCCACACATATGCGTGCTCATCCCCTTGATCAAAATGGGATTTGACTATGAATAAAAAAAAATCACCTCATGGCCACAGAGTCTATGCCAACTCATAGCGGCCCTATGATGTAGTGGTTAGGCTTTAGGCTGTGATCCACAAGGTCATTGGTTTGAGAACACCAGCCTCTCCAAGGGGGGAAGACAGAGCTTTCTACTCTTGTAAACAGTTACAGCCTAACTCCCAGGGGAAGTTCTGCCCTGTCCTGTAGGGTCATTAGGAGTTCCTACGCAGACTGCCTTTGAGATGTTTGGCTGCAGGAACATTTTTCTCAGGGTTTTAGGGTGTCATAGTTTTGAGGTTTGCCATCAACTTTCACTTTGAGGCTCTCTTTCAAAGGACTTTTCAAATCAGTTCTGATTCTATTCATCAACATGAAGAGCCACATCCCCTGAATTTCCTGGTAGACTTCAAATGGCTGGCTCAAAAGAGATGCAGTGGAAAGAATATTGATGCTCTTTTGCTTTCCGATTGGCTTCCAGAAGCTTTGGTTCTGTGTGTACAGCTCTGTCAATGATGGAGCGCCCAACGCAGCCAAATTCACGGCCATAGAGTCCAGGCTGACTGATAACCCCCCTGTAAGACAGGGTAGAATGGCCCCTGTGAGTTTCTGAGACTGTAACTCTTTACAGAGAGTAGAAAGCTTCATCTTTCTCCCTTGGATCTGCCGGTGGGTTCGAACCGCTGATCTTGTGGTTAGCAGCCAAATGAGTGACCACAATGCCACCAGGGCTCCTATGATGAATAACCAGAGGATTGGAATTATGTCCTTTGGGAAATTGCATTAGGGATTTGGGTAAATTATACGAGTCTATTTCTTGCTTCCAATCACCAATCATTATCAATGCACCTTGTTTATATGTTCGATCGATTTCAGACTTACGCTTTTGGTAGAATTACTTCAGCCTCTGCATCACTAGCTTTAGTGGTTGGTGCATAAACCTGAATAATACTATATTGACTGGATTTCCTTTAAGCAGATCAATATTATTCTATCAGCAGCAACATTGTACTTGAAGACAGATCTGGAAATACCCTTTTTGTTGATAAATGTGACACCATTCCTCTTGAATTTGTCATTTCCCAAATAGTAAGCTATCTGGTTTTCTGACTCAAAATGGCCAATATCAATCCACTTCATCTCACTCACTGATAGAATATCCATCTTTCTGTGTGCTACCCTAACCTACTTTTCTTTCCAACTCTGTTTTGTGAGAGGTACAGCCAGAATGCTCCTTCGAAGTGAGGATGGCAAGATCTCACATGCTCTGGACAGATTATCTGGAAGGCCCATCCCTAAAGAAGGACATCATGCTTGACAAAAATAAAGGGTGGGCCAAGAAGAAGACACACAACAAGATAGATGGACATGGTGGCCCCGACGGAACCATGGTGAGACTGGTACGGGACTGGCCTGTGTTTCTTTTGTCGTGCTGTAGATGGAGGTCCTTAGGAGTTGGAACCAATTTCAGCACGGCACTCCACAACAACAGCTCTTGTACACTTATTGTCAATGATATTCTTGAGTGCTCTGTGCTTTCTGTTCTGGTGAATAAGGTCTTTTACGCCATGTGCTGGCTGTCTCGTATTCTATATAGAAAAACTGCTGACATCGTCATCAGGAATAATGATATTCTTTCACTATACTTCCAGCTGCGTTCTGAGCAAATCACCCAAGAAGCTGGACTTATCTAAAGAAGAATGCAGCATCAGGACTGGAGGAAGGCTCATTAACAACCTTTGATAATGCGGATGATGTAACCTTGCTTGCTGAAATCCAGGAGAACTTGAAACCCTTGCCCAGGAAGATCAAGAACTGTAGCCTTCAATATGAATGACTCCTCAACGTGTAGAAAACAAAAATCCTCAAAACTGGACCAGCAGACAACCTCACGATAAAGGAAGGACAGATTGAAATTGTCCATGATTTCATTTTGCTTGGATCCACAATCAACCCTCAAGGAAGCCGCAGTCAAGAAATGAAAATATATTGCATTGGGCAAATCTGCTTCTTTTCGCCCAAGTGTTGTTGAAGAACAAGGAAGTCGCTTTGAGAACGAAGGTGCTCCTGACCCAGGTCATTGGTATTTTCAATGGACTCACATGCATGTGAAAGTTGAACAGTGAGTAAGAACGACTGAAAAAGTATTCTTGATGCATTGGACAGTACTAAGGACTGCCGGAAATTCGGTTCAATCTGTCTTGGATGAAGTACTGTCTGAATACTCCTTGGAAACTAGGATGTGTTTGGACGTGTCATACAAAGAGACCAGTCTCTGCAAAAGGACATCCTGCTTGGTCAAGTAGAGATGCAACAGAAAAGGGGAAGATCTTGCATAACTTGGATTAGAACAGGGACTGCCGTAATGCCCTCAAACATCACAACCATGAGGTTGGAGCAAGACCGGGCAGTGTTTCATTCCGCTGCACACAGGGTCACTGAATGGGCGCTGCTGTGATGGGCCCTGACACCCCCCACCAGCACCACCACCATTTGTACGTCTCAACTGACTGTTGCTCAACCTTGTCCCTCTAATAAGCTCTTTCATTTGTCTCTTAGCTTTTCCAGAAATAGTTCACACGGCATCTGCATGTCAGGACCAGTGTTTTCTCAAAATGCTTTGTTCTAGAGATGAAAGGGGGAATCCTGAAATGCTGATGTGCTGGCAGGGTGGATGTGTAGATTTAGCCACTCGTCTTAGGGGACATGGTAGTTACATCATCTGGTGTCAACTTGCGAAGGGGTGGAGTCTAGCCTGTCAATCAGGTCACAGCTGGATGACCTCATTTGGAGGCCCAAAGGAGATAGATAACTCACTGGAAGTCAGAGACACTGACTCTGTGAGACATTGCTGTGGACAAGCCATGCCAGCACTGAGATGCTTCCACCACCACTGGATCCACAAGACTTTTCACCCGCTGGCCTGTGATCTTTCTTCTTGCATCCGGCATCATTGCACGTGTTGCGTGAGTCTAAAGAGGAATTTATACACTGGTATCAGACATATGGGCTAATATTGGACTTATGGACCTGCTCTGGACTGGGCTGGGGTGTTTTCTCAATACACAGTCACTTTTTGATATAAAGCTCTTTCGTATACACATATGAATCTCCCTGGCTGTGTTTCTCTAGTCTACCAGGACTAGCCCAGGGAAGAATAGACTGAGGCAGAGAACCCTAAAAGTACACTGCTACTTTCCCAGGCCCCAAACGCTCAGCTCAGTAGCAATGGAAACAGGATCCTCATCCCGGGTCCGTGCATGGACCCACTCCTTATGAGAAGTTCCTTTTCCTTCCCCCACACAGCGTCTCACCCCTCACACACCACTTCCCACCCCCTCCCTTTCCAGCCCTGCTTTGACTCAGCTGGGGCAATCAGCCTCTCCTTTTCCCGGGGTCTATTTGGGGGACTCTTATGCTTCCCCAGGGGACAGGGGTGGTTCAAGAGTGGGATTCTCCCTTCCATGCAAGAGACTCAGGTTCATTCCTGGCCAAAATACCTCACACACAGCCACCACCTGTCCTTCAGTGGAGATTGGCACATTCTTGTCACCTGAAATGCAGGTATTTTACCCTGAAGCAGCCTAATCAAGTCACTCCAAGTTAGAGGAAGAAAGAGAAGTTCATTCTAAAGTCCCAGCCAGGAGATCAACAGCAGCACAGACTGTCTTTCTGGTATTCTGTCTGAAATCAGAACACACAGAGAATATATACCTTTTGCCTGGGAATGTACCCTTCGGGGAGTCACGTATAGATGTTTTACATTAACTTAGGTTTCAGGGTCATGAGGTGAAACCACTGTTGACCATGAGCAAACAAACAAAGCAATAGGTTCTTCAAGTCTTAGACCAGTTTCCAGATGCCCTTGACTAACTAGAGGATCAACCCTGGCTTGTTGTCTCGCCACTCTCCAGCTACTGCTATTGAGTCAATTCCGACTCCTAGTGGACCCGTAGGAGAGGGCAGGAAGGCCCCTGTGGGTTTCTAGGACCTTAACACACACTCTCTCTCTCTGTCTCTCTCTGTCTCTCTCTCTCTCTCTCTCTCTCTCTCTCTCTGTCTCTCTCTCTCTCTCTCTCGCTCTCTCTCTCTCAAATCATTTTATTAGGGGCTCGTGCGACTCATCACAATCCATGCATCCACACATCGTGTCAAGCACATTTGTACATTTGTTGCCATCATCATTCACAGAACATTTCCTTTCTACTTGAGCCCTTGGTATCAGCTGCTCATTTTCCCCCTCCCTCCCTCCCCAAACCTCCCTCCTTTACGAACCCTTGATAATTTATAAATTATTATTATTTTGTCATGTCTTACACTGTCCAACATCTCCCTTCACCCACTTTCCTGTTATCCATTACCCAGGGAGGGGGTTATAGGTAGGTCATTGTGATTGGTTCCCCCTTTCTCCCCCCACCTTCCCCTTCCCTCCTTCTATCACTACTCTCATTATTGGTCCTGAGGGGTTTATCTGTTTATCTGTCCTGGATTCTCTGTGTTTCTCTTTATTTTTATTTTGAAGTTTCACACACACACACACACACGCCTTGGTGGTGCAGTGGTGAAGCATTGGGCTGCTAACCACAAGACAGCAGTTAGAGACCCCTCGCTGTTCCACTGGAGGGAGACGAGGCTCTATACTCCCGGAAAGAGGGACGGTCCCAGGCACCCACAGGGGCAGGTGTACCCTGTCCTATAGGGTCACTATGAGGCGACATTGACTCGATGGCAATGAGTTTGTTTGCGGTTTGTTTGTCTGTTTCTACATATAGATGTATACATGTATGCCTATGTATGCACTACATATAAAGAGAAAGACTATATCATATCAATGTCTACGATATCTGTTATGTGTAATGTGTCTGTCCGTGTGTAAAGAGGGAGACCCTCGATGAGATGGAGGGACGCTATGGCTGCAGCATGGACTCCACCCTCCCAAGGGCGCGGGGCTGGGAGGTGTCACGTTGGTCGCTCTGAGCGGGAACCAGAGAGGCAACATCCAGCAGGAACAACAGCAGTAGCGTTTGCATATGTGCCCGCACACGCATGTAACCAAAGCACTGCACAAGCGAGATACAAACTAAGTGCTGTAGGGAACTGCATGTCCCTCAGCCCTGGATCAAAGCCATATACAACCTTCATGTATTTACTCTCGGTTTTCTGTCATATAAATTGTGCCTAGTGGTCTTCCTGCCCTTGTTCCCCCTGCGGTCATTACTTACTTGATCTTTGCCAGGATTGGTGCTCAATTGCTAGCAGCCGCTACACTCATTGGACAACACACACCTGGCGCACTTCCGCCAGGCGTCCGGTATGCCTCATTAGCATGCGGACCTGTTTGAGCACAATCGCTTGTCATTTGGCAGGTGCGTGACTATTGGCTACCCCAGCCATACCTTATTTCCATATGATGTAATGGTGCCCACCCTTCACTGGCTATTTAAGCCTCTGCTCTCAACTCAATAAACGAGACTTAATCAGACTCCTGTCTTGTCTCCATTCTCTGCGTCTCTTGCCCATCTTCATTCCCATTCCCTCATTCAGGTACCCACACTGTTGATGACCCACGGGTCGGGTCAAAGTGCATCTCCTCCCATTCGTCCACCATTCAAGGACCACCATGGCTAAAAGCAATGACTTAGCCAAAATGCCAACAGAGGTAAATTTCCATTTCCAGTAACTCCGTGTGGGAAGATGCGCTCCTGTGGCAGCCTTTGGCTCCAGTTGTTTGGGGAAACAGCTTGAGAAGGTCCTCAAGGAGTTCCTTTTGCCCTCCTTTCCTGCCCTGGAGGGACTGTGGTTTTTGCCCCAGTTGATGGACTCTCCTGGGTAAGCTGTGAGCATATGATTAGATGCCTTGTGCCTGGTCTCAGGCTGCAGCCTCCCTTGGGACCGTGTGTACCTTACAGGGATTGGCTAGGCACGTCCCAGACCGCACATGGTTTGTACAAGCATACAAACAAGCCAGTGTCTGCACATCATCAAAGGTGGCCTGGCACAGGAAGACAGCATGCACACACAGAAGCGCAAATAGCCGACAACAACAAACCACCTGGCACGACCAGCCCTGTGGATGAAGAAAAACACACACCTCTACCACTTCAGCAGGAAACGAGCACCTATTGTTAAAATGGTGGTGTGGAGCCGGGATTTTAAAAACAAAACAAGGAATGGGTTGTAGGACTGACATTAGCAACCACAAGGTGAGGGATTCGTCCAACAACAGAAGCGTGTTCATAACAGTGAGTCCACAAATACTATTTGCTGGGCTCAGACCTTTTTAGGCAGCTAATAGGCTGTAGATACTGGGGGGTTGAGCCATGAACACAGTAAAGCCCCTTCCCTGGCAGCGACTACAGCACAGTGGGAGGGACAGATGGACAAACAGGGGCTGTGGCCATGAGAGGTACTGGTACTCTCCAGTACTGGCCCCAGAAAGATCCGGAAGCTCTGACCCTCGGGGTCTTTAACACTGAGCTGGTTCTGGTGAAGATGGAGTCCCCAAGAAGATGACGGGACTTCAGCGAGGGTAGTTTCAAAAGAAAGCTGTGGACTGGACATCTGGTGACCATCCAGCACGTGAGCCTGGGGCCAGCACACTGGGAGTCATCAGAGACACCACGACTATAATAAGGTTTATGAAAGCCATGGGCTCAAGAGAAAAATTAGGATCCAGACACAGGATCCAGATCTAGCAGAAGTGAGCTAGCTTCCACACACTGTCAACTGCGACCAACAGTTGGCCACCCCATAAACGAAATCTCCCTCAATTGTACTGAGACTATGACCACATGAAAGAGGGGACACTCCACCCTAGTCTTTCCACAACTGCTTGGCCACTTCGCAGAAGATCTCATCAGGGAGTTGACCATACCATGCTCAAAATGGGAAAATTCTACCCCCCTCCCAAGCTGACATAAAACCACACGATCACAAGCATAAAATGCATACCCAAGACCATCATGCATAAGATCACATTACAGAAGAAATTTAATATAAACCTGTCATAAAGAATGTGCGGCACTCCAGCCCCTTTTTGAGACATGACATGCCTCACTGACCCATAGCCCTACAGGGGACAACACTGGAGACACAGTGTGGGAATTCCGCCTGATCTGACCCCACCACACCGAGGAAAGCACTAAGGACATGCAACAGAACAGCAAAGAGAACATTGCAAGGAAGTCCCCAGGGAATACCAAAAATAGAGTTTGGCGCCAGGGCGTGGCACCCCATCAGACTCGACCAGGAAACACTACTAAAGGTCAACAAACAGACTTTGAACTATTTACGGGCTTTTCATTTTTCTGTCACCTTTTTTGTTGTTCTTTTGTTTTGTCGCTTTGTTTTGCTCTGTCTTGTTTTTGTGCATATTATTATCTCTGCAGGTCTATCTAGAAAAGATAGGCTGGATAAACAATTCAGAGGAAAAAACAACGGGACCGATGGTTTCTGGGGGACATGGGAGAAGGGAAGGGGGGGGAAAGGAAGTGGTGTTAACAGACCCAGGGACAAGTGATCCAAAATCAGTGGCGAGGAGGGTGTAAGCAGCCTGATAGGGCTTGATCAAGGGCAATGTAACCAAGAGGAATTACTGAAACCCAAATGAAGGCTGAGCATGTTAGTGGGACAAGAGGAAAGGAAAGGGAAATAGAGGAAAGAACTAGGAGGCAAAGGGCATTTATAGAGGTCTAAATACAGGCATGTGCATATGTAAATATGTTTATATATGATGATGGGGAAATTGATCTATGTGCATATATTTATAGGTTGAGTATTAAGGTGGCAGATGGACATTGGGCCTCCACTCAAGTACTCCCTCAATGCAAGAACACTTTGTTCTATTAAACGGGCATTCCATGATGCTCACCTTCTTGACAGGATTGCTGAAGACAAAGCAGATGCATAAGCAAATGTGGTGAAGAAAGCTGATGGTGCCTGACTATCAAAAGATATAGCATCTGGGGGGGGGGGGCGGGTCTTAGAGACTTAAAGGTAAACAAGTGGTCATCTAGCTCAGAAGCAACAAAGTCCACACAGAAGAAGCACACCATCCTGTGTGATGATGAGGTGTTGATGGGATCAGGTATCAGTCCTCAAAGAACAAAAAATCATATCATTGTGAATGAGGGGCAGGGTAGAGTGGGGACCCAAAAGCCATATGTAGACAACTGGACATCCCCTTACGGAAGGGTTGCGGGGAGGAGACCAGCCAGTCAGGGTGCAGTGTAGCAACGATGAAACATACAACTTTCCTCTAGTTCTTAAATGCTTCCTTCCCACCCCGCACCCCCACTATCATGATCCCAATTCTACCTTACAAATCCAGCTAGACCAGAGGATGTACACTGGCAAAGACAGGAACTGGAAACACAGGAAATCCATGACAGATGATCCTTCAGGACCAGTGGTGAGAGTGGCAATACCGGGAGGGTGGAGGGAAGGTGGGGTAGAAAGGGGGAACTGATCACAAGGATCTACGTATAAACCCCTCCCTGGGGGATGGACAACAGATATGTGGGTGAAAGGAGACATCAGACAGTGTAAGACATGACAAAATAATAATAATTTATAAATTATCAAGAGTTCATGAGGGAGGGAGGGAGGGAGGGGGGAGTTGAGGAGCTGATACCAATAGGTCAAGTAGAAAGTAAATGTTTTGAGAATGATGATGGCAACAAATGTACAAATGTGCTTGACACAATGGATGGACGTATGGATTGTGATGAGAGTTGTACGAGCCCCCAATAAAATGGTAAAAAAAATGTGTGGCATTCACATAATGGTGGATATATAGATCAATGGAATAGAATGAAGAGTCCAGAAATAAATCCATATTTTCAAGGCAAATTGTGTTTCAAAAGTAGTGCAAAAAATTCAATGGGAGTAAGATAATATTTCCAACAAACGGTGCTGGACAACTTCATATTCACATGCGAAAACCTCACACCATACAAAAATTATCTCAAAGTGCGTCAAAGATCTAAACGTAAGATCTGTAAAACCCTTAGAAGACACACAGGTAAACATGTTTGTCATCCTAGACTAAGTAATAACCCAATGCCATCAAGTCAATTTCCACTCATGCCAACTCTGTAGCAGGTTCCCAAGACTTCCTGTCTTTACAGGAACAGATACCCTCACTTTCTATGGAGTAGCTAACCGGTAGGATTGAACCCCCGAGCTTACAGTTAGCAGGCCAATGCTTGCCCAACAATTTCTTAGATATGACACCAACAGCTTGTACTGTTCCTGTCTGTCGGAATCTCCTCCATCAATCAATAGTACCAGTCCTTTTTCCATACTCATGTGTCAGTCTTCCTGTGGATCCGGAATAGGTTTTCTCTGCATCAGGGCATTTACACGTGGCATCGAGTCTGCGGACTGGCATGCTCTCACCTTTCTGCTTCAGCTTGCAGATAACGATCTAGGGCCCCTCTTCCCCTATAGTTTCCCTGACTTCCTCTCGTGAGCTTTGGACGTGTTATCTGGTGGGACCACTTCCTGGAAAAGGACATCATACTTGGCAAGAGAGGAAGACTACTCAATGAGACAGGTTGACACCGCCGCTAAAACAGTAGGCTCACACGTAACAACCGTTGTGTGGACGGTAACAGACCAGGAAGTGCTCCCTTCTGCTGTACCTGTGGTCTCTGTGAGTGGGAAGTGACCCGGTGACGTGTAACCACAACACAATGACAGGCGAGCCCTAAGGCATCCCAGTCATACGATGCTTGCTTAATCCATTCTCTCTCATTCTCCTTGATGGAGATTCCTTGTTTGTCCTCTCTCCTCAGTCTCCTCACCTCCCCCTGTTCTTCTTCTCAGCTGGCGAATTCATTTCTTGCTGTGCTCTTCTACTTCCCTGCAGATACAACGGGGCTTCCAAAAGCTCATGGCAAATGGAACTCAAAAATAATGGAAAGACAGACAAGGAGTCTGTCCTTACCCACTGCCTTCTCTTCTGTGCTTGGATGAAGGATCCATGCTCCCAGCCAAAGCCAACCCCTCTATGTGTGAACCAGACCCACCTCCTCACAATGTTCCAGCAACTCTTTCCATTTCCCCTCCCTGCTTGGTCAGTCCCCACTGCCAATAATCATAGTTCAGCCCTGCCAGGCCCCATGCACAAAGGGGCACAAACAGATCCAAGGCATTGCCTTTCTGTGATAGGAGACAAAGAGGACCTCTGTTCTCTCGGTGGTGTGATGGGAGGCGGAGTCTGGGAGCCCGGTGCACGGCCACAAGTGTTAACACACAAGACAGAAGAAATGCTGCATGTGATTTCAATCCTGGGCCTCTCCTGACCACTGTTCCTTCAGAAACTGGAAGTCCTCCACAAGGAAAAGTGAGCCAGCCCAACTCAAAGGGGGGGGGGGTCATGGCATGGGGTGAGGGGGCAGCACGGAGGGGTCTCCTAAGGGCACCAGAGATGACAGAGGCCCATATTAGGTGAGACCGATGTTGGGAACATGCCAGGGACTTAATGGGCATCTTAATCTTGAACACATAGAACATCTGATTGCACAAACAACAGTATGGCCCGAGACTGCTCAGATTTCAGAGGCTGCTGAGATCTTTCCTAGATGAGAGACCACGGGAGAAAGGGCATTCGATCTGGACGCGAGAGGACGCCAGCAAGGCATTGGCTGTGGCTAAGAGCAGAGAGGAGGGCGTGGAGGTTGCACTGAGGGTGGATACTTTCAAAGACAAAAACCAACCATGTAGGATGCAGCCAGGGGAGATCAGAGCGGTCCACCAGGAGGGTCTGTGGAAATGGGTTGCCAATAGGGCTTCGATGCATACCTGCACGGGATTATCCCCACAACAAGTGTTTAAACCTCTGCCATCGGGGCCTGGCTACAGACAACTTGTCTTTGTCTTTTTAGGGTGCACCCCCCAAAAAAAGTCCAACCAAACAGTGGCTTCTTAGGGGATCTGCTGGGTCCATTAAATCCAAGGCAAAGAGATCAACTCAGAAGGTTATGGTGACTGTCTGGTGGGGAGGGGGAGGAGCGTTCCAAAGGGGTCCACTTGATAGACTTTCTCAAAAGATACGGGGTCATCAGGGGAGCCTGTGAGGGGGAGGTTTCAAGAAAGCAAGACGCTTCACTGGTGAGAAATAGACCCGCCAAGTGGTAGCAAGGAGGTCATGCCATCGGGACACTAGGCCTGCTCGTGCGTCCAGCGTTGTCAGAGCTGTCCCAGGAGGCGCTCATCGGGAAATCTGACTCCATCCGCCCAACATCCCTGGCCTTGCCTCTTCAGAAAAGGAAAACCTTTTCTTTTTTGTTCCCTAAACTCAAAGAACATGGAAAAGGAACACGACTGAGATCCCTGCGCATGCCCAAGCGGCCATGCTGATGTGGTACGGGGCCAAGAGGGAAGGATTCTTCTTTGGGGGAAGGCGTGTGGTGGCTGCTGCTGCTGGCTGTCATCCAGCAGGCTCTAGCTCCTAGTGACACTATGGACAACAGAGCAAAACTCCGCCAGGCCCGGAGCCGTCCTACCATTCGTCCGTTTGAGCCCATTGCTGCAGCCACTGTGTCCATCTCATTGAGGGCTTTCCTCTTTTTCCCTGCCCCAAGCGTGATGTCCTTCTCCGGGGACTGGTCTCTCCATGTCGAAAGTACGTGAGACAAAGTCTTGCCATCCTTGCCCTTAAGGAGCATGCTGGCCGTATGTCTTCCAAGACAGATGGTGCTTTGTCCGTCCATGGTATCTCCAAATTCTTCATCAGCCCATCATTCACAGGCATCCGTCCTGCACGCTTCCTCGTCCAACGTCCAGCTGTCATGTCACTGAAAACACCCAGGCTGGGGTGAGGCGCACCGTCATCCTCAAAGTAACAACTTTGCTTTCCAGCCCTTTGGAGAGGTCTGTGCGGCAGATTGACCCACACAGGGCGCCATCTGCTCTCCCGACTGCTATGTCCATGAGCCCTGACCATGGAGCAAAGCAAGATGAAGACCTGGACAACTTCTATCTTTCCTCCATTCATCCTGATGTCACCCATTGGACCAGGTGTGAGTGATTTTGTGTTCTTTACATTAAATTGCAAGCCATACTGAAAGCTGCAATCTGTGGGGGAACAGCCTCCTCACAACCGAAAGGGCCCAAGGGGCGGTTGTGTAATTGAGGGGTAAATTAAAGAGACATCAGACAAGATAAAGCATGAAGGGCTCACCTCCGCAGTCAGGATTTCAGGAGCCAGGTCCCCGCAGAGAGAGAGACTGTAATGTAATCTCACGAGTTGATATAATCTCAGACATGCAGGCCACAGTAAGCACATTCGTAACAGGGAGGGGGTGTACAAGAGGCACACATGTAACAGGAGGGGGGGCGAGTTAGATGTGTACATGCAGTAGGAAAGGGTTGGACTAGGGGCACACATGTGACAGGAAGGTACATACGTACCAATATGAGTGGGCTCTAGAGTCAAGATGGAAGCCTAACCTTGGTTGTCTCTGAGCTAGTTTGACCTAAGGTATCTCCAAGAGAACAAGCTATGATCCTTATTGGAAGGAAGTGGGCCCTACTTAGGGTGGAACCAACAGGAGGGTCTGATTGCTTTTGATGGCAGACAACCTTCAGACAGATGACCTTCAAGCAGTTGACCTTCCAGTATATAGTAAGTAACCATGTGTTTTCAGACAGCACCTTAGAGTTGGCATTATTCTGGGGGGACATAGTGGAGAATAACTTTTACTTAGGAGAATGTGAGTGGGGCGCAGCATCTCCAACCCATGAACGTGAAGGTTCCCTCCACGGGAGCCCTGGCCTCCCAGACTCATTAACATATGAACATGCACGCTCTTCCCAGGACTGTTTCCCACAGCAGTCCTTGATCTTCATCAGCAAACATTTCAAGTCCTCCTCACTTTCAGCAAGCAAGGGTGGGCCATCTGTGTATTGTAGGTTAGCAAACCTTCCTCCAATCCGAGTGTCTCGTTATTCACATAATCCAGCTTTTCAGATTATTTGCTCAGCATGTAGACTGAATAAGGACAGTGAGAGGATGCAATGCTGGTGCACACCTTTCTCGATTCTAAACAATACAGTATTACCTTGTTCTGTTGATACCACTGCCTCTTGATCCCTGTACAGGTTCCACGTGAGTACAGTTCAGTGCTCTGGAATTCCCATTCTTGTCCAGGCCGCCCACAGTTTATAACCCACAGCCTTGGTGCAATAAAACACAAGCAGACATCTTTCTGGTGCTCTCTTCGTTCATTCAAGATTCGTCTGACATCAGCAATGACACCCCTTGTTCCATGTCCTCTTCTGAATCCAGTCTGCTCTCTGGCGGCTTCCTGCCAATGTACTGCTGAAATAGCTGTGGAAGGACCCTCAGCAAAATTCTATTTGCATGTGACATCCATTATATAGTTGTATAATTTGTGAATTCTGTTGGGCCACCTTTCTTCGGAATGGATACAAACATGAATCCCTTCCAGTCAGGTGTCCAAGTAGCTGTCTTCCAAATGTCTCAGCATAGACAAGTGAATGCTTCACCAGCTTGGTGGAGCAGGGTTCAGGAGATGGCAACACGGTCCTCACATTTGTAAAAGGCTTCATGGAAGGTGTGTTGAGAGATATTAGCTTCACATTTGTACAGTATTGTTTCATGAGGGTGCTATGGTTTTGTAGCACTGGTTTTTGACTGACCCTCGTACTTGGGATCCGGGGGGCTATAGCCGTTTCTCAGGACAGGAATGGAGACACCCACTCTTAATGTATATACCGTGACAAGTGCTACCGTTGGCTGGTTGGATCTGAGCATTACATTTCTCTCCAAGTCTCATTTGGTCTTGACAGTTTGCTGATGTTGTTATTGTTGTCAGATGTCACCAAGTCGGTTCCAGTTCACAGCGACGCTGTGTCGAACAGAAGGAACCCCGCCCGGCCCTGTGCCAGCCTCACCATCTCTGTATCGTTTGAGCTCATGGTTGCAGCCACGAGGTCAATCTATCTCCTTCCCAAGGTCTTGCTGTTTCGCACATGGACCCTCATCTTTACCAATCAAGATGTCCTCTGGCTGCTCGGTGCACAGCGCCCTCTCTTGGCTCTTTTCCAACGAGTGTAAACGAAGTTATAAAGAAATGTGCAAAAGACCTGACGTTCTTGGAAATGCGCCCGTGAGAGTTTTAGGGAAGTGTCCATCTGCTCTGTCATTGAATTCTTTCTTGTGAGAAGCCAAGGACCCAGGTATTTCCCACCCGAGAAACCTCACGTGCTTTCTTAGAGCCTCTCATCCTGTTGGGAGATGCGAGCACCACCCGGGATGAGGAGTGTGCATGGCAAGAAAGCCTCAGCCCATCCCGCTGGCCCGTCGGCATTCCAGCTTAAGCACCAGCTTGGCGATTCCCCCGGGCCTTGAATGCATGCAGTACATCCCAGTGTCTATAGATAGCCTTTTACCCAATGGCAGGTCACCCAGGACGCAAAGTGAGCACAGGCTTACTTGTGCTGACTCACTAGTCGGTAATGGATAGTTTCACATCCTGTGCTGCACCCCACCCCCAAACACACCCACGCGCACCAAGGATTTGCCTCCGGGTCTCGCTGATCCCTGTCTCTAACCCAACCCCAGTGCCTCTTCCCACAGCCTCAAAGCCTCCTTGCAAATACACCATCTCTGACAGGGACAGAGGCCCCAGCCAGCCAGGAAAGCACAGGCTGACTTGTGCTTCCTTCTTAATCTGTGAGTAAGAGCTTCACCTGCTTTTTCACCACATACCATACGAGATTGACCACTACAGATTAGTAAACCAGAGTACACCTGTGCTTACTTTGGTTTCTGCAGACTTCCTTTGGTTTTACCATCTAGAGCATTGGTTCTCAACCTGTGGGTCGCGACCCCTTTTGGGGGGTTGAACGACCCTTTCATAGGGGTCACCTGATTCAAAACAGTAGCAAAATGACGGTTATGAAGTAGCAACAAAAATGATTTTATGGCTGGAGGTCACCACAAAATGAGGAACTGTATGAAAGGGTGGTGGCATTAGGAAGGTTGAAGATCACGGATCTATAGTGTAATGTCAGAGCCTGGGAAGCAACGTGGATTATGGATGAAGTTCGCCGCAGAGATAAACCGAGGCCAGGCCAGAGAGAAGGAAATGGAGTTTATTCTGTGCTTCCTGGGCGGGATTCACGGACTCCAGGAGGAGTCACAGAAGCCATGCTTCCAGAAAGGGAGAGGACAGAGGGAAAGGGAGAGATAAGGCGCCCTGAACTCCCAGGCGAACTCCACAGCGCCCCCAACAGTGGGGTGTCCGGGGTGGGGGGAGAATCCAAGAAGTGGTGCTTATCTGTGGTGGAGAGCCAGTTTTACCCTGGTCAGGAGGGTAAACAATAAAGGAAGTGGGTAGAAGCCGCACGTGGGCAAACAAGGGGGAAGGGGAAGGAGTTACAGCTGCGGGGCTGTAAGCCACCTCCATCAGTGAAAATCCACAGCAGGGTGGTGCCTTGATCATCTTGCCTGGTGCCGAGGCAGCTGGCTCATTGATCTAGGGCCCCTGGTCCGATAGGGGCAGGCAGGCTTTGTCTAATGTCCTCCGACTGGTACCTGGCCCAGCATTATGCACTGCGGGTGCGTCCTTCATGTACAGCCATGGGTTTTACCCCAACAGCTATCCTGAGTCCTGGGAACCATCACTCTCACTTAAGATTCCACTTGACATCAGCCCACTCTCACTCTTGGCAGCCCTACCCCCACCCCTGTACATTAAAGTAGAACCCGTTAGATCTTCAACAATTGATTTTTGATTTTGGGGGAAAGCAGATCACCAGGGCTTTCTTCAGAGGCACATCAGGGTAGGCTTGAACTGCCAACCTTTCAGTTAGCAGCCGAGTGCATTAACCATGGACACGACCCGAGGAATCCCATTTCCTGGCAAGGACATTGAAACTAGGAGGGGCTGGGTCACTTGTCCGCAGAGAACTTGTCCTAGCTCAGATGGTCTCCAAATTCCCTGATCTCGCCAAAGTCCACCCGTACCACGTAGGGTCAGAACCATCATGCGCCTCACCAAGATCTTGACTCAGTGAACGCGAACCCCACATGTCCCATGTGGAGGTCCCAGCATGTCATCTCACTGTGTGTCCACTTTTGCCTTCAACTCTCAGAATGGTCCCACCCTTCTCAGTGAACCTAAATGGGGCCCCCACCCATGGAAGAAAGACGCTTCTCCAAGAGCCCCCTTGAACTGCTTCATCTCATCGAAGGCACGTGACCCCGAGTCATTTCAAACCTGGAGAAACAATAGGTTCACATTTTTATATAGTTGGTACCAGGCCTCAGGTCCTGGGTTGGCATACATGATATCTCAGGCAGCAGATACCAAGTTTGGTGGTTCAAACCCACCCAGTCACACCAGGCAGGAAGACCTGGTGGCCAGTCTTCCTAAAGATGACAGCCAAGAAACCCCTATGGAGCAGTCCCCACATAGGTTTGCCATGATTTGAAATCAACTTAGTGGCAATGGGTGAGGGGTTGGGCTTTTCCCAACCTGTTTGACTTTAAAGGGTCCCTGTCTGCTTCCCAAGTGACCTTGAGGGAAGGCAGAATATTAGGAAGGAGGCAGCAGGAGCCCCAGAAAGCACTGTTTGTTCTGCCCAGACTTTCACCATGAAAAGCAGTATTGACCCAGGTGGTGTTTGCTCTCCTTTCCTAATACCCTGCGCGGCAGAGGGAGGACAGCGAGTCTCCGCAAACCCACCTCAGTAGAATGGAAACCATTGATCACACCCTGAATTCTGTAGCAATCTTGTTACATTTGTTTTGTTCTGAGCCATTTCCGTGAATGATTTAATTTCTGTTTGCCTGCCTTAGAAATAAACAGTCACACAGTCCCAGAGGTGAAATAAAGGGGAAGGAAAGTTTCTCTTGCAGGCTCAACGTGTCATGATTAGTATCTCATGGTAGCCTCCCTGGACCCCCTGACATAAAGATGATCTGCCTACTCCATGGAGGAAGTCAAGTCGCGGATGCTCCAAGTCCCCAGCAGGAAATGGCAGAGCCACTGCCTGGATCCTAACACATCATGGGAATGGGAAGGCCAAGGGACCGTCCTTCAGACCGAGCAGGGGATGGTGCAAGGCTTCGTATTCGGAAAGATATGGATCAGGGTTATACCTTATCCCCAGACTTGTCTAATTTGCAGGCAGGTCTCTGTTTCAAGAGCTGGGCTAAAAGGAGAAAACGGCGCATCAGGATTGGAGGAAGACCTCTGGACATCCTGCTACATGCCGGTGGGACGACCTTGCTTGCTGAAAGCAAAGATGACGACTAGACATACTTCCTTATGAAAGCTCTGAAAATACCACAGAAAGAGATCTGAAAACACAGCATAAAGAGATATGAAAAGCTCACAACATACAAAGATCTAAAAATGCTCGCAACATAAAGAGATCTAAAATTCTCACATCATACAGAGATATAAAAATGCAACATACAGAGATATAAAAATGAGTCAAGGGGCATTTATGGAGGTCTAGACAAAGACATGTACATGCAAACATATATATGAGGATGGGGAAATAGATCTAAGTGTCTACATTTACAGGTTTAGTATTAAGGTGGCAGAAGGACCTTGGGCCTCTACTCAAGCACTCCCTCAATGCATGAATACTCTCTTTTATTAAATTGGCACTCTCTGATGCTCACTCTCCTGACACAACTGCTGAAGCCAAAGCAGGTGAACAAGTAAATGTGGTGAAGAAAGCTGATGGTTCCCGGCTATCAAAAGAGATAGTGACTGGGGTCTTAAAGGCTTGAAGATAAACAAGTGGCCATCTAGCTCAGAAGCAACAAAGCCCACATGGAAGAACACACCAGCCTGTGTGATCGCGTGGTCCTGAAGGGATCAGTTACCAGGCATCAAAGAACAAAAAATCATATCATTGGCTGCACACCTCCATGATACGATCACCGAAGACAAATGGGTGCATAAGCATATGTGGCGAAGAAAGCTGATGGTGCTCAGCTATCAAAAGAGATAGTGTCTGGGGTCTTAAAGGCTTGAAGGTGAACAAGCGGCCATCTAGCTCAGAAGCAAAAAAGCCCACATGGAAGAAGCATATCAGCCAGTGCGATCATGAGGTGCCAAAGGGACCAGGTATAAGGCATCATGCAAAAAATATATACATATATATGTGTGTATATATATATATATACCATATTGAATGAAGGGGGAAGAGCAGAGTGGATACCCAAGGCTCAAGTGTTGGCCACTGGAGATCCCCTCATAGAGGGGTTTAGGAGAGGAGATGGGTCAGTCAGGGTGCGAGGTAGTACCGATGAAGAACACAGCTTTCCCCCAGATCCCGGATGCTTCCTCCCCCCAACTACTATGATCCGAATTCTACCTTGCAGGACTGGATAGGACAGAGGCTGTACACTGGTGCATATGGGGGCTGGAGGCACAGGGAATCCAGGGTGGATGATACCTTCAGGACCAACGGTGTGAGGGGCGATGCTGGGAGAGTGGAGGGTGAGTGGGTTGGAAATGGGGAACTGATTACAAGGATCCACATGTGACCTCCTCCCTGGGAGATGGACGGCAGAGAAGGGGGGGAAGGGAGACTCCGGATAGGGCAAGATATGACAAAATAACAATGTATAAATTACCAAGGGCACATGAGGGAGAGGGGAGCGGGGAGGGAGGAGAGAAAAAAAAAGAGGACCTGATGCAAAGGGCTTAAGTGGAGAGCAAATGCTTTGAGAATGACTGGGGCAGGGAATGTGCAGATGTGCTTTATACAATTGATGTATGTATATGTATGGATTGTGATAAGAGTTGTATAAGCCTCTAATAAAACATAAAAAAAGAAAAGAAAAAAAAGATTTTTACCTCCCCCCCCAAAAAATGCTCACAACATACAGAGATATAAAAATGATCACAACTGGGCCAACGATCAACTTCATGATAAATGGGGAAAACAATCAAAGTTGTCAATGATAAGCCTTATTTGGCTCTAAGATCAAAGTCCATGAAAGCCATCATCAAAAAGATCAAACGGGTGTTTCTTTGGGCAAATCTGCTGCACAGCCCTGTTTCAAGCGTTAAAGAACAAAGATGTCCCTTTGAGACCTGCAATGGGTCTGATCCAAGCCACAGAGTTTTTGTTTTGTTTTCCATTGTCTCGTGGGTGCAAAAGCTGGTCAGTGAATGAGGAAGACCAGAAAGGAGCTGGTGTGGATGATTTCCAGTGTTGGCGAAGAACACTGACCATAGCGTGGACGGCCAGAAGGACAAGCCTCTCTGTCTTGGACGAAGTCCGGCCACAATGCTCCGAAGGGAGGGTGCGAGACTGGGTCTCGTTGTGTACTTGGGGCATGTGATCAGGACGGAGCAGCCTCGGGGAAGGACATCTTCCTTGGCAAACTTGAGGGCACTTGAAAAAGAGGAAGATCCTCAAGGAGATGGAGTGACCCCTGGACTGCAGCCATGGCTCAAACACAGGAGCGAGTGTGGGGGCGGGTCAGCAGTGGGCAGTGTTTTGCTCTGTGCACACGGGATCATTGCACCGGCACTGACTGCGACACCAAGCATCGCCAGTGGCAGATCGGGGATTTGAACTCCGTCCGTCTGGCTGCATCTCCACTCTATTCCCCCCAAAGCCTCCAGTCAGCAGGGAGAGGCTAGCGGAGAGAAGAGAGAGACGTTTCTTACCAAGTTTGACATCCTCTCCCCTTTACCTAGGCGTCCGCCCAGAGACAAATACAAACACAGCCACCACGGACGGACGGGAATGCTCACAGAAGCTTTATTCAAATCAACATCTGAAACAACTCCAATGCCCATCACCAGTGAACAGATACTTTGGTTGTGACATGCTCCTACCACACAACGGTCCTCCACAAGCAGGTACCAACTGTGGGCCTAAGCTTTCAAACACACCATGCTGAAAGTCTAGACACCGAAAGACCTTAACCCCTTTGCCACCGTGGCTGTACTCGGAAGGCTTCCAAAGCTGTCCTCTCTGTGGAAGAGGGGCAGTCAGGCTGCCCCCAGGACTGCAGAGGAATGAGCACATCCATCTCAGGAAGTGGAACCCCTGGTGCTTCTCCGTATAAAGAATGGCAAGACTTTGTCCCACAGACTCAGGGGAGACGAGTCCCTGGAAAAAGACATCATGTCTTGCCAGTGAAAGGAGGAAGACCCTTGACAAGCTAGATGGACACAGTCGCTGCAGCCCAGGCTGCAACCTCGCCATGCTGGGGGTGGCGCAGGCACGGGCAGTGTTTCATTCCGGGTGTGCAGGCCTGGTAGGAGTCGGAACCAACTTCACCACATCTAACAGTAACTTCCTGTTTTTTTAAAAAGACTTTTCTGGGCATTGACTTCTCATCTCGTTCAATGTCGTCCCTGCCTACCAAGGAGAGAGGTGCCGTAGGTACCACAACCCATTCCAGAATGTTTTCTTCCCCTCCTCATTGTTGTTGGCTCCCCATTCCCCGTCCTTCCCCCTCCATGCCCCTAAGTCAAGATCACCTCGTAGTCCCTCTCCTGGATTTCATAAACAGAAAATCATACTGAACAGGAACGAACCAGAGGTGACTAGACAAAACAGGAAAACCGCAATCGCAAAGAAAGCTGACAATAAACAATAAAACGGGAAACAACTTTAAAATGGGTCAGAAGGGAGAGCAGAGATCAGGTGACACACTTTCACCTGACGCCGTCTGCCACCATGGACTTCACGGTGCTCTCTGGCTGACAGCGAAGCTGGTCCCAGGCCTGGAAGATGGTCAGAGGGGTCACTGGAGCCTTCACCCAGTGTGCACCCTGAGAAATGGATCTGGGGTTTCCACTGACATCCACAGCCATTTGCAAACCAGGGCAATAATGATCTTTATAGAAACTGAGCCTCATCTCTCTCTCATGAAGCTGTTGGTGGATTCCAACCACCGACCTTTTGGTTAGCAGCCCAGCATGCAACCAAAATATTTCGTTTATATTGACAAAAAGTTCTAGAACAGCGGTTCTCAACCTGTGGGTCGAGACCCCTTTGGGGCTCGAATGACCCTTTCACAGGGGTCGCCCAATTTATAATAGTAGCAAAAGGACAGTGAGAAAGCAGCAATGAAAATAATTTGATGGTTGCGGGGGTCACCACCACATGAGGAACTGTATGAAATGGGCACGGCGTTAGGAAGGTTGAGGATCACTGCTCTAGAAGGATTGACACCAGCCTCTGGGGTAAGAAGTCAGAAGTGGAATGAACTTGCGCTGGACTGATTTAGGGGGCTGGCAGGGCAAGCTCACCTGTGGGTCGGGTTGGCAGCAACACAGATGCACAGGCGTGCACAGGACTGAACTGAGTCATCCCGACTTCCGGTCCGTGGCATGCAAACTTCACATCTGTACAAACAACGTGAAGGTGGGGGAAGAGGGGAAGGCAGGTAGATTAGGGGAGGAGCGTGCAGGTGTGGGAAGGCAGGGGGATTCCAGAGAGGTGTCCAGAGTTCACTCACCTGCCCAGTGGTAAGATGACACCTCCTTGCACAGCCCTTAGGAGGAGCCCAGTTTTTGCAGACAGAGGGCATGGTGGCACCTGGAAGCCAATCAGAAAACAGCTTTGCTTTGTCTGAGATTGTACTCTGAGCGGTTGGGAGAGGGGGAGGGGACTCTGTCTCCTGTCCTGGCAGGAAGGCCTAGCCAAGCACCAAGCAGTCCTCTCAGGTGAAGCCTGAGACCAGGAGAGTGCAGCGGGCAGGTACAAGGTGGAGACTGACGCAGTTCCTGTCCTGGACTGGGGAGGGGAGGCTTACACGGGAAGGCTGTGTGCATTGGGCATTCCGGCCCTGGCTCTGCTGTCCTCCCAGGGGACAGAGGAAGTAGGGATACAATTTTGAGTGGTCTTGGGCACCTCGGCTGCATTTACCAGCCCCTGAGCATCCCTGGTGGCCTAGTGGATAAGCACTGGACAGCTACAACAAGGTCAGCAGTTCAAGACCGCTAGCTACTTTGAGGGAGAAAGACAGGGTTTTCTACTCCCATAAAGAGTTAGAGTCGTGGAAGCTCACAGGCGTAGTTCTCTCCTGCCCTATAGGGTTGCTATGAGTTGGCATCTACTCGATGGCAGTGAGTTCAGTTTTGGTTTTTGAAGTCAGGGGTGCAGAGTACCGGTCCAGATGAGCCTGGGAGAGGGCATTGGACTTGACACCGAGTGCCGTGCTAGGACACCGAGACCTCATTCTGACAGCAACAAGAAGCCAGGAGGGACCCTCTGCACCAGGCCTGGGAAGGTGGGGCACAGAGGGTGGCCAGACTGACCTGGGGTTGGAGCTGCACTGGGTGGGCCCCAAGGAAACGCAGAGAGGGGTTGGGACCCATAGGCGCTCCCTCTTGCTGCTGTAACAAGCACCGCACACTTAACACAAGCTTGCTCCCTCAAGGTTCTAGAAACAGGGCTGTGTGCCTTCTGGGGACCTTGGGGGGCCCCTTTCCCTGTGCTTCCACCTTCTCAAGATCCCTGAGTCCTTTTCCTCATGCCCCTTCCTGCTGCAGGCACCCCACTCCTTCTGGGACGCTGGCCCTTCCGTCTTCCCTACAAGCAGCCCGGGGGGTGGTGACCTCGAAGTCACATGGCTGACCCGGGAAAAGCTCCTGCTTGAAGATCCCCAAACCTGACCACTTCTCAAAGTCCCTTTGGCCAGTTAAGGCACAGGGCTCACGGGCCCCGGGCGTTCCTGTGTGAACTTCTCTGAGGGGGTGGGACGGTACCCTCTGCCCTGCCTCGGGGAAGAGCAGACCTGGAGAGCAAGCGGGCAGGAGACTAGGAGCCAGCAGCTTGGAGGGCCACCCACGAGGAGGCTGAGTGATGCAGAGAAGACCAGGGGGACAGACTCCGTGCTCTGTGATTTAGGGTGATCTCGCCACCTGTGGGCCCATCTGTCATGCTGCTGTGGCTGGTGAGCTGCGGTGAGGCAGAAAGGAACATCATCAGTCACTGGGGTGCACAGGTTCCAGTCTAAGAGAGACTAGGAAGAAAGGACTGGAGTTCTATGTCTGAAAACAAGACAGTGAACACCCTATGGTGACAGCAGCGCACTGCTGGATGTGGTGCCGGGAGAGGAGGCCCTTGGAACTGAATAGCGTTGTGTTCTGATGAGCACGGGGCTGAGGGGGACATAAGTCAGACATGACGCCATCATCAGGAACCACCCGGGGGGTGTCAAGGCTGAGGCTGGACGGGGGCGGCCAGGTGCCTCGGACCAGACCGGGGAGACTGGAGGTCAGGCGGCCCGCTGGGAAGGGCTGCAGGAGAAGCCTGTTTCCCAGAGGGGCTGGCTCTCCCCACCAACCAAGCCAGTGCCTGGAAGGAGGCTGGCAGAAGGTACTAAGGCCCTGAGCCCGGAGCAGAGCTGGGCAGCCAGGAGCAAGCCACAGAAACCAAGTTTCCAGATCCCCCATCTGGGCACTGTGTCACCTGCCTTTGGAGAAGCTGCTCCTTCCCAGCAAGGGGGAGGGAAACCCTGGAGTCCCCCCAAGAACCCCAGGGCCTCCCTGGCTCTCCACTTCCAGGCAATGCCCCACATCTGCGGCCCTGCATCTGGCTTCTGCTTGGGAACCCGCCCTCCCACTACTCCACGTCCTCCCCACCCTGAACGTCTGACACAATGGACCTGCACAGACCCCAGTTTTTCACCTTTGCCAACGTGGGCTCAGTCCCCTTCCTGGCACTCTGGTGTTTAGTGGGTGCCCGGATGAAGAGCAGCCACAGGAGGCTTGAGAGACAGGAAGCCAGGAGCTGGCTGTAGATAGGGGAGGAGGGCAGGGAGGAGGGGAAGTGGGAGGCAGACTGGCTGTATTTTCAGCGTTGTGGTAGCTCTCTGTGCCTCAGCTTCCCTGCCCACACTAGGGCGCCCACTGCGTGGGTCTGTGCGTTTACAGCAGTGCCTGGCCCGCCGCAGACACTGCAGAAGCTCCAGGTTAGAGGGGCCAGAGATCGGATTCGACCCAGCAAACAAACACTGCTGAGTCAATAAGATCAGAAGTCAACAGAGCTAAGCCCAAGGTCCACATGAGGCAAGTCCTAGAAGCCCTATTGCTCCCTGTGACCTGAGCCCCCCACACCCACTTGTTCTGAAAAACAAGTCCAATGTCCTGCTGGGTCCCCCTGCAGGGCTGAGTCTGGCCACCCGTCCCCGGGTGTCTCAGAGAGGGGCAAGGGGCAGTGTCCTGGGGCTGGGTGGGGTCGTGAGAATGGAGTGCTGCCATTGTAAAGCTCTGTGTATGTGCGTCCCCAGGGACCACAGAGAGGAGAGAGATCTTAAAGGGGCTTCTTCTACTACAATCACCATGGCAACACCCAGAGTGGTCATGGCAGCTGAGCAGGACTCATTCTCTACCGACTTAATGGGAGTAGAACGCCCCATCTTTCTTCCAAGGAGCTGCTGCTGATTTTGAACTGCCAACCATGTGGATTACAGCCCGAACGGTGAGCACTACACCACCAGGGCTAGAGAGGTCAGTCTCCTACATTAGTGGGTGCATAGCTTTGTCCCAAGGGTCCCCGAAGGTTAACTCTGACGGCCCGTGCATTCTGTTTATTTCCGTGGGTGGGCGGAGCCTCGGCGCTGTGGTTCAGTCCTCCTGCTGACGGTGTGGCCCTTCTGGGTACTGAGCCCCTGGGTTTTCTCTGAGTGTGAGGGAGGAGGGAAAGAAAACAAGGAAGTGTGAATGAGCCAGACACTTCCGGTATGCTGCCTACCAGGCAGAGGACGCAGCCTGGAGGAATGAGAGTCCACCTGGGTGTCGAAACTGGGCGGATTGGTCAGCGTGCCAGGAGGAGACTGCCCAGAGTGCGTGCGTGCGTGCCTGCGAGCGCCTCTGGGTTCACGGGAGGGGAGGAGGGGGGTCGGGGGTGGGGGACGGGGAGGAGCCAGTTGGGGTTGGGGGCCGGGAGGAGCAGAGGGGGCTGGGGAGCCAAACTAGGAAACCTGTCCAGATTCGTTACAGTCTGCCCAGTTCCAACTGACTGCCCAGGTGCAGGGGGCCCCTCTGTGGCTAGGGTGCTCAGGTTGCTTCTGGCCCTGCACCCCCCAATAAGCAACAAGGGCACAGACCCCTGCAGGAAGGATGGGGTCTTCTTGACCACCAAAGACCTGGCTCTGAGGAAGTGCCCCTCATTTTCAAGAGCCGCCTCTCCCCCAAGCTGAGGACCAAATGCAGTGGAACCTCTCTCACTGAGACCCCCTGGCCCCACCCTGACTGACAGGTGGCCCAGATCCAGGGCTCCTGCCCATGGGCTACCGCAGTCCGGCTGCTGTTGGCTTGGGGCTGGGAGACAAGGCAGCCCTGAATGCTTTCTGGGCGGCATTGCTCTGGGGGGTGTTAATGTGCCCATTTTACAGGTTAGGGAAACTGAGACATGGTCAGTTAAGTGGCCTCTCTGCAGTCATGCAGGAAAAGGAGGGTGCAGTAAGGCCTCTGCATCCGTGCTGTAGCCACTGGCCCACACTGCCCCTAAAGAAGGGCGCTGGTACAAGACACGAGCTGGGAGTTGAGGGTAGGGGTGCAACCCCGGCCGGAACAGTTTGGTTCCAAATAAACTCAAAGCCATCGAGTGGGATCCGGCTCACAGCGAGCCAATAGGACAGGGGAGAATTGCCTCCATGGGTTTCCAAGACTGACTCCCTTTACAGAAGTAGACCTCATAGCTCCTCCCACAGGGCAGCTGGTGGCTTTGAACTGCTGACCTTGGAGTTAGCAACACAATGCATGTCCCACTCCTCCACCAGGCCTCCTGAGTTCCAGGCCAGAACCAAAGTCCCTGCCATCAAGTTGATTCTGACTCATCGCAACCCTACCTGGGGGGCCTGTGGGGTCCTGAGATCACAAATCTGCATGGGAGTAGTAAATCTCATCTTTCTCCCTCAGAGCCTTGGGCCGTTTGAGCGCTGCTGACCTTCCAAAGCGTAGCTGTCTTCACCACAGCGGGGCTGAAAGCCAGAACGCTTCTGACCCCCGAACCTCGGCCCTTGGTCCACTTGGCCTTTCTCTGGCAAGCCCCCTCCCACCACATCCATCTCCTCCTTGGGGCAGATGGCAGCCCTGCCTCAGCTTCCCCACCCCTTCCTATCCCAAACTAGGGGGCTCCCGTCCCTTGGAAGGGCCCTACTGGAGTCCCTGGGGAACGTGCAGAAATAATTGTTTGCTCACGGAAGCGTTGGTGATGCAAAGTTACCCAGAGGCACCTGGGAAGAAAGGCCTGATGATGTACTTCTGTAAACGCAGCCACGGCCACGGGAAGCCGTGTGGAGGTCAGGTCTGCTCAGCGCACGTGAGTAGCGATGGGCTCGAGGGCGACTGGATAGTTCGGGGTGTTGGTTAGTGGGTTGGTTGGTTTGGTGGAAGGGCAGGATCTCTCCAGATGGGCCTCATTTCTAACCTTCCCACATGGATTCCCACGATGCATTTACTCCTGGATGCTGTAAGAGCCACTTCTAAAAGTCGCCACATGGACAAGGGTCCCCACCCCCCATGGCCCTTGGTTTATGAGGTCCATCACCCTCAACACCAGCCACTGGGGCCCCCGTGGACTCTGTCCTTGCTCGTTTTTCCAGATTGCCACACCCCTTATCCTCTGCATGGGCTACTTAGGGCGGAAGGAGAGTGGGGTTTGAGGAGGGGGAGATAGGAAGGGTCAGGGTCCAGCCCTGGGCCCCTCACACCCCTGATATTCCTTCATTCTCCTCCCGCTCCCTGCCACCTCTCCCCCACACTCCTGTCCCAGCCTTCACAGGGTTTCTTCTTAGGGTGCCTGCCTTCATCCCTCTACAGCTGCCCAGGGTCCTGCCAGACACCTTAGATGGGATTGGGGGGTGGTGTCGGTCATCTCTTAACCCTGAGCAGGTGGGGCCCACAGAAGGTGAGCTGGTGCCTGCCCTGGACTATAGCACCAACCCCAACAGGGAAGCAGGCGGCACCCAGGCTTGCCCTGGCCAGGAAGGGCGGGTCTGGTGTCCACCCGGCTGGCAATAACAGCTTTGTGCAAGGGTGCTTCCTGCCCGTGAGCCTCCGCCCTCCCCGACCCACAACCTCCCTGCCACCCGCTCCTCCTTCCTGTGGGCCAGCAGATGACCAGGAGCTCCGGCAGGCAGCAGCCCTCTGAGCCAGGAGCTGAAGAGAACGAGGGATTGGACCAACCTGGGAGGCGTGCCACACCCTCCGAGCAGTCAAGGTACGGGATGGCACCCGCCGGCCAGTCCCCAGGCCTTTGGGCATATATGAGGAGAGTGGGACGCCTGCCCAGAGCATGTTGCCCACCCCATGCAAGAGTTGGAGGGGGAGGGGCTCTGGGCTTCGAGGTTGCTGTACAGAGGGGAGACTGAAGCCCAGGAAGGGGCAAACTCCTACCCAGGAGGTACTCAGGGCACATCTCAGCGAGGCAGGTGTGAAATCCTGAAGGTCAGCACCTGGCGGGGGTTGGGGTCTGACTGAGGAGACAAACCAGGGGCCCTGGGACCAGGTGATAGTGATGAGTCCTCTCCGAGTCTCACTTTCCCACTTCTGTAAAGCCAGGGGCGCATACCACCTCTCAGGGGTGCTGGGGTGCTGAGAGAGAAAATGCCTGACACAGGGTCCAGCGGCCTAGGAGGTTCCTCCAGCCCCTAGCCATCCCGGGGACCCTTAACTCCACCAACCACCTGAGACACCACCCCATAATACCCCAGTCCCCACCCCACAACCATCCCAGACCCCTCACCCCAAAGCCACCCCAGACCCCAAGCTACAGTCACCCCAGACTCCACCCTACAACCACCTCAGGCCCCCACCCTAAAGCCATCTACAGGCCCCCACCCCACAACCACCCCAAGATACCTCAGAGTCGCTTCAAGACCTCACCTCAGACACCCAAGATCCCCACCCCACCAACCACCCTGCAAACCCAACCACGCAGCCACTCAAGACCCCCACCTAGCCTGCCATCCTAAGGCCCTCTCTCTGGCAGCCACCACAAGCCCCACCTCTACTGCCAGCTGGGGGTCTTCCTGCCCGGCAGCAGCACTGGCCCTGGGCTATGTCGCAGAGGGGGACAGCTTGAATGGCTCCACTTAGTCCACGAAGCTGCAAAGCTGCGTGGGTACCATCCTCTGCTTAGTCCTCGAATGAGGTGGCTACCATCTGGTTCCCACTCGACAGATGGGGGAACTGAGGCACAGGGAGATCCAACCACTAGCTTAGGGCCCCACAGCCAGTGGGGTCACAGCCCATTTAAGATGAGGAAACCAGCCCTGAGGGGCCGAGCGGCTGGTCTGAGGTCCCGCACAGTGGGGGCAATGGAGCTCGACTCCTCCCCAGTCTGGCGCCTTCCCAGAGGACCCAGAGTCCCAAGGGGGTGGCTGGGGGCGGCGGTGATAGAGCAACGATGTATTCCACCCTCGTCAGCGTGGGCTCTGGGTCAGGACAAAGCAGAGCAGGTGCGACACAGAGAGGGTATGCACAGCTACATCCCGGTGCCTGCAGAGGCCAGAGAAGGCGATGGGTGCTGAGCAGGGTGGGTCTGTACAGAGTGAGGAGGTGACCAGTGCTGCTCTGTCTCAGTAGGGTTGCTCAGAGAGGGGGAGACGATAAGAAAAACAGACACAGGGGGAGGGGTAACGAAGGATACTTTGTATCCATGATCAGGGGCCCTGAGGGAGACTCTGTAACAAGTGGAGGGACACACAGGAGAATTGAGTGGGGAGGGTGGGGGCCAGGGCTGTGGGGGGTGGGTGCTGGATCGATGGGACACAGCCTGTTTGATGCAGGTGGAGAGTGAGCAGCTGACTGAAGGAGGGGGGTGGAGGGGGAGGGAAGGGGTGACGTTTAGGGCGGAGGGAACAGCTGGTGACACTGCAAAGTGGGTTGGTCCAGGAGCAAGCTGGACCAGAGGGGCCCAGGAAGAGGGGGCCGGGAGAGGAGAGGGAAAGGCATGGGCCTGTTGTGTGGGGGGGAGGAGTTGTCACCGCCAGGACTGTGGCCTTTGCTCTGGGCAAGTGGGAGCCACGGGGTGGGGGGGGGGGCTCAGGCAGAGGGTGAGCGGATGTCCATCTTCCAAGAGGCCACAGGTGGACAGGACTGAACTTGGGGCTCAATGCTTGACCACTTCTCCTGGGACCACTGTAGGAGCACTTTCCCCAGGATACACGAGCAGGCCCGGGGGCACAGGTGGTGGACCTCTGCTCTTCTAGCGACGTAGGCAGCAGGCCTGGTAACCCGCTTTCCAAAGGTCACAGCCTGAAGACCCTGGGGAGGGGGGGCAGTTCCCTTCTGCACACGTGCATGGCTGGGGGCTGGACCTGAGCCTCCTTCGGCTCTGAGCAGCCTGGAGCTAAAGCCCTACTGTGTGCCCTGTTAACTCATTTTTTTCCTGTGGCCCGGGCATGGGGGCAGCGATGCCCATACAGATGGAAACACTCCCTGGCTCAGAGGTGAAGCCCCTTTCCTGAGGCCTCCCCGTTCTTCCCAGGCAGCTCCAGGCAAGAGTGGAGCGGGGTCCACCTCACCCCAGAGCCAGGCTCTTTGTGTAGGAGATCTTGTGTCAGGCCTTCCCAGGCCTTGGTCCTGCCCTGCCTTCCTCTCGGGGAAGCCCATGGCCTCTCTGTAGGTAAGACTGGCTTTGCACCTTTAGGGGAAAGGCCCTCTCCTTCCGAGACTCAGTTTCCCCACCTCTCAGATGGGGCAGTGGCGACTTCAGCCCAGCACTGGAGTTGGCTCCGGCCTTGGAAAGACCTGCTACCACAAGGAGTAGGAATGGGGTCAGCCTAGCCCATCTCAGCCCTCCTGGGACTGTGAGGGGTTATGCAGGGCCAGTGGGGGCGGGGGTTCCATGTCCAGCAGTGGACTTTGTTCGTATTTGCCCCTCTGATAACGGCAATGACCTTGGTTAATCATCACCAGCAGCCTCCTACCCCCTCCTCGCCCCCAGATACCCACTGCTTAAATACAGACAGGGCCAGAGCTCAGTCTCCTCCACCACTCGGCCCGGGGACAGTTGGTAGTAAGTATCCTGATGGGGAGAGTCTCTGGGTGGGTGAGGGGACAGCCAGAGGCCCCGGGAGGACAGAGCCTGCTGGGCCTGGGCCCCCTGTCATCCTAGGGATCTCTCTTTGCCCCTAAGCCAGCCCAGAGGTCCCCAGGCCCACCAGTGAATGCTCATGAGGAGGCAGCGGAGGGAGGGCAAAGGTTAGCTACAGTCTATACAAGGAGATGTCAGCCTGGCCTCTGTAGGAAGACGTGGGGGTGGGTGCTGGCTCCACTGTCCTGGGCCCCAGAGGCAGATGACCAGGCTGCAGCCGTTGGAGCAGACTTCTCTTTGCCTGGCTCTGGGATCTGACACCGCCTCTCCTAGTGCTGGGGTTTACACCTTCCATCCTCACTAGAGATGAGGCCTCTTCCTCAGGGAGGGGACACTAGAGACTCAGTCCAGACCCCTCCCCCTGGTCTTCTGGGCACCCATCCCTCCAGACATGCCTGAGAACAGAAGTATGGCCTCGGCCCCATGTGGGTCCCCGCTCCCTGCACAGACACCCCTGAGCAGCCCTCCGGCAGAGAGCTCCAGATGACCATCCTGAGCGCACATTCTGGGCCGGCAGCTGCTAAGCTCACTCCATTGATGAGCACACTGGAGTGACCACACACTCCGGAGAGGCTACTAGGATGACCCTAGAGGAGGATACTGGGGACAGAGAGGCTGAGAGCTTGCTCTACATCTCACAGCAGCCAGGATTCACACTTAGGCCGCCTGGGTCTCAGACACCAGCCAGGGACCCAGAGCCTGGCCTTTCCCTGAGCCCTCTCTCTGGTGCTCAGGGACAGTAGGCTGAAGTTCAACTTTGTCTTCTTGTGCAATCCGTAGATAGCCTTTGCCCTGCACCTCTGCCTCTTCACCCCCCATGGTCCTGTCGCCCTGGCATGTTCTGGAGATGGGCCTCTGAGGGTGTTCCGGGCCGGGCCAGCTCGGATAGGTCACCACCAGCATCAGGGCAGCTCCCTGTCTTTCTGGAGAGTTTCCTCGGGCTGGCGCTGCTCAGCACTCTGGGTGCATTTCATCTGCCCGCTGGGTCCTTTCCAAAGGAGGACTTGGGGTTCAGAGGTGTGGAGTGACTCGTCTGGGGTCACACAGCGAATGGCCCGTTAAAGCAGGCTAGTGACATCCATCCTCAGACCCCAGCCATGAAGGGCTGTGCCCCCTCCCCACCCAACCCCACCACACCAGACCACTATGTCCCCTGCCCTGTCCCAAGGCCTTTGGCTCTGGCTTTGCATGGCAAGATGACGGTCGCTGCAGTCGCTTCCAACCCCAGGTGACCTCATACAGGTCAGCGTAGAACTGTGCTCTCTAGCGTTTTCCAGAGCTGGCGTTTCTGGGATTAGACAGCCAGGCCTTTCTTCTGAGGCACCTTAGGGTGGAGCCAAACCTCCAACTTTGCAGCTCGCCGCTAGGCGTGTTTACGGCTTCCATTGCATGGGAGCTCTGGAAAACAAACCAACCAAACGCACTGCCATCAAGTCAGTGCCGACTTGCGGCGCCTTATAAGACAGGGTCGAACCACCCCCTATGAGTTTCGGAGACTGTCACTCCTTACGGGAGTAGAAAGCCCAGTCTTTTTCCTGCGGAGTGGCTGGTGGTTTCAAACCACTGACCCTTTCGTTAGCGGCCCAATGTGAGACCACTATGCCACCGGGGGTCCTTTGTACACACAGAGAGAAGGATTCAATGAGAGAGACAGAGAGGCAAAGAAGGGTGATGTGTCGCTACAGGCGATTCTGGAAGTGAATGCCTAGGTCAACAGCCAGTTCTGTAACCTCCCAGCTCAGTGGTTTGCAGGAAGCTCTGTGACGTCTTTGTGCCTTGATTTCTCCACCAGTAAACTGAGGCAACTCCCAGTCCTTCCCTCTCTGAGAGAAGAGTGAACAGAAGTGCATGGACAGCAATGCTGGCACCAATGCCATGAGGCAGACGGGGAGGTTGGCTTTAGGACAGGGTTCAAACCTTGCTGCCTACCCAGTCGATGCCAACTCGCAGCAGGACAGGGTAGAACGGTTCCTTAGGGTTTCCAAGACTGAGAATCTTTGCGGAACCAGACAGCATCATCCTTTCTTACCTTAGAGCAGCTGGGCGGGTGGGTTTAAACCCCTGACCTGACAGTTAGCAGCGCTTAACCCACCGTAACCCCCAGTGGAGGGTGAAATAACTAACACACACACACTTGGATAAATGAATGTGAAGTTTTCCAAATTCAGAGGGAGTTTGAACAGGGTCAGCGGACAGTAGCGAGTCTGTCCAGGCTGGCAGACCTGGCCTGAGGCCGCTCAGTGTATTTAGCATCCCTACCCTGGCCGAGGCCCAAACTCCTGATCTCTGAGCCCTGGACAGATGGGGAATTTCCATCAGCTTGGGAGGGCTGGCCTGAAGTCCAGCCTAGGAAGGCAATAGGCCCGAGGAGATTGGAAATGTGTGGCTAATTTGCACAGCTTCTCCTGCCCTGACCCCCTAGCTACTTTCAGAAGCACATGAAGCAGGGGTTTAAAGGCTCAAGGGCCAGAAAGGAGGTGGTGGCCTCAAAGTGACCCTGAGCTTGAATCTGGACTCCGATTGGGTGGAGACCTGGGTGGCAGACTTATCAGTGCAGGAGGCTGCTGGCCCTAAGATCAGCTGTTCAAAACCACCAGTCACTCCGTGGGAGCAAAAATGAGGCTTAAGAGTTACTGTCTCAGAAACCCACAGAGGCAGTTCCTACCCTGCCCTCTAGGGGTGCTGTGAGGCGAATGGGCTGGCTGGCAGTGAGTTTGGGACCTGGTGGAGCTGTCAGCTGAGGAGTTCAGAATATGGGCTTGGGACTCAGGCTGCATGGCCTGTGGTTCTGGTCCTGCTTTTTCACTTGTTCTGTGACCCTGGACAGGTAGCTCCTCTACCTGCCTGGGCCCTGATGTCGCCATCTGTAAGTTGGGGGTGGTAATATTACTTCCTCCCTGGGGTGGACAGAAACCTTCGATGAGTGGCAAGGAGGAGAATGGTTAGAACAGTGCTTGGCATGTGAGAAGCCCTCAGGCCCCCTCTTGCTGGTCTTTGGGTTCAATCAGGAGGGGTGCTGTCATCCCAGAACCCGCTCAGCAGGGAGCTAGGCACACAGCCAGCACCTAAGGAGCTGTGTGCGCCCGTGCCCAGCATTGGCCAGTGGCAGTGGGAGCTCCCCAGGGCCTGACTCTGAAAGCTTGTATCCCCTTTCTCTCTGGCAGGACAATGCCGTCTTCCATTTCTTGGGGCCTCCTCCTGCTGGCAGGCCTATGCTGCCTGGTCCCCGGCTCCCTGGGCGACACCACCCAGGACACAGAGGAGTCCAAGCATGAGCATGCTCAGCACCCAGCGTGCCACAAGATCGCCCCGAACCTGGCTGACTTCGCCTTCAGCATGTACCACCAGGTGGCCCAGGCGTCCAACACCACCAACATCTTCTTCTCCCCGGTCAGCATCGCCGTAGCCTTTGCGTTGCTCTCCACAGGGGCCAAGTCCGACACCCGCACGCAGATCCTGGAGGCCCTGAAGTTCAACCTCAAAGACACGCCCGAGGCCCAGATCCACGAGGGTTTCCAGCACCTCCTGCACACCCTCAACCAGCCCAACAGCGAGCTGCAGCTGACCACCGGCAACGGGATCTTCATCGACCAGGGCCTGAAGCTGGTGGAGAAGTTCCTGGAGGATTCTAAGAAGCTGTACCACTCCGAAGCCTTCTCCGTCAACTTCAAGGACAGCGCCGCCACCAAGAAGCAGATCAACGACTACGTGGAGAAGGGCACCCAGGGGAAAATTGTGGATCTGATCAAAGAGCTGGACAAAGACACGGTCTTGGCTCTGGTGAACTTCATCTTCTTCAGAGGTAAGTGGTGCCGCCCACCCTAACTCGTCCTCCTGGGAACATCACTAACCTGCCTCCATCCCTCCATTCTGTTCTCCCACTCCCTTCAGAGAGGCCACCTTGGGCCTGCCAGTGTACCTCAGCACGGGCCACCAGAACTTCCGTCCGGGAACAGCATGGGAATGCTGGGCTGGCGGATTCCAGTTGTCTTCTGGGCAGGACGTTTCCGAGCGTTTACCAGTCAGCCTCTCCCAGGGAGAGAGAGGGGCCAGGATGTGTCATGTTTCCCCAAATATTGACTCAGATGTTTTTCAGAAGTGTCTCTAAATGGAGGGGATCCCTGGCGGCACAGTGGGTTGCATTGGGTTGCTAATTAAGGTCAGCAGTTCAAAACTACCAGCCTCTCAAGGATAGAAAGATGAGACTCTCTACTCCCATCGAGAGTGACAGTCTCAGAAACCCACTGGGCCAGCTCTACCCTACCCTATTGGGTCACCATGAGTCAGAATTGGCTCCATGGCAGTGGGTTTTAAAGAGTTACAGTCTCAGAAACCCACCAGGCCAGTTCTTCCCTATCCTCTAGGGTCCCTATGGGTCAGCATCGACCCCATGGGAGTGAGTTCGATTCCCGAGTCAACCTGAAGGGAATTGCGTTTCATGGAATAGACCTTGGAGGCCTCCACTGTGGTGGGAGGAGCATTGGCTTTGCCATCAGAGAGGCCTGGGTTCAAATCCTAACTCTACTGGTTATGAGCAGCAAGACCAGGCATGAGGCAGCCCCTTGGCCTCTCTGGGGTTCCAGCTTTCATGAATAATCGGGATAAGGAAGCTCCTGCCACCATGCGGGCTATAAGGACCGAACAAGGTAGGGAGCCCGGGGGTCTTGCCAATGATTAACACACTGGGCTGCTAACCAACAGGTGGGTGGTTCTAGTCTACACAGAGGCATTTCGGACAAAGCCTGGGGGTCTACCTCCAAACCCTCAGCTGTTAGAAGCCCTGTGGAGAGGGTGTCTGGTGCCAGTCTGACACGGCAGGGCTGCCATGGCTCGGAAGGGACTCACCAGCAGCTGTCGTGGTGGCTGTGGGCCGGTCCCGACCCATAGTGACCCTGCACCCAACAGAGTGAAACCCTGCACAGCTCTGCGCCAGCCTCACCCTCCCTCCTCCGCCTGAGCCCGTGGTTGCAGCCAGGTGTCAACTACCAACTAGCTCAGAGTTCTTGGAGGTTAGAAAACACGGAGACTGTCCATTGTGGGCACTCAGCTACGGTCGCACCGGAGCCTGCTGCTCTGCTTCTACATGTGCAATATGTGGAAGGGAGCCCGCAGGCCTTGGGGAGCGCTCAGCGTGATGGCAATGGTTGGGGTGCCCCATGGGAACCCACTTGGGGAGCCCAAGTCCAAAACCAAGGGCTGCGTGCTTCACACGGCTGGCTCTCTGCCTCTGGAGGCAGAGTGGTCCATATGGATCAGAGACTGTGGCCTGCACAGCGGGATTCACAGGTCCATAATGTGACCACAGGCAGGCCTCATACCCTCTCTGACCTCAGACAGCATGTTGGGCTCTGTGGTCCTCAGAGTATACCCCCACTCTGGCCTGCCATGATGGTGTCATGGAGAAGAGCCCACCCAGGCACCTGCATCTCCTGTGTTGGGTCCAGGAAAAGACCTTGTGCATGGCTACAAGGTCTTCCCCTGGAGGGTTGGCTGACCATTATGAGTTAGGGGGTCTTCAGACCTCTCTAATAATTGTCACAGCTCAGCACCACCCCAAGCCAACCTCCAGTGGACACAGTCAAATAACTTAATCTGCAAGGTTAAGATTGAATTTAGTTGATGCCTCGCTTAGATGGCTACTTCTTTGAAGACAAGCATTTAGGACCCCAGGCACTGTTCTTTCTGATAGCTGGGCACCATCTAGTTTCTTCACCACACTTTGCTATAGCACCCTTATCTTCAGTGATATCTCCATGAGGGCGAGTATTGAGTGAGACTCTGTCATAAGAACTCATTTATAGATCTATGGTTTATATATGTATCTGGTTCACTTTAGAGACATTGAGATAGTTAAGGTTTATTGTGCCAATCTGGCCAATAAACACGTGGGATTAACTGAAGGGCAGAGATATAAATGGCTCAGTGAGCCTTGCCTTTCTAGTTCTCGGGTCTCTGGCTCTCTGATGGTCAGTCCAGGATGCAGCTGCCTTAGCCAGTTCTCTGCTTCAGCTGGCAATGCTCCCTTCCTGCAAGACATCCCTGAGAAGAAGACACATGGACCTACCCCAGTGCAGCCCTTGGGTGCTGGAGCAGCCGTGTGGAGACCCCTGCCAGCACTGAGATGTTTACACACACTGATTCAGCTTTCTTTCTGCAGTCGGCATCATTGTGTGTGCTTTGTGAGATTGAGGAGGACTTTGTGGATTGGTGTGGGACATATGGGCTAATGTTGGACTTGTGGGCTTGGACAGCACTGGGTTGGGATGCTTTCTGAATGTGCACTTACCCTTTATATGAAACTCTCTCTTAACATATGCATTTCTGTGGATTTGTTTCCCTGGTTTACCCAGGCTGACACAGACATCATCCTCATTACAGGACATGGTACGTCACCACCCTGGGGCATAAGGAGATTCTCCTGGTAGTGCCGTTTTCCCAGAGAGCACTGTCTCACGAGGAGCCTCCGGGTTGACCTCGAGCCCTGGGCCCACCACCCTGATCTTACCCCTGGTGCTGGCCCTGTCTAATGTCCCTTCCTCTGTCTCCAGGCAAATGGAAGAAGCCCTTTGAGGAGGAGCACACCGAGGATGGGGAGTTCCACGTGGATGAGAAGACCACAGTCACAGTGCCCATGATGAGCCGCCTGGGCATGTTTGACGTCCACTACCACAGGGAGCTGTCCAGCTGGGTGCTGTTCATGGAGTACTTGGGCAACGCCACCGCCATCTTCATCCTGCCCGAACAGGGTAAACTGAGGCAGGTGGAGGACCAGCTCACCGAGAACACCCTCTCCAAGTGGCTGGAGAATAAATACACAAGGTGAGTCCCCACGCAGGGACTGGACCCCATCAGGACCAGCCAGAGGGCTGGGCAGCGTGGACACCACACCCCTGGGGCCACAGAGGCCATGGTGTCCTTCTGCCTGCAGCCGGAGCCCCGGGCTCAGCTCCTCAGCACCAGCTAAATTCTCTGAGGCTGAGCCTTGCCAATGGCCAGTCTTTCTGGGGCAAGGAGAGATTCAAGACCACCGCACAGGCCAGGAGGGCGATGGGGTTGAAGTTCAGGGTAGACTAGCAACAAGCCGAGCAGGCAGGAGCCTACTTGGAGAATACCCTGAGATGGCAGAAGGCCTGGAGCTTGGACTGTCCGTGGAGGGCAGTAGGGTCCCCTGACACTACATTTCGGGGCATTGCTGGGCATCCTGAGGGTACAAAGATACTTGCACACGCACCTCCTTCAAGGGTGCAGGTGGACCTCCTTCAGGGGCACAGCGTAGGTGTGGCAAGTGTAACACCTTGAAAGTTTGCAGCCACCCTGCATCCAGCAGGTCCGTTGATGCTCCATGTCTCCATGTGGTCATGTCTCCATGTTACCTGTTGGTCACGCCCACTGTATTCCCCACGAGCATACAGATATGATAACATACATGTACACACATGCATGTGGGATACACCCACATGCATCCAGGCACAAGTGCATATAGCCACTCACGTGCACACAACCATGCACACAGGTATGCACAGAGGCACACACACACACACACACATGGAGACATGACCACATCATGCCGACACACACTGAATAGACAACAGTGTGAGGCCAACCTAATTTCCATATGCACTGGAACATCGAAATCCCTGGGACATGCTTTCTTGGCTCCAAGTGGAACCCTCATACCTTCAAGGTCTGCCTATCTAGGCACTCATCCGTATAGGTGCCCATGTTCTGCTGTACTGTTTCCTTCTTCCATTCCAGAGCAGAGAGACTAGCACTCGGCTAAAAGATGGAGAGAAGTGTCCATAGAGGTTTTAATGCCTTCACATGGGGTGACCCCTGTGTGAGTCATGGACATTGCTAGGTGGATAAGAAAAAGTTTTATATCAAAGAGAAATTGTATTTTGAGAAAACATCCCAGCCCTGTCCAGATCAAGTCCATTATTATCCCATATGTCAGACACTAGTCCACAAATCCCTCTTTAGACTCACACAGCACATGCCATGATGCCAAATGCAGGAAGATCACAGGCCAGGGGGTAGAAGGTCTTGTGGATCCAGTGGCAGTGGAAGCATGTCAACGCTGGCACAGGTCTCCACGTGTCTCCTCCAGCTCTCTGAGTGTCTCCACAGCAGGAAAGGGAAGGCAGAGAGACTGGGTCCGACCTCCAGTGAGCTGTTTATCTCCATCTCGCCTCTAAAAGAGGCCACCAAGCTGCAATCTGATTGACAGGCTAGACTTCACCCCTTCGCTTAAGTTGACAGGAGATGATGTAACTGTCACAGCCCTTCCCCGACCTCCCCCCTCTCCCCCCCGCCTGCGGTCCTACCCCACTCTGGTCCCTGAACCCCAAGAGCTGGCCGAGCACAAAGCACCTGGAGTGTATCGGAGAATCTTCAAGGGCTGTCTTCTCACTCTTGTTGGTCCCCCTCTTGGGCCTCACTCTCTCCTCGTGGAAGAAGACCACTGAGCAACCCAGAGACAGACCCTCACCCCAAACATCGCCAGGTCCCGAGGGCCACACAGGGCTCGCGGTCACTTTGCTGAGGACACACTGGTTGGGGCTGGAGGGGCTTCTCAGAGGAGGTGGAGTCGGCCAGCTGTCTCCCCACCTTGTTTGGGCGTGGGGGGAGCAGCAAGAGACGGCTCTCACCCTCTGCTGAGTGCAGACCTGTGCTGCGATGACAGCCTCTCTCATGGTTTTTCCTGCTTGACAGATCGGCCAGTGTCTCTCTCCCCAAACTGTCCATTTCCGGAACCTACAACCTGGTAGACATCATGGGCAAACTGGGCATGACTCACGTCTTCAGCAATGCAGCTGACCTTTCGGGTATCACTGAGATGGCTCCCCTGAAGGTTTCCAAGGTGAGAGCACCCCCAGGGAGCACCGGGGTCTTGAGTCAGGGGCTACGGTGTTCACAAACCCGGGGTTACAGGTGTCAGGGGCTACAGATCCCCTGAGAAGCCAACGGCGTCATGGCCTGGCATGTGGCCACATGGCTGATGGGAGGGGCATGTGTCTCTGGCAGGTCAGTGACCTGACTGGGCCCTCTCTCATGACCCACCTTCTGTTCCACCTTTCCGCCACTGTGACTCAACTTGCTGGATGGGTTCCGGTGGTGGGTCAGTCCCTGGGCTTGGTGGCAAATCACGGAGACGGAGGTCCATCAAGGGGCTGTCAGCTGGGCAGGAAGATCACTGAGGCAGTGAGATGCCATTGAAGAGCCAATGGCAGCTCCAGCTTCTGTGGCCTAGAAGCCTGGAGTGACCTTTGAAGATCACTGTCAAAGTCCTGGCCTCAAAGAGCCTAGTGGCAGAAAAAGACAGGCATGCAAGGCAGACAGCAAGGGTGAGGTGACTGTCCCATGAGGTCAAGAGAGGCCAGGCAGGGAGAGGACACAGAGGTACAGTGTAGGGTGGTCGAGCTAGGCGAGGGACAGAGGCCGGACCAGGAGGAGAGCACAGCCAGGTGAGGTGACCTAAGAAGGACCCAGCCTGGGGAGGGGAGAGGATGGGTGGAGCTGGATGGAGAGGCGGTCAGGTACACAGTCTTTGACCAAATGATGGGGACCACAGGTGCCAGACCTAAGATTCCAATGGTGTCCCACACCCCACACACACTCACACACACTCACACACACTCAAACACACGCACACATACTCAAACACACATGCACACTCAAACACACACAAGCCCATGTAAGTCCTAACAAATATGCATGCATGAACACACCCATGCTTGTACACATATAAAGATACACAAATACACGCAAAAGTTACACATATACACTTATGCTTGCACACATATAAATCCATACACATGTGAATGCACACATGTGATCATATGCCTATAAACATACATATACACACATGCATGCACACATGCAAATACACACAGGCACACACAGCAATGCCCCTACAGGTACAGATGCTAATGCCTGGATGTGCATACATCAATGCACATGCATGAACATGCAGATGTGATTACATACATGTACACATGTGCATGCAGGATATACTCACACACATGCAGGCATAAATATGTATAGCCACTCACACACCCATGTACAGAGGCATAGGCACACACATGTACATGCAGACATGACCACATACTTGTACACACATGCATGCAGAATATACTCACATATGTGGGTGCATGTTCTTGCATGTGCACGTGTCAAGTGCCTGTATGATGTTAGGCCTATGATGTGAGTCGCCACGGCATCTGTCGAACAGCTGGGCTGCCCCTACTTAGGGAACAGAGCCTTCGAGAAGCTAGGTCCTCCCCCTGCAGGGACACAACCAGCCGGAGAAGTGGACCGGAAGCCAGGTCCCTGTGCTGGCAGGTTCCTTCTCTGCACCACCCTGTGGCAATTGCCTGAGGCCCTCTGGGGGGCTGACCCTTGCCTAGCAAGGAGACCAAGCTCCTGAGAGGTGGTCATGGTGAGCGGTGCCTCTGCAGCTGGCCCCGCACCAGGACCGGGCAGGATGGAGCTGCCCACTCTGCCCCCACCCCTGCAAGCAGCCTCTCTGCTTTGGCCCCTACAGGCAGTGCACAAGGCCGTGCTGACCATCGACGAGAGAGGGACGGAAGCTGCCGGGGTCACGGTCTTGGAAGCTATTCCCATGTCTATGCCCCCCATGATCTTATTCAACAGTCCCTTCCTCGTGATCATCTACAGCGATGAAACCAAGAGCCCTCTTTTCATAGGCAGGGTGGTGAACCCCTTACAAAAGTAACTCACCCTCGCCCAGCCCCCCACACCCAGGGCACATCTCCTCCTGGTGAAGCAATAAAGAGGCTGCCTAACCAAGCTTGAGTGTGGGTGCTTCAGTCTCCCCCGGCCCCCCACTGCCCCCCAGGGTCCCTGTCCTTCCAAAGGACCAGTGTGGATTCCGGGTCACAGGAATCCCACTGACGTTTTCTTAAGTGCTTGCTGTGTGCCAGGCTCAGGGCTGGGCACAGGGAAGCGAAGAGGAGACACCGGCTGAAACCCACACTACACAGGCGGTTGCCCGAGCCTGCTGCTGCAGATGCTGCAGACTTTCCAACACGCCCGGGACTCGCTTCACCCACCATCTGCCATGTCCTCCGTGCCCTCCATCGCTCACTGTTCCACCATGGGAGAGCCCCAGCCCTGCCCACCTGATGCTGGGGCTCCCACCTGGGCACGTCCCTGGAAGCTTTTGGCAGAAGTCATGCCTCTGATCTCATTGAGCCACACGTGGGTCCCTGCATCTCATAGGCTCTGTCCTGCAGACACACCTACAGGCTCCTCCCTCAGGTCTTTCCCCATGGGGCTGGCCAGGGCACATGGGCTGGGTTCTTCTTCTGCCATCCCCGCTCCACCCCAGACCAGAGTCTGATTTGTAGAATCAGTGCCAGCACTGGGGGACAGAGCAGAACATGGCCCATAGAACTCCCAAGGGATCAACCAACGGGCATTTCCTCCAAGACACCTCTGGGGGGATTTGAACCACCAACCTGACCATTAGCAGTCAGGCACTACACTCCAGCCCCAGGCCATCACCTCTTAGAACAGTGGTTCTCAACTTGTGGGTCACAACCCCTTTGGGAGTCAAATGACCCTTTCACAAGGGTCACCTGATTCATAACAGGAGCAAAATGACAGTGATAAAGTAGCAACGAAAATAATTTTATGGTTTGGGGGTCACCACCACATGAGGAACTGTATTAAAGGGTCGCGGCCTTAGGGCGGTTGAGAACCACTGTCTTAGGAACACCTAGGAATGAGAAATGGCCCTGGGTCTTGATCTTTACTCCACCTTGTCAGGCTGCCCCTCAGACCTCCTGCACACTTGCGCTGTGTCCTCTGCCCGAGATGGCCCCATGGCTTGGGACAGTCCTGCTCCTTGGTCACTGGGAGGGGAAGGAGGGCTCCTGCCTGCGCCCCCTTCCTGCTCTCACTCTCCCTTTGGCTGCCAGTGCCTTGTCTCTGGGCACCACCACCTCCACGGTCTTCAGGGTAACCCCAGCTCAGTGCCAACACTGGAGGCTGTCCAGAGGCTGGGCCCTGCCCAGTGAGGACTCCCCAGTGATTCCCAGCCTCAAGGCCCTGCTGGAGGGCTACAGAGAAGGGGCCCTGCAGACCCACCTCTGTTTCCACTCCTTGCTGGGCTCACAGAAATGTGTCTGGCCTGTGGAATTCACTGTCTATGTGAGTCTGGGTAGACCAGAGAAACAAATTTATAAACACTCATATGTGTATAAGAAAGAGCTTTCTATACAAGAGCAGTGGAATATTGAGAAAACATCCCAGCTCAGTCCTGATCAAGTCCATAACTCCAATGTTAGCCCCATTGTCCAATCCCAGTCTATAAAGTCCTCTTCAGACTCATGAAACACATGCAATGATGCCGAACTCAGGAAGATCACAAATCAGTGGATGGAAAGTCTTGTGGATCCAGTGGTGGTGGAAGCATCTCAGCGCTGGCAAGGGTCTCCATGTGCTTCCTCCAGCTCCCAGGGCAGTAGCACCTGTCTTGCCAGTAGAGCGTCTCTCAGGGAGTGAGCAGAGACAGAGAGTCTCCTGCCTCCAAAGAGGAAAAATAGGAATCTCAGAATCTTCAGGGGAAGGCCATGCCCACACTGAGACCTCATTGGCTATGACCCTATTGACGGACTCAACTCCACCCCTTCACTCTTAATCCTCTCAAGTCCCAAATTGACACCAGATTATGTAACTACTACACTGCCCATCATCCCATGCTAATCCAGTCACCTCAAGGATTAGGTTGAGTCTTGGAAAGGTGCCCAGTTAGGCCCCCAGTGATCAAACAGCAGTCCTAGGGAGCTCTGTCTGAGAAAGAAAGGTTTCACCAGTTCCCCCAACAGACCCCACGCCCCCCCCCCAAGTGCCTTCAGGTCAGGTACCTCTGGCCTCCCCCGACCCATTCACGATGTAGGCACGGTTGACCGCCGAGGATGATGGTCAGGGGATCTGAATTCAGGATCAGGCTCTGCCTCCTACCACTGTGTGACCTTGGAGAAGTCACCAGCCCTCTCTGAGCCTTTGTCCTCAACACGGGGTCCTGTGAGCTATGGAACACACTTTTTCTTACGAAGATGTCAAAGCAGGGGACCAGGTTTCTCAAAAGCATCCCTGGGGGGGCCTTGGATAAGGGCTCTGCTGATTGCCGAGACGTCGGAGATTCTAACCCACGGAAGAAAGGCCTGGCGGGCACCCCAGTCGAGATTTCAGTTGAGACCACCATCTGGGGCAGTTCCACTGTCCCCCGGTGTCCCTGTGAGTCCCTGTAGACCTGACAGTATGCAGCCTCAGGTTTGTATGGGTGGCACCCAGGACAGTGCTCATGGCTGCCGTGCTCAGCTGGTGGAGGTTGGGGTCCACTCCAGACACCGCAGAAGAAAGACTTGGTGACAGGTCTCTGCAAGATCAGGCCACAGAGCGCAGTTCTGCCGTGACCCACACGGGCAGCGCGAGCCCAGCTCCACTGCACCCGGACTGTTTGGGCTTCCCAAGTTCCTGAGCTCCTTGGAGAGCAAGGCAGTCTGGGGAGAACTTTCCAAAGATGGCCTCATTGAATCCTCAAACTTTCTGCCTCTGAGTGGGGGTTCCGAGACTAAGTCTTCAACGGAGTAGACAGCCTCATCTTTCTCCCAAGGAGCAGCCAGTGGTTTTGAACTGCCGGCCTTGAGGTCAGCCATCCAGCAAGGCTCCCTCTGAACTTCCCTAGCAGCCCTGCAATGCCTGCCTGTCAGGTATCGCGGCTGTGCTCATAAGTGTCCATTGTACAGACAAAGAAACTGAGGTCAGAAAGCCTAATGGATTTGCTCCAGGACACCTTGTTCTGCCTATGCTCCACGCCCTCCCAGAGGGATCTGCAGTGCTGCATTCCTCCTTGAAACATAAGGAATACTGGTGGCCAACAGCTCATATCTAGGACGCTTCCAGGCCCACCAGCCCAGGGACACTCACAGCCCCTCCTGTTATGCAGGTCTCTTCTCCCCAGGAGAGAATGTTCCCAGGGTGCTAGGCTTTATTCCCCCATCAGACTCACAGGGCCACCAGCGCTCTGAGGTCTCCAGGGCAAGTGACCCAGTATTTAAAGATGCAGAGCCCCAAACAAGGCACAGACCCCGCCCTCGGCATTCTGGGGGGCATGGGGCAGAGGGAAAGGCAGGCCGTAGTGCAGAGGCTCCAGGGAGGGCAAAGAGGGCAGGGACCAGTGCACTGTCAATCCTCTTCTCCATCCTAGCTAGAAACCCCCCGGAGCACAAGGCATGGTGCACATGGGAACAGCCTGGGGCAGTCAGGGTGGACAGAGCACCAGGGCACTAGTGTGACAAGGAGGACAAATGAGTGCAAGTCTCCAGCCTCCTTTTGTCGCTTAAAACTCTCAGCTATCGAGGCCATGCGACTCACAGAGACCCTACAGGACAGGGTAGAACTGCCCCTGTGGGTTTCTGAGACTGTAGCTCTTTTTTTTTTTTCTTTTAATCATTTTATTAGGGGCTCATACAGCTCTTATCACAATTCATACATCCATCCATTATGTCAAGCACATTTGTACATTTGTTGCCATCATCATTCTCAAAACATTTGGCTTTCTACTTGAGCCCTTGGTATCAGCTCATTTTATTTACCTCTCTCCCTCACAAACCCTTGATAATTTATAAATTATTATTATTTTTTCATGTACACTGACCGATATCTCCCTTCACCTACTTTTCTCTTGCCCGTCCCCCAAGAAGGGGGTTATATGTAAATCATTGTGATCGGTTCCCCCTTTCCCCCCACCTTACCCTTTCCTTCCTAGTATTGCTGAGACCATAACTCTTGATGGGGGCAGAAAGCCTCATCTTTCTCCCATGGAGCAGCTGGTGGTTTCGAACCACTGACCTTGCAGTTAGCAGCCCAATGTGCAACCGCTATGCCAAATGTTGTCAGCATCTACTCTAGTCCTCAAAGCCTATCTTGGAAGAGCACAAGCTAGGATTTGTTATCCCCAATGCACAGATGGGGAAGTTGAGGTCCAGTGAGGTTAAATGGCCTGCCCAGTGTAGACCCAGGGGCAGGTCCTCTCCTCAGGGCCTGTGCTGCCTTGCCACATTTGCTTCTCCAGTGGACAGGGGATTGGGAGGAAGAACCCCCACCTGGGCCTCCAAGCACACCCTGCTTCTGAAAGTGGGGACCACCGTCAGGGTGCATCTGGCTTTCTCAGATGCAAGCAGCATCAGCAATGAACAACGCAGATTTACACATGGGTCTCCCCTCTCCTCAGTTCGCTCAAGCCCTACCGGAGATCCAGGGGTGTCTGATACCTCAACAAGCCAATCAGCAAGCATTTGCCCCATCCCTACTAAAAGCAGGTGAGTCTTGAGTTGATTTCGACTCCTAGCAACCCCTAGCGCATCTCGGTAGACTGTGGTCCGTGAGATTGCAGAGGCTCAGTTCTCATTCCTCAGAAACACATCTTCAGGACTTTCTTTCGTGGCTCCTCTGGGTGGACACGAACCTCCAACCTTTGGGCTAGCAGCTGAGCACAGGTGCATGAATTGTTTGTGCTGCCCATGGGCTCTGGGTACCTCCCAAAGCCTCCAAGGTAGAGGGGAATGAAACCCAGCCCCACCATGAAGTGTGCAGGCCTATTGGGGTGAATGGTGGAGCCTTAAGGGAGGATCCTGCACTGGGGGACGGGGTGACTGCAGACGCCCTTATAGGCCAGCACCTGCAGGCCCAGAGCCTCTGATGGCTGGCCCTTGGGCTTCCAGAGCAGTGAGCCAAGCAAAGCTTGCTGTGGGATTGTTTGTAAGGCCTGTCCAGCCTCCTTGAAGGATAAAGGGAACTTCCTAGGTGAGGAATCTGAGAAAGAACCCCACAATGGTGTGGTCCACCTCACGGTCCTTAGGTTAGCCACACCTGTCAAGACTCTCCAGCGAAAGCTTCACGCTGACAGGTTCTGGGGTTCAGGGTGTGGGTGTGTCTCTGGAGGCCATTGCCTTGCTGGTCACAGGCCCGAACTTCCCAGCGAAGGGAAGGAAGTAGGGGACAGTGCGAAGCAGGGAAATTGCCAAGGGGTGCTACAGAGCCAAGGGGCCTGGGGGACTGGGGCGGTCTGGGGAGGAAGGCAGGGTGTTCGAGGCAGAGGGCAGCAAGAACACAAAAGGCTCCCCGCAAGGAGAGCAAGTTGTCCATCAGGCTGGAGCCCAGCAGAGTGCGGAATAGTTCCTTCCAACGTGGGAGCTTCCTGGGGAGTGTGTTCAGAGAGCTTGATGAATAGGCTCTGCCTTGGCTTGAGTGCTGGTCAGCTGGACCCAGCTGCTCCCTGAGAGAAAGCAGAGGCTGTCTGCTCTCGTGGGAGGCCCTGCAGGGACCTTCTACTCTGTCCTTCAGGTGCTCCGTGAGTTGGAATCCACTCAGCGGCAGTGGGTTTGGTATTCTGGGTTTGTGTGGATACCTTGCCATGATCTGTATTACCCATTATAGACTGAGCCAGGCTCTGGGCCCCAGAAAAGGGGAAGAGAAGTCAGAGGGGAGGAGGCCAGGCCTTCACTGAGCCTTGGTCAGCCAAATCCTACACTCTTCCTTGCCTAGTCTCTAGAAGCCACCAAACCCAAAATCCAAACTCACAGCTGTCAAGTCAATGGTGACCCTGTAGGACAGGGTAGAACCGCCCCTGTGGGTTTCCAAGACTGTAACTATTTATGTGAGTAGAAAGCCCCATCTTTCTCCTGAGAAGCAGATGGGGTTTTGAACTGCTGGCCTTGTGGTTAGTTAGCAGCCCCACACCATAGCCACTACACAACCAGGGATCCCCTAGAAAACAAAGCTGTCTGCACTGGGTTTAGCTCAGTCTGGGACCCTTCCCATAGAGTGTGGCACGGGCGGGGCTGGCATTTTCATGGTCCACACCCTCCCAGGGGGACAAGGGCTTGCCAATAACAATGCACTTTCACAAGCGTGATTTTCCCTAAGGGAGGCAGTGCAAGGTAGACGTTAGCAACCTCCCTCACAGATGGGAAACTGAGGCACAGAGAGAGACGGCAAAACTTCTCTCAGGCCAGGTGCTGCTAGGGAAGGGGCCAGCGTCCACTATCACAGGGAGGGCCTGGCCTGGACTTGTGTCCCAGCATGAGGTCGGACAAAGCACTCTGAGCCTCAGCATTGTTGTCACCACTGAAGGCAGAGCACTTTGTCACCGGGAATGCGGGTGAGCAGTGGTCTGGTACTGCCACCCCAGGCCCAGGTCGCACCGAGCATCAGGCACTGGGACCCTCTGTTGTTCTGGGTGCCCTAAGAGGAGAGATGTGGCCTGGGGTAAGTCTGCTGCACGAGACCTCTTCAGAATATTGAAAAGCAAGGATGTCACTTTGAGGACTCAGATGTGTCTGATCCAAGCCATAGTATTCCCAACTGCCTTTTAGGCATGTGAAAGCTGGACATGGAATAAAGAAGAGCAAAGAATCGATGCGTTTGAATTGTGACGCTGGAGACAAATACTGAAAGTACCACGGACTGGTAAAAGGACAAATGCACCTGTCTTGGAAGAAGGATGCCAGAGTGCTCCTTCGAGGCAAGGATGATGAGACTTTGTCTCACGTACTTTGAACCTGTTGTCAGGAGAGACCCGTCCCTGGAGAAGGACATCCTGCTTGGTAAAGTAGAGGAGGAAGATCCTTAAGGAGATGGAAGGACTCAGTGTCTGCAACCGTGGGCTCAGGCACAGGGGCAGTGGTGAGGATGGAGTGGGACCGGACAGGGTTTCCTTCTGTTGTGCACAGGTGGTCGGAACCCACTTACTCGCACCTAACGACAAGAGGAGAGAGGGGTCCTCATGTAAGAGAGTGAGTGGGTGAGTAGGTGTGAGCCTGTGTGGCTGTATGGATGTGTGTGTGCGTGAGTGTGTTTGTGTGAGGGTCGGATGGTGTCTGTGTGCATATTTATCTTTTGTATGTAGGTGGCATGTGTGAGCATATGAAAGGGTGTGAGCCTGTGCATGTATGAGTGTCTATATGGAAGTGTGTGTCTGTGCATGTGTATGTGTCTGCATGCAGTGAGTGAGCATGTGTGTGTGTGAGGGTGTGTGTATAACAAGGAACAGATACAGACTTAGTAAGCCTGTGGGGACCCAACTCCCCATGCTCAGGGCAGACACACACACACACACACACACACACACACACACACACGAGTGGAATTCCTTTCTCCTTCCTGTCTCATTCCAGGACAGCTTTCTGTCCCACGGGAAACTGGCTGCTTCGGCCCCTCTGCGCCTGGACAATCAGGCTGTGGAGCCTGAGGGACGCAGAGGCCAGCGCCAGCTCTGAGCTCCTGCAGTGCCTGGACTCCACTAGTCACAAGCAGAGACCACCGGCAATGGAGCTGTTTATCACCCCTTCGTCAGGCACAGTTCTAGACACGTGCATTTGTCTACAACTCCGTGAGGCAGGCACAGAGACAAGGCCGGGACCTTGGGAAGCCCTGGGGCTCCCTCCCACTGCCCCTTCTCCCGACACTCCACTTGATTCCTCGCAGTCTGCTACTCCACAGGACCTGATCCAATGACAGCAGCAAGGTCCCCAGAGAGCAGCAGCCACTTTGAGGCTCTGAGGCTCCCCTCTGGAGACCCCTCTCTGGACCAGAGGTACTGGTTCATGAAAGACTGAGCACCCCCAGCCCCTGAGATGGGTCTCTCCATCCATTAAGCAGAGATGCAGGGAGAAGGGGGGCCAGGGGAGCCCTGTGCAGTGCTTCTCCACGCACCTTCCCATGTCTGAGGGCAGTGAATACAACTCTCTTGCAGAAGGGGAAACTGAGGCATGGAGAGTTGAAGTTCCCACTTGGTGTGTGGGAGGGTGGGGGTTCAAAAAGTTCAGAGAAAGTCCCCAAACCAGAAATTAAAACTCACTGCCATCAAGAGGATTCTGACTCAGAGAGAGTCTGCAGGACCAGGCCGAACTGACCCTGAGCAGTTCCTGAGACTATAACTCTAAATGGAAGGAAAACGTCCCGCATCAGGCAGAAGCAGGCATTGAACCCAGGAAGCTGAGTCTTCCCTCTCCTTAACACAAAAGGGGGGAGCAAGATCCCGGGGGAACATCCCAGCATGTCTCCAAGCAGCACTGGCATGGGGGCTATTGATGGCGTTCTCCTTAACCTCAGGCCTGCTGTCCTTCGCTGGGTCTCCCCCACCCACAGGGGGCAGTCCCTTCTCTCTCTGAGCCGACACCCACACAGGGCCAGAGTCTGTGGCCAGGGCTTGCCCTGTTACATAAGCATCTTTCCTGAGAAGGCAGCTGCTCTTTCTGCTTTCACAATGACAACTCTACCGAGCATTCCAGATGGACCCTCATCCCCCAGGAGACCCCTGGCTTTGACCTCGTGGTTGGCTTCATGCTCTGAAAGATTTGAGAGGTATTCAGTAACTCCTCAAATAACCTTGCGATCTCTCTGTGTTCACCCCCTCTTTCTCATCTTGTCCTCCGACCCTGGTCCTCACCGAGCCCGGACCCATCTCCAGCTCGGCTGTCTTGCTGGAATGAAGAGCGGTTCCCTCTCGCCTGGCACCTGCCTCGCAGAGTTGTTGATAGGAATGAGGGGCTGGGCAGGATCTATCTGGAAGTGCCTGGGAATACCAGAATTGAATGCCAGTGGGTATTTATGAATGGGAGGAGGGGGGGCAGACAGGTAAGGGGGACAAGGGGAGGTCACCCACCAAATCCTAGGACAAGAGTTCCAGGGTTGAGACACAGTGTGGGAATTCTGCCTGACCTTATCCCACCACAGTGAGGCAAAACACTAAGGGCGTGCAACACAACAGCAAGGGGAGCAGATCAACGAAGTCCCTGGGAATACCAAAAACAGACTTTGGGGCCAGGGCGTGGCACCCCATCAGACTCGACCAGAAAACATTCCTAAAGGTCAACAAACATTCTTTGAACTAAATACAAACTTTTCTTCTTTGGTTGTTGTTGTGTTGTGTTTTTTTTTATCATTGGCTTTTTGTTGTTTTCTTTTCTTTTATTGCTTGGTTTTTTTTCTGTCTTGTTTTTGTGCATGTTATTATCTCTGTAGGTCTGTCTAAATAAGACAGGCCGGGTGAACAATCTGGAGGAGAAAACTACAGGACTGACAGTTCCAGGGGTGGGGATGTGGGAGAGGGGGAGTTGGGGGGAAAGGAAGTGGTGTTAACAAATCCAGGGACAAGGGAACAACAAGTGATCCAAATCAGTGGTGAGGAGGATGTAGGAGGCCTGGTAGGGTGTGATCAAGGGTAATATAACCATATAACCGAGAGGCACTACTGTAACCCAAATGAAGGCTGAGCGTGATAGTGGGACAAGAGGAAAGTAAAAGGAAATGGACCAAAGAGCTAGGAGTCAAAGGGAATTTATAGAGGTCTAAATAAAGGCATGTACATATGTAAATATATTTTTATATAAGGATGGGGAAATAGATCTATGAGCATATATATATAGGTTTAGTATTAAGGTAGCAGATGGGCATTGGGCCTCCACTCAAGTACTCCCTCAATGCAAGAACACTTTGTTCTATTAAACTGACATTCCATGATGCTCACCTTCCCGACACAATCGCTGAAGACAAAGTGGGTTCATAAACAAATGTTGTGAATAAAGCTGATGGTGCCCGGCTATCAAAAGATACAGTGTCGGGGGTCTTAAAGACTTGAAGGTAAACAAGCTGCCATCTAGTTTGGAAGCAAAAAAGTCCAAATGGAAAAAGCACACCAGCCTGTGTGATCACGAGGTGTCGTAGGGATCAGGTATCAGGCATCAAAGAAAAAAAATCATATCATTGTGAATAAGTGGGTGTTCAGAGTGGAGACCCAAAGTCCATCTGTAGGCAACTGGACACCCCCTTATAGAAGGGTCTTGGGGAGGAGACAAGCCAGTCAGGGTGCAGTGTAGCAATGATGAAACAAACAACTTTCCTCTAGTTCCTAAATGCTTCCAACTCCCCCCCTCCCCCCACTATCATGATGACAGTTCTACCTTACAAATCTGTCTAGTCCAAAGGATGTACACTGGTATAAATAGGAACTGGAAACACAAGGAATCCAGGACGGATGATCCCTTCAGGACCAGTGCTGAGAGTGGCAATACCAGGAGGGTGGGGTAGAAAAGGGGAACCTATTATAGGGATCTACATATAACCTCCTCCCTGGGGGATGGACAACAGAAAAGTGGATAAAGGGAGACGTCAGACAGTGTAAGTTATGACAAAATAATAATTTATAAATTATCAAGGGCTCATGAGGGAGGGGGGAATGGGGAAGGAGGAGAAAAATGAGGAGCTGATGCTAGGGGCGTAAGTGGAGAGCAAATGTTCTGTGAATGATGAGGGTAACGAATGTACAAATGTGCTTGACACAATGGATGTATGTTTGGATTGTGATAAGAGTTGTAGGAGGCCCTGATAAAATGATTTTAAAAATGGAAAGAGCTCCAGGGTCTGACACCCCTAGGAGCACAGCTGTGAAAGCCAGATGTCCACGGTAAACAAATGGTGTAAGGACTGCTGAGCAGGTCAAAGGTGAAGCACGCTTGACCACGGCTTTGTCCCAGGTCTAGGAGAGAACGTGCCCGCCGCTTTCTTGACCTTGAAGTTCGGACAGCCTCCGTGGGCCAGACAGGAAGCCCAGACTTCAGAAAAGCAAAGGCGAATCCACTGCACTTCGGAACATTTGGGCTTGGAGACAGACCCTATACAGAACCAGACAGGACAAGAATGAAACTGCGGTGACAAAATTGTCCAGAACAGGGTACTGAAGAAGGGAGAACTTTAATGGTTGGAGAATTCATTCAGATCTCAAAGGAAAAGGCAATTAGCCCAGTTTTTAAAATTGGTTGGGGGTTGGGGGTGGGAGGAGGGAGAGACCAAGGATTGAAACAGGCAAGGTGGGGGGGGGGGGAAGAAGGAAGGAATACAAAGATCCTGAAAGAAGTGTCCATCAATCCCGTGCAGAGACATGCATCCTCACCTCTCAGACGGCAGGAAGACTGGTAAGGCCCAGTGTGAGAGGGGCTTGAGAAAACAGACTTCCTCCCGCTTTAATTTCTGTCCAAGAGTCCTAAACGCATGCAACCTATTTGTAAGACAAATCGATCACAGCATTGGAAAAAGGCAGCGTTGAATGATGGTGCCGTCAAAGAATGCCGAAAGTCCCAGGACAGCCAAGAGAAGAAGTAGGTCTGTCTTGGAAGAAGTCCAGCCAGAAAGCTCCTTAGAAACGAGGATGGCGAGAATCTGTCTCACGGTCTTTGGACCCATGGTCCGGAGCCACCAGCCCCTGAGAAGGACGTCATGTTTGGTAAAGGAGGGTTGGCGGCGACAAAGAGAAAGGCCTTTGACGAGATGGACTGCCACAGCCGCTGCGTCAGTGGTCTCAACATAAAATCGCTGGTGAGGGCGGGGCAGGACCCAGCAGGGTAACAGTGTTTCTTTGTGTTGCACACAGGGTCGCTGCGAGTCAGGACCAACTCAAAACTCCTACAACATAAAAGAAAGGGGGGAAAAACACCTACCGTTTGCCTCAGCAAGTCCCCTGCCAGGAAATTTGCCCCGTGGAAATACATCTTCACAACCACCAAAGGCAAGAAAACGACAAAGTTTCTTGTTTCATTTGTTTGAATGGCAACATTGTTAGAAAAACAAAATTCTAGATTCGCATCAACTGGCCGTGAGTACGTCAATCTAGCCCCATGCCAATAATGGGATGTTTAAAAAATATTCACTGCCATCAAGTCACGGACAGAGTTAGCACTGCCCCCGTGGGCTTCGGGGACTATAAATCTTCAGGATAATGGAAAGCCTCCTCTTTCTCTTGAGGAGCAGCTGGTGGTTTTGAACTGCTGACCTTGCGGTAGGAGTCCAATGAGTTACCACTCTGCCACCCAGGTTCCTCAAAAGCAAGTGTGTGTGTGTGTGTGTGTGTGTGTGTGTGTGTGTGTACAATGAAAAATGACGTCAGAAGAGTGTTCATCCTATGAGCCGTCCTGTGAACACCTGGAGCACTGACGGCCATGGTGTGCGGCATGAAAGAGAGAGAAATCCCCCTGGCAAGGGGCTCAGTGTGGCGCAGAGACTGCACATGGGCAGCTCAGTGCAGGGTAGGAGAAGGTGTTGGGTTTTATGGGGAAAATGACACAGGCACTGGCTGGGGTTGGAAATGCTTGTGGGGGTGGGGAACACCTAACTAAAAAAGGGTCGTCTAAGATCCTAGGCAGGTAAGGGAGCAAGCTTGGGGGTATGTGGGAGAAACACCCCCAAGAAATGCCAGTGTAGAAGTCTTGGGGCAGAGATGTGTGTGGTGTGATCCAGGGCCCAGAGGATGCCTGTGTAGCTGGAGCTGGGGTGAGGATGGGGAGAAAAAACGGTCAGAGGTGGCCTGGTGCCCAGCCTGGGCAGGGCTTATACCCTGTACAATGAATGTTAAACTGAAGACCAAACTCGCTGCCATTGAGTTGCCACAATCCTATAGGACAGGGTGGAACTGACCCAGGGAGGTTCCAAGACTGGAACTCTTTATGAGAGTAGAAAGCCCCATGTTTCTCCCAAGGAGCAGAGGGTGGTTTCGATCTGCTGACGCTGGGGTTAGCAGCCCAGTGCATAACCACTACACCACTGGGGCTCCTGTAGGACACTGAGACTGAGGCTTTTGTTCTCTGGATTCTCTGGTGCTGCTGGGACATCAGTGTCACACGGGGGTGGCTTCAGCAAACAGGCATGTGTTCGCTCAGCGTTGAGGAGACTAGGAGGCTGGATTCGGGGTGCTGACTCTAACAGAAGGCTTCCTCTCACCCTCCTTTCTGGGGGAAGGGTCCTTGTCTCCTCAGTTTCTGCCTCCTCGTTCCCTGGAGGTTGCCCTCGTGCCTTGGTATCTGTCTTCCCCCACCTCTCTCTCTAGCCTCGGTTGTTCAACCTCAAAAGAGATTGACTCAAGGTCCATCCTATGCAGCTCCTGCCTCCCCACCCTAGCAGAATACTCACTCCCCATGGGATTAGAATCCCAGACACCCAGGTTAGGCTTGGGGGTTCGGGGCACAATGCCATCCACTACAGGGTCCACAAAATGACTTACACTCTTGCATGAACACCTTTTTAAAGGCATTCTGGGGGGTGGGCTCTTGGACCATTTGTTTTCATAGTTTTCTGTTTAAAAAGCCAAACTCATTGCCACCAGGTTGATGCCGAATCCTAGTGAACCGTATAAGTCCGGGTAGAACTGCCCTCATGGGTGTCCGAGATTGTCTATTTATACGGGAGTAGAAAGTCTCATCTTTCTCCCACGGAGCGACTCTTGGTTTCCAACTGCTGGCCTTGTGGTTAGCAGCCTGTAATGCATAATCACTCTGCCACCAAAGCTCCCATGTAAAAAACAAGCAGATGTTCATTTAGGACCAGCACGGTAGAGGTTGCTGGGAGATGTGGAAGGGTGGGTGGGAAAGTGGAAGTCTGAGATCTCCGAGAGAGAGGTTGGGGGCGGGGGCGCAGGATGCCCTCCTGAAGTACTGCCCCGGGCATTTGTTTTTGTTGGGAAACAGGGGTGTCTTGGTCAAATCTTCGGGGAAAATTCTGGATTTGTCAGTTGCTTTGAAACATCAGCATTTCCCAAACACATCTGGCCATGGACCCCATTCATGGAGTCTCCTTTTACAAAACAAAACCCCAGAGGCATGGCGGCCGAGAGGACACCATCCCAGAGTGACCCTGCAGGAGGAAGCAGTGCAGCCCCATGGAGCTTCCAGGGTAGTCATCCTTAGGAAAGCAAGCTGTCTCATCTTTCTTCTTTGGGGGATTTGAACTGCCAACCTCCCTGCTGGCAGCTGAGCCCCTAACCACCATGCCACCAGGGCCCATGAGTCATCTTCATGTTCTGTAAACCTCTGCTCTGGGTGGTGGGGGGCGGCCAGGGCGGGCATGCATTTGGGGAGCTCGCTCTGGTTATGGTGAGGACAGTGGATAGGAGAGAGAAAGACCAGGAGCCAGGAGAACAAGAATGTGCTCTCCTGGCCCATGCAGCCATTCCCTCTGCTGGGCCGACTTGTCCTGGTGCACAGAGACGGAGGTGAGAACATCTGCAGATGGACTCGCAGGATGCAGTGCGTCCGTCTGCTGGAAAGGCATGGAGGAGTGGGACTTGGTCTTCTTGACTCAGCATGGTGAGTCCACCAGCCCTCATTCTGGGCATGAGGTGGAGGGCAATTGCAGTGCATGAGCAGGTTTGGCAGCCGGGGAGAGGTGGCCAGGGTCCGTGATTACGCAAACCCTCATCACCTTGGACTTGTTAATATTAACCCAAAACCTAACCTGGGGGGGGGCAGCAGCAACCCCCAAAGTCACTGCCCTGATAAAACGTGTTCTTTGCTCATCTTGTTGACAAGCCTAAGGTGACTCACTTCCTTGGCCCTGAATTGTGTCTCTGCTGAGCCCCACCCCCACCCTACAGCTGGAGATGAATCCCCTGGGGCTATGTATTGGGAAAAGGTTTTCCCAGACTGCTGGGTAGAAGCTGGGAGGTCATGGAGCCTGAGCAGAAACCCAGCAGAGCAGCAGGAAGTGTCAGCCAAAGGGCTGGGTATTTTGATGTCTATCTACAGAAGATAAGCAGGATACGCAATCCCAAGGAGACAGCAATGGGACGGGCAGTTTCTGGGGGTATATGGGAGAGGAGGAGGCATGGGGAGGGGAGCAGAAAACCAGTAACAACAGGACAGGGAAATAGCAAAAGTTCTAAATGTGACGGTGAGGAGGATGTAGCATTCCTGGGCATGTTTGTTCAATTGAAATGTGTCCAAGAGGAATTACTGAAAAGTGCATGATGGGTAAACATGAGAGTGGGTCAGGATGAAAGGAAAAGGGGAAAGAAGAAGAAAATAAATATATAAAAAATATATATATTAAAAAATATATATGTATTTAAATATATAAAGATAGTTGGATTTGTCTATGTATAGATCTAAGAAAATACAACAAGGGAGCAGATGGACCTTGGGCCTCTACTCAAAACTTACCTCAGTACAAGAACAGCTTGTTCTAATAACGTGGCACTTTATGATGCTCACCTTCCAGCCAGAATCGCTGAGGACAAAATGTGGTGAAGAAAGCTGATGGTGCCCAGCTATTAAAAGATGCAATATCTGGGGTCTTAAAGGCTTGAAGTTAAACCAGTGGCAGGGAAACAACAAAGCCCACATGGAAGAAGCACACCAGCCTGTGTGATCACAGGTTGTCAACAGAAATATGCATCAGAAGTTCAAAAAACAAGCAATCAAGGTGATGTGAAGGCACGTGGACAAAGTGGCGACCCGAAACCCACCTGTAAGATGAGTGGACAGTCCATCATAGAAGGGCCGTACAGGAGGGAAGATATATCCAGGGTGCAGTGAGCACTGATGAAACACATGACTAGCTTCTAGTTATTTAATATTTCCTCCACTTACTGTGATGGTCCCAGTTTTACCTCATTAATCTTGTTAGACCTGCGAATATTCATTTGTATAAGCAAGATCATTTAATATATGAAAGCCCAGATAGGTAACTCTTCAGAAACAGTAACGGGAGTAATGCTCCCTGAGGGTACAGGAGGAGAGGTAAGGAGTATTGGTATGGGGGAGGGGGGGAGTTGATAGCAATGATGAATGTACAACCTCACTTAGGGGACCAAGTAACAGAATTGTGGGTGAACGGATACATTGGATGGTGCAAGAGAATAACAACAATAATTATTATTATTTTTACAATAATAATACATCATGTCATAGAATCATATCATAAAAGGGTTCCTAGGGGTAGGGTGGAAGAGGGAGGGGATAAGGAGAGTGAGCTGATATCAAAGAGTTCAAGAAGAAAAAAATGTTCTTAAACTAATGGTGTCAGAAATTGTACAATTCTGCTTGCTCTGCTTGAATTGTGGATTGCTAACAATATCTGTAAGAGCTCCCAATAAAATGGTGACTTCATTTAAAAGGGGGGGTACTTCATGGTCATCATCATCTTCAGTCATTGCAGCTGTGTGCCACAAGAGCGACCCCCAAGAAAAATCTATTTCTTCCCGTGGGGCACTGCTTGGTGTTTGGTGTCTAAAACATTTGATTGCGGGTCACCGTCCAATGAAGAAACAGATACCATTCTTTCAGGCTGGGTAATCGATCAATCATTCGCTCACACACTCCACCATCTTGTGCTACTGGGCCACATGCCAGTCCTGGGCATGTGAGTTATGCCCAGAGCTCAGGTACCCTCCTGCTTCTCAGGAGCACTGTCTTCACGGTCTGTGGGACAGTTGTGCAGGCTGTGCATGGCACTTGGGTGCCTGGCAGAGGGAGCCTCAAAGACTGACCAGGCTCTGCCCACCATGCTCTGCTCCCTGGGTATGGAAAATCAAGTGTTTGTTTGCACAGTGAGGCTGTCCCTCCGGGGAGTGTGCTAAAACAAGGCTAGTCAAATGTCCGTGCTGGGATCTATGTAGTAGGTTTGGGAGGTCCACTCTCAACCTTGCTATTGGGAGTTGTCTTGCTTCCAGAGTGAGGGCTGACTCAGACCTCTTTGTGATAGACCGTCTGTCGCCCGGTCCCATGCCATCCTCCTGATGGCTGTCGTGTCCACGTCCATTGCTGTGGTCACTGTGTACTTGGATGACTTCTAGCCCAGGGGTCCCGTCTTCTGGGACCGTGCTGGACCAAATTCTGCTGTGAGTCATGGCCTTTTCATTGGGAAGCCAGCAGATCACTCAGCCCTCTCTGAGTCTGTCTTAATACAGAAGATTTGCTGAAACCTGTCCACCGTGGGTGACCCTCCTAGTCTCTGTCACAACAATGGCATAGCTTCCCACATCCCAGGAACATGCAGGCTACCACAGTATGACAAACTGACTTGAGAGTGGAGGTCATTTTTGGTACAGGTTTGAAAAGTGTTAAGCTAAAGTGTTGGGGGACTGGTGGGGACTACCCTTCCTTGCCAAGTTAAGCACAGGCTGGAGAGAGGGCTGGGCCAGGGAGGTCAGCAGTAGCTTGAGCCCCTCCCCAGATCCCCAGAAGGCTTGTAAGAAGGCTTTCAGAGTTATTAGTGAGTCCCCACTGCTTGATTGGGTAGCTGAGATATGGTAGTTACATAATCTGGTGTCAATTTGAGGATTAAGAGTGTAGGGTGGAGTCTAGCCTGTCAATCAGATCATAGCCAATGAGGCCTCTGTGTGGGCATGGCCTTCTCCTGAGGATTCTGGGAACTCCTATATTTTCTCTTTTGAGGCAGGAGTGAGTCTCTCTCTTTGTCCTCACTCCCTGCAAGACATTTCTGATGAGAAGCCATGTGGAGCTGCCCTGATGTGGCCAGAACCCTGGGAGCTGGAGGAACCATGTGGAAACCCCTTCCACCGCTGAGATGCTTACAGTGCCACCAGATCCACAAGACTTCCCACCCACTGGCCTGTGATCTTCCTGTATTCGGCATCATTTCATGTGTTGTGTGAGTCTGAAGAGGACTTTATAGTTTGGTATTGGACATATGGGCTAATATTGGACTTATGGACTTGATCTTGACTGGGCTGGGATGCTTTCTCGATATTGCTCTTGTATATAAAGCTCTTTCTTACACACATATGAGTGTCTATGAACTCGTTTCTCTAGTCTCCCCATGGGGCTGACATTTGCTTGGAAAAGAAACGAGCGAAAGTGAGGGGAAGACACAGCCCAAAAGGCATCAAAAAGGCAGCTGATGTCCAATAACGTGGCTCTGAAAGAAATACTCTGCACCACCGTTGACTTTGACACCCAATATCATGCTACAAATGAAAACATCGGACGGAGCTGTTGAACCCTTTTGAGACCAAATTACTTTCTGCTTTGAATTTTCCACGATTCCTAACATTTCTGGTAACGGGATGCATGCTGCGGGGTGGGAGGGAGAAGAATAAAAGTCAAAGGGTTGTTTCTTTGAGGTAATATGGGTTTCAAAACAATTGTGTGGGACCCACAGGTCCCAGGTGGACTCCAGTGGTCAGATTGTCGGCATGAGCCCATTTCTTGAGATGCACACAGGTAAATTGGCCTTGCCAAGCAAGTACTGCCACCAAGATAGCAGTTTTTCAAGAAACCTAAGAGGCTGAAAGTATCGGTGAGTGATTTAGAGGGGGTATCACCCCCCAAAACAAACAAACAAACAAACAAACAAACAAGCTCTGCTGGGTGGAGCTTTCTTAGTATGCATTCTTCCCACTCGGCAAACACCCACAACTTGCTCTGGGTTAGTGCATCCAGTGGGGTCACCCGGAAAGGTTCCCTCTGGTCACAGTGAACTTTTTTCAAAGACAACACTGATGGCTGATTTAAGAGAACAGTGTGTGGCTGTGACATTTTGTTTCCTGCTCAGGAAAGAAAAAGGCCACAGAAACTGTTGTGATGTTGAACACAGCTTACAAGGACGGCGCTATGGGAAAACTCAAGTGTATGAGTGGTCTTCTCAGTTCAAAAAAGGTGAAATGTCGATGGATGACAAACCTCTTTCTGGACACCCATCAACTTCCCAAACCGATGAAAATGTCAACTCGTAGTGTATTTGGCGTTCATTTCACCGAGTCAGACTGTTCATCAAGCTTTCTCTTTAGAGGTTCTGAAAAGATAGTGTGTGACCAAAAAGGCCAGATTTGTGGCAGATGAGGGACTGGGTTGGCCACCATGACAATGCACCTGCTCACACAGCCATCTCAGTGCACCAGGCTTTGGGGGTGGGGTGTGGGAGCACAGCTTGCTTCTCTTGCCCCACATACCTTACTCACCTGACCTCACTCTAAGTGACTTCTTTTTGTTTCCAAAAATGAAGAGGGACATGAAAGGACAACGACTGGACAATGTAAAAAAAGGTGAAGAAAAAAATGAGGGAGGTGCTGTCAGCTATCCAAACCAATGAGTTTGAAAAACGTTTCCAAGAATGGAATCACAGATTTGACAAATGTATTAAGTGTAATGGAAAGCACTTTGAAGGTGATATGGTTGTTTTGTTTAAAAAAAAATACATAGCTTTGAAAAAAGTTCCCGTTTCTTGGGTGTACCCCTGGTACATGTCCCATGGGTCATGAGAGGGCTTAAAACCCCCAACACGGGAATCCAGGCACTCTGGCAAGGCACAAGAGCGGTTGGCGTTGAGGCTCAGTTCTTGGCACTAAGCCCCCTGAGCTTCCTCATCTTGGCTACGCCCCTTGATAATATCAATGTTCTTAATTCAAGAAGACATGGGCAACCACATCTTCCCACTTATTGCATGCGATGCCCCAAGTGTGGTAGGTGGTCAAGAAGCTGGGGATAAAAGCCCAGAGCGATGAGTAAGCTCATCCCCATGGGGGCTAATAAACAGGCTCAAAGGCTTGTTTGTTCACTAAACAAATGGCTTCAGGTTCAGGCCGGTCAACTGCGGCAGCTGATATCAGCTGTTTCTCTCTACTAGACTGAGGCAGTTACATAATCTGTTGTCAATTTGAGATGTTTTAAGAGAGAAGGGGTGGAGTTTAGACTGTCGATAAGGTCACAGCTTGATGGCCTCATTTGAGGCCGCTAGGGAGATAAATAGCTCACTGGAGGTGGGATACAGACTCGCTCCCTGCGAGACATTTCTGTTGACGAGACACGTGGAGCTACGCTAGAGCTCTGGAGCCGGAGGCATCACATGGAGACCCTGCCAGCTCTGAGATGCTCCCACCGCCACTGGATCCACAGACCTTCCACCACTGACTGTGATCTTCCTGCATTCCACATCACTGCATGTGTTTGGGGAGTCTGAAGAAGAATTTATGGACTGGTCTCGGACATATGGGCTAGTGTCAGGCTTATGGACTTGATCTGGGCGGGGCTGTTTTCTCAATATACAATTGCTCTTTTATAGAAAACGCTTTCTTATACACACATGAGTGTCTATGGATTTGTTTTTCTAGTCACCCCAGACTAACACATGGAGACTCTAAAAATTGGCTAGTTCTTGCCAACCCTGAGCAGAAAGAGTTCATGAAGCAGGAAACGGGATTCTGTCCATTTGGATGGACCAAATCTACTGACTACATAGTCCTAGAGAAGCAAATAAGATGCCTCCAGTCCCAACATGTCCTGAGTTGGAGTTCCTTTTAGGCTAGAAATGACTTCATTTTGCCTCCTCCAAGTCTTCCATCTTGGAATGGTTTGGAGTCTGTCACAGTCTGGAAGGAGCCGGGTGGCACTCAGGGTTGGCATGAGTTGAATCCAACTCCCTGCCCTCGAGGCCATGCTGACTCAGAGCGCCCCCTGCGGGTTTCTGTTTACTAGAGTAGCTCCCTTGGAGCTGCTGATGGTTTCGAACTGCCGACCATGCTGATCCCAGCCCAACGTGTAACCACCCTTCCACCCAGGCTCCCCCGCACAAGGAAGATGTGGGGAGCTACCTTCATAAAAATTACAACAAAGGAGTGTCTGTGGGGCTCAGCTCCACTGGAAACACAGGGCGTTGCCAGGAGGTGGAGGTACATCAACGGCCGAACAACAAGCACCGCCAGGTTCTCAGGCTCCCTGTTCCCTCCTCCCAGACTGGGAGGCCAGTGTTCTCCCCACGTCCGAGATCTGGGTGGCTCTATTATTTTTGGTCACACAGCTCCTGATCACGTCTCCCCCTTTGCCTTTCAGAGCCCCCAACACCCCAGCGCACAATCCACGCCTACCTGACCACTCAATCCCCCCATTCCCCTGCTCCTGCCTCGACCATCCTGGCTCTCCAGCCGAGGTTCTCTCCCACAGAATTTCTGCCGAGTCTCCAAGGCCTCCTCAGCCTGGCCTCCCCGGCACCTCCTCCCCATGGCGGGAATTTGATGCATCCCATCAGTACTGCCAGCCCTTTCACTCCAAGAAGGTGTGTCCGAAGGATTTCCGTTGCTGTGGTAAGTCACTGAGTGGCAGCTGAGTCTGCGAGACCCTCTGGGCAGAGTGGATCACAGTCTTCGTGGGACCAGCTCACTGGTCTTTTCTCCCATGCAGCCTGTGGTGGGTGCACACCACCGACCTTTCAGTGCACCCTCAGGACTCTCCAAAGAAGTGTGAGGGCCACCCGTTACACGCAGAACCCAGCTGTGTGTGTGTGTATGTGTGTGTGTGTTTACTGCTCCGAACCTGTATCACATGACTTTCCCCTCACAAGACTCACCAGACCAAACCTTCGAAGCACTTGTTTGAGTGTAAACCAGAGATCTTCGCTGTCTCATAAGCAACAGCCAAAACCAAGCCCGTCCATCCTGACTCCTAGGGACCCCACCCAGGGTTTTGGCACCCCTGCATCTTTATGGGAGCAGACAGCCTGTCTTTCTCCCATGTGGCTGCTGATGGGTTTGAAAGGTAGACCTGGGGTTATCAGGACAAGGATGCAGCGCCATCGGGACTTGCCCTAAGCAACACAGGCTTCTGAAGGGTGGTGTTGACTCTTCCTTAAACCCCTCTCAGCGCCGGTCGAGGGTTAAACTGATAGCAGGGGCCTCACAGGTGGGTAGATGTATAATGCACAGATGGTGGGGGGATGGTTAGATGGCCGACTGATGGCTGGGTAGAGGAGGGAATAGACCGGTAGACTGGTGGGTGAGTGAGTGGATGGGTGGGTGGGTGGGTGGGTAGATGGATGGAAATACCTGTTCGCTGCAGAGGGTGGCCTCTGTGCCATGTTCCTAGCTAATCCGGCAGTGGTACCGTGGCCACCCGCTATGACAACACCGGCTCAGAGTTCTGGCCCCTCGGGTCACCCAGGCACCAGTGGACAAGGGGAGAAGATATGGAAACCATAATTGAGAGCTCCCTGCTCCCACTCCAACTGAGATATACAATTTTGATTCCTGCTGATGTGTCTCCCCTGCAAACACTGCCCGTCTGTCAGTGGAGATGTGTGTGTGGGCAGGATGCTGTACAGCTGCAGGCAGAGCTTCCAGACTGAGAGATCAGGAAGACAGGCCTGGGGATCTGCTTGCAAAACTCAGCCAAGGAAAAACCTCTGGGTCTTGCCTTCTCCAAGTGTGGCCTGAGGCTCAGCACCATTGGCTTCCCAGGGAGTAGGTCAGACACACCGTCTCAGCCCTCAACCCAGCCCCCCGGAACCAGAGTCTTCATTTTATCAAGACCCAGCTATCCATGCGCACATTCAAGATGGGGAAGTTCTGGTCTGAACTCCAAGAACATCCACCGATCCCTTGTCAGCTTTCCCAATCCCCCAGTCGTTCCAAAGGTGAAGGCCTCATCTACCTCCTGAGCTCCAAGGGCCTCATGATGCTGGATCTTCCATCCTGTCCTGGACCCATGTTCTCTGGGAGGTTTTCTGAACCTCTACAGTTTGGATATTCGGGGCCTGAAATTCCCTTGTGTGATAGGTAGGTTTATTGTGCCAACCTGGCCAATAGGAACATGTGGTATTAATCAGGTCACAGTTTGATTGGAGCACAGAGATAAGTTGCTTGGCAAGGCCCACCCTTCTCTCTTTTGCTCTCTGTGATCGGACCAGCATGTGGCTGTTTTAACTAGTTCCCTGCCTCACCCTGTGAGCTACACTACCTGTGGGACAAGCCAACCTGTGGATCGTGTGGCTAGAGCTGAAGACTCCTTTGAGACCTGATTCTCCACGCTGCTGGTGTATACATTGCTTGAGCTTAATGATGTCAGAGCCTGTCGTCTTGCATTGCTTGAGTTCAATATCCCATCTGAGCCTGCTTCACTAAGCTCCTGAGCTGCTGAATGTTGGTGACCTGCCCTTCTGTTTGCTGCCTGTGGTCCTACTGCCTGCATTGCCCTAGGGAAAACTCAACTGTCTGCTCCTTTGACCTTGGACCCAGCAGCTCTCGTGAGTTGAAGGATTTCCAGGAAATTAACTGTTCCACAGAAGTGAGTTGAACTGAGCCCTCTGTTCCGCTGTGTGGACTAATTGGCTGTTATATTCCTTCGTGCTGTATAAATCTATCTTCTATCTATCTATAATCATAAGTGTCCTGGTTTTGCTTCTCTAGAGAACTTCATCTGGGATCATTGGCTTATGCACTGTGGGATGTTCAGCAGCGTCCTCTTCTCCACTGGATTCCAGGGGTCCCCACATCCTTGACCCTAGAGTGTGACCAACAGTATCCCCGATCACTGACAGTGTTGTCTAAGGCAGAAACCACCTCTGGTGGTCACCCCTGTTCTGGGCCGTGAACCAGGAACTGGGGAGCTCCTGAAGTGCCTTCGAAGCCCGTCAGACTTAACATGCAATGGCCCGCATGGAGCTAAGAGCTGGATTTTTTTCCGACAGAACTTGCTCACACATTCCAAGTGACCTGTCCCTACGGAGGGCAGTGGAGGCTCCCAGCTCCCCCTACCACAGAGCTTGACTTTCACAAGAAGGCACCTAGAGTGGTTAGGTGGCTCCCGTCTGGACCAGGTTGCTGCTAGGCAAGCTCCTTGCTGTGGTTGATGTGGTCAAGAGACAAAAGTTGGGAAGACACATTCTTGATGCACAGCGACCCCTGAGGCCATGGGTGCCAGGACTTGTCATCTGGGCTGGCATAGATGGAGGACCCCTGGTGTGCTTTGAGGTGCAAGTATGAAGTGCTGGATGCAGGAAAGGCAGGTCCTCACTCATGACCCTTCAGAAGCTGAAGTCATTCTGGAGGGAAGCATCAGGGTATCATTGCCTATGACCATAAAATCCCAGGGGCCGATGTCCATCGTGGACATATAGTAAATCCATGCTACCATAACCACTTGCCCAACTGGCTCCCAGTTCATGGCAAGCCCAAGCACAATGGAGCCAAACTCTGTTTAGCCTGATGCTATCCCCGTGGCAGGTTGTGCATCGGTAGATCATAGGGATCCCAGGTTTTTCCTTGGCTGATTTTTGGAAGTAGATCACCAGGCCTGTCTTCCTAATCCCTCTTAGTCTGGAAGCTCCACCCAAACCATTCAGCACCATAACCACACACAATCCTCCACAGACAGATAGTTGGTAGCTGCCCTTGAGGTGCATCAAGGCCTCAAACCTTGGTGTGTTAGTCTGGGTTGACTAACAAATCCAGAGACACTCATATGTGCATAATAGAGAGTTTTATATCAATGAGTAATTGTATATTATGGAAACATGCCACCCCAGTCCAGATCAAGTCCATAAGTCTGATATTAGCCCATATGTCCGATACCAGTCTGTAAATTCCTCTTCAGACTCATGCAACACAGGCAATGACGCCGAATGCAGGAAGATCACAGGCCAGGACAGGTGGAAAGTCTTTGTATACAGTGGTGGTGGAAGCATCTCAGCGCTGGTATGGGTCTCCACGTGGCTCCTCCAGTTCCAGGGCTCTGGCTCCATCAGTGTAGCTCCATGTGTCTTGTAAGCAGGAAGACAAAACAGAGTCTATCTGACCTCCAGTGAGCTATTTATCACCTTTGTGCCTCCAGATGAGGTCATCAAGCTGCAACCTGATCGACAGGCTAGACTCCACTCCTTCACAAGTTGACAGGAGATGATGTCTGTCACTTGGGTTGGAGCCTGATGACACCTCCTTGGTATCGAAAGTCTCTTGTATGGAATGAGAGGCACAGTGGTTTTTCTCTCTTCTCTCTCTCTCTCTCTCTCTCTCTCTCTCTCTCTCTCTCTCTCTCTCTCTCTCCTCCTCCTCCTCCTCCTCCTCCTCCTCTTCCTCCTCTGCCTTCTTGCTTTCTGGGCCTCTGCTAGCCTGACTCTGCCTGCTTAAAGGGACTTAGAGAGCTGCCAGCACCCTGACACGTTTCCACCAGCCTTGGATCCACAATACTCTGTACCCGCTGGCCTGTGATCTTCCTGCTTCCTGGTCCACCTTTCTGCACCACCAACCTGCATCTATAGGAGACTGAAGAAAGGTTTATGAGCCAGCATTGGATGCACTAACGGGCTTGAGCTGAACTGGGCTGGGATGACGTCTTGATACACTATAACTTCTAGTAAGCTTTTTGTTACAGATAAGGGAGTGTCACTGGATTTGTTTCTCAAGACAACCCGACCGAACACAGACTCCATGTGGAAGCTGAGTATTCTACCACTGAACCACTACCCCACCACAAGTGCTGGTTTGATTGAGTAATCAGATGATTCCGTGATGTAATTTCAGCTCTGCCCTTACCTCTCATCCATCGAAGTAGCAGGAAGCTATATGTTGCAAAGTTCTTTCTACTTGAGGATAATCAGTAGGTGCCCTGGTGGTACAGTGGCACAAGGTTGAGGGTTCAAGGCAGCAGCTCAGGGGAGCCAAACAAGGCAGTCTGTTTCCTTAATGACTGCTAGACTCTGAAACCCTATGAGTAGTTTGACCCTGTCCTAAAGGGTCATGAGTCAGAATCAACTCAATGAGAGTGAATTTGGTTTCTTCGGTCCGAGACCAATCAACCGGATCAGCCTCTGCCCACAAGTGGCATCTCAGGCACATTGGGAATTTCTCTGAGCACCGTCCCCGTGTGTCTCCAGGGCCCATGGAAACCAGAAGTGTCTGAGCCATTTACAGCAGAGTCCACATGTTCTCTACGCCACTGAGGCACACCGGGTCCTGACTGTGAGGGGCTCGCCCCATGGGGGTGAGGGGAGATTCAAGGTGGAGATGGCAGGCGACAGCAGTAGTGGTGAATGCGGAGGGAGCACACTGCCACTGGAGTAACCCACCACAATGCACCCCATGCGACCATACTGTGTTAATTAGCCATTTTGTCCTGATCCAAGTACAGCCATTTTGCAACTACTGTGATTCTTCTGGAAACTGCTGTTTTCTGTAAGTGCTGGGCCATTGTCATTGATCCTTGAAACAGCCGAAGGTGAGTTGCAAGCCCTGCTCTATTTCTGTAAGGTCTCCTATGACACCACCTGCCTTTGTATCCAAGTCCCCCTGACGCCCCCTGCCCCCATACCTTTGTTCTGCCACAGTGTAAAACCTCCCACTTCAAGCACTCAGGGTCTTGGGAGAATTAGGCTCTAGCCACCCCTTGACCACCGGATAACAAAAACTTACTAACTTTAATGCAAGGCGTTTGTGGGTGAATCGATCTTGGTTAATCAAGCATCGTGTTGGCACTTGGGCATCTGTCGATCAAGTAAAGGGTGAGCTCTGGGCACAGTGAGGGCTGAGGCTGCAAGACTGTGGTGTTGGCTCTTCCAAGGGGTGCTTCCTCCCTCCCTGGAGACTCCAGGGGGTCACCATGGTTACAAAAGGGCGTGGGGGGAGTCGGGATCTCACTTGGGTCCTCAAGTGTTGACACAGAGAGCCCACTCCAAGGAGTAGAAAGAAGTCCCCGGGAACATTGACGGGTTCTAGGGAGAGGCCCATACTTCAGGCTTGGTGGGGTGGCAGTGAAGTTGGGGACAGTGAGTGACATTGGGGACAGGGACATGAAGGACTGAGGAGGTGGGGGCACAGCTGGTCTGCCCACAGAGACGCTGGCTGGGGCAGTCAGCTATGACGTTGAAGAGGAAGGTTGCCTGCCGTGGCCCTAGAGATGAGGGAGGGCACAGACCTGCATCTAAAGCAGAGGGCACTCCGGCTAGCACCCCACCTACGCACCCTCGGAGGAGGCTAGAGGGGAGCCTGAGGGGAGCCAGGGACACACCAACTATTCTGAAACACCTGAGGAAGGCTTGAGCGAGAGTCAGGAAGGCTGGAGAGAGGGGTCAGGCGGGAGGCCAGGGGCCTATGAGAGCAAATATGGCAGGTGCAAGGTTAGGCGGCGCAGAGGGAGCTGTGAGGTAGAGGGACCAGGCAGAGCTAGACCAGGCCATCCTGGAGCTCTGGGGTAGGCCAGGCGCGGAGGGAGCTGGGAGAGGGCAGCGTGGGTGTGGAGTCTGACATGGAGGTCCTATCCCGGACAACTGTAGGTGAAAAAATTAAGGACCCAACAAGGACAGGATCGCGCCAGGTGGGGCAACTTGTTCAAGCAGCCAACCATAGACCCGGATTCGGGTGTCCTGGGCAAGGTCGGTCCTTCTTGGACCTCAGTGTGAAGTCTGCTGACCCGGCTGCGCACACCAGCATTCGGGGTCCATTTGTAGGCAGAAGGGGTCCCCTCAGAGGGCGGGGACAGAGACATCTTTCTCTGATGTCTACACAAACCTCCTCTGGCGTTTTAGCCGCCCCCCTTCCACAGATGTGCAAGATGCAGAGCAGTTGCCCAATCACAGGTCAATCCATTGCCCCGTCCCTAACCTTCCTTCCCGTGAGCGTCTCAAGACCCAAGTCACTGGGTGCCCCGCCTGTCCCGCATCTTTTGCTGCTTTGTGGACTTTGCCTCCTGCAGCCAGTTTTCTCAGCACCGAGCTTTGAGCAGGACTCCTCTGTGCATTCGGAGGAGCAGCCCCATAAAGCAGCAAACGACAAGCCTGGTGTGTGTGTGTGTGTGTGTGTGTGTGTGTGTGTGTGTGTGTGTGTGTGTGTGTTAGTTCCACTAGATACACAGGAAACACTGCACGAGACTGAATGATGCACAAGACTGAATGAAGCACAAAAATCATGAGACAGAGTGTGGGTGTCCACGACCAGGTCAACACATGGACACACCTGTTTAAGACGGTTTGCTAAGGTGGCCAGATTCGATCTGAGCATGCCAAATGCAAACACAGCACGGACACAGTGGACAGAGAAGATAGTATGAACACGTACTGGAAATGCACATCCAGTCACGCCAAGCACTGCACACTGCGAGGACCCCAGATGCTGGCCTGACAGGGAACATGGCCTCCCCTAAGGGTCACACCAAATGGGCTCAATGTCCTTCAAGCATGTCTAAATGAAATGGGCCTTGCCTCGGGACCACCTGTCCCCCTTGGACTCAGGACGGAAGTACTCTGATGGGAGAGGAAACCCAGGATGGCCACCCCATAACTGTGGAAATGGCAGTCACTGGGCCTTGGGTGGGATCCTTTCCTTAGTGGGTATCCAATGAAAGGGGACGCAGAACAACTATAGAGTTAGTACCCCAGGGCTCCCCTTGCATTGATATGACAGGTTTTAATCTGGGAGGCAAGGATCTGTCCTGGTAAGAAATGATACAGGAAATTTCCCCCTAGCACCAAGCCCCATGCTCAGTGTAAACAGAGCTCAAATCAATTAAGAAATCAATCTGCACAAAGCAATCGCTCACGGCTCACAGTTGGACTACACTCACACAAACTCCTCCTGTCCCGTTTCTTTTTTTACATTTTATTAGGGGCTCATACAACTCTTATCACAATCCATACATATACATATATCAGTTGTATAAAGCACATCCGTACATTCTTTGCCCTAATCATTTTCAAAGCATTTGCTCTCCACTTAAGCCCTTTGCATCAGGTCCTCTTTTTTTTCCCTCCCTCCCCGCTCCCCCCTCCCTCATGAGCCCTTGATAATTTATAGATTGTTATTTTGTCATATCCTGTCCCGTTTCTTATGTCGATGTGACTGGGAAAATTACTGGTGTTACCAATGCAATCACCTTATACCTCAGGGGAATGATGGATGTCTTTCTTTTGGCTTTTTTGTTTTTCTGCCTTTTTTGTTTGTTTGTTTTTGTACTTGTAGGTTTTTGTTTTTGTCATAATTCAACTGTCAAAGTAAACCAGAGTCATTCAGAACCTATGGACAAGCAGATGAATCCTGGCCCCTCCGCCCTCCGTAATTCTAGGCCCAATCCTAGAACAGTCAGTTCTTATAACACGCCTCTGCTCGACACTCACCTTCACGAAGAGATCACTGAAGATAAGGGCCTACAGGAAAGCGTGGTGAAGAAAGCAGATGGTGCCCGGCTATCAATTGCAATAGTGTCTGGGATCTCAAAAGCTTGTAATCAAACAAGCAGCCATCTGAGTGAGCTGTCAACTATGTTCACATTAAAGAAGCACACCAGTCTGTGTGATCCAAAGATGACAATGACAAAATCCAAATATGAAGAAGGGAAAAGTATCAGAGCTTAAATTGTGAACCCCCAATTTGTAGACGGCTATGGACAGAGGGAGCCCCAAACCCATCAGCAGAGTATTGAGTCAGATTAAGCCTCGGGCAGACCCCCTCTAGCCTCGGGCGAGGGACGCAAACAGCTTACGATCAGACAGAGATGATTGTAACCTTGATTACGGTGGGTCCAATCATGGTATTATAGGATACTCGGCCAGTGGCCTCCTTCTTCACCCAACCTGAATTTGCTGTAGGCTCAAGAATGCCCGCTTGCTTCAAGACAGAAATTTCTTCTCTGGCTTTTAAAATGTTGGTGGTGGTCTTTATTTCTTATTATTTATTTTTATTTTTCTCTTTATATTATTGATTTCTTCTTGCTTTTCTTTTTCATTGTTTCTGTTTGTTTTCCCAGTGTGTGAAACACAGAAGGAGTGGATGCAAAGAGACAATAACTGATGCAAGGGTTTATCAGGGACATGGAGGAAGGGTGGAGGTAGGGAGGGGATGGGATTTGGGAGCAAACAATGAATGCAGAAGGGGGAGGGACCATTAGAACTGATGGTGGTGTGACCCTGTTGGGGGAGCTCCCACCCGCACTTGTGGACTTTATACGCAGCTGGGGAAATAACGCCTGCCCTCCACTAAACCCCAAACAACTGGGGGATCTCCCCTTCAAACGGCTAGGAGAACTCCCACCTACACCCCCAAGGCCCTACAAGTGACTGGGGGAACTCCTGCCCGTTTGTGGTGCTCCACACTGCTGTGGGAACATCCTCCCAACCTCCACAGCGATCTCTCCGACTAGGGTAATTCCACCTGCCATCTACGGTGCTCTACACCAAGGAGGGCACACCCACATGCCCTCCAAGGCACTCCAGATGCAGAGGGAAGCCCTACATGCCACTCGAGGCTCTCCAAGCCCCGAGGGACACACCACTAGGGTGTCCTGGGAGATCAGCCAGTGAAACGCCATCCTTGTGGGCCCACAACCACCCAACCAGCGTCCCATGAGAGGACTGTCCAATGCACATTCCAAATAATGGAATACTGGTTGGCTAGGGTACGAGTGAAACCACAGGAAGATACAGTGGTAGCCTGAGTCCCCCAAGAGAGAGCCCAGTGTTCTTTGACTCTGGAAGATGGCTCCAGGCTCCTCTAAAACAACATGTAAACAGCAACCAGCCCCAACAGCCTCAACAAAAAAGCAGGAGAAACAGAAGACAATGCTGGAAGAAGTCCTGGGCCCAACGATGTGCATGTAAGAAGCAGATATTGAGCTGCCACGGAAAGAGAGCTTCCGAATGCTGCTTGGAGTCATGCAGGATGTGAGGGAAGCATTACAATTACAGAAAAGGAAGAAATGGTAGAGGAGATAAAGGCAACGCACCAAAGGGAAAAACAAGATCTAAGGGATGAAATAACAAAAGCCAGCAGAACTGATTGCGGTGATGTGTCTACAACTCTTTTCAAAAGCAATTTCACTCTGGAAGTGTATGGTATGTGAATAGTATTATCAAGAAAACCACTGAAAAACGAAACCAGAGTTGACCAGTGGTTACCATGGGTGAAGGAGGAAGAGTTTTTGCTAAAGGAACATTGAGTTTGTGTTAATGGTGGTAGAATAAAGGTCCCAGATGCTGCATTTCATGGTCATCACGTATCTTCACTGCTCTGGCTCGGTGCCATCAAGTCCATTCTGCCTCCCTATCCACACAGCAGAACCAAACACCGCCTGCTCCTGCGCCAGCCTCACAATCCGCATGCCTGAGCCCACTGTTACAGCCACTGCGTCAACCCATCTTCTTGACGGTCTTCCTCTTTCCCTCTTCAGTTTCCTTAAATAGGAAATAGAGTTCGTATTTTACGACACTGATATGTTTCCATTAAACAGTAGGGGGTAGAGCCCTGGGGGCTTAATGGTTTATGCATTGTGCTGCTAATTGGAAGGTCAGCAGTTGGAATCCACCAGCCAGCCCATGGCAGAAAAATGAGGCTGTCTGCTCCCATAAAGGTTGACAGTCTCAGAAACCCAAAGGGGGCGTTCTACTCTGTTTATGGGGTTGCTCAGAGTCAGGATCGAGTTGATGGAAGAGATTCATTGGACTCCTACTTCACATCATACACAAAGATCAAATCCAAGTGGAGGTGTAAATAAAAGTAATAAAGCTCTATAAGAAAAAAAATATGCTTCACAATGCTGGAGTAAGCAACATGATCTAAACTGGACTGACTTTAATAGTCCACAGGGTCACCATGAGTCGGCATCCACACCATGCCACAGCAGTGTGTTTAGTTCTAAATGAAGGTGCCAGGTGGTGGAGGAGTAACAGGTGGGCTGCAAACCACAGAGGTGGCTGTTCAAACCCACTGGCCGACCAAGGGCGGAAAGTGAATCTATCTGCTCCCATGAAGAGTTACAGCCTGGGAAACCCATAAGGGCAGTTCTACTCTGTTCTGTAGGGTCACTGTGAGTTGGAATCTACTCAATGACAGCCAATTTGAGGGTTTTGTTTGTTTGTTTTTTAGTATCTGCTTCTGTTAAGATTTACAGCAGCATGAGTCAGAACTGGGTCAATGGCAGTGGGTTTTTTATTTGTTTGTTTTAACTCTAAACGAGGAAATGAATAAGCTGGACCTCATTGAAACATGAGCCGACCTTCATCAAAGGACACCATTAAGAAAATGACAAGGCAAGCCTCGTCCACAGAGAACTGTCTTTAAGACGCACACACATATATCCCACAAAGACATGTTGAAGAATCCCTGCCAGCGGATAAAGAGGGTCCCACTAGCAGTAACAGGCACTTCTGAGATGGGACCTTCCCAAGATGCTCTCCAAAGGGAAAGGAAAATGGGAAAGGTATCAATTTCAGTAGTCCTTGGAGAAACGCAATCTAAAACTACCATGTGACACAGCTGGTGGTGGGGGGTAGTCCTTGGAGAAACGCAATCTAAAACTACCATGTGACACAGCTGGTGGTGGTGGGGGGGGGTGTCTACAATTCACATCATCCAGAGAATTGGGTCTTTGTACCTGGATCCTGAGAAATTCTGTCTCAACTCTGGGCATGCCCCCAACGGGCTGGAGTCCCAGACCACACGTGAGCATTTATGCTGAGGCGGAAGCTCTAGTTAGATGGTTAAGGTCAAGGGAAGAAGTGCCGCCTTGGCAACTGTTGTCAGAGATGATGTGGAGAGTTACCACTAGAATGAGCTGGTGTGTGTGGCACAGAGACACCCAATCTGCCACGACAACCACGCGAGAACAGCCTTTACTGTTCACCCATTACACTGGGTTTGATTGTCCTTTTTTATTTGGAGAATCTTGAGAGATGTGGGCCAAAGGTGAAGCTTTCTACTCCTGTAAAGAATGACCTTTTCAATAACCCACAGGGGGAGTTTGACCCCATCTTGTGCGGTGGCTGTGCGTCGGCCGGCATCAACTCGGTGGCCATGAGAGTTGGGGTTGGGGAGAGTAAGAAAGACAAACCTTCTTATTTCTGAACCCTGAAAGTCCTGGCTTCTCTGTACAGAGCCGTCTCCTTTGAGCCTATGTAGCTTCTCATACATTGTACACTACTTCATCACAAGAAGTCCTCACACCAGTGAGGTCAGCCATTGGTGATGCATGTCCTACTGTCATGGTACCCGCAGGTGACAGTGTGGCTAAACTTTCTGTCAGGACATAAAGAGAATTCTCTTTTCTTCAGCCTCCGGTTAATCTCCCCCACTTTCCTTTAATCCTTCTTCAACAGTCTCCTGGAGGTCACTGGGGGTGGAGTGGGGGTAGGTTGACATCTAGTTGTACCCAGCTCATGGTGAACTCACACAGAGTAGCATCCAATGTTGTCCAGTCCCATGCTGTCTTCACAATCCTCGGCCCATTGTTGGGAATTCCAGGGTCATCAGGCCTCTGTTAATAGTCTCCTCTTAGTTCTCCCATTCCCATGGAAACTATTGCCACGATTGTAGGTCTGTTACGGCATACCCTGCTTCCTGGGTCCTGGCTATGGGCGAGTCATTCTGGGATACATTTAGGTCACTAATTGACTCCCTAAATGGATCCCAAAATGTAGGAGTTTACAGCAAGCGTTGAGCCTGCTCTGGATTCTGCAGGGCAGGGATTTGTAAAGGCATAGCAAGCCAATGGCTGGTCTCTATCCAAGGTATCCAAGAGCTCCCCTGGAAGGCTCAAGGGACTGACTCACCTGAGGGCTCATTCGCTCAGATTATGGGCAGTTGATCCTGTCTGGCCCTTGGGCCTCAGTTCCTCTTTGTGTGGACGTCTCTACCTGGGCTGGCCTGGCTCTTGTCATAGCATTGTAGCCGATTCTCGAGGTGAGTGTCCTGAGAGAAAGAAAGTGAGAAGAGCAGATGTCATAGAACGGAAATGAACTCCACTCCATGTGAGGGCTGTTTGGGAAGAACATATGAGGTCAAGGGAGGAAAAAATACTCTGGCTATTTTACGGTGTTATATTTTCATAAAAGATTACTCCACAAGAGAATGAAACTGGATTGGTACCTACATTTATCTGACAGGATCACTACACTTCTCAGGAAACTGAACAGAAAAGAATAATTCAGATGCCTTACCTGATAGAAAGACAGGAAAAGAAACAGAAATAACAGGAAATGAAAAGCATTAAGTGAGCCCTAGAGCACACGGACTTCACTCTTCTCGGACCTCTCTCGCTTCCTCCGCAACCATGTCTGACAGACCCGAGATGGCCGAGATCGAGAAATTCGATAAGTCGAAATTGAAGAAGACAGAAACGCAAGAGAAAAATCCACTGTCTTCAAAAGAAACGATCGAACAGGAGAAGCAAGCAGGCAAATTGTACTGAGGCGCCGCCGCCAATATGCACGGTACATTCCGCAAGCATTGCCTTCTTATTGTCCTTCTTTTAGCTGTTTAACTTTGTAAGATGCAAAGAGGTCGGATCACGTTTAAATGACCCTGCTGCCCCTTTTCACATCAAAGAACTACTGACAACGAAGGCGGCGCGCCTGCCGCTCCTGTGGGCCCGGCTGGCTGGCAAGGGAGGAAGAGAGCTTGCATGTTGGTGAAGGAAGAGCTGGGTGGGGCGACAGTGACTAAATATCTAGAATAAAAGCAGCGCTGGCTCAAGGTGTTCTGCAGGCGTAAAATGCAGTTTAATCGGAGTGCCATTTTTTTTGTTCAAATGATTTTAATCATTGGAATGCACGATTTTTAATATGCAAATAAAAAGTTTTAAAACCTAAAAAAAAGAAAGAAAAGTATTAAGTGAAATGTTTTTGTTTTTTTTTTTTTAAGAAAAGGAGAAAAAGTAACACTGAAATGGATTCGGAGCCTCTAGTGACAAGTGAGTTCATTTCAAACAGCAAAAAGGTGAGATGATATAAGTAAATCCTAATATAATCAGTATAGTCCATGTTAAGGCAGAAGATGCTCATTCCTCATGTTGGAATATCAGGAATATAAAGCTCCCGAAAGCTCTGCACACAAGATAGTTGGGGAATCAAAAGCCACTTAGACAGTTTGGAAATAAAATGATGGACGATGATAAGTCAGAGCAAGGGGAACCAAATAAAGTTAGAAAAGCATGCAGGTAAAATAAATTTGAAGATGAAAAGGTATCCTATAGGATGCAAGGGGGGGGGGGAATGAGTAACCAAACAAGAGAATATACTTAACAAAGAAACATGTACTCTTAACACAGACTCCCAAACACATATCAAGCAACCACCCGGAGCTGCGGCTGAGCCATTGACCTTTTGAAAATGAAACAGGAAAGAGAACAGAGAAAGACTGAGACGTGGGAAAGGGCTCTGATGATCTCCCTGGTGCTGCTGGATACAGCCATGCCTGAAGCCCCTTCCACCTTCTGGAGTTCCCATTCTTCAAGTCCTGTTTTGGCTTTGTTTTTGTGTCTACACACACACACACACACACACACACACACACACACACACACACACACACAGAGGCAGTTTGCCACTTGCCACCCAAAGAAAGCTAAAGAATGCAGCCACGTGGAAGCAGAGTGAATGGTCCTGGGTGTTAGCAATTGGAATCTCAAGGGAACAAAGAACTTCCCACCTTTGTTCTCCCGTGTTCTCTCGGAAGAAGATCAGGCATCCTACTGCCCACTGCCTGGGGTCAGTGGGAGACCCATAGGGCTAGGCCTATCCAGGGAAGGATTAGCTGAAGTAGTCCCTGTCTGTCTCTCCTACCAGACCAAGATCCCTGAAGGCAGCATTTTGCCTGACTCATCCTAGCCTGAGACGTGCACCTGGTTCACAGCAGGTGTCGATCTATTAATAAAGAAACACAGGTCATTCTAGTCCCACACAGCATTACAGTCTCGGAAACCCACAGGGCAGTTCTACCCTGTCCTATGGGGTCGCTATGAGTCGGCATCCACTCTCGATGACAGTGAGTTAGTTAGTTGGTTGGGGAGCTGTAGTAAGGAATCCTGGTGGCAAAGAGGTTAAGCATTGAGCCACTAAGGTCAGCTGTTCAAAACCACCTGCCGCTCCATGGGAGAAAGATGAGGCTTTGTACTCTGATAAAGAGTCAGAAGCCCACAGGCACAGTTCTACCCTGTCCTATAGGCAGTGAGTTGGTTGGGGGTTTTCTGGTGGCGGGTAAGCCTGGGGTTGCTAACAGAAAGATTCAAAGCCATCAGCCACTCCTCGGGAGAATGATGTGGCGATCGGCCTCCGTAAAGATGGCAGCTTGGGAAGTCCTGCTGTATCCTGTGGGGTCACTGAGTCAGATGGACTTGATGGCAGTGACTTTGGTTTGGTGGCTTCTGTGCCAGCCTCCACAGAGCAGTTACAAACCTGGGCACAAGTCAAGCCCCATGTTGATATTAAATACTTAAAGCTTCAGGGAGCCATGTGCAGGACGAGGCTGGTGGACAGCATCGCCGTGTTGACTCAGAAAAGGCTCCCATTGGCTCATGGTGGAGGGAGGGGGCCAGCAGATGGAGGAGACAGTTGACCACCCTCTAACCATTAACCAGCAAAGAAGCTGGGAACTGGATTTATTGGCAGCTGCATCCGCTGACTGACGCTGCCCCTGAGGGAATCCAGGACACCAGGACCTGGGACAGAGACCGAAGCAGCAGGAACAGCCAGCCGTGAGTAACCACACCCGGGCCCGCCATCCTTTCTGTTCCGGGCAAGACCCATATTAAGTCGACAAGAGCAGCCTGCTCTGTTTCAAAGGCAGGCAGGTAGGTAGATGGATGGACAGAAACATGGATAGAAGAACAATGTGCAAATGTACGTCTATGTATAGATATGAGGGAGGGAGCCGAGGTCTCAGGAATCAAGGGGGGATTTCCCCTCGGAGGCTCATCCCCAGAGACCTAGATTTTCTCCCGGGAGCCTGCCCCGCTGGGGGCTGTCCCCAAAAGCTGTCACAAAGAGCAATTCCCATTCATTGCGAGAGCTGAGACTCCCAAGCCCAGCCAGACAGCCACTGTGTGTCGGAGCCGAAGTCTGAGCCATCCCAGGCCTGGTGCCTGCAGTGTCCCTGCTGGTGCTCAAGGACCCTCAGCAGAGCTGCACGCCCCCGCTGCCCAGCTGCCCCTGCCCAAGGGGATCTGGAGGTCTTACATCCCGTGGCCATAAAGAGCCCATGCCAACCACCTAGGACCTGACACGGTCCGTGGGGGTGTTTGTGAACACGCAGGGTAGGGGAGTTTAACTTCTGGAAGAAGGAGAAGAGAGAGTAGGCCTGAACTCACCCGGTGGCCGGCACTGATGCTCCGCACGCCTGGCTTGCTGGGTCCTTGGCAAGGAGCTGTTTCGGTCAGCATGAAGCGAGACAGGCAGGTGTCAGATGCCAGAGTTCACGTCTACCCAGTTCTGAATGGCTCACTCCTCACCTCGGATTCCTCCTCCATAGAATGGGCGCAGTGACCCATTCAAGGAGGTCACAGGAGTCAAGCATTTATAACAGCTGGCATCCCAGTAAACTCTGAAGGTGGCAGAGCTTTAAGCCAATGACCCACAGGGCCCCACGAGACTCAGGAGAACTGCCCCCAGAGGGCTTCCAAGGAAGCCAACGGGCCACCACATCCTTCTCCCTCAGAGCCGCTGGTGGATGGCAGTCACCCACCCTTCCATTGACAGCCAGCTCTTAACCACTGCAGCACTGGGCTCCCCAGGGAGCTGGCACAGATGGGAAGGAGGCACAGAATCTCTCCAGAGACCATGGGGAGGTGGGGAGGAGAAAGGGAGAAAGGAGAAGGAGCCACCTTTGTGACAGGCCCACCTGGCTCCAGTCTGCTGCTGCATGCCCTGGCACACACTGGGGTGGTGGTGGTGTGGCGGCAGCGGCCTCAGTCAGAGAGTCCGGGCAAGGCCACAGAGGCAGCTTCTCCTGGACAAGACTTGAGACCCAAAGGACAAGAGGGAGTGAGGCGGGCAAGGCGGGAGGGTACACTTCCACCAGGGCTGGCCCAGTCTGGGAGCCACACTGGGTTGGCGGAGCCAGCCTGCCTGTGTCCCCACCTCCTGACCTAGCGCCTGGCCCTACTTCAGCTTAGCAAACACTGGGATGAAAGACTGACATCCGGGGCAGGAGCGTGTGAGTGCCGGGCGAGGCTGGGGCCAGAGTGGAGGCTGGGGGCAGGCTCTCACCAGGCACTGGGTCGGAAGACACCTTGGACCATGGTGCGGGGACTTCCTCCGGGCTGTGGACAATGAGGAGTCACTGGAAGTTTTTCAGCAGGAGAAAGGCTACTGCATGGCCTGGCCCCACTGACACCGCAGGCAGCTGCTCTAGGCTTTTGGGGAGAGGTGCAGGTGGGACACAAGGCAGAAGGAGCAGGAGGTAGGGAGGTGGGGGTGGGGGTTCTGCTCAGTGCTGGGAGCATGCCTTACCCCCACCATGGTCTTTGCACCAGGACAGGAGAGGACAGAGCGCCTCCCCGCCCCCACCAAAAAGAACAATGGACATACCACATACTTACGCATAACGTGCTTTAAAGCGGTCTTGTACAGATGTATCCAATCCAATGTGTCAATTGATTTCTTGACTGCTGCTTCCATGAGCATTCATTATGGATTCAAGCAAGACAAAATCCTTCACAACTTCAAGCTGTTTCCATTTATCGTCAAACTGCCTACTGGTTCAGGTGTGAGGATTTGGGTCCCCTTTACATTGAGTTGTAATCCTTACTGAAGGCTACAATCCTCGATCTTCATCAGCAAGGGCTTGAAGTCCTCCTCACCTTCAGCGAGCAAGGTTGTGTCCTTTTGCGCAGCGCAGTTAAAGCCTTCTGCCCAGCCTGATGCCGAATCCCTCCTCGTATCCTCCAGCTTCTTCGATGATTTGCTCAGCATACAGATTGACTCAGTTTGGTGAGAGAATACAACCCTAATGTACATCTTCCCTACCTTTACTGTTGCTTGTCTAATGCCTGCGCCCAATCTTAGGAAAGGTGCTGTGCTCACCTTCTGGTTCAGCACAGCCGCGTGCTGTGTGGCAAGGAGGGAGCCGTTCCCCAAGGGGCATAGGAGGTGCTGGTGATTGGCCTCCAGAGCGTATGTAGGCAAACTGAATTTCACTGCCATGGAGTTGGCTCGCCTCATCGTGACCCTGGAGGACAGGTTTGAACTGCTTTTGGGGTGTCCCAGACTGCAATGCTTTACCAGAGTAGAAAGCCTTGTCTTTCTTCCACCCAGCAGCTGGTGGCGTTCGAACTGCTGACCTTGAGGTTAGCAGTCTAATGAGTAACCACTACACCCCCCACCAGGGCAGCGGCAGTAATTAGCATAATAGTAGCAGTATCTCTCTTCTGTGCGCAGAGGCTAGGTAAGCCAAACCCAACTCACAGATCCACAGAGACCCTATAGGGCGGATGGAATGGCCCCATGTTTCCAAGGCTGTGGTTCTTTACCAGTAGGGTGCCCTGTCTTGCTCCCTGCTGAGCAGCTGGTGTTTTCTAAGTGCTGACCCTGCCATGAGCTGCCCAGGGCATAGCCACTCTGGCCACCAAGGCAATGAGCCTCGTCACTCTCTTTTCTCGGGTAGAAACTGGGGTGGGGAGAGTAACCAGCCCGTCCCCTGTCACTGCAATCTGAATCCAGTTCTGTCTACTCGAAGTTCAGGGGAAGGCAGGGCTGTGGAGAAGCCCTGGTCCCTGCAGAGACTGCTCTGGAGCTGGGGTCCCTGGCACAGGGCCACTGTCCCCAGAGCAGGGTGAGACATCGGAGCAGGGGTTACCAGGCGCTTTCCAGTCTCTCTGGAGCATCCCCCTTTGGGTCACAGCAGGGAAGGGGACCTGGGGTGACTGGGGCAGACCAGTGGTCCCCAAGTCCGGGAACCCTATTAAGGAGGTACACATGGTTGCACAGGATCTGGGACTCGGCGACACCCGTCCCGCCAGCCATGTGAGCGTCCACTTCCTGACTCTGCCCTGGGTGCACATTAGACCTCAGCCTCCGCTTCCATCTCCCAGGCGGTGTCCGTGCTGTTGGGGGATGGGCGCGAATTCTGCTGGAGAGCATGCGCACTGCGCCTGCATTCGTGCAAACCAAACCCATCGCCGCCGGGCCCACCCCAACTCATGGCAACCCCAGCTCTGGCGGAGTAGCGGGACTGCTTTTTGAGCTGTTTAAAAACAACAACAACAAAACTGCCCTCATCCCCGAACCAGGTCCCGGGCTCTCCTCCTCCATCGAGGCTGGGTGGGTTCGAACAGCCAACCTTGACATGCCCAGCTGAGCGTGTTTGCACACCCCCCCCCCCCGACCCCAGGTGGGAATTCACACCATTAGATGAGGAAGCTGAGGCTCAGAGCCCTGGCCTGGCTTGTCTCCTGTCCCCTGGGTATTGGGACAGCAGGAATGGCACCCCAGCTGATGCTGTGCCCCCCTCTGCCTGGCCCCACCCCACCAGGTCTGCCTCTCACTGACTGGGTGGTCGTCCCCTCTAACCAGCACTCCTGATTTGGCAGGACCTGGCCTTCTGGAGCAATGCTGCCTGTCTCCTACGCCTCTCTCCTCTGGCTGTCCACCTGCCTTTGGGGCATCTGGGCATTGGACCCTGACCCTGACATGAGCCTGAGGAACCACCACCGTCACCTGGCCCCGGCCAATGTTGACTTTGGCTTCAGCTTGTATAAGCATCTGGTGGCCTTGACCCCGGACAGGAACATCTTCATCTCCCCCGTCAGCATCTCCATATCCCTGGCCATGCTGACCCTGGGTGCCAGGGGCTCCACGCGGACCCAGCTTCTTCAGGGCCTGGGCTTCAACCTCACAGAGATAGCCGAGGAGGCTGCGGTCCACCGGAACTTCCAGCACCTCCGAGGCCTGCTGCTGGAGGCAGACACCAGCTTGGAGATGACCATGGGCAACACTTTGTTCCTGGACCACCGTCTGGACGTGCTGACGTCCTTCTCCGCAGACATCAGGCATTACTATGCACCGGAGGCGTTGGCCATCCATTTCCAGGACTGGGTTCGAGCCAGTAGCCACTCTAGCGAGTACATCAAGAACAAGATGCAAGAGAAGATTCCGGACCAGTTCCCGGAGCTGGAAACCCCAGGCACCTTCACCCTGGTTAATAACATCTCCTTGAAAGGTACCACTACCCATCCCCCGCCCCCTCCCCCACACACACTGGGGCTAGGAGCCCCTACTGGCAGGTTCCCAGCTCTGAGGACCATCTCATTTGCTGTGAGTCAGAGAGCCCGTGCGATGGCATAGCCCTCTCCCCTCGTCTGCCAGGCACCCCTCTCTCAGGTCCATCAGTAACCCTCTGTCACCAAGGGTCCGAGGCTGGCTCCGAACACAGGCTAAACATCCTGAGACATAGGCAATGGGCGAGAAAAGGGCCTGGAGTTGGTCCCTGGTCTTTAGACAGCTGGGAAGTGGGGCCCCACAAGGACTCACCCCAGACACCTGGGACCCAGGCTTCCTCAGTCAGCACCAGGACTGGGGGGAACCTTTGCCTGCAGCCGGTGTCCCCAAGTTTAAGAGGGCTAAGGCGTGGGGGGTTCAATGCTAGAGTATTTTCCTACCGCACTCCTGTACACCTCATGTACTGTTGGCCACCAGCTGTCCCTTCATGGAGACTTGTGGGTTGCTGTCATGCTGATGGGATTCAGTGGAGCTGACCAAGACAGACTAGGAAGAAGGGCCTGGTGATTCCTTCCCACGGGACCTTTGTGGACTGAGTCACCGTGAGTTGGGGGCTGGCAACAAGAAGGGTTTGTGGGGACTAATCTCAGCCAGGCTCAGCAGGTAGGGAGCCCTGGTGGTATGGTGGTCACGCCTTGGGCTGCTACCACAAGGTGGGCAGTTTGAAGCCACCAGTGGCTCCGAGGGAGAAAGATGGGCCTTTCTACCCCTGTGAACATTTACAGCCTCGGAAACTCACGCGGGCAATTCTACCCTGTCGCTATGAGTTGGCATGAACTCGATGGCAGTGAGTTTGTTTTTGTTTTTTTGGGGGGGTTAGTTTGGGGCTCAGGCAGGTGAGCATTGCCACCATGCAACCCGAGGAAGCCTGGTCTTCTCCCCAGAGGCGAACTAGGAGCAGGGATAAGCCTCCACACAGGATGACCCAGTGGGTTGCCTGGCAACATGGAGAATCATGGGGCCTGGGGCTGGTTAGAGGAGGTGACCTTGAAGGGGGTTCTTCTCATCCTGACTCGGCCTCACAGGAAATGTGACTTGTACCCAAGGGTCAAAGCTCTATAGTCAGAACCCTCGGCGGGGGGGCGGGGGGGCGGCGAGGGAGCAATTGTTGCCAAGTCCATAGACCGGCCTGCTAGGCTGCCTGTCTGGGTCCCCGAAACCCCATTGCCAAGGGGTGGGATGGAATGGATGGCCCAGCACCACGGACACTGAAACCCATTGCCAGGGAGCCAGGGCCAGCTCACAGCGCTCCCCCAGGTCACAGAGCCGCCCTGCTGCGCGGGGTGCCAGGCCTTTCTTCCTAAGTGTCTGTGGGTGAGTCTGAACTACCCATGTCTCCATAGGAGGCCAGCACCGAGTCGTTGGCGTCACCAGGGCTGCCCAAACCACCTCCCGCATCTTCAAACACAGGACCCTGCCCAGTCAGGGGGAGGATGGGCCCCCAGACCCTATTCAAGAACCAGAAGGCACTTGAGTCTTCCAAAGCCGGCTACCCTCCGTCCTCTGGCAGGGATGGAAGACAGGGCCACTTGACACCTTTGGGACTCTTGGCTCTTTCCCAGGAAGCATGGCTCTTGAGGGGCTACCTGGGAGAGCTAAAGCCTGGCTTGTCTGAGCCGAGAATCTGCCCTGGGTGCCGGCCCTGATATGTAACCCTGTCTCCATCCCCAGGCACATGGGCGATCCCCTTCGATCCAGAGAGCACCTCGGAGGAGGACTTCCACGTGACCGAGGCGAGCTCGGTGAAGGTGCCTATGATGTCCCAGCTGGGAGCAGTCAAGCAGTTGAATGACTCGGTGCTGCCCTGCCGGCTGGTCCAGCTGGATTACACCAACAACGGAACAGCCTTCTTCATTCTTCCCCACTGGGGCCAGATGGACACGGTCATCGCCGCCCTCAGCAGGGACACCATTCAGAGGTGGTCCAAGTCCCTGAGCGTGGGGTAAGCTGCGGGCCAGCCAGGCAGTGCCTGCAGCAAGTGCACACCCATTGTTCCAGCAAGATCCCTACCTGCTCACCTGTGCTGGGGACAGAGAGGCATTCGTGGGGTCCTCACACTGCTCATACCTGCCTCTGAGGATGCGTGTGTGCACGGGGCAACTTGTGTTCAGGGATGGAGGTATAAGGGGTCCACTTGCCCACATCTGCCATTTATCTCACCACCACCTTATCCCCATCCTCCCCGAAGGGGGCTTGTAACTTAGCTACTAAACCCAAAACCAAACCCACTGCCCCTGAATTGATGCTGACTCACAGCAGACCTAGAGGGCCCCTGCGGGTTTCTGAGACTCTAACTCTTTAAGGGAGTAGAAAGCCTCATCTTTCCCTGGGGAAGCAGCTGTTGGTTTTGAACTGCTGAGCCTGTATTTAGCAGCCCGACACATAACCATGACGCCACCAGGTGGTGATAATGCACCTGGAGGCCAAACATAACCCTTTATTGAAAAAGGAGCCTGGGTGGTATAGTGAGTCACTCTCCTTGAGATGCTAACCATAAGGTCAACAGTTCGAAGCCACCAGCCACTGCATAGGAGACAGATGAGGCTGTCTGCTCCCATAAAGATCGACAGCCTCTGAAACCCACAGGGGCAGTTCTTCTGGGTCCTCCAGGGTGACTGTGAGTCAGATGGGGCCAAAGGCAGTTTGGTTTGAGTTCAAGCGGGTGATGAGGACTCTCTCTCTTTTTCTTTAAAATCACTTTATTGGGAGCTTATACAACTCTTCTTACAATCCATACATCCAGCCATTGTGTCAGGCACATTTGTACATTGTTGCCATTCTCAGACTAGTACTCTCTACACAGAAGAATCTCTTCAGTAAAATGCTACACTTCAGACAGCATTCATCCCTAACACCTGCCATTTGTCCTGAATGTTTAAAGAAATAAATATCTGGGGTAGAACGTACATCTAAAAACCGAACACCCAAATTTGTAGTTGAGTCTGTTCTGACTCACGAGGCTGTAGGACCAAGAGAACTGCCCTGCGGGGTCGACTGCCACATCCGGGGGCTGTACCTTGGGCTGCGTTCCCTGACTGGGGCTGAGCTCTAGCTGCATCCCAAAGCCTTCTCCCTGACCTGGCTGCGTGCTTCCTCACCAACTCCTCTGTCCCCAGCAGTCCCCTTGCCATCGACACACCCTGACATTCCTCAGGTCCCGGGAAGCCTGTCCACCCAGGGCACTCAGAGCCTCCTTCTCTGGGTGTGGCAGCGGCCCTTGGTTCAGTGCAGAGCTGGGGCTTGGTGGCAGCTTGTTCCAATGCCGTCGCATTCTGTACCCCGAGGCCCCTGCTCCCTCCACTTACTCTGCTCTGCCCCAGTTTCCAGTAGGAGGGACTCAGGGGGACTCGGGGACTTTCTCTGAGGACCGTTGACCTAAATGCCCAGCAGTCCTCACCCAGCTGGAGCATCTGAAGAGTGATTTGACCTGCGTGTATCATAGGTGACATCTGCTTAAAGGAAGAGCCAGAAGAGAAGAATTTGCGATTTGATACTTTAGTGTTGGACTGACTGCTAATTGCAAGGTCGGCAGTTCAGAACCACTGGGGGCTCTTTGGGAGAAAGATGAGGCTTTCCATAAAGAGTCACAGCCTCAGAAACCCACGGGGTCAGTTCTCCTCTGCCCTACTAGGTGACTATGAGTTGGAATTGACTCGCAATACAGTGAGTTTAGTGCTTTGTCCAGTGCTTTCCCTGCCCCAGAAGGGCAGAGGTCTGGAGGGGCCACATGGAAGATGGGGGAGCCCCTCTCTGGGCACCAGCCCCAGTGTGTAAGACCAGCTAACCCACTCTCTTGCCTCCAAGCAGCCAGGCGCACGTGTCCATCCCAAAGATCCCCATCTCCGGAACCTATGACCTCAGGAGCACCCTGGAGGGCATGGGCATCTCGGACCTGTTCACTGAGCGGGCAGATTTCTCAGGCATCACTGGAGAGGCCCCACTGAAGATGTGGAAGGTCAGTGTCTGGAACCCCTTTCCCATCTCCCCAAACCCACAATCTGAAGAAGAACGGCGAGCAATGCTGTACCCAGGGACCCCCAACCCGGCCACGGCTAGCTCTCCACTGGACCACAGGGTTAATGGGTTTGGCAAAAACCTGTGGCCTTCCCAAAGTCACATGGGAAGCAAGTGACAGGGGAAAGCCCTGTCTTGAGCCCCCTATCCCTCCAGACTAGGCAGAGGGGTCTCTGGGGGAGGATGAAGTGGTCACAGCAGGGCTATGAAGGCCCAGTCCCAGGAAGCCTCAGGCCACCTTTCTGCCCAGCGACAGTCATTGTCTTCCCTTGGGCTTGCTGCTGTTAGAAATTCACTCATTTGGAGAACAAATGAACACCCATGTGTGACTGTCTGATGCCTCTGCCAACCAGACTGCCCTGCCCTCTCGACCTCCAGTCCTGGCGAAGCAAAGAAGGGGGTAGGGGATGATGGTCACGGCTGCAGATCTCTGCCCTCAGCGACTCCTGTGGTGCTGGACAAGGAGCCCTGGAGGCATAGTGGATTACACATTGGGCTGCTAACTGCAAGATCAGCAGTTCAAACCCACCAGCTGCTCTGTGGGAGAAAGATCAGGCTGTCTGCTCCCTTAAAGAGTTACAGTCTCGGGAGCACACAGGGGCAGTTCTGCTCTGTCGCACAGGGTCGCTATCAGTCAGAATGAATTTGAAGGTAGTGGCCTTGACTTTTTTGAGTGGTGCCCTGTGGGAGTGAATTGAGTCAATGCCACTGCGGCCTTATGCTGTTGTGACCTATTGAGCTGATTCCTGCTCATAGTCTCCCCATGCGACAGTGCAGACCTGTCCCAGAAAGTTTCTAGTGTAGAGCAAGGGACCCAGGCACTAGCCCAGGAGGACTGCCTACACATCCCCGGCTTCCAGCGCTGCTCACAGACCTAAGGGTGATACTGGCTGGCTTGAGCACCTGATCTCCTGGCACAGGTCAACCCCTCTCTCTGGTTACCCCCCCCCACAGGTGGTCCACAAGACTGTGCTATACATGGATGAGGCGGGGCTGACGACCACCCGCGCTGCAGCTCCTGCGGAACGCCCAACACCCGTGCCCCTTAGTAACCAGCCTCCCACCATCATCAAATTCAACCAGCCCTTCCTCATTGGCGTCTTCGACAGTTTCACCTGGAGCACTCTCTTCCTGGGCAAAGTGACAAGCCCCACCTGAGACCACGCCCCTGAGCACAGGCACCTTCTGACTGGGAGCCCCAGGGCAACCGCTCCCCGCCCCCCTCAGCGCATTCTGGGAAGTGGGAGCGCACCCCCATACACACGTGGTCCTCCGTCATCTAGCCGGGGTTCTTTGTACTGTGAGCATCTTTAATAAACCACTATCCTCGCAACCGTCTGAAGTGTGTGCGCAGGCGCTGTGCGGGTAGGGCTGGCAGGGGAGCGGGGAGAGAATCTGGAAGAGGCATTTGGCCAGCAGGGACCCTGGTAGTGCCATGCTTAAGCGCGTGGCTATTAACTGAAAGGTCAGTGATTCAAACCCACCAGCTGCCCCACAGGGACAAAACGGGGCCGTCCACTCTGGAGAGAGGACCGCTTAGAATTCCTCCAGGGGGGGCAGGTCTGCGCTATCCTAGGGGCTCGCTGGGACTGCCCAGACAGAGGCAGGTGCCCTACTAGTGTGGGTGTACCAGGGTCCAAGGCCCCCATGACGAGAGGCACTGGGTGGGGTTCCCCTGTGCGTGAACCTCTGGTGGCAGCCTCCCTGCGGGGACAACCGGCAGCCCCTGGGACGGCGGCTTTGGAAGCACCGGGAAATGGCATCTTGGACAGTTCTCCGACGAGCATGCGCAGCTGTGGTGGGTGGGTCACAGGCTGCGGGCGCCTCACGTGACACATCCCTGGGGGAGAAAGTGCCGCCTCCCCCCGCCCCCAGGCAGGGCCACCTCGGTAGTGCAAAGGGCACCATCTAGGTGGGCGCCCAGGTTAAGGCAGGAGATTAGGAGATGGAGCCCAGCTTTGGAGCCAGCGGCTCAGGTGTCAGCTCTGGGCCTACAGGCTGGGTCGTCGAGCAGGTTAGCAGACCTCTCTGAGCCTCCGTGTTCCCGTGAAAAGCCTCTTCCTTCTCTCCCCTTCAAATCCCACCAGGGTGGAGCTCTTGGCAGCTTGCGGAAAGGTGAGTGGTGTGGATCTACAGTTGGGACTTTCGCCTGGAAAGATGACCCCTAGGATATGCCGAGGGGCAGTTCTGCTGCCACGTGCCATCATCATCACGTGCCGTCAAGTCAGGTCAGACTCCGAAGGACCGCGGCACTGCCTGGTCTTGCACCATCCTCATCCTTGTTACGCTTCAGCCCCTGGTGACAGCCACGGTGCCAAGCCGTCTCCCTCCCCAGTGCTCTCCTCTCACTGACCCGCTCTCTATCAAGCTTGACGTGATTGGCCCCTCCGGAGAACTTGTCCAAAGCACAGGAGATGAAAGCTCACTGCCCTGGCTTCCCAGGGCTCCTCCAGCTGTCATTTGGCCCCTCCAAGAGTCAGCTTGTTGGTTCTCCTGGCAGGACAGTCCAAGGTGCCTCCAATGTCTCCGTCAGCACCGTCTTCCATTGTTGCTGTCCGGCTTGTGCAGACATATAGGTGTCCCTCCAGCTGGGGAAGGCTGAGCAGGGCAAGCCTGGGGCCAAAGTGGGGATGCCAAGGACCAATGGGAGAGGGGACAGAGGAGCACACTCAAGGACGACTGGGAAGCCTTTGCTATTCGCCCCACCATGCAGGGGAACCCCGTGGCCCTCCCATCTCTCTCACAGTTCCCTTTGATCACAGATCATGTCAGGCACTGCCCCCTAGTTGGGTCCAGGTTCCAGGATGCATTTGCACGAGAAGTCCCTGGATCTCACCTGGGAGGGAGCTCTCACAAGCAGGGTGCCTCCTGCCTGTATTCAGGAGTAGGGTTATTGCCTTGCTTGCAGAAATTCGCAGCCAGTCCCCATCAGATGGTGGGGGCTCGTATGGTGCTCTGATGTGGAACTCCTGCCAGCAGAGCTTCCGGACTAAAATGGAACTAGGAAGAATGGCCTGGTGATCACTTGTGAAATCACAGCAGTTCAACTGTGCTACACATGGGGGTGCCACGAGTTGGGGGTCAGTGAGGAGGCTGGGGCCATGGCTGCTGATGGCCAAGGGGCACATAACAAAATATTGTAAGAAAGAGAGCTGGCCAGGCCGGCGAGTACTTGTCTTCTGAGGACGCCAGCCCCGTGGTTTAATGAACATCATCCAGCAGTAAGTCCACCTTGAAACTGGCGCGTCCTGGAAGCTGTGTGGACAACACGGTTGACTCACCTTGACTTCCTAGGGCCTGGCACTGCCCCTTCCTCACACCTCCCAGAAGGGGGGAGGGGGGCTGGACCTGTGAGGGCAGGGCCTGAGGGTGCCCGGCAGCTGCTCTGAGGCCGGTCTGACTTCAGATGCAGGGTGAGGGAGGAGCGGGGACTCAAGGACACCTCGCTTTGGGTCCATGTGGTTTTCCCAGAAACGCCATCCTCTCCGAGCAGGGCGTTAATCAGTAACTCCTGCATGGGGAGGGGGCCATACTTTGGAACAGCAAATATTTGCAGAAAGGTTTCAACTGCAAACCCTTACCTTTGTCAAACAGCCCATCCCAGGCGCCCGAGGACCCGTCAGAGGTAAGAGGCAGAGAACTAGAGGCAGGGGTGCGAGAGGGGTGGGGGGCAGAAGCCTCAGCACATGGGCAGCGCAGATGCCCTGTCCCAGGGTGCACCCAGAGCCCGAGACAACCAGGAAACCTCTGAGAACAGAGGCAGAGGGCAGATGGGGGCTGGGGGGGGCGCCCTTCTACAGCAGAGACCCCATCACCCTCCACGCCACAGGGCACACGTAGCCCCTGCCCCACCGCCAACCCACTCCCTCAAGCCAGCCACCTCTTTCCAGGCTTCTTGAGGGTAGGGGATAAAGGGACGTGGCGGAGCCTCTTCCGGTTACATACCACCTTAACACCGGGGTGCAAGAAAGGCACAGGCTTGGTGGCACCTTGGTCCCTGCAGGAGTGTCCCCTCCATCGGAATCTGTGCAGCCCAGCAATGAACTGTCCCCTTAGGGAGGCCACAGGCAGAGTATGGCACCAACAGAGTGCAGACCCAGCGGGGAAGGCCTGGCTGCCACTTCTCAGCCAGAAGAGGGGCCTCAGGAGGGAACGGGGCTAAGACCCACCTTCGGAAGGAGCGCCATCCATGCATTTGATGTGCTGGGACCATTTCCTGACCACCGACCGTGACAGAGGGAATGTCAACCCACTACTGTCATTGAGTCATCTCCAACTCAATTCTAGGGTCCCGGCTGTAGGCTGGGAATATCTGCAGCAGGAGACAGCCTCATCTTTGTCCCACGGAGCAGATGGTGGGTTTGAACCGCCCACCTTGGGGTTAGTCACCCACCTTCATCGAACTCATTGTGCCACCAGGGCTCCTTGTAACAGGAAACCACCCTGAATCGAGTAGCCTTTTGCTGCAGGTGGGCGTCCCCAGGTGGTGCAGAGAATGAATGCTGTTGGTCGTTAACAGAGAGGTTGGAGGTTCAAGCCTACCTCGAGGCCCCTCAGAAGCAAGGCCTGTGCTCCGCTCTGAAACAACCACCGAAACCCGCGAGGCCAGAGTTCTACTCCGAGGCTCAGTGTCACCAGGAGTCTAAGTAGGCTGCCTAGCAACTGGGGTGGGCTCAGGAGCCCTGGTGGCGTAGTGGGGTACCAGTTGGGCTGCTAGCCTATAGGCCAGCAGTTCGAAACCACCAGCTGCTCCACAGGAGAAAGAGGAGGCTTTCTGGGGACATGAAGATTTACAGTCTTGGAAACCCACTCTGTCCTACGGGCTTGCTATGGCTTGATGGCTGTGAGTTTGTTTTGGAGTTTGGTGTTGGTTCCATATGGTGATACAAGGAAGGCATAAAACAGGGTCACATCTGGCAGTGGCAGCAGTTTCCCAGCATACTGGCGTGACTTACTGAACACGGGGATGCCGCACAGAACTGGAAAACCAAATGCCAACCCACCCCTCCGTGTCGATGGCAACACCCAGTGAGCCTCTAGGCCAGAGTAGAACTCTGCTCCCCGTGATTCTGGGGTTGTCACTCTTTACAGGAGCACACAGCCTTGGCTCTTTCCCTAGGAGCAGCGGGTAGCCTCGAGCCACTGACTCCACACCTAGCAGCCCAGTGTTTCGCCCCCTGTGCCTTGTAGAATTAGAACGGAGCCCCTAAATGCTGATGTGGGGAGATAGGCAGAATAGTTCTTGATGAAGGTCATGGTCCCGGCTGTTGGGGTATCAAGTCCTAAGGCTGGGTGTCCTTCTGACCAGGCGCAGGTGAGGACACACTCCCCGTAGCACAGAGGAAGAGGCCTGGAACTTCCCCTGCCCGTTTTCTGCCACAGGCAACCTTGGTTCAGGTGGGGGTCTGCCGATAAGGAAGGTGGTGAGGGCTGAGGCTACACTGGGCTGGGGGTCTTGTCCCACTGAGGCGCCCCGGTGCCTTGGGCCCAGAAGAGAGCTGGTGAGTGTGAGGGTCTGCCTCAGGGGGCCCTGGTCATGTCAGTCATACACAGCCAGACATGGAGTGTGGAGACAGCTGAGCCCACACTGCTCATGAGGCCAGGAAATGCGTGCTCGGGCCAGAGTAGAAGTGTGCTGTGCAGGGTTCTCCACGGCTCATCTGTTGGAATCTGATCACCAAGCCTTTCTTCCGAGGTATCTCTGGATGGATCTGAACTGCCAACTTTTCCATTAGTCGCTGGACGTGTGAACCATTTGCAATTTCCAAGGACACCACAGCCAAGGGAGAAAGACCTGACAGTAAGCAGCTCTGCCCAGGCTGTGGGGGAGGGTTTGGGGAGGCGCAGAGAGGGAAAGTTTGATCCCAAATCAGGGGACTCCAGCAAGTTCCCTTCTCCTTGCCTTCCCTACCAAGCAAAACCCACACCTCACTGCCAGTGAGTGGATCCTGACTCACAGCGGCCCTGTCGGGCAGAGTCGAACCCTCTCCTCTCAAAACCAGATGCAACTCCCTGCCATCGAGTCAGAGCTGACTCACAGGAACCCCCTGTGGGTTTCCAAGACTGTAACTATTTATGGGAATTGAAAGCCCCGTCCGTCATTCTCTCTTGGAGCTGCTGGTGGTTTTGAACTGCCAACTATGCAGATCGCAGCCAAACGCATAACCACTATGCCACCAAGGCTCCCTAGAACCACCCTGTCATAGGGTCTCAACCCTCACTGCCATCAAGTCAACTCTGACGCATAGGACAGTATAAAACTGTCCCTGCGAGTTTCTGAGCATGTGAATCTTTACGGGTGATGAAAAATGCCTCATCTTTCTCCCTCAGAGCGGCGGGTGGTTTCAAACTTCTGATCGCAAACAAAAACAAACTCACTGCCATCACTTGTCTCAGCAGCCTGATAGGAAGTCCTGAGGGCTTCAGAGACTATAAATCCTTATGGGAGTAGAAAGCCTCATCTTTCTCTTTCGGAGCAGCTGGCGGCTTCGAACTGTTGACCTAGTAGTGGTTGGCCGTCCGTCTAACCCAAGACACCACCAGGTCTCCTTGTGAGTCCAATAGAGACCCTCTAAATTCCCAGCCCAAGGGAATACCCACAGCTCAGCTGGGTGGGTAACCCCCCCAAAAGGGCGAGGACAAAGCAGGGTGCTCCTGGCCTCCCAATGACTCTCTGCTGCCTCTGCTCGGGGCTCTTCACCTGGCCTTCTGCTTGGCCAGGTGCCTGAGTGCAGGCCTGGCTGGGCAGGGCACTTGGGGAAGGAAGGTTGGCATGACCAGGAGGGCCCTCTCTGTTTCAGGCTGCCCAGGGGCTCAGAGATACTGCAAGGGTCCCAGAAGAAGCCCCACTCCAGGAAGCCCTTTGGAACCACTGAGCACTCTGCCTTCTTGTGTCAGGAGGAGCCCCCCCCAGTGGTGGACAGACGGTATGAAGTTGATGATAAGCCTGCTGCTCCCCATCCTCCTAGTCCAGGGGGATCTGGAGCCCAGCTCGACCCTGGGCCCCCCATGGTCCAAGACTGAGGCAGGGCCCAGCACTCCGAAGACCCTGGTTCCCCAGGACCAGCCTCCCCAGGAAGAGGAGGAAGAGGAGGCCCGGCTGATAGCTGGGGGGTTTGAACTTTCTCAGGCGACATCCAACTTGGGGTTTGATTTATTGCGCAAAATGACTGCCAGGCATGAAGGCAACTTGATCTTCTCACCAATGGGCCTGTCCTTCTCCATGGGGACTCTGATGCTGGGGGCCGCAGGGCCTACGCACGCCCAGATCTTGAGTGGGCTGGGCCTGCAGACCCTGAACAGGACCCAGTCCCTGCCAGAGCTCTTTGGACACCTCCGAAAGACCCTGACCCACACCCGGGAGCTGAGCCTCAGCCAGGGCAGCTGGACCTTCATCCACAAGGACTTTGACGTCTCAGAAACCTTCCGCAATTTGTCCAAGAGGTATTTCGATACGGAATGCGTGCCTGTGAATTTCCGCAATGCCTCGCAGGCCAGAGAGCTCATGAATCACTACATTAACACAGAGACCCAGGGCAAAATCCCCAAGTTCTTTGATAAAATTAACCCTGAAACCAAATTAATCCTCATGGATTACATCCTGTTCAGAGGTAAGTGATGCTACTCAGCTCCCCCCAAGCTGGGTCCCCTGGTTTCCAATTCCGGAGATAGGAACGCTCGCTGAATGTGCAGTGCTGGGCGACACAACCTGCTGAGCCTGAAGCCCTAGCGCTACAGGCCGTGGGTCCTTTAAGTTCTTGAAAGGGCCACCCCACAGCTCAGAGGGCATGTGGGGCCCCAGCCCAGGGCATCCAACTCCCAGGTCTCTGTCATCACAGACATTCAGATCTGCAGCCTGAGCCAAGTGACATACTCTGTCTCCCTATTCTTAATTTAGAAAATAAGGCCACTCCCACTTCCTCGGGTTATGAAGCTTAAATGAGGTCATGCAGTGCCCCCTTGGTCTTGCCCCTTACCCCAAAGCCATGAGGTCAATTCACCTTATAGGACAGAGTAGAACTCCTTCCTCCTTAGGGTTTCTGAGGTCATAAATCTTTACAGGAACAGACAGCCTCGTTTGCCTCTTGTGGAGTGGCTGGCGGTTTTGAACTGCCAGCCTTGTGGTTAGCGCCCCAATGCTTAGTACACAGTGCCACCAGAACTCCTGCATGGCCCCCCCAGAGGTACTAAGTATGATAACGTTCTGAAATAGTTATATTGGCCTGCACTTCAAATCGTTCAATCCCATTCAGAAGATCTGAGCGATCCTCACCACGATCGATTTTGGAACATTTTTTCTGTGCCATTATTGTTCGCTCCCCATCGACTTTTTCACACGTTCATCGTGTGATCTTCAGAGTGGCCAGCAACAAAAAGGGAGGATGCGCATGCTGCCCCAAAAGGCTGGTTAGCTTGATCAAGGTCACACAGAGAATCAATGGCTAGGCTGGTTCCCCCGGTTGCTAGGCTGACCCCGGGAATGAGGAGACAAAGCCCCACCCCACAATCAGCCAGGCCACACTTGCGTGGACACCGCGTTCCACCTGCTGGGGGCCTCTGGTGGTTGTGTGGCTATCAGTCAGCAGAGGGTCCTCCCTGAGCACCACCCTGGGCAGTGGATGGGGGCGGTGCCATCAGTCCAGCTACAGGTGGCCAGGCTGCGCGTGGTGTGCGCGCACGGGACCTGGCGGCCAGCGGAGGGCGCATGGGGCAGTCTGAACAGAGAAACCAGCCTAAACCCAGCTCACTGCCATCCTGTCGCAGCCACGCAGCCCTCGTGGGTATCCCACCCGGAGGTTGAGCAAACCTTGTTGGGTCCTTGCTCGCGGGTGTGGTTCCAACCGGCTCTGCCGCAAGCATCAGTGGGGGGTGGGAAGGATGTGGAGGGGGAGGGGGTGTCTAGCAGGCTGCCCACATTGAGGCAGAGGGCAGATCACCTTAGCAAGCCCGAGACTTCCCAGGAGGGCAGTTTTGTCCTAAGCGCTTTTCTGGCCTGTTCAGGGAAGTGGCAGACGCCATTCAACCCCGCCTTCACGGAAATGGACACGTTCCGCCTGGACAAGTACCGGGCGGTGAAGGTGCCCATGATGTTCGCCTCGGGCATGTTCGCTTCCACCTTTGACGTGAACTTGCGCTGCCACGTGCTCAAGCTGCCCTACCGCGGGAATGCCACCATGCTGGTGGTCCTCATGCAGCGCCCGGGGGACCACCTGGCCCTGGAAGACTACCTGACCATTGACCTGGTGGAGGCGTGGCTTCAGAACATGAAAACCAGGTAGGGCTTCCCTGGCCCTGCGCACATCCAGCCTGCCAGGCCCTGCTGACGCTCACGGCCTCTGCGGCCTCCCTGCACTGCCTTGCCCAGGCAGCATTGTCTTGGGGCCTCTCTGTCCCTAATAGGCAAGAGCCCTTCCATCCAGTGAGGGGACCAGAAGTCCTGTTACCACACAGAAGGCAGAGATTTCCTGGCAGAAATTTGGGAACCCTGGTGGCATAGTGGTGACGCATTGGCTTGCAAACTGCAAGGCCGGCAGTTGGAAACCACCAGCCACTTCCAGGGAGAAAGACACTGCAGTCTGTCCACTCCCACCAGTCTCGGAACTCACAGGGGCAGAGTCGCTGTGAGTCGGCATCGACTCGATGGCTGAGAGTTTGGGTTTTGGGGGCAGAGATTGTGGGTTCGTTTTCAAACCACCATGTTGAAAGGATTGTCGCAATAGAGCGAGCTCCCCACAGTGGGTTGTTTGTTCCCGTTTTCCCAGTGCAAATCTGAATTAGGTTTAGAGATAGCGTAGGGTCTTCTAAAACCAAACTCATTGCCGTCTGTGGATTCCGATCATAGCGACCCTGTAGGTCAAGGTCCAGCTGCCTCTTTCCGTTTCCAAGACTGTAACTCTTCACAGGACTAGAAAGCCCTATAGGATCGCCGTGGGTCGGAATCAGTGTGTTTTGGTTGGTTTGGTTTGCTTGTCATCCCAAGGTTGGCAGCTCAAACCCACCAGCCACACTATGGGGGGAGAGGGGGAAGATGAGGCTATCTTCTCCTGTGAGGGTTGGCAGTCTTGGAAACCCTCTATAGGGTTGACCCTATATGGCAGTGGTTTTGGCTTGGGCTGTCTAATAAAAGGTTCCCTGGTGGTACAGGGGCCTAAGCATTGCCCCGCTGACCAGTGGGATAGTGCTTTGACCCCATTAGCTGCTGCCCGGGAGAAAGACGAGGCCATCGCTTCTGTAAAGATTTTCAGCATCAGAAACCTGATGGGGAAGTTCCACTCTCCCTGCTGGGATTGCCATCGTTGCCATGGGTTTACAGTTTGTGGGTGGCCTCTGATGTGCATAATGGCATCGGGGGAAGATTTGGAAACTGCAAGAAGGGCCTACCCGGACACAGAGCCTCGATGTGAACTTGCAATGCTGGGGAAAGCGGCACGAAGGTTTGCTTGCTGCCAAGTCCCAGAATTTGTGGGTTCTGAGAAGCGTAGAGAGAGGGAGGGCAGCCTGCAGACTGGCAAGGCCCAAGACCTTTTCTCAAATGGCCCGGTACCAGCCTGGCTTGGCTACTGCACTCAGAAGGAGGGGTGGCGGGCCTAGAGCCACCTGGAAGGCAGGGAAGAAAGGGCTCAGGTGGAGTGTCCTGGCCCACGGCCCTGCCGCCTCACACTGCTCTGTCTACTTGCACCACAGAAAAATGGAGGTTTTCTTTCCGAAGTTCAAGCTAGATCAGAAATATGAGATGCACCACCTGCTGAAGCAGATGGGAATCCAAAGAATCTTCTCGTCCTGGGCTGACCTGAGCAAACTCTCTACGACACCCAGAGATCTGAAAGTGTCCAAGGTAAGGCAGCACTTCAGCAGGGCACAGGGTGGACGATGATTTCCAGGGGAGAAGTCAAACTTTTGAGCGGAGTGGCTTGGTGTGGCTCTTGCGCTGGATGTTTGAAGAATTCCTAGCCTCTGTCCTTGGGCTGCAGCATTGTGTCCGCTCATTGCTCCTCTGTAGAGCTTGCAGGCTCTTCCCCCACCCTCAGGGAGAAGTGGAATTGGCTCACAACTTCAGCATGGTGTGTGCTGAATGCAACGATACAAGGTTATGAAATGGCGTCACCTTCCAGACTAAAAACTCCCAATAGCAGATGCCTGGCCCAACTTCCCAACTCTTGTGGAAATCCCTCTAGGATATGTGTACTATAGAGGGATACGCATACATACATGACAGGAATCCTGTGGAGTAGGGAGTTACATGTTGGGCTCCTAACCTCAAGGTCAGCAGTTTGAAGCCACAAGCTGCTCCTCAAGAGAAAGAGGAGGCTTTCTACTCCCAACTCAGAAACCCCAGCGGTGGTTTTCCCTATAGGGTCGCTATTTGTCGGCATCCATTTGATGCCACTTAGCAGATCACACACACACACACACACACACACACACACACACACACATCAATTTCTGGGGCTGCTTTTCAAAGTAGAGGTGAGTTCTCTGTCACTGGAAGCATTAAAAAAAAAAGAAATGGGAAGGCTATGCTATGGGCGTATGTATGCCTCTTACATTCCCTACTCATAGTTGGAGGGTCTCGCTGTGTCTCTGACGCTACTGTGAGCCAGGCAAGGCTCTTCCACTAACGAGCGTCTCCCAGCTGAAGTGCTGTTGGTTCAGAGGGGATGCAACTGGCTGTCATTCAGCTCTCATTTATGGGAACTGGTCAGCATCCCTGGGCCACGGTCACCAACCCCAGTGGGGAGCATCCCAATCACTTCCACCACCAAGAAGGAGGGTCTTTGCATTTCTAAATGGGTAGTAAGGTCCCTAGAGATTACAATTTGGACTGTGATCTGAAAGGTCAGCAGTTCAAAACCTCCAGCTGCTCCAAGATAGAAAGATGTGGCTTTTATGGTCTCAGGAACGCACAGGGCAGCTCTACCCTGTCCTGCAAGGTCACGATGAGCCAGCATCGACTCGATGGCAGCGAGTTTGGTTTAGTTAGTAAAGTTCATCTACCTTCCTGCTTAACTGGAGGATCCAGTTAACTTTTTCCTATACAAATCTTGGCTTGTGGCCCCTGGTGCCCATCTCTGGCTCCATCTCACAGCACCTTCTCCTCTTCTCCTGTCTCTAGGAAGGACACTTGTGAGTGGATTGAGGGCTTGGCCCCATAGCCCAGGGTGACCTTCTCTCAAGACCCTTCACTGAATTGCCTCTGACATGCCCCTTTCCCAAATAAGGCAGCACTGACAGGTTTCAGGGATTTGGAGTGAGTATGCCTTCCACCATTCAGTCCCCTCCAAATGACAGGACAAAACACAAACCCTGCAGCCTAGCACTGAAGAATACAGACATGTGCTGGTGTCCAGTGGTAACCTCACCATCAGGCTTACAATGAAAACCTGCAAACCCTTACCCTGTGCCAACTCTCAGAGAGACACCCAAAACCAAACCCAATGCCATGGAGACCATTCCGGTACACAGCGACCCTCTAGGCCAGAGCGGATTTTCTCAGTTGGGTTCCTCAGCTAGAATGCTCTCCGGAAGCAGACAATGTCACCTTTCTCCCGAAGAGTTCCCCGTGGGCTCAACCAGCTGACCTTGTGATGGACAGCCCCCAACACATAGCCTGCCTCACCGCCAGGCCTCCCTTCCGCTTACTCTAGGGCAACGCTTCTCACCCTGTGGGTCACCCGATTCATCACAGTAGCAAAATGACAGTGACGAAGTAGCAACAAAAATAATTTTATAGTTGGGAGGTGACCACACATGAGGAACTGTATGAAAGGGTTGCGGCGTTAGGAAGGTTGAGAACCACTGCTCTAGGGGGCTGATCCCCAGGGGCAGCACACTAAAGCATCCCATGAACCCCCTCTTATGACAGACAGGCCCAGGCATCGCATCATGTGAGGTCCTCAGTCTTAAAGGCCTTTCAAACATGGTAGGAAGGAGAGGAGCAGACAGCCGGATTTAAGAAAGACTTCAGGATGAGGTGGGGAGGGGGCGCTTGTCCCAGCAAGTACATCGGCGCAATGTCAGACCTATCCAGGTGGCAGGTACTGGGACGCTGCCTGCTGCAGGGAGGAAAGGCAGAGTCCTCCAGGGTTCCCATCCCTTTGCAAACCTCCAAGGAGCATGCACGCTACTCAAGAACCTCTAACAGAGTATAGGGAGGCCAACACCTGGGTTTTGATCTGATGCACCCAGGACTGGACTGACCCACTAGGCCCACCTCCCCATTTATGCTCCAGAAGCACTTCTCACGGAGGTCCAGAGGCTCTGCTGAACCTGGACCCATCAATCCCGGAGCCTGGCCTTGCGGGTGGGTGCACAGGGAAAGCATCAACTGATCCCCGACTCCCTCATGGGCTGCTTCTTCTGCTCTCCACTCCAGGTTCTGCAGAGAACAGTGGTGGAGGTGGACGAGCATGGAACAGAGGCCGCGGCAGGGACCCTGACCGAGATCACTGCTTACTCCATGCCCCCCGTCATCAAAGTGGACCGGCCCTTTCACTTCCTGATCTACGAGGAAACCACCAGGCTGCTGCTCTTTCTGGGCCGCGTGGTGGATCCGACTTGCCTCTGACCGGGGCCTGCAGGTGCCCCTCAGGCTTTAATGACAGTTAGGGTGGTGGGTGGCCAAGGGGCAGAGGGCCCCCCTTGTCCTCTGCTTGTTTTGCCTTTCTTACAGATAACAAGTGTGTGTGTACATATGTGAGATGCCGTGCCATTGGCCTGGCGCCAGAAGCCTGTTTCTGATGCTTTTGCACCTGACTGGAGACCAGCACACCTTTACCTGGATTTGTGGCTCACACACCTGGACTGGAAAAAATGGCAGCTTAGGGCTTCCTTTCGAGATAAAGCCTGGGGGAGGAGGGAATGCAGACAGATGTTGCCCTAGTGTCCCACTTCTCTGTGGGCCAGAGCACTGGCCGGTCCTGTCACAGAGCCCTTGCTTGCTCACAGTGAAATGGCGACAGCCACTTCTGCTCCCAATCGCTGGCTCTGCGTGGTCCGCCCCCCTTGGAGATGCTCCATGACTGGGCCACAGAGCAGCTGGTTCAACACCTCCATCCTCCTGGGGAAGAAACAGGGACCTTGAGGCAGGGCCACATCCACACTATGACTTTCCCGGGCCTTGGCATATTCACGGAGCCCTTCCAATGCAGAGAATATAGTAAAGTTCCATTTGACAGCTGCTCAAAGTCTATCTTGCTTATTGTGATAAGTAAAATATTTGTCAAGAGCCCCGAAAAATAGTGTGGGTTTTAAGACACCATGTCTCAGTGGACACTCAATGGACAAGCCCTCCCCTGCCCAGAGAAATGACAGCAGGTTCTGAAAGTCCTACAGCTGGGCAATGACAGAGCTAGAGGCCAGCCTCTCCCGAGTCCAGTCTCTATACTCGCCCTTCCTTCTGGCCAAACCTCGGGGTGGGGGGGTGACTGGGGGAGGGGAGGCTGACATGGAACCCAGCAGGCAGGAGGCTCTTGGTTATCCATGGGGGTGCAACAACCTACGTGTGGAGCTTTCCCAAGGCGGGAAGGTAAACAGCTGGCAAGCCTCAGGCCTTCCTACATCGTCATTTTCAGTCAAAGAGACCAGAAACCATTCTAGGGGTAAATCCAGAACCTTAACTAAAGTCCATCCATTTGGGAGTAATCACTGTCTGGATTAAAGGCCTAACCGGTTGTTCTCAATGCACACCTCTCTCTGTTGTCTTTCCAAAGTTCAAATACACTAAAATTAATGTACTGATTCCCCTTCTTGGTTACTAATATACATCAGCCAGGCTAAGGTCATGATATTAGGATGTGGCCTACAGATGGAAGTTTTGTTGATCTACTGAACCCCAAGGTGCTACATGACACCTGTTAAAGGCCAGGCAGTTCTAGGGTCTACAAGCAGAGCCCAAAAGGTGGAAGACTAGCCCAAGTGACTTACTTCCTCAGTGACTTGTTTGCATTGACTTAGGTTTGTTTGTGAGAAAACAAGAAGGCCCACTCGACCGGCCCACTGTGAGAGGTAATGTCTAGGAGAGCGAGCCTGTGAGAGCCCGCTGCCTTCTAGAATAAACGTGGCCACACTCAGATACAGAATGGCTCCTCACTGCTGGACTCACCTGGAGTACAGATCACACCACCACCACCCCCTTGCTTAAAACAATAGCCTACCCCCCAGATCTCGCACCTCACTCGAAGTCAGGAAAGACCCTCTTCTCTAGAGCAAGCATTTTTAATGCTCCCCCATTTTCAGGCATGTTTGCAGAATGAAAAAGGGAGGCCAACGAGCAAGGTCACTGGTGTTCAGCAATCCAAGGCTTTCAAATGAGGGGGAAGCAACCCGGAAATGGCACGGGGTTCACTGGATTCTAGTGTGGTTCTTAAAGTGCTCCTACAGACTCTGCCCCTATCTACACCCACCCCACCCCCATCTCACACACACACGCACGTCTGGTGTGCTCACAGTCACGTGCCAAGATGTTAGAGATGTTACTGAATTTTATCCTCCAGGCTATACAACCGTGTGAGGTACCTGTATCATGTCTATCTCATGGGCACCTTCTTTTCAAAACAGCACATCCAGGCTCAGGAATGACCGTCCAGACGTGTGCGCGGTGGGGAAGGGAAACTGTAACTTCTCATTTCCCTTCTACTCAGGAGAGTCTCCCTCAGCCCATCGCCCTTTCAGAGGCAGGAGTTCTGAGCTGGGGAGGCTTGCTTTGGGCTTGTAAAGCTCACGATGAAATTCTAGAGGCCACCTTTAAAAGTGCAAACTTTCCAGGGCTAACCAAAGATGAGTCAGAGGGGTCTCTCCCTGCTGCCACAGGCGGAGGGAAGAGCTTTCCTGGCCTTCTTTTGCAACTGCAGGTAGAAGAAGAGCTCCCAATACAGCATCACCATTTGAAGGATCTCTGACAAGAATCTACGATGTCTTGTTTTCGAATATAAATGGGTGGCTATTCGTGACTATCACTTATTTGTTCTTTTCTCCATTTCTATGTATCTGTCCTTGGAAGGAGAATTTTACACTCATTTCAAGGATTTTTATTATCATGATATGTTAAAAAATTTTAAAGGCAATTCCCAAAGTAATTTGGATTTCACTCTTGTTACGTGGTAATTTAGGGCCTAGGAATAAAATTGCAGTGGACGGCTTCTCTGTAGTCCTACATTTTATTAGTAATAATTTTGCTTGGTCCAATCCCTTTCTTCTTGTCCCATATGCATAGTGGGAAAATAAAACCTTAGAGCTCAGTGAGTTAGATGTATTAGTCAACAAATAAAGTGAAGTTGCCTGTGTTGTCAGCACCGAGAAGCAAGCAGAGCGCAGAGGATCGGGAGCCACTGTCGTGCTACTGTGCTCGGTCCTGGGTGAGGAGCTATCCAACCAACCCACACCATGGAGGGAGAGATCCTTATTTCCAGCACCCCCGATAAAGCCCTCAGGGCAATCACATCAACCGCTTCATACCCACCCAATTGTTAACTACTGTCACATGAAATTAGGCTGGTGCACATTCCATTTCCTTGACTGCTCTTTGATGAAGACTGTTAAGAGTCACTTAAAAAGAAAGCCCAAACAGAAAAGGCCATAAAACTTACTGCCTTCAAGTTGATTCTGACTCTTAAAGACCTCCAGAGGTTTCCTAGATGGTCTGTCATTACAGGAGCAGCCAGCCTTAGCTTTCTTCCTTGGAGCGGCTGGTGGGTTTGAACTGCAAATCTTGTGGTTAGCAGGGTAAATGCTTAACAAAGAGGGTGAAAGTTAAAAGGCAAACCCATTGCCAGCAAATGGAGTCTGGCTCACAGGGACGCTGTCAGACACAAAAGAGCTGCCCCCGGGGATTGTCCACGGCCGTAAGCCTTTCTGGGACAGACTGCCACACTTTTCTCCCACGCAACAACTGGTATGCTCCCGCTGCAGTCCCACTGGGTGAGAGCCGAGCGCTGCGCCACTGCACCACTGCACCACCGGGACTCTGGGAAGCAGGCCTGGCACGGACGAGTCCTGCCCCAGGGAATCACAGCTGCTAGGAGAAGTCGCTTCTCTCACTCGTTACTTAAGTGCGAACCATCTTACTCTTGAATTACAAAATAAAAACTGCAGGAAAATGTTTTAAACTTTTCACAAACATAGGTTGTTCATTAACCTATGTTTTATTTGGGGTAAATTCATTATTCATTATTCCACATTATAAAAAGTAACCACACACACATAGGCCATCACAAATTAGATGATCTTTATCATACATCAATATATATTTTAAAAAACCAAATATCTTCTAATTGCAATATAATGATATGCTGACTGCGTTTTTGAAATAGAGAAGCCGACAATAGCTTCATACAGTACATCTCAAATATTTTCAAATTAATAATGTTTTTTTGCTCCGCAGGCAAGTTCTGCTGGTAACGTTAGCATTAGTACAAATCAATGCTGTTGGCGTCGCTTAAGCATGATAGCTTGGAATTACAGCCGGTTCAAACTAGAGTCATCATTTTCAATTAAGTCAGGACAAATACAATCTAAAATGTAAACAACAGATTTATAAAATAAATTCTTCTGGGACATGAAAGGAAATCATCAATCTATAATTTTTCAGGTACTGGTAGCTAAAAGTGATCGGAAATCTTCGAAGGATTCTCATTGCCAAATTTACATTGGTGCGTGTCCCTGCAGTCAGGTGGCTTCGGGACCCTCCCCTCCCGGGTGTGACGCTTCAGCGGGGCTAGAAGATGGGTTAGAAAACGCACACTCAACCCCTTCCTCCCCAGGCCTGCTCCAAGTGGCCAGTCGCCAGCTCAACTTCGGACACGTTTGAAATACTGACACTAAGAGAGACTCGTGAAATAGATGGTTCCCTGCGTGGATGAAGCAGGTGTGTCTCTTTTGCAGCGGGAGGGGGAGCACAGACCTAACGTTGTTTGGGGTTTCCTGCTTGTTTTTGCTAGACTTCTGCGAAACATTGGAATTCTGCAATCACATTATTGTAGAAATATCTAGTTTGCCTCCTAGGGAATCTACTTTCAGATAGGGAAAGTTCAGCAACATTGGATGCTAGGACAGCTCTCTTTTCCAGGCATTAAAAAAGTGTGAAACACAGAAAGCCCAGCCATTGCGGTAGCATTTGTCCGTCAATCACGGTCTCGCCGGCTCTCCCTGTTTAGCCTCCATCCTTCAAGATGATTTAAGGATTGGACTTTCTGGATTTTCTTTGCCAAAAAATGAGAGGAAACAAAAAAAAAGGATGAGAGGGAAAGAGAAAAGGGAGCAAAACAAGGAAGAAAAGAAGTGAAGAAAGGAGCATTTTCCGTATAATGTTAAAAGGTACATAAAAAATAGATAGGATCTACTTTAAATAAGCCTGTTATAGGAGAATGCTGACTCGTGGGAAAAATTAATTATACTAAGGCTTTCTTGAACATACCTTTCATGATTTAAAAAAAATCACATGTGTACTTAGCATTCCAATGGGGCAAAAATGAGCTCATACAACTTGTCGTCATTTTGCATTTTGTATACCCACTACTGACTCATAGCAACCCAGAGAAAAACTGCTCCGTAGGGTTTTGAGATTGTAACTCTTCCCAGGGGCAGACAGCCTCATCTTTATCCTGTAGGTATTTTCATTGGGCTGCAACAAACTAAGACCGGCCTAAAATCGATCTACTGTCTGGCCTCAAAAGGCATTAGGCCAGGATACATGCCTCCAGACCTACTCTCACTTGCCAACTCTCTTGTTAATGCAACATTCTGCATTTACTACACAGCATAATCTACTGTCTGGTTATTGTGTGCCTGCCAGTTACATGCGCTGAGGCGCTAGATAAGAGTAACGCGGGCTGTGAGGGCTAAGGTCATGTGTCAACTTGTCTGAGCTATGATTCTTGGCTTGGCAATCCTGTAGTAATGTGGTCATCCTCCACTTCCCCCTAACTCCAATTTATGCTCAGTGCTTGGTCTTTGTAACCTAACCTGTCAATAAGTGAAGAGGGGGAGTATTTCCTTACAGAGACTGAGAGTCCTAAGTCCCCAGTGTGGCATGTCTGTGACATGCATTGTATATGATTTTTATGAGAAGTCGAGTTGGCTTCTGGTTTTTCAGGAATGTAGTTTTCTTTAGATTGTGGCATGGCTCTGGATCACGGCTGCAACTTCACAGAAAAAGAATCTTATTTTCCATGTGCGGGGCACGCTCCTGAGAAAGCCCACGCTGTAGCCACATTCAATGGCAATCTCATCAGGGGCCACATTAAGAAAGAGCCTTGGGCTCCAACATCCACCCTCTTTCAGTCCTCGGCAAAGGCAAAAACAAGCTTGTGTGTGATTTGTTAGCAGAACATTTCTAGATTCTTTTTTTTTTTTTCCCAAATGAGTTGCTTGAATTCCAGATGGTACAGAATGCTGGGCACAACAAAGACTGAAGAGCAGCTCTGGAAGGTTCTGGACTGGGTTCTCCCTGACCTCACAGCTAAGACAGAAATGGCTGAGTAAGAAGAACTAAACATTGTATGATTTTTCTTCTTTTTTTACAAAAGTTTATTCTTAAATGTACAGCAGGCTCCAAGACAACACTTCATTCTAAGTGGCAACAAAAGTTCTAGCAGAGAATCCAGATGTTTACACAGGAACGGAATCGAGGGCCATCATTGCCTCAGCCACCAAGAACAGGTTATTTTTTGCCAGATTTCTTCAATCCACCTGTGGCCAGGGGCCCCTTCCCCGCGGCCTTCGCCTTGAGCAACTCGTTTCCCTTGTTCTTCCTGCTGTTTCTCCCTGGAAGCCACATCTTCCTCGTCCACCTCCTTGTTCTGCTTCTTGGGTTGTTTCAGGGGCTTCTTCTTGCCACCTTCGCGGCCCGACTGGCTCCTGCCGCCCCTTCCCCTCTAGATTCATTTTTTTAAACCACCAATTTTATCTTTTTTTCAAGGGAAAGAAAATTCAGTCTTGTCAAAAGGAAAAACAGACTCTAACAATGGGAGAACAGTAAAGGGAGTCGTCTGAAATAAAGGAGAGCTGGTAGAAATGCACTAGGTTTAAATGGCCTTTACTATACATCTGCATAAATCCCTTAGAACAGTAAGTTAAGAAGGGGATGAATCCCAATGTATTGTTAGTCAGTATGTCCTTCCAAGGGAGGAGTCCGCACGTCTTCAGAGGAGAGGCTTATGGGTACAGAGCAGGAAGATCTCAAGATGCTGGAGTTGGAAGACATCTTAGAGGATGAACCTTGAGTCACCTGGCCATGCTACACACCTGCACAAGGAGGCCCCCACTCTCTAGGCCAAGACACGGTGCTGCCCCTCATGCCGTGACCCTTAAAGGAAATGTGTAATCAATAGGCCGCTGACTGTGTGGGCCAAGTGCCTTTGGTTGTTTCAACAAGATCACTAGAAAGCCCCCTCAATAGTAATGCTTCTAATCTGAAATATCAGTGTATATTCTTCTATTACTATCACTTGGTTATATTCTATATTCCTACTCTTCCCTTGAGCTCCACTCAATGAATTTGTTTTAAAATTTCTGCATTAAGTTGTATACATACTTGTATACTCGATGGCCAATCACAGTGTAGAATAAATGACAATATAAACTTAAAAAAAAGAAGAACCCGGCATGGAATTTCTGCAAAGATACATTTGAGAAAGTGTTATTAGAAAATGTCCATGCATCGAAGGAAACCTGAACCCTGTTTACGCAGTGCTCTCATGAGAAGGCTCCCGGATAGAGCTCTCATAAGACACTAAAGTGAAAACTCTAGTTTAGGCACCTTGGCTGACTCCCTTCTACATTGGTATGATCGCTCCTGGGGTGATTCTCTATGGTTCTGCATCCTCTTAAACTTAAAGGTAACAGAAACAAGGGCTTCTTTTAACTCATACAAGACACAGCCAGCACCTAAAAAGGGGGCTATGAAGGAAAGAGAATAAAGATGCTGGGATCCCCGCAACACAAGGCACCAGGACGGTGCGTGGGCAGTGCTTGTTTACTGGGCCCACCGCTCTGGGTTCCTGACGAGACCTTCACTGTGCCCCTCTTTGGGGCAGGGAGCCACGAACCGCCGTGCACTTCACACTGTTTGAAGGGTCGCAGAAACACCCCATGCTGCCTGAGAAATCAATTCCCTGGATCCAACCATTTCCAGAAAGCAAATGGAGTCCAGCTATGAGTGGGGCCGCCTAAATGCTTCTTGAGTCCCTAATGCTTCCACGTCTTGCCATCTGCAAGGGGTTTTCCAAAACTCTGTGGGGGAAACTCCATTATCATTCCACTCTATCCACACAGTTTGTGAAGCCCCCTCTGTAGCCTAACAGAGTCGCCTGCGATAATCATCGCTCTCAGTGGCTAACCTTTCCTCACTAGACTCCTCCTACCTTCGGGGAAATGTTTACTTGGGAGGGGAACTGCAGAGAAAATGAGGAGGATGGGAAGGCCCGAATACTTACAAGGGGGCCTTTCGTTGCAGGTCTTTACTTCCGCTGCTCTTGGCGTCAGCCGGATGGCTTGCCCCCCGGGAAGTGCTTGGTAAGGGCGTGCTGGGAGAAAAGGCCGTCGGGAGGCTACTGGCATTACGGGTAGTCCGGAAGGAGTCATCTGCAAGCAGTACATGGAGATAAAACACACCCAAGAAAGGGGTAACGATAGAGAAGGTGAGAGCTGGCTTTGTGTTTTCTCTTTTGAAATCAACTTGACTAAAGAATCATCTTCACATACTAAACTGCACGAATCTGACACACCCACCCGTGGAGCTCTGACGCCATAAGGATGTTGGGTGAAGCCATCACTAGCGAGCCTTGCCTGCAGCCCCACTGCGGCCTTGCCTGCATGTCTTCCCCCAATCCCGCACAACCGCCCATTTACCTCCGGTGACTACAGACTCTCAATTTTTTTTATAAGTGAAATCATGCCGTTTTTACCCCCTTTTGGCCTGACTTCTTCCATCAGGATAATTGCTTTGAGATTCCTCCACTCTGTTGCTTTCTGTGGCTGACTAGAATTCTGCTGCATAAATGGAAACTGTTTCTCCATGTCCTAGTGAGAGAACCGTGTCTGGTTGCACTTACAAACACGTCTGTGGGTGGATATACGTTTCACTTCTGGTCCATAAAGGCTTAGGAAGAGAGCTGCTGGAATGGGCGTGACTATTTACATCTATCTTTACCGTAAGCTACCAAAGGATTTTCCAAAAGGATTGTGCCCAGCCAAGTAAGAGAGTCCTAGGTATTCTACATTCTCACCGCACTTGGCGCTATAGAGCTTTCCTTTAAGTGCCCAGACATTCTAGTGGCATGTACAGGGCCGCCATGAGTCGCGATCGACTCTAACAGTGAGTTTTGAGTAGGATTTGAGCAGGATTATGAGACCCTGGTGGCACCGGGGTGGAGCACTCAGCTGCTCACCAGTAAACAGGTCAGCCTTGGTGCCCACTAGCCACGCTGCAGGAGAGAGATAGATGCAGCAATGGAAGTTCCAGCCTGTCCTATAGGGTCACAATGAGTTGGAATTGACTCAAAATGATTTTTGTTTGTTTGTTTTAGTGGTAGGTATAGCATGTCAAATTTATCTTTATCATTGTCCCTCTATCTTAAGTTTCCCTAATAGTGATGTTATCTTTCTATGTTTATCTTCTTTTGTAAAGTGAATATTCAAATCTTTCGCCATTTTAAAATTGAGTTGCCTTCTTCTTTTAGGTTTAAATTATTTCTTTATATATTCTGATTATAAGTTCTTTGTTTGTCAGACAAATGTATTATGAACATTTTCTCCAAGTCTATGCCTTTCAAACAGCATAACCTTAGCATTTTGATGAAGTTCGATATGTTTATATTTTACTTTTTATGGTTCGAAGTCTTTGTTAATGGTCAAATGACAAAGCCTTTCTTCTACACTTTATTCCCAAAATTTCCTGGGCTTAGCTGTCCGGTTTATCTTCTAATCTGAGCTAACGCTATGTAATCAGTGACTGTGAGAGATGAGTTGAGGTCCCTTTATGTAACACATGGAAGCCATTTGTTCTTGTGTCAGGTTTTTGAGGGGGGGGAAAAATTCCACCCTCATTGATTTCTTAGAGTCTCTGTTGAAAATCAACCTACCCCTATGTCATGTCAACGTGGTTACCCTTGTCTTGATTACTAGAGCTTCATGTAAGTGTTGAAATCCAATAGTTTAAGTTCTCCAATTACTTCTTCAAAACTGTTTTGACTGTACAAGGTCTTTTGCATTTGGATACAGATTTTAGAATCAGCTTATGCATCTCTACAAAAAGACTGCAAGAATTTTGATTGTATTGAATCTATTCAGGAAGTACTGACCTTGCAATCTGCATAGTCATCCAATCCACACACATGAGGTCAAACTGTCTCAACACTAAGACTCACGCCCTCTAGTCAATGCTGACTCACGACCATCCTGGTGGATTTCTAAGACTTTAAATTTGTAAGAGAGAAAATAGCCTCATTCTTCTGCCTTGGGTTGGCTGGTGGGTTGGAACCTCGGGCCTTGTGCTTAGCAGCTCAAAGGATAGCCACCAGGGCTCCTTAAACAGTCTCTCTCTCTCCATTTATCTAGGTTTTTTATTTCCTTCAACAATGTTTTAATGGGTTTTAGTGTAAATACTATACATATTCGGGTGAATTTCTCACTAAAATTTAATGCTTTTGAAACTACTGCAAATGGTAATTTTAAATGTAATCTGTTTCCCAAAGTCTAAAGTTACAGAAAAATTGAGAAGGGAAGTACAGAGTTGCCATATGCCCTCCTTCGAGTTGCCCTTATTATTAAGATCTCACATTAACATGCGACACTCACTACACAGGATGAATCAATGGTGATACAGTATTATTCACTGAAGTCCCTAGTGCATTCAGAATTCCCATTTTTCATCCAAGGTCTTTACTGTCCCAGGACCCTATGCAGTTCCCATTTCCCTTAGTTGTCCTGCCGGTATAGGTGTTCCTTTCAGCGGTGACAGTTTCTCAGACCCTCCCTGTTGTGGAGGGGCCTTTGTCAAGGATTCTGTAGGACGCGTATGATCCATGGTGAAGCCTTACTGATTTTAATGTCCACAAAAATGATGGCAAAAATCTTTACAAATCAGCAGAATGTTGATAGGATGTCCTTTTTCTCTTTTGAAAATATTGAACACAGTGGAAACAAAATAACACTGTAGCTGGGGTGAAGCATTTCAATTGCTAGGGAAAAGTCACATTTCTTAGTGACTTAATAAAAATATAAATTTAGAAAAAACACTATATCTAGGTTTTTAAAAAAACTGGTTATCTACAGACTATCTTAAAAAAATTATTTAGTATTTCCTAGAAGGTCTCAGATAGCTACTTACCAGTTAGTGAAAGTAGAGAAGTCTTTGTGATCCCTGAGACGGGGGCTGCGTATGCTGCTGTAGAACTTTTACTGGAAAAGAGCATGATTATGTTTAAAATACAAGCTGCTGATGCTCTGGACCACCATCAGCAGGCACATGGTCTAGTTTAGCTGCTCTCCTTTTACATTACCGTGTTCCTACAAAATGTTTGCTGCTTTTGTTTCTCATTGATTTGCACATTCTAGGCCTCACGACTCTTACTTTGTCTGTAACCTAAAGTGCTTTCTTAAAGGCTACCATCAGAAAAGCAGGATTGGGTTTTTTGGGACACTCAGCTAACAAAGGTAAAATGAGTACATTTTCTTGAAAATAACTGACCTTTATCTCTAATCCCTTTTGTCCAGCTTGAGATTGCCCTGTTGGATAAGAATTCTGTAGACATGTATTGAAAATGTCAAAAAGTGGTTGAAAATCTGCCATAGGCTACTGCTAATAAAATAAAAATCTGTTTTGAGTCAGATGTTATTTCTTTTAATAGGCAGGTGGGTATTTAAAAAGTATTTACACTTCAAAACAATTCTTCTTGTCAGTTGATAGGTAACTATTATATGCTGTCTTGTACATCTATCACGTCACATGATTATTTAATGAATGCTAATGCTCTCCTTGCCATAACTGTTGAGCACCTTGGCTTTGGAGCTGAGGAGAAAAGCAGACGTGCATCTTGTGTCAAGGGAGTCCCATTTGGCTAGCGGCTTCTTCATAGAAACGCAGTCGTACTCAGAGCACACCAGTTGATGTACTAAGCGGCTGACAAAAGTCCACAGCCACTTACGAGTGTGGCCTATGGTACAGCACCACCTTCCTCAGAATCCATACATGCCTTCCATGATGTTAGCACTTAAGGTGAGCACAGTATGTGTCCTAGGATGCTAGGATACTTATTCTTAGATACCTCAGTGGACTTCCTTTTATTTTTTTAATGCAACCATCTATTCAGAAGAAAACAATTTATTGCCCTATAAAGAAACTCAAAATTAATTTCTTGATTTTCATAATAATCTAAATAATTCACATAAACAAAGATATGTGGCTATAAAAAAGAAATTAAGTTAAAAAGCAGTCAGATCATACCTGGTGCACTTGTCTAAGGTGCCATATTTTGTGTGAAAAGCTTGATTATTAAAAGACTGGCTTCGAATCAATTTGGATTTCTTGATTTCTTTGCCTAGGGTAATAAACAGAAATAAGGGAAATGGAACTAAGTGCTCAATTCATGCATGTTTGTCCTAACTCCAGTCCTGTGCCCACCCCCCAGAGAGGCTGATTAGAATCTATCGTGGTGGGGGTGGTCAGGTGCTGTCGTTAGTTCTGACTCACAGCAAGCCTATGTACAAAAGAACAAAACACCGCTCCGTCACATGCCAGCCTCACAATGGTTATCTGGAGCCCACTGCTGTAACCATTCTGGGCTGGAACCTTCTTGTCAGAGGTCTTCCTCTCTTTTCATGGACGCTCTAGCTTCCCATCCATCTCATGTCCAAAGAGCAGGAGATGAAGTCTCACCACCTGCAATTCGAAGTGGCTTTCTGGCTGTCCGTCTTCAGGCAAGACTGAGCATCAGTTTTAATCAGCCTTCCTCCACTGCTGATGCCCCATTCTCCTTCACGTAATCCAGCTACTCGGATGACTTGCTGATTGAATGGATATGGTGAAAGCATACAACCCTGATGCACACCTCTCCTGATTTTAAACCACTCGGCATCCCCTTGTTCGATTTCAACACCTTCCTATTCGTCTATGTACAGGTTCCAAATGAGCACAATTGTTGGCCCCAAAGGAATTAACAGAGGCTGAAGGCAGTGGACCGTTTCCATGGACACCAGATGCCCCTCACAAACAAGGGGGTCTGGGCATCTGGGCTGCAAATGACTGGGAGGCGGTTCTGGTTGCAGGACCTGTCCGAGGGCACTGTGCTCTTTCCCACGGACAAAAACCTTGAGCCTCCTGATAAGAGTTTGTTATGAGAACCTAGTGCTTAGTCTGCTCCCTCGTTCCTTGTTTACTTTGAGAAAGGGCATACGTGCTTACTAACCCGTGCCTTAGCCAGCTGAGAAAATAAAGGACCGTGCAGGGTGCAGGGAAGCCATCTGTGCTACCTCAGCACAGTGGTGTCAGCCCTTCGCTGGTGTCAGTCCTTCGCTGGTGTCAAACCACATTCCCCGTGTCCTTGTCTTCATTTCTGCTGCGCACCATCACCGAATGCTACACACAATGAAGTGTTCTAGAACTCCCATTCTTCTCAATGTGATCTATAGTTTATGATGATCCACACAGCTGAATGTCTTGGCATGGACAATAAAGCACACATGATCATTATTATGTGTACTCTACTTTGAGCCAAGATCTATCTGACGGCAGCAATACTATTCCTCATTCCACATCCTTTTCTGAATCTGGATTGAATTCCTGGTAGCTCTATGCCAATATACTGTTGAAATCGCTGTTGAATGATCTTCAGCAAAAGTTTACTTGTATGTGATATTCATGATATTGTTCAATAATTTCTGCATTCTGTGAAGTCACCTTTCTTTGGAATGGGCATAAATATGTATCTCTTCGAGTCAGTTGGCCGGATAGCTGTCTTTCAAATGTCTTGGAGCTAAGTGGTTCCAGAACTGCAATGGCTCGTTGAACCAGCTCAATCAGCTTTCCAGCTTCCTACAGTAATATCACTTCTTGATCATATGGCATCTATCAGCTCTCTTTGACACAGTGATTCTGCATAATCCTTTTATCTTCGTTTCAGCCTTCCTATCCAGTAAATCTATTGCCCATAGACTCTTGCAATATTATAACTCACGGCTTGGAATTTCCCTCAGTTCTCTCAGCTTATGACCTGCTGAGGGTGGGCTTTCTGTCGTGGCTTTCTGCTGTCAAGTTTTGTACATTTCTTCTCATACTCTGTCTTCTCAAGTGTCCTTTGAAATTGTCTGCTCAGTTCTTTCACTTCACCCTTCCTTCTATTTCTTTTAGCTACTCCGCACTGATGCGCAAGTTTCAGGGTCGACTCTGACATCTACTTTGATTTCTTTCCTTTTTTGTCTTTTGAATGGCCTTTTGCCTTATTCGTGCATAATGTCCTTGATGTCATCCCAGAACGCATCAGGTCTGATGTTCATCAATAATCAATACCTTAAATCTGTTCTTGAGATGTTCTCTACATTCAGGTGGGATATACTCTAGGTCACCTGGATTTGTTTTAATTTTCTTCAACTTCAACCTGAACTTACATGCGAGCAATTGATGGTCTGTTCCACAGTGGGCCTGTGGCCTTATTTTGGCTGATGCCATTGAGCTTATGTAGTCCATTTGATTTCTATGTATTCTGTCTCACTAGGTCTACTTGTCACAATTTATTTTATTGGGAAAAAATGGTATCTGTGATAAAGAAGTCATTGCACTTGCAAAATCCTATCATGCGATCTCCAGCTTTGTTTCTATGAAGGCTGTATTTTTCAACTATTGATCTTTCATCATTGTTGCCAACTTTTGTATTCCAGTTGCCAATAATTATCAATGCATCTTTGATCACATATTTGATCAACTTCAGACTGAAGAAGTTGGTAGTAGAATCTTTTAATTTCCTGACCACTCTTGTAGTGGCTGGTGTGAAATTTGAATAATAGTTGCATTAACTAGAATTCTTCTAAGTCTAAAATACTATCCTATCATAGACAGCATTGTACTTCAAGGTAGGTCTGAAATGTTCTCTTTGGTGATGCGTGCAACTCCATTTCTATTGACTTGGTCATTCCTGACTTGGGAAGCCATATAATTGTCTGATTCAAAATGGCCAATACCAATCCCCTTCAGCTCACTGATGTTTTCTATTCTTGAGATGTTCTCTTAATTCAGGTGGGAGATACTCAAGGTCATATTTTGGCTCTTGTGGCCTTGTTTTAATGTTCTTCAACTTCAACCTGAACGTACATACGAGCAATTGATGGTCGGTGCCACGGTTAGTGTCTGGCCTTGATTTGCCTGCTGATCTCAAGCTGCCTCATCGTTCTCACAGGTGCAGTCAAGGTGAAGTCCATGTGACTGATCACTGTTTCTGTTGTTTTAAAAGGTATTTGCAGTGAAAAAGTCGCAAGTCTTGCAAATTTCTGTCATGCGATCTCCAGCTAGATCCTAATTTCTGTTTCTCATGCCAATCTCTGATAATTATCGATGCCCTGGGATTGTATGTTTGATTAACTTCAGACTGGAGAAGCTGGTAAAATTCTTCAACTTTTTCATCACTAACTTTAGTGGTTGGTGTGTAAATTCAAATAATAGTTTTATTACCTGGATTTCCTTGTATGCCTATAGATATTATCCTACCACAGATAGCATTGTCCTTCAAGACAGATCTTGAAATCTTTATTGAGGGTGAATGCAATGCCATTCTTCATTTTGTCATTTCCAGCATAAGCAATATGACTGTCTGACTCAGAATGGCTTCTACCAACCAGTCCATCTATGCTTGCCAATTCTTAGAATATCCATCTTCATGCATTTCAGTTTTGAAGGTTTCCAATGTCCCTCGAGTCATACTTTGTCCATTCCATATTCTGATTGCTAACAGATGTTTGCAGCTGGCCCTTCACATTTTGAGCCGTACCCATCAGCAAGTGAAGGTCCCGAAGGCTTTATTCCATCCACATCATTATGGCGAGTCAACGTTGACAAAGGAGCTCTTCCTCAGTTGGCCTTTGAGTGTCTTCTGACCCATGGGGTTCATTTTCTGGCACTTTGACAGTGGCCCATCGCTAATTATAAGGCCTTCCGTGGCCAACCCATCCAAAGTGGACAGTCCACTCTTTGCAGTAGGCTCTCAGTCTGGAAGCTCAAGGAAGCCTGCTCACCGCGAGTGACCTTGCTGGTATTTTAAAGGTGACAGAGCTTCCAGTATCACAGCAGCACGCAAGCCAGCACAGTGGGACAAACTGATAGACACGTGGTGCCTTGTGTGCTATTCACTGGACACTAATGACAGAAGACCTGAGGAGCTGTGGGAGGACATCAGAAGCACACACATGAGGAAAGCACGAGGTCATTAGAGACAAAAAAAATGAAAAAGAGCAAAGTGAGCTTCAGAAGAGTCTCTGCAGCTTGCTCTTGATGTAGGAGTTGGAACTGCTGGCTCAATGGCACCTAACAACAACCACAATACCCAAGATATCGCTGTTTTCATTCCACCTCAGATTTGAAGACTTCAGTTTTCCTAAATTCACACATCATGCCTTCCGGTTATTAATGGATGGTTACAGCTGCTGCTTCTCATTGTAAGTTGGGCTACCCATTAACAACCATCAAAATAACTAGCAATACAATGCAAGACATGCTTGCGGACACTCTATCTCTCAATTGAGTGGCTCTCTCTGAAATTAATATTAAAAGAGACATTGTTAAAAGGTAATTTCTTACTTGTCGCTGGGTTGGCAGAAGAGGGTCCAGGAACCGAAACAGGGATGTTCTTGGGCAGGTTTGTTGATGTCTTAGTGTCTCTGCCTAAAACAAAGTCTGTTTTAAGTTCTCTAATTGCCCCCAACACATTATTAGGCTCTACAAATAGATAAAACAACACAGAAATAGTAAACCCTACCTTAGGTAAATACCACTCTTTCTGAGCTGTGTTAACCTGACATAGTTCAGTCCTGGTTACTCAGTCAGCAATTTTACAATCTCATTACTCTTTATTACGTATTACTGTCAGAATTGCCCAAAACTTTTTTTTTGGAAAAATTAATCTTATTTATTTTGGTGAAAACATACTCAACACAGGATACACCATTTCAACAAACTCAACATATATAATTGTTTTCACCTTTTAAGAAGTGGAATCAATCTTGCTCTCCTTTTCCAACTTCTCCCATCATTATGAAAAACTGGGGTTTGGCTTATACACGGGTCAGTGGTACCCCAGAGAGGTGTAACTGGACAAGCGCCCATGATCTCGCTGGTGATTGCCGTTTCTCCGCTGTTCATTCAAAGCCCCGCTGACACTGCAGGGCTTTGAATGTTTGTTTACTCACATCTAACCAATCAGAGCCATCCTATGATGTGGACAGTTCCAATTCTCAGAAGCACCCGTAGTGATTCACTTACTCTGGCAGCTGAACTGGTAAGGATGTGACTGTGGCTGCGCTCCGTCTCTCCCTTCTGGTCTCTGTGTTAATTCACATCCTGCATCCCCCACCCACACGTACTCCCTCCCTTCTTCCCGGCTAACACGTTGCGGGAGGGAGGGCATTACCATGAAAATACTTTTTCAAAGTTTTGATTTTTATCCTGTTAGAAATGGATACTCTTGAACCAAAACAAAAACGCCAGTCTTATGAGTCTGGTTACAAAATGAAGGTTGTGTCAAGAGCAGAAGAGAGCAATAACAGTACTGCAAGTAGGGAATTCTGTGTTGATGAAAAGCAAGTGAGGGAGTGGCAGAAAATGAAGACTGACTTGGAACAGATTCCAAAAGTTAAAAAAGCTCGTCGTGGTTTAACGTCTCTTTATGGGGCTCTAGAGAGTGAAATGCATAAATGGGTTAAGGCGTGTCGTCAAAGTGGCTACTGCATAACACGCATGGGAATCCGCATACATGCTCTACAAATGGCTAAGGATGACAAATAGAAAGCACCAGGCATTGAAAAATTTGCTGTGTCAGTAGGATGGTATACCCACTTCATGAATAGGTTTGGCCTACCAGTATGTTTGAGACAAAGAACAAAGATTTCCCAGAAATTGCCACAAGACCTTGAAGAAAAAATTGTGTCATTCCAGTCATTTATTATAAAACAAAGAAGGATTTATAATTATGACCTGGCAGATATTGGGACTATGGATGAAACTGCCATGACATTTGATCTTCCAAGCAACAGAACTGTGGCAAGTTTAGGAGAAAAAAACATTTTTCTCAAAACCACAGGAAATGAAAAAAAAACTACAGTTGTTCTATCATGTTTGGCTAATGGAACTAAGCTGCGCCCTGTCATTATTTTAAAAGAAAAAAACTGGCCTAAAAAATCAATATTCCACCAAGAATTACTGTGCATGCACAGGTTAAAGGCTGGATGGATGAAGACAGAACAAAAAATGGCTGGAAGAAATTTGGAACTGACGACCAGGAGCAGCCTTAAAGAAAAAGCCATCGTTACTTGTTTGGGATATGTTCAGAGTCCACCTATCGGATGATATAAAGAAATTGCCAAAATCTAGTAAAATTACTTTAGCCCTTATTCCAGGTGGGATTGCATCAGTACTGCAGCCTCTGGCTGTATCTTTGAATAAGCCTTTTAAAGACCATGTGTGAAGGATGTGGCATGAATGGATGTCATCTGGTCAAGCCCGACTAACAAAAGGAGGAAATCTCATGAAGCCTGACATAGAGTTAATAGCAAAGTGGGTCCGAGATGCATGGGAAGACATCCCAGAAGACACGGTGCGGCGTGCCTTCTAGAAATGTAGTATTAGTAATGCTAAGGATGGCAGTGAAGACTGCGCTTTGTATGAAAATGACAGCAGTGATGGTGATGACAGTGATCTCAGTGAGGACAGCGTCTATGATGACCTCACATCAGCTGAAGCTCTGCATTGGGATACGGATGATGATGAGGAATCCAGTTTGAAGGATTTTAACTATTTACATTTTAGCTTGGTTACTGATTGAGCTCAGGGAATAGTACTCTTAAGGTATCATTATTGATACCGTATTGTTTTTGTTGAACCTATGTTCCACTTACAGTGCTGGTTTACTAATGTTAAATGACTTGTCCTTTTATTTATGTTTTTATTTAAAATAAATATTTAAATACATTACCCCACTGATGTCTCACTTTTTAGTAATTTTATTTTCATTTGTTTTGATTATTGAAACTCACCAATAGCTTCTGCATTTTCCACCCTAGGCTTATATTCCAGTCAATTAGTTTTTCTGGTTTCCCAGGTAATAATTAGGTACCTCGGCTTATACTCAGGTCGGCTTAAATTCGAGTATGTACAGTATATATGAATATATATATATATCAATGAAGTTTGGGGCACACTTGACCTACGTGGTATGTATATTTAGAAAACATTGCATTCCACAAAAGGAAGCCATGCACTCTTTTCAAGTGCACATGGAAAATAAAGAAAAAGAAGGAGGGTAAAGCTCCCACCTAACCTTTGGGATGCTGATATCAACTGGATCCCACAAAGGAAAGAGCTCGATGCTGATGAAAGATATACTTCATCAATTAAGCTAAACTCTTATTTGGATCTAAGCAAGTTTTTGAGGAAAATTTTGTAGTCTTCCAAAAGCCTAAGTTTTGGGGGAAGATTACCTCAGGGTAATAGAGTTGGGTATCGGTCCAGCCTCCACGGTTCTGAGATGTGGATTGCATCGAGTATTTGAAATTCTGTCATATGCCTTCCCATCCCCATCTTTTGATCAGGACTCTCCTACAGAACCTTAGGTCAAATTTACCAATAGTAGCACCATCTAGTTGGTCTGGTCTAAAGGCACAGGAGGCAGATGGGGCAGTGTTTCCTCCTCCAATTCCTGATTCGCCTTCCTCGGCTACTCCCGTTGGATGGAGACCTATTACTACAGCTTGGAAGGCTGCTTGGAAGCTTTCTAAGACCCCAGGCATGCACTACACTCATCCTCCCTTTTGAAAAACTTGAACCTCCACACTGAGTTCCAGCTTTTATGCTTGGATCCGAGCATCTGTAGCACATGAAACAGCTAATCATTGAAAGCAAACTTTCGCAAGATAACAGATGGTGAGGCAACCATTCATGTCAAGTTAGCACCTCAGCCTGGTCTTTCAGAGCACTGGGAGGGAACACCAGTGTGTGAGTGGTGAAAGCAGAGGAAACGACTTACGTTTCTTTTCAAAGATTTTTTCACTGATGGGTCTTCCGTCATTCTGCTGCTTCTCTTTCTCTATTTGTTCCTGTTATTAAAAAATTCCCTTAGCATTAAAGACACATCTTAAACAGATTTAGAAAATTATTCTAATGAGAAATTACTCTAAGCTTTACAGACAGAAATGCAGTTTTCAAAAAATGCTTATCATACACCATTAGGCAACAATTTAAGTTGTCTAAAGAAGTCAGCTTTCTTTGAGGTTTGTTTGTGCCCTTAGGGCTTTGTCCAGCCAAAGTGATGCATTAGTTGTCATTGCCATAAAACCGTGATTGGATATCAGACCCAGACACCTGGCGACCGTGTGGATGTCACATTAGACCTGTGCTCTAGAGGCCTGCCTATGGGCGATTTCTCAGAAGTAAATCACCTGGCCTTTCTTTCATGGTGCCTTTGGGCAGAAATAAATCTCCACTTTGCTGGTGAACAGCTGAGAGCATGAATTACACCCAAGAACTCCATCATTGCTGTAATAGGTTCTTCTGTTCTACCAGGCATTTGCAGACTATCATCGGCAAAGTATTTGTACTATCTAGCCATTTCTAATTGGTAAATGGAAAAATAATCTCTGCCTTTGAAATAACTAAGAGAAAAGGAAATGGTCTCTTAGATATTTTGGTAGCTTCCTCATTGCAAATATAGATATAAATGAACAAACTCTATGTGTGCAGCTCAAGTGAATATACTGGGCCCCAGATCAAGAAACAAGGCCTTATCCAACCACAGGAGCACTGATGGCAACAGAGCTAGGAGATTGTAAATATATATATATATGTCAATGAAGTTCGCGGCACACTTGACCTACGTGGTATGTATATAGAGAACATTGCATTCCACAAAAGGAAACCAGGCATTCTTGTCAAGTGCACATGGAAAATAACAGAAAAGATAACACAATAATTTCCACTGAGAAGTGAACTCCACACAAGAGAGTCAAAGGAAATCCTGAAACTAAAACACATAAAACCAGAGTATACACATTAGGTGGATTTAATAGCAGCCGTCTAGCTCTCCATCTTCTCTGTTATCTTCATCATATTGATCACAGTGATCTTGAAGTCCGTGTCCACTGCCAACTCCAATGTCACGATCATCTGTGGGCGCTTTTCTGTTGTCTGCTCTTTTGCCTTAGTTTTAGGTCATGTGTTCCTTAAGAAAAAACACTTTGCTGAAGCCTACTGTATGCTCTGCAGCACCTACCATTGGGCTGGACTGCCAAAAGACTGTGCTTTAGCTTCCTGAGGCTTTTCACTTAGGTTTTTAAGCTCACCACACAAGAATTCTCAACAGAGCAGTATATAGATATATATCTATATATCTGTATATAGCTATATATATGAAAATTTTAGAACTGAAAAATATAATATTGGACAGAAATAAAACTTCACCATATTGGATCAACAGCAGAATGGGCATGATCAATCAGTGACACTGAAACTAATTCAATAAAAATTATTCTGTCTGCAAAGCAAAAAATTTTTTAATAAACAATAAATCCACATGGGCCAGTGGGATGATGTCAAAATGTCTACTATATGCATAATTGGAGACCTAGAAGTAGACATTGGAACTAAACATATATTTAAACAAGCAAGGGCCCAAATTTAGGTCATGCCATTCCTTTACAGATTCAGGAAGGTCAGCAAATCCAAAACAGAATTAACTTAATTAAAACTACACCTGGACACATCAAAATCAAACCAGTAAAAACAAAAGAGAGAGGAAAATATCTTGAAAGTAGCCAGAGAAAAACAATATTACAGACAGAAGAAAAAAATTCCAATGATAATAGATTTTTCTTCAGATGACAGGAATGTCAGAAGACAAGAAGAAATATATCTTTAAAGGACAGAAAGTCTATGAACCCAAAATTCTCTATCCAATGAAAAATAACTTTTAAGAATGAACATGAAATATAGACATTTTAGGTAAGGGGAAAATGAAGATAAATTACATCATAAGGACTATTACACAGAAAGTTCTTCAGGCTGAAGGGAAAAAATCATACAAAAGGTAAATATAGATCCTAAGCCATGGATGAAGATACATGATAGTTTAATATAAAAATTCCAAATGCCTGGAAGGGCTTTTAATGCTTACAGATTTAATTCATAGTATAACTCCAACATAAAATAGTAGTGTGGAGTAGGTAAAGGAACACACCATCACTTTCAAATTTTCAAAGACATTATAATGATAACTATCATCCTTGAGTGGCAATAATGACAGTAAAAGCTTAGACATATATATTGTCATCTCCAGTGAGACCATCAAAATGTAATTTCAGAAGAGAGATGTTGTTAGGGACTGCTGAGTCAGTTCTGACTCATAGCGATCCGACGCACAAAAAGCCCAAAGAGAACACAAATCACTAAGTTAAGAACGATACGGGTTTTCTCCACAGGTTGAGAATGTTGTGAATGATTCGTCTGTCAGTCTGTTGTGCTGTGATGGCATATGTGTTGCTGGAAGTTATGACACCAGTATTTCAAATACCAGCAGGGTCATTCATTATGGACCGGGTTCAGCAAAGCTTCTAGACTAAAATAGACCAAATGGGAGGACTTGAAAATCGACTCTTCAAATGTGACCAGGGAAACCTTATGAACAGCAAGAGCATACGGTCAGCTAGAGGGCTGGGAGGTGAGCCCCTCGGGCTGGAAGGCCCTCAAATCATGGGTGGAGCGACATTTTGAACTTGACACACAGACATCTACGGCGCCAAACTCACAAAACTCACTGCCATTGAGTTGACTCCAGCTCACAGACCTGGTCCAATTGAAAGGATGTTGTTTCCTCGGAGGTGTGGCTTACTCCTGGTTAAGCACAGCACGGGAAGGTTTGCTTTGCCTCTTCTTGCTGACTGGGTCCTGTATTTGTCTCGCCGGTCTCTGGTTCTCTGGATTTGAGTCCCGAGCCTGCCATCCTGCATGATGCCCTTAGATTCATCCAACTCTGCAGCCATAAGCCTGGCCTGCTGACTTTAGATTCCCCTGCATTTGCCTGCATCAGCCTTCGGATTCGGGTTTGCATTCCTTGCAGGCTCACCAGCTCTGGTGGTTGGGTGGGTGAGGAAAAAGCCTCCAGCTTTCTTAGCAGCTACCCTCGGACTTGAACCGACTTCCCCACTTCTACAATTGTGTGGGTCACGTTCTTGATATACATTTCTTTCTCCATGTACACACATACACACCACTGGTTTTGCTTCTCTGGATAACCTAGTCTGACGCAATGAGCATTATTCAAATTTATGCATCAACCACTAATGCCGAAGATGAAAAAATGGAAGATTTTTATCAATTTCTACGATCTCAAATTGAGCAAATGCAATTAAGATTCATTGATAATTACTGGTGATTGGGATGCAGAAGATGGAAATAGATGAACGCCAGGTGGTTGGAAACTACGGCCTCAGTGTTAAAAACATCGCCCAGATCACCTGGTGGAATTTCCTTAGAGAAAGAGAGTGACCATCAAAATGACACACCAAAACTAAAAGACCAAAACGGATGGCAAAAAGAGACTCTGAAATTTGCTCTGGGGCACACAGTAGCAAAAGTGAATCGGAGCAATGATGATGTAAAATTGCTGGACAGAAGATTGCAAAGGGTGGGCTCAAGAAAACAAAGCAAAGTCTTATTATGAAATACCAAAGACTGGGACTTAGAAAGCCCAAAGGGATGGGCACATTGGACATTCCTCAAGCTGAAAAGTTGAAGAAAATACTTGAGCCCCGAGTTGCAATTTTGGAAGACTCTATGGGCAAAATACTGAACAACACATCCATATGTTAAAACAACATACCATTTCCAAAAGCAGCAGTTCTTCTCTTTCTTTCTCTTGATCCAATAAATCCTTTTCATAAAACTTCTTCTGAAACTGTTCAGAGTTTAAAATAAAATGGGGGCATCAATGATGCTCTGTCCATGTTTACATGTCCCTTTCAGTATGAAGCGAAGAGAGTGTACTTACAGCATCCATGGACATCTCCATTCTGTCCAACTCGAGCACCGTCTGTCGAGAGAAGGGTCACAAACTCCAATCACCCAATCATTTCTTAGGACACTCTTTTCCCAGAAGGGGGTTCAAAGAGGAGAATCCTACACCAGGCAGTGAAAGACCAAAGCAGCAACCTCTTCAAAATCCAAATGAAAATACCAACAGGATACAGATGAGGCTGTCTGCCCCTGGGAAGATTTACAATCTCAAAACCCTACGGAGCAGTTTTTCTCTGGGTTGCTATGAGTCAGTAGTGGGTATACAGAATGCAAAATGATGACAAGTTGTATGAGCTCATTTCAGTAAAATAAAATATACCAATTGATACTAAGATAAAAGCACTTATTAAAACACTTCTTATGTGTTTCAGGTAATATGTCACTGTCACACAAAAAAAGAACCGATCACAACGATCTATATATAAACCCCTCCCTGGGGGATGGACAACAGAAAAGTGTGTGAAGTGAACCATTGGACAGTGTAAGACATGAAAAAATAATAATTTATAAATTATCAAGGGTTCATGAAAAAGGGAGGGTGGGAGAGGGAGAGGGGAAAATGAGGAACTGATGCCAAGGGTTCAAGTAGAAAGACACTGTTTTGAAAATGATGATGGTAACAAATGTGCTTGACATAATGGATGTATGTATGGATTGTGATCAGAGCTGTATGAGCCCCGAATAAAATGATTAAAAAGAAACAAAACAACTAAAGGATTCTCTCTTCAAGTTAATAAATACCATCAATGCTGTTATTGAAAACATATTTCTCTCACTACAGATACTGTATTCTCCTCAAATAACTCACGAAGAGCAGCTAAATACAGCGTGCAGTGTGTATAGGAAGCAATGTGTTTGTTGGTGGGCTGTGGTTAGCAAAACAAACAGACATAGAATGTGTGCGATGCGTGTAGAACTCAGTAACTGTTGTCAGCTTGACCCTGTCAAGTAAGTGCTATTTATAATCAACTTCTAGACACTGTGCCAGGATGTGTTTAAAATTTTAAACATTTCTAACCTTAAGAAAAGCAAATGTAAATTGTGATGATGTATATACAAACTCTTTAAAAATTGATTTAATTATGGAAGTTGTATGATATGTGGATACTAGACCAAGAAAACTACTTAAATGAAAAAGAAACCAAGCGTGGCCTGTGGTTACCATGGGTGCAGAAGGAGTTTTCCCTTAGCCTGCATTGGGTTTGCTTGGAAAGGGCTGTCAGTGATGGTTGTACAACACAAAGAGTATGGTCAGTGGCACCGAGTTGTACAAGCAGTTGTTGAATGGAAGCGTGTTTTGTCGTGTATATTTTTGCCACCATTGAAGAAAACAATTACACAAGTAACAAGGAGTGCAAGGAAGAAGAAAATGTTCTAGGATTGACCGTGGTGATGATTGATAGGATTGAACTATGGAATTGTATGATGTGTGGAGGAGGTGCCAAGGAAACAGGTGATTTTACATGCTAAATACATGTAACCTCGAGAGCTGTGGATCAGATCCAGCAGCTGCTCCTTGGGGAAAAGCTGAGGCCATCTGCTCCCATAAAGATTTACAGTCTTGGGAATTCTATGTGGTGGCATTATGAGTCCGAGTCAACTTGAGAGCAGTGGGTTGGTGTTTGCTTTGTTTTATCAAGTTCACATTCAGATTGACAACAGTAGTCATGTCAATTTTATTTAATCTTATAAAATATTAGGCATAGATTAAGCAAGAAAATGTTTTAACGCTGTAGATTATTTTTAGGTTTGACCTCTCTGACCTAAGTTTTTACTCTTTGAGTTTTCCATACTCCCAAACCATTCACAAAATAAGATCACATGCCAAATTAAAAGTAGCCCACAGAAATCACAGACACACAGTTTCATCCATAAACAAGGATGTGCTCAGGGGTAAGAGAATATATCAAGTCTAGCCGACCGCTTACATTTCTGGATCACACCGACTGCAGGAGAAGTTCTGAGGGCTACATGTCTACGCAATGGACTTTCCCAAGTCTGCCAGCAAAGTTGTCCTGAGTGGTCATTACTGACAACTAGCTCACAGCCTATAATAAGGAGCCTTGGCAGTGTAGTGGGTTCTGTGTGGGGCCACAAACAGCAAAGTCAGCAGTTGGAAGAAACCACCAGCTGGTACCATGAGAGAAAGACATGACTTTCTGCTCCCATAAGCAGTTCGACCCTGTCCTAGAGGGCAATCTCTGAGTAGGACTTGACCGGATGGCAGTGGATTTGGTATAACCAAGGTCTGGTGAATGGAGTGATCACTATCAGTACATACTGAGCACTGACCGTGTGTCAAACACACGCTCATGAAACTTGTATTACTAGCAGTAAAAGTCTACTCGCTAAGTGCCCTTTTAGAAATAACTCTCCTGTCCAGTCCTGCTGTTGCTGTTGGTCGGTGCTGTCTAGTTGATTCTGAATCACAGTGACCCTAGGGACAGCAGGACCAAACACCACTTGGTCCTGAGCCATCCTCACCACCGTGGTCACGCTTCACCCAAAGATCTTTCCTCACACTGCTCGTAGCAAAGAAATGAACAGTTTACCTTATCCCAGTCCTCTCAGGTAAAATAGTGAAGCTATAATTTGTTGTTGCTAGGTGTCATTGACCCATCAACCCTGTGCACAGCAGAAGGAAACGCTGCCACGCCCTGCGCCATCCTCACGATCGTGCCCGTGCCCGAGCCCATTGTGCCAGCCACTGTGTCCATCAACCTCCTCGAGGGCTTTCCTGCTCGCTGCGGCGCTCCAATTAACGCTGCCTGCATGCGGGAAACGGAGAGCTGTTGCAGGAGTGACACATACCCTTTTGACGACGGCCAGGACGTCTTTATCTTTTTCTTGACAGAGGAGTTTCCTCACACACATTTCTAACTGCTGAAGTAGATGCTTATCGGCAGGGATCTTCAGAGTAGCCTTCACTTTGGGCAACAAGTAGCAAAGTTTCATTCTAGAATAAATGAAATAGATTGGGCTTTTAAGTATATTTTAAAAGCTAAGAAAAACAGTAACATGAAATTGGTAGAAGCTGCAAGCTCTAATTAGCCTGGGAGTTCCTCTATTCCCATGATAGATATATAGTTATATAGAGAGAGAGCCTATAATGAGCCCAAGGAGCCCAGGCGGTGCAGTGGGTTAAGTGTTGCACTGCTAACCTCAAGGCTGGTGGTTCAAACTCCCTAGTCACTCCTTGGGAGAAAGATGTAGCAACCTGCTCCCTTCAATAGGTGGCTGGGACGCCCTAAGGAACAGTTCTACTCTGCCCTATAGGGTCGCTATGAGTTGGATTTGACTCAACGGAAGTGGGCTTGGGGTCACTATAAGGCCAATGCTATTATGGGTGTCAAGATAGAATACAACCGTGACTAAAAGTAGCAAAATCCTCCTTTCATGGAGCTGACCTTTTATTATGGGGGCAGGAGAGAGTACGAAAGTAAGCAAAATGCCCAGTAAGGTTTCAGTTAAGTGTGAAAAACAAACCAGGGAAATTAGGCCCCCATTTACAAGCAGGTGGTCAGAAAGGGTTTCACTGAGAGGATGCTATTAGACCAAAGACATTTCGAGACAGAGCCCTGTGAACATCTGGGAAGGGCATGGCAGACACAGGCAGCGGAAGGCGCAAATCCTGCGGGGTGAGTGTACCCCATTCGGGGAAATCTGGCTGCTGTGACCAGAACAGAATGAAGAGGAAGTACCAGGAGGTCAGCTTGCGCAGAGCACTGCAGACCACTCTAAGGACACTCGATGAATATGGCCCTTACTGCCGTGGTCCCTCATGTGAGATATAAGCACTCTGGACATGGCTGTGGTCCCATGGTGGAGAGCACGGTCCACTAACAGACAGGAATGGGAAGAGAGTGAGGTCTGACTTTAGTGGAGGGTGTGAGTCAGACCACATTGTGCTTAATGGTCACCTTACTTACTATTACTTACAGAAGCCCCAGGCAGTACACTCTTAAATAAGATACAGTCGAGGGATGGAGAACAGGTGATTACATTTAAGTGAAATTTGATTACACTCTGTAACACCCAACCAAATGACCTTTACCTGCATGGGTCTGGTAGGAAGGAGGGGAAGATACTAATGGGATTTGCTGTGAGTAATTGTCAACAGGATTCCCTGCAATGACATCCTGCTGGGTATACAATGAGCTCTCTGGGAAGCAAGGGGTGTGAGCTCAACACGGGCAAGAACAGGAATGGATCACGTTCTCTGGTCCCAGCATCTGGTTTCCCCGCTGACTGATCTTCAGACCAAACAGTCCCCACCACCATGTGTGATACTTCCTTAGGCTTCCGTGAGCTCTGTGGGACATAGCTCCGAGAGCTGAGGGAAGGTACTCAAAGATGGAGCAGCCCACCATCTCGCAAGAATGCGACTTTGGGGACTTTTTCAATATCCAACTTCTTGCGACTATTTTGGTATTAATTCTTACCAAAGAAACGATTGCCCCACCCTGGCTTTTAGCCTGAATGGGGTAAGAAGCTATTGGGAGGTTCTGAGTGGAGGGGCCAAAGTTATCTGAAGGGAATCCATGACTTTTAAAAGTACCACCTGGTTCCTACATGAAGGTAGACAATAGGTGTTCCAGGTCAGAAGAAGAAGAGGAGCCACCGAGCAGGTTCTTACAGTAACACAGGCTCACGGTGAGGGTGGCCTGGCCAGGAGGGGAGTGAAGGTGATGAGAAGTAGTTGAATTCTAGACATCGTCTGAAAACGACAGGATGTGCAGGGGAATGAGAGGCGAGGCAATAGAAAGAAAGGAGTTATTTGTATTTATTTTTGCCTTAAGCAAGTTGAAAGAGAAAATACTTATTCAGTGAGCTGGATCTGGCTGCAGTAGGGGTGAATGGAGAAGATTTGGACTTCATTTTGGACAGCCTGAGTTCAGGGGCAATGCCAAGTGGACAGCTAGAGCTAAGACTGCTGTCCATGGTAGGTGTGCACGGCAGTCTTCAGCACACAGATGCTCTGTAAACTGTGAGATTAGTCGGGACACCAATGAAGGAAGAGATGAGAGGATCAAGCCTAAGGCACCACACTCCAGTCTGGCTAGGGGTAAGAAGGAAGCCACTGAAAGGATAGAGAATGCTAGTGAGCTGGGACGGCATCTGGGGGAAAGGAAGCCCTCCGTTCTAACAGGAGTAACTTGCTTAGAGGAGAAGCCAGGCTCTGCTTGGAGAAGCCAGGTTCTGCTTCGCACAGTCCCCGTCTCTGCCAGGGCTGGTGGCTACAGAGAGAGACTGGCAGGCTGCCTTTGGATGGCAGCTGTCGTCACGCATTCATTGCGTGCTCTCCCGAGGGTTACCAGCTTTTCAGTGCAGGCCCAGCACTGACACGGCTAAGCTGCAGTCCCACAGTCTCCAAGTTGCACTCCTAACTGAGCCTTTACCTGTGCATGACCCCTTAGGGGGTCAAATGACCCTTTCATAGGGGTCTCCCACTTCATAACAGTAGCAAAATTACAGATGTAGCAACAAAAATAATTTGATGGTTGGGGGGTCACCACAACATGAGGAACTATATTAAAGGGTCGCAGCATTAGGAAGGTTGAGAACCACTGTTATAACCCAAGGCAGGTCTCGAAAACATGCCTTCCTAAGACACTCCATAAGCCACAGCAGTGATGTGTCCCCACAAGATTCTTATGAGACCACTGCCTCCTTGCCATCAAGTCACAAAACTCGGTTCCTTAGGGTTTCCGGAACTGTGGGCTTTATGTGAGCAGACAGCCTCATCTTTCCCCAGTAAAGCAGCTGGTGAGTTTGAACTTCTGACCTTTCAGGTAGTAGCCCAATGCCTAACCTACTGCACCATCAGGGTGCTTTAAGATTCTCCCAAATAAGCTCATTTTCCACATGTATTACCTCAGGTATCTTATTCCTCAGAACACTTTATCGATCCAGTAGCAATCAAAGCCCAGAGAGGTTTTCTGACTTGCCCAGACACACAGGTGGTAGAGAGCTAGGCTTTCAGCCAAGGGAGGGTCCTCTCAACCATTCCATGATCCTTTGTAATTGCGACACCTTTCATTCTACCTGCACATCGGATTGCTACAGGGCTGGGCTTCTGTGGCCCAAGACCACTGGTACACGGTATTTCTGGCAACTGAGCAGGCAACAGATCACACTGCGCACACACACACACACACACACACACACACACACACACACACACACACCACGTGGCGGAGTGGTGGGGGTTCCCTTTCTTTTGTTTTCTGACGCAGCAGATTGCTCTCTCAGAGTCAGAGCTACACCATTAGTCACTGTCCCCAGAGGAGAAATAATTTTCCTTCCTCGGGTAATGTTGATCAACTTCTTGAAAACTGACAATGTGCCACATTGTATGTAAGGTGCTTTTCTTGAATCACAACTTCAACTCGAAATATGTTCACAATATGGTCAGACCATTTAGCTCCTTACATAAAACAAACGAAAACGCAGAGCCATCAAGTCGATTCCCACTCAGAGCAGCCCTACAGAACGGAGGAGTCGATCGGCTTCTGGGTTTCCTGTCCGTCGTCTTTATCGGAGCCTCACCTTTCTCCCACAGAGCAGCTGCGGGCTGAATATTGACCTGTGGGTGGCAGCCCAATGTGTAATCTGTGCCGCGAGGGCTCCTAAAGCCTGAACGCTAGAGAAACCGGCGAGAGCCAGAGCTCAGTGAGACTGCCTTGTTCGTCCAGGCCTCGCTAGTTTTCTGCCTTTAACAGGGTGCAGTCTGACCATCCATCTATCACAACTAGTAGAAAGTACTAGTGTCTTCCCTCTGGCAGAGTTGTCTTTAAAAGATTTTGCTTTTGCAGGTTTTACTATATCAGCATATTCATTTAGATTTACCCTAAATTTCCATCCAAGGAAGCCCCGTCTCTCTTGTATAGAGCCCACAGAAGATGCACTTGGAAATTTTATGAAACATTACAAAACCAAACTAAAGAAGCGAAGGCAATGGTGTTTTCTATATATTCCCACACTGCAAATGCAAAGCCCACTCTTAAATGATGACCTCCCTGACAAATCTTTCTGGAATAGTTTCTCTCAGTAGCAAGACTGTTAGTAACCTGTCAGCTGATGGCCTTGCCAATTCCACATGTCAAAACTCATTAGAATGTAAACTATGCTGTTTATAAAAGATGCACACAGTTCACACAGAGTAAAATGCAGTGCAGCCACCAGGCCGACACCTGGCAGGAAGCTGTAGGCTTTTGTGGACGGAACCTCTGGTCAACTGACATTGACAGTGTCTTTCTCTCCTATAAAACTGAGTTCTTCCCATGAGATCAGCCACAGAGCTGAGCACTCAGAAACTTAGTGGCTGAGGATTTGTAATTCATTTCAACCCATTATGCCATGTATGAATCCCTCTTATACAATGTTTCCTTTGGGAGGAAAAAGATAAAACATATTCATTCTTTCATTTAATTTCCAAGCAGGTCATTTTTCAGGCTTGTCCATCTAACGTTAGCAGTGAGTTAATCAAATCCAGTTAACATGAGTTATTTCAAAGGTATAAGGCTGATGATGAAATGAAGAATTCAAACAGGACTTCAGAGCAGCTCTATTTCTCTCAACAAATTGGCCCCCAGAAGTGGGCCCACACTCTCTACATCAGCTTTAAAGCAACAGGCTGCTGGCTGGCTTTTTCACCCTATTGTTCTTTGCTACTGTCTCGTCCATTCTGACTGATAGGGGCCCAGGTCCAACAGAAGGAAACCGTGCCTGGTACATCACCATCCTCACAAATGTCCTCATGGATGAGGCCATTGCTGCTGCCAGGGGGGCGACTCATCTCTTTACTTTAGTCTTAGACAAACTAATAGGATCTAGTCAACACCTCCTGACTTAGACTTACTGCTCTCTCAACCCAGTAAAAATTTTGAGAGTGTTGAAAGATGATGTTTCTAAGAATTATTGATACCCACTCTTCAAGGAAGGCTGCTGAGATTTTCAAAGCAATCATAAAGTCTTCCTTTGACTTTTAAATCAGCTAGAAAAAGATTTTTAGTACATTCACTATTTTAAGTATATTAAAAAGATATTACAGTTTTCTAATATTTTCTTGGGTTAGTATCATACCTCACATTTGCTACTGGGTCGTGTGTCAGTTCAATAGTAGGTAGAAAGAAATATTTACAGAAAAATGACTTGGAAAAGATCTCTATAATAAATTCACAGGTATCCAAAAATCGAAGTCTATTCCAATAACTTTTTCCTTGGCCCAGTTCTGAAAACAACAGAAATGATTATCAGTTTAATTTGTCCTACATGGAATTACATGACAAAGCCAGACATACAAAAATGGCAGGTTTATCCATACCCCAAATTTTAGCAAAATATAAATGTCAAGAGAAAAAAAACACCTCTTATAAGCTCCACATTTTGAGAGTCTACAATTACTGACATCTCTCAAACCTGCAGAAGTATTTTAGCTAGTTGCTCCACTTTCTTATTAAACATTATATTCAATTCCATAAATGCTTACTGACCATCGGTTGACTATTAGCTACCATTTTTTTGATCACCTACTTTGGACCAGGTACTTTAACGCATATTATTTCATTTCATCCTAAAGTACCATTCAGTGAGATAGTCCTGAGAGTATCCTTCTTTACAGACAAGGATGCTGAAAATCTGTGAAGTTCGAGTCCATAGCTGCTTTAAGGTACGGCTAGAATTCTAACTTCAAAATCATTCAAACAATCTCATGAACCGTCTCTTCCTCTGGTTTCCTTTAAAATATCTTGAAGCAAATAAAGTCACATGTAGATGCAGTATTATTAACGGCAATGTGAGTCAATGTTTAAAGAATAATTCCCTCCTCACTTAAATGTCCAAGGGCAAAATTCTTGATACCTGAAAACAAATAGAATTGGCTTTCACAATAAATGTGAGGTCCTGCCACTGAAAAATGACAAATAAAGTAAAATAATAATGTAACACAAAAGTTGAGAGGATATGGAATATCATTTTTCTTATGTGACATTTTATGATCTCTCTATCTTTATATATATGCATGTGTATATCTATAGATACACATACATAAATCTATAATGAGTCAGTCTTAGAATAGTAAACTCTCATAGCCAGAAAATCTTTTTACCTGCTTATATTGGATAACAAAGTTTAATTAAGCAGTACAGTCAATGCAAGTGTACACTAATGTACAAATTCAATAGATATAGATGGTTGGTGAAAGGTTTTGGCCTTGATTTCAGTCCTTAACAAATTTGATTTCCATTTGCTAATGGATTTGGTTTCTTAAGACATTATTAGCCACCCTGCCCACCTGATTCACAACCTTAGGATTGATGTCTCTACTCAAGAAAAACAATAAACTATGTTCTGTCAATTTTGTTAATATTTAAAATAGGAACATGATATAAATGATCCAGTTAACTGATATTCTACTTATATCTTAGTTCCAGATAAGGGTAGAAGCAAGGCTTTCAACCTACATATACAAGTATTTTAATTTATTAAGTGTAGATGTGTATGACAGAAGACCCAGAGCTACGATTTCATTCACTCATCACCAATCTGGCTTTAACCTAGAGATATCTAAAGTAGGCAACCAAAACTAACCCACAAAACACACACCAGCTAGTTAGCAATATCAAAAGAATTCCTCATGGTAATACAATATACAGTGTATGGCACATCTAACTAAGATCATCTAGTATGTATACTTTGTTGTTGTTTTTTTAAAGATAATAATCACTTACGTTCAATTAATTTTTGAATGATCTCATGTCTCTGTTCTTGTTTCCGATTATAACGCAGAAAAATGCACAGGGTTCGCGATGCTGCCTTTTGGACAGGCAAGACATTCTTAAAGAAATAAATAAGACAGACAATTAAACTAGTCTATTGGCATTCTGTATCATGTGACACCACAAATCAAGTTTTAAGTTATTGGTTAAAAGTGAAAGCAGCGTTGTCCACAGCCTCTCAAATCACTGCAGTATGTCCCTCTGGAAATGTCTTCATACTTGAGTGCTCACGACCCTCTGGCAAATCAGCTAATACATCACGTTGCAAAGTTACTTTGATTTGTCAGAGTCATTTCTAAATCATGAAGACTGGATTGCTATCTGACCCCTGATTCCTTGTAACCTCGTCTTGAGTAACATTCCCCTCAAATATCTCAAGCACTCATCCTCCTAGTCAGTCCCCTGAACCCTGCCATTCTTCCATCCAGCAAGCATCTGCTAGAGCATATTCGGAGATTCCCAGGTCAGATGTTAGTCTACTCTGTTGGCTTAATTAGCTAATCTTCAGCCTCAGTGCCATTCCATGGAAACTCGGGTCCACAGCACAGATAGCACTTCAAACCCATGGAGCACAATGCCAATCATTCTTAGTAGCACACTAAACCCCTTTATCCTTTGAACTTCTGTCAAGCACCAGGTAGACCCTTAATTTCAAATAAAGCCAACCACCTGAGTTTATTGGGCTTGGGGTCCAACCGTGTTTCAGAAAAAAGAATCTTTCGAGCAAGTGTCCTGGATCCAGGTGGAACACATGTTCACCATCTTTCTTTACTTACATCTAAATATTATAATATTCAATTACTGAAACTTCAGGCTATTATAGCAGGGATGCTTGAAAATCAAATAGACTGAGACTTTACATCGCTGAGATAGTACTGCGTGCTTCCTCCCTCTTATGTTTTATACATTTTCCTTTCAGTCTGTTGGACACTATTTCCATGTGGTGTTTTTAATCTGTTGAATGTACAAATACAGGATATTCATTCTAACTAAGAATGTAAACTTAGGAAAAGTGTATATATAATAGAAACACCACTGACCTTAATAAACATGAATTTTGGATGCATGAACTAATTAAAAAGCATGTTACCCTTTTCCTTCAATGTATGTATACTAACAGAAGTTTCACATGTATATATACTAGCATATGAAAATATATACATTCTATACATTACAAAATCTTACAAAGGAGACCTGGTAATGTAATGTTTAAATACTCTGCTGCTAACCCAAAGGCCTGCGGTTCAAATTCACCAGCTGCTCTGTGGGGGAAAGATGTGGCATTTTGCAACCTTCCATAAAAATGACAGCCTTGGAAACCATGTGGGACAAGTCTGTGCTGCCCCACAGGGTCACTATGAGTCAGAGTCATCTAAACAGTAATGAGTGCCAATGAGTCACTTAAAATAACGTTATCCTTATTGTATAAACAAGTCAATTGGCGGGGGAGGGGGTGCGCAGAAATCAAGGAACCTAGCAACAATATATGGAATCTTATCAACAGGGTTATCAAAGTCAGCTTAGAGAAGTTGTAACAATTTGAACACCCCCCCCAAAAAAAATAAACCTCAGGGTGATTAAAACATTATTTAATGTAAAAATGAGTCCAGGACAATTACAAGAGAGAGAAAACCAAAACTGATTTGTCACCAGAGACAGTGGCGAAGGCCACAACAGCTGGCTTCTGAAATGGACCATTAGAAAGCTTGTCCGGCTCTCCCGCTGCAAGCACATTTCAAGGGAATCAAATAACTCAGGGGGGCAAAGAAAAGCTCCTCCTACAAGAAGAAAGCGCTCAGAAGATTCGGGAGAAATGCCAGGGTTTCTGAAGAATCGCTGTGCTCATGAAGTTCGGGATCCAGGCCATCAGTGGATGCTAAAACTAACGAATAAAAGTTGATGAGCAACAAACAGGCTTTTCTTCATGTTGAAGTAGCACATGTGGATGGCAATGCCAACAGGCAGAAGGGGAGGCAGGGGGAGGACAGCGCAGCCGTGGGCACACAGCCCCTCTCATCTGTGGGACACCAGGCTGATGAGATGCATTATGAACCGCACAGTAGCACTTCTGAAGTATTCGTGCCAAAATCCTGAACCTAATCTATGCAAGCGTTTACACCTAACCTCTAGTATACGAGAAATATGAGGAATAGGCAAACTTCACCTGGAAAGGAAGCAATCTGACAAAGATAGACGGGGAAACAGTCCACAGGACAACAGACTACATCTTTTTCACAATCCAAGGGCAAGAAATGTAGGGAGGGGAGGGACAGCACGGGGAGGGAGGAAAGATGCCCAGGGGATCAGTTCTGACTACAATGAAAAGTAAGTGATCTAACACCGAAGGCAAGGGATGATCCCGTGTGAAATAAACCAACTCTACAAGTCATTTGGGGGATAGCTGGTACAATTTTAACAGGGACAGACTATTAAATTATATTAATAACTGTTCATTTTGTTCAATATAATAATAGTATTAGAGTTGTATGGGGAAATAACCTTATCTTTTAGAGATGAATTTTGAAATGTTCAGGGATAAAATAATGCAAGGAGGCTTTACAAAGTTTGTAGGACAATTCCATTAACTTTTCATTCCATTTTCCATGAACTTTTTGAAGCCTCCTCGTATAATGGCATCTATCACTTAAAATGTTTTTGCCCAACGTGACACAGTTCAGCACTGAACTATTAACTGCTGGGTCAGAGGTCTAAATCCGCCCAACAGCATGGTGGAAGAAAGGCCTGGTAATCGACTTCTGAAAGATAGCAGCAATAGAAAACGCTATGGCGTGCATTTTGACTCCGAAACACAGAGGTTCCTATGCATTGGAATCAACTAAATGGAAACTGGCACAATTTAAAATACTGCAACTCAATAAAGCATAAAGTGTAAGAATGGCAAAAGGTTAATAATAACTGTTAAGCCTAGAGGCTGCGAATAAAAGAGCCCTGCTGTTGAGTTGATTCTGACTCAGTGAGCCTACACAGGGTTCCTGAGCTGCAAGTCTTTATGGGGCGAAAGCTTCTTCTTTCCTGTGGAGCAGGCCACTAAGCCCCAGGGCTTCCAGGTGATGGGCAGCAAGAGGTTCATTATAATGTTGCTAGCTCTTCTGTATCGCAGAAAGCTTTCCTAACAAAAGCAGAAGAAAGGGAAGAAAGCCAGCTCTGTCACTTCTTCCCTGAAACCTCCCAGTCATGCCTAATAGGGACAGACTAATGTCTTGAGCCCATCTCATGGCCTTCAAGGTCTGTGTGCTGTGGGCCAGGCTAGCTCGTCTCCCTTGACCACAAGCACCCTTGCTGCTCCTTACTGCCCAGCAGGCCTGATTTGGGGCATATGCACCCCAGTCCCAGATGGCACTGCTCCTCCAGGACTCACACCTTCCCAGTTCCAGCCTCACACCAAGTGTACCCACATACTGCATCTGCAGCCGCATCTTCCAACCCTCTCCCCCTGCTCTGGGGCTCCCCAGACATGTTACAGGCCACTGCTAAGTAAGGGTTTGTTTCGTCTTGTCGAATGTAAGCTCAAGGAGAGCACGTACTTGTTCACTATTCTAACCACCTAAAATGGTCCATAGCATAGAGTAAGCACCCAATAAATTTTGTCAAAATGAATGCAAACTGATGATTAGGCATGGAATCAAAAATAAACAACTTTCTCTTCTCCAGAGGAGACTGATCCAGAAGACCTGAGTGCCAGCTTTCATCACAGAAAATTCACTATCATAATCATATATGAGGGTATCCCCCAAAATGGAATTTTTTTCAAGTCTGTCTTTAAAGTTTTTTACAAAACAACCCATCACCTTCAAAGTACTCTCCATGACCCTTAATACATTTGTCAAGTCTGCTATTCCATTCTTGGAAACAGTTTTCAAACTCATCTGTTTGGATGACTGACAGCACCTCCCTCGTTTTTTTCTTCACCTCTCCTACCTCATCAAATCACGGTCCTTTCATGTCCCTCTTCATTTGAGGAAACAAAAAGAAGTCGCACGGGGCAAGGTCAGGTGAGTCAGGTGTATGAGGCAAGAGGCATGCTGGGTTTTTTTGCCCAAAACTGGCGCACTGAGATGGCTGCGTGAGCAGGTGCATTGTCGTGGTTGCAAAGACAGTCCCCAGCTGCCACAGATCAGGCCTTTGTGGTCACATGCTGGTATGTAATCTTTCAGAACCTCTAAATCAATGGTTCTCAACCTGTGGGTCACAGCTGCTTTGGGGTTCGAAGGACTCTTTCACAGGGGGCGCCTGATTCATAATGTAGCAAAATTAGTTATGAAGTAGCAATGAAAATAATGAGGAACTGTATTAAAGGGTTGCGGCATTAGGATGGTTGAGAACCATTGCTCTAAATAGAAAGCTTGATTAATAGTCTGACCTGGTAGAACCAACTCCAAATACACTATCTCCCTCATATGAAAAAAACAAAACAAATGAGCATCATCTTGATCTTTGATTTTACTTGACGAGCTTTCTTGAGCAAGGTGAAAATGGCATCTTCCACGGGCTTGATTGATGTTTGCTTTCAGGGTCATAAGAATAAGCACCATGTTTGGTCACCAGTAATAACCTTGGGGGTGAAATCTGGATCGCTTCTGAGCTGTTCTTTCAAAGCACGCCATCTTTCCACTCACTGCTTTATTTGCTGCTCAGTCAGAACCCAAGGCACACATTTTGCAGTGCCCCTGTCATTCCAAAATCTTCTGTTAAAATTTGCTGAACTGAGCTCCAAGACAGACCAGATAACCTCCCCAACTCTCCAATGGTCCACTGTTGGTCTTTGAGCACAAACGCATACGTTTTGCTAACATTGTGTCCATTTGAGAAGTTGACATCAATTGACATCCAGAATGAGGTTTGTCATCAATCAACATTTCACCTTTTTTGAAATGAGAAAATCACTAGTACATTTGAGTTTTCCCCATTGCACTGTCCAGCACCATACCAGTATCTGCGGCATTTTCCCCAAGCAGGAAACAAAATTTCACAGCGGTACACTGTTCTCTTAAATCGGCCATCAGAAAAAGTGAGGTTGGAGTGAAACGGCTTTTATGAAAAAGTTCACTGTGACCAGAGAGAACCTTCCCAGGTGACGCCACTGGGTGCACTAACTCAGAGCAAGTTGCTTGATGCTTACCTAGCAGGAAAAAAATGCGCAATATGAAAGTTCTTCCCAGCGGAGCTTTTTTCCATTTTTTTTTGGTGGGGGGGGGGGAGGAACCCCTCATATGTCCTGTTCAGTGTGGCATGCATTTATTTATTTTAAAAAACAAAACAAAACAAATCTGTCAGGCTTGAAAGTCCTTTGTTCACACTATGTTGTAAATAACTTCTCTTCTGATAAGAGACACTAGCAATACAGAATAATGATGTATTCTTAGCTTCACACCTAATTGAGACAAACAAGATCCTTTGTCATAGCTCTTATCATCTCTGCTATGAATTGTATCTTATTACATACCACTCCCACCACTTCACCACCTCTACTTTTAGAAGGTCAGCCCCACTAGAGAAGGATTTTGTCTGTTTATTCACTTCAGTACTGCCGGGTCTTAAAACAAATAGCATTAAATCTAGTAAACACGTCTTCACTTTATGTGAAGTAGCCTATGTAATACGCATCAGACCAGGATGTTACTGTTGCTAAAATCATGTTCTCCAAAGCGTCCATCTACAGTCGGGCCTTCAGCCTCTCAGTTTTGGTTTGCTCCAGGGAATAAGCATGTGGAGGGGGGGTGTGCCCATTCATGAAGGGGTCCCCATTAGCACGCTCAGTTGGAAGAATGTACCTAACACTAATTGGTTTTTTTACTTAAGTTGCAAGTAGTACCAATGAAGATATTTTTAAATCTTCAAAAAAATAGCTTTTAGGTTATTGATGTGGCTGCTATAAATTCATTATGCCCCCTGAGAACAAACAATTCAAAATCAAACTGATTTTTAAAAAGTGTATCAAGCAAACATGACATGGCACATTTTCATCATTTTATTAAGTGTACAGTGGACTCTGGCTAAAATAATCCCCTTGGAGATTCTAGGAAAAAGGATACATAAATCACTTGGGGAGGGAGGGCTCAGGGGGAGAGGAGGGTGAGTACAACCCTGCTTTGAGAAATTATAAGGTCTACTTGAGAGGATTTCATTTTTTGCTTTTTACTCTTAAATTATAAGATTATTAATAGTAGGAAACCCATGTTTCTCAAATAATCTGTATCTGTTACATAGTCACCCTTTAAACCCAAAGCCCATTGCTGTCTAGTCACTTCAAACTCATAGCAATCCAATAGGACAGAGTAGAACTGCCCATAGGGTTTCCAAGACCTTTAAGGAAATGGCAGCTACATGTGTCTCCCACAGAGCAGCAGATGGGTTTGAACTGCCAACCTTTCAGTCAACCAACTGCTTAATCACTGTACCATCAGGGCTCCTCAGTCATCCTTAAGGTACTAATAAAAGGGAAAAGTACCCATTCTATTTCCGAGATGACTCGAGGTCCCCTGGCAAAATAACATAGTTAAGGGAGGCATGGATACATACAAGGTGTACCTCAGAGCACAAGATCTGCTGTTGATATCACGGATTCTTCTCAACAAAGAGCTGAAACCAAGCTCACTGTCATCAAGCCGATGCTGATTCTCAACCTTGTTTGACAAGAGCCACAACTGCTCCTGACCTACTGACTCGCCTGTTATCCGAGACTTTGCATTGACGATGCATGGCTGGCAGTCATGAATGTGGAGGTGAGAGACGAGAGCAATGTTGGCTGAGATGGTTAAGGTGATGTGTCAGTCGGCTGGGCCACGATCCTCAGTGGTTTGATGTAATTTGGCATTTATGTAATAATGCAACCACCCTCCATTTTGTGACCCGATGTAGTCACCTTCCATTTTTATATACTACAGAGTTTTGCCTAACAACCTGATCTGGGAAGCTAAGCATGATGATGAGTGCAGAGTGGGTGTTCATACTTGCAAGAGAGTTGACACCGTCCACATAATAAACATAAGGTAAGAAGAGGAGTCACCTGTTGACTTCTTGCTCCAGGGACAACTCATGGGGAAGCAATAGGACACCCGAGTCTGTTTTCCTTCCCTCTTCCCCTCTCCCTTAGCGTGGAAGGTCACATCCTCCTAGACCAGAAGCATGGAGCTGCTGCTCTGAGGAAATGAAGAGTCTGGCAGTTCCAAATCAGCCATGAGATCAAAGGAGTAAAGACAGGGGTGCGGACTCACATTTGTCATCATGATTGTGAACATTCTTTGTAGGAAACGGTAATAAATCTGATCACTTGATATGATGTGTGGCAGGCAAGCATATTTATGCAGTAACTTCTCGTGAGTTCTCCACTTCAAAGAGGCTGCTGCTCGCTGTTCCGCAGCTGTGAGGGCAGGGATGAATTCTGGGAGAGCTGATAGCTGAAAGAGAGCAGGTGTCAAAAGAACTGATGCTCATCAGCACAAGCATTCCGTCAGAGGATGATTCAGTCTTATGTAATTGGACATGGGGGAGGGAACTCGTGCTCGTTTCAGAATGCAGGAGGCATCTCGGTCGTCACAAGGAGATAATTATCTGGTGAAATGAGACACTTTTTGAAAAATCTACAAATAAAATCTAGGGTTACTGCAAATTTTGAAATAGAGATTGGGAGTCATGATTCTTCCTGTCAGATTAATTATAGCAGCAACTCTTCAAACTAAAGTCAAAATTATTCTATATTCTTGTCAGCAAGCTTTGGCCTTCTAAATTCCTGCCTCGCTGTTCTCACTATTCGATGTTCTTAGGATAATCATTAATGCAAATGAAACTGGAAATAAGAATACACACTCTGAGGAACACAAATAAGCATTAGGTTACCATTGGAACCGTAGAGAAAATCCAAGCTATTCCGATGTCAGCTGACACGTACTGAGCACCTCTTAGGTGGCACGTCCCGTAGGAAGTGCTCTCCACGCAGGGTTCCGTCTTGACTGCTCACCACCCCGGGGAGCTGGGGAAGACTTCGGGGATTTGTTGAGAGATGTATTTACCTTATTTTCTTGCCCACTGCTTTCTCCAACGGCAGACATCAGTTCCAGGATTTCTGGAAGATGAACTATAAGGGCATCTAGTACCTTTCAATAGAGTTATTGCGGTTATTGAGACATTTTTCTAATCTAGATTAGTTAACTCATCCCTAACTTTACACAAGTCAGTTTTGACCCCAAAACAGTAGAGTTTATCAAGCAGTATTTGGGGAATCCTAGTTTCTTATCCTGCTATCTTCTTGCCAAAAAGAAACACATTCAACTACCTCAATGAGTCAGTCTTTGGAAATGACCATTTGGTGATGGGGCACATTCAATACGGCATGAAAATAAAGCATTTGAAAGCTTTCACAGTTATATAATGCTACCCGACCAGTACGGATACAAGAGAAGATCACACTTGTGCAGAATGGATACCAAAACCAAACACTCCAGACAGTTGATTCCAACTCGTGGGGACTCTGCACGGTTCCGAGACTGTAAGTCTTTACAAGGGCAGAAAGCCTTTGCTTTCTCCCATGGAGCCGCTGGTAGTTGGAACTACTTACCTGGTGGTTATCAGCTCAACACATAACCTACTGTTCCTCCAGGGTCCTCAAACCTCACCCCCTCACTGCCATTAAGTTGATGTTCACTTACACTACCCTGCTCCTGTGAGTTTCAGAGACAATAACTCTTTTACAGGAGTCGAAAGACTTATCTTTCTCCCATGAAGCAGCTGGTGGTTTTCAACTACCAACCTTGCAATTAGTCAAATGCATAACCGCTACGTCACTGGAGTTCCCAATAGATAGGGAGGGAATGAGAAAATATATCCAAATAGCAACAGTGATTGGAACTATGGGTGCTCTTTTGTCTACTAGTCTGCATTTCCCAAATATTCCTTAATAAACACATATATACAGAATTTTTATAAATCTATTTATTTGTTAAGATTTTTTTCCATTTTTAAGATTCATTTAACCTTTCTAGGGTTAGACAGCTGAAAGAGTTAGTGTGATTCTCAAGAAGTTTAAAGACATTAATAAATTCATTCAGACTCAGTATAAAAGCAAACCAAAGAATTAAAAAAAATTACCTCCAGTGATTCATCTTGTAACAGCGTTATGAGTTCTTTGTGTATTAAATATACTCCAGAATTCAGAAGTTTAGAGACCTAAAATGTAGCAATAAAGTCTCTCAGATTTAAGACTACTAGATCCATGAAGTTTATCACATTAATTTTTAAAGTACATCTCTATTAGGCACTTCTTATAAAAGTAGGCTACAGCATAAAATTGTACTTCTAGGAAAGTAAGTTGCATTCTCTGTCAGCCACGCAGGGATGAGAAATGCAGAGCATAAGGAGGTGGATTTGCCAGTACCCTAAGCTCTCCTCAGGACAGTTTAATAAGGCCACAGATGCCTCTAGTTCACATGTTCACGTCTGAGAGCAGCCAGCAGGATTCCCAAGGCTAGTCTGGGCTTGAGAGGTTCATCCACTGCAGAGCGTAGCCAGCTGGACACCAACAGGCACTCGGGGAGCCTGCCTTCCTCAGGTTCCCCACAAGACTGACTGGCCTACAAGGGGAGATGGAAGTGTAGAGATGAGAGTGCAGTTGCTTTCAAACAGACCAAGCCCCCAGAGAGGAAACGAGGGTTTCTAATTCACAGATTGGGCTTCAGAATAGGCTTTTTACAGAATGGTTCCTGGGCAAAGTACAAGTTTTTAAAATTTCAGCTCTGCTCTACAAAGTTGTTCTGACTGGTTGAAAATTTTCAGAATATAATTTTTCTGTGGGGGGGGGGAATTATAGCATCCCAGCAATATTGTTATTACTCAAAAATCACACTGCCACGAGTTGATGCTGACTCCTAGTGATCCTATGGGACAGCAGAAGAAACCCTTCTTTCTCTCAAGGATCCGCCGGAGGTTTTGAACTACTGACCTTGTAGTTAGCCGCCCAACTTGTAGCCACGAATATTGTTAGGAAGGAAAGTTAAATCCATCAGTGGACTTTTGTTACTTCAAGGGGCAAACTCTTAGCTGACCAGTACGGCAAGACGATGATGAGATATAAAAAACGGGAGCTACACTTGTTACCATCGAGTTGATTCGGACTCAGAGAGGCCCTGGCGGATGGAGTGGAACACTGCACCTGCGGGTTTCCAAAGCTGTGAATCTTTAGAGGAGTGGAAAGCCTCGCCTTTCTCCACAGAGTGGCTGGTAGCTTCGAAGTGCTGACTTTGAGGTAGCAGCCCAACAGTGTGCAATCCGCTAAGCCACCAGGGTGACTGTATATAGATTGGAGGCACCTCCCAAACAGGCCAATAATCTCCAAATTCATTCCTACCCACAAAATATTTTGGTATACACATTCCAATATACAAGAGATTTTAAAATGTGTGGAATTAAAGATAATGAACATTTTCCACAAACTTTTTGAAAGCTGCTACAGATGTTATGTTGGCTATAATACCAACATATGATGTACATTATAAAGGAATTAGAAATAAAATATTCAAGGGGTGAGATAAAACTAAACATATTATTGCACCTCCAGTCTCCAGGCTTGTAAAGCTTTGTCTGCGGACCACTGACCTGGAGAAATACATGTGTACATGGTTGTGGTTATCATTCTGTGGTTGTAAATGGGCGAGCTGATTCCAAGCCAAAGCGGCCCCATATAACAGAGTAAGACTGCCCCACAGGGTTTTCTTAGCTATAATCTTTATGGAAGCAGACTGCCAGGTCTTTCTCCTGCAAAAAGGCTGGGTGAGCTCAGACTGCCAACCTTTTGGTTATCAATCAAGTATTAATCATCTGTGCCACCCTGGGCTCCAGCACAGGGACCTTAATGCCACTTGGCATTCTTAGTCCTCCTCCCTAACCCTCACCCCAAAGCAGGATTTCTGTAATCTTATTCACACCATTCTCTCCTTGAACAGTTCTGGAATTGGCTCGGATTCACTGCTCCATTTAAAGTGGGAGTGGGGAATACCTACCTCTCGGGCCAGGCCGTATTCGGTCAAGAGAAATCATCAATATCAGCTGATATCACACACCTCACCAAGGAGAAGCCGTTCCAGCCCTCGCAGAAGGGATGAGTTCATTAAATGTTTGACCAGCATGGCCTAACAATGATGTTATGCACATCCACATGGCCCTTGGCAGAGAGAAGGTCCCCCACCTGATTTAAAGGGACGGTGTACTAGATGTTGCAAATGTGGCAGTTACATAACTTAATGTCAACTTGAAGATATAAACAAGTGGGGGTAGAGTCCAACCTGTCAATCAGGCCGCAGCCAGATGGAGCATCCCTGTGGGTGTGGCCTTCTCATAGGAGGGTCCTAGGAACCTCCCCTCTTCCCTGCCTTCACCTTCCTGCTGGTAGGCCACTCTGAGACCTGCCAGAGCCCTGTGATACTTCCATTGGATCCACGGGACTTTGCACCCATCGGCCTGTGGTATTCCTGCATTCTGCATCATTGCAATGTGGCTGCAGGAGTCTGAAGAAGGACTTATGGACCAGTTTCTGACTTATGGACTTGAGATTGACTAAGGTTTTCCTGATAGACAATTATTCTTGATATAAAGCATACACACACACACACACACACACACACACCACTGGATTTGTTTTTCAAGTCAATCCGGCCTAACACAAAGAACATATATCAACTTATTAACGACCAGAAAAAAAGTATTATTTTTAAGAAGAAAAGACAACCAAACTCAACAACTGAAAGAATTAAGTACTACTTATTATGATGCTATGGATATCTTACACTTTCAACGAATCTAGTTGCTTTGCCTTAGGAACAGGGTGCGAGGAAAGGGGTAAAATAATCTTGTAAAATTTATTAGACAGATTCAGAAGGAAGGAAACCTCTTGTCATGTCACCTCTAAATATTTATATAATATTTCTGAAGTTGGCAAGTTACATCTTATACATGTTAATTATAAATATACCTTTACATGCTTATTTCAGTTGTCCAAGAAACATGCCTCCAATTTTGGCTGTAAAGCTTTAAAATACACCATTATGCTCTTACTGAAAAGTTTCAATTGCCTTTGCTTTTATTTGATCAATAACTTGATCTAAAAGTTTCACTCATGAAACAATCCATTTGTAGTCATTTAATATGTCAAACAATTTGTCTGAACTATCCATCTGTACTCAGGTTATTAGATGTAAATGCAAAGTAAAGCATAAATAGTGCAAAGCACATAAAACACCAGTTCTCCTTGGAAATAAGTTCACACCTGCATCTGCCACAGTGCCTGGTTCAGTAAGACAAATTGACTCAATGGATTTATCAATGAATACAATGGACTGATGTAAATGAAGTCGGTATTCATACTGAAAAGAACGAGAATTATGGGGCATTTTAAATAAGATTCAGGAATAGGATATGAAAGAAATGTGGAGCCAATACCTTAGAACAGATTTGTAAACAGCAGTTTAGAAAATATCAAAAACGTCTCTAGTACACACAGGTAGAATTAACAACAAAATGCAATGGAACCAGTTCTTCAAACTTACTTCATAAAAGCAAATAGCAATAGTGTGTCTGACTGGCACTTCAGGGTCATGACAAAGGCAGAAGAATGTAGAATAGAGTTCCATGTGGAAGTTTTTAGGATCAACAAAAACAATCATGGCCTGGTGGAGGTGGGAGGGAGGAGATGAGTGGGAAGGAGAGAAAAACATGCATCAATCGCCTGCAGTTACAATCGCCTCCCATAGCCTGAAACCATACCCTCTGAACACAGCACGAGCAGAACACCCATTTGGAAGATCCCAACTATCCACACAATTCTGACTCATGCATGGAGAAAAATATAAATTCCACAAATATTTACTAAGTACCCACTGTGTACAACACATAACACCAAGCAGCGAGTGCTACATCTGGCAAGGTCTTTAATGTTTTTACAAACTGCTTAGCCAACAAGAAGCGCCCATGTATTACCGGGAGATTGTAAGCACAGTTCTTCCGTACTGAGGAGTACTTCATTTCCTGCTCCAGGAGCTGGGGCGGGAGCTGGTTCTCACTGTGTCCGTTTTCTTGTTGCAAGCCTAGCGTACAAAGTTTCTTGTAAAACTCCAAAAATCGCAAGTGTTGATCTGGAGTAAAAATCCCTAAAGCAAATATAAAACGGTGGCTCAGCATCTTAATAGAAGACAGAGATCAGAAGGAGAAAAAAAATCGAAGTATAATAAAAATACCTTTGGCATCATAAACATCTACACATTCAATACATGCCTTGCCCACATTTAAGCCAAATGGTTACACAAATGGCTGTAGCTCAGTTGTCATAAAGAAAAGCAACAAGTAAGGGAATGCATTATTTTACTTAATATTAACATCAACAGGACTTTCACTTCAATAGTATAAATTGTTTAATTTAGGAATTATATGTGCATTAATTTCTGCAACACATATTAAAATATAGACAACCAATAAGAAAATCCACTGCCATCAAGTCAGTTCCAACTGATAGCAATGCTATGGGGCAGAGGGCAAACTGCCCTCTGGGGTTTCTGAGGCTGTAAAGGTTGACGGGGACAGAAAACCTCATCTTTCTCCAACAGGGCAGCTGGTGGGTTTGAATCATTGATCTTCCGATATGTAACTTCCAGTATGTAACCTACTACTACATCACCAGGGCTCCTTAGACATTGGACGAGTCAGTGTAATACGAATACTGAGCCCATTAGACATAACGCCATTCACTTAAGGCGCATATTTTAAATTTGCCTATCATTGAAGCCAGGGTGCATGTCCTAGAGAAGGAACTTAAAACAAAATGTGAAAGATGGTAAACAGATGACTGCCTGATAAATGGTCTGCTTTCACATCTATTAACTGTACTGGGGAACTGGGAGCTCATTCTCTGCTACAGTAAAAATATTATACAATACACTTTATGTTTTAGAACAGTTTGGGACTCACAGAAAAATCACCCACAAAGTACAGAGAGTCCCCGCCTACCACCTCCTGGCCCAGCAAACTTACCCTACTATTCTTTCTGTCGTTGTTGTTTAACTATTGTTAACAGCCTGCATTAATAGCCAAGCTGTGGTCATTTGTTACGATTGATATGCTAGTATGAAGACATTACTATTAGCTAACGTCCTTAGTTGACATTGGGGCTCCCTCTCTGTGTGGCACAATTTGACGGGCTTTGACGGACACATGTCTTGTGTCCGCCATCAGGGAAAGGCGCACACAGTATGCACATGTTCACTCCACTCTGTCTACTTCCTCTTCTATTCTCCCCCAAAGGCCTGGCAACCACCAATCTCTTGCTGGACCTTTAGTTTTGCCTACTCGGATTCGTGTGTATGGTGCGCGGCTTTTCTAGGCGGATTCTTTCACGGAGCCATCTGCCTGTGCGCTTCCTCCCGGCTTTGGCAGCTGCATAGCTCACTTGTCCTCCACTCTGAAAAAGACTCCATTACACAGACCTATCACTTCGTTTATCCAGTCACCTACTGAAAGGCACCTTGGTTGCTTTTCAGATCTGGCAATGATGAATAAAGTTCCTATACAATTGGGGGAGGGCAGGTTTTTGGGTGGAACTAAGTGGTCAACTCATTGGGGTGAATATCTAAAAGCAAAACCACTGAGCTGTGTGTAAGACTGTGTTTTGCTTTGAACAAAACTGCCTGTCTCCAAGGAGCCGCACCACTCTGCCTTCCCGTCACAATGGCTGAAGGCTCCTGTTCCCTCAATAGCATTGCCAGCATCCAGCTGCTCTATAGGAGAAAGATGAGGCTTTCTGCTCCCACAAAGATTTATAGCCTCAGAAACCCACAGGGGGAGTTCTACACGCTGTCCTATAGGCTAACCACAACCAACGCCCTGGCAGTGAGTTCTTATATAGCATGTGATTTGAACATCTTTTCAAATGCTTTTTTAGTTATATGCACATCTTCTTTGGTGAGGTGTCTAAGGAGTCTCTGCCAATATTTTGTCCATTTTTCAACTGGGTTGTTGTTTAAATATTGCTGAGTTTAAGCCGTGTTACACAAGTTGTGTCCCTGCAAATATAAATCCTAAACTCTATGCCTGTGATCTAAGCCCATCTTGAGATGAATTTCTGCTATGTTAATGAGGCAGGGATAGTGTAGGGTAGGTCCTTAGTCAGTTGAACTCTTTTCAAGTATAAAAGAAGTGAACAGAGTAGAGAAGGAGGCAGAGGGATGGCAAGCTGCAGGAAAGTCAACCAGAAACTGATGCTCAAGAGACCAAGACGTTCCTCACAGCAGAGAGAGGGAGAAGACCCTTCCCTAAAGGCAGTAGCCTGAATTCTGCCTTCTAGCCACCTGACACAGGAGAAAGCAAAGTCACCCCCTGTGGTGTTTCTGTTACAGCAGCTAGATAGCAAACAAAGCATCTCTTGAATGCCAAGCTCATTGCCAGACATGTGGTTCCCAGATAGTTTCTCCTAGTCAGTAGCTTGTGTTTTCATGTTCCTAACAGACAATAACCCTTTCAAGAGTGTACTAAATTTCTGTGATCCACAAAAAGAAAGTGTTTTCACTATACTACAGGGTAGATGAATGGATTAAAAACAAAACAAAACTATGCAATATGTTCAAAATGCCAAAGAGTTATACATAATAGCTTATAGTCTAAAATGAACTTCTCACATGGCATACAAACATATAGTTGAGACGGGTAAACTTATTCTGCCAGGACAATTATTTGACCTGAGCTGCTATGACATACCAACACATAAGGACAGAATATTCCTAAATGTAAGGGCTATGACTACTTTAGTGACTGGTGATGCATTTGCGTACTAACCAAAAAGCTGGAGTTGTGAACCCACCAGCCACTCTGCAGGAGAAAGATTCAGCGTCTATAAAGATTACAGCATGGAAAATCATGTGGGGGCCTTTCCAATGTGCCCTACAGGCTCGCTGAGAGTCAGACTCAACTCAATGGCAGTGAGTTTGGTTTCAGTTAAGCGTTGCACTGGTGACTGTAGAGTCAGTGGTTTACACGACCAGATGAGGCTGTCTGCTCCCATCAATGTTTACAGCCTCAGATACACTGGGAGTCAGAATCGACTTGAAGGCAGGGAGCTTGGTTTTCAGTCACTCTGTCATTATTTTTTCAAACAGATTCTATTTGCACAACCAATGTCATTCTGAATGAGTTCTAAATTAGGTGATTGAAACTCTAAATTTTTTCTCTGAAGCTTTTCTACACGTAGGACTGAATAGGTTTTAGGATTGAATAGCTGAGGTCAGTGGCTAAGGTGGAAGAAAAGGGGAAAGCATCTGTAATCATGACTTTCTTAGGATGTTTCATACCATACAGTCCATGGCATAGCTTTCCTAAATGGAAGGATAAGGAAATAAGAATGGATTCATCTGCTTTGAAAGATTTTTCACAAAATGATTTCACTAAGGGAAGTATCGTTTGACTTCTGTCATCTGGAAAACAAAACAAAAGAAGACACATTTAGATCCATATTGTCCGTATTGCTTTGCATACATTGCGAAATAAGGAAATGTGACGCCACCCCGTGATAACAGAATGCATTTTCAAACAATAATAGTAGACGGTGAAGAAGGTGGTGAGTGGAAGGGGCAATGATCAAAACTCGGAATGGCAGGCTGAAGTGTTCTGACTTCACACTATGGGCCCAGTGAGCGGACAGAGAGCACCACCACAAGTCATTCAGTTGATAAGGCTGCCAATTTGAGTCTGGATAACTGAAGGAATTCTAATGCACTAACACTAAAGGATGGGTCGCAGGCACAGGAGGCTCCTCAGTCTCTTTTCATCTCTCTCAGGCCAAGCTGCATGCAAGCCCACCATGTCATTTCACTCGGGGTTGAAATTCAGGGAGCTTATAATATGCTCTGAATACTGAATGCCCACACGTCCACTTCGTAGATGTCTTTTCTTTAAAAAGTTAGTCGATTCTTTGCATTTATTGAGGTAATGCATTTCTGATCTACTAAGGAGATCTAATTCTATTCTACATTCTCTCCAAATTGTTCACACTACTCTAGAGCTTTGAGAAGTAAACTGGTACATTATTGAAATCTGACAATAAAATGCTATAATGGGCTTATTAGCATTTTGTCACCATGTTATCATCAGATTCCAGCCCTGTATCTACTACAGTGGTAATGTTCATTCAAACACCTTGTTGAATTTCTTATAAAGCAAGCACTACATGAAGGAGTAGAACAAGGAAGCTGAATGAAGAATGCCCTTTGAGCTAGAGAAACAGAGACAGCAAGGAGGTCAGACAATAGCAATGAACATGGGTAGAAGACGATGGGATCGTGTTTTAATAGCAGGCTGTCAGGGCCTGGGAGTCAACAGTGACAAGGAGCCACCGTGCAGCTGCCGCACTAAGGAAGCCGCTGTTGTCGGTGTGCGTGCTGCCACGAGGCAGGAGCCAGTTCAAAGGCACCGCAGGCACAATGAAGCACGTGCGGTGATTCCCAAGTCTGTTCTTAGCCTATCTGCAGAAGGTGATGCCACGTGTTGTTTCCCAAAGACGGCCACAGATGATATAAACATGTGGACACGACTACATTTCAATTGACCTTATTCAGTAGACAGGGAGGGCTAGGGTCAGCCTGTAAGATATACTCTGCTGAGTTCTGGTATAAGGTATTTGAAAAAGTAAACTCTATTTCAATTGGGCACTGGCCAGGGGAGAGGTTGGGGGAGTGGGAGAGGAGGACAACCGCAATAAGAAAGAGTGTGAGGCTGCCACAGAGGGATGCGCTATAGCTTTAGTTAGATGTAAAAAAAATCCTGTAAAGCAATATTTGCATCCTGCCTACAATAGTACAGTCTGCTAGTTGGAGCACAGACTCTGAAGGTAGTGTGGGGTTCAAATTCGGGTTCTGCTACTCATGAGCCATCAGCTAGGAGTATACTACTTCATCTGCCCATGTTTCAGTTTCCGCACAAAACTGCTGTGACAATTCCAAGAGCCACTGTGTCTACAACGCCTAGAGCCCAGCGTGGCAGAAAGGGGGCGCTGAAGAACAGCAGAGAGCATTATCAAGATCTGCCTTAATTGAAAATGTTCTGTCACGTTTTATGTTCTCTGATATATTATTTCAAAAAGGTCAAAATGTGCGTCTTTTGCTAGCCTCAGTACCTCTCAGCTTAACTCTCAGGGGATACAAAACACTCAGTATATTGTTTTCATACTGGAAAGTTCTCATTCTGTACAGTGTTTCTTGTTAACTCTTTAGTTCTGAGCCAATTTTTCCCTAAATTTTGATTGCTTTAGTTATAATTCATCTTTGGAGGTTTTCTTGGAAGAATTACAATTTCCAAGAGAAATATATTCATTGTTATTATTTTATCATCACATTGCTGTTACTTTATTACATTATTATTAGTTTATATTAAGGGTTAATATATTTATACAAGTGAATGCTAGAAATATCAGCCATAAGTATTAATACAATGTACAAGAATGTACATTTTCTTTTAAGAAAACCAAATGTACTTTATATGCAAATGAAACTAAACACTATGATATCCTTTATGTTTTCTAAAATAAGAGTCTAACTTAAATTTAGTCGTTATTCAAATTGTATGCCCATTTAATGCCTACTTGAACATTCCTCAGGTGTTTATACAATATAATTTTGCTGTTTTCAGATTTTTTAAAAAGTTAATAAAGTTAAATAAACACACACACACACACACAAAAAGAAAGAGTGTGAGGAAAGGCTAGAGGTGTGAAAGACATCCCAGTGCTGGAGTACTGGCTGGTGTCCACAGAGTGCAAGACAAAGGGAATGCAAAGCAATGACAGGACTTGACACCAAGACCACTGTCCAGCCCACAGCTGTGAAAACAGAGGGTGGGGCAGCAAGGAGGATGACATTTAAGATGGTGCCATGCTTTTTCGATTGAATGCTTAGGGCTACCCCACTATTAAGGACAAGTGGTTCTTGTCATTCACTCACTTATTTTTGGGTGTGGCAGAGGGGCGGCCGCTTTATTTATTTATTTATTTATTTATTTACTTTAAGATTACTTTATTGAGAACTTTTACAACTCTTATCACAATCCATATACAAATCCATTGTCTCAAGCATCTTTGTACATATGTTGCCATCATTATTTTCAAAGCATTTTCTTTCTACTTGAGCCCTTGTTATCAGCTCCTCATTTTCCCCTCCCTCCTTCCCTCATGATGCCTTGATAATTTATAAATTATTATTATTTTGTCATGTCTTGCATAGTACGATGTCTCCCTTTATCCCCTTGTCTGTTGTCCATCCCCCTGGGAGGGAGTTACAGGTGGGTCATTGCAATCAGTTTCCCCTTTCTCCCCCCACCTTCCCCTTCCCCTTCTGGTATGGCTACTCTCAATATTGGTCCCGGGGAGTTTATCTGTTCTATATTCCCTGTGTTTCCAGCTCTTATCTGGACCCATGTACATGCTCTTATCTAGCCAGATTTGTAAGGTAGAATTAAGGCCATGATAGTGGGGAGGAGGAAGCATTAAAGAACCAGAGGAAAGCTGTATGTTTCATGGGTGTTTTACTGCACCCTGACTGGCCCATCTTCTCCCCATGATCCTTCTGTAAGGGGATGTCCAATGCTTATAGATTGCCTTTGGGCCTCCACTCCACTCTCCCCACCTCATTCACATTATGATTTTTTTGCTCTGGGTCTTTGATGCCTGATACCTAATCCTATTGACACCTCATGATTGCACAGGCTGGTGTACTTCTTCCATGTGGGCTTTGTTGTTTCTCAGCTAGATGGCCCCTTGTTTATCTTCAAGCCTTTAAGACCCCAGATGCTATATCTTTTGATAGCCAGGCACCATCAGCTTTCTTCACCACAGTGCTTATGCACCCACTGTGTCCTTCAGCAATCGTGTTGGAAAGGTAAGCATCTCAGAGTACCGGATTATTAGAACAAAGTGTTTTTGTGTTGAAGGAGTACTTGAGTAGAGGCCCAATGTCCATCCGCTTCCTTAATACTAAACCTATAAATATGCCACCGATAATACTGCCTAATTCACTGTTGTGCCACATCCAACCAGAATCACTGTCCACACTGCAATCACCTGAAGAGGCACCCTTATTTCAGTGTAGATGTTAACACTCCATGGAAATCAGATCCTACAATGGCACAGCTTAGTTTTACATCAGAGGACTTGATATTTATTTACCCTCCAAGTTTCACCTTCTCTGAACAGCTAACACTCACTGCTAAATGAACACTGGGCAGAGTGATTGTGTGTGTGTGTGTGTGTGTGTGTGTGTGTGTGTATCTGTATATTAAGAAATACTTCCTTAGCCTTCTCTACCCAGGTCTACATCCAAATTTCTCCCTTCTCTCTCAACAGCATGGTCTTCCTAGCTTTAACATAATTATTATTGAGAGGAAAGTCATTTAGACATTGTTTTGGTCAGGGTTTATCTTTGAGACACTCAATTGAATCCTTTGCCCTGGACACCTTTTGACAGGAAAGCAAAAGAGATGGAATATGTAACAAATGCTGGTACCAAGAGGGTGAAGGTGGCGACAGAGAAGGCATCAAAAGAGAAAAAGGAGAAAACAAAATGTGAATAAAGAGAGGGATAGGAAGTATTTCATCACAGAAAGTAACTTTAAAATGTGACTCTTAACCTGTGATCCATAACCCACCCAGAACCACTGCTTTCAGAAGCAAAGATGTGTCCACTTGGAAGACTGACCTGAGTCAAATATATCAAGCAGATTCACCAGGGTTTCAAAGGCTGCGAGACGCACACTGCTGCCTTCATCTCTGGAGAGTTCTACTAATTCCGGAAGCACCACACTTTTTGTAAGTTCTGTCCTGCACAATAAGCAAGAGAAGAAAAGAGATCACACCAATACAGTTGCAGTGAGATCCTACAGTGAACAAGACCCTGGGCTCAGTGCTACAAAAACATGAATAGTCATAAAGGTATTGCTCCCGCCCTCCAAGGGTTTGCAATCTGGCTGGGAAAATACAAGACATTAATAATCCTTTCACAGTGACTTACATCAAGATAATGTTGTTAGCTGCAGAAGTCTTCATGATTGGCAGCTGATATTCAATTTTATAAATTATAGTTCACTTTTGTTAGCAACTTCAGCAAATAAATTGAACTGATTTTTACACATATTGTGTGGGCGCTGCACGTTGGCTCTTTCCTAGACTGTGCAACCCCACCACATGTTAGTTTCCTATGCACGCGTACTATGTGTGTGCATTATGACATGGTTGGTTATAAGCAGGAAAAAACCCTGTAACTGTAGGAAGTCAAAAGAAATGCTACTGCACACTGTGAAACCTACGAGAGCTTACTGACTAGGGGTGATGGGAGCAGGCATCTCTTCCTAGTTCTGATCTTAGGGAAGGGAACCATTCAATAGGTTACGAACAATGCTGGTCTCAGATGGATCTTAGCAGAAAGCAGAGGACACCAGAAAGATGTTTACTTGTGTCTTATTGACTATGCAAAGGCATTCGACTCTGTAGATCATAGCAAACTCTGGATACCATTGAGAACAATGGGAATCCCAGAGTACATTGCTGTGCACATGCAGAACCTGCACATGGAACAGGAGGCTGTTGTAATCCTTATTTACAAAGGCATTTTCCCAAGCCTTTCTTCCATGGAGGGTCTGGATAGATTCAGACTGCCAACCTCTGAGTCAACAACTGATCACAAATTACTTGCACCATTCAGATTCCAACAACTAGGCCCACATAGCCAGATGTTTTCATAGTGAAGAGAAGAGATGGGCTGCCTTATTTTGCTCCCTCTTGCACTTCACACAAGGAGACCAGGTGGAATCGTGGTTATGTGTTGGCTTGCTAACCTCAAGGTCAGCAGCTTCAAACCACCAGCCACTCCACAGGAAAAGGTAAGGCTTTCTACTTCCATAAAAAGTTACAGTCTTGGAAACTGACAAGTAAATTCTACCCTGTCATATAAGGTCACTGTGAGTTAGCATCAACTTGATGGCAATAAGTTTGGTTTGGGGGGAGGTGGGGAAGTTTGTACCTCACACACCCAAAGGGCAGGGAAAATGGAAAAGTAGAGGCTTAGAGTTACATCGGAGACATGGAAAGAATTCCATTAGATTAATCATATGTAACGGAATAATCCAGCTGCCAGCCAAAAGATGCATAGTATATATTTGGACATTTTCCTTAAAATAAAATAATGAAGGTTAGAAGGAAAAATTAATATCAACAAAATATTTATCACCGTGTTAATCTTGTTTATTTTTATATCTTAATCCACAGATCTATCAGAAGATAAGTTATTATAGTCATTATTTCATATCATATAAAGTGTAGGCTTTCAGTTACACATGTTCATAGAATACATGAAAAGAACATGAATATTTAGCAATCCAGAAATAAGAATCAAAGTATACTTACTCAACACCCTGAGCTATGTTTTCTAATTGCCGGCACATACAAGATCGAACTTCATATTCTACATCCTGGCAGAGTGATTTCACCAATGGAATGATTTCTCTTTTAATACTAAGGGAGAGAAGGAAAGAAGATGTGAGTGATCGCTTTAGAATAATTCATACTTTCAAACAATTATCAAAATACTTTTGTTAGTTGCCATTGACTTGGTCCTGACTCATAGTGACCCTCTGTACAATGGAATGAAACGCTTCCTGGTTCTGTGCCATCCTCACAATCTTCGCCAAATTTGGGCCCAGTGGTTCAGTCACTGTACTAATTAATCATATCGAAGTCTCTATTTTTTGCTGACCCTTTACATAATTCACCAAACATATGGCCTCCTGTAGTGACTGGTCCTTCTTAATAACTTGTCCAAAATGTGTGAGATGAAGTCTCACCCTCCTTGTTTCTAAGGAGCAGTGAATTGATTATACTTCTTCCATGATAGATTTTTCTTCATTCTTTGGAAAGTCTCTGGTATAGTTAATATTCGTCACCAACACCTTAATTCAAGTGCAGTAGTGCTTCTTCAGTCTTCCTTACTCATTGCTTTCCCATACCTATAGGGGGATGGAAAATATCGAGGCTCAGGTCCGGTACACCTTAGCCTTCAAAGCTGCATCTTTGATGTCTAAACATGAATCAAGAGGTGTTAAGAATTGTTTAAGAGTCTGAAGCAGATCTGCCCAAGGCAATGCATCATTTTATTTCTTTACTACTACTTCCACGGGTATTAATTATGGATCCAAGTAAAGTGAAATCCTTGACCACTTCAATATTGTCTGTTTACTGTGATGTTGCTTTTTGGTGCAGTGGACAGAGTTTTGCTTTCTTTTTCTTAAGGTATAATTCATACTGAGAGTTTCAGCGTTTGCTCTTTAGCAGTAAGTGTTTCATGTCCTCCTTGCTTTCAGCAAGCAAGCCTGTATCAGACTGTTGGTGAGAATCTAATACTAATGCCCAGTCTTTTTCACAGCGCCCAGCCTCTGGGATGATTTGCTCCGCATCCCGATGAAAGGAGTGTGGTGAGAGGACGCAACCCTGATGCACAGCTTTCTTTGATTTGAAATCATGGAGCCTCGCTTTGTTCTGCTCAAGCAACTGCCTCTCAGTCCACGTACAGGTTCCACATGAACACAATTAAGTGCTCTGGAATTTCTATTCTTCAAAATGCCATCCACAGTTTGTCATGAGCTACAAAGAAGAATGCCTTTCACAGTCAGTAAAACGCAGGTGAATGTCTTTCTGGTATTCTCCACTTTCAGCCCCAAGTCATCTGTTGTCTGGAATGACATCCTTTGTCCCAAGTTCTCTCCTGAATCCAGCTCGAATTCCAGTTGAAGTATTGCTGCAACTGGTTTTTTTGGGTTTTTAAAAATCATGTTATTGGTGGGGGCTCGTACAATTCTTATCACACTCCATACATACATCCATTGTGTCAAGCACATTTGTACATTTGTTGCCATCATCATTCTTAAAACATTTGCCTTCTACTTGAGTCCTTAATATCAGCTCATTTCCCCCCTCCCTCCCCACTCTCTCCTCCCTCATGAACCCTTCATAATTCATAAATTGTTATTATTTTGTCATATCTTACACTGTCCCATGTCTCCCCTCGCCCCCTTGACTGTTTGTTGTTCATCCCCCAGTTAGGAGGCTATATGTAGATTCTTGTAATCGGCTCCCCCTTTCCACCCCACATTCCCTCCACCCTCCAGGCATCGCCACTCTCGGCACTGGTCCTGAAGGGGTCCTCTGTCCTGGATTCCCTGTTTTTCCAGTGCTGCAACTGGTTTTTAAATGATCTTCTGAAAAATTTTGCTTGCTTGTGATACGATGACAGTTTTTTTTATCATTTCCCCATTATGTTGGATCACCTTTCTTTGGTATGGGCATGGATATGGGTCTTTTCCACACGGTTAGCCAGGTAGCTGTCTTTCACATTTCTCGACATGCACAAGTTAATGGCTCCAGTGTTGCATAATTCTATTGAAATGCCTCAGTTGGTACTTCATCGAGTCCCGGAACTTTGTTTCTCACCCATGCTTCAGTGCAGCTTGAGCTTCTTTCTTCCCTAGCACCAGGCCTGGCGCATTTCAGAAATGCTCAGTGTGTCCCTCTCTTTCCAACCCCAGGCCTTTACACATTTCATTATATTCTCCAGTCTTTCAAGCCACCCTTTTACTTCATTTCTTCCCATCACTTTAGCTATCCCACACTTAAGAGTTACTTTCAGAATCTCTTCTGACATTTCTTTTGGTAACGCTCTATAGCTTGCCATGTGTTTTTACAAATGCTATTAAATTTGAATGGCATCATCATAGGATGGATTCTTTAATACCTAATTTTGTGAGTGTAGCTAATGTGCAGCTGAAGTCAGAAACTGTAATAGCAGGTGGAATATGATGGAACAAGACCAACCAAGCTATTAGATGTTATACTTTACTTGGGTTAGAATTATACCACATACCCTTTCTTCCAGCTGGTATTTCTCATCTTGACAAAGAGTAATGTATAAATTATAAACTTTCTCAATTAATTCTCAGAATAAAATGAATTATCTGAAATAATGAACTTATAACAGTCATGTAAGAAAGCAGCAATTCTATCTTTACATCTTGTTTCCCAATTTTTTGAACTTTATATAATAATGTTATTTTATTTTCAAAGGTATACCGTATGACATGGGGAAATAAGACAGGAAATTGAAAGAGCTAGCCTCATTTACTCTCAAAAGTTCTAAGAATCAGAAGAAATGCATTCACGTGAGTAAGTACACTTCTCTAAGAATTCTACAGAGTTAGTCGAATTAAGCTTTTATGGAGTATGGAATTCTACAAATCAAATATAACTGTTAAACATAGAATCATAGAATCTAAATTTATTTAATTTAATGAAATTAATAAATTATACATAAATACTCACGTGTGGACATCAAATTTGTTGGTCAATTTTCCTAAAATTTTACAACTAACTAAACGGGACTGTACTGTTTGAGATAGTTGTGCCTTGGAAACAAGTGGATTCAAAATCTAAAAGGACAAGATTTAGAGAGGAAGGTCACAAAGCATTATACGTTCTTGACACTAATGTTAGCTAATTTTCCTAAAGAATATAAAATCCTAAATATTTTAAGAACATTGATTAGAATATGAGGTACATGGTTATTCATCCCTTGGATGATCTTTGCTTTCTAGATTAATAAGGTAAAGACTAAAATAAAGTATAGAATTTAAGATAATTTAGAACCAAAACAATTTATTTAAAACTTATGGAGAAATCTGGAATGATCTGTATATATTTAAGTATAATTTTGAAATACACATTTTAAAAGGAAAAGGTAAATTAATGACCAAACTTCTTGAAATTTATTTCATATAAATTAATTTTTATTTATCTTTATACTTTATCCTAAGGGATGCCAAAATAGCATAGTTTCAAATGAATATTATTAATTTTCAATTAAATATAGCAGCCCAAACCTAATACTGTTTGATGTACAGGCTGGGCAAAGACGCGGCAGCATGGTCTATTCTAAAGAACTATGGAGATCAAACCCAAACTTTAATGCAGTTTTTAATTTGTCCAAGCAATCTTGCTACTTCTTATCCCAGGTTTCTCATTTGTATTAAATGGAAATTAGAACATGGTACTAAAACCTACATTTTAAAATTCTATGTTTCTAATAAAAATGTCAACCATTTCATTCCCTTTCAAGAAAGTTTCTTTCCTTTCAAGCAAAATTATTGATGATAAATGCAATTTGAAACTGAAAGATTCAAAATGAAATCTATATATTTAAAAGCTTAAAAAGCCATATTTTAAAAAATCAGATGACACTTAACAGGAGAAATTACATTAAACAGGACATTGTTCCTCAAAGTATGAAATAACACACATCTACATTACAGTCAACCTTTAAGAATGTGTAACCATCCAGATGTTTGGCCTCCATTTTATAAATATCTGTATAATTGAATTAATCTCCCCACTTTCAAGCAATATTCTGGCATCAACACAGAATCATAAACTGTATGGAGACAAAGATACCTTATTTAATCCTTAGAGAACACACAACTGCTTGTTTTTTTAATCCGTGACGTATTTGAAAAAAATACATAAAAGAAGTGAGACCATTGCCCTAGAAGAGAAATTCCTTTCTATTTTCCTATTCTCTCATCTTAATTTATAAAATCTTTGAGAGGATGTATCTTCAACAATGCTGAGCATTAAATGAAAAGAAGCCAAATGAGAAAAATGTCTGGAACAAATATAAGAATGGATGGGAAATCTTAATAGTCTATATGAGAAGACTCCAAGAAGTTCATGGGAAATTCCATTGCCTTTTAATTCCATTTCACATGAAATTTTTGAAGCCCCTGTGTATAAGTAGCAATGGAAATGGGATCAAATATTTTGGATCAAGCAATTCCCCCAAAAAAGTAGTCCTGATTTAAATAAAATATCAAATCCACTGACATTGAGTCAGTTCCAACTCATAGCAACCCTATGTAAGTATTCCAAAGCTATTGAAACCTTTATGACAGCATACAGCCTCATCTTTCCCCCACAAAGCAGTGGGTGGGTTTGAACCACCGACCTTACGGAGGCAGGCCAACACGTACCGGGCAATGCTACACCAGGCCTCCTCTAAATATAACATATGGGAAATTATTCAACCACAAAAAATTCCATTAAAATAGAGTTCCTATTTTTCCATCAACTTTAATTGGAATCTTCATTGCTCATGAAAGTCCAGGGAACTAGGTACTTCACATACCTGTTATTGTTGGTCAGGAGCCTTACTGTAAATGCAAAATCAAAAAAAATGGGGGGAGGCAGGAATGCTAAAATCCCCTGTGACCTAGTAATTCTCTTTTTGGAAACTACAGTTACAGAAATTTTCTGGAAAAAAAAAATTCTACAGAAATATCCACAAATGCTGAAAATAGGCATCATGTTTAACAGGAAGGTAAAAGCATTTGTAGTCATTCCCCAACGATGTTTAGAATACTCAAGCAATTTTAAACGAAAAACAACTGCATATGAATGCCGTAGGATCACTACAGTGGTAAATAAACAACAAGTATATAGAGTGAAACATCCAAAAGGAAATAGAACGAATGCTAAGTGGTCAACAGCGTGTAGAACCGCGGGTTCTTTTTCTTTCCTTTTCTATATTACTCACATTCACTTGGTTCTATGTTACACACATTTCATCGTTTAAGGAGCATATGCCACTCTTGGCATGGGAAATAACTTTATTCTTTTTGAAACTATCATTTTGGAAAGAAAGAAAGAAAAACCTAGTGATTGACATTATTATTCCAAAATACTGTGTCAACAAATAAAATAAGAGTATCATACATATAAATGATTACCTCGTGCCTTAGGGTTTCCTTCGGCAAAGCTTCCATCACAGAAAGAAGGGTTTCCAGCCATGCGTTACTGACAGCTGATTGACACAGATACAACAAGCTCGATTAAATAGCTCACAAATTCTGCATCAACTCAGTCCTTAGTTACAATAACATCGGATGATCACACGAAGAAAAGGATTCATATGAATATTCTAAAAAGGTTCACCTCTTTGTCCTAGGATCTGGAAAAATGATTGGCTTATATTTTCAAAAATAATATGTGGGGAGTCTCTTTAACTCAAGCACTGCATTTTTGCTGAATGGTAATACTATATAAACCTAAATGCTGTAAGGTGGGGAAACCGTATCAGAAGAAAGCATATGAATCACAGGGTGAACTAATGAGCTCTCAGCTTTCAAAGACGGTGAACTTGGCACTTTTATAAGGAGACAGCCCGGAATACTAAGTCAAACCACTGATCAACTTTGCGGTGTTATGGTCTCATTTGGTTACCTTCGACTGGCTAGCAGGATTGAAAGGAATATCATGGCCCCCACACAAGCATCAACGGCTAAGTACGTAATGAAACATGCCAAGCCCCTGACCTGCATCCCGGTGCTCCAGATGCAGTAGAATGATTTGTAGGAAGGAGTGGGCATATGCATGGATTGACACGGATTCTTCCTGCAGGATGGTCAGAAATGACACCGCAGCTGTTAACTGCATTTCCACCCCTGCAACACGCAGGACTTCCTGTAGAACCAGAAAGAGTTTGAGGTTTACATAGATGAGAGATCAAAATTATCAGTGTTAAAACTCCAAGGGACTATTAGCCAAAACCATTCATAGAAGATCTTTTAGGATATGCACTTCCTTATACACGTTGAGTTCAGAAAACAGGATTTAGCTAGTCATGTTTGTATTCTTCAAAGTACCACACAAAATTTAAATGTCTCAGGAATTGTTCACCTAAAACAGCATCCGATGTGCTTTGCTGAGTGACGAGTATCAACAGAACATAAACACGATGATAACAGAGTAGGTGATTTTGATAGCTCTCAATTTCTGTTGTGCTGTCTGATTTACACAGGTTGTCATGCTACCCAGCACTGTAATGCCAAAGCTCCAACCATCATATGATTTAATTATTTTCTACTGCAAAGAACAAAGATGATGTATTCTACTACAGAAAAAAAAAAGATACACTTACACTCTTGCAAATGGTTTTACTTTTCTACTTTACATAACTGATAGGAATATAAATTATCATGATGTAAACAGTTTTAAAAATCAATTTATTAAACTGATAAGAACAGATCCTAGCCAAAAGGCTGACAACGTATGTATGTATGGATTGTGATAAGAGTTGTACAAGCCCCCAATAAAATGATTTTTTAAAAGAAGGTTAACAAATGCTACCAAAAAGAGAAAAAAATCAATTTATTAACAGAATTTTCAAAAATATATAATCAGTCACCTCAATTCCCATGTAATGAATTTTAAAATGCATAAACAAAGTTAAAGTCTACATGAGGTAATCAGTTTGCAACACACAGAACAGACAAAAACAGAAACCAGCCTGTTAGTAACCCCACAAAGATATTACCTGTCTCTAGAAGTTAAGTTGTATAATATAAATGTAACTGCAATAACCCTTTGTTTAATTATGAAATCTCCTCCTGTGTCCATTTTATAAGGAATGTAACGCTATTTGTTATAATCAGCTATACTAGATGACTGCTGTCATATAACAAGTTTATGGTCTCTGGGACGTTGATATTACTGAGTTATCACCTAGTGTAAACTGTGAACTGTAACATCATGTTGATAGAGAGTATAAACAGTCCACTAAATACGATAAATGAAAACACTAGAAAGGGTCTAGGTAAGTTCATTTACACAGAACTTTTGAGTTGGCAACTTATTGTGCAAAATGAACATCTTAATAACAACCATTGTCCATCTAAGTCTCTCCTTTTTATTCAAGCCTTGGATAACCCATATTGAACTCGCCTCTCCCACAAATGTGCTCCTCCTGTGAACAGTGAACGGCAACTCTACCCTTCCCATTATTAAGCCTGCGTTCTTGACCCCTCCTCACTCACTCCAATCAAATCATCAATAAATCCTATAGAACTCAACCTTCAAAATATATCCAGAATCTGACCGTTTATTACTTCTGCTATAGCCATCCTAAGCCAAGCCACCCTGTTCTGTTGCTGTTAGGTGCCACTGAGTTGATTCCGACCCACTGCCCCGTCTGTGCTACCCTCACCAGTGTTGCTGTGCTTGCTCTATCATCCCTAGCCTGGAAGATTGCTCTGTCGGTGCTCCTCTACTCGTCATTCTCTATACAGAAGCTAGCCAGAGTATTTTGAACTATGCACCCAACCAAGTCACTTCTCTGTTCAAAACTCTCCAACAGCTTCCCAGTCCACCTATTCCTCTTCTCCAGGTGTCCACATGGCTGGATTCCTGACTGCTTTTCGATGAAGCCTTCCCTGATCACCTCCTCTTGAACTGAAAATCAGCCCTTTGCTCCAGGACTCACCATTCTCATTGCAGATTTGGATCCATAGCACTCACCATCTTCCATCCACTACATATTTATTTGGTTATTGTGTGTCCCCAATAATTAAACATGACCTTCACAAGTACAAGAATATTTATCTGTTTTGTTCATTTTGATATCCCCAACTCTAGACCATAGTAGGCATTCAATAAATCCTGAATAATCAAATCTCTGATCCTTTCACCAACCTTTCTGCTTTTGCTACTCTCTGTAGACATATATTTGCCTAGTCTTTTAAAAGATGGCTTCAAGCGGTACTTTTAGGTCACTCTTAAGCATTAAGAAATGAGGCTGCAAGCAAAGTGACACTGATCCCATAGGAATGCATTCCTGGGTCTTTCCTCTCATGAGAACAGGAAGATGTCTTTGGTCCGGCATTGCTGTGAACATGGGAGATCATGATTCAGCATATTGAGAGCACTGTCAGTCATGGTACTCTGAGATAACATGGATAATCTCAAAGGAATTTTCTCGTAAAAGAAACAGGCTCAGAGAGATCCACGGGCTAACTAACCATCAGCAACAAGGAGATGCGGAAGCACACCTAAGCACCGAATTCTTCCTGACAGAGTCGACACTTCCTTTCACTGCTTCTTTTACAACTTGGTTTCAATCAAGACAAGGCTTCAGGTGGTGTGTGTGTGTGTTTGCGGGGGAGGGGGAGGTCTGGCAATAGCCAAAGTTATGTAATGCATTTAATTAACAGAAAACCTGCTAGGGTAGCCCATAATGACTTTGTTTTGCCTTAAACATATATATCACGTGGCACAAAAATTGTACAAGTTTTTCAACCAGTAATCAACAAAATCCTAAGAAATCTTAACTGAAAGCAAAAGCGAAGGAACGAGAAGGGGAAGACAAAACAGAAGTAGCCGCTGGTCTCTGAAACCAGCTCTCCCCACGCACCCTCTTTGTTAGACCTTGTAGCCCCCAAAACAAACATTTGTTCCATGTTATAACTAACAGTTTTGGATTTGGAAAACCCTTTTAAGAGATTTGATGTGGCCGCTGACAGACTTCAGAAGACACTGCTTTTATTAAGAAAGAGAGAGGGATTGGCAAAGAAGTCTTGGGAAAGACTGTGAGGCCACGGTGCACATTCACAGGAGCCTGGTGTCTTTCAGCTCCACAGGCTGTCATTGTCCCCTTTGAAAGTCAGTACAGTCCTGGGTTTTGCACATCTGCAAACTTTATGCAGAAGAAGAACAGGAGAAGGCCCCACCATCACGTCTTCTGACTGTATTACTTAGTCTTCTTTCCCGCAGCAACACTGGCCCCACTATTCTGTATTTAATTTCCGAAAAATCCTCAAGTCTTATCAGGATTTGGGTTTTTCTCTTGTTGTGCTGACTTCAACATCTGGGACTGTCCACTGTTAAGAAACCAGCACAGACTAAGAGACTTCATCACTACTAAAAAGCAATTGATTGCTAAACATAATCTCTGAAATAGAATACAGTAAGAGACTGATACTTACCGGTCAGTGTTCTCCTCCACAGAGTCACACCCTCGGGACAAACATATGTGAGGTCCATACTCTCGGGGTTAATAAGTGTGCATCCTCATGGACCTTGGAAGACACTGAAAAGTAAATTCCTCTATTGCTTCAATGCTTGCCTTCATGGCAGTTACCGTTCCTCTTACATACTAGAGTATGGCTGGCATCCCAACCTGAATTTCCTCACAAATGAAATGAGATACCCATAGATGGGTTAATGGTGTGTTTCCAAATTATGAAAGGCCCACTCAAGCAAAGAAAATGTGCTAAATAATTCTGTCTTTAAATTCGCCTTCGGGTAGCTTAAACAGTGCAACAGAGCGTTTTGCAGAGCAGTGGAACGCATTCTCTGCAGAGACAGACAATAAGCCCTGCCCTCCAGAAGAGATGTCTCTGCTCTGCACACGGTAGAGAGGCAGGCACTAACCAGTGATTAACTCTAAAACAGCAAAGAGTTTGGATTCATGCATTTTGACACTAAACTTACTGTACAGAATTTGTAAACAGATTTACCATAAATGGTGTTGCTAAAGAGAAGACAGTTCTAAAATTACAAAGGACCTTTGAGGGGGTTATGTTTTTGAGATGCTGTAATTGATTGTATTGAAATTAAGTAATAAGGGCCTAAAAATTAAAACAGGAAGTCCTAGTACATAATAAAATACCTAGGGTTTTTAGGTCACAAACGTGGGGTTTTTACTAACTAACAACAACTCCTAGAAACTGATAATAACTAACAGGAACTAAAGGTAAATGACAGCAACTAATAGTCACTGACAATAAGTAACAGGAACAAATCATAGGTAGTATTTAGTTAAATTTTTTTTTAATAATGCTATTTGGGGGCAGGAGTAGAGAGTAACCTGCAATGGGAATCTGACTATTTTTATGCACAAATTTATTTTCACTTAAAAATATATTTATAAAAATCTTTAAACTGATATAAATACGAATTAGCAGTACATGACAATTCTAAGGTGCCTTTACTAATTAACTACAATATTTCAATATTGCCCTAGCCAAATGCCACATGTCGCACTGAAACTGGGAAGAATAAGGTGAGAACAATGAAAATCACAACCTCTGAGGGAAAATAAACTGGAGACAGTAAGCAGAAAACACAAGGAGATAAGTGTTACCTTTCTTGCAATTCATAGATCAGGGATTAGCAAAGTTCATGAGAAAGTGCACAGAAAAGCAAAAGGAGGTCCCTTTTTCTACAGGAAATCCCAGTACTAGTGTGATCAAATAACAACTGTAAATATATAATGAAACACCGTGCCACGCAGAATCACATTCAAATCAAAGCAAATGAGTACACAGAGTACACCACCGTGGCTTTAATAACTGATGTTCTCGCTGGATTATTTGCTAAGTCATTTTGACATTCGTGGGTAATTTCAGGATATCGGCTTAAAACTGTCCACTAAGCAGCAATTTAAAACCTTGCAAAGAAGAGGTTTGTTAGTCAGCTTCCGGTCAGGTGGTGACCTCGACAGGCTTGCTGAGTGTCCCCTCTACAACAGAGACATCAGAAAGAGCACATGGAGGATGACCTGGAGCCCTGGGTCTGAGGAAAGGGTGGCTGAGGTAACTTGACGCACCAAAGGGAAACCAAGGGGCACAATCCACATCAGAGATCAAACAGACCAGCAAAGTCTCAGCTGGGGGCAATGAAGCAAAGTGCTCCACCTGCAGCACAGAGGGACCTCCAGTGGCAACAAAGAGAAAGTTTACCAAAACAGAGCGAGAGAAAAGTGGACACACACACCCCACCCCCCAACCACGCGTCTCTGGATGAACAGAGGAATGAATCACACCCAAACTAGTGCACCCAGTGGGTTGTACCCCTCCTTCCACATCCCCAGGCCTACTAGTGCAACATGAAAGGGGTGGACCAGGCAGGAACACAGGGCACAGGAGGCTAAGGAAGAGGCAACCGAATCATCTCAGGGGTTCCCCCATGGTTCCCTGGTGCCTAGAAAGAGTGCTGGCCCGCACATTCCTGGTTTGGAGGAGATGGAGAAGGATGCTGGGATTATCTACCCAACCCCTGGCTGAAGCTCTGGCCTCTTGAGTGTCCTGAGATTAAAGCAGCTACAGGATTGATTGGGACTTTTTCTTTTGCATGTTTAGTTTTACCCTCATCATTCTTTTGTTTTGATAAGCCTCCAGTATAGTTTAATAAAGCAGAACCAACCCTAAAACTCATACCCCTAAAAGTCAGCAGAAGTCATCTACAGGACAGGAGTCTTGAGAAAAAGCAGCAGCACCCGTTGAGGCTTTGAGCTTTGTCATGTGTGCGTGTGTGTGTGTGTGTGTGTGTGTGTGTGTGTGTGTGTGTTTCTCTCCATTTGGTGTTTTGATAAACTACCAGCAGAGAGACAGAGGGCACAAGAGGGGCAATAATCTCTCCAAACAACAACAAAACCAAACTCACTGGTATCCAGTTGATTCCCTGGTAACATACTGGATCATGCACTGTTACTAGCCACAAGATCTTCAGTTTGAAACCACCAGCCACTCCCAGGGAGAAAGTGGCTCCTATAGACCGTTATAGTCTTGGAAACCCACAAGGACAGTTCTCCTTTGTCCTACGGGGTCTCTGGGATGATGAATAATGCCTATCTCCTCAAAAGCACCTGTTGACAAGAAAAGCCAAGACTCATGTACACATACTTAGACCTCCGTGGCCATACACCCCAGGTAGGACCTCAATAAGCACGCTCTTTTGGTTGAGAAGAAGCCCTGGTGGTGTAGTGATTACCTGTTAGGCTGCAATCTTCAAAGGTCAGCAGTTCAAAACCTCCAGCAACTTTGCAAAAGAAAGAGCAGGCTTTCTACTCCAGTAAACAGTTCCAGTCATGGAAACTCACAGGGACAGTGCTACCCTGTCCCATAACGGGAGGTTCTACCCTGTGCTAGAGAGTCGCTGTGAGTCTGCATTGACCCAATGACAGTGAGTTTTGGAGGATTTTCTTGTTCTGTTTTTCATAACTGAGAAAGAAAAACAGCTGTTGGTTCCAGTATGGGTATTAGTGTGTGTGTGTGTGTGTGTGTGTGTGTGTGTGTGTGTGAGAGAGAGAGAGAGAGAGAGAGAGAGAGAGAGAGAGAGAGAGAGAGAGAGAGAGATTTCCTTTCACTTTGCTGTTGGCTAAGTGTTTTTCATTCTTTTTTGTTTTTGCATATATTTTTATAGTTTTGTTTTCTGTGGTTTTTTTTTTTACTATTCTGTCTCGGGCCACCTGACAGAGTCGACTATACTCACAAAACCCAGCTACTCTCACAGCTCCAATAGCTACAAGTAATGGGTAAGGGCCACCATCCACAGCATTGCCACTTGGCCAACAAGCAAAACACACAAACACAGCATCTCAGAGTCAACCGATAATATCAATTCGCACAAAGATGCCAGACAGGACATTGGTGAAACGAGTGACCAATATCCAGAGTCAAAAGACCTAACTGAGAAAGAAAAGGCAATGAGACTATCAGAAAGGAATTTTGGGAAAATTACTCTTAAGTACTTTCAACAGATAAAAAAGATCAAGACAGCTATGGGCAGGTATTAGGGTCTCGTCCAGGGAGACCCTCATGCGGTGACCCGGAGGGGCAACTGAACCTGGATGGAAGAAAGACACAGAGACGTGGAGCAAGACAAAACTCGGGGTATATATTTACATTAAAGAGGAACTGTGAGGTGTATATTCCAATGAGGCATACTGCATAACATCCAATACAATATGTGTATTACAATGAAGCATAACAACGTTAGCCAATCAGCTGCAGGTAGGAAGTGGGAGGCACATATTCTAATGAAGCATACTGTGTAACAACCAATCGGCTACATGGTCCTAATAAGGTAAAAAGGGCACCAACAGTTCTCAAAGACATCCGTGATGACGTTCGTATGCTAATTAAGGCTTACCAGATGAACCACCAATTTTGTTATGTTCCTAATATGGTATGTCTGTAGTCCAATGGGTGCTCAGTATTTTAACCAATGGCAACAAGGTCAGTTATCGCAACTGCCTGTGCTACAGAGTACATAGCTTGGAATGTGGGGGCGGAGTTGGGCAGGACACAAAGCCTTGCTGTTAGGAAGCAGCCAAGTTTCTGCTACAAGTTTCTGCTACATGGCTGAGGCCAGGGTCTTAATGGTTATCGGCTCCCAACAGGCAGTGTGAGGGGTGGGGGTGAAGGTGGTAGGTGCAGTGAGAGAACTCATGAAAACACTGTAAGAGTAACCTGAAAAAAATAAATGAAAAATTAGAAACCATCCTAAAATATCAAATAGGTTTCCAGAAGATTTTAATACTGAGGTATTAAAAACACATAACACTTTGAAAGGGAACAGCAGAATTAAAATAATAAAAGGCAAAATTAGTTAGCTTGAAAGCAAAGCTCTCAATACAAGTCTACAAGATAAACAATCCATGAAAATAAATAACAACAACAAAAAGTCTAATAATTAAGTGGGATACTTCCAAGAAAAATAACATATGCCTAAAAGGCATTTCAGAACAACAAACAAACAAATCAAAATACCCAGAACATATAGTCTAAAAGAAACAAATGTGCTTGAAACAATGGATGTCTGGATGGATTGTGATAAGAGTTTGTATGAGCCCCAATAAAATTATTATTTTTAAATAGTCTAAAAAATCCTGGAAGAAATCCCTAATTTCATGAATGAGGAGGAAATAGCCATTCAAGAAGCTGAAAGAAGCCTAAATAGGATACACCTCAAAATAAAATGAATATATCATAATAAAACTTTCCAATAGTAAATACAAGAAAATAATCCTGAAAGTAGTTCAGAAAAAGAAAGAAAAGTTACTTACAAAAGGGAGCCAGTAAGACTAAGCTCTGCTTTTTCAGTAGAAAACAAGAAGGCAATGGAATATATAAAACTCTGAAAAAAAAATTGCCTACTAAGAATCATATCCAGCAAAATTACCTTTCAAATGTGAAGGAGACATAAGTGCACTTCAGGAGCAGGTGAAATTAAAGAAATTTAAAAATTAGATCGATATTACAAAAAATATTAAGGGAAGTTATTTGAACAAAGATTCAATGACAACAGCAGAAATCAACCTGGGACCACCATACAAGACACCACTGCCCAGAAGTTAAAACACTTACAGGAGTACTTACGTAAAACAAACGTACAATAAAGGCAAATATAAAGTACACAGAGGGAATACCATAGATGCAAAACATTCACAGAGGAAGTAAGTAGTTTTCAAGAGAGAATAGATTACTTTAAACTTGGAAAGAAAATTAAAAACAAAAGTAACCTCAAAGAAAATGAGAATACTAATAAAAATAAGAGGAAAATCAAAAGACCTAGTAAACAACAAAATAACAGCAAAGGAGAAAATAATAACAACACAGAAACTAAACTCTGAACAGAAGATTATGAGGAACAACGAAGCCAACAACAACACACACAGAGTAAAATGACAGCAATAAATTGATACCTATCAATAATGACACTGACTGTAGATGGATTACATGCAGCAATCAAATGACAAAGTAACAGAATGGGTAAGAAAACAGGACCCATGGATACTCTGCTTACACGAAACACATCTTAGACACAAAGGCAGAAATAGACTAAAAAAAATCAAAGGATGGTAAAACAAAGGACCTATCAAGCTAATGGTGATGGAAAAAAGGCAGGAGTTGCAATACTAATGTTTGATAAAATAGACTTCAAGACAGAATCCATCATGAGAACACATGGCATAGAGATTAAAGGGCATGGCATAGAGATTAAAGGGCATGGCACAGAGATTAAGGGTACAATTGAACAAGAAGGCATGCAGTTAAATATCTATGAACTCAATGAAAGAAACTCCAAATATATTAATCAAGCTCCTATGGAGATGAAGCGAGAAACAGACAATACAAGAGTGAAGGTGTCAATTCACCTCTCTTAAAGAAAGGAAGAAGAATGAGAAAGAAACGCAATAAAGGCATAGAAGAATTAAACAATACAATTAATCAACTTGACCTCTTAGACATATTTAAAACTCTTCACCCCAACAATAGCACAATAAACATTGTTTTCCAGTGCATGTGAAACATTCTCCATAATAGTCTATATGTTAGGACATAAAGCAAGCCTTAATAAACTTTAACAATAGGGGACCGGGGTGGGGGCAGAGGGGCCACCGAGGGAGGCGGGGATTCAAATACATAGAAATTGGGCAACACTCTTCTTGAAAATTGAGTAACTGACAAAAGAATGAAATTTTAAAGTTCCTTGAAACCAACAAGAACAAAAACAGTAATAAAATACTAAAATCTTTGAGACACAGCAAAGGCAGTACTCAGAGAATATTTGTAGCAATAGACATACACATCAAAAATAAAAAAACAGCCAAACCAACACCTTAAGCCAACATCTTCAACAATTAGAACAACGGCAGCAAAATAAACTCTTAGCCATCATAAGAAAAGAAACAATAAAAATCAGAGCAGAAATAAGTAAACAAAGCAATAAAAAGAGTCAATAAAACAAGAAGTTATTTCTTTTATAGAATTAACAAAATGACAAATCATTTGTAAGTTGAACAAACAAGAAAAAATCAAATATCATGAATAAGAAACAGCAGAAGCAACTAAAATTAACAAGATAGTAACACAATAGTATCAAGGACTATACTCCAACAAATTTGAAAACCTATAAGAAATGGACAAATTTCTAGAAACACACTACCTACCTAAACTAACACAAAATGATGTCGAAAAGCCGAACAGACACATAACAAAAGAAGAACTATATCAGGTTATTAAAAAAACTCCCAACCAGAAAACAGTCCATGATCAAAGAGCTTTACCTGGGAACTCTACCAAATGTTCAGAAAAGAGTTGATACCAATCACACTCAAATTGATCTAGATTATAGAAAAAAGACAGCCAACTCTCGAGTTCATTTTATGAAGGGAATATAACTCTGATACTAAAACAAGCAAAAGACATTGCCAAAATAGAAAATTATAGACAAATATCCTTTCTGAACATAGATACAAAAATTCTCAACAAAATACTAGTCAGTAGAACTCAACAATAACAACCAAAAATACATCCTGACCAAGTGGGATTCAGACCAGATATGCAAGGATAGTTCAGCATTCGAAAAACAATCACTGTTACTCAACAGAGAAGTAAAACAAAGGAGCACAACATGAACATGACAATTGATGTAGAAAATGTATTTGATAAAATCCAACGTCTAGTCCCTATGAAAGCATGCAACAAAATATGAATAAAAACCAAAGAATCAAACTCATTATCATCAAGTCAAGTCTGACTCATAGAGACACGTGGGGCAGAGTAGAGCTACCCCTGTGGGCTTCAGAGGCTGTAAATCGTTACAGGGGCAAAATACCTCAACTTTCCCCTGTGGAGCAATTGGAGGATTTGAGCAGCTGATCTTATGTAGAAACAACCTGGTATGGGTATAAGAGATACACAGACCAATAGAGAAAAATAGAGAACCCAGAAATAAATCCATCTACCTACAGACAACTGATTTTTGACAAGAGACTGAAATACATTAAACGGGGAAGAGACAGTCTCTTCTACAAGTATTGCTAGCATATTTGGACTTACATTTGCAGAAGAATGAAATAGAACCATGCCTCACTCGATGTACAAACTCAAGATGGATTTTTTTAAAAGTAAGCCCTACAATTACATGAAGCATTAATGAAAAAATAAGTATGCAATTAGGTATTCTAATACATGGCATAAATACACAATAATAAATCAAACATAATGCAATAAACACATACAAAGCAGAAGACAAAAAATGACTGTTGTTAGATGCGCACAAGTTGGTTCCAACTCATAGCAACCCTATGCACAAGAGAACAAAATGTGGACCAGTCCTGCGCCATCCACACAATTGTTCTTAGGTTTGAGCCCATTGGTGTAGTCACTGGGTCCATCCATCTTCCTTTTTCAGGATGGTTACACATTGGGCTGCTAACCACTAAGTCAGAGGTTTGAAACCACCAGCTGTTCCTTGAGGGAAAGATGAAGCTTTCTATGCCCGTAAAAAGTTAGGGGAAAAGAGGACATGATGCAGAGGGATTAAGTGGAGAGCAAATGCTTTGAAAATGATGAGGGCAAAGAATGTAAAGATGTGCTTTGCACAATTAATGTATGTATGGATTGTGATAAGAGTTGTATGAGTCCCTAATAAAATGGTTTTTTTTTTAAAGTTAGTTTTGAAACACACAGGGCAGTGCTATATAGTTTCCCTGAGTCAAAATTGACTTTATGGCAGTGAGTCTGGTTTGGTTTGGGTTCTCCTGATAACATGTCCAAAGTCTCACCAATATGTCCAAGACAAAGTCTCCCGATCCTCCCTTCTAAAGAGCATCTGGCTGTATTTCCAATACAGATTTGTTTCTCCTTCTGGCAGCCCATGGTACTATCAATCTTCATTGCCAGTATTGCATTACGTAATCAAATTCATCAATTCTTTTGTCTTCCTTATTCAGTGTCCAACTTCCACATGCATATGAGGCAACTGAAAATACCATGGGTTGGGTCAGTTGCTCCTCATTCTTCAAAGTGACATCCTTGCTCTTCCACAATTTAAGGTCTTGTTCAGCAGTATTTTTCCAGATGTAATAGATCATTTGATTTCTTGACAGCCACATCCTGAGCATTGATTGTGGATCCAAGCAAGATGAAATCTTGACTTCCGTCTTTTCTGTTTATCATGATGTTTCCTATTGGTCTGGTTGTAAGGATTCAGCTTTTCTTTACATTGAGTCGCAATCCATACTGAAGGCTGCAGTCTTTGATGTTCATCAAACAATTAGGAATAAAAATACCCGATGACCCAAGCAGCTGTCTACTTAGCATATACCCTAACAAAGTAAGAGCCAGAGCACGAACAGATTTACGCAGAACTAGTCTTAAAGAAGATTGGAACAACCCAAATGCCCTTTGGTGGACAAATGGATAAATACACGTTAGTATATTCACACACACAATGGAATACTTTACGTCATGAAAGAGTCATGATGAAACTGTGAAACCCTCATGACACGGAGAGATACGAAGGACATTACAATGAGTGAAGTTAGGCAATCACAAAAGGACAAAGATTGTATGAGACACCAGAGAAAGTTTTTCACATCAAAAGAAACAGACCTTGATGGTTACCAAGGGTGGGAGGAAAAGGGAAGCAATAGGTTAGAGGAGAGACAAATTTTAAGTTGGGTGAAGGAGAAGATAATGTATTGCAGGGCTTGAAATCTATAAATAATTCAAATATCTGACAATACACGTAAGTCAGTAGAGGATTAAACATAAAGTGCTGTGAAGACCTTGTATTACCAAAGCGTCTTTGTTATAATCTCTATGGTTATTTTTTTCAGGCAGATAACGTCCAGGCTAATAGACATGAGGAAAAGCATGATAATAAAACTCCTTTAGTAGCTCAGAATAAGGAAATGAGAAGAAGAAAAAAGGGCAGGCGGCGAAAGCCGCAAAAGCAAGCTGTAAGATAATATGTGCAGTTACATTAAATGTAACCGGTCTAAATGTTCCAGTCAAATCACAGAGCATGAGGTTATACTTTTAACACAACACAATCATGTTCCTTAACAACAAAAGATGTGAAACTAAAGACTAAAATATTGTGCACAACTACAAAGTAGAAGAAATTATTGCAACACATACCAAAAAAGAAATTGGATCCACAATATATGCTGAAATCCTACATGTCAATTAGAAGTAACAAGTCAATAGAAAAATGAGAAATAGGTTAAATGGGGAATTCACAAAAGAGAATCACCATGTAATAGCCAATAAATACAGTGGGGGGGGGGGGAGGAAATGTGCCTTTCTCCAAGAGCAATCATAGAAATGCTATGTGATTCTATACATATAAAATGTTAAAATATGGGAAAAATTATTTAGGAATAAAAAGAATGCTTAGGTGGTAAATAATAGATGTGATTTTTTAAAATCAGGATTAATTTTCTTGGGGCGAGAAAGAGGGATAGAGATTGGAAAAGTTTATAGGCTGCTGGCATTGTTGCAATTAACTGAGTGCAATTAACTCAACGAGTTGCACTATATTCTTTGTGCACATTCCTGTATGTTTTACTAACTTCTTTAAGTTTAAAACATCAAGAGACAAGAACAATCAAAACAATATAAAATCCTAAAAGCTTCCAGCATATTAAATGGAAATTTTGGTTGTCCTAAGTACCCAAACACCTTAAAAATATTCAGGATAAGCAAAGTAATTATCTATCACAGTAGGCTATCTGTGCCCAAGCATGCTATGCACAGACATTCAGGCAGAAAACAAGACTATATGACTTTCTGTGTGCACTTCCCCAAAATACATAGTCTATATTTTATTTCTAATATTCCACTTAAATAAAAGTCAAATATGTTCTTGGTCTCCAGGATACCACGTTGTTCTCCTTTATCTGGCTTCCCCTCATTTTCCTGAGGTTCCTCCTTCTGTTCTCAAGCTCTAAAGAATATAGGAAGTTCCAGAAACCATAGATTGTTTAAAGAAAACAAACCCACAATATTCGGAGATTAGGCATGCACAGAAAACGCCAACAGTTGCACTGCAGTAAAGTTCCACATCGTCTTGGTATCTAAGAATTCTCTGACATTAAGATCAGTGAAATATGAGCCCATAAATCAAAATTCCAATACACAAAGGATCCAAGCCACCATCAGAGAGAGATTAAGGGAATGCAAACAGTAGTGTTAGATTCAAAGAAACATAGATTGTACTTATTTAATGCTTTAAATATTGAAATGTGTATACAACGGCAGTATCTTGAAGATCAGTCAACAAATTGCCTTTGATGACAATTTGAGTGATTATAATTATTGTAAGCATTTCATTGATTCCCTCTGGTAAAATCAAGAAAGTGCCAGCATCAACATGTATGGATTCCAGGAATTCATTTCTGGAAAGAAGTTTTCAAAGGCAATAATGGAGTGCTTTCTAAAGAAATGTTGCCTAACTAAGACTGATATTGGCAGCATATCTGAGAACACAGGGGGCATCGCAGTGACACGGGACTGAAAATGAAAAACTTACTGCGAAGTTTTAAAGTCTCCTAACCAACTTATTTTCCTTACAGTTCTGATTATTAGCTAACATTAACCACAGTCATTTTAAATTCCTTTCCTAATAGTTTTAATATTTCGGTCTAGACATATTGACAGCTTTGTTTTGGTGACTCTTTTTAAGATATTTTTGAGTAGTTAGTAAAAATGAGGTAACAGTATTTATGCCCAGAAATTAATGTACCTCCTCTGATAAGCTGCAGTGTAGGGGCTTGAGTCAGTGTAGTGAGTAGTTGATCTGGGTTTGTGTCATGCTGTTGCCATGGAAACCATGGTATCACAAGCTTCCAATTCCTCCAGCAGTGGTCACCTTTACTGTGTGCTTAATGTGGAGTCTGAGATGCAGAAAGAGCTTTTCTCATTGTCTCTGCTCTGCTGTAAATTTTAACATCTCTCTGCCCTCTGGTTCCTTCCTCAGCCATTAACTACTGCTGCCTGCCACTGCTTGCTATGCTCCAGGCGGACTAAGGGAGCCTCAGTTCTCTTGGTCCAGCCAGAGCCTTAAGTAGGATCTTTGAGTCTGGCTGTGGTAGTTATATACTTTCATGTCAAGTTGAAAAATAAGTAGAGGGCTGGAGTCTAGTCTGTCAATCAGGTCATGGCCTGATGATGGTTCCTTGTGAGTGTGGCCTTCTCATGAGGATTCTAGAAATGTCCTCTTTATCCTGAGAGGTGGGCAACACCTCTGTTTCCCCTTCCTGTTGAAGAGACTCTCTCAGAGAGCTGGAGGAGCCACATGGAGACCCATGCCAGTACTGAGATGCTTCTACTGCCACTGGATCCACAAGACTTTCCACCCATCAGCCTGTGATCTTCCCGCATTCAGCATCATTGCATGTTCTGTATGAGTCTAAGAGGACTTTATGAGCTAATATCAGACATAGGGGCTAATATAGGACTTGGGGACTTGCTCTGGACAGGACCGGGATGTTTTCTCAGTATACAATTGCTCTTTGCGATAAAACTCTCTCTTACACCCATACATGAGTGTCAATGAATTTGTTTCTATTCTTCAGGGTTCTTACTCTATTTCCCAAGGCCTTATATCTATGGAACACACTTGGTAAGTTACTTACCCCTTCTTCCCCACAAGTGCCAGAGCACTGCTTTCCATCAATGCATTGTTCTGGATCTAAAGTCTCCTGCCACACACAAGGGTCATAGCGTGGTTGCTTCCACCCTTCTCTCAGTAACAGTGGACCTTTGCCTAGTCCTGGGACAAAGGAGGTGTCTTGTGCCTCCTTCCAGAGAGAGATGAGGGTTCCTTCTAGCACTCCCCCAGAATAAGTGGATCAAACCGGGCCTTAAAAGTTAGGTTTTCTGCTCCTCCATCAACAACTTAAGACTCACTTGTTAAAGGAGAAGGTTCTGAGTAGGCAACCTTGAGCTCCTGACTCCCAGCAGAAGCTAATGGCCATAACACGTGCATCAAAAAGATAGATTCTCTCTAGTCTTGCCCTTTGTGCCCTTCCCACCCCCAGCAATCGTCTTCATGAACAGCCAGTGAAGGTCTACGCAAAGACTTTACAAGGAGTGCTAAGCTCTCCCTGCCTGGAGCTATTTCAAGTTGATATCCTAGGGCACAGGCTACCGCTAATACCTTACAAAAATCTGAACTGGTTTTTCCCTAGCCACCTTATGTGGCTGTAAGCACTCCTTCTATGCTGTTGTTGTGTTGTCATTAGTTACTATTTAGTCGAGTCTGGCTCATGGTGATCCCATTGGTGCAGATCCAGCTGCTCTAGAGTATTGTCAGTGCTGTGTGCTTTTGAAAGCAGGTGGCTAGATCTGCTTCCCATCCAGGATGGGTTTGAACCGTCAGCCTTTTACCTAGTTAATCAATTGTTGTGCTCCCCAGAAACTCTTCTTCTTCCTACACTCGGGAAAAAAATCCCTGTGTCCTACCTGACCTTCTTAAGTTGAAAATGTTTTTCTAGGACATCTACTTCATCATCATGCCAAAAGAGTTAATTCATCAAGTTTTCGATTATACCCCATTAACCTTTATTTTATATGATGTGACTTTGTACTTCATAATTTGAAAGGTTTTAAAATAAAAATATCTATAAATGATCCTATGTATCACTAAGATGCCTAAGGTTCAATATAGTGGTTTCATCATCACCAAAATTCAAGATTTTCTAATTAAACATTCCAAAGATTTCAATCTACCTTCAATGCAAGCAAGGTACAGGGCAGTGAAGTATTTAACACTGTCTTTCTGGCTAGTCTCTGTAACTCTCTCCAATCAGCTTTTCCCTGATGAGTCCAGGTAAGGAGGTAGGGGGGGTGATACTGGTTATATTATGTAACTTAATAAAGACCGGATATTTTTTACCAATTTACTCAAGTAGCCAGGTATTTTTTGGCTGTTAGTTTTGGGTTTGTTTGTTTTTTTTGCATTAAACCATAAATGGGTTTACATCTCATCAACTTTTGTCATATTTATTTATAACTTTCAGTTTTTGAAAATAAAATATTGTCTCACACTATGAAACAATATTTTGCAATGTATATAGAACATTATTACTTTTATGAACTATAATCTTCATGAAATTATAAACTTCTTGTAAAATTAATCAACATAATCCATATTAATTTGAAAAACAGTAAAAACAAATACAGTATATCACACAAAAAATACATTCTTTGTTCCCCAGTGTTCACTTGTTGATATGTTCCTTTGTTATACAATGTTCTATTGTTACCATACTCTACAGCTATCCTATACAACTACACTGAGAGACAAAGACAGTGTGCAGATATTATCTGTGAAACACTGTGCAAACATTATCTCCTAGAACTTTGGTTTGATTAGTTGTGGAGACCTTATCCTAAAGAGTTACAATTATTTCATATATTATAGTTAGCATAGGACCTAGAGATAAACAAAGATTCCTAGTACTTTTTAAATGTATGGCACTTTGTATAACATTTCGCTCTGTGAAGCGGTACCTTACAAAATTTGCAAATATACCTGGTTTCACTTCTTTTTCCATGGGCAGCGCAAACTCTACAGCCTCTGGTAGGAAATTTCTTTTTTCCATTGCTTGAAATGAACACGGGTTCATGCTGCTTCACGAGTTATCTCGTGATCCGTCAGTAACAGATGGCTCGCGAAACACTAGTAAACTCGGGATCCGTCGCACTGTGTTAACTGTGAGTGATTGCCATTCTGCTGGGTATAAAGTGAGCCATGTTAGAGGCAGGAAGGGGGAAACGCTATCAGGAAGAGCCAGGAGTGGTAGGCATCCTCTGGCCCTCCAGATCCCTGCACACTGAACCTCCTTGATCCAGGAGACAGCTTTGACGTCAGAGGAGTAGCCAAGGAGCAGTAGCAGCAGCAACAGGAACCAGAGCAGGAGGCTGAGCAGTGGACCTCCCATCCACAGCGCAAGTAAATCTCAGCACTTTGGGGCAGGTGGCTGGTTTGTGGAGTGAGGTGCCTCTGGGCACTTGATTCAGGGAACTAGGTTTGCTGGCCCATGGAGCTGGAGTTGAGTACTTATAGTGAGTGGCCTTCCCTTTGAGCATTTATTAGCAGTCCCGAGAGATCTTTGTATCATGTCTTGACTGAACAACTGTATCCTGAGCATGTCTCACCTGAACTTCCATAATAAATCCCGTGTGAGCACCGCGTGAGTTCGGTGTGGCCACTGCAATGAGTTCTAGAATCTAGCCAGAAAAGTTGATAGTGCTGTTGGAGACAGAACGCCAGATCTGACTAAATGACTAAGAAGCACAAGTGTACGGATTGCTTTTACCAGAATTTACCAAAACACAATATGCGTAGGTCTAGTAGGAATATTAGCTTCCAGAGCTTTTTGTATGTGCCCAGAAAACAACGTATTTGATAAAGGTTTCCACTGATCTTTCATTATTATTATAAAATAATTAGTAATGCGAATCTATTCTATTCACAAATACATGCATGTAGACACAAAAAGAAAAAGGAAATTCAACTTAGGTATGGGCTCTGGTGGCACTGTGGTTATTTGTTGGGTTGTGAACCTCAAGGTAAACAGTTTGAAATCCCCAGCCACTCCATGGGAGAAAGAGGACTTTCTACTCCCACAGAGAGTTACAGTCTCAGAACCCACAGGGGCAGCTTTACCCTGTCCCTACAGAGTCACTATGAATCGGCATCAACTCAATGGCAGTGAGATTATCTTCAAAAATGCAGAGTCAGTGTTTTGACTTTTGAGCTGTGCAACCACAGAAGAACGTATCTTCTATCAATTTGATCGTGTACTTCTCATTCCTTTCCACTCTCTCTCTTTCTAGGTGAAATGGAAGGAAAAATTCTACAGTTCAGTAGTTCCCAGTTCATAAAGCCGCTTGATGGTGGTCTTCCACTGAGCTTACATGACAGGAACGACTTCATTCTCTTCGCCACCTTCCTTCACATCAGTGGCTGGGGATGCTCAGCCTGCCAGTAGGACACCACCTGCTCTGTGGGTTCTCATGACTTGCTGGGGGGTCGGGAACATTACGTGCTCCTTTCTGTGGGCAACTTTTATGAAATACATTTGATTTTTCTCAGGACTTTCAGCTCAGCAAACGTCCCCTCCAGCAAGGAGGGCAAACCATTTTCTAATGCTCTCTGAAAACAGACCACAGCTATAGGCACCTTTCCTAAACCCAAGGAGTTTGGAAATTCTGAGCATGCCCATCCCCCAAAAAAACCTACTAAGCCATCCCAAATACCATGTAAAACCTGAAAGAACACTAACATCCGAGGAGGCAGCACAAAGGGCATGCAAAAACTGCACGGCCGTTACTTTCCACCCTCCCAGGAACTTTTTGAAGCCCCCTTACACAGCACACACAGACAATGGTCCAAAGCTACGGCAGCTCCATGCTGAGTGTCATTGGTCCAAAGCTACGGCAGCTCCATGCTGAGTGTCGCTGGTCCAAAGCTACGGCAGCTCCATGCTGAGTTTCGATCCAGGGAAGGCACGTGGCGCTACTGGACAGGGTACTGCAAACACTGAAAGCTAGTTCCACTTTGCCTTGGATTTGTCAACGTGAACCCTCCTTGGGTTTCTTTCCCTTTGTGAAGACAGACCCTAATGTCAGTCTTTCTGAGAAGCAACGGCGTCAAGTGTTCTTTCGAGAAGGGAGGGGTATCTGTGCTGTCACTTCTGCACTGTGTGCCAAAGAACGTAAGCTGAACCGTGTGTGTTGTACTATCCTGTGTTCTGGGTTTGTGGATTTGCTTGTTTGGTTATCATTTCTTACTGTCTAGAACAGTGGTTCTCAACCTGTGGTCGCAACCCTTTTGGGGGTTAAATGACCCTTTCACAGGGGTTGCCCGATTCATAACAGTAACAAAATGACAGTGACGAAGTAGCAACAAAAATAATTTTATGGTTGGGGGTCACCACCACATGAGGAACTGTATTAAAGGGTTGTGGCAGTAGGAAGGTTGAGAACCACTAACCTAGTAAGAGTTATATATTCATATTCAAACACCAAAAGAAGGCATTTCCATCTTGGGCATCAGCAGTGCCACTTAATGTAATAGCCCACTGTCATTGAGTCGATTCAGATTCACAGCAGCACCTCATGGTTTCCAAGATGCACCTTTTAATAGGAGTGAACAGCCTCATTTCTCTTGTGGAGCATCTGATGTGTTTGAACCGCCCACCATGTAGTTTACAGTCCAAAGCTTAACCCACAGTGCCACCAGGGCTCCTTACTTAAAGTAATGGAACCAAGAGGAAAAGGAGACATATTGAATTTAGTGTCCTATTAGGTCGAATACCGTGGGTAGTGTGTGTGTGTGTGTGTGTGTGTGTGTGTAGTAATTTTCTAAATCTAACGTTCTGTAACTATAATATGAGGGTGCGTACACTTGGTGGAGTTGGGACAAGAGTGTTCCTGGATGAGACTCCAGCATTAGGCAGATGGCAGCATTCCACATGTTCTTTTTGTCCGTGACATGAACCACTTAAAATGTGACACTTAAAAGTAAGTTACTTATTCACAAAACAAATGCATTTCTATCAAAATGTTAAATCAAGATAAGTCTTTTAAATAATTTACCTATCTCTGTAGATATTTAAAAAGACATTTTTCATTACTCTAATAAGTAATTACTGAGAGAATTTTTTTTCAATTATTTTCACAGGTTAAGATAAAGCCATGCAAAATTAATAAAAGTATAATAAATGTTTTGAGGTTTGTTTTTTCAGAATCACAAGATTACTAAGTCACACCCACTGATCCCAAATCATCAGATTTCATGTTTACTACATCTCCTTTGTCTTTTCCCATTGAAGTCTCTCCCTGCCAAAAGAAAAGGGTCTTTTTTAGGAACACATAGCAACTGCAGACTGCACCACTGACAGTCGGTTTCACTTCTCATCTCAGAAGACCATCAAAGGCTAAAGCCAATGGTGAAGGTCACTAAAATCAATAGACGTGCACTGTATCATGATTTTTAGTGTTGAAGGCACCCTGGTGGCATCGTAGGTTACTAAATCGAAGGTCAGCAGTTTGAGCCCGCCAGCTGCTCTGCAGGAGAAAGATGAGACCTTAACGTAACATGTACAGCGTTGGACACCCATCAGGGCTGTTCTACTGTGTCCTATCGGCTTACTATGAGTCAGAAGTAATCGAAGGCAATGCGTGTTTTGATTTCATTGCCCAGGGACTATTCTAGCTCCTGAGGATACAGTGATGAACCCAATTCTGCCCTCGTGGAAAAAAGGGGAGAGGTAGGTGATGAGGTCAGAGAAACGTCATTTGAAGACATGGTAAGGTAGCGGCTCTCAACCTTTAGGAGTTGAACGACCGTTTCACAGGGATTCCCTAAGACCATCAGAAAACACATATTTCTGATGGTCTTAGGAACCGAGACACTGCCCCTCTATCTGTCCCCAGGTGGGTCTGCCCACATGCAAATATGCCCACATAGGAGTACCCAGTGTGAAGACTGTTACCCATGCTACACCATACTTTAAGTCAAAATCTCATTGATTTGTAATTAGAAATAAATATTTCATAATATATACTTACATATTGTTTTTGTGATTAATCACTATGCTTCAATGATGTTCAATTTGTAACAATGAAAATGCATCCTGCCTGTCAGATATTTACATTATGATTCATAACTGTAGCAAAATTACAGTGATGAAGTAGCAACAAAAATAATTGTATGGTTGGGGTCACCACCACACGAGGCGCTGCATGACAGGGTCTCAGCATGAGGGAACTTGAGAACCACAGTGGTGAGGAGTCGGGTCTATCTGGAACCAGCTACTACTTGTGCTCATTTGCAGTGGCCACTGCAACAAATGATGATGACAAACGGGGTGGCTTAAACCAACAGAAATGTATTTATTCTCCAACAGTTCTGGAAACCAGAGGCCAAAATCAGTATCACAGTGTCCCAAGTCAAGATGTTGGCGATGCCGCACTTCCTTGGTGGGTCTGGAGGAGAATCCGTCCCTGGTCTCATCCACTTCTGGTGGCAGCTGCCATTTCTCGGCTCACAGCCATCTCACCCCAATCTCTGCCTCCATCTTCACATCCTGCTTGCCTCTGTGTACATTCAATCTCTGTCTCCCTCTTCGAAGGCTACCAGAGAGAACACTCAGGACCCACCCAGATGCTCTAAAATAATCTCTCCACCTCCCCATCTTCACTGCCTGCTGTACCACTGCGGCAAGAGGGTGATCCAACAAGACTGAGGCTTTTAAAAAGCTCTCAGGCGGAATGAGCTCTAGAAGTAAACGTGGGAGAGCAAGCAGGAGGCTATTGGATAGAGTAACCAGGAAAAAGCTGCCTCAGCCTGGAGTAAAAACTTACCATGTTTTTATTCATATCATATGCATGTTACATGCTGTTTTGTTTTGGGTTTTTTTTGTTTTGTTTTTTGCTTTTGCAAACCATGCCAACTGCCTGTGCATGAGTTTTCTATGTTTACTTTGCACATTTTGTACTGTGTGAGTTATTTACCTGGAAAACTATATATCGCTGATGGCCAGGAGCAGTTTGTGAGGAGTCTGCCTAGCAGTTAAGAGGACTTGTGAAGAATAAGACTGCCTGGTTCAAACCTGACTCCACTACTTGCTGGCTTGGCGACTGCGCTCTGATATAAAGATGTGTAAGGCAGTTCAGAGTGGAATGCCTGACACATAGGGAGCCTTCAATAAGTGTTATCCCTTATAACATTGTAAGTTAGTCACCCATTGCTAACCACAAGGTGAGCTGTTAAAACCAACAGCCATTCCTCGAGGGCAAGATGAAACTTCCTGTTCCCTTAAAGATTTACAGTCGTAGAAGTTCTAGAACAAGGTTGCTGTGAGTTGGAATCAACTTGGTGGCAATGGGTTTGGCTTTTTGGTCTAGTTGTTACCTGTGCTGCCATGACACATTTTCTAGAATTCTTATTTCATATAATTTCACAAAATATAAATTAAAAAATTAAGTGGATCTAATAACTCACAGGAAAAAAATGTTTGTACCTTTTTAAAGGTGTCACCAGCACTACAGAGTATGACTATATTATTACCATGTTAAATTTTATATAAGATTGCAGTAGTATGAAATTTATCTTAAATTATTTCACTCCTACATACTAGAAGCTCAAATCAAATATTCATATCTAACACCTAATATTTCAGTTTAATAGATTGTGATAAAAAGAATTAAGAGTCAATCAGTAGACTTTAAAAAAGATATAATTTTCCAAGGATAGCCTAGGATCAAGTGGCATGTCAAGGATCAAGTGGCATGGTATTTTAATAAATATATTCAAAATTATCTTCATATGTAGGGAGTTTATATTGAAGATCCAACTATTTCCTTTTTACAGACATTTAGATGAGGAGGTATCCACTGTTTGGTTTTGATGTAACTTAGAAAGCAAACTGTCAAAATACTAAGAATCAGCTCAAAATCTGAACTCTGTTTCTGATAGATTTTTTTGTTTAGCCTTACATTCCTTCATCTATGAGAGTAAAAACAATGCAGTTTTTAATACGATTGGTCAGCTAATAGGATGAAACTAATAAAAACTAATATATATCTCCCTGGTTAGAAATCTTAAAATAAGGTTAGGAAAATCTTCAATACCACTCTACTCAGCTGTCCTTACAGTAAACATAGTGAACTCCAAAGTCTCTTTGAACTATTATTATGATTGTGGTAAAAAATCTTACGAATGATTAATGTCTTATATAAACTTTTATGTTTATAGCTTTAAGTTGTCCAAAATAAATCACATATAGACAGCTATTACTAGCACATACTCAAATTACATTTCCCTACGAAGTTAATGGACTTTCACGAAGCTGGCGAAAACCAGCAGAGCCACATGAAGGCTCAAGGCAAAAGTCCTCACGCCCCATACGCAGCCAAATTCTGTTCATTCCACCTCAGAAAACACAGCTTGGAGAGGTCCACTATTCTCTGCTGCACATGTCTGACATCCTAACTCAAGCCACTTTCCCTTCGGATGAGTGCGACGGCAGCCCAATAGCCATACTGCAGTCTGTAATAATTAGCAGAGTAGTCTTCAAGCCTCGATGAAGAGCAAACTGCATGTCCCCGCCCTGGCCAGCTTTCTAACCAGCCCCATCCACTGGATTCCAACCACACTTGCTTTCAGTTCCACCAAGACCTTTTCATTTTAAGCCGATTGCTGCTTTCTGTCTCATCACTCATTCCCCAGCTCCTGAAATAGCAACCTCTATCTAGCCCTTGAGTTTTCAGCTTAAAAGTCACCTCTTAAAGAGGCTGCCCTTGACCTCCCAAAAGCACAGTTCAAAAACAAAATCATTGCTAGCACCTCCATTCTGACTCATAGCGATCCTACAGAACAAAGTTGAATGGCCCTGGAGGCTTTGTTTCCAAGACTATAAATCTTCACAGAAGCAGAGGGTCAATTCTTTCACCTGCTGCGTGGCTGGGGGGCTTGAGCTACTGATGACTCAGTTAGCAGCCAAAGGTTTGGCCATCAAACAACCAGCGATCCTTGTAAAGCATAGCAACACACCCACCCCCTACCTCCCACCCACCCATTACTTTACCTCATCACAAATTACAATCACAACTTTCGTGTGTGTGTGTGTGTGTGTGGGGGGGGGGGGGTTATTTAATGCCTGCCTCCACTCTAGCCCCTAACCTCCTTGAGGGCAAATTTCCGGTCTGTTTGGTATTCCCAATGTTTATATTTCAGCTCAGTGGTAGGTACATAAGAGACACTCAGGAAATATTTATAAAAAATGAGAATGACATTAGTGCTAAATGTTCACTTTGGGACAAGAGATTGCTATCCTTAGTATCCAAGTTAACTAAGAAACGATCGTCATGACAAAAATGAATACAGTAGTCATTTAAGATCTCCTCACAGATTTATCATTGAAAGTCACCGCTCAGAGAAGCAACACAGAATTAAAGACGGTACTGAACACAAGCACAGAAATCTGAGAAGTATCCTCTGACACAATGGTTAAACATACACACAAGTATTATATTTAGGAATGAAGTTTTATAAATGGTTAGCTTCCTGTCATACATTACTCTATAAAAGTCATTATTGAGTTGCCATCATGACATCTTGACTTAATTCCTCAGCACTTTGACATAAGTCACAATTACACAAAGATTTTCCTGTGCTTATTATTTCATTGTTTTCCACAGCCTTTGGACCTTCCTAATCCAGAATCACCACCACTCGTCTTTACTGCTTGGTAAAACAGAAGGGCAGTGAAAAAGAGGACGGCCCTCAACAAAATGGATTGGCCCCGACCTAGGAACACCTGTGAGGAGGGCGCAGGACCAAGTGTTTCATTCTATTGTGCACAGGGTCGCTGTGGCTCGGAACCAACTCAGTGGCACCTATAACAACCACAAATACAGAGTAAGACCTAAGACTATCTTCCACTTTATCAATGTGGTTGCTGAGCATAAGATTAATGGTTGATTAACTGAAGAAATGAATAAAATAAGTTACCACTAAAGATGTTAAAATATATTTTAGTACATATTTTCTTTATATCCATTAATTTAATCAGTACAGATTAATCTTAATTACCCTAAATTAAGTTTATTTAATCTGCAGTACAGATTAATCTTAATCACTCTTGATTAAGTTTATGAAATCCTCCCTCCTATAACTGAGACATGGCTTCTAGTTTCAAAGCACACATTTGATTCTTTATACCAAAATGCTTTGGGGAAATACATATATTCCCATGGAATTAATGTCTTTGGGGAGTTGTTATTTAATCGTCTTTACTGAGAAGCCATTTGGAGCCCTGTTGGTACCCTGGGTTAAGCGCTGGGCTGCTAACATAAAGATCAGCAGTTTAAACCCACCAGCTGTACCAAAAGAGAAAGGTGGTTGGCTCCTGTAAAGATTGATAGCCAGGAATCCAGGACAGATAAATCCCTCAGGACCAATAATGAGAATAGCAATACCAGGAGGGTAGGGGGAAGTTGAGGGGAGGGAGGGGGAACCAATCACATTGATCGACATATAACACCACCCCTAAGGGGACAACAGAAAAGTAGGTGAAGGAAGACAGTGGTCCATGTAATACATGAAAAAAAAATTATAATTATTAAGGGTTCATGAGGGAGGGAGGGGAAGAGGAACTGATATCAGGGGCTCAGGTAGAAAGAAAGTGTTTTGAAAATGATGATGGCAACATATGTACAAATGTGCTTGACCCAATGGATGGATGTATGGATAGTGATAAGAGCTGTAAGAGGTCCCAATAAAATAATTTTTTAAAAAAAAGATTCATATCCTCGGAAACCTTTTGGAGCCGTTTTGCTCTCTTCTACGAGATCCACCCAACCACAGTGAGTCTGGCTTTGCTTTGGGTATTAAGAAGCCATTAGCAAAAGGATGTTTGCACCTTAGTGCCATTGTGGGTTAAGGGCCAGCCTTTCAAACTCCCTAGGCACTCCAATCGAGAAATATGAGGCTGTCTGCTTCCATAAAGAATTTCAGAAACCCTGCATAGGGCTTCTCAAGTCAGATGCACTCGGTGGCGGTGGACTTGGTCTTTCAGTTTGGGTCAATGACACTGTAAGGAGGCTTGGGAGCTCAGTTGGTTAAGTGTTGGGCTGCTAATCAAAAAAAAAAAAAAATAGGCAGGTGGAACCCATCAGCCACTTTGTGGGAGAAAATTGAGGAGGTCTGCTTCCATAAAGATTATAGTCTTAGAAATCCTATGGGACAAGACAGTTCTACTCTGTCCTTGGGGTCACTATGAGTGGAACTGACTGGAGGGTGGCAGGTGGAGACAGTTGCTATCACTAACTCATCTTTCTTCCTGCAGGATGAAATTCTGGGCTGGGGACTAGATTCTGCCTGCTGCCACAGGTGTAGGGCATGCTTCATATTTTTAGCTTAACTCCTAATTCTCTCTACACATTGATTCCTTAGACAAGAGGCCCTAATATCCTATTCCATGTATCCCACTTAACTGATATTCCAGGAGTCATGCTAACCATGTTCAGACAGTTAATAATAACATGGGAGCTAAATGTAAAATGAAACCTGGACTGTATAGGCATAATGCTATTGAAATTGTGGCATGATTCTGGAAAAAATAAATGGACAAATGTTGTGTTATATTTATTACTACAACAATAAAAATAATACTTCCTTTGTATTGCTTTGGAATCACCCACAATGACCAAACATCTACTGAAGTCATTTCTGTAGCCACCAAAAAAATTCATATTGTCTGCATAGAAATGTGGGAAACTTCTGAAATTAACATGGTGCAAACATCCCAGACATAAACCACAATGACTGAAACCATGGTAAACCCACTGCCGTCAAGTCCATTTGCCTCCTGGCAGCCACCTAGGACAGGTAGACCTGCTGCATAGGGTTTCCAAGACTGAAATCTTTATGGAAGTCACTGGCCCCATCTTTCTTCTAAGGAGCAACTAGTGGGTTTGAACTGCTCACCTTTCAGTTAGCAGCCAAGTGCTTTTAACCATTGTACCACCAGGTTCCCTGGAGCCGTGCTAAATACACCTAAATATAAAACATGATCCCAGAAATAATTACAGTAATTTAAACATTCATAGATTAAGAAAAATATATATAGCCAATTCAAAAGCCCAAGCTAAGTGTCTAAGATTCACTAGTAGCCTAGATATATAATCTCCATGAGTATCTAAACCCCCTCAGGACACACTGACTGTGCATTCAAGTTCTTAAAAAGAACAGCACTTTGCATGTAAAAAATACTCAATAAATATCTGTTAAATCATCAGAGGGAGAAAAATCCTAGTTGATCAGGCATTTTTGTTCAGAGCAGAAGAATCATTTTTGAAGAAATTTAAGAAAATATCATTTAAAATAGACTTGTGAGGACCATAATTTAATCTCTACTATTCTTATTGTTATTATAGTACATGAAATGTGTATATATATATATATATATATATATATATATATATATATATATATATAATAGTCTCCTATTATTCTATTACTATTCAAGTCACCATGGGATCATCAGGAGGAATATCATATAAGTTATAGTTATTACAGAAGTCATTGAAGCACTATTAATATATAGATATACCTCAAATAAAGCTGTTATGGTTTCATAGGAAAATAACAATTTTTCTGAATTAGTAATTAACATGACTAAGGAAATCTTCACAACGTAAGATCCTATCAGATACTTCTACATATTTTCATCATAATTGAAAATGTATACATACATCAGAATTCTTCCTCCCTTCAATTGTTCACACAAAGAAAGGATCAGCAGCAAAAGTCCCCCCCTTTACCTCCCCTCCCCATGGCAAAACACTAAAGGAGGAAAAGTGGAAATTCACATCTTACTTCATACCAACTTACTCTGACTTTTGGCAAAACTCTCCGAAGCGTCTCAGCAGGATTCTGGCGCATCAGATAGGGAAGATTTGCGATCACACTTGTCCCTTGGATATCTTGGCCAGCGCTTATGAAGGAAGCATAGATTTAAAATTTGGAATTATCTGCTGAATTCCTAGGTTAATAGCAAACATTTAAAATAAAAAATAATAATAAGCAGGGATTGAGTTGAAAAATTAATTCTTGGATGACTTCTAATAGTTTTAAACTTGAAATATATCATTTGAATGTCAATGTAAAACCAGAATTGATATCTTACCATATGAATCTTATAACCAATGCACGTAGATACTAATTATGCTCGTGTTAAAACTAGATTATCTATATGCATTTCTTACGTCTAAAAATCTTGAGGCTATTAATAAACACAGATTTTAAAATTCTGCCTCATTTTCTTTTTGTGACCTGCGAGTATGCTATACTTGAAAATAAATAAATAAATAGATGGTGGCGTTTCACCATGGTAAAATATTAATAAGCATAGCTTTGGCAGGGACTATGCTGCAGAATCATGCGACAACTTTCTTCTGGCGCAGTAAAATTACCTGTTGCTCTAGGCAGTGAGTTACTAGAAACATTTTAAAGATACATCAGTATCAGTAAGTAAGATCTACTTAAACATTACCTTTTTGATATAGCATTCTTTAAGTCAATAAGGCTTTATCAAAATAATCTCTGTGGCATTTTAGGACCCTGTGGTAGTTCTATAATCGTTTGTCAATTTGAGGGGATTATGAGTGTAGGGGTGAGATCTAGGTGGGGCCTGTCAATCAGGTGATAGCCAATGAAGCCTCTGTGTGGGCATGACCTTCCCCTGAGGGTTCTGGGAATTGCTGTTTTCTTTCCTTGGAGCCGGGAAACACTGTCTTTCTGCTCACTCCCTGAGACACTCTCTACTGACAAGACACATGAAGCTATGCTGATGGCAGCAAGAGCCCTGGGCCTGCAGAAGCCAGGTGGAGACCCTTGCCAGCACTGAGATGCTTCTACTGCCACTGGATCCACAAGACTTTGCACCCATTGGCCTGTGATCTTCATGCATTTGGCACATTGCATGTGTTTCATGAGTATGAAGAGGACTTTATAGATTGGTATCAGACAGATGGGCTAATATCAGACTTATGAACTTGATCTGGACTGGATGGGATGTTTTCTCAATAATCAACTGCTTTTGTAAATAAAGCTCTTTCTTATACACATATGAGTGTCTATGAATTTGTTTCTCCAGTCTAACCAGACTATCACAAACCCTAAATACTCTAGAAATAGCATTTTGATTCTTCTGAAAAGTCTTTTCCATGAAGTGCAAAAAGAAATCATTGAAATATAGCTTAAAGCAATAAAGTCCTGAATATATATTTAAAATGTATATCATAAGTATGCACAAACTAATGTCCTGGCATAATATTTAAACCTTAAACCAAAAATGTCCCCAGAGGTGCTAAAATCAATCCATCGTTTAACTAGTAAAGAACTATTGCCTTGAGCATTATGCTTTTTTAAAAATGAGTTTATTTCTAGCAATTTCACCAACATACAGTTCACATATCACACACTTCAATTCCCTTCATATGAGCATTATGCTCTTTTAAGAGCTATCTACATGGAATGAGGAGCCCTGGAGGTACATTGCTCAAGAGCTTAGCTGCTAACCAAAAAGTCAGGGGTTAGGCCCACCAGGTGGTCTGAGGACGAGAGAAGTTGCCACTGGCCTCTGTGAAAGTTACTTACAGCCTTGGAAACCCTGTAAGAGTTCGACTCTGTCCAGTAGGGTTGCTATGAGCTGCAATCTAATTAACGGCAATGGGTTGATTATATGGGATCAAATTACCTCAGAAAAGGAACATGCAATCAGTAGCAATGAATTGCATCTGTAGAAACTGTTGGACTGGTGCGTGTAGTACTGGGCATATTCCCAGCAGCAACTGCAGTGCAGTGAAGTATTTAATATGGCCCTTCTAGATATAATCTTTGTCACTCCCATCAAATGACTTTTCCCTGAGGGATCTGTGTTAGAAGGTGAGGAAAGACACTGGTTGTATTACATGACTCAGCTGTGAGTGATTGCATCCTGCTGAGTACAAAGGGAGCCATTTCAGAAGGGGGTTGGGGAGAGCTTACTGCCAGGCAAGAGGAAAGAGCCAGGAGTGGAGCATGTCCTTGGGGCTCCAAGATCTAAGAGACAGCTTGGACACCGGAAAAGTGACAAAGGCTCAGCAGCAGTGGAACTAGGAGCCAGAGCATGAGACAGAGCATGGGCTTCCCAGCCCACAGAACAAGATGAATGCTTTGAGGGATGAGTCTGGCTTGTAGAGTGTAAGCACCTAATTGGGAAAGCTGAGTTTGCTGGTCATGGAACCGAAGCAGAGTGCTTACAGTGGAGTAGCATGCTCTTTGGGCATATATTGGCAACCTTAAAAGAGCTTGGTAACATTGCCTGAGAAGGCTAGCGACTAGGCCAAGAAATGAAGGGAAGGCCAGAGAGGGCTGCCAATGGGCATGATAGAGAGGAAACTGCCCTGACTAACTAACTCTATCCTGAGCATTTCCCACATGAATTGTAACCTGGTAAGTTCCCAAGTAAACCTCATAATCCTGAGTAATGTCTGAATCCTCTGTGATCACTGTAAGGAATTATGGAACCCAGCAGAGAAGTACAGCATGTGTGAGTAGCAGCTGGTGTCAGGATTAGTGAGAAAAGTTCAAGTTTGGGGTATGTCCGACCTCCGCATTATGGCAATTGGTCTTGGCAGACAAGCTATGGAAGGGGATGGGTAAGATGAGCACAGTGCAGCAGTTTGCCCCACTAGAGCAGACTGATGGCTTTAGCTCACTCCGCCTGTGAGGCCTGTGACCAGGGGCTCCTCAGGATGGTCCTTTTGCTTGGCTGCCCTCACGTGGACCCATGATTCATGGCAAGCCCATGCACAACAGGGTCAGGCCATGGTGCTCCAGTGTTGCCACTGGCTGATTTCCAGGTCTTTCTTCCCAGCCCAGCTTCATCTGACGGCTCAGCTGGAAAACCTGTTTAGCATCAAAGCACCACACAGCCTCCACTAAAAGATGGGTAGTGACTCAACATGAAACACACCAGTTGCAAATCAAAGTGGGGGTGGGTGGTGGTCTCCTGCAGGGAAGGTTAAGAATTCTACCAGCTGGACCACCGCTGCCTCCCCTCTTCATGACAGGGATGTTCAAAGGAATCTAACAGTGACTCACTAGCAGAGGTGGAATAACATGCGGTCTACTTAAATGCGCCTTAGAGGAAAGCCTGAGGAAGAGTTGGAGGAGGTTGTATTAGACAAGGGAAACAGAAAAGGGCTACGAATCAGTCAACAGATTTGGCTGCAGTATTGAGCTTGCATGTCTGGGAAAATCAGGGGCTGCTAACTGTGGTCAGAGTTAATATAAATAACCCAAATGTCTGTACCATATAAATAACCCAAATTGCAGAAACTCAAAAAGAATCAGCAGAAGTAGGTCACCAGTAGGAAATTTATTATCTTGCTATTTAAAATCAATATATGTAATTACCACTGTCTTCTGACTCAGCGTTAAACTGCCCCTTGTGGGTTCCAAGGCTGTAAACTTTTACAGGAGCAGACAGACTCCTCTTTTTCCCATGGTGGGTTTGAACTGCTGATCTTGGGGTTAGCAGCCCACCACTTAACCACCAGGTCTTCTATGTGATTGTCATAAATGCAAAATAAATGTTTAATCGAGTCATATTCTTTTCAAAGTATGCTTTTAAGATCTCAAAAATGAACATTTTAAATTGAAAAGCCTGGCCCAGAAACAATCTTCCTGGGTCCAACACAAGATGCGCCTTTGTGCCCAATGATGTCGTCATGAGACACACTCCTCTTTGGAGATGCTCAGCAACAAAGAGGGCACAAGCCCACTCTGCAAATCATTCCCGGCAAGCTCAAAGAATTGGGTTAATCACCTCGTTTGTACACTAGAGGCTAAAAGGGAGAGGAGGAGGAAAAAAAATAAGACTAGTTGAATAAATGAATTTAGGACAGCCATCTTTTATAATCTAAATTAGTGTTGCTAATTATTTTAGTCCCATTGGGGGGATGCACAGATTTTAAAGAGTCATTTATAGTAACAACTTAAATCAAAATCAAAACCAAGTCCATCCAGAGAGGTCTTTTTTTCTCGAATAAAAAGTTTCAGCCTTCCTCTTTACTCCAGCTCTTGCTATTGACAGGGTAACTTTATCATTCAGCAGAATGGCCAAGAGTTCTTGACCCTTGGATCCCATCAGCTTTGCCCAAATTTTACATATTACCTAATGCCCTACACAGTACCAAGTCCACAGTACAGACCCAAACTCTGAACCCACTGCCATGGGGTTGATTCCAAGTCACAGGTTTCTGAGGCTGTCCATCTTTACAGGAACAGATAGCCGCATCTTTCTTCTGAGCAGCAGCACAGTATATAGTAAGAGCTCCATAAGTATTTGCTGAATTTTAATTGTTGAGCTGCTAACCACAGGGTCAGTAGTTCAAAACCAACAGCCACATTATGTTATGTGTTTGGACTGTCTTCATGTTAACTACCTATTCCTACTGTCAAAAGCTGGATCTTAATACTACAAAATGCTACCTTACTAGAATGTCAATTGGGTTGGGCTGCTAACTACAAGGTCAGCAGTTCAAAACCACCAAGGGTTCCTTGGGAGAAAAGAGTTTTTTTCTACTCCTATAAAGAGTTACAGTCTCGGAAACCCACAGGGGCAGTTATGCTCTGTCCTCTAGGGTCACTATGAGTCAGCTTCAACATGGGCAATGAGTCTTGAGTTTGGGGGTAGTTTTGTGGTTAGAATTTCAAACTCGGAGATCTCATTTACTAACCAGAAATTCTTATCTTTTCCCATTTCTTTATCACTAAATCCAATTTTCACTCGCAACATGTTTCTAATCCCTCAATTTCTTCTTCTTCTCCAGCCTTTCACATTCTTCCTGTTTCACTTTCTTCCATCCTGAACCTTCCTGTTACTTCAATTACCCTCTCACCCAGAACCTCACCTCTACAACTATTTTTTTTTTTGGCTATTGTTAATGTTGTTGTTGTTTTCTTTTGTTGCTTTGTTTTGCTCTGACTTGTTTTTTGTGTATATTATTATCTCTCCAGGTCTATCTAGAAAAGATAGGTGGGATAAGCAATATGAAGGAGAAAACAACAGGACCAAAGGTTCCAGAGGGACATAAGAGAGGGGGAGGTGGGGGGGAAAGAAGTGGGTGTTAACAAATCCAAGGACGAGGGAACAACAAGTGATCCAAAATCGATGGCGAGGAGGGTGTAGGAGGCCTGGTAGGGCTTGATCAAAGGCAAAGTAACTGAGAGGAATTACTGAAACCCAAATGAAGGCTGAACATAATAGTTGGACAAGAGGAAAGTAAAAGGAAATAGAGGAAAGAACTAGGAGACAAAGGACATTTATAGAGATCTAATTACAGGCATGTACATATATAAATACATTTATATATGATGATGGGGAAATAGATCTATGTACATATATTTATAGGTTTAGTGTTAAGGTAGCAGATGGACATTTGGCCTCCACATAAGTACTCCCTCAATGCAAGAACACTTTTTCTATTAAACTGGCATTCCATGATGCTCACCTTCACGACACAATCACTGAAGACAAAGCGGGTACATAAGCAAATGTGGTGAAGAAAGCTGATGGTGCCCAGCTATCAAAAGATATAGCATCTGGGGTCTTAAAGGCTTGAAGATAAACAAGTGGCCATCTAACTTAGAAGCAACAAAGTCCACATGGAAAAAGCACACCAGCCTGTGTGATCACGAGGCGGCTATGGGATCAGACATCAAAGAATTAAAAAAAAAATCATATCATTGTGAATGCGGGGGAGTGCAGAGTGGAGACCCAAAGCCCATCTGTAGGCAAATGGTTATCCCCTTACAGAAGGATCACGGAGAGTTAGATGAGCCAGTCGGGTGCAGTATAGAACCAATGAAACATACAACTTTCCTCTAGTTCTTTAATGCTTCCTCTTTCCCCCACTATCATGATCCAAATTCTACCTTATAAATCTGGCTAGACCAGAGGATGTACACCGGTACAGATAAGAGCTGGAAACACAGGGAATTCAGGACAAATAAACCCCTCAGGACCAATAATGAGAGTAGCGATACCAGGAAGGGGAAGGGAAGATGAGGTAGAAAGGGGGAACCAATCACAAGGATCTACATACAACCCCTCCCTGGGGGATGGACAACAGAAAAGTGGATGAAGGGAGACGTCAGACAGTGTAAGACATGACAAAATAATAATAATTTATAAATCATCAAGGCTTCGTGAGGGCAGGGGCGGGGAGGGAGGAGTAAAAATGAGGAGCTGATACCAAGGGCTCAAGTAGAAAATGTTTTGAGAATGATGATGGCAACAAATGTACAAATGTGCTTGACACAATGGATGGATGTATGGATTGTGATAAGAGTTGTAGGAGCCCCCAATAAAATGATTTTAAAAAGAAAAGCTAATAATTTCTTAAAACTCTGCTCATTTTCTCCCCTCTTTTTTTTACTAACAGAAGCGTTGGTACTGGTACACATATTAGAATGTTTTTAACCTTCCCATTCACCTCCACACCCACCCCATGAAATATGATAACAAAAGTTACAACCTCCTTTGTTACCCAGGTTGTCTGGATACATGGTTACCAACCCAGTAGTCATTCATGCGACACTAAATTGCCAGTCTCCTTCGGGGCCTTCCTTTATCTTCCTGCCTCTTCTGTGGGAGTGCCCCGGTCTCCTAGCCACATTCACTCCCATGGTGGCCAGCTCCTGACTTCAAGTACCATCTAAAAATACCACGGTGGTTTAATAATACATCTGCAATTTTGTTGACAATCCCTCCATCAAAAGCTGGAGTCTAGCTCCTCTACTCTTGAATAGGGGACAGGCCTTAGTGACTCACTCTAATGAGAAGATGACAGAAATGAGGCTGAGTGACTTCCAACGCAGCCTCAGAAACAGCAGCACGGCGCCCATCTGGCTCGTTCTCTTTCGTGACACTCACCCGTGGAGTGGAGCCATGAAGAGTAAAAGCCATCACATGAAAAGCCTCATGCAGGTGTTCTGTCCACAGCCCCAGCCCTTATTAACAGCTATTGATGTGAGTGAGCGAGCACAGCCTTCACATCCCGCCCAGGCCCCCGACTTTGAGCCGCCCCAGCTGAAGCTGAATGGAGCAGACATGAGGTGTCCTCAACTAACCAAGGAAATCTCACTAGCTTTACTTAAAATTATCCATAATTCATCCCCATCACATAATATCACTCTGATAAAACCACCAGGATCTCTCTTGCCTTGAATTTATAAGCAAAAGGACAAAACTATGCTATTAAATTCTGGGGTGCGTTGTCATACAATAATTAACAAACAGAACAAATGCCATATATGTACAGATGTACACACTCGTTCCCCCGCCCATACCTCTCTCCTAAACTCCAGTCCTACCCATTTACTTGATTAACACCTCCACTCAGCTACCTGACATCTCAGCACTGAACTAAACCTGCCCCTCCACAAGCGTCCCCCTTTCATTACAGTAACGCCACACTTCCACTTGCTCGGGCCAGAAGGCTTACAGTCATCCTTAACCTATAATCTAGAGCAGACGTATTACTGAATGTATTCATCTGTTTACTGTTTATTTTTAAGACTATACATTTCATCAGGAAGGGTAGGGATTTGAGTAGATTTTGCTGTTGAGCCTACGTGGTAATCCTGTAATAAACATTTCTTGAATGAATGAATAAGTTTTATTTGTCAGTCTATTGTTGTCGAGTTGTCCTATATTGTCTGATGTGTGAATGCTTTGTTTTCCAACTTGACAATGAGTTTAAAAGCAAAGATAACCATTTTAATTTAAATCCTCCTCTTGCATCTACTACATGTTCTTGTTGAATTTAATACTGACTTAACCATTAATGCTTATAACCATTACCACTTACACATCACTTACAATATTCAGGTATTATGAGGGAACACATAATGACCTTATAGGACCGAGTAGAACTACCTCTGTGGGTTTCCAAGACTTAACTTTTTACCGGCGTAGAAAGCCTCCTTTTTCACTTGCAGAATGGCTGGTGGTTTCAAATTGCTGACTTTGTGGTTAACAGCCCAAGTCAAAACCAGTACGCCACCAGGACTCCTTCAGTGGGCATTGGCATCAATTCGATGGCAGTGGGTTTGGTTTATGAGGGAAAGTATTAAACTAGTGTACAAATGTAAATCTCATTTTTCAGTTTTTCTAGTTGAAAAATAATCTCATTTGACAATTGTAAAGAATAATTTGGTGACAAAATTAGCATAGTTAACTGATGTTGTTAGCACTCTTGTTAAACTATTTTTTAAAACCAGAGGGGGACATGAAAATGTTAAATATCCAGATATTGCACATGTTCAAGGTCTCCAAAGGGGACAGAATTAAACTTGTCAATTTAGAGGGCATTACCCTAAATACTCAATGTCCCCATTTTTTTCTGACATATTGAAAAACCATAAAATCAAGAACATGTTACAGTTCACTTTGGCTTGCAAACGAGAAATACAAGACATTTTTTATAAAAGAAAAACACATTTAAATATCCATTTGCTTTCAAAATCCAAAATTAGCAACAGAGTGAGACTTGGTGTTCAAAACATAATAATAATTGGGCAGCTTCATTCTTTGTTCATTTTAAGAATGAGCACATGAGATTAAGTTGTTCATTATTTTGGATTAGGATGAGAGAATCCCCACTGCTAAATGGGAGCAATGCATTGACTCTCTTCCGGTCATGCTGACTTATTTGTGTGAGCAGGACTTTCAAAAGCCAAGAGTGGTTCAAAAGTACACTGGCTGAGCATTGTGTATTTCGCTTCCTCTGGAGAGGAACACGCTTATTAAGTGGCAAGGACATCTTTTTGCCTTTATATTTTTTTGGGGGGGGGGTGTTCCATGTCTGTAAGTACTAATAAAATTATACTCGTACATAATGCTAACTAAAAGCAAGGTCGTTGGTCAAATGCACCAACTACTTCAAGGAAGAAAGATGAAGCTGTCTGCTCCCACAAAGACCCACAGCCTCAGAAACCCTATGTAAGAGCACAGTGAGTCAGCATCGACTCCATGGCTGTGGGTTTGGCTTGTGGTTGATATAGTTTCACTTTTACACACATTCCGGAGGATGATCATTCTAAAAGGTGGTTATCAACATTGACACACATACATACAAAAGTGTGGGTGTATGCCGGAGCAGCATGTAAAATATGTCTCCAGCTGCAGGTCTCAGTTGAAAATCACTGCTCATGCAAAAGCTCAGAGGGAAGCTCCAGAAGCTGCCCTTGCATCTGAGTGACTGCTGGAGAACCAGAGGACTTTCAAACTCGGAGTTCAAGGATGACCCAGAAGCTTTCTGGAGGCACTGTCGCCACCCTCTTGTTACTGGTTTCCAGTCAACCTCGTCCTCCACTGGAGAAAGACACGGCTTTCTACTTACATAAAGAGTCACAGTCTCAGACACTAACAGGGGCGTTGTATGCTGTCCTATAGGGTCACTATGAGTCAAGACCTACTTGGTGACAATGGCCTTTGAGAATTCTCCACTACCATCTGGCAGCAAAAATAAATCCTCATTCAAAGAAGAAAGCAATAAATACAAAGGGCTTCAAAAAGAACTTGAAAAAATGTAATTGGAAGATAGTGGAAGTTTTCCACACATTTTTGGAAGCTGCCACCACAACCCCAGTAGACATATTAGGACACTGGGTTTACACTGCTGCCAACTCAGTGGGAGAGGAACCCAGATGGACAGCTGTAGGGGAAAAAGTTAAAGAAGACATCATTGCTCAGAAACGCTGCGACTTTGTGTTTATGGAGATGGCGACTGAGCAATGACCACAGACAACGGCTGCACAGCTTGATGAATTGACAGCACATTGCACAGCCAAAAAATGTGTTCTATATTTTGTCCAACAATTTTTTAATAAAAAGAAGAGAAAGGCAAGGCAGATTCTGGCACCTACAAGAAGGAAAAGGTGACTTAAAAAAACTATTGAAGGAGGGAAGAAAGACCCCACAGCTTAAGTTGTCAGAGACAGGTGAACTGATCTGCCCACTCATTCAGGAAGCACGCAGTCAATGCCTGGCAGGTGCTGGGTATTCATTGTGTTTGCTCCATACAAAATATTCCCACAGGAAGCCTATCAAAGAACAAAGGACAAAGATTTACTGAGACCACATTACGTGCCGGGCATACAGAGATACACACTCAGCCAGCGTCCCTGCCCTGCTGGAACTTCACATCCCAACAAGAGAAAATCCATTAAATCCTCAGTGTGCAGAGACCTCTAAAGGAGCAGCCCAGAGGCTATGGAGAACAAACAAGGTAGGAGGGGATGGCACAAGGGCAGGAATAAACACAAGTTGTTGCAAGATGTGCTACAAACTAATATGGAGGAAAAATGGAAGGCTGCAAAATCCCTACCGTGTCCCTCCGGAGGCATGTCTGGATAAAAAGGGAGGTGTGCAGTCCAGCTAGACCGAGGAAGAGAAGCCTGCCAGCAGTCCCAGCCCAAATGCATGAGACAGTGCAGGACTCCCACCCCAGAGCTGGAAATCGCATCATGGAGCTGGTCACTGAAACCTGAGAGTGAAAAATATGACCCAGAAAGCGAGTCCCAACCAATACACAATGGATCCCGACCTGCCTGAAAATAGGCAGTGAATCCAAAGTAATGTAATAAAGACAAATGAACTTTAAAACGTCAAAAGCATCAAGCAACCAAAAATTCGCCTAGAAAAGTTGTGTGAAACACCGATTCCTTTTCTCGAATGCTAAGGGATAGGGCAAGATTGAATCTATTCTGAGAGCTGAAAAGGCCTCTGAAGTACAATCTGCCTCCTTCACATATGACGATGAAAAAGCAATGCCTACCCAGATAATGAAATGTTTCAAGGTCCAACAGCTAGTCATGGTCAGGAACCAGCTACCTTCTCCACAAGATAATAAAGAAGTCAGGTGAAAGGAACAAACAATCAGTGAGTCCATCGTACTCATGGTGACCCCTTATATGTGTCGGAGGAGAGCTGTGACTTTCAGGAGACGGCCAGGCTTCTTCTGAGCAGCCTGGGAGTAGAGCCGAACATCCCCTCTTTCAGCTAGCAGCTGAGAGCACGAATTGTCTGCATTGCCCAAAGAGACAGGCCTATAAGATCTCTCCCTATTATTTTCAACTACTTTACACATGGGTCTTTTCTTCTTTAAGAAATGATGTTGATTTTCTCCCTGATGTCCCTTTTAGTAGATGAACTATTTTAAGCATTTCCACCTTCCTTTCAGGAATGAATTATCTATCAGTCCTCAAGTTACCCTAAAAGAAACATGATGTCTGAGTATATACAATTGCCTATCGCAATTCATGTAATTCAATGTGCAATATTTCTCTCAGTGTCAATATTTGATGGTGAATTCCACAAGATGAAATCCATTTGCTATTTATGTAGGAATCATGAAGAAAAGAGGCAAGACGATCTTTTAAAGCACAACTGGTAAAGATTCTTGGTACAAAGTATGATTTTATGAGATAATAAGCTGTTCTGTTCTTATTCGTGCTGCTTACCTGCAGAAAGAAATGGATTTAACGTATTTCACATGTGAAGACATGCAAAAACTGAATATGATTTTGAAATATTAGTCAAGAAAGGTACCTTGGGCTTTTAAAAAAACTAGAGATAATAAGTAAATACGTACTTTTAAAGATGTGAAGAAAAGGATGCGCTAGCTCCCTGAAATAACTGAGGTGAGCACAGAGCTACAAAGTCAATGTCTCAGAAAGAACCTTAACCGACCGCTATGCTCCAGCAGCTCCTCTTTTTACAGAGAGCGAAATGATGCCCAAAGGTCCACACGCGCCTGGCAAGTGGCTGTGCTTTGCCTTCCTTGAAAAGAAAAACGTAAGTTACATGACTCTCACTATCTAATAAAAAGGAACATAAATCCGTCTCGAGATCAATTATATATACATATATATATATAGTGTGTAATAAGAGAATAGGACTAAACTACAAAACATGCTATTCTAGAAGTAAAATTGTAGAATTAATCCTTTGAGGACAGAAGTGATTTTCAAAATGTTTGCATCACCTTTCTGCCTCCACTGTGCCATGGCACCTGCGGAAAAGTCTGTGGCAATGCGGGAGGGTGGGGGAGGGTGGCAAAAAGATTCTGAACTTCACTCTGGAGTGCACCCACCCTGTAGAAGATGGAATCATGGGTGCTTTCTCCTTCACAAAAGAATCAGATGCTGAATGAGCAAGCTGGTCATCTTGGGGGAGGGGTTGTAACCATTGAAAGAAGCAAGAGCAAGATGACTGCAGCCTCCAAAGGGCCTTTTTCTGAAATGTCTCCCCAAAACATATTGAAGAGCATCTGTATGATTGGTTGTGCGTGGTCACCTGCAGCAGAGAACGTCATGAATTATGTTACTTCCAGATTAACTAGGATGAAGAAGAGGAAGAAGATAAGGATTAAAATTTACTTCTCTGGAATATTTTCTATGAGGCTTTGAATAAAACTTAGAAACCAAGTGTGTGTGTGTGTGTGTGTGTGTGTGTGTGTGTGTGTGTGCAGCAGACAGCAGCTAGAGATGGTCATGAGTGTTCCTATTTTGTAAGGGAGTGATCTAATCTGCATAAGCTATCAGATAAGAGCGAAAGAGAGAATTAAGGATACGCCCAGGTTTTTATTATGTGATCAGTCCACAGTGGTCCCACTGCCTGAAGTAAGCAGGCCACACACAACCAAGTAAAGGCATATTGGAAGGAAATGATGGCACTAGCCACAGAGGAAACCAAAAAAGGTAAAAAGAGAAGGGACAGCAAGTGCTGAGGTGGCGTGTGTGCTTCCTGGGCTGAAGCAATGACGGCAGTGTGGGTACCCACCAAGCAGAGGAGGGAGGGACCAGTTGGAAATGAAGTCAGAGCAGGAGTAATGTGTATATGATGGAAGGTGGGGAGGAAAATGCAACGGGAATTATATAATCAGACCGTAATGGAATTAAACTAAATAATGAAAAATATGAGGAAAACCTCTAAATATTAACAGGCACATTATTAATAATGAATATGTCAAAGAGAAAGCCTTAAGGAAAATAAGTATTTGCAACTATGTGAAAATGAACATTTAACATACCAACATTTCTGAGATGCAGCTAACACAGTGCAGAGGCAAGTGCATGACAATAATTTCATAGGTTCAAAAGAAAGTTATAAAATGAATAACCCAAGCTTCCCCTTCAGGAAACTAGGGAACAAAGAGGAAAAACTAAATATATAACAAGCAAAAAGCAATAAAATAGTATAGAATAAAATGGAGATCAATGAAACCAAAACCAGAAAAACATTAGTGAGAACGAATGACACCAAAAGCTGCTTCTCTGGCAAGATCAGTAAAATGGATAAACCTCTAGCGAGGCTAAGCAAAATAAGGAGAGAAAAAAAGATCACCCAAGAATCTAAGAGAGGATCTCACCACTGGTTCCAAAAACATTAGAAAGATAGTAAGAGAAAAGGCTAAACAAACTTAATGTACATAAATTCAGTAACTCAGGTAAAACAGAGTAACTACTTGAAAGGCACAAACTACCAAAACTGACTCAAAACACACACACACACACACACACACACCCCAGGAAACCTGAATAACCCCCTATCCACTACAGAGATCAAATTTTTAATTAAAAATAATTCAAAAAGGAAAACTCCAGACCCCGGATGGCTTAATTAGTGAATTCTGGTTAACATTTGAGGAAGAAATAACACTAGTCCTACTTAATCTCTTCCAGATGATAAAAAAGAGGTAATTCTCCACAGGTAATTTTGTGAGAAGAGCATTCACCTGGATCAGCTGACGGTGCGGCAAATCAGCATTCAGATATAGGTAACTGAGAAGTGGGTGGTGTGAACCTACCAGCTACTCCACAAAAGGAGAGATGTGACCATCAGCTTCCAGACAGACTTACAGCCTAGCCACTCTACCCTGCCTACAGGGCTGCTACAAATCCAAATCAACTCGAGGGTAGTGGGCTGGGATGACCCTAATGCTGAAACTAGGCAAAATGAACAATGATGCAAACATCATCATGTTCTCTTATTAACACGGAGCAGTGGTTCTCAGCCTTCCTAATGCTGCGACCCTTTCATACAGTTCCTCATGTTGTGGTGACCCTCAACCATAAAATTATTTTCGTTGCTATTTCATAACTGTCATTTTGCTACTGTTACGTATCAGGTGCCCCTGTGAAATGGTTGTTCGACCCCCAAAGGGGTCATGATCCACAGGTTGAGAACCACTGACATAGATGGAAGCATCCTCATGAAAAATTAGCAAACATGCAAAAATACATTAAAAAGTAAATATAACCAGGACAAAAAGCCTTTGCATTGAGTCGATTCCCATTTATAGGCCTCTTGTAGGACAGAGCAGACCTGCCCCAGAGGGTCTCCAAGGCTGTGAGTCTTTACAGAAGCAGACTGTCATATTTCCCCTGTGGAGCAGCTAGGGGATTCAAACCATTAACCTTCTAGTTAGGAGTCAAGATTTTTAACCATTGTGCTACTAGAGCTCGTTTACAGCATGAGGATTTAAGTTGATTTTGTCACCGAAATGCAAACTCGATTCATCATTGAAAAAGTGACTTATGTCATTCAAACTCAAACTCACTGTCATTGAGTCAATTCTGATTCACTGCAACCTTATAGGGCAGGGTACAGCTGCCCCTCTGGGTTTCTGAGACTAACTCTTTAAAGAACTAGAAAGAAGGTCTCATCTTTTCCCCTCACAATGGCTGGTGGTTTCAAACTGCTGACCTTGCAGTTGGTAGTCCATCTCATAATCCACTGCACTACCACAGCTAAGATAAACCATATACCATATTAATGAACTCTGAAAAAGCATCCAATAAAATGTAATGCCTATTCACTAGTTTAAAAAAATCATTAAGTTAGAAGTGCAGAGACTTTCCTTCATTAAACATATATTTAATTAATATTATAGATACCGTATATATTCATGTATAAGCCAAGATTTCAGCACATTTTTATGCAGTTTTTGTGGTAAAATTAGGTGCCTCGGCTGATATTAAGGTTGGCTTATACTCGAGTGTATATGGTGTGTGTGTATAGACATATATAACTACAACTAACTTATTTAAAGGTGAGGCTGCATACTGTCCCTTTATGATCAGAACCAATACTAAAGTGCCCTCTCTCATTATTCCTATTCAATATCAAAACAAAAGTACATGCCAGTACAACAAGGCATGAAAAATAACTTAAAAGCATCGAGATTGGAAGTGGGTTAAATGTTAGGTTGCTAACCACAAAGTCAGTGCTACAAACGCACCAGCCTGCTCCAGGAGAGAGAAAAGAAGCTGTGTGCACCTATGAAGATTTCCAGTCTCAGAAATCCCCAGGAGTAGTTCTACTCTGTTCTATAGGGTCACTAAGAGTCAGAAACTACTAGGTTAGGTGAGTATTCATCAGGAACATGAATTCTCTATGTGGGAAATCCACTAATATCTTTTTACAAAACTACTTCTGGAACTCTAAGTGGTTTTAACTAGGTCACCAGAAACAAGCAAGGCAAATAAGCAAAGGTGATTTGTATTCCTATATACTAGTGTTTGACTATGGAAATTTTAACTTTTTAAAAAGAGATGTATATAGGTATAAAATAGCAAAAAGTATGTAAGACTGTATGCTGAAAACAGTTTATTAACTGTAAAACATTAATAAATCAAGAAATAAATAAAAAGAAAGAACATGGTCACATACAGAGAGATCCGTTACACTTAAAGTATCCATTTTATGCAATTTGATCTATAGGTTAACACACTCCCAATTAAAATTCCGATATACATTTTTTGTTGGTTAATTTAAAAAAGCAAAGAAACTAGAATGGCCCAAATATATATGAAAAAGAAGAATAGAGTCAGAGAACTTACATTACTCAATAACTAGGGTAACTACAAAGCTGCAGCAAGTAAGATGGTGTGGGGTTGGTGACAAAAACAAGTATGTGAATCACTGGAACAGAACAGGGTGTTCAGCTACCAACCTACGTAACTAGAGCCAACAGAATTTTTACAAAGGTGCAAAAGTAATTCAATGGAGCTGTGGGAAACAGAAAGGTTTCTCCCAAGTTGTTCCCCCACATATATGCCAAACTTAGCTGCTTGCTACACCTGGCGAATGAGGTCAGGTTATTCTCCCTAAGGGTTATCAGCCATCCAGAGCAAACAGTTACCACTGCTTATCCCACAACAAGTAGGGTCCACTCCCTTCTGATAAGAATAGTAGTAGATGGTTTCCCTGAAGGAGAGCCCAGGGAGGTCAAGCCCACTTAAGGGTGGCCAGGGTTAGGGCACCATCATGAATCTAGGGTCCGCCCTTCTTGTCACATGTATACCTCTGATTCCACCCCTTCCTATCATGTGTACACCCCACACTCATCCCCTTCCTGTTACACTTTTGTTATAGTCCCCCTCCTATTGCTTGTATTGCCTATTGTACAACCCCTACCTGTAATCACATCCCCCTAAGTAGATATAATCCTTGGTTAGCAATAAACAGGTCTCCAGCCGGTTGGCTCTCTCCAGGTCTCACCCCACCTCACCTCGATCCATGTGGTGCATGGACCTGACTGGCAAAATCACGGCCGTCAGGAGGTGAGCATGCTACCATGAAATGTCTCTGACTCCATGATTTCAATCTCTCTTCTATCCCTCATGCTCTCTATGACTTCTCTATAATCTTTGTATATCTTCACCGTACAATTGCGCTTACTGAACCCGTGATTAGTTGTGGGGGCTGGCATTTCCCCCCACATGGAGCAAGGGGAGTTGATGCAACAAGTGCTGGAACAAGTAGACACCCATATGTTCAAAAACACGACCCTCGGTACAGACTTCACACCGTATAGAAATGTAGTTAAAATGGCCCACAGAACTAAATGCAAGCCATAAAACTATAATGAAAGCATAAGAGAAACATCTGCAGGACCTTGAGTTTGCCAATCGTTTTTAGATACAGAATCAAAAGCACAATCCATGAAAATAATGTGATAAATTGGACTTTATCCAAATGTAAAACTTTTGATCTGTAAGATCAAACTTTGGATACTGTAAGAGAAGCAGAGGACAAGCCACAATTTGGAAGAAAATATCTGTAAAAGTCATATGTCTGATAAAGGACTCATACCCAGAACATATTTTAAAATGTTTAAAACTCAACAATAAGAAAACTCGCAATCCTATTTAACAAATAGGCAAAAGGTCTGAACAGACTCATCGGCCCCCTGCTCCTCCAAAAATGCATGTATCAAAAAAGCCTATGAAATGATACTCAACAACATTTATCACTCGGAAAATCAGCATCACCAGGAGCTAAAGTCAAACTGCCCTATGGTTTTCTAGATTGTGCAGTGGTTACGTGTTGGGCTTTGATTTGCATGCTCGGCAGTTCCAAACCAGCACCAGCTCCTCAGGAGGGAGAATGTGCTCTCAACTCCCATAAACAGTTACAGTTTACACAGAGGGGTCGCTCTGGGTCAGCACTGACTCGATGGCAGTGAGTTTGGTTTGTTTTGATCTTTACAGGCGCAGAACTCCAGGTCTTGTACTCCAGCTGAGCTGCTGGTGGGCTCCAGCCACTGGTGTTCGGGCAGCAGCTGAGAGCTTAACCACTGCGCCACCAAAGCTCCCTCCATATCTATTCTCACCAGCACTCCATCAAGCCGATTCTAGCTCATATGGAACAGAGTAAAACTCCCCTTGGGCTTTCCGAGACCAGAAAGCTTTATGGGAGTAGAGTGCCCAGCTTACCCTGCAGACCTTGCCCTCAAAACCTAACAACTGATAACGAATGCCGAAAGCTGAGAAGAACTAGAAGTCAAAGAAACTCTGAATTCACTGTTGGAGGGAGTACAGCATGGGACAGCCACTTTAGTAAATATCTTGGCAGCTGCTTCCAAAAGTAAACAGACTTATTTTCACACGAAAACCTGCATGCTACTCCTTAAAACAGTTTTACGCATCATCCCCCAAAACTGGAAATCATCAACGCATCCTGAGCAGGTGAACAGGAAGACGCACTGCTGAGAGCACACACTGGGAGGTTGCTCAGCACTAAAGCGAAGCCATCTATTTAGTCACATAGAATTCATTTTGCCAAGCAGCGAAACACAAGAAGCTCCATATTGTACTCAACTAACTTTCTACACCATTGAAAGAGAACACAAGGGTTGAAGGGGGAGCTAGTTCTTGATGGCAAAGGGGTGCGCAGACACTCACCTCGCAGCATGAGCTCCACAAAACTGCTCATTTCTCAAGAAAACATACTCCATGAGTGTATTGCCAAGAGAAATCCCAAGCAAATGTGGCTTATAAATAGTTCCATAAGATTGATTCATTTACCAAGCATAGAGTTGATAAATGTATTACCAAGAGAATTTCAAGTCATTCTAGGTCCATAAGATTTCTCAGTCTTGTTTTTCATACATAAATATATAGACATGTTATTCTGGCCAAAACATATTCAGACCAGCATCTAATCTAGTGTAAACTGAAAAAATAAACCAAGAAACTGGAGGTGGCACCAGGATTAAGGAAAGCTCATTAACAACCTGGAATATGCAGATGATACAACCACGCTTGCTAAAAGTGAAGACAACTCGATGCTCTTACTGATAAAGATAAAAGATTACAGCCTTCAGGATGGATTACAATTCAATATAAAGGAAACAAAAAATTTCACAATAGGACCAACAGACAATACTATAAAAAATCATGAGAAGATCATCAATACTCATGGAACCAACAGGCAAGAAATGAGACAACATGTTGCACAGGGCAAGTCTTCTGCATCAAACCTCTGGAAAGTATTCAAGGACAAAGATGTCGCTTTGAGGACCAAGGTGCACGTGATGCAAGCACTGGTATTTTCCATCACCTCACATGCATGTGAAATCTGGACAATGAGTAAGGGAGATAGAAGAATTGACTTATATGAATTTGAATTAAGGTGTTGGCAAAGAATATTGACTATACCACGGAGTGCCAAAAGAACAAACAAATCTGTCTTGGAAGAAGCACAGCCAGCATTTGTTACATAGAAGCAAGTCTCAAAACATTTTCTTTCTACTTGAGCCCTTGGTATCAGCTCATTTTCAACAATAACAAAAAATCTTTAAATACACTTTTTTCTTTACTTAATAATGGTTTAAAAAAAAGATTACATTGATTTGGTTAAATTCCCAGGCCCATCAACTCTTTAGGCATGGATTAAAAGGCAGGCATCATCTCTTCCTTAAATATGTTAGCTTTGATGAAGTTTATGTTTAGAAATGTACAAATGTGCTCGACACAAAGGATGGATGAGATGGATTGTGATAAGAGTTGTATGAGCCTCCAATGAAATGATTTTTTAAAAGGATTTTTTGTTGTTGTTAAGACTCAGAACCAAAATGAAGTCAGAAGGAGCCAAAACCAGTACTGTCGGGTGGATGCCTAATGCTCTCCTATTGAAACTCTCATAAAATGGCCCTTGTTTGAGGAGTGGAGTGAACAGCAGTGGAGTCACAGTGGAGAAGGATTCTCTGGTGACTTTTTCTGCTAAAGCTTTGGCTAAGTTTATTTAAACACTCTCAAAATAAGCATATGTTACTGTTCGTTGGCACTTTATAAAAAGTCAACAATTTTCTGCGAGTCCGGCCCCAGTCTGAACCATGTGAGGACAGCACTGAAGCTACAGCGATCATAGCACACAGGGGCAAACGAAGAGGGAAGGAGAGAGAGTGGAACGCATCCTGGCCCACCAAGCACCGAGGACAATATTCCTGCTCAGAGCAGACAATGCACAGAGAAGACAACAGGGCCGGCTCCACCACGAGACACAACATCCCTCACTGAACCACAGTGCTACAGAGAACAACACTGGAGACAAAGTGCAGGAATTGTGCCTGATCTGAGCCCATCACACTGGGGTGAAACACTAAGGGCATGCAATAGAGCAGCAAGGGAGCAAAGCAATGAACTCGCTGGGGAATACCAAAAATAGACTTTGGGGACAGTGTGTGGCACCCCAACAGACTCAACTGGAAAATACTCCTAAAGGTCAACAAACAGACCTGGAACTACTTATAGGCTTTTCCTTTTGTGTCACTGGCTTACTTTTTGTTGTTGTTATTTTGTTTGTGTGTTTTGTCTTCCTATGTTGTTTTGTTTGGCTTTGCCTTGCTTTTCTGCTTATTACTGTCTCTGCATGTCTATCTAGATAAGATAGGCATAAACAATCCAGAAGAGAAAACAATGGGACTGATGCTTCTTGGGGGACACAGGAGGGGGGTAGGAGAAAGGAAGAGGGATGTCAACTGACCCAGGGACATGAGAACAACAAGTGAACTAAAATTGATGGAAAGAAGAGTGTAGGATACCTAGTGGGGCTTAATCAAGGGCAATGTAACAAAGAGGAATTACTGAAACTTGAATGAAAGCCAAACATGATAGTGGGACAGAGGAAAGTAAAAGGAAATAGAGGAAAGAACTAGGAGGCAAAGGACATTTATAGGGGTCTACATACAGGCCTGTACATATGTAAATATATTTATATATAACAGTAGGGAAATAAATCTATGTACTTATATTTATATGATAAGTATTAAGGTAGCAGATGAACATTGGGCCTCCACTTAAGTATTCCCTCAATGCAAGAACACTTTGTTCTATCAATCTGACATTCTGTGATGCTCACCTTCTTGATATGATCGCTGAAGACAAATGGGTACATAAGCAAATGTGGTGAAGAAACCTGATAGTGCCTGGCTATCAAAAGATACAATGTCTGTGGTCTTAAAGGCTTAAAAATAAGCAAGCAGCCATCTAGCTGAGAAGCAACAAAGTCCATATGGAAGAAGCACACCAGCATGTGTGATCATGAGGGGTCGATGTGATCAGGCATCAAAGACCCAGAACAAAAAATCATACCAATGTGAATGGGGGGCACAAAGTGGAGACCCAAAGCCCATCTGTACATGACAACTGGACAGTCCCTTACAGAAGGATCACAAGGGAAAGATGAACCATTGGAGAAGGGAAGGAGAAAATGAGGAGCTGATATCAGGGCTCAAGTAGAAAGATAATGTTTTGAAAATGATGATTGCAACATATGTACAAATGTGCTTCACACAATGGATGTATATATGGATTGTGACAAGAGTTGTAAGAGCCCCCAATAAGAGTATTTAATGAAAATAATAATTTATAATTGATCAAGGGTTCATGAGGGAGGGAGGGAGGGAGGGAGGGTAGGGAAGGAAGGGGATAAAGTAAGGAGCTGATACCAAGGGCTCAAGTAGAAAGAAACTGTTTTGAGAATGATGAGGTCAACAAATGTACAAATGTGCTTGACACAATGGATAGATGGATAGATTGTGATGAGTTGTACCAGTCCCCAATAAAATGATTAAATTATATTTTTTAAAAAGAAACAAAAGGAGAGAGGGAAAAAAGAAAATAATGATGGCAACATATGTACAAATGTGGGTGAGACAATGGATATCTATATATATATATATATATGGGTTGTGATAAGAATTGTGAGCCCCCAATAAAATGATTTAATAAAAAAAAAAAAGTCAACAATTTCCTTGCCGTGAGCGACCCAAAACAACGATTGCTGTGACCTTTGCTCTTCTGCTTTGGCTGGACCACCCCCCCTCTTGGGCCATTGCTTTGATTGTGCTTTGTCTGCAGGATCGTATTGAGAAAGGCATGTATCATCTCCTGCTACAGTGCTTCCCAAAAAAGCTTCAGGATCTTGATCCAACTTGTTTAAAATTTCCATTGTAGATTCCAATCTTGTCTGCAGCTGATTGGGCACAACAATTCTGGCATCAATTGAACAGATGCTTTGCTCGTCTTTCGTTTTTCAGCCAGAACTTTGTAGGCTGAACCAATTGAGATGTCTGTGATATTCTTCAGTCCTCTTCAATTAGGGCATGAATAAGATTGATTGTTTTCATCACAAATAGACGTCGATGGTCTGTTGCTGTGGACTTTATCTTGAATATCAATCAGTTCCCCCTTGAAATTAGTTCTCCAGTGAAGGGCATTTATAGAGGTCTAAATAAAGTCTTATAAATATATTTATATATAAGGATGGGGAAATAGATTTGTGTGCATATATTTATAGGTTTAGTATTAAGGTAGCAGATGGACATTGGGCCTCCACTCAAGTACTCCCGCAATGCAAGAATACTTTGTTCTATTAAACTGGCATTCCATGAAGCTCACCTTCCTGACACAATCACTGAAGACAAAGCAGGTACATAAGCAAATGTGGTGAAGAAAGATGGTAGTACCCAGCTATCAAAAGATATAGTGTCTGAGATCTTAAGGGCTTGAAGATAAACAAATGGCTATCTAACTTAGATACCCTCCTGGTATCGCCACTCTCACCACTGGTACTAAAGTGATCATCCACCCTGGAGTCCCTATGTTTCCAGTTCCTATCTGTACCAGTGTACATCCTCTGGTGTAGTCAGATTTTTAAGGTAGAATTGGGATCATGATAGTGGGGGCTAGGGGAGAGCATTTAGGAACTAGAGAAAAGTTGTAGATTTCATTGTGGTTACCCTACACTCTGACTGGCTCATCTCTTCCCCGCAACCCTTCCGACCCTTCTGTAAGGTATGTCCAATTGCCTACAGATGCGCTTTGGGTCTCCACTCTGCACTCCCCCTCATTCACAATGATATGATTTTTTGTTCTGATGATGCCTGATACCTGATAACTTCAATACCTCGTGATCACACAGGCTGGTGTGCTTCCTCCATGTGGGCTTTGTTGCTTTTGAGCTAGACGGCTGCTTGTTTACCTTCAAGCCTTTAAGCCTCCAGACACTATATCTTTTGATAGCCAGGCACCATCAGCTTTCTTCACCACATTTGCTTAAGCACCCATTTGTCTTCAGTGATCGTATCGGGGAGGTGAGCACACAATGATATGCTTTTATTGTTCTTTGATGCCTTATAACTGATCCCTTCAGCACCTTGTGATCACAAGGCTGGTGTGCTTCTTCCATGTGGGCTTTGTTGCTTCTGAGCTAGATGGCCACTTGTTTACCTTCAAGTCTTTAAGATCCTGGATGCTATATCTTTTGATAGCCAGGCACCATCACCTTTCTTCACCACATTTGCTTATGCATCCACTTTGTCTTCAGCAATCGTATTGGGAAGGTAAGCATCATAGAATGCCAGTTTAATAGAACAAAGTATTCTTGCATTGAGGGAGTACTTGAGTGGAGGTCCAATGTCCATCTGCTACCTTAATATTAAACCTATACATATATGTACACAGATCTATTTCCCCATCATCATATATAAATATATTTATATATGTACATGCCTTTATTTAGACCTCTCTACATGCCCTTTTCCTCCTAGCTCTTTCCTCTATTTCCTTTTACTTTCCTCTTGTCCAGCTATCAATATTCAGCCGTTTGTCTTATAACTACATTATGCCTAAGTTCCCAGTCTTTTCAGTGGCATTATATGGGTCACACTTTGTTGTTGTTAGGTGCCACCAGTTTGTTCTGACAACAGATTCAAACACCAACTGATCTTGCACCATCTTCCCAAGCTTTTCCAGGTTGAAGTCCCTTATTGCAGCCATCTCCTGGAGTGCCTTCCCTTTTTTGATGACTGTCTCCCAAGCATGATGTTTTTTCCAGCAACTCGTCCCTCCTGAAAACATGTCCAAAGCACGTCAGGGAGTCTCACAAGCCTCCCTTTCAAGAAACATTCTGACTGTAGTTCTTCCCGGGCAGATTTGTTTGTCCTTCTGGCAGTCTATATTCAATATGCTTTGCCACATCATAATTCAAGTGCATCAATTCTTCAGCATCTTCTTTGCTCGTCGTGCAGATTTTGCATCCATGAGGCAATTGAAATACCCAGGCTCGGGTCAGGGACACCTTAGTCCTCAAAGTGACATCTTTGCTTTTGAACGCTTAAAAGAGTTCTTTTGCAGCAGCAGATTTTCCCCATGAATTGCTTCTATGAGAATTGCTTGTGTATCCAAGTAAAATAAAGTCATTAACAACAATATTTTCTCCATTTATCATGATGGTTCCAATGTGATTCTTTTGGTTCCAATGTGATTCTAATGGTTCCAATGTGATTCTTTCCTCTATGTTGAAATATAATCCATACTGAAAACTGTTTTTTATCTTCATCACTAAGTGCTTCATCAGTAAGCTTTCTGTCCCTTCAGCCAACAAGGTTGTCTCATCACAGGTTGTTAATGAGCTTTACTCCAGTCCTGGGGCCGGCCACATTCTTCTTCAGATAATCCGGCTAGCAGATGATTTGCTTGGCACACAGATGAAACATGGTGAAACAATACAACTATAACACAATTTTTTTCCTGGTTTTAATCCACACAGTATCTCCCTGTTATGTCTGAATGACTGTCTCTTCATTTATGTCAAGTACCACATAAGCACCATTAGGTCTCCTGGAATTCCCATTCTTCACACTGTCATCAATAAATTATTATGATCCACACAATTCAATGCCTTTGAAAAGTCAATAAAACACTAGTAGGCATCTATCTGATATGCTCTGCATTCAGCCAAGATCCTTCCGATATCAGCGGGGATAGCCTTTGTTCCATGTCATCTTCTGGAGCTAGCTTGAATTTCTGGAACTTCCTCGCTGTTGTACTGCTATACCCATTTTGAACTAACTTCAACAAAAATTTACTTCTGTGTGATATTAAGGGCATTGTTCATTAATTTCCCTTCTGTTGGGTCACCTATCTTTGGATAAGGGCACATCTAGAGATCTCTTTCGGTTGGTTGGCCAAATAGCGGTCTTCCAAAGTCTTGGCACGGACTGAGTGAGAGTCTTTCCGTGTTGTAGCCATTTGTTGAAACATCTCAAATTGGTATTTCATCAGTTCTAGAGTCCTTTTCCCATCAATATCTTCGCTGCAACTTGAACTTCTTTCAGTACTATGGGCTCTGAAGCACATGCTATATCCCCTGAAATGGATGAATGTCAACCAGTCATTTTTGGTCGTGTCTCTCAATATTCCTTCCACCTTCTTTACACTGGGTCACTTTACATGGAACAACACTTTTTACTTTGACATTTTCTCTACAGGTCCCAAGAGAGCATACTGCTCTCCACTGATGTCACAGAGAACCCCTTCTGAAGCCTCAGTAAGTAGAGAAAAACAAAAACAAACAGTGTTCTCATTTGTTCTTATAACAAAAAGAAAGAAAAGGGAGATGGGAAATGATCCCCAAACCATTCTACTCAGAAATCTGGTATTTTTCCAATCCAGAGTTTGGCATCAGTGGTAATCAAAGATATGCTCTAGGTCAAAGATATACTCTAGGCAAGGCAGCTATGTTAACAGGGAGCAATGCCTTGGGCTAGGCAATTGTTTTTAAATCGCATATCCTAGAGTCATGAAAAGCTTAGCAACAGGGATTATTAGTATGCTATCCCTTTTCAAAGCATGCTCCGTGATCTTGCTTCATCCTTGAATATCCATGATCGTCCTGTCTCTATATTCCCAGACAATTATGCTCCCAACCAGAAAAGGACTGCAGCATCTCATTGGTTTCTCTCCCTCAGAGAACAGCTAACCATATACAATGTCTCAATGGTTATAAGAGCTTCTCACCAACAATTAAATTCCAGTGGTCTGGCAGTGCCGAGATCAACTATAAGAACACAGAGGAGCACCCTTTCTTTTAAAAGTGGCGGGGGGTGGGAGGAGGTTAGATGATGCAAGCAGATCATGTTGAGAAAAATGTAAACATCTGGAGACTGTTGTTTTCATCTGTAAGTGGGGAGATTCATAATTGAGATGCTTAAATTATGTGCTAAACACTGTCGCTTTCCTAAAAAAAAAATACAGCCTAAGAACACTCACACACTGCTGACAGAGGATTAAATTGGTGAAATCACTTGGGAAAACAGTTTGATAGTCTCTATTAACCTGGACAGATATATCTGCTATGGCTCAACAACTCGCCTTCCTGAAGACACCTAGAACACACACACACACACACACGTATGTACCAAAAACATGCAGAAGAATGTTCATAGCAGCATTATAATAGCCAGAAACCAGAAGCAAACCAAATGCTCATCAGCAGTAGACCAGCTATAGACTTGTCATATGATGGAATGGCTATTGGGCCATGAAGGATTATGAATGAATCTCATTTTTTTAATTGTTGAGTGTAAAAAAATTACATGCAAAAGATTTTGGTCCCCTGTATGTAGACTTTAAAATCAGGCAAAGGAATCTATGATGTTAGAAATCAGGCAGGGGAAGGCTAACAGAATTATGGTCTCTTTTTAATCTGGATTTTGATGTCACTTGTGACAATTCAACAAACTATTATACTTCTGATTTGTACCCATTTCTGCATATGCTGTACTTTAGAACATTTACTTTACAAAACAAAGAAAGCAAATATATGCTTTGTCTTTTAACTGTGATTACTGATTCACTCACTTTTTTCTAGTATCGACGATGTTAAAAGACAAGGAGCAGATTGTACAGATCCAAAACTACACTTTCAGTTTGCTTTATGAGCACCTTTACAAGATCATTCAGCTTCACAGAAACTTCAACTCAAAACCGAAAATCCATTTCAGGAGCTAACCTACAGAAGAGAAGATTCTGACTTGTGATCAGCAGTCCGCACCCAAAGGAGAGGCTGTGGCCCTCCATCAAAAAGATGGGCAGATTTTATTTACTTTTTATATTTAAAGGGAAATATTCAGGGTATGTATTATCTTGATGATTTCCCACTTAATGTGTTTGGATTACTAACGAACCATCTCCCACTTCCATATACAAAAGATTGAGAAGGCACTGCCTGCATGCACTCCAGGCAACCTGGAGGTACAGTGGTGAAAGCACTCAGAAGGTAGCTGCTGCTTTGTCTGGGGGAGAAAGAAGTGGCAGGCTGCTTCTGGAGAGGTCTGCAGCCTTGGTAACCCTGTGGGGAGGTTCTACTCGGCTACGTGGGGTCTCTGAGCTGGCACTAACTCAACACCAGTGAGTTTGGGGCACATTACGCAGGTAAACTAGGCAAGCAATACTGTCCACTTGAAAGCCCCTCTCTTCCTTTCAGACACACACACACACACACACACACACACACACCCCTCACTGAAACATTACTAAAACACAGAAGCACAGTTGTGTAAAATCCACAACAGCAAGAACAGTATAGGAATATACAATGTATTTTTCTTATTATTAAATACTTTTATTGGGGGCTCTTCCATCTCTTATCTCAATCCATATATTCATCCAACAAGATCTTAAAATCAAGTGCATATGAAAGAGTTTTTCCACCCTGCTTTTCAATTTTGGACAGCAAAAAAGATCGGCATTTTAAAACACAAAACAATTGCAAACAAAGAAGCCTTTCCGGGCACTAATCGCTACAGCTCTTCCTCGCTGCCTCGCTGCCTGGTGGTACGTGCAAGAAGAGGAGCCCCAGAGTGCTCAGGTGGGATAAGCAATAACCACCGTTCATGGCCAAAAATCCAAACCTACTGCCAGCAGGGAGATTTCGACTCATCTCGACCCCATAAAGAGATTCTGTGGCTCTGTAAATCATTCGGTGGATGGACAGCCTGATCTTTCTCCTGCAGAGCAGTTTTGTGTATTTCCCATTTGGGCTGCAGAAATCCCACCCTGTGGTGTCACTAGGGGGTGCACTTACTCTTACAAAAGGGAAGGGAGGAGCAAGAACAGATGCAGATGCTCCTGAAGAGAGAGGCACTTAGCAGGCTGTCCCTGGGTGGCAACGTGCAAATAGTTTGTAAATTCACTGCAAAGGAGTCACTTCTGACTCACAGCCACCTTACAGGCCAGGGTAGAACTCCCCAGTGGGTTTCTAAGACTGTAGCTTTTTACTGGAGTAGAAAGCCTCATCTTTCCCTGGAGGAGTAGCTGGGCCACTCCTCGTTTGTAAAAGAAGCAACATAAAAGGGAGGTGCATTAAGCAATCGCCATATTTAACACACAGTGGAAATAGCCAATAGCACTTAAAGTCATTTAGTTAGAGAAGTTAAATCTGTGAAAAGGATCAATACTAAGGCTGGCACTATCACTCTATTAAAAAAATACTGATAATTTTTTAGGATTCTGCGTTTCCAAATGCGCACAATTCACAAGGGCAGTTGGGGGAGAGCCTTATAAAGCATGCAAGGCTGCAGCTGGGCCAGGTAAACAGTGGACAGGTGTGAAGGATAGGATTCCAGGATGAGGAAGAGCAGAGTTTAGAATAAGCCTGTGGATGCTGCTGGAGACAAATAGTGAAAGTACGAGAGACTGTTAAAAGGACAAACCATCTGTCTGGGAAGAAATATTGCCAGAGTGCGCCTTAGAGGCAAGGGTGGCAAGGCCTTGTCTTTCTTTCTTGGGAGAGACTAATCCCTGGAGAAGGACTTCGTGCTTGGTCAGCAAACAACAACAAAAAAAAAAACAACAGGAAGGCTCTGGACAAGAGGGATGGCCACAGGCTGCAGGGATGGGCTCAGGCATAGGAACAATTGCAAGGATGGTGCAGGAACACGCGAGTGCTTCCTTCTGTGGTGCGCAGGGTCACGGTGGGTCAGACCCACCCCAGCAACCACAACAATGTGTGTATCTGTGAAATGGTGAGCCGGGAACAGCAAGACCGCTTTGGAAAGAAATGGAAACACCCAAGGAGTCACCAACTAGTGACTAGGTACACAAAATGTGGTATATCTTGTCAGTGAAATATTACCCGGTTGTAAAAATGAATGAAGTACTGGCACATTCTGGTACCACCTGGATGAACCTTAAATCCATTATGGTATGTGAAAGCAGCCTCTCGCCAAAGGCCACATCCTGGATGGTTCCATTTACATGGAATGCCCAAGCTGGGCACATCCAGAGAGCCAGAAAGTAGACTGACTAAGGGTTCCCAGAGGCTGGGTGGAAATTGGAGGTAGGGGAAGAAATGCAGAGAAATGGATAATGAGTCTGGGTTCTTCTCTCTAGGGGTGATAAAAATATACTCGTTGATTGTTGTGGTAATTTCACAACTGTGTGTGTTAGTGGATACAAAATCCACAAACCTGCACACTGTAAAGGGGTGAACTATATGAATTATAGCTCAAATGAAGCCGTGAAAGATGGTGATGGGCTGACAGAGCAACCGGTCCAGCTTAAAGCAGTCAATTATGGAGGGTTCTGATTGCAGGGCCGGAGATTCTGGAGTTTCTCTGCCCAGCAGTTAAGAGATCTCACTGCCATATAGACAATTCTGACTCATAGTGACCCAAGACTGCAAATCTTTGTGGGAGTAGAAAGCCTCCTCTTTCTCCCGAGGAATGACTGGTGGTTTCAAACTGCTGACCTTGAGGTTAGCAGCCCAACTCAGAACTCATTCCACCACCCCATGGCCATGGAGTCCATGGTGACCCATAGCAACCCTGTAAGGCAGGAGAGAACCCTGTGAGTTTCTCCCTGTTAATTCTTTACAGAAGAAGAAAGCCCTGTTTTTCTCTTAATTAAGAGATACGATCTGATATATAAGGTTTACTTATGAAAGCATAGCACGCACAGTTAGGACTCTTCTCCAAGATCATTACTCATGTGTCTCATGCACATCGCTAAAATACATGCCAAAATCAGAGAGGAGAGCGAGAACAGGGAAGAGCTGCTCAGATGCGATTTTGACTAAGCCCCAAACTGACTATTAGGAAACTTGCTTTGCTTTTGTGCTAAATGCCACAGATGGGCATCTCAGCATCTATGCAAAATTACGCATTCATCTGTGTCAGAAAGCTTCAGATACGCTCATCTTCTAAGCTTCTTTATGAAAATAGCACTACTAATTGACCTGTCACATTTCAAGGCAAGATAACGACCAGTGTAATGTGCTTGTCACTGGAGGGCAGGGTTCTGCATATAAAGCTTTTGGGGGTACTGGATTCATGAGTCCATTGCCTTCATCAACAGACCGTATTTCCTATTGATGCCTACACACTGAACCGTGAATTCCAATTTAACATAATCTTCCAAAGTAGTTGTCAAGATGTCAAAGTAGAGGAAAGCTTAGGAACCAAAAGGGACATGCAAAAGAGCAGAAAGCCAAACAACAAACAAATGGGAGGAGGGGGGACCTGACTTCACTACGGAGGGTAAGGTCACTCAAAAATAACCCTGAAAAATCATGAAAAGGGGGACAAACAAACAACTAGGCCCCAGCTTTAGGTTCTGTAAATCCAACTCAAAAATCCCCACTGTCCTCTAGTCAATCCTGACCCTTATCAACCCTCCAGAACACAGTAGAACTGCTCCCCAGGGTTTCCAAGGCTGTCAATCATGAAGGAGCTAGCAGAGCTTCTAGGTGGGTTTAGTTAGCAGCCTGTCAGTTAGCAACCCAATGCCTAACCAACTGTGCCACCTGGGTTCCCTTTGTACAACGACAGCATTGGGAAAGACGAATGAAATGAAAACAGAGAAGAGGAGGAAGAGATGAGATTTGAAACAAGAAAGTACAATGCACGAGAACAGATGTGGAGGCTTTTGCAGTGGACAAGTTTGGGACCAAGACCACCTCCTGGGTCGAGGGGAAGAAAGGACCTTTCTAACAGGTTTGGCAGCCTCCGGGCAGGAGCTGGACGAGTGGTGAAACCCCACTTTCCCCCAGGAGGTGGTGAGATGGTCAGAATACAAAAGAAGAGCTCAGTCAGAGAACCCAGACACAACCAACCCAGTGTCCGACGTCCCAGTCACCTTGCAAACCTCCCTTTGGGCAGCAGAGATCCAAGAAACTAAAGGCGACACCAGATCTCTTTTCAAACGCTCCTCTAAGACTGAGTGGGGCCGCCTATCTCTGTAGGGGCTTTGTGAGTTCCAGAACTGGAAGAAACAAGGCTTTTTGTCTGAGAAACAAAGAAGCAAGGAAGACGACTTGGTTCACTAGCACACCAAGAGAGCAAAGTAGAAAGCAGATGCACTCTGCTAAAGCAGCAACTTTGTGAAGGACACCTGAACAAGGTGTCTGCTGTCAAAAGGAAGTAGAGCAAGCATCTCCCTTTCCTGAGTGTAAGCCAGCCTTTAAACTATTTAGTAGAAAGTGATCTGGAGGCCTTAACTGCAGGCTGAATATGAAAGGAAATGTATCCAAACTGGCCTCCGTTGTAAAACAGGAGGGGGGGGGGGGGGAGACAGGTGCCACCAACTGGTTTGCCATTTGCACATGCTCACTGGTGAGAAGTGAAGTCCTTCAAAGATAGGGCCACAGTCCCCAAGTGGGTTCAAAGTTGGACAAGTCTCTAGAACACTGAACGCACAAACTATGCCCTCACCTACAGAGCTTGCTTTTTAACACACAGGTAGAAATGATGAAAGTTTGTTACTGTAGATCACCAAAAAAAAATAAAAAGGAGTAACATCAGCAATACCCCAGGATCCAGAAATACTCTGAGGGAATGAATGACCTAAAATATGTCTGCTGAGATTCTGAAGCGGAAGAACAGAAACTCAAAATGCCAAGAGTAGGCTAGAAACTAATTAAGAAAATGGAAGCCATAGAGAGCCATTTTGTTGTTGCTTTTGTTCAGTTTTACAGAAACATCCGATGACTAACACGAACTGGAATCATGATCCACAAACAAGGAAGGGGAACAAGCAAGTTGCCAACATCTGAAGCTGGCAAAGTTGCCCCAAGCTGAGGAGGCAAGGATCCCATATATGGATCTTGGGAGGTAGATGACAACTCAAAGTCACCAAAATATGATTCTGAAAAATAAAAGCAATAATGAAGACAACTTCATGTCAGAAGGGGCAAAGCGCTGCACACATTGGGTAGGGGGCAGGAGAGGATTACAACAAACAGGCGTGGCCACCAACTGCCGTTTCCTGAGTATTTCCAGAGCTGTGCTCAGTAATGGTCCCTGCATCATCAGCCTTCAGGAGGCGAAACCCATAGCCATACAATTTAAAACCCACTTCTGAGGAATCTTGTACATATCTGCAGTGATCATTTGCCTCAGGCAATTCCGTAGAGCTTGTGAGATAGTTTGAAGCCTAAATGAGATGAGGTGCAATTAAAAACGAAAACCAGAAGAAGTCTCTCTGGCAAAATGATAAAGCTCGTAGTGCAAAAGTAATATACATAGAATACCCTGAGCAGCAGCAAATTCCAGTGCTACCATATTTCAGGATGTTTCTATAGTTAATGGCATATAATGCTCATATTTCTATAATGAGCTTCAAATTAGTCATTGGTTCCTCACTGAGTTCTCTGTGAGAACAACCAAAGTAAATATAGATATTAAATAATATGTTAAATATTATATATGTGTATGTATATGAGTTTCAGCTCAAGCCATTAGTCATTTCTGCACCCCGTTCCCCCTCCTCCAAGCACTCATCTATAAGCCATGTCTCTTATTTGATCTCAGGTCTCAAATTCCTCAGTCCCCACCTAAAGCCAATTTATTTACAACAGATGTAAGTGCTTCCCATGCAGAAGCCGCTCTGAACAGAACCTTAAGAGGTCCTTCCAGAAAGCACTTGGCAAAACTGCCCGAAAGAGTGGCGACTTCACAAAAAGAAGTTAGGAAATACCTGAGCAGATAAACAGCTCGGTCAATATCGCTGAGGTCTTCATCAACTGTCAGCCTTTCAATTTCCTCTGGAGTCTGTCAAGCATAAAACACGGATTATGCGCGCGGACACACACACACACACACACACACACCCCGTGGGTCTAGCCCACTGCCAACGACCCCCTCCGTTCTCACCAAAGAGAACGTTTCCTGAGGCAGCAATATCAGGGAAGATTAAGCCAGGGTCCGAGGACACTAGGAGACCTGGACTGAGCGTGTCCCTTAATTGTTGGGCTTGGTTGAGTTCGTTTAGGGTTTGTAGTAGTGCTTTCTTAGTTGTTACTGCGGTTTGGGGGCGTGGGGGGAGGGGGGCTGTTTGTACTCTTCTTCCAGTTTCTAGAAGGCAGCTTGAGCATCACGTTCTGACTTCGGGCCGGTGGCGAAAGCCGGCGTCATGTGCGTGATATAAAGTAAATGCACACTTTCTTTCCGTCAGCCAAAGCTGTCTCTCCAGAACGTTCCAGCCCCGGGGGATGGAGACTGCAAAGGAGTGGGGGCAGGAGAGGGGGGGACCCCCACGGGGTGGGGGCAGTTCAAGGGGCGAGCGAGGTGCGGTGGGGTGGGCGTCCTGTGACCCAGAGGGGCCAGCAGCGAAGTCCAGGGCTTCCGAGGCTGGAGGAAGATGACTCTGCGGGGTGGGGAGCAGGTGGGGGTGGGGAGCAAACCGAAGGGGGTGCTTCCTAGTGGGTGGGAGGCAGGGTCCCGGCTGGGTCAGAAGACCGCATCCTGGAGGGGCTTCGGGGAAACGGATGGGCGGGCGCTCAGGGCCCCCTCCCAAAAGAGCTTTCAAGATCAGGACCAGGACTACTCTGGGAGGTGGCTGCAGGCCGGGGGCACTGAGGGGCCAGCGGGACCCCAGGGGGCTCTGGCAGGGACCAACGGGGTGACGGAGGACGGGCTCCCGCGTCGCCCGGAGGGGTCGTCCGGCTGTGCTGTCTGAGGGTCGCGGTGGGGGGACGGTGGGAGGGGGACTCCTGGCGCCCGCGGCCGTTCCTGGGGGCGGACAGGCCGGGGTCCACGGCCAGCTCCGCAGTAGCCCCTCAGGCCCGTCGCTCTCGAAGGAGCCTGACGGGGAGATCGGGTCGTGACCAGGGGACTCCCCGGGCGCAGTATGGAGAAAGGCCCGGGGGCACTGTCCAGGGGACCCCGAAGAGCAGCGTCCGTGGGGCCCTAGGGCGCAGCGTCGGGGCAGAGGGGTGGGGGATCCCGGAGTGAAGTGACGGGGACAGGACGCAGAGGGTCCCGGGACCCAGCCAGGACCCGGGGGGCGCCCAGCGGGACTCTCCTCCCCGGGGCGCACCTTGAGGCTCCGGCGGACCGGCCTCTCGATGATGGTGAGTTCCTGCAGGTCCTCCATGTAGCCGAACAGGCTGTTCTGACTGAAATCCATCGCGGCTGCGGCGGGCAGCGGCGGATGCATGGACCGCCGGGCCCCCTCACCGCCCGGGCCCGAGCGGCCCCGGGATGCCGAACGCGCGCAGCCCCGCGGCCGCCCACCAGCAGCACTTTCTCCCGCTCTCTACGGCGGGAGCGGAGCGCGAGGAGAACCGCTGGCGGGAGAAGGAACACCGCCGGCCGAGGGGGCGGGCCGGGCCGGGCGGGGGCGGGCCGAGGGGGCGTGGAGGGGCGGGGCAAGCCACAACGCCCGCCTTGGCCCCGCCCCCTCCGTGGCGCGCGCGCACGGTCCGGACGCAACGGCCGCGCAACGTCTCCGCGGCCACCTCCGCCCTCTGTGCCCGCTTGTCTCCACCTACCTCTCCCTTTAGCCCGCCCCTGGCCGACCGAGCTCCACCCCTCTGCGCATGCGTAGATCTCTCCACCTCCCAGCCGGCGGGAGTGGATTGGGGGCGGGGACAGGGACGGGGATGCTGAACCAATGAGAGAGAAGTAGTGGAGAGGGAGGTGGGCTAGGCGCTCACCGCCCTTCTAACCTGCAGTTAGCTGTTAATAACTTGAACCAGCAGGCTGCGGATGCAGAGACTACCCAAGTGCAGCCCTTGCCCAGCGGAGGGACAAATGAGCAATTATAGTTTGTGCTGGCCCGGGTGTTGGGGGCGGGGTGTATAGGAATGCAGTTCAGAGACAGCTCACTTTAGGGAGGCAGCATTCAAAAGAGGCCTCTCCTGGGAAGAGACAGACTGAACCTTTAAAGATCCATCAGGCTTCCGCAGAAAGAAGAGGCCACTGGAGGCCCAGGAATGCTCAGGGCCAAGGCTCAGAGGGGTGAGAACGTTTGGCATGAGAAATACACTCAGTTCAGGGTAGAGTTTGGGAGGTGGGGGGACCGGGTTCTTGACTGTTTGGGTGAAAGAGGAAAGCAAATGCTTTATGCACAAAGTCCCTGCTCCTGGCAGCCCTTTGAGTGGCTTGCACTTGAAATCTTGGAAGTGTGAGATTTTCTGGATCTTCAGGGGCTGGAGTCTTCTTGTCAGTCTCATCAACTGTCATACCCTCCCCACACATACTCCTCTACCCCCACATGCATCCTCTCATGCTAAATAAATATTCCTTGGGGAATACTAATGTTTTTGTTTCTGTGTCACATTTTGAATGCACATGAATGCATGAATGGTATTGCGCTGAAGAATTCACTGTTTTTAAAAGAAAAATGGTTTAGGAGTCTGCTCGTGTGGTTAGGAACCCTGGTGGTGTTGTGGGTATGCCTTGGGCTGCTAACCACAAGGTCAGCCGTTCGAATCTACCCAGAGAGAAGACAGATCTTTCTATTCGAATAAAGACTTTAAAAGTCTTGGACACTCACTGGGCAGTTCCACCCTGCCCAATAGGGTCACCATGAGATTTAAACCAAGAGTTCATGAATTCTGTTCCCTAATAGTATCAGATTTGTGTCTGATGAATTTGACTTACTCTCATTTTACTCTGTGAATCATTGGTTAATGTGTTCTGCAAATGGGCTAGACTACAAAAAACAATCCACTGCCATCGCGCTGATTCCCATTCACAGTGAACCTGTAGAGAGGGTTTCTGAGACTGAATCTTTATAGAGACAAAGTCCCCTCGTTCTCCTTGGGAGCAGCTGGGGAGTTTGAACTGCCACCCTTGGCAGTCCAACACCTAACCCACAGTGCCACCAAGAAACCCTTTATGAACCTATGAGCAGAAGAGATGGCTTGTAAAGTCTTCACTTGCTGGGTTTCACTCTTCCTCTTGGCTCTCCCAGATGACTTTACCAGTTTACACTCATGGTAGTGGAATGTGAAGGGAGGGAGACTCCTGTTTCTGACACTGATATGCTATCATTTGGCCTTTAAGTCTATTACTCCATAAAGCATAATTACAATTAGCTTTCTCGTTTCTATTTCTTTGGTGTAGTGGTTATACATTGGGCTGCAACCCACACGGTCAGCAGTTCAAAACCACCCATACTTCTGCTTTCTACTCCTATCCACAGTGACGGTCTCAGAAGCTCACACAGGGTCAATATGAGTCAGCATTGACTCAATGGCAGCCAGTTTGGTTTGGGACTTTATTTCTTCGAAAATTGGTGATGTCACTATTGTTCAACATGCCAATATTCTTCTTCTGTGAATTACCTATTATTTGTCTGGTGTTTTTTTTTGTCTTTGTCTGAATGAAGATGTTTCTAATATAGCTAAAACAGGAATTCCTTGTCTGGGATTGTAGCCATCCCCCGTCTTTCATGCATCCGGTTCATTTGGCTTTCTGATGCCCTACAAGCAAGAGAAGATCCTTAATGCTGATGTCACCAAATGCATCTAATTTCAACCTTGTGGAGTGTGCTTTGGGGTCTTGCTTTAGAATCTTTCACATACACCCCACCCCCAGGTCCCCAAAATAATGTCCTACATGGTCTTCTATTTGGCTTTTCATTTCGTCTCTCATAGGTCATCATCCACCAGGAGGTATGCATCCACCATGTACACAGGTAGTCTCCGACTGATCGTGTTCTATGATTATGAAGAACCACACTCAGGACCACCTGGATGTGTTTGTTTGTCTTTTACTGAATACCTTCTCATTAGCCATGTGTATTCCATGTGTATTACAGGGTCGCAGGACATAATTGGATGATGTTATCATACATCAGCTCTCAAAGACGAAGAACAGATTTTTCAAGATCCTGGTAATAAAAGGCAATATTATGAACCGAGATTACAATATTTTAATGAGATATTGGGTTTACATAGAAACTGACTTTCGACAGACTCCTCGGATGGGACCTCCTTGTGAATTGGGACTGTCCGTTCAATGAGAGTAAGACTGTGGTTTTCTTTTCTCCTCGCAGGGGATCGGTTTCCCCAGCAGCAGTCACCCCCAAATCCACTGTTCACCCATCCATGGGTGGTGGCATATCTGTTGCAGTCCCACAGGCACATGTCTGTTTCTGGGCACCTATTGCTTTTCTCCTGATCTGAATGTTGGCCTGTGCCAGCACGGCTCTGGTTTCCAGTGCTCTGACTTGGTTCTATGTCCCACACGCCGGTTCATCTCTTTTGCAACAGTGTCTATGCCTTTCAAAGTGAACACAGTGTGTGGTGACCCCACCGCTGAGTGCCAAGCTTTCGGACCCCTAGTCCACTAAAGAAGGGGAAGCAGTGGTTCACTGGCAGAATCCCCACCTTTCCGAACCCACACACCTCCAGTGCAGTCACCACCACCACCACCACCGGTCTGTCCCTGGAGGCTTGCTTATGGCTATGGAGATTTTACCAGAGCAGAAAGGCCCGGCGCTCCACATCTGAAAATCAGCTGATGAAAGCCCAATGGGTCACTATGGTTCAATGTAGAACCCATCACTAGGGAGGGTGCAGGACCAGTTTTGCCTTCTGTTGTACCTGGGGTCACCATGATCAGGAGAGGACTGGTCGGTAGTGAGCAGAGTGAGCAAGAGTTCCTTCAGTGTGTAGTCTGGGTACATTAGAGAAACAAATCCACCAAAACTCATGTATATAAGGAAGAGTTTTATATAAAGGTTAAGTGCACATCAAAATAACACCCCAACCCAGTGCTGCCCAAGCCCACAAGTCCAACATTAACCCATATGTCTGACACCAATCCACAAAGTCCTCCTCCATCTCACAGAAGACACGCTATGATGCCGACTGCAGGAGGAAAGCCAAGTCAGTGAACGTGTAAGCATCTAAGAGCTGGCAGGGGTCTCCACACGGCTGCTCCAGCACCCAGGGCTGCATCAGGATAGGCTCATGTGGCTTCTCCTCAGGGATGTCTTGCAGGAAATGAGCTTTGCCAGCTGAAGCAGGGAACTGGCTAAGGCAACTGTCCCCTGGTCCAACCATCAGAAAGCAAGAGACCCGAGAACTAGAAAGGCGAGGCTCACTGAGCCATTTATCCCTCTGCTCTTCAATTAACCCCATATGTGTTTATCGGCCAGGTTCACTCAGGAAGAGTGAATGAGAAATGGAAAGGGGTAGGAGGAAGGGGGTGGGGGAGGAAAACTCTCAGGATTAGGATGGAGTAGAAACAGAGAGACAGGGGATGTGGTTTTCCTTAGCCGATACCTGGTGGCTTCCTTTTCTGTCGATTTCTGAAGTTCTCTTCCGTTCCCCCTTCTTTGTAACGGACATCACACATTCTGGCTGAGAAGCATTGTACTCGGATTTTAGAGCAGCGTCATGGGAATCGGGGAGAAAAATGGGACTTTCTACTCCTCTGAAGAGTGACGGACTCAGAAACTGATAGGAGCAGTTCTGCCCTGTCCTATAGGGTTGCCAGGCATTGGCATGACTCCGTGGCAGGGCGCTTGTAGTTTATCACTGTCATCTGGGGTTGATGACGTTCCTAGGGATGGTGTGCCCAGGCAGAGCTTTGGGGTTGGTGCACTGGGGAAGGAGCCGATGATGGGAAAGCATGAGTTTGATACCGGGGATCTGTAACTAATATTGTTGCCACCCTGTGCTGGACGGATTCCTGCCCAGCCTGGCTGCCAGGAAACCTGAGGCCTAGCCCTGGCTGGGCCAATGGCATAGGGTGTCAGCTGGCATAACTCCGGGTCCTGTGTTCCTTCTCTGAACCAGCTGTCCCTAGGCCTTCAGACAGGTTCCCAGACATGCGTCTGCTTTCCGTTTCCCCAGGAGCACCCAGCTCTGGGAGGCTTTGTCCACTGCACCACCCAGGCACCTTGTCAGCAACAGGATGATGGTGGTTTGTTGTGGCAGCAAAAGGCGACTGAGACCGTGCTCTATGATAAGTGTGCTTCTGTTTTAGTTATTCCGTTTTACACAGGTCACCATGAGTCTGAACCGATGGGACGGCTCTTAACAATAAAAACAACAGCACACAATCAATTTCAGGTGAGTCAAAGGCTGGAATGTGGAAGAAACCATGTTCAAACTTTTGGAAGAAAATATGGGAGGCTTTTTCTATACCACCTAACTAGGGAAAATGTTCTTTAACAAAAATCATAAGGTATGAAAAGAAAAAACAAAAAAGGGGTCAGTCAGATCTTTAAAACGAAGAACTTGTTTTCATCGAAAGACACCACCCAAAGCTGCGATGTAGGCAAACCATTAGATTGAGAGAATCACAGCAAATTCACCAGATGAAGGTGTTTGTCCAGAATCAATAAGACACCACCTAAAGAGAGCAGTGGACGAAAGCATTAAGATGGACTTCTGAGTTGGCTTGCACAGCTCAAGGGGTTGAGATCTCAGCCACCCAAAGCTCCTTCTATGCCTTCCTTGGTTTTTTGAGTAGGTGGCAGGGGTTCACAACTGCCTTTGGGGCTCCAGCTGCAGCCCCAAATGCGCCGCCCAATTCAGCAGCCACTCCCTGTAGCTCTCTTCTCCTGAGCTAGGGTCTTGATGAACTAGCCCTGGCGCCCAGTGGCTCTTCCATGTTAGACTATCGGAAGCTGGGAGCACAGAGCAGGGAGCACTAAATAACATCAGAAGAACTTCCTTCTACCACCCTGGTTCAGGGTGCTGTTATTGCTGACCTGGGCAAAGCCCCACTGCTGCTTTTTCTCTCCTGAAGTTGTTCCCCACAAGCCAGAGGGCTTCTTCTAACACAAACAGCCAGATCTAATTGCCTGATGCTCTAAATCAGGGTTTCTCAACCCCACAGCTATTGACATCAGTTGCCAGAAAAGTGTTTGATTGATTGAGGGTAGGGAGAATGCTGCTTTTTGCATTGTGGGACGCCCTGAAAGATCTCTGGCCTCTGTTATTGCTGTTGTCAGGTGCCACCTAGTCAGATCCAACTTATAGTGACTCTATGTTCAATAGAGCAAACGCTGTCCAGTCCTACATCGTCCTGGTAGATGTTGCTATGTTGGAGCCCATTGCTGCGTCCATTGCACCATTCCATCTTGTGGAGGATCTTCCTGTACCCACAGTACCACAGTCCTCACTTTACCCGACTCAGTTATGACAGCCTAAAATGACTGCAGACCTTGCCAAATGTCCACTGGGGACAACGCGTCCCCTGCCCCAACCTGCCCTCTCCTGCTGAGCAACCCAGTGCTATTGATTGAATTGTGTTCAGGTGTTTTGTAGATTTTTAACCACTGTGCTTGTTATAAAGGAGCCCTGGTGCATGGTGGTCATGCAAGGTCTGCAGTTCAAAACCACCAAGTGCTCTGTGGGAGAAAGATGGGGCTCTTGCTACTCTGATTAAAAAGTTACAGTCTCAGAAACCCACAGGGGCAGTTCTACTCTGACCTACAGGGTCACTTTGAGTCAGGATTGATCCAAGAGCAGTGAGTTTTGGGTGGTGCTTGTGAGAGAAATGACACCAGAGAGCACGTGAGAGCATTCTGCAAGGCCAGTGCCTTTCTCTTTGCAAATACCTTCTTTCAACAGCATAAATGTCAATCATGTCCATGGTCTTCCCCACAGACAATATGTGCATGTATGGAAAGAGACATGGAAACATCCAGAATCAATTAGAACTGAGCCTGGAATGGTTGGAGAACAAAATACCAATTGCCCATATGCAAGTTCTCGTTGAAGTTGAAGAAAATTAAAACAAGTCCCCAAAAGCCAAAGTATGACGTTGAGTATATCTGACCTGCATTTGGAAACCATCTCAAGCATGGAGTTGACACAAAACACGGATGATTGCAGACCAAACAAGCTGTGAGATGATATCAAGCACATCAGACATGGGGAAAGCATCAGGTCATTAAGACAGGGACGAAAGGAAAGACCAAATGAGGCGTCAGAAGAGACTCTGAACTTGCTTTTGAAGGTAAAGGAGCAATAAGAAACAGAAAAAATGATGACGTTAACAAGCTCAACAGAAGATCTTGAAGGGCAGCTTGAAAACTCAAAATATTCTTATCGCATGTGCAAGGACTTCGGATGAGGATACCAAAAGGTAAGGGCACTCTTGCCATTGCTCAAGTTGAAAAACTGAGGGAAAAGTTCAAGCCTAAGGTAAACAAGCGGACATCTAGCTCAGAAGCAGCAAAGCCCACATGGAAGAAGCACACCAGCTTGTGCGATAACGAGGTGTCGAAACGATCAGGTATTAGGCATCATCAGTACAAAAAATCCTATCATTGTGAATGAGATGGGGAATGTGGAGTGGAGACCCAAAGCCCATCTGTGGGCAACTGGACATCCCCTTACAGAAGAATCGCGGGGAGGAGATTAGCCAGTCAGGGTGCAGTGTAGTAATGATGTAATAAACAACTTTCTTCTAGTTCTTAAATGCTTCCTCCACCCCGCCCCCACTATCATGATCCCAATTCTACCTTACAAATCTGGGTAGACCAGAGGATGTACTCTGGTACAGATAAGAGTTGGAAACACAGGGTAACCAGGACAGATGATCTCTCCAGGATCAGTGGTGGAGAGTGGCAATACCAAGAGGGTGGAGGGAAGGTGGGGTAGAACGGAGGACCCGATTACAAGGATCTACATGTAACCTCCTCCCTGGGGGATGGACAACAGAAAAGTGGGTGAAGGGAGACATCCGGCAGTGTAAGATATGACAAAATAATAATAATTTATAAGTTATCAAATGTTCATAAAGGAGCAGGGAGGAAGGAGTAAAATGAGGAGCTGATACCAAGGGCTCAAGAAGAAAGCAAATGTTTTGAGAATGATGATGGGCAACAAATGTACAAATGTGCTTGACACAATGGGTGTATGTATAGATTGTGATAAGAGTTGTACAAGCCCCCAATAAAATGATTTTTTAAGAGAGAAAAAGAAAATGTTCAAGCCTGGATTTTTGGTGCTAAAAGAATCTATAGCTTAAAAAATATTGAATGACCCAATAATCATCAAAATGATATGGAAGGAATACACGGAGCTGCTTTACAAAAATAATTAGTCGACACTCAACCACTTCAGAAAGCGGCACATGATGCTTGAATTGATGGTATTGAAAGATGTCCAAGTTGCAATGAAAGCATTAGCTAAAAGGCAGCCTCCGGGAACTGACAGAATGCCAACTGAGATGTTTGAAGAAACAGATGCAGTGCTGGAAGCACTCAGTCATCTTTGCCAACACATTTGGAAGAAAGCTACCTAACCAACCACCTGGAAGAGATCCATATGCACGCTCATTCCAAAGACAGATTATGGTGCCTTAATTAATGTTCTCTGTTTCACTACTCTGCTTCATCTCCCTGGGTTCTAATACCAGTTGCGATGGCTACACAGAAACAGACAAAATGTGTGATTAAAAGGGTTCTAGAGGATGTTTACAAGTTGTAATGCCAATGAGATGTCCTCAGGGTGGTTGTTTGCCAGGATATGTTCCAAAATTTCAGGTCTGTTAATAAATGCCCAGAGGAGCATATCACTCCATAGTCTCAACACAAAGGCATTCCTCTCCATGGATCAGCAAGCCCAACTTCCTCACTCCAGTAAACCTCAACCCCAAGGCATTCAGCACTACTTCCATGGGCCAGCCAATCCAAGTTGCCAATAAGTGCCCAGAGGCACCCCACTCCGCAAGCCAACTTCTGAACAAAAGGACTCCATTTGCTCTGTGGGTTGGAAAGCCCATGCCTCTGTTCCACACTCTGGCTTCTGGTTCTGCTGCTGCCCCTCTGATGTTATAACTGTCTTCTGGATCTAGGAGGTTCACTGCAAGGGGATCTTGGGCTTAGAGGACATGCTCCACTCTTGTTCTTGCTGGACCTCCCTCTTCCTCCTTCTCATGGGGCTTGTTTTATCCATAGCATAATGGCACCTGAGGAACTCCTGTTCACAGTAACTCACAGTGAATTTTATGAGTATCTTCCCCCGCCTTCTTACCAGACCCATGCAAAGAAAGGTCGTTTGGTGGGAGTTAGAGACTTTGACTAGAAAATCCATGTTAAATTATTCACTGCTCCTGCACAGGTGATCCAATAGAATTCAGAAATCATTAAACAGCATCATTACTATCACATACAAGTAATGTTTTGCTAAAGATAATTCAAAACCAACTGCAGCGGTAAATCCACAGAGAAGCACTAGAAATTCAAACCAGATTCAGAACAAGGGGTACCACTGCTGATGTCAGATGGATCTTGGCTGAAAGCAGATAATATCAGAAAGATGTTTATCTGTGTGTTATTGACCATGAAAAAAAACCATTCCATTGTGAGCATCCTAACAAGCTGTAGATAATATTGTGAAGAATGGGAATTACAGAGCACACCATTGTGCTCGTGGAGAACCTGCACATGGCACAAGAATGAGTTTTTCAAACAAGGGGATACGGTGTGGTTCAAAGTCAGGAAAAAGGTGCACCTGCTCTGTGTCTTTTCTCCATTCTTAGTCCGTCTGTACGTTGGGTAAATAATCTGATAGCTGGACTACAGGCAAAAGGTCATGGCATCCGGGATTGGAGAAGACTCATTAACAACCTGCAATATGCCCATGAGACAAACTTGCTTACCAAACATGAAGAGGATTTGAAGCACTTGTTGATGAAGATCAAAGACTGCAGCCTGCAGAATGGATGAGACCTCAACATAAAACAACAATCCTCACAACTGGACCAGTAAGCAACATCCAGATGAACACAGAAAAGATTAAAGTTTGCAAGGATTTCATTTTACTTGAATCCACCAGCAGCTCCCATGGAAACAGCAGTCAAGAAATCAAATGACCTTGGATTGGGCAAATGTGTTGCAAAAACAAACAAACAAACCACTGCCATTGAGTCCATTTGAACTCATCTTGACCCTATAAGACTGAATAGATCTGCCCTTTGATATTTCTGAGGCTGTAGTGGTTCTGGTAGGGGTGTAGTGTTAGGCTGTGATCCCCATGATTGCCGGTTCAAAACCACCATCAGCTCTGCAGGAGAATGACTGGACTTTCTACTCCTGTAAACAATTTTAGTTTCCCAAACCTACAGGGGTTTCAGTGAGTCACTACTGACTGAATGGCCATAAGCTTCATTTGGTTTTGGGTCATGTCCACAGGAGCAGAAAGCCTGCGCTTTCTCCTGTTGGGTGCTTGGTGGCCTCAACCTCTTTGCAGTTAGCTCCCAAACCCATCACCTAGGGTGCCACCAAGGGTCCTTCCGTCGCAAAAGACCTCTTGAATGTGTTCCAAAGCACAGAGGTCACCTTGAGAACTAAGGTGCATCTGACTCAACTCATGGTGTCTTTAATTAGTTCCCTCATATACACGTGAAAGTTGGACAATGAATAGGAAGATCAACGAAACATGGATACATTTGAAATAGGGTGTTGATGAAAAATGTTGAATGTGCATTGCCAGCAGAATAAACCAAGCAGTCTTGGGAAAAGTACCCCCCTTAGCTCCTTGGCAGTAAGGATGGAGAGGCTTTATCACATACTTTAGACAAATTATCAAGCGGGGCGGTGAAAAAGGAAGTCCGTCAAGGAGCAGGATTGACACAATGGCTTCACCAAAGACTCAAACAGGGCAAGGTTGTGAGGACGACGCAGGAGTGGGCAGGGTGTCAATCTTTTGTACACGGGGTGGCTGAGTCCCAGTAGACTGGAAAACACCTAACAACAACAACATGCCTGTGGTTCTAATCCCCTTTGTCATGTTGATGAGGCACTTTTAATATGGGGTGTGCTTCAAGTCAATCTCTTTTCTGACATATGAAGGGCAGATGAAGGAAGTAGCCGAAGGAGCTGAGACGGGAGGATAGAAACTGCATGCCATGCGAAGGAACCACGCAGCTAAGAAACAGAAGCTGAAAAGACCCAGGACCTTCCTGCCTGTGTCAGTCTGGGTACATGAGAGAAACAAATCCACAGAAACTCAGATGTATAAGAGAGTTTTATATAAAGGGCAAGTGCACATCAAGAAAACATCCCAACCCCGTGCTGCCCAAGCCCACAAGTCCAACATTAACCAATTCACAGTCCTCCTCCATCTCACAAAACACACGCAATGATGCTGACTGCAGGAGGAAAGATGAATCAGTGAACGTGTAAGCATCTCAGCGCTGGCAGGGGTCTCCACACGGCTGCTCCAGCACCCAGGACTGCATCAGTGCAGGTCCATGCGGTTTCTCTTTGGGGATGTGAGCCTGACCAATTGAAGCAGGGAACTGGCAAAGGCTGCTGCCTCCTGGTCCGACCATCAGAAAGCAAGAGACTTGAGAAATAGAAAGGCAAAGCTCACCAAGCCATTTATCCTTCCGTCCTTCAGTTAACTCCACATGTGTTTATTGGACAGTTTGGCACAATAAACTAATTACCTCATTGCCCCCAGAGCCAACAGTGAGAGCAAGCCTTCCACTATTGCCGGCACTCTGAGTTGTGAGAACATAAATTCTCTTTGTTAGAGTCACCTACTTGTGGTATTTCTGTTAATGGCAACACAAGATAGCCAAGCCCTGCAATAAGTCTCCCTCTCACGCTCACAGACATGTGACACCTCTCCCTCTCACGCTCACAGTCATGCGATAGCCTTCCCTCTCACACTCACAGACATGCGATAGCCCTCCCTCTCACACTCACAGACATGCGATAGCCCTCCCTCTCACACTCACACATGCGATAGCCTTCCTCTCATGCTCACAGACACGCGATAGCCTTCCTCTCACACTCACACACATGCGATAGCCCTCCCTCTCACACTCACAGTCATGCGATAGCCCTCCCTCTCACACACACACATGCGATAGCCTTCCTCTCACGCTCACAGACACGCGATAGCCTTCCTCTCACAGTCACAGACATGCGATAGCCTCCCTCTCACACTCACAGACATGTGATAGCCCTCCCTCTCACACTCACAGACATGCGATAGCCTCCCTCTCACACTCACAGACATGTGACAGCTCTCCCTCTCACACTCAGAGACACGCGATAGCCCTCCCTCTCACACTCACAGACATGCAACACCCCTTCCTCTCACGCTCACAGACATGCGATAGCCCTCCCTCTCACACTCACAGACATGCGATAGCCCTCCCTCTCACACTCACAGACATGCGATAGCCTCCCTCTCCCACTCACAGACACGCGATAGCCTCCCTCTCACACTCACAGACATGTGACAGCTCTCCCTCTCACACTCACAGACATGCAATAGCCCTCCCTCTCACATATACAGAACGTCTGGCCACAGTGGCTCACTGCTTCACCCTCATTTCCTCCTTCCCCACTCTGTTTCCTTCTTTGCTGCTCCTCCACCATCCAAGGTCAGAGCCATTGAGTGTGCTGGTCTTTTTTCCTGGGAATCTCCTCCTTTGATCTTCAGCTAATGCACTCCACCACCTTCTGATATTTACACAAATGCCATCTTCTCAGTGAGGCCGGCTCTGGTCCCCTTTCATAGCATCCAAATCCTTCCTTCACCCCCACGCAGCCCTCATCGGTCTAACATTCTGAATATTTACTGATCCAGCCACCTGATAACCTTCGCCTTCAAACTCCCACCCCCACCCTAAACCTCCACTAGAAGGGTGTACTTCAGAAATGCAGAAACCGCTGTCCATTGACTCACCACTGCATTCCCACGGGCTGCAGCAGTCACGCCAGACCCCTGGAAACACAAACCCAAGCCCAAGCTTATTGCCATCAGTCGTAGCGACCCAACAGGACAGGGTAGAACTGGCCCTGTGCGTTTCAGAGGTCGTCGCTCTTTTTCATTTTTACTCATTTTATTAGGGGCTCATACAACTCTTATCATAATCCATACATATGTCAATTGTGTAAAGCACATCTGTACATTCATTGCCCTTATCATTCTCAAAACATTTGCTCTCCACTTAAGTCCCTGGCATCAGCTCCTCATGTTTCCCTCTCCCTCCCCACTGGCCCCTCCTTCATGAACCCTTGATAATTTATATGTTATTGTTTAGTCATATCTTGCACTGTCTGACATCTCCCTTCACCCACTTTTCTGTTTTCCGTCCCCCAGGAGAAAGGTTATATGTAGATCCTTGTAATCAGTTCCCCCTTTCCAACCCACCCTCCCGGTACCGCCACTCTCACCACTGGTCCTGAAGGGATCATCCGCCCTGGAATCCCTGTGTTTCCAGTTCCTATCTGTATCAGTGTATGTCCTCTGGGCTAGCCAGATTTGTAAGGTAGAATTGGGTTCATGATAGTGGGGTGGGGGGAGCATTTAAGAACTAGAGGAAAGTTATATGTTTCATTGTTGCTACATCGCACCCTGACTGGCTCGTCTCCTCCCCAAGACCCTTCTGTAAGGGGATGTCCAGTGGCCTACAAATGGGCTGTGGGTCTTCACGCTGCACTCCGCCCCCCTCATTCACAATGATACGATTTTTTGTTCTGGTGATTCCTGATACTTGATCCCTTTGACACCTTGTGATCGCACAGGCTGGTGTGCTTCTTCCACATGGGCTTCGTTGCTTCTGTGCTAGATGGCTGCTTATTTACCTTCAAGCCTTTAAGACTCCAGACGCTAAAGCTTTTGATAGCCAGACACCATCAGCTTTCTTTGCCACATTTGCTTATGCACCCATTTGTCTTCAGCGATCGTATCAGGGAGGTGAGCATCATAGAATGCCAGTTTAATAGAACAAAGTATTCTTGCATTGAGGGAGTACTTGAGTGGAGGCCCAATTTCCATCTGCTACCTTAATATTAAACCTATAAATATATGCACATAGATCTATTTCCCCATCCTCATATATAAGTATATTTACATATATATATGCCTTTATTTTGACCTCTATACATGCCCTTGTGGAGGCTGTCACTCTAGACAGGAGTGCTGTTGCTAGTTGCCCAGGCCTCGGTCCTGACTCATCGCGACCCTATCCACATAAGAAGGAAACACCACCCAATCCTGTACCACCCTCACAACGGTCTGTGGGATCCCCTTGCTGCAGCCATGGCATCAGTCTATCTGGTTGAGGGCCTTCCTCATTTTTGCTGCCCCTCTCTACTCCACCAAGCATGATGCCCGTCTCCAGGGACTGGTCATTCATGATAACATGTCCAAAGTACATGAGAAGTCGTCTCATCATCCTTGCCTTCAAGGAGCATGCTGGCTGTACTTTATCCACGACAGACTGTTTGTGCTTGGCAGTCCATGGAATCTTGGATTCCTTCACCAGCACCATAGTTCAAAGGCATCTAGGGGAGTAGAAAGCCTCATCTTTCTCTAGAGGACCAGGACCCGCAGCAGAAGCTCACTAATTGTGTGTTATGCTAATCAATATGGGGTGGCTTCTCCCAAAAGCCAGGAACCCTAGGTGTAGTGGTTACTCATTGGGTTGCAATCCACGTGGTTGGCAGTTCGAAACCACCACCAACCACTCAGCAGGAGAAAGAAACAGAGGTTTCTACTCCCATAAACAGTTACCTACAGGGGAGTCGCTGTGAGTCAGCAGCGACTCGATGGCAATAAGTTTGGTTTTGTTTTATTTTCTCCAGAAGCCAGCAATGAACATGGGGAAAATCACTTGAACATTTTTAGGGGTCTCAGCTTCTTCTGTCAAAAGATGGAGTTGAGCTTTGTCACATGGAATTGAACAGAATTCTGTTGTATTTGAATCGGAGTAATGACTTAGCCTGGGTTCTCAAGAAGAGAGAGGCTGAGGCTAAGTTATGCTAGTGATTTGTTGAGTGATGCAGTCCCGGGGCAGCTGAAATGAGGGAAGACAGGTTAGGCAGCCAATACAAGGAGCTGTGGGGGCTCCCTGGTAGGATAGTGGCTACACATTGGGGTGCTAACCACAGTGTCAGCAGTTCAAAACCGCCAGCTGCTCCTCAGAAGAAGGATGGGGCTTCTACTCTTGGGAAGAATGACAGTCTCGGGAACTCACAGGGGCAGTTCTACCCTGTCCCATAGAGTCGCCACGAGTCGGCATCAACTCATGACAATGAGTTTGGTTTGGGTTTTTGAAGTTCGCCCCGAGTTGATCGCCTCTTCCTGAAGAGACACAGCCAGGTGTTCATCCCACCAGAATGCCTCCAAACAGGATAAGCAGATTCGCAGGCCTCAAAAGGAGGCTTATAGAGGCGCCTTCTGACCTCTGTCTCCCACTGGTCAAAGTTGGCTCCTTGGCTAAAGGCTCTTGCACGCCAAGCTCTCAGGAGCAAATTTCCATCCAGTCACAAAGCAAGTCTGGAGGGTGGAATCGAAGGAGGCTTGCCTCAGGCTGAGGAAGGGCCCTGCAAGAATCAAGTGAGCAAGAGTCTGGGGGATGTGAGCACCCAGAGTGTCCAAGGTGGTGGTCTTGGGGCTGGGGGTGGGGTGGAGGTGTGGGATGCATCCAGTACAGGAGGTCTGAGGAAAGGAGTAAATCAGAGGGAAAAGCAGGGACTTCTGGACCAAAATTCACCGTCAGTTCTATAGTGACCCTGTAGGACTCATAGTGACCTCATAGGACAGGGCTTCTAAGGCTGTATGTCTTCCTGAGAGCAAAAGGTCTCATCTTTCTACCTCAGAGAAGCTGGCAGGTTTTGAACTGCAGACCTTGAGGTTAGCAGCCCAACCCATTACCCGTCATACCACCACAGCTCCGGAGCTTCTGGACAGAGCTCAGGAAAGAGCTAGCCAGAACAGTGACTGGCCCCAGGAGCGAAGGAAGCCCCAGCGAGCAGGGGGCCCAGATGGTCAGTCGCTAGGCCCGGGGAGCTGGATGGAATGAGACCTGTTAATTTACAGACTCCCAGTAGCCCAACTTCATGAGAGTGATCTGACAGGGGGTCTTGGAGGGTCCTCTGAGCCTGACTCCTTGCCAGGTGCGACTCCAGGTGTCTCCAGGGAAGGAGCCCCAGGGCTCAGCAGGCAGGGAGCCCCTTCATTAAAAAGCACTGTGGGTGCTAGCCTCCCACAGCCCTCCCTCTCAGCTCCTCTCCCCAGTGCCACTTGGCAAAGCTGTCTTCCTCAGCTTCAGCCACCCCCACAGCGATCTCACTGCCCCCAACCCCTTCCCCAGAAAAGGGTGTTTCTTTCTCCATTAGGGGCTGGGTGTGTGTTGGGCTGGGCCTCGACTTGGGAGCCAATGCTTCCCCCAGAGAGAGGTGAAGCCCCACCCAAGAGCAGATTGCCGTGGGTGGGGGGCAGCAGGAGGCAGCTTGTGGAGAGGGCTGTAGTGTGGCACAATGCCACCCCAGCGGGGAGCTGCCGGTGGCTGCAGGCTGCCTGCGGGAGGCTGATTATAGGCCTGGGTCCCGTGGCCCTGGAGGTGGGCGAGTGAGAGAGCAGGAAGCTGGATCTGCACTTGGCTGTCAAGGTGGGGGTGACGGTTGCCCTGGTGACTGGGTTGGGGAGTGGGTTGGCCTTGCCAGCAGAGATGCTTCAAAGAAAACATAACAAGCACCCTAATGTAAGGCTTCTCTCTAGCTCCCTGCTTTGTCTTGACTGGGGCACCCAGCAGTTGGAGCCTGGTTATAGATTTCCAGTGGTTGGATAATAAATGTTAGGTGGGTTCCCTTGTGTGTGTCCCTGGGAAGCCCCTCGCAGCCCAGTAGGCTGGCCTAGAAGACCCACATCCTAGGACTTTGGAGCAGTCAGTTGGCCCAGCAGGCCTCCAAGATATCCTCCCTCTTCTGCTCCGAGCCCCAGCACCAGGCATTCACAGTAAATGGAGAGTTGGGTCTATCAAGGACCCTGACACTAAGTCAGTTCTCACCTCCTGCTCCACAGGCCTCTCAAGGCTGGGACATTTTGGAAGCAGCCCGCCAGGCCTGTCTTGCGAGGTGCCCCTGGGTCAGTTGAGACCACCTTTCCTTTCTTTTGCTAGTAGTTGAATACAGACTCATTTGGGCCACCCAGAGGGAAGCCTCGGAATCTGCATGTTGGTCATCTGCTCAGCCAATTCCAAGGCAAGGAAGCCCAGTACCACACCGGAGGCCCAAACACACGGAACTTGAAACAGTCTTTGGCAGCAGACTGACTCAAATCCCCACTCCAGCTGCACTATCTCCTTGGGCAAGTTGTCACCTATCTGAACCTCAGTCTCCTCTGTAATCCAGGGAAGGGCGCTGCCTGGCACACCATCTGAAGGCAAGAAACATCACTCCTTTAGTGTGCCAGGGGGCCGAGAAAAGTTCATGGAAAAATTCCAGTACCTTTTCTTCCTGTTTTGAGTTTGTTTTTTGTTTTTGTTTTTTCCGGCACATGTGTGGAAGCCCTCTTGTACTATGATTCCATTGGAACCTATAACGTCCCTTTCCAGCAGCCCCCTCCTGAATGCTGCTCTTTCTCCAGCCACATCCCACACCGAGGAGAATGGCTTCTGCAGTGAGCAAGGAATGGTTAGGTAGAGCTCAGATGAAGAAGAAGGAGGAGGAGGAGGAGGAGGAGGACTTACATCTGGGCCTGCTCGCCCCAGAGTGCCAGCTCCTGTTTTATCTGTTGCCATGACGACTCACAGCTCCATCCACTTCTGTGGGGTCAAATGACTTCTCCCAACACCCAGGGCCTGCTCAGGTGAAAGGCTTATTTTCCCAAGATGTCAGGAGATGGGAGGGCCCCCTGCCCGCCCTGCACCCCAGCTGCCACATTTGCATTTCGGATGAACCAAGGGTTTCCTCAAGGCAACAGCTCTGCTGCCTCTTCAAAGTCACAGTTGCTGACACAGTGCCTGGTCTACAGGGGGGGTGGCTTTGAGCCATCAAGTTGGCCCGAGTGACAGAGTAAAACAACACCATAGGGTTTCCCAGGCTGTCACCTGTACAGAGACTATTTCTAGGTCTTTCTCCTGTGGAGCCTATGGGTGGGTATGAACTGAGAACTTTTCCATCAGCAGCCAGATGCTTAACAATTTTGCCACTAGAGCTCCTAACTAAGCACAGGCTAAATACTTCGTGAGCGAATAAATACACTTAGTAAAACTTGGGTCCTTTTGGATGCCTTCATCAAAACCCAAGCTTTGTTTAACCCACTGGTGACTATATAGACAACCAGTCAATGCCAACTCACAGTGACCCTCAAAGACAGGTGGAACCACCCCTGTGAGTTTCTGAGACTGTAACATTTTATGGGATCGGAAAGCCCCATCTTTTTTTTCTTGAAGGGCAGCTGGTGCAGTGTGGCTGGGCCAGTGTGGCAGTCACCTAATCTGGTGTCAATTTAAGGATGAAGAGTGTAGGGGTGAAGTCTAGGCTGTCAATCTGAAAATAGCCAATGAGACTTCTGTGTGGGCATGGCCTTCTGAGAATTCTGGAAGATCTAAAACTTCCTCCTTGGAGGCAGAAGACACCTTTCTCTCTGCTACTCCCTGGGAGACATTACAGAAGACAAGCCACATGGACGCAACCAGATCTCTGAAGCCGAAGAAGCCACAGAGAGACCCCTGCCAGTGCTGAGATGTTTACGCCACTGGATCCAAAGACTTTTTACCCACTGACTTGTGATTGTGTTGCATTTAGCTTCATTGCATGTGTTTCCTTAATCTGAAGAGGACTTTATAGATCAATATCAGACATATAGGCTAATATTGGACTTGTGGACCCGATCTGGACTGAGCTGGGATGTTTTCTCAATGTTCAATTGCTCTTGTATATAAACTCTTTCTTATACACATACGTGTGTCCATGGATTTGTTTCTCTAGTCTATCCAGACTGACACAGCCAGGATTTTCAGTGGTTTGGCAGTTAATACCTAGTACGATGAAATGTCCTCAAGGGTTAGACCTGCTTCCACTAAAAGCAGACAGTGTGGAAAAGCTAGCTTACCCTTCTGCTAGGTCTGGATCCCATACCTGGTTCATCTTCCGGCTCTTTGGACTTGAGCCGTTGGCCTGCCATACCATCTGTTGATCCTGGGAGTCATCGGCATCCTGCCAACCTTGAATCCATTCACTTCCGCAGCCAGAGGTGTCTAGTCTGACCTGCTGTTCTTAGGAGGGTCAGCCTCTGCAGATGCAAGAGTCACCTGGCCCATGGACTTGGAAATTGCCCACCCTTCCAACTGTGTGAGTCATTTTCTTGATACACAGTTGCTGTTAGAAGCCAGCAAGTCAGTAGTGGCTCACAGCGACTCTGTACAACCGACTGAAACACTGCCTGGTGTCTTCACATTATTCTTACTTGGGAGCTAATTGTTTCAGCTACTGTGCCAGTCCATCCTGTCGATGAACCTGACTATACCAGAAAACATAAGCATTGCTGGCTTTGTTTCTAAGAAGCCCTGGTGGTCCTTTGAGTAAGTGTTGGACTGCTAACTGCCCACATGTTGGTAGTTCAAACCCAGCCATCTGAGGGAGAAAAATGGGGTCATCTGCTCCTGAAAAGTGTTACAGCCTTAGAAGCCCTGCAAAGTGTCGCTATGCGTCAGAATGGACTTGATGGCAGTGGATCGGTTCGGTTTTTCTCCTCTGGAGAACTCATCCCAGCACAGAAACAGACAGCCTCATTGTTCCCCAGAGGAGCATCTGGTGGGTCTGAACTGTCGACCTAGTGCTTGGACGCCCAATACTTTTCTCACTGCACTCCCAGAGATTCCGATAGGAGAGAGGTAGCTGGCTCTAGGACTTAAGGCATGCGCCACGTGGTTTCTTCCCCACCCTGGTCCTCAGGGAAAACTGTATTGTGGGCTTCCTAGAAGCATCCACGCATTGATCTGTGTTCCCCCAGGAAATCCCAGTACATACAGACCCTATGCCCTGCTGCCCCAACATTTTGAAATAGTGTGGCCACAACAAACTTGCTCGTGTTCTTCTCAACCAGCGGGGTTATTAATACATCCAACGCTAGACGCATGAGAATTTATCTCCTTCTTAGGGCACTTCCAGAGGGTGTGGGAGATGAGGAGGTGGCCCAGAGCCTTCACTCATTGACAGCCCGAGACCCCTTCTTCTAAATAAAGGCTGTGGCCAAAAGACTCATAGCCCCTCAGTGACAAGCCCGGGTAAGAGCAACTTTGTTTCTCGGTGAAGCACACTGACAATCCTGGCAAAATGGAGTTATCTCCCATTGGCTGCCACTTGTTTTGCCACAACACTGTGACTGCCCACTCCCAATTCAGACCAGGACACTGTTTCATTAGGTGGGCAGCTCCGTCTCTCTCCCTGTGGACCCACAGTCAGGACTGAGACCAATCACTGGCAGAACCAGAACGTGCCATAGTTGTGTCTAGAATAGCTATACCTGGGTAATACACACTGAACTGAGTCTATGCTGACTCATAGCAACCTCACAGAACAGAACTGCCCCCGTGGGTTTCTCAGACTAATCTTTACAGGAGTCTAGAACTACATTCTTCTCCCACAATGGAGTAGGGTTGAACCACTGACCTTGTGGTTAAGATATCAATGCATAACTCTCTATGCTTTCTTGGGTAAAGGAAACCCTTACATTTAACCTTAGCCATGAATGGGGTCAAAACCACTCTTCATTCATTCATTCATTCATTCATTTGGCACTTACCAATCAGCAGAATGCCAGTGTTATAGTTGGCTAAGAATCTGGTTGTTGTTGTTGTTGATGTTGATGTTGTTGTTGTTAGGTGCCATCCAGTTGGCTCTAACCCACAACGACTTAATGCACAGCAGAACGAAACACTACCCAGTCTTGCATCATCCTCAGAGTCGTTCCTGTGCTTGAGGCCCCTTCTCTTTTAATGTGAACCATCTTCTCTGATGGTTTGCTCAGCACACAGCTTGAACAAGTGTGGTGAGAGGAGACAACCCTAATGCACGCCTTTCCTAACTTTAAACCATGCAGTGTTCCCTTGGTCCATGTATTTCCCTTTTGGGGGAATGAAAATGTGAATGAGTCAGAGATACTTGAGAACATTATGGCTACCTTCTCTGAAAAGGTCACACTACAGGAGTTCAACTTCTACCCAGAAATATCTTACATAAGCCACAGACACTGCATGGCAGTCTGATCTGGATCTGAATCCCAGTCCTACTAGCTGTGTGGCCTTCAGCATGGATCTTTCCCTCCCAGGACATCTACAGCAGGAGGTAAAGTGGGACTAGAGCCTGGACATGGAGATTACTCCCTAAGCCAAACTCCCATGGAGTCAATGAAGCCAGGGAGTCAATGGGAACTCATAGCGACCCTGTAGGTCAGGATAGAACTGCCCCTTTGAGTTTCCATGACTGTCGCACTTCACAGGACTAGAAGGTCTCATCTATCCCCACAAGGAGTGGCCGGTGGTTTTGAACTGCTGACCTTGAGGTTAATAATACTAACTCCTAAATACTGCACCAGCAATTTTAAGACTAGCATACACTTATAAACTCTTTCTTGGTTGGGGGAGGGTACCCCATTGCAGGAACACTCAAGAGAAGAAGTCAACGCACCTACAAAACCAATGACCATCTGTGTTCAACGGTGACTCCAGCTCTTGGTGTCCGTGAACCTGGTTGCAAACAAGACCTGCTTAACACAGCTTCTAATCTGTTGCTAAGTAACCACTCCTGCCTGGTAAGAGCGTGTGACCACACTGTTTCTTGTGTCAACTCATAATGAGAGCAAACATAACCTCGGAGACTGGCGTGTGGAGTTTCCCTTTTCATCACCTACCCAGTCCATCTACTGTCATCCAAAATAGTTCTCAGAGCAAGGTGAGAGAACAGAGAGGTCCAGGAAGAATGGAGAGCTGGTGGGGGTGAAGGGAAATGAGATTCCTCAGCTAAGAATTTCACTAAGGAGATGGCTGCCAACCACCTTCTGCCCTTTCCTCCATGCTGCTTCATCATGCTGCCCCAGTGGGGGCACCCCAAGCTTGACACTGTGGTGCAAGTGGGCAAGAAGTGGCATGAGCAACAGTCTCACAGTTCTCGTCGGTGGCAGTGACATCCTTTTATGTCAGCTTGAAGCTATGTGAATGTGTAGGGGTGGGCTCTAGCCTGTCAATCAGGTTGTGCCTCCTGTGGGTCTGGCCTTCTCAAAGGAGGGTCCTGGGGACTGCGCTCTCTCTGCGTTCACCTTCCTGCATGCTGGCTACCCAGAGAGCTGCAGGGGCTCTGCCATGTTTCTACCAACCTCGTATCCACATGACACTGCACCCACCAGCCTGTGACCTCCGTGCATTCTGCTTTATTGTAGGTGGTTGCGTGAGTCTAGAGAGGGCCTATGGACCAGTGCTGACTTATGCACTCGAGTTGGACTGGGCTGGGGTGTTTTCTTGATACATGACTTCTTGATGTAAAGCTCTCTCTTACACATATGAGTGTCCTTGGATTTGTTTTTCTAGTCAACTCGGCCTTACACATGGACCAAGATCCCTAAAGCCTTGCCTATTCCCAGTCCTGGGAGCACCAGTGTTGCTGGGAAATGGTGGCTTTCTCCTCCCCAGGAGTGCAAGGGTCAAAGGCACTTGATATTTCCCATCAGGGCTCTACCTCACTGTCCAGGTGGCTCCTGATGGCAGTTTCCCAGAATTCCTCGGCATGGTGGGATCTGGAACCCAGAAACATTCCAGGTGGTTTCTTTCTGAGCTTCTGGAGAACGCTTTGTAAATCACTTCTTTTAGGAAAACAAATGGGAGCCTTGGTGGCGCAGTGGTTATGATATGGGCTGCTAACCCTAAGGTCAGCAGTTCTAAACCACCAGCCAGTTCTATGGGAGAAAGACAGGGTTTTCTACTCCCATAAACAGTTGCAGTCATAAACTCACAGGGGCAGTTCTACCTGTCCTATAGGCTGGCTCTGAGTCAGAAATGACTCTATGGTGGTGAGTTATAATTGAGTTCTTAGGAAAATAAACAGGCTCAAGCTAACTCCAAATGATGACTTCTTTCTCTCAGCTGGATTGAAAGCCATCTACTGTTTCCCAGGAGCACTGGGGACTGAGGGGGTTAGGCATTGGGTGGCTGACTGCAAGGTTAGCGGTTAGAAACCACCAGCTGCTCGCTGGAAGGAAGATGGGATTTCTAGTTCCATAAAAATGTAGTCCCAGAAACTCACAGGGGGCAATTCTACTCTGTCCTATAGAGTCCCCGAGTCATAACTGACTCAATGACAGTGAGTTTGGGTTTGGTACTATTTCACTGGAAAATCCATTTCTGAAACATTGATCCAAGCAATGATGCAATCGCATTGGGACAAGCAAGGGGCGGGTGGGTGGTGGGAAGAAACAAGGGAGGTAGCAAACAATGACAGGACCGTGTGGGGAACACTTGGGGCAGTGGGACCCACAATCAAGTTCCTCTTCCTGGGTGGGACAGCAGTGCCAGCAAAGGGATCCTTGGGGAGGTGGCACTTAAGGGCCTGCAATGGTGGCTTCCCCACAAGGAAGCAGATATTTGCTCTCACTTGTGTTTGCTTCTCCCTGTGCTTCACCCCCGGCCCCAACCCCCACCCCCAGGAAGGCATACCATCACCGCTGACTCTCCCAGGGCATCTCAGGTGACCTCTCAGCAGCTCAGCCATTGCTTTCACCCTTGTCTTCAGCCATGGAGCTCAGCAGTAAGTTCATTCATGTCTGTTCCTGTCCTCATTTCACCAGTACCTACCAACCAAATCCAAACTAGCTCCAGACTCCCACCCGGGTCTTAGGAGAGCCGGGTACCCCCAGCCCCACTCTAGCAGAGCATGTGGTCTTAATGATCCAGCGTGGCTGCCACAGAAATCCCCCAAATATGAACAGGAAAGGATCTTCTTCTTGTGCAGGCAGCTAGAAAGCTGAGATCAGGGTGCCAGCTTCAGGAAACGGCACCTTCTCTCCACTCTGGGGAGAAATGCTTGTCTCGGCTTCTCTAAACTTCTAGAGATTTCTGTGTAACATCTCTCTTCCCCTTTTGTCCTTGCTGCAGAGCCTCACCAGTGTAATATCTTATTTGATGTCCCTTTCAGCTGATTGAAAAGGTGTTTCCATTTGTGTACTTGCATTCAGCCTTCAGTGACTCCCTGGTGAACGCAGATGAGGGATGTGAACAGCCTTGCTCTCATGTAGATTGTATTGGAAAGTGGATTAATTTATGGCAGATGTGTGAGGTTAAAATACAACACCTTCATTATCGTTTGATCTCCCTTTTGACCTATTTTAAAGTTGTTTGAGTTTTTAATATTTTTATGCTTCCTTTTCCATTGGGACTTGGCTCTGTTTAATTTTGTTATTGATTGCTTGCTTTGTTGTTTCTTTGATTTTTGTTTTTGTGTGGAATCCAGGATGGGTGTATTTATAGAGCCAGTCACTGGATTCATGGTTTCTTGGGGGTGCAACAGGGGTGGTTGGGGAACTATTAATAATGAGAATAAGAAAGAAGGAAATGGTCCAAAATTGATTGAGATAATGATTGTCCAATTCTTCTTGATGTGATTGAATCATCTAATATGTGTGGACTGTTTCCCAATAGAACTGGGTTATTTCGTTTGCTTCTTTTGTTTTCTTAAATGATTGGTTTAAGACACATCTCACACAGCTACATCCCCTGAACATACCAAGAAAACCCATTCCCAAATGGGACTGGGGTCCTGGTGCATGGTAGGTTAAGCGTTGGCTGCTAATCACAAGGCTGGCGGTTCAAATGCACCAGCTGCTCATTGGAAGAACGCTGAGGCTTTCTGGGCCTGCAAAGATCCTGCCTTGTCCCACAGGGCCACCGGGAGTCAGAATTGTCTCTATGGCGGTGGTTTCATTGGTGTTGTTGTTGTTGTTTTTTAAACAGGGGTTAGGATTGCTGTCCCATATTTTCTAGGGACACAATTGAATCCATAACAGGACAGTGTCCCGTGGCTGGCTGCTTCCTGGTTCCTGCACAGGGTTCTGGCCAGTCAGGGAGCATGGCAGCACTGCAGCTAACGGTGCCCACATCTCCACTGTGCGCATCACCGAGATCCTTTCTCCAGCTGTGTGGGCACACTCACGCTGCCAGACTGTGTTTGTGGGCAGCAGCCTTCCTGAAAGGGAATCCGCCTCTGTTATGTCGGGGAGAGAGAGAAACACCGACCTGATGGGATCCGGGCCTTCTGAACAGCGCCTCCATGTTTACTATGCCTGATGGGGGCAGAGAAGCTCCCACAACTGGGTGTGAGCTACGAACGGGTTTGTCGGCATCTCATACCCACCTGTGCCCCAGGCATCCTGCAAAGGCTGTCCACCTTGATTTCCATCATCCTTCGTCACTGCTTTCGCCTGATCTCAGTTCTGTCCAGGACTTGAGGCCATGTCTAAGCCCTCTTGAAGCAAGTCCAAAGCCTCGCCCCCACACTGCTTATCACAAACTCCCTCTGCAATAGAGTCGTCCCTGTTTCAATTGGGATGACACCTTCAAAGTCAGGACTTTGAAGCCACCCGGAGAAAGACGAGGCTTTCTACTCCCCTAATGAGTGACAGACTCCGAAGCCCACAAGGGCAGGCCGACCTCTCCTATAGGTGTTGGCACTGACTCGGTGGCAGGGAGTTGGGGACTTGGGAGTTCCAATCGGGGTGATTTCCTCAGCGGTGTGCTGCAAGCCATGTTCATTCCTGCCTCCAGCATTCCCTCAGGCTGCTCCCCAACCAGGAATGTTTCCCCCTCTTGCCACCAAGAGTGGGTTTGAGACTACCTTGACTGGCCGTATCTCCCTCTCCTCTCCCAAGGTCAGCCACCTCAGCATTATGCACAGGCTCTGCTCCAGTCTTCTACGCATCCCTGTGTTTGGCAGCAACGATCTCTGATTCAGACACTGTGGGATACTTGGAAGCTCACTGGATTTGGAGTTGACTTTCAGCTTTGTCATCTGTTGGCTGTGTGACCTTGAACAAGTTTCTTAGCCTCTCTGGGCCTAGATGACCTATGTATAAGAAAGGAGCAACAATGCCTGCCATGAAGAACTGTGGTGATTACTAGAGGGCCCCATGCACAATAGACCTGGTCCATAGGAGACTGAATAGTTGGTGGTATAGTGGGTTATGTATTGGGCTGTGAACTGCAAGGTTGGTAGTTCAAACCCCCCAGATACTCCAAGGAAGAAAAGTGAGGCTTTCTAGACCTGTAAAGAGTTACAACCTCAGAAACTCACCGGGCCAGTTTTACATTGTCCTATAGGGTCGGGAGCCAGAATGGACCCCACAGCAGTGAGTGAGGGGAGTGAGTGAGTGAGTGGCCTCTTCTGGCCTGGCCTTCTTGAGGACTTGTGTAGGAGGTGACTGAACACACTGTGGCTTGAGTCGGGCACATTTTAATCCTCAAAGTAACACCTTTGCTCTAGAGCGCTGTAAGGAGATCCTAAGCAGCAGATGTAGCCCATACAATGTTCCATCCAAGTTTTGACGGCGGCTCCCATGAGCGCTGATTGTGGATCCAATAAAATGAAGTCCTTGACAACGTCAGTCTCTGTGTATCACGGCGTTGCCTATGGATCTAGTCATGATGATTTTCGTTTTCTGTATATTAGATTACAATCCATACTGAAGGCTATAGTCTTTGATCTTCATCAGGAAGTGCTTCAAGTCCTCGTTGCTCTCAGCAAGCAAGGCTGTGTCATCAGCATCTCTCGGGTTATTATGATTACTATTCTGTAGTAATAAAACCCAATCTAGTCAATTCTGACTCATAGCGACTTTACAGGATAGGAAGGAACTGCCCCTGTGAGTTCCCAAGACTGTAACACTTCCCGGGACTAGAAAGCCTGACCTTTCTCCCAGGGAGGGCCTGGTGGTTTCGAACTGCTGACCTTGTGGCTAGCAGCCCAGAAAGTAATCATTATGCAACTGGGGCTCCATTCTGTAGTGATTTGTTGTTGTTGGGTGTCATCAAGTTGATTCTGACCCATAGTGATCCCATGCACAACAGAATGAAACACTGCCCAGTCCTGCACCATCCTTTCAATTGTTCTGCTGCCTGAGCCCCTTCTTGCAGTCATGGTCCCAATCCATCTCATTGAGGGCCTTCCTCTCTTCCGCTGCCCCTCCACTTTACCAGCATGATGTCCTTCTCCAAGGACTGGTCTCTCCTGATAATAAGTACAAAGTATATAAGATGAAGTTTTGCCATCCTTGCCTCGAAGAAGCACTCTGGCCTTACTTCTTCCAGCACAGATCGGTTTGTCCTTTCGGTGATCCATGGAACTTCCAGTATTTTCTCCAGGGCCACAATTCAAATGCATTAAATCCTCTTCAGTCCTCCTAACTCAACATCCGACTTTCACATGCATATAAGGCCATTGAAAATGCCATGGTTGGAGGAAGACACACCTTAGTCCTCAAAATGATAGCCTCACTTTTTCATGCTCTACAGAGGTCTTGTGCAGCAGATTTGCCTCCTGTAATACGTCTTCTGATCTCTTGACTGCTGCTCCCACGTCCCTTGATTGTGGACTCAAGCGAGACAAAATCCTCGACACTTTCCATTTTTCTTTATTTATTATGATGTCACCTATTGATCCACTGGTGATGAGGACTTGGGTCTTCTTGACACCGAGTCAGGAATCCATACCGGAGGTGACAGTCCTTGAGCTTCATCAGAAGAACACCAAGTCTTACTCATTTTCAGCCAGCAAGGGCGTGTCATCTGCATATCTTGGGTGGTGAACAAGCCATCCTCCCATCCTGATGTCACATTCCCCTTCACATAACCCAGCTTCTCTGATGATCTGCTTGAGCGAGGGTAGTGCGAAGATACAACTCTGACACACCCCTTTCCTGATTTTAAACCATGCACAACTGACTCTTGATCCGTATATAGGTTCTGTATAAGGGCAATGGAGTGCTCTGGAATTCCCATTCTTCTCAAGGCTAGCCATAGTTCATTATGGTCCACACAGGCTAATGCATTTGTATAATCAAGAAAACACAAGTAAACATCTTTCTGGTATTCTCTGCTTTGAGCCAAGATCCATCTGATATCAGCAATGATATCCTTTGTTCCAAGTCCTCTTCTGAATCTGGTGTTGGTTTCTGGTTTGGGGTCTGTTTTCTGTACATGAAATCCAGGATGGGTAAATCTATGGAGAGGGTAATTGCATAAGCAATGTATTAGGTTTATGGCAGAGGATGTTGGGTGGAAATAGGGAGCTAATAATGAGCACACGAATGAAGAAAGTGTTCTCAATTTTATTGTGGTAATGATTGCACAACTTAAAAAAACATTTTATTGGGTGCTCATACAGCTCTTATCACAAACCATATCTCCATCCATTGTGTCAAGCGCTTTAGTACATATGTTGCCATCATCATTTTCAAAATATTTTCTTTCTACTTGAGTCCTTGGTATCAGCTCCCTATATTTTCCCTCCTTCCACTACCCTCCCTCATGAACCCTTCATAAATTATAAATTATTGCTATTTTCATGTCTTACATCATCCGATGTCCCCCTTCACCCACTTTTCTGTTGTTTGTCCCCCTTGGGGCGGGGTGGCTATTAGATGTCAATCATTGTGATCAGTTCCCCTTTCTCCCCCAGGCTTCCCGCTACCCTCCTGGTATCGCTACTCTCATTATTGGTCCTGAGGGGTTTAGCTGTCCTGGATTCCCTGTGTTGTGAGCTCTTATCTGCACACGCACATGCTCTGGTCTAGCCGGATTTGTAAAGTAGAATTGGAATCATGATAGTGGAGGGAAGGAAGCATTAAAGAACTAGAGGAAAGTTCTGCTCCCGTAAAGAATTACAGTCTCAGAAACCCAGAGGGACCGTTCTACCCTGTCCTACAGTGTTGTCATTAGTTGGAATTGACTCAATGGCAGTGAGTTTGGTCTTTGGGGGGATCTGTGTCAACAGGAGGAGCCCTGGTGATACAGGGGGTGAAAGCACAAAAGGTTGGTGGATCAAACCCACCACCTGTACTGTGAGAGAAAGCTGGAAGCTGCCCCATAATAAGCCCAGCCCTGGGTATAGTGGGGTGGTTCTCCTTTGTCCTGCGGGGTCACTGTGAGTCAGGATGACCTCAATGACATCAAAACCAAAACACACAAACTCACTGCCCTGCAGTCGATGAACTCTGTGGGTTTCCGAGACTGTTGGCGCTTTACGGGAGTAGAAAGTCTCATCTGTCTCCCAAGGAGCAGCTGGTGGTTTTGCCCAACCCATAACCCACTGTGTCACCAGGACTCCTTTCCACATCGATTGTCATTGTGGTTTAATATGTGTCATATGCATTTCTAATACATCGGCATATCTAAGTTTCATTGCCTTTGCTTCTGTAGAGAACCCAGCCTAAGGCACACCACTCTGAAGGCCAAAGGGAGAAGGACCTGCCGGAACTGTGTCTTTCCCAGATGTAGGATTGGCCTGTTTCTCAGGCTCTCCAGTTCAATGCCTGCTTACAAAAATCCAGACAAGCTCTAGCCTCTGAGAAGACACTGAGGGGAAGCAGGGGGAGGAACCTGGGACTCCTGACCCTTGTCCCCACGCTATACATAATAAGCGGATGGCCTCGGCCTCTCTGTTTCCCCAGTTGTCTGGCAGATGGCCTGGGCTCAGAGGCGCTGCGCCCTTCACCTCCCCAACAGGGATATCATGGAATCCTTAGACCAGCGGTTCTCAACCTGTGGGTCGCGACCCCTTTGGGGGTCAAACGAACTTTTCACAGGGTCGCCAGATTCATCACAGTAGCAAAATGACAGTGATGAAGTAGCAATGAAAATAATTTAATGGTGGGGGGGGCCACCACCACATGAGGAACTGTGTGAAAGGGTCACGGCATTAGAAAGTTTGAGAATCACACTCATTATGGGAAGAAGTTTTTCTTCTCCCTTTCCTGCCCGGAATCTGAAACCTGAGTGGGTTGGTCCTTTGCCAGGGACCAGGTTGGCACACGGAGAAAACCCCAAGTGGAACAGCTGGTCTCTACTCCCGTCCCTTGCTGAGTTGTCTCGATGCTCTCTGTGCACCCAGCCTGGCAGCTCCCCGGCGGAAGGAGACCTGTGTTGTCTTCTACCATCACTGGCCTCCTGGCAGCTGGCAGCAGCCTCTACGGTTTCAATGTATAATGCATATGGCCCACTTTGATGGCCAAAGGCAGCGCCCAGGGAACACTTGATCCTGAACAAGCAGCCTGTGAGCTCGGCTCTCTAGGGAGGGCCATGCGGGCGGGGGTCCTCCACCTCGGCCTAGGCGAGACGGTTTCAGAGTCCCGTGCGTTACTGGGACAGCTCACTAGGCAAGGAACAATTGGGACCGTTACCCCCATGTTGAGACTGCCCACAGAGGCAGCATGTGAGGGAGAAGTCCCCCCCCCCCCCAAGGGGTGGTATACAGGAATGGGAATGGCACCTGGCGGGCCAGAGCAGCCTGGTGGACCTGGGGCCAGATTCCAGCCAGAGCCCACCTTCCCACTCTCTTCATGCTGCCTGCCATGCCTGCTGCCTCAGACACGTAATGCCCACTCTCTGAATGCCAGTCCCCTCGCCTCTGCAGCAGCTCCTGCCCTGCCAGCCTCCCTGGACTGTGTAAAGTTCAAGGGGCTTCTTCCGTGTGGACCTTCTTGGAGACACACTGCGGTCTGGCCACCCCTGGTTTCACCCGGGAACTTGTTTGCAGCGAAGAATCTCGGACCCCACCACAGAGTGATTCCCCAGACCAGATTCTGAGCCCGCGTGTGCTGTTCACCACCCCCCTGGGATGACTTGTGTGCCCACTCACATGCCGAAGGATGGTGGGTGGGTTGGGAGCCTGGAGCTCTGACTGCCTCCAAAGATGTGGCGAAGCTGCCCAGCCCTTCTTTTCCCACAGGGAAGTAGGGAGTGGAGAGGAGAGTGGGCACAGGCCGAGTGGCAGGCAGGGAGCACTGTCCCAGTGGAGTGGCAGCACAGGCAGGAGCCTGGCAAGGACTTGACGGACATGCAGGAAACAGAGGAGAAACTAGGATGATGGAGAAGACCAGGAAATCGATCAACTACTCCTTGCGCCTGCCATGCCCACCCCATCCCCTTCTTCCTCTTCTGGGCCTGGCGCTTAAGTGAGCAGATGAGCAGCTGAGGGGCCAGTGGTGCTTCGTGGTACAACTCTTGCCTTCCACGTGGGAGACTCAGGGGCAATTCCCAGTCCAGGTGCTTGTGCCTTCTACGCAGCCACTGCCCAGCTGTCGTAAGAGTGTTGCTGTGCTGGAAGAAGAAGAAAGGCCTGGAGATCGACTCCCCAAACCCAGCCAGTGAAGGCCCTGTGGATTGCCATGAAGTGACCTCCAGCTGCTTGTGGGGATGATGCAGGGCCAGGCGGTGCTCTGGCCAGGGGGCGAGGGGGCAGGGTTGTCCATGAACTGGGAGCTGACATGAAGGCAGCTCACCCTGGGGAGTACAGAGGCGGCAGCTGATCGGGGCTCAGGACTGGGAGAGTCCCCAGCTCCACCGAGAGGTTGGGAGGACTTTCCCTGGGCTACAGAGCGCCCCCTCCATGACACTGGGGAAGGAGCAGAAGTCACTGGTGGTGCTACCAAGCATCCCCTGCTCCACTCACCCAGGTGGCAGCCGCAGGGAGGGTGGCAGGCTCTCTGGCGACCCCGGACCATCTGCACACTTCCTGCATGATGATGGCCTCCTCACGCCAGATGGCCTGTTCAGCAAGCTTCTTGATGGACCTAGGAAGTGAGGAGACTCGACCCATTTCTGAAAAACTTTCCAGCAATGCTGGGAAACGGCCTGCATCGCACTCGACCAAATAACGTTCGAGTAAGTGCCCAGGGAGCGGAGTTATAATTGTACGGCTAAGTGTTCCATTTCGTGGGTTTAAAAATACCAGCTGCAGAGGGCTGTGGCGAGCATGCAATGAGATAATGCGGGATGCTCCTGGCTCAGGCTCTGGATGAACCCACATCTCCCAGATGCATTGAAAGCTCTGCTCCGGCCCGAAGGCCCCTCCCTTGGCCCAGGCCCTGGCAGCTGCTCTCTCTAATGGCTCTGTGAATCAAAGCTTCCCAGCCCAGTGATGGGGTCACAGGCCCGGAGCCCCAAAGCTCAGTCCCATGGCTGGTGGGGTTCTTGTCCCATTTTCTATTTTTCACCCCCCAGATCTCATAAGCAGCTGACCCTCTGTGCATCCCGAGGCACACAAGGATCCAGGGAGGGAGTCCGTTCTGAGAAGCTCTCTCAGATCCGTGGTTTTTGATGCTCCTGGGTGCACCTTCAAAGCCTATAGTGACAAGCTAGAGACGGTGCATGTCACCACGTGGAGCAAGCTGACCCGAGCATTGACCCAGTGTGATAGGTAGAGTTGCTGGCTCCATTTCTTTCTCTTTCCTTCCCCCAGACCCTGGCCATGGCCTGACCCTGACAGTGGACTTCACCGGAGGCTGTGGTGTGGCTAATGGAACAGATGGACGTGACCGTGTGTTGGTTCCAGGCCTCCGTCTCTGCGGATTTCCTGGTTCTGCATCACCTTAAAAAGAACTCTGAGCGCCTGGGAACACAGATGATTGCAGTCGTGGTTGGGTTAAAATTTAGCACCGTATCATAGGATCTCCCCTTTGACCTGCTTTATATTTGTTCTCATTTTTAATATTTCCTACTTTCTTTCTATTGCACCTTTTCTCTGGTTTACCTTGTTTGTTGCTAGTGTTTTGTTTTCTGTTTTTCTGAATATAGGTAAATCTCCAGCGTCAATAACTGGATTAATGTTTCCTGGTTGGGTGGGGGAGGTATGGAAGGGGCAGTTGGGGGGAAATAGGGAGATAATACTAATGAGTACAAGAAAGAAGAAAAGGTGATAAAATTGATTGTGGGAATGATTGTATAACCCCTTCTTTATAGGAATGAACGATTGACTTCATGCTATATGGATTAGGTGCCAATAAAACTGTATTTAAAACTAATCAGCAAGGCAGAAGAAGAACTCTGAGATCCAAGCCCCACCCTGCCCCCACTCCCATCAGACTTAACCGCAGAAGGAGCGCACAGAGAGCAGAGCCAGCCTGGGAGTAGACACCTGGAGCAGACTCAGAGACTGCCAGCAGCAGGCCAGCGTGGGAGTCGGGGGAGGCACAGTGATGGGTTGGTATAGTAATGGGCCAGTGGTAGAATTCCCACCTTCCATGTGGGACCAGAATTTGATTCTTGGCCAGGGCACTTCATGTTGGAGTTTCCCTCCAGCCCATCAGTATTCAGATAGTGATGGTGGCACAGCCATCAAGCACTTGGCTACGAAATGAAAGGGCGGCAGTTTGAACACAAGCACCGGCAGCTCTATGCAGGGGATGGGGATGGCGGAACCTAGCCATCTGGTCCTCTAAAGACGCCCTGTCTCCACATCAGCCCTGGAGGTGAGCGGAGATTGGGAACGATGTAAAGCTGCATCCTACTGGGACCATGCACTCTGCTTGGGAAGGGATGATGATTCTGGTCAGAGTGTTAGCCTTGGGCCAAGGCAGGCTAGGAGGAGCCAGGGGGAGACCAGCCATCTATTGGGAGAAGCAAAAATTCTTTCCAATTATTGAAAATAGGTCCTAACTAATGTCAGTCTTTCGCACAAGTGAAGGGGCTTCACGGGGAACTGAAAGGCAAAGGATGCTTGGATTCCCAAGAGAGGATGCTCCACGAACAGGAGCCTCATTCTCCCAAGGAGTCCCCTTGGTGATGCAAATGGTTAACTTGTCCCACTGCTACTTATAAGGTTAGACCTTCAAGTCCACCTAGAGATGCTGCACAAGAAAGACCTGGTAATCCAATTCCCAACAGTCAGCCATTGAAGCTATGGACCACAGGGGCCCCTACAGGAAGTTGGAAGCCAATAAAGGTTAAAGGGCATTTGTCAATTCAGGCCCCTGAGCCAGTACACCTGGTGGGCCCCTAACTAGGCCAGGTGGGCTTAATTCAGCCAATGGAGTCAACCAGTCCCGTCCACCATGCCTCCCAGCCAAAAGACCATAAAAGGTCGGAACCAGAAAACCAGGGCCCTCTTTTTCCGGCTACTCCTCAGCTTTCTGCCTGGCCATGCTGTGGTCTCTCTCGCCCTCTCTGACTTCAGGCCGCCACGTGTGGGTATGTAGTTCCACAAGGTTGCCCGTGTCCGTGACTGTAAAACCAGACACTTCTGTCCTTTATAAAAACCCACTTGGATCACAAACCAGGCTTCGGTGTGAATTCTTTCTGGTGCGAAGCCCAAGACCGAGGATTGGTTGTCATGAGTCAGAATCAATGGCAGTTGTTTATTTTCATCCATCAGTCCATACTAATCTTAATTAGTAATTGGATAGACAATTAGATGAGAAGGGACAAGTCACTGTCTTCAAGAGACGGCTTTGCTGTCAGTACACCAAGCGCCCATTGCTGTAGAGTGATTCTGATTTATGTCGCCCTGTAAAGGGCATCTAGGAGCAGATAATCATCTTTTCCCCCTTCAATTGGCTGGTAGGATTGAACTGCTAATCTTCCAGTTAGCAGTCTGAGACTTACCCCACCGTGCCACCAAAAAGCTCAGTGTCATCACGTCAATGCCAACTTATAACGACCCTATCGGACAGGGTAGAACTGCCCTTGGGTTTCCGAGACTCTCACTGTTGGCAGGAGTAGAAAGCCACATCTTTCTACCCACTGACTTAATGATTAGCTGCCCAACATGTAACCACCATGACACCAGGCTCCTTAATGGCCGTCAGGAAAGACTCTGCCACTTGCACAGAGTAGCTAACGTGGACAGAAGAAATGATCAAGTCCGTCTCAGAGGAAGACTAACCACAAGGCTCTTCTTAGAAGGTGCTTGCCTGCTTTGGAGCCAGCGTCCAGAAAAAGACCAATCACTAGAACAAGACGTGACTTTCAATCAAGTAGAGAGAGATGGTCGGCAAGGGCAAAGGAGACCCTCAATGCGATAGATTGTGACCATAAGTCATAACAATGGGCCCAAGTAGACCAGTGATGGGGAGATGGAGTGGGACTGATGTCAATTCACTCTGTTATGCATAAGGTGACTGGGAGGCAGAGCCATAGGGCTAAGGGACAGAGGACCCTGGCACTTTTGTTGGAATTCAATTGGCTGTATGTTTGTGTTTCCGTATGGCCTCTCTATTCTGTTTCATTGTTCTCTTTCTGTAATCTCAATGTAGGTTTGGGGATTTTGTTTTCCTATCCCCCTTGCTCGGCTGTAGGAGTCCTAGTGGTGTAGTGGGTTAAACAATGTGGGCTGCTCACTTCAAGATAAGCGGTTTGAAACCACCAGTCACTCTGAAGAAGAAAGATGAGACTTTGTACTCCCGCCAAGAGTTACAGTCTTATGGGGGAGCTAATAACAATGAGTACAAGAAGACAAGTTATTTCAGACAATAGTCTGAAATCAATTGTGGTGATGATTACATAACCTTTCTTAATATGGTTAGATTAATGAACTATATGCTATGTGAATTATGAGCCAATAAAACTTAATTTTTTTAACTTAAAAAAGAAATAAATCAAATTAAAAATATGAAAAACAAATTATTCATTCAGCTTTGATGAAGAACTGCTTAAGTTTTTGGCCCCCTCCCCTGCACAAAGCTGAATATTTCTTCATAAATGCCGTGCATCGGGGATAGTGTTTCCTATGTTTAATCTTAATGTCGCTGTCAGGGAAGTTATTTGTATTGGAGAAGTTATTTGACTGTAGCATTCTTAAAACCTAAGAAAGGTCATAGTGACAATCTCCTTAATTATTTAAGGAGATTGGGCAAGGTGGTCTGCTCAAACCCGCCAGGCGCTTAGCTGGAGAGAGAGGAGAAGGTTGAGAACCACTGCTCTATAGGGTCTGTGGGGTCAGAGAAAGGAGTCCTGCTGGTGAGGTTATGCATTGGGCGGTGTGCGATCCACAAGGTCAGCAGTTCAAAACCGCCAAATGCTCTGCGGGAGAAAGACAGGGCTTTCTACTCCTGTAAAGAGTCACAGTCTCAGAACCCCACAGGGGTGGTTCTACCTTGTCCTATAGGGTCGCCGTGAGTCAGCGCTGACTCGATGGCAGTGAGATGCATCAGAATCAACCGGATAGCAATGAGTTAGCAGCTTTTATTTTTTTTTAGGGTTTAAAGTTTGTGTTATTTTAAAAAAATTAATTGCTAATTTTAAAACATTTTGTTTCTGTCACTAGTCCTGCTCTTGTCTTAATTTTCTCCCACTTGGATTTAGCTTGTTCTTTACCGTTTGGAAATTTAAGCAATTTGATTTCATCTCTTTGTCTAGTATAAATATTGAAGGCAACTTTTACCACCCCCACACACACTGACTTCGGTGCATCCCACAAACGTTGAGGCTTTTTTCCACTTTCATTCAAATTCAAAAGATTTTCTAATTTCATTTATGATAAAAAAAATTAATCCCACGTGTTATTTGGGAGCACGTTTGCTCGATTCCTCTATAACTGAGGAGTTTCTGGATATCATATTATTATCTATTATTAGTTCCATTCAAAACGACCAGCCGCTCCAAGGGGCAAAGATGAGACTTTCTACCCCCGTAAAGAGTTACCGTCTTGGAAACCCACAAAGGCAGTTCTGCCCTGTCCCATAGGGTCGCTCTGAGTTGGAACCGACGGGTGGCAGTGAGCGTTGTGCTTGTTGTTTTAGGTATAGTCAAATGATAGGAAGCCTGGTGGTGCACCGTGCTGGGTAAAGTAGAAGGGCAGCCAAAAAACAGAAAGACCCTCGACGGGACGGGTTGACTTAGTGGCTCCAACAATGGACGGAAGCATAACAATGGTGAGGATGGCATAGGGCTGGGCAGTGCCCGTAGGATCACAATGCGTCTGAACCAGCCCAACGGGGTCTAATCACAGTAGTGCAGTGGCATAACCCTTCCGGCTGTTCTTTGGACCCATAGGAGAGGCATGAAGGGGTCAGCTTTCCTAAAGTCCTACAGCCCGGAAACCCCTCTGGAGTCGTTCCACGCTGTCCTCCGGGGCGCCGTGAGTCACAGTCGGCTCTGTGGCAGTGGGTGGGGGTTGATGTGTTTTTAATCTTTAGAAAGTGATGGAGGATGTATGGATTGTGGTGAGTTGTATGACAATAAAATGATTTTTTTTAAAGGAAGAACGTGATGGAGACGTGTGTAGTCTGACGTAAGGGTGCCTGCTGACACAGGGTGTTACTTATTGGGTTACCAGCCCCAAGAGGCTGAGCTCAAACCAGTCAGTCGCTCTTCAGGGGGAAAAGACAAGGCTTTCTGCTCCCATGAAGATTTATAGCCTCAGGGAGCAGGTCTGCTCTGCCCCAGAGGGTCCCTCGGTGGCAGTGGGGTGGGTTTGGGCTTAATAGTCTGTTGATGAAACATTCTATATGTTCTTCTAGACAGACAATCTCTGCTCTTAACATAAAATGTAACATTCGTCGACATTTAGATGATGACTAATAGTCTTTTAACTCTGCTTTAAGTCTATCATCTTGGTTTTATATTCATCTATAACCAGCCCAAACCTCATACGAACATTGAATATAATTTTTATTATGTTAAAGATAGAATAAACATGCAATTTTGAATTTTTAGTTTTCTTAAGCAACTTTTTAAAGTTGTTCTAATAGTAAATAATTCTCAAAGATTCTTAAAAATCCCAAGACTGAATTTCTTAGCGAAGTACACCATTAAAATTGGAATCATAACTTGAATCTCTCGTATTCCAAGTTCTCATAAAAAAGTTAAATCTGTACAAAGTATTCTTAAAACGAAGACAAAAATAGTGATACCACTGGCTTCCTTTATTTAATTTTCTCTATAAATAATTATAAACATTCCCAGATTTTAAAACTCACTCACTACCATTATTTCCATGCCAACACACAATCCGTTTAAAACGCGACCTCATAGAAAACACAGGGACCGTGCAAACCATAGTTTTTAATCAAGGAGAACGCTGCCTCCTAGTGGCCATTTTGAAAATGGGCAGGAGTGGTTACAATGATGAGTGGTAGAATAATAGATTTTAAAACGTAAGTCTTCAATATGCTGTTCACAAGGCATGCACCGTAGACGCGAAGACCAAAATAAGCTAAAAGGCAAAGGATGGAAACACGTGTAGCCATTACAGCGGACAAGAGAGGGGACGGCACTATTAAGTTCTGGTAAAATAGCCTCAAAGGCAAAAACCAGCAAGAGACAAGAAGGACAATAACGAATGATCAAGGGACCGGTCACTAAGAGGACATAACCCTAACAACCATCTGCACACCCAATGAAGGCAGCTCAGAACATATACTCCAGCGCGAACAGATTTGAACAAGGGAACTCACCAGTCCTACAAGAATAGCCCCCATCCTCGGTCGGTTGGCCATACTGTGGTGCTGTGGTGATTGAAGCCATGCTACTGACCCTGCAAATCCCAGCAGGATCGCTCGTGGCAAAACACGTTTCAGCAGAGCTTCCAGGCGAAGGGCCGGCTTGGAAGAAGGACTGGGCCGTCCATTTCTGGGGCATGGGTCATTCACGAGGAGCTGCAGAACGTCGCTTGATACAATGCTGGAACATGAGCCCCTCGGGTTGGAAGGAACTCAAAAGACGTGTGATTGGGAATGAGCTTCTTCATCAGAGTCGAGTGGACCCTCATCTCCATGGAGAGAGAAGAACTTTCAGGACCTGCATTGGCCGACTGGGCGAGACTCGGTGTGAGAAGAAGCGTCTATTAATAATCAGTACCTGGAACGTACAAAGCATGAACCTAGAAAAGCAGGGAAAAGGTCAAAAATGAAATGGGACACATAAAGATCAATGCTCTAGGCATTGGGGAGCTGGGATGGATTGGTGTTGGTCATTTTTAAATGAGACCATCACTTGGCTTTCTAAGCTGGGAATGACAAATCCAAGAGGAAGAGTGACCTATTCATCATCAAAAAGAGGGGTTCAAGATCTCTCTTGAAGTACAGCACTTTCTGTGATGGGATCGTATCTCTATGCCTACAAAGATGGCCAGTAAATACAACTAATATTCTACTTTAAGCACCAACCACCAAAGCCAATGATGACAAAACAGAAGAATTCTACCAATGTCTTCAGTCTGAAATTGATCCAGCATGGAATCACGATGAATTGATAACCACGGTGATTGGAATGGGACAGTTGGAAACAGAAGAAGGTCCCCAACCAAAGCAAGGTCATGGCCATCGAGTTGATTCCAGCACATGGCGACCCTGTAGGACTGGATAGAGCTGCCCCTGTGGGTTTGGGAGACTGTAACTCTTTTTGGGACCAGAAAGCCTCACTTAGAAGGATCCGTCATTGTAAGATCTGACCTTCATAATAGAAATGAAGCTGAAGATCAAATGAGACCTTTTTACAAGACCAGAAGTTTCTTCAACGCCAATACCCTCTTTTAAACAATGTCCATGGTCCCTGCACACATGGACCTCCCAAGATGGAACGCACATACACCAAAATTCCTACATCTGTGGAAAGAGACGATGGAGAAGTCAATGCCATCAGCCGAAACAAAGCGAGGTGATGACTATGGAGCAGACCATTGATGGCTCCTTTGCACACTCAGACGGGAGCTGAAGAATATTAAACAAGTGTGCAGGCGCCAAATACCTTGAGAGTATTCCACGTGACTTTAGCGATCAGCTCAAGAATAGATTGGACATTTTGCACACCAATAACCAAACACGACTTGAGTTGTGAGAGGACATGAAGGACATGTAAGAGGACATCAAGCTCAGTGAAAAGACGGGGCAGAAAGGAATGGTCCCAGTGGATAGCAGAAGAAACTCTGCGACTCCATCTTGAGCACTAAGAGCCAAAGGTGGACGGGAGACACAATGAAGTAGAAGGGCTGAGCAGGAGATTTGAGAAGGCAAAGTAAAGCATTGTAATGGAATGTGCGAAGATCTGGAGTTAGAAAACCCCAAAGGAAAAACATACTCAGAATATCTCAAGTGGAGAGAATCAAATAAACAAATCCAAGCCTTGGGGTGTAATATGGAAGGATTCTAATGGGCAAAATATTGAATGATTCAGGGAGCATCTGAAGATGATGGAAGGACTAACAGAGGCATTGCAGCGAAAGGTAGCCAGGGATCAAGGTGTTTGGGGCACAAATATACATCCATTCCAGCTACTTAGGCTGAGAGCTGTCCCCTAAATTTCTTGCTATAGAACAGTGAGCCCTGCCAGTGTTTCATCCACGTGTGTCCACATCTCAGTTGGTTCTCCATCCATTCCTGGAGCCTTGTGTTTCACCCATTCCTTCAGGGCAGTTTGTATCTCTTCTCTCAGTACCATTGGTGCTTGATCATATGTTGATCATTGGTGCTTGATCATATGTTGAAATGACCCTGAAATAGTTGAACATAGAGTAAAAAAATATTTTTTAATTATTCTTTTGGGTACAGTGACTCTGCATTCCTTTCAGCTTCCTTCAATGCTTCCTTGGTCTTTCCATTGGTTTTGCACCCATAGGATCCTTCCACTTTGAAACTGGAGCCCTGAATGATTTCCTCAGTGCTTTTAGCTTGGGAAATGCCAAGCTTCCTCTTTGGTCTTTTAACATGAACTCTTATTAACTACCTGAAGTATGCAGGTGGCACAATCTTGCTGGCTGACAGTGAGGAGGACTTGAAGCACTGGCCGATGAAGGTCAAGGACTGCAGCCTTCAGTATGGATTACAACTCAATGTAAAGAAGACCCAAATCCTCACAACTAGACCAATAGGTAACATCGCGATCAATGGAGAAAAGGTTGAAGTTGCCCAGGATTTTGTCTCGTTTGGATCCACAACCAATGCTCATGGGAGTAGCACTCAAGAGATCAAAAGAAGCGACGCATTAAGAAAACGTGCTGCACATCCCTCTTTAGCTAGAGTACTGAAGAAAGACACTGTTTTGAGAATGAGGATGGCAACAAATGTCCAAATGTGCTTGACACAATGGATGGATGGATGGATGGATGGATTATGATAAGAACTGTATGAGCCCCCAATAAAATGATCTAACAAAAAAAGGCAAGGATGTTACTTTGAGGACTAAGGTGTGCCTGACTCAAGCCATGGCTGACTCAGTGGCTTCCTATGCATGTGAAAGTCAGATGTTGCCTGCAGAAGTCGGAAGAAGGATCGATGCCTTTGAACTGTGGTCCTGCAGAAGAAGATGGAAAGTACCATGGACTGCTAAAGGGACAAGCAAATCTGTCTTCTAAGAAGTCTGACCAGAGTGCTCCTTAGAGGCAAGGATGCCTGGATTTCATCTTAGTGTACTTTAGGCCAACTGTAGGAAAGAGCAGTCCTTGGAGAAGGACAGCAGACTTGGTAAAGTGGAGGAGCAGCGGGAAAAAAAGGAAGGCTCTTGATGTGATGGGTGGACAACGTGGCTGCAGATGGGTGGACACCGTGGCCCAGGCATAGAAACAACTGTGAGAATGGGGCAGGAGCAGGCAGCGCTTCCTTCTGTTGTGCGTGGGGTCACAAGGCTGTGGATTCCACTCCGTGGCACCCAACACAACAGACAACAACAGGGAAGCCTCCCTAGGAGGTACCGTGCACTCTACATGGTTCAAAAGGTTAGCTCGGGTCTCCCACATGGACCTGTTAAGAAAGGCTTGGAGACCTCTTCCTCCCACCTCACCCACAAATCGGCCCTGTTTATATGTTAATATATGTTTATATGTTAATGCCCCTGTTTATATGTTAAGAATGCCAACATGGGAAATCCTTCTTGTGGACACATTCACTCCCCAGGCACAAATTCAAGGGTCACAATGTGACTGGCAGACACCGAGGGGCCCTGAGTCAGGATCACCTTGACAGCAAATGTAAATTCAAACAAGTGGCCTGGTTTTTCACCTGTTGACTCAGCCGAGTTGTTGGTTTTTTGTTTGCTTTGTTTCATTTCTTAAACAATAGCGATCCTTGCTTGTGAGTAGAGATGAAGACAGAGCCTCCTTCATTCTTCTAGGGGGAGTGTCAACCAGCACGATATCTTTTCCTGCCAGCAACTTAGCAAAAAAAAAAAAAGGTACTGTGAAACAATGCATAAGGCCTAAGCCAGGAATTTCACTGCTAGGTGTAAATGTTGGAAAATCCCTAATTTGTGTAGCACCACACAGGTTCTGGTCATGCAGGATGATGTATGGGGGCAAAGTTTAGGAAGAATTCAAAACCTCATAAAAGGGCTCTCTGGCCCGCTCACAGAACAGAATTCATGGTGATTTAAACTACATAGATGTTCTGGAAAAGGCACAGACAGGGTTAGGGGCAGAAAGCAATGCAGTGGCCGTGAGAGACTGGAGCTGGAAGCGGGGCTGCCTGCAGAGCGCCATCAGTGGGGTTTGCAGCGTGGTGAACGGGTCCCACAACTCTGTGCGTGCGTGTGTTCAAACTCACAAAAGTCCACACCAAGAGGGTGGGTTTTGCTGTGTTTCCGTGATACCTCCATAAGCTCAACTTTAAGAATATTCAACCGTCTGGGAGATTTCAAATGATGGATTCAATAAAGTGAGCAATTTCCAAACCAGTGGACCCAGTGTGATTCAAATTTGTGTGGAAACAAAAGTAAATAATTCACTGCCGTGTGACTCACGGGGACCCTAGTCTAAGAGGAAGTAGGAGCGACTCTTTGGGTTAACTGATTGTAAATCTGTGCCCTTGCAGTCAGTCCTGTCTTCCTTGTGACACGCAGCAGTGGGGCAGGGTGTGTGTGTGTGTGTGTGTGTGTGTGTGTGTGTGTGTAACACTGATCTTGTCCTTAACCGTTAAATGTCGGTCTAGTCCACTAAGTCACCAGGCCTCCATAGGGGTCTGTGCAGGCAAACAAAACTCCCTGCCATTCAGTTGGTGCCAACTCACAGTGCCCTATCGGTCAGGGTAGAATCTCCCTATGTGCTTCCAACGCCGTAACTCTTTATGGAAGACGTGCTGACCTTGCAGTAGCCTGACACATAACTGTGACACCAACAGAAAAACCAAACTCACCGTTCATTGAGTTGATGCCAATTCAGAGGGACCCTCCAGGACAGGGTGGAACTGCCCCCTGAGCGTCTCTAAGACTGCTTATGGAAGCAGAAAGCCCACTCCTGTATTTCTCCCTCGAGGCAGGGGGTAGTTTTGAACTTCTAACCTTGCAGGTCGAAGCTTAACTCATCACCACTCTGTCATGAGGGCTCCTGGCGCCACCAAAAGGGGTTAAAATTCAATGACTCTCTGGAATGAAGGAAATGAACCCAAATGTAACATTGGTTCCCTCTGGCGGTGATAGGGAGAATTTGGTTTCCTCCTCCCACCCCCACCCCCACCTCCACCCCATCCCCCATGTTGGTGGAAGGGTCCTGTCCAACCCACAGCTCTTCCATCCACCTGCAGGGGAGGGACAGATGCAGGAACCGTTACCCAGAGACCAGTGCTCTAGGGTTAGGCAGCTTCTCAAAAGCGAGTTTCTTAAGTGACACCGAGGAGAACATGGGAGAGCTTGTCTGGTCACCAGTGTGGGAAACTAACCCTGAGGGACAGATGACAAGGAATCTAGAAACTGGTATTCCACGGTAGGAAAGCCTCCACTTTGCTACGCTAGAGGTAAGGGCAAGGTGCCTTATCCTGCCCGCTTTAAAAACCATTCCCACAGATTCTCCGCCTAACAGCTATACTGCCTTAAAGTGAGCGCCTGGCTTATAATACCTCCTTATAGATGCAGACATGATCCTTTTGCTCTCTCTTCCCACCAGGACACTCAACCCCCCTTGTACCTTCCCATAAGGCAGGTGTTAGGTTTCTTTACCTGTGAGCTCAGGGACCCTTCATGTCCATACTGCCCACCTTGTGATGTATAAACTACTGAATATGCATGTCCTAAGCTTACGCATAAATATCCCAAGATAATAAAGACTCGCTCACCCCTCCCAGTTCTCCCACGCTGCATCCAGTGAGTGCCCTGTGGTCCATCTGGAGGAGCTGAGGTGAGCATGGTACCATACAATGTGTCTGACTCCCTTGTTTTATTCTCTCTCCTATCTTTCTTGTCCTCCATGATTTTGCTATTCTAGGGTCTGGTGGCAGCGTTACTAAGGACAGCAGCAGACATTTCTTTTGTTTACAAAGTGTGCTCCACTCATCATCCCATCTGATTAAGTGACTTCAGCTCATAGTAACTGGTGCCAGGCCCATTAGAATTATCTGAACCAACCAGAGAGATGCCCGGGATGCATCATGTCTACAAGAGTTATAGACATCCCAAAAACTTGAGTACCCCAAATCATCCTTGATTCGCTTTTGCTATTCTTAGCTGCCCTTCTCTCTCCTCCTCTCTCTCTCTCTCTCTCTCTCTCTCTCTCTCTCTCTCTCTCTCTCTCTCTCTCTCTCTCTCTCTCTCTCTCTCTCTCTCTCATTTCCCCCTTCCAGGCTCAGTAGTGCAGCAGAAGCCTCTGCGGCACCAGAGCTGCTTAACTCTTTCCTTGTCAGACTCAGAGAAGCTGAGGTGAGCATGCTACCATAAAATGTGTATGACTCCTTTATTTTATTTGTAGTTTGTTAGTGGGTCTGTATGAAACCGAATTTGCTCTTCTGCTATGTAATAGCTGCTCTCATGGTCTCTGTTCCTTTTAGGGTAGCTAATACCCTGGTTTTAGACAAAGAGCCAGCTCTAACCTTTCTTTATCTGGCTATCCTAAACTTTCACCTCATTTCCTTTGATTTCCTGTTCCCTATAAACCTCACCTCCCTCAATAAATCTATTCATTAAAGGTCTCACTCTGTCTCTTGTCTCTGTAAAACCTAACAACTATAATCTTTATATGTCATCGCCATACATTTGCGCCTTCTGGCCCCTTCGTTGTTGCAGGCTGGCTGCCCTGACACACGAAGAATTCATGCAGTTTGGAGTACAGAGGTTTCCGAAATGTTTCTTAAAAGCCAAAGTTCACCAGTTGATGCGCTGTAGACTATTGGGACTTTAGACTGTTCTTTCGAGGTGCACAACATGATTCATGGGCCGCACTGGGACTCTGCGGAAACCTCCCTAAGTGAATGGGACATTGCCGTAAATTCACCTGGAGCCAATGGCCCTGAGCCTGAAACTCCCTGGTGGGAGAATGCCAAGGGCATAAAACTGGCAGATATTGGGCTTTGGTTCTAATCTCTTCCCTTGAGGGTGACCAATGAATGGTGGCCTGGAACTACCAAGCACTTACTGTTTCAAGGCCCTCCTTGCTTCATGATGACATGTTCATCTGGTAGGCATAGCTCCTTGTGAATGACTAGTATCGGAAGATTTGACCTATCACCAACTCCCATTGTTTGTGTAATCTGTACAAGTCAATAATGCATGTATTGTGGCTCATAGCTGGCCTACTCTCAGATAATTTCCTTTTCTCAACAGTATTTTAAATTCTAGACCATTGACTAAACTAACGGCAGGATTGATGCATAGTGGTTACACCTTGGGCTGCTAACCGCAAGGTCAGTGGTTCAAAATCACCCACCAGGTCCACAGGGTAAAGATGGGGCTTTCTACTCCTGTGAAGTTTTGCAGACTCAGAGACTCACAGGGGCAGTTCTTCTTCCAGGCGAACCTCTTTGGGAAAGGAGTCTGCCGCTCTGGGGCTTGGGGTGGGGATGGAGGAAGGGAGTAAGTTTCATCATCATTTTAACTTTGATAGGTAAATCTATAGAGACAGCAACTGCATGGTAGGGGTGGTCGGGGGGAAATGGGGAGTTCATAGTCATGAGTACGAGAAAGAAGAAAAGGTTCTAAAATTGATTGTGGCAATGATTGTACAACCCTTCTTGATAGGGTTGAATTATGGGATTGTATGCTGTGTGGATCATGTGCCAATAAAACTGTTTTTTTTTAAGGAATCAATAAAGCAGAAAAAGAAGATGAACAACTCTTGAGACCACCACCCCTTCAGGCTGCGCCCCAGAACGAGCACATGTGGAGCAGAGCCAGCCTCAGAGAAACACCTTGAGCTAATAATGAGGACAAGAAGGAAGACAATGTCCCACAGCTGATGGCGCTGATGATTGTACAACTCTCTTCTTGTTGTTTTATTGGGGGCCTCTTACAGCCATTATAACAGCCCATACCTCCATGTCTCCAACACATTTGTACATACCTTGCCACCATCCTTTTCAAAACATTTTCTTTCTGCTTGAGCCCTTGGTATCAGCAACTCTTTTTCCCCCTCCCTCCCCCCCACCCTCATGTATCCTTGATAAATTATGAATTATTATTATTTTCATATCTTACAACTCCTCTGATGAGATTGAACTATGGAATTGTATGCTTTGTGAATTATATGCCAAAAAAACTGTCTTTAAGAAAAAGCTGACAGTCACCCCTGCAGCATTGCGACCACAAGGGTGTTTTGACCAACGGGAGCAGCTCTTCAAGGCTAACCTCCTTGAAATCCGGGGCGTGGGGTGGAGGAGTGGAGTTAGTTCCGTCATCACTTTAACACACTGACTGTGGAACTGTGGGTCATTTCTGTGCGCTTCGGAGCTTTCTAGCCCTACGTGAAGAGGGAGGGGTGCACTAGGGAGAGGGAACACCCCCCCCATTCCCCCCCCACCAAACACCCAGGAGGCTGATCTGCAGTGCTGGGGCATTGGCTGCTGGGAGGATCCCACTGGGGGAAGGGACCTGAGTTCAAGGCTTGACACAAGGGGCGGGGCATGTCCTGGGGAACGCCTCATTCGGGGGCTGAGCCCTGTGCTCATTGGCTGACGTGGCTCTGGAAGAAGACACCCTGCATTTACTGGGCGGAGTTGGGCCTCCAGTTGGCAGAAGGACGAGATGAGTGAGTTGCTTCCTCTCCCCACTCCCCTGAGCTGGAGGCCTGGAAAAGGGGGTGGGAGTGAGAGTCGCTGGGGGGGGGGAGGGGCGACGAGGCGGGCTGAGGACAGTAACATTTACTTCTTTCCTTCTCTACTTACCTAACTCACTCACCTTTTTCTCCCTCTCGCTGCTCCCCGACCCCCACCCCACCCCCACCTGCAATTCTGAAGAGCGAGTGGCTTTTGCTACCATCGGAGGAGGTAAGGTTCCCGGGTGGACTTGGCTGGGCGGGCATGAGGACCGGGAAACCCCGCCTGGCAGCAGTTCCGATGGGCACTCCACTCCCACCCGGGGCCCTGCCCAGGCCATCAGCTAGCCGCCCAGGGAGAAGCAGCTCCTCCCGAGGCCAGCTGCCAGCTGCAGTTTCACCTCCAGTCCTTGAATAGATGGCCACGGTAAATGTGGGCTAGGTGGGGGTGGAGAGAGGGGGTATTGTGGCTGAAAAGTGCTTTTGGGGGAAAAATAGCTTATTTCACGCCCCCATCCCCCATGGCATAGTGGTCCTTAGCCCTGGGGCTTCTAACCTCAAGGCCAGCCTTTGGAGACCACCTGCCAGCCTGCAGAGAAAGACTGGGCTTTCTACTCCCGTAAGGAACCGTGGACATCCACCACAGGGGCAGTTCTCCCCCATCCTATAGGGTCGCTATGAGTCGGCATTGACTCCATGGCTTGGAGTTTGGTTTTGGATTTACTGAAAAGAAACTGAGGCACAGGGAAGGGACCAGACTTTCTCGTGTCACATAGCAAGTTAGAGACCAAGCCAGGAAGAGGGGCCCACACCTCTATTACCCTGTGGCCACAGTGGACTGTCCACCCCCTCTGCCCTCCCCCAGAAACTATCAGGGCGTTTCCCCACATTAAAGCTCCATCCTCCCTCCTCCTCCCCCCTAGTGGTGGCAGTGGCATCAGCACCCGTGGTGCTCAGTGCCCTGGGCTTCACCGGAGCCGGGATTGCAGCCTCCTCCCTTGCTGCCAAGATGATGTCAGCTGCTGCTGTTGCCAATGGGGGCGGAGTGGCAGCAGGCAGCCTGGTGGCCACTCTGCAGTCTGTGGGTGGGTGTGCTGGGCAGCAAGGCAGAGACCCTGAGCTTCCTGCCCTTTTGTCCCCCACTGCCTCACTGGGCTCTCCCTGGCTCCTGAGTGGGGTTTCCATGGGAGTAGAGCGGGGAGGATACTAGGCAGAGAACTCTGACCTGGGTGCAGGTTGCACAAGCTCGGCATCTAGTCCCACCCCGGTTTGCTGGTGACCTGTGCAGGTCCTTCTCCCTCTGGACTTCAATGACCCTTGTGTACCATGAGGGACCTCTCATTCTTAGGTCTGTGGCCGAGTCTCCCCTGTGTCTTCCTTTCCGTGAGTTCTCCCCACCCCCTAAAGCCGAGCATCTCCCCAAGGCAGAACCCCCCCTCACCCCATGATCGGTATGGTTCTCTAGGGAAGCAAAATCAGTGACGTGCCTGTGTGTGTGTGTGTTGTTGTTGTTGTTGTTTTTGGAAAGAGAGAGATCCAGAAGTGGCTCATGATGCCGTTGTAGGGACAGATAAGTCCAGTCTGGTTCCAGTCAGCCTTCTCCGGAAGCATGGAAGCTGATGAACAGGAAACAGGATGACAAAGCAAAAAACCACAGGGGGTGCAGGCTAGGGATGCAGGGATTCAAAGTTGGTTGAATAAATCCACCCTTGGTAGACCACTGAGGGTGCCCGGGATCAGCAGGAGATTAAGAAACCAGATTCAAGACCCAGCTCTGGCAGAAGGTGAAGAGAAGGGGCCAAGAGGAGCCAACTCCCCTCAGTCTCTCTCTTATACTAAAGAGATTAGGATACCAAGAAGGTGTCATCAGACTGCGACACAATTGAAGAGTGGAGCTCTGCCCCTGGAGTGTCTAGCTGACATGATCCCCTAAGCCTTAGACCCCACACCCAAGATGTGGAAGCGAGGCTTACACCCTGTGCTCACTCTCTGTCTCTTCCCCAGGGGCAGCTGGACTCTCCACATCTTCCAACATCCTCCTGGGCACTGCTGGGTCAGCTTTGGGGGCCTATATGGGACGTCCAGAAAAGAAGCCCCTTCCCCCAGGGACCACGGAAGAAGGAGGAAGCATGGGATCTGACTGAAGGAGAATCAGATGATGAATAAGATACTTCTCCAAGAGAAAACCTACTCAAAGCTAAACCTCTAACCCCCCTCTCAGGTCAGAGAAACACGGAAAATAAAGTTCCTGTCCTGCTGGCTGGCCCTCTCTCTCTGTACTAGGGATGTGTGTGAGGGCCGGGGAAGAGTAGGAAGGAGTCTATTCTCCACCCTACCTGGTCATGGAGGGCAGGGCTACGTCGTAGGCTGATTAAGCACCAAATCAGACTTGGATTGGTCCCAGCGTTACCTAGGATGGGCTATATGGGCTGTAATAGATGGCTCACGCAGTTGTAGAAATAGTTCAGTCCCCACTAAACAGCTTCTGCTGCTGTTGGCTCCTTTGTTGGCCGAACTTCTTAATCAATAGCTTTTATCTGTCTCTTTTCCATTTGAACTCACTGGTTTAATCCCTCCTGGGCAGGAAGCCAACATTTGGTGTCACAAGAAGGCCTTCCAAGATTCGAATGACACCCTGCTTTATCTTGGGCAGGTGTGAATTTTGGGTGTGTATTTGGAGGTTTTTACCAGCCTCTCCAAAGTGTTAGGGAAGTGAGGTGGGAAGCAGCAGGGATCTCCCGAATGAATAGGTTAAAAAGTGGTTGCTGAGGCTGGATAAAAGCCAGGCATGTTGATCCAGCTGGAACCACTCCGAGACGCTAGTGGGTTTTTGAGCATTTCGGCTCCACGCTGTGTGTTAGGCAGGGTTCTCTTAAGAAACAAAACCAGGACACGTATGCTTATATAGAGAGAGACATAAGAGGATAGGTTTATATAGCACGAAGGAATATAACAGTTAATTCGTCCACACAGCAGTACAGAGGGTTCAGTTCAGCTCACTTCCGTGGAACAGTTAATATCCTGGAAGTCCTTCAACTCATGAGGGCTCCTGGGTCCAAGGTCAAGGAAGCAGACCACAGCTGAAGAAGCAGACACCTGAGTCCTCCCTCTGTCAAGGCAGGCAAAGTCTGCCCATAGGCAGCCAACAGCAGGGTGGGTCACCAACAGTCAGTAGCTTGGGAGCTTAGGGAAGCAGGCCCAGATGGGATATTGAATGCAAGCCATGCAAGACAACGGAATCCACCAGTCTCAAGCTCCAGCGATGTATGCACCAGCAGCGTGGCAAAGCATGTCTCAAAGGAGCCTCAAGCCCTAGTCATACGATCCATGAGTTGGCTTGGTCCACAGCTAGGGTAGCTCACAGGGTGAGGCAGAGAACTAGCTAAAGCAGCCACATGCTGGTCCGATCACCAGAGAGCAAGAGAGAGGGAGGCGGGCCTTGCAGAGCCATTTATCTCTTTACCTTCCAACCAAACTGCAACCTGATTAATCCCACATGACAAAAGGCTTTTATACCCTCTGTTCCCAAGTGCCCAGCCCAGTGCCTGGCCTGGAGCAGGTGCTCAGAGTGCTTACTGGACAGAAGGATGAATCGACGTAGCTGTGACTTTTCTGATATTTTAGGCTGAGGTCAGATATTTCTACAAGACCTGGTTCTGGGGTCAGATTGGACATTTGGGTATAGGGGCCCTCAAGCAGAAAGGCCAAAACCCCTTAGAAATGACAAATCTGTTGGCTGTTAGGGGACAAAGAGGCGGAGGCCCTGACAGAAGGCTTTGGCTGTGGGATTGGGCCATTAACACGGGGCCCTGGGTTTTGCAGGCCTGGGCCTGGCCACTTGGGAATTCTCATGGGATGTTTCCGGACTGAGTGTGTAAGGGAATGATTGGGGCTCCAGCTGTGATGTAAGTGGATCAAACTTACTTTCCTGCCCCCACCCCCAATCCTACCCCATCTCCACTCCCACCCACCCCCCATCCCTGGAGCCTTCAGGGAACCGAGCAAAACAGTGCCTCTGCCTGGGACCCTGGTGGGTAGTTTCCTCTTTAGAGAGACAAATGGAGGTCCAGGGAGAATGGGCTTGCCAAATGGCAATAGGCATCCTGGCAGGGCAGGGGCAGTCTCGCCTCCAAATTTAATCTCATCCCAGCACACCGGAGCCCACACCAGGTGGCCATGTGACTGACAAGTTGGAGAGTGAGTCCCGAGTCCCTGAATCCCAGAGCAGTCACTGTCGGGTCTGCTCAGCCCAAGGAGCCGAAGGAAGACTCCACTGGAGTTGTTGGAATCGGATGTTTATTTTCCTCTGAAAGCTCGGGGCTTTCTCTGGTACAGGTTGGCCTACTGCCTGGGTCAGGCGCCACACTTCATGGCCTCTTCCCAGCGGATGCAGTTGGAGGGCAGGGATCCTGGACTAAGGCCACAGCAAGGCTCCAAGGGTACACCCAGTAGAGGCCAGGATGGCTTTGGCTGTCAGGGAGAAGCCAACTGCTCCTGTGGGAGAGAGAAGGTGGTCTTGATGGGGGCATACACTGGTGAGGCAGCACCCCCCACCCCCATTTCCTGAAACTTGTCCCGGGGCCTGAAGTTGGGGTGGAGTTGGCGAGACCACAAGCTGGCAGCTCCCCACCGTTCCACGGCAGAGGCTTAGCCTTAGGTGGGGAGGAATGGTTTCCAATAACCCCAACATATCTGCTTCGGACAGAGCTGATGAATGCCCAGGGCCCAGGCCAGCACCCTCTCCTGCTCTGCCGCTTCCCACTTCAAGATACGCAGAGGTAGGAGAGGGCAGGAATGACAACGGACCAGGGATGCTAAGGGTCCTGGGGACGAGTTGGAGGACAGACCCCTGCCCCGGGCCTCCCCACCCTTCATCTCCCAGTCACCCTCCCAGCAAGCCCTGCCAAGCACACTCACCCACAGACTGCAGAGTGGCCACCAGGCTGCCTGCCGCCACTCCGCCCCCATTGGCAACAGCAGCAGCTGACATCATCTTGGCAGCAAGGGAGGAGACTGCGATCCCGGCGCTGGTGAAGCCCACTGCACTGAGCACCACGGGTGCTGATGCCACTGCCATAGCTTCAGGGCGGTGGGGGGGTGGGAGGCATGGAGTGGAAGTAGCAGTTAAAGTCAGAGATGGGCTCAGGGGAATGCCCACCCAGCCACTTGAGCTATAACTCAGGGGTCCTCGAGGGGCCCTGAGAAGGGGGTGAGCCCTGGGTTTGTGGGGCCCATAGGGCTCGTGTAGGGCACTAGGGACAGGGTGCTGAGCTAGGCTAGGGAAGTCCCTTATCCCTAAGCTTGGACCTCTGTCTTAGAAAGTGGTTTGCAAGCTGCCTGTCTTTGCTGAGAAAATGTTTGCCGCATACATAAGGCAGGCCTGAGTCCAGAGGCGATCGTGACCTCCGGCCTGAGTCCCCACTCCCACCCCCACCCATCCCCCTCTAGATCAGGGGTTGGGGCAGGCCCAGAGTCCCCTAATCCAGGCTGTACACAGGGCAAGGAGCCCCTGCTGTGACCGTCTCCCACCTCCAGTGATGAACCCTGCTCCACTGCCTGTGTCCCAGTCTCTGCTCATCTCTGTCCTTCTAACTCCACCCCCAGCACAGCCACTGAAGCACCCTGCGTCCCAAGGGCCCAGGGGAGAGACTCACCCCCTCCAAACATTGCGGACCAAAGGACAATTGTGCGCGTGAGTCCTCGCTGGATGACCTCCCTGAAGAACTACAGGGTAGAGAAGGGCATACTTAGCCAAACCTGGCATAGGGGTGCGGCTTGTGGGCACGGAATCCAGAACTGGCATCCAGCCCACTGCCCCAAAAGACATGCGGCCCTTGAGGCCTAGGCGGCTGCTTGGAGCCTGCAGCGGAAGCAGGCCAGGAAAGGGTCTTGAGGAAGGGAAGGAAGAATGAGGGTGTGGACGTTCCCCAAGGTACTATGCAGGAATCCAGAGCGGCATTGATATTGCTCTCAAGAACCCCAACCCCAATGTCTGAGACACTCCAGGGACCTTCTTCAGTCTCCCCAGAGCCACGGGAGACTGGAATTAGGCAAGCAGGGCACACACACACCCCTGCACACGCCTCCCCTTCCAGTTTAACACACATCCTATGGCTACCTGCTGTTATGTAATCTTGCCAACATCAGAAGGAGGGGGTGTCTGCCTCCATTGTACAGATGAGGCGACGTCAACGTTCAGGGAGGGTTGGTGTTTCACCCAAGGTCAGAGCAGTCCCAAGGCGAAGTGGGACACGACCCAAGACCATCTGCCTCGGGATGGTAATGGTTCCAAATTGGGTCCTGCGACTTATCACTGACCTCCCCCCCACCCCCACCCCCAACCAGCTCACCCCTTCACACCCTAATGCTTGGTGCCTGGGGTGGGGGACCTGGGTATAGACACAGTTGATGGATCCCACAGTCTTCATGTCCAAGGGCAGTTGGCGGCTTGGGACGCTTTCCAATCAGACCCACCTTTATGTCATCTCAACTGCTGTAGCTCTGCTGACCCATGAGAAGAGTGGTCAGTGAGTGAGTGGGTCCGTGCCGACCACCCCTCACTCCTAGAGCCCACCACCCACCTTTGCTCAGACCAACCCCCCTCCTGATCTTACCTAGAGAAGATCTCGGGAGAATGTGTCTGGAGGGCAGAGTGCAGAAATTTATAGCAAACCTACCCTATCCAAAAGCACAGCCCACAGTATGCGACTTGGGCAGGCAGCCAATCAGTTCAGTTTTGTCCTGGAAACCGAAACCATCCACTGCTAATTAAACATGATGTCCTTCGTATGGGGGTAGAGGCAGGTTCTCTACACAATAGAGTTTATAAGAACATAGAATGAAAGACAGCCTATCAGAGAGTGCAGGTTGCCCCTTGAGAAGTTTCTAACCAAAGTTGGAGGGGACAAAAATAAAATGATATTGGGCTCAGAGAAAGTACAGGAAGTTGTATGTTGTTGTTGTTGTTAGGTGCTATTTGAGTCAGTTCTGCCTCAGAGTGACTCTATGGACAACAGAATGGAACACCGCCACGTCCTGCGTCATCCTCACAACTGTTGTTATGTTTGAGCCCATTGTTGTAGCCACTGTGTTAGTCCATGTGGTTGAGTGTCTTTGTGTTTGATAAAGTGGAAGGGTAGTGAACAAGAGGAACAACATAGTAACAATTAGGAGCTTTGCCCAGGACCGGGTGCTGTTTCGCTCTGTTATGCGTAGGTTGCTATCGGTTGGAACCAACTCAATGATACCTAACAACAACAACAACAACAACAACAACAACAACAACATGGAGGTGTAATCCATATTGAAGGCTGTAACCCTTCATCATCCTCAGCAAATGCTTCAAGTCTCTCATTTTCAGCAAGCAAGGTTATCTGCATATCAAAGGTGGTGGTGGTGATATTATGTCAACCTGTGTGAGTTGGGGGTTCAGTCCAACCTGTCAATCAGATGGTAACCTGATGACTCCTCCTTGGGGATGTGGCCTTTTGGATAAGACAAAGATCACGACGAGAGACTCCTCTTTTGCTGCCATCCTTGCTCTTCACCAAGTGCTTCAAGCCCTCCTCACTTTTATCATGCCAGGTTGTGTCCTCTGTATATCCAAGGTGCCTAGTGAAACTTCCTCCAATCTTGATGCTGCGTTCTCCATAGGTAGTCCAGATTCTCTGATGATTTGCTCAGCATACAGATGGAATAGGTGTGGTGAGAGGGTACCACACAGACACACGTTTTCCTTGATCTTCAACCATGCTGGTCCCTTGCTCTGTTTGCAATACTGCCACATATAGGTCCAGTATGAGCAGAAAGAAATGTCTGGAAGTCTCGTTCTTCTCAACATAATCATGGTTTGCTCCAATCCACATAGCCCAATGCCTTTGCATAGTCAATGACAGTTCAAGTACACATCTTTCCAATGGTCTCTGCTTTCAGCCAAGATCTGATCTCAGCAATGATATCCTTTGATTCAGCTCTTCCTTTGAAGCTGGCCTGAAATTCTACTGCAACCATTGTTCAATGATCTTTAGCAAAAGTTTAAACCAAGATCACGATACGAACAAACAGGCACATCTAAGTTTATGGCAGCAATTTTGATAATAACAAAAAGATGAAAACAACTCAAAACTCCAAGTATAGAGGAATCACTAAACTCTGGTACATTTACCTGATGGAATATTAGGCATCAATAGAAACAATGACAACTCTGTTAAACACATAGACAAAATTAGAGAACATTATGCTTAGCAAAGTTAGTTGATCTATAAAGATAAATATTTCATGATGTATTATTATACAGGAAAAAAAGGAAAGGAAAAGTGTTTTTCACACCAAAGGATAAGACTTTGAAGACTACAAAGAGGCCAGGAGCTGGGGCAGGGATAGCAAGAGAGCAGGGACAGGAAATTATGGGAAGAGGGGCAGAGTGGGAGAAAAAAAACATTTATGGGAAGTTTACAAGATACTATCACTGAGGGGATTTGTGGAGATGGGCTGTACAACTATACAGAATATATTTTACTTTTAAACCTTAAATAAATAAATACCGTTAAAAATGAAAAATAAGAATAAAAGAGAGTGAATACCATATATACTTGAATATAAGCCGACCCGAGTATAAGCCGAGGTACCTAATTATTACCTGGGAAACCAGAAAAACTGATTAACTCGAGTATAAGCCTAGGGTGGAAAATGCAGAAGCTATTGGTGAGTTTCAATAATCAAAACAAATGAAAATAAAATTACTAAAAAGTGAGACATCAGCGGGGTAATGTATTTAAATATTTATTTTAAATAAAAACATAAATAAAAGGACAACAAGTCATTTAACATTAGTAAATCAGCACAGTAAGTGGAAAATAAGTTCAACAAAAACAATAAGGTATCAACAATGATGCCTTAAGAGTATGATTCCCTGAGCTCAATCAGCAACCAAGCTAAAATATAAAGAGTTAAAATCCTTCAAAACTGGATTCCTCATCATCATCCGTATCCCAATGCAGAGCTTCAGCTGGTGTGAGGTCATCATAGACGCTGTCCTCACTGAGATCACCGTCATCACCATCACTGCTGTCATTTTCATACAAAGCGCAGTCTTCACTGCCATCCATAGCATTACTAATACTACATTTCTGGAAGGCACGTTGCACCATGTCTTCTGGAATGGCTTCCCATGCATCTCAGACCCACTTTGCTATTAACTCTATGTCAGGCTTCATGAGCTTTCCTCCTTTTGTCAGTCGGGCTTGACCAGATGACATCCATTCATGCCACATCCTTTGCACACGGTCTTTAAAAGGCTTATTCAAAGATACAGCCAGAGGCTGCAGTACAGATGTAAGCCCACCTGGAATAACAGCTAAAGTAACTTTACTAGATTTTGCCAATATTTTTAACGTCATCCAATAGGTGGGCTCTGAACATATCCCAAACAAGTAACGATGGCTCTTTCTTTAAGGCTGCTCCTGGTTGTCGGTTCCAAATTTCTTCCAGCCATTTTCCCATTATGTCTTCATCCATCCAGCCTTTAACATGTGCACGCACAGTAATTCTTGGTGGAATATTGATTTTTTTTAGGCAAGGTCTTTCTTTTAAAAAATAATGACAGGACGCAGTTTAATTCCATTAGCCAAACATGATAGAACAGCTGTAAAGTGTTTTGGTTTTTTTCATTTCCTGTGGTTTTGAGAAAAATGTTTTTTTCTCCTAAACTTGCCACAGTTCTGTTGCTTGGAAGATCAAAAGTCATGGAAGTTTCATCCATATTCCCAATATCTGCCAGGTCATAATTATAAATCCTTCTTTGTCTTATAATAAATGACTGGAATGACACAATTTTTTCTTCAAGGTCTTGTGGCAATTTCTGGGAAATCTTTGTTCTTTGTCTCAAACATACCAGTAGACCAAACCTATTCATAGAGTGGGTACACCATCCTGCTGATGCAGCAAAAATTTCAACGTGTGGTGCTTTCTATTTGTCATCCTTAGCCATTTGTAGAGGATGTATGCAGATTCCCATGTGTGTTACGCAGTAACCATTTTGATGACACTCCATAACCCACTTATGCAATTCACTCTCTAGAGCCCCATAAAAAGACGTTAAGCCACGATGATCTTGTTTAGCTTTTGGAATCTGTTCCAAGTCAGCCTTCATTTTCTGCCACTCCCTCACTTGCTTTTGATCAACACAGAATTCCCTACTTGCAATACTGTTATTGCTCTCTTCTGCTCTTGACACAACCTTCATTTTGAAACCAGCCTCATATGACCGGTGGTTTTGTTTTTGTTCAACAGTATCCATTTCTAATAGGATAAAAAACCAAGACTTTGAAAAAGAATTTTCATGGTAATGGCCCCCCTAACGTGTTAGCTGGGAGGAGGGGGGGAGTCCGTGCGTGCAGGGGATGCAGGATGTGGATTAACACAGAGACTAGAGGGGAGAGATGGAGTGCAGCCACAGACACATCCTTACCAGTTCAGCAACCAGCATAAGTGTATCACTGGGGTGCTTCTGCGAATTGGATCCGTCCATGTCATAGGATGGCTCTGATTAGTTAGATGTAAGTAAACAAACATTCAAAGCCCTGTAGTGTCAGCGGGGCTTTGAATGAACAGCAGAGAACCCGTGAGATAATGGGTGCTCGTCCCGTTACCTGGGGGGGGGGGGGCAGCGAGATGTTACACCTCACCGAGGACCCGTGTATAAGGTCCTTATACACTGAGGACCCGTGTATAAGCCGAACCCCAGGTTTTTCAGCGAATTTTTTTGTGCTGAAAAACTCGGCTTATACATGAGTATATACGGTAATTATAGCCTGAAAACCCCTCCAGATCCCTTACCCTTTGCAGCAGTTACATATCTCCTCTCCTGTCACCTTGCGAAAGGGTGGAGTCTAGCCTGTCAATCAGGTCTCAGCTTGATGACCTCATTTGGAGGCACCACAGAGATAAATAGCTCACTGGAGGCCAGATACACACAGCTCTCTGCTTCATCTTCCTGCTGACAAGACCCATGGAACTGTGCTAGAGCCCTGGAGTTGGAGGAGCCACGTAGAGACCCATGCCAGGACTGGGATGCTTCCACTGCCACTGGATCCACAAGACTTTCCACCCACTGGCCCACTCCACATCATTGCATGTGTTGCATGAGTCTGAAGAGGAATTTATCGACTGGTCTTGGACATATGACCTAATATCAGACATACAGACTTGATCTGGACTGGGCTGGGATATTTTCTTAATGCACAATTGCTTTTTGATATATAAAGTTCTTGCTTACATGTATAAGTGTCTCTGGATTTGTTTCTCTAGTCTACCCAGACTAAAATATCCTTTAAAGATATTTATTAGAAAGGAAAATAAAAGATGGGAATGGGGGCTAATCTAAAGGAGTACAAGAAAGAAGTGAATATTGTGATAAATTTGACTGTGATATTGATTGTACCACTCTTCTTGATAGGATTGAACTATTGAATTGTATGATGTATGAATTGAGTCCCAATAAAACTGCAACTAAAAAGTAAAGACTATTACTACTTGCACGTGATAGCAATGATATTGTTCTATAATTTATGCATTTTGCATGGTTACCGTTCTTTGGAATGAGTACAAACATGCATGTCTTCCAGTCAGCTTGGCTGGGGAGCTGTCTTCCGGTTTTCTTGGCATAGCTGAGCGAGTACTTACAGTCTTCATCAGTTGTGGGTGCTCTCCCAAGCTGGGAGTAGAAAGTCTCAAATTTCTCCCTTGAAGCAGCTGGTGATTTTGAACTGCTGACCTTGAAAAAAAAATATGGCTCACCTAGGGTGAATCAAGTATACTTCAGGGTTCTGATTACTTATTCACCAATTTTAAAGGCCTGCCTAGGAACATGAGACTATATATAGCGTTGGAATGGCCTTGAGGCTCCACTTAAAAAGACTCCTAGTTACACACCAGTCACGTTGCTCCTCCAGTGCAGCCCTGCTCCATGTTAAGTTTTCCTACAAGGATCCTTAAAAAGTAGGTGCTACAGTAAAACATGTGAAAAAAAATTAGATGGTGCTTGGCTATCAAAAGGATAGTGTCTGGGTCTTAAAGACTTAGCCTATAACAGTCAGCCATCTAAAGCAACCAGGGACCAATCCAAGCAAAGGAATTTGGGATTCATCACTTCAATGTGATGAAAAGGATTTCAAGTAAAATCCACAATAAAGAGGAAAATGATAAAAGAGTTCAAATCTGAGGCACTTGGTGCAAGTATGCATTTCTAGGCAGGCAAGTAAAAAGACCAATGTAATTCTGTAGCAACTGAGTTGAATTGAGTTATTTCATTTGGTGTAGTTGTTCTGCGTTGGGTCACCAATTCAAACCAGCAGCCACTCCTTGGAAGAAAGATGAGACTTTCTACTGCTACAAAGAGCTACTACCTTGGAAACCTACAGGGGCAATTCTACCTTATCCTCCAGGGTCACTATGAGTTGGAATAGACTCAATGGCAGTGAGTTTAGTTTTGGTTTGGGGCAGTGAGTTTTCAGGTGTCTGTCAAAAAGTTGTCACGAATTTCTCCTTTCCAAAATACATTTCGAATAACCTTCTGCAAGAAAACTCTCTTCCAGTTTCTTCAGTCTCAAGCCTCGTATATCTCTGAGCTGAGTCATGACCGAAGGGTCACAGAATTGGCTTGGAGACAGCCTCCTTGTGAAGACGTACCTTCTTCAACTGCCCTCATCTATGGAGTGAGACAACTGGGCACCTATGGTTTTCTTCATAGTCTTGTGTCACACACACACATGCAGTCATACAGAATGCCATTTTAATATCTCATTCCTTAATAATCAAGAAAACACCCATTTTTATTGTCGAGAAGAAGAAAAGTAAATAAAACACCAGCTAATCGGATGTCAAACTTTTGTCTTCTATACATTTCAAAGCTCCCCCTTTTCCCAGTTTAAATCTTACCCAGGTTTTGAAGATTAGAGCTGGGGAGAGGGGTTGAGGGTTGAGAATGATCTGCTCCTTATTTTTCCTTCTTCCCTTTGGCAATGCCTGGTATCTTCTGGGCTAATAGAGAGGAGTCAATAGCGATGGCTAAAAGCGATTTTAACTTACCTGGGGGACTGAGTGCAAGCATCCCTGGTTGTGCTGTTGGGTAAGTGCTGGGCTTCTAACCACAAGGCTGTCAGTTCAAACCCACCAGCCACTCTTTAGGAGGAAGGTGAGGCCATCTGCTCTTATAACAATTTACAGCCTCAGAAACCTTATTTGGAGTTGCTGTGATAGATTTTGTGTCAAATTGGCTGGGCCAAGATTCTCAGTAGTTTGGCATTAGAGGCCCCCTGCCCCCTGTAGTGTGACCTAATATAATGCAAACAACTACATGATGGGATTGCTATGAATAGCCAAGCAGTTGTGGGAAGACTGGGCCTATGTCATCTATATAAATAGACACTGTGGAGAAACCTCTCGCTGCTTCTTGCTGGCCTGGATCCTGCATATGGTTTCTTGGAACTTGAACCGGTAGCTTACCATGTTGCCTGTTAAACCTGGGTGCTGTCCTTGGCTGCCTGCCAACCTTGAATTCATTTGACTCGACCTCCACCAACCTTCATGCTGGTTGGTGAGCCCTGGCAGCTGCCTGAGTTGGGAAGGGCTTTCAGGTTAGCACTTGACCCACAAACTTGAGCTGGACCGCGCTTGCCCACTTCTGCAGCCGTGTGGGCCACTTTCTCTCGATGCCTTTCTTTCGTTTACATATATAAGCGTCACTCGTTTAACTTCTCTAAAGAAGCCTGCCTACAACAGTCACTGGAAGCCAGAATTGAGTCCATGGCAGGGTTTGGGGTTTTTGGTTGGGGACATGTGCAGATTTTTCAAATGTCAGAGAAAATTCATCTCTGATCTCACATAGATGTCTAAAAGGAATTACTCTTCATTACCTAGCACTTTGGTCACAGTAACACCAAAAAATGAGTGGGCTTTAAGGATTGTTAATTTATTTTTTCTGAGTTTGAGGCTAAAATTCTAAATTCAAGGTACTGCCCTAAGGAAAGACTCTGTCTTGGCTCTGAGAGATCTTTTTTTTTTTTTTCTGTGGAGGAGTGGAATGAATGCTGTGTGGCACTTCTGTCCATTGCTCTGTAACTCCCATCAAGTTGCGCCATGCAAATATAGTGGACTCTAATTTGGGGATTGCTCAGTTTTACCATTTCTTGGGTGAAAAGCAGTGGTTCTCAACCTTCCTCATGTTGCGACCTTTTAATGGAGCTCCTCATGTTGTGGTGATCCCCCCAACCATAAAATTATTTTTGTTGCTACTTCATAACTGTAATTTTGCTACTGTTATGAATCTGGCGAACCCTATGAAAGGGTCATTCAAAGGGGTTGCGACCCACAGGTTAAGAACCGCTGGTATCAGGGAGCTCTATCAGTAGTAGGTAGATTCCCACGACCACCAAGAAAAAACAGCCACCAACACAGCATGTATGAGATCCCTGCCTAATTGGCAGAGGCAGCAATGGCACCAGAGGCTGAAGCAGGGAGCCCATGAGACAGAACAGATTAGCAGGCCGCTTCCTGGCCCACTGAAGGCAGAGGCCAAGGGTTGATGTGACTGAGAAGCTGAGGACCAGAGAGGCTTAGCTGGGGACTGGGAATTGCTCCTCTGGACCAAAGACTATCTGTAATTTTTTACAATTCTCATTTTTGGTAACCTATTATCACCCCTTTTTTTTACAAAAAAACAAAAAACCAAACTTCCAGGTACTGTCGGTGAATCGTGTGTACCCATCACAAGGAATTATGGAGCCCTGTCGGAGTGCCCTTGGGTGGGATGATTGGGTGGTAGGTCTTGATTCTAACTTGGGGCAATAGGCCTTGAACTGGTCTAAAACTGGGTTCTCTTCCTTTGTGTGGCCCCAAAGAGAGCAGATGTGGCCTCCAAACAATGACTTCATCAACCAACCCATTCCTGTGTTAAGTTCCTGAACTTCCATTACTGAAACCTTGAGCCCCATCCCCTTTTGCTGGACCGCTGAGCTCATTCCGCAGGCTCAGAGTTTCCCGATTCGAATCATTTGTATTTCTTCAATAAAGCTCATCATTTTCATTGTTAACACACTCGTTTTGCTCTTTATCAAACGAAAACGAGCCCAGAGATACAAGAGCACTCGTGTCTCTTGAGTGAGCTGGAGCAAAGCCCCGTTGTGCCTCTATCGCAGCACACTGTACGGAGAGAGCACGCTGCACTTGGCAACCTCCGCAGCTCACGGAGCTAAGCCCACAACTCCGTGCAGCAGCCAATCAGATTGCGGAGTTTAGAGTAGGGGCGGGACTTCCTCTCATCGTGCTCTCACATAGGTGAATCGAGGCCCCGCCCCGGATATGCAGCCGACGCTGCCACGGAGGGGCGGAAGCGGCTGTTTCGGTGGCTGCAGCGGCGTCTCCACACGTCTCCACACGGTGTGTACCGGGGCTGGAGCAGGATTGGCACCGGCGCCGGAGAGGAGTTGGGAGCAAGCTCCGGCACTCAGTACGCGGGTCCCCTGGATCCGGGGAGGGTGGCCGCCGGCCCAGACCGGCCTGATAGCTTCCAGCCTTCTCTACGCCGGAGGCCTGTCCTGGCGCTCCGAGGCCCCGACCCCGCGCACAGGCCCCCCCTCGGGCTCCTCGACTTCTCAGCCTCGTGCGCTCATTCGTATCAAGATGGGGGAAGACCACCAGGCACGGAGCAGCCTGGGCCAGGAGGAGGGACCCCCGAGCGCTGCAGTTCGCGGCCCTAGTCCTCACCCCATTTGAGTGACACCCCCTCTTGTCGCACCCCGAATGCTTGAGCGGTGCGCGCTGACTTGTCTCCCTCGCCCGGGACGCCAGGCTCTGCCGTTTTTCTCGTGCGTCACTGTTTTCCCTTACGACAGGGATCTAGGGAGACGACTGTCCGCGCCACCCCGTTTTACAGATCACGAGGCAGAGGCTCTCGGAGCTGACCAGGGCTGGTGGCCACAGGGCTCGCCACCGTTCCTGGTGTTTCTGAAGCGAGGGTACCTGCACTGCATTCAGCCCCACCAACCGGTGCCCCGAACCACCGAGTCGATCCCGACCTAGAGCGACCCTGTAGGACAAGGGTAGAATTAACTGCGCCCCAGGGTCCCGGAAACTACATCTTTACCTGGGGATCAACTGGTGGCTTTGAACTGGCCATCTTGCAGTTAGCAACCCACTGCTTACTGGGTGAATGTGCTGTAACCCTTTGCGTGCTGGGAAAAGGCAGGTTGGGTATTGCAGGTCTTTTGCAAAGAGCACAGTGGTGGATGGGGTCTGCCGTGAGGAGTAAAACTCCCTAGATTTTTCATTAAGCGTGCCCCCTTACCGCCCTCCCCGTGTCCTGTCCCTCCCCCCCTCGCTCCATAAAACCCTACATTTTAGTCCCGCCCTGGTGGATAAGCAGTGGGATTCTTTGCGGTTCAAACCCACCCACAGCTCTTAGGGAGGTCAGGCTGTCTGCTCCCTTAAAGTTACAGCCTCATGAACCCTGTACATGGATTGTCCCTGCGTCCGAAAAGGCTTTGGTTAAGAGGGCTATGTGCAAGCATTTGCTTAGACATTATTATTGGTATTTCACTCCCCCTTTAAAGATGAGAGCTCTGGTTCAGAGAGGAGTGAGCAGCACTGCCCAAGATCCCACAAGCAGCAAAGTGAGATCTGGAACCTAAGGCAGATGGAGATTTAGCTTGTGGGTCTTTGTTCTATCTCCTTTGTCTCCATTGTTCCAGGCCCTGCTGCCTCTTCAGCAGTATTTCATTTTTTTTAAAGTTTATTTTGTTTTAGGTGAAAGTTTATGCAGCAAATTGGTTACAATGTTCTCATTTCCATTCTGCTTGTTCTTCCAAGAGTCTAGTTTCCCTACCTCTCCTTGCCTTCTCATTTATGCTTTTGGGTAAACGTCGACTGCTTGGCCTCTTATTAAAGGATTGTTTAAGGGAGTACCGGAGCCCTAGTGGCGTAGTGGTTATATGTTGGCCTACAAAGGCAGCAGTTTGAATTTACCAGCCACTCCAAGGGAGAAAGATGAGGCTTTCTACTCCCGTAAAGAGTTACAGCAGAGGAAACTCAAAAGGGCAGTTCTGTACTGTTTTGTAGGGTCTGTCACTGTACATTGGCATCAACTCGGCAGTGAATTTGGGTTAGTATTTTTTGGGGGGTGGTTTAAGCGAGTACAGTACTCACAGTCTGTTAGATGGCTGTAAGATGACCTCCGGGAGTGCTCCTACTCAATGGATATCTTAGGGTGACGGTCTCAGGGTCCTCTTATCTTTATTGGTCTGGCCTGTTTAGGAATTTGAATTTTGTTCCACATTTACCTTCCATTCTATCTGACCTAGTGTGTCCCTGGTCGGAGTAGTTAGTAGTGACAGCTGGGCACATCTAGTTCTTGGCTCTCGGGGACGAGGCAGTCGTTTATGTGGGCTCTTTTCTGTGGGTTAGTTCCTTTGCTATCTTTTGCTCTGACAGATTGATAGCCCTAGAGTTGTATCTTAGCTGCCACTTCAAGTTTTGAAAACCCCTAACACTGAAAGATTAGGAGCTGTGCTGGGCCAGTTGCCTGGGGTGTCTTACAACAAGGCTATGGTCCTAAGTCCTCAAATCTAGTAAATGGACTCTGAGGTATCGTCATATGTCTAGGAAGTTCTGTAACTGTGTGGTCTATTTGCCTATTGTGTCTGTGAACATATGCATACATCTGTGGGGTACTTCTTCCCCTCTTTGATTTTTATCTTGTAGGGAGTATCAGTGTTAGAACTTGTGCCTTCGGTGTTATACGTTGCCTCAGAATCCTATTCCTAAGTACCTATCTAATAGAATACCGCTCTCCTTTTCAGCAACCATGAAGTTGAAGGAGACAAACTCAAGACCAAAGCCACCTACCTCTGGCAAATCTAAGATGAAGGGAATCAAAGTTGTGGGAAAATGGAAGCAGGTGAAAATAGACCCAAACATGTTTGCAGATGGACAGATGGATGACTTAGTGTGCTTTGAGGAGCTGACAGATTACCAGTTGGTCTCCCCTGCCAAGAATCCCTCCAGCCTTTTCTCCAAGGGAGAGTCCAAGAAGAGAAAGGCACAAGGTGTCTCAGAAGGAGAGGAGGAAGGAGAAGCCAGCTCCCCAAAGAAAAAGATCAAGGTGAAGAAGAGTAAAGCTGTAGAAACTGAAGGTACCAGTGCCCAGAAAGAATCTGAGGTCAAAGATGCCAAGCTAGATTCTCAGGAAAATGCCTCCATTCGTCTTGAGTCAGAGGTGGAGGAAAGGGCATCAGGAAGCCAGACTCACACTTTACCGAAAAAGAAGAAAAATAAAGGGAAGAAGAAAAAACAAGAACCCCCCCAGGGCACTGCTGCAAAGGTGCCCAAGAAGGCAAAGACATGGATGCCTGAGCTGCATGACCAGAAGGCTGATGTGTCAGCTTGGAAAGACCTGTTTGTGCCCAAGCCAGTACTCCGCGCCCTCAGCTTTCTAGGGTTTTCTGCACCCACACCAATTCAAGCACTGACTTTGGCGCCGGCCATTCGTGACAAGCTAGATATTCTTGGGGCTGCCGAGACAGGTGAGTGCCTTAGGGTTGTGCCTGTAAACTGCTATCAGGCTGGTGGCTGGAAGAGAGGGACATGTTAGAGAAATAGCCACAAAGACAATGTCTAATGAAAATGTTTCAACATTGTTTTATGTAGGTTTTGGGTCAACTCGGCTAGGCCAGGGTTCTGAGTAGCTTGACAGTAATTCCCAGTGATGCGATCTAACGTAAGATAATCAACACAATGAGCAACTAGCAGTTGTGCTGGAGTGTGGCCCCCTTGATCAGGTCACAGCCTGGATAAATTGGAAGAAAGTCTCTTCAGGGGTGTGGCCCACTCTTAATTTAAGCAGGCTCTGTGGGAAGGTTTGTTGCTTCTGCTGGCCCTGTATCCTTATGTATGGACTTCTGATTCTTTGGACTTGAGCCAGCAGCATGCCTTATTGCCTGCTATCCCAGAAACCATCAGTGGTCTGCCAACCTTGCATTCATTCCTGCTTCCCAGTTCATCAATCCTTGCAGCTACATGAGTCCGGAGAAGCCTCCAGATTAACATCTGATCCATAGACTTGAACTGGAATGGATTTAGCCTGCTTCTACAACTGTGCAACCTGCTTTAAGTTTCTTCCTATATCTACACATGTGATATGTGTAAATGTCATGGTTTTGCTTCTCCAGAGAACCCAGGCTAACAGAAATCTACCCGCTCTGAGTTGGAATCTGCTACTTCCTAACTGGTACTTAGGACAAGTCACTGTCTCTGAGGCTACAGACTCTACTGTGAAATGGAGATTATGGGAGTGCCTACCACTTGAGTGTTTATGCACTGTTTAAAGTTTGCACAGTGTTGGGTATATTGTAAGTCATCTCTAAATGGGCCTTCCTTTTCGTGAGTTTTTTAAGAATGACCCTGCCTTAGACTGGTTCTCTAGAGAAGCAAAACCCAGGATGTGTATGTGTGTATATATATATATATATATATATACACACACACACATATACGCATACATACACATATACATATTTACATGTTTGTATATGTGTGTGTGTGTGTGTGTATATATATATATATATATATATAGAGAGAGAGAGAGAGAGAGAAGAAGGATAAGTTTATATAAAGAAAAACAGTTTGTATAATTGTAGGTGCAGGCAAGTCTAGTCAAATCCAGGCAGGTCCCAAGTCTGTGGGTCAGATGTTAAGCTGGAGCTCCTGGCTGGCAGTAGCTTTAGCAACTGATGAACTTCACATTGATAGGAACACCACCGACAGGTCGCTCTAGAGGCTGGTGAACCCAAGGTCAGCAGGTGGCACACTGCTTATGGCTCCCAGGATTGTTAGACAACATGGCAGGCTGTGGGCTTAAGTCTGAAGAACCAGACGTTGAACCAGATGTGGCAGGATCTAGACCCAGCGAAAAACGAGCTTTCCCATTACATCCACTTAATTTAGGAAGTAGGCCATACCCCTGAGAAAACATCCTTTCAATTGTTTCAGGACTGTGACCTGAAGAAGGGGTCATATTCCACCCTAATCTTATTATAACTGCATGGCTGCTCGGAGTCCATTATGGGGTTAACACTAGGTTTATGGACATTACTTGTATGCCTATTTCTAATGACACCTGTCAAGTTTGACATGGGAATGAACTCACACCTTTTTTTTTAAAACATTTTATTAGGGACTAATAATACAACTCCTATCACAATCCATACATACATCAATTGTGTAAAGCACATCTGTACATTCCTTGCTCTCATCATTCTCAAAGCATTTGCTCTCCACTTAAGCCCTTTGCATCAAGTCCTCTTTTTTCCCCTCCCTCTCCACTCACCCCCCCATGAACCCTTGATAATTTATAAATTATTATTTTGTCATATCTTGCCCTGTCCGGCGTCCCCCTTCACACCCTTTTCTGTTGTCTGTCCCGCAGGGAGGAGGTCACATGTAGATCCTTGTAATCGGTTCCCTCTTTCCTACCCACTTACCCTCTACCCTCCCCGTATTGCCCCTCACACCCTTGGTCCTGAAGGGATCATCCACCCTGGATTCCCTGTGCCTCCAGCTCCTATCTGCACCAGTGTACATCCTCTGCTCTATCCAGACTTGCAAGATAGAATTCGGATCATGGTAGTTGGGGAGGGGGGGGAAGCATTTAGGAACTGGAGGAAAGCTGTATTCTTCATCGGTGCTACATGGCACCCTGACTGACTCATCTCCTCCCCTAGACCCCTCTGTGAGGGGATCTCCAGTGGCCGGCAAATGGGCTTTGGGTCTCCACTCTGCACTTCCCCCTTCATTCACTATGGTAAGATTTTTGAACTCACATCTTTTATTTTAAAGCACAACTTATTTAAAAACAACATCATTACACATCATTAACTCATAAAAGAAACTATATGATACTATATAAAATTTATACTATTTAACATACAACATTTGAAATAATTGGGTTCGATGTAAGGGTCACTTGTGTCTATGCCAGTCTGACATTCTCTGCTGCATTGTTAGTCTTGACATTTGATGTTTACTTTCTGGGAACTTTGGGACTATGTTTATATTTCTCATGTAATGTGTTCGTGCATGAAACATTTACTGGGATTAATACTCAGTTTATACTCACATCAAATTGATCTGTATCCATAGAGATAGGTATACGACATGGAGAATTTTGAGATTAGAAGGCTTAGAAGAAAATAAACTTGGATATATATTTGCCTCATTAAATGGATAAAAGTCATCTTAATTGGTAGGAGGTAAATGTTAACATTTGTATACTTTTGGAAGAGGAAATTAAAATGTGTCAAGATTATGCGTCCTGTAAACCAAGTGTTAATTACATTGGACTAGGCCATATCTTGGAGGATTAATTGGCCTGAACTGCCAAACCACTAAGAACCCTGGCCCAGCCAAGTTGTCAGAAAACTCAACCCTCACAGGTGTGAAGGAGGAAGGTAGGGTTAAGATTACTTTTCTGGAGAGAAATATTCCTCTGGATCGGGAAGAGCCAGTTCCTCAACAATTGACTAAAGATACAAAGGGAAAGGCTGCCTTGGGAGCTGGTAAGTTTCTTGGTGGTGGAAGTTTTTGAGTGTGTCGTATAGAACCATTGGATGGATTATTAGGCAATGTCAAGCATGAAGTGGCAGTTAGGATTAGGCTGTTTTTAAGGTCCCTTCATTCCTTGTACTGGCTAAGATCGTGTGAAAAAGTGGCAAGTTACCTGACTGGGTAGACAAGACTACTGACTAGGAAGGGATTTACTCTGGAGTGGAGCTAGTTCTGCTTGGAGCTTCTAGGTCAGACCAACATTATCCAGTAGACATACGTGACATGAAACGTGTAATTTTAAACTTCCTAGGAACCACATTAGAAAAAAATATAAACAAATAGGTAAAGAATAATTTTAACAAGGTGTTTAACCAATCGATGTTAAATGATTGAGATAGTTTACACTTTTGTTTTTTGGTCCTTTAAAACCTGCCATTTGTTTGAAACTTCAGAGCACATTTCAGTTTAGACTAAACACATTTCAAGGGTTCAATAGCTACCCTTGGCTACTCGCTTCTGTATTGTACAGCATAAAGTTAGACTGGAGACACTGGGCCTTGGGCTTCTGAAAGAGAGTCATCAGATGTTTGGGGCCGGGTCCTTGGGGAGTCACCCAGATGGAGCAGGGAGGATGCCCTACCTAAAGTGCTTCATTGGTGAGCTCGGCCCTCACATCCACCTGTGGGTTTGGGTCAGTGGGTCCCATTATTGTTCCAATCTTCCAGATAAGGAGCCTTGGCTTTACAGAAGATGGACCACTTAAGTGCCTGGAAAGGTCACAGCTAGATATTTGTAGTGCCTGGACTGTAAGCTGTGTCTGTGGGCTCTTGAGCCCGCTGCCGCACTGCTGGTACTCTGTGTAGGCCTGGAGGTAGGTCCCTGGAAGGCAGAGGCAGCGTCTATGCAGCCGTTGTGGCTGGATCCTAGCATTTGGAGTCATCCTCTGGATCTGCTGACCTGAGTTTCAAAAAGGATTGAGATAGGCCTTGCATTTGGGGCTGTGGACAAAGTACTGTCCACACAGTTAAAGAAAACACAAGGGGGCTTCAGAAAATTACTGTAATTTTTCATTTTTAAAAAAATTTCATTTTTTCTCATAAACTTGGAAGCCACCTCATAATCTCCCCCAATGGACCCCTTGGCAAATCCTTCTGTACCACCTCTCCTTGCCCATTCAGGTAACCACTGGTGGGCTTTCTGATACTGTCATTAGAGTGAAATTATAGATACTTAATGTGGGGGGTGCTTGGTGCCTCGTGCCTCTGCCTCTGGTTCTGCCAGTCAGCATTACTTGAGATTCAGCCATGTTACTGTGAGTAGCATAGTTGGCTCCTTTTTATTGATGAGTCTTTTTATTGATGAGTAGTATTCTATTTGGGAGCCCTGGTGGCATGGTAGGTTAAACATTAGGCGGGTAATCACAAGGTCAGCAATTTGAATCCACCAACTACTCTTCGGGGACGTTCAGCTCCCGTGGAGTTGCCCTCTGGGAAAGCCGCAGGGGCGGTTCTACCCTGTCCTAGAGGGTCACTCTGAGTCCTAGAGTGACAGTGGGTTTAGTGTGAGTATTCCATTGTGTACGTATATCCAATTTTGTTTTCAATTTGTGTATCTACTCATTTGTTGGTGGGCATCTTGTTCTTGGTTGTTAAAAGCGTGATGAATGCTGGTGTAGGAATACCTAGATGTGGAATGGCTGGGCTATGTGGTAAGTGTTTATGTGTAGGAGTTTTCCAAAGGGGCTACATCCTTTTCTTTAATCATTTTACTGGGGACTCTTACAGCTCTTCTCACAATCCATGCATCCATCCATTGTGTCAAGCACATTTGTACATATGCTTCCATCATCTTTTTCAAAACATTTTCATCAAGAGTTAGGAGAGTTAGAGTGGGTCCAGATCCTTGCCAAAATTTGGTGTGACCAGTTTTTAATTTTATTTTAGATTCTTCAAATTAAAGTGGTCTTAATTTACATCCCCAGAGGAAGGTCCTCCACAAGATGGATTGACAGGTTGGCTGCAGCAGTGGGTTTAAGCCCGGGAGCAATTGTGAGGGTGGTCCAGTGCTGGGCCATGTTTCTTTCAGATGTGCATAGGGGCACTCTGGGTTGGGACTCACTCAGTGGCATCAAACAGCAGCGACCAATAATGCTCCTGACTACCCCCTGAAAGACAGCTCTTTGAACCCACATAGCAGTGTCGTGGAAGAAAGGCCTGGTAGTCTGTTTCTATAAAGATCACCGCCAGGAAAACCCAAGACTACTCAGCTCTTAACATGGGCTGCCTGCCACAAGTCAGAACCAACCATGTGGCACAGTGACTAACGACACTGTGCTTATGTATCATCCTTACTCTGTGGTGAGGTGTCCGGATCCTTGGCTTATTTTAATTGGGTTGCTTGCATTCTATTCACCGAGTTTTGAAAGTTATTACATCTTGGTGGTGGTGCTAGTTGCTGTTGAGTTGATTCTGACTTACTGTGACCCAGTGTGTGCAGAGCAGAGCTGCCTTGGGAAGCAGGCCCAGCCTGTCTCCCGAAGAGCCGCTGGTGGGATTGCCCTGCCAGAGTTTGGCTGTGGTCAAGTGCTAAAGCATTTGTGCCACCCTGAGAGCCCCATGCCTGTGGCAGTATTCAGGATCCCCACCCCCCGAAGTCTGCGGTTGGCTTTTCATTTTCCTAGCAGGCTCTCACGGAGCAGAAGTTTATTTGAATGAAGTTCAAACCATCAGTATTTTTCTTTCATGGACTTGCTTTTGGTGTCTTCTCTAACAACTCTTTGTCTAACCCAAAGTCACTTAAGATTTTCTCTTGTTTTCATTAAAGAAGATTCCCTCTCCCACATGTTCCCAGGTAGTGTTAGGGTCTGTGTTTTAATCTCTTTGATCCTCATTGAGTTAATTTACCAAAATTCTGGGTTTCATCCCCTTACTGAAGGGCTGTGGGGAGGAGACGAGCTAGTTGGTGCAGTATAGCACAAATGAAACATACAACTTCCCTCTAGTTCTTTAATGCTCACCCACCCCCACTATCATGATCCCAATTCTACCTTACAATCTCGCTAGACCAGAGCATGTACACTAGTACAGATAAGGGCTGGAAACCCAGGGAATCCAGGACAGATAAACCCCTCAGGGCCAATAATGAGAGTAGTGATACCAGGAGGATAGGGGGAAAGTGTTGGAGAAAGGGGGCAGTGATCACAATGATCTACATATAACCCCTTCCCTGGGGGATGGACAACAGAAAAGTGGGTGAAGGGGGATGTCAGACAGTGTAAGACATGACAAAATAATATTCATAGGAGGGAAAAAATGAGCTAATACCAAGGGCTCAAGTAGAAAGCAGATGTTTTGAGAATGATGATGACAACAAATGTACAAATGTGCTTGATACAATGGGTGGATGTGTGGATTGTGATAAGAGTTGTATAAACCCCTAATAAAATGATTTGAAAAGAAAAAGATGATGACAACATATGTAAAGATGTGTTTGAGGGGCAGGAAGAGAGGAGTGGAGCACATCCTGGTCTACCAAACCTTGAGGACGATATCCCTGCTCAGAACAGCCAATGCACAGAGAGGACCATTCTGGCCAGCCCCACTATGAGACACTACATCCCTTGCTGATCCATGACCCTCTAGGGGACAACACTGGAGACACAGTTTCAGCTCTGACCCCACAACACCGAGGCAAAACACTGAAAGCATGTGGCAGAGCAGCGGGGGGAGCAGAGCAGGGAGGTCCCCAGGGAGTGCCAAGGATAGACTTTGGGGCCAGAGGTGAGCAAACAGACCTTGAACTATTAAATAAAAATGTATTTGACAAATGGATATATGTATGGATTGTGATAAGAGCTGTAAGAACCTCCAATAAAATTTAAAATATTTTGGCACATGGATTCTAGAACAGTTTGTTGAAAAATTACCCTTTCTTCATTGAGTTACCTTAGCACCTTTGTTGAAAATCACTGGTTGTACATATGTGGGTGTGTTAGTCTGGGTACATTAGAGAAACAAATCTACAGAAACTCATGTATAAGAGAGAGTTTTATATAAAGGTTAAGTGCACATCAAGAAAGCATCCCATTAAAAAAAAAAAAGCAACCCAACCCAGTGCTGCCCAAACCCCAGTCCAACATTAGCTCAAAAGTCTGACACCAATACACAAAGTCCTCCTCCATCTCACAAACCACAGGAGGAAAGCTGAATCAGTGAACGTGTAAGCATCTCAGCACTGGCAGGGGTCTCCATAGAGCTGCTCCAGCCCCCAGGGCTGCATCAGGGTTGGTCCAGGTGGCTTCTTCTCAGGAATGTCTTGCAGGAAGTAAGCCATGCCACTGAAGCAGAGAACTGGCTAAGGCACCTACCCACTGATCCGACTGTCAGAAAGCAAGAGACCTGAGAACTAGAAAGGCGAGGCTCACTGAGCCATTTATCCCTCTGCCTTTCAATTGACCCCACATGTGTTTATCGGCCAGGTTGGCACAATAAACTTTTTACTATCTCAGTGGGTCTGTGAGTCTCTCCTCTTTTCCATTGAACTTGTCTCTTTACTCCAGTCCTCCCCCGTCTTCATTGTAGTGGCATAGTTCTCCACGGACAGCTTTTGCTCCTCTGCTACTGTGTTTATCCAAAGCATTATATATCCTTGATGAGATTATAAATGGGCATTTAAATGTTTAAAATTTTTTATTGCTGTTGTGGATGTTGGTGGGTGCTGTCGAGTGACCATACATATAGCTGAACAAAACAGTGACTGGGCATATGCCTTCCTCACAATTATGGTTGCATTGGGCCCATTGTTGCAGCCACTGTGTTGGATTGTCTTCTTTTCCACACGTCCAAAGGTTATGAAATGAATTTTTCTCCATCTGCCTTTCTAAAGAACATCCTGGCTGTACTTCTTCCCAGATTTGTTTGTTCTTCTGGTAGTCCATAAAAATGAGGGTCTTTGATATATGGTCTTGTATTTGTCTATTAAGATTTAAAGCAAGGTTATATATATTTTGGTATTAAACACATAAACATATATTTTTCCCCTTTTGTATTGCCCCCCAAATATTTTTTTCTTACAATGACAAAAGACACGCACACACACACAGCTTTCCCCTTGAGGATTTGTTGCCTGGGCATTTGTCTTTGGCTCATCCTCAGTGCCAGTGTGTAGACTTTCCCTAGGCTGACCAGCCTTTTCCCCAGCCCTCAACTTATTGGGGCAGTGGTGGGGCAGGGGTGGGGAGAGGGGTGGAGGCACTTTGAATTGACCAGGGTGGCACTTGGCTATATCAGTGTCTAATTCTAGACACTAGACAAACATGCATCTGCTGATTCACTTTTTTCTTTTTAACTCAAAAGGAAGTGGGAAAACTCTTGCCTTTGCCATTCCGATGATCCATGCCGTGCTGCAGTGGCAAAAGAGGAAGCCTGCCTCGGCTCCAAGCAGTGCTGGGGCACCACCTGGAGGCACCCCGGCTGAGGCCAGCACTGAGACAGAGTCACCACGCAAGTCAGGGACTGAATCTGGGGCATCGCCTGATGCGGCTGGAGTTCAGAGTGAAGCAGTGTTCCCAGAGGCCGGAGCGCAGACTGGGGCTGCCAGCTTGGGCCCAGGGCTGCTCCTCTGTGGTGGTGATGGAGATGCTGCTGCTGCTGGTGAAGGCCCTTCTCCCCAGACCCCAAAGGCTGGCCCCCCACAGGACGAGGACAGCGAAGACACGCTCGGCGAAGAGCAGGCGGGCAAGTGGGCCCCTGAGTCCAATGGCAGCACTGCTGCCCATCAGGAGCACCCCAGGCGCCCTCTGCTTGGACTGGTTCTGACTCCCACTCGGGAGCTGGCTGTCCAGGTCAAGGAGCACATTGATGCTGTGGCCAGGTTTACAGGTGAGCTGTGAGTCCTTTACATTCAAGTGTCCTGAAAGCCTCCCAGAGTAATGAGCCGGGCTGCCCGCCCTTGTGCAAGATTTTCTTTGACAGAGGATGGGATCAGAAACTGTTTTCTCAGCTATAGATCGCACGTGCCAGCCTAGATGCATAGACAGGTGATTTATTGGATACAAGAGATAACTCAGGGCTGGAGTTGGCAAGCTGCCGGTTTTTGCAAATCAAGTTGACATTCGTTTGTGTGTTGTCTGTGGCAGCTTTTGCTGCAGAAGTAAGAGCGGAGTAATTACAAGTTGTAACAGACCATCTGGCCTGCAAAACCAAAGAAGTTTACTTTTTGACCTTTTAGAATAGCGGTTCTCAACCTGTGGGTCACGACCCCTTTGGGGGTCGAATAACCACAGGGTTGCCTAAGACCTACGGAAAACACATACAGTGAATATTTCAGAATATGTAATTACATATTTTGTGATTAATCACTATGCTTTAATTATGTTTAATTATGTTCAATTTGTTACAATGAAAATACATCCTGCATAGCAGATATTTACATTACGATTCATAACAGTAACAAAATTATAGTTATGAAGTAGTAATGAAAATAATTTTGCGGTTGGGAGTCCGCACCACATGAGGAACTGTTCAAGGGTTGCGGCATGAGGGAGGTTGGGAACCACTGCCCTAGAGGCTTGGCCAGTTAACTGCCTTACAGCATCACAGCTGCACGCTCTCAGGGAATCCCTTTTTTTGCAGAGGCTACAGAGTGAACATTTTATTTTTGTAATAAAAGCAGCCATTCTTGTACTCTGTGCGAGGCACTGTTCTGTGTGTAGGCGTTTGCCCTGTCTGAGCCAATGTGACCCTTCCCCGCGGGCATGGAGAGGAGAGCCGAGCCACGGGAAAGTCCCCTCCAACTCCAGGCCTGCGGGGTGGAGGGCTCGCTCGGGGAGGCGCTGCCACGTCCTGCTCAGCACTGGTGCCCCATTGCTCCGTTTTTTTCCCAGGGCACTGGAGGCAAGCACACGCCAGTTTAAAAACAGACCTTCCTGGCAAAATGCAAAAACCAGACTTAGTGGATCACTTGAGACCAGAGAGCTCCCTGGGACTGCTTATTGCCCTGCGATAGTCTTCAAACCTTGAACTGAAACTCCACCTTTGATGTCACCTGGTCACTAATGAACTATTGGAATAGTTTTTACTGTGCTGTTTAAAGGGTTGTATGCATTGAGTTGCAAACCACGAGGTTAGCAGTTTGAAGCCACCAGCTGCACCATGGGAGAAAGATGAAGCTTTCTCCTCAGAAACGCACAGGGGCAGTTCCACCCTGTCATGATGTGTCAGATGTAACTCATGGCAATGAGCTTGTTTTTCTTAGTGCTGCTTAAAATTCCCCTTATGACACTGGACAGTCAGCAGTTCCTTTACAACAGAGCTGAGAATGTAAGGACACAGTGATGCTAGATCGACGACAGTGTGACAGCCAGGGTAGAAGTACTGAGAATGTGCACACAGTGTGACAGCCAGGGTAGAAGTACCGAGAATGTGCACACCGTGTGACAAAGGCAACCACCTTGGCTAAGGCTGTGTGCAGAGATTGTGCGTGTCTGGGTGTGGGGGTGGGGTGTGGGGGAATCCTAGGCTGCTGTGTAAGCCTCCACCCCAAACCCAGGAAAATGATGCTGAAGCACAGTTGGCAGTCCAGGGGTAACATATCCCCGACCCTTTGTGTGTTGTAGGAATTGGAACTGCCCTCTTGGTGGGTGGGATGTCCACCCAGAAGCAGCAGAGGATGCTGCACCGTCAGCCTGAGATTGTGGTTGCCACTCCAGGCCGACTGTGGGAGCTGGTTAAGGAGAAGCACCCGCATCTGAGCAACCTTCGACAGCTTCGGTGAGACATGGCCCCTCCCTCCCTCTGTCTCTGGTCTGAATGGGCCTGAGGGGACAGGGTAGCCGGTGCAGTGCCTTCTCGCTGCCACCGAGGGCCCTGGTGAGATACCAGCAGACCGGCCTGAGGGAGATTGTTTGAGACTGGTGGGATGTGTGCCTGTGTGTTGGGGGCTGAAGGGGGGTTGAAGGGGGTTGGGGCTGAAGGGGGGTTGGGGGCTGAAGGGTGGCGGGGAGGAGCGAGTCTGGAGATGCTTCTAACCTGGTTCTGGGGGTCTGCCTGGTTCTGCAGGTGCCTGGTGGTGGATGAGGCTGACCGGATGGTTGAGAAAGGCCACTTTGCTGAGCTCTCCCAGCTCCTGGAGCTGCTCAGCGACTCGCAGTACAACCCAAAAAGACAGACGCTTGTGTTTTCTGCCACGCTGACCCTGGTCCACCAGGCGCCGGCGCGCATCCTGCATAAGAAGCACACCAAGAAAATGGACAAAGCTGCTAAACTGGACCTCCTCATGCAGAAGATGGGCATGCGGGGCAAGCCCAAGGTCCTGGACCTCACGAGGCGTGAGGCCACTGTGGAGACGCTCACCGAGACCAAGATCCACTGTGAGGCTGATGACAAGGACCTCTACCTGTACTACTTCCTGATGCAGCACCCGGGCCGCACCCTGGTCTTCGCCAACAGCATCTCCTGCATCAAACGCCTCGCGGGGCTCCTCAAGGTGCTGGACATCATGCCACTGACCCTGCACGCCTCCATGCACCAGAAACAGAGGCTCAGAAACCTGGAGCAGTTTGCCCGGCTGAAAGAGTGAGTCAGGCCTAGCTCCTGGGCCCCATGGACGGAGGGAGGCAACACTGAGGCAAGGGGGCTTTGCTGCTTGAAGGCAGCCTCTTTGACGCGGCATTAGACAGGCTCACCACTCCTTTGCGTTAGAAGGGTCCATGTTAGTGAGGGCCAGCGCAGGTTGCCATCGAGCGCACCTTGACTCACGGTGTCAGAGCAGGCGTGCCAGTGTAGGACTTTTGGTGTCTAGTTTTGGAAATAGATCATTAGACCTCTGGGTGGACTCAAAACCACTGACCTTTCACTCAGCTGCCAAGCCTATTCACGGTTTGTACCACAAACTGGTTCTCACAGGAGCGGTATGGGAAAGTGGGTGCTGTGCAGGCACTTCTGACAGCCTGGCAAGGCGCCAGGAAAGAGTCATGGTCCATGCACAGACCTGGGAACTGGACTGCCAGACAGCTCATTCCAGCTCCATCACTTACTACCTAACCTCTCAGGCTTTTCTCCTGTCAAACTGGATGATGGTAGAGGGTCTCTCTCATTGGTCATCGAGTGAGCCTTAAACGTGTGTGGGTTCATGTCTGCGGCGTTCAGAACAGTGACTGGCACACAGTATGCGCTTGATGAATGTTGGCTTTAATCATTGTTCTTCTGCTACTACTGTTTATCAATATTCTCAGCACACGGAGACAGAAAATGACGTCTAGAGGGTACTCAGCTTGCTGAGCTGGGTGCGGACAAGCCAACCTGACTCCAGGACTCTTGCCTGCCCCGACGTTGAGCAGGCTGCAGTGTTCAGATGAGGGCCTGGGGTGTTGACTGAACGGGTGTTTGCCAGCAGTATTTTGTCAGGTGTGGGTGGTGATGAAGTTCTAGAGCCGTTGTCTGGACATCTCCCTCAGGTGAGTGTTGAGCAGGGCTCGCAGAGCTGATGAATTTCGAGAGAAGCTTGTACGGCGCACACAACTGAACATGTTTGTTACTTTTATAGAACACGTCTGCCGACCTAGAGCAGGGTTTTTGACATTGCAAACTCAGGCAGGGTCCCAGAGTCTGGAGTCTGGTGTGTGGCTGTGGTGCTGCTCTCACTGCTGCTGCCGCTGCTGCTGCTCCTCCTCCTCCATGCTGGCCTGGAACTTGCATCTGCTCAGAGGCCAGCACGCCTTTGTGTTGAGTGGTGCTTGTTAGTAAAGTAGAGCAGAGGCGGGATGGTGGTCAAGGAGACTGGGACCAGGCCAAGGGAGCCTCTGCTGCTGGGGAATGAGTCTGAGGGGCAGGGCTTCGAGGGAAGAGCTTGGCATTTGGTGTAGCCGGATGGACAGAAGTGGGAGAGGGGCCTTGGAGACAAGGTCACTGGTTCCAAGTCAGTGGGACCACCTGCTGGTCGTTTACCACTGCAAGGTGGTTATGGTTAGATTGCCCTAGGCTTGGATCCTGGCTCCATATTGTAATGGCCAGCTGTGTACTTCAGGCAGGTGACTGAGCCCGCGTCCCTGTCTAAAGGGAGCTAGTGATTTAAAACTCTAGCGCATTTAGAGCGCTCAGAGAGTAGTGAGAGCCTGGTGAATGACTCCTCTGTTAGCTGTCTTTGTTGATGAACCTCCTCTACCACAGCTGCGTTCTCCTGGCAACAGATGTGGCGGCCCGGGGTCTGGATATTCCTGAAGTCCAGCATGTCATCCATTACCAGGTACTCTCCTAGCTTGGAATCAGGGAGTTTCATTTCTGGCGGGGACCGGGCGTGGGAGTGGGGAGGGCGGGGACGACGACACGCTATTGTTAGTTCCAAGACCTCGTGCAGGACCCGGCTGCTGCCATTTTTGGAGCACTGAGGCATGCAAATGGTTAGATGTGTTGTGAGGAGCCTCTTGATGTTGTCCAGACCAGTGTTTCCCAACCTCCCTCATGTCGCAACCCTTTCATACAGTTCCTCGTGTGTGGTGACCCCCCCCCTCCAACTGTAACATATTTTCGTTGCTACTTCATGGCTGTAATTTTGCTACTGTTTTGAATCAGGCGACCCTATGAAAGGGTTGTTTGACCTCTAAAGGGGTCGCGACCCCACAGGTTGAGAGCTGCTGGTCTAGATGCAAATTGCCCATCTCTGACTTCTCACCCCATTCTCTTAATCTCCGTTTCGTCCACAAAATAGGTGTAGTAAGTGGGTACCGTGGTGTAGAGAGCGACTGACAGGCATGAAGAGCCTGCCCGGGCCCAAAGTCCAGCTGTGCTGCCTGGACCCTCCTGTGTCCGCTGTCCTGGGGGTTCACTGGAGTCACACTAGGGCCTCATCTTAAGACTTCAGCATGTGGGCAGGCTTGAGGTGCTTAGAAAGTTGTCTGGTGCCTCGATGACTGTGTGCTACTGTAGACTGTTTATAAACCAAGCTCAACACCATCGGGTTGATCCCAACTCAGCGACCCTGGAGGCCAAATCAGCCTATTGTGGACTTCCCAAACTGTGTGGATGGTGGCAGGTGGCACGTCTTTCCCCACCGATGGGTAGGCGGGTTTGACTGTTGGCCTCACCTTGAGCAGCCCGACACCGAACTCATTAGGTTTTTATAGCAGTTTTATAAACTGTTATCAGTTTGATATTTCTTTTCTAAGTTTCCTTGGAGGATAATTAAGGTGTCATACAACCAGTGGTTTAAGTGTGTTAGGAAGACCTGTGCGACTGGTAGTCTTTCTCTTGGGGCACACACCGAGATCAGGTCTGCACAGGTGGGCCTGCTGAGTCAGACTGGCTGCGTTTGGGCTTGGACCCCAGCTGGCTGTATTTCAGAGCCGTGTAACTTCGGGTGAGTTATTCATTCTCACTGGTTTCAGTGTCTCTGTGTGTCAACTGGGAGGCATTGTGGCCTACAGTGAATAAGTTCTTGCGAGATTGATCATATATAAGGCTGGTGACTTACACAATGTAAGTACTTCCTTAAATGGAGTTACTGGGACATGATTGATAATCCCCCCCCCTCCCCATAACCCTTTTTGCTTTAAAACATCTTTTAGGATCCCAGTTCAGCTTAGCAATTCTTCACTTTTCCTCTCTTTGGAGAAGGGACTGGATCAGTCTGTGGGTGAGGTGAGGTGAGGTGACCACAGGCATAGGTAGGCCAGGAATGCTGGGGAAGCAGTAACAGCTAGCATGGGAGGTTGGAACATACTTTGTGCAAGGCACTTGGTATTTCAGGGAAAAGGAGGGCAGCATGCGGGCTGGCAATTCCGGCCACAGTTGGCTGTGTGAGAAGAAGAATCATGGCCCAGGCTGGAGCCAGGCCACGTGGAGCTCAGGTGGTAGATGATCTCTACGTAGTTCCCGGTGGCTGCCCAGAGCCCGGTGTGGAAGACAGCAAAGACAGAAATACATGCCTCAGTGGTGCTGCTGTGCCATGTGCTGGACTGGTGCCATCAGCATCCTTGCTGTCCTCGGCTGTGACAGTGTGCTTGGAGCTTGGCCTGGTCTACTTCGGTTCCAGTCCTGGCCCAGCTTAGTTGGATAACCAAGGGAGTGGCTGCCTTCGCTGTTTGTGCTTCTTGCACGGTGCGGTTGCTGTGTCCTGTGACTGGAGCAAGGTAGATGGTAACACGGCTGTGTGCAGAGCGCTGAGAGCTGCCCGGCGTGAGGTCATCGTGCAGTCACAGTCGGTTTGTGTGCCTCAGCAGAGTTCGTGAGGAAGTGCTGGGTTTCTCAAGAAGAGCGGGGAGACAGCCAGAGCACCGATGGGTGGTGTAGCATGGAGGGGACCAGCGTAGCCACTACAGTTGCTCAGTGGAGGGCCTGAACCTGGGGCCAGTTGGATTTTGCTCCCAAGGGAGCAGGTCTGCATTGGCCCATGATGCTAGAGTGTTGTCTATAACATCCTGGTTGCGGGGAGGTGGCCCTGGGGTGGACCCTAGTACCAAGGGCAAGAACTATCTGGCCACTCCCTGAGTATTGACCTCCCCGCCATCCTTTGGCAGGTCCCTCGGACCTCAGAGATCTATGTCCACCGAAGTGGTCGGACGGCTCGAGCCACAAACGAAGGCCTGGGCCTGCTGCTGATCGGACCTGAGGATGTAATCAACTTTAAGAAGATTTACAAAACCCTCAAGAAAGATGAGGACATCCCACTGTTCCCTGTGCAGACAAAGTACATGGACGCCGTCAAGGTAACCTTCTGCTGGCCAGGACTCAGTAGCTCCTTCCAGGCTCCTGACTGCGGGCCTGGCTGCATCTCCTAGGGCCTTGGGGAGTGATCCTATCAGCAACTAAGCAAAGGTGGTGGTGGGGGTTGTGGGGGTGGGTGCCTCTGTGTGTCTTTGTCTGCTCGTGGGTACACAGCTCTGTTCAGGATGACAGCTCAGCTGTGGTGGATTGTTTAGACCCAGTGGGAAAGTTGGGACCCATCAGGTTAAATGTTGTAGAGTTCCCTGCTTATTTCCATGTGCCCCCTACCCTGTTCGATGATGAGGGTACAGTAGTGACCCAGGCAGACATGCTCCTGTACTTTGGGGCCTTACCAAATTTTAGAGATGTAAGGGCTCAGAAGAGATGTCTTACTTGGCCACTGCCTGAGTTTACTGAGCAGCAGAGAGAGCCTGGACAAACTCACTTAGCAAGCTGGTGTCAAAGGTCAGGGAGGAGGGATGGTAGCCAGCCTGGTTCAGATCCTGGTTCCACCATTTCCTCGAAACTTAAAGTGTTCATTCCCCGGGATCTCAGTCTGATCACACAGCTGACGGGTTGAAGAGGTTTTAGATTCTTTTCTTCTTCAGGAAGCAGAGTACGATGTCGCTCTTGCACTGGACTAAATGATCCCGGTATCTGTGCGAACCTGCCACAGAACAGACCGTGCCTGTCTTGTGTGTGTGTTGTTGTGAAGGTGGCATCCGGGCCACGGTTCTGCTGGGGCTGTCATATGAACTCAGCGGGTCTGGCTCCGTCTGTGTTTTCCTGGAACCTCCTGCCATCAGGCTTCAGGGGCAATGGGAGCAGGCAGAAAGACCTTTCCCCTGTGTCTCTTCCTCACAAGTGGGGGCTCCACACAGATTGAGGACGCCTCACAAATGGACGGCAGTGGCATCTTACGTCGTTTGGGCAGAGAATCAAGAGACGGTAGAAAAATCCTTTGCGGTTGCTGTTTCTTGGTTTGTAAATTCCTGTTCCATTGCTTATTCTTACCAAGCCCGACTCACTGCCACCGACTTGATGTCAACTCATAGCAACCCTCTAGGACAGCGGTTCTCAACCTGTGGGTTTCGACCCCTTTGGGAGTCAAATGACCCTTTCACAGGGGTCACACGATTCATAACAGTAGCAAAATTACAGTGATGAAGTAGCAACGAAAATAAATTGATGGTTGGGGGTCAGCACAACACAAGGAACCGTATGCAAGGGTCGCGGCATTAGGAAGGTTGAGAACCACTGCTCTAGGATGAGGTAGAACTGCCCCTTGTGGGTTTCTGAGACTGAACTGTTTATGGGAGTAGGAAGTCCTGTCTTTCTCCTGAGGAGTGGCTGATGGTTTTGACTGCAAACCTTCCGGATTGCAGCCAAGTGCGTACACACTGCACCCCCAGCGCGCCTCCGTTGCTATTAGAGAGGAGCAGTTCCCTGTGTCCTGAGGCTCAGCCCCCAGCAGAAAGTGCAGGCACCTGTGTGGACGCACGGTTATGAACAGAGGTAACTGTCAGGACACAAAGTGCGGGGAGAACACCGAGGATCAAAGGGACAGAGTTGGATGGCGTCGTGGGAAGGTGATCCTGACCAGGAGCTGTGTGCCCGTATGTCTGTCTGGTGAGCACAGTGGGAGCTGGCCTGGTAGTGAGTGAGTTTCATTGAGAGGCCAGTGGGGGCAATTTTCAGCAGAGACGCTCCCTGAGCTGCCATTTGCTGAAGGCCTGCCACGTGCCGGGTCTTCTTGGGCAGTGGGACCTACACCCCTGCAGGGCAGCCTGTGTGCCACTGTGGCCATCCGCCCCTCGCCCGTGTAAAGGAGGCACAGAGGCGGGAGGCTGCCCACGGCTTCACCTTTGGCCAACAGCAGGCCAGGCATCGGATCTGATGAGAAGCCTATGCTTTGAGCATGTCCAGTAGACCAGCCCGGTGTGGCTTCATACCGCCCACCTCCCAGACCCATCAAGTACGGGCCACCTGTTGGAATGGCGGGGAGGAAGTTGGCTTTAGACATCTGTGGGTTGACAGCTGTTCCAGAAAGCTGGCTCTCTACACGCACGCGCGCACGTGCCTTTGCAAGGGCCGTTGGTGATACAGGAAGTGCTCGGCTGCTAACCGAGACATTTGTATTTGGAGCCCACTCACAAAGACCTGCCGTCTGGTTCCCTAAAGGTGCCAGGCTAGGAAACCCGATGGGGCCCCTGCTCAGCCGCAGGGTGAGTGTGAGTCACAGTTGACTCAATGGGGCCCAGCTGCCCAGAGGCCTGGTGAGGGAGCTGAGCCACTTCCCTGGTCACAGCTCTCTGTGAGGCTGCTCCCAAGGTCTAAGCCTGCTTCCAGGCTACCCTTGCTGTTTCTTCCCCAGGAGCGGATCCATTTAGCCCGGCAGATTGAGAAGGCTGAGTATCGGAACTTCCAGGCTTGCCTGCACAACTCCTGGCTGGAGCAGGCCGCGGCTGCGCTGGAGGTGGAGCTGGAAGAAGGGATGTACAAGGGTAAGGCTGGGCTGCAGGGGCGCACCCTGCTCTTGATGTTGCTCTTCTTTTGATTCTTCAGTTTTTGCCTCATTGGAGCGGTCTCCTCCACCTTTGCTCCTGTCAGATACCCTGGGCTCCTTTGCTGACGGGCCCAAGTCCCAGATGAGGTCTTCACTGCTTAACCGTTTCTCCGGCTGATGCCCAGCTGCCTCCAGACAGGGAGAAGTGTGGGGCTTGTTCCCGTAATGTGGTCTCTTCCTGTGCTCCCAGTTCCCCTTCGTAGGATGGGTGCACCGAGTGACTGCCTCAAGGGGTGCTTGTCAGGATTGCTTCTATTCCCACTTGTGAAGGGCTTAGGCAACATCTGACAAGTAGAACATTTGTGGTGTATTTCAGGGGGCTACTTAGCTTTACTGCTCCACCCACGCCTGCTGCCCAAGATGTCCTGCCCTAGGTGTTCAAGCACTTGGCTTCTCATTTGCTCTTCCCCATAGTCACAGGGCTTAAACGGCAGCCAATGTCACCCTTTTACAGGAGGGCACTAGAAGGATTTGTTCAGGGAAACAGCAGCCCCCATCAGGTGTTTCCAAGCTCCAGCTATGAAAGTGAGCCAGGTGCAAGAATTCAGGGATGTATCTGCCATCTTCTCTGGGAGGACACCCACAGCTAAGAAGTGGTAGCCTCTCAGCTGGCACGAGGGCACCCGAGTGAGCAGCTCCATTCAGCAGTGGGCATTCTGACTGCTGCCAGCCAGCCTGGGTGCCGATGCAGAGAACCAGGCCTCCTGAAAGCTCGGCCTGAAGATGTACCAGGCCCCGCTTGTCTTCCCGAAAACCAGTGTGTGGGCTCAGCGCTGGTGCTGCCTTGTCGGGATGGGCAGCAGTGTCACCCACCCAGGCAACAAATGGGGAGCAGAGAGAGGAGGCGTGGGTTCTCATCTGTGACAGCTAGCTCTCCGATCGGAACAGAAATAGCATCTCTCTGCCTCAGCTCGGCTTTCTCATCTGTGCAGTAGAGACTCAGCACTGTAGAGCGTGTTTGGGAGTCAAGGACAGGGTGGTCCCGAGTGTCCCTCCAACTTTGTGAGCAGTAGCCTAGGACAGTGTTCACACACCAACACCCACACGACTTTCCTGCCCTGCCCAGAGTTCTAAAACGTTTTTAATAGTGAGTCTTCACTGTTCAAGGAAGCAGCAATTCTAAAAATCTTGGTCCAAACGATCTGTGTGTGTGTGTTTCAAGGAGGAAAAGCTAATGAGCAAGAAGAGCGGCGGCGACAGAAGCAGATGAAGGTCTTTAAGAAGGAGCTACGCCACTTACTGTCCCAGCCACTATTTAAAGATGACCTACAGACCAAATACCCAACGCAGTCTGGCAAGCTGCCTGGGGGCCTGACTGCCCCGAGAAGCAGCGAGTCTGCCCTCAGCTGTGTCTCCAAACAGAAGAAGAAACAGAAGCAGCGACTCAGAGAGCAGCCGCAGCCAAGTACAAGTGCCAGCTGAGGGTGCTGGGCCCAGCGTGTCGCGCTGGCCGGGAGCGAGGCTGGTCTCCGTGTTCCTGTAAAAGCCCTCCTGCCTAGCCTTGGGTTCCTTTCCATCACTTGTCACAGTCACTGCCTGAGCTGCAGACCTCCCCAGTGTGTGCTTGGGAGGGGGTGGCCGGCCAGTGTTCCAGTGTATGTTCAGCTTGATTTCATAAATTAAAAACCGTGCTCAGAACCTCCATGTTGCCCTGTATTTGTAGCTAGGTGGTGGTGGTACTGTTGTCTTGTTGGCCTGGTGAGTCCTCTGAGGTGGGTGAGCATGGGGACTATAGGAGGCTCCTGGGTGCTAGAGTTTTGAAGACTGAGAAGTCCTCTCTGCCAGCTTCCCCAGCCCCCATTCTCCACAGCAAAGCCTACTAGCTCCTCAGCACTGGGGTGCTAAGTCACCCAGGCTCCACGTGGGCAGAGGGGCTTCCTGACGGTCATGAGCCAATGGGGGGCTGGGGTGGTAGGAAGAGACCGCCTCAGGCCAGCCAGGCTCTGGAGCTGCCCTGGCCCCTTCTCCGCCCTTGCTTTCTGCCACCCTCGCTCTGACAGCTGCTGGCGCCTGATATCCTAGGCAGCTTGTCCTGTGCTCAGGTTTGGCCCTCAGCCTGGCCTGCCTTTTCCCTTCTGCAACCGCTCACCCTCCCCACAGCCTGTCTGTGTCTGCTTCCAGGGGTCACTGGCTGTTCCACGGGGCAGTCATTGTCTACAAGGGAGCCCATGCCTTAGAAGAAAGGACACACAGGGACCCAGATACCCAAAGAGCCAAGGAACCCAGACATATGGTTGGTAGTTTGTCCCTTGTCCCTCTGGGTGATGACTACAGACACATCTGACCGGTTTAATCCTTTATTTCATAGTGGCAAGAGCTGATACCTGGTGACCAAGGATCACACAGTGGCTGAGTGTGCTGGGATTAGAACCAGGTTCTTTAGTCCAGCCTGCCCAGGGCAGGCTGAGAACCCATGTTTAAGACCATAGTGTTGCCAAGCATCGAGCACCCCCTCCCCGCTGGACCAGCCACCTGCGTGAGTACCCCCCATCCCTATGTGAGCGGCCTCCAGTGCACAGCAGGACCAAATGAGAAGCCAGAGCCAGTGGGATGGAACCCAATTTAATGCTGGGAAATGTTTTCACAGACAGCCTTCCCTACCCCACTGCCCCCCGTCCAGCTGTGTCCTCGATGGGAAGGTGGGTGGGGGGACATCCCATTTCTGTTGGTGCCTGGTGGTGCAGTGACTAAAGCACTCCAACCAAAAGGCAATGATGGCCTTGGGGTCCCTGAAGCAGTGCTGCCTCACCCGCCCACCCACCCACGAGGGCCTGTGAATGGAGGTGGCCTGAGAGCAGCTGTTGGGCTGGTGCTATTAGGTATCCTGTGACCAAAGTCTTGTCTTCCTGCCCACATAGGGCCTCAGAGATTAGAGGTGACTTGTCCCAGGGCTCAGTGACATTGCTGAGGTTTGAATCCAGGGAGAAGGGCTCGGAACTCATTGCCATTGGTGCCAGCAGGAGCCTGCCTACAGCAAGGGCTGCTGCATAGAAAGGCTCCTTGGGGATCAAAGTCATTTCAGTGTGCAATTGTAAACTCTCCTTCAGCCTGTGTCTGCAGAGGCAGGTGGCGAGCATTCCTCGGGCAGTGTGTCGTCTGCAGCATGACTGGGCATCCTGCCTAGCAAGGTCACTCCGAGGGGTGCTTTAGGCAGTGATTTTCTGCTGTAGGGCCAGTGCCCCCAGACAACGTAGAGCCGGAGGGCCGTGTGTGAGGAAACGGAAGGGCAGGGCAAGATCAAGACGTTGATGGCTCTGCCTCTCTCAGACCTGGGCTTCTGTTACCAAGCCGAGGGGCCACTGCCAGGGAGGGGTGACCCATGTGCATGTAGCAGCTCGCTCTCCCCGAGACGACTGGGCGTATGTGTTCCACATGGCAGCTCTGCCCCGTTAGACTGGTCGTCGCCGTGGACCCGTGGCAGCTCTCTAGCCAGGAAACCCAACAGTTCTCCCAGAGCACAGCCTTCTGATGGTCAGTTCCCGAGAGGGCAGCATGAGTGCCACACAGATCTCTGGCAGCCAGTGGTGGCTCAGTGCTGGCAGGTTGGCTGCTCGTGGGAGCCCTGTTTGGGAGGCCCTGGGCCTCTTCTGCCAGCCCAGATTCCCTGGATTTGTCTGCTGAAGATGCTGCTGTTCACCACACACTCACACGCATGCACGCACACTCATGCCATGAAGACCCCACCCCAAGAACAGGGTGGGGCCAGGGAGACCCCAGTCCCAGAGCAGGGTGGCCCATGGTCAGAAGTCAGGCTTAGATTCCTGTGGGGAAGGGACACGAAGGCTGCGCTGAACCTTGGCCCCAGCCCCAGATGTGGGGGTTGGGACCTGCCCTGAAGGAAAGCCCCTGCTGTCTGCCTTAGGGCAGCGGCAGCACCTAGGTGTGTAAGGGACAGACAGACCCCCTTCAGTGCGTGGGTGGGCCAACTCTCCCAGCAGCACCAGCGGGCTCTAGCACACCTCTGCAGGAAACCAGGAGTGGGCCTGAGGTGAAGAGTCCTCAGGGCCACCCCCCAGGCCTGCAGCCCAGCCTGTGGGGTCCTGAGGCCACTAGGTGAGCAGTTAATTAGGGGACCCTGGGCTTTCCTTTGGTCCAGGTGGAGGAGGAAGGAGGCCTCCTGTGGTCTAAGTTGGGGCTCAAGACTTAATTAACCCCAGCACGGGGATCTGTCCAACCCCGAACCTCTAGCCCCATTAGCAACACTTCAGTCACATCCACCTGAATCCAGCCCACCCTACTGCACCCAATTCCATGGGCCCCCAGCTTCCATTCCTCCCCCTGGAGAGGCCCTGCTCCTGGCAGGGAGGAACCCCATTTATCTACAACAGAAAGTCACTATGGAGAAGGAACAGGCCCTTAGAGGTGACTAGCCCATGGTCTCCCAGGGGAACTTGGGGTCCAGAGAGGCATCCTGGCTTCCCAGCTCAGAGAGCATCGGCTCCACCTCAGGAAGTGACAGACGCACCCAGTGACCTCAGGCCCGCCCACCCCATCCCCACCTCTGGGCAGGCCTCAGCCGGAAGGCCGTCGATTTCCTAGCTACAGGCTCAATCGCTTAAAAAATTGAAAAGTCGGAATGCTCCACTCATAATGCAGTCCCGCTAGGCGGCAGGCTCCAGTGCTTGGCCCAAAAGTAATCAACGTTTATCAGCTGCATAGAGGATGTTGTAGTGGGATGTTTTATAGAGCAGGTATACGGAGGGGCTGGCCCCCTCGGGGAACACGTGGTGGTTCAGCGCAGTGTCCATCTCGTCCACGTACTCCACCTGCAGGGCGATGTTGAGCGCTTGCGACAGCGCTGTGATCTGGATGTGGTCGCACTCCATGGCCATGGGCTCCACTTCCTGCAGAGGCCAGAAGTAAAAACCAGGACACAATGGAAACCCAGTTTATGGGGGAAGAAGGGAGGGGAGGGCGCAGAAGCAGCTCAGGGTCAGGCCTTCAAGGGCCTGGGTCAGAGCCCCAGGGCTGGGAGGGCAGTCGTCGCCTATGTCATGAGTGGTGTTCACCCGAAAGTCTAGGCAGCTCTAGCCCAGCCAGCAGTGCCTCGGAAGAAAGGCCTGACCCTCTACTGCTGTCCAGATCACAAGCCAAGAAGGCCCTGCAGAGCTGTGCTGCTCAGTGAATCCAAGCCAACCCCAGGTGTGGTAGTTACATCATCTGGTGTCAATCTGAGAGGATTAAGAGTGAAGGGGCGGAGTTTAGTCTGTCAAATCAGGTCGCAGCTTGATGACCTCATTTGGAGGCACTAAGGAGATAAACAGCTCACTGGAGGCAGAACACATGCTCACACCCTGCGAGATACTGCTGTGGGGAAGACACATGGAGCTACATGAGAGTAGAATTTAACATTGGTAAAGCGGGACACCATTGATAAATCTCATATCCTGGCAAAATAGCCACATGGCAGCCACAAACCATATACCCTAGCTTGTCATGCATTCTTTCCAAAAATCGGGACTTTTTAAAAATGCCGTGGGATGCGGGAAAAATCGTTAAAAATCGGGACTTCTGGTCACCTGACTAGAGCCCTGGAGCTGAAGGAGCCATGTGGAGACCCCTGTATGCACAAGACTTTACACCCTCTGGCCTATGCTCTTCCTGCATTTGGCATAATTGCATGTGTTGTATGAGTCTGAAGAAGAATTTTGGGGCTAGTATCGGACATGTGGGCTAATATTATACTTGATCTGGACTGGGATGTTTTCTTAATGTACAATTACTCTTTATATAAAGCTCTTATACAAGAGTGTCCATGAATTTGTTTCTCTAGCCAACCCAGACTAACAAACCATGCCAACCCTCGAACAGAGCCTTCCAGAGCTCAGAGGGGCTATGCCTATGGGACCCCAAATTCAGTGATCACAGAAGCCAGGGGAGTGAGAAAGGGGGTGGGGTGGGCGTGGTGAAGAGCACTGGACGGAAACAGAGGTGATTGCCCACTGGGCCAAGATCAAGGGGACAGGTACTGCCTGGCTGCTGCTATTGCTGCTAGCCCTGAGAACATAAGGCCTGAGGTGGGGTTGGCTCTTCTAGATTTTTCTTGTGAAAAGTGAGCAGCTGGCAGCCTTCTCACTGAGTTCTGTTTGGAGGTGGATGCACCCTGCGGCAGCTGCTCTGCCGCTTCAGAAGTTGTCCAGCCCCTTGTCTCTAATGGACAGGCAGAGGCCCAGAGAAGGCCAGTGGCTTGTCCAGGACCACGCAGTCCAGGCAGCTCAAGTGGGACTCATGTCCAGCTACTCTGACCCTGGAGGGCTCTCTGAAACACTAACTCGGTGTGCTGTCCCATCCCCTGGCTAGCTGGTTCTAAGTCTGCAGGTTCCATTGAGACCCCCCTCAGGAGCGCCCTGCCCATTGCCCAGGGACGCACGTGAGCGCAGAAGTCTTTGATGTCCATCTCCTCATCGATGAAGTGCCGGAAGAAGTCGGCTCGGTTCTTGATGAAGGCCGAGGTGAGCAGGCGCAGGAACTGCACCACGCGATCCGAGGTGCTCTGTTCGTTGAGCACCTTCAGCAGGCTGGACACGGAGCCGTCCCTCTCCACCAGCTCCACCACACTGTAAAACTGGCAGGGGGTAGAGTGTCAGCCGGGAGGGGTCAGGCCCACTTCCCTCCCCATGAGACTGCAGAGAGCCCTCCAAAGCTAGTTCCTGGCCCGGGAAATACTTTAATGAACACTGTAGCCCAGAGTCCTAGCTAGGGAAGGGACCCTGTGTGGCCTAAACAGCTGAGCGCGTGACTGCCTGCTGAGAGGCTGGAGTGGGAGTCCACTGACAGTCCTGGCGATCTGTCTCAGAAAGACCCCGAGGAGCAGCTTTTCCTTACTCCAGGGGATCAGGAGCAGGGGTGGACTGGACAGCATGTCGGGTGGGGTGGGGGACGCACTGGGCCTTTCATTATCTGGGTTTGGCTTTCTACTGGGATTCTGAGCGGCAAGGCAGGGGCTTAGGAGCCATCCTTCACCAGTTCCTATGGGGCGGGGAGGAGGAGGACTCTTAGACCTGGAGTCCTGGAGGGAGGACAGAGTCCCGGGGCTCCCACCCCCATATCTTTCCTGGCAGGAGACACAGCCACAGAGGCTGACTGTGCGGGACCTGGGCCAGTACCCACCCTGTTGCCGTGAGTCCACCCCACCTGACCCCACCCCGCCTCCGTGGCCAGAGTGACCCACAGCATTGAAGAAGTTTCGGAACTTGTGCTCCTCGAAGCCGGCAGCCAGGAGGTCGTCTGGGGTCTGCAGTACACGCTCCTTGAACCTAGAGGGGGTTGACGGGTCTTAGAGGACAGAGAGGGGGTGCAGGTGACAGGTGTTCACCCCGTGGCCAACGGATCGCCATGGTCACACAGTCACACTCAGCACCACGGTCACACTCAACACCAGTCATGCACTCAACACCACGGTCACATACTCAACACGACAGTTACACACTCAACACCAGTCACACACTCTACACCAGAGTTACACACACTCAACACTACAGTCACACACTCAACACCACGGTCACACACTCAACACCACGGTCACATACACTCAACACCACAGTCACACACATCAACACCAGTCACACACTCAACACACACCACAGTCACGCACTCAACACCACGGTCACACACACTCAACACCAGTCACTCAACACCACGGTCACACTCAGCACCACCGTCACACAACACACACCACGGTCATGCTGAACACCACAGTCACTCAGCGCCACGGTCAGCAGATGGACTTCACAGACCCACAGGAGGCTGCTGGGTGTTTGCATCCCACAGCGACTCACCAGGCTCCAGGCTGACTCAGCCGCCCAGGGGCCATCGAGCCCCCCACCTGCCCCTAACTCAGCCACAGTGGGTGGGCATCGGAACACATCAGTTGCCTCCACCAGGCAGCCCTCCAGTGGCCACTCACCTGAGAACCTCCCTGCTCCTCCCCAGCAGAGACTCCAGGTAGGAGTAGCCCAGGGCCCGGTAGAAGCAGTTCCCGTCTCCTTTGATCTTCCGGATTGCGCTGAATCGTTTGCTAAGTTCCTGGGAAGGTGGGGTGCGGGTGTAGTCAGTCCTCACTTCCCCAGTGCCACCCCACTTCCCACTCACTCATTCTACCAACAGCACAACACTTGGGTGTGTGCCTGTCTTCAGGCAGCCCACAGTATTGGGGATGCAGGACACTCCGATGGGGCTGTGTAAGGACAGGGGACATTCTGAATTGGGGTGCCAGGAAAGCGGCATCTACAAGAGGTGCCAGCTCGCAGTCCAGGAAGGCTTCCAGGAGTGAGTGAGTGTAGGACGGGGTGCGGAGTTCAGCGTTCAGCCTGGCTGGGAGGAGGAGGCCTGGGAAGTAAGTGCCATCACCCGCCCATCCAGCAAACCCTTATCCAAAGCGACCTGGGGCAGCTTGTGCCCAACAAGGGTAGTGGGAAGGGGCAGGAGAGGGGGTCAGCCGAACCCCAGAGGCCAGCGGAGGGAGCGGACGAGGGCTGTGTCTTTAAAGGGATTGCCACTCGCTCCTGTGCTGAAAGTTGTAGAATGGGAAGCAGACTGGCTCTGTAAGCTTTCACCCAAATCACCAAACAAAACCACCCCAAACCAGAGCAGTGAGCCCACTGCCTGTCCCAGAAGCCCCTGCTTGCCCGTGGGAGGCTCCAGTCAGGGGGTGTGCACAGCAGAAGTGGGCTTTCAAGCAGTGGGGGGGATTTGGTCTCATTGTAATGAAACCAACAGCCATCAGAAGGCATAGAGCCGACCCTGGCCCAGGGGACATAAGAGAGGTGAGGAGATGTCTTGCAGAGACCCTGTTCTCTCCCAAGAAAGCCCCAGGGAGAGGGGCCCTGGAAGCTGCCTATTCCTGCTCCCACAGGAAGTGCTCCCTGTGGCCCTGCTGCCCCACTGGCCATGGGACCCCAGGGGGATAAACTGGAGTCTCTTAGGACTCGTGAGTGGGGCCGAGTGACCGCTGCACCTCTGGGAGAGAAGCCAAGGGGAGGGAGGTCCTGCAGGGCTGGTCGGCCGTCTAGGCACATGAGGGAGCAGCAAGGACCGCCGACTGCCCTGTCCTGCCCACAGTGCTCCCTCCCTCAGCAGAATTCCGCCTCCTGGTTACAAATGTGCCTCTCAGGTCAGGGGCCTGGGTTTGATTCCCAGCTCCTGGTAGTATAGAGGTTACGCATTGGGCTGTGATCTGAGAGGTCCAGAGTTCAAAACCACCAGCCTCTCTGAGGTAGGAAATTGGTTCTTTGCCCTCCCATAAAGAGTCGCAGTGTCAACCCACAGGGGCAGTGCTACCCTGTCTGGCAGGACCACGAGAGTGAGGTTGGTGTTTGGGGGCCTCACAGAGATGTAATGAGACCTCGGTGGGTAAATAAGGCTCTCAGGATAGAGGCCAGCTTGAAAAAGAAACAACACACCCCCCAGGAGCCCCGGGGGTGTCAAGGGGCGGCTAAGCATGAGGGCAGCAGTAAAATCACCAGTCGCTCCATGGGGAAGATGACGCTTTCTGCTCCGCAAAGATTCAGACTCAACAATTCTCAGGGGCACTTCCCCTCTGTCCTAGAGGGCTATGCGCCGATGGCAGGGACCTTTTCAGTTTGTTTGGCAGTGACGGGACCCCATGTGAGGGAAACGGACACCCAACAGGACGACATTCTGGAAGTCTCTTTCCTCACCGGGGACCCAGTCTCTACTCACTGCAGGCCCCGTGGTTCCCAGTGTGTACCTCCTGGAGCCCTGACTCCAGCCCCTCGAAGCTGGGTTTCCTCCAACCCCCACCCCCCGGCCTCACCTGGATTTTCCGCTGATATATCCTGTTTTCAGGATGATCCCGAAGAATGGATAGGATGTCACATTTTTCTGATATTAGGTGGAAGGATGTTTCGCTCTGAAAGACAAGGAGGAAGCACCATGACAAAGGCAGTGGATGGGACCGGGGACAGGCCGGACGTGCCGAACAGCGAGCCCACCGCAGAATGCAGTGTCCTTTCCCTGGCCAGCCTGCATGTGGACGCAATCCCTTTGCTGGAGGCGGCCCTGCAACCCCTGCTCCCCCTGCCCCGATGACCAGCATCCCCAGCACGCAGCGGCACTCCTGGTCACCGGGACTCCCGGGTCCAAGCGGACTTACTTTATAGAATACCTCTCCAGGCCCTAAGAGTTTGGTGGGTTGAGCGGCCAGCCGCTCCCCGGGAGAAAGATGAAGCTGTTGGCTTCGGTGAAGACGGCGGCCTTGGGAACCCTGTGGGGCAGCCCCACTCTGTGCTGTGGGTCACCAGGAGTTGTGACAATGGGGTCAGTTCTAGTTCTTCTGAGCTTAAGAAGCCTTCATCTCTTTGTCCCCAACTGTCCTCCCTCTCTTGTCCACCCTCCAATTCCTGTGCTGGCATCATGGGCCAGGTACAGTGTTGACTACTGGAAGCAGAGGAGTTATGGTGGGCCCTGCCCAGTAGGGCTCCCCATTCATGGGGGAGAGCAATATGGACACAGCCTGGTAAGGTCCCCCGCTGGGGAAGCTCTCCCTGGCCTAGCAGAAGGCAAGGGGAGAGCAGTTTCATGTGCCCCCTGCTGATGGAAGGCCAGAATGCAGTCCGGCTGGGCATCTTGGCCAGAGAGGAGGGCACAGTCAGGAAGCTCACCTCATCGGCCAGGCTACAGAAGGCATTTGTCTGCCAGCCATGTCTCTGCCAAGCGCCACGGGTAGACCTGCTTCCTCCACCTGCCTGGGCACAGCTCTGCTTTCAGCATGAAGGTAGAGGAGGAGAGAGCTGGCTTTGAGGCCCCTCACAGCTAATCAAGCCCAGTGCTCGCCTGCCTGGTCCCAGGGCGCCCAGGGCGGTGCAACAGAGCACCAGGAAGGCGGCTGTGAATTGGGATTTTTGTAAACGGAAGTCTCATTTTCCACCATGTATCAGCCCTGGTAGTGTCGTGGTTACGTGTTGGGCTGCGATCTGAAAGGTCAGCTGTCTGAAAGACGGGGTTTTCTCTACCCCCCCCCCCCCCCCGCACCCGACAACAGTTACAGGCTCGGAAACAACCCAAGGGGCTTGTTCTGAGTCAGCATTGACTCAGGGGCAGTGAGTTTGGTTTGGGTCAACACTAAGGGCCGCTAGGGCTGCCCACTCCCTTCCTGCCTCGCTGACAGGCAGTGGTCAGGCCCAGGGGCACCTGCTCACAGAGGCGGGGGCCAATGCAGGTCTAGGTTCTGCATGTGAGATGGCCCCACGGTGCGGCACCCAGAGCGGGAGCTGGGCTGCCAGGCGGCACCAGGAGCATTGCCCATGCCTCCATGGGACAGGCTCGGGGCACCTATTTGTCTGGTAGTGAACTTCTCTGGCCTGAGTAGACACAGTGGGAAGGGGCATTCCTAGGGCGTTTGGATGTACCAGGAGCCCTGGTGGCATTGCGGTCATGCAGTGGGCTGCTAACTGCTAGGTCAACAGTTAGAAACCACCAACCTCTCTGAGAGAGAAAGATGAGGCTTTCCACTCCCGTGAAGTCGCAATCTCACTGTACATCGATGGGGTCGTTATGAGTCGGAATCCACTCGATGGCAGTGTTCCGTGCCACTGAGTCGGTTCCAACCCACAGTGACGGAGCACTGCCCGGTCCTGCCCCATCCTCACCATTGTTCCAGTGTCTGAGCCCATGGTTGCAGCCACTGTGTCAGTCCATCTCATTGAGCGCCTTCCTCTTTTGTCACCCATCCACTTTAAGGACATCAAACCCGATGGTCCCTCCTGACAACATGTCTGAAGTACGTAAGACACAGTCTCCCCATCTTTGCTGCTAAGAAGCACTTTGGCAGATGGAAGTAAGATGGCATTTTTGGGTGGCTGTTTTTCTCCTCCTCCCAAGATGCCCCATGACGAGTCTCTAGAACTACACAGCATCACTCAGCACACAGGACAGCCTGGCATACCGTCCATGACCTGCAGTTTCATGGTCTCACTCCCTGGTGCCCATCACAGGGCTGGCACAGAGGAGGCACAAGCCTCTGGCATACTTGTGAGATGAAGGCTGGAAAATTCCACGTGTCCTCCGAAGGGTGGGACCAATCCATGTATCCCCAACATATGTGGAGCCACAAGCCAGGATCCGTCCATCACTCAATCGTAGAGGAAAGACACTCGGGTGCCTGCTAGGCCATGGACGAACACTGGGAACACGGTGAGTAACTAGGCCAGAAGCAACAGGGCCACGAGGGAGAACAGGAAAATGCAGCGAGACAGTCCCTTCAGGGTACCCAGGGCTGGAGGCCACCCTGACGGGAAGTCACTGCTACGTGGCAATAGGGATGCCCCTGAACTGTCCTCTGGACGCTTCAATGTGGGCAAAAGTGCTGTCTCCAGGTTACCACCATTTTCCAAAGGAAGAGAAACGAGGCCCCCAACCGTACTGAATGGTGATTGTACTTCGACTGCCCCTCACGGACCCCCAAATGGCAGGGGAGCGAGGGCCGGAGAGGGAGGTGAGGCGGGTTCTGTTCCTGAGACGCTAACAGGCGGGAAGGTGTTTCAGGATTGATTGGACACATGTAGAGATAAGCATCTAACTGTAGAAGACTGCCAATTCAGGTCAAAATGAAGACCACTTAAAGGGGGATGAAACAGAAAACCAAAACCCCACCCTCACCGAGTCCATCCTGACAGAGTGATGCTGCGGGACAGAGCAGCACTGCCCAGCAGGGTGCTGAGGCCATAAGTCTTTCTAGACACCGGCTGCCATATGGTTCTCCCAAGGAACGGCGGGTGGGTTCGAACTGCCGGCCTTGCAGTTAACATCCCAGTGTGTGACTCACTGAGGGCTCCTGCAAACGGGGATGAAACCCACTGCCCTCAAGTTGATTCCAGTCATGGGGACCCAATTAGGATTTTCTAGGCTGTAAAGCTTCACAAGAGCAGCCAGCCTCATTTTGCTCCTATGGAGTGGCTGGTGGGCTTGAACCACTGACCTTGTGGCTAGCAGCCCAATGCCTGACCTACTGTGCCACCAGGGCTCTCAAAAACCCACTGCCATTGAGTCGGTTCCGACTCACAGTGACCCTATAGGGCAGGGTAGAACTGCCCGGGTGGGTTTCTGAGACTGACTTGTGGCTGGACTAGAGAGTCTGGTCTGTTTCCCAGAGTGGGGGCTCTTTTAAAACTGCTGACCTTGTGGGTAGCAGGCCAACGCGTAATCCACTACGCCAACAGGCTCTCTAGAAGGGGTGAGAAGGGAGCATGCCTAAAATTTCCACTCTCAAGGCAATTTTAACATCTTTTAACAACTTTAACTTTCTCAACTTTGCATTTTTAACAAATTGGCTTTAGGTTTTTGGCAGACCTGTCTTCATCGACCGGGAATGTAAATATTGCCTTGCCCTCAGACAGAGTGCACTGGAAAGTGGATTACTGCAGAGATAGGTTAAAATTTAACATCTCGCCATTTGTTTTCTCTTGCGGCCCATTTCTAATTTCTTCTAGTTTCCATTATCTTCTGTTCTCTCTCACTGAGGTTTTCCTGTGCTTTGCCGTCAGGGTGGTGGTGGGGTGCTGTAATTTGGGGTATGGTTTTCTTCATAGGAAGCCTGGGAGCGGTAAATCTCCGCAGAGAGTAACTGATGAGGGTTCCTTTGGGCTATGGCAGGGGAGCTGTGGGGTGGGGGCGGGGGTAATGGCAGTATATGGAGGCCATGATAATAATGGGCACCAGAATGAAGAAAACCTTCTACCATTGAGTGTGGTGCTGAGTTCACAGCTCGTTTTACTACAACCCATTGGATTGTATGAACCGGTCTGAAACTAAAGCAAAGCCCCTTAGAGAACACGGAGGCCACCGTAGCCCCAGCCCCGACACTCTGCGCTTTCAGGGAGCACGGTCCCCACCGGATTTTGCCAAGGGCTTTGGTCAGGTTTCCCCCTTCACCCCCACCCTGTTCCCAGCCTCGGTGGAGGGGCTGTTGGCTACGGAGGGGTTGGTTTTGACTCCCGGGGACCCTCAGGGGTAACCCCTCGCATGTGTCTTTTGATATGCTTTTTATAAAAAAAAAAAAAAAAGGAGGCTGTCTGCTCCTACCAAGAGTCACATCGCCGGACACCCCCAGGGGTGCTTCTCTTCGGTCCGGTGGGGTTGTGAAGAGTCAGATTCAACTCAGTGGCAGTGAGTTTTGAGTCTTTTAAAACTATCTAGCATTCTTTACGTGTGAATGCCATACAGATCCCCCACTGCCTGCCTCTGTGGCCCACGCCCACCCCACCCCCAGTTTAAAACTATGTAAGTTCTACCCCTGCTGACAGACAGCCCGAGTCCACTGCCTCTCTCCCAGAGAGTGGACCCATGGGTGAGCTGCTCGGGGGCAGGGAGAGCAAGTGGCCCTCTGCTCTGGCAGCTTTCAGGTCTCTGCCGAAGTCAGCCTCAGCTCTGGCTGTCCTTCCCTGGGTCCCCAGCATAACCTTAGCCACACTCCTGGGCAAAACCAGCGCTGCAAGCTGCAGGGGAACCCCGGCACAGCTCCGTGAGCGGCCCATGAGCCTCCTGGGCGCTTTGTTTGTCATGCTCCAGGATGTCCTGTGGGACGCAGTCGGGTCATTTGAAAGGCCTGCAGCCCTTTAATTGCAGGTTTGGAAAGAGATGCCCATGGACTGAGTGAGGAGGCTGGCATATATTCTGGGTGGGAACCACCAGGTGGAGCGGAAGGGGCAGTAAGAATGCCTCTCTCTTCTGTAGCTTCCCTGGCAATCCTGGGAGTCAGCGGGAAGTGGGCCGCAGACCTGGCACAAGATGGCCTGGAGTGCTGGTCCTGCTAACCCCCTCTGTCCTATGGACCCGTGGCTTCCCTGGTCTCCCAGGGCTGGCACACCTGCCCATCAGTTCCAGTTCCCCCTGCCCCTAATTCATCCACCGAGCCACATACCCCCAACCTGACAGGAAGCAAGCATTCCCCACGGTTCTCATTTCCTCTCCAACCCACTGCTGCCCAAGCACCAAACCCAGCCCCTGGCCCCTGGGAGGGCGGGGGCGTCGCAGTGAGTCAGACACCCCAGGTGGGCAGTGAAAAAGGCTCCCTTAGGCTGCTTGACTGGTGCAAAGGGTGAGCGCTCAGTCACTAACTGCACATTGAGTGGTTTGTGTCCCTCCTGGCCATGGGGTCACCCAGTGTTACCCATGGTGCCCCCCCCCCTATATCTCACCAATGGCCCACCGTGTGTAGCAGACACAGAATCCTTCATCATGCTCACCATGCATTTCAGCCACTGAGCGGATGCCACGAGGACCGCACTTCTGACCTGAGGAACCTCGCTGCCGGCAAGTGGGTCCCGTCCCAGAGCAACCCGAGGGGCCAGGGTGGCTTCCGAGACCACGGCTCTTCTCGGCAGTAGAAAGCCCGGCCTTCCTCCCACAGAGTGGCTGGTGGCTTTGAATCACTTACCTTGCGGTTAGCAGATATTTCTTAAATTATCGAAGACTCACAATAAAATGGTGGAATAAAACCTCTCTCCCCTTGAATGACATCATTAGTGACTGAGTGGAAAACCAAATTCCAACCCTCTGACATCAAGTCCATGCCCACCCACAGTGACCCTCCAGGGCAGGGTGCCGCTGCCCTGGGGGTCCCAGTGACGAACGCTTTCTGGGGGAGAAGGCCCCACACCTCGCTCCCTCCGCGCAGCGCAGCTGCTGGTTTCAAATTCCAGGCCTGGCAGGCAGCAGCCGACAGGACATGGGACTCCGACACTGCCATTTCGTTTTCCTCTGTTCCTTTCAATACCACTTCCTTCTCAAAAGAGCCATTCACAGCCCTTCGCGGGTACTACAACACTGAAGCTGAACCACGGGAAAATCCGACAGAATCAGAGACTACAAAACACCGGAGGCAAGAGAAACAACAGTGCAAGCGAGCAGTGGGAACCATGTGGGTCCAAGCCCACTGTCATAGGGTAATAACGACAGCTCTGACCAGAGCGCATCACCCAACCCAACCCACCGTACCCAGTCCACCCCACCCCTCCCCCTCCCCGACGATAGGGCCACGTAGAACTGTCCCATGGAGAGTCCCAGGCTGGCAATCTTCACAGAAGCTGCCTGCCTTGGAGCAGCTGGTGAGTTCAAACCTCTGACCTCCCAACGCTGAACCCACTGTGCTACCAGGGCTCCTGGAGCTCACTAGGAGATTCAAAAATAACTCGGTTTTGGTAGGTGCTGCCGAGTGGGTTCTGACTGCTCGCGATCCCATGTACAACAGACTCAAACACCGCGGGCCCTGCAGCGTCTTCACAGTCATCCTTTCGTGGGAACCTACTTGTGTCCGTCCATCTCGTGGAGGGCCTTCCTCTTTGTCGCTGCCCCTCCACTTTACGAAACATGAAGACCTCCTCCAAGGTGATATTTTTATAAGAACACAGAACTTCCTGTAACACTCACTTTGGGGTCACGCCCTCTGGTAGCGTTGCTTGATGGGGTCTGGATCCCCCGTGCCCTCCCTAGTGATGCTCCTGCATGCAGAAGAACCCCAACAGAAAGGCCTGACAAATACTCCTGGGAAAGCATCCAATTCTGACTCACAAGGTCATCATCACCGGGAGTTGAACCAACCAGCGGGTACCTGGGTTAACAGCTCTCTTGCTCTCCTCTGCCCTACCCCAAAGCACCCAGCTCCACAAGAGACCCCTGCTCCCAGTTCCAGTACATGCAAAGCACTCTTCCCGTGCACTCTGTGCCCGCCTGGGGCTGCCCGAGCCACCACCACCTCCTCAGGCAGGCTGCAGCGGTGGCACCTGCCAAGTGACGCCGCGATCCCACTCTTTCTCCCATCCTAACTCGGTCCCCAGCACAAGCAGACTACAGCTCACCCTTCCACAGTACCTGCCACAGTCCCCTCACTTAGAACAAGACATTCAACCTTTTGACAACAGCCTCCCATGTCCCTACCTGGGTCCCAGTCCCTTACCTGGGTCCCAGGTCCTACCAGAGTTGGTGCTTGTTCACCTTGCTTTTTCTGAGCTCCAGCTACAGCGGGCTGCTTTTTGTTCCTCCAACAAATCAAATTCTTTCCAACCACAGGGCCTTTGCACATGCTATTGCTTCTACCTGGACTGTTCCTCTGTCCCTTAGCACGGCTCTGGGAGGCCTTCACTGACCGCCGTGGGCCACATCACCTCTCCCTCTCCCTCACCTTGTTTATTTCTCCAGGGCATGCTCAGAACCATGGGCTGCCCTACACATGATCCACTCGGACTTTGATCCACGAGGGCATGGGCTTTGCTGTCTGCCTGCTGTGGCCAGACCCCTGGAACCTGGCACGCACTAATGCTCCCAACAATGGAGATCAAGTGACCAAATGGGCAAGCTGGTCTCTGACTCCTGGCCGGCTACCTCCAATCCCGCGTCTGCTCCATTGCCAGAATGTCCACCAACTCAACTGTCTGGTTCTTCCCTTTCAAACATCCGTTGTGGTGCTCAAAATCTTCAGAATGAAACTAAATTCCACGGCACAGAACATTCTAGTCCCACCTATTCTTCCAGACTCTTCTCTCTCTCTCTCTCTCCCTGCATCCACACAGGCTGCTACCTTGTCCCAGGACAGCCACTCTGGACCGTGTCTCCAGGCTTTTAAGCTCACAGTCCCCCAACCTGGGGTGCACTTCTCCCCTAATCCTTTCTAAACACTCCTACACGTCCTTCAGCACCCAGCTCAAAGATCTCTGTGACAACTTCCCACTCAGACCCAATCGCCTCCTGCTGTGCTCCCAAAGCCCTGGGCCAGCACTCTCAGGCCATGATCAATACATAGCCAGGAATAGCTGGGTCTGGCTCAGGGGGGAGGGCAGGGCCCGGTCCCCTCTCAGCACCGCCTAGTGCTGGGGCTTGTCTGAGGAATGAGACACCATGGCCATGGGTTTGCTGCCTATGCTTGACATTCAATTATTCACTCAACAACATTAAATGCACCCCAAGCAAGTGCAGGCCCCAGGTCTGTCCCTCATCACCCACTCTTACCCTCCCAAGGGGTTTGTGTCTTCTACCTGCTAGCCTTTGGCAAGCGTAGCCCACGGACTTCAAGGTGGAGAGGGATGGACCATTAACTACCACTGAGTTGACGGCGACTCACAGTGGCCTTGTAGGACAGGATCGAACTGCCACTTGGGTTTCTGAGACTGTAACTCTTTAGGGGAGTAGAAAGCCTCATCTTTATCCTGCGAGGTGGCTGGCGGTGTCCAACTGCTGACCTCACGGTTAGCCACCCAGCGCTTCACCACCACACCACCAGGATGTGTTGTTCCACTCTGCTCATCACCCACTCACTTAACCCCCTATTCACACCACGAAGCAACACATACAAAAGGCCGCTAACCAGCCCCAGCATGGCACCTGGCATACCGACAGGTGCTCACTAAATGCTTTGTGAATGGCCCATCACAAACTCCATCCCACCTTGCTAGTTAGCTTCACTTCTACGGCGCCCAGGTCTCACTGATGGGGGAAGTGGGGAGCCTGGCTAGCTATGACTGCTATGCCTTTGACCCCCCCATCTGCCTGCTGACCTCTGGCCTCCAAAGCCAGGTCAGGTGGGCAGGTGGGGCCAGCACAAAAGGTAAGGGCAGGATCCCAGATCCTGAAGAGCAACTGAGGGCATGCCAGCTTTCATAGCCTGGGTGAGCAACCCCATGATTACCCCAGTTCCCTCCCCCCCCCACACACACACTTCCTGTGGCTGACCTCAAACACCTGGGCCCTCTTCCAGCAGCGGCAAAACCAGGTGACCCTGGGGGCCTGGCAGGGGAGCAGGACGAGAGTATCCCCTGATGCCTGGGGCGCCAGCCTCCCCAGCAGCAGGCCAGCGTGTCTGAGGCAGGCCCAGCTTAGGTGGCCCCACGGCCCAGGCCACACCCAGGACGTGCCAGGTCATGGCCAGGCTGTGACATAGGTGCACAACCATCACCAGGAGTTTGTTGTTGCAGGAAAAGCCCTGGCTCGTGAGTTAGCTGGGACCCAGGGTGCCACTTGCGTCACCTGCTCCTGCAGCAGGCCAGTATCCAGAGGGGACAAGCAGATGGGTGACCACCAGGTACGAGAACCCAGGACTGCCTGACCCCAAACCGGCCAACTGCCCTCACCCTCTATTCAGTCCCCGGAGCAGAGGGCTTTAGGGGCCACCCCACACGGTCCCCAGCAGGATGTCCGGCCCCAAGGCAACCTGGCCGGTGGGCTGATGTAATACAAAGTGCACTGGCCTGGGGGTCTGGGAGCTTGGGTTCAGTGCCTGCCTGCTCCCCATCTGGGCCTTAGTTCCCCACTGTCCAAGCCCTGGCTGGGGTGGGCTCAGAGGGTTGCCCCCCCCTCACCCAGGGTCCCTCCTCCTCTGTCTTTGCTTCACCCCCAACTCTAATTCAGGCCTCTCCACTTGGGTCCCCAACTCAAAGTGATTCAGCTGCTCAGAGAACAAGAAAGCCGCCACCCCAGCAAGCCCCAGGTCCACCCTCAGGAGATGCAGGCTGGGTGTGTGTGTGTGTGTGTGTGTGTGTGTGTGGGAGGCGGAGGGGGGGCTGGTGGGGTCGTGGGCTGCAGGCTAGGAGGTCCACAGACAGAAGAGAGGGCGCCCCCAGCCCTGGTGCTCTATCTGCGCACCATCAGGCCAACACCCGCAGGGACACGGGGCGGATGTGTTGGGGATTGAGTTCCTAGGGGCTGGCTTGTCCCTCCTCCCCCATCCCCCCCCCCCCGCAACTCCGCAGGGCGTCCTGGGTAGAACAAGGGGACCCCCAGCATCCGCCAGGACTCAGTATTCCCGGGGGCGGGAGGGGAGGTGCTGAGGCTCGCGCCCCTCGCTCAGTGAGTGCACATGCGCCCAGGTGCCGACCCGCCCCCGCGCCCCCTTCCCTCTCCTCCCACGACCACTGACCATAGTGACCGGAGCCAGGTCCCGCCCCAGCGAGGGGCGATCCGGTGCGGGAGGGCGCCGCGGAGGCCAGCGGGAGGGCGGCGCGGCCTCGAGGGCGTGGGGGCACGCGGAGAAGACACCCGACCACCCCGCACACCGGAGAGCAGACCTCCACTGTGTCCCAGGGAGACACACGCCCCACGACGGACGTCGCCAGCGGCCAATCAGGAGCCGCGGCTATGGACGTCACAGAAAGTGGGTGGGCCTTCACGTGCGGTCAACCTATGCTCGCGGACTCCTTTGACAGGGGCCGGCCCCCTTTTAAACGCGCAGAAAGCTTTTGACCAGCGACTCAGAGCACGGGCTCTGGCGCTGTGAAGGCGGACAAGGCTTTTTGATAAGAATGTCAAGCCGAGGTTCCCTGAACGATTAGCCAGCCCACCCTCAGTAATGCACAAACACGGGCACCTGAGTAAAGGATGTTCACGCTCAGAGGAAACACGTGTCTAATCACAATAAGTGAACCACTTCCCCCAGTGCAGCTCCTGAATGATCAGGCTCACACCTTCCAGGTCCCGCATCAGGCAGCCAATGAGAACTGGTTGACTGAGTGCACTTCCCTCCGCAGCTCGCGGACCAGGTGTGGGTGAGCCAGGTGTGGGTGACTCACGGGGGTACCAGCTCATTACTGCTGACCATCAAACAAATTTAGCAGCTCCTGACCTCCAGAAGGGTGGGCTGTGGGTGGGGCTCCCAGGCAATGGGTGCACTCATTTAACTAGCTCCAACACTCCCAAGACTGCCCAGCTCTGCCCATCCAAGACTTCAAGTGGCTGCCCTTCACATGGGGGAGGGGAGAAAAGGGGTTAATTGAGCCTCAAGCAACAATCATGTAAGCCACAACAATGGACTCCACATGCCAAGGGTGGACTTTTATTGAGCACTTACTGTGTACCTGCCACTCACCACGTAACAAGCACGTTTACGGGCATCACTAGCGTTACGGCCCGTGAGTGATTCTGACTCACAGAGACCCATAGGTGCAGAGGCTGACCCTTTGTCAGATCACCGGGCCTATCTTCTGAGGTACCTCTGGGTCAGGGTAACTCCTGCTGGAACCCCTATTATAGGTGAGGAAACTGAGGCACAGACAGATTCAGCTCCATGCCCAATTCAGCCTGATTCCTGAGCTGGCTAAGGATCCACTCTGCCGAGGCTCCTCTCTGCCAAGGACCAGAGAGAGGACATGACCCATCCAGTAGGGCTCAGCATCCTAGGACTTCTGACCCCTTGTCCAGATTTCATTTGGCTTCCCTGGGGAGTGACTGAGGCAGGTGTGAGCCTGTGGGGTGGGTGAGTCTGGGCTGTGAAGGCCTTTGCCCGGGTATGGCCTCTGAGGTCTTTGGGGCCTCTGGAAGGAAGTAGACTGAATTGAGGCTCCAAGCTCCCGGTGCTGGGCAGCCCTTAGCTCTGAGCCTTGATAATTCTCTTCTCGCCAAAGCAGGTCACAGCAGGATCAGCTGTCGTTGTGGGGAAGGAACACACGGCTGGTACCTCCAAGGGCCCCTCCCTGGGCCCTGGATTCTGCCACGCACTGCTGCATGGCCCCAGGAAACTGCCAGTCCCTCTTTGGGCCTCTGGTTCCTCACATAGATGGCGGGCTGGACAATCTGGGAAGTTACAAAGTTTACAAAATTCTTCTTGGTGCTAAAGACACATAGAAACAGACTACACTCACGCAGTCTCCATGACCCTGAGGCCAGAGGAACTGGATGATGCCTGGCCAGGATAACCAGCTGCTTGGCACGGGTTCTCATCAGAAGGTCCTGGAGCAGGTGGAGAATACAGCCTTAGCCGGAATCTGATTATGCCAGGGGCTTCCAAAGGTTTCTGGGAAATGGAAAAATGGAATTTAAACATAGGAAAAAATTTCCAGGAACTTTTTGGAATCCCCTGGTATATGCTCCACGGAGCCCTGGTGGCATCGTGGTTACACACTGGGATGCTGAACTCAAGGCCACCAGTTCAAAACCACTAGCCACTCCATGGGCGAAAGGTGGGGCTTTCTACTCCCACAGTCTCAGAAACTCACAGGGGCAGTTCTACCCTGTCCCGCAGGGTTGCTATGAGTTGACATAAACTCAATGGCAGTCTGAGTTTGGTCTGTGCCTAGTTGTTGAGTTTGGTCTGAGTTTGTCTCTGTGCCACAGAGAGATGGGTGATTTCTTTCTTGAGTCTGTAATTTCTTGGGCCCCCACCCCACTGGGCTCCCTGGTGAGGGGGTGGGAGTAGGGGCAGGGTAAAGTAGGGTAGGGGGAAGCTCAAGACTCTCCACACACCTCTGCCGATTTTATAGAGATTTTTGAGCCACACTCTTCCCAAACCACCCAGACTCGATGTTCTCCCACCCGGCCTTTTGTGCATAATAAGGTGGTTCTTATGAGGTGCCGTCAATGTGGTTCCGACTCCTAGTGACCCCCATGGACCACAGAAGCAAACACCGCCTGGTTCTGCACCATCCTCACAGCTGTTGTGTTTGAGCCCATCGCTGTAGCCACTGGGTCAATCCATCCAGGCCTTCATCTCTTCCACTACCCTCCTCCTTCTGGTGGTGGTGTGGTTACACACGGGGCTGCGGTCTGCAAGGTCCAAAGTCCGAACCCACCATCAGCCCTGTGGGAGAAAGACTGGGCTTTCCACTCCTGTACATAGTTACAGTCTCAGAAATCCACAAGAGGTCACTGTGAGTCAGCATTGATTCGCTGACAATGAGCTTGGTGTTTTGAGTCTCTTTCTGTAGTAGTTACATCATCTGGTGTTGCTTTGAGCCTATGAAGAGGGAAGGGGTGGAGCCTAGCCTGTCAATCAGGTCGCAGCTTGATGACCTCATTTGGAGGCACGATGAAGATAAATAGCTCACTGGAGGCCAGATATTGGCTCTTTCCCTGTGAGACATTCCTGTTGACAAGCCACATGGAGTCAAGCTGATGGTAGCCAGAGCCCTGGAGCTGGAGGAGCCACGTGGAGACCCACACCAGCACTGAGAGGCTTCCACCGCCTCTGGATCCCCAAGACTTTCCACCCACTGGCCTGTGATCTTCCTGCAGTCAGTGTTATTACATGTGTTGCGTGAGTCTGAAGAGGAATTTATTGATTGGTTTCGGATTTATGGGCTAATATCAGACTATGGACTTGAGCTGGCCTGAGCTGGGATGTTTTCTGAATATACAATTACTCTTTGATATAAAGTTATCTGTTACACACTAATGAGTGTCTCTGGATTTGTTTCTCTAGTCAACCCGAGCTAACACACCTTCACTGGAGGCCTGGCAGTGTAATGGTTATGCATTGGGCTGCGATCTGCAAGGTCAGCAGTTTGAAACCACCAGCTGTTCCTTGGGAGAAAGACGGGCCTATCTACTCCCCTAAAGAGTTGCAGTCTTAGAACCTCCCAGGCACAGTTCCACCCTGTCCTAGCGGGGCACTGTGAGTCAGCCTCGACTCGATGGCAGTGAGTGTGGTTCTGGCCTCCTTCACCAAGCCCGATGCCATCCTGTGGCAAGGAACATGCTGGCTGCACTTCTTACGTGGCAGAACTGTTTATTCTTCTGGCGGTCCACGGTACTTTCCAGACATCTTGCCAGCACTGGGTTTTAAATGCCTTGTTCAATTTCTGTCTTTCGCCGACCTGCGAGGGAACTGGAAAGACAATGGCTTGGGTCAGGCACATCTCATGAATGAACTTGGTAACGCAGGAAAACTTAATATATACATTTAGGATAGACTGGATTCACCCTGCTCTTCTGCCCCCGTGCCACCCCAACGACTGATGCGCATCAAAGGCCATGAGCACCTGTAGTTATTGCAGCATTATGCACAGTCGCCAAGAGGAGAAATCAAGCCCACACCCATCAGCAGAGGCCTGGTAGCACCCAGCAGAGCCCTACAACGGGACAGCGGGTGTCCACCCATGAAGAGAAGGGAGCATCTTGGACCTGCTGGGTCTGCATGCAACATTGGGGGTGTGAAATAAATCAGCCACCAAGACTGTTGCTGACCCCACTTCATGGAAACATCTACAGGTGACAGCTGCAGAGAGCAATGTCTATTTGTGGTTAGCAGGGAGAGACACTGGGGAGGTGCTGTCTCAGAGGGACTGATTCCTCCAGGGGTTGATCTTGCATCCAAGGGAAGGACAAAGTGAACAGGGATGAGGGTGACCGTGACTGACGCGATCAACAAAATTAGCGAGCGGAAGAATGTTGAAAGGGCAGATGTGAGTTACAAACCAACCAACGTTGCTACTAGAGTCCTACAGGGTCGGTGGTTCAGAGCTACCGACCGTTCTACAGGAAGAAAGATGAAACTATTTCTACAGCCTTGGAACCCCGATGCTGCGTCACTCACTATGAGGTGGAATCGACGGGACAGCAGTGGGCGGGTTAAGCTCAAGTACTGCTTCATGCATACATACTTGCAGACATACATACATACATGGGTTTATTCAAATGTGCTTAAACATGTCTCTGTGATCGGCAGGTGGCTGCAGACACGTTCTCTGGGTAACACGCTTGTCATAGTCTGTTGTTGTTAGGTGCCATTGAGCGGGTTCCACCCATAGAGACCCTGTGCACAACAGAACCACACCCGGCCCGGCCCGCGCCAGCCTCGCGAGTGTTGCGCTGCGCTGGCCCATTGCTGCAGCCACGAGACCGTTCATCCCGTGGACGGCCTTCCTCCGCTTTGCTGTTCCTCCACAGGAATGAGCAGGGGGTCCTTCTTTGGGAACTGGCCTCTCCTGATAATATGTCCAAAGTCTATAAGACGGAGTCTCACCCTCCTTATCTCTCAGGAGTACTCAGCCATACTTCTTCCAAGACAGATCTGTGTGTCCTTTCAGCAGCCCGTGGTACTGTCTCTGTTCTTCTCTGGTCTTTCTTAGTCAGTGTCCCCGAAGGGGCCCTTTACAAGAACGTTCCGATCCAAACAGTGGCTTCTGAGGGGATCGGTTGGGCCACTCAGTGCCAGGCGGGGCAGTCAGCTCAGAAGGTGCCGGGGACGGTTCGGGGATCCAAAAGAGCCAGCCTGGTAGGTTTCTCTAAGGACACAGGATGATCACGGGGCTTCTTGTGAAGGTGTTTGTAGGAAAGTGATGGTGAGAAAGAAGACCAGGACAGTTGCCATGAGGACATTCTTCCCAGCGTGACCACGCACCTGCCCATTGTTTGAGGAGAGCAGGGGCAGCCCTATGGGAATTCCTGGGGAAACCTCACTCCATCCACCTTCCAGCTTGGACCTTGTCCCTCCAAACTTCATATCCCCCAAACTCACCACTTAAAAAGGGACACGCCTCGATTCGAGCCCCCCCCCCCCCTGGAAGGCTCACACTGCCTTCCTCACATGATACAAACCAAGGGGCCCAGGGGCCCTTCAGGGGAGGGTTCTCACTGCCACCGAGTCTGTTCCAGCCCATGACTGCCGTAAAGAACAGGGCAGAACTGCCCCTGCGGGTTTTCCGACACTGTCACTCTTTGCAGGAGTAGAAAGCCGCCTCTCCCTCGGAGAGGCTGGCAGTTTCAGACTGCTGACCTTGTGGCTCGCAGCCCGACGTGTAGCCACCAGGCCACCAGAGCTCTTCTCAGGGAGGGGTTAGAGCGGCGGTTCTCAACCTGGGGGTCGAGACTCCTTCAATGACAGTCATGAAGTAGCAACGAAAATCATTTGATGGGTGGGGGGGGGGGCACCACACCATGAGGAACTGTATGAGAGGGTCACGGCATGAGGAAGGTGGGGACCCCTGGGTCAGCAGGAAGGAACCCCCAGAAGCATGTATGAGACCGTTTACCCTCTGGGTTTCACAGAGGCATCGTGACTTCCCTTTTACACTTACCCTCACTGGGACAAAAGTGAATGGCTGCAGCCGGGAGGGGTGCCACGGCTGAGGGGCACCCTGTGTGGGTGACTCCATCTCCGGCTTGGCTAGGGGCTTGGCTGTCTAGAGGACCCCTCCTCTTGAGTTCCTTGTCTGCAGGATTCCCATGATGCCGTGGAGCAGCAGGGAGGGGGCTCTTTTCCTGTGAAGCCCCTGGGTGGACTCGTCAAATGGGGGCCAGTTTCCACAGTCCCACCCTGGGTGACTCCTGGGGAGACGGCTCATCCTGGGAGGTGGCGGGGGCTCAGGTGTCCACTGACTGCGGCTGCAGGAACATAGACCGCCCTACATGAGCCACCCCCCTCCCCGCTGCCCCCAGATATTCCTCACGATGGGCTCCTACATCCATCATGCTTTAAATTCTCACTTAGAGATTCACTCCTTTGCCGAAGACATCTCATCCACCCATTTACCACTTGCTCCGAGGGTAGGAAGATGCATTCATCCCACACATGCTCATGGCTGTGTGCCGTGAGGAAGCGTCTGACAGCATCGCCCGCCGAAAACTCACTCGCCAAGTCAGTTCCCATCCCACTCATGTGACCCTGTAGGACAGGTTAGAGCTGCCCCCTGGAAGTTCCTGAGGCTGTAATTCTTTTTTCTTTTCATGTTTAAACTTAAAAAAAATCATTTCATTGGGGGCTCATACAATGCTTATCACAATCCATACATACATCTATGTCTCAAGCACATTTGCCCATTTGTTGCCAGCGTGGTTCTCAAAACATCTGCTTTCCACTTGAGCCCCTGGCATCAGCTCATTTTCCCCTCCATCCCTGCTGCCCCCTCCCTCATGAACACTTGATAATTTATAAGTCATTATGATTTTGTCATAGCTTACACTGTCTGACATCTCCCTTCACCCACTTTTCTGTTGTCTGTCCCCCAGGGGAGGAGGTTATATGTAGATCCTTGTAATCGGTTCCCCCTTTCTACCCTGTTTTCACTCTACCCTCCTGGTATTGCCACTCTCACCCCTGGTCCTGAGGGGCTCATCTCTACTGGATTCCCTGTGTTTCCAGTTCCCATCTGTACCAGTGCACATCCTCTGGTCCAGCTGGATTTGTAAGGTAGAATTGGGATCATGATAGTGTGGGAGAGGGGGGAGGAGCATTAAAGACTAGAGAAACATTGTATGTTTCATCATTGCTACACTGCACCCTGACCGGCTCATCTCCTCCCCACAACCCTTCTGTAAGGGGCTATCCAGTTGCTCACAAATGGCCTTTGGGTCCCCACTCTGCACTCCCCCTTGTTCACAATGATGTGAGGCTGTAAATCTGTAAGGGAGTAGGAAGCCCCATCTTTCTCCTGTGGAAGGGAGTCACTACGCCACCAGGGTGTCATGGAGGGTGGGTTCAGTGCCAGCCTGTGCAGGTCATGGGGTTCCTGCCCTGCATTGGACACAGGCCCTTGTGAGCTACAGCCTCCCTGGAGGGTGACACTGCCTTTCCAGAGCCCCACACTTCACTGTGCACTCTCACTCAGGAGGCTCAGAGGGGACCTGAGATCCCGCCCTCCTCATACCCCCCGAATCTGGACTAGCACCCCACTCTCCTGGGCCCACTGGGGACAGTCACGGTGGTATCCAGCCCCACTGTTGAAAGTCCCTGCAGAGGACATTAGTAATTAAAGAAGACAAGACAGGAAAGGGGCCACAGGGGAGTCAATGCCGATCTTGGGTGAAGTGGGAGAAGGATTTGTTAAACCAAGGGTTTGCGCAGCTCCTGAAGCATGCAAGCCTCTTGTTCTGCACACACACCAAACAAATGGGCCATGCACTAATCTTGACTGTCCCAAACCCTTGTGGGATACTTCAAAGGGAGGACCAAGAATGCCAGACAGGAGAGGTGGCCATGCTCCTTAAGATTACGGGCACATCCCAATGGAGATAAGCATCCTGTAACTGCTTATAGGAGGAGGCAGGCATCTGTAGGAGACAGTGTTTGATGTTAGCATTGGTGGGGGGGGGGGCAAATGCGCTGTAGAGAAACTCCCTGGAATATTGTCTATGGGGTGCTTGCCCCATATTTCAGACGTTGGAGGTATGACTCAACTCGGGATGGCGTGCCAAGTCCTGTGGTCGCTAGTGCCGGGAGCAGGCCACGTACACTTCTTCCAGGTTCTCAGCGTCCACGAGTCACCAGCGCTGAGAAGCCATGGCTCTGGTCTCTACTGCCATGCCCAACCCTGAAAGCTACAGCCACAGAACCTGTCCCCTGGGCCGGGCTGCCTGAGGCTTGCCCTCACCTTCCCGCCTCCATTTCCTCCTCTATAAAATGGATCTGCCACTCATGCCTGGTTACCATGGCTGCAGAGACCAAAGGCTTGGCCAAGTGCCCGTATGCAGCCAGCACCTAACACACAGTGAGGAGTTCTCTTCTCGATGTTCCTTTTAGGGCATCTGTGGAATTGTGACCCCAATTTCAAGTATAGTTGAAGGAAAACATGTCTTCAATGGGACCAAGGTAGACCCTGTCACCTCATCCAGATGAGGGAGAACGTTAGCACGAGGAAAAACTGGCATCTGAGGATTCGCAGCCAGGCCGCTAGTTAAATAAGACACAGGATAAAGGAAACTGCCGCACATTCACACTTGGTGGCAGGTCAACACATCCCAGTTACAGGTGGGCCAACAGACGTGGGGACAGGATGCGATTGGAACAGGTACGTTGTGTTAGGTAGTAGAGCTGACAATATTGATCCAGGGCCTTCCCACCAAGGCAGTCAGGGCAGAACTGATAGGGTGTGCATGGCCTGTGACTGTGACCCTCTGCACTGGCTATCAAGGGCACACCCAGGCAGCCTAAGGGAGACTGCCCTCCCTGGGCTGGCTGCAGAGGGGAGGAGGGGAGCCACTTTCCAGTGTGCCCTGCCTCAGGTCAAGATGAACTCTATCCAGGAACCCTGGTGGTATCCTTGTTAGGTCTCTGGAATGATTTACCTCTGCTCTTGCTTTGCGATGCTGAAAGAACTCACGGGGCTGAAGCACTCTTGTAAATCCAAGTAGCTTTTAGGAGAGAAAGGAAAGTTTCAGGTTATTACAGTATCAAAAAGTACATGCTATTTCTAGAATGCACATGTGTTAGTCTGGTTACATTAGAGAAACAAATCCACAGAAACTGATATGTATAAGGGAGAGTTTTATATAAAGGGTAAGTGCACATCAAGAAAACATCTCAACCCAGTGCTGCCCAAGCCTACAAGTCCAATATTAGCCCATATGTCCAACACCAATCCCCACAGTCCTCCTCCATCCCACAAAACACACTATGATGCTGACTGCAGGAGGAAAGCCAAAATCAGTGAACGTGTAAGCATCTCAGTGCTGGCAGGGTCTCCACGCGGCTGCTCCAGCACCCAGGGCTGCATTAGGGTAGGTCCATGTGGCTTCTCCTCAGGGATGTCTTGCAGGAAGTGAGCCCTGCCAGCTGAAGCATACATCTTAACTATCTCAGCACACAAGGTCGTTGCAGGGGACCCTCTGGGACCCCTTGGGAGCTCGAGATGAAAGATGGCTACTTCAGGACAGCAGGGAAAACCACCCGTGAAAAGAATTCCGGAACAGGAGTGTGAAATCTCCCCCAGGTTGAGAGAGCCCCGCCTTTACCTCCCTCCGCCTTACTGGAGGGGAGTGGTTGGAGGTATTGGCCAACCTTATTGGCTGAGTTCAGGTGCACCTGTGTGATGTCACATTACCGGGGCCCAGGTGTTTTCCCATAGGTGGCTGGTTTCCCCGCAACTCCTTAATCGTGGCCCTATCAGGTGAGTTCCACTGGTGCAGGCATTGAGGGGAGACAAACCCCCTTTATCCCTCTTCTAGCTACCTGTCAAATTGGTTGCAAGTTGGGCTGTGATCTGAAAGGTTAGCAGTTCAAAACCACCAACTGCTTCTCGGAATAAAGACAGGGTTTTCTACTCCCGTTCAGAGTTACAGTCTCGGAAACTCACAGGGGGTGGTTCTACCCTGTCCCATAGGGTCCCTATGAGTCAGCATGACAGCAGTGAGTTTTTGTTGTTATTTTGGTTCAGAAGGAATTCAATGGAGGCTTCATCTACATGGGGACCCTGCACATGGATTTGGGGTTCACCATCATCCACAGCCTTCTACAACCAGGGTACTCAGAATTTAAGCTCTAACACATTAACAAGCCACGTCCAGTGATGGTGGAGGGTGGAAGTTGTTTGACCTGAAGCCAGATGCCCCTGAGTTCATGTCCCAGCTCAGCTGCTCACCAGCTATGCAACCTTGGTGACCACAGAGCCACCTCACATGGCAGCCACCTCCTCATGAAATGGAGCTAGGAAGTTGGCCATGGGGGTGGCTGAAGGGGCCAGCGGCCTGTAAGCAGGTGGGGAGCATCCTCAGGACCCTGCTCCATTCACACGCATGCCCACTGCCCAGCGCTGTCCGCCCTGGGCCATGGCAGGGGCAGTAGAGCCCCTCAGATGCAGGCAGGGGCCCAGAGCATCCTCCTCCTGGGGATTTACACGGTGAGTTACACTGTGCTGAACGGCGCTGCAGCAAGGGACCAGTAAGCTTTGCTTTGGCCCCAGTGTCTTCTGGAAAGGTCTATGAGGGAGCTTGGGGCCAGGTGAGCTTCAGCTTGAAGCCGCGGTTGGGCTCCAAGCAGCCAGACCATTCCCCAGCCAAGAGCAGGGTGGGCCTTCATAGGCCCGGCTGATTTTCAGGGAGCCAGATGTTGAGCCGTGCCCTGCAGCGATTGGGTCCCCTCAATAACCTGAGCAGAAAGACAGATAACTGAATTTATTAGGAGACTAATCCCAGAAAACACAGTCACGGGAGCCAGGATGACATCGGCAGGCCTCACCATGGAGATAGTAGCTGCGTATGTTAAATTCCTAACTACTAAATTCTGTGGCCAAGCCGGACTCAACCCCCAAGCCGGCTCTGAGCCGACCCTCAGGGTTCACTGACTGAACAAAACTTGCTTTGCTGACTCCCCTCTGTTCACAGCTTACCACCTGCTCTTAACTTTTAAACATCATCCTAAACATCTGCGGTCCCCGCCACCTGCTCCAGGGTGAATTCTCAGGGCCTCACTGCTTCTCAGAAGCGTTTACTCCCTCCAGACCCCCAAACCAAACCCACTGCCTTTGCCTCTGCTTCCAGAAAGACTTACAGCCTTTGTAACCCTGTGTGGCCGAACTTCCACCCTGTCCTGGCGGTTGCTAAGAAATGATTTTATTCCTCACTTGCTGCCATCTAGTGGATTTTGACTCACAGTGAGCCCATGGGGCAGGGTAGAACTCCCCTGTGGATTTCCAAGGCTGCAAATCTCTACAGGTGCAGAAAGCCTCATCTTTTTTCCCTCCCCCCACAGAGTGGGTGGTGGATTCAAACTGCTAACCTTGCGGGTCGCAGCCTAATGCGTAACCACCCTGCCACCAGGGCTCCTACCGTGGGAAAGCCGGCCTAGCGGGGGGCTGTGCCTCAGGGGGTCTCCCTGAACAGGGCAGTCCTTCCGGACAGTCTGGGGCCCTTGGCACTGGCAGGAGGCACTGACATGGAGCCAATATGGGATTACACCCCTCCGCCTACTAATCCAACGCCCCTGTAAGTCTCTTTGGTGACGTAGTAGTTGCGTGCAGAGCTGGTAACCTTGAATTCAGAAGTTCAAAACCACCAGCCACTCCATGGGAGAGAGATGAGGCTTTCTACTCGAGTGAAAAGTTACAGTCTCAGAAACTCACAGAGGCAGTTCTCCCCTGTCCTCAAAGGCCACCGTGAGTCAGCATCGACTGGTGGCAGGGAGTTTGGTTGGAGTTATAGGCAGTGCAGTTTGCTCTCAGCTTCTAAGGCAGTTGTCCTCAAACTATGGCCCGCGGGCCACATATGGCCCGCCTAGGACATTTATCTGGCCCGCCAGGTGTTTTGTCCTGTTTTGTTTTTTAACTTCAAAATAAGATATGTGCAGTGTGCATAGGAATTTGTTCATAGTTTTTGTTTTAAACTATAGTCCGGCCCTCCAACAGGGCTGAGTGACAGTGAACTGGCCTCCTGTTTAAAAAGCTTGAGGACCCCGTTCTAAGGGAAAGGTCGTTGGTGGGAATCCACCCACAGTTCATATCCACCCAGGAGTGCTGTGAAAGAAAGGCCTGGTGATCTACTCTGAAACATATGGAGTCGGGTCCCAGGAGCCGGAGCTGGCTGGATAGCCAGGAGGCTGGGTTTGGTCTTAGCTCCCACTCAGCTGAGGGCAGTCACACCCCTGCGGGGGTTCTGCGGATTTAGGTAGCTTTAACAAGATTGCCGATGCCTCCTAGTTCTCAGACTAGCCCTCCCAGGACTGGGAGACCTGCAGTGCCACCCCAGAGGCAGCCTCTCAGGCAGACCCACAAGCTCCCCTCTCCTGCCCACACTCCCAGGCGGCCCCACCATGACCCCGGCCAGTTCCCAGCTCAGCAGAAGCACCCCTCAGCCGTTACTCACCCCAAGACCCAGCATGCCTGCTAACTGCCCCGGGTTAGTGCCCCCTCCATCAGGCACCAAGAAAAGTAGGCTCCGTCATTGGGGAGCTGGTCACGATGTGTTGGGGACCTTGGGCCCCAGCAGTCAGTCCAGGTTGCAGCACACAGACATCTGGGGGGGTTCAGGGTGTCTCTGGTCCTTGAGACTTGTCTGCCCAGCTCACTGTGGGCTCCGTGAGCAGCAAGAGAAGCCTCGCCATCTCCATCTTGTCCAACATAAATTCCTGGACAGGAAAAAGCACTTTCTGGTGCCAGGTGTCTCAGGTGGAATTATGTCTCTGCCCCCAATAAGTGCCAACCAGGCAGGGCCGCGATCCCCATTGGCTTGGCACATCTGCCATCCTTCCTCTCTCTGTGTCTGATGGGATCAGCCCATCAGCTGTAAGAGGGTTTGCATGGGGAACAACACTAAGCAGGCCCAGCCCTGGGAAGAGATCAGAGAGCAGGGGAGGGACCTATTGCCACCCAGAAAGAAGAGCCAGGAGTAGAGTTTGTCCTGTGGACTCAGGGTCACTGTGCTGGGAACCTCCTAGACCCTGGAGACACACAGAGAAAACCCCTTCCCTTGGAGCCACAGTCTGAATGGGCTCTTTCAGCCTCCTGTGTGTGAGAATGAGTGTGTTTGTGATGGCCTTGCCCACCGCCGTGGCATTTCTGTTCTAGCCTCACTGGAGAATGGAAACAACCAGGGGCCAAAACATTCTTAAAGGTTGATGTGCATCACCTGCAACTCTGAAAAGGCCCGGGCACCATGGTCACCCGGCTAAGGAGCAAACTGAGGCTCCTCAGAGAGGTTAGTCATTTGGCCAAAGTTGCACAGCCCGGTCACAGTGGGCTGGATGCCCCCGTGTCCAGCTTCCTGCCCCTTCTCACTGTGTCCACCAAGGCACCAGCCCCGCCCACCTCAGCCTCCCTCTCTGAGGGTCATTCATTTTTCAGGACTGGGGCACCCACCCCAACAACTCTTTACCCAGCAGTGTTTCCCAAAGCTGGCCATCGTGACCCTGGGGGGAGGAGGGGCGCTGGCTGCACAAACAGATACCTACGCTTGATCCTGAAGGATGGGCGATGTAGCACACAAAGCTCTTTTTTGCCAGTGAGGTGCTGATGGATGGTTTCTGTGTTGTCGTTTTTGTTTGTTTGTTCCTGAAAAGCTGGCATTAGGCCAAATAAGCTCAGGAGCCTGTGCTGTAGACCCAGGAGCCCAGTGGAATTGTTGGCAGAGGGGGACACTCTTGAAATCACTGCATGGGGAAATCAGCGCCTTTATCCCCAGTGACTTTAGTGATTACACGTTGGGCCTGGGATCCCAAAGGTCAGCAGTTCAAAACCACCCGCTAGCTCTGGTGGGAGAAAGACGAGACTTTCTACTCTCCTAATGAATTACACCAAATAAGGAAGACCGAAGAAGAATCAATGCCCTTGAACTGCGGTGCTGGGGAAGAATATTGAAGGTAAAAGTCAAGTAAAGGACAAGCTGACCTGTCTTGGATGAAATATGACCAGAGCGCTCCTTCGAAACAAGAATGGTGAGACTTTGTCTGACACACTTTGGACACATTGTCAGGAGAGACCAGTCCCTGGAGAAGGACATCCTGCTGGTAAAGTGGAGGGGAAGGTCCTCCAGGAGATGGACGGACACCGTGGCTGCAGGCATGGGCTCAGGCACAGGGACGGTTGTGAGGATGGTGCTGACGATGCAGGATCTCGTTCTGCTGGGCACGGGGTCGGGCTGGGTTGGAACCCACGGGATGGCACCAACAGCAAACAACAAAAACAAAGTATGGCAGTCTCAGAAACCCACGAGGGCAGCTCTACCCTGTCCTGGAGGCTCATTATGGGTCAGAATTGACTCGATGGCAGTGAGGTCTCTGTTTTGATTTTTTGGTACCCAGATGGCCATCATCCATACTGCCTCCCACATGAGAGAGCGAATCCCCAAGGATGCCATTTATACAGACTCGGCTTGCAGGCGGCCTGGGAAGCTGTCCACACAGCGGCCCTGGCCCAGTCTGTGAACTGTCATGAGGCGTCCCTCCTGATGAAGACTCGGGCTTGCTCACCACGGCCTGCTGCTCCTGCCTGCTGGAGGAGAGACCTGCCCCTCAGGGCTCAAGAGAAGCTAAGGGTCTTGCGTTTGATCTCTTCCATCAGACCTGTCTTAAGCTAGGTAAGCAAGTTCTGCCTTGGGATGCAGTCCATGTGGACGTGGGCAGACTGGGCCCCTTGTGGAGCCACCGTGCCTTGATCACACCATGCCTGAAGCCTACACAGCCTCTGAACTTTCACTCTTGTGAGGCAAGACGTGCCTTTTTAGACCAGCCAAAGAGAAAAACAAGCCCGGAGGATGCACACTTCCCAAAGTCACATTTTCTCAGGAGAGACATCTAGATGGGTGGAATAGCTGTGAGCCCTGAAATGAGTCCTTCTCTTTGTGCCCTGGGTTTTGACAGGGTGTCAGGAGAGGCAATAAGGAGAGAGCAGTCTTTTCATCACAGGATGCTGGGACCACTGGCCACCAAACCCACTGCCATTCTGCTGCATCTAACTCAGGATGACCCTGCAGGACAGAGGAGAGCTGACCCCTGGGGCTCTTTACAGAGCCAGTGGCTGCACCTCTTCCCCAAGGTGGGGTTCCAAATATTGTCCTTTGGGTTAGTGGCTGAGCACTCAAGCACTGTGCTACCGGAGCTTCGGGGACAACTGGAGAGTCATATACGAAAGAAGGAAATTGGACTCTCAGTGACCACCATGCGTAATCGTGAATTGTAAATGAACCAGAGACCTATTAGAGTTCATGATGAAACTTCCACAAAACCCGAAGAGTAAATCTTGTGATCTTGAACTAGGCAACTATGACAGTTATATAACCTCCTGTCAACTTGCAAAGGGTGGCGTTTGGCCTGTCAATTAGGTCATAGTCAATCATGCCTCTGTGTGGGCATGGCCTTCTCCTGAGGATTCTGGGACACACACTCTATGCTTGACTCCCTGCGAGACATTCCTGTTGACAAGCCACATGGAGCTACACTGATAGAGCCAGAGCCCTGGAGCTGGAAGAGCCACGTGGAGATCCACACCACTGCTGAGATGCTTCCACCACCACTGGATCCACCCATTGGCCTGTGATCTTCCTGCATTCAGCATCATTGCATGTGTTGATTGAGTCTGAAGAGGAATTTATAGACTGGTTTTAGACATGTGGGCTAATATCAGAATTATGAACTTGATCTGGACAGCACTGGGGTGTTTTCTCAATCTACAATTGTTCTTTTATATAAAGCTCTTTCTTATACACATATGAGTGGCTCTGGATTTGTTTCTCTAGTCACCCCGGACTAACACAGCCACCGTCTCTTCTGAGATGTGCCATCAAAAGCATAGGTACATTGGATTACATAACCATTAAAAATATTTTTGTGCTTCAAAGAACACCATCAAGAAAGTCACAAGATAACCCACAGAACGGGAGGTAATTCAGCAAAACATGGCTCTGGTAAAAGACGTGCATCTAGAATATGGGAACAGCTGTCACAGTCCAGCAGTGAGAAGACGAACAATCTGATTTTATGAAGGACAAAAGACTCGAACAGATGAGTCTCGAAGGGAATGCACGGATGATGCTCAGAAGACACAGACAAGAAGCAGAGCTCCACCACTCACCACCAGGGCTGCAAACCCAAATCCACCAGCAGACAACCACTTCATATCCACTAGGATGGCTAAGCCAAAAACAGAAGTACCAAGTGTTGACCAGGATGTGGACAAATTGGGACTCTCTTGAGCAGATGTTGGGAGTGTGTAATTGTGCAGCCGCCTTGGAAAATAACTTGGGCAGCAGTTCTTCAAAGCTGTTACACATAGTTTCCATCTGACCCGGCAGTTCTAGTTGGGTACCCAAGAGGATAAAAAGCCAGTGCCCATAGGCACATGTGCACCTCAATGTTCATGGAGACATAAAAGTCATAAAAGGAAACCAAAGAAATGTCTACCAACCAACGAACAGCTAAGCAACGCGTGAGAGACCCATACCGAAAAAAGAAAACCCAAGTTCACTGCCCTCCTGACCATTCTGATCATAGCGGACAGGGTAGACCCTGCAGGACAGGGGAGAACCGCCCCTGTGGGTTTTGGAGACTAAAAGTCCTGTCTTCCTCCTGTGGAATGGCTGGTGGTTTCAAACTGCTGGCCCTGCAGTTAGCAGCCTGACCCGTAACCATTAGACACCAGGACTCCTGAGGGAGCACCAGGGAGCTGGAAGAATCTGGAAATGACTATGATGAACGATATCAGTGCTGATTAACTGTCTCTGGGGAAATGTGGACATGGCCAGAAAGGTGTGTTTGAAAATGTATGAATTCTATCTCCCTGAAGCCTGTGCTCCTGTTGAATCCAAGTTGCCAGCCACACAGTCTAGGTCACGGCAGCCTCAGCCTTGGAGGCTATGGGGCTTCTGGTTGGTGGAGCGCAGAGAGGAGGGGTCCTTGGGGAAACTGACTGAGGGATCCCTCAGTGCCACAGACACACACACCCCTCCCCTCCCAGTGTGCAGACACACAGTCCATGCCGGAGTGCGTCTTTGTGTCTGGGTGCCTGTGTACAGGGGTGTGTGGGTGTTTTATGTGCATTGTGAGGTGTGCGGAAGCAGGTGTCATTGTGTGTGTGCATGCATGTTCACCATATGCATGTGTGTACACTGTGTGTATACTGTGCGTGTACAGTGTGTATACCATGTGTGAGTGTACACTGTGTGAGTATATACTGTGAGTGTACACTATGTGTATGTACTATGTGTGAGAATACACTGTGTGTGAGTGTACACTGTGTGAGTATATACTGTGAGTGTACACTATGTATATGTACTATGTGTGAGTATACACTGTGTGAGTGTAGTGTGGTATGTGTATGTGGTATGTGTGTTTGTGTGTACAGTGGGGTGTTTGTGTGTGAGTGTGTGTGTGTATGTGGTGTGTGATGTGTGTATGTATGTGTGTATGGTGGGAGTTGTTTGTGTTTGTGTAGTGGGGTGTGTGCGTATGGTGGTGTGTGTGTGATATGTCTGGTGTGGTGTGGGGGTGTGGTATGTCTGGTGGGGCGTAGAATATGTGTGTGGTGTGAGTTTGTGTGTGTGGTATGTTTGTGTGCATATAGTGGTATGTGTGTGGTGTGTGCTTGTGTGTGTGTGGTGGTATGTGTGTATGTGTGTGCATATGATGGGGTGTGGGGTGTGTATGGTGGTGTGTGTTTGTGTGTGTGTGTGGTGCATTGTGTATATGTGTATCGTGGTGTGTTTATGTGTGTGGTATGTATGGTGGGGTGTGTGTGATGGTATGTGTGTGTATGGTGGTGTGTGGGGTGTGTGTATGTGTATGTGGTGGGTGTATATGGTAGGGTGTGTGTGTATGTTGGTATGTGTGTGGGGGTGTGGGTGTGTGTGTGCGCTGTGTACCCAGTGCCCTTGCCCGCCATCCTTACCTGGATCAGGTCCAGCTTGGAGAGGAGGTCCATGTCCTCGGGCAGGCCTTGCACAGCCGGGCAGCAGCACTGGGCCATGCCGTTGATGGGCAGCTGCGTGTAGCTGAGCAGTGGGTTTCTGAGAGAGGAGGGCGACTCAGGCTCTCACCCATCACCCCCATGCTCATCTCCTCCTGTCACAGCCACTCTCCCATCAGGGTGTGGCCTGAGGCTCCTGGCTGGAGATTTCTTGGGGTTGTATCTGGGGTCAAGTGTGGCCTATGCACCCCGGGCCGCACTGAATTCCTGGACCTGAGGCCACAGGTCCCTGGTCAGCTGGGTGGCCTTGTCCCTCAGCTTGAAGAACAAGGCCAGGAAGGGACTCTGTCCTTTGGCCACTCCAGCTCCCACTCAGTGGCCCCTGCAGCAGTCAGCAGCCTCATACTCAACCTGCTGGGGTGGATACCTACCATGGGCCCAGCACTGCCCAGACCTGAGACAGCCTTATCTTCCCTGAGTAATGTGCCTGCACAGCTCTGGGTCCCCGGAGCCCCTCCCTGTCCTGTGTCCCAGTCTCCTCCAGGAGCCCTGGGAGGGAAGGGCACAGACCTCGGGCCCTAACACTTGGGGACCCCACTTTACCCATCTGTAAAACAGCACCTGCCCAGCTCTGAGAAGTGGAGGGTTACCAAGGAGAGGTGGTATGTGTGTGCACGTGTTCCTGATGTGTATGTGCATGTGCACATGTATGTGTGTGTATGTGTATGTATGTATGTGTATGTATGTGTATGTATGTATGTGTGTCTGTGCTGGTGTGCATGTGTGTTCCTGTGGATCTGTGAACATATTTGAGGATCTGTGCCCGAGTTTGTGTGTACACGAGTGCCTATATGCATATGCCGGTGTGTGTCTGAGTCTGTGTCTATGTGTCTGCCTGAGACTGTGTGTACACAGGTGCAAATATGCATGAATTAAGTGGGCTCCTGTGAGCCTGTGTGTGTCTGAGTCTCTGTGTGTACACGTGTGCCTATATGCATGTGCACCTGCCTTGAGGTGCTGGGGGGAGATTTCAATCAGTTGCAGCTGGCCAGCACCTACTCCCCAAAGCCAGAAAGAAGCACACACACCTGACCCCACCACACGCCAGAAACACGCACACCCCCACACACTAGCACACACCCTGTGGATACAAGGTGGTGTAGTTTGCGGGACGGCCACTAGGGGCAGAGGCTCTCCAAACATCACAGCCGCGGTCCTCTGAGCGGCTCCAGCACCTGCGCGTCTCCCCCAGCACCCTGTCCTGGGGCGGTTTTCTTCCTGTGGTGCCCAGCCCTTCCACCCAACTGTTCTTGCCTTGGGAGACGGCCGATCTAGGAGGCGGGTGGGGCGCTGGAGACCCACAGTCTGTACTCAGTCGTCTTACAGCCACCAGCTGGGTTGTACCGCCCCCATTTGGCAGGTGGGAAAACGGAGGCTCAGGGGATGCATACCCTTGGCCCCGGGGGTTGGGGGGGTGGGGACGCAGCCGTTGGGGGCTGGGCTGGGTCTGGAAGCCTCCGCTGGCGGGTGCTCCGAAGGCTTTGCTTGGTTGGCTGGCGTCTGGGAGAAACAGACTGCCCGTGTCCTGGGTGGGTTTAAAGTACCAGCCTTCCTTCGGGCAGCAGTCGAGGGCAAACCGTGTGTTCCACACCCTCGGGACCTGTGCTCTGCCCACCTCCCTCCCACCGCCTCGCCAGGGGTCTTCTCTGGGTCCTCGCAGCCCGGGAGGCCAGTGGCAGAGCGGAGCTGCACATGCTCCCCCGGTTTTTCCTGGGGGACGACCTTTCAGAAGCAGATCGCCAAGCCTTTCTTCTGAGGCACGCCTGAGAATCCAACCATGAACCTTACCATTCGGGCGCGTAAGGGTGCACGCCACCCAGCAATTCCCAGAGAAGTCTCAAAACTCAAGAGACCGCCTGGTGGCCAAGAACGTGGGTTCCCAGGACACTGCCTGGTCCGACGTTGGGGGCCCGGCAGGAACCTGGAAGGGCTTGTCCTGCTCCTGACCGGGTCTCTTCTCTGGCAGGTGCCTGTTCAGATAAGGTGAACGTAGTTGCGTGGCTCTATTAGGGAGCCCTCCCAACCCAGAAAGCTGGCAGCAGCTGCTTGGGGGAGCGCAGGTGGGCCTCAAGTCCCATGCTGGAGCCAGAGCCCCACACCCCTCCTTGGGTCGGAGCTTAAAACTCTTTGGGGCCGTCCAAGCTCTCAGCCAAGCCTGGTCCCATGCTACAGTTCTCTGGGTGTGCGCTATCCCCTAGCCTGTGAGCCTGCCCCTCTGCTGGGCCCTCCATTCAAATGTACACGTCAACCTCTAAGGCCAAAAGATGAAGAATGGAAGTGTTCACCACAGCCTGTGGTTTGAAACCAACCACCCATGCCATCAAGATGCGGTGACCGCTACTGGTGTCAGCGTGTGATAGTTGGAGATCGCCAGCAACAGCTGATGCTTACTGGGCACTTCTACCGGCCAGGCATTGTGTGCCGTGCGTCTAAAAGGTGTCTCCTCCAAGCCACGAATAACTCTCCCCACTCCCCTTCTTACAGATAAAAAACCAGAGACCAGAGAACTTGCCAGAGGCTCAGGTAGTGATGTGGAGCTGGCTTTGGACCAAGCATTCTGCCTCTTCACCCCCATGGCCCTTCATGGCTCCTTGTTCTATAGATAAGGATCCCAAGGCCCCAAGAGGCCACATGCTCCCTGCCCCGTGGCAGTGGACAGCTGGTCTGAGCTGCCGAGGGGACGGGCTCTCCGCAGATGCGGCCTACGTACCAGTGAGGATTTCTTCAAGGACTCTCGTCAGAAAACCTTCAAAACACTTGTGCCTCCTGCCCTCTCTCTTCAGTGTCCTCTGCCTGCGGAGGCATCTCCGTGATGACAAGAACCAGACAGGAGGAAACGCGTGGGGTTCCCCAGACCATGACTCCACCTGAGGACCTCCTGCTGCTCGAATCCGGACTCTGGTCCTGGCTGACCTCGCCCATCTCACAGCTGACCTAACAGAGGCACCCCCAAGCCCCCTGCCATCAAAGGGATTCCCACTCCCAGGGAGAGCAGCCCCTGTGGGCTTCTGCGACCGTAACTCTTCACAGAGCAGAAAGTCTCGTCTTTCTCCCATGGAGCAGATGGTAGGTTCAAACGGCCGACCTTCTGGTTACCAGCCACCTGCTACATGTGAAGTTCTCACCGCCATGGAGTCCCTCTGACACATAATGACCCGATAGGACTGGGCAGGACTGCCCCTGTGGGGTCCTGAGACTGTCACTCTTGATGGGAGTAGAAAGCCTCATCTTCCTCCTGAAGAGCAGCCTGTAGTTTCAAACTGCTGACCCTGCAGTTAGCAGCCCAGCTTAGAACTCATGATGCCACCAGCATTCCACCAATCAGTTAGCAGGGCATAATTTATACCCCACTCCTAGTTACCCCATTTCAGAACCTGGCCCCGGGCTGCCTGGAGACCTGCCCGCATGCTGGTTTCCTGCACCCTCGAGGACAGTCAGAAAGCAGCCCGTCACCATCCATCGCTGGGTGCCCTCCACCCACCACCGGTCAGCTGACTGAGTGAACCAGCAGCTCGGACTCGCAGTCAGGCAGTGGGTGCCACACAGCAGCTCCCGGGCAGCCGAGCAGGGCCTAGAATAGGGAGTTTCAACACAGACTTACAAAGGGCTCCTTGGCTATGTGCCCAAGGCTGGCTCCTGAGCATGGCACTCATTGGCCATCTGCCGGACCAGCCCCAGTTTGTGGGGAGACACACAGGGTCTGTATGGTTGGCCCCAACATCAATTGGGGGTGGGGGGATAGGGAAGAAGGAGGGGGAGGAGGAGGAGAGAGATATAAAGGAGAAGGAGAGAGGAGAGGGAGAGAAAGAGGGAGGGAGGAGGAGAGGGAGCACAAGGGGAGGAGAAGATGGGGAGGAGAGTGGGGAGGAGGGAAAGCAGGCACACAGGCCGCGGTTGGTTCACCCACAGGTCCGGGAGCACAAGGCTGTGGCTGGCTGTGACATCAGACTCACCTGTGGGTGGGGGGCCGGGGGACCCTTCCCCACTGAGACAGGGCTGAGCTAGAGCCATGCGTCCACCCCTTGGCATGACCGACAGTCCCATGGAAACGCAGGCTTCCCTCCTTCCACCATGTGCCTCTTTGTGGAGCATCCCAGAGAAAGCCGTGGTCACCAGTGGTCACCAGTGGAAGCTTTGTGACAATCCGGAGGCTTGCAAGTCTCAGCGCCATTTGCCAACAGCACGTGCCCAGTCCCTCACTCTGGGCCCCCTGCTGGCCACTCTCACCCTAGTTCCCACTTCTCGTAATGCTGCTGCACACGTCAGAGACAACCACCAACACCAGCCAAGCAAGCCCACTGCCTTCACGTTGATCTTGACTATAGCAGATCGGGTTGTTGTCGTCCGTTTAAGACAGGTCATCTGTGGTCACCATGTCCCCGCCTGACTGTCTCTACTTTGCAGACCGCCCAAATGACCAGGTCTATCCTGGGCCGCCTTCGGTCCTGGTTTGTCAGTGGCTACAGCTCGGGCACGTCCCCAACTGGGACACTCAGCAGACCCTGAAGACTCAGTTGACCCTGGATCCAAGGCTGGCATTGAGGCAGGAGTGGGACTGAGACCAGGTCTTTGGCTGGGGCTGGGGTCACTTCTGAGCTGACATTGATTCAGGGTCTGCCAACTCAGGCGTCCTGGGCAGGTCCTTTACTCTGCCCTTCATGCTCCCAGAGCACTGGCCTGGGTGGAGAGTAAGAATCAGCGAGCAGAAGTCGGAGGGAAGGGCATTCCTGGGGAAGGGACGGCAGGGACAGAGGCTTGGAGGCACCACAAAGCCTGAGTGGCCTGTAAAGAAGGAAGGTGGAAATCAGGGTTCAAGCATTTTGGACACGATGCAGAAGCCAGCACATTGGCCACATCCTCTGACTGGAGACAGCAGATACTGACCAGGTTGTGTCAGGAAGGTGAGCCAGATGCCAGGCATGCCATCGATGCCGCCTCCAAAGAGGTGCACAGACAGCAAGACAAGCTGGTGTCTCAGATTCAGAGAACACAGCACCGCAGGGACCCAAAGATCCTGAAGGTAAACCCTCCCCAACCCTTTTCAGGGGACCATTCCACTCTTAAGGATAAGGGAACATGGAGAAGACTCCTGAAAGCTGTACTTCAGTCCTGAGCCCATCCCTTGGACTCTGTCTGTCTGTCTGTCTCTCTCTCACACACACACTGTCATTGAGTCCCTGCTGACTCGTGAGTTTCCAAGACTGTCACTCTTTACAGGAGTAGAAAGCTCATCTGTCTCCCGCGGAGGGGCTGGCAGGCACGCGGAGATGCAGGCGTCCCTCCTGATACCGCTCTTCCCTTTATGGAGCGTCACAGGTACCGTGGGGCTCACAAGTGGAAAGCTGGTGGCCACAAGTCTCTCTGTGCCGTTTTCCAACAGCTTGTGCTCGCTGCTTGTCTCTGGGTCACAGGTTGGTCAGTCTCACAGTATTTCATCTCTTTTCATAACGCTGTTGCCCTTCAAAGACTGCCCCTCCCCTCCCCCCCGCAGCAAAACAAAAAACAAGCCCACTGCCCCTGAGTTGTAGCAACCCTATCGGACGGAGTAGGACTTCTCCGCGGGTCTCCCTGGGAGTGGCTCAGGGGTTTGAACAACCCAACGCTTAATACACCGCGATGGTTAGATTTCATGTCAACGTGATGGTGCCTGGGAGCCCGGTGGCGTGCTGGTTATGTGTTTGACTGCTGACGTCATGGTCAGCAGTCTGAAACCACTGCTCCGAGGAAGAAGACCGGCGTGGCTCTCTCTTCCGGTCAAGAGTGACAGTCTCGGAGGGTTGCTGTGAGCCGGCGTCGACTCTACAGCAGGGAGTGACGGTGCCTGTGTGGAGGTAGGGCTGGAGTCCAACCTGTCAGTGAGGCGGGAGCCTGGCGAAGCCTCCCTGGGACGCTGGCCTTTTAATTAGAAAAACAGCAAGAACTTCTCTTTCTCTCATCTGTCACCTTCTTCCTTGCTGGGATTCAGTGTCTGGCCCCGGCTCCCACTGACCTTGGATCCCTGAGACTCTGCACCTACTACCCTGTGGTCTGCTGGCTTCCTTGGAGTTTCCGTGTCATCAGCCTGGAAACATGAGTCTGAAGAGGGCCCCAGCTGGCATCGAAACCATGGACTCGAGTCGGCCTAGGCTGGAACGCTTTCTTGATGTAGGATGACTTCTCGAACTAGGAGGCAAAGGGCATTTATAGAGGTTTAAATAAAGGCATGTGCAAATATATTTATATATGAGGATGAGGAAATAGATCTATGTGCATAGATTTATAGGTTTAGTATTAAGGTAGCAGATGGACATTGGGCCTCCTCTCAAGTACTCCCTCAATGCAAGAACACTTTGTTCTATTAAACTGGCATTCCATGATGCTCACCTTCCCGACACAATCATTGAAGACAAATTGACACCAGATTATGTAACTACCACCCTAGATTACAAATCAATGTTAAAGAAAATCCTCACGGCTGAACCAATAGGTACCATCATGGTAACTGGATAAAGGACTCAAGTTGTCAGGATTCTGTCTTGCTTCATGGGAATGACCTCCTTCTTAAAGTCGGGACATGGATTTTAGAGGTGCTTTGACCTGGAAGAAAACAATAAAGGCAGCTGCGACCCCTGTGGTAATTACATTATCTGGTGTCAATTTGAGGCTTAAGAGTGAAAGGGTGGAGTCTAGCCTGTCAATCATTGTATAGCCAATGAGGCCTCTGTGTGGGCATGGCCTTCTCCTGAGAATTCTATTATCTCCTGTATTTCCTCCTTGGGGATGGGAGGCACTCTGTGCACACTCCCTGCGAGACATCTCTGAGGAGAATGAACCTACCCCCATGCAGCCAGAACCCTGGACCTGGAGAAGTCATGTGGAGATCCCTGCCAGATGCCTACAATGCCACTGGATCCACAAGACTTCCCACCCGCTAGCCTGTGATCTTTCTGCATTCGGCATCATTACATGTGTTTTGTGAATCTGAAGAGGGCTTTATCTTTATAGATTGGTATCAGACGTATGGGCTAATATCGGACTTATGGACTTGATCTGGACTGGGCTGGGATGTTTTCTTAATATACAACTGCTCTTGTAGATAAACCTTTTTCTTACACACATATGAGTCTCCCTAGATTTGTCTCTCTCATCTACTGGACGAACACAATGCCCCTCAGCATCCCCTCTCTGCTCACAAGCTGTCTGACCAGGGGGCAAGCCCCTTTGCCTCAGTTTCTTTGTCTGTAAAATGGGGCGAACAGTAGTGCCTACCTCACAGGCTGTCCTGGGTATTAAAGGAGCTTATCTGCATCAGGCCCTTTACACCAGGCACGTAGTAGGTGCTCAGGAACCTTAGTCGCTATGAGACTCCCCGGACTGCCTTTCAAGGTCATTTTCTGGTTAAAACTAGGCAAGCTGGAGAAAGGGTCCGCTCTCCCTGCATCTCACCCCCACCACCCCATCAGCTGTCTGAGCATCTCCCCTCCGTGTCCAGGCGCCCAGACCCTGGAGAATGCCTGCCCCTCGAGAAGCAGGCCTCCTGGGCCCTGGCCTGTTTTTTGATGAGAATGCTTTTAAGCGAGTCCTGCTGCTTTTAACTATGAGGCGGGTGATGGGTGAGCCTGGCAGAGGTGAGCAAGCAGCAGGGAACGAGGTAGCAGCAGAAGGTGGTGACCTGAGATCCTGGTCAGTTTAGGATTCATGCTACACTGGCCTGACCTCCCCTGGTCGAGGGGAATGCTACTCCCTGGCTCTGGGTTTTGGTCACTGTCTCTGAAAGCCGTCTGCTCAGGTATGGGCGGTAGGCAGGGACCTTTGTCCCTTCAGGAGGCCCTTTGAGAGGGAGTGTTGGATGTCTCTTGTCCACTGCAGAGTTCAGACACTGTGAGTCCCTGCTGGTGTCCCTCATCTTGACCACTCCCCCTTCTGCCAGCCAACCACACTATTTCCCTGAGCCTGCTTCACATGTAGAGAATGCACAACCAAACCTGGGTGGATTCCCTGGTGCTGTGTGAATCCCAACTTACTGTGACCTCAATGGACAGTGTAGAAATGCTCCCTAGGGTTTCAGAACCTGTGACATGGAGAATGGATGCCTCTGAATTCTATATGGGCAGAGAGGCCTGACAGTGTCATACAGACAGTAACCTATGGACTGCCAGAAGAACAAATGAATCTGTGTTGGAGGAAGTGCAACCAGGAGGCGGCTTAGACACGAGGGTGGCCAGGCTTCTCACCTGCATTGGACACGTGAAACAAGAGGGGCCAGTCCCTGGAGACGGACCACATGCCGAGCAAAGCAGAGAGTCAGAGGACTGCTCTCGTGAGATGGACGGACACAGCGGCTGCAACCGAGGATGGAGGCACAGCCAAGGCTGTGAGGACGACACAGGACCAGGAGGTGTCTCCTTCCATTGTGTGTGGGGTTGCCAGGAGTTGGAACCACTCAGCGGCGTCCCCCCACCAACACCAACAATAACAACAGCAACAACAGCTGTAACAGTAAATCTTTACAGAAGCAGATAGCCTCGTCTTTCTCCCTCCCATGGAGCGACTGGTGGGTACAAACTCTGATGCACCCCTTCCCTGCTTCTAAATCACTCCCCATGCTCTTGTTCGGTTCAGAAGACTGCCTCTCGGTCCAGGTCCAGGTTCTGCAGAAGCACAATGAAGGGTCCCGGAATCCCCACCCTTCTCGCCGTGATCCAGTGTGCTGTGACCCACACAGTCAGCAGCTCCTGTTCACTTGGGTTGACTAGAGAAACAAAATTCATAGATACTTGTATGTGTACAAGAAAGAGCTTTATATACAAGAGTAATTTTATATTAAGAAGATATCCCAGCTCAGTCCAGATCAAGTCCATAAGTTCGACATTACCCCATTTGTCAATACTAGTCCATAAATTCCTCTTTAGACTCACGCAGCCATGCAATGACGCCGAAGGCAGGAAGATCACAGGCCAGTGGGTGGAAAGTCTTGTGAGCCCAGTGGCAGTGGAAGCATCTTAGTGCTGGCGTGGGTCTCCACGTGACCCTCCAGCTCCAGGGCTCTGGCTTCATCAGTTTGACCCATGTGTCTTATCAGCAGGAAGATGAAGCAGAGAGCCTATCTGGCCTCCAGTGAGCTATTTATCTCCTTCACACCTCCAAATGAAGGTGTCAAGCTGCAACCTGATTGATAGGCTAGACTCCACCCCTTTGCAAGTTGACAGGAGACGAAGTAACTGCCACAGCCGTCCAGCACTTGACCCACCGCTAGGAGGAAGCATGCTCCATCAATAACTGATCACAGGCAGAGCATCAATGCCCCCCACCCACGGCTCCTATCTCAAACAGGACACCCCACCCTCTGCTCCCAACCTCCTTTCGGCTCTCACTGCCCCCTCCCTCTACCCTGTTTCCAGAGGACCCCTCCAGGAGTGGATGCAAATCCTCCTCTCAGGCTCCAATGCTGGGGGAACCCAAGCATAGGGCCCATCTTTCCACCTCACCACCCTACCTCATTTCTATAAAACCAACAGGGCTTTCCTGCTCCTGGGCCCCCCGCCCCCGTGCCCCCACATTTTCTGGGTGGTGTCAGTTTGTGGGGAGTGTGGCCAAGTCTGCTGGCTGTCACCAGACCCACTTCCCCTTCTTCCTGGGAACAGCACTAGGAGACTTTTCCCAAGGTGGACATGGCTAGTGACTAAGTTCCAGGCAGCGTGCTGGCCCAGGTGCCAGCCCTGGCATCAGCCAGGGTGTGTGTGTGTGTGTGTGTGTGTGTGTGTGTATGTGTGTGTGTGTGTGTGTGTGTGTGTGTGTTTGTGTGTGTGTGGTGGGGTGAGGGGCCGCATCTCAGGAGCTGACTCTGCTTCTGGCTCTGAGCAGAGCTCCTGGTATTTCACCCGGGCCTGGAGAATAGAAATCACAGCCTCCTTGCAGTTATTGGGCACTGCCTGGCCTTCCGTAACGCATGACTCTTGGTGAGCCTTACAGGGGAGCCGCAGTTCCTCAGCTCTCACGCCTCCTGTCTGATGGGCGGCAGGCTCCTGGCTGACAGCTAACCCAAAGGTTGGTGGCTCCAGCTCACCGAGGAAGAAATTCATCGAATCCATGCTGACTCAGAGCAACTCTGAGGACAGGGTACAGCTGCCCCTGTGAGTTTCTGAGACCATCACTGTTAAAGAGAGTAGAAAGCCCTGTCGTTCCCCCTTGGATGGGCTGGTGGTTTCAAACTGTTGACCTTGTGGATCTCAGCACAACGCGTCAACACGGCTCACCCAGGAAGAGTCCTGGCCCTCTGCTCCCGTCAGATCACAGCTACAGACACTGGAGCGGGCCCACCATGTGGCACAAGGGCTGCATGGGACTCGGGAGAAAACGGTCGGAGAGGAGGACAAAGCCCGCTGCCTCCTGGGGGTGAATCTGACTGGGAAGCTCAGTGCCCACTATTCCACAGACACTTGCAGATGGGCAGGAGGGCTGGACCATTTCAGGTCAGGCCCCAAGAGGCCGAAGCAGCACCACACAGACAAGTGGGGGCAAGGGAGGAGGGGCTGAGAGAGTCCCAAGAGGCTTTGAATGCTAGCCACAGTGGCCTCAGCTGCTGTTATTCCGATTCTCCCCTGATCAGCCTCTCCCTCCCCAAGCAGGACCAGTCAGCCTGGGCCAGGAACCAGGCCCCAGGACACTGCAACCTGGACATGCTATCCAGTGCCCAGCAGTGCCTCCCAAGACGTGTAGCACAGAAGACACTCGATGCCATTGGGCCAGGCATGGAGACTAAATATAGGCCCAGAGGCCTTGGGGACAGGACAGAAACAGGCTAGGTGGCCTGCCAGGAAGGCCACAGGACAGGCTGCCACCCCAGCCTTACCCAGAAAGCCAGCTCTCATCCCAGAGCCCAGGACTGGCAAAGCCTGGCACCCTGCTGGGCAGCCACCCCAAGCTTGGCCCCGGCTGTGGGCAGATTGGGATGTGTGTGCCCGGTCACCTGCCTTTAGAGCCAGCCAGGGGCTGTGACAGTGCAGTCTGGAGGGGGCATTGGCTTCAGAGCACCAGGAAACAGGACAAAAGGCAGGCAAGGACGAGAGGGAGGGAGGGAGGCAGGGAGGGAGAGAGAGAGAGAGAGAGAGAGAGAGAGAGAGCATATGACCGAAGGGGAGGGAGGTGGCAGTCAAGTCCAGTGCTGAGGGAGTGGCCCTGGGGACCTGGCAGGTCCCCGAGCCTGCTTCTCCTTATCTGTGACAGAGAGCACCACATCCTTGTCACTAGCTGCCATCGAGCTGGCCCCTGGTTTGCAGGGCCCCAGCCACGCACCACGCACAGAACGGCATGCTGTCGGGTCCAGCACCCTCCCCAGGATGGGCCAGGGCTCAGGCCGTGATGATTCCTGGCGTTTTCACTGGCTCAATTGGGAAAGTAGATAGCCAGGTCTTTCCTCCTAGTCTGTCTGGAAGCTCTGCTGACAGCGGCCCAGCGTCAGAGCAACATTCAAGCCCCCACTGACAGATCGGGTGCTGGTGGGTGCGTATGTGTGTGCGTATGTGTAACTGTGAATGAGGTGCTTTGGGTGGGATTTGAACCCCGGTCTCTCACAGAGAAGGTGAGAAGTCCACCACTGTTCACACAGTCTCCATCCACCCCTTAGGGGCCTTTCCCAGCCTGGCCCTTCCTCACCCCACATGTCAGCTCACAGGGGGCTGGCGAGAGTTCCTGGAGTCGCAGCCTCATGGGAGAGGAAGCCCCTGGGCGACATTGGGCATGTCAAGAGCACACATGGAGACGTGTGTCCAAAAGCTCACAGAGATTGGCCGTAAATACCCACTCTTCAAATCCTGAGCTATTTGGAAACAAGAAGGTGACAGGAGTTTGAATCCCCAAAGCTGAAAGACTCTTCCAAAATATCCATAAAAATGAAAATAACTTGAGTTCGGGTCTGTGAAGACACTTCCAGAGGTTTGATATCCATCGCAGCGGCTTTGTTGCCAGGGGCAAAGAGTAGGTGGGTGCAGGGAGGTGTAGCCCCTCATCCGGCTCCAGGGCTCTCGGAGTGTGTGGGCTCCCCGGCCCCAAGGGCCATAGGGTTCTTCCCCACCGCTCCCAGTGCCCAGGGGGGCTTGGCACACAGTCACATGGAATTTTCCAGAAGCAAAAAGAGGGGCAGCCTGGTGCCGCACCCCGAGTCCTCATGACCTTGCCTACATGCTGGTTGAACACTCCACGCGTGTGCACGCGGACCTGCACCTGCACACGTGGCCCTGCCCCAGAGGGAGACGGAGAAGGTAGTATTAGTAACAAGGCCCCCACTGGTATCTTCATATTTGCACAGGAAGAATTCACTCCCCCTCTGCCCTGCCACCGGGTGGATCAGATTCACTTTCCTTCACGTATAGAAAGCCAGGTGTGTGCATGCACCCCGCATGGGCCGTGTATGTGTGCCGGGGGCTCCGGAGAGGCCTTGGGAAGATGGGGCTGAGAGAGCACGTGTAGGGAAGCAGCAGGCCAGTGGCCAGCCGGGGTGCTTGCCCTAGCAGGCCGGAGGCCCCTCTGAGGACCCCCACGCCCTTCCTGGTTTCAAGGGGACCCCCAACTTCACGACGATTGTGAAGACCGCTGCCCGTCTGTGCTGGCATCGGGGCTGTACTCCTTCGCCGGTGACCTTTAGAACTGGCTTCGAGCGGTTCACGGCGCCGGTCCATTATGTAATCATCACAAGGCCGCGGCTACTCCCACGTCCACAGCTGCCCTCCCCCATCTGCTCCTCTCCCCACCCGGGCCTGTCCGCCTCTGCGCTGTGCTAACTGGGGCCGGCAGCTCTAGGAGGACATGGTCCTGTGTGCCGCTGGGTGTCTGGGGCATCCCTGGCCTCGACCCCATTAGACACCCGCAGTAGTCAGGATGCGAAATGTCTCTGGGCAGTGTCAAGTATCTCCTGCAGGGTCCGGGGGCGGGCATGGTCCTGGAGCAGAATATCCCCGCCCACCCCGGGCCCACTGCCTCCAGCTACCACCACCCCTTCTAGCTCCATCAGAGGTTTGAGGTGCAACCGCTTTTGTAGTTAGGTCCACATTGACTTGATGTTGGTGGGTTTTGGAAAAGTCAGCGGTTCAAACCTACCACCTATTCTGTGGGGAAAAGACGAGGCTGTCTGCTCACGGAAAGATTTAGTCTTGGAGACCTGAGGGAGCAGTTCTATTATAGATATATAATATATATTACATATATATTGTATATATCTCAACCATTTTATTAGGAGCTAATCCCGACAGCATACCCATGCAGTATTGTACAATTGCTACTAAAATCAGTTTCAAAACCTTTCTTCCGTTTTGAGTATCTTGATATTAGCTCCCCTCCCCCCATCTTTTAAAAAAATCCTTTTATTGGGGGCTCATACAGCTCTTATCACAATCTATCCGTCCATCCATTGTGTCAAGCACATTTGTACATCTGTTGCCATCATCATTCTCAAAACATTTGCTTTCTGCTTAAGCCCTTGGTATCAGCTTCTATTCTGTCTTACAGGGTCGGTAGGAGCCGGAACGGATGAGCAAAAAACTCCCCGCCACCAACTCAACACTGACTCCTAGCGGCCCTGCAGGACAGAGCAGAACTGCCCCGTGGGGTTCTGAGGCTGTCACGCTATGGGAAAAGAAAGCTTCATCTTTCTCTCAAGGGGCTACTACTGGTGGTTTCAAACCGCTGACCCTGTGGCTAGCAGCCCAATGTGCAACCAACTAGGCCCCCGGGACTTGATAGCAGGGTTAAATGTATATATGAGCGTATACACAGTCTAAGACACAAGGAGCCCTGGTGGTCTGTTGGGTAAACATTGGACAGATAGCTGCAAGGTCAGTGGTTCAAGCCCACCAGCCGGGCCAGTCCTCAGGAGAAAGATGACCGCCTCGATTCCACTTTATATGACTGGTGACTAGGAACTGAAAAGGACATGAGGAACCAGCCCTGTCACTTTGCTCCCACTTTTCGGATCGGGAAATCGAGGTGCAGGCAGCTGCTCAAGGCCACACAGCTGGACGTGGCTCTACAGGACATGGGGACACACTCTTCCTGGGCACTTTCCACCCAGAGTGGCCCCAGCCTGATCTGAGGGTGGGGAGGCTGGGGTACAGTGATGTCGGACTTGAGCTCCATTGTAAGCCCCCCACCTGCAGCATTTCTAGGTGTTCCCGGGGGCATCGGGCAGCTTAAAGTGCCCACAAGGGAGCCCAGGCCCTCCCCCACCCCCACTGGGGTCCCTGCCAGTGTGTCCCCAAACACTTTGGCTCTGGGGCCTGTGGCTGTAAGTGGTTACCAGTGGACAAGCCCACACTGTGATCTGGGGCAGAGCTGGGAAAGCACAGATGGACCCCATTCTGCAGACTGGGGCTTCTGGTCAGCGCCTCTCCCCTCCAGGCTCTGTGTCCACTCTGACCTCCTGCCCTGACCTGGCTTCCACCCCTCTGCCCAGAAGCGTCATGGTCAGAGCTCTCGCTCCTTCTGCCGGACCTAGTTTTTCCATCTGTATACTCCGGCTGATAACACAGCAGGTTTGGGCCCCCAGGGGGTGGTGGGGCCACCCCAGAGCCTGGCGGTCCCTGTAGGTAGAGAGGAAGTGCTGGCCCCAAAGTGTGGTCCTTCCACCTACCTGGCTCCCAGCCCTGCCCACACTCAGCACCGAGCTCTCCGCTGGTGCCAAGTCGGGCTGACCACCATGGTGGCATATCACTGGCCACCCTGGCTCCCAGGAGCAGGTGGGGAAAGCTGACACCTGGGCCCAGCGGCCCTGCAGTGGTGCTGAATGGAACAGGTGTGGGTCTAGAGCACACTCCAGGCTCAGCTCAGCCCCTCTACCCACACGCTGCCTGCTCCCCAAGGCTCTGTCCCCAGTCTGACCCCACACTCTGCCACCAGGGTAGGTTCAGCCTCAGCTCCCCCAGGCTCTGCCCCAGTCCACCCTCAAATTGAGCCCCCAGAGTGGCAGGGGTTGGTTTTCCCTGGCAGGGGCTCCATTCAAGTGGGGTGGTCCTTTCTTTCTCCTCAGAGTGGTGGAAGTGTAGGGGGAAGGCCCAGGAGCCATTGCACCCCCAGGGCCTGCATGTCCAAAGACAGACAGACTCCGCGGCAAGGTGCTGCTCAGGCTGGGTCTGTTGTTTTTTACCGTGGAAGGCACTGGACTGCTTTTGGCTCAGCTCTGAACCCCTGCCAGGGGAAACCCAGTCCTGGTAGCCAACTTAGGGCCCTGTTTTGTTCCCAAGGGTGATTCACGCAGGCTGAGACCCACCCTGGAGGCCACCAAGTGGCTGGGTCAGCGACAGAGCCCGCTGCCAGAGGCCTGCAGGTCCCATGGGGTGATGTGCAAGGCACCCAGGTGGCAGGCATGGAGGAAACAGCTGGATAGCTGGGTGTCTCTGGGCCCTTGGCGGGCTGCTGGGGTGCCGGCAGTCATCGCACATCCCTCACTAACTAGGGATGGAGGAAAGACTCTGCCTGTCCGCCACAATCCACAGGCCAGGACGGAAGTGCTGGTGAAGGCAAGGGGCCAGCAGCCGGGGTGGTGGGTCTTGATGCCTTTCGCTTGCTCTGCCTCTCTTCTTGGGTGCTCCCTCCTTCCCAGGGCCTGGGCCTTTATCTGCCCCCCTCTCCGACAGGCATCTCCCACTGGCCCTCCCCCCAGCACCCTGCCCTAGGCCAGGATCAGGCTCTGGCTTGTTCCTCTTTATCTCTGGAAACTAAAATAAACGCACATCAGGAGACTGCCAGGGCTGGAGGCCAGGCCGCCCCACCCGCCCAGCCTGGGGGGGGGGCTTATTTTAGCAGGTGATGCTCCATGGGAGGGGGGCCTGTCCTCCCAGGACTCAGAGCCGACCCTTGGCCTGGCTGGCTCTCCCCTTCCCTCCCTTTCCTGGAAGAGGAGTCATGACCACAGGGAGAGCCTTGAGCTCACTCAGGCTCCGTCTGGGGTCCCTGCTGGTGTGAGGCTCCTTGTCCCCCCACCCCAACAGCCGCCCTTTTATTCCCAGAGATTGAGATGAAAATAAACATGGGGCGGGGGGTGGGGAGCTTGGGGAGCAGGTTGGAGGGGAGGAGGGGTAAGTGTGGTTTTGATTACTATGCTCCAGGGAGCCTGGTAGTGTTGCGGTTACACGTTGGGTGGCCAGTGGGGAGGTCAGCAGTTCAAAACCACCTGCTGCTCCTTGGGAGAAAGATGAGGCTGTGGGTGTTCGTTTGCTTTGGGTGACACACACATGGGCAGGGGGGCGTGTTCGAACTGCAGGAGACAGGGAAGAAACACAGGTCGAGACACAGGATTGAGGGGCTGACAAGTGCTAGGGAGGAAAATAAAGCCCAGATCCGGGGAGCTAGAGACCATCCCACCCCCCCCCACCCCCATCAGCTTCCCAGACTGCGTGTTGCTCTGACGCTGGAAGCCACGCCGCCATGGGGTCTCCCAGCATGAGCAGCTTTCAGGGGGGCTTCCAGAGGACAGACTAGGAAGGGAGGGCTGGCGGCCTGCTCATGAGAAGTTGCCAGTGCAAACCACCTGGGTGCCTCACGACTGGACGATGTCTGGCGGACTTCCTTTGCACATGCCACGGAGAGGTATCAGTCTCCAGAGGAGGACATCTTGTTTGCTGGAGAGCCTGGCCAAAGGGGGCACAGGGGACCCTCTGTGAGAGGGGTGGCCCCGTGGGCACAGGGGACTGTGGGGAGTAAGGTCCCCTGGCTTGAGCTGCCTGGACCCCTCGCTCTCTCCATCTGCCTACAGGGCTCCCATGGGGTGGGTGGTGGGTGGGGGAAGCAGTTAAGTTTAGGCTCAGGAAGGTGGGAGCAGCCTTGCCTGCAGGTGCGTGTCAGTCCGTGGGGGCCACTTCCTCCTCTCCCCTCCCCCGAGGTTGGTCAACTGTCTGGTTCCTGTGCCTGCATTTATCCACCTTGGGCTCCTTGCTGGCCCACAGAGACCCCGCAGAGTCAGGGATGGCTGCCATCTTGAAGAGCCGAGTCCACCTGACAGCCATGGTGTCAGGCTCTGCCCCGCCCACTACCCCCCACCCCCACCAGGATCCAGACTCACATCTTAGAAGTCCAGTGGCCGCTGGCCAAGGTCCGGAGCGCCCGCGACATGGGCAGTCCCAGTCACTGACATCCAGGACCGGGTGTCAAGCTGTCAGCAGAATCGTGCCAGCAGACTGCTCTAAGGGAGGGCTTCTTTTGACCCACGCTGGAGGCTGCTGCCCAGCAGAAAGCCCATCCCCACCAGCCGCTTCTGAACATGCCTTCCCCTGACATCATCGTGAGTGCAGAAAAGGCCCGTCGCTAGGACACACCGCCATCAGGTCAATGCCGACTCACGGAGACCCTACAGGACAGGGTAGTACTGTCCTGGGTGTTTACAAGACCGAAACTCTTCACGGGAGTAGAAAGCCCTGACTGCCTTCCTCGGGGCAATGGGTGGTTTTGAACTGCCGGCCTTGCAACTAGCAGCCCAATAGGTAACCACGAGGCCAGCCCCCCTTCCCCCGACCCCATGCATCCCAGTCTAAAAGAGGGGGCTGATCTCACCCTCCTCCTTATCCCGCTGTATTGCCCCCACTTCCTGCACATGGTGGGGCGCGGGGGGGAGACTTCTGGGTCATACACCTGATGGAGCGCCGGAGGGTGGGGGGGTTTAGCTCCCCCCTCCCTCCCCCACCTCCCATCCAAGGCGCCTTGGTCCAGGGGTGGGCCCTCCACCCCCCTCCCACACCTTTCTGCAGCCTGTCTGTCCCTTTCTATGGAATGAATGGCTCCAGTGTGTGTGTGTGTGTGTGTGTGTGTGTGTGTGTGTGTGTGTGTGTGTGTGTGTGTGTGTGTAGCCCGGGAAGGGGGCAGGGTCAGACTCAAGCCCTGGCTCTGGCACCATCCCAGACTTGGTAGTCTCATCTCTGGTGGCAAACGGAACGTGATAGTACCAGGCCAGGTTCTGTCCCCAAATGGTGCAACACTTTGCTATGGTCTGGACTATGACCCCACCACACCCAAATATGCATGGAAATCCTAACCTGTAGGCCGATTCCAGGAGCCCTGGGAGCATCTCGAACTGCTAATTGCAAGGTCAACAGTTCGAGCCTACCAGCTACGGTTAGGGAGAAAGAGGAGACTCTACTCCCATAAGAGTGACAGCTGCAGAAACCCACAGGGACAGTTCCACTTTGTCCCCCAGGGTCGCTGTGGGTCAGCTTCAACTCAATGGCGGGGAGTTAGGTCCTTTAGTGTACACGCAGTAAGGAACCCTGGCAGTTCAGTGGTTAAGTGTTGGGCTGCTGACCCAGAGGCTGGCTGTTCAAATCCACCAAGCTACCCTTTGGGAAAACGATATGGCCATCTCAGAAACACTAATGAGGAAGTTCTGCTTTGCCCCACAGGCTCTTCATGAGTGAGCGGGGATGGACTCCAGGCGGGAGGTTTGGCTCGGGCTTTGACACCTGCGCTTATAATCCCATTGGGTAACAATGAACACACGAAGGATGGGTCTTTGAGGGGCTGGACTTGAGGGGTCACCCAGCCACAGGTACCTGGGGTGGGGGTGGGAGGTGGGGGGATGATCTTCACTGGGGAAATCTGATCAGGTGGTCAAGTCAATGCCTATCAATTGTCAGATGGCAGACAAACGGGCCAGCCTCTCCAGGCCTCGGTTTCTGGTCAGCACCCGGAGGATGGCCAGAGACTGTTGAGGGCTTTCTGGAGCCTGGGCGCCGGGCACCCTGTGCTTATGGTCTTGAGTCCCCTGGTGGGGTACCCGTAGCCTGTGGTACAGAAGCTCTCTGGAGTCTGAGTTGGTAAGAAACCAAACTTTGGTGATGGTCAATCCAGTATCTTCTCTGGGGACTAAACCCCAAACCAAACTCAGCTCTGCCCCCACCATGGAGTTGATTCAACTCCTGGCCAACCCCATGGGACAGAGCAGAAGTGCTGATGGGGCTCCCAAGGCTGTCACTCGTTGCAGGAGCAGACGACCTCATCTTGCTCCAGCCAGGGGACCTTTCCGTTAGCAGCCAGGTGCTCTAACCTCTGTGCCACTAGGGATCCTCCCACGGGGGTCGCTGGGCCCTTGAGATGGGAAGGGCCTTGTCTCCTGGCTCTCACTCTGCCGTGGGGACTACACACAGCAGGGTGGCCAGAACCAGGGGATGCTCTTCTCCACACCTGGACGAAGGTGCCCTTCTCCTTGTCCCTCTGCTCAGGACTGTCCCTGTCCCTTGTGCATTTGTGTGTCCCTGTCTGCAGTGCCCCCAGCCCCCAGCTGGTGGCAGGTGCCCCCCGGGGTCTGCCACCTCCCCTTGACCACAAAGGGAGGTGTCCCCAAAGGCCTCCCCTCTCTCCTTCTCTCCTCCTTCCCCTCCGTCCCTGTCCTCCTCCCTGCCTCTTACCTTCTCCCTCTTCCGTGGGACTCACACGACTTCCTTCGCCTCCTCTGTGTCCTTGCTGCTCGCTTCCAACTTTCCCTTTTGTCCTGCACCCGGTCCTGCCACCTGTCTCTGTCTCTCTGCTCTTCCATCCCGCCTCCATCTGATGCCCTGGACATCGCCATTGTTCTCCCTGCCCTCCCCGCCACCCATCTCTCTATTCTCTTCTTTGTCTCCATCTCTCTCACCCCACCCCTTTCTTCTTTCTTCCCTCCACCTCTTCCTTTGCTTTCTCCTCTCCCTCCATCTCTGCCCCCCCCCCACTCCATCTCTTACCCTTAGTGCCTCTCCCAGGCTTTCCTGTCCTGACACCCTCCCTCTCCCCCCTGGGCCCTTCCAGAAACATACCCATATATGGCCTGTGTGTCAAGGACCGCTGATGATGGCGTCATGGGGGTGGGGGGGGTGTCAGCATCGAGGCTCAGCTCCAAGATGCTCCCTGAAGTGAGAGCCGGTCTTGGGTGCACCGGGAACGGAAGCCAGAGCCAGGGCTGCTGCTTCCCCGGGCTGAATTCACACAGGAAATCTGAGACACACAACATCTTATAGTCTGGCTTGCCATCCCTGGTCATGCGGTGGGCCCAAAATAAACTCCCGGCTTCAAAGGCGAGTGTTTGTGAGCTGCCTGGCAGTGTGACTGGGACCCAGAGAAGGCCGGGGCCTGGGCTGCCCGGAGACACTCCTCCCATCCCCCTGAGGCGTGCCCTGGTCTCAGAGCCCACCAGGTAATGCATGCTTTCACTTTCACTTCTCATAGGATGAAGCCAGCTCTGGCTGGTGGGATGCACCACCACCCCCTCCCAGGCAAGCCCCTCTTGCCTCTTCTTCTTGCTCCTCTGCTCCTGAGGTCCGGTGCCTTCTACTCCAGAGGGACAGGGGCTCAGGGACTCGCAGGGGCTTGTCCGTTCTCGGGCTGTGCGTCTCAGCACGGACACGCCTAGGGCACTTAGGGTTACAGACAAAGGGCTCTCAGAGATGCTCCCAGATGTCCCCATGCTGGGGAGCTTCAAGCGGGCATCGGAGAAGTGCTCACATGTAGGGGAAACTGAGGAGGGGGCACAGCAACCAAGGTGCCGGGGGATGTTACCTGTGGGCGGTTTGTGTACACATAAGCGCATTAGCACGGAGGACAGGCTGAGGCACAGGACAGGTGAAAGCAGGAGCTTTGTCCAGCCAGTTCTGGAAGGAGGGAAGCCAGTCCTGCCCTGGGCAGAGGGGCAGCTGGAGCAAAGACAGGGGGCTGGACCAGGTCTTCAGGCGGGGGCGATGGACAGTGCAGGCAGGCTGCTTGAAGGGGGGCAGGGTGGCAAATGTGGGTGAAACCCAAAGGGGAACTGGAGGGGATTAGGGCTCCTCTGCCTGATGAGATGGCTTCTGAGCAGAGGAGGGGCCCGCCCAGCTTTGACTTCATCGGGAAGCCTGCAGATGGGTGAGGGCCCAGAAGGCAGGCAGCCCTTGGTGAGGTACAGAAACTGAGGAAGGCAGGGCAGGGCCTACTAAGACCCCCACCCTGGGTACAGGATAGACAAGCAGACTCTGAGGGAGCTCATGGCCTCCCAGGCCCACCAAGCTGGGTCATGGCCCTGGACTCCTGGCAGCAGAGGCCCGGCCGGCCGTCAGTGACAGACACTCATCTCTTCCAAAACACTCGATGGGCCCTGACAGCTGGTGATAGCTCTGTTTACCCCACAGCCACCAAGAGCTTACATCACCATGCTGCACAAACAGGCCTGGCCCGGGCGCCCTGCAGGGCCACCCTCCCTCCTCTTCCCTGGGCCGGGGGCCCAGTCGTGACTTCATGGTGACTTGGGAACAGTCAGCACCCCCAGGGAGCCCTTCCCACGAGCCAGGCACAGGCTGGGGCTCAGGGTGCTTGCTCTCACCGACTCCTTTCAGGGGGTTGCTTAGGCCCATTACCCAGATGTAGAAACTGAGGTCAGAGAGTTCTAGGCATCCACTCAGTGCTGTGGACGGAGGAGGTACTGCGCAGTCGGCTGACTGCCAGGCTCATGTGCTTCGGATGTGTCGTCAGGTGGAACCAGTCCCTGGAGGAAGACCTGGTGCTCCGTGAAAGGGGAGGGGCAGAGAAAGAGGAGACCCTGGATGAGATGGACTGACGGGATAGCTTCAACAATGCATGGCCCAGGCCTAGGCGGTGTGTGGTTCTGTGGGGCAAGGGGTCACCATGACTCAGAAATGCTTGGACGATCAACAGCGGCAATGTCCATGCCTCCCCCAACCCCGCCCACTACACACACACACACACACACACACACGCTGTGATAAGCTTAGGACACAGGTCCCTGGCACAGCTAAGGCATCCTAAGGTGCCCGTGTATTGTAGCCCCAACGAGTCTCTGTGTCCCCTGCAGGCCAGGAGAGGCCAGATCCTGTCTTCTCATTCCTTGGCCTCTTGGAATCTGCAGGGCCTTAGCAAAACCTTTTAAGACTCTGGGGGCCAGGTCTGGCAGCAGGGAGATGGTGCCCATACAAAAACCGGTTCATCCCACACACGAGGAGTTTGGAGACAAAGACCCAGAGGGCCAGAGCAAGGAGAGGGGAGAGAGAACAAGATTGAAATAGAGGCAGGTGGCAGAGGGGGTTGGGAACCCCAGAGGGAGAGGGCAGTCTGGAAGGAATCCCAGTGATCCATTGTTGTTGTGAGTTGCCTGGGGGTTGATCTTGATTCTGATTCACTGCAGAGGGTGCAGGGTAGGGGTGGGGTGGGGGTGAAGTGGGATTTGCAAGGCTCTGACCTTCCAGATGCCCATCACCAAGCCCATCTTCCAGGCAAGTGTCCTAGATAGGTTCTCACAGCCAACTTTCCAGCATTTCGACATGTGCACCCACAGAGGCTCTGGGTATGATTTCAATGGCAGGATTCCCAGCTGGTCCTGGGACCTGGATTTCGGGGGCTCTAGGGGCCACTTCCTGTGCCCTGCAGGCCTTGCAGCTTTGCAGTCTGGGACCAGAACTTCCAGAAGCAGGGCCAAGATGCCCATGGGACAGACAGCGCTTAGCTACAGAAATGGTGGAGGAGGGGCGAGGCTGCAGCTGTTGGAGGCTGAGATCACATTAGGCTGAGATCACCCACCTGCCTCCTCCTGGGTGGGTGGGTGACAGAGGCTGGCATGGTGGAGCCCTGAGCAGAAGCGGAGGCACCCCTGGACTACCGTGCCCCACTGGACCTGGGCTGGCCTCAGTCAAAGGGGCTGGCTGGGACAGAGAGCAAGGTGAAGGGGAGAGTGGGGCTCATCTTCCTTCCCAGGCTCTGGCTCCCCATGTCTCACCCTGGGAAAGCCTGGCGGGTGGGTGGGGGGTGGCTGGCTGGCCAGGACCCCTGAGGATGCCCGGGAGGTGCCAGCCACGGCTCCCCCTTTGCCCACAGCTGTGCAGAGAAGGCCTTGACCATTAGCTCTAAGAGGAAGGGGAGCTGCCCCCCCCGCCCAGGCTGAGTCTCGTGAAACTACAAATAGAAATGAGTCCCCACCAGGGAAGGGTCCAGGCTCCCCGCCATCCCCATGCCCCCTACACACACTCTCTGTACCACTGGCTGCGTGCCCAGGGTTGTGTCCACACGTCATGCACCGTCTGAGGGATCCGGGTGTGTGCCAGAGCGAGGCTTCACTGACTGCTTTTGCAGCATTCGATGGCCAGCCCGTTCTTGTGAGGCACTTCTCTGTGGACTAGAACCACGACCTTTTGAGTGGTAGCTAGCGCCTTAACTAACCATTGAAACTATTGGGAGTCAAGGTTTGGGATATGGCAGAGAGGGTAAGAGAGGCGCTCCCTGGAGATCCCCGTCTCTTCCCGCTCCAGGCAGGCCGTGGCTGGGGCAGCCCTGAGTACAGCTCCCTCCGCAGGGCCCTGGCTCCCAGGGTGAGAGCTAGCAGGTGGCTGCTGCCTCTGGGGAAGGGCTATTTTTTATCTCTGTCAGCCTCTCGAGAGCACCTACCCCACTCCCCTCTCGCCCCCAGCCTGAGGTGCTGCCTCCCCTATAGGATCCAGGCCCAGAGGAAAATGATCAGAGATCACCATGAGCAGCACAAAGATGCCAGGGAACCGAGACCCCCAGAGAGACAGAACCTCACCCAGTCTCACTCCCAGCCCCCATCAAACGGGTCCTCTTCTGGGCCCATCTTGTTGTCAAGTGCTGGCGAGTGGGTTCCCACTCACAGGGACCCTGTGCGCAACACAACCAAACACAGCCCAGCCCTGTGCCGTCCTCTCGAAGGTTCTTCCGTCTAAGCCCAGGGTTGCAGCCACTGTGTCAACCCATCTCCTGAAGGCCTTCCTCTCTGTCGCTGCCACCCACGTTACCAAACATGAAGTCCTTCAGATAGCCTGAAGGTCTGGTGTCTCCTGATAACACGTCCAAGGTCCGTGAGACCAAGGCCTCTGTCCTTGCCGCTAAGGAGCCCTCTGGCTGTACTTCTTCCGAGACAGGTCCGTCTGTTGTTTTGACGGCTCCTGGTGCTCTCCAACCTCAACGCGTCACCCCTCCTCTCTTCCCGACTCAGCGCCCAACTCTCACACGCAGAGGAGGCCATTGGAAGCACCACGGCCAGGGCCACGCACTCCTTAGTCCTCCAAGGCACATCCCTGCTTCCCGGCACTTTGAGGGGCGGAAGTGGGTTGTGTGATGGCTCCCCATGAGCATGGATTGGGGATCCGAGCAAGATGAAATCCTGGGCAACTTCAATCCTTACTTGTTGGTCATCATGGCGCCTTTGGGGGTTTAGAGCACAGCTAAGCTAAGTAGCCACTAGGTTGTAGAAGCTTTAGCACTGGAAGAACCCCTGGAAACCTCCTAGCTCCAACCGCTGACCTGAGAGGGCCATGGACTTGACCTGGGTCACAGCACAGAGGTCACAGCACAGAGAGGCTGGCCCAGGTCTCTGATTCTCATCTAATGCTCTTCCCCTAGGCCGCCACCTCAGGGAGGGCGCCCCAAGGCCAGCTAGAGACTGGGTACCTGCCCTACCAGTCATGTTAGTGCCATGGGCACTGAGCCCCTGACTTGGCCTTGTGTGTGTGTGTGTGTGTTGGAGGTGCTCAGAGGGCCACTTCTGCCGCTGGGCATAGCTCCTCCCACCTATTACAGGCAGACCTGCCTAACCCACCTGGCAGAGATCCCAGCCATACAGGTAGGTGCAAAGGAGGGAGCGGGCCTGGGGCTCCCACCTGGCTGTACAATTGTCCCCTGCCCAGGACAGGAGGGCCAGCACCCATGCTATCAGCTGCTCCAGCCACTTAACCAGGACCTGAGAAAGCAAGAGACAGAGTTGGGACAAGGGCCCAAGTGTCTCTGTTCCCAGCCTCGAGCTCTTTTCACCGCAAACAGACCTGACCCTGCTGACCCAGAAAACAGCATCCCCAGTGTCGGCACCCAGTGATCTCAGGGCCAGGGCCCCCCTTTTCCCCTGGTCCCGGTGCCCAGGAACACAGAGTGACTGCTGACAGAGGGATCCAGGGCTGCAGTTCCGGGGACTTTCGAATCTCTATGGAAACCTTGAACACTGCGGTGCTGGCCCAGCCCAAGAGCTTGTGGCCCATTTATCCGGCGAAGGACCCAGCCTTGGGGATTTTTCCAAGGCTTTTGGCCCAGCCAACAAACCACCAGTGAAGACGCTTCTGGATCGTATCCTGGAAGAAGCAACCCTCCTGAGTGAAATCACGACTCTTTCCTCCTTACTTCACCAGTGGCTGGTTCTGTGTCTCAGCAACACAAACCACTCAGACGACCTACCATTCACTTTGTCAGGTTCAGCTCAACATGGTCGCCTCATGGTCACAAGGTGGCTGTCATGGCTCAAAGCCTCAAAACCTCTGAGCATCACAGGATGGTGTGAGCGAGGAGCAAGGATTCCTCTCATTGCTCTTCCAGGAGAGAGGAAGGTTTTTCTTTGTTTGATTTTTGAGGCACAGCCAGCAGACTTTCCCTTTGGAAACAAAGTCGGGCTTAGTCACTTGCTAGCCTAGTCGCTGGCCACAGGGTTGGGACTGTCCCAACGGGCTTGACTTATCATGATGCATGGGGCAGGGCATGCAACATACGATTACCTGCCCAGAGGCAGGTACTCCTGGTGAGGCAGATAGGGAAGGGATGTTGGGTGGGTCAGCAAAGGGGTCTCTCATGACTGCTGATGGGGGAGATAGTTCATCACCCTGAAGTGAGCTTTAACTGGGCCTTCCACTTGAACGAAGCACGGGCCTCAGGAAAGGGTCCGCCGCCTGAATGCCAATCTCCCCCCACAAGTTCCAGGAGCAGATGATCTCCTGGAGGTATCTAGGTGGGCTTCCCAGAAAAGGAGGGTCTGACTCTAACAGGGAAGTGGGCCATAGGAGGCTGGCGTATAAAATTGTCAAATTGATGCAACTTGACCTTCTGGGGTTGGCTTCTCTCAGCGAGGACTTCAAGGAGCGAACATCAGTGTTGTTGTAAATAGTGACCTCATTTGTCTCTGTGGTTGACTGTTGTGTCAGTCCAGGCAGACTAGAAAAACAAATCCAGAGACACTCATATGTGTGCAAGAGAGAGTTTTATATCCAAGAATAATTGTATATTAAGAAAACATCCCAGATCAAGTCCACAAGTCTGTTATTAGCCCGTATGTCCAATACTAGTCCATAAAGTCCTCTTTAGATGCACACAGCACACGCAGTGACACCAAATGCAGGAAGATCACAGGCCAGTGGGTGGAAAGTCTGTGGATCCAGTGGCGGTAGAAGCATCTCAGCACTGGTGTGGGTCTCCATGTGGCTCCTCCAGCTCCTCTGGCTCCATCAGTGTAGCTCCATGTGGCTTGTCAACAGGAATGTCAAGTAGAGAGAGTGTGTCCTGCCTCTAGGGAGGAAGAAGAAGTTCCCAGAATCCTCATGAGAAGGACATGCCCACGGGGAGGGATCAATTGGGCTGTGACCCGATTGCCAGGCTAGACTCCGCCCCTTTGCTCAGGTCGACAGATTATGTAACTTCCACAACTGTTCTCAAACTTTATCCCATTTGAATCGTGTATATATATGTGTGTGTGTGTTCTCAGTGCTCTGGTGTCTCTTGCTCAATACTGGTGGTGTTCCCTCTGCTGCTTTGTGTACGTGGGGTTTGTTCATTTCATCGGTGCCTGCTGTCTACCCTGTGCAAGGCCTTTTTAAAGTACTGAGAAGCCAGGATGTGACTTGGAGGACTCAGGTGTGCCTGACCCAAGCCACGGTCTTTTCAATCCCTTTCCGTGCATGTGAAAGATGGACATTGAACAAGGAAGACCGAAGAAGAGTCGATGTGCTGGGGAAGAGTGTTTAAGTACCATGGACTGCGCTCTTAGAAGAAGAATGGTCCTTAGAGGCAAGGTTGGTGAGACTTCTCAAGTACTCTGGACATATGATCAGGATGGACCAGGCTCTGGAAAGACATCAAACTGAACCGACTGCCGTAGAGTCAGTGCTGACTCCCAGCAGCCCCCGATGGGTTTCTGAGACTGTAACTGTTGCCTGGAGTGGAAGCCCAGCCTTTCTTCCATGAAGCTGCTGGTGGTTTCAAGCTGCCAACCATGCACATCTCAGCCCAGTGTCCAACCACTACACCATCAGAGTTCCCTTGGCAAAGCAGAGGGGCAGCACAGAAGAGGAAGACTGAACGAGGTGGAGAGACCCCGTGGCTGTAACCATGGGTTCCAACGTGAGAGCATCTGTGAGGCTGGCGCAGGGTCTGCGGTGTTCTGTTCTGCTCTCCATCAGATTGCCGTGACTCAGAACCAGCTGGATGGCACCTAGCACCACCAGCAGCCACGCCACCCCGGGCACAGGCCACGGGGGTTCCTTGACTCCATTGGACCGTCGCAGGGGCCTGTGGGTTGTTTCCAGCTGGGTTTGTTGTGAACAGCATTGCTGTGGATAATCTCGCACTTGGTATACGTTTGTCTCTGGCATAGAATTGGGAGTGGAATTTCTAGGTCATCGGACATGTGAATTTCTGCTTTAGCAAATACCATCAATTTTCCAGAGTGGTTTTTACCAATTTCACACTGCTCCCGGTGGTGGTGAGAATTCTGGTCACCACCCATGCTCTCCCATGCTAGGTTTTTTCCGTCTCGTGTTGAAGTCATCTGAGTGTGTGCAGGGGCCTGGTGGCCTGGAGTTAGCGACCTCAGCTGCCCACTGAGATGCCAGTGGTTTGAGGCCAGAAGGTACTCTGTGGAGAAGAGGGTGGCAGTGGGCTTAGGATCTGCAGCCTTGGGAAGCCTGTGAGTCAGTCCTACTCTGCCCTACAGGGTTACCAAGGACAGGAACTGATTGACAGCAGGGTGTTTGGCTGGATTTGGAGGGTGTAGTGTTTTGCCTTGGTGTGTTCATTTGCATTTCCCCAAGCAGCGACGAGGTCACATGCCTTTGTACTTGCTATTGGCCCTCTGGAGAGCCTGTTGGTGAGGCTTACAGTCTGGTCTTTTGGGCATCAGCTAACTAGGGGATGCTGCATTCCAACAAGGCCCCATCAGTAACCATCTTGTGCTTAGGTGGATGGTAGATGTTACTGCCCCACTGTCTATCCTTGGCTGGGAGACTCACCACCTCTAGGCTGGAGGCCTTGCTGGGCTGGTGTGTTAATCAGGTAGACTAGAGAAACAAATTCATAGACACTCATATGTGTATAGGAAGGAGCTTTATATAAAGAGCAATTGTGTATTGAGGAAACATCCCCGCCCAGTCCAGATCAAGTCCATAAGTCTGATATTAGCCCATATGTCCAGTACCAGTCTATAAATTCCTCTTCAGACTCATGCAACACATGCAATGACAAAGAATGCAGGGAGATCACAGGCCGGTGGGTGGATTGTAGATCCAGTGGTAGTTGAAGCATCTCAGCACTAGTGTGGGTCTCCACATGGCTTCTTCAGCTCTAAGGCTCTGGCTGCTACCAGCATAGCTCCAGGTGGCTTGTCATCAGGAATGTCTCCCAGGGAGTGAGCGTGTGTTCCGCCTCCAGTGAGTTATTTATCTCCTTAGCACCTCCAAATGAGGTCATCAAGCTGCAACCTGATCAACAGGCTAAACTCACCCCATTCACTCTTAACAGTCCCAAACTGACAACAGATTATGTAAGTACCACAGCTGGGTTCTCCAGGCAGGGTGGGCTCAAGTTGTGCCACTTTGGAGCTTTGGAGGAAGACCCAGGGACTCCAGGAGGGAGAGCTTCTTTCTGGACAATGGCTGAAGACCAAGAGCAAGGCCCACTGAGCAGGCCCGTGTCAAATCTCAGCCTGCATCACGGCCACCAACACCCACTAGCCAGAGCCAGGGGCATGGCCAAACCCCACGTCAACAGGGGAGGTTGCCTCCAGGAGTGCAGGCTGGGAGCGGACATTTCCCAACAAACTTAATTACAGCACTTTTTTTGGGGAGGGTGCTGTGTTGGACAGGGTTCTCTAGAGAGACAAACCAGATGACTGGTAATTATATATAAATATATTCATAAAGATAGATATATAATACAAGAAATGAACCGTTAACTTATATACAGATAGATAATACAAGAAATTAACAGTTAAATTATAAAGCAGTGAGACACTAGCAGTCCTCTAAGGCTTGAGAGCCGCCAGTTGCCAGTCCCTTTCTGTAGAGAGAGGTGGGTTATATAAACCCAGGCAGCAAACAGCAAGGCAAGTCACCAAATGTCACTAACTGTCGGTCCCCAGCTCCAGAGACGAACATTCCAATCCTGTGGGATTAACGGGACCTCAATTTACAGCGACACAGTCCACAGGCTAGGCATCCCACAGGTAGTGTACCCCTTTAAATTGAGGCACAGAACAAGCAAGGAGAGGCTCACTGAGCCATTTATCCCTGCACCCTTCAATTAATCCTACTTGTGTTTATCGGCCAGGCTGGCACAATAAACTATCACAGGTGCTAATCAAAAACTTCCGATGACAGAACCAGTGACTCACAGGCACACAATTCACCGGCCCATTTAAGCAAAGCAAAAACTAGACTTCTCTGAGCTTCCTTCCTCCCCCTCCCCTCCCCCCGCAAGGTAGTTAATGCCGCCAAAGTCTGTTATTCAAGGAAAGTCTCTGAAATGAACAGGTCAGAGTCTTTTAATGACTGGGTTTGCCATCTCAAGTAGTGGGCCTGCGCCTGAGCCACGAGTCTCCTGGGTTGGCCCCAGCATGTGTCCACATGTCGGGAAGTGGAAGCAGGCCAGGGGAGGGTGCTGCTGGGTGACTGGGTGGAAGAGTTGCAGGCACTGCTGTGTAAGCTCTCAGAGGGCAGGGTGCTTTGTCTGTGGGGATCATTGCTGCCTTTTCAGGGCTCACAAGAGCAGGTGACACAGAGCAGGTGTTCAACATATACCTGGTCGGCTCACAGGCTTCTGCATAAGTGAATGCATAAGGGGCTGTCTGGAGAGGGCAAGTTAGTGTGTGGTTAGTTGGTTGGTTGGATGGATGGATGGATGGATGATGGAAGAATGGATGGATGGATGCATGGATGGGGGATGATGCATGGGTGCATGGATACGTGGGGGAATGGATGAGAGGAGGGGTGGATGTGTAGAGAGATGGGTGAAGGGATGAGGAAGGATAAGTTGATGGCCAGAAGGTTGGATGTAAAATCGATGGATACATTAGTGGGTGGGTGGATGGATGGAAAGAATGGTTCGATGGGTGAGTGGACTGGTGAATTGCTGAGAAAAGGATGGAGAGCTACAAGGATGAGCAAATGGGTGGATGGATAAGTCGATGACTAGGTGGGTGGGTGGATCCTGTGGCCAACGCATGAATACAAGAATGAATGTGCTGGAAGAAACACACCGACCTGTGTGACCACAAGCTGTCAAAGGGATCAGGTATCAAGCATCAAGGAACAAAAAATCATATCATTGAAAATGTGGTGAGTGCAGAGTGGAGACTCAAAGCCCATTGGTAGCCAACCGGACACCCCTTACTGAAGGGTTGTGGGGAGGAGATGAACCAGGCAGGGTGCAGGCTCCCCTCCCACTATCATGATCCCAATTCTACCTTACAAATCTGGCTAGACCAGAGGATGTACATTGGTACAGATAGCAACTGGAAATACAGGGAATCCAGGACAGATGACTCCTCCAGGACCAGTGGTGAGAGTGGCGATGCCTGGAGGGTGGAGATAATTTAGGGTAGAAAGGGGTAAATTGATTATAAGAATATACATATAGCCTCCTCCCTGGGGGAGGGACAGCAGAGAATAAGGCGGGGGAAGACATCAGACAGTGTAATATATGACAAAATAATAATAATTTATGAATGATGGGTTCATGAGGTAGGGGGGAGTGGGGAGGGAGGGGGAATATGAGCAGCAGATATTAAGGGCTCAAGTAGAAGGCAAATGTTTTGAGAATGATGATGGCAACAAATGTACATATGTGCTTGACACAAGGAATGTATGTATGGTTGTGATAAGAATTGTACGAGCCCCCAATAAAATGATTTTTTTAAAAGGAATGAATGTGTTCATTGCTAAATGCACAAAGCCATTAGTGACCAGGATGCTTTTAATCTCCTCACAGGCCTTTCTGCATTGCTGCCTCCTGCCCCCATGCTGAGCGTCTCCCCTGAAGCCCGGGGTGACAGATACAGAGATGGCTACAGAGATCAGCGCCCCGGGCAGACAGTGTGCCATCGGGCACGAGGAGTACAGCCTGTACAGCAGCCTCAGCGAGGACGAGCTGCTACAGATGGCCATTGAGCAGAGCCTGGCCGACAAGACGCGAGGCCCCACCACGGCCGAGGCCACCATGGCCGCTCGAGCCAACCGCCCACCCGCCCATTTCCACCCGTGGACCAGGTGAGTGAAGCGAGGTGGAGGAGGAGAGCGGGGCATCAGGTCTCTGTTCTCTGGGCCTCCACACGGGGCAGGTCCCAGTCCCTGTTAATCCAACACCAAGCTATCCCAGGACCTCGGATGTGCCGGAGCATCTTTGTGATTTGTACTGATAATCGATCGACCAGCTGGACTGAGCTCAGACTGCATGGTGAGGTTTGCAGGCCAAAGTCTCCCTGCCACTGAGTTGATTCAGACTCACAGCGATCCTATAGGACCCCCATGTGTTTCTGAGATTGTAAATCTTTGTGGGCATAGAAAGCCTCGTCTTTCTCCTGAGGTTGGGTGTGTGGGCTTGAACCATGGACTTTTCAGTTAGCCCCCCAAGGTGTGACCCACTATGCCACCAGGGCTCCTGCTGCGAGTGTCCTCATTTAATGCTCGGAAGCCCCTTCAGACGACCACTAGACCTTCAGATGGGCACTAGGCCATCCTCTCCATTTACAGACCAGGAAACAGAAGCTCAAGGAGGCCAAGACACTCTGCCAAGGTCACACAACTCGAGGGTGGTGGTGCAGAGGTTAGAGTCTTACAACCCAGGCTTTTAGGTTTGAAGGAGGTGGGGCTGATAGTTTCAGTCCCTCAGGTGCTTCCCGCTTGAATTACGCAGTTTCCCCGGGAAACATGCCTGGGATGCACAGGGCATCTGTCCACTAAGTCCATCCTGCCCCTGCCCCAGGCTCCCTGCCTCAGCATCCCTCAGCACCCCAGGCCCAGGGCTCTTGAGAACAGCGCTGACCAGCAGAAATGAACCATTATCTGCAAACACGCTGGCATCTCCTCATTCCACCCCCAGCTGCCCCCAAGTCCGTTCTGATGCAAGGCCCCACCCCCCATACCCTGCTCCTTGGGATCTTCAGGGGTGGTTTTTGGGAAGCGGGCTGCCAGGCCTGTCTTCCGCAGCACCTCAGAGTGGATCCAATCTCCAGTGTTTGGGTTAACAGTCTCCTGGGCCATTTGTATCCCCCTCTCACTTCCTGCCTTTGAGTCGATGCTGACTCACAGCGGCCCCTATAGGACAGGGTAGAGCAGTGCCTTTGGATTTCCAAGGCGGTAAATCCTTGCAGGACCACAGAGTCATCCTTTCCCCCGAGGAGCAGGTGTTGGCTTGGAACTGCTGACCCTGCAGCAAGCAGCCCAGTCTGTAACCCGCTGTGCCAGTGGGGCTCCCTTACGACCCCCCCCCCCCAGGGGCTCCAAAACTGTCTGTTCATCTCATTTGTTGAAGTAAAAAGTAATAGGTGGAACTGAATTTTTCCAAACATGATAAGCAGAAGCTTCATTGCGAATCAGGGGAAGGCTTCCTGAGCCGTTGTGGGTTTTGCCCACAACTCACACGCACTGTTACAGGTCCCTGAGCACCACCCCACGACGTGACATCACAGGTCCCACTTCTTCCCGGTGCTTCTGTCCCCACGTTTCCTCCCCCCACCCCCTGGGCATGCTCCGTGGGCACACGCTACCCTTGAGCTCTCAGATGGCTGCTTGCTCTGTGATGTGCCCTCCTCCCTCCTGGGACAGTCCATTCCCCTTAGAGACCCGCTTATGGTTTGGCTGGTAAAACCAGCCATGGGGGCGAGACCAGCCAGTGATGGGGGTGAGGGGGCTCCCCCCAGAGTCTGGGAGGTTCCATTCATTTCTGTCCCACCAGTAAGCCTGGCCTTTTTTTTATGGTTTTGTGTTTTGTTCCGGGGGACTTAATTTTAATTAAGTCTAGTTAATTAGTCTATTTGATGAGCTGTAGCATGTGCAAAATATTGTTGTTTCTCTCGGTCTCTCTCACTGCCCCCGAGTGATACAGACTCACAGCGACCCGATAGGACAGGGTAAATGTGCCCCTGTTTGCTTCTGAGAATATAACTCTTTATGGGAGTAGACAGCTCCATCTTTCTTCCGAGTTGTGACTGGGAGGTTCTTTCTTTTACTTTTAAAGATCATTTTATTGGGGGCGCTTACAGCTCAGATAACAATCAATTGAATAACGTACATCAATTGAATCAACCATATTTGTACCTAGGTTGCCGACATTATTTTCTAAACGTGTACTTTCTATTTGAGCCCTGGCATCAGCTCCTCTTTGCCCCTGCCCTCCCCACCTCCCACAGCTGGTAGTTTCAGGCTGCTGCCCTTGCAGTCACCATCCACCGCCTGACCACTACCGCCAGGACTCCAGCTTCCAGGCGTGATCAAAGTGAAAAACCGTGACAAGATGTTTATGTCCTTTTGTTCCACATCATGTCTTTGACATCTTTGACATATAAAACCCCAAAGCCAACGTCACGGCCATCAAGTTGATGCCAACTCTCAGCGAGCCTGTAGGACAGGATGGAACTGCTCCTGTGGGTTTCTGAGCCTGTCACTCTTCACGGGAAGAGAAAGGCTCGCCTTTCTTCCATGCACGGAGCAGCTGGTGACTTCAAACGGCTGACCTTGCAGTTCTCAGCCCAACGCATAACCACCACCCTACCAGGGCTCGTATGTGATACGAGCTGGAAATAACAAAACCCGTTGCCGTGGAGTTGACTCTGACTCATTGGCTAGAGTTTTCACAGCCGTCAAAACTCATAGGAGCAGAACGTCCCTAGAGCTCAGGCCTGGGGGTCCCTTTCTTTGTAGGAAGTGGGGGCCACAGTGGTCATTGAGCGCTTCCTACTTAAATGCTTTTAAAATAAGATACTCATTTTAAGGAAAATGCTTTGAGTTAAAAAAAAAGTCAAAGTTGAGCCAAGGTCAAAGATATGGTGTTGCCCTGTGGTGTGGGATCAAACTGATGACCCTATGACCTTGAGCCAGCCACTTACCCCTCTCTGAGCCCCAGTTTCCTTCTCTGAGACTCGGAATTATTACGGCAGTCAAGGAGGAAGGTGGGAGAGGGGGTGCCCCAGGCCTGTCCCCTGAACCTACCTGGGGTCTTCCCAAGGGGCTTTGGCCCTTGGTGAGGCTGGACTCCTTCTGCCTAGCAGGCTAGACAAACACATGGGGGGCCCAGAGAACCTTCTGAATGGTTGGGCAACAGGAGGAGCTGGTGGATCTGGGACCCTTGGTTGCCCCTGGGGTGGGGGGGTGGGAGGGGTGTTCTGCAAACTAATCAGAAAGGGAAACCCAGAGCCGGAGCCAGGGTTTGTTCCTGTGGGGACCTCTGCACTCAGGTCAAACCACAGGTTCCTCTCTCTCACAGGGTTGAGATAAGGCATCCTCTCTGGGAAGGCACGCAGCTACACGTCATCAGGGCATCTGCAGGCTGCCCCTGCACAGGGGGAGCCGCTAAAGCCCCCCAAACCCCAGACACCAGAGCTGACCACCTCCTCCATGTAGGGGACAGCAGGTGGGCACCCCGTTTCTCCGGAGAAGTGACATGACTTATCCAAGGTCGGCTAACACCCAGGCCCTAGAGGAGCAGACTCTACATCTTTGGACTCTGGCTGTGACAGGAAGACCCCACAAGTTCAGTCCCGCCCCTTCCTCTCTGGGAGCACGCAGGGTTGGGCCCTGGGGGCAAGCAAAGGTCTTTCCTGTGGTTTCTACACAGAACTCTGATGCTCTTCCGCCACTACCCCACCCCCTCTTCACCTCCCCACCTCTTATCTCCCCTCTTATCTGCAGCTCCCAGGTGAATGTGAGCACTTCCCCTGGGGGTGGGGGGGAGTGATTATCAGTCTGCACCATGATCTCACTGAGCACGCACCCATGTCTCAGCTGAGGATCCCGCCTGCCCGTCCACTCGCAAGTGCAGACACGTCGCTGTCTCTGAAAACACCCCTTTCTGACCCCTCTCCACCTCTAAGCGGGGCTTGGCTCTCATTTCACACCCTGCCACCCACAGAGACTTGGGTGCCCAAAGATCCATCCACCTGTGCTCACCTTCCCAGACACCGTGGCCCAGGAAGGAGGGGGCCCTGCCATCAGCCTTGTTCGCATGGATCTCTGAGCAGCACAGTTCCCGCCAAAGGGCCACAAAGGTTCAGGTTCATTCACGCTCCCCACCCCACCCCATCCCCGGCCCGTGAGGATGACCTGGTCATCCAGCTCCTCATACAGGTAGATGCCAGCTCCTTGGGCTTTCTGACCACCCACTCCAGTTGGTGTCCCCCCACCCAACTGCCAACTTACTCTCTTGCCTTCATGGCTCTTAAAGCTGACAACTGGGAACAGTTTTTGTTCCCATCTGCTTCCTCGTTGCCTGGAAAGCTCCTTGAGGGCATGGGAAGCTCCTATCCGCCTCCCTGCAGAGCCCAGGGCCAGGGCCTCGACCACAAGCAGGGAAAAGTTAGAAGCGCCACAAGTGGATAGGAAAGTGGGTTTGGGGTTTAAATCCTTCTGCCATTTGCTGGCTGTGAGACCGCCCCCCCAATCCTCAGCTCTAAAATGGTGCTAACAGAGACTTGTCTTCCCCAGCCCCCCTCCCTACACATACACACACACACACACACACACACACACACACACACACATACACACTCACATCTCAGTGATCTTACTGGAAGTGACTGTGAGGAAGGACTTTGTGCAGCCTCCCTCACCATCTGCAACTTGGCCGGATTTCTCTGCTGCCCACTTTTGTGACTGCCTCTGCTTGTCAGACAAGCCAGGCAAGTGTGAGCTGGCCTCCTGAAACTGTCCCCAGCTACACTGTGACCTCCTTGGGGATGGTGTCCTTCCAGCCCAGTAAAGAGCCTGCATCTTTCTAGGGGTGCCTGCCGTGAAGGCTTTTAGGCAGACAAACGCACGCTGAAGCCGAGCCCGTGCTGTGGGAGCCTGAGTGTCATCAACTTGGGACCAATGTGGCCACTGTGGACATGAAGGCCCACATAGCCTTTGAGGACTCAGATGCACCTGACCCAAGCCGCCGTCTTTCCAATCACCCCTGTGCAATTGACTAAGGAAGAATGGATGCATGTGAATCCTGGTGCTGCTGAGGAATGCTGAAAGTCCCGCAGACTGCCTGCCAAGAGCTACCAAATCTGTGCAGCTGGAATCTGGGCGTCCTTGTCCTCGTCCAGAGGCGAGTATAGAGAGATTTTGTCTCGTGTCTCAGGAGAGACCCGTCCCTGGAGAAGGACACCCTGCTTGGTAAAGTGGAAGGGCGGTGAGCAAGAGGAAGGCCCTGGACAAGGTGGATGGGCAGTGTCTGTGGAGGACGACTGTGAGGATGGTGCAGGACCTGCAGGTGTGTCCTTCCGTTGTGCCCTGGGTCGCTACGACCTGACGGCACCTCACAACAACCACAACACCGCCGAAAGTCGTTGGGACCCTAGAAATCAGAGGCAGACCAGCCTCCCAAAGAAGACAGAAAATGTCCCTTCTGAAAGCCTTCTCTCCACCATTTCTCTCCCACTGCACGGCACTGTCACGGACGAAGCTGGAAACCCTCCTGAGGATGACTGGCCACCTTGTTCCTGGGACAGAGCTAGCTCTGTGTCCCACGGTAAAGCAGGGTCCTGCACCCCAGCTCCTCTGACTGGACCAGTGGAGCAGCCTCAGAAGGCTTGGTGCGCGTTACCTTCTTGAAACTTCTGCTTGTTATCTGTGGCTCCATGTCTAGGCAGACGGTGCAGGAAAGCAGGCTCCTCTTGAGTGCTCCTCCTGTCCTCACCTCGAACAACGGGGATAAGGGTCGTGGGGGGGGGGTGTCCCTGATGATAAATCAGCACAGCAATGGGCTTGATCCGGCTTCAGAGCAGTGGGGTGCAGGAAAGATTCACTTGCTCGAGGAGCTGGGTTTTGCAGAATGAAGAGGGGTGTGCCAAGCAGACTAGAGGATGCAAGCTTCCTGAAGCCTCAGTTTCCCCATCTCCCCCACAGAGTGCAGGGACAATTAAGCGGGCAGCTCTGTGCCCTGGGGTCTGACTGGTGGGGGGTGCCCAGTGAGCAGCAGCACGCAGCATGGGAGGGCGGGAAGCAGAAGTCCCTGCTGCAGCGTGGGAGCAGACAGTTTCTCAGCACGCTGCAGGGCTGGGGGCTGGGTTTATTCCACAGTTGCTTCTCCGCCCTACCCAAGATGGGGGCGAGGGGCTGTTTCTCTGTTTCTCCAGCCCTTGAGGTTGTGGCACAAGTCTCACCCCCAGAGCTAACCCCCTGTCCCCCTGCGGAGACATTTGCTTGTTTGGCCCTGCTTTGTCCCCAAGTGCTTTCTTCATGAAGTGCCTGGCGTCCCCCAGTGGGCTGGGCACTATACCCATGTTACCCTCGGGCTGCCCAGGGCTGGCCTGGGAGCAGAGAGGGACAGAATCTGGCCTACAGAGCAGGCACCGAGAACACGCTCCTGATTGGCAACTTCTTTTTCTATAAATAAGATGCCTGCTCCAGGTCCCATCACCTCTTTTCCGAGCTAGCCGGCCGTCCGATGGACAAGCAGCCTGTCTGCTGGCTTGGGCCCCTCCACAAGCCCCACCCGAGCTCCAGGGTGGGTGTTGGTGACTCCGGTTTGACTCCCGGCTGGTACACCTCATGCACAGCCTGGCTGTGAGTGGAGACCTGCACCTTGCTGTGATGCTGAACATGTTTCTGTGGAACCTTCAGACTGAAATGGACCAGGAAGAAAGGCCTGGCAGCCCACTTCCGCCCCAGATCTTCCCATCATGCACAAAACCCAGAGGTCCCCCCTTGGGCCTCATCTAAGTCATGACCTGAACCCACAGCCAGCCAGCTGGGCCTCTCATTTCTGGTGATTCAGCCTGGGAAGTCCCCAGCTGGGGCCCTTGGGGGAAGTAGACTTTCCATCTTTGATCAGAAAGACCGAGGAGGGGGGTGGCTGTCTCCTACAGCTCAGCCACTGTCAGCAGTCACCCTACTGGGTCCCCAAATCAAATGAACGCACCCTGCTCTTCATGTTCCTGGGACCGGCCCTCCTGCTCCCACATGTGGCCACTCAGTCATTTGGGGCCCTCACCTGCATACCTGTGCGCACCCTCAGGCCAATAAAACAAGACCTTCGCCTGGCTCTAGCCCCAGCCCCAGCCCCAGCCCCAGCCCCTGCCCCTGCCCCTGCCCCTGCCCCAGCTCGTCTTTGCCATCTCCAACTCATCCCGCGCTTGCTCGTTTGCGCACTGGGTACACCACAGGCCTGCACTGACTTTGTGAAGGCCTCTCTGCTCGGACAGCTTCACTGCCGCTGATGCTGTGGCTACACTGTCTGAGACGGGCCCTAGCTCGGGGGCAGGAGGGCTGAGAGAGGGCCCCACCACGGCAGCAGGGCTCAGGGGTCCATGCAAGAGACCCTAGGTTCCTTCCCGGCCGACACACCGTCTCCGCATCAACCTCCCACCTGTCAGTGAAGGGCTGTGTGTGGCTGCAGTGAGCAGGCTTCAGCCAAGGCTCTAGAACAGGGGTGCGCAGACTTTGGAGACGGAGGTGCCAGAACTGTCCCACACAACCCTTTAGCGATTCTTCAAGCGCTGACACTATGTCCTGACAAACAAATGAAGTCCCACGGTCTTCGGAGCCGCCTAGACGTGCCGAAGGGGCCACGGAGGATTCACGAGCTGCAGTTTGCCAACCCAGCTCTGCACTGAAACAGACGAGGAGGAAAGACCTGTCGGTCTAGACCCTCCACGGAGACCCGATGGAGCCCAACAGTCGGATTCAAAACAGACCCCAGGACGCGCTCGCTCTGCTGAGCTCCGGGTCACCGTGAGCCGGGGCCAATCCGGTGTCATCTATCCACACGGTTCCTTTAACTGAGCAGTCTGATACCGTGAGTGCCGGGGGCCCACGCGTGGCCAGCACCCAAGCCCCAAGAATCACAGGAGGAAAAGATCCCAAGCTTTTGCGAAGGCTGCAGGCCTGGTGAGCATGCAGGATGACTGGCCAGGCCTGGCCTTGTCTCTGCCGGCACGCTTCCCCCACTGGGACAGAGCTGGCGACGCAGGGGAAAGTGAGCTTCAGGCCCCAGGGCAGAAGGGCTGCCTGGTCTGCGCCCCCACCCCCACCCCAGCTGTGTCTGTTCCCTGCTGATTTCCCACAAGGTCACTTCTGTACACACCCCAAAGCTATAAACGCAGCCAGGAGGCCCCTGGACAGCTCCTACCCCCACCCCCACTTTACAAAGGGTGGCAAGGAAACCCCCAGGGCTTGAACCAAGGCTCAGGCCTGTGAGTGTGGGGGGAGTATCAGGGGGCTAGGGAGGCAGGAGGATCTGTACTTCCATTGGACTGAACACTGTCGGGGCCCCAGGTCTGCATCCGTGTGCTCTCCTACCAGTGCCCGGGGCTCCTGACAGCTCCCTACCCACTCTGGGCCTCAGTATCCTCAATGGCGGAAGGCCAGCGGCATCAGTGGGCAGGGGTGTCCTGCCTGACCTTGAGCCCTCAGTGGCGGGAGCAGTGGCCATGCAGCCACTCACACTGAGATTCACAGAAACAAGGACCCGGGTGTTCCTGTCTCTCTCTGCTGCACTGCCAGCCGCTGCCCTCTGAAACCAACAAGACGAACTCCCTGCCACCTAGTCAGCATTGACTCACAGACACCCTGCAGAACAGGGAAGACCTGCCCTTGTGAGTTTTGGAGACTGTAAGTCTTCACAGAAGTAGCAAGCACGTCTTTGTCCTGAGGGGCGGCTGGTGGTCTTGAACTGTGGACCGTCCTCGGGTGGACCTTGAGGGTCACAGCCCAATGTGTAACCACTATGCCACCAGGGCTCCTGGTCTGGGTCTCCAAAGTGGCTGTAAATCTGTACTTTCCAACCTGTCATGGGAGCATGTGCATCCTTTGAGGGTCACCACTCCAGCACCTCTGCCCCTCAGGTGATGCCCTCCGGCTCCATAGGGTCCTCCAGAGGCTGGCACAACAGCCTGAGGAGGTGGGCACAGCCACAGTGCCCGAGAGGCGCAGTGGCAGATGAAAGAGCATTGGTGTTGGGCACCTGTCTCTGTGGACAACGCCATCCACTGCACCACCCTGCTGCCACCCCCAAGCCCTGGGCAGGGGCTGTACTCCTGGTCCTCTGCCAAGTGGGGTACAAAGTCTGCTTCAACTGCTCCAGGTCATGGGTGCCAGACCTGGACTTGACTCTGCAGGTGGAGGGGGCTGATGGTTGAATGGATGAGGCGTGGGTGAGAGGGTCGGGTGGGGGGTGGCGCACAGAGGTGGTGGCTTGGCTTCCTGCCATGCATGTCTCCTCACCCCCACCCCCACCCCTGCTCTGTGAGTCTGGTCCTGTCTGAGGCCCTGCGTGGGGCCAACCAACCACTTCCCACATTCCCCGGGCAACCAGTGTCACCTTGCTTCCTATCTGCCTCCCGCGTGCGGTTGGCTGGGGAAGGGGACCAAGGGGTGGGGGTGAGGTTAACCTCATTGTTGTCATATATGGTCATTTAACTCTCCCAGGGCTTCCTCCGAGGGCCAAAAATAATCCGGAGCCCAGGCAGCTGTGTCCAGCACGCCAGGAGGACAGGGCCATCTGCTCTGGGGCTGAGCCCGCTTCTGCCCTGGTCCTTCTCCCCCGCCTGCCCGCCCGCCCACCCGCCTGCGGCCCCACAGCCATGACCCGCTTCTCCTACGCGGAGTACTTTGCTCTCTTTCACTCCTGCTCCGTGCCCCCCAGGTCCTCCACGCCTGAGAGCCCCCCGGCCCCGGCCCCCCAGGGCTTGTTCCAAGGGGTCATGCAGAAGTACAGCAGCAGCTTATTCAAGGCCTCCCAGCCCACGTAAGTGACCCCCGCTCAGGACTGGCCCACCTCACTCCTCCAGCCACGCTTGCCCTTGGGTAGGAAGGCAGGGACTCTAGGGGGGCTCCCAGGCCAGCTCCCTCCCTACTGTGGCCCCTGGGACCCTGGTGCTCCTGCTGAGCTAGCCACAGACCCTGTCCTCAGCGAGCCAGCCAAACTGGCGTGAGAGTCTCCCTCGGGCTCTCTGGGGGCAGGAGAGGTGTGGGAGCTGGACCAACCCCTATGGCTGGGGCTCTGTGTCTGGGGACCAGCAAGAGGAAGGCAGTGGCAGTCGTGGTGTGTGTGTGTGTGTGTGTGTGTGTGTGTCCGCACGCGTGCATGGTGGGGGGGTGTTGGGAGCTGAAGCTGCAGAGTTGCCACACCTCTGTCTGTCTGTCTCCCTGTCCCCACGGCACTCCTCCATAAATCTGAGCATGTTTCCTTCTGCTTTGCAGTCTTTCTGGGCTGAGAACCAGAAAGAATCGGAGCTAGAGGAGGCACAGCGGGGCAGAAGGGGGTGCTGGGTGCTAGGGGAGGGTGCTGGGTGCTAGGGGAGGGCTCTGGGTGCTAGGGCAGGGTGCTGGGTATTAGGGGAGGGTGCTGGGTATTAGGGGAGGGCTCTGGGTGCTGGGGGAGGGCTCTGGGTGCTGGGGGAGGGCTCTGGGTGCTGGGGGAGGGCTCTGGGCTAGTTGGATTCCTGGAGAAGAGTCCTGTGCTGTTTCCTTTTACATCCCACCCCCCATTCCACCCTTGACGAGCAAGAGGGGTCCTTTCACGGGCACCCCCCTCTCCTGGCTTGTGGGAGAACAGAGGCGAGGGTAGTCAATGCTTTGTTCCCCTTCCAACCATTTCCAACACCCCTCCCTCCAATCACTTGGTGCTGCTGGTGGGGCTGCCTGCCTGGGCCTGCACTTCCTGTGTGATGACCACCCAGTCAGGTCCCTCTCTGAGATCCTCTTCTCTGAACTCCAGTGCTCTCAGGTGGCTTGATGCCAATACCCCCGCCACCCCCCACCTGGTGGGGACTCTGGCTGAGCCTACAGAGAAGGGTCTAGTGTGTGGGCTGAGAGCTCCCAGCCCAGGCGGGGGCCGGGGGGAGGGGGTTGACAGTGCTCCGTGATACAATTTGGGCCCCCAGCACCCCCTCCCTTAGCTCCAGCCCTCTCTCCTCACTGCAGCCGGGTCCCACAAGAGACCTAGAGAAGCAGCACACATACCCCCACTAGGGCGCCTCCTGACCCCACCATGTCTTCTCTGGCCGCTGGTCTCGGGCCCTGCCAAGGTGGCTGTGAAGCCGTTGACAGGACGGATGTCTGGCTGTCTGTCGCTCCACGCCTGCCTGCCGTGACCCAACCACTCACCAGCTTCTTATTTGTGCTGATGCTGTGAATACCCAGGGTGCTGGGGAGGGGAGGGCGGCAGGCAGAGGAAGTACAGCTCACAGGAGGGAGTCTGGGGAGGTTTGGGCCCAGGGCCCAGGAGCCTCAGCCTCCTCCTTTGGAATGCAGACCCCTCCCCTCTGGACCCAGGAGACACAGCCCTTGTGGTCTTCACTGGCTCCCTAAGGGTAGAGGCACTGGGCTCAGTGGACGGATGAGTGGGTGTGTGGGTGAATGGATGGGTGAGTGGATGGTTGAGTGTTTGGGTGGATGGATGGGTGGATGGGTGGATGAGAGGATGGATGAGTGGATGGATGGATGAATGGATGAGTGGATGGATGAGTGGATGGATGGGTGACTGGATGGGTGGGTGGACAGAGAGACAGATGGATGGATGGATGGATGGATGGATGGATGGATGGATGGATGGATGGATGGATGAGTGAATGGATGAGTGGATGGATGGATGGGTGGATGGGTGGATGGGTAACTGCAGGGTGGGTGGACAGAGAGACAGACGGATGGCTGGATGAAGGAGTGAGTGAGCAGGTCAGAGAACATGTCATCTACTCTGCCTTGGAGTCTGGCCTGCTGACGTTTTCTGTGACAGCTGTTCTGGGTTTGATGGCCCTTGGCAGCTGCTTGCTCTGAGGAGAGGGCCTGTGACGGGGAGAGCAGAGGGAACAAACCAGAACACGGATATGTGGGCTGTGCAGTGTCGCCGGGCCTCCCCTGCTGCTGGACTCCACTTTGGAGCTTGTGAGAGCCCACTGGGCCTGGAGGGGGACTTGTCCCTAAGGCAGAAACACTGACCCCCAGAGAGGTGCCTGATGGTACACTTGAAGTCTCCCCTAGGGTCATTGGATGGTGGCACCATGTGCCCAGACCTCTGTCGGGAGTAGTCTCAGTGACCAGTGAAGGTGTCTCCAAAGGTCTCCTTCTGCTACGGAGCAACCCGCCCAGAGCTCAGGTTCCAAATTTATTTGATCTGCCACCCGTTTTCACGGCCAAAGTTATTCAGCAGACTCCACCCCCATCTCTAGCCCATCACTGAGGATAAAGTGTTATTGTTAGGAACCATCATGTCAGTTCTGACCCATAGTGACGGTATGCACACTGCCCACTCCTACGCCACCCTCACAATGATTCCTTTGCCCCTGAGGCCCCATGGATGGCTCCAGCACTGCCTCCAGGGGACATTGTTGTCCACTATGGGAAACTCTGGAGGGAGCCTCTGGCCATCTGCAGGGGTGCTGGTGTTCTACCGCCTGCTTCCTGTACAGCTTGTGGACAAGGCAGGAGTACAGGGATGCACACAGGGGACTGGGAGGGACAAGACTCTGCCCAGGGACCCCATCTCTACCTTCCCAGGCCTTTACTTCCTACATGTTCCCAAAGGGGATGCCGGAAGGAGCCATTGAGCCCGATAGCCATACATGTGACTCCTGTCCAGTCGGCTCTGACTCAGGGTGTGTCTGACTCAGAAGTGGATCTCCAGGCCTTTCTTCCAAGGACAGGGAGGCCTAGTGGTGCCGTGGTGAAGCGCTCAGCTGCTAACCCCTCTGCCCTAGAAGGTCGCTGTGAGTCCAAGTGGACTGTGTGGCTGTGGCTTTGTGTGGGGGCCAGGATTGCTTCTTCCAAGCCGTCTCTGGCTGGACTCAAACCTCCTGGCATGTCAATCATTTACCCCACCCCGGGGTTCTGAGCCGGATCCACAATCGATTCCCACTCAGATGGACCCTGTAGGAGCGAGGAGAGCTGCCCCCATGGATTCCCGAGGCTGAGCAACTTAGAGGAGCGGGCGACCTCATCTGGCTCCTCTGGAGCAGCAGGGGTGGGGTTGGAACCACTGACCTTTCGGCTAGCAGCCGAGCCCTTAAACACCAGGCCTCTTTCCTCCTGAGAAAAGACGATAACCCAACCCCACGGCCAGCGATCTGAGAGGAAGCAGACACAGCTCCAGTGAGGAGACGGCCATCTTTCTGATACTAGAAGGATTGAGATGATTTGTGGGGTCCTTATCACACATTGGGGTCATTCATGCACTCATTCATTCATTCATTCTTCGTGCACTTGTTAGGCACTGGCCACTGAGCCTGGCCCTGGAATAAAGCAGTGAGGGGTGGAGCTGGACAGCATCCTATCCTCTTGGAGCTCAGAGCCCAGGGAGGAGGAACATGAAGTCAGGGCCTGTGGACACTCGACGCTTCTGGGCTGAGCCGGACTGACCAGGTCAGCTGGTTTGCGGCCATCCAGGCAGAAGCGGCAGAGAAAAGTTGCGGGCTAGATGGGTTGGGTCAGGTCCCGTTCCACACAGAGGGATGGTCCTCACATTGCGCCCCTGTGTGGCCAGGAGGACCCATTCCCTGGAGGACACTGGACTGCTGGGGGCTGAGGGGACAAGCCTAGAACCACAGCCCTTCAAACTCCCAGCCATCAGCCTGGTTCCTAGGGACAAAGTGACACCCTTCCCTTTCACAGGGACCCCGTGCTCAAGGTCATCAAGGAGGGTGACGAGGAAGCCCTGAATGCCATGATCAAGGCTGGGAAGAACCTGGCGGAGCCCAACAAGGAGGGCTGGCTGCCGCTGCACGAGGCCACCTACTATGGCCAGGTGGGCTGCCTGAGGGTCCTGCTTCGAGGTGAGGGCGAGGAGCGGGGGCCCCTGGGTGGGGCTGGGGCATGCACCGAGGGCCCCTTCTGGCTCCGTAGACAGGGCAGGGCAAGGCTATCCCCCTATCTGGCCACCCATGCTGCTTCGATGGCAAAGAGGAAGTTCCCCCATGCCCCCAGCACCCACAGGGAGCAGCACCCCATCTCTGTAAAGACATCGAGGAGAGACTGGCTTGTGGGGAGCCACCAGAACCTGCTCCCATGCCAACGTCCCAGGGCAGATTGACGGGGGAAAACGGGCAGCTGGGGCTGTGTCCGGCCAAGGGGGACCGCAGGGAGCCCACCTCCTTGACAGCCCAGACCTATCCAGGGCCCCTTGTTTTCTGGGGGAACAGCAAAGACCTGCCTTGGCCCTCAAGGGGTCCCTAGGTGGCACATGCAGTTAAGCACTGGGTTATTAACAGAAGCTCACCCTTCAGTGCCTCAGAAGAAAGGCCTGGCAATGTATTTCTAGAACAAGTCAGCCCTGGCCTGGCAGCCCCTCAGGGCACCCCTGCTCTGACTCCCACGGGCTCAGGAGCTGGCGCCGACCTGACATTGTCCGAGGTCTTGTTCATTGTTTTCTTCCACCCTGGAAGCCGAGCAGACCCCAGGCTGCCCACCAGGCTCCAGGGAGTGAGGCTTGGGTTTTCCAGCAGTGTCTAGTGGGAGAGCCCAGGGAAGCTCAGAGAGGGAGGGGCCAAGCAAGGCAGGCTGCCCGCAGGAGGTGTCTTCTTGTGTGGCCATGGGAGTTACAGGGTTCAGGGCAAAGAGGATGGGGGTGGCCCTCAGGACCTGGGTTGGGGGAAACAAATCGGGGAGGCCTTGTGTTTCGAGGGGCAGGCGGCCCCCTATTTCTGAGCCCTCTCGGCGCTCCTCCCAGCATATCCTACGACAGTGGACCAGCGCACCCTGCAGGAGGAGACTCCACTGTTCCTGGCCACCTGTAGGGGACACCTGGACTGCCTCCTGTCGCTGCTGCAGGCCGGGGCTGAGCCGGACATCTCCAACAAGTCCCGAGAGACACCGCTGTACAAAGGTCAGTCATTTCCTGAGAGCAAATCAGCAGTCCCCCACACCCACGCACCCACCCACCCTGCCATTAGCGCCTCACTTCTCTAAGGGGCTTTGGAGGCAAGAGAGTCATTCTGATACCTAATCCATGCCTGCTGGGCAGTGGGGAAACCTTCAAACAGTGACCTGGCCAGGGCCCCAGGGTACTTGCAGGGCACTTGAGAGCCCAGTAGGTGGGACACTAGAAGCAGTGTGGCGGTAGACCGGTTCTCTCTCTTGTCCATCATAGCACAGTGGTTAAGAGTACAGACACTGGGACACACCTCTGGCCTTGAATCCCGGCTCTTTGTGACTTTGCGCATGTTGCTCGACCTCTCTGTGTACCGCTTCCTTTGTTCAAAGGGGACCATAACCTGACACCTGGGCCCGGATGTCGCACATCTTATGTGCAGAGGAGCGCTGGTCGTGCTGCGGGCTGCTAACCACCAAGTCAGCAGTTTGAAGCCACGAGCTGCCTCTCAGGCAGAAGGGGAGGCTTGGGCATGTTACTAGAAGAGACCGGCCCCTGGAGAAGGGCATCATGCTTGGTAGAGGGGCACCAGAATAAGAGGAAGGCCCTCGATGAGCTGAACAGACACAGTGGCTGCAGCCACGGGCTCAGGCGCAGGAGCAGTTGTGAGGATGGCGCGGGACTGAGCAGGGTTTCCTTGTGCTGTGCAGAGGTAGGGTCGCTATGGGCTCTTAATACCCCCACCACCACCGCCACCGCCAGAGAGGGGCAGCCTCAGACACCCGCAGGCGCAGTTCTACTATGTCACAGGGCTGTTATGAGCCAGAACGGACTCGATGGCAGGGAGCTTGGTTTTTCAAATAATCTGTAAGGGGGAGCCCCAGTAACATCATCGGTCGGTGTTGGACCTCTGCCTGGGAAACCCGGCCCAGTGGGTTTTACTTCATCGAGAGTGAGATTGATGGTGGTGACACATGGTTTGCTGATGTTCACATCTGCAGCTGTTCACTGGCATATATACTCTTAGTCAGACTGGGGTTATGAAGCTACTGATCATAAAAGACAGTAACGAAACACAGGGGTGAAAAGGTACTTGACTCACATGAAAACCGGCTTGGGGCAGTGTCGTCAGAAGGTGGCCCTGTGGGAAGCCGGAGGACCAGCTGTGCATACTCTCCTAGGGACTCGGAGCTCATGTGAATTAGCCAGCCTGCGTCACGTGCTGAGATCAGAGCGCCTGGCATATCGCCAGCCCTAGAGACGCAGGGGCTTCCAAATGTTCCTGGGAAAACGAAACGAAAAGATAATAGAATTTGTCCTGAGCTTTCAGAAGCCCCTCCCTCCCCCAAGCCAGCAGGTAAATGTGCCAGTGTGCGTGTGAGCGTGATGCTCCGGCACCATGCCTTGGGGCCAATGCAGGGCCTGGAACCAGGAGCGGGAGGGCACGGTGACCGTGGGCAGGGTGAGTGCGTGGCCGAGCCGGTCCTGCTTCTTCCCTGGGTGCAGCCTGCGAGCGCAAGAACGTGGAGGCGGTGAGGACCCTGGTGCGCTACAACGCAGACACCAACCACCGCTGCAACCGCGGCTGGACAGCACTGCACGAGTCTGTCTCCCGCAATGACCTGGAGGTCATGGAGATCCTGGTAACGGGAGGCGCCAAAGTGGAATCCAAGAACGCCTATGGCATCTCCCCTCTGTTCGTGGCTGCTCAGAGTGGCCAGCTGGAGGCCCTGAGATTCCTGGCCAAGCACGGTGAGTGCCCGGGGTCTCTGGGCCGTGGGGTCCCCAGGGCCACAGCTGGGTAGGGCCTCAGAAAATAGCTCTCAGATAGCATCGCCCTGGGGTGCTGGCCTGAGATGCATTCTGAGGCTCAGTTCAGTGGGGGATAGTGCTGAGATCCATTAGTGATGCCTGCAAGGAGAACAAGCATGGGGGTGGTGGCACGCATGCCCCCTCTCTACCATCTCTAATCCAGCCAACAGCCTGTGTTTGCAAATGAGGACTCTGAGGCTTGGAAGAGGGAAGTGACTTCCCTAAGGTCAAGTTGGTGGCAGGAACAGCTCGACTCTGAGTCAAAGAGTACCAACCACTTCCCTTTCTGAAAGGTTCCATTCAGAGCCAGGAAGGACCTCAGGCAACATTCAGGTTGCCTCCTTGTTGTGTAGGCAGTGAAACCAAGGAAGGGGAAGCCATTGTCCTCGGTCACACTGCAAGTGAGTGGCAGAACTGGGATCTGAACCCAAGCCTTTGGACTCTGTAAAATACCTTTGTGTGTGCGCGACCCTATAGGACAGAGTAGGACTGCTCCTTAGGGTTTTTGAGACTGTATATCTTTGAGGGGTCAGATAGCCTTGTCATTCTCCCTGGGAGCAGCTGGTGGATTTGAACCCACTACCGGTAGCTCTCAACCCAGTGCCTGACTCACAGGGCAGACAGAGTCAACGAGCTTTTCTACCCTGCTATCTCTACCCGATGGCGTAGTGGTTACATATTGGGCTGTGGTCTGAAAGGTTGGCACTTCGAAACCACCAGCCACCCTCTGGAGAAAGGCAGGGTTTGGGGCTCCTAAAAGAGTCACAGACTTGGAAACTCGCAGGGGCCATTTCACCCTGTCCCGTAAGGTCACCGCCACGAGCCAACGTGGACATGATGGCAATGAGCTAGTTTGTCTCCCGCAGAGCCGAGGCGTGGCTCAAACTTCAGGCTTTGGGGGAAGGAGCTGGTGGGCACTGGGTCCAGGGCAGTGACCGTGTGATCAGTGACCACTTGCTTGTCCTTCGCCAGGCTCTGACATCAACACACAGGCCAGCGACGGCGCGTCTGCCCTCTACGAAGCCTGCAAGAACGAGCATGAGGAGGTGGTCGAGTTCCTGCTGTCCCAGGGCGCCGACGCCAACAAGGTCAACAAGGACGGCTTGCTGCCGCTGCACGTGGCCGCCAAGAAAGGCAACGACAGGTTAGTCTGGCCCAGGTTCCCCCTGGGGAGTCACCTGTCGGCTGCAGTGAGCAGACATGCGCTGAATGCCTGCACAATGCCAAGAGTTGTGTGTGCATTAGGCGCTGGGCTGCTAGGCTCGGGCTCGGTGGTTCAAACTCATCAGCTGCTCCGAGGCAGAAAGACGCGGCTAGCTTCTCCTGTAAAGATTTAAAGCCTCGGGAACCCGGGTAAGCAGTTCTACTCTGTCCTGTGGGCGCTGTGCCGTGGCGGTGGGTTAGGTTTGGTTTAGGAGAAGTAGGCAGACACTGCTAGCCCTTCACATTATCAACGGGCTTTACTCCTGTGAGGCAGGCACTGGGGGCATTTCCAGCTTTTCAGATGAGGGTGCGAAGACACAGAGAGGGTGAGTGACTTGCCCAAGGTCACACAGCTCAAAGGTCACATCGAGAGGAACTGCACTTGGGGGACTAGACATGAGTCCGGATGTACCTGTCCCCCGCCCTCCATTCCCGGGCCCATGGCCCTCCGCTCCACCAACCCCGCCCCCCCACCTCCCTGGCTGAGGAAGGTCACCAAACAAAGGTCACAGCCCAGTGCTCAGCAGCTTCTGCCGAGGGCCCCGTCCACAGCCTCGTTTCTTCCTGGGTGCTGGGCCTGAGGAGCCCCTGCCCCGCCCAGAGGATGCATCGGGGTTTGATGTGACATTCCATGGTCCTGCTCTCCTCTCTCTCGGCCACCTGCCAGACACCCACCAGTCCATAATGGGGCCAGCTGCACCCAGGGCCAGGCAGCTGGGGCCAGCTGGGGTCTCTCTTCCACACGCTCAATGGGAGCGGGTGCCGCACACGTCACAGAGAAAGGACGCCCCAGGATTTCCTCCTTTGAGGCGGTGGCTGTGTGTCGCAGCGGTGACGTGCTCGACTGCTAACTGAAAGGGGAAGGTTTGACCCAGCAGCCCATGGGGAGAAAAGACCCAGTGCTCACCCCAGAAAACCTGACAGCCAGGAGACCCCAGGGGGGCAGTTCCACGCCATCTCCTGTGACCTCACGTCCGTCCGAGCAAATCGCATGGCGTTGTGTTCTTTTCCAGCAGAGCAAATCACCTTATGAAAGGGCAGGTCCGTGTGGAAATGGATCCCTGAAGCCCCTGCTTTCGCTTGGCAAGATCAGATTGCCTCAAGAGTTCTCTAACGTAGAGATTTTAAAGCCCCTCCGCAACCTGAGCTTCTCAGTCTTGGCTGCAGGCTGGTGTGCACCCCCACCTGGGACTCTGCTTGACTGGTTTGGGGTGCAGCTGGGGCCTCGAGGGGATCCTGCTTGGCAGCCCAGGCAGGCCGGCACTGTGACTGCTTCTTTGTGGCCAATGCAGAGCACTGTTGTTCTGAGTTCTGGGTCGGGTCCCTGGATGGCTGCAGGATTTTGCTGCATGGGACCTCACCGCCCATCCGGTCTCATAGGCAGGGCATCCTCTCACCCCCACGGCCTCAGAGAAGAGGGCCTCTTACCCCCCAGCACACACAGACATGCACAAACGAGGGCATCTACAGTGCGACAGGGTGCATGCACATGCATGCTCACATGCACACACAAGTACGTCTGCAAGTGCACACACCAGATTGCCTGTACACGCATGCACTTGCACAAGAGCAGGGTTAATGAACCACAGAGCCACTCAGCGCCACTGGCAACAGCACAACTGTCTGTGGGCGACTAGTTCCCGTGCAAAAGTGAAACCTGGCGCCAAGTTCACAGTAAACCCTGACAGAGGTCACCTCGCCATGACCCCAGCAGCTCAGACTTTGGTGTACCAGGGGCAGTCCCCAGGGAGGTCAAAATGCAGGGGTCACTGACGATTGAGTGCCGACTACGTATACTCCTCCTTCGGCTCAGCATTCAGATCCCGTCTCTGCTTCCCAAGCAGCTTCAGGGGCAGAGGTGGTGAGAAGGGGAGTCATTCCCACCGGGCTGGGAGGCAGAGAGGGTGACGGGGTGAGAGGAGCCGGATGCGCCGGCACTTTGAGTGCGCCCTGCACAGGCTAAGCGCCCAGCAAGGATGCGTTTGGGGCTGTTGTTTGGGAAGGTACCGTGGGGACAACACGTCAGAGGAGTTCTGCCACAGGACATCCTGTCGGGTAGAAGGCCAGTGAAAAAGAGGAAGACCCTCAGGGGGAGGGATTGACACCGAGGCTGCGAGGAGGAGGAGGAGGAGGAGGAGGAGGAAGAGGAGGGTGTGGGACCGGGCAGTTTCCTTCCTTCTGCTGGCCCAAGAGTCGAGATGCGTTTCTTGGGAATGATGCCCACATCGCTATTGTGTCCCTGGGTGGGTGTTTCCGAAAATCAGCCACGAGAGCCCCTTGGGTGGCGGCCACAGTGTGTTGGAGCTGGCCCCATGAGCACTGTCAGCATAGGTGTGAATGGCGAAGGAGTGTTACAGGTGGTTTGGTGGTCACGCCTTGGCCTGCGAACTGCCAAGTCAGCAGGTCTAAACCACCGGCAGCTCTGCTGGAGGGAGAGGCGCCTCTCTCTCCACCTGTAGAGTTCCAGTCTTGGAAACCCCCAAGGGCAGGGTCTGTGAGTCAGGATCGACTGCAGGCCAGTGAGTTTTGTTTCGTTTTTTCTCTTTGGTTGTCGGGGAAGCAGGTGTGGGTCACTGAGGGGAGCAACATGCTGAGATGGGCCGGCTGCCAGTGGGCAGAGATGGCTCTCTGACCCACTGCTGCCCAACTCTGGGCCCCATGATGCCCAGGACAGCCTTCCGTGGCTCCCAGCTCTCTGTCCTATTCCCTGCAGGGCAGTGGTTCAGACTGGGTAACAGGGAGCCCAGCAGGTGGGGATGGTGGTGGGGCAGGACCTAGGGCAAGGGGAGTGGAGTCCAGGCCATCCTGGCAGGTCCTGGAACAAAGCAGTCATTACCAGGGCAGCGTTCAAGGTCAGAGGCTGTTCCATGGGTCCTGGAGCCTGCCATGCCTCTTCAGGGGGCTTGGAATGACCCTGAACTTGGTGGGCCTGGTGAAAGCACACCTGCACAAGGATGGGGAGCTGACCAGGACCCAGGTCTCCAAGACCTCTAGGGTCTATTGGCCAGTAGCCATCTTTTTTGCTATCCAGAAAGGACAATGCTTTGTGACCCTATGACTTCCGTGTGGCCACTGCCTTGGCAGATCATTCCCTTTGGTCAGGAGGGGTAGTGGTGGGGACCTGGTTCTGGGAGCCTAGAGACCCACATTCCACCCTGCCTTTGCCTGTCCCGCCTCAGTTTCTCCCTCCGTCAGGTGGGATGGCTGCCCACTGTGACCTCCAGCTCAGTGAAGCATCACAATGTCCCTACAAGGCTTTCCCAGCCCTTTCTGGCATGGTCCCCATAAGCAGGGGACAATACAGTGGTGACACATGCTAAGAGAAGGCGGCTTGGGGGCCCCAGCCAGTGGCCAGTCGGTTTCCACATGGCTGCCACTTCCCGTCGGGCGTGGGGGTGGGTACAGGGGGGTGGGTACAGGGTGGGTACAGGGGGTGGGTACAGTGAGACCCACTGGGACCTGCTGGGGTACCAGCCCCATCTGCCAGTGGCCGAGTGTCTGGGACATAGTTCTCTGCTGTGTTTGGATACACCAAGGGTGTGATGGACCATTTGTTGGTGGTGGCCATGGTCCAGAGCCGGGCCGGGCCCCTCGGGGTGACCAGCGCCTCTGCAGAGGGAGGTCAGGCCTCCTGCGCCCACACAAATAGAAATTAGGAGGCAATTAGTCCCCCGGGTGTGTGAATTTCCTTTTGAGGCCTTAGAGGCAGATTTTAGCCAAAGGCAGCGTCACCAACAATAATAATTCTTTCCGCTGAGAACCTAGCATGAGGCTGCTGGCACGGGGCTTCAAGGAAGCTGGCAGGCTGGGAAGCGTGGGAACTGGCCTGATGGCACCTGCTTCCCTCGCCAAGGCCTCATCCTCAGAGTGCCAAACAGGGCTGCTGCAAGAGGTCACCTTTCAACCAGGATTAGGCAGATTAGGGTGGCAGGGATGTGTCCTGGTGGGAGGCAGGGGGCCTGGGGGGAGAAAACAAAGACGAGGGGTGGGGCCCGGGGGCTGTGCTGTGGTCTCTGGTTCATCATCACTCCGGGTCTCCCAGTCACACGTGTTAAAGTGAAGTCCACACACTAGCTCTGGCTCCTCAAGGGATCAGAGTGACAGTGACATGACAGGCACATTGCCAGGCTGTGATGACCACAAATCCCCTCATCTCTCGACAGCCACTTCAAGGCAGACTAGACAGCTGTGCATCCGTCTCTGGGCAAGTCACTACCCTCCCTGGGATTCTTTCTGCTCCTAGTAAATTGAGAATAGCACTCTCGCCCACAGGTTTAATAAACCGAGCTATGCAAAAGGCTGGGAGTGATGTCAGAGGTAGTGGGAGAGCCCAGTCAGGGTTTGCAGGGCAGAGAGGGTGGGAGACAAGAATAAGCATAGACTTAGAAAAGGGGGGACCCTGGTGGCTTAGTGGTTATGTGTTGGGCTGGCTGCTAACTGCAAGGTCAGCTGTTTGAAACCACCAGCTGCTCCACGGGAGCAAGACGAGGTTCTTTACCACCAAGAGTTAGCCTCATAAACTCACAGCTTCAGTTCTGCCCAGTCCTACAGGGCTGCTACTCATGGCAGTGAGTTTGTTGGTTTGTTTGTTTACGGAGAGAGGAGCAGGCAGGGCTTGCTCGCCAGGGGATGCCTGGGGCCCAAGGGAAAAATATCTGGCACCAGACACATTGTCTCATCCTGGTATCCACAACCTGGAGGTTCCCAAGGTGCAGGGCCGCTCAGCTGGGGGTCTGAGGAGGACCCAGTTCTTCTCTTGAATCTCCTGATTCAAGGCTGTCCCTGGAGCTCTCCGAGTCATGATGTTTCTCATCTATAAAATAGGAATGATGAGGCATGCTGGGGTTGGGGGGTTGGGGTTGCTTCAGCGGTTGAGCTAGATCTCATCTGTAATGTGAGGAGGTTCCTGGCAGGCAGTGACCTCTTGGATGGGACTGTCCCTTCTTGTCCCCGCCGGTCCCACCCGGTTTCCTGGCTGGCCGCAGGGAGCAACTGGAATGCTCACTGGGCTCAGAGACCCTGCAGCCCACTCTCCATATACCTGAGCTGAGAATGGACACCCCTCGCCACGTGGCCGGGGAGTCTGGGCAGCACGGTTCCTGGACTCTGATGGTAATTGGTCTGAGTTGTAAGCCTACATCCCCACTGAGCTTCAGTTTTTCATAAGGTGGAGGCAGCCACATGTCCCTGCCCCAGTATGGTCACTATGGTGATGGCTGGATTCCCCCCATGCTTCCTCCTGGGGACCCTCCCCACGCACAGGACTGGAAAGCAGCTGGGCTGGGCCTCTCGGCGCCCCCTGCTGGCTGGGCGGACCCACTTCCCTCTGCACTCACTGAGCCTGGGAGCAGCTGGACTGGGCCTCTCGGCGCCCCCTGCTGGCGGGGCGGACCCACTTCCCTCTGCACTCACTGAGCCTGGGAGCAGCTGGGCTGGGCCTCTCGGCGCCCCCTGCTGGCGGGGCGGACCCACTTCCCTCTGCACACACTGAGCTTGGGAAAGGCTAAACTCAGCGCACCCCTGCTGGCGGCCCTGCCCCCCGCGCTGGCACCTGGGTGACCACGTGCCCGCCCATCCTCCCGCAGGATCGTGCAGATGCTGCTGCCGGTGACCAGCCGCACGCGCGTGCGCCGGAGCGGCATCAGCCCGTTGCACCTGGCGGCCGAGCGCAATAACGACGCGGTGCTGGAGACGCTGCTGAGCGCTGGCTTTGACGTGAACGCGCAGCTGGCGCCCGAGCGCTCGCGCCTCTACGAGGACCGGCGCAGCTCCGCGCTCTACTTCGCTGTGGTTAACAACAACGTGTACGCCACCGAGCTGCTGCTGCTGGCCGGCGCTGACCCCAACCGCGACGTGCTCAGCCCGCTGCTCGTGGCCATCCGCCACGGCTGCTTGCGCAGCATGCAGCTGCTGCTGGACCACGGCGCCAACATCGACGCCTACATCGCCACGCACCCCACGGCCTTCCCCGCCACCATCATGTTCGCCATGAAGTGCCTGTCCTTGCTCAAGTTCCTCATGGACCTCGGCTGCGACGGCGAACCCTGCTTCTCTTGCCTCTACGGCAATGGCCCGCACCCGCCGGCTCCCACACGCAGCAACCGCTTCAATGACGAGCCAGCCTCAGACAAGCCACCCAGTGTGGTGCAGGTGGGCAGGGCGCGGTTGCGGTGGGTGGGGGCAGAATGCTGGTGGGCGTGGGCGTGGCGAGTGGGTGTGAATGGGCGGGGCCCTGGTGGGTGTGGTGCAAGTGGGTGGGGCATGGTAGTGGTGGAGGATTGAGTGGGCGGGACCTGGGTGGGTAGGCGGGCGTGGTGCAGGTGGACGGGGCTGCTTAAGTGGGCAGACCGTGAATGTGGGGAGAGGTGAATAGTGAGCAGGTGGGCAGAGCACAGGTGAGCGTGGAGCAGTGGATGGGACCTGGCGGTGTTGGGGGAGTGAGTGGGCGGCACAGGGGTGGGCGTGGTGCAGGTGGGTGGAGTCAGCCACAGTTGGAGGGGCGCGAGTTGACAAGCTCCGGTGGTGCTGTGGGCAGTGAGTAGGTAGGATGCGGGGTGGTGTGGTGCAGGTGCGTGGAGTGCAGCTGCGGTGGGCGTGGTGTGAATGGGCAGGTGCTGGGGCTACAGGTGGGCGTAGTGCCATGGGGAGAGTCTGAGGGCTGTGGGGCGAATGAGGCATTTGGATCAGGAAGGGCAGGTGAGTAACGAGTCCAGGAGACAGTGTGGACGAGTGGTGAACATGTTTAGAGACGGTGTGGACCAGTGACGGATGCGCTCTGGAGGCAGCGGGGTCTGGTGCTTAACGAGGCAGTGTGTGCCCTGGAGAGAGCGCTGGTGGACTGGGAGCCAAAGTGCCCTGCCTTGGTTGGTGTCCACCAGTGGTTAGCATGCGTTCAAGTCGATGTAGACTCATGGTTGCTTCTCTGAGGATCCTCGTTTGGGGTGGACACACCTTGAAGGACTTGTTGCCTAGCGGTTAACAGCTCCGAGGAGTCACGTGCACAATAAAATCTCCTTGGTCAGTGGCCTTGGAGAATTTAAGGCACCCAGTGCAGCAAGGGATTGGCGGGAGAATTGTGTAGTTGAAGGGCTTGTCACTCCCAGCACCCTACAGCCCAACTGTGATGTTGGGTGACTGAGTCCTGGAAGGGGCTCAGAAGGAGGCTGGGTAAGGTCAGAGGAGGGGCCCGGCAGAGTCAAAGATTTTGAGGCAGGATCTGTCCGTGGTGCTGACGTTAAGTCAGCCCTGCAGACGCAAGGGAAGAGAAGAACTTATGGGTGCCTGTCTAAGCACTGGCCGGCTGATTGCAAGATTGGGAGTTCACACCCACCAGCCTCTCCGAGGGAGAAAGATAAGGCTGTCCGCCCTCATAAAGATTCCAAAGTCTTAGAAACGTTGCAGAGAGCTGCTCTGAGCCCCTGAGACAGTGCAAATGGTTGCTGTGTTCAGGTGCTAACTGCAAGGCTGGAAGGTCGAGTCCTCCCAGAGGGACCTTGGAAGATAGGCTTGTCTGTCTCTCAGAAGCAGCCATCAGCAGCCTTGGGGCACACAGGTTGACGCTGACACCTTGCGGTCACTATGAGTCAGAGCTGGCTGCCTCCATGACAGCTGGTACTGGTGTACCCACTTTATGGACCCAGAAGTTGAGGCTCAGAGCAGTCAGCAATAAGCCTGGCCCAAGTTGCCCGTTGCCCCTCCACAGCCTGTGTTGATTAGTGTGGAGGACCTCTAGAGAGGGGTGCCCTGGGACCTGCCCTCCCTGTGGGGTAAGCTTCCTGAAGCTGGGGTATGCCCTCTCTTCCAGTTCTGTGAGATCCTCTCGGCCCCGGAGGTGAGTCGCTGGGCGGGGCCCATCATCGATGTGCTGCTGGACTACGTGGGCAACGTGCAGCTCTGTGCCCGCCTGAAGGAGCACATTGAGAGCTTCGAGGACTGGGCTGTCATCAAGGAGAAGGCAGGTAGGGCTGCTGCCCCCGCCATTGTGGGCGGGTCACCCTGTCCAACAGAGCAAGGCCCTGCCGGCACTAATGCTAGATGAACCCCTGGTGCACGCCCTATCGGGCTGTGTGCCCACTCCTTCCTTGAAGTATAAACCAGGATCCTGCCCTCAGGAAGACTGTATCTCTGGGGGAAAGCCACACCACTCGTAAGGGACAAAGCTGGGACCCACACCCCAAGTCCCCCACTCTTTCCACCAGGTTTTATGCTGATTTGGCTCTGTGGGGAGGGTTGGAGCCTTGGGGTTCAGTTCCCCTTGCTTGAAGGTCCCTGATAGGGGTGAATAGCATCCCATGGAAATGCAGACTGAGATCCAGCAGGTCAGGGGTGGGGCCCAGGAATCAGCAAGTCAGCATGCTCCCACATGGTGTGATCCTGCTGGCCCATAGGCCACACTCCAGGAGCGGGCAGTGTGACCGTGCAGGGGGGCCCTTCCCTCTTGGGACCCCAGCATCCCATCTGGACAGAGGAGCCTGGGCAGTTTCACTGTCCAGCACCCTTCTGGCTCTGGTCGTGAGGTCTTGACCCAGTACAGCTTCTCAGTTCTGGGTGTGGGCAGAGGCTTAGGTGTGGGCAGGCCCGGCCCGTAAAGTCAGGTTCAGCCCAGGTCCAGCTAACACATCTAGTGTCAACAGGGAAGCCTGGCTGAGTTGGGCCGAGAGTGTGAGGACCCCTCTCAGGCTTTCTGAGCTCCCGTTTGGTTATTTTGAAACCCATCTACATCATCAGTGCCCTGTGTGGGCACTCGGTGCTGTGTTGATGATGTTGCTCTGGGTAGTAGCTTCTGAGAGGTGGCACCGGGGCCCTAGGCCCACAGTGATGTCCTGCAGCCAGCAAGAATCCCTCTGGCCCTGGTGGTTTAGTACCCCAGGGCAGCTTTAATGTAGCCAAGTGAGGTGCTGAGCTTCCCAGAGGGCAATGGGGCACACACAGTGGTGGGTACAAGCCTGGCTTTGAGTTCCTAGGGTCCCAGCGCCTAGTACTGGCACCCTTGTTGTTGCCTGGCTAGCTAGGTGATGCTCAGCTGCCTGGCCCTTTGTCCTGCCTCCCATTCTTCCTGGCCTGGCCCTCCCTGTTCCCTGTGACTGCAGTAACCCTACCCTCGAAAATCCTACCTACCTGTCAAGCTCCAGCTAAGGGGAGGGGTCTGTCTGGGCAGGTGGCTCTGCATTGCAGATCCTGGGTGGGGGAGAACTTCGCAAGGGTTTGTTGACTACCTGTGGGACTGACTGGCTGACTGACTGACTGACTGACTGACTGGCTGACTGGATCTCCAGCAAACGTTCCAAGGGACAAGGTTGAGTATTTGTCACCCACCACTGCCCACCCCCTCTTCCTAGTCCTCTATCCCATGCCAGCTCAGGGATGCCACCTGGTCCTTGGCCCTGCCCCCTGAGCATCTCTTGAATGCCAGAGCTGGATGCACACTGTGAGGACACTTCGGAGATCACCCCTCTTGCTCCCTTGCCCAGGGTACCCCTTGTTAGGGGGTCCAGTCTCTGTGTAGAGGACCGAGCTGGGGACGAGGAGCCGGGAAGTGCAGGCTCTAGCCTGGTAGAGCACCCCCGCTTGCTTCCTCACCTGTGCCTGACAACCTTGGGCTGTGGGCATCAGTGAGGCATGACAAGCCGGAAATAAGGTGCTCTGTCAGGTGCTTTCAGACGCAAGGTCTGGGGTTCCAGGCCAGGCAGGGGGTGGTCCCAGCACCTTGTCCTCTTGTAGCCCCATCAGCTGGGTACCCTCACATGCTGGGTGGTGGGTGCCAAACCTTAGCTGATGCAGTCCCTCCTTTTCCCAGAACCCCCGAGGCCCCTGGCTCACCTGTGCCGGCTGCGGGTACGAAAGGCCATCGGGAAATACCGGATAAAACTCCTGGACACGCTGCCACTGCCTGGCCGGCTGATCAGATACCTCAAGTACGAGGACACCCAGTGACCGGGCCATGGGGGTGTTGGAGTGGCACCGCAGTTTGTCTTTGCTACGTCTCGGGATGCCAGTGTCCCTGAGCCCACGGGGGCCTGGGGACAGTTGAGGCTGCAGGCTCAGCAGCGTATCATGCTCTTGAAGAGTCTCTGGGTGTGAGCAGAGGGCGAATCCAGTGGGAGAACATTTGTCCCCAACCCAGTGAGGTCCCAGACCTCTGCCGTGGGCACTGGCAGAGACCTCTGGTCCTGGGCGGGTCCTCTGGTGCTCCAACTTGGCTGTAGAACGTTGAAGGGCGAGCCTACCATCCTGGGACAAGCCTCCCTGGGGCTCTTACCCCTCCTGGATGACGCCCTTCACCTGACTCTTCAGCGTTCTCCTGTAGACGGACCCTGCCCTCCCAACCTCACTCCTTCCCCCAGCCCCAGGGCCTGAGGTCCTCAGGGAGTGGGGGCGGGCCAGGGGTGGGAGGCAAATATGAGTTACCTTTGCTTGAATGAACCCTTCACCCTACAGGAGAGCACGAGGGTGGGGTGGGGGGGTGTTTCTCACCGGACTCCATTGTCACGGAAACAGGAGCTTACTGTCCAGAGGAGTGTGGGGCCCACCAGTCTCCTCCAGGGACAGCCCTGCACACCTGTGTGTTCCTGGCACTCTGTCGTCCTGTTCTGCTGTCTCCTGTTCTGCTACAGATGTGAGACACGGGGCTGGGGCCACAATAAAAACCTTGCACATGTTTCTGGAAGCAGAGGGGTTGGTGTTGAAGGGGTGGCCCCTGCACCCTGGCCATGTCCACAGACTGTGCCCTCCAAGGTCTCCTTGGTGGTGGTAGTTGGGGAGCACCCAGGAGGCTGCACAGAGCAAGGTCCCGCCCCAGTGTGTTGTCACGTTTCTATAGAAACTGCAGTGACTATAGAAACCCTGAGTCGGTGGTCTCTTGAGCAGGCCACCTCACTGAGGCCATGCAGGGCTCAGACCTGACTGAGCTTTGCCAGGGGTGGACGCTGATCTGGGCCCTCGAGGGCAGGAGCGACCAGTCTGGCCCTGTCAGACCATCAGAAGCCGCTGGGGGCTGGTTCCGCCTCAGAGCAGCAAGCGTGGTGCTGGCTGCCACCTGGTGGTCTTGCTGGTGCCAACATGCTGGGCGCCATGAGAAGGAAAATGCCCACTATACCCCAGGTCAGAGGGGGCTGGATATGCAGGAAGACAGACAGGTCCAGAGGTGGGAAGGGGGAAGCCTGGCCCTGCATGCAGCGTCTGGACATGACCTCAGGCTGCTCTGCTGCAGACCTGGCTGAGCTCGCAGGGCTCTTGCCCTGCTGTCTGGTGCTCAAGCCCGAGGCCCTGGAATGTTAGCATGTCAGGCTCAGGTCTGGTCAAGCAGACACCCTGCAAGTGCTGGCTAGTGCAGCAGGCCTGGTGGGAGGGCAGATGGGCTGGCCTGGGATTGTTGGGGGGTACTGGGCAGTCAAATGGGTATCTCACCCACAACCTTATAGGCTCAGGTTTAGGTCTTGGAGGTAGGGGGAGAGGGTGCTACTCCAGGTGGGTGGGAGGTGGTCCTGGGAGGAGTCCGGCTGAAGAGGTAGGTGGGAGGCTCGGCATGGTCACTACCCTGTCCCTGGGCTGGGCTGGGCTGCTATCACCTTAGAACATGGACCTTCGGCCAGACCACGTGATAACAGGCATTGTGCAGGGCTCTGCCCAGCCTGGGGCTCTAGGTCTCTGACCCCACCTTCCCACCACACAGTTCCCCAAAGGCTTACTGCCCACTCTCGGCCCCTGGGCCTGCCCCTGTGGGACTCAGCTTGTCCTCTACTTCAACCAGCACCCCCGCTTTCCCTAGGAGCCCTCGTCTACCTGGCTCTTCCCCTTTCCCTGGGAGGGTGCGCACTCAGAGTCTGGCAGCCCCACTTCTGGGGCAGGTGCCTCCCCTCCCCCCCCCCCGTGAGATCAATGCCAAGAGGGAGAGCCATGTGCATCTGCTGCTCTAAGTCAGGCTGATGGTTTTAAATCCCAAAGCTCTTTTGTGTGTGTGTATATGTGCGTAGTATGTGTATGTATGTGGTGTATGTAATGTGTGGTGTGTTTATGTGGCGTGTGTGTGCTGTGTTTTCATGCATGGTGTGTGATATGTGATGTGGTGTGTGATGTGGTGTGTGTGTTGTGTGTGCCTGTGTGGTATGTATGGCCTGCCCCTAATCCCAGACTGGGTGGGCCCACCTTCCTGTGGGTCGGTTAGTCATTAGGAGTGCAGGCTTGTGGCAGGATGCCTCCCCTCCCCTGTCAGAGCAGGGGTGGGATTGTAATGTCATGAGGAGAGTGCGGGTGTTTGGCAGGGCATTCTTACGGGGAGGGTGAGGAACTTGCCCAGATGACACAGCGTGTAGGCACTAGATGAGCTAGTCCAGGGCCGGGCTCCTAATTCTGAGCCATTAGGAAGGACCCTAAAGAGCTGCCCGGGTGACACCAGGGCCGTTTGAGACTTAGGGTCTTACTTGAGGACCCCGTTCCCCATCATATCACTCTATGGACCAGGTCATCGCTCAGGACAACTCTGCCTGTGGTGCACCAGCCCCATGGCTCTAGAGTCACCAAGGGAATTGGACAAGAACCTGCCGGCCGCCCTGTGAGCAAGCAGCCCACCCACTTGACTCCCCACTCCAGGGGAGCTCAGAGCCAAACAACGGTGGCGGGGTGGGGTGGATGGGCTCCACCATCACAACTCCACCCCCGAGGGGAGAGTCCCGTGACCCATTTTACAGATGTGGGAACCAAGGTCAGAGGCAGGAATTGTCCAGCATGGCACTGCTGGCTAGTTTTGGTGCCAGAGTCCCAGTCAGGGATGGCCCCGGGCCGGCGTGTCACATACAAGCTGTGTGCGGATACAGTGAACGAGCAGTCCACACTCAGCCGTTCCCTGGCCTGGGGTCCCCCAGCACTGGAGCCCTGCCCAGGTCGCCTGTGGAGGGACCACCTGTTGTGTGCCAGCCGCTGTGCCAGGCATGCACAACCTGCATTACCCGCTGGTCTTCAACTAGTGGCCATGCCTGAGACGTAGGAGGATTTGGCCACACAACCTGTTACTTTGCTTACCAGGGTGTGGCCCCGTCTGGCCTGACCCTCCCGTCAGACCACAGACTGGCCAGGACCAGTCTGCAACAGAGGGGAGCCCTCCTGTCCCACCACCTCCTCCTCCAGGTGAGCCCAGCTCCATAGCACCCCTTCACCCTGCTACTCTGAGCACCGACTCCTCATCCCCCCAGAGCACATGGGGCCCTGAGACCCAGGCTCAGGGTGGGAGGGGGTGGCGGTGGCGGACAGAGGCATTCAACTTCAAGACGCCCAAGCTGTGGAAACTGCAAAAGAAATGTCTTTATTCTTTGAGCTCTTAATATTTACAAGGATCAACAATAACAGCGGAGGGAGGCGTGTGGGGTGCTGGCAGGCAGACAGGTGTAAAGTCTGGCTTCAGAGGGTAGCCAGGCAGGCAAGGGTCATGGGGTCACCCCCGCTGCTCTGGTTTGTGGCAGGTCCTGGAGGTCACGGCGTGGACCCTGGCCTCGGGCAGGAGGGACAGGGCTGCCAGCAGGGTGTCCCGACCCACCCCTGCGGGTCCTGCCTCACCCCTGCCACACAGCAGGAAGAGGTCATGCCACCCCTGTGTAGCCCAGCGGCCTGACAGCCCGCCCACTGTCCAACACTCAGCGGGGTGGTGGTGGTGGGACAGCCCAGAGTGGGGGCCAAGGCCTCTGGCCAGGCTAGAGGTAGCCGAAGACATTGAAGATGGGCGGGGGCAGGGCAGGCTTGGTGGGGATGGGCTTCAGAACCACTGGGCGGTAGACTTTCTGGCCTGGCCCATCCAGGTCCGCTGGGGAGGCCGGGCTCGCTCTCCAGAGGCCAAGGCTGGGCACAGCGCCCTGTGGCAGTGGCCCCGGAGGGCCGGGGTACATGGGCTGTCCATGGTACTGGAAGGGGCAGCAGCTCCAGGCATTGATCCGACCCCCCAGTGACACCCCTGGCACCTTCAGCCGCTCTTCCACCAGTGCCCTGGGGGACCCGGGTGCCAGGGGCTCCAGACCCTGACACGTTTGCTTGCCCTCATAGGGAGGACCCTCCCTGGAGCCCAGGCCTCCCTCCAGCCCCAAGGGGAAGCTGTGGGCAGGCCGAGGCTCTTTCCAAAAGGAGGCGGGCAACTGTCTTTTCCTCATGGGCACCTGGCCAGGCTGGGCAGCGGTAGCGTTCTGCCCCTGGAGGGTCTGCTCCTGCCCAGGGAGAATCTCACCCCCCGTGGCAGGGTTTCCCAGAGCCTTCTCCTGGCAGCCCCCGCCCACGGCAGGGCTGGGCACCTGGCCGTCCACAGGCTGCCGCGCCGGCCGGTCCTCCAGCCCCCTCTTCAGGTGGGGGTCGGCCACTCGGCCCGGGAGGCCCCGCGGGAGCCGAGAGTACTTCTGGGAGAAGCGCTTGAGCTGCTTCTGCAGGTACTTGCGGTGGTCCACGGAGCGGCGGCAGGGCGCCGACTTGTCCAGGGCCGCCTTGATGTCGCTGGACGCCAGGTTCACGAAGTTTAGCAGCATCTTCACGTCACTGTCCGAGGCCATCACCAGGGGCCCGCTGCACAGGGCTTTCCATGGAGAGGGCGGGTCCTGCTGGTGGCCGACGCTTCAGGGACCTGGGGGTGGGAAGCACAGCAGGCCGTCTGCCCATCTGTCCCTCTGACCATCCATCGGGGTCTCTCCGAGCAGCCACGGCTGACCTTCCTCAAAGGCCACGTGACTGCAACAACTGTTCCCCCAGGCCAGCAGCCCACCGAGCATTTCCAGCCGAGGACCAGGTGCGCAGAGGGCCTCCTTGGATCCTGCGGGATCCGGGGCAGCAGAGGTCGGGCACCTTTGCCCAAGGTGGGCCGGCTACGCAGCAGGGCTGGGCTGCCGGCGGGACCTTGGCCAGCCCCAGGACTCTTATTTCGTGTGCACTCACTTTCCCCGGGGTGGGGGGCGGGGGGCCACGCTCCCTTCATCCCCCTACCTTGGTCTCCCAACCCCCAGGCCCCCACGCTCCACCCCAAGCTCTCCAGGCTGCACCCCTCTCTGGCAAGCAAGTCCGGACCTGCCCGGAGGGCTGGTCCCAGGCTGCGGGCGGCGGCAGGACCCCACCCCCCACCCCCGCGGAAGCATCTGCAGCAATTTCATGCCTCTCAGGCCACCACCCACAGCACCTCGCCTCCCACCCCGCCGGCCCGGCCCCCACACTGACCGCAGGTGCGGGCCCGGGGCCCCCGCCCACACGGCCCTGCAGGTTCCCCGCAGACCTGGGCCGGCCCAGCGCGCGAGCCGCCGACGAGCTCCGTCAGTCGCGGGAAGCAGTTGTGCGGCCCTAAGTGGGCTGAATGGAGGACACGTCCCCGGGGCTGGGGGGCCCTCAGGCCAATCAGGAGCGCCTCTCCAGATACAAAGCATCCCAAGCAGGCGGCAGCGCCCCGTTCCCACATTCTTTGCCGTCACAAATTGTCACCATGGGGACCATCACAAAACAGACAGCTCCCAAATGCAATCATTTCCCGGTACATTTCTACCCTTCAGCCTGGGACCCCCACCCACCCACCCCCACTCGGCCTCCACGCCCCTCCTCCCCTTGACCTCGGTCCCCTGGTTTCTCGAGGGGGTGGTGGGTGTGCGTGCGCTCGAGCGTGCAGAGAATGTCCGGTTCTGAGCAGGGGGCTAGCTGGGCCCAGCCGAGTCGGAGCCGGAGCTTGAGCCTGAGCCGGGGTGGCTGCCTCCCCCAGCCTACCAGTTCCCTGTGGCCATGCCCCAGTGCGGACGGACAATCGGATGGGGTAAGCCGGGCGGGCCAGCTCCCTGCCCTTGAGTGTTGAGTGGCCCGGCTCACTGGGTCTCCCCCTCGCCTGGCGGGCACGCTGCTGTCGAAAAGGTGGCCGCCAGGACAGCAATATCCATGGGAAGGGAGCCGGGGCCCTGTGGAATCCTGTCTCTATATTTGCTTCCTCAATTGAGCTGCACAAAGCCTGAATTGCCCATTCAGTGCGGCTGGACAAAAGGTTGGCGTTGCACGGTCGCCTCACATTTGTAGTCAAACAGTTAGGGACTTAAATCGAGTCGTCGTGATGGAGAAAGAGGTGGACAAAGCCCATAGAATTGCCATCAGCAAACATTTTCCTGTGTCATATTAGCCAGTCTCCATGGCTCCCCCTGGCCTGGGGACAATGGCACAAGTTTGCACACTTGGCTACTGTCACCGTGCCAACGCCGGCAGGGCCGCAAGCAGGGCCGCTCTGAGAGAGCCCGGAGGGAGCCCGATCCGTCCTGGCCCTGCCCACCGACGGACGGCAGGGCAGAGGGAAGGTGAAGCCCGGGTGGCAGCCTGGGAAATAGGCTCTGGCCAGGCCCCCTGACCAGCCACCTGGGGAGGGCCTGTAATCACACCTGCCTCCCTTTTTCTCCTTTCTTTCCCTCTCTGTCCGCCTTTCTTCTGGCCCTTTTTGTTTCCTGCTCCCTCGCGCCCCGCCTCCCCCTGCCCTCTAGATAGATGGAAGCCAGGTGGACACACCTTTGTACCTGTACCTGCCCTCAGTGCTGGAATGGAGGGATGGTGCTCAGATACACCAAGGACTCCCATGCTGAAGCCTCCCCACCCAGACTGGAGGCTTGACCAGGGAAGAGCCACGAGGCTCCCCCAGGCGAGATGGGCCCACCCAGCACATAGCTGTGGCTACAGGCGCCTGAGCCTGGGCCTTGTTGGTTTCTGCAGCAGCGCCCAGCCCACCCTGACCAATGCTGGCAGACAGGACTCAGCCCCTCTATTGCAGAGGACCCCAGTGTGCCGTGACTCCAAGGTTAGGAGTCATGCCTAACCTGCCTGTTGCCCCTGTAGGGAGATCTGTGCCTGATGCCTGGCTGGAGTCCCTCTGGAGCACCCCTACATCAATGCCTCCACTCTTCTCTGCCAGCAGACCAGCCCAGAGCAGCCCACTGGGCTTCCCCAACTTACTCTACGCTGCTGGGCCCGTGCCAACCTGCTCTTGGGGACGGATACCTCTCTCCCTGCGTAGACCATTTGTTGAGACCACGGTCAGCCTCTTCGCTTTGTCTGACGCCCCGTGGGCCACCACAGTCGTTTCTGCCCAATCTGGCCTTGCCCTCCAGATATGCCATCCCTTTCCCTAGTCTAGAATGTGCCTCTCCCACAGGTTAGGGAGCTCCTCACGTAGCTTAGAGCCTGAGCTTGTCTTCCACCCAACTCTCCCTCTCCCACGTTCACTGGGAGTCGGCAGGAGCTCATTGAGCATGTTGGCGTCCCACCCTGTGGTCCACACACATCTTGCTTCATGGCGTTGGTTGCGGTCTACCCCGCCCCACTCCACACACACACGTAGCACCACTCACCACACTTCCCTGGGAGTTCTGTCTCTGCCCTGGGTGTTCCATCTCCACCCCACCCCCACCCCCACCTTTCCTGACCTTCCTGTACTTTGTCCTTAGTAAAAGCTACCCTTTTGAGCTCACTGGTGGATTATTCTAGGGTTTCACCCTTTCTATTGTTTGAAAAATGGAGCCATGGGGGCAGGGTGGAGAGTTGGGAGTTGAATTCAGGTCCAGACCGGGAAGGTGACTAAAGGCCATGGCCTCAAGGCTTCCACCAGTCTCTCTCCCACCAGCAAGCCTGGTCTCTTCCTCGATTCTGACTTCATATTGCACATTTCTCTTGCCTAGGACCTTCCAGTGGGGTCCCTTTCAGAGCTGTTTCCGCTAAATACTTTGGAAGAAAGAAGAGGGAAGGGAGGAGAGGAGGGAGGAAGCTGGAATAAAGAGAGCAGAGATCTATTGGGCATCTGCTCTCATGTGATGCCTGGACAACTCCACAGTGAACGCTGTTGTTGCCATTTACAAGGAAGAACACCAAGGCGAAGCTGCTTTCCCAAGGACTCACAGATAGTAGCGGGCCAAACTTTAACTTGTACCCAGGCCTGACTCATGACATTTGATGATGGTCCCACCCATGCCGTTGAGTATCCATTACGTTGGGAGAGGGGGAGAAAAGTGTCAGTACTGTTGGGTTTGAAGACCCCATTGACCATCTTTCCCGCCTAAGTCTTGGGTTCCACTCTTCTGTTCCTCCACCGGAACTTGACTTTGAACTTCTGACTCAGAACTATGGCAGCTGTAGCCACGGGAGATGGATAGAGGAGGGAAGAGGGGGCAGCAGTGTCTTAAAGGGCAGCAGATGGGGCCGAGATGCGTGGTCCTGAGCTGACCTGGCCTCTGGGGGCTGCTTCTGACCTATGCTGAACGAGATTCCACATGCTTTCCTGCTAGTCCAGGAGTGCAGCTGGAGAGAGAGCAACGACAAACCACCACAACCGCTCAGCAGAGCCCTTCCACGGTTCTCATTATGGTCTTGTGTCTGGGCAGAGGGTGAAGTGGCCCATCCAGAAGCAGTCCTCAAACTCGGTGCTCTCAGCATTCTTTGTGGTCCAGCTCGAACATCCCATCCTCCAGGAAGACTTCCATGAGCTCCCTGAATTCTGAATAACACCTCTTCTGTCCCTGGACTCCGAGATTCAAAGTGAAGCTTGATCTCCTTACTCTACAACACAAACTCCAAACCTATTTGCCACTGAATCTATTCCAGCTCATTGTGACCCTATAGGGCAACTGGAATAGCTCTATAAGGTTACAAAGGTTATAAATCTTTATGGACTCAGGCTACCAGGTCTTTCATGTACTCAGCAGCTAGTGGGCTTGAACTACCAACCTTCTGGTTAGCAGAGAGATCACTTAACCACTGTGCCACCAGGGCAGCTTAGAATGCAAGCCCATTTGTCATCAGATCTCCCATCTTCCCACAACTGCCCCTTACATTCCCTCTATCCCACCCAAGCCAAAACATGTGTTCTCTGGACAAGTCATATCACTTCATGCCAAAACACATATTAGTTAGGGTCCTCTCAAGAAACAGGGCCAATAAGATGGACCTACATATAAATATACATCCATATGCAAGAGGGGGCTATTGATGAATTGATTGTAAGGAACTGGCTACCATGATGGTGGGTCACATGGCAGGCTGGAAACTTCCATAGGTCCATGGGTCAGGTGGTGGTCTGGAAACTTCAGTGAGATATTGATGTTACAGTATTGAGGCAGAATGCCTTCTCTCTTGGGAAACCTGTTCTTACGCTTAAAGCCTTTAACTGATTAGACGAGGCCCACCCACATGGAGAGCAATCTGCTTTATGGTCAGCTGAGGGTTAATACTAATTATATGCAAATACATCATAGCAACATCTAGACTTGGGCTTGCTCAAACATGTAGCCACCATCTCACTTCCACAGAGTCATTTCCGGGTGGAACTTCCTCTGTGGCTTTCCCGAGTCTGTAACTCTTCCTGAGAGCAGAAAGCCTCCTCTTTCTCCTGGGAGCGGTTGGTGGTTTCAGTCAAACTGCTGACTAGGGGGTTGGGACCCCAACACACAACCCCTATGCCACCAGGGCTCCTGTGGGCACTGTCGTCTAGTCAAACTGACACACAGAATTAGCCATCGCAGTCCAACCCTTGACAGACATCTATACCCATCCCCTTACACCAAACTCGAGCTCCACATAAAGACCTTCACAGAGTCACACTTGTACCTACTGAGGTGCAATGATCTGCGTGCAACTGGAAAGGTACTCAACCCTTCCCCTGGAGGAGGCTGCAGAGTCCCTAAGTGATGTTCGCGTGTCTCCCCGACTTCCTTTAACATACACACCATGATGGAGAGTGACAACATCTCCTATTCTATGGGAGGATTCAAGAGAGGGATGGGAAGATACTTTTTACGTATAAACGTGTGCCTGTGTTTCCCGCACATCTGCCTAAGACAATAATCAGGGCATGCTTTGAACAATTATGCAATTACAGCTCCCATTTTTTTGGGGGGTTAATGGTCTTGTCAGGCCTTTAGAACTGCCTTCTTCTACTACATTCCCCATTTCCCTCTCCGCTGGAACTGCCGCTGCTTATAGTTCTTGGTCTGGTGCGATGACCCAACCTTGTTCCTAAAGGGTCCGGCCCATTAAGTGTTCGTGTCTGAATTGGGTGGTGGGGAGTGCGGTGGAAAGACTATAGCTTCCCATTGCCTTGCACCCCAGGGCACAGTGGTAATGAGAGACACCCTAAGTCAGTGTTTCTCAACCCCCCTAATGCCACGATCCTTTCATACAGTCAGTGCCTCATGTGGTGGTGACCCCCCCAACCATAAAATTATTTTAATTGCTACTTCCTCACTGTCATTTTGCTACTGTGATGAATCAGGCGACCCTGTGAAAGGGTCGTTCGACACCCCCCACCCCGTTCCCCAAAGGGGTCTCGACCCACAGGTTGAGAACCGCTGCCCTAAGTGCTGGACCTCACTTCCATCACACGATGGGTTGCATCGGATCAGTCTGCTGCACACGACCTCTTCAGAGTGTTGAAAGCAAGGCGGTTACTTTGAGGACTAATTATCTTCCCATTGGGAGCCTAATGTGTAACGACTTCGCCAGCCGAGGCTGGTGTGGTTGCTGCCGAAGCCAGAAAGTCTAGATCCAGAGAGCCGCCAAGCAGCGGTGCAGGGCAACCTCGCTTTACATAGACCTGCCTCGCTCAGTGGGCATCCAACGCCACCACCAAAGCTGCTGTCCCGTCTCCCCGCAGAGGAGCCTGCCAAGCTGCCCAAGGTAGCAGCAGGCAGCCTGTCTGTCAGCCGCTGGGCAGCGCGCAGCTGAGGGCGCACGACATGTCTGCAATGGCTCCCTGGCACAGAAAGGCCATGCTGTGCCTCTAAATACAGGCGGGGGGCGTGTCTCTGTGCTCCCCACAGACACCTCAGTGCCAGAACAACGGCCCACCTTGCTGTTTCAGAGGCTACTGGCCCAAAGGCTGGTGGTTCGAAGGCACCCGCAAGCCCCTCAGAAGAGAGGCCTGGCAACCTGCTGCCAGGTGGAAAGCCCTGGGGCAGTTCAACGCGGCAGCAGAGGGACGTCCTCGCAAGTAGCCAACAATGTGATGGCAGCTGTTCCGTGTGTGTGTGTGTGTGTGTGTGTGTGTGTGTGTGTGTGTGTGTGTGTGATTTTTCAAGGATAGCCCACAGGCGGGCGCAGCAGTGCTTCGCCCATGGTGGCTGCACCAGGCAGAAGCAGGACCCAGCTCTGCTCTCTTCAGGGCTACCGGTGCTCACCTCCCCCCCGCGGGACCCCCCAGGGCAGCTCCTTGTAGAGAGTGCACCTCTGAGGCGAGCAGGAAGTCCTTCGTGTTCCAGGGCGCCACACCCCCTACCTTCGTGGATGAGGCCAGAGGACGACGTGGAAGCACCCTAGGGAGTGGGGGCGGGCGGGTACCAGTCACATGTGCGCAGCTCGGCCCAGGCTCTCGGAGGTCATGGCCATCAGGTTCTGATGGGCCCTGCTGACAAGTACTTGCCCAAGACTGGGAACCTGTGGACCGTCCTCTCCCCGGCAGGCCCAGCCCTGGGCAGTTAGTTGGGTGGACGTGGGGCAGGTGGGGAGGCAGGAAGCAGGCAAAGGCAGGCCGTGGGTGCAGGCGGTGCTGCTGAGGACCTCACGGGGTACCTTACGTAACCCTTTACATAACCTTGTGTTGACTGAGAGACTGGCCCTGGGCAGGCCATCAGCTGTAATCAGAGCAGACTCAAGGGTGTCTCTGAGGGTGGAGGGGGCAGCGGTGCCAGAGAAACCCAGTAGCAGCAAGACCGAGGGCTCCCTCCCTGATGCGCCCCCTCTCTGATCCCCCGGGCTGGGCTGCAGAGTCCTCAGGATGCCCCTGGTTCTGCCCCTCCACCCCCAGCTTCAGTGATAGGCAGGGATGGTTCATTGGCCTGCAAGCCCCACCTGGGAAGCATCTTGGCCACAGGCGAGACCTCAGGTGACCTTGGGGGGGTGAGATCTCTGCTTCTACCTGGCTGCGTGTCCTCAGACTGGTCCCTCCCTCCACCTCTGGCCCTCAGTTTCCTGCTTAAGTTAGATCAGCCTCCATGCTGCCCATGTGGACAGGTAGGTAGAACTGGTGTGCCACAGGCCAGAGTCACTGCAGACACAGCGTGGCAGATGCATCTCGCCGCCTCAGAGCACCACCACCAGCTTTGACCCAAAGCTGATTCCTAGAGGAAGGGGGGTCTGTTCTCTCTGCTCTCAGTTCTGACACCAGCCGCCTGCCCTGCCCCAGGGCACTTTCCACTCCTCCGCAGGGCATTGCCACGGCCACTCAGAACTCACAGACCACACTCACCATGAAGGGCCTTCTCAGGGAAATGAACGGGTTACAGCTCAGGACCGGGAATGACCCGGGATACGCTTCTTCAGTCAGGACAGCCTCTTTCCAGCTATGCCCACCAGCAGGCCCCCTCTGGCCCTCAACCTCTAGACCCCTGCACCCTACTCTCATTCTGCTAACGAGTGCCCTGAGGCAGCCGGTGCCCCTGCAAGCCTTAGCCCCAAGGTGTTCTCAGGGCTCTAGCTCCATGGGCTGCAAAAGCCCCTGTTCTCTGGGCTGAGAAGTCCACCTCATCCTGGTGCCACTGCGGCTGTTTCTCTGCCATCATTTCTCACCATCCTGCACTGTCTTCAGGGCGACAGCTCTCTCTCTCGCCCTGGCGTTTGCTCTGTTTCTGCCTTTGTCTCCTGGGTCTAGGAGGTTCTCAGTACAGGAACCCCGTGTCCAAGGAATGTACCCCACTCCCGTCTCTTCCTCCTGGGGCTACTGAGCTTCCCTCCTTCCCATGTCTGGACTGGCTTATTCCAAGCCTAGCCGATGGCAAAGCCTATCAGTCGCCTTAGTTAGGGTCCCATGCACTTCCTTTTCTTGATCCCACTTCCACAAGGGTTATGTGCGCCTCATTACAGTAGCAGCAAGCTGTCTAATCCCCTTGATGGGCCAGCCATCCAAGTAACTGGGTGGGCATCAGAGGACACCCCCCATCCCACCAGCAACCGTTGGGTCCAGGTACCAGCCTGGAAACCAGCATCTTCCCATTTCCCTCACAGATGGTCCTTGGGTGACCATTGACCACATCCATCCCCATGGCAGACTCACTGCCTTGCCAGGAGACACGCCATGGTTCAGCATCTTGTAGCATCCTCCCCAAATCACATAAAGCCCATGCTTGGTCCTCGCTCAGCCTGTGGGCTCCGGTTCCGGCTCACCTTCACATTCAGCACCCTCCAGCTGGGCTTGGAACCTGCCGGTCACATGTCTTCCACTTCCCGAGGACACGCAATTCCCCTCGCTAACAGACCTAGCTTCCCGATTCCCTTAGTCAATTCCTTCTTTCTCAGTCCTCTCCCCCCATGTGGTTATGCTCCAGTTCCGATTCCGGGCACACAGGGAGTGTGAGACTGACATCTCCCTGCACTTCAGTCTCCCCTTCTGTGAGACTGAGCAAGACAGCCCAGGTAGGACTCTCCCAAGTCCATCAGCTACCATGACTCCATCCCCATCCTTTGAGAAGCACCAGTTGATTGTGGGTGAGACCCGCCATGAGGTGTAGGGGGGACAGCAGCCTGAGCCAAAGAACCTCACCATCAGATAGTTTCTTCATCTGGCTAAGACGCTGTGCCATGTCCTTCAGCTCTATCCTCTCCTTGAGAATGAACTTGGAGGGGATTACTGGCATGGCAGGGCATGGCTAGGTATTGCAAGGAGTTAAGATGCCCCACTACTAATGGAAGGATTGGCAGTTCGAAGTCACACAGAGGTTCCTCAGACAAAAGCCGGAAGGATCTGCTTCCCCCAAGTCAACCCCCCCGATACCTTGCAGAGCACATTTCTGCTGAGACACACCCACATTGCCAGGTGCCTGAATCGACACAACGGCCACTCATTTGGTTTGAGTTATTGCTATTGTCACTCATCTTCTCATCGGAAAGGCCAACAAATCCACCCCCAGCTCCAGGGGAGGAGAAGAGGCTGTCTGCGCTCATGAAGATGTACAAAGCCTCGGAACTGGATTTGGAGTTGTCCTGGATTGGACTCGACTCGATGGCAGTGGGTTTGGGGACAGATGATGTGGACAGGGCCCGGGTTGTCCAGAGTTCTGCGGCTCAGCTTCCGATCTTTAAAAGGGAGCCAACAGCAGTCCCCTAGGACCCTCGGTGACATAATGGTTACGTGTTGGGCTGCTAGCCACAAGGTCAGCAGTTCAAAACCACCAGCTGCTCAACTAGAACCCCTGTAAAAAGTTCTAGTCTAGGAAACCCTCGGGGGCAGTTCCACCATGCCCTAGAGGGTCTCCATGAACCTGAACAAACCCAATGGCAATGAGTTGTTTGTTTTAACAGCACCCCTGGGTTGGGGGTGGAATGGTGGGGTGAGTGGACTGGGAGGAATCATTTGAGAAGCAGTAGCTAGCACAGTGCCCTTGCCTTTGTTTCCCCTTTGGGCTGGATCTCCAAGCTGCCCCGGGGGAGGCCCATTCTGAGCTCACCTAGACTGGACGGAGCACCTGAGGTTATATCCGGCAGCACCAACTTGATGCCCCGTGGGAGTCCCTAAAGGATTATGTCTGACATCCACACTTTAGCCCCACTCCCAGTCCATCCATCACCTTGACCGTGTCCTTGGTGCCTTCTTGAGGAGCCTCTTCACCCCACGGAGGGAACCGGCTGGGAGGAAATGGTCCGTTTAATCGCAACTGCCACCTCGGGTTTGATTGGTGATGGCTGGCTGGTGCCTTGGAAAGATTCCAGGGCCCCACGGGTGCACGGCAGTTGGGAACACCCTGATCTACCAGCGATGCCTTTTGAGGGTGGGGCTGGAGGTGAGGTTGGTTGGGTGCTAGAGTCACCCCGGTCACCATCAGTTCAAAACCACAAGGGGCAGGGCCAGGGACCCCGCCTGAGAGTTCTGGCTCCAGTGTTCTGGCTGCTCACAATGGTGTTTAGAAGATTACTGCGCTTGATAGGTTTGTGTCATGGCCGAGTTCAGCGAGTCTATCAGTGCCATGTTCCCAACAGCCTGGACTCCCTTCACGGCCTCGGTCCCGTGTTGGTTGTTCTCATGATATTCCAGACTTTAATCTCATGCTATGCTCATTGATGGACTACCCCGCCACAAGACTCACCGCCCAGGAGTCCGCCCTGACTGGTAGCCACGCTATCGGACCGAAGAGTACCACTGTCCCCATGGGGTTTCCAATGCTGTGAATCTTTCCCAGAGCAGACAGCTCCATCCTCCTCCCAAACAGAACCTGGTGGATTTGAACTGCCCACCTTGCAATTAACAGCTAATGCCTAACCCAGTACGCCATCCACAAACCAAACTCACTGCCACTGAGTCCATGCCAATGCATAGCGACAGGGTAGGGCTATCTGTGAGTTTCAGAGACTGTAACAATTTGTGGGAGTAAAAAGCTCCATCTTTCACCCACGATGCCACCAGGGCCCCTGTAACAGATGACAGCAGAGTGACAGCAGCACTCCATGGGACCCACCTTCTTAGGGTCCTTGCTTGACTGAGGTGGTCTGGGTCTGAGCCACCAGTATCTCCGCGGCAGTCTGCTTGCCGTGTCCCAGCGATTCTGCGATGGCAAATGCTTGTTGCTGCTAAGGAGAAGCTCTCCACAGACAATGGATGCCACACGCTCCTGTCATTGCGCTACCTACCCGAGAACCATCCCCGTGAGTTAGAAGCCCAGGAAGAGAAAGCACCATTAGCTTAGGCTCCACAAAGAAAGAAAGAGAGAGAGAAAGCAAGCTGTGTGAATGATGGATGAGTGAGTGAGTGAGTGAGTGAGTGAGGCTGTGGATGACTCTATGGCCGGGGACATGGTGCATGAGTAGGTGGGTGGGTAGTAGATGAGTGGGTGGATGAGTAAATAAGTGGATTGATGCATGAGTAGGTTAACAGATGCATTAATGGATGTTGGATGAGTGAGTTGGTGGATGGGTGTATGGGTAGGTGAATGGGTGAATGAGTGGTTGGGTGGGTGGTGGTGAGTGGGTAGGTAAATGAATGGATGGTGGGTGGGAGAGTGGATGGGAAAGTGAGTGAGTGAGTGAGTGAGTGAGTGAGTGAGTGAGTGAGGCTGTGGATGGCTGCATGAGTAGGTGGGTGGATAGATAGATGAGGGGGTGGCTGGGTAAGTGGGTGCATCTATGGATGAGTGGATGTTGGATGGGTGGTTGGTGGCTAGATGGGTGGGTGGATGGGTGAGTGAGTGGTGGGTGAGTGAGGGAACAAGTAGATAGATATTTAAGATCTGCTGGGTGCTCAGAGGCAGTAACTTTGAGTGAACAGATATCAGGGTACTAAGCAAAGTCACAGAATAAAGATGTCTCTGTTGAATATGTTTGCAGTCCTTCGGGTCCCCTCCTCTTCCCCCACCCCCCACCGCCTTGGTGAGCCAAGGTCATTGTCTGACGGCTAAGTGGTGGCTGTACTTTCTCCTGCAAAGACTGTGTTCTGCACAGGAGGCTGCTCTAGGCTGAAGTCTCCCATCAGCTGATCGCCAAGTCCTCCCTGACTCCTTGTTGCCCCACCCCCACCCTACCCTGGGCCCTCTAGGAATCTTTTCTCCTGAAAATCCTTGAACCCCAGGCATGAAGAGTCCACGAGAAACACTCAGCTCTGACACCAGCCGGACAGCCAAGGTGAGGTCACTTGGCTTCCCTGAGCCTCAGCCTCCTCCTCTGCCAGCGCCTTCCCTCCCTGTCCTCAGCTGGCTGGGGCCAACTCCTGCAGAACAGTGGGGCCCAGGGCCTGGCCTGTGGTCAGCCGTGCACGTCTTCAGACCCCTGTCTTCACCAGATGGGGAAACCGAGGCTCGGAGAGGAGAAATGGCTGCCTCAAAGGACCCTGGTGATTCCAGGGGCTGCGCGTCTTCACTATACCCTGAGTGGTCCCCAGAGAGAGGGAAAAGGAGGTTCTTCTCCGAGCCCCAGCCTTGGCCTTCAGTGACCACAAGAGGGTGCCCTCGTCACGGCTCGGGTCTCCTGTGTCTCTGGGTGAAGGAGTTTTTCTCTGGCCCCCTTCTTGCCCCACACCTAGGTGCCTTCAGGGGGGTCCAGGTCCCTTCTCATTCACCTTCTGTCTCCACCTCCACCCCCAGGAAGACCCAGTCTTTCCCTGAGTGGGGTTGGAGCTCCTACACTGCAGGGTTTCTGCCAGGAAGGGGTCGTGGTGGTGGGCTGTGCCCCCACCCCCTTACCTGTGGCCCATCCATTGCACATCCTTTGGCTCAACTCTGTGGGGGACTCCAGGCCAGTGATGGTGTGAGAGCGACCTGCAAAGAGCCCTCAGACAGCCCTGTCTCCCTGGAGAGACGGACAAATCACCACTTGAACAACGCAGTGGGCTTCCTCGCTCTCTGCTAGGGAGGCAGGAGGCTCAGGGTCACCTTCTGGCAAGTGGCACCTGGGCCAGGTGACTAGGGTGCTACAGGAGTTATAGGAGTTGACCAGGAAACCCAACCTTCTGGAGCAGGCCTGCAGCCTGGGGTAAGGTGACTGACTCTCTGTTGTGAGGGGCTGATCTCTGCTACTGTGCCCTGGGAGATGAAGGAACCTCGGAGGAGGAATTAAAGGTGTCGGCTCTCGACTGAGGGGGCTGATCAGCCCACCCCATGTGCCCATCTTTCACAAAGCTTGCTGCCCTTCAGCTCTGTCCAATAGCTCTCACACTCCACTGCTGATGCCGCTTCACCCCCCCCCCCCAGTTTCCTGGTCTCCAAGGAGGGTCCACTGGGGCCTGCTGCCCTCCACTCGGTGCCTGACCAGCCAAGGTCCACCCTCCCCTCTCACCTAGCCCAGTTTTACCACGGGTCGCTTTAAGGTCCTTCCTGGATGGCAGTGGTTCTCAACCTTCCTAATGCTGCGACCCTTTCATACAGTCCCTCATGTTGTGGTGTCCTCCCCACCATAAAATTATTTTTGTTGCTACTTCATCACTGGAATGTTGCTACTGTTATGAATCATCATGTAAATATCTGATATGCAGGATGCATTTTCATTGTTAGAAATTGAACATCATTAACGCATAGCGATTCATTACAAAAACAATATGTCATTGTATATTTTAAAATATTGATTTCTAATTACAAATAAATGAAATTCTGTCTTGAAGCATGGTGTAGCATAGGTAACAGTCTTCACGCTGGGGACTCATAGGTGGGCGGATCTGCATGTGGGTAAACCCACCTGGAGACCAACAGAGGAGCGGAGTCTCGGTTCCTAAAACCATTGGAAATATGTGTTTTCCGGTGGTCTTAGGCAACCCCTGTGAAAGGGTCGTTCAACCCCCCATAGGGGTCAAGATCCACAGGTTGAGAACTGCTGCATTAAGGCCTAAGGAGCCGTAGAGTTAGAGTGGCTAAAACATTTGGGTGCTAACTGAAAGGTTGGCGGTTTGAACCCCACCCAGTCATGCCTCAGCAGAAAGGTGAGGCTGTCTGTAAAGAGTTAACAGTCTCAGGAGCCCATGGTGGTGGGGGGCGGGGGCAGCTCTTCTCTGCCCTGTGGGGTCGCCGTTGGTCAGCATGGGCAGTGGGTTGGGGTCCTTGGGGCTGCCTCAGACCTGTTAGGAGAAACGCAGGAAGGCAAGCCTGCCAGCCAATGCTGGAGGCCATTCCGGGCCACCGGGAAGACGAGAGTCCTTAACAAGGATCCAGGCGCTGAGGGCTCCCTGTCCCCCACCCCATCCCCTTAGCCTGCTGAGGGTACAGGCCGAGGAGACTGCTGAATCCGAGGGTGGGGGGAGCGTAGCCCTGGCCCCCTCTTCTCCAGAGCTTTTCAGATACATAAATGACAAGTGATGTCTAAATCTGGTTCTCTAGAGCCCTCCTGGCCAGGTGGGGATTGGGAGAGATGGTGAGGCATAGGAGGAGAGATTGCAGGACCCTCCAGCCAGCCACTTCCAGGGGTCCAGGGACCATCACTGCGTGCCCCTCCTGAGTGTCAGATGGACTGTCCTCCGTGGGTTCTCCAGAAGGGCACCTCAGGCCTGCCTTCAATGGCATATCCAGGTGGACCTGGAGTTAGCAGCCAGGTGCGCTTAACAATGTGCACCTGTGACTCAACACCCAGCGCTTCCTCCAGGGCGGGCACTAGCTTCACAGTTCCTTCAGAGGCTGTAAATCTCTGGTTCTCCGCAGTGATGCTCTGCCAACAGCCGGAGAGGATTCTCAGAGCAGGTCAGAGTGCTGCCTTCAACCCCCTGCTCTCCCCCAGGACTGGAATGTTGCTAGAGGCAAACCAGTCCCCCCAAGCTTCACTGGCTGGCCGGGAGCACCTCCCCGCTGGGGAACGCGCAGAGGGTCCTGGGCTCTGGACTCAAGATTCGGGATTTGGTGACCTTCCTTCACCTTGTGGCCCTGTCCTGCCACAGGAGGCCAGAGACGTCCACACACGCCCAGCCTCCCCAAACTTCTCTTCTCCGAAGCCTTTTACTCAGATCCAAGGGTTAGGCAATCAAAGATATCAGGAGTTTTTTAAAGTCTTATCACACTCATTGCTGCCAGGGATGTAGAAAAATCGACAGGCTGGTGCCTTGCTGTAAATTGGTATTGACCTTCGGGAGGCTATTTTGTATAGAAGCAATTGCATTCCAAAATGTGTACGCGTTCAGACTCAGCAATTCCACTCCTGAGAGTCAACTTTACAGAAGTCTGTGCATGTGGGCAGAAAAGTTTGCAACTGCATACACACATACACACGCACCATCTGGAACATTGCAGCCATTAAAAGGAATAACTCAGACCTGCACGTACTGACTTAGCTGGACGGTCTCCTTACAAGAGTACAGAATGATGAGCCCCGGTGGCACTGTCAGGTAAGCGCTGACTGCCAATCCCAGGTTGGCAGTTCAAACCCAGCAGCCGCTTCTCGGGAAAAAGATGAGGCTGTCTGCCCTTGGAAAGAGTTACAGCCTCAGAGACCCCCAGAGTGGTGCAGGGAGTCTGAATCAACTGCCTGCTGGTGGGATTGGGGCCAAGGGAATACTGGGACACAATCTGGGGATCATGACAGTGGGCTGTGGGGAGTCCCCAGGTGGGCAAACAAGAAATGTGTCAGGCTGCTCGCCAAAAGGCTGCAGGTTTGAGGCCAGCCACAGAACCTCAGAAGAAAGGCCTGGCGATTGACTCCCGGTTTTGGGAATCCAGGTTTTGGGAATCCTGTGGAGTTCGGCTCCCCTGACACTCCAGGGGCCCCAGGAGCCAGCGAGGGTCAGGTTAACAGAGACCAGTGATAATAATAATCATAAGGGGGTGGGGCTCTATGGACAGGGTGGGGGAAGGTGGGAGGGGGTTCACTTTTTAGTTTATAAACTGTTTTATTTGGATTTTTTCAATGACCCTATTTTTAGGTATATTGCTTTGATCCACCCAAAACGTTGCATGTTTTTCCCCCCAAACTATGGGCTTTGCCCCACGCTGCTGACCTCAGGGCAGTCTCTCTCAGACAGGATGAAGTGGTCACTCTCAGGGGCGCTCTGCTCCCCACAGCTCCATGCTGGGTCTGAGGACATGAGGGATGGGGCCTGGGGCTGCTCCTCGGGGTCCTGAACTGCTGTGGGGATCACAGTGCCCTGCAGGAGACAGAGCAACCAGAAGGATCCTGCCCTGTGGTTGGTTGAGTGTGCTCACAGAGGTGCGGTGACCCCTTCTTAGGATGACTGCAGCATGGGAGCTAGACGTGCAGGCAGGGTGTGGAGAGATATGGGGGCGCACATCAGGAGGAAGGGGTGCCTGTCTGTTGCATTGGGGGCCGGTGGGGAGGCAGAGGAAGCTGGGCGGGAAAGGAGGCCCTGAGATCTCTGCTGAGAGCCCTCTGAGGTGCAGGGCCCATAATGGCCAACAGAGGGCACTGCAGCCTCTCCAAACTGATGGAGCTGGAGCTGGAGAGAGGTGTAGGGCTGGGAAGTGAAGCAGATTTCTCCATGGACCAGGGTCCTGGACAGGGAGCTGGAAACAGGAGGGCAGGCCCAATGGGACTTGGGATACCCGGAAACACACGGTCATAGCAGGGTGCCAGGTGCGGAACACGCAGAACCCGCAGCAGGTCTGGCCAGCGACCTCCAGCGACTTGCGGTGGCACTCCGTTGTCCACACCGCCTGTGGGATACAGAAAGATTTCTCCCAAGTTGTCTCCCCCAAATATATGCCAAACCTAGCTGCTTGCTACACATGGCAAATGACTATGCATTTGGAGGTCAAGGAGAGCAGGTCAGAGGTTACTTTCCCTAAGGGGTATCAGTCATCTAGAGCAATCAGACTGTAGAGTCTGTCCCACCCTAAGTAGGGCCCACTCCCTTATGACAAGGATAGTAGATTGTTCCCCTGAAGGAGAGCCCAGGGAGGTCAAGCCCACTCAAGGGAGACCAAGGTTAGGCTGCCATATTGAGTCTAGGGTCTGCCCATCTTGTCACATGTGCACCCCTAGTCCCTCCCCTTATGTGACCCCTAGCTCCTCCCCTTCCTGTCACGCTTATGCCTATTGTACAGTCCCTTCCTGTGACGTGTGTGGTTACCTGTAATCACGCCCCCTAAGTATATATGGGCCTTGGCCAGAAATAAAGAGGGAGATTCTCCTGCCCTCTCTGCCCGCACTGGGCATGGACCCTGCTGGTGAGATCATGGCAGTCCAAGAGGTGAGCATGCTACCATGAAATATGTCTGACTTCTTTATTTTACTCTCTCCTATTCTCTATGACTTTACTGTAACCTTTATATATTTTAACCATATGATTGTACTTACCAAACCCCATGATTAGTTGTGGGGGGCTGGCTTCCCCCACAACTGCCCAGTGATTTCCTGGATAATATCACCTTTTTTTCCAAAAGGCCCCTTCTCACCTCCTTCCACCCCATTGACAGTCCATGCAATCAGGCCAAAGAGTTCAGCCGAGGGTCAGGGGATCTCCATACTCCTGGCTTGTCCTACGTTTGTAGATGCCATACCTTCCCCCACCTAGAATGAAAGCCCTTATCACGTGTAACAGACTCCTACTCATCCCTCAAAACCCATCCTGAGTTTGATCCTTCCAGGAAGAGTCCAGGACAGATGACCATCTCTGAGCTCCCACAGGCCCCTGGACTTCCCTTTGCGGTTTCTGATTCTATAAGTACTCTCACCCCCTTCCTATCCCTCAGACGTCTGAGAATTCCTCTTCCTACAGCAGCCCTGTCCTTACATGCTCACTGCCCTCGGTCGCTGTGGACCTCAGGCCCTTTTGAGAAGCGTAGTGTAGCTGTCCCGGCCTGCCCAGGACCATGAGTGTTTGTAAACCTGGCAGGCACGGGTAGGGTTGCTACTCAGAGAGACAGAAGCAACTGTAATAAGAAAGTTGACTTAATGACCAGCATTGAGTTACTCGTACATGGTAACGATCAAATACACCTTCCTTCAGTGTCTCATTAACAGAGTCCCTGTGGTTTAGTGGTTACGAGTTGGGCTACGATCTCATGGGTGGCAGTTCAAAACCACCAGCCGCTCTGAAGGAAAAATACATAAAGGAAGACAAAAGAAGAAGGGGTGCATGCAAATGACAGTGCTGCTGAAGACTATTCAAAGTCCCACAGACACCAAAAGAACAAACAGACCCATCTAGGCAGAAGTACAGCCAGAATGCTCCCGCCCTTGGCAGCAAGGATGGCGAGATTTCATCTCACGGACCTTCTGTCAGCAGCCTCACTGGGCTAGAGGGCCCCCAGTGGTGCAGTGTGTTAAGCACTGGACTCCCCAAGTTCGAGATTTGAAGCCAGCGGCAGCTCCCTGGGGGAAGTTGAGGCCGCCTGCTCCCGCATAGCTGCCCAGCCTCAGAGTCCCGAGGGAGCCGCTCTGCTCTGTCCTCGGCTAGAGGCTAGGGTGTTTGGGGTTGGGGGTTTTCCTGGGGTGGGTGGGGACTGGGGAGTCAAGTCTAGGCTGTGTGTTCTGGAGGGCACAGGGAGGAGAGGGAAGGGTGTGTGCCTGAGGGAGACACAGAGTCGTGGAGAGAGATGGAGAGACAATGGGTGCCCTCTGGCCCCGAGGGGCTTCCCGTTCCAGCAGCAGGGGCAGGGCCAGCTGGGCGGGGTGGGCAGCCCCGAAGGCAGGGGAGCTAGAGGGTAAACCGTTCCTTCTGCTGCTGGTTCACCCGCAGAGGAGACGTCTCAGCCACCTGGGGCTCGACCCCCAGCCTCACCGTGCTGCTCTCTCCTGCTCTGGGATTTTAAAAAGAAAGACAACCTGTCCCCCTCGGCCCAGGCCTCCCTCCAGGGGATTCCTGGGTGTGACAGAAATAGGCCCACGCAGCAGCATTTGCTTTGTTGTATCTATTTTTGCCACAACTGAGAACGATAATTACACGAATAACCGTGAGTACAGGGAAGGAGGCAATGTTCTACAATTCATCGTGGCGGTGATAGTACAACTCCTCTCGATGTGATTAAACTGTTGAATTGTAAGGCATGTGGAGGAAGTGCCAATCCAACTGCAAAGAAGAAGAAAAGTCCGTGGGCTGGGGGTGAGGGGGGCGGGGAGTGGCCTTCCAGGTTCTGTTCACCGGGATGACAATGTTTCTCAGGCCTCTGAGAAGCCAGCAGCACTGACCCTGTGGCCACAGGCTCATGGTCCACGTAGGTCTTTATGCAAACACCTTCAAAGGATGCCCAGAGAACCACAAGTCCGGGAGGAGACCTGAGCTGGCTTGTCCCACAACCTCGGTTAACGCCTGCCACCAAACCTGAGCGAGGGAGATCCTGCTCCTGCCAAAGTGTCACCGGCCATCCCCAATTACCACCAGGGAGCCCTCAGAGCCCAGGGCCCCCAGATCTGATGGTGTGCTGTCCACGGCCAACTCAGGACACTGAGGCCCAGGGGCTTGCTGGGGGCTCAGCCAGGCTTGGCTCTAAAGCACCTTGATTCTGAACCTGAAGAGAAAAGAGCCCCTCACACTGCGGAGCTGTCCTGTCACCTTAATAAACGGAGTGGTCTTTGAGTCCCAGGCTCATGGGGGTGGTGGGGCTCTTGGTGCAGGTCCACCGCTGTCCTCGGGGCCGCCACCAGGTGGCGCGGACCGCAGCTCAGTGATCCCAGCAGCAGGGGGGCGGCCCCTCCCTGGCTCTCAGAGAAGGGAGGTTCAGGGTGGTTTCATCAGCTCAAGAAGCCACATTCAGACCTTCTAATTCTGGGGTTGCAGGAGCAAGGGCATCAGAAAGGACGTGCCCTGGCCAGTCATGCCCTGCCTTCGGAGCCTGCCTTTGGTCACCAGTGATGAGCTATACTAGGCCACCTGCCTGGTGGAGGGGTGGTGACAGGTGTGGGTGTGGGGAGCAGCAAGCCGTGGCTGCTGGCTCAACTCCAGAGGAGACAATAGCTCAGCCTCCTGGGACTCGGTCCCTAGCCCTGTCCCCAGGCCTGCTGTCCCATTCCACCTCAGCTGCCCCTCTAGGGGAAGCTACACAGCCCAGGCTCTCGGTCAGGCCAAGTGACAGGACAATAGTGACAACCCCATGTGGAAAGTGGGGACGGGGGTGCTGTTCTCTGTGGTGTCCACAGTAAAGACTACTGTCCCCAACACTGCCTGGTGCCGGCCGGGTACTTACTGTAAACACGCGCTGACCCTCCACCCTCTCTTGTTGCCACCAGAATAGCACCATGTTAGGGTTCTCTAGAGAAACAAAGCCAGGACACTTGTGATTTTATATATGAATATGGATAGGTAGATATAACACTATAACACAATGAAATAAACAGCTAATTAGCCTACCGAGTATTACAGAGGGCTCAGTTCAACTCACTTCCATGAGATAGTTAATACACTGGCCGTCCTTCAACTCACGAGCCCTGTTGGGTGCAAGTTAAGGAAGCAGACAGCTGAGTCTTCTGTAGAGCAATAGAGGCAGTCCGGCCACAGGCAGCAAACAGCAGGGCAGGTCACCAACAGTCAGCCAGATGACAGGGTCCAACAGTCCCCAGTTCAAGTGATATATACACCAGCAGTGTGGTGAAGCAGGTCTTGAAGGAACCTCAAACTATAGAGACACGGTTCCACAGATTGGGTGTCTCACAGGTAGTGTAGCTTGCAAGTTGAGGCAGACAACTAGCTAAGGCAGCTGCATACTGGTTCGATCATCAAAGAGCAAGAGACAAGCAACGCAAGGCTCACCGAGCCATTTATCTCTCCGCCCTTCAATTAAACTGCCCTTCCATTAATTTCACATGTGTTCATCGGCCAGGTTGGCACAATAAACCTGCCTATCACAGTCCTCAATGTGGAAAGAAATCCCAGAAGCTTCACAACTGGACAGACCAGCCACATGATGGTAAGCAGGAAAGGTTGAAGTTGTCAGGGATTTCGGGTCACTTGGCTCTACAACCAATACCCATGGGAGTAACAGCCCACAAACCCAGCAGCATGTTGCACTGGGCAGGTCTCCTGCAAAAGACCGTGCTTGCAGGGTTCAAAGCAAAGATGCCACTTGGAGGATTCCGGTGCTCCTAAGTCTTATGATTGAAAAGTCTGGTTTTGCTGCCAACGTCAGGCAGATGGGACAGTCTTCTTCCTGGGTGCCCATTGGTCCAGGGACTGGCTGGGGAGAATCCCCGCTTTGCCGCAGGGGGTCCCCCTGAGGGGAATGAATTGTCCTGATGACCCTCCATCTTTCCTGGGCTGTTAAGTCTCTGCAGGCTTCTCCACTCCCATTCAGCCATTCAGTCAACACCAAGGCCCGGTCTGGGCCTGCGTGCTTTGCCCCGCCCCGCTCCGCCGAGCCTAGCTGCCTGGTTGAAGGGCTGACCGCCAGCACCTGTGAGGCCATGATTCGCCCACCCGTCCTCCAGAGGCAGAAGCGGAGGGTAGACAATGCTTTGTGGGTACCGACTGTCTGCTAGTTTTGGAAGTTTTTTGAGAAACATTGATATGCTATTGATGATGGTTACACAATCTCAAACTAAACCCACTACCATTGAGTCAATTTTGACCTACATGGACCCTACAGGACAGAGCAGAACCGTCCCTATGGGTGTCCGAGGTTGTACGTCTTTACGGGAGCAGACAGCCTCATCTTTCACCCTCAGAGAGGCTGGTGGGTTTGAACCTCTGACCTTGTAGTTAGCAGCCCAGAGTGGAACCCACCCAAGCACACAGTATTGTGACTTTAATGCATGCCATCCGATGTGTGCCCAAAACAGTTGACACCGCAAATTCTATGTTACATATGTTTTGCCACATCAAAGTTCTTTACAGAAACCTTGACGATTGGAAGACCAGGTGACTTGTCCCAGGTCCCCCAGTTAAAGACCACATGCTGGTGTGCAGGCTGTGATCCCCCCCTCCCACAGTCCTGGGACACTCTGGGGGGCAGTAGCTTGGGAAGTCCCCCCTCCCTGAACCCCAGTTCCTTTGTCTGTCCAGTGGGAGGGGGCATGGGTGGTCACCCCCTCTGACAGGCACCAGCCCTGTGGCCCTCCATCTGCTAGGGAGTTGGCAGGCAGGCCTAGTTGTCACTGCAGAAATCAAGTTGGCAGATCCTGGGCTCTGAATCAGAGAGACGCTGCCCAGCAAGAGCCGACGAAGCAAGCAGGCCAAGTCTGAACCCCGCACAGCTTGCCCTGAGGAGCTATAAACACCACCCCCAGTCCCAGCCCTCTGGCTGCACGCGTGGGAGCTGGGGGTCTGCAGCCTCCAGCCACACATTGGCATCCCTGAGGGCGGCCCACCCCCAGAGTTCCACATTGTGGGTCAGCTGCTGGGGTGGGTTGCGGGCAGGACTGAGGAGCCTCAGTGCTGGTGTCTGATGGTTCAGGGTGGTGTCACCTAGACACCTGGCTAGGGGCAGAGTCAAACTAGCCAATCAAGTCACAGCCCGCAGGACACCTCCCTGATGTCTTTGTTAGAAGAGCAAGACAAGCAGAGACAATCCCTCTGCTACTTTGCCCTCCCCCTTGCTGGGCCTTCCCAGAGACTCTGATCTGCCTCCAGGGACGGTCCCACGTGGGCCACCCGAACCTGAGAGCTGGGGGAGCTCTACCACGCTTCCACCCACCTTGGATCCACTCCACTGCATCCACCGGCCCGTGAGCTCCCTGCTTTCCGCTCCACCTTTTGCCGTCATCTGCCCATGAGTCTGAAGAGGCCCCGGCTTGAGGTGAACACTCATAGGCGTATGAGTGTACAGTTACCTCTGACATGAAGTTATTTCTTATACACAGATGGGTGGCTCCAGACGACCCAGTCTGACAGGGTCTAAGGTTTCCCACAGCCAACCTGTCACCTGTCTTTGCACCCTGGCCCTCCCGGCAGCACTGTGGTCAGAGATTATGGTCCTTAGACCCCCGTCAGGCCTGGAACTGAACCCACCCCGGGGATCAACTCTCAGCCAAACCGCAGAGAGTGAGTCACCCCACCCCGGGGCGGGACAGAGGGGAGACAAGCTCTTCTCCGCAAGGACCCCCAAAGACAGCCTTTGCCCCAATGGGAGCTCAGCAGGCAAGTAGGGGCCAGAAAGGGGGGTGGGTGCACACGGAGACCCAGGGAGGAAGCAGGACGAGGGCTGCTGTGTCGTGGGGGCTGCAAACGGCCCCCCGCAACCTGGGGGGGGCAGGGAGAGAGAACTTGTTCTGCAAGCATTCACAGGGATCAGAGCAGCAAGGTCACTGGGGCAATAAAATGAGCTAATGTCACCATGTCATTCAGGTCGTGCATTATGAATGAGGTGCTTTCGAAAGCACAGGGTGGGGGTGAGGGGAGCCCTCTGGGAAAGGTCTTTCTGGGTCTTGCAGACCCAGCTGGAGAGCGACCCCTGGGGACCATGGGCCATGAGGCAGGCTGCTTCCCCCCCGCTGGCTCTCTTTCTCTTGCTGCGTGTTCAGTGATGACCCTCCACTCCCACCCCCCATAAGCTATGTTAACAGTCTCCACCATGAGTCCCCGAGGGGGGTGAACGACCTCATTTGGAAACAGGGTCTTGGAAGAGGTCGCCAGTCCACACGAGGTCATAATCCAGTATGAGTGGTGTCCTCCTACAAAGAAGAGAGACGCAGAGACACGGGAGGGAGGGGGAGAGAGCGAGAAGACGGAGCAAGAGGTTGGTGGATGCGGCGACAAACCAAGGAGAGCCCAAGGCTTGCAGGGGCCGCCAGAAGCCCCCAGTTCAAATAGAACAGGTGCTATTGCTCGGTGGCGGTGCTTTGCTGGGTACACACAACAGAGCCAAGTGCCGGCAGGTCCTGTGCCATCCTCACGGCTGCCCCTGTGTTGGAGTCCCCTGCTGCGGCCTCCATGTCGATCCACCTCGGCGAGGGCCTTCCTCTTTGTGCCATTCTCCTCTTCACGAGGCACGCTGTCCTTCCTGGGGGACTGGCTGCTCCTGGTAACATGTCCAAAGCGTGCGAGACAAGTCTTGTCACCATCCTTGCCCCTAAGGAGCATCCTGGCTGTCGTTCTTGAGAGACGGATCTGCTTGCTCTTTTGGGGCCCGTGGTACTTTCACTGGTCTCAGCAAATACGATGACTCGCCTTTGGTCTTCCTGATTCAGACTCCAGCCTCACGTTTCATATTCCGGTGAGGCGAGTGGGAACACCGTGGCTTGGGCCAGGCACGTGTCATTTGCAGAGACCCATTTAGGACACCGTAAACAGGAGAAAACCACAGGCACATCCATGGGATAAGGATTGAGGTGTCTAAGGAGCCACAGGACATGGAGCACCAGGGATGGATCACCAAGTCATATCTGTTGGGGAATCAATGCATCCGGGTTACCCGTGCGACTTCAGAAGCAGGAGAGGGCCATGACAAGGAGTGGCCCGCAGTCACAGATAGGCCAAACTTGCAAGGTTGTTCTAGGGGCATCTAGCCACCTACTCATCTGTTGAGGTGTGGCCCGTGACCTTGTGGCCCTAGGACCCCAATTCCCATGGTGACATGTGTAGGCACGTTCCTGAGGGCGAGCTTGCTCGTGGTTACGATGAGGTGGGTGGCTGAGAAATATGAGTTTTTCTATTCCTATAAAGAGTGACAATCTCAGAAAGCCTCAGGGGCAGTTCTGCCCTGTCCTCTAGGGTCACTGTGAGTCGGATGGCCGTGAGTTTGGGCTATTTATTTGTTTGGGTTGAAGCTGGCCAGGGAAGTCACAGCAAAGACACCCTGACTGAAGGGGACGCTTGACATGTTGCCCAGCAATTCTCAGAAAGAATTTGTGGAGGCTCAAGCTACGTGGGAACTCAAAATGGATTTTCGGCTCCCACAATATACTATAGCCCCCACAAACCTGTGTTCAGATAACACTCTAACACAGTGGCCGGGGCGGGTCTTCTTCTAGGGTCTTCAGGGGGCTGACCAGTAGGCTTGGCCTGAATGCTTGATGCACCAGCCACTGGGGTGCCTCATGTTGACCTTGTGCAAATCGCGTTGCTTCTCTGACCTTATCATTGTCATTCCTAAAAAATGTGTGCTTACGTCTCATGACTAGCACTGCTAAAAGGAGTCATGGTGGCACCGCGGTTAAGCATGTGGCTGCTAATCGAAAGGCCAGCAGCTTGAATCCACAAGCCATTCCACAGCAGAACTGTGTTAGTCTGCAGAGACTAGAGAAACAAATCCAGGGAGACTCACACAGGAGAAGGAAATAACTTCATAACAAAGAGTAATTATATATTGAGAAAGCACCCCAGCCCAGTGCAGGTCAAGTCCAATATTAGCCGACACATCCAATGCCAGTCTGTAAAATCCTCTTCAGACACATGCAACCAGGCAATAATGCTGACTGCAGGAAGATAACAGGCCAGTGGGTGGAAAGCCTTGTGGATCCAGTGGTGGTGTAAGCATCACAGCGCTGGTGTGGATCTCCACGAGGCTCCTCCAGCTCCAGGGCTCTGGCTCCATCAGCGTGGCTCCATCTGGCTTCTCAGCAAGAGGAAGACGAAGCAGAGAGAGTGTGTGTCCCACCTCCATGGAGGAAGAGAGGAGTTCCCAGAATCCTCAGGAGCAGGTCAAGCCCTCACAGAGGCCTCATTGGCTATGACCTGATTGACAGGCTAGACTCCACCCCTTCGCCAGTTGACAGGAGATTATGTAACTGCCACCAGAACGATGAAGCCTTCTGCTTCTGTGATGATTCACAACTTTGAAAACCCCATGGGGACAGTTCTGCTCTGTCCCACAGCGCTGCTCTGAGCTGGAACTGCCTTGGTGGTGGTGGCGGTGGGTTTAGGTTTGGGTTTGGTTTAGGGCTGCAGGGTGGAGGGGATGAGATGATGTCTGACCAGCACACGGTGCAGGCATTGACCGTGGGCGGTGCTCTGTAGACCGGAGTCAGCCGCTGTGGGTGTTGGGGAGGCTGCCAGAGCTGCTGTTGGGCTGGTTGTACTTGTGGTCCTTGGCATTGGGTGCTGGGTGCAGCTGTTGCCATAGCTGGTGCGGTGGGGCTCGTGTGTGTGACTGCTGGAGTCTAGCGCTTACTGCGGGGAAGCTTAGCGCTGTTGTTGAGCTTGTGGAGGTTGGCGGTGTGTTTGGGTGTGTTTGCACCGGGGCTAGTTGTTGGAGAGTCGCTCAGGATGTCGAGTTGGGGTGGAAGGAGTGAGTTTGGGGAGTTGGGTGCTCGCTGGAATTGTAGTTGTCACTGGAGCTGTGGGGTTGGGGTCTGGGTGGTGCTGGACTTGTTATTGATGTTGGAGTGTGGCTGTGGGGCTGGGGTTGTATTCACAGTTGTAAGATAGACTAGGAAAAGAAAAACAACAACAACAACAAGATAGACTAGGAAGAACAGCCTGGTGATCCTGTTAGATTTGGGAAAGGAATGGGAGCTCACCTTGGGCGCACGGAATAATCATGACCAGTTGAGATGCAAAAGCGGCAAAAGGAGTTTATTCACTAGCTCCAGCTAGGGCTTCCTCCCTCCGCTGCCAAGCTCAGCAGGGACCCAGTTGAGGAGGTACACGCGAAACTGCTCACCAACCCAATCGGTGGTGGGTTGTTGCTTGAATTTCACTGGTTAGGTTATGCTCAGGCGCTGCACCCTACTGGTCAGTCTGGGACAGGCAATGCCTCATCTGACAGAGTTACCTCAGCGACCAGGAATCTGAAACGGAAACTTAGGCCTGCCCCAGACTTTGGTTTTATACAGCCTGTCATGACGCTGGTGCTGGCAGTTGTAAACCAGGACCCCACAATCCACACTTCAGAAAATCAGCCAATACAACCCTTTGGATCATAAGGGTCTGGCTGATCATGGGGTTGGCACTGGACTGGGCAGGGTCTCCTTCTGCTGTGCATGGGGCTGAGGCCATAGCAGTTCCCAGCATGCTGTTACACCAAGTGTTAAAAACCAAAAATCCCAGAGAAGCACCAGAACTTAGTGTAACAGGGGACCCCAGGTCAGCAGATGTGAGTGCATCGAGCTGCACCACACCGGAAGTGTTGGGAAGGCGCTCAGGAGAGCGGACAGTGAAGACAGGTCAGAGAGTGTGTCCAGGCAGGGGAGTCACCTGAAAGCCATTGTAAATCCCTTCTGCATTGGTTTCTGGGGAGATAGAATCACCAAAAACAGCCCCTGTAAACATGCCATTTGTCACTCGAAGATGTCACCTTGGGGATGGAGGTGCACCTGACCCAAGCGTGGCATTTGCAATCGCCTGGTGCGCATGTGCACACTGGACCTGCATAAGGGAGACCCCTAGAAAGGAGCCTGGGAAGGATGGTGCCGGGAAGAGCACGGAAAGTCCATCAGATGAATGAACGCATGTGGCTTCCAAGAAGTAGAGCTGGGATGCTCCTTCACGCGCCTCGGGCGTGTGACGGGAAGGACCAGTCCCCGGAGAAGGGCTGTGTGCTTGGTCCTGTGCAGAGAGTCAGCGAAGGAAAGCAAGACCCTCCAGGAGATGCTTTGAGCAGTGGCTGCAGCCACGGGTGGGGGCCTAGGAAAGATGGCGGAGATGGGTTGGTTGTACATAGTGTCACTGTGAGGTGGGTCACTTCAATTCCACGAAGCCAGGAGTGTGGACTGTCGAATTACGATGGCTTCTCAGGTGCTCCGCTGTGCTGCATTCTACTGTTATCACGAGGGTTCCATGATCCGGCGCAGGGACCTAGCGGGCCAGTGGCTAGTGTGCTCCACTTCGAGGGCCAGCTGAGCTGGCAGAGGGAACAGCCAGGGGCCCTGTGTGGATACTAGGGTAGCAGGGTCACTTGTGAGCTCGGGGTTGAGTGGACGAGGGTCAGGGAGAGCAGGACCAGTGATGAGGGCTGTTTTCAATCTTGGCAGAGACCTCTTCGTCCTGGCCCCGTTGACAGAGGGTGGCCAGGGACAGGGGGGCAGGCTGGTTCACTAAGGCCAGAGTAGGGGGAGGGGGTGGGGTCCAGGGCGCCCTTGTGACAGCTAAGGGAGGAATTCAAATCCCAGCGCCCCTGAAATCCCTTTGTTTCTAGGGCTGCCTGCCTTGGGCTGGGTGGCCTGGAGGTGGTGAGCTCTCACCTGCAAGCAGGCTGTGTGCTGGGGGGGGTGGGGGGGGGCAGAAGTGCACAGAGGCTTGATAAGCTCCCCCCCCACCCCACAGCCCATGAAATCAGCAAAGAAAACAGCATCAAACTTGGTAATAAAGCTTAACAAAGTTGGCAGTGACCAAAGTCCCACTTAAAAAGCATTTTAGCAGCAGCCTGCAGAGATCAGGACCATCTTGGGAAATGATTTATTTACATATAAAAACCGAGACATTCCCAACAGCCTCTCTGCGCCCCTGGGGTGAGGCTCTCATTGGACGACCCCCCCACCCCTCACCAAGGCTGGCGGCTCGACCCCAGCAGGGGGTTGATTGCCTCTCTCTGGAGGTGCAGGCTGCAGGCCAGCATCCTTGAGTTCCTACTCCAAATTAAACCTGGAATCAGCATTTAAATGTTCGACTGAGCATGAAGTACAGTCAACATTTTTGTTCCAAGAATGCAAATAAACCCCTGAAGGGTGTGGAAGAGACAGCCGTGGCCACGGGGGTGGGTGGTGGTAGTGGGTTCTAGATTTCCTGAGGGGCACAGACTTGGGGAAACTAAGGCATGTGACCGGTTCTAGGTTAGGGAGTGAGCCAAGAGCAGAGCTTACATGTGGGTCAGTGGCCAGGGCAGGACAGGTCATTCAGGAGAGCCCGGTCACTTTCCAAACTGCAGCTGACCTCTGCAAGGTCAGCTCTCCCAGGTCCCTCAAAGCAGCCAGCATCTGAGAAGACCAAGTTTGGCTTCTACCAGGGATGGGCTCTGCTTGGCCAGGAGCTAATGGAGAAGCCCACCCTGACCCAGGGGGCAACATATGGGGCAGAAGAGCACTGCCTTGGTGGGGGTCTGCCCCCTGCCCCCATCCCAACCCCACCTTCAGGGCCTGGAAATGGCAGCTGGACAGAAGAAAGGGCCAGGAGCCAGCATTACTGAGATTGGGTTCAGGGTGGGGCCTCTGGGATGTGTCCTGGGACCCCTGAGGATCTGGGCTGGTCCTGAGAGGCAGGTTTCGATGTCTCCCCAAGATTCCAACATGTCTAGGGGTCCCCCTGGACTGGGCCTTTTCAGAAGCCCTCATGGCTCTACCCTGTGGGGTGCACCTGCTGACAGGGGCTCCTCTCTCACCCAGGACCCAGTGGACGGGCCCTCCAGGCTACCTTTTGTGAGTGAGCCCCCAAGCGGAAGCACTTAGCTCCAGGTCAAGGTTAAACTCCATTTTGAATCCCATGGCAGGAGGGCCTGCAGTCTCTGCTTCTGCAGCTCCCAAGAGACGATCTGAAAGTGGGTGTGCTGCTACCGCCAGCAGGACCCGGGCCGACCTGTGTGCGGGCTTGTTGGTCAAAAGATGTTTGGTTTCGACCTGTGCGAGTTGGAGTTGCTTGTTAATTATATATATATATAATTTTATTGAGGGTTCTTACAGCTCTTACAGACATCAGTGACAGCCATTGCATTTGTGCATGTACTGTCATCATCAGTTTCAGATGCTCATTGAGTGGGACTGGGCGGCTCCATCTGAGAAGAACGCCGTGGCCAACGTGGGCCGGGGGCTGAAATGGTCATTTTAAGAAGGGGTGCACTCTGACCCTCTTGGAGGGTTACAGCCGGGTCTTGAGATGAATCAGGGCCACACCAAAAAGCATCAAATGGAAAGCTTTGTTGGAGCCGGCGGAGTATCTCTCAGGCGCAAGCACTCCTGGAACTCAGGTTTATGAAGCAACAAACCGGGAGCGGGAGGGATGATTTTTCACGTCCAATCACAACTGCACAGGCTGACTTAGGGGGGGGATGGACCAGCTGGGGAACTTCCCACCGGTGTCTGGTGTAGGCGTGGGCTGCTGCCAAAAATTTGAATTTGGTGGCTCTGGGCAGGAAAACCAATGCAGAAGTAGTAAGTCTAAGCAATGGAAAAATACAGAAGAGTCAGCAGGCTCACAAATGAGCCTTAGAGTACTTCAATCAAAGTCTGTGGCAGTTAGGATGAGAATGTACGGTCCACCATTAATGATTTCAAAATCAGTCACTCCGGCCTGTAGCAGGGTTGGTGGGTGGTGGTGGTGGTGGCGGTGGCGGGGAAACAACACAGCAGTAGTTAAGCCCAAGTGAGGGAAATACCGGAGCTGAAACATCCATCTGGGTCCTTCCGTAGCTATTGGTCATGGCCATGGGATCCCTTTTGCTCGTAAACAGGCGGCCCTTTGTTTGCTCCACGTGCTAAGAACCTGGAGATCTTGCAAGCTGGAGCTCATAGCGCTCTGCCAGGGGGGTGCTGAATCCCCAGACTCTCAAAGCTCCCTACCTTCCCAGACAACGCTGCTTTCCCTTCAGTGAGGGAGCCCGGCGGCCTAGTGGGTATTCACTGTGCTGCGAACCGCAAGGTCAGCGGTCTGAAACTATGAGGTTTCTCGAGTGGGTCACACCTCGGTTCTTGACTTTGCCCGAAAAAGAATTCATGCCAAAGCCCGTTTGTAATCCAAGTGGGTTTTTATGAAGGACGGGAGATGTTTCGGGTTTTACAGTATCAAAAGAGTCCACGCGATTTCGGGGACACATGCCCAGCCTCGCAAAAGATGCTCAGGTCACAAATGGATGCTAACAGCCCGTGGAACTGCACACCCGCATGTGAGGCCACAGAACACACAGCTCGACACTGGGGCAGGGTGGGGGTGGGGGACTAAGAGAGAAGAGAGAGAGAGGCTGTGGGCCCTGAAACAACCTGGCATGGTGCACATGAGGTTCAAGCAGGCCCGGAGTGGGCACTGAGGGTGACTGCCCAGGGGGTGCATGTGCGCCTCCTACCTCCACCTGCCTCTGACTGGGAGCAGGGTAAAAAGAGAACTGCCTTCCCGCCGCCAGGGTATTTCAAATCTCTGGCTGGGAAGGCGTGTTTGATGGTATAGGCTAACCCCATTGGCCATGTTAAGCACACCTGGGTGGGGTCATGAGCCTGGGTCCAGTTTGGGCTGCCCAGGTGGAACTCCCACCTGGCCAGAGGGCTGAGTTTGAGCATGCCCAGTCAAGGATCCTCAGAGGTGTTTAATGTCACCTGATTTCTTTCTCAACCTTGTCTTGGGAGCCTTCGCTGGCATGGGAGGGGCAACCCCCCGCCCCTAGTCTGGCTTCCTAACAAAACCACCAGCCACTCCGTGGCAGAAAGATGGGACTTTGTACTCCTGTAACGAGTCTGGGAACCCACAGAGAAGGCTTTCCTCTGCCCTACAGGGTCACTGAACCAGAATGAACCCGATGCCGAAGCTCAGTCTCCCTGCCATTGAGTTGGTTCCAACTCATAGTGACCCTGCCAGACAGGACAGAACTGCCCCAGTGGATGTCTGAGACTGTAACTCTTTATAGGAGCAACGGGCCCTGTCTTTCGCCCACAGAGAGGCTGTGGTTTTGAACGCGGGCCTTGTGGTTAGCAGCCCAGCACATCACCACTGCGGCCCCAGGGCTCCTAACTTGATGGCAGTGAGGTTTTGCTTAGTGTTTCCCTTCTATCGGAGCGAAAGGCTGGGGCCACGCTGGGACACTGTCTGTGTCCAGTCTCTGTTAACTGCGACCTTCAGGTTGTGATCAGCATCCCACATGTGCACCCCTGGAGCAGGGCATCACTGACAGGCCTGGGGACCCAGGTGGGGGACGGCTCTTCCCTGGGGTACTCCAGCTAGGTTTAATCCATGCACAGGGACGACTATGGCTCTCCCACTCCGTCATTATTTGTAGGCAAGCCTCTCACCTCTTCACATCATACCTCATCACCAATTTGTCGTTGGTGGGTGATGGTCACCATGTTGACGCTGATGCAGGTGAGCCCTGCACCCACCTTCATAATGCCTGTGCCCTTGAGTCTACCCTGTCTTCCCTGAATCAGACTACATTCTGTTGAGGCCCATAGGGTGTCTGCTGGCTGCTTTCTGGAAGACAATCACCAGGTCTTTCTTAGTTTTAGTCTAGACTATCGGTTCTCAATCTGTGGGTTGCGACCCCTTTAGGGGTTCAAACAACCCTTTCCCAGGGGCAGCCCATTTCATACCAGTAGCAAAATTACAGTGATGAAGCATCAATGAAAATAATTTTATGGTTGAGGGGCTCACCACCACACGAACTGTATGAAAGGGTCGCGGCATTCGGAAGGTTGAGAACCACTGATCTAGAAGCTCCACTGACACCTGGCCTCCATGGGTGACTGTGGCCGTTCGATGTCATGTCACCTTGCACCTGCATAAGGGTGAAGTCCAACCTGTCAGGCAGATCACAGCCCCATGATGCCTCTTGAGAGGTGTGGTCTTTTAAAGGGAGGTGCAGGGGACTTCCTTTCTCTCTCTCTCTCTCTGCCCTTCGCCTCTCTGCTTGCTGGGACTTCGTGTCTGCTGCCTCCAGGCGGGCAGCCCAGGTGGTCCACTGACCCTGGGAGCCACCCTCTGAGCTCTCCCTTGCCATGTGCCCACCGACCTGGTCGGTGGTCTCCCTGCATCTTACTCTTGCTTCACCTTTCTGGTCGCCGGCATGCAGCTACCTGAGTCTGGGAGGGCTTCACCTAGCATCAGACCCATGGGCTTGGGTTGGACTGGGCTGGATGCCTGCTTGGTAGACGACTACTTCTCTCTACGAAGTTATTTCTTACACACGGGAGTGTCACTGGGCTGGTTTCTCTAGACAAGCCAGCCTAGCACAGTGACCATAGCTCCCGGCACCTCACAGGTCTCCAGCCCAGCACACTGATCTGTGGTAATGATCATGCCCAATAGTCCCTGGGAGCTGCATTAGCACTGAGTGGGCTTTTTGCAGGGTGTGCAGTGAGGCTACTTCCTGCCGGAAACCTGTTCATCCCTGGTCACTGTCTGATAGAACGGGGGTGGGCAGGAAGGGGCTTTGACTTTGTCCTCCCAGCACCCAGAGGTTTTCTGTTGTCCCCAGGGCTCACCCTGGGACCTTGTCCTCTCCACCTGGTATTGATTAGTCGCAGGGACACCATTAGGCTTGGCAGGCAGCCGGCCCGAAGGACAGCCATTCTGCATGCACATGCAGGCCAGTCCGTTGTCCCTGCATTCATGTCGCAAGAAGTGCAGGTCGGTCACATGTCTAGAGAAAGGGCCTCACTTCATTTTGACGCCGTGGGCGCCGACTTCACTGCGGCCACCTCGGACCTCACAGGTCACCCCTCTGACTCCCTTTTAGCTCCATCCATCCTTCCCCGGGAGGGGGATGGTTACCCAAATTCACTCAAGATTGAGGTGCCTGTGCGCATTGATGAGCCTGTACATTAAATACACATGTACTGCCACCGACTCCAAGGCCTGTCCCCGACAGCAAGAGTAGCGCCGTTCACTGAGGGTGTGCTGGCATCCTGGGACCTCCTCAAGGTGCCCCCAGGAGGCAGGCACCAGTATTGCCGCCAGGGCAGATGGGGAGACCCAGGCTTAGTTATGTGTGCAGTCCCCCCACCCCTCTACCTGGGACCCTTCTGGGAGGTTTGAATTCAGGACTCGTGTGATTTTCAAGCCCGAGAAATGACCTGTGCACAATGTCACCACACCCGTTAAGGGGCATTTCTCTGGGGATTAAACAAGAGGATGTAGGACAGCAGCCGGTGGGTGGGGAGCTCAGGAAAGGAGGTTAAACAAAGGGCCTTCCTTGAGTGGCCCGGGCTGGAGAGGAGCAGAGGAGGCTGTTGCTGCCCTCTAGAAACCTGCTGAGATGGGGCAAGTGGGGAGGGGGATAGGACAAAGGTTTCTTCATCTTCTTAAAGGCACAAGCATCCCAAGCTGGAACTTGGAAGGAGGGGGAGTCCCGCCAGCAGTGAGACCTGGCAGGGGGCGTCCTGGATGTGGGACGCATTGGCCGACATGTAAAAAAGAGCCAAATCCTCCCAACTGGACCGGTAGGTGACACCATGGTGAATGGAGAAAAGGTTGAAGTTCATTACGATGCCATCTTGCTTGGATCCACAATCAAGGCTCCTGGGAGCAGCAGTCAGGAGATCAAGTGATTCACTGCCCTGGGTAAATCTATGGCACAAGACCTCTTGAAAGTGACGGAACACTAGCAGGTTACCTTGAGGACGAAGGGGCGCCTGACCCAAGTCAGGAGAGTTTCCAACATCGTCAGGTACATGTGCATTCGTGTACCTGCATGAGGTGCTGGAGAAGAACACGGAAAGTGCCATGGATGGCTGAAGGAACAAGCAAACCTGTCTGGGAAGAAGTGCAGTCCGAATGCTCCTTAGAGGCCGGGATGGTGAGGTGGCATGTACTTTGGGTGTGTTGTCAGGAGAGTCCAGGCCCTGAGAAGGACGTCGTGCTTAGTTCAATAGAGGGGCAGCGAGAAAGAGGGAGGCTCTCAGGGAGACGATCGACACCGTGGCTGCGACCACGGGCTCAAACACAAGAACGGTTGTGAGGTTAACACAGGACGGGGCAGTGGTTCCCTCTGCTGTTCAGACAGTCATGAGTCAGAACGAACTTGAGGCACCTAGCAGCAACAACGACAAACCCTGTGGGTGCGGTTGCAATTGTTGTGTGCCGTTCACTCCGCTCTTATTTACAGCCACCCTGTCGGACAGAGCAGAGCAGCCTGAGCCCATGGACAAATGAGGGATTCCAGGCTGCCTGTCTCTTCCAGAGACAGTGGTAGTTCAGCAGTGGAATAGCCGCGTCTTCTGTGCGGGCGACCAGGTTCGATTCCTGGCCAGTGCTCCTCTGGTGCAGCCACTGCCCATGCTGTCATGAGGCCGGGCAGGTTTCAGCAGAGCTCGCAGATCCAGGTGAATGAGGAAGAAAGGCCTGGTGACGTCTTCCCCCAAATCAGCCACTGTAGATCCTCAGGATCACACAGTCAACTGGACCCCTTCTTGGGGATGGGGATGGGATGGGGATGGGGTCAGCCCAGGCACAGTGCCCACACTGTGTCTCCCGTGCTGTCCCCCGCAGCACTGTGAGTCAATTAGGGGACGTCGTGTCTTGTGATTGGGCTGGCACTACAGTTCTCTCTGTACCTTGGCTGTTCTGAGCAGGAGTGTCATTCTTGGGGCTTGAGAGAACAGGCTGCAGATTTCTTCTGATTTCCCCTCAGAACCCAAGGGAGTGTGACCTTCCCCTGCGGTGGGTACCCTGGAAGCAGAGCTCTAGCCTCTTGAATTGTGAGAAACTCTGTTTCTGTTCTCTAAGACCACCACTCGCTTGGGGAAATACAGCCGCACTAGCAACCACGAACAACCTCCTCGACTGGAAGGCCCTCCGGGGAAGTGACCGCCCCCGGTGGAGCTCTGCGTCCCTCGGCCTGGCAGCGGACTCTGCATTCAGCAGGCACTCCATGGGGAGGACACGTGGGTCTACTGTGGAGCAGGTAAACGGATGGATAGTTGGGGCATGGGTGGGTGAGTGGGTGAATGACTGGCTGGCTGGCGTGGGTGAGAGGGTGGGCATATAGATGGATGGTTGGTGTGGTTTAGCTTTGGGAAAGCCATTGGTAAGTGGGCGCGTGTTAGGATGGAAGGATGGGGGAGTGAACGGGAGGACGGGAGGACGGGTGGGGTGTGAGTCCATCAAGGCTTGGGCCGACTTCTGTTTGGGAGAATGGTAGGTAGATGACTGTTAGGGTGGAGGGTGGGTGAATGGATAGGCCTGTGTGCGGGAGAACGAGCAAGTGGGAACGTGAGAAGGGGGATGAATGAGGGCAGAAATACAAGACTTTCCTCCCCCACGTTCGTTGGCAGAGCCGTGGACTTCATGGGTCAATGTGAGAAACAGATGTGCATCTGGAGATACAGAGAAGCTAAAAACTAGCTGTTTGCGGTGCTGTTCCGGGAAAGGAGGTGGAGGCAGGGAAGGCACATCTGGATTACAGGAAGAGCTGGCCCTTCACCCAGCCTCTTCTAGCCTGACAGGGCCCAGGGCTCCACAGCGAAGGCCCTAATTGGATTTCATTAAAGTGAAATAGATTTCCTAGCACCGGAAGAGCTAGTTCATTAATTTAATACTTGCTTGCCTGGCCCAAGGCCCAGGGAGAGGTAGGATCAGAGTTGGGAAGCCTGGAGATGGATGTAACACCTGAGCTCTGAGCACCTGCCGTGCCCCAGGGTCGGGACGGATGATGGATCAGACACAGCTCTCGAGCGAGTCCCAGTCCCGGAAGGCAGACAGCTAAGCAGACGGAGCAGGCTGCAAAAGGGTGCCGAGCAAGGGAAAGGCTGGGCAGACAAATCAGTGGCCCCGGGGACTCCTGGGGGGTTGGATATGAGCAAAGAGCAGACGAAGAGGAGGCTAGAACAAGTACAAGGCCCATGGGTCCTGGCTTAGAAGAGAATGGTTGCTTGCCCAAAGGGCTGGTTATACCAAGCCAAGAGAGACCAGGAGGAAAGGGCTGGGTTTCACTCGACAGTCCAGAACATGTATTGAGCATCTGCCAGGTGCCAGGTCTAGGTGGGGGTGGGGCGTGGGTTATGGAGAACGCGGAGATGATTCGAGAGCTAAGAGGAGTTGTCGGGCCTGAAACAAAACATTGGGGAGGGTTGAACTTATGAAGAAGGTGTTTCATACTTAGATCAGATGAAGCCATGCCAGGAGGAGACAGAGGGCTTTGTGCTGGTCCGTTCCCTCCCCCAGAACAAAGAGTTCCTCCCACAGCCCCGCTATGGAGTGGCCACCCAGCACCTGCTTGCCTGCTCCCGTCCCAGGGGGCTCACTGCCACTCAAGGCGATCCTCGTGCCTTCGGAGGGTCTGGTTGCCACTGAGTTCTTTTGTGAATCCCACCACCCCTTCCCCTCTCCGCCACGGGACTCCTTTGTGCTGGTTCTCCTGGAGACCAGTTCATCCAGCGAGTCTTGTCTTTGCCATCACTAGCTAGAATCAACATATGTGGTTCACCCCACACCCCTTCCCCCCGTTTCCTTGCAGCAGGACCACGCCTGCGGGTGCCACGCCACGGTCATGTCACATCTCAGGGAATGACAGGGCCTTACTTTAACTCTGTGTGTGGCCTTGGTAATGAAGAGACGAGACAGAAGCAGGTGACACTAGAAAGAAAAAAAATAATTAAAATAATAACAACAACAAAAGCAACAACAGACTCTTCTTCTTGGCTCCATCCACTCTTGATCACCTCATGAGCTCCCACGGCTTGCTCTGCCCTGAACTAGAACCCTCACAGAGGAGGTCAGCTCACAGGAAAAGCAGTCGCCAAGCTAGGGCCCACTGCTGGCCATCCCTGCTGCCCACTTCAACCTTTCATCTTTCCTCGCCTCTTTGTGACATTGGACACGGCCGAGCCTTTCCTTCTTGAACGGATGAGCACCGGTCCCCCTACTTACCTGTCTTTTCTGAATCTTCTTGCAGTTTGATGCATTACCTGCTCCTTGTGAGCAAACATCCTCCTGCCAATCGTGGCCCTGTGACCCCATAATATCAGCTGCTCAACTCCTCTCCTGCCCACTCTTCCCACCCTGTTCTACCCACTAGAAGGAGTCCTGCAGGTGCTGTTGGGTAAGCGTTGGCTCTCTGCTCCCTTCAAGGTCTACAGCCTTGGACACCTTAGATAGGGTTGCTATGAGCTGGAATTGACTTAACGGCGTTGAGTGGTGGTGGTGGTGGTGGTTGTGGTGGTGGTGGTACCCACCAGAGGGAAGAAATCAGACCCTCTCTGCTGCTTGCATCCTTTCATGCAGGTACGAGCCAGCTTAGTAGACCTGGGATGTTGGAACTGCATATTTCAGGGGTCTGGCCCTTGATTCACTTCTGGGAGGTAACGTGTTATCCCTTGGAATATCCTGCTTTGTAAATCGGAGGCCCGGGACCACAGCAGCTGATGCTAACGATGCTGTTTATCATTTAGGCCCCAGGCTGTGTGCTATGCGCCCTGGAAGGACTGGAGAACGGGTAACCAAAGCCAACCCCACCCGCATTTCATGGCCGCACCAGCGATTCCCCATCAAACCCTGGGCACCCAGATTAGGGTGAGCTTCTCTGGTTGGCAGCACACCATTGGGGACACAGCATGACCAGACAGATTGAGCACAGCCCCATTGGCTCCCATTGGGAAAGGGCAACCGGCTGCTCATGCCTGATCCCTCCTGGACTCTGTCTCATGTGCCTTTTACCTGGATGCCTTGCACTGTATCGCCTTCCTCTGTACAACCGAAACTGGGAGCCCGACGTCTTTCCTGAGTTCTGTGGGTCCTCCTCTAGGACCAGCAAAACCGAGGGTGGTCTTGAGGATGTTGCTACCCCAACATCCATTTCTGTACCCCTCCCACCAGCCTCCTAGACCATACACGAGGATCCCAGATATCCAGAGCTTTGTCCCGATTTCCTGCTATCTAAACCATCCCTTGTAGCGCACTGCAGGCATCTAAGCTGTCTTGCAGTTATTGCTTGGCAAACTATATGCCTGTTTTCCCCAGACCAAGATTGTACACAAGGGGCAGACATGCTTAAGGGAGACTGGCCCCTCCCAGACCACTCTGGATTTCTGGCCCGGCTAGCGTGGCCTCCTTTCTACTTGTGCAAGCCACTCCTTGGTCTTAGACCCTGTAGACAGAAATCCGTAAGGAGCTAAGCTATGCTGGTTCAGCAGAGACATCTTCCACGACTCCCACTGAATACCGAGTCTCCTCCCTTCACCCGATGGCTCTGATCCCTGATACAGTACAAGCCTTTAGATTTTCTAAGTGGCACTCAGTGCCGGTCTCCAACACCTACTCCTGCTCCCACCCCAGACTATAGAGAATCGGAGCGGGCCACAGCCAAGGTCCCTAATGGAAAACTAGAACGTTTCTCCGCAGGTTTGTAAGGGCTTCTCCACAGTCTTCCAAGGCTAGTTTCTTTAGCAAGATGTAAAAGAATGGAAACCAGCCAAGTCTGAGAGCAACAACGAGGCATTTCAGAGTGATTTCAGAGCTGGGCCCTCCATAGCTGTCGTCATGGCCTCTGGCTATGAAGAGTTCATCTCCTGCTCTCCCATCCATTCCCTAAACCTTCCCTCTGGGCACTTCTGCACCCCATCCTCTCAAGAAGAAGGAAAGATAGGAGTTTTCTGCCTGCCCCTGGTTAATGGAGACCTGGAGATTTGAGAGGGGAAGAAATTTGAATCTTTTAAATTTCAACTTAATTTTTCTTTGAGGCAACTGGCACCACTTCTAGGAGCAACACCAGAGTCTAAATAATATTGATTTAGTGACTTTGGGTTTATAAAACACTTTTCCTGTCATTATCTTGCTTGATCCCTCATTATGATCCCAGAAAGTCCCCAAGGGTGAAATTACTCCCGACACTTTATTTCAGAGGAGAATCAGGATCAGAGAACTTATAGAGATGAGAAGATAGTCCAGCTAGACTCCAGGGGTCCTAATACGGGTCCCAGGTGGACACAGCCACCTGGATATGGTAGCTTCTGGAGGGAGGGAGCTAGTCAGTAAAGAGCAGGGTCACAGCCCTGTGCAGCACAGATGTGGGCTTGCCTGCCACTCAGCACTTGCTTACGCTGTCCCCTGTGCCTGGAGCCCTCTCCTTAGCCACCAGCCAGGTCCTTAACCCATCCTGTGGAGTGCCACCAAGCCACCACCTTCTGGACAAAACCTCCAGGATTCTTGTAGGGAGGTGGGTGGCTGCAGTCGAGATGCCTCTGACTCAAGGCAGCACTGTGCCCAACAGAGCAAGGGACAGGCTGGTCCTGCATCGTCTTTGTGACCACACGCACGGAGGAGTCCATGGTGCCTCCTGGGCTCACCCACGTCACCAAGCTTCTCCTTCACTCTCGCTGGTCCTCGGCTTCAGCCAACATGATGGCCCGCCCCCAGCTCTTGACCCCCCCAGCACGCTATTTGATAATGTGTCTACAGCAGGTGAGGCCAAGCCTCGCCGTCCCCGATTCCAGCGAACCTCTGGCTGTACTTCTCCCAAGAGCCATGTGCTTGTTCCTCGGGCAGCCGTGGTCCTCCTGATGCTCTCCTCCAGCACCCCGATGTAAATGCATCGATTCTTCCGCGGTCTTCCTCCCTTATCACAGTTCAGCTCCACACACACACAAGGCAACGGGAAGTCCCATGACTTGGGTCAGGCGAACCTTCGTCCTCACAGTGGTGACTTGGCTCTTGACTTAGGTGGTTATTTTTCATTATCCAAGAAACTCATGATTATATATATATACATACATACATATATATTGGTTGTAAGTAATTCAAACAATGCAGGGAAGTCTCAACTTCCCTGTTGTCCCATCCTCGGAGGAAACTCCATCGTCAGTTTGGGGTACCTCCTTCCAGACCTCTTGGTCTGCATGGACACACATTTATAACTGCAAGGGCTTTGTGTTTTGCATCTTTGGATATGCAGAGTGTCACCCTAGATTCCATAGTCTGCATCTTGGTTTTTATTGGCAATGTATTTCGGGCTCTTCTCCTTGTCTCTGTGCAGAATTCGACCTGCTTCCGCCACCTCATGTTGCCTCAACAAAACAGCATAAATGGGACTTGAAGAATGGGATTCATTTCCTCACAGGCCAGGGGCCCACAAGTGGGGTGGTAGGGGGAGGTGCTTCTGGTCTACTACAGTGATCAACGCTCACCATAGCCTCATAGTTCTCGTGTGGGTGGCTGGGTGGGGTGGAACAGCCGACCTGTTGGTTCGTAGCCCGGTACTTACCCGTAGCACCACCATGGACCCTTGAAGTGCTCAGAGCAGCCGGCAGCCCTTGGCCTTCCTGGACTTGGGGCTCCATCTGCCCCGTGTGTCTGTCTTCATGCCCTCTGTGTGTGACTTTGTGTCTGTCCTGTCCTTTTAATGATTCCGAAGTAAGGAGCTTTGGGGGTGACCCTCTTCTAACTAGGTGATCTGACCCCTCTACCCTTCCTGGCTATCCTATAAGATGGGTAAGTGGCAGTCATCACCACAACCCATTTTAGAATGTTTTCTTCCTTCTTGTACTCATTATCAGTGCCCATCTCTCCCCAACCTCCCTTGCCAGACCCCTAAGACATCATTAATTCAGTTACTATCTCCGTACACGACTTCTACTGGATTTCATACACAGTGCAACATACAAAACGAAAACACCTCTAACAACAATCACAAAAGAAGTGAGAGAGAAATCTCCATCGAAGAGAAAGTAGAAAACCGGGGAAACTAGAACAGATTTAAAGTGAGTCCAAATGGAGATCAAAGGCTGAGGTGTTACCTTGTAACCTAAGGGCACCTGCAGTCATGCACTCTGCCTGAGAGCAAGGCTGTGCACATCCTGGTCCATGGTCAGAGGGCATTCAATGTAGCCTTGATCCACATATATTTCCCATTCACATTATTATTATTGAAACACCTTAGCTCACCTGCATGTAACATGTGATTAACATCGTTAGAGGCATTTGTGTCAGTATTTCCTGGGAATGCAAACTAAACAGCCCCTGTTGTTAATGGATGCTCTTGTGAGTGTGTCTTCCTGAACCAGAAGTGTGTGTGTGGGGGAACCATTTTATCTGCCCATTGGGATATTGCCAACATCGTTCATGGCCATCCTGGCCAAACCTGTACCTAACTCACCCTTAGTGCCATGGCTGGACATGCTTCTCCTTGGTGAGGCATGTGAGGTTAACTGATGGTGGGGATGAGTTCTTTCGAGGGCCTGGCACAGTGGGCAGGACATTTCCCACCCCTGTCCTAAATAAACAGCCTTTTCTCTTTCTCTGCTCCACGTGGACTGCACATTAATTAGGTTCAATGGCTCCAAGGCATCGACCCCATATTTGGGTTCACCTGGGACCGAAGAGTCATTTAGTGCAGCTCTTTGCTGAGGTTTCTCTCCCCTTTATTCAGCCCCCAGTAAGTGTCCGTTGAGCCACCGCTTGGGCACTCACTAATGAAGCATCACCATGTCCAAGGGACAGTCCCTAGTGGGTAGGAGAGCAGGTATTCAGTTACGGTGACAGTGACATCATCTCCTGTCAACTTACAAAGAGGTGGAGTCTAGCCTGTCAATGAGGTCGCAGCTTGAAGATGCCATTTGGAGGCACGAAGGAGATAGATAGCTCACTGGAGGCCAGGCACACTCTCTCTGCTTGTCTCCCTGTGAGACATGCCTGTTGCCAAGCCACATGGAGCTACACTGATGGAGCCAGAGCCTTGGAGCTGGAGGAGCCATGTGGAGACCCACGCCAGTGCTGAGATGCTTCCACTGCCACTGGATCCACAAGACTTTCCACTGACTGGCCTGTGATCTTCCTGCACCCATGTGCTGCGTGAGTCTGAAGAGGAACTTACAGACTGGTATTGGATTTATGGACTTGATCTGGACTGGGCTGAGATGTTTTCTTAATGTACAATTGCTCTTTGATATAAAACTCGATCGTGAGAACTCAGAGCCTGACCCTCATATTCCTCATCTGTAGGTTGCAGGTAACAGCCTGGCCTCCTGGGGGTGCTGTGAAGATCTGATGGGAAGGAGAGTCGGTGTAGTCACGTGCCAGTTCACTTAAAGGATTAAATACTCCCCATTTTACTCTTTTTGAAATGAGAAAACCACTCATACACTTGAGTTCTTCCCATACTGTTGTCCTTGTGAGCTGTGTTCAACATCACAACAGTTTCTGCAGCAATTTTTCCTGAGCTGGAAACAAAAGTTCACAGACGCATGATGTTCTCTTGAATCAGCCATCACAAAAAATGAGGTTCGAGCAAAACTACTCTTATGAAAAAATTCACTGTGACCAGAGAACCTTCCCAGATGATGCCACTGGGTGCTCTCAATGCTCTCCTTATGGGAAAAAAGCATACTACAAAAGCCCTGCCCATTTTTTTTTGGGGGGGGTGCCCTCTCGTATGGTTAGCAGGAACACTATCATGCCCTGTCCAGAGCCCTTGTCTATTCCTCTCCCTGTCTTCCTGATGGTTGGGTTATTCCTGGGATCGATGTGGCCTGGCAGTCCCTGGTGGTGTACAGAGCTGTGCTGGCTGGCCCTCACCCCAGGTTGCACCAGTAGGCACCTGGAAGAGCACGCAGTGGCTGCAGCACCAGGATTCACTGGCTCAGGGACTCTTCCAGTGGGAAGTGCCAGCACTTCCTCATTGTGACCCGCAGCCCTGGCCTGCTCCCTGCTCCCAGAGATCTAGACCCTAGGAAAACCCCTCCCGTCAAATGATTGCCGAGGACCCCAGTCCACCCTGGGCATCAGCCCAGTCAGTCCCTGTCCTGAGGGGCATAGGGATGGAAGAAAGAGACAGAGGCAGAAAGAGAGAGAGACACACACAGAGACACAGTGACAGAGTGAGACCGGGAGGGGGTGCGGGGAAAGAGACAATGACAGAGAGGAGAGACAGATAGGGAGAGAGAGAGATAGAGGGATAGACAGAGAAAGGGAGACAGAGAGAAATAGATGACAGATAGATAGGTTGACATGATAAATAGATTATAGACAGATACATGATAGATAGATAGATAGATAGATAGATAGAGAGGGTGAGACAGAAGAAAAAGAGACAAAGAGAGACACATTGGGAGAGGGAGACTGAGACACCAAGCAACACCTACAGAGATCTAGAAGGTGCAACCTCTGCAGAGGGAGACCCCTGGAAAGAGAGGGATGGAGCCACAAGGAGAGGCAAACAGGCCTGGGGATTCGGGAAGCAAAGCCGAGAGGCCCACAGAGACAAGCGTTAGGCACAGAATAGAATTCCAGCAACAAAGTCGCCTGAAGATCTTCCCACGGAACGCCCGTTGGTGTCTTGGGGTGGGGTGTGGGGGAGTTCTGTGGTCGAACAGGGAAGAGGCCACGCAGGAGGTTAATCTAGCACCCACCACAGGACAAAGCTTTCTTTCCTGCAGGACCTCACTGCGGGTGCCCTCCCCCAGCTTCTGTGGGTGTGACGGTTGTCCACAAGGGGTGAGAGGCTATCCCCAGGAGGGATCCGCAAAGACAATGCTGCTTACTGGACAGACAGCTCTTGAGATATATGGACAGAGAGAAAACAGACAGAGGCTGAGAGAGAAAAGAGAGGGAATCAGGGCCCAGGGAGAGACCTAAAGAGGGCTTAAAGAGACCCAGAGAGACACGGAGACTGAGAGACGTATGGGGCGCCATCAAGAACCCAGCAGAGAGGACAGGAGCAGAAATCGGAGGGAGATGAATCATGAACTAGAGGGTGAGACGCCCCTACTCCCACCCCATCCCCTTGCCGATTGCAAGGACCACCCTGAATTGAAACCAGAGAAATTCTTGCTGGTCATGAAACAGAGGACAGCAGACCAAGTGCCTCCTCACGTGACCCAAGCACCCCCGCTCCCTGTCTCTTGGAGGTCGAAGGGCTCCCGGGGGTGGTGGGGTGGTGGGTGGGGAGACACTTCATCTTAAGCCAAACAGATGAGGAGGACGGTCTTAGAAGCCCATCGCCACCGAAAGGCCACGGAAGGCGAGATGTGTCTGGGCAGTTCCCCGATGCTGGAAAACCATGAGCAGGCCTCCGTCATGAGCCACCCCACCTGAGGCAGCCGGGCCTCTGGAGGACCAGGCTGACCCAAAGCGCGGAGAGTCGCTGAGCTGTTTTTGAACAATCTACCATCAACTTGACGGTTCTGGGCCAGCTTTCAGGATGAAAGACCCACAGGTGGCTCCTGGGCTGTTTCTCTCTCCCGGGTGCGGATGCGGACCTGAGTCAGCCGGCCACCCCGCCTGCTTATCGGTGGTAGTTACATCATCTGGTGTCAGTTTGTGGATTCAGAGTGAAGGGGTGGAGTCTAGCCTGTCCATCAGGTCGTAGCTTGCGTACCTCATTTAGAGGCACTAAGGAGATCAATAGCTGGCTGGAGGCTGCATACATGCTCACTCCCTGCGAGCGAGACATCCCTCTGGAGAAGACACAGGGAGAGAGGTTGAAGCAGTCAGACCTCTGGAGCTGGAGAAACCACGGGATGACCCCTGCCAGCACTGAAGTGCTTACAACACCACTGGATGCACAAGACTTCCCACCCACTGGCCTGTGATCTTCCTGCATGCAGCGCCATTGTATGTGTTGCGTGAGTCTGAAGAGGACCTTATAGACTTGTATCGGACATATGGACTAACATCGGATGTATGAACATGATCTGGGCTGGGCTGGGGTGTTTTTCAACATGCTGCTGCTCTCTTATACACACAGGCTTGTCTATGAATTTGTTTCTCCAGTCTGCCCAGACTCACACATTCTCCCTGGACTCTCGCCTGCTCTGACAAGTGGTCCCGAGGGACTTCTTGGGAGTGCTCAGGTCCACCCTCAGGTGGATTTATGTGTCTCTTTCCCTCTCTTTCTTCTTTTTGGCTCCAGACAGTCTAGAAGCTTCTGAGTCCCTTTCTTTACAGCCCGAGTCAGGGGAAGGGGTGGGTGACTCAGGGATGGCAGTCATCCATCTTCCCTGTCTCCCCAGCACAAGCCCTGCTCAGGTCATTCTCTACAGGCCCCTGGCCACAGAGATCTTTCCAGAGACTTCTCGGCTGCTCCAATGCCTCTCTTGTCTGCCCTTTGCACTCTGTCTACCTGGTCACCCTTCATCCCCGAGGAACCATGGAAGCAGACTTCCTCCCTGCTCAGTGGTACCCTCTCACATATTCATGGGCCCTGTTTCGCCAGCTTCCCCAGTATTTCTGAATATGTGTTCTGTACTCTTGTTGTTAGGTGCCATCGAGTCGGTCCTGACCCATAGCGGCCCTGTGTCCAGCAGAAGGAAACACTGCCCAGCCCTGCACCTCCTCCCTGTGGTTCCCGGACCTGAGCCCAGTTTGCAGTCCTCACGGGCATGTAATCCACTGTGTCCGTCTGTCTCATCGAGGGCCTTCCTCTGTTCTGCTCCCTCTCCCCCGTTCCCTCACTGTATTAGCTGGGCTAAGTCGGACCGATGGCATGCGTCTCCGGACCTCACCTTGGGACCTGCTCACACTCAGCCTTTCCCTCAACAGACCTCTGGCATCACACCGTCTTCGGCCCTGGTCTCCTTCCTATCAGTCAACACCGGGAGGTGATCAAGGGAAAGTCAATGGCATTTTGCTGTTCTTTCTCTTCTCTCGAAAACAACAATCGCCTCAGACTCAGGGCCAACTCCCAAACCGCCAGCTCTTAATGGCTCTCTCCTACACGCCAGGCCCATTGAGACACCTTCTTACCCACAAAGGTGCTCTGCGGGCCTTGCTTCTTTCTTGTTCATGGACTCTGAGTCATGATGACCACCGCTGAGCACGAAACCTTGCCCTATGCGGTACCGTCTTTGAGAACATCTGTAAGTTGAAGTTCATTGTTCTGGTTATTGGGCCAATCCATCCCATGATATCCCTCATTTTTGCTGTCCCTCTAATCTACGGAACATAAGGTCCTTTTTGGATGATTAGTATTTTCTGGTGAAAACATAAGCGGGCCGAAGTCTTGACATCCTTGCTCCCGAGGAGCGTTGTGGTTGTATATTCTCTTCTAAGATGGATTTGCTCTTCCGTGTAGCACTCCCTTAACGCGATCATTTGCTTCCTTAATGCGATCATTTGAACACATCTGTTCTTCTGTCTTCCTTTCCCCTTGTCTAAGGGGTGATTGAAAGGACCACCGCTTGTGATCGATGCACTTTAGTCATCAAAACGAAGACGTCTTTGCTTTTGAAAACTTTCAGCTTAGCAGGTGCCCCCGTCTACTCTGCCCCAGCATTCCTGTTCTGCATGAATGGTTTGAACAGGCTCTAACTTCCCAGTTAGGGAGCTGGGAGTCTTCCTGGTGTCCCATCCCCATCCCTATACCCTCTAACTCACAGGTTCCAGTCAATCTACTGAAGAAAAAAAATGTCTTACACCTGTCCTCTTCTCCTCATCACCACTCTCGCCAGTCCTTAAGCAAAGGTCTCAAGGTCTCTCGCTTAGGTCATTGCAGCAGCTTGCGCTTCCCCGCCTCCTCTCCTTCCCCTCTCTAATCTAGATTCCTGTCGCCATTATGCAACCACCTTGTTCAGAACCCTCCCCACCCCGAACTTGACCCACAAGATCCTGATCATCTCTTTGAGACTTGCCTCCCATCCCTTCCCTACTACTTTCCCACACTGTGTCTCAGACATGCTCAACCCTTTCTCACCCGTGTGCAAGCTGCTCCCTCTACCCGAGATGCCCTCACCGCCCTCAGCTGTGCACCGCTCTCACTTTGCTCACACTCCCGTGTCAGAACTAACGATCTTACACTGTAATTTATGCGTCTTTCTCTTCCACCAGCCAGGAAGCCCCTCGAGCTACCACACCTGAGCTTAACACAAAGGTCCTGCGATGTAAACATTCTTGAGTGAATCCATGGACCAATGGGGGTAATGAACAGATTGGTGGAAGGATATATGCATGTAGGGATGGATGGAAGGATAAATGGGTGGAGGGGTGGGTGGCTTAATAGATGAGTGGATGCATGGATGCATGGATAGATGGATGGATCAAAGGATGGATGGTAGTATGGATGGATGGATAATAGAAGGCTGGATGGATAGATGGTTGGAAGGATGGATGGATGAGTGGACAATGGAAAGATGGATGGATGGATGGACAGATCAAAGGATGGATGGCTACACAACTACCAGTCCCAGGCAGCATGTGAGGCCTGTGAAATACCACCATGGCCAGTCACCAGCCCGTAGCTGCTGAGGGGTGGAAGGAACAGTGTCAATTGCAATGCTCTGCTCTGGGTTTCATAGGCGAACTCAGCTTCTTTCAGCTATGAACTCACTAAACCTAAAGTTCTTAGCCTGGGGCCTAGATACACTCCCCAGGGCTCTCTAGATATGATCTAGGGGTGCCCATGAACCAAGAGGGGAACATTATACCACATCCCAAGCACAGTGACATTATTAGTCCTTTAAAACCAAGAAAATCCCAGATGTCTTTTGCATCACATTCTAGTTACCACACAGCTCTTGGACTATGCTGACTCATACTTGATATTTATGCCGATTCACTCACTTCTATTGGGTCACTTCTGACTCACAATGACCTAGAGCACAAAGTAGAACTGCCCCATTGGGTTTCTGAGGCTCTGCCTCTGTCTGGGAGGAGACAGCCTCATCTTTATTCCGCAGGGCAGCGGTGGAGGGGGGGCATTGTTAACAGCCCAAGGTACCACCCGCTGCGCTCCCAGGGCTCCTCTGAAGGCTGATCAATCCTTTAATACTAAGATTATTTTGGAGACCCAAAGCCCATCTGTAGACAATTGGACATCCCCTTACAGAAGGGTCACAAGGAAGAGATGAGCCAGCAGTCAGGGTGCAGTATAGCACCAACAAAACACACAACTTTCCTCTAGTTCTTTAATGCTGCCCCCTCCCACTATCATGACCTCACTTCTACCTTACAAATCAGCTTAGACCAGAACATGTACACTGCTACAGATAAGAGCCTGCAACATAGGGAATCCAGGACAGATAAACTCTTCAGGGCCAAGAATGAGAATAGAGATACCAGGTGGATAAGGGGAAGATGGAGGGAGAAAGGAGGAATCAATCACAAGGATTAGCATATAACCCCTTCCCAGGAGGACGAACAGCAGAAAAGCGGGTGAAGGGTGACAAAGGACGATGTAAGATATGAAAATATTCATCTATAACTTATCAATGGTTCATGAGGGAGGGAGGGAGGAGGAAAAATGAGGAGCTGATACCAAGGACTCAAGTAGAAAGAAAATGCTTTGAAAATGATGATGGCAACATATGTACTAATGTGCTTGACACAATGGATGGATGTATGGATTATGATAAGAGATGTAAGAGTCATCAATAAAAGCATTTAATTAAGATATTGATAGATCTGCTTCTCACGCATGTTACGGACACACAACAAAAGAAGCATCTTTATATGACTATAAGAGGGGGCTTCAGAAAGTTCTTGGGAAAATGGAATGAGAAAAACCCAGGAGGAAGCTCACTGCCATCGAGCCAGTACTGACTCCTAACTGTTCTGTAAGTCCGAGTAGAACCGCCCTGTGGGTTTCCCAGTTGTGACTATGGGAGTGGAGAGCCTCACCTTTCTCCCATGGAGCAACTGGTGGTTTCAAACTGCTGACCTGCAAGTCAGCAATCCAACTTATAACCACTACGCCCCACCCCCCGGGGCTCCCATGGAATGAAAAGATGATGGCATTTCCCCCACAACCTTTTTTTGAAGGCGTCTCACAATCACAACTTAGTCTCGGGAAGATTCTGATAGATTGGTTTCAGTAGAACGGGGTTCCTCTGTAGTTCTCTGCATTTTACAATGTGCAGCTCCGAGTGTTCAGGGGTCTGTAGGCTTCACCAAGTGGTGCTCAGGGCCCATGGCAGAGAGATGGCTAAGAACACCCCAAAACAGAAGTCAAGGGCAGAGCATAGCGTGTCTGCACAGCCCGGAAAGGGAGCTAAAGCCCTTGGCTTAAACTACTTTGGCCAGTCTGACAGCCTTTTACACATGGGTCCCCTGAGTCTAGCAGGAGAGAAGTCCAGTCTTCCTCTGGGTGGGTGTGGAAGAGAGAACCAGAGCCCATCACCGAGAGCCAGCAGAGCCGTTCCAGGCTTCCAGAGGATTTTCCATGCAGCCCAGACAATGCAGCCCAGACAGTGAGAATCCATAGGGTAACAAAGGAAGAAAGTCGTGACATGTCAAAGAGAGCTTGTTCCAAGGCCCCACAGGATAATTCCTAGGGATTTGAGTGTCTCCTAGAGCTACTGACCACAGGTTGCCACAGGTATTCGGGAAGAAACATAAAGATAGAAGCATCTGGAAACAGAGAAATGAAGATGATGTCATGGATGATGTAAAGTGCTACCCAGACTGCCCCCTGCCAGACTCTGCTGCCAGGAGTTGCCTTCAGCCGAAGGGCTTCCCTTAGCCTTCTGATGACCCATTGATGTGGAGGGACCAAAGTCCAGACCCGTTGTCTCCACGGGGACCACTGTCAGGGACCACGTCAGTCCCAGAGCCCCTGAGAGACTGGCTGAAGCCTCTTCTGCATCTGCAACAGAGCTTGGCTCCACTTTCTACCCAACCCCACTCTGAGACAAGGAGTCCTGGCTGGACTGCTCAACGCAAAGTCAGCCGTTCAAAACCACCAGTTGCTCATCAGGAGAAAGAGGAGGTTTTACTCCCATAAAAAACTACAGTCTTGGAAACCCCCGGGCTCAGTCCCTCTGAGTCGAAATCGACGGCATGGCATTGAGTGGGAGCTCCAAGACAACGGAGGAGAATTAGGCAAAGATCTCTGAGCCAAAACTAACGATGGCATTACTTGGCAGCACACCGTTGGTCTGTAATCCAGGAGGATGACAAGCAGCCGTAGGCACCTGGGTCTGTACTCAGAAAGTCCATGAAACCATGCAATAAAAGAACAGAGAACTACCATGTTGGCTTGGGCTCAGTAGCCAATTAAAACCTGTTAGAATTCTCACATAGTGAGAACACTTGGTTCTAACCAATCGGCAGTCTGAGATGTTCACCCTCCGGACCTGATCACTGAAGACAAAATGGTTGCATAAGCAAATGTGGTGAAGAAGGCAGATGGTGCCCCGCTATTAAAAGATATAGTGTCTTCAAGGCTTGAAGCTACGCAAGCCGCCATTCAGCAGTGAGGCAACAAGTTCACATGGAAGAAGCATACCACTGGTGTGATCATGAGGAGTCATAGGAACCAGGTAGTAGGCATCAGCAGACACATAACAAACAAAAACATATTGTTGGGAACAAGGTGGGCTGGAGCAGTGGTCCAATGACCATCTGTAGATAGTGGAACAATCTCCCCACAGAAGGTAACGGGGAAGGGATGAGTTATCAGGGTGCAGTAAAGCATCGGTGAAACACGCTATATTCCTCTGGTTCCTTGAGGCTTCCTCACCCCCACTACCATGACCCCAGTGCTGCTTCCCAATTCAGACTAGACCAGAACATGCACACAGATGTAGAAAGGGATGGGAGCTCACGACACACAGAATCCAGGAACAGGAGAGGGAATAGTGATACCAGAAGGGTAGGGGGAAGAGGGGGAGAGGAAGGGAGAAAGGGGGAACCAATCACAATGATCGACACATAACCATACACCCCTCTACAGGGGGGAAGAACAACAGAAAACATGGGGGGAGGGAGCCAGCGGTCGGTGTGAGAGATGAAAAAAATAACAATGTACAATCTAGCAGGGGATTGGGGGTGTGTGTGGTGGGAATAAAAGCTGGTTCCAAGGGCTCAGTAGAAAGCAAATCTCTAGAAGAGAATGAGGGCAACCAATGCACAAACAGGCCTGATTCAATTGATGTATGGATTGGGATAAGAGTTGCACAAGCCCCCAATAAAATGATTTTTTAAAATCCTGTAAGGGATAGATAAGAATTTTTTTTTAAAAAAGAAGAACTCTCACATCTCAGGAGACTGAATGGCTCAGTTGATGACATGGGGCATGGTAGAATGGGCCTATGAATGAGGCATCATGGGACACAGCCATCTGCCCCCAACATCCCTTCTTCAACTTCTTTATTTTCTCAGTCTAGCAACCGAATCGCCACTCTCACCCAATTCCAGTTGAGCACACGACCTGCAGATTATTGTCAACAGGGCCCAGCTTCCCTTGCAGCTACATGTGACCACGTGGCTCAGTTCAGTCCTATCAGATGCACATAGAATGCGCTTTACAGCCTCTGGGTCAATGCCTTTAAGACAAGCCAGTCCTCAAACTTCTTTGGGTTTTCCCATCCCAATGGCTGGAGCTGCCACCTTAAACACAGATAGAGGTGCCCTGTTAGGATGGCAGAGTTGGTTACTGACAGATGACTGCCGGAGGCAGAACTGTCTGCTCATCCTGGATGGTCACTATAACAACGGAAAATCCCCGTGGCACCCAGCACCAAGCATTTATTTCACTCGCTGTGCCCGCAGCTTGGCTACGAGTCAGCTGATCTGGCTGCGCTCCACTGGATGGCAAGAGCTATGGCTTTGTTCCTGTTCTGCTCCTCTTGTTCCTTTTCCTGGGACCAGTAGATGAGCTGGTCCTGACAAAATGAACCAGAGGGCCCAGTAGAAACAGGAAGTGTCCCCTACAGCCCAGTTTCACTGGAACATTGCCACATTTATCCACATCCCAGTGGCGAAGGTCATCATGCCACTGGACGTCAATTCAGGGAGTATAGTGCACTTCCAGTAGACCTATGACAGAGAGCACAGATGTAAGAAGAGTGTTGACATAGGGTCAGTCATTTGTCATGTCCACTGACACGTAGAGACAGAAATTAGCTCCTACTTTATATAAGCTAGGGAGCCCTGGTGGCGTAGTGGTTACATGTTGGGCTGCAAACTGTAAGGTCGGCAGTTCAAAACCACCATCAGCTCCTTGGGAGAAAGGTGAGGCTTTCTACTCCTGTTAGGAGTTACCGTTTCAGAAACCCATAGGGGCAGTTCTACCCTGTCTTATAGGGTCACCAGGAGTTGGAACTGACTTGATAGTAATGAGTTTGGTTTGGGGTTTTATGTAAGCCAGGAACCCCAGTGGCTGTGAACTGCAAGGTCAACAGTTAGAAACCATGAACTGCTCGTTAGGAGAAAGATGAGGATTTCTATTTCCATGAAGATGTACAGCCTCAGAGCCCACAGGGCAGTTCCATTCTGTCCTGTAAGGTCCCTGAGAGTCAGCCTTGACTCAATGGCAGTAAGATTTTATGCCAGTCACTGCATTTGGGAGCTCTGTTTCCACAGCTCAGCCTTTATCCCAATGCGAGAGCAGCCAGGAGCAGGGAGAATTCCAGGCTGAGCCTGCACCCCAAGCCAGAAGCTGCATTTCATCATCTTTTTCAAGGAGTGAGCTTGGGATCAGAAACAAGAGGGCAGGCAAAAAGGTTGGCCCAAGGAACAGGGTCAAGAATCTAGTCAACCAGGCTTGTTTGCATGGAGAAGCAGCTGTGGATGGGTGTGTGCTGGGGGTGGGGCATCCGTGGAGTCAGCAAGGAGCGCTGACTGTGTCTCAGGCACTGTGCTAGGTGCCTGAGGCATATCGTGAGGTGCTGTCCAGTTGGGTCCCATCCAGGGTGACCCCATGTATAGAATGAAACTCTGGATGGTCCTGCTCCAGCCTCAAGATCGATCCTATGGTTGAGCTCATTGCTGTTGCCATGATGATACTCTATCTCATTGAGAGTCTTCTGCTTCAGCAAGCATGATAGCCTTGTCCAAGGCTTGCTCTCTTCTGACCACATGTGCAAATCACGTGACATAAAGTTTTGCGATCCTCACTGCTAAGGAGCGTTCTGGCTGTACTTTGTCCAGCATAGATTTCTTGGTCCTGGCAGTCCAAGGGGTATTGGATATTCTTCACCTACTCCATAGTTCAAGTTCATCAATTCTTCTCTTGTCTCCCTGATATATTGTTCAGCTTTTTCGCATGCATATGTGGGGATTGAGAACATGTGTGTTGGCCCGGCACACACGTAGTCCCTTCCACCAGAGCCATGTGGGTTAGATGGGCCCTTACCTACAAGAAAATGGCCATCAACAGCCACCTGTACCTCTTGCAGAGTAGCAGTGGGGGCTGGAGTACTCAGCCACAGGTGAATGAAAGGGGACCTCCGGCAAGCTGACATCTCACCTCACAGCCTGTAGGTAGACACCAGAAGCAGACATTCACTTCCTTGTCCAGACACACCTAAACATTAAGGAGGTCCCTTGTTTTCCTCAAAAAGGAGACTGTATAGGGTAACACACTGTCCATTCTGAAGGGCACTTTGACCCCAGGAGGACTGCCCTATGCTGCCTGGAGCTGTGCGGTGAGCTGGCATGAACTTGGGTCTGGGGCCAGATCGCCTGGTACAGACACTGACTCGGCTTCTTCCAAGCTGGGTGCCCTGAATCAGCGAGTCTGTCTCTTGGTTGCTTTGGTGTGTGTCCCTGTGCCTTGCAGGGGTGACGTGAGAAGGACATGAGGAAATACATGGGATGTGCTCCGAATGTTGTCCAGCGTCTGGCAAATGCTATTGCACTTTTTTTTTAATGCTAGCCAACCACTGAACCTTTGCCAGGCCGCATCCTGAAGAGAGACAGAGAGAGAGAGACAGAGAAAGAGAGAGAGAGAGAGAGAGAGAGAGAGAGAGAGAGAGAGAGAGAGAGAGAGAGAGAGAGAGAGAGAGAGAAGCTAGGGGGAAATCCAAGTAGAAAGTGTTTAGACTCTGGACAATGAATGGACGGAGAGGGGCTGACTGATTTAGCCGATTCGGGAAAAGAGGAATCCTTTGTCAGCAGTGGGAAAGCCAAGAAACCTGATTTATACTCAGAAACCTTCCAAAGACGAAACTCTTGGCAGCAGTCATTGCTTTAGGGAGTTGGGTGGAGATGTGATTGGGATAAAAAAATTTAAAAGTGGGGTGAGCTGAAAGTCAGCCCAGCCTCACTTTTGAACAAGGCTGAAAGTTCGTTATTCTCTAGAGAAAAGAATTACAGAACCCACAGATCTGGGTTCTGGGGAAACCACTTGGCTAATCAAAGTGGGCCCATGGAGAACAACTCCACCCACAGGCACCCAGCCCACCTTCCTCCTGGGATGGCTGCCTCTAGCTCTGAGGAGGGAGTTAAGAGTGTTCCCAAGGGCAGAGAGCTTTCCGGAGCTTCTGCACAGGACGGCTCTGGTCCTTTATCATGGATGCCCATGGGTTCCTGGGTCCTTCTCTGGATGTCCTAGATGGAGCTTGGCTTAAAGCTGAGAAAGAAACCCCTCCTACCCCTTTGAATGAATATGCTCTTCTGTTTCTAAGAGTGGATTTGGAGACTTTTAATTTTTTCATTCAAAGATGAACTGTGATTGTGGTAGAAAATTTAGAAACAAGAGGAATCAAATAAGAAACATAAAAGCCACTTACCATGTTTGCTAGCTCCCTGGGAACTCTCTCTCTCTCTTTCTCTCTCTCTCTCCCCACCCCTCTCTCTCACACACACATACACACACAGACACAGACACACACACACACACACACACACACACACACACACACCTTCTTTTCCAGGACCCTGTGACTCGTGGACTGGGGCACCTTCTTTATGTGCAGTTGCTCTTTCTTGTGCATAGATGAGCGTCACTGGTTTGATTCTGTAGACCACCCGACCTGACCTCCCCACCCCCCTCCCCCGCAATGCTCCCATACAGGGTGAAACTTGGAAGAGTCTGTGGCAGTTACATAATCTCCTGTCAATTTACAAAGGGGTCGGGGCTAGTCTACCAATCAGGCCATAGCCAACGAGGTCTCCATGTGGGCATAGCCTTATCCTGAGGATTCTGGGAACTCTGGTATTCCTCCCTGGAGGCGGGAGACATTCTCTCTGCTTGTCTCCCTGTGAGACATGCCTGTTGATAAGCCACATGGAGCTACATTGATAGAGCCAGAACCCTGGAGCTGGAGCCACGTGGAGACCCCTGCCAGCACTGAGCTGCTTCCACTGCCACTGGATCCACAAGACTTTCCACTCACTGGCCTGTGATCTCCCTGCATTCAGTGTCATTGCCTGTGTTGGATGAGTCTGAAGAGGAATTTATGAACTGGTATTGGGCATATGGACTAATATCGGATTTAGGGATTTGAACTGGACTGGGCTGGGATGTTTTCTTAGTACACAATTGCTCTTGTATAGAAAGCTCTTCTTATACACACGAGTGTCTCTGGATTTGTTTCTCTAGTCACCCAGACTAACACAGAGTCAGAAAGCAATAGGGCTGCCTCTTTTCTCTGGATCTCACAATGTCGTGCCTTTGGCAGAGCCCGTTCCTACCACTTCCCTACCCCTCTCTCTTACTAGGAAATATTTGGACTTCCCCTCTCTTTCAGTCACCTCCCATGCATGTGAGGGCTGGACATTGAATAAGGGAGATGGAAGGAGAGGGCATGCATTTGAATCGTGGTACTGGTGAAGAATATTCAAAGTACCGTGGACTGCTGGAAGGACAAGCCGATCTGTCTCGGACGAAGTAAGCCCAGCTGTGCTGTGTGAGAAAAGGAGAGGCTTTCTGCTCCCATAAAGATTTACAGCCTTATTGTATGATCCTCACATTCCTGGCACTATCGATCGCTGAAGACAAAATGCGTGCATAAGCAAATGTAATGAAGAAAGTTGATGGTGCCCGGCTATTGAAAGATACAGCATCTGGGGACTTCAAGGCTTAGAGTTAAACAAGCAGCCACCTAGCAGGGAAGCAACAAAACCCACATGGAAGAAGCACATTAGCCTATGTGATCATGAGGTGTCAATAAGAAGCAGCATTCGAAGTTCAAAAACAAGCAACCAAATTGGTGTAAAGGGGCGTGGATGAAGTGGAGGCCTAAAGCCCACCTGTAAGGTAATTGACTAGTCCCCCTCAGAAGGGCCACACGGAAAGGAGTTAAGTGGCACCTTACTATAATGGTTTCTATTTGTTTTATCTCATTAATCAGGTTAGATTTGCGTATGTTCATTTGTATATTTTAAGATTGTTTGGTACATGAAAGTCACGATAGATAACCCTCCAGAACCTATGACAGGAGTGGTGGTTCCCTGAGGGTGTGGGAAGGTGGGGAGGGGAGGGGAGAGAGTGCTGACAGCACTGATGATTGTATAATTCTACTCGATGGGATTGAGATAACAGAATTGTATCTGAATGGATATATTGGATTATATGTGATATGGCAAAAAATTATTATAGGAAAAAATACAGGTTCCTAGGGGGGAGGGGAGGGGAGGGACAAAGGGGAGCTGCCATCAATGAGTTCAAGGAAAAAGAAAATGTTTGGTACCTGATTGTAGTAGCAATTGCACAATATTGCTCGAAGTGATTGAAGTATGGAATGTTACGATATCTGTAGAACTCACAATAAAATAATTTTTAAAATAGTAGTATAAATTAATGAATTAAAATTTTAAAATTTATATCCTCAGGCACCCAATCTAGGATCATTGTTTGTGGGACCTGACCCAATGGCAGGAGGGTGATACTATGTATTTTATACATTTGGCATTCACATACGAATTATTCCCTTGTCTTTCAGAAAGTTTGTATCCACTCACGGTTCTCCTAGCCGGTCAGGAGAACACCTAACACCAGAGGCTCCACAATGTGGAGCATTCTTACATTCTTACCCTCGGATACAGTGTTGTCCCTCTGATGGGGAAAGCTATGATTCCTGGCCCAGCCCTCCATTTCTTTGATCCCGAGGATGTTAGATGCATGTCATATGGCTTGGCCATCATCCTTATGACTTCTTTTGTGAACTACTGAAATGTGAAGCCAACAATAATTCAAATGTCCAATTTTTATGTCGTTGGTCCATTTTTATTAGACTATTTGTCTTTTTCTTACCAATTCAGAACACCACACTGTGCATTAAGGATATTAATTCTTGCTCTACAATACCTGCTGCAAATCATACTTTCTCATTGAGGTTTGACATTTACTTTTATTTATAGTGTTCTTGATGTTAGGGTTTTCCATTTCTACGTCGTCAAATCTATGAATCCTTCCTTGGAGACTTTTGCCTTTGGATTCATGCTTAGAAAGCTCTTTCTCGGGCCAAAAAAAGGCATACATATTTATATTTTTGTCATTTAAAAATAAATTTAGCATTAATTTCTTTGTACATGTCAATCTTCAGATCAATTTATTTGTGATTTATATCTAATATAAAATTAGAATCGTGGACCAATCAATCTGTCCTCCGTAATTTGGAACGCTATCTTTAGCCTCAAGTAAATTAGTAAATATACTTATATAAAGACACATCAAATCCACGGAGTCAATTCTGACTTACGCTGTTGCGCTTGCCAGGTACCATCGAGTCAGCTCCGACTCACAGCGGCCCTGTGCCCCACAGAAGAAACCACTGCTTGGTCCTGCATCATCCTCACAATGCTTGCTACGGGAGCCCGTGGATGCAGCCACTGTGCCCACCCATCTCCTTGACGGCCCTCCTCTGTTTCGCTGCCCCTCCACTTTACCAAGCATGATGTCCTTCTCCAGGGACTGGTCTCTCCTGACACTATGTCCAAAGTCTGCCAGACAAAGCAGCAGAAACTACCTCCAGAGAACCTTTATGCCAGGCACATTAGCATGCCATCGGAAGACTTGTAGGACAGCCAGTCCCCAACCACAGCATAGGGCCCAGCAGACTTACAGCCACTGTGATGAGGCCATGTGGCGTGACCTGAAGGCTGTGGATTTGAGACTGAGATCACTGTTCTACTAGCAGAGTGCTTTGGGCAACTTTGGTACCTGAAGCCTTGCTTCCCATCTGTAAGATAGGTGCACAGTAGCACATCCCTCTGAGGAGCACTGCGTGGCGTGATCAGCCAAGGGTGCCAACCACAAGGCTAGCTTTTTGAAACCACCAGCCACTCTATGGGATAAAGATGAGGCTTTCTGTTCCTGTGTTGATTCACAGCCTTGGAAATTCACAGGGCAGTTTGACTCTCGCCTACAGGCTTCCTGGGAGTCGGTGTCCACCGGATGGCGGGGAGTTTGAATTTGTGATACTCCTCATTCATGATTGTGTGGGGAAAGTGAGGCTGGATCCTGAAAACAAAAAACAAAAATGAAGCTCCCTGCCCTGGGGGAATCCAGCTCCTGGCACCCCTATAGGACAGGGGAGAACCGCCCTTCAGGTTTCTGAGCCTGTCGATCCTTACAGGAATAGACAGCCTCGTCTTTCTCCCTGGGATCAGCTGTTAGGTTCAAACTGCTGACTGTGTGGTTAGCAGTCGATGTGTAAGAGTGGATGGATTCACTTGGGTCTAGAAGCCACATCGAGACACTATAGGATGATGGTAAAAACCAACCCTCAACCATCCCCCCGCACCCCACCATCGAGTCGATTCTGATTCATGGTGACCCTGCATACAGTGTCTGCAACTGCCAATCTTTCCAGGGGTTGAAAGCCTCGTCGTTCTCCCTGGGATCAGCCCGTGGGTTTGCCAAGCTTCCGCTGCACGCTCACTCTTACCCCTGATAGGACGCCAACCCCAGCTCAGCGCTATCATGGCTCTTTAGATAACAACAGCCTCACTGCCACCCAGTCAATGACCCGGTAGGGCAGGGTAGAGCAGCCTCTGTGGGTTTCCAAGACTGTAACTCTTTACGGGAGTAGAAAGCTTCATCGTTCTCCTGCAGAGCGGCTAGTGCTTTTGAACTGCTGCCCGCAGTTAGCCACCCAGCTCGAAACCTCTGTTCTGAAGTAGCTGTCCCTTATACAGCTTCTCCCGGCCCTCTGCTCCATCCACAGGAAACCCCGTGCTGGTCTTCAAGCATGGCTGGCTCTTCTTTGACCTCCTTTCTTCCTGTCGGTGCCAGAGAGTGGCTTCCAACTCCTGGGGCCCCCACATGTTCCCCAGTGGAACCGCGGCCTGGGGTGTTCATCTTAACAGAATCCAATGTCCAGGTCTTCTCTTCCACAGCATCATGGGTGGCTTTGAACTGATAATGTTTAGTTTAGAGATGCCCCTGACACAGGATTGGGAGAATTCACCAGGCTTCCCCATAACGCCAGGGAAATGCACTGTGAGAATGACAACCTTACTTCCTCCACTTTTATTTTCTCTCTCCTCCCTTCCTTCTCTCGGATGGCCTACTGAAAACCAGTGGAGGATTAGCTCAGCCATGAGCCAGGAATATTCTGGGTCCCGCCTCCACTCAAGTACTTACTCAATGCAAGAACACTTTGTTCTATTAAATTGGCATTCCATGATGCACACTTTCCCGACACAATTGCTGAAGACAAATGTGTGCATAAACAAATGTGGTGACGAAAGCTGATGGTGCCTGGCCATCAAAAGATATAGCGTCTGGGGTCTTAAAGTCTTGCAGATAAACAAGCAGCCATCTAGCTCAGAAGCAACAAAGCCCATATGGAAGAAGCACACCAGCCTGTGTGATTACGAGGTGTAGAAGGGACCAGGTATCAGACATCAAAGAACAAAAAAATCACATCAGTGGGTGCCCACCTTCCCTATATGATCACTGAAGACAAATGTGTACATAAGCAAAAGTGGTGAAGAAAGCTGATGGTGCCTGGCTATCAATAGATATAGCATCGGGGGTCTTAAAGGCTTGAAGATAAACAAGAGGCCATCTAGCACAGAAGCAACAAAGCCCACATGGAAGAAACACACCAGCCTGTGTGACCACAAGGTGTCAAAGGGATCAGGTAGCAGGCATCAAAGAACAAAAAAATCATACCATTATAAATGAGGGGGGCTGCAGAGAGGAGACTGAAAGCCCATCTGTAGACAACTGGACACTGCTTTACTGAATGGTCTCAGGGAGGAGATGAGACAGTCAGGGTGCAGGGTAGCAATGATGAAACACACAACTTTCCTCTAGTTCTTAAATTCTCCCCTCCCCCCAATATCATGATCACAATTCTACCCTACAAATCTGGCTAGACCAGAGGATGTACACTGATACAGATAGAAACTGAAAACACAGGGAATTCAGGACAGATGAACCCCTTCAGGACCAGCGGTGAGAGTGGTGATACCTGGAGAATAGAGGAAAGGTGGGGTAGAAAAGGGGGACCGATTACTAGGATGTACATATAACTTCCTCCCTGAGGGATGGACAACAGAAAAGTGGGTGAAAGGAGACATCAGACAGTGTAAGATATGACCAAATAATAATATTTATGAATTATGAAGGGTTCATGAGGGAGGAGGGAGTGGAGAGGGAGGGGGGAAATGAGAAGCTGATATTAAGGGCTCAAGTAGAAAGCAAATGTTTTGAGAATGATGATGGTAACAAATGTACAAATGTGCTTGACACAATGAATGGATGTATGGATTGTGATAAGAATTGTATGAGCCCCAATAAAATGATTTAAAAAATATATATATATATATATATTTTCTGGGTCCTGGACAAGGGAGATCAGTGCTCTAAACCAAGAACCCAGATTTCTGGTTTGTACATCAACTCTTGTGAGTTGGATATACGGCAGTCGGGCCTCATGTTTCTGGACAGCTTCTGCAGTACAATTGAAAGACTGTGGGCCAAATCTCAGCGCTGGGTCTATAGCCCAGCTCTGCCACCCGATCATGTGTGACTTTGGGCGAGGCGCTCGGCCTCTGAGTCTCTGTCTCGCCGTCTGCAAATGGAGTCAGGAACATCTCTTCACAATTGTCGCAGTGGGTAAATGCGGCAGTGTCTGCAATGAGTCTAGCACAGCGCAAGGCTCACGATAAACCCGCGGAGGGAACGATTCTTCATTTCTCTCTCCACCTCCAGTCACACTGGGGAATAGGTCTGGGCCATCGTGACCCCCAGTGATCCCTCCCCAGAACCAGGCTAGTCCCCCAGACAGTCTGGCCAGGGGACCCCAGCAGCATCCCCTCGTGGCCCCTCCAGGCTCAGCCACTCTGATGCCCGTGTAGATGGAAGCAACTGGCATGGCTACAGGCACTGGGCAGCCTTCCTGCACCCACTCTGCTTCTGCTCCCATCAGCTCTGGCCAGAGAGGTTGAGGAGGGACTCCAGTAGGAGCAGGCAGGGAGCCCCCCTCCCCCCCTCACCAGGCTGATGAGCACCATGCCCAGAGGGAGACAGCCCTGTGCCATCAATTGCGGGAGGGACAGGAAGAAAGGGGTTGGGGAAATTACAGCCCCATCAGGAGCGCAGCATCTCCTGCCGCTCATGAAAGTGATCAACACCCTCCGGCTCTCATTTTAAAGATTAAACGGGAGGAAGGATGACTCGCCAGATTGCAGCTCAAGCAGCCCGTGACCCCAGGGCCAGAGAGCGAGATGGATGGAATGCCTGAACTGCAGTAAGAAAGCATGAATCTCCATGCACCGCGGAGCACAGCCGAACAGCGTACCCTGGCAGTGCGCCAGGACCCCTGTGTCTCCAGTTCGGGACAGAGCCCAGGCACCCGGCCCTGCCTCAGGAGCATCAGCTTGGTCCGCACAAATCAGCCGCTTAGTAGATAGGAGTTCAGGGGTCTGGTGGCCCACCAGTTAGCCCTTGACTGCTAACTACAAGACCCTCCCAGAAACTCCATGGAAGAGAGACCTGGTGGTCTGCCCCTGTCAGGGTGACAGCTGAGAACACCCCAGGGGGCCAGTTCTGCTTGGTCACATGGCGCCACCCTGAGTCAAAAATGGACCTTCCACCCTCATGACACATGATTCATTGTCAGAATGCATGGGTGGCTGAACCCCAGGGCCTTTGGGCCATCATTTTGTGCAAGCCAAATGCCTGGGCCTCATTGTTGTTTGTTTCATCTGTGAAATGGGACCAGGCCGTCTACCTCCCCGGGGCCGCCGTGAAGGTGAAGTGACCTCATATTCGGAAAGCCCCGTGGTTGGCCAGTCTTGCAAGGCGCTCAGGCCAGGGAGAGGCCAGGTAGGGTTTCCAGGGGTGAGCCACGGGGTAGGAGCCAGACTACCAGGTGGGGCTGGGGCTGTGTGTGTGTGTGTGTGTGTGTGTGTGTGTGAGCGTGCATGTGTGTATAACATACACAGTCTGCAGCAGTAGAGGGCCATGCAGAAGAAAGTCTCTGCTTGGATGTAGTTCAACTCCTCTGACCGACCGGCAGCACGGTGTTCACCCCTGCAGCAGACATGGGAGAGGACACAGTGGAGACACAGTCCTGGGCCACAAGTTGTGGCTTCAAGGACAGGTGCTTCCAGTGGACTTTCAGGGAGTCCTGTCACCACCCGGAGGACTGGGGCATCCTCCACAGTTAATAGGACAGATTGTACGTGACAGGACCAGGAAGCCCCCACCACCCCCACCCCCCTGCCTGCCTCGTGGAATCTGAGTCAAAATGGAAAAAGAGTGGGAGCGTGGGGAAGTAAATTATTTGAAAGCAGAAAATCGAGGCTGGAAGGACCTTCAGGTTCAGGCTGCCAGATGGGGGCACCACCAGCGTGCCCGTGGGAGGTGTTCTGCCAGCCAGCAGCCTCTCCGGAAATAACTGACCCTGGTAGGAGGAGTAGCTATTCTGCTGCTCCCCCAGCCCCCGAATATGCCTGCTAGCTGAAAGCTGGTGGCCTTGGCTTCATCTTTCACGTGGGGCGAGGTTGACGGTTGACAGACCCCAGACAACCAGGGCGTTCCTGGTGATGCCCAAAGTCAACATGGTCGACATGGCTTCAGAGTGGCGCACACTATTCTGCTGCTTGCACAGGCGATAGGAGGACAGAGAGAGATGGAGGGCCTGGCCTCTGGGCATGGGGCATACCGAATGGAATTCTGGGTCCCAACGGCAAGCTCTGCCGCCGCTGGCCTTGACAGTTCCCCCTTGTCCGTCCTCAGAGGCTGGGAGTGGCTGCCTTACTGATGAACTAGAAAGGGGCTTCTCAGAAAGGAGAGAGGGCTACAGGTCAGTGGAGAGGGTCCCCCGTCAAAGTCCTGCTCAGCTGGAGAGAGCAAGCCCCTGGGCCCTTGGGGAGTAAGGTAAAGCTACTCAAGCAAACCCAACTCTTTCCTCACTGGGCTCTGGAACAGCCCCTAAGCTGCCATGTCCTCCACCTGCAGGCTCACTGGCGATGGACTCAATCCCTGCTCACGTCGCTGCCATGGATCCCCAGTGCCTAAGAAGCACCTGCACACCCCTCACCCTTGCATTCAAGGCCGTTCTCAAATTCGGCCTCCTCCAGGAAGCCTCTCCTGGTTTCTCTAAGCCATCTGTGACCATCCTTCTCACGACCCCATGGGGTCTGAGTCGTATCAGGGTCCAGCCCATGGCCTGGGGGATGAGGGCAGTCCAGAGCAGGGCACAAGGTTGGGAAGAGGAGGCTGTCCTTCCCTGGGAAGAGCTGCAATCTCCTGCCGTCTAGGTGGACTTAACAGCCAACCTTTCATGAGTTGGCAGAGAGCACTTAACTGTTGGTGCCACCCAGGCCCCTAAGTCAAAATACAACACCCCACCCCCAACTGCCATCAAGTCAATTATAACTCATAGTGACTCCATATAGGGTTCCCAAGGCTGTAAATCTTTACAGGAGCAGACAGCCTCGTTTTCCTCCCTTGGACTAGCTGGAGGGTTTGACCCGTCAACCCTGCAGTGAGCAGGGTTTCTGTCAGAGCAGAAAAGAGATCTCAGCTCATCCAGTCTACCTTGCCTTCACACCCAAAGAAACAGAGGCTCAGGGATGGGGTGGGAGTGCAGATTTCCAATCAGAGATCTTCATTTTACATAATCCTTTGACTTTTCAGTCATTCCACAACCCCACTAAGCTCCTGCTGAATTCTAGACCATAGGCCAGATCCTGGGTACGCAGAGCTGAAGAAGAGATCCAGCCTGGCCTCCCTCATGGAAGCAGGGGATGGAGGGAAGGCCCTTCCCATGGGTGATGGGTAAGGTGGACAAGAGGTGGTCGTGGAAAGCCTTCCAGAGGAGGAGCCATCTGGGCCAGGGGGCGAGGACTGTGTACGACGAGTTGGTTGGATGGTGGAACTGTTGTCAGTGGACTTCAAGTCCAGGATCTTCCTCGATGCTGCGCTGGACTCCAGCACCTCCGAATGGCTGGAGGGTAGCAGCGATGGAAAGCTCACGCAAAGCTCAGCGCTGGTTAGGAATTGGGAAGACTCAGCATGACTTGGAGAAAAGTACTCCTGGCAGCAAAAGTGAGGCCCGTGACAACTAGGAGTCAGACCTTGGGTTCAATTTGGGGCTTTGAATTGGTTTCCATCACTTCAGTCAAAACCAACAGAGCAAAAGCAGAACAGACAGGGATTTGCAGAATGTGAGCTCCTGGAATATTAAATGGAATGGGGAAAAATTACTCTGTCTGGGTTAAATGAAACCCTGGCAGGGAGACTTGGAAAATAGCGAGCCCGTCCAGGAGGCTGATGCAAGGGCTTGAATCATTGCCAGGACTTTGGAGAGCAACGCACACTCAACGTGGGCGCCATTGTTTCCAACTCTGCCAGGCAAGAGATTCAGTTGCTATGCAACATGCCCCCCTGCCCTTGGTTTCTAAGAGGGAGGTTAAGTATCTAGCAGTCGACCTGTAACTGTCCCTGCTCTGGTTATCATTTCCGTCACCCATGTTTTACAAATTCTAGTTTGCCTTGTTTTCGTTCCATCAGCCATAACGGAACCCAGGTTGAAGCCCTGGTTGAATCATCAGCTTCATACTGGAGGCCTTGACTCCCCAAGTGGGAAAAATCAACTACAGTGTTCAATGGGTCCATGTGTATTGTTTTACAGATGGGGAAACTGAGACCCAGACAAGAGATCCTCTTGTCCAAAGCTACACAGAAAGTTAGTGGCAGGACTGGGACGTCACACGTGTCTCCACCCAACGCCAGTGTGTTCCCCGCAGGACTCATCAGTGAGAGCAGCAGCGTTGATGCCCTGCAGCAGCCTGGGCACAGACCCCGAATCCTTGCTAACCCAAGGAACAACGCAGAGTGATGGAATGATGAGAAAGACAATCAAGAAGTAAGACGGATGTTAAGGTCTAAGCCACACATGGGGTCCAGTAGATTTCCAACCCTCTAGGACTCCTTCTGCAGCTCTCCTCGGCTGGCCTGTGGACCTCCTCTGAGCCACCTTGTTGCGACATGTTGTGCGTCCTCATCTATCCGTGCACTGAGCCAACTGGATTGTAATTCCCTGTCTCCTTGAACTTTGTCTCCCATGGGACTGTAGGCTCCTTGATGACAGGAATGATGTCTCATCCGTTATTGTGCTCCAAGTTACCCATCATTTGGTGGATGCTCAATAAACATTGGGTGAGTTAATGAGAACATGCATTAAAGTGCGATACTCTTCCCACAGACTAGGGCAAAGGAAAAGAAGCTGTAGCCTCTTCTGTGAATTGAATATCCATCCATCCATCCATCTTCCCATCCATTCATCCATACTTCCATTATGCATCCATCATTCTCATCTTTATATCCATCTCTCCATCATCATCCATCCATCATCTATACATCATTCACCCTATCTCTAATTCCTCCATCATCCAGTCATCCATCTATCAACCATCCATCATTCTTCACCCTTCCATTCATCCAAGCAACAGCCACCCATCATTCTTCACCCATCTGTCCGTCTGTCTGTCTGTCCATCCATCCATGCATCATTCATCCATTGTCTAACCCTCCAGTAATCCTTCATCATCCACCTATGCATCAGCAACATTTGTTGAACACCACTCTGAGCAGACCCTTGAGTTAAGCCAGAGTGGATGAGATCCAGTCTCCGAGATGAATGGCTCTCTGTTTGCAGAGACCTTTCGAGAAAACCATCACCAATGCTTTGGAGAAGACAGTCGCATAATGTGGGGACATAATTGAATCCATGCATCCTGGTCTCCGAAGTCTGTCTCTGCTAAGTGACTGGAAGAGGAGCCAGGGAGCACTGCTGACAGGCCACTCAGATGGAGGGAACTCAGCCTGACAGCAGACAGGGGATGCCGGGATGTCTTGCAAGTAGTCAGCGGGCACCAGTGGCAACATGTTTCAGATAAGGGCATGACCAAGCCTCTTGGTAGGAAGTCTGGACTCGGGCCCTCCTGCCCTGGGGGCCATCTTCACTTAAGCCCCCTCTCACTCCTAGAACTTGACCGCCGCACAGGCCTTTCTAGTCTCGCTTCTTTTATGCTCTTTGAAGCGTGGAACAAGTTCACTGTTGTCAAGTGGATGCCGACTCACAGCGACCCTGCAGGAGTAGTACTGCCCCAGAGGGTCTCCAAGGCTATGACACTGAGTCACCAAAGCTCTGGAAGACCTGAGAGGGAGGTGTCCTGCTCTTCCCTCTTTCTCAGGGAAGGAAACAGAGGCCCCTGAGGGTGCACAGGCTCAGCCAACATCGTGTGGCTGCAGAAACGCAGACTCTGGTTCTTTCTCGTGGCCCTATGAGGGAGTGTGGACAGCATGGAGGAGACCCCCCTCATCTACCTTATACCCCCTGGAGAGACAGCTCAGTGCCCACCAAGATGCAGGAAGAGCCTTGGGGCTTAGAATGGAGCATCATCCAACCATGGGGTCTCTGGTGCCTGGGGAGGGGATGGGGCCCAAGGTGGCTGGCAGAGGTTTCTTTGTCAGGGCTGTATGACCCCCCTTGGAGCAAAAGGACATTCGCCAGGGCTGCCAGCTCTCGCTTGAAGGATGGAATTTGCTATCAAAGCCCAAGGCCACACCGGTGACAAACAAAAGCCAACTCCAGAGGGGAGTGTCAGCAGCCTTCACACAGGGACTGGACACCCATGATCATGTAGGAGAAGACGGCACACGTGTGCACACATGTGCACACACACGTGCACTCCCAACAGCCAATCTGATGGCCCGGAAGACTTGGAATGCCTGCTCCTTGCAGGCAGCCGGGGATCTGATTTCAGCTTTCCCTGACATGCTGAGTGCCCTCACTTTCCCGTGCCTCCGTTTCCTCATCCATAAAATGGGGATGATGGGGTGGTTAGGTCTGTTCCTGGCCACAGGGATGCTAGATAAGGATAAAGTAAAGACTCTGTGGTCATTACATAATTTCCTGTCAACTTGATAAATAAGTGCAGGCAGGGGTGGAGTCTAGCCTGTCAATCAGGTCACAGCCAGATGATGCCTCCTTGTGGGTGTGGCCTAGGCACGAGGTTTCTGGGAACTTCCTGTCTTTCTCCCTGGAGGTAGGCCACACACTCTCTCTCTGCTTCACCTTCCTGTTGCTGAGACACTCCAGCTGTAGAGAGCTGAAGGAGCCAGGTGGAGACCTGCACCAGCAGAGATGCTTCTCCCACCAATGGATCCACAAGACTGTTCACTCACAGGTCTGCGATCTTCCTGCATGCGGCATCGTTGCATGTGCTGCGTGAGTCTGAGGAGGAATTTATAGACTAGTATCAGATAGATGGGCTAATATCAGACTTATGAACTTGATCTGGATGGGGCAGGGATATTTTCTCAATATACCATTGTTCTTTAATATAATGCTCTTTCTTATACACATGAATGTGGATTTGTTTCTCTAGCCAACCTGGCCTACCACAGACTCCCAGTTTTTCATGAACCCACAGAGTGACTTGAATGACCCCCCCCCCCCATTGAACTGTCCTCCTGACCCTCTCTTTGCTGAAAATTAAGCCCCTGTTCTCTTTCACATGGTTGGGCTGCTAACTGTAAGGTCAACAGTTCAAAACCACCAGCCGCTTCTTAGGAGAAAGATGGGGCTTTCTACTCCCATCAAGAGTTTGTCTTGGAAACTCACGGGGGCATTCTCCCCGGTCCTGCAGGGCCGCTCTGAGTTGGCACTGACTCACTGGCAGTGGGTTTGGGTTTGGTGGTCTGGCTGGTTCTGCTCCTTGACTTTGGGCCTCACCTGATTTTGACCCCAGTGTTTCTTTCCCAGACGGCGCATCCTCGGAGAACTCGGTCTGCGTCTTTTTCTTCTCAAGGTGGCAGCGAGCAACAGGCAGGTGGGAGGGACTGGGAAGCAAGTGGAAGGCACGTGGACAAAACGCTTCCTTTATTGAGCACCTACTATGCTCCATGCTAAGGGCCTGGTCCCCTCAGGGCTCAGAGCAAACCCCAAAGCATGTCCTCCTTATGCCCTTGGTACAGATGCAATGGTGGAGACTCGGAGAAGCGGACGTACTAGGAAGGCATGGAGCCTGAACTTGAGGCTAGGTCTGTCTTTACCACACATGACTCCATCATCTAGGCATTCGAATATAACCACAAAATAAAATCTGACAAACAAAGCACCACACCACAAAGAGGTGTGGCTCCCAGGGCAGGAGGGACCCGGACAGGAGGAGTCCCAGGGAGGAAGGTTTTCTCGGCCCAAGAAAGTCTAGATCTAAGGCAGGCTCCAGAAAGAACAAGGCGTAAGATGCCTGGCTCAGGAGGTAGTCAAGAAACCACAGAAATGGCTCCTGTCTCTGAAACTAAGGAGCTATTATTCAGACTCCACGCCCCCCACCTCACGAGGACAAGCCCTGCCCCTGTGGTGGCCCACATCCCACATGCAGGGACCCCCAGGACTCCTGAGCCTGTGCGTGACAGCCCAGGCCCACGCGGGCTTCCCGATGCGTGGGATCGGAGCCTCCCCCCTGGGATGCGCTGAGTCAGGAGCTGCCTGGCTGTCACCAGCCCCACAGCAGAGCCAGAGCTGGGAAAGTAATTGCCACCTGCCCAGCCACCGGGGCCACACTGCCACCCTCTCGTGTTCCACCCCCTCCAGGCCCATTGTCTTCTGGGAGCAAGCGCTGGGCCAAAGGACCCGGTTCTCTCCTAAGGGGATAGGCTTCACCTTCAGGGTGCGCACTGTCAGGGAGCGGTCAGGATGCCTCCCAGGGTCCGCGGCAGCACATTCCCGGTCTGGCCTCCCGTCACCAACGGCAGGTCCCTGAAGCTCTTTACCCTCCTCTTCCCCATCAGCAAGGCTAGAGCCACAGGGAGGACCCACTGGTGGGGAACTGGGCAGGAAGGCAGAGAGAGGCCTGCCCTCCCTAACGATCTACCATCTCTCCCCACCCCTTTCCAGCAGCTCAGTGCCATGGCTGAAGTGATTCCCAACTTCCATAAATCAGGAAGCTGAGGTTCCCAGAGAGCTGAAACCATTTGCTCCGCGTCACATAGCTGGCAAGAGACGGAGAAGAGCTTCAAATCCAGAACGGCCTCCCTCCAAGCCCAGCTCCTCTCCACCCCAGCCGGACGCTGCCCGCACCCTCAGAAGCACCACATTCCTGTCTCGAGCAGGGAGTGGGGTGGGGGCACCCCACATGAGAGGTAAGGGGAGGAATATGAGAGATGGCTCCTTGGACCAGGTCCTCGCTCAGGAAGCAGCACTCCCAGAGAAACGTAGGTGCACAAGGGCTGGGCCCACGGGAGGGCAGAGCCCGTGGCGGGGTACAGTAGAGGCCCCCTGAAAGAAGCAGAAAATAGGAAGAGGGGCAGTGGCCTTTCCAGAAGGGGTGATCTCCCAGATGCCAAGCCTGTGGGCACCCTCTCGATTCGGACCCACAGTGACCCCGTGTGTTATAGAGTGGGTCGGCTCCACAGGGCGTTTTCTGGCTGTCACCTTGACAAAGATGGCTGGGTCTTCCTTCCACTGTGCTGCTTGGCAGGTTCAAACCACCAACGCCCATGTTAGAGTCCAGTGGGAAAGGGCCAGGGGAATGGGGACCAAAGAGCCACCTTCTCTCTCCGCTGCTCCAGCCCCCCAGCTCTCAGCCTAGGTGAGAAGAGAGGGCCCATGAGGGCCAGGAGGATGCACTCCACAGGGGCAGTGAAGGGCCTGCCTGTCAGTATGTTTGGGGGTGGGGGGTGGAGGGGTATGTGGCAGAGTCCCAGTGCCCTCAGAAGTGGCTGCGTCACTTGCGGCTGACTCCCCAGGTATTGGTTATCCAGGTCTTCCACAGACAGGGGGGGCATTCTGACAGTTGTGAGTTCAAACGCCAGCTGAGCAGCCTTGAGTAGACCACTTCCCCTTTCCCAGTCCCCATCCCTCCTCCATGGGACTGAGTAGGATGTCAGCCTTGCTGGGTCATTGGGGACATTCACTAAGGCCACCGGGGCCATGGAGATTCATTGGAGAGGCCATCTGGAGACCAGAGACCTGGCACAACCTGACAGCCGAGCCTCGATCCTGCCTCTTCCATTTCCAGTTGGTGACTCAGGGCCAGTCACACTGGACCACCGCTTCCTCTCCTGACAAATGGAGAGAGACGGGCGTGTGCCAGACTGCCAGCAAGACAAAACCAGGGTGTTGTCTAGAAAGTGCCCCGCATGGCAGCTGGTCTCCCAGACAAACTGAAATACCAAAGTCACTGCCACTGACTCATACAATTTAAAGGACAGGATAGAGCTGCCCTCTGAGTTCCTGAAACCCTCTTTGCATGGTAGAAAAGCCTCGGATTTCTCCTGAGGAGCGGCTGGCTGGTGGTTTCCAACCACAGTTGCACATGAGATAACCAAGAGTTATTATAGACCCCAGAGTGGTCAAAGGCACCGTCCCTTAAACTGGATTCAGTAGGGAGACCCTTCCCTGACCCTGAGCGGGTCCTTGGCAATTCCGCTCCCCAGTATAGCCCATGCAAATGTTTTTGTTGACTGTATTGGTGGGGTAGTTTTTTCAGCATCTATTCTGTGTCGTGTTTTTTTAACCACCTCTCGTGATGCTGGCTGTGGGGTGCTGGGGAAGCAAGCTCCCTAACCTCCAGAAGCGTCTGTTTGGGGTGCAAATGGCTCATCTACACATAGCTTTCAGCCACTGGGGCAGAGGGCAGATCAAGTGCTGTTAGCACGCAGGGAAAGCAGAGAACCATGCTGGCTGCAGTGGGGAGGAGGCCGGGCTGGTGAAGGCCAGGGAAGAATGCCGGCAGGAGGGGGCACTCCAGATGGGCTTTAAAGAGAGCCTTTGTTGTAAGTGAGAGGGGCAGAGTTTTTTGGGGGAGTGGGCAAGTTTAGCCCGAACAGAGGTGCAAGGCTGAGACAAGAGAAGTTATGCTGGGAGACTCTGTGCTTACAAAAATCTCAGTGAGGGAAGGGTGTTACAGTGGGTTTTCAAGAGAAACAGTGTGTCTATAGAAAGAGATTTAGTTCAAGAAATGGTTCCCACCGTTGTAGAAGTAGTGGGTGCGCCCAGGTCAGGTCAAGCCCACACATGGGTCAGATGTCAGCTGGTGGCTTCTCCTGACTCCTGCTGCTGCAGGGGCTGAGACACAGGAAGCAGGACAGTGACGCTGGAAGACCCCAGGCTGGCGGACGCAGAACTGAGTGAATCCAAGCCAGCCGTTCCGCTGATGGTGTGTTGGATCAGCAGGAGATAGGACAAGGGACCTAGGGACCAGATGCAGGATCCAGTTCCAGCCACAGAAATGAGCTGACTCACTGTGAATCCATACCAAGTGACAGGCACACCCACACCCAGAACGTAACCTCCCTCCGTTGAATGTAGATTGTGACCTGATTAAGGAGATGGCACGCCACCCTGTTCTTCGCACAGCATCTTGGCTGTTCCGCAGAAGATCCCGTCATGGGGTCGACCACACCACACTGTACCATGCTGCTGTTGCTAGTGTTTGGTGCTGTTGAGTCAGTTCCGACGCACAGTGACCCCGTGCACAACAGAACAAGACACTGCACAGCCCTGTCAAGACGGAATGAAGCAGGCACTGGGGACTCACAGCCTTTTGGAGGTGAAGTCAATGGCTCCTCCCCAAGGAGGAGATGCAGAACAAGCGTAGGGGACAGGGGACCATGGAGGGGTACCCAACATATTTCCTAGACGTTGTGCTGAAGCAAGGAAACCTGACTGGGCAGATGCCTGACTCCTGGCCTAAAGGCTGACAGCTGGAACCTGCCCAGCCAGCTGCAGTGCGAAAGTCTGTCCTGGGGATCTGCTTGAGTAATGACCGCCAAGAACCCCCTAGGGAGCAGTTGCGCTCTGTGACACGCAGGCCTCCGGGAGTGGATGCTGAAGGCAGGCTTCATAAGCCGCTGGAGGGACAGGGGCACCATCACACGCACAACTGGGCTTGGGCGGGGTGGCCATCTGACAGGCTCCTTTGACGGCGTGAAGAAGTGTATCCTTACAGTGGGGCCACGCCTTTGACCCAGGGCGGCCGGCCTGAAGCTCTTTTGGCGAGGTTTCCTTGGCTCTGTGTGGGTACCAGTAGGGTCTCTGGTGTCCAGCTCTGTGGAGCTGTGGGCAGGGGGCCCTCCAGGAGGGGCACTGAGGCTCTGGAAGAGGGGACTCCTCCACTGTCTTCCTGGCAGTTCCAAAGGAGTCCTGGGCCGCCTGTCTTGAAGCAAATGGAACAGCCAAGCCTCCACTGACGCTGCCCAGGCCCTCCCTCTCTTGCCTCCAGGCGGCTAGGAGCACACACATCCCCGACAGCACAGAGGAATTCTTTACAGAACTCTGTCTCGGTGGGGGTGTGTGTGCAACGTGTATTAACGATTGGCTCATTTGCTAAATAATTCAAGACGTCCCTGCTGGTGAAAGCATCGTGAAGATGACACAGGTGTGAGTCAAGCCGGCACGTGGCCCCTTCCTGGAGCCGGACTGGAGGCCGGTTGTACTTCCAGAGCAGATGGATGAGCCTGATTGTGTGTGCACGCTCTCACAGCTGGGGACAAGTCCAATGACTGTGGACACCTTGTCTGGAGGAGTGGGCTCGTGGGTGCACTCCATGCACATGTGCGTGAGGAACATGCACGTGGTGTGGGTGGAATTTTGTGTAGGAAGGGGACGGCCAATGGTTGGTGGGAAAAGGGAATGAGAAGAGAGTGGGGCTTCCCCGGGAGCTTCGTGAAGCCCCTGTGTGTTCTGAGTCAGAATGACGCTCCGAAGGAATTACTCTGATGGTCTCAGGATCGATCGTCTGTGCTGTTAGCATTTCTTTGGTTTCCTGTGCTAGACCTTGAGAACCCAGGTGAGCCTGACCCAAGCCAGGCCTCATAGGCACGTGAATGTTGGACACTGAATGAGTTGAATGGTGGGGTGGGGGGAGAATCTTGATAGCGCAGTGGGCTGCTGAAAGGACAAGCCAATCTGTTTTGGGAAAAGTGAGGAAGTACAGCCAGCTTGCACCTTCGAGGCAAGGAGGGTGAGACTTTGTCCTCACATGCTTGGGACACGTTGGCAGGAGAGACCAGTCCCTGGAGAAAGACGGCATGCTTGGTAAAGCAGAGGGGTGGCGAACAAGAGGAAGCCCTCGAGGTGGATGGACATGGTGGCTGAAACAATGGGCTCAGGCGCAGGGACAACTGTGAGGCTGGCGCAGGACTGGGCAGTAGCTTGTCTGTTGCGCACAGGGCGGCTATGGGTCAGAACTGACTCCGTGACGCCTAAAAATAACAATAAAGTCCCCGTGCTGGGAACAGTTGTTTGTTCTTAATGTTCTTAACGATGTACGTAAATCCTTCTTAATAAAAACCATTCAGGTCAGAAGAAACTGGGAAATATTGAGGGGCAGTGAAGAGCTGGACTGTGGGGGTGGGAGGACGGAGGTTGGAAAAAAGCTAGAATCTTGTCTCCTGCTTGAAGCCTTCCCTAAATCCCCAGGTTGTGATGCTTAGCATGATGCCTGGGCCGCAGTCATTACCGAGCCATGTAGTAATTAAAGAATAAACAGGAAGAGGATGAGAGGAAGGATCCGGTAAATGGAAAGACCTCATGCCTTCCTTGTCAATACGTTTCTGCCAGAGCCGTTTACAGGAGGGGGCCTGGTCCAGCCAGAGGGGAGGGAGGGAGGGCGGGCGGGATGTGCTAAGGTGTCCACTTCGGGTTCTATCTGCCCAGTGCTTGTCGGTTGCTTAGGTTTCTGGGCTCCTGTCGAGGGCATCTGTTTGGTTTGGCTAAAACATTTTGTTGAGGTTTGGGTGAAAGTTTTCAGAGCAAGTTAGTTCCCCATTCTACAGGTCATACCCATTTTGCTTTGTGAACTTTCCTTCAGTCCCTTCAGTGGGATAGCATTCTGCCCACTTCCTGGCTGGGGACCAAAAGCCATTCAGAAGATGGACAAAAACCCACAAGATCTGAATGCTGCACCTCTGTCTTGTGACCACACGGACACCTGAGGTCCCTTGGAAGAGAATGGAGGGGTCTGTGCTCGGGGCCCCATCGTGTCTTAGTCTTCTCGCAAAACCCCAACAAAAATCCCACAAGGGAGGGGGTGAGTTTTACAAACGGAAAGGAGTTTTCTCACGCAAGTCTGAAGTCAGGGCGTCGGTTCTAGGACGATGGGAAAGGTTCTTGTCCCGTCCTCTGCTGGTCCCTGGTTCCTTAGGGATTGTCACATGGCCCCGGCGTCTGCCTGCCTCCCATCTCATCTCTACTTATTCTCTCAGTTGGTGGCTCAGTCTGCTCTTTTGGTTTTTCGAACGAGATTGCTCTAAGATATGTCCTAGACGATGCCTGCCGCCTTCACTTAGCAAAGAAAGCCCATTCCCTAATGGTATTACCCACACAGGGGTAGGGGTCAGGATTCCCCACGCAGATGTTTCTGATGTGTAATTAATGTAATAATAGGGCAACACGGGGAGTGGTCTCCGTCTGGGCTCCTCCACCCTGGCCTGTTGCCCTGTTTCTTCCAAACTCCGTTCCCTCACATGACCCCATAGTTCATGCAGTCCATGTTCATCCCAAAGGGCAGCTCTGGGGCTGGGGGTCGCCAGCTCCTCTCCTCCCAGGTCCCACAGACTTGTGTGCAGTTGTGACACCAATTACAGAGACATGAGTGTCAAAGCCCCCAATGCCGACCGTAGAGGTGTCTGCTTCTCCACTTGGCTTGGTCATTCTCTGCTTTGAGCGTACTGCACCTCTGTGACGATGAGTCAGTCTGTCTGTGCGAGTTACGTCTTTCTGTTGAATACCCGTTCCGTGAAGCCTGGAAGATCCCCATGGCTCCCCAGTAACATTCTTTGTCTAATAGGACGACGATGCACATGCTTCCTTTTGCTCGGCGTTCCCCTGATGTGGCTTCTTCCACCCATTTACTTGTGGCAGAGCAATAACTTTTTGCTGAAAGAGCCTCTTTTGTAGACAGGCCTGGCGGTTTGCTCCAGTCTGACACTCCCTGCTTTTCCGCTGGACAATTCAATCCATTTGCATGGAATGTAATCACTGTTGGGGTTGGTTCCAATGGACAACCTCACTCCGTTTCTCTCTTCATCGCTGATGGTTTGGCTTTCTCTCTCTCCTGCCCTGCTTCCGCATTGTCAGCATTCCATGCCAGCTCTATGACTCTACTTTTAAGGATAGTTAAAAATGCCTCTCTGCGTCTCAGGTCTTAAACGCTTGAAAATAAACAAGCTGTCGTGCGTTCATTTCCCACCCTGTGCTCAGTCTGGCCCTGCCCTCCACTCAGGTGCCCAACTCCTGGACCCTGGCTCTTTCCAGTGAAAGAAGAGGCAGGCATCAGTGACAATGGGATGTCAATTGAGTGAGTCGTATGTTCCAGGTACTGTACACACCCTCTCATGTAATCCTTATGAATCCCCATCACTAAGAGCCCCACAAAACAAACCCACTGCCATTGAGTCTATCCCGACTCCTGATGACCCTATACTACAAAGCAGGACTGCTCCCTAAGCTTTCCAGGATCGTGCATCTGGACAACAGACAGCCTGGCCTTTCTCCCTCACAGTGGCTGGTGGGTTTGAACCTCTGGCCTACTGGTTAGCAGCCCAACCCTTAACCCTCTCCACCACCCCTGATAGTTAGGGATACTGCTGCCACTTAACCAGAGGAAATGAAGGTCCGGGGAGCGTTGTTTCTGGGAAGAACAGGTCTGAATGTCATGGGACAAAAGGTGTATGTGTACAGAAAATGAATTTGCTCGGTCGCCTTTCACCCAATCTACACTAACAAAACACCACGAATATATATCCAGCTGTTAAATGGTATTTTATAGAAGAGAGTGCCGAATGAACTTGATAGTAGGGGGGCTGAGTTCAATGAAACACCTTTTTGTATTTGAGCATTTCCGCACAACAAAAGCAGGCAAAAGAAAGTTTGTTTCCAAACAAGCAGCCATCTAAGTGAGATGCCAACTAAGATCACATGGAAGAAGCACACCAACACCAGTGACTCCAGGACTGCAAGCCTATAATCTAAAGCTGAAGGAGGGACTAGTATCAAAGCCTCCATGGTGAGATTCTGGTTTGCAGAAGTGGGAGCCCAAGATACACTTGTGAGATCTGCATAGGAAACCAGCTGCCGGTGATTTCTCTCCATCCACAATGGAGGCGTGGGAAGAAACTGGTCACCAAGCAGAGTGCACTGGAGAGACGACTACAAGAGATCTAAATGGTGAACCCGACTTGAAAGGTTAGAACTCTGTTAGTTGATCGCCCCTCTGATGCATGTTGGGCCTGATCTGGTTTTCAATATTATCTGTGATTTTCTGTTTTTTGTTTTTTCATATTGGGGTTTATCTCATATGTATTTTGTGATTGGGGGTAGCCCTTTTGAATTTTTGTGATATGTTTTCTGTTGTTCAGTATATGAAACCCAGGATTGATGAACCTTTAGAGATTGCAAGTAGAATAAGGGTTCCTGGGGGGGGGGGCGAAGGGGGAGGGATAGTGGTTGGGGGGGGGGAACAAGGGGTAAAGGGGAGCTGATATCAAGGGGTTCAAGAAGGAAGACAATTTTCTGAAACTGATTGTGATAACAATTGTACAATACTGTTTGATATGCTTGAACGATGGAACAATATGATACCTGTATTAACTCCCAAGAAAATGGGTTGGGGGAGGGGGGCGGAGGAAATAGGGAAGAGAAGGGAGGATGCAGGAAGTGGGGAGGAGGAAGGAGGGAGAAAAGCAGGCAGGCCCGTTTCCCTGACTCTGCCTAGAGCTTTTTCAGTTACAGGTCTCAGTTCTGCCCGCTCCTCCTTGGGGACATCTACCTGCCCGGCCCCACCTGTCGCAGTACATTCTCACAACTTTCTCCCTTTTGTTTTCACAACAGAGATAAACCTCAATTTTTTGGGGGGGGACCTTGAAAATATTAAAAACCAGATCAAGGTCAAAGTGTATCCAATGTATCCATGTGGGCTTAGTGGCTGTCTCACTTAGATGACTGCTTGTTTATACCAGCCTTTACAACCCCAGGCGACATTCTTTCTGGGGGCTGGGCACCGTCTAATGCCCTCATCACACTGTGCTGTAGCACCCACTTCCTTCCTGTGTCCTTCCGGAGACTGCGTTTCTCCTAGTGCCACGCCGTGACAATGAATTGTTCTTAGAGTGGAGCTAGGGTTAATCGAGATCCCCAAATCCATTCCTGAATCTCTGTTTTCGATGGGCCTCTGGTTCACCTTAGTGACAGCTTGGTTATTTTATGACAGAGAATCTTACGGATCACCTCCCTGGGGCAAAGGGCCTTCTGGTTGTGGTTCTTTAACTGAGCCCATGGTGGTGTATTTCAGACTCTTGAAGCTCTGAGAACATGACACTTCAGGGCACAACTGTGTGTGTGCTCCAAGTGGGGTGGGCCACGGGTTAGATCTTGGAAGGGCAGGGCTGCTCTGCACATCCCGTGTGATGACACTTGTCACTGGGTGAGGACTTCTTGGCACCAAAGCACGCAGCTGGTCTTAGTTCTCACTAGTGAGTACGCATTGTGCTGTGATCCGCATGATCATCAGTTCGAAACCACCAGCAGCTCCTCGGGAGAAAGACTGGGCTTGGGCTTTCTATTCCTGTAGAGTCTCAGAAACCCACAGTGGGGAGGGGGTGGTCACTATGAGTCAGCGTTGACTCGATGGCAGTGAGTTGGGTTTGGGTTTCCTCTTACCAGAAAAGACACCCAGGTCCTTCCACACAGTCCAAGAAACCCCGAGCTGCCCACAGCCAGCTCAGGATGGCCCTCCTGACAGCCTGCTCTTGCTTTCTCAGTCCCCTGTTCCTGCAGACTCTTCACTTGGCCCCCTGCCTCAGCCTGCTTTGTGTGGAGCCCAATGTAAAACAGCAAGTCGCATCCCTTCATGTATTAGGATGCGTTTTCCAAAGAAATAAAACCAGGGACAGCCATAAATGTATCAGAAACAGCTGTACATCAAGGGACCAGCCCAGCCTAGTACAACTCAAGTGCCTGGGTCAGCCGTTAGCTGGAGCCCTGTCCCATACTCACCCAACTGCTAGCTGATGCAGCAGGAAGGGGAGCAGGAGGCAGGGCCCTCGCCGGCCGGTGGGGACAGAGTCTCATGGATCCAGGGTTGGCAGGAACATGGCAGGGTACCTGGACTGCCACCCCAGAGCCAGACAGAGAGCCCTAGCAAGCAGGAGTGAGGAGCAAGAGAGAGGTCAGTCCTCCTCAGGGTCCCTCTTATAAAAAGACCTTACTTCCAAGAAGGTGTCACCAGGCGCTGACCTGATGGGTAGGTTGGGCTCCACCCCTACCTTCACTCGGGTGCAACAAGTTGACGTAAACTCTAACCCTCACACCCCTCTTCTGTGGAGGCCACACTTTCTAGGTCCATCGTATTCCCTGCTCCTTGTATTCAACCGGCATTGTCTGAGCACTTGGTATGCGGCAGGCCCCGGGAATAGACTGGAGCAGGCATGACCTCAGCCAGCAGTCTCGGCACGGTCGCCCCAGACAGAAGCACCGGCAAGGGGAGTACCCTGTCAAGGCCACAGGGAGCCCAGAGGCGGGTCTCTAAGTCGGAGGGGGTCTGAGTAGGCCTGCTGGCAAGGTCGGCAGCTAGAAACCACCAGCCACTCTGAGAGAGAAAGGCGAGCTTTCCATTCCTGCAGAGAGTTACAGTCCAGGAACCCACAGGCGGTTCTACCCGGTTCTATAGGGTCACTATGAGTTGGACCCGATTAGATGGCGGTGGAGTTGGTTTTGGTTTGTATGCCTGAGCAGAGCAGTACAAAGGATACAGAGTCATTAATGAGACCAGTCAAGGGTTAAACGTTACTTCGATCCCGCCCGGTCAGGAGTGAGAGAAAAGGCTTTGTGAGGAAACAAGTGCTAGGGACTTGGGGTTTGTTTAGTTTGTGTTTTAAGATTTCTGAAGAGCTTTTTCCAGGGTTCAGCCATGTGCCCCTTAGAGCTTCCTTCATGCCAACCTCTCCACCATCTTTCCAAGATAGGCACAATTACCTAAGCAATGGAGACAAGAAATGAGATCACCTGCCTGCGCTGACACAGGTACTAAAGGACAGAACCACAATGCAAGGATAGACCAACCAGATGCTAGATCCCAAGGTCTTCCCTCCCAGAATGCACTTCCTTTGACAGAGCTGGTGGAGAAGGCTGGGGCTAGATCAGAAGGAAGAGGCCCCGGGTGGTGAAGCAGTTAATGAAAGCGGCAGTTACATAGTCTCCTGTCTTCTTGAGTGAAGGGGTGGAGTCTAGCCTGTCAATCAGGTCATAGCCAATGAGGCCTCTGTGTGGACATGGCCTTCTCCTGAGGATTCTGGGAACTCCTGTCTTCCTCCCTGGAGGTGGGACACACATTCTCTCTGCTTCAGATTCCTGTTGACAAGTCACATGGAGCCACACTGATGGCAACCAGAGCCCTGGAGCTGGAGGAGCTGTGAGTTAGCCTGAGTGGAACCATCTTTTAACAGTCTCCATTTTGTATCAAGCTATGGAAATTCCCCTGAGGTTAAAGGTCAAGCAAACATTGGCCAGAAAATGGCAGCTGCAAGATAAAGGCCACACACTATTCTCGAATTTTAAAAAGTTTTAAAATGTCAAACTAACTGCAAGGTCTGCTTCTGTTCTTGCTTGCTTGCTTGCTTGCACAGCTGCAAAGCCCCATTGCTTACCCCACCCTAAAATACCCAAGTCTGTGAGCAATCAAGGCCAGTCCCTCGAGCTGTACTCATGGGGCGCTGGTCCCTGCGCAGGTTTTTCTCTTTTCCCTTTTTCAAAGAAACTGTTTTGTTTTATACCAGAATCTGAGTTGTTCTTGTCCAGTTTATGTATATTTGGAGGTTCCACCAAGATCCGGTGACTGAGTTGTACATTAGCGGGACAAGCGAGACACCGAGAACGGGTGTTCTCCTCAGTCAGTGCCGCAACTAGGGGAAAGCCTTGGAGAGACGTTCCTCCACCCCCGTTGTCGGGTCCTGCCCAGAGCGCTAACAGGTTGGTGTGCACACTCCGGGTTGGGAGGATAGGCTCGGTTGGACGCAACCTTTGGGCACTCCCAGAGGGCCAGAGAGATGTCTCTGCATTCTCCTGATATCTTAAATTAATGCCCTGGTGGTGGGATCTTATTATTTGTCTTGTATGGTTAGGTCTCGTATTGACTGTTTATTGTTGTTTTTGTTGTGTGGGGCTTGCTTACGCTCCGCTTGTCTTCCGTGGCTGTTTAGTTTTCTTAACAGGCGAAGTGAAATGATGGGACAGACACAGTCAACTCCACTCCAGTGACTTTTTGAATAATTTCTCTGACTGGTTTATGTCATGTTTGGGGTTTAAAACAAAATCTTCTCATCTCAGGACCTTTTGTGAGACAGATTGGGTTGTGGGAGTGCCTGATTGGCCCTTAGAGGGCACCTTTTCCCTACTTCTCTTATACCAGGTGCAGAAATATGTCTATGGAAAACCAGGTCACCCGGATAAAATCCCCTACATAGATGTGTGGATTGACATAGCCTCTAATCCTCTTCCGTATATTCAGAAGTTTTTCCTCCCAAAGCAGGTCCTGGTGGCAGTGGAAAAGGAGACTCCGATAAAAAACAAGAAGCCCCAGGGACTTTACCCTGTCCTCCAGAGTGCTGAAGGGGGGAGCTTGAAACCCGTCCTCAACCCCAAGCCCCTCTTGAGGCAGCCAGGCCCCCTGCTCTGCTTCCTCCCCCATACCCGTCTGCCAGGGTAGACCTGGCACCCAATACTACGGAGGCTGCCCCATTCAGTCCTCCCCACACCCGGCAGTGGGGGGGAGGGGGAGGTATACACTGAAGCAGCAGGCAAACAGGGCAAGCCTGCTGAAGTCCCAGTCGGTATTTTTGCCTTGAGACAAACTGTTCCTCCACCTGGGGTGGGCCAAGCGGTACCTTTCATGGTTTATGTCCCTTTATCCACCAGTGACCTTTACAACTGGAAGCAACAAAACCCGTCCTTCTCTGATAAGCCCCAAGGCTTAACTCCTTATGGAAACTATTTTTCATACCCACTAGCCCACGTGGAATGATTGTCAGCAACTTTTACAGGTTCTCTTCAGGGCAGAAGAACAGAAAAGAATCCAGAGGGAAACCCATAAGATTCTACTCAGGGCAGACGGACAGCCAGTGGCTGCCCCGCATTTACAAGAAGCTTTGTTTCCAACCCGGCACCCGCTATGAGACCCCAACAACATGCAGGGCAGGGGAGCCCTGATAAGTATCGCCAATTTCTGTTGCAGAGCCTCGGGGGTGGGGGGGGCTGCTAAAAGCCCATTAATCTGTCTAAGGTGAGGGAGAAAGTGCAGAAAGCTATGGGTGAATCACCAGCTGCTTTTCTTGAACATCTGGTGGAGGCTCACAGTCTGTATGCCCCAACTGACCCAGAGGCCCCTGAGAACCACCGGGCCATCGATGTAGCTTTTATAGCTCAGTCAGCCCCAGACATCTGAAAAAAACTTCAAAAGCTTGATGGGTTTGAGGGGAAAAATCTTAGTGAATTAATAGAGATAGCCCAAAAAGTTTATAACAACAGGGAGGATCCACCAATAACTGCTTCATGGCAGATGGCTAATCATGGCAGCCGCTTTTAGAGAAGAAGAGGGAAAAAAACATGGTCTTGTAAGGGAGGGAGTGAAAACAGTGTGTTTATTGCAAATGCATGGGACACTGGAAAAAGATTGCCCGGAGAAGCTACAAAAAGACATTGAGAAAGTTCCAGTTTTACTATCCCAAAGTGATGACTAGGGCCTTCAGGGCTCCAAAAATTCAGGCCCCCAGGAGCCCAGGCTAACTTTAAATGTAGGGGGCCACCTGGCAAACTTCTTAGTGGATACCGGTGCAACCTTCTCCGTCTTAAAAGAGACTCAAGGGACTCTGTCCTCGACAAAAGCTTCTATGACTGGAGCCACTGGAAAGCCTAAAGCTTGCCCATGGTCTACAGCCAGGGTCACCGACTTAGCGCGGCACAATCACCCATTCCTTCCTTGTCATCCCTGACTGCCCGTACCCATTGCTGGGGTGGGATTTGTTACATAAATTAAATGCCGTCATTTCATTTAACTCCACGGACAAAGTGACATCTGTGAAAATAAACCCAACTGAAGAACCGGTGCCTCAACTTACAGTATCTGTTCCATTATCTGAAGAATACATTCTATTCTCAGACCCGGAGCCAACCTCAGGCTCTGAGGAACTGTTAAGTTAGTGGATAAAAACTATCCCTGAGCTCTGGGCTGAATACAATCCCCCAGGATTGGCCCACCATCAGCCACCAGTGGTCCTTCAGCTTCTCAGCACCGCTACTCCCGTCAGAAAACGGCAATACCCACTGTCCAAGGAAGCCCGGGAGGGCATAGTGCCCCACGTCAACCGGCTGAGAGAGGCAGCTATTCTAGTGCTCTGCCACTCGCCCTGGAATACACCCCTGCTCCCAGTTCGAAAACCAGGAACCAATGACTTTACACCAGTGCAGGACTTCAGGGAAGCCAATGCCCGGGTAGTCACTATCCATCCAGTGATGCCTAACCCCTACACCTTGCTAACCTTTTGCCCCCTGAGCATACTTGGTATTCAGTGGTAGATTTAAAGGATGCCTTCTTTTCTATTCCTTTGTCTCCCCTAAGCAAGCCCATTTTGGCCTTTGAAAGCGTTGATCCGCAAGGAACTTTCACTGGGCGATTAACCTGGACTCGTTCCAATGGTTCAAAAACTCTCCAACCCTCTTTGGGGAGGCACTGACTTAGAATCTCCAGGAATTCAGAGTAAACAATCCCCACCTGACCTTGCTGCAGTGTGTAGATGACCTCCTGCTAGCAGCTGCTGAAAAAAAGAGTTGCCAGGATGCAACCAAAAACCTACTGCAGCACCTGGCCTTCCTGGAGTACCAGGTATCAGGAAAGAAAGCACAACTATGCATCACAACGGCCATGTACTTGAGTTATCAGCTCCAGGTGGGACAGAGAAAATTGTCTGCCAGCAGAATCAATGTAGTCCTTCAAATAGCCTTCCCAGAGACGAAATGCAAGGTACGTGAATTCTTGGGTGCGGTAGGATATTGCCATTTGTGGATATTTGGTTTTGCAGAGATCGCCAAGCCCCTGTATGAAAGCACCAGAGGAGGACAGGAAGTAACAAAACCCCCCGAGCGGGAGGCCGCCTTTGAAAAGCTGAAAGGGGCCCTCTTGGCAGCCCCAGCCTTGGCTCTTCCAGACCTGCAGAAGCCGTTTGAACCCTTTGTGGCAGAAGGTAAGGGGGTAGCCAAGGGAGTCCTTACGCAGTGCCTGGGACCATGGAGTAGACCCATGGCCTACATATCTAAAAAGTTGGACCCAGTTGCTGCTGGCTGGCCAGGATGTATACGAGCCATAGTGGCCACTGCGGTGCTGGTAAAAGAAGCTTCAAACTCATGCTGGACCAGGACATTAGTCACAGGAGGGCACTCAGTCCAGAGCCTGCTAAGAAGCCCTCCTGACCACTGGATGACAAATGCCCGCTTGCTCCAGTACCAGGTATTGTTACTCAATCCTCCCAGTGTCCAGTTCTCCAAAACAGCTACCCTCAACCCCACAACTCTTGCCGGATGAGGTCGGGGAATAACTAATCCACAACTGTGTGGAGACCTTGGAAACCATCTCCAACATCCGGCCAGACTTAACTGATGTAGCCCTGACGTCTGCAGACCTAGAGTTCTTCTCAGACGGCAGCAGCTTCGTAAAGGATGGCGTCCGGCAGGCAGGGCTGCGGTCACCACGGAAACTGAGGTTTTGTGGTCCACCTCCCTGCCCCCAGGGGGCCTCAGCCCAAAAGGCAGAACTTATGGCCCTGACACGGGCACTCAAGCTGGGAAAGGAAAGTCCGTCAACATATGGGCAGATCGCCATGATTCTTTTACTTCAGCTCACTTCCATGGAGCCCTTATCAAGAAAGGGGCCTGCTAACCTCCGAAGGAGAGGAAATCGAGCACAAGGCTGAAATACAAGACCTCCTTCGAGCCTTGTGGGACCTAAGAGTCTCGCTATAATCCGTTGCAAGGCCCATCAATGAGGAGACTCAAAGGTGATCGAGGCAACCACCTGGCTGACCAGGCAGCCAAGAAGGCAGCATTGGCATCACCAAGGCCAGTTATGGCACTGAACCAAGGCCAGTTATGGCACTGGCACAAGCAGAAGGTAAGTGGCCTCTTACCTTGTTCCAGCCAAACCTGCCTGCTCGCCCCTGCTACTCAAAACAGGAACGGGAATCGGCACACCAGCCAGCAAAAAGGCTGGTCAGATAGCTTGTGCTGAAGACCCTGACGGGTGGCTGATTCTCCCTGATCACCGCAAGTTGGTCCCTGAGGCGATTGGCAGGGAATTGGTGGATCAGTTGCATCAGACCACTCATTTGGGAGGAACCAAACTGTACTTGTACCTGTCTAAACAATACAAAATTCCAAATCTCCAAAAGTGGACACAGGCGACGGCTGAAAAATGCCTCACCTGCGCCCAAGTAAACAACCCCCACAGAACATGCCAGCCACCTCAGCCACGAGAGCGAGGACATTCCCCCAGTCAATACTGAGAAGTGGACTTTACTGAGGTAAAGCCAGGATTGTATGGTTATAAATATTAGCTGGTCTTTGTAGATACCTTCTCTGGTTGGACAGAGGCTTTACCAACCACAGCAGAAACGGCCACCATGGTATGTAAACTGCTGTTAAGTGAGAGCCTCCCTAGATCTGGCATTCCCTGGTGCATTGGCTCTGACAATGGCCCTGCCTTCATGGCACACATTTCTAAAATTATAAGAAAAATTGTATACATTAACCTAAAACTCCATTGTGCCTATGGGCCCCAAAGTTCAGGTCAAGTGGAGAGAATGAACAGAGCCTTAAAAGAGGTGCTAACTAAAATATGCACAGAAACTGGCGAGAACTGGGTAAGACTTTTGCCTTTTGCTTTAATGCGTGTCCATTGAACCCCTTACCTCGAAAACCTTGCGCCTTATGAAATTATGTATGGTAGACCCCTCCTTTCCTACCTTCGGTTGGAATGGAGCAGTTGGCTCACCTCACTAATATATATAGAACTTTTAAAGTCTACACAGGCTGTGCAGGGAGTCCGCAGCACTAACCACGCCTTGTTGCACGGCCTCCACCATCCAGACACCGCAGGAGATCCCAGATCGGAGCAGTTGCATGGATCGGGACCCTTCCATGACCTGACCTCAGAGGACTGGGTCAAGTGGCACAAGACCCCTGCACTCTAGCCAATGTGGACTGGGCCGTACCAGGTAATCCTCGCCACTCCCATTGCGGTAAAGGTTTCAGGCAAGTTGCCATGGATCCACCACACCCAAGCGAAGAGAACCATGGTGGGGCATGTTCCCAAGAAACGAACCAGACAGAAAACAGACAACCCACTCAAGGTAAAGCTGCAAAAGATGCCCTAGTTGAACGAATCCTACTGTGTAGTATCGGGGTCAACGCTAACCCCCATTGACCACACCGTACATTTGGATGCTGACAGACTTTTCTGCCGGCACTGTCATAAACACCAGCGCTCCCTCCATGCTTGCCCCCACCTTTGAGTTTGATTCATGTACCCTGTTTAAGCAAAAGATAACAATTGACCCCACTTCACATTATGGCTGGGGGGGGGGGGTCTGTCCTTCAAAATTGTTTATGGGTGTGGGGATGCAGGGATAGAATGGTTGCTGCAAACAACAGATATATACGCGTGCCCAGCCGACGGTGGCCCTTCATGCCAGCCTAACACCGAGTTTTATTGTGCCAGTGGGGATGTGAAATTATGGTAGCTGGGAACTGGGAGCCTAACCATAAAGGTGCTTGTTCCCATTTTTGGAGAAAAGGGCATTATCATTGGTCGGTATGCCAGGTCGGGGCTTGCAACCCCATAAAGTGGCAAGTTAAAAACCACCAATCACGAGAATGGTAACTGGAAAAACCTGGGGAGTTAGATTATATGTCAGTGGACCAGATCAAAAGCGGCTTGTTCCTACAAAACCTGCCCAGCCTATTGGACCCAACAAGGTTCTAAATCCTCATCCTGTAAAACCCAGGCCCACACCCCTGCCTCATGTTACCAGGACATATAACACTGAAGTAACCTCACACATAGCCCAGAGCCTGAGGAAGCCAAAGTAAACTCCCCCGTGTTAGCAGAAGTAAAAACCCTAGAAACCTTTTCGGCTTTTATAAATGCTACTAACCCAAACTTCACCAGCGATGGTTGGCTATGTCATAACCTGGCACCACCCTACTTTGTAGGAATTGGATCTAACGATACGTCCTCAGTAGCCAACATCACACTGTCCGATTATAATAATAACAGTAATGTGTGCAGGTGGAAGGAAGCCGGGTAAAGGTCTGCCCTAACCCTGGAAAACATACAAGGGAAAGGACACTGTTACCAAACCAGCTGGAAACCCCAGCGGTATAGTCAGTATTGTGCCAGTGTTTCTGTTATACCCAGGTCCAAGGAACCCTTTCTGTTAGTAGCCCCACCAGGAATGTGGTTTGCTTGTTCTACTGGAGTCACTCCCTGCCTGTTCTCTACAACCTTACTCGCCTCTAACCATTCTGGACTTTGTATATTACTTCATATTTTACCCCCAAGTATTTCTGTATTCCGGAGAAGCTGGGTGGCAGCATTTTAACACTTATTCCAGAGTCAAAAGAACCCCCATATTGGTTCCTTTATTTGTGGGACTAGGTGTAGCCGGGTCAGCATCAGTAGGAACGGTGGCCTTAATACAAGGAAATGAAAATTATAAAATTTTAAGTCAACAGATTGATAATGATTTACTGGATGTAGAGAAGTCTGTCAGTTATCTAGAAAAATCCCTCAATTCCCTTGATGAAGTAGTATTACAAAACAGGCAAGGATTGGACCTTTTATTTCTTAAGCAAGGCGGCCTTTGTATGGCTCTGGGTGAAACTTGCTGCTTTTCTGCCAACCATTCAGGAATAATCAAAAATAGTTTAGCTTCAGTCAGAAAAAGATTAAGTGAGCGAGAAGAAAACAGAAAAAGCCAAGAAAGTTTGTCCAGCAAATGTTTAGCTGGTCTCCATGGCTCACCACATTTAATCTCCAGCCTAGCAGGCCCTTTGCTTTTGCTTTTAATAGGACTAACTTGTGGCCTGCTAATCATCAATAAATTAGTGCCGTTGGTACAAGACCAAGTACAGTCTGTCAAATTGTTGGTACAATTTAAATCGTATGAGCGGCTAGCCCAGAGTGAGCCCCCACCACAGCCCTATGAACGCTCGCACCTGGAAGATTCACAGGTGTAACAACCACAGGGAGGAATGTGATAGTTAGCCTGAGTGGAACCATCTTGTAGCAGTCTCCATTTTGTATCAAGCGATGGAAATTCCCCTGAGGCTGTAAGATAAGGCCACACACTATTCTCGAAGAAAAATAAGTTTTAAAATGTCAAGCTAACTGCAAAGTCTACTTCTGTTCTTGCTTGCTTGCACAGCTGAAAAGCCCCATTGTTTACCCCACCCTATAAAAACCCAAGTCTGTGAGCGATCAGGGCCAGTCCTTGGAGCTAGACTCGCGGGGGGTTAGGGGGGTGGGGGTGGGGAGTCTGGTCCCTGAACAGGTTTTTCTCTTTTTCCTTTTTCAAATAGACCAGAATCTGAGTTGTTCTTGTCCAGTACAACAGAGCCACATGGAGACCTGAGATGCTTCCACCACCACTGGATCCACAAGACTTTCTACCCACTAGCCTGTGATCTTCCTGCATTCGGCATCATTGCTTGTGTTGCGTGAGTCTGCAGAAGAATTTATAGACTGGTACTGGACATAATGGGCTAATATTGGACTTATGGACTTGATCTGGACTGGGCTGGGATATTTTCTTAATAAACAATTACTCCTGGATATAAAACTCTCTCTTACACACATATGAGTGTCTCTGGATTTGCTTCTCCAGTCTACCCAGACTAACACAATGAGCTCAGCTGCTAACCCAAAAGCTGGAAGACAGGTCTGGTGATCGATCCCCCTAACCCCCACCCCAAAATCCAACCCATAAGCCGACTCCTTGCCATCAAGTCCATTCTGACTCATGGGGATGACACGAGACAGAACAGAACAGTGCCGCAGGGCTTCCAAGACAGTAAATCTCAGTGCCAGTAGACAACCTCATCTTCCTCCCATGGATTGGTCGGTGGGTTTGAACCACCGACCTTGTGGTTAGGAGGTACAGATCTCCTTGAAAACCTGATGGAGCCCAATTCTCTACCCAGGGTGTCATCATGTGTTGGCTTCAGTTCCAGGGCTGCTGCTGTCATGGAGAGCAGGAAGCTCCAGGATCCGGACTCAGGAGTGTTCAGCTCAGATGGGATTTTTTCAAAGATAAAGGTGGAGGGTGTTACAACCTGCCCTCCTGTGTTCTACAGTGTGAGGACGGCCTTGACCAAAGTGGGCCAGGTGGTCAAGGGTCAGGAGTGCCCCTGTGAAGCAGGCGTGGGAGTGGCAGCGATCATTCACACACCCCTCCCCTTTTTCCTTGAGGTTTCAGGGTGCCTCCCCAGTGCTAACCTTCCATGGTCTGGGATTTTAGTTAGGAAAAGTGACATTCTCCTATGGTGTTACTCCTCTCCAAAAAAGCTAAGCAGCAGCATCTCCTGAGCAGCCAGGCCCTCCAGGGTGCGATGACAGACCCACGGACTATTTTTGACTCATCCTGCTCTTTTCCAGAACAATCTTAATTAAGTGGAAGGTGCCAGTGGTTGGAGGAGAATGTACCAACTGCCTCTCAAAGTAACTCTGATTAATAGCAGAGCCACACAAGTGTCACCATAACTGGGCCACGTGACATCATACAAATGACCGTCTGTTGCTATTTTTAAGTAATGTTTATTAGAATCTCTCGGCGTGTAATAAATTTAATTTACAGCCGATCTTGCAGCCCGCCTTACCCATGGCCCCCCCTGTGGCTCTGCTCATTAACATACTCAGGGAAGAAATGAGTTTTCTCCCGAGTTCTCCCATTCTGTTTTCCCCTCCTAATGAGGGCAGCTTGCGGAGCTCTTCGAGGGAGAATTTTCTCCAGCCATCTTCCAAACCAACCATCCTAGATGCTCACACTTTTAAATTATCACAGAGCACACGGCATAATTCACGTTCGATCCTGGGGCCAAGTGGGGAGGGAAAGAGTGAATCACCCCGGCTCCTGTGAGCAAGAGCCCGCAGGGGGAGGAAGAGAGGAATGAGGAGCATTCCGGCTGGAGACTGAGAGCTCTCCAAACAAATCAACTGCTGTAAGAAAGTACAGCCAGACGGGTCCTTAGACGCCAGGGTGGAGAGAGACTTCACCACCAATCCAAAGTAAGGATCGACCAGATGTAAGGACCAATCCAAACGCAGATGGGGAGGGACAAATCCTAGAAAAGCACTCCAGGTTTGGTATAATGGAGGGTCAGGGCAAACGAGGGACACACCAGAGAGATGGGGTGTTCAGCTGAGTTCTCTGGAGAAGTAAAACCCGTGGTGTGTTGTTGTTGTCAGGTGCCATCGAGTCAGTTTCAAGTGATACGTCCCCGATGTACAACAGAACCAAAGATTGCCTGGTCTTGCCCCATCCTCACACTGGTTTTTAAGTTTGAGCCCATCGATGCAGCCACTGTGCCAATCCAGCTGGTTGAGGGCTCCTCTTGTTCGCTGCCCCTCTACACTACCGAGCATGATGCCTCTCTTCAGGGCCAGGTCTCTCCTGACAACATGCCTCTAAGGGGCACGTTGGCTGTACTTCTTCCAAGACTACCTTTAGGCAGTCCATGGTACTGTCAGCATTCTTCGCCAGCACCATAATTCAAATGCATCGATTCATATTAAAAAGCATTTTATATAATAAGAAAGTGGCTCAGACAGGTGTAGCGGTGGTCAAGTCCAGTCTGGTTCAAGTCCATGGATCAGATGCTAAACCGGAGCCTTTCATAGCTGCCAGGGCTGATGAACCAGGAAGCTGGAAGACCCCAGGCTGGTGAAGGCAGAGGTGCAGGAAGACAAGATCAGCAATCAGACTCAGGGCTGTAGAGCTGAATGAACCCACGGTTAGCAGCCAGTATGACAGGCTGCTGAGAGCACTTGAGGTTAGCAGGAATGTTGGGAGTCGACGAGCCAGGTGCAAGATCCAGACCAGGAAGAAGGAAAACGGTTCAGGCCTTCCTACTGCCACATTCCAGAGGAGACTTCCTGTCAGTTGTATGAAGGCTATGCCCTGATTAAGGCAGTAGCACTCCACCCCAATCTTCCCACAAATGCTGGGCTGCTCACAGAATATTCCATCATGAGGTTGATTACATTATGCTAGACCACATCATCCTGGCTCGGCCAAGTGGGCATAGACCCTAACTATCACAGATGGATTGACATAATAGCCACGGCCACAGACTCAAACAGACCAACACTCATGAAGACGGTGCAGGGCCAAGTGTCCTAGGCTGGTTTCTTGAGAGAAGTAGAATAAGCAGAGCACAAATATCTCAAGGAAATGGTGGCTAGGGAGGCGGGTAAGTCCCAAATCCACGAGTCAGACCTCAGGTGGAGGTTTCTCTGAACTCCTGTGGCTGGAAGTTGCTGGTGAACCTATCATCTATTGGTCAGAACACAGTCTGTTGGCTCTCAGACATGCAGAAGCTGGTGAATCCCCGACTCTGCAGCTCAGGCAACAGGCTGCTAGCCTAAGTCCCAAGAAAATGAAAATGAGCCAGATCCAGGATTCAGAGAAAGATCAAGAGACTTCCAGAACAATATCTGTCTGTCTGTCTATCTATCTATCTATCTATCTATCAATCTATCTATCTATTTAATTCAGGTCACATTCCCTAAGAAAATCCCCTTACATCACTGAAAGAATATGACTTAAAAGGTTATTACTTGAATGACCCCCTCTTCTAAGGCTGTGACTCAGCATACAGCCCCCCTAATCTCACCTCATTACAGATACCCCCCCAAAAATAAATAAATCATGGCCATCAAGTCTATTCCAACTTAAAGCAGCCCTATATAGAGTTTCTGAGACTATAAATCCATCTGGGAACAGAAAGCCTCATCCTTCTCCCACAGAGTAGCAGGTGGGTTTGAACCACCACACCTTACAGGTAGTCATCCAATACTTAACTCATAGCACGGCCCTGTCTCCTTTCATGAACTTATTGAGGTAAGAATTTACAACACATAATATGGAGGATAATTACAAGGTGTCACAATAGGGAGGACAGACACACAGCACTGGGAATCACAGCTGCCTCTATTAACCACCACACTGGGCAGCACTTCATTCTGGTGGAGTCAACTACTTAATATGGCCCTTTCCGCCAGAATCCCTTTGGTCATGTATTGTAAGTTCTAGCCTCTGTGCCTGTGATTATGATTTCATTTTGGAGGGAGTTTTATGTTATGCTAATGGGCAGGATTCAGGTGGGATGTATTTTGAATTCCTACTGGATGTTTACTTGTGTTTCATTGACTATGTGATGGCATTCAATTGCTCCTATGGATTTATGAACTTTGGACTTGGGACTTCACAGCACCCACAACCACGTGAGCCATTTCCTTAAAGTTTTATGAGTACTGTGAGATATTGTAGCAAACTGAAGAACCCCAGGGCGTGATGGGATATACTAAGGGGAGAGGTGGTAGCGGATTCTGGGGATGATGGAGTGATACAGAATTTTGGAAAGGTTGAACATATGTGACATCTTTAATCTCCACAACATGGGGACTAGCCTTGGATGAATTTTTCTAAAATGAATACTTTCCCCAGGCATGTTGGAGCTAACTTAAGAGCCCCGAGAACCACCACAAATCTATCCAATTGATTGTTGTCCTTTCTGGAGAGCGAGCGAAGATCTCTAGTCTAGAAGCCGAGAGACCAGGGTCTAATCCTGCTTCTGAAGCTGGATTGGCCTTTTAGGGAATGTACTCTTCTTCGTCCCTCCCTGTTTGCTGTTAGCTAGAGAGTCGGCATGACTGGGCATCACCTGGTACCACTAGGTTAAAAGGGCCCTAGACAAGGGCGGTGCATTAACGAGCTGGCAGCAGCCTCGGTCATGCTCTCTGGAGCACCGTACAGGCCCAGCCTCCTTTGACCAGAGAGATAAATAAACATGTTCAAGCCTCTGTTCATTGGGGACATCTGCCATTCTCTGCTGACCCTAATTTTGAACTAATCTATAACCTTGCTCAAAATGTTGTTTCTTTATTATACTTAAAATTACATATAATTCACAGAGCTCCACTGAACGATTTTCATGAGCTCCCATCCTAACTAAATCCATTGCAACCAAGTCAATTCTAATTCACAGGGTCCGTATATAGTGTTTCTAAGATGTTGGCAGTCCGTATGGGAGCAGATTGCCTCATCTTTCCCCCTCAGAGAAGTTGGTGGGTTTGAACCACCAACCCTACAATCCCACACTTACCCAACAGGACCATGAGGGCTCCTTTTCAGAAGCCCCGGAGCTTTAAAAATGAAGTAAATATCAAAGACACAAATTTGGACAAGTCACTTCCTTTCCTTAGGCGTCACCAGTCCTACCCGGCATTTGCACGGCATTTCTCACTCCTGTGCTCCTGCGGGCATGGTTGTTACGCACTGGCTGCTAATTGCAGTGACAGCAGTTCAAACCATCAGCTGATTTTCTGCTTCCATCAAGAGTTACAGGACGCCCACGGGGGCAGTTCTACCCTGACCTAGGGTCCCTACGAATCAGATTTGACTCGACGGCAGTAAGTCTGATTCTCGCTTTTGTGGTCTTAGGCAACACCAGCACTGTCGTGATTATCTCTTCCCACAGATGAGACAATGGAGGCTCAGGGTGTTAAATAATTGCTCACGATGACACACCTGGAGCCCAACTGTTATTCAAATCTAAACCCTGAGACGAGACTCCAGCTCAGGCGCTCAGCCGGTGTGGCTCACCTGCCTTCCTTCTGTCCACATCCCCTGCATCCAATTCCTCCTCGTCGTCACCAGAGTGTCCATCACCATGTACCATGTCACACTGAAGGATCCTAGGGGGACAACATTGAATGACCAGGAAGCCTCAAATGAGGACAGAAGGAATGCCCAGGGAGAGTTACTGTCCCTTGCAGAACTGGTTGGCATCCCACCATTTTAGGAGGTAGCATCTGACCAAGAACCAGCGGTAGTAAAGGTTAAAGGCAGAGATCCACGCTGTACTGAAGCCATTGGCCCAAATCAAGGCTCTAGCAGATGAGAGAATACCAAGCGAAATGCTTCAGCAACCTAAGGTAGCCCTGGAAGGGCTCACTTACCTATGCCAAGAAATTTGGAAGACAGATACTTGGCCAACTGACTGGGAGAGACTCACACTTGTGCTCGCTGGAAAGAAAGGTGACCCAACAGGACATGCAAATTACTGGACAATATCTTTCATGGCACGCACAAAGGAAAAGATCGCTGAAGGTAAATTAAAGCTTCTTACGGCAGGACAGCAACAGGAAGCTGCCAGAAATCCAAGCCAGGTTCAGGGCTATCATCGTTGACATCAGATGGATCTTGGCGGAAAGCAGAGAACACCAGAAGGATGCCGGCTTGTGTTTTATTATCTATGCAAAGGAATCCGACTGTGTGGCTCATGATAAACCGTGGAGAACGCTGTGATGAGTGGGAATTCCAGAACACTAACTGTGTTCATGCAGCACAGGTATCGCCTTCAGGAGGCAACCATTGGAACACAGCGGGGAGAGACGGAACAGTTCGTTTGTTTTAGAAAGAAAGGTGTGCATCGGGGTTCTGCCCTTTCACCAGACTTATTCACTCTGTGCTGAACAAGCAGAGAAGCTGGAGTGGATGAGGAAGAGCGGGGCATGGATTGAAGGAAAGCTCATTAACAACTTGCTTGTAGTATGCAGATGCGACCGCCTTGCTCCCTGAAAGCCATGAGGACTTGAAGCACTTACTGGTGAGCATCAGAGACGGCAGACTTCAATGTGGGTCATACCTCAACAGAAAGGAAACAATCCTGGCAATTGGACCAATACACAGCATGGTGATAAAATGAAAAGAGATTCAAGTGCCCGAGGTTCTGCTTTAATTGGATCCACGATCCACACTCATCTAGATGGCAGTCAAAAAAGTTCAGAAAATATGTTGCATTGGGCACATCTGCTGCACAAGACCCCTTTCATGTGTTGAAGAGCAAGAATGTTCCTGGGATCCAGGCCTGGCCCGGAACCTGTAGTCAATACCTGTTTGTGGAGTGGCTAAATGAGCAAGTGTAATTTCAACCACCTTCAGTAACAGTCAGATCGAATGAGTGCTTCCTGCAGCAGATCCGAGGCCTCGACTGATGCACACGGTCCACACTTGGCTGCTAACCCTCTAGGTGAGCTGTTCGGACCCACCCTCAGGTAGCTGAGAAGACAGACCTGGTGGTGCACTTCTGAATCATCAGCCATGGAAAGCCCTTTGGAGCCCAGTTCTAGCCCGACAACACATGAGGCCAGGAGTCGGGAGCCACTTCACCGTCACTGGTTTATCCTCCTCTGAGAAGCGCCTGTGCTGAGAACGCTTATCTGCAACAGTTGGGTGCTGGGCTGACCAACTTAGGTGTTAGCAGCAGATTTTCAAGGCCTGGAAGCTTCTGACATTTCTGACTAAAGTAAACAGCAAAATCCTCATTCCCAGCACACACAAAAAATCCCCAAAGCGCAACTGAAAGGCAGGTTTGCCTCCAGGCAGACACCTCGGTGTGAAAATCCCACGGTCAACAAGAAGAGACCGAGTCTAGCACCATATGGGGGATCAAAAGCCACTCCCGCAAGAGGAGAAGCCAAATGTAAAGCCGGGCAAGTGGTCTCTCCCTTTGTTCGTTCAGTCCACAAACGTGCTGTGGGCCATCCGCGGTTGTCGGTTCCCACGTTATAGTTGGTTGCAGCTGCTGTGTGAATCCAGCGTGTTGTCCCTGTTCCAGTCCCCTGGAGGATGGTGGGCTCTTGGTTTGGGTGCTCCCCACAGCAGAGTGGAGAACGAGGGCGTGGGGGCAGGTGATTTACTTGGGAGGTGTTTCCAGAAGCAGGTGAGGGGGACCTGGGGGAGCGAGACAGAGCCGGAGAAGTCAGTTAAGGTTGTGCTACAGAACTACGTAGTACTGAGGGATGGAGTGACCACTGGGGACCCACTGAGACTATGCAGATTGACCCTCCCAACTGTCCCTGCCAAACAGCCAGCTGAGTTCCTGTCACCTTCCCACCTGACCGCTCAGGGCGGTGTGGAGGTGGCAACTCCAGCATTTCCAGGCTGTGCCCACTGAGCAGGCTGCCTCGAGGTCTCTGCACCCATGGTGGGGCATTCTGGAGAACCTGTCTACAGGGCTTTGACTGACACCCTACTTGGACCTTGGGTTGCCTCCAGCCAAGGAATCCTGCCCTCCTGGAACATCCATCCTAGCGAAGGAGATTCTGAGTAAACAGAAATAAGACAAATCCATCAATGATGGGTTGGAGAGGGGAAGGATTGGGGGGAAACACAGCACAGAGAATGAGAGGGAGTGGAGGGAGCTGCCCTGTGCGTCGCGTGTCCAGGCCCCAACTTGTTGGAAGGGGACAGCTGAGCTAAGACTTAGATGACCCGAGGAGAAAGAGAGGCATTCCTGATGTCTGGGAAAGACTGCTCCAGGCAGAGGGAGCAGCAGGGTGCAGCGCTGGGGCACGGGAGAGACAGATGAGGAGAAGGTGAGGCTGGACAGGTGAGGAGGGACCACACCCACCCCCCAGGCCCAGCAGCCTGTTCATTCATTTGATGACGTGCATCTCCAATATGCACAGAGTTCCTCGGGCATGCTGAGGAGCTCCTGTGGTTCAGTGGCCAAGGCGCTAGGAAGCGAACCCCAAAGTCAGCTCCTTGGATCCACCGGTGGGTTCAAGGTGGGAGCAAGGTGACAGTTGCTTCCCTGAGAAGCCATGGAAATCCTATGGGAGAAGCTCTCTTCTGTCCTTGAAGGTCACGAAGACTCAGGATGGACAAGCTGGTCCCCTGGTCTTGTAGTAAAGATTGGACACTGTCAGGTACCTGAATTCAAAGGAAGTACACGTGGGAGGTTCCCTGCCTGGATGCCTCTCCCCACGAGTGGAGGAATCTCTCTGCAGGGCTTAGACAGAGCTGCTTTCTTGTCAGCTTGTTCTGCCCCAGCCCTGAGCTACTTGCCGGCTGTCTAACATCCCCTACAGCCATCCAGCAAAGGCACCACATCCCCAGCTGCTGGACCCAGACTCAGGGCAACCCCACGGAGGCCAAAGTCGCTCTGACCACCACCCGGTTCCCGGTAGCTGATGTTTCAGCAGTCGATCCCTGGACTTGTCTTCTAACGTGTCTCTGGGTAGACCCCAACTTACAGACTTTTGGTTAGCCAGCCCCACCCAGGGACCCCCAAGGTGAATACAGCATGCCACTTTTACAGCCAGGGAAACAGCTCAGGAAACTTTCAGCTTCAAGCACTCAACGGCAGAGCCCTTTCCACTATCCTCCCTCCGTGGCTACACACACCCTTTTGACTGCAGTCCAGCATGAGAGGTGCCACTGAGGATGGGAGAGCAAGCACTGGCTGAGTAGGAACCAGTCAAGACAACAAGAAGGAGAGGCAGTTTTTGTTTTGTTTTGTTTTGTTTTGTTTTCTCCAGAGGACGCAGCTCAAGCAAGGCAGGGAGGTGGGGAGTAGCAATGTATTTGCTGGGGAGCTGCGAGGCCATCGAGGGAGGAAGGAGCCGAGTCTGGGCCAGAAGTCCTGTGTGCAGGACTGGGTTCATGAGGGGCTTTCAGCAGGGAAGAGAAACCACTGTGTTTGAAGTTTAGAGGGTTTGCACAAGAGCAGCACAAAGATCACACCAACCTCCTCCAGCTACACCAGGGGGAAGGAGGATCTCACCAGGGGGAAGGGGGATCTCACTCCACATCAGCCCAAGGCTGATATCTAACTCCCTACTTTGTCTGACCAACCATCCCTCCCACACACTCCACTTCCCTGCTGAATTCAATAAGCCATTGCAATGGCCACCCCGAACTCACAGACAGTATGGATTTTTTTTTTAGGGAAGTTTAGCCGGCTACAAATGAGCATCAGAAATGTTAAGGACACAGCTCTGTTGTCCTTAACACCTCTTCCCAGCCATGCCATTCTCTCTCTGGTCCTCAGCCTCTGAGAGACCTGGTTCCATGATCTTTGCCCTTCTTGGGAAAGTGTTACAAAGTTCCTGTAGAGCTGATAAAAGGGCACTCCACTCAGCCAATCAGCTTCCCACCTGAAGGTACGCTTTCTCGGAAGTCCACCTCTCTGCTTGGGGCTTCACTGGTGCTGCCTCTGCTGCCACGGCCTCTTCACAGAGGGATCTCAGGACTCAAAAGATAGGCTTGTTTCATGGTCACGAGGGCCTTCATTCCTGCTTCTAAGATGGCTCACTTTATACCCAGTGCAATGGAAAGGCTGACCAATCCCAGGTTAGAATCCCATACACCTTATTTGCATGCTCCCACCCAGGAATCTGGTGACAGTTACAAAGAACATGGGTGGGAGAGGCAAAGCAAGTAATCTAGTGCAGTGCCGCATGCTTCTCCTCCCTCTATTTGAAAGTGAGATCTTGGCTAATAGGACCTGACTCTTTGTCCTGAGCTCAATTGAGGAGCTGGCTCTCAGCTAGGAGGGCATCCCTTCCTGGTGAAGGTTAGGGTGTTTGGACTGGACTGGCCCTGCCAAAGGAGCAGCCTGGATGGTCTCTTGGATCATGCCTGTTTGGATTCTTCAGGGGAGTAGAAAAATGGCAGGAAGTCAGGCTGAGACATTGGCCAAGCCCAGTGTGAATACCTGTCTCCAAATGCTGGCTCTCTCCCTAATACTGAAGCGATGAAGGCATGGAAGAAACAATACAGATGGTCTCAAATGAAAGTTAAGAATATAGGTTGCTTCTTGACTCTCCCCAATGCTCAAATGTCAATATGCAGAGGGATTTGGACTAAAATGTTCTCAGGGAAGAATTAAGTCAAAATTTGGAGTGAAGCAAGGATGTTCACACACACACACACACACACACACACACACACACGCACGCACACACACACACACCCTACATAAGGGATCCTGCACAGCTCTTTGATTACAGGTGTGGGACTAACCTCAGAGGGACAGCTACCCAGGCACACCTTGTGTGCAAAACCCAGCAGGGACTTGAGGCTTCCACCCACCACCCCTGGCTCGTCAGGAGAACGTGCTTTCTGGACAGGTTGACCATGACCTGTGACGTGTGACGCTGACTGGTCCCTACTTCATTCAAGCAGAGGCCTGCTGTGCATCCGGGGGTCACTAAGGGTCAGCGCCGACTCGATGCACCTAACAGGAGCAGCCATGTTCTTTTAAAAGTAATTGTGTGTTCATTTGCAGAATCTTCATACATAATTAGGGAATTTCATGGTTTGGCAATGAATACTCCCTCACAGGTTAAAAGCATGTGTGTGTGTGTGTGTGTGTGTGTGTGTGTGTGTGTGTGTGTGTTTTATTCCAAAACACCCTGATGCCTTTTAGCACCCTTACAGAAAAGCAGCATCTTGCCCCTTTGTCCTTCAAGTCATTCCATCGGACAGGGTGTTATGCTGTGGTGACTTGTCCACTGCTGTGATTCTAGAAGCTGCGTCCCCAGGTTTTCAAACCCCAGCAGGGCCATCCATGGTGAAGAAGGCTTCAGCAGAGCTTGAAGACTCACACAGATGCGTAAGAAAGGCCTGAGTACCTACCTTAGAAAACCCGCCAATGCAAACCACGTGGATCACAACCAAACACTGCCCAGCAGCTTGCTTGCTTGTGACACATGGTCTGGAAGGACCCATCGCTGGAGGAAAGCGTCACGCTTGATGGCGTAGATGTCCAGCGTTGGTGAGGAGGACTCTCGGGGTGGGGGGCGGATGGGTGTCATAGCTGTGAGATAGACTGGACAGTGCTGGCGGCTGTGACGAGGATGCAGAACGGGCCAAAGTTTTAATCTATTGCAGGTTAGGTTACCAGGAGTAGGCGGGTAACTCATTGACATTGGATGGTCCTTTGAAAAATACTAGCGATTGTCTTCGCTTCTTTCCTTCCCTTTATTTCTCTCTCTTCCTTGTTCCTGTTTTTATTTTTAGCAGTTACTATGTGTCAGCCTAAGTGTTCCTATAAATTGCCTCATTTAATCTTCTAAGAACCCTGTGATCTAAGTATGATAATCCCGGATCGATGGAGGAAGTCATCAGACATCAGAGTCTTAGGGAACTCATCGATGACACAGAGAACAGGAACCAAGGAAACTCACCAAGGGTGACACAGCGAGCAGGAATCAAGGCGCCTGACTCAGGGAGCTAGGTGTTCTTGGCCAACATGAGCCTTTTCCCTTCTAGAACTTTCTGGTGCTTACAGGAAAGGGGAGAGCGGAGGAAAACCACGAGGATGGTCTTTCAGTTCTTTCAAGTCTCCAGAGTTACGCAAATGAAAGAAAATACCTGGCTGTTAGGTTTCTCCTGTCTGATTTTCTGCATGTGGCCACAGCCTCTAGAAGCTGCCTCCCTCTGGAGTCCCTGGAAAAGAGGGCTTGCAGGAAGGCTAGTGGGGTGGCACCTGTGGAGTGTGCGATCCCAGCTCAGCAAGAGCCAGGGGAAACGGGAAGGCAGGCAGCGAGTCAGAGGCGGTGCTTCATTCACCTGCATATCATTTTGCCAGGGAACACAGCCAATGGTGCCGTCACGCATGACATATTTAAATAAGCCAGATGCTACCATGACGGGAGAAAGGGAGAAGACTTATTGATAGGATCATTCTGGAGTCTCGCTTCTCACTGATCAAAAGTCATTGAATTCTTTCAGGCTGTGTCCCTCATCCTTGCTAATAGCTACCGGGGAAGCCACATCCTACTTGTTGGGAGTTGGGGGGCAGCGGGATGGGGAGTGGAGGTGGAGGGGGCTTCATCTGAGTCTGGGATCGGTGGTAGGATTCCCAAATCTCCTTAGACTCATCTCCCACACAGTTGTGGCCTCTGACAACGTGGCCTGGTGGAGGCTCTGCTGGAACTCAGCCCTCACTCTGGCAGAGGCCGAGGGAGACAGAGCAGTGGAGCTCATGGCAGCCCTTTCCATTCCACAGCATCCACGGGCTGACGAGGTGGGTGGGACCAAGCAAATTTGGCGACTCATAGATTGAGTCCAATACAGTCCACCCCTTGTCTCATTTAGAGTTGCTGGAATTCCTGTGATCTTTAGATCTAATTTAAGATAAAAATATCAACCATTTGAGAGAGGAGGTATAAGTGCAACTGTTCAAGGTGGTGGCCCACGATTTCCACCTAAAAACACACGAAAGGAGGATCATCTCCTGCAATAGTTCCACAGCGTCAGCTGTTCCTCGTTCCATACTTGGTACTCCATATTTGATCTGTGCAGTTCCCCTATGCAAGCCTTCAGGGAATAGCCACCAATGATGTTCTCGAGGACGCCAGTGCCCCTTTACCGGTGTGGCTCTGTCTCAGTAAAGGCCATGTTCTCTGGGGCTCTGGAGCGCATGGTTATGGTGATCTCGGGTCTCGGATGTAACATTTGCACCTCTCTGAGTCTTTTCTCAAAATTGTGCCAAGGGAGTTTGTCATTGTCATCTCATTTACTGTAGGCTATGGTGGTTACACGTTGGGCTATGAAACCACCTGCCACTCCAAGGGTGAAAGACAGGACTTTCTACTCCCATGAAGAGTTAGACCCTCAGAAACTCACAGGGGCAGTTCTACCCTGTTCTATAGGGTTGCTATGAGCCAGTATTGACTTGAGGGCTGTGCACTTGGTTTTATTTAATTTATATTTGGGTTTATCATCATAAGAACAAGCACCCACTCATGGGGTGCCTGCCCCAATGAGGTCATAGCTTGGTCTCCAAACTATTCTATTCTGACAAGGAGTAACTAGGTGCTTCTCCCAGCCAAGGGATTTGGGTATCCAAGGCTTTCAGACTTGTCCATCCAAATGTCTGTATTCTAGATCAGGGGGTCAGCAAACTGTGGCTTGTGAGCCACATGCAGCTCTCTCAGAATGTACGTGTGGCTCTGAAGTAAAACCGAAAAATCTTAAAGAATACTTTCCAGATAGTGGTGATTGCATTTGTTTGTAAATATATATTTATGGCCCTCAAACCATTTTTAAATTGTCATGAGGGACAGGATTGACCCTTCCATCTCAAAAGTTTGCGAACCCCTGTTGTAGGTGGTGTGGTCCACCTATTTCCTCTCAGATCTCTGACCTGGATGGATGATACTTTTGAGGCTGTGGATTTAGTCATCTTTTCAACTATTAGATCCTAGGCTTGATCTGATACTATCAGATCCTAGGTTTTCAGCACAGTCAGTCTTGTGGATATCGAGAGATGAGAGTATGCTTAAAGCTTTCCCCACAAATGCCTTACATTGGCCATTAGCTGCTCTGAGTCTATCATGTTCTTCTTGTGGGACCTCCAGGCTGTAAGAAGAAGTAACCTAATCCCACAACCCTTAAGATGACCAAATAATTCCCCTACATTGATCAGGTGCAGCAGTCACCTGTACCTCACTTCAATTGGCCACAGGTTAAAACTCTAGTAGTGGTGACATCACTGTGTGCCGGGTGTGACCCGTGCTCACCACCAGCTAACTCCAGAGTCCTGTCCTAAAGGTCTGTTACTAAGACCACACTTGAGGTACCCCTCGCCTGAGCCTGAGCTTTCTAGAAACGGGAGCATGTGACGATGCTTGTTTGCTAGCTTTCCATGGCATGATGGGACTCTAAAGCACTTGGGAAGGGAAGCAGGCGGGGAGAGTGGTGACGACAGGGCTGTGAGTTCCTGAGCTGGCCCGTGTTTCACACTGGACATCTCCTGATGGACCGATGTCAGTCCAGGTGGACTAGAGAAACAAATCCATAGACACTCATAAGAAAGAGGTTTGTATAAGAAAGAGGTTTATATACAAGAAAATTGAATATTGAGAAAACATCCCAGTCCAGTCCAGATCAAGTCCATAAGTCCAATATTATCCCATATGTCTGATACCAATCTATAAAGTCCTCTTCAGACTCACACAACACATGCAATGACGCCAAATGCAGGGAGATCACAGGCCAGTGGGTGGGAAGTCGTGTGGATCCAGCGGCGTTATAAGCATCTCAGCACTGGCAGGGTCTCCATGTGGCTTCTCCAGCTCCAGAGGTCTGGCTCCATCAGCCGATGACTCAAAGGGAGTGAGTAGAGAGAGTGTGTCTCCCACCTCCAGGGAGGAATACAGGAGTTAACAGATCCTCAGGAGAAGGTGATGCCCACACAGAGGCCTCATTGGCTATATCCTGATTGACAGGCTAGACTCCACCCTACACTCTTAATCCTCAAATGGACACCTGATGCTGTAACTGTCAAATGGAATCACTGCTCTCCATGTGGTGGATCGCTGGCAGCCCTCATTGTTCACGGTCAACATTTGCACCTACAAGCCCCTCAGGCCCAGCATTTCAGGGTGGAGTTCCCTGGTCTTTCTGGACAGATCCCATGAGCCGTGCTGTGGTCTCTCCCTGCGGAAGGCTGGCATTTGGAGGGCACCGGCAGGTGAAGAGGTGACTCTCAGGAGACTCACAGGTTGGGGTCAATCTAGAAATACTGAGGGCCCAATGAGTAACACAGCTCCTTTCCAGGACACAAAAGGGCAGTGGGGGGGGGCGGGGGCTCCAAAATGTTGAACCTGTAGTCAGGGTCCACTTCTCAGTCCCGGGTAAAGGTGGGGAGCCTGGATAAGTTGCTACATGAGACAATGGCATTTGCCTCAGAAACAAAGTAAAACAGTGATGCAAAGAACCATGGGACAGGGGCAGGAACGGGGGGAGGGGGAGGTGCAGGGGCTGTTTGCAAAAAGGGCAGAGGTTGTTGCCACAGCTTCAACCTGCAGTCGGATGTATGGGTATGGAGCTTAGCCCCGCCCCCCCTTCCCCACAGCATGAGAATATACACTGTTGATTTGACTTCGGCTGACCAAGAGTGGCTCAGAGTCCTGCTTCCAACTGTTTGGTGAGAGAAAATCAGCCCCCCCACCCCCCTCCCACCCCAGTCCTTTTCTTCCCAGGCTTAAGGGCAGGGACAATAATCAGTACTGCATTGTCCGCTTTTCTACGCCCATCCCCAGGGGCTCTGTCTGGCTGTCAGTGGTACCCACAGACACTGTATATGCACGCATGAATGAGACATTGAGTGCGTGCGTGAACGAACAAACGTCTCCTCATCCTTGTCAAGGAGGTTGGTTCGCAAGGCCCGAATGCTCCCCCACCCCCAGTAGGCCAACTCATCAGAGAACTTCACTCCAGGACCCCACAGGCCCCATGCCGGTCCTCTCCTCCCACACCACAAAACACCAGGTGCCTTCAAGTGGGCTTCAACCCCCACTCACGGCAGCCACGTCAGTGTGTCCGGAGTATCGTTTCCAAGAACTGGTTCGTCAGAGGCACATCAGTGAGTCACTGCCATCAAGTCAATACTGGCTCTCAGAGACCCGAGTGGTTACGACTGGGGCTGCCATCCTCAAGGCCGGCCGTTTGAGACCACTGGCTGCTCTGAGGGAGAAAGATGGGGCTTTCTATTCCTATAAATAGTTTCAGCCTCAGAAACTCACAGGGGGCAGTTCTACCTTGTTCTGTGGGGTTGCAATGAGTCAGAAGCAGATAGCCAGACTCTTGTTTTTCCTGAGGTGCCTCCAGGTGGACTCAAATCTCCAGCCTCTCTGTCAGCAGCCAAGTAGACTTCCAAAGGGTGAGTGAGTTGTGCTGTGGGGTAGGGGACAGACCCTAGAGGACAGACCCCTTTCTCAATCACCACTATCCTGGGGCAACAGCACCCAGGGAAATGGCTTAGTTGATCATCAGTCTCCCTGATCAAACCGGAGTTCCAGGAACGGTGGGATGGGGTGCATCAGTCTCCCGCAGGGTGCCGCGGGAGTCACGTGAGAGGAGGCTGGGTGGAAGCAGTGTGCAGGCACTAAAGGGAGGCGGTTGTTGATAGCAGCGGCCACCATGACCCTAGGTAAGTGACGTCTGGTCCACTCCATCCTCATGACCTTTGAGGTGGTTGAGGCAATGATAGGGCTTCTCAAAGTGACCTACTTTTTAGCCAGCACATGCAAGGCAGCTACTTTTAATTAGAGTCTCTGTTTATCTGGGGTGACTTGAAGGGAAACCCATTGGCCTCCAGTTGAGTTGCACGGGGTTTCTGAGCCTACATCTCAGCGGCTCAGACAGTCTCATCTTTCTCCTGCTGAGCACCTGGTGACCTTGAACCACTGGCCTTGAGGCTAACAGCTCAAAGCTTAACCCAATGGGGGAAAATGCTCAGAAACAATTTATTCAGTTAAGGCGCTTGGGTATGGATTCTCCTCTGGTCCCCTGAGACCGCTGGTCCCCTGGCTCAGCCTAAAACTGGACGAGGGCAGACATTGGTGGCCATCTGGGACCCCACAACGCGGTGCCCAGGCTGAAATGCTGCCCTGAAGCCCCCCAGGCCCACTGGTTTGAAAACAGTGGGTTGGGGATACTTCCCGGAGGTCCGACTTGTTGATGAGCTTTCCTGGAGCAGAAGAGTCTGCAGTTGGTCAAGGAGACGTCGCAGGGAGTCTGAGGACCTCCCTACAGCTGCCCACAACTCTGGCCCATAGGAGATGGAGGTATGGGCACGAGGCCCCAAGAAGGGGAGGTGGCCTGCGGATGCTGACCCTGTGAAGCGCAAAGGGCGTCTCCCCAAGTGCGTCCTTGCCCCTTGACCGCTGAAGGAATTGGGAAGGTGGTAAGCACAACCCCCCACTCCTCGCCCCCACTACCCCCCCACCGGGATGGAGCACCCTGGTCCTCCCCGGGCGGAAAGAGAGCTCTCAGCGCCCACTACACAATCGCCTCGCTAGATGGAGACGCGGCCTCACTGCAGCGGCGGCGCCTGCGGGCGCGGGCGGGCGGGCGGCGGCGGCGGGGCTGGCGCGGCTCACGTCTGTTTTCCTCTTTCGTGCCGTGTTGATCTCGCCTCCGCCCGCGGCCCTGCTGCCCGCGCGGCCGCCCCGGCCCGCGCCCCCGCCGCTGCCTCTCGCGGGCCGGCGTGACGGGCGCGGCCAGCCGGCACGGGCGCGGCGCGGCGCCACCGGGCAGCGCGGGCACCCGGGCGGCCTCGGCGCGGCCAGCTCCCGGCGCCTGGGAGTCCTTCCCCGCCTCCGCTCGCTCGGCCCGGCCCGGGGTGCCGCCCTCCGGCCCCGCGCCCCGCGCCCCGGCCCCGCACCCCGCAGGCCCCAGCCGCTCGCAAACTTTTGCTCCGGTGCCGGACGCTCCTCCCCGCACGCGAAGCCCCCCAGCGCCCGCGCCGCCCCAGGGTGAGCACCGAGGCCCCGCCTACGGGGCGGGAGACTGGGGAGGCGGCGGGCTTTAAGTGGGGGCCGTCCGGCGGCTCGGAGGCAGAGCTGCGGCCGGGGTCTCGGAGCGCCCTTCCCGGCGCCCAGGAGCCGCTGGGGCCTCAGCCAGCCCAGGTGGCACGAGGCACAGGAGGGGCGAGGGCGGAGCTGGAGGCGGCGGCGGGGGGCGGGATGGGGGTGTAGCGGGGAGGGCAAATGGGGGTGCGCTCTGAGGATCCTCTGTTGCAGTGTACGCAGTGAGAGCCGCGGGGCAGAGCGGGGGCGCGCAGCTCGCGGTCTCGGCTGGTGTGCCCGCAGGGTTAGCGAGTGTGCCCACAGGAGGGGGAGTGGTGCCCGCCGGTTGGAAGGGTGCGCGCAGTGGGAGTGAGTTGTGCATGGCTGTTGCTAGAGGTGTGCACTGGCCAAGGTGTGCATGCACGCAGGATTGTGGGGGTGTGCGCGTGGCCACGGTGTACTCTCAGGGTTGGGGTGCAGCGGGAGAAGGTGTGAGTTCTGGGCTGCAGACTTCCTAAGAGTGTGCACGCACGGGGTCAGCGGGTGGGCAGGCTGCGCTGAAGACATCCCAGGGTGAGGGGCGTGCCTGCCCCCGCTGCGGGTTGGTTTGTGTGTGCAGTGGAGCGGCTGCTGCAGCGGCGGTGGTGTTGGAGCGACAGCGCATCTGACCCGAGTCTCCTCGACTTGGTCCCCTGACAGTTCGCCCGTGAGCGGCGCCCCTGGCCGAGATGCTGCTCAGGGACCTGGTGCTGCGCCCAGGATGCTGCTGGTCCTCGCTGCTGCTGCACTGCGCCCTCCACCCGCTCTGGGGCTTCGTGCAGGTGAGCCGGGCGTGGGCTGGGCACTGCTGCCAGGCGTCCTGAACTGTGTGCCTGTGGGCAAGTGCCCCTGCAGCGGCCCCTCCTATTGGTCCTGGAAAGAGTTTGGGATTCGAAAGGATGCTAGGGCCTCCCAAATGTCCGCCACCCCTTTAGAGAGAGACCTGGTCAGTGGCCTGGTCCCCTGCAGGGCAGGGCCTTGAAGCAGAAGGGGCAGAGGAATACAGTATCTTGCAAAAACGTGGAGGGAAAAAAAAAGCAGTGGGGCTTAACAAACAAACAAACAAACAAACAAAAAAAGAACCAGGAATTTAGAGTCTTCATTTCCCATTAGAAACACGGAAAAACTTAAAATTAGGCTTCTCCAACTGGCCTTCTCAGCAGTTAGGAGTTAGGATGTGGAGAGCCTGTCATGGGGGACAGAGGGAGGGACTGTCAGTCAGGACTGCCTGAGGATGAGCATCCCACCCTGGACCCCCAAGCCCCCCAGGCAGAAGTCAGGCAGCCACCAGCTGGACTTACTTCTGTTGGGGAGAGAGATTGACTAACAGGGTTTGAGTGCCTTCCAGAATGTTCCCAGTCAGTGGGACAATGGAGTGAGTGGTCAAGGGGTGGACTTTGGTGGCATCCAACCCTGCCTTTTGCTACTGGGAGACTTTGAGCAGGTCCTTCATCTCTCTAAGCCCCATCTTCTTCCTCACTGTGTGCCATAGTGAGTATGTGATGAGATCAGGCTAGGAAGGAGCAGCGTGCAGGACCCAGAACTTGAGAAGTGCTGACTGAGGGTAATCACGGTTGGCAAAGGGGAGAATAACGTAGCTCTTAGGTCTGGCCACAGCGTACCTCTACCAGCCCCCCCCCCCCATACACACAAAACACACCCCAGTTGTTATTGATTCAGCAGCTCTGGAAGGTGTTGTTGACCCCTTCATGTGGTTCTGGTAGCACCTTAGGGCTTGGGGACTGCCCTGAGTTGGAGCCTGGAGAAGTATAGGGGTCATTTGCCAGTCTGTGCTGGTGGGGCCTTTGCTGGGCACCAGCTCCATCCAAACTGCTCAGATGGTGACCTAGGTGACAGAGGGAGCCAGTGTAGTGTAAAGGGTGGCCAGTGGACCCCTCCTCAACTCCCCAGTGGCAATCTGCCTCCGTTACCCTCTCAGGCTGGCCTCTGTCTCACTCACAATTGCTTTCCTTTCGGAACTGGCAGCTTGTTTAATGTGTGAGGCGGCAGTGAGGAAGCTCAGCTGAACCTGCTCCAGAGTCGGGTTTTGTCACTTCTAAGCCCTCCGGCGGTTGGGGCCAGCTTCCCTTGTCAATCAGCTTTGAGCTGAACCTCTAGGGCTGCGGTCATGCATTTTTGATCCCCCCGTTGTTTACCGTTTTCTCTCTGCCCTACGAGTTCTCTGATACTCTGGACAGAAACTTGTCGATGTTGCTGTTTCCAAAGCTAGACGTTCTGATGCGCAGACTGCGGTTCCTGGTGTAGTTGGGTGCTGTGTACTCAGTTCTGCCTCCTGGCAACCCCGAGTTAAACAGAATAAGGCCCTGCCCCATCCTGCACCACCCCCGCCACCCCTGCCACCCATGGTGGCACCGCAGCATCAGCCCACCACGCGGAGGGGACGCGTCCTCTGTTTCACCGCACCTCTTCTCTGCTGACCATGGTGTCTTTTTCCTGGTCCCTGCCAGATTCCCTTTTTAAAGTATCCTTTAGCCAACAGTACTCACACACATTGTGCGTGTGCGTGTGTGTGTGTGTGTGTGTGTGTGTGTTTCAGATGTTGCCCAATTCAAAGCCACGGAAGTTCAGTAAAAAAGAGGTTCTGCCGACAAGTACAGTAGGTAACATCTTGGCTTCAGACTTTGGGGGAAAAAAATGAATTAACGAATGATTGGGACTTAGACATGGGGCCTTTGGAACCAGGGGCCTGGTCTCAAAGCCAAAGGGCCAAACCCAGCGGGACACAGAAGAGGGATGGGACAGCAGGCAGACATGTGCTTTCTTATAAGCCTAGGGAGTGAAATCAGTCTTGTCATAGGAGTTTCTTCACTCTAAAGGAAGCACCGTGAGCGCTCCATACCTTCCTGAGCATCTTGCCAGAGGACAACCCCCCAGATGGTCAACAGTAGGGAGGGTGCACCAAGATCGCAGGATGTGAGGAGGCAGAGGACCTGTGGTTCCCCAAAGCACCATGTTCCTCCGTTGAAATCAACCCAAAGTCCCTAACTGCTCTCTGGATGCTCAGAAACGTACTCCTTGAAGTCAGATGGCACTTAGATGGTCAGACGACATGGGGGATGGGTGGACCATGTCCTAGCCATTCGCTTCCTTTCTTTCATGGGCCTAGCACTGAGCTTTTGTGATTTCGGGTTCTTCTCAGTTCACTCCCTCCGATCAGAGAGGCTGAGAGATTTATTGGGCGTGACAGCAATGTGTCTCATCAAGTTACTGTGGAGCTGGCTGGCCTCCATAAAGGATGCCAGAAGCCGTCATTTCTGATGACCAGGGAGGCAGGCCCTGGCCAGGCGGTGGGGCTCCAGCGTCCTGAGGCGTGGCTCCCTCAGACCCAAGAGGTGCCAGCTCCCCCTCCCCTCCACACACACACACCCGAGCCTGCTTCAGGAGGCAGCAGACTCTACAGGGCGCTTGCTCTGTGCAGAGCCTCCTGTTCCTGCCAGGAAAGGAGCCAGGGCTGCCCTCAGAGGGTTGATAGTGGGTGGTAGAGAGATCACCAAGCACGTTATGATAGGCAAGAGAGCTCAGATGAGCCAGGGGTCAGCCAGCAGATCAGACTTGGCTGAGGAGCCCAGGATGTCTGACAGATGCAGTACGTAAGGGTGAGGGTGAGGAGGCAAGGTGAGCAGCCAGGTGATGAGCGCTGGCCGAGGGAGCAGCCCCGAGGCCTGAGGAGAGGAGGGGGCCTTGGAGAAAGCTCCCACAGGCCAGCACCAGGGAAGGCCACTAACCAAGCGTGTTCGTTTTGGGCTTGACTCTGGGGGCTGTAGAGACAACTGGGGGTGTTAAGCAAGAGATGACACCATCTCAGATTGACATTGTAGAAAGTTCTAGCACAGGCAATGCGTTTGAGAAGGAGGAACGAGGCCAGGGGCAGAGACGCTGGTGAAAGAGTGTCGTTACCTCACTTAGTAAATACAAGTACAGGACACCCAGCCGAATGGAATGCCAGCTGAGCGTGGTTGATGATTTCTTTTTAAGTCCTGTATTTTAACTGGCAATTCCTGGGAGGAGTGCTGTTCAGGAGGAGACAGCGGTGGTGGCCTGGTTTAGACAGGTGGCAGTGATCTCAGATGGCATGGTGCCCACAGCCCAGCATCAGGACCCCTTCTCCACAATCTGTCTCTCCTCAGTGGCCCCCCACCAGGGGCACAGAGGCACAGAGGAGGAGAAGGAGGAGTTCTGTTATCTTTCACAGACCCAGTGGCTGTGCAATGGGTTGCAAACTGCAAGGTCAGCAGTTTAAAACCACCAGCTGCTCCATGGGGGAAAGACAAGGCTTTCTACTCCCATCAAGAGTTACAGCCTTGGTGATACTGGGAGGGTGGGGGGAGGGTAGGTTAGAAAGGGGGACCCAATTACAAGGATCTACACATGACTTTCTCCTTGGGGGATGGACAACAGAAAAGTGGGTGAAGGGAGACGTTGGACAGGGCAAGATACGATGAAATAATAATTTATAAATTATCAAGGGTTCATGGGGGGCGGAGCGGGAAGGGGAAAAATGAGGAGATGATGCCAGGGGCTTAGGTGGAGAGCAAGTGTTTGGAGAATGATGAGGTCAATAAATGTACAAATGTGCTTTACACAATTAATGCATGTATGGATTGTGATAAGAGTTTTATGAGCCCCTAATAAAATGATTGTGATATAAGTTGTATGAGCCCCTAATAAAATGATTTTTTTAAAAAAGAGTTCCAGCCTTGGAAACCCACAGGGATAGTTTTACCCTTTCGTGTGGGGTCGTTGTGAATTGGCCTCAACTTGATGGCAGTGAGAGAAGTCCCGGTGAGCAAGGGGACCTACCTGCAGGACCTTTTCTCCGTGACTATAGCGCTGACAGCATGCGGAGCCCACCAGAAGGCTGCAGAGCGGGGACAGGAAGTGGTCACCAGCAGTATTTGTGGCAGTGTTTGTTCTGTGAACTGAGAGCAAGTCACTTACCTCCCCGGCCTCCACCCCTTCTAAGGCGAGTCCATCCTAGAGCAGGTGAACTTTCTGTAGGGACTCCCCAAGCTGTAGAGTAGCCAGGAGCTGAGACCTGGTGCCCCAGGCTTCCTCTCCATGGGGCTAAATATAGCAAAGTCAACTGATAGAACCACAAATGGAGCCGGCGGGGCAAATGGATGGTTACTCTGCTCCTGGGGGCACCCATCCTCCAAGACTTCTAGCCAAGCACAGACTTCTTACTGAGCAAGTGTGTTGTCCCAGCCATTGAGTGTGAATGAGAATACCGGTCACTCTGGTCATTCACAGGACAAGAGGGTGTGTGTCTTGTGTCTGCTACCCAATAACTCAAAACCAAATTCACTTCCATTGAGTCAATTCTGACTCACATGAGCATGTAGGGCAGAGTAGAACTGCCCTTGTGGGTTTCTGAGACTCTAACACAGGATTTATGGGGAGTAGAAAGCCTCATCTTTCCCAAAAAGCGGCTGGTGGTGTCGAGCTGCACCGTACCACCAGGGATGCTTTGGAGAAGCAAAGCACAGGCTGCCTACCTGCCTGCTCCGAAAGTCGTTCACAATAAATTGTGGAGGAGATGTCCCTCACCACCATTGAGTGGATTCCCTCTCATTATGACCCCATGAGCCGGGGTCGCACCGGCCCCACAAGGGAGACAGAAAGGATAGGTCTGGGTCAGGGCAGCTTGCCCAGAAAGGTCCTTTCAGAGCTGCGTCATTGAAGAACGACTTGAACTCGGCAATTGTATGTTGTGGTTGTTCGCTGCCATCAGTCATCCGGACCCCACACACACAGAGGAAAGACAGCCGAGTCCTGCCCACCCCCTGTGATGGGTCACAGAGCTGGCCCTTGGCTAGTTTTCACAGAAGTATCAGTCGAGATATCAAACGAACGAAACGAACGAGCGTCACAGTGCATCAATCTGCTGCAAACAACCTCTTTGAAGGGTTAGCAAGGATGTTGCTTTGAGGGCGAAGGTGCACTTGACCCAAGCCAGGGTGTTTCCCATCACCTCCCACGCATGTGACAGTTGGGCAGTGAGCAAGGAGGACAGCAGAAGAACTGATGTGTCTGAATCCTGGTGGTGGCGAGGACGATGGAAAGTCCCGGGGACTGCCCGAAGAACAGATGCATCTGTCTTGGAGGAAGGCGAGCCAGGACGCTCCTTAGCAGCCAGGAGGGGAGACTTGGTCACGTATTTTAGACCCGTTCCTGAGAAAGGACTTCGTGTTTGACAGCGTAGAGGGTCAGCGGGAAAGAAGGAGACGGGGTGACACAACTGCTTCAACAAGGGGCGCAAACATAACAACAGTGGTGAGGACGGCGTGGGACGGAACTGCGTTTTGTCCTGCTGTTCGTACGGTCCTTCTGAATCTGGGAGCTCCATGACACACAGCCTCCGTGGACAGACAGACAGACAGACAAACACAGACAGACAGGAGGAGCTTCGGCCAGAAATCAAACTGTGTTTTCCTTCATGGAAGGTGAGAACTCTACCTTGGAACCACCTATCATCTGCCTCCTGATAAATATATTAAACTAATTTTTTAAACTCACTGCCATCGAGTCAACGCCGGCTCCTAGTGACCCTCTAGGACAGGGTAGAACTGCCCCTGTGAGTTTCTGAGACTGCATATCTTTATGGGAGTACAAAGCCTTGTCTTTCTCCCTCGGAGTGGCTGGTGGTTTCGAACTGCTGACCTTGATTAGTATCCCAATGTGCAGCCTCTACACCACCTGGGGTCCAGATAACCAAAGGTCCAGTTCACAGAGGCTCAGCAGCCCCAGACTCACGTCCTGGAGGCTGGGGAGAGATGCTTCAGGTGGAGCATGCCCCTAGGGGGAGGGTAGACCAGAGCAAATGCTTTTGTGACTGCAGTCAGTTGGCTAAGCGTGGAGTCGGCTGAGGCCTTCACGTTTGGGGGGGGAGGGTCCCTGATCCCGTACATCCTACAAGTGCCACACGCTCCCTCCCTGCCACCGCCCGCTGTCTTCAGCCTGGCACCTTGGCCCCGATTCCCCCGCGACTGCACAGAATGTAACACTTGCTCACTCCCGTGCCCTCATAGCCTCCCACAGAAATAGGTCACTGGGTTGGGCTGGTGATGCAAGCGTGTTGCTCTTGAACTTCTGCGCGTAGACCGCACTGCACCGAGTGGGAAAGTAATTGCTTTGGCAATGACGTTGCTGGAAGTTCAGACACTGTAGAGTTTGGCGGGGACACGGTTGAAGTGGCCAGCCATGGAGGGAAGGAACTTTTGAGTAAGCCCCGTAGGCTTCAGAGATCAGGCTTCAGGGTGGGCCATGGGACCCCAGAGCCCTCAGAGGAGCCTGTGGGCTTGGCCCTGGCCTGGAAGGAGTTAACTGGCTGGCTCTGTGGAATACTTCCTCAAATGTGCACACCTCCCCACCCCCTATCCTGGGCCTGTGCTTCCCAGGGGGAGAGGAGATTGCTTTCAGGTTTGACAGGCTGTCAGTGGTCCTTTAAGAACCAAGACCAGGGGCCAGGAGGAGCCTCTTGGAGTCCTTGGCTTTAAGTGATACTGCAGGCCAGCCACCTCCTGCGGCTTTCCCAGCAGCCAGTTACTCCAACCTGGGCAGCCCAGGGGAGCTCTTTGAGTCTCTGCTTTGCAGCCCAGGCCACTGAACCAGTGACCACACATCAGCTCCGACTCACGGGCCACACATGTGGCAGGGTAGACCTGTGCTTCACAGGGCTTGCGATGGCCATTTAACAAAAAAATTTTTTTTTCTGGAAGTAGATTTTCAGGCCTTTCTTCTGTGGCCTCTCTAGGGGTGGATCTAGAACCCACCCACCGCCAAATTAGCAGCAGAGCATGTTAACTATTTGCACCACTCAGGGACTCCCAGGGCAGGGAGGTTGGGGTTCTGGGTATGTGAGCTCTTTGAGTTGACAGTCTGAAAAGAGAGGCATGGCTGTCTTTGAGAGGGGGTGTCCTGGAGGGCTGGGGCACGGGGGGTGGGTGGGATGGTGGGGCACCAGCTCTTCTCTTTGTGCCTTAAAATTGGCCAAAGACACAGAATGTGAGACTCCTGGTGTCATGAGGTGAGCACTGGACTGCTAGCTGAGAGGTTGGTGACCCGTGGGATGGCCCTGGCTTCACTGTTACTCCACCAGGGCTCTGCTGGGTTCTAAGAGCAAAAAGACCCAGCTCCTTTCCTCAGAGAACTTCAGTCCACTGGTGAGGACAGACACTGACCAGTTAGTCTCCTACCCATCACTTTCGGTCCCCAGGTGGAAACTGATGTCAGAAGAGCATTGTAAGGGTGTCATCTGCCCAGAGAGGTCAGAGATGCTGCCCCAGGGAGAGGCTCACCAGTAGCGGTGGCAGGGGGACAGGGAACGGGGCACATCCTGGACACGGGAGCAGCCTATTCCAAGGCCGTGAAGTGGGAGTGACCTTGGCCAGGGTCCAGGAACTGAAAAAGCATAGCAGAGAGGACACGGTGGGCTTGTGGGACCAGGTAGGGCTGGAGGCATTGCCTGGAACCCTGAGATGCCCTGAGTGTTGGGCAGGCCTTCTGGAGCTCTTAGAGGTGGAGGAGGTTGGCTGGGTGTGCTTTTATCTGGAGACTAGATGGCAGGTTGGGTAGGCTGCTCTGAGCCTCTTGACCTTGGGGACAATGGAGTAGAGGCTCCGACGGATCAGGTCACCCTCCCTCCAGCATGATGGCTCCCCTATCACATCCCCTGTGTAAGGCAGCGAGGCCATCCCAAGCCATAGCAAGAGAGAAGACAGTGCCTTGGCACAGCCTAGAAGCAAGGAAGACCAGAGGGGTGGCATACTTGGCTTCCGGGGGAGGGGACGGGTGATGTCACTGTCCTGCCACTGTCCAGTGTGAGAACTCTGGCAGGGATTTCTCCACCATGAGCATCAGTTTCCCCACTTGTGCAGTAGGGAGGGTATGCAAGCCAGGCTTCATGTTCTCGTGTGGGGCTTCTACTGCCCAGGTGACTTGCCCAAAACATCCCAGCTGGCCCCTGGCTGAGCTGGAGGGAAACCCTGCTCTCTAAACCGCCCCAGGCGTCCTCTCCTTTGAGCCATCTGTCTCACTTCCCTCTCCTCCGTGCCTGGGTCTTGCAGGTGAACCAGTGGGTGTGCAAAGTCACAGGCTGGCCAGGAGGTGGGCAGGGACCATTTCAACTCCTAGGGAGCTCACGGTCTTCTCTGCCTTGGGCGGGTGCCCATATCCACAGGTTACTCTCGGTGAGCCCCAGAAGTCCTGCTCCAAGGTGACCGACAGCTGCCAACACATCTGCCAGTGCCGGCCCCCTCCCCCTCTGCCCCCACCGCCGCCTCCACCGCCGCCTCCCAGGCTCCTCTCGGCCCCACGTAAGTAAAGGCTAAGGTTCACTCCGCTGCCGGGTTTTCTCAGTGTGTTTTCCGGGGCTCAGGACAGCCCTGCTTCCTTGTAATTTTCCACTGGCCGAGCAGGAGGGAAGCCAAGTCCCAACTTTTCCCTGCAGTCTGCAAACCGCCTTCCCCCCACCACGCTCCCGGGAGCAGAGAGGCGTTCTTCTCCAGCGGTTAATCAGATGAAAGTCAATCTCTATCTAATGAGTGGTTCTGCCTGGATTCTTCTGAAGGGCAGGCGCTCCATGGAGTGGGGGGACTGGGGGGTTGGCACTGGGCACTGTTTCGAAATACCCCTCTCAGCCACACACGCTCATGTTTCGATCATAAATCACAAATGAAGGAGACGATTAGCGTGGAAACTGACATCGAGAGATGATGAGTGTGGAAAGGGACATCGCGGCTCAGGGAGCAGTTACATGGATACCTCTTGGCCATTTGCTACGGATTCATCTCAAACACCACCACCACACACATTCACACATACTCCCAATCACACACACAATCATACACACTTGTTTGCTTGGACCATTTCATCTCTGAACAATTTGATTGCTTGATCGATCTGACAAAGAAGGGTGTCTTTAGCTAGAGGGTCTCAGGGGCCGCCTCCACTTATTTCAATGCTCAGCTTACAAGGGCTGGTTGATAAGGTTTCCAAACAGGGCATCTGTATTGAGACTGAAAGCTCACACCGCAGCCCCGAGAAAGCCCTCCATCCTGCCTGTTTCCACCTAGGAAACATCGCCCTGCAGTTCTTTGGGGCGTGTGTTAAATGACCTTGACCGGGCTTATGGTCCACCTGGGAGATGATGATCCCAGACTCTTAGCATCCAATCAGGCTGCAGTGTTACAGGGACTCTGCAGTGTGTGGGGATTTCTGCATGTGTGTCTCAGGCGCCACCTGTGTCTCCATCCTTATCTGCCCCCGCTGGGGCCCCAAACCCAACCCACTGCCATCAAGCCGATTTTGACACACAGCCGGGTTTCAGAGGCTGGCAGTCTTTCTCAGAACAGACAGTGTCATCTTTCTTACTCAGAGCGGCTGGTGGTTTCGAACCTCTGACCTTGCCGTTGCCTCTCGGCAGTTCAGAGCCACCAGGGCTCTAGTGCTTGAAAGACAATGCTGGAATTCCCCGCATGGCTCGAGGGCCGTGTGATCCAGTGCAGGCTCAGGGCCTGCTGAGTCTGATTCATTGGAGTTATTATAAAATGTCGGGGGAGATTCAAATGCAAGTTAATCAAGTTGGGACCCTTGGCCTCACAGACCACTGCTCCAGACCCCAGACAAGTCCTGTCTCTGAAGAACCCTACGCCGTGATGCTCCCTGTCCTAGTTTCTTATCACCGATGGGAGCCATTGAGTTAGTCCCACTCATAGGACCCGTGTGACCATAGAACTGTCTCCTAGGATTTGCTCAGCAGTCGTCTTTACAAAAGCCGACCCCAGGGCTTTTCTCCCATGGAGCCCTTGGGTGGGTGTGAACTGCCAACCTTTTGCTTAGCCGTTAAGAACTTAGCCGTCAGTGCTTCCTGGTCCTTCATATCTCAGTGCTGCTAAAGCAGATATGCCATTGGTGGGCGGCCTTCGAGAGCAGAGACTTCTCTACCAGTTTAGGAGGCTAGAAGTTTGGATGCATCGCTGACTCGAGTGGGAAGATTCGCCCTCTGTCTACCTGTGGCGGGGTGGGAGAGCATTCTTGCCTCAGTGTCTCCAGTGGACAGTTCTTGGTGTTCCTGGGCTCGTCCCCTGGTCGGTCTCTCCATTGCCTTCACGGCTCTTTAACATTTCAGAAATGATCGACCTCGACACATTGTGGTTACTTGTTAGGATCACACTGTTCTCTGAGTACCATATCCACGTAGAGTCTGAAATCATCTCCCTCTACTGCAGGGACCTGCATGGATCCTTTAGGGAACTCCGGGCAGAGAGGAGCCCTCCTCTCCACCAAGGTGCTAAGCAGGGGGCAGGATGGGATCCTCTGGGCAGTATGGAGGGGGGTTGGGGTAGTCAGCAGGCTGGACTCAGACGTGACAGTGATGGTGAGGGTGGCGTGGGACCGGGCAGTGTCTCCTTTTGCTATGCACAATGTCGCCACAAGTCAGCATCGGCTCATAGGCGCTTAACTCTACGCCAGGCTGGAGTCCAGTGGAAGACTCGAGATCAAGCAGGCTCCAGATCAGGCACAGGGGTGGCGGGTGGGGGAGTCACAGAAAGGGGAGGAGGGACAGGGAGTCTCCTCTGAGAGTGGAGGGGACAGAGGAGGCCTAGCCTTGAGTTTTGGGCCTAAGAGAGTCCTGCTGCGGAAGGCATCTCAGGGGGGTTTATTACCAAAACTAAAAGGGAGGGGCGATGGGAAGGGTCAGGTTTCGGTTTAGGCTCCTGCAACAGAGTGAGGAAGACAGCCGAAGAAGGGCAGCATTGGTGTGATGGTGGTAGGGAGGGGAAGGACACGATGCTTGGTCAAGTCGAGGGTCCTTGTAAAAGAGGAAGACTCTCAAGGAGATGGACTGGCCCAGCGGCTGCAACAGTGGCCGCAAAGACAATACTGATCATGAGGCTGGGGCGGGACCAACAACATGTCCTTCTGCTGGGCGCCAGGTCACTGTGAGTCAGGACCAGCTAGGTGGCACCTGCGGAATATTCAAGCAGCGGCCCTGCCAGGCCCATACTCTTCAATGCCGGGGCTCGTCCCCTGGACCAGCGGAGGTCCCATGCCCACCCTTGGCCCCATTATGGTGACCGACACTTGGTCAGGCCTGAGCCACGTGACCACACCTGGAGTGGGGTCTCCGGAAGGGCTAGTGCCCGTTTGAAGGGTAAGGACAGTGTAAAGAACTGCTGGGTCCCCACAGGAAGAACAGGCCGGATGGGCAATAACCCAAGAAAACGGACACAGACTGGGAGGGGAGCAGCTGAACTCCACAGCCATGGCGGGCCTGGGAGCTGGGAGACCAATGAGACCAGTGCCCAGGAATGTGTATACATGATACATTCTCTAGATCATCCGGGTCCTCCACCCGGGAGCCTGTTCACAAAAGACACGCATCTGGCAGAGCTGTGGTCCATGGGTAACATCTGCCTGTCTGCTGTATAATCCCAGAGGAGTTACCCTCTCCCGGAGGCCTGGCGGCTTTGAAGCTGAGCATCCTTTGGGGGCCTTCCGGGGGTGAGCCTTGAGTTTTCTGGGTGCTGGGCTGCCGAAGGATGGAGAAGCCAGTGCCAGGTCATCTGCAGAAGGTATCCACTGGAGTGGGGGTGGGGTGTCCTTTCCTGCCGACTTTCTGGGTGCGTGGGCTCCAGCCACACCCCAGTCTGTGACCCTATCAGGCCATCTGGTGTCTTTGCATCCCTGTCCCTCACACGGGCCTCTCCTCACCTGTCACTCACTGGCAGCCTGCTCTGCGGCCCGCCTGGCTTTGGTACATGGTGGGAAGCAGAGGCCCAGGGTTTGAGTCATGGCCAGGCCATGGACCCAGGTGAGGGGCCGGGTTTCATGAGTCAAAGGTGGTGGGCTAGCCCTGCCATGCCCTCTGATGTTAAGAGGGCCGTTTAGTGCATGCCTACTTGAGGGCTTCCCCTTCCTCCTGGAGCTGATTTAGGGTTGGAAGCCCACGGGTGAAAAGTGCACAGAGCTTTGGGAAACAGGGCAGGTGTATGCTACTGCAAGCCTCTCTGGTCAGGGGCAGTGCAGGGGGCAGGGGGCGGGTGGGGGTGGGGGTGGCTGTGTGGGGAGGAGAGGCTGCTGCCGGGAAACCGCACCAGCTGCCGTGCAGTCTGTTCCGACACACGCCAGAGAAGAGCTGAGCCCTGCTGGGTTTGCCCCGGTGGGCGCGCCTGACGTAGCCCACCAAGCCTTTTGTCCTCAGCACGTTGGGACAGACTCAAACCTCCAACCTTCTGGTGAGCAGCTGAGCCCCTGCATCATGTGGGGACCCTACTTGGAAGTGGGTACATCCCAAAGGGAGATGGGAGAGGGAAGACCGGAGAGGGAGGAGACCCCAGGGTCCAGATTGTGTGCAGGGAGAACAGGGGAATCCTGGCTGCTAGTAGTGGAGATGGTGTGCCTGAACTCGGAGCCCGGGGATCTGGAAGGTGGTGTGTGTGTGTGTGTGTGTGTGTGTGTGTGTGTGTGTGTGTGTACCAGAAAGACACATCTGTGGACAAACAGACCTGGGGAAAGGGGCTTGCCCTGTGTAATGGCTGGAATCGGTGGTCAGGATGATCAGTCTCGTCCCTCCTCCAAACACAGAGGCCAGGACTTCTCTCCTGTGCAGGGTGACCCCTGGGCCCAGTTAACCTGGGATTCCTGATTTGAGCCCGAAAGTCCTGCATTCTGGGAGACCCCTCTGTCCCGGGCAAACAGGGGCAGTTGGCTATTACACAGCTGGACAACCTTTGGGCCACCTTTGGGTCAAGGCTAATGATTTTGCAAATTTGGTTCTTGTTATATCAGGCGGTTGCAAGAGGTTCATGGGAAAACCGAACAAACCAATCCCACTGTACTTTCAATCTCACTTTCCCACGAGCTGTTCGAAGCCCTCTCTTCTTTGTATCTGATGTCTTTGCTGCATGTCATTTTTCCATGAGCCTCTCACTCAGCCCTGTGTCTCCCTCCCCAGCCTCAGAGGGAAGCCAGGTGAGACCACCCCGTTGTCCCAAGCAATACCTGTGGTCCAGACGGAGCAGGTCAAGGACATGGGTGGCCAGAAGGTTCCACAGACTCTTGGGCTCAGGGGATGTCTGCCCTTTTGTAAGCATTTGTAAGTTCTGTACTCTTTGTTGGGGGGGGGGTGTTCCTCAAGGCTGAGTGTGCATCAGAAGCCCCCAGAGAGTTGCTCACCCCAGTATTCCTGATCAATGGGGAACTAGTTGGCATGGAGGCAATTCAGAGCCCGGCGACCCATGGGAATCAGTGTTGAACCTTGCTCCCTGACTTCTCCCAAAGCTGGACTTTCAGACCTACAGGTGAGGTCTGAGGATTTGTGCTTTAACTCAGTGTTCTGGGCCCGCAGACACGGTTGGCTGGGGAGCTCATGCGGGGAACCAGTGCCCTGGAGTTGACTCAGCCTGCCTGCTCCTGGCTCTGTGACGCTGGGCTCGTCACGTCCCTCTCTGTCTCCCTCTCTGTGAAGTGGGGTTGGTGCGCAGGGCAGCTGTGGCAGTGGGTGATGATACAGGCTACTTCAGGCAGACAGATAGTTGGGCCCGCAGGGGGGTGGCTGAGCCCAACCCCTTGGCCCTCCAGACCTGGCCCCACCCTTGCTCATAAGCTTAACGGCTCAGAGTTTCAAGGAATTTTGGTGGTGTCGTGGGCGACCCATGGGACTGCTAGCTGTAGTTCGAAACCAACAGCTGCTCCTGGGGAGAAAGATGAGTCTCGGGAACCCAGAGGGACAGTTCCACTCTGTCCTGTAAGATTGTGAGGTGCCAGAACTGACTCTGTCTCGGAGCTTCAATGTCCCCATCTGCACGCCGACTGCAGAGGGCTGTTGGGAGGTGGCAGTGTACGTGGACTCCAAAAATTCATAGAAAAATGGAATGAAAAGATAGTGGCATTTTCCCACAACTTTTTGAAGCCCCCCACCCACACACTCCCACCCCTGCCCTCACGTAAAACACGGCACAGAGGCGGGAACCCAGTGAACACGCAGCAGAAACAGCATCGATAAGGCTCTCTACTCCTGTAAAGAGGGACAGTCTCAGAAACCCACAGGGGCAGTCCCACCCTGGCCTACGCGGCATCGGCTCAGTGGCAGTGAGTTGAGTGGATTGTACCAGCAACAGGTCATTAGCCTTCCAAGGGCGTCCCTGGGCAGTGCCAGCAGCTCATGTGCTTGTCCTGACCCCAAATTCGAGGCTGGAGTCCACAGAGAGACACCAGGAAGACAGGCTTGGCGCTCTCCGTCCCATCAGCCGGCCCAGAAGGCCCCGTGAGGCCCAGCCCTGCTCTGACACGAACAGCCCCGGGATGAGTCAGAGTCGGCCCCAGGGCAGTGGTGAAGCCTCTCGTGGGGAACTGTCTAAATCTGGTCCCGGCTGCTACTCCACTGAGAAATCAATCAGACAAGGGGCTCAAGGAAGGAGTGGGCTGTTCAGGGGTGTCTGCAGATGCCCCGAGCTAGGTTTTCAAAATAACGGAAAACTTAATGCCGTCAAGTCGACGCTGACTCACTCCGACCCTGTGGGGCAGTGGGTAGTACTTCCCCTGTGAGTTTTCCAGACTGGAACTCTTTGTGGGGGTAGAATGCCCTGTCTTTCTCCCGAGGAGCGGCTGGTGGTTTCAAACTGCTGGCCTTGCAGTTAGCAGCCTAACTCACAACCACTAAGTTGCCAGGGCTGGTTTTCAGTCGGGGTGGGGTGTGGGGAGAGGCAGGGAGGAAGAAGAACCGAAAAGTTTTTAGGAGAGTTCCCCCCCGGATCCTTCCAGGGGATCTCTGCTAGGCATGTGCTCCTCAGAGCCGAGTGGGGTGCTCCTGCAGAAGTCGTGTGGGTGGGGGTGAGCCCTGGCAGAGGCAGAGGATGTGCTGGCGTCTGCCTGAGCCCCTGGCTGGGCTCTGGAGCCAGGCTGGCTCAGTGAATGTCAGTGAGGCCGTGACTCAGATGGCTGAGGTCGGGGAAGCAGCGAGGCCGGCCCTCGGGGAAGAGCATGCCCTCCCCCTCGGCTTCAGCGCACTGCAGCCCAAAATAGCTGTAGGAGGCCGGAGGCACCAGCCCCCACCTCCATCCGAAGTGCCTGATGGGAGTTCAAGCCCTGCTATAGATTCCATCGGCATGTCTTTTGTTCTAAGAATAAAATCACCAGAGAGGTTAGGTGCCTCCTCGGAGGTCACCAAGCAGGGCTGGAGCAAGATATGGTGCTGCCCAGCCTTTCACCAGGAAAGAAGCAAGTGGACTTCATCCATTCTTGAAAGTACTTCTTTCTCACCCAGAAAACTTGGAGGGGAAAAAAAATCCTGTTGCTCTTGAGTTGGTTCCAACTCTTTGCTACCCTATCCTATCCCACTGGGGCTGAGCAGAACCATCCCCCAAATGCCAATCTTTACAGAAGTGGACTGACATGTTTTTTTTCTCCCAAGGAGAGACTGGGGCCCCCCGACTTCCAGCCTTTGGGTTAGCTGCTAAGCTCTTGACCACTTGGCCACCTGGCTCTGTAGGAAACTAAATGTATTCCAGCATTGTGGCAGGCATGGCTTCCCTTCCCTCCAACTCAAACCCAAACTCCCTGCCATCGAGTCAGTAGTGACTCATTGTGACCCCTGTGGGTTTCCCACACTGTAACTCTTTGTGGGAGTAGAAAACCCAGCCTTTCTCCCAGGGAGCTGCTGGTGGTTTTGAACTGCCAACCATGTGGATCGCAGCCCAAGGCATACCCACTACACCAGCTAGCATAGACTGGGAAGACAGAGAACAGTGTGTGCAGTGTGGTTGGCCGGTGCTGTCAAGCTGGTTTCGACTCAGAGTGACTCTGTAATAGAGTTGTTTGAGCCCACGGTCATAGGCACGGTCTCAATCCATCTCCTTGAGGCCCTTCCTCTTTTCCGTTGACCCTCCACTTTACGAAGCACAATGCCCCTCCGCAGGGACTGGTACTTCCTGCTAGCCTCTCCAAAGTGAGATGAAGGTTCACCATCCTTGATGCTAAGAAACATGCTGGCTGCACTCCTTACAAGTCAGATTGGTTCGTTCTCTGGCAGTCTTTGGTACTGCCCTAGTCCTAGCCAACAACATTGTTCAAAGGCAGTACTTCTTTGAACTTCCTTCTGACTTGCCCAGCTTTGGTATGTATCTGAGGCAATGGAAAAGCCATGGCTTGGTGTGTCAGTCCAGGTAGACTAGAGAAACAAATCCAGGGGGACTCATGTGTATAAAAGGGAATTTTATATAAAGGGTAACTGTACAATAAGAAAGCATCTCAACCCAATCCAGTCCAAGCCCATAAGTCCGATATTAGCCCATCTGTCCAACACCAATCTATAAAGTCCTCTTCAGACTCACGAAACACATGCAATGACGTCAAGTGCAGGATGATCCCAGGACAATGGGTGGGAAATCTTTGGGTCCAGTGGCATTGTAAGCATCTCAGCACTGGCAGGGGTCTCCACATGACTTCTCTATCTTCAGAGGTCTGGTTGCATCAGGGTAGGTCCATATGGCTCCTCCAGCTCAGGGCACTAGAGTAGTTCCATGTGTCTTGTCAGCTGCAATGTCTCCCAGGAAGTAAGCCGAGAAAGAGAGAGAGAGAGAGAGAGAGAGAGAGAGATGTCTCCTACCTCCAAGGAGGAAATACCAGATTTCTCAGAATCCTCAGGAGAAGGCCAGGCCCACGCATAGTCCTCATTGGCTGTGACCCGACTGACAGACTAGACTCCACCCCTTCACTCTTCATCCTCTCAAGCCCTAAATTGACAGCAGATGATGTCACTATGACACTTAGGTTAGGGGCACCATAGTCTTCAAAGTGACAGCTTTTCTTTCTTTTTTTTAACACGTTAAGGGGTCTTTTGCAGCAGAATTGCCCAAAGCAATGCATCATTTGATCCCCAACCACTGCTCTGAACGTGGACCCAAGTCGAATGACGTCCTTGCCAACCTCCATCTTCCCTCCTTTTGTCTTTTGCACTCAGGGGCCCAGTTGTGAGGGGTTTTGTCTCCTTTCTGTCAGGGGTTCCCCTCTTGAGCTGTGTCAGTCAGTGTTCCGGGCCTGCTTCACACTTGGCAGATGAGGTGGTGTTATCTGTGGACACTCACTGCTGTCCAGCCAGTTCCGCACCTTCAAAATCAAACTCCTTGCCGCCAAGTTCGTGCCGACGCACAGTGACCCTGTAGGATGGAGTCGAATGGCCTCTGTGGGCTTCTAAGACTGGAACACATCATATACCGGGAGCAGAAAGCCCATCTGCTGTCCGGGGAATGGGTGGTGGTTTCTAACTACTGACCTGATGCTGATCGCCCAGTCCTTCTTCAGAGAGTCCGGTTTCTCAGACTTTACTCAGCACACGGATTGAATCTGTGTGGCGGACAGACAGAGCCCTGGTGCATGCCTTCCCTGACTTTGAACTGCCCGGCGTCCCCTTGTTCTGTGGGGAAGGCCTCCCCTGGGTCTACGCATGGGAACCACATGCGCACTCCTTTTCCACAGCCAACAGAACGCGTTGCGAGAGCGACTCTTGTTCCCAGACAAGAGCATCTGAGACCTATAAGAGCTTTCATAGTCACTGCCTTTTTAAAAGGCGGGTTCCAGTTGCTTTTTGTTTTTAAGGACTGAACTCCCCCTCCCCAATTCAGTCATCGGCATTGTCTCCACCCTTCCCCTTGTGCCCAGCATGTAAAAGATGGCACGTCTGTACATTTACTTTACAGACCTTCATCGATGTTTGGTGGTCGAGACCCAGCAGGTTCTGGGGATACAGAACGGATTCAAAACACGACCCTGAAAACAGGGAATGGCACCCCTCTGAGGTCTCAGCCCTGGCTGCCTGTGGGGATCCCAGGGGGCTGGTCCTCCCCGGGGGTGTGGGCTTGATTGGTCTGCAGTGGGGCTGGGCACAGCGTCTTTCCCAGCTGGCCTGGGATTCTCAGCCCCCAAGATTGCTCCCCTGACAGTCACACGGGTGCCACCGGCTCTGCGCCAGAAGAGAGGGGCAGAGGAGGTGTTGTGGGCCTTCAGGGGAGAAACGGCTTAGCAGTGGGGTGATCTCAGCCAGAAGTCGAGCCAGCGGGTCCTGGCAAAGCACCCAGCAGCCTCTGCTACGGCAGTGACATCCTTTTTCTGTTTGTGACTGTCCTGGGTGGTGACCTACCCCTGGTCATGCCCAGGGGACGCCGTGAGGATGGGGCTCTTGCTGGACCTATACTTCTCTCTCTACTCCCAAAAAGTATGTTGGTGCTCAGTGCACATTCTCCTATTTTTGTTGTCATTGGCTGTGGTCTAATCTATACAGACCGCATGTGGCAAAGTGGAGCTGCCCCTTCGGGTTTCCTGGATGGTCATCTTTAGGGTCCTTTCTCTTGAAGCCACCAGACAGGGATCAGTTCTCTTTCAGAGACCTTCGTCCGGTTGTAGCCTTTGCTGTGGGGTTTATTTACCCCCCTGGCCATGCTGCAGGCTGGAGCAGAGCGGCCCTGAGGCTCCCGGAGGCCGGGTCAGCTGTATGGAAATGGACACATCGTGCTCCATCTGAGTGACAGCTGGGTTCAGCCTCAGCCATTTGGTGAGCAGCGAGTGCTTATCCGCTGTGCCACAGGCTCTCTCTGTGGTTAAAGGGAGACCGTGTACTATGCAAGAAGGAGTCCTGGTGGTGTCGGGGGCTAGGTGCTGGGTTGGTAACCACCAGGTCAGCAGTTCAAAACCACCAGCCACTCTGGGCAAGAGAGGAGGCTTTCTACTCCCGTAAGGAGCTCCAGTCTCAGAAACCACCAGGGGCTGTCCTACCCTGCCCTGTGGGGCTGCTATGAGCTGGCATCGACTCGATGGCAGAGAGAGAGATAGGGATTATGGGCATAGGGACAGAGCAGTAAATCACGCACCAGGTGTTTATAGAGTGCTGTGCAGGCGCCAAGCACTACGTAGTGGTCACAGCCCAAACATGACAGTGTTCAAGACAGCACGCAGCCTCGGAGAGAGTTCACGGGGAAGATGGAGATTCTGCTCCCTCCCTTGTGGAGTGTGAGGCACCTGCGGTAGCCAGGGAAGGCAGGACACATGGGCTTTTACCCACAATGCACTGGGGTCGGCTGGGAGGGCGGTGTCTATCCCAGGTGAGTACGGCAATCAGGGAAGGTGCCCTGGAGCAGGTTGTGGTTGAGCTGGGCTGCAGGATGGGCATCAGGGAGGGGGGCAGGCGATCCGGCAGAGGGAACAGTGGATGCACAGGAATGAAGACCCAGGAGAGCCTGGTGCACCAGGGTTTGGGAGCTCATGGGAAGAAATGAGCTTGAGGCAAGGCCAGGATGCATGTGGAGAATTGGGGGTGGGGTTTGTTCCTGGGCATTGGGGGGCCCTGAGGGTCTGAGGATCAAGGTTACCTTTAGAAAGAAAGCACTGACTGGGGCTCAATTGCAGGGGACTGAAGGCAATGGGAACAGGGAAGAGGCTGCGGTCCCAGGAAGGAGGAGGTTGGGTCTCTGGGAAGGAGGAGGCTGTGGTTCCAGGGAGGAGGAGGCAGGGGTCCCTGTCTGCCTGGGCCAGGCAGTGCCTGTGGACAGGGCAGGAGATGTGCACAAGAACCGTCAGGATCAGTGACCACCCAAGCCTGGGGTGGGGGGTGTCAGGGAAAATGGAGAATGCAGGTGCCCTGTCTGCGGAGAAACCCAATGGGAGAGAGGACTCGGGAGGGACAGTGCAGCCGTGGGTGTTCTTGAGTTCCAGTTTTTGTTGGTGGCTTTGGGGGACCCTCAGTCAGCCACGTGGGTCTAGAGTTCAGGGGAGAGGCCTGGCTGGTCTTAAGGATCAGGGTCTTCCAGAAGCAATGGTTCCAAAAGGTCCAGAGAGCCCGCAGGGAGGAAGTGAACCTAGATTGGGCAAGTTTGAGAAGGGGCTGGCAAAAGGGAGGAGCCTGGGAGCCAAGAGATGGAGCTGAGCACTGAACATGGTCACTGTATTGGCAGCTAGCTTCTCCCTACTCAACTGGCCCCTCACAACTGAACTCCTTCCACCAGTCAGGGGTGGCTGTGACTGCCAGCCGCTGTGAAGGTGGAGGTGGCATTAAGAGCTCCACACTCAGGAGCCACAGAGACGTTGAAAGGCAGGTCGTGATGGAGGCTGGTGTGGATATCATCCAGGGATGCCCCACGGAGGAGATGGAGCTCACTGTGGGCCTAGAAGATGGGTTTCATGAAGGCACGCAGCCTCCCAGGGGAGAGAGTAGCATGGGCAAGGTTCAGGAAGGAAGGATGGACATGGCTGGGGCAGCTGAGAGTCCCCCACCAGAAAGTTTGCTCAGTGCGGCTATAGGCACGTGCAGAGGCATCAGACGCAGAGCCCTTGGGATGCTAGGAACTTGGGCTGGGAAGAGTGCTGGGGAGGGCATTTTTTAAATAGTCTGACAGTGTTCTATGAGCTGGGGATATGCTGTTGAACAGAAATGCTAAGCTCTCTGCCAACCTGGGGGGGATGTTCTGGGAGAGAAAGCGGGGCTGAGGCCAGGACACAAGGCCCATGATGAACAGGTGAGCCAGCATCATGTTGCCGCTGCTCCTGCTGGTGGCCACGGAGTCATCCTCCACTGACCCTCCACTTTGCCAAGCACGATGCCCTTTATGAGTGACTTGTCTTTTCTGATAGGGTGGCCCAAGTAAGTGAACTGAAGTCTCTCCAGCCTTGCTTCAAGAGAGCATTCTAGTTGTGTTTCTTTGAAGACTGGTGGGCTCCTTCTTCTGGCTGCCCAGGGTATATTCAATGTTCTTCACCAATGCCACACTTGAGCCGCACCAATTCTTCCCTCTTCCCTCTTCATTGTTCATCTTTCACTGCATAGAAAAAGACGGGAAAGGCCATGCCTGGGGTTAGCCATTCATGGCCATCCAAGGGACAGCTTGGCTTTTTAATACTTTCCAGGGGACTTTGACGGCAGCTTTGCCCAATGCAACAAGTGACCTGGTTTCTTCAGTCCTGCTTCCTCCCATGGACACTGATTGTTGGTTAATGTGGAGTGAAATTGTTGCCAGCTTCCATTCTTCTCCATAAGGTGTTAGAAATGGTAGATGCAACCTCCGTAAAGCAGCAAGGTAGGCCAAGGAGGAGCTGGACCAGGCAGCATTCTGCAATGGGAGGTCCTGAATGCAAGGTGACCTTGGAGTGAGGCTTGGCGGAGGTCAAGGAGTGAGCCAGCCAGTTTCTGGGACTATGACCCGGGCTGAGGGAACAGCCGGTTCTGAGGCCTGAGAATTGGGTTGTGGCTAGTGTCGTTGACCAAGCGGACCGAATTGGGGGTGGAGGGACTGGGTGGAAACTGGGATTGGAGAAGACGTGAAGGTGGGGAGAGGCCGATGGATTGGGCATAGAAGAGTTGTGAGGATGTGATTTTTCCTGAGTGACGTGAGGAGACTTGGAGCAGAGGAGGGAGATGAGGTGATGATGGCTTGTCATCGGGCCACTCTGGCCACTGTGTGGCGATTAGCCAGGACAGAAGCAGGGTGCTCTGCCACCGTAAGCTGGGGAAGAGGCGGTGGACACTCAGACCTGGGGCACCAGTGCGGGCCTAATGGTGGAATTCCAGAGGGGAACCATTGACTTCTGAATAAGCCGGCTTCCCGTGGATGGGGTGCTGGAGATGAAGCACAGGGAGAGCTGCCTTTAGTCTGCAACAAATAGCAGCAGTAAATCCCCCTGAAGGTCCCCAGGGATGGTGATGATGGGGCTACATCTTTCAACTCCCCACCAGCCTGCTCCCAGCAAGGCATTCACGAAGCAGCCTCTTAAAGGGCCCTGGGCCTGGTATCATAAAAAAGAGAAACAGATTTCTACATCTGGTGGTTTGAAGATGACCATCTGCTGGGTGGCCGAGGATGGCGGCTGGGTCATGAAGCCTGAGTCCGCCTGGCTTGCATCCTCCCTGGACCTTGGGACAAGCGTTCCTGAGGTTTCCTCTCTGGTCCTCCGTGCCATCCCCTAGCTCCTCAGGCCGGAGGTACCAAGAGGGCCGTGTGTTTGGATACAAGGAGAGAATTGGAGTCTGCAGAAAGCACAATACTTATTTGCTGGGAAATCAATCATTGCTGACATATGCAAACAAAAACCACCATCCACCCGCTCAGGAACAAGAAGCTCACAACCCAAAGCTCTGGGAACTCTGAATCAAGAACCAAATGAGGTGGCGTTTCAGTGGCCCGTAGGAGATGGCGGATGCTCAGGGGACACTTGTTCCTTCTGTTATCCATTCCACATCTACCTCTGAGCTCTTACTCGGGACCTGACCCTGCGGTTGGGGCGGGGGGGGGCGGCATAGTGGTGATTACAGGGGATGAAATGGAGACTACAGAGGGCCCTACTTTAGTAGAGTGGCCAGAGAAGACCTCTCTGAGCTGGCTAATGCTTGAAGGAGCAGGGAGGAGCCTTGTGAAGAACGCTGGTGTAGGTTGTGCATTGAAGAAAGAAGTCCCAGCTCCCCGCAGAGAGCCTGCGGTAGGCCATCGGGCTGGTTCGAGCAAGCCAAGGATGCTCGTGCTGCCAGGGTCCCACGACTGGGGAGGGGGCACGTGACATGGAGGTGGTGAGGTTAACGTCGACTCCGGTGAAGCCAGGTTCTCCCACATGCTCTGGGAGCCCTTGAAGATGTTTTGATGAAGGGGATCGCACTCGCCCAATGTCAATGCAAGGCCACCGTTGGCAGGAGAATAGAGCATATGAGGTGGAGATGCCAGAGGGTGGTGGGAGACCACGTAAGAGCCCATGGCCATCGTGATAAAAATCTGGAATGGTCCTGAACGCTGGCCGGACACAGAGAAAGACAGGTGACCACACGCAGAAGCCTTGCGGAGGCTGAGCCAGCAGGGTGGGGTGAAGGGGGATGGAGGAAAAAGAGAGGGAATTACACTGAGATGAGGCGTGGATGCCAACCAGCCTGCCAAGAGCTGGTTGGTGGCCCTGGGCCATCTGCTGAGCAGGGGCATTGATGTGTGCAGCTGGTGGGCCACCAGGGTAGTTGCATGTGCCGGATGCCCGCGTTACCCAGAGACGAGGAAAGCATTGGCCCTGCGAGAAGCCCGGGGCCAGGGAAGAGAGGGAGTGAAGGGGGTGTGAGCCCTCACTTGGGCAGACAGTGACTGCTTGGAAGAGGTGACGTTGAAGCGGGTCTCAGGATGAGCCCGGATTTTGAAGAAGGGCAGGCATGTGAGGCTTGGTGGAGGAAGCGCCCTGGGTGGGAGTCAGGGGCAAGAGGCCTTTGAGGAGCCTGCATATGTGGTGGGTCTGTATCAGGCATGTGGGGTGCCAGGGCTGGGGAGGGAGATGGAGGTGTGTCTCGGGGTGGATAGAACTGGATGGAGTGTTTACATGTGATTCTGGAAGTGCTGGAAGTTTCTCAACGACCGAGTTCACCATCCAAGTGGTGCTTTACGACCATTCATCTGACTGAGGTGGGAGGGAGGCCAAGGCGCATGTGTGTGTGTGTGTGTGTGTGTGTGTGTGTGTGTGTGTGTGTGTGTGTGTGTGTGTGTTGAGCTCTCGAGAAGACGGCGCCGAGATGCTCCCCTTCCCAGCACTGTTTGCGGGCACTTGATTTATGTTCCTCACCACCCCAGTCCTCCCTCTAAATAAGGTCAGGCTGCACACGGCACAGGCAGTGCTGATCACGCAACCCGGTCAGTCGCTCAAGACTGGCCGTCCCCACTCATCCTTGGGCCCTTGGCTGAGCATCTTGGACCAGACTGTCTAAAAAGCGCTTCACTGTGACGTTGGCCCTGGGGCTCCTGCCCAGGCCTCCCTGAGGAGGTCTGTGGTTGGCAGTGGCTGGAGCGTGGCTCCCGTTGCTTTCTGGGGCTCTGAGGGGCTGGCCAGCACTTTCCTTTTCAGCTCCATCCCACTGGCCCCCCTGGAAAATGCTGGCTCGGGGGGTGGGCTGGGGTGGGGGGAGGATGCTCAACTCTCAGCCCCCAAGTTTTTTCTCCTTCCCTCTGAAGGATTTTCATGAGTCATTTCTTTATTTTTTTTCCATTAAAAGATCATTTTGTTGGGGACCCTTACAGCTCTTGTAACAATGCGCGCATCAATTGTATCAAGCACATTTGTACCTGTGTTGCCACTGTTATTTTCTAGACATTTACTTTCTATTGGAGCCCTTGGTAGCAGTTCCTCTTTTCCCCCTCCTTAGCCCCCTCCCACCCTCGTGACCCCTTGATAAATTATAAATTATGATTAATTATTTTCATATCTTACACAGACCGCTGTCACCCTTTCCCCACGGTCTCTGTTGTTCATCTCCCCGGGGGAGTGGGGGTGTAGTTATGTGTCAATCCTTGCGATAGGTTCCCTCTTCCGCCCCCTCTCTCCCCACCTTCTCCCTCCCCCCTTCTCCCTCCCCTCCTGGAATTGCTACTCCCACTTCTGTTCCTGAATGTCTTGTGTCCAGAGCTCTTACCTCTTATCTGTATCTGTTGTACACGCTCTGGTCTAGCCTGCAGTAAACACACACATTCTTCCAGGGAGTTCTCCCACCCCAGGCACCCTGCTTCTCTGGAGCTGGCTCTGAGCCTACTGGTGGTGCGTACACAACCAGGAGAGAAACACAGCCCCAGGAAGCCCCAGGGAGTCAGAATTGACTCGATGGCTGTGAGTTTGCTTTATCCCCACCCCAGGGGGCCTGGGAAACACCAACTCTGTGGATGACATATTTCTCTTAGAAGTCAGGGGAACCCCCAGCGAGCTCAAGATCACTACACCAAACTCAGACCCACTGTCCTCAAGTCCGTTCCAACTCATGGCCGTCGTCCCAGGTCATAGGAAGGGGACCTGCTCCAGAGGGTTTTGCTTTTTCACAACATTCTTTTATTATTATTGTGAATTACGCAAAGGTGTACAGAGAGATCGGTTTTCCATTTGACGAACCACACACAGCTAGTTTCATGCCACTGACTGCGGTCCCACAATGCTCCGCCACTCCCCCACTTCCTCCCTGCTCATTTGGGTCACCGCATCTCTTTCTTCCAGAAGCAGGGACTGGGTATGTCATGGCCATGAGGAGCCAGCAGTTTGAATCTACAGTGTGCTTCTCAGGGGAAAGAGGAGACTGCCTACTTGGGTAAAGACTAACTGCCTCGGAGACCCACCGCGGCAGCTCTACCCTGTCCTGTTGGCTCCCCAGGAGTCGGAGTCCAGTGAGACAGTGGCAGTGGATGCCACATCTCTGGGCGGCCCAGCATCGGTGCTTTCCTGCGGTGACATGCATTTGGCCACCAAACTGCTTTTGGGGGTTCAGAAATTGCAATGCTGGATGAGGCTCTGTATTGGAAAGCAAAGCTGGGGGTGGGGGGGCTGTTATTGTCTGGCATGTCACAGAACTCCCCAGAAAAAGCATCTTTGCTCAGCTGGTGGGAAGCCACTGCCCTGTTAGACAGTGATCATAGATCTCAATTGAGAGCCTCCCGCTGTGAGTGACAGGAGGTTCCTCCAGGGACCTCACTGAGACCCAGCTTCTCTAGGAGGATCCTCAACTGGGTACTTGGGTGAACTCGTAGATGTCTGCTTCCTTCTACCAGCATGTGCCTGGATGTCTCTAGAACCTTCCGGGCTACTGATCCTATGATACTGTTCGGGAGATTCCAGAGTTAGGGACAGTCAGAGTCAGACCAGTTCTCAGGACCCCACCTAGTGTCCAGGGTTGTGGGCTGAGACTGCAGTAGCGGGGTCTTGTCGCAGGCATTGGCGGCCATGGCGCTGGTGTCTGCAGGCTCCAGGTCGCCGTGATATATGGTGGCGGTGGCCAGTTTCTGGAGCCCGTCCTGGCCGTGGGTGACAGTCCTCAGCTCAGTGACTCCACTCATATCGCTGTCAAGGGAAAGTGATGGGGCGGTCAGTTGCGGTGACCTGTGTGACTGGCTGTCATGGAAGAAAACAGCAGGCGGCCGTGACTGCATCACAGGGAGGTGCTGCTCACTGTCTGCTGGGCTGCGGCATGGGGTGCTCGGGGGCCCAGGGCCCTAAGAAGTGACAGGAGGAGAACACATTATTTTTTCGGCAATTCAAGGTGGCACCTGCTTTCTGCCCTGCTGACACTTGATATTTCCCTTTCTCGTCATCCCGAGGTCCCGGGAATGGAAGACAGGGGCTCCTGCTTTCAAATTCCTTGGAGTCAGCTCAGTTCTGTGCTCGGCAATACAGTTGAGGACATTCTTGGCCGTATCCAAAGGATTGAGGCCCAGGCACCCCTCACTTCCTCCCCTAAAAACCCCAGAACCAAACTCACTGGCCCTGAGTCCTCATCGGTGTTAGACTCTCTTCTTCATGAGTCTCTGTGTGCCGTAAATGGGTGACGATCAGCAAGCTTAAAGATGACTGGTCCTAACCTCGCCAGGGTGTGCTGTGGAAGACAGCCCTGGCAAACTGCTTCTACTAAGAGGGCAGCCAAGAAATGCCTTGGCTCAGTATTACTGTGTCACTCAGTTTCCACGAATCAGAGTCATTTCCACGGCTGCTACCAACCCCAGCTAACCAATGAAAGGTTGGCGGTTTGAAGCCACTGGGAAGAGCCTTGTAACAAAGGCCTGGAGGTCCAGTCCGAGAGGTTTGCACTCAATGTTCTTCCGGCTGAGCCAAAGCCCTCTGCAGCTCCATGCCAGGAAGAAAGGTCTTGGTAGTGGGACACAGACGAACATGCACTGCCATTGCCCTCTCTGGGTGGAGCTTGTTCATGTGTCCCGACGTAGGAATCAGGATGTCCACATCTACAGATGGCATTGTTGTTAGGTGCCAGCGAGTTGGCACCCATCCATAGCAACCTTATGCCCAACAGAAGGGAACACTGCCCAGTCCTGTGCCATCCGCACTAGAGTTCTTATGTTCAAGCCCCTGGTCGCAGCCAGGTGGCCATCCATCTCCTTGTGGGCCTTCCTCTTCGTCGCCGCCCCTCTGCTTTCCCAACCATGACGTCCTTCCCCAGGGACCGGTCTCTCCCGAAATTATTTCAAGGGATGTAAGACAAAGTCTCACCATCCCTGCCTCTAAGGAGCACTCTGGCTGTACTTCTTCCAGACAGATCGGCTTGTCCTTTTGGCAGCCCACGGTACTTGAAGCGTTTGTCGCCAGCGCCACAATGCATAGATTCCTCTCCACCTTCCTTATTCAGCGTCCAACCTTGACGTGCACAGGAGCCGATGGAAAATGCCCAGGCTTGGGTCCAGACAGGGAGGGAGCTTTAAATCCGATAACACAGTCCAATGGGGCCTGACCAAGGGCTCAGCAAAGAGGGGGCTGCCGAGACTCTTGTTCTCGGTTTATGAAGCCATAGAGTTCCTAACTGCCAGAGGTCCCTCTGTAACACGCTCTCGAACCTGAGTCACTTGCTCAGCTTCAAGCAGATCACGTGTGAAGGTTGACGGAGTCGGGTTTGGGCTTTGGTGCAGAGAACAGGGCAGCCGTGGCTTTGTTGGAGAGTGAGCGCAGCAGCATCTCTTTAGGATGCCAACCACTTCCTGGTAGTCCACCTTGTGGGATGGCATGCCTCCGGGGCTTCAGCGCCCTGCACCCTCACCTGCAGCTGCCCTGCTGGCCTGGGTCACTGCCATCTACTTATCAAGGGGTCCTGTTTGGAAAGAGGGCGGCTTCATTGCTCTAGTGAGACTGGGACCTGTCTCCAGCGGCCTGTCGAAGAAAAGGCCATCGACGAGGAAAAGGGATGTGGTGCGGCCCGGAGGGCCCAGGAGGAACAGCCGTGGGTTTGCGTATCCTTTTTCCACCCGAGAAGAACAAGACAGTCTGAACTCTGTTCCCAGATCCCAAATGTCCACGTCATCGAAGCCAGCAAGCAGTCAGGGACAGCCAGAGGCTACCGTTTCCTGGAAGGGGTGCCGGCCTGGCCTCTGCCCCTGTGCAGAGTGAATGGGGTCTTTGTTCTTGGACTTAGAGAACACTGGGTGGTGGGCGGCAAAGGCGCATTGTCCGTAGCGTGGGGGAATGAATGGTAAATGTCTTCGGGAGAGAATGGCTGGCTCTCTTCTTGCATCTATTCTGAGGAGTTCCTCTGTGCAGCCCCCGAGTGGCTGGGGGTCATCCTGAAGGCAAGTGGCTTGGAATCTTAGAAGGTCCCAGCTGGAAGTCCATCAAGTTTAGCTCTTTGGGCTAGCGGTGATTGGTCAAGGGCCATCAGGAGACTGAGAGCATCTCACCACACCAGTCGCTCAACCCACAAACTGGGCTTGAACGGTGGAGGCTCCATCATCTCCAGAACAAACATGGGCATCAGGAAAGAGCCCTGGGAAACTTCCAGCCCCCCTCATTCTTAACCAGGGCATTCTTGTTCCCTGGGGACCATCTGGCAAACTTGGAAGGCATGTGCGGTTTGTCACAGTCGGAAGGGAGATGCTACTGACATTGACTGGATAGAGGTCAGTGATGCTAGCAAAAACCTTATAATGCACAGGGAGACCGCTCTCTGTCCCATCAGAGAATCAGCCAGCCGAAATAGCAGTAGGGCCAAGGTGCAGAACCTGCTCTAGCCCAAGGTCACCATTCCCATTTGGAAGGTGACCCTTGGGATACAAAGAGATGAAATGACTTGCAAATGTTCCAGGGCACTGGAAGCTACACTGTGTGCCATGGACCTACAGAATGGGTGCCTGGCCAGAGGAGAATGAAATTCCTAAGGTGGGAGCTGTGTGCTACAGGGAGACCGGTGGCCCACGGTCGCCATGGGACCTGTGATGGCAGGGTCGTCATGGGTCTGCCCCTGCCCCTGTTCCACATCAGTGGCACAAATATCCACACTAGAGGCTGGGGCCACAGGGCTGCCCTCTGCTTTGCTGTTGTCGCCGAAGCAAGGTGACAGACTTGGAGATCGCGTTCATACAGCTACGCAGCCAGCAAACAAGACAGGATGCGCACGCCTGGCATGGAGCCTCGCTGCTCTGCAGATGCTGCTGTAACTGCTTTGGGCCATCCCTGGGTGGCGTCGCTCAGTCCTGTTGCTTTGCAAGCCCTCTGTGACTTTGCCTCCTGGATCCTTAGGACCCTCGATTTGGCCATCTGTGAAATGGGACTAATAATCCTTGCCTTGTCAATTCCATGGGGTGGGGCGGACCCATAGGAGCGTCAAACAAAAGACTCTGAGAACCAGGTGCTTTGTTGGAGAAAGACGCAGGGTGAGCATCGAAGACCCACGGAAACAGTCCCTCCAACGAACTCATGGAGGATGTGAACATCAGGCCCCATGACCCTGAGGCCAGGAGGACTAGATGGTGCCCAGCTACCGCTACCAACTTCTTTGAGATGGATCACATGAGCATGTTCTAGATAAAACAAGCAAACTCGATTCTGACTCATGGCGAGGGTAGAACTGTCTAGGTGGCTTTCTAAGGCTGAAACTCTTTATGGGAATGGAAAGCTTCATCTTTCTCCTATAGAGCGGTTGGTGGCTTTGAACTGCTGACCTTGCAGGTCTCAGCCCAACACATAACCACTAGGCCACCAGGGCTCCTTTCAAAGTTCTACATAGGGCAGGGGTGGAGGGGTGTGGGGGGGGGGAACCCCTGTGGAACAAAACTCAAAGTCATTCAAATTAAAACTTTTTTTTTTTATGACCAGACTTGCTTTTGGGTAGAGAATAGTGGAACCCCCAGGCCTTGGGCCCTCAATCACCCTTTAGGTCTAGAAATGAACTCACCCCCAGGGCTCAGTTCTCTGCCCAGCGAGGGGCCGAACTAAACACTTAAAGAGGACCACACACCTTTGAAGCATCGACCATTTGGGATCGAAAAGACCAAGTTCAGGTTGGGAAAGAAGGCAGTAGGGGGCCCGGAGCCACAGGGAGCCCGTGGGGTCGGTGGTGCTACACTGGAGAGGAAACCAAATGTGTCACGATTGTTGCCGGAAAAACTGGTCTGTGCTGAAAGCCTTCACTCGGTTGTGTGTGCAGGAAAAAAAGTGAATCGTGTTTTAAAAGAACCTTAATAAAAAGAGAGGGTTCAAGTAACCCCATAGACTCCTCCGTGGCTGTCACCCTAAAGTCAGAGAGAATTGCCTCTGGGAACCAAACAGCACCCTCACCCCCACCCCCTCCTGGGCCAGCACTGCCCCATAGAGCTTTCTGTGACACGGGACATGTTCTCTGTGTCCGCGTCCAGCATGGTAGCCGTTGGGCACACGGGACTGCTGGATGCTTACAGGACGGCTGGTGTGACTGAGGACGTGGATTTTAACTTTTGCTGAAGTTCGGTGACGTGAGAGGTCAACTGCCGTGTGTACTGGTGACCACCGCGTGAGGGTTCCCAGGGGTTACAGGCTGATGACCGCATGACTGGAGGTTGCAGTCTGTTCAAAAGAACCTCAGCACACAGACCCGGCAGTCTCCATCCCCAAACTCAGCCTCTGAATCCCCTGAGGAGGGCAGGTCTACCCTGACACCCTGGGGCCACCATCAGTCATCGGGACAGAAGCTGGTGGTTTGGTGTTTTTAGTTTTTAAGTGTTAGGTTTGGTTTCCCCCTTTAGTACTATAGTTTACTCCCCCTAAATCACAAATAATCCCACCACCACCCCACCCGTTTTAACAAATGCCCACAGAGCGCAGAGATCTTTCTCAGCCATGTCATCAGATCTTGGTGGCCCGACTGGGACAAAATCTCCAGCTTAACCCAAACCGTGACCTTCGGAGCAGGATGTGGCTCTGTCCACAGATGGCTCATGGTTGCTGTGAGGTGGCCATGCGTTGGTTCTGACTCATAGCGACCCCTAGTGCAAGAGAAGGAAGCCCCTCGGCGGGGACCCGCACCAGCCCCACGGTTGGAGCTGTTATCTTGTTGTTTGAGCCCCTTGTGGCAGGCAGCCACCGTTGTCCAGGGCCTTTCTTTGTTCTTGCTGCCCCTCTACTTTCTCAAGCGTGATGTCTTCCTCCTGAGACTGGTCTCTTCCAACAGCACGGCCAAAGAATGTTAGACTGTGTCACCCTCCTCGCCTCTAAGGAGCATTCTGGCGTACTTCTTCCAAGACAGATTTGGTTGTTCTTTTGGTGGCCCATGGGACTTTCAATATCTGTTGCCAGCAACCATCGTTCAAGCGCATCGATTCTTCTTATTCCATTTTCAAAGGCGCAGGAGGTGAATGCAGGTACCATGGCTTTGGGTCAGGTGTGCCGTAGTCCTCACACTGATTTCCCGGACACGACACAGAGCTCTTGTGCGGCAGATTTACCCAACGCAAGGCATCTCTTGCTCTCTTGACTGCTGCTTCCATCAGCATTGATTGTGGACCCAAGCCACATGGCATTCTTGACCATTTCAATCTTTTCTCCATTTATCATGATGTCACCTATGGGTCCAGTTGCTGGGACGTAGGTTTTCTGTATATTGAGTTGTAACCCTTGTGGAAGGCTGCGACCCTCGATCTTCGTCAGCAAGTGCTTGAAGTCCTCCTCGGTTTCCGTAAGTAAGGTGGTATCGTCTGCATGTCGCAGGTGTTAATAAGCCTTCCTTTCATCCCGGTGCTGAGTTCTTCTGCATCGTCCAGTTTCTCTGAGGATTTGCTCAGCTGATTCAGAGTAAAGAAGCATGGTGAAAGGATTCAACCCAACACACACCTTTCCTGATTTTCAACCAGGCAGTATTCCCTTGTTCCGGTCACACAACTGCCTCTGGAGCCATCATCAGTCCAGAGGACTAGCCAAGGGGTTTCCAAGAAGGAACCACCAGGAACAGAGGCTGCTCACGTGGCTCTCTTTTAGGCTAGACTCCAGTTCAGGCCTCAGCCTTTAGAAGGTAGACCAGTACCTCTCAGCGGCCAGCCCATGCATGAGCCTCCCTGGGGAGCAGTTGGAAGTAAGAACGAATCCCCTTCCCTTGTCTTAGGTATTGGTTTTAAAACATTTTGGTGTACTTGAAATAGCCACACAAGACACATGCGGATTCAACAGTTTCTATGTGTGTTATTTGGTGGCAGTGGTTACATGCTGCAGGGGTGCAGCTTTTGTGTCTACCCTTTTACAGATCATCCTGCTACCACACACACACACACACACACACACACCACACACACACACACACACACACACACACACACACACTATTCCTGGTGGCCACCCTAACCTCTGGCCCTATGTTTCTGGTTCTGTTGTTAGACTCTGTTGAGTTGCTTCCAACTCCTTGTGACCCTGTCTGTGTACAACAGACAAAAACAACAAGACAACACAAACCACTGGCCGGTCCTGTGCCGGCCACACAATCCTTGTTCTGCTTGAAGCCATTGCTGAAGCCACTGGGCCAGCCCACCTCCTTGAAGGCCATTGTTCCCTTCCATTAGATGACCATCACTTTACCACACGGGATGCCCACCTCTAGAAACTGCTATCTCCTGATAATATGGACCGGGTACAGGAGACCAATCTTACTAGCCTTGCTTTAAAGGAACGAACGTCCTGGCTGTAGTTTTTCCAACACAGATTTCTTCCTTCTTCTGCCTCCACCCAAATGCATGACCCTCGAGTTGATGCCGACTCCTCATGACCCTACAGGACAGGGTAGAACTGCCCCGTGGCCTCCCAGCACCGTCACTCTTGATGGAGAGAGAAAGCCCCGTCTCTCTCCCAAGGAGTGGCTGGTGGTTTCAAACTTTTGACCGTGCTGTCAGCAGCCCAACGCTTAATCAGGACCCCACCGGGGCTCCTTCTTCGTCTGGCCGTTCACAGTAGAGTCGGTCATCCTCACCAATGGCATCGTTCGTTCAGAGCCATTCGTTCTTCTTGGGTCTCCTTATGCAACCTCCAGCTTCCCCATGCCTGGGAAGCGGTGGACAATGGTCCTCGGCGTGACGGCTTTGCTTCCTAACACTTGAACGAGGTCTTGCGCAGCTCGGCTGACCTCCTGCCTGCTGCTCCCAACGTGTTTTCACCTTTGCTCCATGTATCATGATGTGGCTTACTGGCCCCATTCTCGGGATTTTTTGTTTTCTGTCTGCAAAGGTGTAAACTCAAGAACTTTGATCTCCATCGTTAAGTGCTTCCAGCTCTCCTCGCTTTCAGCAGACAAGGTTGTCAGCTGCACACTGTACGATGTACATGAGCCTAATGCCTGGGCTTCCTACCGTCCGGTTTCCCGGACGCTGTGCTTAGCACGCAGATTGAATCCGTGTGGTGAAATGATGCAGCCCTGATGCATTTCTGTCCAGGATTTTAAGCCACATAGCATTCCCTTGTTTGGTTCAAGACACGGAAAGACTTTACAAGGTACCCAGAGGGACAGTGAGGTGGCCATGGAAGTTGGCACAGGAAGGAGCCTGACTGGGGATGCAGGATGGAGCCAGGCTGCCCACCCCACCACTGAGCTGAAGGTATGCCCTTTCACCAGATGGGAGCCAGGAAGAGTCCTGGAGCCTGCTGACCAAGGTGGCAGGTGTGCCCAGTTCCACTATCAGGCAGCTACAGACTGCCCGTGGTGCCTGCTGGCATCAGCCCTGACTGGCCCTGGGCCTGTCACCGAGGTCACCCTGCCTCCAACTGATTGCCCTGGCGTGATGCCATGCTCCAGGATAATTCAGGACATGTCACCTCAGCTGAGCTCCTCCTTCGCCCTCTGAAGGCTTGCTGTCACGCTGGCAGCCAGCGAGGGAGAAGGGACTTAGAGCAAGCGCTGATTGCTTTGTGTGGCGTCACTCAGCAGGTGTGAACAAGCCGCAGTCCCAGGTCGGGCCTGTCTCCCCACATCGCCACCGCCTAACTTCCAGCCAGGACTCAAACCAGAGCCACAACCTGTCTAGCGACCTCTCCCCAGGGTGCTGACTAATCACAGGAGAAGAGGACCCGCCAGAGAACGAAGTGGGAGAAGTGAAATGTTTGCTCGTACAATAGCAGTTGGGGGCATAATTTCTGGGTCCTCAGACCCTTCTCCGAAGCCTGCCTGAGAATCTCAGGTGAAGAACCCCCTAATCCAGCGGTTCTCAACCTTGGGCCGTGACCCCTTTCACAGGGATCACCCAATTCATAACAGTAGCAAAATTACAGTTATGCAAGAGCCACGAAAATAATTTGATGGTTGGGGGTCACCACAAAATGAGGAACTGTATGGAAGGGCGTGGCATTAGGAAGGTTGAGAGCCAGTGCCCTAAGTGAAAGGCAGGAGCCCTAGTGGCATAGTGGTTAAAAGCGTTGGGCTGAGATCCAAAAGGTGAGCAGTTCGAAACCACTTGCCACTCCTACAGAGAAGCCGGGCTTCCTAGTCCTAGAAAGAGTTGTAGTCTCAGAAACCCACAGGGACAGTTCTACTCTGCCTTCAAGGTTCACCCTGCGTCAGCATCGACTCAATAGCTGTGAATTTGAGTAAGAGGCAGTGACCTGCTCTTCACCCCTACCCCAGATATGCCCAGATCCTCCCTGTGTGCCAGGCAAAGCGAGTCACAATGCCTGCTTCCTACCACAATGCGCATGCGGGAATGGCAGAAGAGTGTCCTTGGTGACAAGCAGCCTCATGGGCCCCAGGAGAGATGAGTAAGTTAGGCAGGGGTCACCGTAGAGGGGCTCAGTGCCTCTCATGCCGACCTTTTTGGGGGAAGCCTAGGCCCCAGCAAGGGGAGCAGAGAGATGTTTGACATGGCTCTACCTCCACCTCTGCCCTGGCAGCTGAGGCCAGCCCTGATTGGATATTTACACAACTCCCCCTCTCCCCCGCACCCCCTCCAACTTCCTATAGAGCTCAGCTTAAGTGTCACTTCCTCAGGGGCTTCCCTGGAAACCTGCTGAATCCTGCTTTTTCCCACGGCCTCCATCCCTGCACTGCTGTCCCAGACTGTCTCCAGCCCTGTATCCCGGGGCTGGTCCCTTGGATCTAGCCCCCGTGTGCCTCTCTTTCCTCATCTCGGAAGCATGGCCTCCACTCCCTGGACACACTGACCCCCTTGTCTTAGCAAGTCCCTCCGCTGTTTACACATACACATACCTGCCTCCTGTGTGCCTGAAGTTTGAGGGGAGTGGGGAGGGGGCAGAGCACCAGCCTGGACAGTGGGGCTCAAGAACCTTCTTCCCACCCTCCACTCGCTGCCTCCCCCTCCTCACCTTCTCCTGTCCTACGCCCCCCCTGCCTTCCCTGTCACCCTGCCTTACCTGTCCTACCCCACCTCCTCGACTGCCTCACAACACCCCCCTCCTTGTCTTCACCATACCTGGTCATCCAAAGTACCCCCCATGCACCCCGAACATCGGCCCCTCTGCTCATCTCTCTGGGGCCAGTGCCATTTGCTCTCGCATGTGCACACACTCACACGCACACTCACACACACGCACACACCATTGCTCCCATCTTCCCTACACCTTCTCCAACCAGCTTAGCTCCCCGGACCCCACCTGCAACAAAACTCCAAAGACTTGAGCCAGCCCCCAGCCTCTGTTTCCTCCCCCTCCACCCACTTCCTGGCTTCCTGACTTAAACTCCTCCCACTGGTAGGTTTCTGGGATGGTTCACCTGTGCTCACCTGGGCTCTGGCTGCTCGGCGCTGAATGAATTCACGCGGCAGAAGCACTTTTGTAATCCAAGTCACTTTTATGAGAGACAGGGACGCTTCAGGTGGTAACGTCTCAGATCGCACACACTCTCCCTGGAAAGCGGGCAAGGCTGCATGGTGGGGGCCGTGGGAGGGGTCACGACCGGAAATACCCGCTTCAGGCCAGGTGGAAGGAGCGAGGGAACTAGCCTGCAGGACAAGAGAGCGACTGCCTGAGGTCCCTGCTGTCGGTCCCCCCACCCCTACTGGAGGGGCAGCGGGGAGGATCTTGGCCATTCTTAAAGGTTGAGTTCAGGCGCACCTGTGGCTTGATGTTGCTGGGGCCTAGTGTGTGTGCCCAGGTTGACCTTCACCTGTGTCTAGGTAACCTTCGTCTGCAAATCCCCGCTTTGGAAGCTATCTTCCCCATCTGTGTCTTGTGTGTGTCAGATTCCTTTCAGATCCCTTTATCGTGGCGTGGCCAGCCTTTTTGTGTATCTGGATCCTGGGCCCGGGCCCTGTGGAAAGTGGGGCCGCAGGAGGCGAATGGGGCCCTTGGCAGGATAGGGGAGGGCAGGTTGGGGAGCTGAGTGGTGTCTGTTGCCAGCTCTCTGGCTGAATCACTCCTTTAACCCTTGCTTCAACCCCAGGGAGGAAAGCCAGACCTGGGCTCCCCCTCTTCCCCTCCCCCAAGCTAACAGCCAATCCTATAGCCCTAGTCAGAGAGGCAGACAGACAGCTGCTCCAGGTCAGAGGCTGGTTCAGAGGCTGGCAAGTCCTCTGACCCATAGTCAGTGGGGATGACGGTGCTGAAGGGGAGATGGCCTGGGAAGTGGGATCAGTCAGGGAGGGTGGGGGCGACCTTGGTAACCTGACAAGAACTGGGGGCATCTGCAGGCAGGGAGAGGAGCTGGGGCAGGTGGAAGGGGTAGGAGGGAACACCTCAGGTTTGGGGTGCCGATGGTGTCACTCTGGGGTTGAGGAAGGGGAGTGGGCTGAGGGAATGGCGAAACAATGGGCAGTGAGTGGGGTAGTATCCCCCAGGAAGAGAGGGCAGAGGGACAGGGCATTGTAACACAAGGGGCAGGCCAGACTGGGAGCAGGGTCAGATCAGAGTGGGGGCCAGGGGCGTTGGGGAAGTCAGGGGGCAGGAGGGAGGAGAGCCAGAGAGGAGAACACAGTTGGGAGTAAAGGTGGGGCAGAGGAGCAAGTTGGGCCAGCTCTCCTTGTGTCTACCTCAGGGGTCAGCCTGCCCAGTACAGCCACCGTCAGCCCTGCCAGTCCTGGGGTTCCGGTACACCTGTGGCCCTGTGCAGGGAATGGAGGTGGCTACTGGTGACCCAGGACTGCAGCGGCCTCCAGCTCACTGGCTGGCATGGACAGGACCCCCAGATGAGATTAGGAGGCTGGGAGATGGCCACAGGGCCTTGAGAGGGGCGGTGGGCAAGAGACAGTCACCCCAACAGGCTGGGTCTCTCTGCCCTCCCCTGGCTCAGCACCCCTTCCCAGGGCTGGAAGCCGGATCCTCCTCTATTGATCACACAGCAGCCCCAGCGATGTCTCCAGGGAGGCTCGTGTGCGCCATTTTGTTTCTGGAAAAGGCAGGCTGCTGAGCCCACCCCACCACAACAAGCCCTCAGGACTAGCTCACTGTGACTAAGGCCACTGCACGGCCTGGGGCTTCCTGCTGTGGGAAACACAGACTTTGGGAAAAGCAACAGGGAAGACATGAGTGGAGGGGGCCTTTGCCCTGGACTCAGAAGCTTGACCCGGAGTCCCCTGGGCAGAAAGGGGTGGGTGGTCCCAGAGTCCCCTGGGAAGACAGGAATAGGGGGGGTCCCAGAGACCCCTGGGCAGACCGGAGCAGTCTCTCAGCTGAGATGGGTACCAGGGACTCCCTCCCCTGGGAAGACAGGGGTAAAGGGGTCCCAGAGCCCCTCTGGCCGACCAAAATAGAGAGTCCCATAGCCGAGATGGGTACCAAGGACACCCTTTCCTGCAGCCACTGGGAAGGAGCACTCCCACTTCCCTGGAAACAATGGCCGATTTCGGAACTTTGTGTCAAACAGCAAGTTCTGAGTTGGTACCTGTGGCTTTTAAGTGCAGCCCACATACCTGGTACCTTTGGGGTGAGAAATGAGCCAGTCACCCCACACCAGGCCAGTCCTCGGGGACTCCCCGGGCCCCTGTGGGAGGGTGGTGCCCTGGCACGGACCTCCCCATTGGCACCACTGAATGGGCCGCAGCTGGCCCAAGGAGACAATGGGGCTCTGTGGGGCAGGGCTGCCCACTTGCTGCGTGGATGGTGGGCAGTGGGCTGTGTCCGGCTGCGCAGCAGGAGCAAGACTGGAGGACAGATATGAAAACAAAGCAAGGAAAGGAAAGGGGTTCACTTGTGCCCCCGAATATGTGTCCTAACGCCTGTACCTGGTGACTTGGCTGCTAACTGAAAGGTTGGTGTTCAAACCCGCTCACTGCTCCACAGATAAGACAGAACAGTCTAGATGCTTAACACTGACCGTCCTGGAAACCCAGGGGCAGCTCTCCTCCGTCTCAAGGACTCCGTGACTCCGACTGAGTGGCCATAGGTTTGAGGGCATGGAGACAAAGAGTAGCCATGCCTTACATAGTCTGAGAGGTGCTAGTCACCGTCCAGGGTGAGCTGAATCCCAAGTTCTTTGGGCATGTGCTGGGTGGGTCCCCCAAGACACCTCTCATAGGGGCAGAGTGTGGTTCCAGTGAGGGACCCCACAGACCCCAAGGACTCACTGAGCCATTAGGCTGTCCTGCAGAGCAGGGGCCATGTGACATCTCTTGGCTTGGCCCCCAGCCCTGAGAGGAGACTGGCAGTATCCCTGACCCCAGGAGGGGGTAGGGGTCCCCAGGTCAGACCTGCTGCTGCAGACTCCCACAGTGCAGTCTGAGTGTGCGCTTGGTTTGGGGAAGCGTGTGGTGTGCATGGACATCAACTCCCTCAGGAAGACTGATCCACACAGCTCAGGGGAACTGCATGAGCTGGGCTCCCCCGCCCCTGCCCCCATGGGTGGCCATCAGCTGCTGAGCTGGCTGCTGGGCTGTGGCAGAGGCAGGAAGCAGAGAGTGAGGGAGAGTGCTGCTCCTGCTGCTGCGCTCCCGCCTCACCTGTTGGTAATTAAGACCAATTAAGAACCCAGCCACTTCAGCTCCTGGGGAACAATGGGCAGTCTGGGCATGAGTCATCAAAGACTTTGAAAGTCAGACATGAGTGATGTCAACTCACTCAAGTGGACCGCACTATCCTAACCATCACATCCAGCCCCCTCCTCTCCTCACACCGCAGCCATGCTACTGCAAAATGCGTATGCCGAGAATTGGCAGAGAGCTGGGGAAACTCAACAAAACCCACTGCCATCGAGTCAGTGCTGACTCACAGTGACCCTATAGGACAGGGTAGAAACTGCCCCTGTGGGTTTCCAAGACTGAGGCTCCTTACAGGAGTAGGAAGCCTTGTCTTTCTTCCACAGAGTGGCTGGTGGTTTCAAACTGCTGACCTTACAGCTCCCAGCCCAACACATAACCACTATGCCACCAGGATGCCTATCAATAAATAGTTGGTTAGTCGATATCTTATTATCATCCCACATTCGGAGTGTTGGTCTGTGGTGCTCAAGAAATGGGTACCCAGCTGGCTTCAAGAGGTGACCACCCATGGGGCCAAGAGGCCAAGCCAGGGACGCAGCCTTAGCCTCCATGTCACATGAAGATGTGATTTAAAAACCAAGAGCAGCCTGGCTACTCCTTCTCCCAAGACTCAGACCACTGGGTTGCAGTCAGCCCGTCAATCAAAATCTCCTGGGCACTGCTGCCTCTGAGGAGAGGCACGTGGCAGGCTTCCCAGGTCTCATAAATCAGTGATGGAGCAAGAAGGAGCAGAGGTTAATCACTGGACTGCTAATGGAAAGATCGGTAGTTTGAGCCCCACAGCCACCCCAAGGGGGGAAGATGAGGTTGTCTGCTTCCGTAAGGATTTGTAATCCCAAAAATCCTCTGGGGCCAGCTCTACGCCTTTCCACAGGGTCGAAATACATCTGAATCAACTCGGCAGTCGTGGGTTTGACTGACACAGGGCACACCTGGGTTTAAATTCTGACAGGCTGTTGTGGCCTCAGTTTCCCCATAAATAAAACTCAAGGACATCAGGTCCCTTTCAACTAACTCATAGATACCCTGCAGGGCTGAGTAGAGCTGCCCCCTTTGGTTTCGGAAGCTATAAACCAGGGGTTCTCAACCTTCCTAATGTCATGACCCTTTCATACAGTTCCTGATGTGGTGGTGACCCCCCAACCATAAAACTACTTTCATTGTACTTCATCACTGTCATTTTGCTACTGTGATGAATCAGGCGACCCCAGTGAAAGGGTCGTTCGACAACGCCCCCCCCCCCAAAGGGGTCGCAACCCACAGGTTGAAAACCACTGCTATAAACCCTTCTGGGGCCAAAAAGCCTCTTTCCTCCTGGAGGTTCGTAGCACAGCAAGCAGTCCACTCGGCCCCCAGACTCCGTTTGCTTATAAAAAGCCTGCCTCCAGGCTGCCCACTGCTGCCCTCAGTCAGTGCCTGGAAGGAGTTGGTCCCCAAAGGACAGCTGCTTCTTCTGGAACCCACAGGAATGTTGCTTCATCTGACTAAAGGCTTCTCTGAAGAAGTCTATCTTTCAACTCACATGCTGTTTTCTTTTTCGTAAGATCATTTTATCGGGGGCTCTTATAACAATCCATACATCAAACACATCTGTACATAGGTTGCCATCAACCTTTTAAAACCTGTTCTGTGGTATCAGTTCCTCATTTTTTCCCCTCCATCGCCCACTCTCCCTCCCTCATGATCCCCTGATAATTTAAAAATTATTATTTTCATATCTTATACCGATTGCTCTCTCCCTTCTCCCGTGTTTCTGTTGTTCGTCCCATGGCTGGAGGGGGGGGGGCGTGTTATACATCAATCATTGAGACCAGTTTCCTCTTTCTCCCCCCTCCGTAGCCCCTACCCTCATGGTCTCTCCATCCCCATTCTTGGTCCTGGATACTGTCACATGTGGTTTTCATCTCTAGAAATTCAATTTGGTTGAACTGAATGTCTATCTAACTTCTTGCAAGAGCAAAACTGAATTTTAGACGTACAGAAAAACTGTAAGGACATCTCTGGATCCCCCTCACTAGGTGCCCCCCCACCTCACATTGCTGTGGATCATTTGCCAAAATGGAAAAGCCAACATAGGCGCATCCCTACTAAAGAAATCGACACTTTCTTTGAATTCCACCGATTTTCCCATGAATACGCTCTTTCCATTCCGAGGTCCACCACAGAGTCCTGCGGCTCACGCACGCTCCCTGCCTCTGTGGCCACTCTGTGACCCCGAATGCCTTGAGGAGTACTGCCTGGTGTCCGACAAGTGTGGCCCCTACAATCTGGTGTCTTTCGCATGATTGGACTGCCATCGTTAACTCTGGAAAGAATTCAGAGCTGAGACACCCTTCTTGCCTCAGCCCATCAGGGGATGTCATGTCCACGTGACGTGACTGGGGATGTGACCCTCATTGCCTGGCTAAGACGGTGTTTGCTGGGCTTCTCAGCAGTGACTAGTCTTCATTTTCCTCTCCTTTGTTGTTCTAGACCACTCTCAAGTGGGGTGATGGGGTGGTGGGAAGATAACACAGAATTAAGCTCCCCATTATGGGATAGTTTTGCAAGTAAATTCTCTCCTTTCCCCCATTTATTTTATTCACTGAATTGCTCGTGTATATAGACCCATGTTATGCCTTTTGTTGTTGGCATGGGGCCCAGCTTTGTCTACTGGGAACTCTTTCAGATTCATTCCTGGACCCCATCTTTCTGTGTTCGGGACCCTTTCTGACAAGGTCTACCCGGGCTCCTCCTGTGTTTTACCTGCTCCAACCCTCCAGCCAGACATTTCTTCAAGAGTGCTTCTTTTAATTGCCAGGTGGTATTTGGAAGGCAAGGCCCAGACCTGGGTTTGTGCTTCCCTTTTGAACATATGGTCGACCGTGGTAACTCTCTGAGGATCCTTGTCTGCTAATCCTAACATCTTGCCTCAGTTCCATCAACTGTGACGCAGCTCCTTGTGAGGAGTTGGACTTTCCTACTGTTTTGTGCACCTGATAATTGTTTGTTCTGTGGCAGACATTGCGAGTGTCCTCTTGTGGGAAGCTAGATCTTCTTATGCTCCTATAAATAGTCTTAAATGTTGTACTTTGTTGGGTACACTGATGCAAAAGACCCCTTTAAAGGTACAAAAGCCAAGTTATCACTTTGGCGACAGAGGTGCGCGTGACCTAAGCCATGGCTTTTCACAGGCAGGTGAAAGATGGATGAAGAATAAGAAAGGCCAGGGGAGGGTGGGTGCCTTTGAATCAGCATGCTGGTAAAGAATATTGAATACACATGGACTGCCAGAAGAACAAACACGTCTGTCTTGGAAGATGTATAGAACATTCTGGCATCCTTAATGTTCTTAGCAGTGAGGCTGGTGAGCCTTCATCTCATGTGTGCCGGGCATGTCGAAGCCCTGGGAGGAGGACATCATGCTTGGTCCAGTAGAGGCCAGCAAAGAAGAGAAAGTTCCCCCCGCCCACACACACACACAGTTGGATTGACACAGTGGCTGCAACAAAGCCCAACCGCGAGGATGGCACGGGGCCTGCAGGGTGGTGGCCCGTGGTGCATAGAGTTGCTCCCAGTTAGCACGAACTCAACAGCTCCTGACGCCACGCCCTCCGCATAGAGCCTTGAGCATTGTCCTGGAGCGCCTGTACGTGCCTGGGAGCAGTCCAGCCATTCCAGCTGCTCCTTGGAACATTGGTCAGACGGAAATGGGGCAGAAGCCATCAAAGTCATTCCAACGGTTGGCCGCCTCGTGTGCTTCAGAGCAGGCCTGCTGACTGTAGGGTCGCTATGGGTCAACGTTGACTCGATGGCAGTGACTGTGGCTCTTGTTGTTGCTGTTACTGTGGTGGTCTGGGTGGTAATGGTCCTGACGGGTAACTGCTTGAGTGCTAACCGGAGGCCAGCAGCTCTTGCCCACCAGCTGCTCCTCAGGAGAAAGGGGAGGCCGCCTGCTCTCATAAAGTGTTGGGTGGCTACAATCATCAGACCTGACTTGACCGCCGTGCTTTGCTTGGTGATCTTCAGAAGTGGATCCAAGCCATCCCTCAAAAAACAAATCAACAACAAACACTGCCATCGGGGCGCTGATGCCGAGTCGGAGTGACCCTATAGGACAAGGAACAACTGCCTCTGTGGGCCTACCAGACTATGACTCTTAAAGGCAGTAGAATGCCACATCTCCCCGGGGGCTTCGAACTGCTGACCTTGTGGTTAGTGCAGCCCAACGTGTAAGCCAGTACACCATCCGGGCTCCAAAGCCATTCCTGGGTGGATTCAAATGACCAACCTTACAGTTAGTAGCTGAGCACGCTGGAACTCCCTGCTCAAGCTGGGCTCAACTGTCTCCCACCAGTGAGGCAAGCTTAAACCTGTTGAAAAGCAAGGATGTTACTTTGAGGACTAAGGTGTGCCCGACCCAAGCCGTGGCGTTTTCAATTGCCTCATAACGCATGTGAGAGTGGAACACTGAATCAATGCATTTGAATTATGGCGCTGACGGAGAATTGAAAGTACCAGGGACTGCCCAAGCAACAAGCACATCTGTCTGGCAAGAAGCCCAGGCAGAGTGCTCCTTAGGGGCAAGGATGGCGAGATTTCATCTCATGTACTTTGGACAAGTTATAGGAGAGACCAGTCCCCGGAGAAGGCATCTTGCTTGATAAAGAGGAGGAGAGAAAACGAGGAAGGCCCTCAATGGGATGAATTGGCGGTGGCTTCCACAATGGCCTCAAACCTAGTGCAGGACCAGGCAGTGTTTCTTTCTGTTGTACATAAAGGAAGGTCACTGTGATTGGATCCAACTTGACAGCACCTAATAACCATAGCGGTGAGGCCAAACCTTTGTGGGACGTCTCCCTTGAGTGCCACGAATTCTCAGGCTGTTCAGCCTGGCGAGTGGGAACAGGCTTTCCTCCACCCCTGTGAGTATTGCTACATCTGGTCCTTGCGGGTGGTTCTGGCCCCGGCCATGGGCAGTTTTCTCCAGAGCCTGGGCTGACCAGCTCTGTGCAGACCAGACCAGGACAACCCTGTGAGGCTCTGCAGGGCTTCTCTGCATACTGCGCACTCTTCTCCGCTGCTCTGTCCGGAAGATTCCAGATGCTTCGGCCTCCTGGGACTCTCCGTTCCAGCTCCCCAACTTAGCTGGCCTCCTGGGCTCTATTCTGCCTTCCCCCTCCCTGCACCACTCTCTCCGGGCGGTGAGCTGAAACTCTCCTACGACTCACCTCATTGGTTTGCTGTCTCTGAGGGATCAGTCTCTCCCTTTGCCCGGTGGCTGCTGATTTGAAAACCATATTTCATATGTTTTCCTGAGCTATTTCAAGTAGGAGGGCAAATCAGTTCCCAGTTGCCCGATCTCTGCTGGAAGCAGAAGTCCCACTGTCATCCTTCAACAAGGCCCTCGTAGTTCTTAACTTATTGCCCCTGACCCTGCGGAGCCCTACGTTTCTCTCTAATGTCCAGTCCCGTCATCTTTACAGGCATCCTGAGCGGCTAATGCACACAGCAGACAAAACCTCATCGCGTCTCCAGAGAGAGGAGGTGATGACCCCATGATGTCACCACCTCGCCTGCCTCTCGGTCCGCCTTGCAGAGTCTCGGCCGGCCAAGAGCAAGGCGAGTAGAAGAGGCAGCCTCGTGGCAGGACTGGATGTCCTCCGGGCCGCCTCGGCGTCCCTGGCGGAGCCCCTGGCCACTGCCTTCACCTCTCGGCCACCTCGGCACACTGCGGCTTCCTCCCTTGGAAACAAATGACCCGTCACCTTCTGTATGGCCATCTTGTACCTGTCTCCTCTTCTCTCAGAGACCACTGGCCCTGAGACCAAGGCAATCCAGTCCAGGGCGGCTTTGGGATGGCTACCTCGGGGGCTATCTGGGCACCAGTTTCAGTCTGATTTATAGCTGTCCTCGGGCCCCTAGCGCAGGGCTCCGCACCGAAGGTGTTCAGGCGCCGTGGGAAGGAATGGATGCTTTGGGGGGCTTGACCTTCTCAAGTATAAGCCATTGCTCTGCCTCTGTGGGGTGCTGAGGGACGCACCTGGAAAGAGGCAGTGGTGGGATTCTAATAATTCCACTGCCCTAATGACCGTTTGAAGTATTAAACAAAAGGAAAGACAACACTGAAAGGTAGTTTGTCATTTCTTCTTTTTTTTCTCCAGTGATATAGCACTGATGAACCACATAAGTATCCTCACGTTCTCTTTTTTCCATTTTATTTTATTTTTTAAATTAAAAATCATTTTATTGGGGGCTTATACAACTCTTATCACAATCCAGACATCCACCCATTATGCCGAGCACATTTGTACATTCGTTGCTCTCATCGTTCTCCAAACATTTGCTCTCCATTTAAGCCCTTGGTATCAGCTCCTTATTTTCCCTTCCTTTCCTGCTCACAAACCCATGATAATTTATCAATTATTATTATCTTGTCATGTCTTACATTGTCCAATGTCGCCCCCTCTTCACCCACTTTTCTGTTTTCCATCATTTCATGCAGTCAGTGCTTAAATAAGAATAAGGAAAGGCACACACAGAAGCTAGATTGTTTTAAGAGTTCTAAAATACCAATGGAAAATAAGATTTAATTATACCTGGCCAGAAAAGAAAAAAAAAGTGTTACTTAAGGTATTTCCATATTGCTTCTTTGTATTGGTTTATATAGTTAATATTGCTGCTTGGTCGGTGTCTTGACTTACAGTAATGTTTGCTTTCTTCCCGGGCGTCATCGATGGTGTGATTTATTCCTGACTGGCTTTTCGCAGGAGGAGTGGGATCCCATCCCTTTGTTGTTGTTGGTATTGTCAGGTGCCATTGAGTCAGCTCCGACCCAAAGGGATCCCGTGCACGGCAGAAGGAAGCACTGCCTGGTCCTGCGCCATCCTCCCACTTAGTCCCATGCCCGAGCCCACTGAGGCAGCCACCATGCCCATCCATCTCATTGAGCGCCTGCCTCTCTGTTGCCGCCCTTCTACTTCCCCAGGGACTGGTCTCTCCCAACAATATGTCCAAAGCATGTACTATGAAGTCTTGCCCTCCTTGCCTCTAAGGAGCACTCTGGCCTTACTTCTTCCCAGGCAAGTGGGTTTGTCCTTCGAGCAGTCCGTGGGACTGTCCAGTCTTTTCCAGCCCCGCCATTCAAATGCATCGACTCTCCTCCAGCTTCCTTAGTCAGTGCACAACTTTCACAGGCACATGATGCAACGGGGTGTACCCCAGCTCGGGTCAGGGGCACCGTACTCCTCCAAGAAACAGCTCGTCCTCAATACGGTCTCGCGCAGCAGATTTGCCTAATGCAATGCGTCTTTTGATCTCTTGACTGCTGCTTCCATGAGCATTGCTGTGGAGCCAAGTAAGACCAACTCCTTGACAACATTAACCTTTTCTCCATTTATCATGCTGTTACCTATTGGTACAGTCGTGAGCGTTTAGTAATCTGTACTGAAGGTTACAATCCTTGATCTTCATCAGCAAGGGCTTCAAGTCCTCCTCACTTTCAGCAAGCAGTTGTGTTGTCTGCACACTGCAGGTTGTTCATAAGGCTTCCTCCCATCCGGATGTTGAACGCTTCTTCATAGCACCCGGCTTCTTTTGACAGTTGCTCAGCATATAGATTGAACAAGTATGGTGAGAGGATACAACCCTGATTTATACCTTTCTCGATTATAAAGCATGCAGTATTCCCTTGTTCTGTTCCCTTGTTCTGTTCCTCTTGATCTGTGTAGAATAGCGGCTCTCAACATGTGGGTTGTGACCCCTTTAGGGGTCAAGCGACCCTTTCACAGAGGTCACCCAATTCATAACAGTACCAAAATTACAGTTATGAAGTAGCAACAAAAATAATTTGATGGTTGGCGGTGGTGGTCACCACAACATGAGGAACTGTATGAAAGGGTTACGGCATTAGGAAGGCTGAGGACCAGTGGTGTAGAAGTTTCGAATGAGCACAATGAAGTGTTCCAGAATTCCCATTCTTCTCAAGTTATTCACAGTGTATTGTGGTCCACACAGTCAGGTAGCTGTGCATAGTCCATGGGATACAAGTCACCATCTTCTGGTATTCTCTACCTCGAGCCAAGATCCATCTGACATCAACGGGGATTTCCCTTGTTCCAAGCCCTCTCCCAAATCCCGCCTGAAAGTCCGGCAGTTCCCTGTCAATGTGCTGCTGGAACTGTCTTACATTCTTTAGAGGTAGGCCAATTACACAATAGCCATTGTGCTCGAACTATTAGAAACAATGAGGTAATTTTTTCTTGGAACATACTATGTTCATCTTTGAAAAATCCCTTTCTGCTTCTGCTGAACAATTGTCCTGATCATATTTTTAGCTCTTTGAACACTTTCAGGAATTGCATAGTTCACTCATAATAGCTCATGAGAATTTGGGGCCATGCTGAAGCAGGTAACAGTGTGTCACTTTCTGGTTGTTTGGCACTCTCTCTTCTTACATTATGGGTTTGTTTACTAACGTGACAAATGCAAGGGGATAGAAGTGTAGGATTTCATCAAAAGTATGAGTTTTAGGAAATGAATAAACAAATCTTGTAAGCATATTTCCTTCTAAATGTTTATACCAGTGGACGGAATGGACATTTCTGTGGGCGCTTCGAATACGCTGTTGCTCAGAGGAATGTTAAAAGAGTAAGGATGTCGATTTGTGACTTCCCCATTGGGTGGCTTTCCAGCTGCCCACCTTAGCTAGAACCCTGATTACACGTACCATTTTAACAACCAGTTCACCACACTCAACAAAGACTTACGTGTTGATTCTGCAGAATTGGTGGGAAGCCACTGGCTAGAGGTCTAAGATTTATGCCTCCGACGAGGTTTGGCAAAATACCCTCTCTTGGTCAACCTGTTAGAGGGAAATGGAGGGTCGTGCTGGGCCTCAAACATCACCCCGCTGCTTTCAGGGTCAAGTGCATTCTTGGAAACAAAAAATCTCAGAAACAGAGTGCCCACCTCATTAGCAGGACACACACACACACACACACACAGATCTTGAAAAGAGGCAAGGGTGAAATTTCTTGCCACATTCTAAGGGAGGCTGCTAAGAATGAATCCTTCCTTTTGAAGTGGAGGGCCACTCTGAGCAAGGACCCTGGTTGACATGTTTTTCTTTTAGGGGAACAGTTCTACCCTGTGTAAGAGTGTCCAGATCATTGTGGGATGTTTAACATCTAGATCAGTGGTTTTCAACCCCTTTGGGGGTCGAAAGACCCTTTCACAGGGGTCGCTTAAGACCATTGGAAAACACATATTTCTGATGGTCTTAGGAACCGAGACACTGCTCCTCTATCCATCTCCAGGTGGGTCCACCCACCTCTGAGTACCCAGCTTGAAGACTGTTACCCATGCTACACCATGCTTCAAGACAAAGTTTCATTTCTTTATCATTAGCAATAAATATTTCACAATATAGAATGACATATTGTTTTGTGATGAATCACTGTACATTAATCGTGTTCAATTTGTAACAATGAAAATACATCCTGCATATCAGATGTTTGCATGATGATTCACAACAGTAGCAAAATTATAGTGATGGAGTAGCAACGAAAATAATTTCATGATTTGGGGGGGTCACCACATGAGGAATTGTATGAAAGGGTTGCAGCATGAGGAAGCTTGAGAACCATGGACTTAGAGTCAAGCGGGCTCGCATTACTGTGGCTGCCAAGACCCATGCCTCATTCCCAGGTGTCCGCTGGAACGTGGAGCTGGCCCTGGGGGAGAACCTCGCTCTGGTTGATGGATTCCCCAGGATAAGCAGGCACTTGGGACAACCTTTCCTGGACCATTAGTATGCAGGTGTGCAGCTCATTGTGGCTACAGACATGGCCCTCGGGGGCTTGCTCAGAACGGTTACCGCCTGAGGTGAGGTCTACAGAATCCAAATTTGCTGCCCATAGCAGTGAAACTAGGAGGCAAGCCCCCTGGGGCTGGGGCTTCAGTAGGTCAGCTTGTGCTGGGGACTCTGCAGCTGGTGACCACTGAGCCACTCCGGCAGCTGCTCCCAACCAGGACATGGAGGGAAGGACGACGTGGTGTCTGTGAGTAATCGCAGGGAAGGACAGCTTCAGAGGGGCACAGGGATTCTGTATGCGGCTCCTTTTTCTTGATTTTAGAGTTGATCCCTGTTTTAAATAATCCCGCCTATGTCTTAAGGATCTCTGGTGAGGTGGTACGGTAGGTCACTCGCTGGGCTGCTCACCTCAGGGTCAGCAGTATAGACCTACCAGTGGATCCCTGGGCGAAAGATTGAGGTGTGCAGTTCAAACCCACCAGCCACTCTGAGGGAGCAGGAGGAGGCTTTCTGCTCCCGTGGCCTCGACAACCCACAGGTGCCCTCCTTCCCCGTCCTACGGGGCTGCTGGGCATCAGAATGGACTCAGTGATAGTGCATGTCGGTTCGTCTTTGAGTGTGTGTCTCCTTAGTGTGGGGTTTCTAAAGGCTGGGCCTGGCCTGGCTGCACCTGTCTCCTGTCATGCTTGGCCAAGCCTTCTTTCTGGAAGCTCGTCCATACGGGATTGGTTGTTGCGATGACCCAAGACTGCCCTCGGCCCCTCGCATTCAGGAGTGGGCCTCCGGCTCCAGTTCCCTCAGAAGCCGAGTCCCAGGTGGTATCAAAGGTTAACCTTCTCCCCTGAGAACCCCAAACAGGATGTCCGAGGCCCCTGGTAAGAAAGAGTTGGCCATATACTTCCAGAAAACCAGACATGGGAAATGAACTGACACCAAGAGCCCAAGTAGAGAGAAATGTTTTGAGAATGGTGACAGCAACAAATGTACAAATGTGCTCGACACAACAGCAGATGTATAAGTTGTGATCAGAGCCCCCAATAAAATGATTTAAAAAACAAAAACCACGGAGCCTTTCTGCTGTGACACACGCGATCACCTAGCATCAGAATCGACTTGTGGGTAACTAGCTTCCCTCGGCCTCCGCGGTCTCCTGACCCGGCAACGCTGGTTCTAGAACCATTCCTCCCTGAACTCCGCATGAGCCCAACCACGTGGGCCAGCCAGCTTGGTGTCCCTTTAAAGGGAATCATCTGTATGCTAGACGAACCAGCCACCACCCGAGAGTGACATGGCCATGTCTTAACAACCCTTGTATCCAAATACTTATAGTAGCTTCGGTAACCCTAGTCCAAGCCAGGGAGCAGACCCGCTGTCCATCCACAGGGGAGGGGATAAGCAAGCGGCCTATGTTCATACAGGGATGCGCCACTCAGCCGTGCAAAGGACTGCCTGAAGTGGGCACCCCACCGAGATGGAGTGCAAAGACACTATGTTAACGAGGAGGCCACAGAACATTGAGGCACCGAGAGCCGAGAGCCCATCTCCCGGAATCTCAGGCCCGGCCATCTCCTCTGGGAGTTTAGGAGTCTGCAGAGTGGCTGCCCCGCAGGGTGGGGACTGGTCAGAAGCAGGCAAGGAGTCTTTTCTGGTGGGTGCCAGAACTGTTGCTATAGGGTGATAGAGGGGAGGCTTACACGGTGTGCGTGTTGGTGAAAATCAGTCAGCTGGAACATGGAAGGGGAAGACATTTCCCTGAATGTCAGTCACACCTTGATGATGCTGATGATGTCACCGGGGGTGGCCATTGTTCTCCACCTGTATCTCCTGGTCTCGGTTCATTCCATGAGACTGGGGTGTAGTTTGGATTCTTCTGTAAAGCCTTGAAGACATGCCTAAACTCACAATCCCTTCTTCCTCATTCCATCTCTTCCCCTCTCATTCCTTCCTAACCCCCCTCCCTCCTGCTCTCTCCTTCCTTCACCTGCTCTGTCCATACCTCCCTCTCCCATCCCTTCGCAGTTCAGAGTTTTTTTCCCATGGTGCATTGGTCTCTCTAGAGCCTCCGAGATGCAGCCATGTGCTGTGTGGGATTGGCTCCTGCTGTGCCCAGAAGAGAATGTCATGGGCCAGGGTTACACCTGTGCTGTAGGTGACCCCAACCCAGCCTGCACTAAGTGGGGGGAGGCAGGTTTACCCAGCACCAGGTGGGGACTGCGTGGAGCTCTAACCCTCAGCAGCAGCTGCTTCTTCAATGGCAGGTGCATGAATGGCCATGGGCCGTTGGCTCTGGGTGGTCCACCGCCCCTCTGGAGACCAGGAAACAGAGTTCCTGCCCTCTTCATGGGGTGGGTCCTTCCTGGCCTCTTCAAGCGTCTAGTCACCCCGGGGCATCTCTCGCTCTATAGCTGTATCCTTCTCCTCTCGCCTCAGACCCAGGCCATCATACTCAGCAGGGTTCCTAGTAACGTGAGAGTATCTTTGAAGACCCATTACGCACAAAGTCACGTACGGCATGCATCTGTCGGGCAGGAAGGCGCCCAGAGGCGGGGTAGAGCTTTTGTCTTGGGCAGCTAAGCCCATGGCCAGCAGTTCATCAAGAGAAAGATGAGACTTTCTACTCCTGTCGAGAGGTATCGTCTTGAACCCCTCCCTCCCCAGGGGAAGTTCTACCTTGTCTCCTAGGTCGTCTGTGGGTCAGCATGGGCTAGAGGGCCGTGCATGTGGTTTGGATTTCGTTAGGGAAGGACACCAGTCAATCCATCTAGCTGCCTGGGCAAACGGAACCGGCCAAGGGCACCCAGCACACAGGCCACGCCCTGGAGTGAGAGCCTGAGTCTGAGCAGAGTGAGTTTAAGAAGCTGGGCTTGGCTGGCCGCCCCTTCTCATACTCTACCCTTCCTCCCACCAAGTCCCCAGTGCTCCCTGCTCCCTGCCCCCACCTCCAGAGGCACCGGATTTAATGCCTCCACTGAGAGAATGAGATGTCTGTTATCTTTCATGGGGAATTAAGCCTGACCCTGCTGTCAGCTAGCGCATGGCCAGGGAAGATGGATGGTTCAGGGCGAAGTGCTTAACCTCTGCTCTGGGAACGTCAGGGCCAGGAAGGAGGTACTGGGTGTGTGTGTGGGGGGGAGGGGGTGAGCCTGGCAGGGGGCCAGCCATGATGTCACTGCTGTGGAGTGGGGGTGGGGACGGCCTAGGGCCTTCTTTCCGGTGACGGATGATGGGAGGCCCACAGTCCGGGTCACCAGGCAGCCGGCTGTGTCTGCCGGCCCAGGGGGCTCAGCCGTTCCTGTTTCTTTCTTTCAGCCCCCAACTCCACGTCGTGTCCCGATGAGGAGAGCTGGTGGTCAGGGCTGGCGGTCACCATCGCCGTCTGCTGCGTCTCCCTGGTGTTCCTGACCGTGCTTGTCATCATCTGCTACAAAGCCATCAAAAGGTGAGTGCCGCCTGTTTGCCTGCCACGCGTGTCCCCAGCCACAGGAGACTGGGAGAACATCTCGCGGGCGGCGTCGCCCCCATTCCGCAGTCATTAGCATTGTTGGCCTCTCTCTGCCATGCCTGCTCACGTCTGTCTCCTAGGGTCATTCTCTCTTCTCTGGGATGCCTGACTGTCATTCGCAGACAGGACACCCCTGTCACGTGTAGGAAGTTGTGCCCAGCCAAGGAGCCCTTTTGGCACTGTCCAGTAAGGGTGGGGCTGCTAACCACAGGGTCGGCGGTTCAAACCCACCAGCAGCCCCGAGGAAGACACTGGAAGCAAATAGATTCATAGCAAACCCTACGTAGTCTCACTGTGACTCAAAAACGGTTGGTTAGTTGGCTGGTTGGCTGGTTGGTTGATTGGCTGGTTGGTTGGTTGGTTGGCTGGTTGGTTGGTTGGCTGGTTGGCTGGTTGGTTGGCTGGTTAGTTGGTTGGTTGGTTTTGGGTTGAGCAAGCACTGAATGTCAAGAGAAGCCCCAGTGGCGTAGTGGTTACGCATTAGACTGCAATCCGCATGATTGGCAGTTCAAAACCACCAGTAGCTCCTCAGGAGGAAGACTGGGTTCGATGCCCATAAACAGTTTGTCTTGGGAGCCCACAGGGGAAAATGGCTATATCAGCATGGACTTGATGGCAGTGGGTTGGATTTGAGTTTTTTATCGCACATCAGGCCAAGAGGAATTTGGGGTGACCTGTAGATGGGGCTCACCCAGGATCAGGGTATATGGAAACCTTCTTACAGGGCTGGGTGGTGAGGCCAGGGGTGGAGGCGCCATGCTGGCTTGCAGTGGGGACTCGACATTGGAATCCGATCTGAATTCAGACCTCAATTCAAACCGTGTGGCTGGGAGGATATCTCGTTACCGCCCTGTTTGTAAACTAGACAGAACAACTGCCTACTGCTCTGGGCTGGGAGCAGTGGTGACTCAGGGGGAGACCCTGGTGGCCCATCCCCAGCCAGTGAAACACCTGTGTGCCCACCACCCATGGCCCGTGGAGGCTTGGGTGCAGTCAGGGCGCTGAATGGGTTTCAGCAGAAGCTTTTAAACTAAGACCAGGAAGAAAGGCTTGTCCACTTCCAAATATTCAGTTGTCACAGCAGCCCGGGCCCAGTGTGCGTGGATCCGAGACTGACCGGAGCCACTGAAACCATGACAACCCTTCTGGGGACCTAGTGCAATGCCTTCCATAAACAATGTGTGTGAGGGGGCCTCACGAGGCCGGCGGGAAAATGCAATGAAGTGATACTAGAATTTCTCCACCAGCTGTTGGAAACTCCTTCGGTCCCTGTGGCGGGCCTCATACCACGTACAGCACCAGCTTCTGCTGTGCAGACGTCTTCGCAGGGACGGACGTGCCAGGAAGGGCCGGGCAGCAGAGCGTGGGGGTTCCCTGGGGACACAGGGACAGTCAAGATGTTTGAGAGGGGTGGGCTTTCCACCGATGTGACACCTCAGCTGGGCTTTGAAGGGTGACAAGGAGTGTGACCTGAGGGCAAGCCCCCCCTTCCTTGATGCCTGAGAAAACAGTATGCTGGGCCCCATCCCAGGGGCGTCTGGGAGAGCTGGAGTTGGGGTCTGCAGGGCAGCCTGGCTGAGACCTGCCAAGGTCAGGGCTGTGTCCAGGGACTGTGTCCACGGACTCTGGGGGTGTGGAATCAGCCAAGGCTGCAGCGGCTCCCCCTGCAGGCTGATGGCTGTGATGAGGTCCCCCAACCCCCAGCCGTTATCAACACCCTCAGCTTCAGAGACCTTGAAGGAACACAGACCCTGACAAGCAAAAAAAAAAAAATCACACAGTGCCAAACCCAAACCCCGCAGCCAGGGAGTTAATTCAGACACGCATCAACCCTCCTTACGGTTTCCGAGGCTGCTCATCTTGATGGAAGCAGACTGCCTCCTCTTTCTCCTGAGCAGCAACTGCTGGGTTTGAACCTCCGGCCTTGCTGTTAGTGGCCCAACACCTAACCCAAGGCGCCACTCAAACCAGCTACCACAGAGTTGACTCTGATCCACGGAGACCCCACATGTGCCAGGGAAGAACAGGGTCTCCTAGAGGTTTTAATAGCTCCTTTGTTGGAAGTAGACCACAGTCTTTCTTCCGAGACACATCGGAGTGGGCTCAGACCTTGCTCTGGTCAAGGCTTCACCAGGCAGCCTGAAAGGTAATAAACCAGACTCAGTGCCATGACGAATCCATTCCGACTCACAGTGACCCTAAAGGGCAGGGTAGGACTGCCTCTGCGGGTTTCAGAGACTGTTACTCTCCATGGGAGTAGAAAGCCTTATTTTTCCTCCTGCAAGCCTCTCATGGTTTCAAACTGCTGACCTTGAGGTTAGTAGCCCGTCGAGTGACCACTACGCCACCGGGGCGCCTCTTTGAGGGTAAAAGCAGTTTTGCTAATATAATAGTGTTTTTAAAAAGGGGTGTGATTGCACAAACGTCCCCTGTGACCCAGAGTTGGAGACTCCACAGTAAGAAGCCACAGAGCGTGACAGCGTTTCGTGACATACTTTTTTATCATTTTATTGGGGGCTCATACAACTCTTATCACAATCTATACATCCATCCATTGTGTGTTAGTCTGGGTACATTAGAGAAACAAACCCACAGGAACTCATATGTATACGAGCGAGTTTTATATGAAGGGTAAGTGCACATCAAGAAAACATCCCAACCCAGGGCTGCCCAAGCCCACAAGTCCAACATTAACTCATATATCCCACACCAATCCACAAAGTCCTCCTCCATCTCACAAAACACACACTATGACGCCGACTGCAGGAGGAAAGCTGAATCAGTGAACGTGTAAGCATCTCAGTGCTGGCAGGGTCTTCACACGGCTGCCCCAGCACCCAGGGCTGCATCGGGCAGGTACATGTGGCTTCTCCTCAGAGATCTCTTGCAGGAAGTGAGCCTTGCCAGCTGAAGCAGGGAACTGACTAAGTCAGCTGCACCCTGTTCCAACCATCAGAAAGAAAGAGACCCGAGAACTTGAACGGCGAGGTTCACTGAGACATTTATCTCTCCGCCCTTCAATTAACCCCACATGTGTTTATCAACCAAGTTGGCACAATAAACTTTAAACATCTCACATTGTGTCAAGCACATTTGTACATTTGTTGCCATCATCATTCTCAAAACATTTGCTTTCTACTTGGGTCCTTGGTATCAGTTCCTCATTCACACCCCGCCCCCCGCGCTCCTCCCTCATGAACCCTTGATAATTTATAAATTATTATTATGTTGTCATATATTACACTGTCCAATGTCTCCCTTCACCCACTTTTCTGTTGTCTGTCCCCCAGGGAGGAGGTTATTTGTAGATCCTTATAGTCAGTTCCCCCTTTCTACCCCACCCTCCCTCCACCCTCCCAGTATCACCACTCTCACTACTGGTCCTGAAGGGATCATCCATCCTGGATTCCCTGTGTTTCCAGTTCCTATCTGTACCAGTGTACATCCTCTGGTCTAGCCAGATTTGTAAGGTAGAATTGGGATCATGATAGTGGGGTGAGGGGAGGGAGGGAGGCATTTAGGAACTAGAGGAAAGTTATATGTTTCATCATTGATACACTGTCCCCTGACTGGCTCATCTCCTCCCCGCGACCCTTCTGTAAGGGGATCTCTTGACGCACTTTCCAACAGTGGTTCCACATCATTTCACTTCAATACTTCACGGGAAGAAAGAGCAAAAGATGAAGCTACAAGTCTTAATCAGCAATAAGTATGACCCTACCACAAGTGCACTGTTGGCTTGTGGCCTGAAGGTCCTGCAGAGCGGAGAGGTGACAGGGGGCAAGAGGAGCCCAGAGGGACAGGAGGGTACCAGGACCTGCCTCCAGCCAGCAAGATTCACCCCACCCCAGCGTAGCTGGCGAGGGCCAACCCACCTGTGTTTCTCCCCAGAGGAAACCAGGGTTTCTTGCTCACAGCCAAGATTTTGCTTTTTTTTTTTTTAATCAAAACAAATCCATCTGAAACCAGCCTTTTTTGTCAGGAAACAAGACATTCCATGACACCATAAAACCCCAAGGAGGGGAGTTTGGGGGTCAATCCCCACATCAACACTTTCTCTTTCAAATTCTCACAACCTGGCATCCCATGAGGAGGGAGGGTCCCAGGAAACCCTTGTGAGTGCCCCCAACACCGCCATTCTAGATGGTTCTAGCTGGAGTCTCAAGGAGGCGATTCTGCAGGTGGCACCGCGGCACTGAAGGGGTGTCGGTCATGAGGGTGAGGGAGAAGACTCTAGAGGGACCAGGGCTCCAGCACCTGGCTCTCCTGTCACCTGTCACATGCCTGACCCAGGGTCCCCACAGGCAGGAGGGTGTTGGTCCATAGTCAGTGAATCACAGCTCCACCCTGTGCCTCAGAAAGCACTCCCCAAGGCCCAGCTCTGCTGGGTGGTACGTAATGGAGGTGCCAGGGCTGTGGGTGCCCAGAGGGGGGGGTGCCTCACCCAGAAGCCTCACCAAAGCAGGCTCCTTGGGGATATGAAGGTGGGTGGTCAGGCAAGGGGCTGAGGACAGTGTCCTTGCCCTGGAACCAGCCTGTGCAGTGACCACCCCCCAAGGACAGTGAACTATTCCCAAAGCCTGAGTATCGCAAACCCTGCTCCACAGTACCCTAAATCCCATAGGTCTCCCAGCCCCGGAGCTCCTGCTACTTGCATATCTGTGGGCTCACCATCCTGAGCACATTAGAAGCAAATGTCTTTAGCAATAACCCGGGATCAAGCCTTTGTGCCCCTCGCCCAGGCCCCCTGCCTGCCCCAGGACAGGTTAGAGCTGCCCCAGGGCCCACAACGGGGTGTCAAGACCCCCGGGGTCTGTTCCCAGCCCCACCGGCTTGCTCCCGGGGCCCCAGATTTCCTCATCTGTGGATTGAGAGTCCTTCGTGGCTCTGCTCAGCACCCTGAGCCTGTTTACTGGGACCAAGGAGGACCCCCACTCCGTCAGTCTCCTGGAATGACTGCCCCCGGCCTGGCTGGGCTTGGTGTGCACTTTGATCAGCCGTCTTTGAAGGCCTGAGTGTAGGTCCAGACAAGAGCTGGCAAGATAGATGGGAGTATGCCCACTGCTCCAGAGGGGGGCTGCTCTTCTGCCTGGAGGAGGGAGCCCCACAAGCCTGAGGTGTCCCCCAAGGTGAGACCTTGGTCCTGGAGTGCCCCATGCAGCTTCTCCAATGGCCACCCCCCTGCAGGCCCCACCTGGACCAGTTCCAGCCCCAGTCCCAGGCAGAATCCCTCGGCTTCATAGGCATCTCAGGGTACACAACGCACGGCCACCAAGTCACTGCCAACTCACAGTGACGCTGTAAGACAGGGAGGAACTGACCCACGAAATGTCTGAGACTGCCACTCTTTAGGGGAGTAGAAAGCCTCAGCTTGCTCCTGTGGAGCGGCAGGTGGTTTCAAACCGCTGGCCTTGCAGTGAGTGGTCCCTCGTGTAATCACTACACCACCAGGGTTCCTTTCCCAGGGTGCAGGCCCCCACCTTTGCCGTCCATCTGTCATCAGGCCACAGACGGGCTGTTTCCTCCTTCTAATTGACAAGGCCAAGGGGAGGCTGCAGAGCATCTTGGCCAACCCTTCCTTGCCGGCAGGAAGCGGGTGCATCTGGGTGGGTCCCCACGCAGGCCTCCCAAGTGTCCACAGGCTCAAAGCCACCCTAGACCCTCCAGTTGCTGGCGATGTCGGTGTTGGTTCACAAGCACATTCTGAGCACCTATGGACTTTCCTATTGAGTCTGATAGTCAGGAAAGACTGGCTAAGGCACTGAAGCTGAGAGAGAGAGAGAGAGAGAGAGAGAGAGAGAGAGAGAGAGAGAGAGAGAGAGAGAGAGAGAGAGAGAGAGAGAGGAGGAGGAGGAGGAGGAGGAGGAGGAGGAGGAGGAGGAGGAGGAGGAGGAGGAGGAGGAGAAGAGACTATGTCCAGTTATCTCTGCTTCGTGGGGCTGAGAACAGTTCCTCCCTCCCTAGAGTTTTTATGAAGGTGATTTGTCCAAAGCAGATCGCCAGGCCTGTCGCCCTAGTGCTTCTGGGTGGGTGCAAGTGCCAACCTTTGTGGGTGGCTGAGGTCTTCCCCTCCGGCACCTCCCAGGGACTCTGATTAAACACGCACACACACACACACACACACACACACACACACACACACACACACAAAACAAGCTCAGAAGCAGAGTGACTTCAGAGATTGATCCAAACCAAACTCATGGCCATCGGATGGATGCCAGCTCATGGCAGCCTTATAGGACAGAGTAGAACTGCCCCTGTCGGTTTCTGAGACTGTAACTCTCTCGCTCTTTTTGTTCTTCCAATTTTTTTAAATTTTATTGGACGTTAAAACATATATCACGTCATTCCATAGCTCAGTCATGTCGAGCAGTATTGGACAATTGCTGCCACAATCAGTTTCCAAACATTCTTTCCCTTCCTGGACTCCGGGACATCAGCTTCCGTTTACCCCCACCCCCACCCTACCCCCCATCACCAGAATCCCTTATTTTACTTGCTGTCCCTATAAGTTCATCAATCCTGAGCTTCCTATACCGAAAACCAGAAAACCATAGAAGACAAATTCAAGAGAGTAACACCTCCCAATGAGATAACACCTCTGAGATAAACCCCAACATGAATAAGCAAAAAGAAATGCAGAAAATGTTGAAAACCAAATCAGGTCCAACATGCATCAGAAGGGGGTGTCAACTGACAAGGTTTGAAACGCTTGATCTTTGAGACTGTAACTTTTTTGGGGGGAGGGGGGTACAAGGAGCTCATTGCTTCTTGTCCCTTTATTCTGTTATTATGTTTTAAATCATCTTATTGGGGCCGCTCTTACAAATCTTATGATAATCCATCATTCGATTGTATTAAGCACACTTGTACATGCTGTGCAACTCGTGTATAAGCCGAGTTTTTCAGCACACTGTTTATGCAGTTTTGTGGTAAAATTAGGTGCCTCGGCTGATATTCGGGTCGGCTTATACTCGAGTATATAAAGGGATGTTGCCGTCAACATTTTCAAAACAGTTTCTTTCTACTTTAGCCCTTGGTATCAGCTGCTCTTTGACAGAAGTGGGAAAGTCTCATCTTTCTCCCAAAGAGCAGCCGGTGGTTTCAAACTGCCGGCCTCCTAGTTAGCAGCTCAGTGTGTAACCACTGCACCACTGGGGCTCCTGGATGAGCATGCGATGAAGCGGAAGAAAGAAAACACACAAGCAAACCAGGATATTGGGAGCAAGGAAGTCTGTGATCTCTTGACACCCTATAATGGAAGATACACGATCCAGAGTCCTCCCCCAGCCCACATACCCAGAGAACACACTCCCCTGTCCCCCCCACTTCCCTCCTTGTTTGTCAGGGAGTCAGTTCCCACCTGTGTGCAGAGCTGGACTGCTCCATCGCCTACCAGGACTGTGACTTTTCCGATGTAAATTGCCAGATCTGTCTTGGAGGTGCCTCTGGGTGGTTTCAAACTGTCAACCTCTTGACTAGAAGTCAAGTGCTTAACCACTGCCCGCCCCCCAACCTCCTCCTCCACTTGCAGGTATGTCCCACGGCGGATCCTATGTTTATTTGGTATGTCAATGGAATACATGCTCCCCGCAGTCACGCAGTGTACTATGATTGGCTGCCTTTCCTTGACGTCATCAAATGCATCAGGGCGATCTGCTTCCCCCAGGCTTCGTCTCCGAACCCCCAGACGGCTCTGGGACTCTCACAATTGGGTTGGGGTTCTCTCCTCCAGCAGCCTCTGGGTGGCGGACTCCACCTGGGGGACCAGCTCCATCCGCTCCCTCTCCTCTGGTTCTGTGTTGCTTTCATTTCAGCCGCGCAGTCGAATTTACCCAGCCCCTTCCCTGCACCCTCAATTCAATAGAGACGTCGCAAAATGGGTTTCCCTTTTAGGGTTTGCTGCCTTCTTGGGGCTTTAAGATGACTCCCAATAGGTGTCAAGAAGGAGAGACCTGATGTCCCCAAGGCAGCCGGACTGCGATGGGCAGATGACCAATGGGTTTCCTGTGGTTTCTGAGCAAGAAGGAGCCTCCTGGTCTCCCCATTCCCTGTCCCTCTTGTCTTAGAGAAAAAGAAACGGAGATGTGAAGGGGGATGAAAATGACTCCAGCCAGCCGGAGGTCCAGCCTGATGGACCGCCTCCTACAATGATGCTTCTTCCTCCTAGAGCCCTCAATCCAGGCCCCCATCCCATCCCCCTCTTCAGTGGAGTCTCCGACTTGTCCCTTGGGACCCACCTCAACCACCCCTGCCCTGAGATGCCACCAGGACAGGGGGACTGCTTCTCCCCCCAAACGCTGGAGCCATAGCCCTTCCAAGGGGACACACGGTACTGTCTGCTGCAGCGGGGCGTCTTGTTGGCGTTCTCCTGCGGGCACATGTGTGTGCACGTGTGTAGTAACAGTCATTTCCATCTTACTCAGCGCCCGGCCCACACGCCTGGCAGGGCGCCGGGCACGTAGTAGCGATCCAGAGGCGGACTCCTCAGTGTGAATGGGGCTTGTTTATGTGGGCTTGCCAGATTCTACCTTGCAAATGGACAACTGCTATTTAGAAATGCCGTCAACTCACATGGGTTTTTTAATAGCCTCCATCTGGGTCAGGGTAAACAGCATGTGTCTGATCTTAAATGCCTGGCCCAAACCTACCTCTCTCTCTCTCTCTCTCTCTCTCTCTCTCTCTCTCTCTCTCTCTCTCTCTCTCTCTCTCTCTCTCTCTCTCTCTCTCTCTCTCTCGTCTCTCTCCTCCTCCGCCCTCTGCCATCTCCCTCCACACCCATCATCTCAGCCTTCTCCTCCACCACACAGGGGCATGGGGACATACCCGCTGACTCAGCGGCCCTCGGCCCCGCCAAGCGGCACAGCCTCCCTCCCACCTGCACATGACACACACTCAGGGAGAAACCCTGCCCATCTGCGCCCACCCCACCCGGGGGAGGCAGGGGACATTCCACTGTGTCTCATTCCGAGCAGCTCTCCCCACCGGCCCCTGCTCGGTCTCCAACTGCTTCACCGAGCCCAGGGCCATCAGAGGGGAAGAGGGAAAGGGCAGATGGGCCATCGGTCAGCGAGAAGACCAGGGGGCAGGACGTGGGTGGACGTGCTCCATCCATCCCCGGCTCACCACCGTCTTACCAACGCAACAACTCCACCTTAGACGCACCTTGGAGTGTTTTGGTGTAAAGATGTGTCGTATTCTCCCGTGACCTAAGTCCTCTTCAGCCAGCCTGGGACCGAACTGCCAGTCCCAGCCGTCGCTTCTCATTGGCCCCTGTAGTACCTCCCCTGTATGCATTCAAACCCACTGTCTCTGGTTGTCCGGGCACTGACGTAAGCAGTGGTCTCATCCAAGAAGGATGGCCTTTTGGTCAAGTGCTTGACCTTGGTGCCTGGCCTTGGCTGCTCCCAAAGCACTTTCTCCTGGAGGCTGCCTGGATTCAGGGATGGAGGGCGGGTGGTCGTGTGCTTTGTTACAGATTCAAGGCTGGGTTTTCCAACCCCAGGGCTAGGTCTCTGTTCCCACTGGACCCCCTGCCATCTTCCCGGCTGCCTGGGTTGGGTTTTGCCTCTGGGATACCGGTGGTCTCCGGGTGGGGAGCCCCCTCCTCTAGGCAGAAGCCTTGCGCACATCTATCAAGTCGGTCTCTGAATGTGGCCAAGAAGCTCACTCACCTTTCTCTTGGTTTTAGGAACCAGGCCATTTAGGGAGCCAGGTGGGGCCCTCTGCCTGGGCCAAGGTGAAATGGCCCTCTTTGGTTGAGGGGGACTCGGCGGGTCCTAGCCCCTCTCCCTAATGTTTCTGCAGTGCCCCCCTGGGGTGCACAGTAAGTAGGAAGCCCGTGGAGGTGGGAACATGCAGGCTGTGGCCAGCCCCCCTGGGCACTCCCGCTCCTCCCTCCCCACTAGCAATGCTGATAGCTAACCTCATGAACCCTCGGTGTGCGCCTGCTACAACCTGCTTGAGACTCTTTAACACGATGAATCCACACCCAGACCCTGCGGAGTGGCCCCCTCGGGTGTGCAGGAAAACTGAGGCAGAAAGAGGTATGTGATTTGGCCAACGTCTCTCAACTAGGAAGTAGTGGCATGGTGCGTTAGTCCAGGTTGACTAGAGAAACACATTCATAGACACTCACCTGTGGATAAGAAAAAGCTTCTTATCAAAGAGCAATTGTATATTGAGAAAACATCCCAACCCAGTCCAGATCAAGGCCATAAGTCCGATATTAGCCCCTATGTCCGATACTAGTCCATAAATCCCTCTTTAGACTCACACAGCACACGCAATGATGCCGAATGCAGGAAGATCACAGGCCAGCGGGTTAGAGGTCTTGTGGATCCAGTGGCGGTAGAAGAATCTCAATGCTGGTGCAGGTCTCCACGTGTCTCCTCCAGTTCTCTGAGTGTCTCCACAGCAAGAAAGGGAAGGCAAAGAGAGAGCTGTGTGTATCTGGCCTCCAGCGAGCTATTTCTCTCTGTAGTGCCTCCAAATGAGGTCATCAAGCGTGATCTGATTGACAGGCTAGACTCCACCCCTTTGCTCAAGTTGACAGATTATGTAACTGCTACACGTGGGCTTTGCTGAGCTGTGAGAGCAACAGCCCCCACCCCCACCCCAAGCCAGCTCTCTGCTGGGTCCCCTCCCAGTGCTGTTTTTGGGAGAGGGCAGGGGTGGGGGTTGGGGGAGTGCAGAAGCCGAGCCTCCAGCTCTAGGTACAGGCAGAAATGCTCTGGGAGGGAATTGAGGCAGTACGCATGGGCAGTGAGTGGTTTGGGGCCACCTCAGTAGTCAGGAGAGGAGCAGACCAAGGCCACATTGCAGGAAGCCTCCCCACCCCCAAAGTCACTTCCTCCCCTCCACCCAGCTCAGGCTCTGGATGGTGCCAGGCTGGGTGACTGGGCCAGCCAGCAATGTCTTCTTTGCTGGGTGAGACTCCTTGCCAGCCTGCTGGTCCTCAAGTCCCTGGAGCATCAGGCTTGTCCCGGCTCCTGGCTGCAGAGCTAACTGCACCCACCACCCCCACCATCTTGCCCCTCACGCTAGCCCGCTGCCCCCCAGGCTGCCCCACTCCCTGGGAACTCCAGACTCCTTCATTGCTTCATGGATTATCCATCCTCAGAAGCTCTTAATCCTGTATCCTCAGGGACCTGGATGGGGGTCGGTGGATTCTTTGTAGGCCTAGATATACTGAACATTCAGGAGAATCTTGGTGTCGATTTACCTGTTTGTGTCTTCTGAAGGAGCCCTGGTGTAGTGGTCACGCTTCAGGCTACGATCTCTGAGGTCAACAGTTCGACACCCCCAAGCACTTCTTGGGAGAAGGATGAGGCATTTTACTCCCATAAAGAGTTAGTCTTGGAACCCACAGGGGCAGCTCCGCCCTGTCCTGTAGCATCGCTGTGAGTCAGCATCGACTCGAAGGCAGTGAGTAGTAACAGAATCTTCTGGAATCCAGTCAACCTCGTACATCGATGATACATTAGGGACCCCAAGTTAGGCCCTTGGCCTCCCTATAAGGAACAGCATAGCCCCCACTATAATAAATAACTATCTGCCCCCAGCACCCTAGTTTTCCAGGCCGCACAAACCCCCTGAGCCCCAAGCTAAGCCTATTCAGCAGCATGAGAGCTGCCCCAGGTGTCCAGAGAAGGACGGACCAAGTGGGGGTGGCGGGTAGGAGGGGAGAAAAGGGTGCCGGCCAGGAGAGCTGGGACAGCTAGCGAAAACAAGCCCAGGGGCCAAGGGGGAGTTAGTAGGTGTGCCTGTGAGCCCAGGCATTCCGTGAGGGACCCGCTGCACACAGGCTGCAGGTCTGAGCCCCACAAACCTTGCTGGAATGAGCTGGCCTCTTTGGAGACTCAGACCGGGGCTGGCTGGCCTGAAAGGCTCCCTCTGACTGATCTGACCCCAGAGCCTGTGTGTGGGGAGCCCCTTCGGGGAAAGCAAATTTCATGGATAGACTTGTGGGCTGGGAGATGTTTCCGCAGACCACCATGAACCGGCCAGTGGTCTTTGGGCAAGCCACAACTCCCTTTAAGCCTCAGTTTCTCCCAGACCTCCCTGCTTCCGGGCGCCGTGGTGAGAAGGAACGTGGACGTGCTGGTCCTTGCCCAAAGCATGACCCTCCCTGGAAGTGACTGTAGGCTCGTGGGTGGTCATCCTAGATGGCACAGCGAAGGGGCACGGCCCCCCAGACAGTTGGGTCTGCCCTCCCGTCCTCGGGGAGCTCTTACCGCAGCAGGAGCCATTTCTGGTTCTGTTCTCAGCACATTGCCCCTGAGCAGGTGCGGTCTATTCATCCCACCTTATAAACCTACTGATAACAACCTCACAGCACCAGCAGCCCCCCTGCCTAATCCCCTACACTAATTCAGAAAAGCCTCTCCCCAGAGGCATCAAACTTGTCACCAACAACCAGTCCTCTCACGCTGGGGAGGAGCAGTCAGTCCCCGGGCTGTGGACAATGACCCTAACTGGTCAAGGTGGGGCAAAGACCACCAGGGCTCACTCAGATCAGCCTGTGCTCTTTGGGGGCACAGCAGGGGGCCTGAGTGTTCGCTCCCTGGGGATGTGAGTCATCAGGCAGGAGGCAGCAGTCCTGCAGCATGGGATCGGGCCAGGCATGGAGCTGCCCACGTCTTGGGCCCCACATCTGCCCACGTCTTGGGCCCACGTCAGCGTCCTCTTGGAAGAGCAGAGGTGGCAGGTAGGGTTTAAGCCCAGCTAAGAAGCAGTAACACTGCGGACTGAGCGTGTGTGCCGGGTTTTTCTCAAAGCCGCCTTTCTGCACAGAGAGGGGTGGCTCTGGGGATTCAGTGGCTGCTGGCCATCTGGCTCTGGAGGAAGTGCCCATTCGCCATCAGTGACCCCCTCCCTGTTGTCCTACACCATCACAGTCACCGTCAGCACCTAGTGACTATTGCCATCGCAGCCCTGGTGGCAGAGTGGGGTACACATGGGGCTTCCAGGGGTAAGGTGAGCAGTTTCAACCCCCCCAGTTCCTTGGCTTTCTGCTCCCGCCAAGATTTACACCCTCGGAAACCCAAAGGGGCCGTGTCTGCCCTGTCCTATAGGGTCACTGTGAGCCTGAATTGACTCGTAGACAGTGGGTAATTATCACCATGGCCACCACCAATATTACCACCCCTACGACATCTACCACCACTGTCTTTACCAGAACAATAACCCAACCACCATCACCACGCTAGCATCACCACCGTCACCATCACCACTGTCCCTGCACCCACCATTATTGCCATCGCCCCACTGTGAACACCACCCCGCCCCCTACCACCATACCCCGTTCATCCCATGGTCCCTTTGCCTTGACCACCCCGAGGCCCTACTGTGAACACTGGTCATTAGTGTCTCTCTTCCGCTGACTGGCCGCACTCCCCAAATTGTCACGTTCTCATCTGTTGGCTGCTTGGATGATCACCCCAACCTTACCACTAGGCTGGCACCCATTCTGACACATCCCCACATGAGCCCACCATCCCAGCCTCGTGACTAACGGCTCCCCTTCCCCTCCCAGCCACCCCCTGACTTGCATAACAGAGTGTGTGGTCACCTGGCTGGTGTAGCTGACACCTGGCTCCTGACCGACCCCATGGGGGCCAGCAGCCCGGGGATACTAACCCTGAGCAGGGAGGCTGGTGGGTTTCCTGCGGGGGCCCCACACTCACTGACAATGAATGAGGTCTCTCCTCCTCCCCCCCTCTTCCAGGAAACCACTGAGAAAAGATGAAAATAGCTCTGGGGCCACGGAGTACCCCATGACCGCCGCGCAGAGCACCAAAGAGGTGGACGTGAACAACGCGGTGGTGTGAGTCTGAAGCCCTGCACCCGCTGGCCAGAGGGACACCTTGGTGGCACGGTGGACATGGGAAAGCAGGAGGACACGAGCTGACCCTGGGCTTGCCCAGGACTTCATGGCCTTGCAGGCTTCGCCTCTCCCAAAGAGGAAACCCTCCACCTCCCGGCCCTGTCCCCATGCAGCCCGCGGCCGAGTCACCGCCAGGGATCCTCCACAGCCTATCTATCCCCTGTCCTGTGTGCGACCCAGCGTCCCCCAGCTGCTGTCTGAAGCATTTGCTCTGCCAGGGGACAGGGGGGACTCTGTCTACTTGTTCCTTTCACTGGAAGGGAGGTATCCCAGGCTCAGCCTGGCATGGCCACTGGTACAGCCCTGAGACAGCCCTCAGAGGTTCCTGCACACATCTGTCGTCATCTGCCCCTTGCTGTCTGCCACTCCTCGGTGCCTGCCTTTCTTTCCACTCCCGACCACCCAGGCCAGGCCTGTGAGCGGCCCTGACAGCTGTGGGCCATCTGACCGACCCTCTCCTGACCAGGAAAGCCCACTCCTATCCAGGGATGGGGTCTGCCTTTTTAGGGCGACAACGACTCTCTGAGCCCTGGGCAACTGGTAAGGGCAGAGGCCACTACCCCTGTTCTTAGCCATAGTCTCAGACCACACAGAGGACCATGAGTCCACGTGAGCCAAGCCCTGCCCTCTCCCACTGGAGGCCCCAACTGTGCCTCCAGGTGGTACTTGGGCCTTCCTGAGAGCCTGCCCCATCTTACCCCAGAGGAGGGAGGTTTCCCAGCGTCCCCTATAAATGTCACCTGTCTGAAGTCCAGAAAGTGTTGGACATGCCCCAGTGGGTGACACATGCACAGCAGGAATGTGGAGGAGGCAGATGAGCCCCAGGCTCGGTCACTCTGGTCCCCAGGCTTGCCTGCTCTAAGAAGCTCAGTTCCAGGAGCCTCATGGGTCTCTCCCCTGGCCCCACATGGGCTCAGAAGGAACCCTGGAGCCCTCTGGCCATGCAGGGACTTAGCTGGGTGCGTTTATCTGCCCCTCAGACCCCATGAGAATCAGGGCGTTATGGCCTGTGCAGAGGTCTGGGTATCTCTGTCTGGGGAGGTGTGTGGGGGGGCGGGGGGCGGTGCTGTCAGCCTCTCCACATCCTACCCGAGCCCGAGGTGCCGGCTGGGGATCCGCGGGCACAACCGCCTTAAAACCCTTCTTCCCCTCCAGCTGCCCGAGGAATCGGGCTTGGTTTAGATCCAAGTTCTGCTTGTCCAGCATGCCCTGGGCATGGTCTTGTGCCTCCCACCACCTCCATCACTACCTGACACCCCCCACCCCCACCAACACACACACACACACATCTTGCATACACACCTGGAGAGTGTGTCACAGCAAGTCTGCACAGCCCCCAGTGGCTGGCGCTAAGGGATGGGGGTGTGGCTGGGCCAGTTGCTTACTGCCCCCCTCCTGCCTGCTGACCCTCCTGCCTGTGCTCAGAGGCCCCCAGGCATAACCAATGGGAAAGTACCTGGGAGCTTGAACCAGTCAGGAGCTGGAGGTCAGAGGACAGCTTCCTGTCCGGGCACCCTTAGATTGCTTCAGGCGAGAGGTGGGCATCCTGGAGGGACAAGGGCATAGGGCACAGCTCAGCCCTTCACACATCGTCCAGACCCCGGCTGAAACCGGTAAAGCCTGCATGGGGCGAATGTTTCCTGTGCTCCGCTGCTAACCTAACAGACTGGAGGTTCAAGGCCCCTCAGATGAAAGGTCTGGCACCCCGTTCCTGGAAGAGCAGCCACTGACAAGCCTGTGAAGCACACAGGACCCCTCGGATCCACAAGAGGTTTCCAGGAGCCGATGGGACAGCAGCTGACTGAATCCTCTAGCCCAGGACCCCTCCCCACCCGATCCTCACATAGCACCCCGTCTGTGGGGACTCATCCTCTTCCCTGCACCAGGACTCTAGAGTTAGTGTTTGCATGCAGGGGTGCAGAGTGAGAAAGCTCTTGTGCTTGAGTGTCTGGAATCCCTTCTCAGGGGCTCCTGAAACTCACAGGAGGAAGCCAGCTTTGAAAAAGGCATTCACTTGGGAACAATTCCCCAACCCCTGAACCAGCCATTCCGAGGTGCACAGGCTGACAGCCCATCAGCAGCACCCTCCCCCACCCCTGCCCCCCCACCCAGGGAGGAAGGCTGACCCCACACACACACCTCGACATTTGGTCAAGTATAGAACCATTCATAGTTAAGGGCAGCTTTCAGAATTTAAATGGCATCTAGAATTCTGGTGGCCTAGTAGGCTAACTCGCTCAAGTGCTCACCACCAGGTCTGAGGTTCTAGCCCACCAACTGCTACGTGGGAGAAAAATGAGGCTCCATAAAGATTTGGCATTGACTCCCCACTGGTGATGGTTGGTTCCCTTTTGCCTCTTTGAGGGGCCTCCAAAGGAGCCCTGGGCTGGGGCTGGTGGTGGTGGTGAAAACATTCAGCTTCTTCCTGAAAGGTTGCCAGGCCAATCCCCCCAGCCCCTCTGCAGGAGAAGGATGAGGCCGGCTGCTTCAGCTGAGACTGATGGTCTTGGAAACCCTTGTCGACAGCCCCACTCTCCCCTCTGGGGCGGTCCCAAGTCTGCGTCGGCTCAGCCCACAAAATCTTTAAGTGGTCTTTAGAAGCTTCTGAAGCCAGTTGGGGAGGAAAAACAAATAGGTATAAAAATATAGACAATACATTATATATAGTTATATATATTGAAAGAGATATTATATATATAATTACTATACTCTCTGTATCTGTATAAAGTACGATTGAAGCCACCCGACTGGTGTGCGCTATCTAATGCATGAATGTAGATACCCCAGGCTCGGCTTCAGAGCCCTGAGCCCAGTGGACAGGTGACAATGGGTCTCCCTCGGACTCCTGACTCCACGGACTAATGTGGCCGCTGGCCCTCTGGGGAGCCCCCTGTGCAAACCCAGTGGTACACTGCCGCCTGGGAAGGGAGCCCGCCGCGTGTCGGGTGTGCCATGGGCTACTTACGAGGAGAACACCGTGGCTTTTTTTTATTTTCAATAAAAATATCCTTATAGAGATGGCTGCACATTGTTGTTCGTGGAGGGTGCTGACGCTGGGCGTGGAGGGCAGGGGGGTGGTATTGGAGTAGGTGTGGGACTGGGGATCCTTCCTAGAAGTCTTGCTGCACACCAAAGATGGAGCTTGGGGACTACCCTGTGTTGTTTCTGTATTGTGTGCCCCTAACACCCTCAAAGGTTGGTATACATGGGCACTTCAAAGGTACCCATCCTGTGGCCTTCTCCCATCCCGATGGGTCCTTGAATCCATTAGTTATGGGATTAGTTATTAGTTACTGTCTTAGTTATCCAGTGCTACTGTAGCCCAAATACCACACAGGTGGTTTTTAAAAGCTGTGAATTATTTAATATGGTTCTAGCCAGCTATAAATAACTGGGTGGGACTATGTAAATGAGTGCTTGTGGCCAATGTAGGGGGTTGGACAGTTAAAAATAGGATTTGTGACACACTTGTGAAGGTGGGGTCCTGCAAATAAAGTCTAAGAACCCTAACCTGGGGACTGATCAGTTTTGTCATCACTGGGCTTAAAAGAGAGCCAGTTGCAGCACCAGGGCATCTGACTACCACCAAAAAGAGATGGGCGTGGAGTATGTCCTTTGGACCCAGGTTCCTATCCTGAGAGCTCCTGGGCCCCGGGGCCTCTGTAACAACAGACGTGAGAAGCAGCAGCAGAAAAATAGCAGTAACAGCCGTCTCAGCTTCCCATCCCATAGAATAAGAAAGCTACATGTCTTTGGGCTGAGGTTTGTTGGTGGAGTAGGGAGCCCCTGGGCACTTATTGGCAGAGCTGAGAGTTTTATCACACATTTACAAGCAAGGCAGATAAAACGACCAAACCAAACTCACTGCCATCAAGTCGATGCACATTCATAGTGAAACTACAGGACAGACTAGAACTGCCTCTGTGGGTTCCTGAGACTGTAACGCTGTATGGGAGTAGAAGGCCCTGTCTTGCTCTCAAGGAGCTGGTGGTTTTAGAACTGCTGATTATGTGCATCGCAGCCCACTGTGTAACCATGAAGCGATCAGGAGACCTAGCCGAAGGCCAGAGAAAGATCTACTGTGGGCCTGGCTGAGAAGAAGTGCTCCTGAACAAAGAACTGTATCCTAAACATTCTTGAACCTGACTTGCAACCTATAACTTCCCTGGTAAGTCCCATGGTTGTGAGTATGGTCTGTAAGTTCTGAGTGGGTCTTGCAATGAATTATCCAACCCCAACAGCAAAGAAGTAGAGTGTGCAGTGTGATTGATGCAGAATTGGTTTAAAAAAAAGTGGGAAGGTGGAGGAATGGACTTCTCTCTTATAGAAATCAGCTTTGGGCCAATGCTGCTTGTGACAGAAATCTCTTTCCTCAGCACTTTAGGAGATGAGATGTTTGAATTCAGGGCGCAGGCGTTCTCCCAGTGTCAACTTGTCTCCTCGGTTTATGTTTCCTGGCTCCGTGGAGATCTCTGTGAGGCTTGGCATCCTCCTTTCCCTCTGTAGCCTCCCCTGATCCTTTTGTCTCTCTTAAGAGATTGACTCAAGACTCCCCCCTCCATTAATCTTGCCTCACTAACATAACAAAACCACCAGCAGTGATGCTGCACTGGCGTGGAGGTTAGGGTATGTATGCAACACTGATGGATGCAATTCAATCCAGGTGGCCGTGGTCCTCAGGGGCCGTCGACCAGGGTCTGACCCACAGCAACCCCGCGCAGAACACTGCCCCATCCTGTGCCAGGCTCACAACTGTCCCTGTGCTGGAACAAGCTGCAGCATGAGCCACTCCAGTCTGCTGGGCCTCAGGGGACTCTGCATGGCCAGTGTGAAAGCAAGGAGCAACCGGGGCAAGCCAGGAAGAACCGGTCACCCAAATTGGACAAATGCTCCAAGGGGGCAGGAAGCAGTTGGTGGCCCAGGGCTGGTGAGGGAGAAGGTGGGGACTGGCAGGAGCCAGTGGCTGTTGCTGATCCTCCTGCTAGGTCCATCTGCACTTCTAGATCCCAACACCCAGGCAGCCGTGGCCCGCTGCAGCCCGTACAGACAGTGCCCGAGGCGGCATGCCCACCACTGCCTCGGCCACAGAGCAGAGCATGGTCCTGCAGAGCCATTCCTTCCACACCAGTCTTTGGTCAAAGGATCGTGCCCAGGCCAGAGTCCTCTTTCCTCCTAGCAAGCTTCCCTGGAGGAAAGGGGTCCTGTCCTGACAGCCCACCTCAGACGAGGGTCATCTGAAGTCACAAAGACGTTTCCTCAAAGTGATGGCCTCCCAGGAGCTTCCTGAGCAAAGGTGGCTCCGTCATCTTTTCCAAAGCAAACAAAACCTACTCTACCCTCTTCTAAGGCAACTGGGGTCCACGTGATATATCAGAGAGGGCCGCCAGTAATTCTCCCAGAACAAAGTTGGCTCCGCTGTGACCTGCTGTCTCCATCATCAGAAGTAGAAGCAACTGTCAGCTCTCATGGTTACATCCCGACCTGACACCCCTTCATTTTTAAAAAGTAAATCTTTCCTTCCAGACCCTGGTATCCAGGGAAAATGACACTCGTATAAGGGATCCAAAGGACCTGCTCCTCAAAGGGGGCTTCTGGAGATGGACTTGGGGTGAGGGAGTTCTGCAGGGGTGTTCACATCCTGAAGACTATCAGAGTGAGCCCAGTGCAGGGGGCCTTGGACCTTGTGGTACTCACCTAATCTGGTGTCAATTTAAGGATGAAGGGTGTAGGGGTGGAGTCTAGGCTGTCAATCTGGAGATAGCCAATGAGACTTCTGTGTGGGCATGGCCTTCTCCTGAGAATTCTGGGAAATCTGGGACTTCCTCCTTGGAGGCAGGAGAGACACTCTCTCTGCCACTCCCTGGGAGACATTGCAGAAGACAAGTCACATGGACCCAACCAGATCAGAAGCCAGAGAAGCCTCAGAGAGACCCCTACCAGCGCTGAGATGTTTTCCATGACACTGAATCCAAAGACTTTCTGCTCACTGGCTTGTGATCGTCCTGCATTTGGCTTCATTACATGTTTTTCATGAGTCTGAAAAGGATTTTATAGATTGGTATCAGACATATGGGCTTATATCAGACTTATGGCCTTGGACTGGGTTGGATGTTTTCTCAATGTTCAATTCTCTTGCATATGAACCTCTCCCTTACATACATATTCATGTTTATGAATTTGTTTCTCTAGTCTACTCAGACTAACACAGACCTCACACAGAGGGGCCCTGAAAGAGAGGGTGTGGCAACGTCAGCTGCACAGGGTCCATTGCGGTGATCCCCAGTGTGTCCCCAAGGAGCAGGGCCTCACCCTTTCCTCATGAAGAATCTCAATGTGAACATCCAGAGGCAGGGGGGGTGGTGGATCTCATCTGGTGGTTTGCCCTAACCTTCCAGATGGGACATAGCCTCAGGGCTCCTCAGGCTGGCTTTGAGAATTCAATCTTGTATTTCATTTTGATGCCCATTAAAAAAGAATGTGTATGGTGTGGCAGCAGGGTGGGGAGTAGAAGCAGCATCTGGATCAGGGGAACTCCGCACCCCCATAACTCAGGCCCCATGTCTGGCTCCCAGCCAAGTAGCGCTACTGCCATGGTTGCAAACAGCCAGCTGCTCCTCGGGAGAAAGCCGAGGCCATCTCTACCCATAAGGAGTTCCAGTCTCGGACACCCACAGGGGTGGTGCTACCCTGTCCTGGGGTGGGGGGTGGGGTCACTGAGTCAGCGTCAACTTAATGGCATCAAGGCTTCATTGCTGCTGTTGTTTCTAATTGTATGGGAGCAGATCTTCATGTCTTCCTTCCGAGGACCCACTGGGGTTTGAACTGCCAACCTTCCTGCTTGCACCGAGTGGTTAACTGCTGCCCCACCAGATCAGACCTAATTGTTAAACCTCCCGGGGCTTCCAATAAGAGATGAACGGAACTCCCTACTCTGGCTCCTAGAGTCTTTTCTGCTGTCACCTCTACTGTCCCCAGCATCCTCAGCTGTCACTCTCCCCACGGAGTCACCTAGCCTTCCTGCTGATGTCTCGCCTGGGCCACCTCCTTTCCATTGCAGGCCTTTGCGAGCACTCTTTCTCCCCGCCGCCCAGAGGGGCTTTCTTTGGCCACCCTTTTTCACCAGGACGGCCACAAGAACAAACAGATCCGTCTTGGAAGAAGTGGGGCCAGGGATGGCGAGACTTCAGCTCAGACTGTGGACATGTTGTCAGGGGAGAGCAGTCCTTGGAGAAGGACGGCACGCTCGGTGGAGGGAAGGGGCAGCGAAAAGGAGGAAGACTCTTACCAAGATGGACTGCCACCGGGGCTGCCACACTGGACGCTCCCACAGCCACTGGACGATGGCGTGGGGCTGGCGGTCTTTCATTCCCTGGTACAAAGCATCACTGTGGGGCAGAACGGACTTGAGGCCACCTCACAACCGTCTCTCTCTAAGGAAAGGCCCTGGTGGGACGAGTCCGTGGCTGCTCCCACAACCTGAGAATCTGCGTGTGTCGATTACAGCGAAGACAGCAGCACCCCTCTGTTACAGCCGAGATCACCAGGAGCCGAACAGACTGGACTGGAGGGCACGAGACGTGGGCAGTCACTCCGGAACCCACCACCGCGTGGTCTGCGCCCCCCTGGGGAGCCCGTGATCTCTGCGTGCAGCACAGACCCACCTCCCACAAGCACATGCGAGCTGTGAGAACATATGCTCTAAAGCCCCCAATAAGCTAATTTAAAAAAAGAAAATCAAAGAATTGATATCTTTGAATCGTGGGGTTGGCAAAGAATATTGAGTAGACCATGGCCTTCCAGAAGAATGAGCCAGTCTGTCTGGGAAGAAGTGGGGGTAGAATGCTCTGTAGAGGTGAGGATGGCAAGAGCCTGACTCACATGCTTCAGACATGCACTTGAACGAGGACGCTGTGCTTGGGAATGCACAGGGCTATTTAAAAAGAAGCAGAAGGTAGACCCTGTGGTAGCTGATGATTTTCTGTCACCTGGACTTGTGTTCGGTTTGTATTCAACATGGAATTGAATTTGTATCCAAATACCTTGTGGTAGTTAGATGATTTTATGTCAACTTGAAATCATATGAAAGTGTAGGGGTGGAACCCAACCTGCTAATCAGGTCTCAGCCTGAAGAGGCCTCCTTGGGGCATAGCCTTCTTATAAGGAAGAAACTGGAGCTTCCCTCTCTCTGTCCTCCCACTCTCTTGCTTTCTGGGATTCTGTCTCTAGGGCCCCATGTGGGCCACCAACCCTGAGAGCTGTTGGTGCCCTGCCATGTCCCCACTGACCTTGGATCCAAGCCACTCTGCACCCTCCCGTCTGTGAGCTTCCTGCTTCAGCTTTCCGCATCACCAGCCTGCAGCAACGTGAGTCTAGCAGGGGACTTTTGGACTGGACTGGGATGCCTTCTTGATAGAAGCTCTTTCTTATACGTAGATGAGCATGACTAGATTTGTTTCTCTAGACAATCTGGCCTGAGATGACTTGACATGAAGACCCCATCAATGGACTCACCTATAGCCACGACTGTGAGAATGGTGGAGGACAGAACGATGTTTCATTCTGTTGTGCATTGGGGTCACCACGAATTGGGGCCAACTCAACAGCACTGGGCTGGTTACATCAACTAGACATACTTGGAAGTAGGGGTGGGGCCAACCTATCAGTCAGGCCATGGCCTGATGATGTCACTTCCTTGGGGGTGTGGCCTTCTGTATCAAAGAGAGATCCTGAGAAGAACTGAGCTCTCTCTTGCCCCTTCCCTTTCTGCAGGATGTGGATCCCGTTTCTGGTTTGCTGATCCCCTGTTGTGTTGCCTGGAGATCCTAGGAGCCATCAACAGGGTGCCTATCTTAGATTCAGTCAGCCGAACTCGGATTCATTCAGCTCTGCATCCACCAGTCTGTGGGCTTCCCACTCGGCTTTCCTGCTCCTGTTTGTTGGTTTCCATCATTACACAAATCAAAAGAAGCCTCAATTTATATCTACAGCGTACCTACTCCTACAACTGTGTGAGCCATGTGTTGACACAAATCCCTCTATCTACACATACACATATCACTGGTTTTGCCTGTAGAGAACCCAGCCCAACACAAGCACCTAATAGCAGCAGATATTCATAACAACAAAACGTTTTTTTTCTGGTCAGTCTGCCCCTTTAGTTACTTATAACCGGGAAAGCATGCCTACAAGGCTGACACTCTGCTAGTTCACTTTTGGCACCTTCTATTCTGCGCCAGTCGGAGCTGTCATTGTCTTTACCCAGTTACAAGGACACTTCAATTCTCTGGCTTCAGCTGCACACCCCACCAGCAGGAGACATTATTTTGATGAGTGCTGGGGTTTATATATAATTGCTGATTTTAGAAAAAAATCATTTTATTGGAGCTCTTACAATTCTTATCACAATACACACATCCATCCATTGTATATTTGTTGCCATCGTTTTCAAAACATTTTCTTTCTACTTGAGCCCTTGGTATCAGCTCCTCATTTTCCCCTCCCTCCCTCCATCCCTCATGAACCCTTGATAATGTATATATTTTTTTCATGTCTTACACTGACAGGTGTAAGACTTTTCTGTTGTCTGTCCCCCTGGGAGGGGGCTTTATGTAGATCATTATGATAGGTTTCCCCCTTTTACCCCCTGCTTACCTCTTACCTTCCTGATAAGGCTACTCTCAATATTGGTCGTGAGGGGTTTATCTGTCCTGGATTCTCTGTGTTTTGAACTGTTATCTGTACCAGTGTACATGTTCTGGTCTAGCCAGATTTACAAGGTAGAATTGGGGTCATGATAGTGGTGGGGGGGGGGACGCATTAAAGAACTATAGGAAAGTTGTATGTTTCATCAGTGCTATACTGACCGGCTCATCTCTTTTTTTGTGATCCTTCTGTAAGGGGATGTCCAGTTATCTACAGATGGGCTTTGGGTCTCCACTTCACAATCTCCCTCATTCACAATGATATGATTTTTTTGTTCTGGGTCTTTGATGCTTGATATCTGATCCTATTGACACCTCATGATCACACAGACTGGTGTGCTTCTTCCATATGAGCTTTGTTGCTTCTCAGCTAGATGGATGTTTGTTTATCTTCAAGTATTTAAGACCCCAGACACTATATATTTTGATAGCCGGGCACCATCAGCTTTCTTCACCATATTAGCTTATGCACCCATTTGTCTTCAGTGATTGTGTTGGGAAAGTGAGCATCACAGAATGCCAGGTTATTAGAACAAAGTGTTCTTGCATTGAGGGAGGACTTGAGTAGAGGCCCAATGTCTGTCTGCTACCTTAATACTAAGCCTATAAATATATGCACATAGATCTATTTCCATATGATTATATATAAATGTATTTACATATGTACATGCCTGTATATAGCCCTGTATAAATGCTCTTTGCCTCCTACTTCTCTATTTCCTTTTACATTCCTCTTGTCCCACTATCCTCTTCTGCCTTCATTTGGGTTTCAGTAATTCCTCTCAGTTGCACTGCCCTTGATCAAGCCCTACCAGGCATCCTATACCCTCGCCATCAATTTTAGATCGCTTGTTGTTTCCTTGTCTCTGCGTTTGTTAACATACACTTCCTTTTCCTGCCTCCCCTTCTCCTGTGTCTCCCCAGAACTGTTGGTCCTGTTGTTCTCTCCTCAGGATTGTTTACCCTGAGTGTCTTATCTAGATAGACATGCAGAGACAATAACAAGTACAAAAACAAGACAGAGTTAAATAACAAAAGAAAAGAAAACAACAGTAAAAAGGAAAAGCCTATAAATAGTTCAAGGTCTGTTTATTGACCTTTAGGAGTGTTTTCCAGTCCAGTCTGATGGGGTACCACACCCTGACCCCAAAGTCTATTTTTGGTATTTCCTGGGGACTTAATTGCTTTGTTCCTCTTGGTGCTCTGTTGCCTGCTCTTAGTGTTTCCCCCCTGGTGTGGTGGGGTCAGATGGGACACAGTTCCCACACTGTGCCTCCAGTGTTGTCCCTTGAAGCATTATGGGTCAGTGAATTATGTCATGTCTTGTAGTGGGGCTGGTCCTGTGGTCCTTTCTGTGTGTTGATTTCTCTGAGCAGGTATGGTGGGCCAGGGCTTGGTGGACCAGGATGCGTTCCACTCTCTCTCCTTCCTCCTTTGCTTGCTCCTGTGTGCTTGGATCAGACTTGCCCCTCTTCCTAAGTGTAGCTTCAGTGCTGTCCCCTGAAGTGAATTCTTCTGGGGAAGGGGAACTGTTCACGCGGTTGGGATTGGGGCTGGCCCACAGACCTCTTTATTGGATCCCTGCTTCAAGGCGGTATGTTGCATTCACATCTTGGCTTACTGGGTTGAAGTCTGGTCCCTCCCTCCCTCTTCTGTGGAGATATAAACAACCCCCTCCCCTTGGGTGGGTTAGTGCCCTGTTCCCCGCTCACTACCCATGTCTTTTTTTTCCCTTTCCCTTCCTTTTTAGTTAGCTTCTATCTGTACCCCTGCATTTGGTCTGGTCCCTGCCATACTACCTGGACCTCACCCCAGGAATGTTTGTATCCAGTAGCTTTTTCCCTATGCTCCTTTTGCATTTTTAACTTTACCTCAGTGGACTCATGTTGTACTTGTCCATTTGTGCGTGGCTTACTTTGCTTAGCATGATTTCCTCTAGTTCTTCCCATGCGGCGATGCGCTTCATTCATTCATCACAGCTTTTTAGGTATGTGCAGTACTCCATTGTATGTATGTACCACCGTTTTGTTAATCCATTTGTCCGTTGATGGAAATTTAGGTTGTTTCCAACTCTGCAATTGTGAACTGTGCTGCAGTGAACATTGGAACACAGATGTTTGGCCTTGGTTTGTTTCTTTATTTTCTTGGTATATCCCCAACAGGGCAATAGCTGGGTCATATAGCTGGGTCATATAGTAGCTTGGTTTCCATCTGTTTTAGATAACGCTAAATTGGTTTCCATAGTGGTTGTACATGCCTGCAGGTCCAACAGCAGTGGATGAGAGTTCCTATCTCACCACGGCCCCTCCAACACTTGCTGCTTTCTGATTTTTTGAATTGAGGGTGTTAGGTGAAATCTCATCGTTGTAATTTGCATTTCTATTATGGCTAATGATCAGGAATATTTTCTTGTATGTTTATTGGCCTTTAGGATTTCTTCCCTGTGAAACTTCTGTTCAGGTCCTTTGCCCACCTTCTCAGTGGGCAATTAGTTTCTATTCTTTTTGGAAGCTAGCAGAGTATTGTAGATTTTACTAATAAGGCCTTTGTGTGATGTGTCATTGCTAAAGATGTTTTCCCAGTCCATGGGGTCTCTTATTAGTCTCTTGATGAATTCTTTCCATGCACACAGGTGTTTAATCTTTAGTATATCCCACTTGTCTATTTTTGACTCATCTGTATTTGTGTCCTTCCCTATTTCTGATAGCCTCTGATAGCCTATGTATTCCCTGTGCCAAAGGTCTCAGGTTTGTTCCAATTCCCTCACTGATGACCCTAATAGTTTGGGGTTTTGCTTTGAGGTCTGTGATCCACCTTGAGTTTATTCTTGTGCATGCAGTGAGGTAAGGGTCTTGCTTCATTTTCCTGCAGGTATATATCCATTTTTTCCAGCACCACTTGTTAAAGAGGGCATCTGCTTCCCATTGGATCTTTTTTGGGTCTTTATCAAAGATCACTTGTCTGTATGCTGATGATTTTATTTCTGGCTTTTCAGTTCTTTTCCATTGGTCTGAGTATCTGTCATTATACCAGTACCATGTGGTTTTGACCACTGTGGCTGTATAATATGTGGTAAAGTCAGGTAAAGCAAGCCCTCCCACTCTGCCGTTCTTCTTGAAGAGTTTTCTGCTAATTCTGGGCTTCTTCCCTCTCCATATGAGTTGGTAATCAGTTTTTCCAATTCATTGAAGAAAGATGATGGTATTTGTATCGGGATAGCATTAAAGTTGTATAGTGCCCAGGGAAGAACTGACATCTTTACTATATTGAGCCTTCCAACCCACGAGCATGGGATATTCTTCCATTTGTTGAGGTCACTCTTGGTTTCTTTTAATAGTGTTCTGTAGTTTTCCTCATACAAATCTTTTGGGGTTCTTTTTAGTCAGATATATCCCTAGATATTTCAATTTGTGCTTGGCTATTATGAAGGGTATCACCTTTTTTATTTCCTTCTTCTATGGTCTTGTCCAATGTGTATAACAGTCCAATAGACTTCTGCTTGTTGATCTTGTATCCTGCCACTGTCCCATATTCCTCTATTGCTTCCAGTACTCCCCTTGTGGAGCTTTTGGGATTTTCAATATATAAAATAATATCATCTGTGAATAGCGATAGCTTCACTTCTTCCTTCCCCAGGCGAAGACCTTTGATGTCTCTTCTTTGCCTTATGCTGTTAGCTGGGACCTCCAGTATGATGTTAAATAAGAGTGGGGACACGGGCGTTTTTGTCTGGGCCCCTTTTTCTTTTCTTTTTTTTTTAAACATTTTATTAGGGGCTCATACAACTCTTATCACAATCCATACATATGCATACCTCAATTGTATACAGCACATCCGTACATTCTTTGCCCTAATCATTTTCAAAGCATTTGCTCTCCACTTAAGCCCTTTGCATCAGGTTCTCTTTTTCCCCCTCCCTCCCCGCTCCCCCCTCCCCCCTCCCTCATGAGTCCTTGATAATTTATAGATTATTATTTTCTCATATCTTGCCCTATCCGGCGTCTCTCTTCACCCCCTTCTCTGTTGTACGTCCCCCAGGGAGGAGGTCACATGTGGATCCTTGTAATCAGTTCCCCCTTTCCAAACCACTCACCCTCTACTCTCCCAGTATCACCCCTTTCCCCCTGGTTCTGAAGGTATCATCCACCCTAGATTCCCTGTGCCTCCAGCTCCTATATGCACCCGTGTACAACCTCTGCTCTATCCAGACTTGCAAGGTAGAATTCAGATCATGGTAGTTGGGGGAGGAAGCATCCAGGATCTGGGGGAAAGCTGTATTCTTCATCAGTGCTACATCGCACCCTGACTGACTCATCTCCTCCCCTAGACCCCTCTGTGAGGGGATCTCCAGTGGCTGAAAAATGGGCTTTGGGTCTCCACTCTGCACTTCCCCCTTTATTCACTATGGTAAGATTTTTTTTGATGATGCCTTATCCATGATCCCTTTGGCACCTCATGATCGCACAGGCTGGTGTGCTTCTTCCATGTGGTCTTTGTTGCTTCTGAGCAAGATGGCCGCTTGTTCACCTTCAAGCCTTTAAGACCCCAGACACTATCTCTTTTGATAACCAGGCACCATCAGCTTTCTTCGCCACATTTGCTTATGCACCCATTTGTCCTTGGCGATCGTACCATGGAGGTGTGCAGCCAATGATATGTTATTTTGTTCTTTGATGCCTGATAACTGATCCCTTCAGGACCACGTGATCACACAGGCTGGTGTGTTCTTCCATGTGGGCTTTGTTGCTTCTGAGCTAGATGGCCGCTTGTTTATCTTCAAGCCTTTAAGACCCCAGACACGATCTCTTTTGATAGCTGGGCACCATCAGCTTTCTTCACCACATTTACTTGTTCACCCGCTTTGGCTTCAGCAGTTGTGTCAGGAGGGTGAGCATCATAGAATGCTAATTTAATAGAAGATAGTATTCATGCGTTGAGGGAGTGCTTGAGTAGAGGCCCAAGGTTCTTCCGCCACCTTAATACTAAACCTATAAATATAGACACATAGATCTATTTCCCCATCCTCATATATATATTTACATGTACATGTCTTTGTCTAGACCTCTATAAATGCCCTTTGCCGCCTAGCTCTTTCCTCTATTTCCCTTGACTTTCCTCCTGCCCCAGTATCATGCTCCGTCCCCACCTGGGTTACAGCTATACCTCTTCTTTACGTAGTCTTACCATTGATTGTTCCCTACCAGGCCTGCCACTCCCCACTCACCACCAATTTGGATCTCATGTTGTTCCCTTGTCCCTGGGCTTGTTAACACCACTTCCTTACCACCACCCCACCTCCCCTATCCCAAGTCGCCCCGGAACTGTTGGTCCCGTTGTTTTTCCTCCAGTAAGTTCATCCAGCCTGTCTTATTTAGACAGACCTGTGGAGATAATAACATGCACAAAAACAAGACAGAGGAAAACAAAGCAACAGTATACAACCAGACAACAAGACAGCAACAACAAACCACTGACAAAGAACAAAACAAAACACATCAAGAAAGAAAAGCTTGTAGTTAGTTCAAGAATCATTTGTTGGCCTTTAGAAGTGTTTTCCAGTCCAGTCTGTTGGGGCACCACGCCCTGGCCCCAAAGTCCACCTTCAGCATCCCCTGGGGACCTTGCCGCTCCACTCCCTTGCTGTTCCGCTGCACTCCCCCAGTGCTTTGCCTCGGTGTGGTGGGATCAGGTCAGGTGCAATTCTCGCACTGTGTCTCCAGTGCTGTCCCCTGTAGCGCCATGGGTCACTGAGGGACATCATGTCTCATCGTGAGGCCAGTCATGTTGTCCTCTCTGTGAACTCTGGGCCCCTTTTTCAAAGGGATTGTGTTTGTCTTTTCTCCATTGACTACCATGTTGGCTGTTGATTTTTCATATATACCTAGTACTATATTGAGAAATTTTCCTTCGAGTCCTATCTTCTGGATAATCGCTGATTTTGTCAAATGTTCTGAAGTGGGATTTGTGAACTTATATCAATAACTTTTCTAAAACAAAGTAGTGATTAAAGGAAAAGAAAGAGAAAAACAAAAGTTTTCCTTTCGAATACTAATAGTCTCATCACCAATAATGTTGTAATTCAATGTAGAAAGATTTTACAAAGCTATTCTGTTGCCATTATTCCTATGCTCTGAGACATCGGATATTTAAACAATTTACAACTTCGTTTTGCATCGTAAATCATACGTAAACGCATGATACATAAAGTACAATATACATCTCATATTACTATTGAAATGATAAAAATGTTCATGTGTACGAATTATTGATTATATAACTCTTTGATAACTAAATAGCGAAATGGACAACTTAAAGCATGCAGTGCAGGGGATGCTTTATTTGTTGGTACCTGGTTAGAAATAATCCTCAATCTTAAATTCAGGTTTTTTTTAAAAAAATTAAGTCCTTTACATTTTCTCTTTAAAAGTCTCACTGTCTAATAAATATGTACCTGATTTAAATACAACTTTCAAGGATTCCGTTTTAATTATGGTTTTAAGATGCTGTTCTTGTTGGTGCCCTTGAGTCAGTTCCATCCCACAGGGACCCCGTGCCCAACAGAACAAGACCCTACCTGTTCCTGTGCCAGCCTCAGAAGCGCTCCTGTGCCTCAGTTCATTGCTGCAGCCGCTGTGTCAAGCCGTTGTATGGAACGTCTTCTTCCTTTCCACTGGCCCTCACTTTACAACGCATGATGTCCTTCCCAGGGATTGGTCTCTCCTGATAACATCTCCAAAAAGTTTTGAGTCACGAAGTCTTGAGTCATTTTAAAAGATAGTGACTAATTCTAATTGATATGTGCTTGAACTAACGTATCCAATAGATTCACGTTTTACATATTTATTTTCAAGTATTGCTGGCGTATCTTTTTTTATCATAACGGTGCAGGTATATTCTGTCCTGCCAGGCGGGTATATGAACAATAAGAGCCAAGAGACAAAAGACACATGCTCAACAGCTCAGCAGACCAGATGATGGCTCAAAAACTCAAGCTCATGGTCATCAAACCGATTCTGACTCAGCGTGACCCTGAAGGCAGTAGAAAAGCCCCTTTGGATTTCCAAGACCTTCCACCTTACAGAAGGAGACAGCCTCATCTTTCTCCCACAGAGCAGCTGGTGGGTTCGAACTGGTACCCCTGTGGTTAACAATTCAATGCATAACACCACCATATTTCTGACTGGGTTTCAGAAGTGGGGGAAACCGAGCCCCAAAGTCCATCTCATGAGTCACCTGGAGAGTTCCTAGGTTGCCTTGGGAAATGAAAAGCATCGGCCGCAGGACCGGGGCTGCTGGGACCGGGACCTGAAACTACTGCTACAATGTGACAGACAGAGCAGACGAAGTGGAAGGCCCTCTTGCATAGTCTGCTTGAGATCGCCTTCTTCTTGCCAAGCAGAATCTGCCACTCCGTGGCCACCACGCTGAATCTTCGTTGATTAAAGGGAACTTTCTTGAGATGGCTGAAAAGCTTTCACAACGTGACCTGGTGCTGAAAAAGCCCCCATGACGCTGAAGAGGAACGAGTTCATGTAAACGAAGCCTCCGTCTCTTATCTTTCCCCCAACGCTCAGAATGGGTTTCTGGTTGCCCTGGAACAAACACCCTGTGAAGGAGAAGCTTGTCATAGGTGCCGAGTCTGCGGAGCACTCTGAAATCCTGCCCCACGCACCCCTGGCATATCACACTCTGACCAGGTGTCCAGAATGATCCACTTTGCAAAAGTCAATGGTAGGGAAGTTGAAAGGAAAAAAGGTTGCTCTAGGATCCTTCCCTCCAAAGGAGGAAAAGAGCCGCTGGCCTCCGTTCTGACCGCCTGGCCAAACCGGGAAGCGGTGGTCCGGACATAAGTAAGGCCAAGGCTGTGATGATGCAGCCACCGTGACTGGAGACTGAGGGAGCCTACGGGTCACTGTGAAGTAGAAGATGAAGAAAGGTGTATTTCATGGGCACGCGGACGCGGACCATTCTCCTTACCTGTGCGCTAGCCCTCTTGCTGAAAATGTACCTTCCGAATGTTGTCTTCTGTTTGGAACTCTTTGGACAGCGTTTCTTTCTTTTCTTCTTCCAGCCATCGATGGGTTGTGGTATGGACCCAACTGAAGTGCCTGGGAGAAGCCTATCAACCACCCACCAGAGTGCCCCTCAGGCTGCGGTTAAGCCGGCTAACGAAAGGGGCAGCAAATGTGTGGTGGTGATCGAAACTCTTTGGGATCCACACACAAATTTGGACTCGAGAGGGACAGCACAAGGTCTTTCGTCTGTTGTCTGTGACGTCCTGTTGCACACTGGGATGCTAACCACAAAGTCACCAGTTTGTAAGCACCAGCCACTTCCCGAAAGAAAGGCAAGGCTTTCTTCTCTTGTTAAGAGTTACAGCCTCGGAGACCCACTCAGGAAGGTCTACCCTGGCTTACAGGGTTGAAACTGGGAGTTGGAATTTGGTTTATGTGGCTGGTTGTGATGTTTTTCAGGAAATCCCTCCCACCCAGCAGCACCTGCACACTCAGGACTTGATTCTAGGCCAGGTGGTGACAAACCTGGGAGTGCTTTCTCTGTACAGGGAGCATGGCCCATGCAACCGATCAGGCACTTTTAAAGACAGGCAACTATGGAATTGCATGGGAATTGAAGAGAGGAGCCAAATCTGGAGAGCAGAGCCAGGTTTAAGAAGAGGATGGTGGGGGTGGGAAGAAACACTGGGCTTGCTCTTCAAGAAGGAAGCAGGAGGGCGGGGAAAAGCTTGAGTGCATTGATCACTTTGATTCTGAACTCTGACCGGAGCAAGAGCCACCGAGGAGTAGCGGCCGGGTTGGAGGCTGTTCAGAGTCTCTTATCTGTCACTGAAGAGGCGGTAAAGATCGCTGCAGTAGTCACATATGCTGGTGTCAACTTGGGACTTGAAAGGATTCAGCGTGAAGGGGTGGAGTCTAGTCTGTCAATCGGGTCATAGTCAATGAGACGCCTGTGTGAGTGGGATCATCTCCTGGGAACTCTGGGAACGCCTGAATTTCCTCCATGGAGGCGGGAGATACTTTCTCTTTCAGCTCACTCCCTGAGAGATGCTCTACTGACAAGACACGCGGCACCACACTGATAGACCCGTGCCCTGGGAACTGGAGGAGCCACGTGGAGCCCCTGCCAGCGCTGAGATGCTTACACCACCACTGGATCCACAAGACTACCACCCACGGGCCCGTGACCTTCTGCATTCCGCATCATTGCATGTGTTTCATTGAGTCTGAAGAAGACTTTATACATTGGTATCAGACATATGGGCTAATAGTGGACTTATGGACTCCATCTGGACTGGGCTGGGATGTTTTCTCAACATTCAGCTGCTCTTGTATATAAAGCTCTTTCTTATACACATGTAAGCGTCTATAGATTTGTTTCTCTAGTCTACCCAGGCTAACACAGTATCCATTTCCAAAACAGACCACTTTCCATGAGGAGGTATTCGAGCGTGTGTTTTAGTGGGAACACCAGGACGGGGAGGAACCTGAAAGCACCTGAGAATGATCTGGAAGCACCCAAAGATTGGGTATCTTCAGATGATTTGACATCATAGCTGAATGGGATTTCAAAGACTCTCCCCCAGCCTTTCACCAAGTCTAACATTCTTCTGCCGCTCTGTGTTGTCAGTGGATTCGAGTGAGAGGCGCTTCTCAAAGATGAAATGTATAAGCAACTACTTGTATCCTAGGAGCCTTGGTGGTGTCGTGGTCATGTGTTGGGCTGCTAACCTGAAGGTCAGCAATTCTCAACCACCAGTCATTCCACGGGAGAAAGATGAAGCTTTCTGCTCCCGTAAAGAGTTACAGTCTCAGGAAGCCACAGGGCGGTTCCACCCTGTCCAACAGTGTCGCTGTGAGTCAGCATCGGCTCAATGGCAGTGAGTCTTTGCATTCTACCACGGGATGGCCAAGGCCTTTCCGACTGGCAATGTAATCCATTGAAAGCGAATTGGAGAAAGGCATTGGTGTTGACGAAGTGATCCATAAGTTCAAAGCTTTGGGGTCCAGGAAAGGAAAGATCTGAGCATGCTGAGAGGTTCACTAAGTGCACAAATGCTTGTGTATTGTTCCTGTTTATTTTTGTGGCATCAGTTCATCAATGAATATCTTTTCAGGTGTATTTGTCAACACATTCTACCTTACTTGGGCCATTGTTGATTATGCAAACTTAATCCAGTCATCTGTCTTCAAAGGAGTACAGCCAGAATGCTCATTAGAGGTGAAGATTTAGAGCAGCGGTTCTCAACCTGTGGGTGGCGACCCCTTTGGGGGTCGAATAACCCTTTCACATGGATCACCCAATTCATAACAGTAGCAAAATGATAGCGATGAACTAGTAGCGAAAATAATTTTATGGTTGGGGGTCACCACTACAAGAGGAACTGTATTAAAGGGTCGCAGCATGAGGAAGGTTGAGAACCACTGGTTTAGAGACTTGGTCTCATGAGGACTTGGACATATTACCAGGCGAGACCCGTCCCTGGAGGAGGACTTCAGGCTTGGTAGAGTAGCTGGTGCTCAGTAAAGAAGCTCCCCAGTGAGATGGATGGATGGAACACGGTGGCTGAGGCAACGGGCTCAAACATGGCCGTGATGGCGCTGAACAACAGCAATCCAGGAAAGGATCTCATGTAAACGTGTAAAACATTAACACGAATGTAATTTTGATATAATTCTTAAGTGTCTTCACCTTGAACTTGATTGTTCCCAAATCCTAACCACGTGAAATGATGTAAGTGTAAGTACCGTTAGGGTACGACATCTGATATTGTCATTTAAAAGCGTAGTTTTAATCATGCCAATGTCTACATTGGGAGCCCTGGTGGTGTGGTGGTTTCGCTTTGGGCTGCAACCTGAAAGGTCAGCATTTTGAAACCACCAGCCACTGCACAGGAGCAAGATGAGGCTGCCGGCCCCTGCACAGATTTATAGCCTGGAAGACCCACAAGGACAGTTCTCCTTGGGCTGTAGGGTCACTGTGAGCCAGAGTTGACTTGATGGCGGTGAGTTTGAGTTTCTGTCACAATTATTCCCATTCTCCAAACCCATTGCCATCGAGTGTGTTCTGACTTATAGTGACACTATAGGAGATTTCCAAGACTATAATTCTTTTTTCTAATAAATCATTTTATTGGGGGCTCTTACAACACTTGATACATCAATTGTATCAAGCACATTTGTACATATGTTGCCACTATCCTTTTCTTTTTAAAAATGTTATTATTATATTTATTCTTCTAATTAAAAAAATTATAATTTCTAGAATGCATTACATAGTTACTTTAAAAAATCATTTTATCGGGGACTCGTACAACTCTTACCACAATCCATAAATCCATACATCATTGTGTCAAGCACATTTGTATATTTGTTGCCCTCATCATTCTCAAAACATTTGCTTTCTACTTGTGCCCTTGATATCAGCTCCTCTTTTTTACTTCCCCCCCATAGACCCCTGATAAATTATCATTATTTTTATATCTCACACCACCTGCTGTCTCCCCCCACCCACGTTACTGTTGTTCGTCCCCCTGGATGGGGGGTGGTGTTACACATTGATCATTGTAGTCAGTTCCCCATTTCTCCTCCTTCTCCCCCCACCTTCCCCTTACCCTCATGGTATCACTATTCTCATTCGTGTTCCTGAGGAGTTTATCTGTCCTGGATTCCATGTGTCAAGAGCTCTCTTATCTGTACCAGTGCACACGCTCTGGTCTATCTGGATTTGTAAGGTAGAACTGGGGTCATGATAGTGGGGACGGGAGGAAGCATTAAGGAACTAGAGTAATGTTGTATGTTCATCAGTGCTACAATGCACCCTGGCTGGCTTGTCCCTCCCTTGTGACCCTTCTATGAGGGGATGTCCAACTGTCTACAGATGGGCTTTGGGTCTCCATTCTGACCCCTCTCATTCACATTGAAATGGTTGTTTGTTTTGGGTCTTCTGATGCATGATACCTGATCCTGTGGACACCATGTGATCACACAGGTTGGTGTGCTTCTTCCATGTGGGCTTCAATGTTTCCCTGCTAGATGGCCACTTGCTTAACTTCAAGCCTTTAAGACCCCAGACACTATATCTTGTAATAGCCGGGCACCACCAGCTTTCTTGACCACATTAGCTTATGCACTCAAGGACAAGAATTCTTTACCAGAGCAGACAGCCTCATCTTTCTTCCAAGGAGAGCTGGTAGGTTTGACCTTCAGACCTTGAGGTTATCAGTGCCTGACCCACAGTGCTACCAGGGCTCATTATTGTTGTCATTATATTCTGTGATAGGTGGTAAAGAGATTTATAAGTAACGATAGGTTGCTGTTGTTATTGTTCGGTGCTGTCAAGTTGGTTCCAACTCATATTGGTTCTGTGGACAAGAGCACTAAGCACCAACCAGTCCTCACATCGGTTGGTATGTTTGAGCTCCTAATGACAGTGGGTCTGTTAATCCACGTCCTTGATGTGCCTCCTCTTTTTCACTGTCCCAATACTTTACAAATATATATACTTGTGTATCTGTGAGATAGATATATTCTGCAAAGTCTGGTACAGGACGTGGTCCCTGGCGCTGAGGACAACAACCTTTAGTGGCACCACTGGCCCAGCCCCAGTGGGGAAGAGGGCATCACAGCCTCGCCACCAAAGACCCTGCAGTGCCCTGCATTGCTGTGTTCCCTCCCGCACCCTGTCTGGCTGAAACTTCCCCTACATCCGCCCCCCCCACCCCTGTCCCGCCTCTCCTCTCCTATCTGAGTGGCCATCCATCGCGGTTTCCTGGAGAAGAATAAAGAGCATATCCATTTATTAGTTTCAAAATATTATCCCCGCGGGGAACACAATGCTGTGTCCATGCGCACGCAGCCCGGAGCAAGGGAAGCGGCCAGATGGTGCTGGATTTCCCAATCTCTCATTCACTCTGCTGGAGAGCTGCGTCCAGGCGCCCGCTCACAGAGTCTGAGCCAGAGTCCTGCGGGGCAAGCTGAGTGCCCGCAGTGAAACGCCATCTGTCACCCAGGGTGCTGCCGCGCACGTGCGCAACGGCCAGCGCGGGGCTGGCACAGGATCCCTGGGTGGTCTGTGGCTTGTCACCCTTGTTGATTGCCACCCTGTGGTACGTACCTGACATACAGCTTGTCCTCCGGGGGCCGCCAGGACCCGCCCCCAAACCCGCCGCCATCAAGTGGATGCCAACTTGTGGCGACCCTGTGCGCTCCAGAGTGGAACTGCCCCGCGGGGCTTGCTTGGCTGTCATTTTGGGAGAAGCAGAGTGCCAGCCAGGTCTTTCTCCAGATGAGCGGCCTCATCCGTGTGAGCCTCTCACCTTAAATTTAGTCGCACACAGACCGCCCACGTGCACTACCCTGGCTCCTACCAAAGCACGTGGAGAGAGGAATGACCACCTCCGCTTTAGCAAGCTCACTGGGTGCAGTTTGATGCACAGCCTTGCTGGCTGAACGCGAAGACAACTTGAACTACGTAAGGACTAATGAGACTCCGACTATACAGCCTTCGGTATGGGTGGCACCTCAACACCCAGAGCCACAAATCCTCATGGCGGGATTAATAGGTAACATCCTGATCGGTGGAGAAAAGATAGAAAATACTGAGGATTTCATTTTGCTTGGATCCACAGACAGCACCTGCGGAAGCAGCAGTCGGGAAATCTAACGATGCCCTTCTGCATTGGGCAGATCTGCGACAAAGGGCCTCTGATTTGAAGTGTTCAAAAGCAAAGACAGCACTCTAAGGACTAAACTATGCCGGATTCAAGCAATCTCCTCTTGTCTCCCCCGTCCATATGGAAACTGGGCCACAAACAAAGAAGGCTGAAGAAGAGTCGATGCTTTTGAGTGATGGTGTTGACCAAGATTCTTGAAGATAACCTGAACTGTCAGAGAACCAATACGTCTGTCTTGGAAGAAGCGCCGCTTCTCCTTAGAAGCAAAGCCAGTGAGACTTTATCTCACGTGCTTTGGGCGTGTGTCAGGAGAGACCGGTCCCTGGAGAAGGACATCATGCTTGGTAAAGTGGAGGGGCAGCGCAAGAGAGGGGGACCCTTGACGTGCTGGACTGACACCGTGGCTGCAACAACGGGCTCTCACACCTGGGTACCTTTGTGAGGGTGGCGCGTGACCTGGCCGCGTTCCGTTCTGTCTCGCACGAGAATGGGCTGTGGCACCTGACAGGTACAGCAGCTTTTCAGCCCATGAAGCCATTGCTTAAGAAGATTCACTGACCTGGCCACAGCCAGAGCAGGTTAAGGAGAAAGTCCCAAATCCAACCCTGGCTGCTGGGCCTGGGCCTCTATCTCCTCCCCCTGCAACAATACCACCATCCCACCATCCCCTCCAAATCAGGGTGGAGAGCTCAAAGCCTCGGCCTCCTCCCCGCCCGCCACCCGCAGCCCGCCACCCGCCAGGCAGCGTGATTGTCATCACCTGGAGATCACTTCTTCTCAGGCTTGATTACTCCCTGCCTCCTTCCTTCTCCGAGTGGCCACTTCAAGGAGCAGAAATCGGGCATCCACCAGGCGGCCCAGCGAGGGCCCCTCCTCAGGTCTGCCTGCAGGGCCATCGAGGCTGCGCGGTTAAAAGGCACCCAAACAGGCAAATCTGTCTCTTCCACATGTCCTGGGAAGCTGAGTTAGTTAGTTTATTGTGCCAACCTGGCCAATAAACACATGTGGGGTTAATTGAAGGGCAGAGGGACAAATGGCTTGCGTCTTTCTAGTTCTGGGGTTTCTTGCTTTCTGATGGTCGGGCCAGGGTGCAGCTGCCTTGGCCAGTTCCCTGCTTTAGCAGGCAGGGCTCACTTCCTGCAGGATGTCCCTGAGGAGAAGCTACATGGACCTGCCCCGATGCAGCCTTTGGTGATGGAGCAGCCGTTTGGAGACCCCTGCCAGTGCTGAGATGCTTACACGTTTACTGACTCGGCTTTCCTCCTGCTGTCGGCATCATTGCATCCGTTTTGTGAGATGGAGGAGGACTTTGTGGATTGGTATTGGACGTGTGGGTTAATGTTGGACTTGTGGGCTTGGTCAGTGCGGGTTGGGATATTTTCTTGATGCACACTTAATCTTTATATAAAACTCTCTTATACACGAGTTTCTGTGGATTTGTTCCTTTAAAGTACCCAGACATAGCACAGAAGCCTTCCTGGAAGAGTGGAGGCCAGGGACTCACTGAGCCCCACCTACCTGACCTCAGTTCCCCCCAGAAAAGATACAAGACTATTGGGGGTGGGGGAGACAGCCTAAGGTGGGGATTGGGGGCAGACAGGAATGGAGGAGAGGGCCTGCTGAGTGATCCTGGGTCAATCTGTCCCCTCCCAGGGTCCATGAAGTGAGAGAGCCAGTCTAAGCCAGGTGACTCCCTACAGCAGGGCCCACAGTGAATGATGGGCCTTCTACCCAGAGGGGACAGCATGTCTGTCTGTGACTCTTAGTTGCTTCCGGCTTGCGGATGAGATTGAGGATGTAGCTGTACTCCACTTGGGCTCCCATGCTCCACCAAGGGACCTAGCCAAAGGCTCAACACACACACCTGCCTTGTGTGCAGGGTCAGCCACCAGCAGAACCCCCGTCACAGTTACTGCGATAGCCAGGTAAGTAGCAAATGACCAGGATTCGTGGCGCAGTGGGTAAGTGCTAGCTGCCAACCCAATGGTTGGATGTTCAAACCCATCAGCTCAGTGGGAGGAAAACGAGGCAGTCTGCTTCAGTCAAGGTGACGCTTTGGTGACCTCCCTCTCTCCATAACAGAGGGAGGGGAGGAGAGTGCACTGGGGAGATGGCCATAGAAGCCCAAAGGGATAAACCTGACTTGAATGGTCTAAATCTTGTCAGTTGATCCCCCCTCTGATGCATGCTGGACCTGATCTGGCTTTCAACATTTCCTGTAGTTTTGTGTTTTGTTTGTTCATATTGGGGTTTAAAATCTCAGATGTGTTACGTCATTGGGGGTCACTCTCTTAAATTTGTGTTATATGTTTTTCAGCATATGAAACCCAGGATTGATGAACCTAGAGGGGCAGCAAGTAGTAGAATAAGGGTTTCTGAAGGGGTACATGGGGGGGGGGGGAGCAAGGGGTGGTGGTGAAAGGGACCTGATGTCAAAGAGTCCAGGAAGGAAAACAATGTTTGAAAACAGATTGTGGTACCGACTAGACAATACTGCTTGATAAGATTGAACTAAGGAATAAAATGATATATGTATTAACTCTCTAAATAAATAAATAAATAATTTTAAAAAGATTATGCCTTGGAAAGCTCCTGGGGTGGTTCTGTCCTATAGGTTCTACTCCGTCCTGTACTCTGTCACTAGGAAGTTGAATCAACTTGTTGGTTGTGGAAATCTGTAATAGGAAGAACCTAGGCCAAACACATCTAGATTAAAGTAAGCATTCCTTCTTAGTCTCAGACCAGCTCGGGCTCAGTAGGTCCCAGTCTGATAGAGCTCATCATCAGTCTACAGTTCTTTTCCGTACAATTAGCAGATGAGATGGGTGTCAATCCCACAGATTCACACTATTATTTTATTATTGGCATATAAGTGCATTCCCAAATCCTGTCCTAACAAGAGTCCCTGGTGGGAAGGGCATTCAGGATCAGCCAACAGAGAGGCAAGACTGGGTTGCCAGGACTGGTCTCTCTCATTGCTCTTAGCACCTTCTAACCCAAAGCATGTTAACAGAAAGGGAGGAGGAGTGGACGTGTAGAGTGGAGCGCTGAAATGGAGTCCGAAGGTCTCTCGGCCCTACCTTTGCCTCACCATGGAGAACTTACCCAACCTTTGGGCCTCAGTTCTCACATGCAAAATGGGAATACTAATAATACCTGGCTCCCAGAAGGAGGTGAAAGGAGAAATGATAGCCTCTGAGAAGTGTCTAGGACCTAGTAGATGCTCACCAGTGGCGGCTACTGTAGTTTCTCCAGAATCCCCATCCCAGGATGTTCACTGCCTGCAAGAATTAGCCAGACTCTTAGGAACACCATCCCAGCCAGTGTTCCATGTCCTTGACTTGTAAAAAATCCCTTCCCCTACCATGACTGTCAGGATGCCCAGTGTGCCCAAGACACACACTATTTACAAATTCATGCTACGAAAGAGGTATGATACATGTCCCACAGTGTCCAGTGATGGCCAGAGACCCTGTGACCCATGAAAGTCCTCTTGGTGAATAAGCAATCTTCCTCAATCTCATCCAACGGGGCCTGAGCTTGCCAGGCAATGGAGATGGAGTTCATACAGCAAAGTGGCCTCCAATGAGACCCTCAGGGAGAGATTTGTTAAAAACATCCAGTGACAGGCAGAATGGCATGGCTTGTAAAGAGAAGGCAGACATTGGGGACTGGAAACCCTCTGTGACCAGGTTTGGGAAGCCAAGGCTCTCGTGGCTCTTGTCTCTGAAAGACTGACTGAAGTAAGCACCCAGCAAGCCTAGTGCAGAGAGCTCTCTTCTTGTGGGGTCTTTGGGAGGTGGCACCAGTCTTTCGAGAGGTCCACAGGCTATGCTTCAAGTTTCCCAAACTCCATCTCAGTCCTCAGCTCATTGAGCGCCCTCCATGTTACAGATAAGGAAAACCACAAGTGCGGAGAGGCTCCATCACTTGTCCAAGGTCACCCAACTAGAAAGAGGTGTGCACATTGTGGGGGGAAAAATTGGTCAGAAAGCAATCTATGCACCTGGTGCTATGGGCCCTTTCCACAGGTGGGGATCCCAGAAGGTGCTGTTCACACTTGGAAACCCTTAGGGCCCCAGGGGGAGGGACAGAGACTTTTTGTGGCCCTTTCCGGGCGGTCATTAGTGCTGGCCTCATGAGGCTCAGGCGGAGTGTCGACTGGACTCTGCGTTCTCTGTGCCACTGCCAGAGGCTGGTGTGTGGTTACAGGAGTGGAGATGGGCAGCGAATGGGAGTGGGCTCCTAGGTGTCAGGCCTCGTGGGCTCAAGCTTTGTTTGGCTCTGCTCTTCAGGAGTAGTAGTATGACCTTGGACAAGACCTTGGCTTCTCTGGGCTTTCAGGAGGCAATAAAATTCATGCTCGCTTGAATTGCTTGCTTACCATCTGCCAGGCCTTGCTTCCAGCACTTCTCTGAGTGACTTCCTTTGATGTTCCCATGAGACATAGTGTATCGCCATGGTCCCATCTTACAGAGGAGAGCGCACTAATCATGACACTGCAAACCCACCAAGCCACTGTTGTGTAGCAGAGATGGGTGGGTGTGGCTGTGTCCTGATAACACTTTACACAAGGCTGAGGCAGGGTGGGGTCGGGGCGGGGCGGGGGCAGGGCCTGTGGTTGGTTGACGCCTGGCCTAGTGACCACCTCTTGCTCCTGCTTGCCAAGGCCAATCCAGCCATACTTCTCTGCCCCTCGTTCCTTGACCCTCTTTCTTAGTGCCTGAGCCTGACTGGGAACCCTGGTGGTGTAGTGGTTATGCATTGGGCTGCGATTGACAGGGTCAGAAGTTCAAAACCACCGGCAACTCCTCAAGAGAAAGACTGGGCTTTCTACACCCGTAAACAGTTATAGTCTGGGGGTGCTGAGAGGAGGGCCGCTCCCTATGAGTCAGCATTGACTTGAAGACAGGGAGTTGAGTTTGCTGGGGCCTGATTTGCTGGAGAGGCTAGTGTGACATACACACGAGCAAGCCGAGGGCTCAGGACAAGTGAGTGAGCCCAGGAAGGGTTGGAGACACACTGGGTAAGCTGGTTTCTACTAGCCAGTGAAGTAGCATGGGTCAGCATGGCAGAAAAAGGGATCACCACTCCCAGGAGCATGGAGGAAGCCTTCCTTGAGCAGGTCAAAGATCCCAGGTTATGACTCAGGTCAAGGAAAGTTCTAGAAAGAAGAAAGCATGAACTCGGTGAAGGGCACATCTCCGGTCCATCCAACTAAAACCATCAAGTCTATTCCAACCCATAGCGACGCTATAGGACAGGGTAGAACTGCCCCTGTGGGTTTCTGAGACTGTGACTCCTTACAGGAGTAGAGCGTCTCAGCTTTCTCCCAATGAGAAGCCGGTGGTTTAGAACGGCTGACCTTGCAGTTAGCAGTTAGCAAATGCGTAACCAGGAGCATGTCGATACAAAGCCCTCTCAAAGAACGGAACTAAAGAGAAGGTGTTGAAGGTGTGGCCCTGGATACAGTCCACACTTCACCTCTGGAGAAGCAGGAGGTGGCTAACAAGGGCCTGGGTGCCAGGAGGGTAGGGGTGCAGGCCTGAGCCAGGAGAGGGAAGCCAGCTAGGCCTGCACAGCGAGGACTTCCTCCCCACTGGTTCCCGTACCCCTTCCCCTCCCCCCATAGGAATTCTCACCAGGAACAGGGATGTCATAGCTCAGTTCCTGCTGAGCCCAGGGGCTGGCTCCAGAAAGACCTGTTGCTTAATGGAATCCATTCCATTCCATAGCCACTAATTACACAGCGCTCCCTGCCGAAGCCTGGGGAGGCAGAGACAATCCGTACTCCCAGAGCTGTCACAGTTTACAAGGGAGGAAACCCAGAGCACCGCTCACCCCAAGACCAGGCCCAGGGAAGTGCAGCCAATCCTCCTCCCCCAAGCAGGAGAGGCCTGCTGCTTTCAGAAGAGGGGGTCCATGAAGGGGTGAATGTTTCTATCATAACACAGGGGCCCTCAGATGGAAAGCACCTGGAGAAGGGCGCCATGAGGGGCAGTGACAACACGGAAGTCTCACACACACACACACACACACACACACACACACACACACCGTGAGCTGGACTGGCACAGCAGGTGCAACAATCAGCTCAGACCCGGCACCGCTGAGAAGATGGTGCAGGAGTGGGTGGCTGTTCATTCCACTGCACACCAGGGCCGCTGTGATTTGAAGCTGACTCATGGACATCTCAGACAGCAATGCTGGTCCCCCGAAAGTGTTCATAAGGATGAAGTTCTGCCCCCTCCCACCCCACCTCTCATGTGAAACTCTGGCAGGGCTGAAGCCTGGTTTCCCTCCCAGAATCATTGTGGTAGTTACATCATCTGGTGTCAATTTGAGAGGATTCAGAGTGAAGGGGTGGAGTTTAGCATGTCAATCAAGTTGTAGCTTGGTAACCTCATTTGGAGGTGCTAAGGAGATCCATAGCTGACTGGAGACATTCCTGCTGAGAAGACACGTGGAGCTACACTAGGGCCCTGGAGCTGGAGGAGCCATGTGCAGATGCTGAGATGCTTCCCCTCTCCACTGGATCCACAAGAATTCCCACCCACTGGCCTGTGATCTTCCTGCATTCGGTATCCTTGCATGTGTTTCGTGAGTCTGAAGAGGGCTTTATAGACTGGTATGGGACTTGATCTGGACTGGGCTGGGATGTTTTCTTAATGTACAATTACTCTTGATATAAAGCTCTTTCTTATACATACATGTGTCTCCTAGGATTTTTTTCCCCCTAGTCTACCCGGCCTGACCCAACTTTAAGACGCTGACTCTCTGGGAAGGAAAGTGCAGCTTCTCCGTGAAGGCCAGAAAAAAGGGCCACACAAAGCAAACATCGGAATGCCTCAGCCCCTGACAGGGGACCCTCACCTGGAAACCAGCCTTTTCCTCTTAAATAACGGCCCTTGGCGTTCTCAGGGACCCGAGCGGTTTGAACAGTCCAGCCCCACTCTACTCTCACCCTCTAGCAACTGCTTGGTAAAAAATCCCCAGGCTCACAAAGAGGATACAAAATGTATTTAGTTTAATGGCATGTCCGTATGCAGCTTCGTTCAGTCTTCTGGTCAGTGTATTGCAGGGGGGCGGGCGGGGGGGGAGGGGAGAAATACTGTTGTGAATGGGTAAATGGTTCCAGAGAAGGGCCGAGGGCCCAGGCTGCTCTGCTCGCCCACTGTTCAAACTCACTGTCTGACACCCAAGCCCAGCTGCGGCGCCCAGTGCCCATGGCTTGTCGCTGCTGGGACTCCGGTGTCCAGTCTGTCGTCTGCAGTCGGACAGTGAGTTGTGTATACAAGTATTAACCAAAGACTAAATCGTATTATCCACAAAGTTCAAGTGGATATCGGAAAGCTGACAAGAGGGTACCGAACTCAGGAGGTTGGGGCGGGACAAAAGCGAACTAACCCCAACACGAAACGAAACGAAGAACACACCTTTGTCTTAAAAAGAATCAAACCCACTGGACAGTTTTGGGAAAGTGATTATAAAACAGTGATGACACAGGCAATCCTCCTCGGAGCTGGCCCAGGTTAACCCCTAATTCTAAGTGCACTTTGTAAGGTGTCGTGGGAGCTGCCCCTTTCCCAGGAGAATGACCAAAAAGTCTCAGGCGAGTGATGTTTTGTGTGTGTGTGTTTTATGTTTGTGTGAGTGTTCTGTGTTTCGTTTTATTGCACTGCCAAGAGTGGATTTTTAAGAAAAAACACTACAAAGGTTTCAAAAACCCTATTTATTCTCTATCATCAAAAATAGCAACAGGGGGGCTTATACAACTTTTCGGAGTACCCACCAGTCTATTTTGTTTTTGTTTGTTTTTTTTTCTGTTTTTTCTTAAAAAAAATAGAAGTTAGTTAAAGAAAAATGATCTGGTTTTTCTTTTGTTTGGTTGGTTTTTTGTTTTTCTTAAAAAATAATGTAAGGAAACACTTCATCAGAGAGCCAAGGATTCGTCAGAAATATGTGGAGCGAGAAAGCGTCTTGGGTGGCCTCTCCGGCCTTGGCACGTCTGTTACTAAACTAGAAAGAGACTATACAGTACCAGTGTGTTTCCCCCACCTGCGTGGATCCAAGTGTTAGTGTGAAACCCATTATTGCTAGACCAGAGGGCGGACACCGGATGCCGCTCACAGAGGGTAAAACTGAGAGGCGGCTTCTGAGGACTGAATCTCCACCTGGGCCATTTTGAACTGGGTGCAGCGTAGCCACTTGCGGAGGGCAGCCAGGCTGGCGCTGCTCTGTCCAGAGCCCGGCAGTGTCCTTAGGCTGTGCTGGTGCACGTTGTTCTGAATAGCCTGCAGGCGGAGCTGGAGCCCTGCGGAGAGGTGCTGTGAGGAAGAAGAGGCAGGGGTCAGGGGCTGTCTTCCCTCCCCCTGTCCCCACCCCCCTCCACCCCAGAAGCACCCACCCATGCTGCATCTGCTGGACCCAAAGGAGCCACACCCTCACCCCTGGCAGGGGAGGGGGGTGGGGTGACACACCAGCCCTGCCCCTTGGAGGATCACCTGTTCCGTGCCATTGAGTCAATGCTGACTCCTGGCCACCCTGTGGGGCTCAGAGGTGCTGCTGGGTGGGGAGCTTTTGGAAACAGATGGCCAGGTATCTGCCAAGGTGCCTCTGGGTGGGCTCCAGGCACCTCCCTGGGGACCAGCCACCTGATTTCAATCCTTCCAACTCTGGGGAGCATCTCCACCCGGCCTGCAGGTTGGAGTCCTCACACTCCACCCATGGGAGCACTCTCACCCCCTCTGACCTCTATGGCACCCTCTGAAGGAGGCTCAGCTGCCAGTTGGCCCCAGGGGGTGGGGTCAGGGGTGGGGGCTAGGGTGGGAAGCCTTACCTTGATGTTTGATTGAATCATTGGCAGCCACATGGGGATCAGCTGTGGGGAGAAACACAGAGACCCGGTTAATATTGCCGTCGGTGTCTCGCAGAAGCTGTGAGGAGACGCAGGGCAGCCCGAGTGCCTGGCACATCCTACCAGGAGCTCCTCCGGCAGAAATGCCTGCTGGGGGGCAAACCCTGCTCAGCTTGTGGCCTTTGGAGGTTCATCAGCGCCCCGTGAGGGCCTGAAACGCTCACTGTTGAGTGGGTGACAGGCTACTGGCGGTTCCCGAGCATGGGACATGACATGTGCGCTCAGCTAAGCAAACCCCGCTTTCTCCACGGGAGCGCTGGCTGGACCACCGGGGCCCTGAACGGAATGGAGACTCCATTTTCGGTGGTCATTCAGAAGCCATGATGGTCAGAGCGCCTCGGCCACAGGGAAGCACCAGTCCTGGTTGTGTTCGGCAGAAGCACAGCAAGGGCTGTCAGGTGGGTGAGGGGGTGGGGGTGGCACACCGACGGGCAGCAGGATCTGCTCCGGGGTGATTAAGGTGCTCAAATGCAAGGCATCTGGGTGGGGGTGTGGGGGGCTCCAATCAGGCCTCAGCCCCCTCTGAGACATGGGCCTTCCTGGGAAGCCACAGGTGGGTGCCTGTCAGCATGCCTCCAGCTGCCAGTCCACCTCTCTCGGTTCAGCATTCAAGGCTCTTGTACACCCCGCAGGCCAGGGCAGGGTGCAGGGCTCCCTACCGTGTGCTCTGCAGAGCTCCGACTTGACAGGGTTTGGGTGGGGTTGGGTATGTAAGCTTGAGAATGCTGGTTTCCCAATTCCATTTTGTCCCTTCCCAGACCACAAATATGTGGACGTGACCTCACACCATCCCCCTCGCGTGCCTGCCGACCCTCTGCACCATGAGCGGAGTCCTCCACTTTCCTCAAGACAATCCTACCCACGGGCATAACACGCAAAGACTGATGTCCTACCACGTGGAAGTGAGTCATCTGTGAGCAGTGACATGCACAGTCCTCTGCATGGGGCCGGGGGTGTCACTGAGATGGAGGCCACATGACCAGGCAGGAAAGGTAAATCCCTAAGCACACATATAAGAAGGTCGTGGAGGACCACAGAAATGACAGGATGTAAGTCCTCCCCCCAAAAAAAGATTTTCAGTTCTATTTTTAATTTTGAATACCATGTCCAAGGGAGAAGGGGAAGGGAGTGGAGAGACAGACACCAGCCATGTTAGTCTGGTTGAGCCAGATACTTGAGTGGTGGGTTTCATCTCCGAGATGGATGGGCCGAGTCTGGGCAGGAAGCGGCCCGGTAGACGGGCATGCCAAAGCTCCGTGGGAGGCCTTGGAGAGGGCCAAGGGAGCTGAAGGGGTTCACATGATGATGGCATTCTCTGGGGGGTCACGGGAAGAAAGTTCAGCCCTCTCCAGGCCACCCCAGAGGCTTGCCTGAGCCCCACCAGGAGACTGGGCTTGTGTTCCCAACTTAGCACAAGTTCTAAGGAGGGCAACGCTGTCCGTCATGAGCACAACTGTGCTCCCAGCAGACCACCGTGACTGCAGACTGGGCACCAGTGAAGGAGGGCGCTGCGGAGCATGTGACTGGCCTAGTGGGCAGGCTGCCTCAGGGGCCCGTGAGAGACCCGGGATGGAAAGGAACCTCTCCATCAGAGGCAACCGCTGCAGACGTGAGCAAGAGACAGCTCTGCAGGGGGGTCAGGGAAGAAGAAGTGGCGGAGAGGTCTGACCTGGGCCAGGCTAAGGGTGCCGTAGCAGAGGCCTTATGGGATGGGGTGGTTCCCTGGCTGGTCACAGTCTAGGCTGTTGACCTCACGGAATCCGTCAGCACATCATTGGTGCACCCGGCTGGTCACAGTCTAGGCTGTTGACCTCACGGGATCCGTCAGCACATCGTTGGTGCACCCGGCTGGTCACAGTCTAGGCTGTTGACCTCACGGGATCCGTCAGCACATCGTTGGTGCACCCGGGGACACAATACATTGTGTTTCTGTTCCTGTGCTTGTTTGCAAGGTGGGTCTGCTTTGAACATTCTGTTGGTGGCCCTGGCTTGTGGACTTGACCTCCCTGAGGGGTACACCTAAGCATTCCTAAACACAGCTCCCGAAGCAGCCAGCAAACGTGCTCCCTGGAACACAGACACTGTGTTTAGCTAGCTGGACCAAAACTCAAATCACCAGGAAATGACACTAGCCGAGAGGCAGGATGACAGTGGCTTGTGCCAGGGAAGGCCATGCTCTCTGGCCCGCAGGAGGACTGACTCATCTAGCCACTCTGCCTGGGAGCAAAGCCAAACTACGCCACTCTCCCCTGCTGCTAATGTCATGTCCCGCAAACAGCAAACCCGGGCGCCTCGGGCCTGCAGAGACCCACATTGACTGTTGATCTAGTGAACTTGGAAGCAGACGTACGTGCATCTTGACATGTGGGACTCTCCCGAACTAACCTCATACGAAGATTCCTGACAGGCCGAGGAAGGGAGGGGCTGGGAGCACTGAGCACTTGGGGCCTGTGCAGGGATACCATTTCCCAATGCGGTCTCTCGGCTTAGGGCCGATTTGAGGCAAGCAAAGGGAGCAACGATGTTGGTCTTCAAAGAGTTTGTGTGACTTCCCCATTGATGTACTGCCTGGCTATGTGATTCCAAAATACACCTGCCAGGGACTTTCTGGTTTGTGCTGCACAAATGACCTGACTGAAGACTTGAGGTTAATGTTCATTGTTATTGGATCCCGTTATGTAACCCAGCTGTCATCCTATTTTAGGACTGCTAGTTTGACTTATCGAATAACATTCATGCCAGGTCACTGTTGCTAGTGGCTCTACAAAGCTGTCATTAAGAATTAGATGTAATTTTGTTTGGGGCTTTGTGATAGATAATGAAGTTGGCTGGCATTCTTTCCTCTCCAGAAAAAAAAGATCCATAAAACTGCAGGATCTTAAAAAAATAAAATGAAATAGTTGTTTGTGTTTTACTAAAGTATGAGTGCCAGACTGTCCGTTGTCTTGTTTGTGATAGTTCAGGTTAAATGCCCTTCTGAGTAAACGGGATTCGTGCTTGCTTCAACCCTCAGATTAAAATTGGTTGTCAAACCTCCATTAGCTGTAATAACCACACATCTGGATAAATTGCATGAAACGATGGTTTTCAGACCAGGTGCAACAGGCAATGGAGGATAGAGACCAGTGAGGGAGAAGAAACGAAAGGTGGGCCCCACCATCCATGCCAGGAAAGTGTTTCCAGGTGGAGCCTGACAGTCTTTGTGAATTGAGGAGTGGGGGCTCAGCAGCCCAGGAGTCTAGAGCGTGCAAGGCAGGAAGCTGCAGAGGTGAGAGCTACATACAGAGAAAGGCCTCTGAAGGTCAGTCAAGGGCTTCTTGTGGGTCTTTGGCTGAGCACTGGCCAGGGCACATTTTTGAGAAGACCAAGAGCAAAGGAAAACCAACCAGAAAGATAGTAGGCACAATCCCTGGTGATCACGCAGGGCCAGGATGAGTTTCTGGTTCGACTGTGGGACTCTGTAATTCAGAGCGCATGCGGGTGAGCACCTGAAAGGATGCTGGCTCTGGAGTGAAGAAATCGCCCAGGACATCAAATGGTGCTACTAACCAAGTTTAATAGTCAAGGCTGAGAAGGATAACATGGTTTTTCAGTAACCGAACTATGTGACAGAATAATGTTTTAGAATCTTTACAGGAATACAAAAAACACCCAGCAGGCCAAAGAGTCACTTGCATAGTGTCAGGAATTCAATAATGAGGAAAAACATCCAATCAATAGAAGCAGACCCAAATGGACGCAGATGACAGAATTAGCAGAAAAGGCTATTACAAACACTTATATAATGACAGCCATTATGTAGTGATATTATATCATGATATATAATGGTGCTTCAAAAAGCTTGCAGGAAAACGACATTGTTCTTTACCTCCACTTCCCATGAGCTTTTGAAGCATCCACATATAGTTATTATTACTATATCATAGTTATAGTCTGCATAGCACTATAACCACATGAGAATTATCATAACTATAATTAAAGTCAAGAAGCTTGAGGAAATCTTGAGCGCAAGTTGGAGGCAAAGAAGATATTACTTGAAGCAAATATGAATGGTTCTCCAAATGTTATGAAAACTATAGACCCAGAGATGCAGCTTCAGCTAACCAAGAGCATGAAGCATGAAGAAAACTCCACCGAGCATCATCATCTGCACACCAGTGCTGAAGAACAACGATAAAGAAGCGAGCAAGAAGGCATTATGGAGACGAAACCTCTAGGCATGACACAGGTCTTGCTGGAAAGGAGGCGCACGAGCACACGGTGAGTCAGGAGCATCCTGAAATTACCAGCCTTTAATTCAGTACCCAGTGGAAAAATGCCTTTCAGAAAAACATGGCTGGCCCCACGATGAGACATGATGCCCCTCAGTGACCCATGGCGCTACAGGGGACAGCACCGGAGACACAGTGTGGGAATTGCACCTGACCTGATCCCACCACACCGAGGCAAAGCACTGGGGGAGTGCAGCGGAACAGCAAGGGAATGGAGTGGCAAGGTCCCCAGGGAATGCTGAAAGTGGACTTTGGGGCCAGGGCGGGGTGCCCCAACAGACTGGACTGGAAAATTCTCCTAAGGGCCAACAAACGATCCTTGAATTAACTTAAAAAAAATACCTTTCAAAATTGAACATGAAATGACAACTCGGTCAGATTCAGACAGACATACTGAGTGAATTCACTACCACTGAACTGATAGAAGAATTTTTACAAGTCCTTTGAGAAATTACAGATGACCCCTCATGTAGATGTAGATGTAGATCTACACAAAGGAGTGAAGGGCACTGGAGAGCTGCGAGTCCAAACATGGTGATAATGGCCAATCTGAGCAAAACCAGAGAGCTCGCTGCCAGTGAGTGGGTGGCAGCCCACAGCAAGCCTGTAGGACAGGAGAGCACTGCCCCTGCGATTCCAGGGGCGACAACGCTTTACTGGAGGAGAAAGTCTCATCTTTCTCCCAAATGGCAATCCAAAGGACATGTAATTTTTTAAAACTCTCTTTAAAAATAATTTCCTGCTTAAAGCAAAAATATGAACAATGTTTTGTAGAGTTTGTGATTTATTTGGAAGTAAATAACAATATTGCAAAGCCAGGGGGGGAAAGAAGTTGGCTACTAGAGGGTGCTTAGGCTCCGTAAGGAGCGGTTATTAAAAATAATAATTAAAAAGTGGCATATTATTTATTAAAGATAGATGGAAATATATAGTATATATATAAATATATAGTATAACATAGAAAGTAATGACTGAAACAATAAAATACTAAGATGTACATGCTAATAAGCCATATTTTTAAAAAGCACCCATTTCTAAACAACATAATAGTCAACATAATAGGATAAATCAAAGGGAAAGGTTAAAAGTCTTTTGAACTGAATGAAAATCATACTATATCAGAAGTTGGAGATATGTCTTATTGCTTCAAAGTAAGGCTTTGAAGGAAATACATAGCCCTAAACACCAAGACTAGAGAAGGAAGATTTCACACCAATGACCCAAGTTTCCATCTTAAAAATCTAGAAAAAAAGGAGGAAATTATATGTCAAACAGAATCATAAAAAATATTTAATTGACCCAAAATAATACAGAAAAGGAGAGAATAAGGAACAAAGACTACATGGGAAACAAGGAAAACAAGTAACATGTTGACAGATTTAAATAAAATAACACGTAAACCACATTAAGTAACAACGGTCTAAAATCCCCAAGAACACGGAAGGGGTCACCAGGTTGGATTCAGAAACAAAATATAACAACAGCAGAGCAATATATCAACTGGGGGTTGCCTAAAATATATATACGTTTTAAATATCAAGACACCAAGAAGTTAAAGATAAAAAGAGGGGTTGGGGAGAGGGGCACACTATCCTAACACTCATTTAAAGAAAACTTCCTACTCCCTAGAGCCGTGGATCTCAACCTTCCTCATGCCGTGACTCTTTCATACAGCTCCTCGTGTGGTGGGGACCCAACCTTCAAATGATTTTCATTGCTACTTCATCACTGTCATTTTGCTACTGTTAAGAATGGTAACCCTTTGAAAGGGTCATTGGACCCCAAAAGGGGTCACACGACCCACAGGTTGAGAACTGCTGCTCTGGAATGCTAGAATAAAAAGTCAGATACCAAAGGGCTGACAAGGAGATGGAGAAAATGCAATATCCCTACCTTGTTTGTAGAAATGCACAAGGGTACAGTCACCTGGTAAAACAGTCTGGCAATTCTTCAAAGCAACTAAGCCTAGAGTTACCATATGACCCAGAAATTACATTCCTAGGTTTCTATGCAAGAGAAATGAAAACATATGTATACATCGAGATCTGTTCATAAAAGCCTTACTCATAATAACTGAGGTGGGGGAAAACCCAAATAGCCATCAATAGATAAATGGATACTCCAAATGCAATACACTGATACAATGGAATATTTTTCATCTGTGAAAAAAAATAAGTGCTGTACATGCTACATCGTGGTCGAGCCTTGAAAAGAGGCGAAGTGAAAGATTTCAATGACCTACGGATTTGTTATTGCAAAGAATGGGAATTCCAGGAAGGCTCATGAACAACCTTCCATATGCAGATGACGCAACCTTGCTTGCTGAAAGTGAAGAGGACTGAAGCATTTACAGGATGAAGATCATAGACTACAGACGTCAGTATGGATTATAGCTCAATATAAAGAAATCCCAAATCCTCACAACTGTACCGATAGACAACAACAAAATAAACAGGGGAAAAAAACTGAAGTTGTAGAGGATTGAATTTTTCTTGGATCCACGATCAATGGCCGTGGAAGCAGCAATCGAGACATCACATGGTGTATTTCACTGGGCACATCTGTTCCCCGAGACCTCTCTTTAAAACGCTAAAGAGCCAAGATGTCACGTTCTGACCCAGAATGTGCCTGACACAGTGCATGATCTTTTCAGTGGTCTCACATGCATGTGAAAGTTGAGCAATCGATAAGGCAGCCCACAGACGAGCTGGTGCATTTGAACTCTGGTGATGGTCAGGTATGTAGACTTTAGCATGGGCTGCCAGAAGAGCAAATCTGTCTTGGCACAAGGACAGAAAGAATGCTCCTTAGAAGGAAAGGTACAGTGGAGACTTCTTCTTAAGTACGCTGGGCATGCTCATGGGAGAGAGCAATCCCTGGGAAAGCATGCTTGGTAAAGTAGAGGGTCAGCAGCAACAAAAAGGGAAAGGCTCCCGAGGAGATGAATTGATTGACACTGCGCTTTCGAGAATGGGCTCAAACACGAGGATTGTGAGGCTGGGGCAGGACCCAGCAGTGTTTTCTCTGCTGTACATAGGGGTGCTCACTTACCAAGAGAAAGGAGTCAATCACAAAAGGCTACGCGCTACATGAGTGCTATCATATGAAAGTCCAGGACAGGGAAATCATAGACATTAGTGATGGGTAAGGATCCCTGGTGGTGTCGGCAGTTACGTACTGGGGTGCTAACTGCCAGCATAGCAGTTAGAAACCACCAGCCTCTCCAAGGGAGAAAGGCGGGGCTTTCTACTCCCATAAAGATGTACGGTCTCAGAAACCCCCAGGGACCGTGCTACTCTGTCCTCTGAGGTTCACTCTCAGTTACTGAGTTCGGTTGGACTGAGTTGTGGTGGCAGATAGTGACCAAGACTGGAGAATCACCAACATTGGAAAAGGTACAAGGAGAGACAAGAAATAGACTCTGTGAGATGGAGAGGGAGGAGGTAAAAAGATAGAGAAACCAAGTGCTCATTTACTTATTGTTTTTTTAATTAATCTCACTGATAAGCAGAACCAACGGGGCAGTGTTTCATCATGTTGTAAGTCTACTCCCTCTTAGTTGGAAGCTACTCAATGATAACGAAAAGCAAGTATGTTTCTAACATCTCTGAGGAGATGACTCTTAGATTATTCGCAGACATTGTGTAATGATCTAGAACAGTAATGGTTGAAACAAAATTTAATTTCACCAGCGACCATGTCAATGACACAGCTTCTTACAACCTGCACTATGCAGATGACACAGCCTTGCTCGCTGACAGCAAAGAAGACTTGAAGCCATTGCTGGTGAAGATAAGAAAATGACAAGTGTTGAGTTTGGATTATAACTCACTGCGAAGAACACAGCTCACAACTGGACCCATAGACAGGGTCATGATGAATGGAGAAAGAATAGAAACTGTCCAGGACGTCGTTTTCCTTGCATTCACAAGCCAACACCCATGAAAGCAACAGTTAAGAAATCAAATGGTACACTACTGCCTTGGGCAAGTCTGCTGCAAAAGACCACTTCAAAATGTTAAACTTGTCCAGTTCTGCTTGGCGTGATTGAAATGTGGAATGATACGATATATGTATTAACTCCCAATGCGTAATAACAAAATTAAATAATATAAAAATAAGAAGTAAGAAAGAAATGACCACCAGCACTATTTAAAAGCAGGAGAAGGAGAAGGAGAAGGAGAAGGAGAGGGAGGAGGAGGAGGAGGAGGAGGAGGAGGAGGAGGAGGAGGAGGAGGAGGAGGAGGAGGAGGAGGAGGAGGAGGAGGAGGAGGAGAAGGAGAAGAAGAAGAAGAAGAAGAAGAAGAAGAAGAAGAAGAAGAAGAAGAAGAAGAAGAAGAAGAAGAAGAAGAAGAAGAAGAAGAAGAAGAAGAAGAAGAAGAAAGAAAGAAAGAAAGAAAGAAAGAAAGAAAGAAAGAAAGAAAGAAAGAAAGAAATGTTAAAAAGCAAGAAATGTCACTTGGAAGACTGTTATACCTGACCCAAGCCATGATATTTCCAATCAACTCATAAGCCTGAGAACCCCAGACAAGGAATAAGGAAGCGAGCAGAACAGATGCTTTGGAATGATGGTGTTGGTGAAGAGTACACTATGCACTTCCAGAACCAATCTGTCTCGAAAGAAATACAGCCAGGAGGCTCCTTCGCTGTTAGGATGGTGAGACTCTGACTCACCTACTGTGGACACATAATCAGGAGGGACCAGTTTCTGGCAAAGAACGTGTCATGTTTGGTAAAGCAGAGGGGGAGCCAAAATGGGAAATCCCTTCAAGGAGATGGAATGGCTCCATGGCTACCGCCATGGGCTGAAACACAGCAGTGGCGGTGAGGATGGGCAGACTCGACCCGGTGGCACCTTGCAATAGCCACCCCCTGCCAAGCCAATCATCTTCTTCTTCGGTTTTCTGGAGCTCTTTGGCAAGAGGGTGCACCAGATCACTTTCAATCCACTTTTCCTCGGCGATGATCTCATTACTTCTTGTGCAACATTTCCTCCCAGTTGGACATCTTTGACCCAAGTAAAGTTCACAGTGGGGGGAGCAAGGGTATAAAGCACCCAACAACTATTGGCCAAGTGTCGTTGTAGGAGCCTGAATTCTCCAGCCCCCCAAGTCAATTTAAAGCAGTCTGGTTTTTCCCCCTCAGCAAGTACGTGCCCCATTCGTTCCTAAGCAGTATGGCCTAGAAAAGCTGTAACATCTTCCTACCTTGACGAAAATGGTTGAATTGCATTCTTGCAATGCCTCCATTAAACTAATCACGTGGAGACACACCATCTCGACCATCTGAAACAACAAAGATGAAGATTCGTGTCACTCCCGGAAAACTGGAACCTTGGCCACTGAGCACCCAGGGCCTGTGTCCCGCCCAGCGCCAGTGAGGTCTTCCTGCGCCATGGCCAGAGGGGGACCACACATGGAGTGGGGTTTGCCTGTCTTAGAAGCTTTAACCCAGAAACAGAATTAGAAAGTTCCCGAGGCTCTGTAATCGGCATGCTTTGTTTGTCTGTCTCACTGGGAGTGGCTGGCGGCCCTGGGTATGGATCTCACTAATCTGCACTGCACACTGACTCACACCAGGGACTAAATGGCACCTGCAGCCTGGTTTCCGACTCCAGCTCCCTTAGAGCTCAAATCCTGTTTGCCTCCCGATCCTTGGGAGTGGCTGTGGAGTTTGTGGCAGACCTGCCTTCGTTGTTCTGCTCATTGTGGAGCAAGGCGGCCCTGCTTATGGCAGCTAACAGGTGCAACAGAAATGGCGTTGCTCTAAGAACATCCTATGGCTGGAATTAAGTCACCCCAACGGAAGCCCTGGTGACAGAGTGGGTTATGGTTTGGCCTGCTAACCACAAGGTCAGTGGTTTGAAACTGCCAGCTGCTCTGAGGGAAAAAAGACAAGGCTTTCCACTCCTGTAAAGAGTTACAGTCCTTGAAGCCCCTAAGGGCATGTCTACTCCGTCCCTCTGGGTTTCCTATGAATCAGAATGGACTCTGAGAGCAGTGGGTTTTCTGAGAGTTGAGGTTTTACCTGTCTGCTTCATATGGTTTAACAAGCTTCGCAGAATAAACCAAAATCAAGTTGTTGCTTTACCTGTACAAAATTCATTTGTGACACACTCGTGTGTGGCATCATGTTTTTACAAAGTTCGTGGACAACCAGCTCCTTTCTAACAGGCGACTGATCAGGAGAGATTTCGAGATGAGGCAGTATCGGTACCAACGAGTCAATGGTAATATAAGGAACTTCCTCTGTCTCGAGTCTAACTTTAGTATCTGAAGTTTCATCTTTAGATGGAAGTTCTTTAGTCCTGGAATCTAGGAGCCTGAAAATACAATGACCTCCACTGCAGAATGGCTTCCAACAAATCTTCACTTGCATTTCCCTCATGGCGAATTCTTTACATTCAGAGCTGCTTCACAACATCAGCACCAGGAAACATCAATAAACAACCAGCTTCGCTAAAGGGCTAGAGTCATAAGAAAAAACTTCTTAGACACATGGTCATTCGGTTCTTCCGGGTGGTCTGTTTCTCAAGGAGACCTGGAGGAGTCCCTCTCCGAAGGCCCTCATAAAACACCCAACTCACTGCCATTGAGTCGATTCCGACTCACAGGGACCCGACAGGACAGGGCAGCACTGCCCGGGAGTTCCTGAGACTGTCACTCTTTATGGGAGTAGAAAGCCTCATTTTTCTTCGAGAACTGCTCAGAAATGCCAAAAATCGTGTGAATCTCACTCCTACGCTTCTGACTTGAGCAAACCAAAGCAACACCTTCAAGACAGACATTTCGTTTCCCTTAGACCGGGGAAGCAAGATGATTTTTCCTGAATGTCCTGTCTACGTTGCTTCTCACTGAACGCCTATGACATGAGAACACACCATCAGTCTTGTAGCAATTCATCAATCCTATCTATAACATCCCAACAAAGGCCTTTACCAAGCAGACACGTCTTTGGCGATCCCACCCCCAGCCCCGCCGCTGCCCAGGAGAGGAGAGTCCTGCACTCACCACTTTGTTGTGGGCCATGAGTTGAAGGATGCTGGGAGTGACCCTGCTCCAGAACTCCAGCGCGGTCAGGATGGCCGTGAAGCTGAATTCGTTCTGATTCTGCACATTGGTAGCGACGGCGCTCTGCTCACAGTAGACCGTCCAGAGCTGAGCAAAGATGAAGGCGTGGAAGAGGGAGCACATGTGCAGTACCGAGGTCTGGGGGGGAAGAAGATGGGCAGCTGTGAAGCCCTCATGGGGGTGCGGGGGGGGGGGTGCAGCGCTTCATGGGGCGGCTGGGAGCCTCCCCTTCAAGTGGCCCAAGGCCGAGTTACCAACTCATGATTCATCACCTAAAAGCAATCTGCTCTCGGCTCCGGCAGTAGGTGTTGCTCTGAGAACAAAGCCTCTCTTCGAAGAGAAGGCACCTTCCATTGCAGAATAAATCTACCCACCCCCGGCCCTTTTAATGAAACTGACGTTCCCACTCCCAAACCGGATTCAGCAGACTAACCGTGGCACCGTTTTAGGGCGGTTCCTCATCTGGAGAATGGGGTGCCCTCCTCATAGAGCTGTGGCTCGGAGTCACCAGAGTGATGCAGGCGACAGGCTGGCCCAGCACTTCCTCACCAGCATCCTTTCCGATCAGCAGGGGCAACAGCACATCCTCTAGAATGAACTGAGTCGGCCCCAACCACGTGCCATACGTTCGCGGATCCCCTTTCGAGTCTCAAGGCATCCCATCTAGTTTAGTCATGAAAACAAAACTCGGCGAGGTCAAGTGACTTTCCTGTTGTTGGTGGTGTTAGATGCCTTATGGTTCATGTGGTTGCACTTTGAAGGCCTTGCGTACCTGCGCCCTCCTCACAATTGTGCTTAGGTTTGAGCCCACCGTTGCAGGCAGGGAGTCATCAATCCACTGCATCCAGAGCCTCCCTCTTTTTCACTGCTCCTCCACATAATTATGGTTACATAATCTCATGTCAACTTGATAAACAGAATGGAGGAGTGGAGGCGAGCCTGGCAATCAGGCCACGGCCTGATGATGCCACCTTGTGGGCGTGGCCTTCTCATGAGGATTCTGGGAACTTCCTCCCTTTCTCCCTGGAGGAGGGCCACACTCTCTCTCTGCTTCACCTTCCTGCTGTGCAGCCACACTCAGAGAGCTGGAGGAGCCAGCGCTGGATTGGATCCACAAGACTTTTCACCCACCAGCCTGTTGTCTTCCTGCATTCAGCATTATTGCAGGTGCAACGTGAGTCTGAAGAGGAATTTATGGACTGGTATCAGATGTATGGGCTGATATCGAACTTAAGGACTTGATCTGGACTGGGCCGAGCTGTTTACTTAATATACAATTGCTCTTTGATACAAAGCTCTCTCTTACACACAGGTGAGTGTTCCTAGTCAACCCAGACTAACACACCACACATGGTGTCCTCCAGGAACTGGTCACTCCTGATGACTTGCCCAAAGTACATGAGACAAAGTCTCACCATCCTTGCCTCTGGGGAGCATGCTGGCTGTAATTCTTCCAAGAAAATCTGTTTATTCTTTGGGCAGTCCGTGGCACTTTCAGTCTTCTTCGCTAGCACCACAATTCAGACGCATCAGCTTTTCTCCGGGGTTCCTTATTTAATGTCAGAGTTTCACATGGGTATGAAATGACTGAAAGTATCATGGCTTAGGTAGGCGCTCCTTGGTCCTCAAAGTGACGGAACGTCCTTGATTTTCAACACTTTAAAGAGGTCTTGTGTAGATAATCTATTAGCCAATGCAATGTATTGTTTACTCTTTTGACTGCTGCTTCCACGAGCATTGATTGTGGAGCCACACGAGATAAAATCCTTGACAACTTCGATCTTCTCTCGGTTTATCATGTTGCTATCACCCTATTGGTCCAATTGTGAGGATTTTGATCTGCTTTACAGTGAGTTATAATCCATACTGAGGGCTGCCATATTTGATCTTCATCAGCAAATACTTCAAGTCTTCCTCTCTTTCAGCAAGCAGAGTTGTGTCATCTGCATATCAAAGATTGTTAATAAGACTCCCTCCAATCCTGATGCCTCATTCTTCTTCATATAATCCAGCTTTGATTGTTTGGTCAGCATGCAGTTTGAACAAATACAGCGAGAGGATATAACCACGATGCACGCCTTCCCTCATTTTAGAGCATGCAGTATTCCCTTGTTCTGTTCACATAACTGTCTCGGTGCATGTACGGGGCCTGCAGGAGCACAATGAAGTGTTGTGGAATCCCCCTTCTTCTCAAGACTAGTCATAGTTTGTTGTGATCCACACGGTTGAATGCTCTGGTACAGTCAATGAAACACAAGTGAGCATCTTTCTGGTACTCTCTGCTTTCAGCCAAGACCCATCTGACATCATCAGTGATATCGCTTGCCCCATGTCCTCTTCTGAATCTGGCCTGCCCCTCTGGCAGCTGTCAATGTGCTGCTGTCATCATTGTTGGACGATCTTCAGCAAAAATTTACTTAGGTGTGATACCAATGCTATTGTTCTCTAATTTGTGCATTCTGTTGGGTTATCTTTCTTTGGAATGGGTGGGTACAAATATAAATCTCTTCCAGTCAGTTGGGCAAGGAGCTGCCTTCCAAATTTCTTGGCATAGGTGAGTGAGTGCTTCCAATACTTCATCAGCTTTTTGAAATATTTTCATTGGTATTGCACCAATTCCTGAAGACTTGTTTTTTTGCTAATGCTTTCAGTGCACGTTGGACTTCTTCCTTCTTGATCATATGCTACCTCTTGAAATGACAGAATATCAACGAATTTTGTGGGGTGCAGTGACTGTCTACCTATTCCATCTTCCCTTGATGCTTTCTGCATCCTGCAAGATTTTTCCCACAGAGTCTTTCAAGATGGCACTAAGGCCTAACACTTTCCTTTAGTTTCTTCAGTTTAAGATATGCTGGGAGTGCTTTTCCTTGTTGGTTTTCTAACTCTAGGTGTGCACGTTTCATTATATTTGACTTTGTCTTCTTGAACTACCCTTAAGAATTTTCTGTTCAGTTCTTTAACTTCATCATGTCTTCCATTTGCCTTATCTACTCTATAATGAAGAACAAGTTTCAGAGTCTAATGTTGCATCCAATTTCTTTATTTTTTCTTTATTTTTATAATCATTTGTTGGGAGAGCTTTTACAGATATAATATTTCCTAGTTCAATCACATCAAGCAATGCTGTACAATTGCTACCACAATCACTTTCAAAACATTGTCTTTCTTCTTGAACTCCTTGATATCAGCTCCCCTTTATCACCTCCCTCCCCCACCATTTCCCCCAGGAACCCTTATTTCTTTTTTATTTCTATAGTAGTTTTTTTTTGAGGGGTGGGATCGGTCATATCTTACACAATTCAACATATCCATTCGCATTCAATTCTGTTGTTTGATCCCATTGAGTGGGGTTATGTAGTCATCACTGCTATCAGCTCCCTATCCCCACCCCACCCCCACCATCTCTCTTCCTGTACCTTCAGGGACCCATTACTCTTGTTACTGCTTCTGATGGGTTGTCTATCTTGACTTTCAGGTACTGAACAATCTTAAACATACAAAGGAGCATTCACAAATCTAACATGATTAATGAGTAAACACCATAGTAGTAAGGGAAGGAAATATTAAATGACTAAATATTAAATGACCCTGGATTTATCATCCCTCCTGTGTGGCCCTTCTGAGAGGGACTGTCCAGTTATCTCATAGGAGGTGGGTTTGAGATCTCTACTACATCCATCGATTTGGTTGCTTGTTTTTGAACTTCGATACCTCTTCTTGTGGACACCTCATGATCACACAGGCTGGTGTGCTTTTTCAATGTGGGTTTTGTTGCTTCCCTGCTAGATGGCCGCTTGTTTAACTACAAGCCTTTAAGACTCCAGACACTGTATCTTTTAATAGCCGGGCACCATCAGCGTTCTTCATCACATGTGCTTCTGCACCCATTTTGTCTTCAGCGATCACTGATATCCACTTTCATCCTTTGTTTTTTTCTGTCTTTGGAATGACCTTTTGATTTCTTCATGTGTGATGTTCTTGATGCCATCCCACAGCTCATCAGGTCTTCTGTCATTAGTGCTCAATGTGACAAATCTGTTCTTGGGATGTACTTGAAATTCGAGTGGGATATAGTCAAAGTCACCTTTGGGGTCTCATGGACTGGTTTTCATTTACTTCAATTTCAACCAGAACTTGCATAGGAGCAATTTCTAGTCTGTCACACAGTCAACCCCTGGCCATTGTTTTAGCTGCTGATATTGTGCTTGACCATTGTTTCTTCCCACAGATGTGGGAAATTGGACCCATGTGTATCACATCTGGAGAAGTCCACATGTAAGTTGCCTTTTGTGTTGTTGGAAAAAGGTATTTGTAATGAAGTTGTTGATCTTGCAAAACTCCATCCGGTGATTCCCCAGCTTCATTTCTAGTGCCAACCATATTTTCTAACTACTTTTCCTTCCTTTCTGTTTGCAACTTTTGCATTTCAATCGACAACAACTATCAAGATTGCATGTTTGATCAATTTCAAACTTTCCAAAGGTCACACAAGGTTAGGGATCAAACACAGATCTGGGGCTGGGACTGCCCAATTCCTTCTTGCAAAAGCATCATTCAGTTCCCTTGGAAGTGTGTTCTATGTTAGCTCGCTGTTTACCCACCCTTTCTTACATCTCAACTGTCATCAAATCCACTGTGACCTCCCACTGTGACCTCTGGGAAGGGTCTGGGGCTCCTCTGGGCTGATCAGCACCCACGTGTCTGGCGTCCTGTGATGGCTCGTGAGTAATGCATGTCCTCGGTATACTTTATTGACTTAAGCATATCATCAGCGTCTACAATGTCCAAAAGGCTTCTATAGCGATAAATCCACCTTATCCTTCAGTGCGTCTCCCGAACGACTCTCTTGCTTTCATTTAGGGTATGCATGTATCTCTGGAGATTTGAGTTGATAAAAAATGAAGAATCGGAATAGCGATGTTCCCTCCACTTCCTCCCTGGTCCTAAAACCCAACTGACTGCAGATTTCTTGGGGTTTTATTCCAAATGATATGTCAAGCCTTTTATTTCTCTTCATTATTTTGAAACAGAAATGCCTAGGAAGCTAAGCCTTGCTGGTCTCCATCATTTATCTTCATCAAAGCAAGCCGTAAAACAATTTGGGGGTGGGGGTTGGAGTGGTGGAACTGAAGGTATCCTGGGAATTTAAACAACTTTAAATAAGGCATTAGCCCAGAGTTGCTTTCCTAACCTCCGCAGGAGGGCGAATGATAAGATGCTTTTTCTTCTCAGAAGAAACATAATTGGCTGATAAGGGTTTCCATTAGCAATTTCGATGCATATGGTCTTAATCCTGCAGGAATCACTTACCTTTGATTGCTCTGGAAATCCAATCAGGATGACGATGAGATGGTCTGCGATGTGGGAACCTGCATCCAGAGGTATGGGCAGGCAGGGGGAGGAGGCATTTGGACACACTGCATTATGAGTGAGGGAGCCCAGGAGCAGCCAAGACAACAGACGGATGTGGGAGACACACTCGATGAATTCTTTAGGCCTATTAGAGAAGAAAGAAGTTTCAAAGGGGATTTCGTGTTTCTTGTCTCATTGGGTACTCAGTAAATGCTCACTGAAGGAAGGGATTAAAGAGTGCTCCCGTGGGCAATGACAGAAAATAAAATGCCAAGGCAAGAGAGCGCCAACAAAAATTATGTTTGTGTTGTTTCTCATTTTAAGCCTGGGTTTCAGCTGCTTGAACAAATAGCAGCCTTTGGTGACATAAGCTGAAATATTCTGCCTCGTTCCCCCACACACCTGGGCGCCTCTCCCACTAGCTTCTCTTTCTAAATGCTTCAGCCTTTCCTCTTGTTAAAAAGTCCTCTGGCATCCCCGTGAGAGGAGAAAAAGAGGGACTATGTACAGCCCTCTGTGTCCCGGATCCCTGGTAAGTTTCTCCGCCTGACCTTCTCAACCCCAACCGCCAAACCTTGCCTCAACCAGGAAGGCCAACCACACAAAAGCAGAGGCTCAAGCCCCTTCTGAGTTGCCAACTGAACTATCTCCAGGTGGCTTTGGCTATCCCTCCCCTTCTTCAGCCTCACTTACAGAGAGGATCAGGGTATCTATCACACATCCTTGCAATCTAATGGTTTCACTCCTGCTTCTATTTGGTGCCGGCTAAACCCTAAGCTCCTTGAAGGCAGAGTCTGTGAAAGTGCTCAATAAAGGCCTGTTAATTTAACCAGTTGACATAAGAAATTAAAGCCACCATTCTAGGCTAGGGGGTTCATCATCCATTACAATGACTGAGGAGTTGATCCCAGACAAGTGTCTTCTGTTGGCCGTGTGACGCTGAGCACTTGTCGGCAGGAAAGTATGCAGAGGGACCTTGATTTCCATCTTCTTAAACAATCATATTCTACCTCCATATGCCTGATCTAGAGTCATCTGCTCTAGCTGAGCCCTGGGAAATTCCATGTCATGCCCTGCTTTATTTACACTCATTCTTGGGTGGTGGTGGTGTCTTACCCTTGCTGCATTGCAGACGGAGGATGATAGAGCCAGGGCAGATACCGAATCACAGCCTTATTATCTCTGTGGTTGCCCCTGGAGATCTCCATGGCTGCAATCTGGGCCAGCCCGACCTTGAGGTGCCCTCCAAACGTGTCTTCATGCAGCGGCTGCGAGCAGGTCTTCATGTGGCTCTGCAAAACCAAAGGGCATATTGCATTTTTCCAAAGTGCCTGGAGATGTTCCAGGTCACTCTTGGAGAAGACTAGGTTGCCATTTCCCCTGCATCACCACTCTTAGACACCCAGTGGTTTCTCGCAGCTCTTGGGATAAAGAAGGAAAAGGGGGGTGAGGGGGGAAAGCATCCTTAGCATTGTCTAGACTGCCCGGAACAAAGAAGCAGCTAGATTCTAGCTCCTATGGCCTCTGCCCTGAAGGCTTGCATCCCCACGGCTCAGCCACACCGGCTCGCCATGATCCCTCCCACCCCGGGCCATCCCTCATGTTGTTTTCTCCATCTAAATCCTCGCCAATAACTGCTTCCAATAACTATTCAAATGTCTTCACCCAGTAACTGCTCAAGCATCACTTCTGTGAGGATGCCTTCCCTAACCTCCTTGGATGGGTCAAATCTTCCGGTGAGAGGATTTGCATGTCAGGGTCAGAATCATACTTCTGCTTGCATGACATTTGGATCAAGTTTTGCCTCCCCTGCCAGGTGATATAGTAAAGAGGGCAGCCACTCGGTCTATTTTCTGTTCCGTGTTGTGTCCCTACAGTAGTGTCAGACACATCGTGGGTGCTCAGCGCATATTTATTAAATTAATTCACACCGATCTATTCGCTCAGGGTGACAGAGAAGGAAGAGCCTTGAACAAGGAGTGAAGAGACCGAGGTTCCAGACTCAGCTCCGCACTAACTAGTTTCCAGGCTTTGGACAAGCCACTTGCCTCTGTGCTTTGTCAGTCTGTTTCCAAAACCATGAGAGCATGGCTGGGTTTTCATTGCGTTCCCAACCCTGTGCTCATCGTGGGTCCCTTTGATGATCTTTTCCCGTGTTTTGAACGTGTCTCCGAAACAAGCTAACAACGTGAAGGATATAACTGTTTCTTCCTTTTGCATCAGCCTTGTCTAAGGACGGGTAGCCTGCTTCAGCAGTGAGTACCCAGTGTCCAATTCAAAGTGAGGGAGATCACTTACGAATTCTTTGAGCTAGACGTCATGAGAGAAGATCAGTTCCAATATCGGGTCTACTTGCTCCTTGACACTTGCAAATCTACCAAGCAACCGACACTCGGATCATCTGAGCAGAATCTGAAAGTAGGTCGGCAGGGAGGGGACCCTATCTGATGAGCTGACGGACTTCTAGGATCACTGGATCCCATGTGTCATAAAGAAATCAGTGAGGGCCAGGTTGCGATTTGGCTGCTCCTTGGGCCGGGTTGAGATTCGCTTCTGCCCTCTCTTGGGTCTGCTTCAAGTCTCTCAGATCATCGATCTCCAAGCTCCCTACTCAAGTCATGGCAGGACAGGTGACTTGCATCAGCACGTCAGTCCACCCTGCAAGGCAATCAATAAGCTCCTCTGCCTCACTTGGATTTTGCCCAGAGGCAAATCGAATTTTGTTCTCTCTCCTTTAAAAAAAAAATCTTTTGAAGATCACTTCAATGCAGAGTAAAGACAATAAAGGACTTGAGCCTGTGTAATAGGTCTTTTGACAGACCGAACACGCACTCCTCACTTAGCCACATGGTTAGGCTCCAAAGACCAAGTTGTTATGGGAGAATAGAGAATGACCTCATCAGATCACAACATAGAGGATGACGTCACCATTGCTGAACTGCGGAATTACATCCTGATCGTGGCCCAGCCAAGTTGACCCACAGCCCCAACCATCACAACCCGTCTTACTCTGGTCCAGCACCTTGGTGCATGTCATCCGTGCACAGACCAGTCAGGAACTGAGTTTTGTACTACCGTCATAAACGTGAAACGTCAGGGAATGAGATGGTTGATAAGGGAGGATTAGATGTGTTTCCCATCAAACCTAACAACGGGGTCTCTGTTAATAGATCTATTTTGCAAATGAGCAAATGGAGGCTCCGAGCAGCTAAGACGGCGCTGTGTGAATTAATGCGAAGGGAATGGGCTTGAAGCCGCTACAATCTTTAGCGGCTGACCTCACAGCCTTGGAGGGAGACTCGGGGTGCAAGGCTCGGCCACTGCAAGCCCGTGTCTGCCTTTGCAAGATGAGAAGCACACCTGCAGAGGGAGGCTGTGGGGTCTCCCTGTCTCCTTTCGCTCTTTGCTGAGCCAGGGCCCAGTTGGTTCAGACCCCCCATCTGGAGCTCATTCTGCAATGCCGGGTGCCTTCCCCGGGTGACAAGGGATGCCCCTACCATCTGCTTACTTCTCTATGGATGCCTCGGGGCCTTGTCAGCCTCAGACACGGAGGGGTGAAAGCCTTCTTACCTTCAGCTTGGTGAGCGTGTGCATGTCCGCCATGAAGTCCAGCACCTCACTGATGTACTGCCGCATGCACTCCATCGCCGCCGTCCCACACTGGAACACAGGGGACACTGCTGGGTCATCACGGGAGGGAAGCCTCCCCTCTCAGCCTCCCTCCAGGGATTGTCTCTCCGTGATGTCACGCTGCTGTCTACTGACTTGTTTCATTCCCTGAATCTCTCGCTCACGCGGTTCCCCTCAGCATTACTCTCTGATGGGGTTGGTTTGCACGGGCCAGTTTGGACAAAAGTCCCAGAAAGGTATGTGATGGAGGGCTGGGGACTAACGAAGGCCTAAAGGGAGGGGCGGAAAGATGCTTTTAGGCTTGTCTTTTTTTTCCTAGGTGGATAATCAGATAACCTGTTGGCTTGTTTTTAAACTGCTTGTCATTCACTGATGTCGTCGATGCAAAACCACTAGTAACAGAGATCGTAGAATTTGGGAGGGTTTTTACAAACTTGGTTATGCATTGTACTGCTAAGCACCAGGTGAGCAACTCCAAATCACCAGCTGCTCCATGGGAGACAGCCGAGGCGCCCCACTCCCCTAAAGAGCTACAGCCTCGGAAACTCATGGAGGTGAAGGGGGCGAGGACGGGGGGATTAGCTCTTCCCTGTCCTACGAGTTCTCCTCCATCAGTGTGCTGAGTCAGGGTCGACTCAATGCCAGTAAGCTGGGCTTGGCTTTTGACCACTTGGATCATCCCCAAACTCCCAGAATCCTTGATCACTCTAGGGAGTCTATGATGCACATAAAAGACCTGCCGCCAACGTCTCCCACCAGAGTCTGGAATCTTTTTCTACAGATGCAGATGTCATAAAAGTGTATGAACACCCCAGTGCTTGTAGATCCACTCACTCAGAACTTCGCCTCTAATACAGTGTCAGTTGACCACTGAGCAGACAGCGATAGTTCAATCTAGTTCTTGGAAGAGATTTCTAAAGGGGGTGGTGTGTTGAAGTAAAATGGCCATCTCTCCACACACACACTAGCAGCATGTTCGCAAAGTTCTAGAGAAAAGGAGCAACTACGTGCTTAAGAAAGCACACAAGCAAAAGAAGGCTTGTGAGGGCGGCTATGCGATGGCCTAAACCCACTGGCTCGGGCAATGCGGTGAATTTCGGATTATAAGTAAAGAAAAGGAAATGGCAGAGGTTGACTGCTGCCTCAGCGCATTGAGACAACACACCATCAGCCTGGGCCTAATGCGGATCAGGAGCAGGCTGGCTTTGGCCCCATCTGCAGACTGCTCCCGGCCCTCCCTAGCTGTATTTAGGAAAAGCTGGAACCGGCTCCACTTAACTCGCCCACCCAGTGGCTCCTCTCGTCCCACATTCATGGAACTCTGCAAGCACCCCTTCCAGCTCCCCTCCAATGTGACGCCTGTCACTTCCCGTGACAGGGGAACAAACGGCAAACGCAGGTGACGGGCAGCAGAGTGTTCCGAGCATGTCATCGGTCGCAAGGCTGCCTTCTTTTCATTTACATGGAAGGCAGGAATTATAAAAGGTTATTGTGTGCCTGCCCTTGGGATATCAGCCCTTCCGCTCAAGAAAGCAACTCCCCTCCGCTGCATCCCCTTCTCGCTGACCTTTCTCACATGTCTCGTCATGCCCACGGTCTGCGCTGGCATTTCTGGAAAGGGATTTGCTACTTTCCTAGCCAGGGCCTCTATGACTTCAACTAGGCAAATGCCACGGGGCCTAATTACCGTGGGCATTATTCAATATTTGGCTTTTCTGTTTGAATTCCCAGATATGAGAACGGGCAAGGTACTACCTGGTTACTACTGTGTAAGAGGCAGCAGCGGCGATGAATAAAAAGCCCCTCACCTCCCTCCCTTCCTGCCAGGATCATCTTGGGGAGACATTTACACTTAAAAGACAGAGAATGTAATTTCCAATCCTCCTTCTTTTCTTGTTGCTGCTCTGAATTTCGTTTCTTGCAAAGCATGAATCTTCTACCTTTGATGTTAAAATTTATCCATCATCCCTTTCAAGTTCTTTTAATGCATCTAACACACACATATGTATTTTTAATATGATCGAGACATTTTTCTAATCTACGTTTAAAATAAGTCCATCAAAAGCATTTTCCAAGCAAGGCTCTTAGGCAAAGCAGTCGCTGGAAGAACCCTCATCACTGGGGCTCCATCTGGAAGGCCCGCCCACATTCATCAGAATGCCCATCTGACCATCCACGAGCAGACAAGGAGCTTCTCTGTGCATTGTGTCGCTCGCTGTGTACTGGGATTTTTATCTCACTGCGTTCTTCATGGACCTCAAGTCAATCAAGATCCCTTAAGGATCCCAGAAATCTACCGTAAACCAGTCTGAAATCTAGACACAAACTTAAGAACCATAATAATGTTCATTACATATTCATTACAGTGGTAGACTACTAAAATCATTTAAATATTCAATGAGAAGCAGACTTTGTTGCTTTTTTGTTTTTAATAGCGGATGCTTCCTTGTCCCTTACCCTGTGACTGGCACGACGCTAATGCACTGAATCTGTATTCTTCTCTCATTTGATCCTCAGCCTATCCCTGACCATCAAAACAAAAAAAAACCCTGTTCCTGTGGAGTCCATTTCGACTCCCAGGCACCTCAGAGGGCAGAGTAGAATTGCCCATTTGGTCCCCAAGGTTGTAAATCTTTAAGGAAGCAGACTGCCACGTCTTTCTCTCCTAGGGAGCAAGATGTGGAACTGGTGGATTTGAACCTCTGCTCTCTTGGTGATCAGCTCAGTGCTTCCCCACGAGGCCACCAGTGCTCCAAACCCTGGTGGCTGTTGTTATGTGCCATGGAGTCAATTCTGGCCCAGAGCACCCTTAGAGAACACAGGAGGATAGTCACTGATCCAGGACCTGTACGGTCATCCATTCAAGCCCACCAGTCAGCAAGGAAGAAAGATGAGGCTGTCTGATCCTGTACAAATGTATAAACTTCAGAAGCCAGACATCGGGTCACAATGGGTCCCATTCAACTCGATGGCAGTGGGATCCAGTTTCCTCGGTTGTGAGTTTTACTAGAGTAGATCACCAGATCTCTTCTCCCATGGTGGGCTCCAACTGCCAGTTTGTGGGCTAAGGGTTCTACCAGGACTCCTTGGTATATGGTGAGTATACACGAGTGAGACAATTCTGGAGGATGGTGTGGCAGTCTGTGTGCGTAGATATTTACAGCCTTGAAAATCCTACAAGGCAATGCTGCTCTGTTCTACTGGGTCACTATGAGTCAGCATCAACTCAACGACAGTGGGTTTGGGAAGGCTTTCTATTCAAGGGGCCTTCAAAAGCGTTTGTGGAAAAATCATATTCTCCTTGGACTCATGCGTAGGCACAGGGAGCCCTCCCTGGTGGTGTCGTCGGGCTGCTGCTAATCGCAAGGCCAGCAGTTCAAATCCACCAGCCTCTATGGCAGAAAGATGAGACTTTCTCCTCCCGTAAAGATTTATGGTCTTAGAAACCGACAGAAGCTCTTCTTCGCTGCCCTGGAGGGTCACTACGAGTGGGAATCTTCTCAGTGGTAGTGAGTTTGATGCTTTACTTTGAGCAAAAGAACCGGAAAGTACACAACTGTCCAACTAGATGAGAAGAAGCAAACAAAATGCAAAACCATCCCAAAAAAAGAACAGACATTGAGAACAGATTTAATGAGAGTTTGTTTGTTTAGAAACAATTTTCTGATACTGGCTGGAGTTAACCAATTTGATTTAAAACAGAGAGGCTATACGTGTTTTTGTTTTGTTTTGTTTTGTTTTAAATTAAACTGTTTCCCTACTGAAAATTAAAGCAATTTCTTTTCAATTAACAAGGAATCTTTCAAAAGTTGCTGACTTGGTTGGTGTAAATTTGCCATCAATGAGCCATGATAGTTTCTTTATCTTAACCCTGCCCTGCGACTATGACTGGCACATTATACCAAACAGTTCACTAACTGGTCGATAATGAACTTTTTTTTTTTAATTCTTGAAAGGAAACAGTAAAAAGGAAAATAAAACACTGTGATGCTTATCTCCTTCTGGCTTTCATTAAATGTAATTGGTGAACTCCAGTCTGTATCAGGAAATCCTTTCTGGGGGGGACACTGATTTCATGAAATCTGCTCTCAATCTCTGGTCTTTGGAGGGTACGCTCTCTCTTCTTAACTGGCCATTTCTATTATATTCCTGTCCCCTGGAATTCAATGTTTCCAGTGGCAGGGATGAATTTAGGTCTTCCCTGGTGCTTTTTAAAATAAGATGCGAATGGGTTTTCGATCTGACAGTCTTTGTTCTATGGCTCGTTGGTGTATGATCCCACTTATAGGAAATAGGTGGATCAGGTGAGTGTCTAGGGACCACGGTTCACTGTGGTGACCCGGGGCGGGAGAGCAGGGTGGAGAAGGAGGTCTCACTGCTTCAGGAAACTGGTGGGAGCGGGGGAAAGAAGTGAATCAGGACACAGGCCCTAAAGACCTCTCTGCCAAGTGAGGCCGTAGAAAGGATGAGCGAGTGTGGACGACCGGAGGGCCAGGGCTTACCCCGGGAACGGAGGCGATCATCTGCTTGCTCAGGATGGTTGACTCCGCGAGTTTGGTTCCAGCGTCTGCACAAATGAACTAGTGAGAAATGGAAAGAATCGTTAGGTCTGAGAGCTTTGGGGGGGGGGGGGGTGGAGGGGTAGCAAATGCTTTACAGTGACATTAACTTGGCTTAAATCTGTTTGTGTTTACTTCCACGACACTCTGCCCTGGGGAGACGGGACTGGCTAATCACAACACAGCTCAGGCCTGTGAGGCATTCAGACTCATCACACGGGCATGACCACACAGGTCTCACAGTGCCCAGCAAGCTGAGCGGCATTGAGATGGACCCTGTAGTTAAAGAAGAGACAAATACACAAACCACAGCTCTGCATGGTCAGGTTTATTCTGAATTCACTCTCTTGCCAGTTCTCCTTGGCAATGACTATAAGGCCATACTTATGACAATTACTACCACAGACTACGGAGCCCTGGCGGCACAGTGGTGACGCGTTCGGGCTGCGATCCTCAAGGTCAGAAGCTCGAGCCACTCCTGAGAGAAAAACAGAGGCTTTCTACTCTCGTGACCAGGTGATGTCTTGGAAACCCGCAGGGGAAGTTCTACACTGTCCTACAGGGTCGCTGTGAGTTGGTCTCTGCTGCCATGCTGCCATGCAGAGTTCAGGGGCTCTGAGAGAAGCCCTCATCCATTCCACACCGCCCTCGTGCGGGAAGAGCACAGGGAAGCTGGGCAGGCTCGATCCCAGCCAAGTGAGGGGTGGGGTGGAGGTGTCATATGGGTTGGAGTAATCCAGAAAGCCCCAAGGAACCAGACAAGGAGCTGTGGGCCAAGGGACCGCTGCCGAGCTAGTCAGGGTTGTTGTGATGAGGCAGCCGTTTCTCGGAGCAGGTGGCTCTCTGTCATAAGGCTTCTGGGGGCCAGGAGTCCTTAGCCTTTTTGTTCAGGGCAAGAGCTGCCCTTCCAGCATGGGCAGCTCTGACCCTCCTTGCCAGACACGTGGGTGCTGGTGACTCCTGGGAGTGAAAGGGAAGCAGGCCCCACGGTCCTTCCACGCAGCACAATGGGCTGGGGCACCTCTCTCCGTTCTACCTTCACGTTCAGCTCCCTGCACCCCCCACGGCAGCTGCAGGGAGCTGATGAGTCTATCCCGCCGAGAACTCCGCATCCAGACGGTGCATCTAGCAAAGGAGGCACCAGATGCTCACATTCAGGGAGCCCGAAAGGTCCCCTGATTTCATTCAGACGAGCCCCCGTCTACTCATCTCGCACGGACCGGTTTCTAGCGCATGGAAAAGTCTCAACCTTGGCAAAGCCCAAGGGCGGAGGGAGAGAGAAAGATCCTTGATGAGACGGACGGGCACAGACGGCTGCAGCCCTGGGCTCCTGGTCTGTTCCGTTGTGACACAGGGTCCTCACGAGTTGGAAGAGACTTAGCAGCACCTAACAACAACAGCCATCTGACTCGGACTTATTTCCAACGTATGGAAAAGTGAGGCAAGAGGTTTGCCCAAGAGGAGGGAGAAGCAGCAGCAGGTGCTGCCATTTTCACCAACATCTCTCAGGAAAAGTTGCTAGGAGGAGAGGGGGGGGCAGGAAGAAGCCTCCCAGCCTCCCAGCAGAGACAGCTACTGAACATTGTTTCCCAAAGTTTGTCGTCAAAAGTGGTCGGAGTCTGCCTTCAAAGAGAAACTACGCTTCCCCCCTTTTCCTTATTTGTTTTTCACGGGTTTTGCTGAGCTGTCCCGAACACATCACACAGGTCCATTGCTCGATCCTATGAAGGAGGGTGTGCAATCGTCACCGCAAACAACATTGAAATAGTCCTTCTTCGTGTATCCACTGCTGTTGACGTCCCACTTCCTCCAAGCCCACCTGTTGTGCCCCCAGGTAAGTACTATGTCAGTTACTGTCTTCATCAACCCTGGCTTTCTGCTACAGAAGAACACACAAAACCCCAGTTCCCAGCCCATGCCCTCTTCTAACCTGCGCCCCCAGGTGGCTAGGCAGTGTGCCTACCTAGTGACCATAAACTGCATCATCCACCCATCAAAACATCTCAAAAACCATGGAGAGAGAGGTGGCCTCACTCCAGATGGGATCCGTTCCCCGTGTTGTGGGAAGAGTGAGAAGACCAAGTAATCTCTGCCATATCACAGTGCTTGGCATGCATCCCAGATCAACAGACAACCCTACCGGAGTTATTAGTGAGCCTTACTGGGGAATCGGATCAAGAGTGGGGTGCAAAGGGGAACATGTCTACATCAGAGAAAGAAATTATACATATTTTTCTTGGCAATTGTACTTCTGATGGGGGGTAAGACAAACCACTTTTAACTGAGTCCTCAAACCTCTGTCAGCTCATAGGACCCCCTATTTCTCATCCATTTATTTTGCACAGAACTCCGAGACTCCCCAGCTAAGACAGGCCACTGGGGACAATAAAGTGACCTAATGGTGAGAGAAGGCAAGCCCAGAGAACCCACACCCTTCACTTTAGTCGGATCTGCCCACGAAACCGTGACTGAAACCCCCAAGCCCCAAAGAGCCCTTGCAGGGCCTGGCTGGACCCTTGAGAGAAAGACAAGCCTTGTCAAGAAGAAAACACCCAGTGTCCCTGTCTGCCTTCAGCTGATGTCTGTCTACCTGCCATCTGCAGCGAAACAGCGACAAGTCTGCTGTCTGCATGGCTGGCAGTCGAGACGCGGGGTCAGATTCCAACGTCTGATTTGTGCTAACGCTCGCAAGTCAGAATTAATCAAAGCGTACCCTCAACGTCCTGGAGGTGCCTCAGACAGTCTGTTAGTATCAAAAGGCACAAAGGTACTTACTCTTCTAAACTCATCTATTATTTACGTTTCTTCATTGAATGTTTAACCCAGTGGAGCACATCCAATTCGCACCTTAAAAAGCCTGGCTATGCTCACTTCATCTCACCAATGACCATGAGCTGAAGAAAAAGAAATCCATTCTGATCTTATCACAATGTTCAAAACAAAGCCATTGCTGACACCGGCGGAGGAAATATTGACTGCCGTGTGGTGGGTGGTGGGTGCCACCAAGTGGGTACCTCCTCATAGTGACCCCAGGTCCACCCGAAGGAAACACTGCCCAGTCCTGCACTGGGCTCATCGTTGTTCTTATGCTTGAGCCGCTGTGTCAATCTGTCTCCCGGAGGGCCTTCCTCTTTATCTCCGCCCCTCCACTTTGCCAAGCACGACATCCTTCTCCAGGGATGGATCTCTCCCAATAACATATCTGAAATATGGAAGATGAAGTCTCCTATCCTTGACTCCAAAGAGCATTCTGGCTGTACTTCGTCCAAAACCGAGGTGTTTGTTTTTCACCGACACCATAGCATAAGTGAACTGATTTTTCTTCAGTCTTCCTTGTGCAATGTCTGACTTGCACGTGAATATGAGACCATTGAGAATACCATAGCTTGGTCAGGGGCGCCGTAATCCTCAAAGGAGCATCCTTGCATGTCAATACTGTCAGGAAGCCTTGCCCAGCAGATGCACCCAATGCAATGTGTTGTTTGACCTCTTGAGTGAAGCGTCCGTGAGCACTGACTGTGGAGCCAAGCAGGATGAAATCCTTGTCGACTTCAATATCCACTCTGTTGATCGTGATGCTAACTCCTGGTCCAGTTGTGAGGGTTTGGGTTTTCTTTACATTGAGTTTTCATCTATACTGAGGGGTGCGATTGTGGAGCTTCTCCACCAAGCCCTCCTCACTGTCAGCAGGCAAGGTTGTGTTGTCTGCATCCCGAGGGTTGTTAATACGACTTCCTCCAATCCTGATGCCTCTTTCTTCTTCAAATAATCTAGTTTCCCTGATTATTTGTTCAGCATACAAATTGAATAAGTATGGTAAGAGGATACAGTCCTGATGTGCATCTTTCCTGATTCCAAACCATGCAATTTTCCATTGCTCTGTTCACACAACTGCCTCTTAATTCATGTCCAGGTTCTGCATGAGCACCGTGAGGTGCTCTGGAATCCCGTTCTTCTCAAGGGGATCCATAGTTTGTTATGATCCACACAGTTGAATGCCTTGGGAAGTCACCTAAACATCTTTCTAATATTGTCTACCTTCATCCGAGATCCATCTGACAGCATCAATCATATCCTTTGTGCCATGTTCTCCTCTGAATCTGGCCTGAATCTCTGGCAGTTCCCCTAACAGGGTCCTGCTGCAGCCATTGTTGGATGACCTTCAGCAACATTTCACTCGCATGTGATATGAATGATATCATTCTATAATTTCCACAGTCTGTTTGGGTCACCTTTCATTAAAACGGGAGCAAATATGGATTTCTTGCAGTCAGCTGGCCAGGTAGCTTGTCTTCCAAATTCCTTGGCGTAGATGGGGAAGTGCTTCCAGTGCTTCATCAGCTTGTTGAAACTTTTCAATTGGTATTCCATGAATTCCTGGATCCTGGTTTTTGGTTAATGCATTCAGTGCAGCTTGACTTTCTTTCTTTAGCACCATGGGTTCCTGCTTGTGTTAGGCCAGGTGGACTAGAGAAACAAATCCAGGGACACTCAGATGTGTATAAGGGAGAGCTTTATATCAAAGAGCTGGTCTATATTAAGAAAACATCCCAGCCCCGTCCAGATCAAGTCCATACGTCCAATATTAGCCAATATGTTCTATACTAGTTCATAAATTCCTCTTCAGACTCACACAGCACATGCAATGATGCTGAATGCAGGAAGATCACAGGCCAGTGGGTGGAAAAGTCTTGTGGATCCAAGGGCGGGGGACACATCTCCAAGGCTCTGTCTGCCATCAGCGTGGCTCCATGTGGCTTGTCAACAGGAAGGAGAATCAGAGAGAAAGCGCGTTGCACCTCTAGGGAGGAAGAGACTAAGTTTCCAGAATCCTCAGGAGAAGGCCATGCCCACACAGAGGCATCACTGGCTGTGACCTGATTGACAGGCTAGACTCCACCCCTTCACTCATAATACCCTCAAGTTGACACGCGTTTATGTAACTACCACACTGTTCATACGCTACCTCCTCAAAAGTCGACTAGTTCTTCTGGTACATTGACTCTATTCTTTCCGTATCATTTAGACAGGAAAGAAAGAAAAGGTCAAAGTGGATGTCAGAAGAGACTGGAACTTGCTCTTAATCATAGATAAAACTCACTGCATCAATTTGATGCCCACTCACAGTGACCCTGTAGGAAAGCCTAGACCGTCCCTGTGGGTTTCTGAGACTGTGACTCATTTTGGGAGTAGAAAGCTGCATCATTTTCCCTCAGAGCAGTTAGTGGTTTCAAATGACTGGCCCTGCCGTTCACAGCGCAACTTGTGACCACTGTGCCACCCAGCCTCAAGTCCTAATCATAGATGTTTCCTGCCTCATTCCATATGTTGCCCATAGAATCTTTCAGTATTGCAACTCAAGGCTTGAATTTGTTCTTGAGTTCTTTCTACTTAAGATGTGCTGGGAGTCTTCTCCCTCGTTGGTTTTCCAACTCTAAGTCTTTGCACATTTCATTCTCATATTTGACTTTATCGTCTCAAGCTGCCCTTTGAAATTTTCTCTTCAGTTCTTGGAGTTCATTATTTCTTCCACTTGCCTAGGCTACTCTATGATTAGGACTTGAGACTGGGTGGCACAGTGGTCACAAGTTGCGCTGTGAACGGCAGGGCCAGTCATTTGAAACCACTAACTGCTCTGAGGGAAAATGATGCGGCTTTCTACTCCCAAAATGAGTCACAGTCTCAGAAACCCACAGGGACGGTCTAGGCTTTCCTACAGGGTCACTGTGAGTGGGCATCAAATTGATGCAGTGAGTTTTATCTATGATTAAGAGCAAGTTCCAGTCTCTTCTGACATCCACTTTGACCTTTTCTTTCTTTCCTGTCTAAAGACCTTTCGGTTCACATATGATGTTCTTGATGTCATCCCACAGTTCATCAAATGGTCTGTCAGTAGCATTCAATGAATCAAACCTGTACTTGAAATGTTCTTGAGTTTTGGGTGGGATATAGTCAAGGTGGTATTTTGGTTTCTCCAGGAGACTTGCTTCGATTTTCTTTCAACCTGAACTTACATATGACCAGTTGATCGTCTAGTCTGCTCCATAGTTATTCCCTGCCCTGGATTTTAGCTTCTGAGAATGATAGTGTCTTCTAAAAGATGTAGTCAATTTGATTTCTGTGTATTCCATCTGGAGAAGTCCACATGTAGAGTTGCCTTTTGTGTTGAAAACAGGTTATTTGTGTTGAACAAGTCCTTAGTCTTGTGAACGTCTATCATGTGACTCCCAGCTTCATTTCTAATCCCCAAAACCATATTTTCCAACTACCTTTCCTTCCTCTTTGCTTTCAACTTTTGCATTCCAATCACCAATAATGATCGGTGTATCTCGATTGTACGTCTGATTGATTTCAGACGGTAGGCATCGATTGTTGTGGCCATTAGGTATCATGGAGTCCATTCTGACCCGCAGCCACCCTATGTGCAACTGAAGGAAGCGCGGCCTGGTCCTCCATCATCCTCACAATTGTTCTTATGTTCGAGTCCACTGCTGGAGCCACTGTGTGAATCTATCTTGTTGAGAGCCTTCCTCTTTTTCGATCCCCTCTACTTTCCCAAACATGATGTCTTTCTTGCTGGAGAGGTTGGTTAAATTGTTTAATTTCTTCATCACCAGCTTTAGTGGTTGGTGCAGAAATTTAGTTGAGCTGATTGGATTTCTTGCATGTGGATAGTCATTATCCCACCACAGACAGCACTGTACTTCAAGACAGACCCTGGAATGTCCTTTCTGACAGTGAATGCAATCCCATGCCTCTTGATCCTGCCACTCCCTGCACAGTCTGCCACATGATTTTCTGCTTCAAATGGCCAACACCAGTCCATTTCAGCTCACTAACACCATTCATTTTTAATGACTTCCAATTCTCCTAGATTCATACTTTGTACATTCCAAGTTCCAATTATTGATGTCTGCAGCTGTTTCTTCTCCCTTGAGTCCTTCCCTAACAGCAAATACAAGTCCCAACGGCTTTCCTCCCACAGGCTTAACTCCATCGGAGTCAGTATGGTTGCCTCGACTTTGAGAAGGCAACACTTCCTCCATCATATTGCACGTGCCTTCTGTCCTGTGGGGTAATCTTCTGTGACGACGTTCTGCTTCTGTTCATGAAGGTTTCAATGACGATGTTTCCACGTTATCCACAGGGGCTAATTCCTCTGAAGTGAACAGTCTATTTGTTCTTTGTAGCCTGTTCTTAGTCTGTAAACTCTGCCCAAACCTGTTCACCTGTGTGTCAGTTTGTGGTGCGGCAGTGGCTTGCATGTTCCTTTGGGTCTTAAGGCTCTGTCGCTGGTGTTACAGTATCAACAGGGTCACTCAAAGTGAACGGATTCCAGCAAGACCTGCCTGCTGCAGAAGGAAGACTTCTTCTGTACTTTGAGAGCGACTGTGATAATGCCCTGAAAGAAGCACACCCCCGTGCATCTGAAAGAACAAGCGCGCTATCCATTATGTGTCATTACGTGATGAATTCATTATCGAAATGAAACCCAAAATAGTCTCTCCACCTCGCATTCCATAGAGTGATCGGATTATTACCAACTCAACTCATATTAATAGCCACATGTCAACAGTAACTCTGCAGATGAAAGAAAGCCAACAGCCATGTCTTTGTCCTCCAGCCCACCACTGCACCTACCTTTCAAAGAAAACCTTTCAGCAACACGATTCTCACCGTTTGAATAGACAGGCATGCCCCCACCAGGTGGGTGTGCTATATGTAAATTAGCAGAATGTCTACCCTTGACACTTAATAGGAACTTCGGGAATTCTTTTTGATTGGAGCTTAAGTATTCTCTATGGTTGATTTTAATGAGGATCACTCTATTATGAAGACTCTTTTAATTCACCCCAAGAAGATGATTAATAGCCAATTACACATAAAATTTCTTCAGCAAACTAGCAGAAAAGAACATGTTAAGAGATCTGCATTCCACCCATCCAAAGTGGAAAAGGGGAACCATATCTTGCAACTGGCCCTTTAAATTCCTAAGAATATAGAGTTTATCTATATATTGGCCAGTTCTTGTCTGTCTCCGTGTCCCTTTTTCTTTAAAAGCAAACAAAAGAAGAAAGACCACTCGAACGAGCCTTTGAGATGGCCAAAGTCGGGATCACCTGCAGGGCAGTGAGTTTGGTTTAGCGGGTGGGCTTTGTGTACGTGGAAACAAACTGGAATCCTGGCCGGGCAACCGGCCGGCCGCTGTGCTGTTGTTGTTTTTAGCCGGTTCTGACTCACAATGACCTTATGCTCAACAGAAAGCAACGCTGGCCACGCCTGCACCCGCCTCACAATGGTTGCGTTTGAGCCCCGAGTTGCAGTACGACAGGCTGGGAAATTCACCCTCGTGTCCGGCCTCCAGAAAGAATTCCCAGGAATTTAAAAATAGAGTGTTTGGCTCTGGTTCCTGCCTTGAAAGCCTGAGAACTTGGTGATGCCCCAGTTCCTTGAGAAAGCCTGTCATTGTGCTTGAAGAGGTTCTCTCTGGAGTATTTGATAGGAAACAAGCCGGCGTTTCTAAGTGAGAAGAGCAGACAGATTCCAACTCGGTGCGTCTACGACGAGCTCATCAAAGAAGTTAATAGAATACCATGGCTCCCACTGGGGTGAAAACAAATGAAGGCAAACCTAGTGTCTGAGCCACGGACTCGCTGCTCACAACAGGACTGGTGCCATTCACCACAGATCGCCTGGAGAGTTTTTCTTTCCGGATGTTTGCTTTCCTGTCCCGAGTTGCCTTTTCAGTGAAGCACATCCACCTCCACACCTCCACCGCTGTCAGATGGCACTTACTGACGTCTGTGAAGGAGGTCAGTATCTTCCTCCGACACACACCTGTCCATACCATACGCCTTCTCTCCCGGGTGCCAGGAGCTGAAATACCCTTCCGTGAAGAGAACAGCTTCCACGGTCCTCCAGGCTACACTCCTGGGCCTCAGAGAAGCTACCAGAGCCCAGGTTATAACTCCTCATCTACTGGGGATGACCTAGAAGACCAAGGTGATCAAGGACAAGAAAGGACCCAGAGCATGCTGCAGGAAGACGCACTCCTGTTGAGAGCAAGCATAAGGTGCTTCTTCTCACCCCAGGGGGGTGGGGGGGCCCCCCACACAGGACGTCTCTCCATGCGCAACAGCAGCAGTTCTCAACCTGCGGGTCCAACGACCCTTTCACAGGGTCGCCCGATTCATCACAGTAGCAAAATGACAGCGATGAAGTAGCAACGAAAATAGTCTTATGGTTGGGGAGTCACCACCACATGAGGAACTGTATGAAAGGGTCACGGCCTTAGGAAGGCTGAGAACTCCTTCTCTACGGGGAACTCCTGCTGCTTTGTAAGGTCTGTGCCCGTTCACTTCTCTCAGTCGTGTGAAGGGCCTCCTCCGAGGGCCTTTCTACAGCAGTGGGCTCGATGGCTCCTACTTTTTGAACTTGTGTGAACTTGGCTGTTTGCCCAACTGGAGAAGGCACAAACATTCACAGAGGGATCCATCCTGGGCAGGATCACAAGATACCCCCCAAATGAATCTTTCCAACCAAGATAACTTCACAACGTGTTTTTTGTTTTAAGTATGTCACTCGATTCCATGACAAATAGATATTTGCCCTAAAAAAAGGGGGGGGGTGAGGCATTTAAAATCACATAAAACACATTCAGAAGTATCTACTCTGGCCTTTTTTTTCTTCCTAAAGCTAATTTGTTTTTGTTATTTATTCACCTAACTGCAATAATCACTGTTTTCCTGGTTTCCCTGAGCCCTGGGTAATTTAAACTGTCAGTGTTCTCATGCTGACTTGTGACAAGTGCTTATTATGGTTGACTAATGTACTTCATAGAAAACCTGCCCCCAGCTGCAGCTCCAGCGTGGGGTGCTAGACCCCAAGAATATCAGCTACGTGGATCTGCTCTGCTCTCGAGGCACTGGGCAATTAAGGGGGACACTCCCTGGTACCCAGAGGGAAACACCAGCAGGACCCTGGGACCTAGTGTGCTTCCTGGTGGCACGACCCCAACTAAACCATGATCAGAAGCAAGAGACCCCAAGATGCATCAACCTGCTACACTACATCTCGCCAGGGCTGCTTCTCTGAGCCCACATCCCCTGCCCTCTCCTCCAAACCAGCGTCGATTCCATGCAGCGTGAAGGTCCAGGTCAAAGGTGCTTGTCCTCAAAGGTAGCGCTGCTGCTCGTGGGAGAGTGAGTCGGGGGATCAAAAGGCCCAGGGCATCCCCTGGGAGAATGTTAAACACTGTCTCTTCCATGAGCACAGGTCTTGTTCTTGGGACCGTGGGAGCCCTTTCATTCTGACTTCCTCCTGCCTGCCGTCCATGGCTGCGCGTCCCTGTCACGCTCGCTCTCAGAGAGCTTCCATACACACCCTGGGAAGCTCTTCTAAGGCGACGCAAGCTTCACCGACAACGCGCCAACCTCTTACTAAATCTTCAATCTGAGAAAACGAAATTCTAGCCCCAGTGATTTGTAGGAGACCGTGTGGGGTGGAGGCAGGAGGGGGAGGAAGGGGACACGTCAGTGGTGTGATTAAATAGTAAATAACAGGTGTTGTCCCGCCTCCGCCCTACTGAGTAAACTCTTGTCCTTCTGCACGTTCAAGGCCCACACATCCTCTAGTACATAAGCACGTCTTTACTTAGTACACTCCTCTCCTACTGTACACACTCTACCGGAGTGGGGTTTGTATGTTTATCAGTCAACTTCTCTGACCAGGCTGCAAACTCTTGGAGGCAAAGGGCCATGGTTTTGCCAGTTCCACTTCCCCAGCCCTCTGCACCACCCCTGGGCTTGGTCAGGAACTGCAATGGCTTCATGAGCTCCCTCCATCTCCCAGACTGAGTTAGCTACCTCCACCTGCTCAGGGCGGTACAGACAGCACAGGCTTTGACAGTTGTCCTTACACACCATCAGGACAGGGCCCATGCCCTTAGCATCTCGATAGACCCCAGACTTAGCCCAAGACCAATGCTCAAGAAATCCTTGCAGGGCTTGAAATGGTGCATAGGCGCTACAAGGTTGCTGTACATTTGTGACAAGGGAGGCAATTGGTAGAAAGTAGGATTATAGTAACATCTCCTCTGGGTCTCCTTAGGTCGAAAGATTAGAAGGGTGGAGAGAGATGGAGGCAGTGAGTGCGAGAAAAAAAAAACTCAGGAAAAACTGTTGGGCGAATCTGGACAAGTGGCACAAACAGCCCGATTAGGCTGCGATTCACGCTGAATACCGTAGGCTCTGGGTGCTAAGTCCCACTAGCAGATGCCGACTCAATCACTTACCCCAGCTGGGTGGCGGGGTCAGCCCCCTTAGGAGACCCACTGGACCTCCCTTCCTCTCAGCCACAGTCCAGAAGCAATGCCTCGTTATGGGCATTAAGTGAAGTGAATAGCTAAGTCAGCCTAGTGCCTGGCACATAGTAGATGCTCAGTTGATGCTCCCTTTACCTTCATCTCCCTGACTGGCACCCAAGTCACCCAAGACATCTGCTCCTTTCACTTAACCACAGCCACAGATGTAAGGCCTCCGAGCTGGGCCTTACTGTTCATCGGGGAGACCGGAAGAAGCTGTGACTCTGTTTACAAGGCTAGTCTGGCTGGTGCGCTCTCCCTGTTGGAGTTCCCAGCTCCCATCTCTAGATCCAGCCTCAACCCTGGGCTGGGTCCCAGGCGACCTAGCCCACTGCTGACTCCTCCGGCATTGTGAGCTTGCTTCGTCTCCACTCCGCCTTCAACCAATCATCATCCTGAAGTCCATTCTCTGTGGAGCTCCAGGCAAGGGCATCTGCCAGCACCCACTGCCCTTGTGACCCAGCTCAAACACCACAGCTTTCTCCCTCGCCTCTGGTGCCCCCTGTCCGCCCCGCCCCGCCGTCTCTCTCCTGTTCTCTCTCATGTAACTCACATAATAGCCCACCTCAGGTTATCCAAATCTGCTCACTCGCCTACGATGCTGAGCTAAGGATGCTGAGGCGGGAGAGCTTCAGTTCTCTGGAAGCAGCCCACGACCAATGACATCTTTGCAATTCTAGCCCCCAGGTCTCAAGCTCCCATGAATACTAATTCTCTGTCTCTCTCTCTCTCTCTCTCTCTCTCTCTCTCTCTCACACACACACACACACACCTAGCCCCCAGGCCTCGAGCTCCCATGGGTACTAATTCTCTGTCTCTGTCACACACACACACACACACACACACACACACACACACACACCTAGCCCCCAGGCCTCGAGCTCCCATGGGTACTAATTCTCTGTCTCTGTCACACACACACACACACACACACACACACACACACACACACACCTAGCCCCCAGGCCTCGAGCTCCCATGGGTACTAATTCTCTGTCTCTGTCACACACACACACACACACACACACACACACACACACACACACCCCTAGCCCCCAGGCCTCGAGCTCCCATGGGTACTAATTCTCTGTCTCTGTCACACACACACACACACACACACACACACACACACACACACACCCCTAGCCCCCAGGCCTCGAGCTCCCATGGGTACTAATTCTCTGTCTCTGTCACACACACACACACACACACACTCCTAGCCCCCAGGCCTCGAGCTCCCATGGGTACTAATTCTCTGTCTCTGTCACACACACACACACACACACACACACACACACACACACACACCCCTAGCCCCCAGGCCTCGAGCTCCCATGGGTACTAATTCTCTGTCTCTGTCACACACACACACACACACACACACACACACCCCTAGCCCCCAGGCCTCGAGCTCCCATGGGTACTAATTCTCTGTCTCTGTCACACACACACACACACACACACACACACACCCCTAGCCCCCAGGCCTCGAGCTCCCATGGGTACTAATTCTCTGTCTCTGTCACACACACACACACACACACACACACACCCCTAGCCCCCAGGCCTTGAGCTCCCATGGGTACTAATTCTCTGTCTCTGTCACACACACACACACACACACACACACACACACACACACACACACACCCCTAGCCCCCAGGCCTCGAGCTCCCATGGGTACTAATTCTCTGTCTCTGTCACACACACACACACACACACACACACACACACACCCCTAGCCCCCAGGCCTCGAGCTCCCATGGGTACTAATTCTCTGTCTCTGTCACACACACACACACACACACACACACCCCTAGCCCCCAGGCCTCGAGCTCCCATGGGTACTAATTCTCTGTCTCTGTCACACACACACACACACACACACACCCCGACTGGGCGCAATACAGCTGGCCTTTTGTCTGTCTGGGCTGGCGACCCTTTCCTTCTCTTCTGCTTCACCGAGATTTGACAGCCCACATCTGCTCACCCCACACTGAGGCCTTATTGCAGCCTTGACCCTGCCCCCAACTCCATATCTGCCCCCATATCAATCCAGCCCCACTAGTGTGAGGGGGCTGGTCGACCCACATACTGCATTGCGTATCTTTTAAAGACAGCCGGGAGGCTTCCTTCTTCTCCTTGTCCATCACAGAGTTAGGTCCCAAGAAGGAACAACCATAAATACAACTTTTCGGTTGGGCCAAGGGAAATGCCAGTGCGTTGTACTCATTAGCTCATGGCTCATAAGATAGTTCCTACCTTGGAGCTGAGACGGCTGGATGTATCCGTCTGCCCCCACCCCAAGGGGAGCCCCTGGGAGGGCTGAGAAGTGAGCGTGAAGCCTACCTGCACGAGCAGAAGGAGGTTGGTGTCTGGTAACGGAGACTTGAGCTTCAGGGCCTGCAGAAGTTCTAGCACGACACTCCGAGACAAGTAGGATTTATCCCGCTCCTGAAGAAAAAGAGAACACACGACGGCCAGTGGTCAGCACTTCAGTTAGGCTGGAGCGATGTCCAGAGGGCCCCCAAGAGCCCCAAGTCAGAAATCCACACCGAGACGTCAGAATAGACAGCAAGCTGTCCAAAAGACAGAAAACTGAAACTAGATCAACATTAAAAAGCATCGAGTGTGTGTGTGTGTGTGTGTGTGTGTGTGTGTGTGTGTGTGTGTGTGTTCGGAGACAGGGAGAACACCCATGGCTTAATGGGTAAGGCAAGCTGAGGCCGTGGTTAATTACAAGTTGATGTAGACGCATGGTGACCCCATGTGTGTAGGGCAGAACAGCACTCCTTGGATGGTCAAGGCTCGTGACCCTTCGGAAGGAAGCAGATGGCCAGGCTCTACTTCCTTGGTACCTCTGGGTGGGGTCCAACCAGCAACTTTCCAGTTAGCGGTCTAGCGATCAACCACGTGCACCGCCCAGCAACATCGAAATGGGGGCCCTCTGATGAGCTGCACTTATGGCTCAGCCTCCTAATAAGAGGAACGTGTTCGGTGACTGGTGGGGAGTTTGTTTGGGGGATTTTGAGCTCTTAAATATTAAAACCACAAGAGGTGCTTCTTACTCTCGTGGTGTCCCAGAAACTGCCCACATTAAACAAATGGAAAAGTATTGCTGTGAACACAACATGGTTTTAGAGCAGTGGGTCTCAACCTTCCCAATGCCGTGACCCTTTCACACTGTTCCTCATGTGGTGGTGACACCCCAACCATAACATTATTTTCGTTGCTACTTCATCGCTGCCATTTTGTTACTGTGATGAATCGGGCGACCCCTGTGAAAGGGTCATTCACGCCCCAAAGGGGTCCTGACCCACAGGTTGAGAACTGCTGGTTTAGCGGGTAATAGGAGTAGCTGTTTAAAGACCTGGCAGAGTAGGTTCCACATCGGGCTGCTAACTACAGGATCAGCAGTTCAAAACCACCGGCCGGTCTGAGGGAGAACTACCCGGCTTCCTACTCCTGGCAGGAGTTACACTCAAGGAGACCCACAGGGGTGGTTCGACTCTGTCCTGCAGGGTCCCTGTGAGCCTGCCAATGGCAGTGAGATCGTTTTGGTTTTGGTTTTTATTAGGGCATCCTCTCAAGCAGACTCACTTTGTAGATGGACTGTCTCAGCCATGCAGAGAAACAGGGAGATTGGAATCTATTCTGACCCAACCACCCTCTTTGTCACTTGTCACAGTTTGTCTTATTGGCTTCGCTCTTTGCACCACAAATAAACAGCTTCTCTCCCTTTCCTGAAAGTAGCCATGGCTTTAAACCCGATGCTTATGATTTCATGAACGTTTCTATCCTTTTACCCCTTCTGGGTACCTCCATTATAGGGCATATTGTTTTAACCAGGTTTCAAACTTCCTGAAAATGATACACCTTGTGCACTCCTTTCCTCGATGTGTGATTTTTCCCTACACTGTCTTTGCAGAATTGATCCCCATGGAGACAGGTAGCTCTAGTTCTCTCATCAACACTGTTGAATAATATTTCATTGTGAAATAGATCTCAACCTCTTGCTCTGTTCGCCCCTATGGACAGGATGTTAGAATGGTTTCCATTTTGTAAGCCTTTCGTTTGTTGATAAGCCTTCTTTTTATGGTGAAGCACTGCCTACTCTCGGAGAAGCATGTGAAATCGACATAGACAGTTAGATGGATGAATGGAAATTGAACACTCATGCCATCACCACCAAGGCAAGCACCTTCCGAAACGCCTGTGTGTCCTTTCCTGATGGGACTCCGTAACGGAGTCCCTGTGGGTCTGTTTCCTTTGTCTTGTCTCTCTGTTCATGCTTGTTCACAGTGTCTTGTCCCCTTGATGTGTCTAGTCCTTTGATTGGGGGCTGGAGGGCATGTTGGGAAATGCCTTCTAGAAATCAATCGGAGCTTGGAATGTTATCTGCCTTCAAAGAGCTTTCTGGGTTTTGCTTCCAGAGGTCTGAGGGCACTGAAGGGTCTTACTTTGTTTTCTCCACGTGACTTGACGCTGAGCTGTGTCCATGTGAGATCACATTAACTTCTGGGTGATCTTTACTTTGTGATGTGCCTGAGCCACGCCATGGGTGGAAACTGGCCATTGAATAAGAAAGGCTGAAGAAGAATCGATGCATTGACTTTGTGGTGCTAGAGAAGAACATTCCAAGTACCATGGACTTCTAAAAGGACAAACCGATATGTCTTGGAAGAAGACCAGCCAGAGTGCTCCCTTAGAGGTAAAGGTGGTGAGACTCTCTTACACACTTTGGACATGTTGTCAGAAGTGACCAGTGCCTGGAAGAGGACACCATGCTTGCTAACGAAGAGTGGCAGGGGAAAAAAAGAGGAAGGCCCTTGAGGTGATGGGTTGACCCAGTGGCTTTTTTTGTGGGCTCATGCACAGGAGTAGCTGTGAGGACAGCAAAGGACACAGGGCCACTGCGGGTGGGAACCAGCTCGGTGGCATTATCAGCAGCAACAACTCTTACTGAGCTCTCTTACATAAGTTCCAAAAACAAGTCCGAAGATGTTCTTGTAATCATGTCATCTATAAAAACGGAGAGTTTCATTCATCCTTTCTGATCTTTGTATCAGAAACCCTAGTGGCATGGTGGTTTGGTGCTAGGCTGCCAACGGAAAGGTTCAGTGGCTTGAACCCACCAGCCATTGCCAGGAGGAAGATGTGGGAGTCTGCTTCCAAAGAGACTCCAGCTCCAGAGCCCGAGAAGCGGTCCCACGGGGTCGCTATGAGTCGGAATCAAGTCAGTGGCAAGCAGTTCATCCTGGGTCCTTTTTCCTAAAGCTCCAGTACCCGGGTAAAGTGACAGTGATCATGGACATCCTTGACTTAGCCATGATTTCAAAGGGACAGCTGCTGGCATCTCACCATTAAATGCTAAACGTTTGGGGTGGATGCCTTTTACCAGGCTAAAGAAATTCCCTGCAATACCTTACTGGATTAGAAAGTAATCATAAATGGGTGGTGAATTACATAGAATACTTTTCCTGTATCTATTTAAATAAGGATATAAGGGTTTCTTTTTTTATTCTGGTAAGATAGTGACATTAACAGATATTCTAATATTTAAAACAACTCTTAATATTTTAGAAAATACCAATTGTATCTGATGCGTTATTTATGATGCACAAATTTAATATTATTCATTTGGACATTTTGCATCTATGAAATACAATTGACCTATAATTTTCCTTTCCTCTCTTGCCTTTCAAGATTCTTTGTACGCCTGTTGGATCTAATTTGCTTATTCTATTGCTGAAATGTTCTAAAGGCGTCTGAAGTTTCCATCTGCGTATTACAGGAATGATATGTCATAGCTGCTAATCCTATGAATACACAAATCTATCCACTGCTGGACCAGACAGCTTAAAACCTCCCTTGAGATTGCGACCATGTCGATGTGTCTTTGTCATTTTGTTCATTTGTGTGTGTGCAGTTGGGTAAACTCGGTGGCAGTGGGGATACAAAGTTTGAAAGAAACTATGTTACCAGACATATCCCTCAACAGTCTAAGAACTGCCAGATTTCCCAAGGGAGTTGTTTCCGGTGATTCTCGGCTTTTTTTTTAATGCACTTTCCTAAGATATCGTTGTAAGCCCCTCGTCTTTCAAACTTTCTGAATGTGTATGTGGTTTAGGTGCATTGCATAAATAACAAGGAGATGGATGTTTTTCCTAAATCCATGATGACAATTTCTGCCTTTTCAGTGGGGAGTCTAATTCGCTAATATTTATTGTGATTCCTGGAATAGCTCAGTATCTGACAATGTTTTGATTTTGTCCACAAGTTTAGATTCTCTGTGGCCAGTTCCTGGGGAGTGGCCAGCCTATTCCTTCGTAGTCCTGTCCTGTTCTTCGTCGGGGCGCTCTGCTGAGACCCATTCACTTTGGGTGGCCCTGCTGGCGTTTTCAATACCGGTGGCTTAGCTGTGAGTATCACAGTAACACCCCACAACATTCCACAGCAAGAGCCGCAATCCTGGGGATTTATTTCTATCGTCTTATTTGTGCTCATTCCAGCTCGTTCTAATGATTCTCTTTTGTCTTGACTTTTGTGTACTGATTTTCAGTCTACCTGTTTGAGACTTCTACATTCTCTTCCTGTTCTGTAGGGTCTGCACTTAAGTCCCTGGATGCACGGTCAAGACGTACTCATTTCCTCTGCTTTCCTTCTACAGTCGTGACCTTGTTTTACAAACACGTCAAATTGATCACTACTATTAATCCGACTTATCCTCTCAGTGATAACCTAGATTTCTATGTTTTGCCAATTTCTCTAAGACCATACTTTCATACATTTCACTCCTTCCTTATGAATTCAATAGTCGTCTTCCTATACTATATCTTTTTTTAAAAAATCATTTTATTGGGGGCTCATACAACTCTTATCACAATCCATCTATACATCCATTGTGTCAAGCACATTTGAACATTTGTTGCCATCATCATTTTCAAAACATTTTCTCTCTCCTTGAGCCCTTGGCATCAGCTTCTCATTTTTCCCCTCCCTCTCCCACCCTCCCTCACAAACTCTTGGTAATTTATATATTGTGATTTTTTTTCATGTCTTACACTGACCGATGTCTCCCTTCACCCACGTTTCTGTTGTCCATCCCTCTGGGAGGGGGTTATAGGTATACCATTATGATCACTTCCCCCTAATTGCCCTACCTTCCCCTTACCCTCCTGGTATGGCTACTCTCAATATTGATCCTGAGGGATTTATCTGTCCTGGATTCCCTGTGTTTCCAGGTCTTATCTGTACCAGTGCACATGCTCTGGTGTAGCCAGATTTGTAAGGTAAAATGGGGATCTTGATAATGGGGATGGGGTGGGGAGGAAGCATGAAAGAACTATAGGAAAGTTGCATGTTTCATAGGCACTATAATGCACCCTGATTAGCCTGTCTACTCCACCTATAGTATATCTTTTAAAAAACCCTATGGAGAGCACTATGGATTATTTGCTGGGCTGTTAACCAGAAGGTCAGCAGTTCAAATCCATGAGCAGCTCTCTGGTAGTTGAAGCTGTCTGCTCCCATCAAGATTTAATCTTTGAACCTCACATAGGGTTGCTATGAGCTGAAGCTGACCCAGTGACAATACATGTGGCTTTCTTGTGGTAATAGATCTTTAAGTAATAACCTATCAGGAACAAGTGTCCTTTCCTCCTAGGAGTATATTCATGAAGCGTTCACACTTAAAGGACAGTTTGTGGCTGCTAAAGAATTTCAGGTAGACAGTTAATATTTTTCCTTATAACTCTGAAGACATTTTACACGATGTTCTGGCTTCTGTTGTGCTGTTGAGGTTTTGTTGTCAGTCTGCAGTGTCTGTCCTCGTGGCTGCTCTTTGCACGTTTTGTTTTTGCTATCTCCCTTGAGAAGATACAGATTTCGGTTTCTTTTTAAGACTTTTAGGGGGTCACGGAGACTCACAAATCTGAGAATTAGTCATTTTCATCAATTCTGAAAATGAAAAAAATTCTACTCTTTCTTTTGCGATCCTTATCAGATTTATTCTCATTGTAGTCTTCATCTCTCTCGGCTGTATTCTAGACAGTTTCTTTAGATGTAATCTGCATTTCACCAAGTCTCTCTTTGGCTGTGTCCAATTTGCTACTTAACCTATCCCTTGAACTTTTTTTTTATCTCCCCATGGCTATTTTTGTTTCTAGGATTTCTACTTGTCCCAAACTTACTCGGCTCTTTGTTTTCAAATGACTAGAGCTAGTCTCACATTTTTGAGTCACTGTTGATATGCTTCTGTACAGTCATCTTTGTAGACTCTATTAGATTATTCTAATAATGGAACTCTCTAGGGGAATGATCTTGCTATTTCCTGACTCTGCTAATCTGCTTCACGGTGTATTGTTTCTGTATGTGCTTGATGACTTCAGATCACTTGCACTAGGGGAATGTTGTCGGGCCTAGGTCCAAGAGAGATCTCTCCACAGAGGTCAGAGGCTTGCTTTTGAGCTTGTCCTCCCAGACACGCGAAGGTCATTACTCACCACCAACACAGCTTTCTTTTGAGGTTGAAAGTTTCCAGAGCATGGAGGTGGAATCTAGCTCCAAAGCTTTTGAAGACAGGCCTGTGTCTACTAATCATCAAGGAAACCAAACATTTTTTTCTCCCTAGTTTACGAAGTGAGACAGACACTATTCTTCGTCACCTTCATACCATCCCCCCCCCCCAACCTCTCTTTTACCAAGCATATGACCATTCAGGGTTTCTGACATTATGCTGATGATAACTCACTTCCCACTCCCAATGGGAGCATTCTCAGCAGTTCAACTCTTTCTTCGGGTCTGGTCTTTAACGCTCAAGCCACCATGTCACCCAAACAAGCAGCTCTTCAGCCCCGGGCTGCTCCCCCATCTGACCCTCAGCTCACCACTCTGGTTCTCCCTTCCAGGCTTCGTTTTTATATCTTGCATTATTTTAAAATCATTTTATTGGGGGCTCATACAACGCATCACAATCCATCCATCCATCCATTGTGTCAAGCACATTTGTACATTTATTGCCATCATCATTCTCAAAACATTTGCTTTCTACTTCAGCCCTTGGTATCAGCTCATTTTTCCCCCTCACCTCCCCACTTCCCCCTCCCTCATGAACCCTTGATACTGTATAAATTATTATTATTTTGTCATATCTTACACTGTCCGATGTCTCCCTTCACCCACTTCTCTGTTGCCTATCCCCCAGGGAGGAGGTTATATGAAGATCCTTGTAATCAGTTTCCCCTTTCTATCCCACCTTCTCTCCACCCTCGGGTATCACCACTCTTACCAATGATCCTGAAGTGATCATCTGTCCTGGATTCCTTGTGTTTTCGATTCTTACCAGTACCAGTGTACATCCTGTGCTCTAACCAGATTTGTAAGGTAGAATTGGGATCATGGTAGTGGGCGGGGGGTGGGAGAAAGCATTTAGGAACTAGAGGAAAGTTGTATGTTTCATTGTTGCTACACTGCACCCTGACTGGCTTGTCTCTTCCCCACAACCCTTCTGTAAGGGAATGTTCAGTAACCTACAGATGGGCTTTGGCTCCCAATATGCACTCCCCCTCATTTACAATGATATAATTTTTTTGTTCTTTGATTCCTGATAACTGATTCCTTCAACACCTTGTGGTCACACAAGCTGGTGTGCTTCTTCCATGTGGGCTTTGTTGCTTCTGAGCTACATCAAGGCTGAGCATGATAGTGGGACAAGAGGAAAGTAAAAGGAAATAGAGGAAAGAACTAGGAGGCACAGAACATTTATAGAGGTCTAACTACAGGCATGTACATATGTAAATATATTTATATAGGATGATGGGGAAATAGATCTATGTGCATATGTTTATAGGTTTACTATTAAGGCAGAAGATGGACATTGGACCTCCACTCAAGTACTTACTCAATGCAAGACATTTTGTTCTATTAAATTGACATTCCATGATGCAAACCTTCCCTACACGATTGCTGAAGACAAATGTGTGCATAAGCAAATGTGGTGAAGAAAGCTGATGGTGCCCAGCTATCAAAAGATATAGCATCTGGGGTCATAAAGGATTGCAAATAAACAAGCGGCCATCTAGCCCAGAAGCAACAAATCCCACATGGAAGTAGCACACCAGCCTGTGTGACCACGAAGTGTCAAAGGAATGAGGTATCAGGCATCAAAGAATAAAAAAATCATATCATTGTGTGCCAACCTTCCCAATATGATCACTGAAGACAAATGTGTGCATAAGCAAACGTGGTGAAGAAAGCTGATGGTGCCCGGCTATCAAAAGATATAGCGTCTGGGGTCTTAAAGGCTTGAAGGTATACCTTGCATCTTTATTAAATTAGTTATCCATTTAAAACCATGTTTATTACATTTCAGCCAGCATTTCTGCTATCTGAAGTAGAACAGTTCTCAGGTTACCTTGCCTGCCTTGTGGCCAGAAGGGGGAAGTCACCAAAGCTCTTACTTTTTCAAATCTTTTCTTTGGATTCTATAAAGGAGGCAGCGCCATTAGATGACTCTTCTTTCTTACAGTTTCACACAATCTCTGAGGAAGGCTGGAACATGTGGATTGAAGCTTTCTTCAATAGTCATCTTGTGTTAGAGGAGTGAGGAAGGGAAGTGGGAAGCCACTAAAGTTATGATGGATTGGGAGGTGATATAATGAACGATGAATAATCAGAACTAGAAGTACTTGAATTGTGAATACTTTCAGTGTGCAATAGAGTAAGTGCAGACCAGCTGTGGTTTCTTTGCCTCCAAAAAATGTATAAACAAACATTAAGAAGATTAAGGGATTAAATTGACTTGTAAATATAGAACATATTTTCCCACTGTATTTGGCACAATCTCTTAGAGTTTTTTATTGCTGTTGCTGCTGTTTGCTTGTTTTTAATTTGAAAAAGAAAGGGTTAGTTTCTTAGGAAGGATTGATAAGGGTTAAAAAAATGTTAATGATCTTGGTAGTTAGAAGACAGACTGTCCCAGCTAGGGTAATCAATACGTAATAATCAGCAAGATCCAGGAAAAGTCTATCCTGGAGCACTGAACATGGCTGAACGGATGCAAGCTAATAAGAAAGTAGAAAAACGGTGTTTTCAGTAGAATGAAAGCCTTCTAGATTGAGACTTTTCTGAGGCAAATGAAGGATTTCTAGACGTGGACAACATGCACAAGAGAACATTGCGAACGTTTAACAGAGAACAACGGTTAAGAGCAACCCAGTTGGAAATCTAGAAGGTGGGAGGACAGTGTCTGCACATCGTTCTCTGGGGCAGCGACGCTAACTTGCCTCCTGCCTTCTGCTTTTCCAGAGGACAGTGTCTCCCAGCTCTGACCGAGCCACTGGGCAGGCTGCACTTCCCCACTTTCTCAGGCGAGGGGCGGGGGCTGACAAGATCGTGCAATAGGGAGACCATTATTAAGGCAAGATGACGGAAGATGTGATTACAATCTCAGAGGGCCAAGAGCCCAGAGGCGGGAGACAGACAGATGGCAAGAATTAAGGAACTCCCCACAGGCTTTCACAATTGAAGAACCATTATTTTTTCTACTTTGAGTAGAAAAATGATCGATGGTGGGTGGTGTGGGTGGGGGGTTGGGGAGGGAGTGTTGCCCACTAATCATGGCGTGGTGATCTTGAAAAGGCTCTGAAGTGGTCACGTCACCCATCATCTCCTTTCAGGTCGAAGACCTCAGCCCTTTGGAGCCCTCACCCACATGACCTTGGACGCTCAGAATGCACGCCTGTTGGCCATCACGTATGTTCTCATGGCTACAGAGTGTCTCTCTGATGAGATCCACCAGCCCTTAGTCGAATGGCTCCCTGTCCGGGCTTCGTGGACGCCATTCTCTGGCAGGGATCTGATCTGGCTTAGAGGGACTCTATTGGCCTTCCCAGTCTCCTGGGCCCCTCGCCGCACCCCCTCACCTTTGTGAAAGCTCGGTAGCACACGCCACACAGCTCCACCAGGTAGGCCAGCGTGAAGACGGCATTCTGAATCACGAAGCTGAGCAGTTTCGAAAACGGTTCCAACAAACTCTGAAATGAGAGCGGGGCCAAATGACAATCAGTCGCTGATTCCGCTGTGAAAGATGAATGAAGGAAGGGGCTAAAAGCCTGGTCAGACTTTCACCGAATGGGATCCTGCATTCATTCATTCATTAATTTTTGAGGACCGGTGGCCAGTGTTGTAACCCTGTGGGTTTAACGGAAGCAGAGCTGCATCTTCGTCAATGGGACAGCGAGCTGGAGTCCCTAGTTCTGTAGCCCGGGGTGGGAGGAGGACAGGGGGACAGGGCGCAGTCTGTTCTGCTGTATCATCATGTCATTTGCAAACCTACCTAACCTCAACCTACCCCATCGGTACAGCCACCCCCAAGAATCAAGACTGGGAGGTCTAAACCCATTTCTTAGGCCCTCAAAGCATCTCCAGGCCCATCAGATCCAGATCTTCCATATGCCATGGTGTTTCCATTGTGAGACAGGTAAAGGGTTTGTAGACATGGGACAACAGGAATAAGAGCATTTTGAATGTTGTCAAAGGAAAACAAACTCAATCTCAAACAGGCTGCCATCGGGTTGATTCCGACTCATAGGATTAGCTTACGTAGAACAATTCTCAAACTCCTCCTCAGGTGACTATGTCCAGGCGTGGTTGCCATCAGAATCCGTGTTAGCCCCTTGTGCTTCCTTAAGTCGTTTAAAAAGCACCTGCGATGTATCCGGCAGAAATAGATGCTTTCACGCAGTTTCTCTCATTGGAGTGTCTTACAGTCGTCCAAGGAAGACAGTGCGCTATGGTCGTTAAGGACACGGGCTCTAGAAGCTGGCACAGCTGCGCCCAAAGTCTTGCCTTTGAGATCTGGAGAAAGTTGTCCAGCCTCTCTGAGATTTCGTTTTCTCCTGTGTAAACTGAGGGCAAGAAGGGCTTCCATGCCATTCGAGGGGCTGGGGGACATAATGGCAGTCATGGGGGCAAAGTAATCGGCAAAAGGCTGTGCTCTGATAGTGTTTGCTACAACCTCCACGACTGAGCCTCTGAAACCGGTGTGTTCCTACACTGCAGGGAGGTGAGCAAGGAGGCCACTCGCAGAGCGGACAGCTGAAGACTGGCAGGCAAAGCTAAACGCCGAGACTTGTTCCCAGAGGTTGAACTGTTTTATGGAGAAGACAGAACTCTCAATTGGGCGCTGAAGACTCTGCATGGCCCATATCCCATGACTCCTCAAACTCTTTCGTCCTGATGGTCTGGATTACCAAAGGGATACCAGCTCCATGTGCAACTTGGGAAATGTAAGAGGATAAATCAGAAGCAATTACTTCTCAACATCTAAGTCTATACTCTTCCGAAGGCAGTGACCTAAATAATTTTTTAAATAATTAATTAAAGAAATAATTTTAAAAAAAAGATGAGGCTGGCTGCTCTGGTAAAGAGTTACAGTCTCAAGATCGTAAGGAGCGGTTCTACGCTGTGTTACACAAGGTCCATCCCAGGAGGAACCAGTGGGTTTAATACAGTTCCCAGGGAAGGGGCCGGTGGTGCGCTCACTGCTGGGGTGGGCCACGGCAACACAAATGTTGACTGCTCATTCCATCTCCGGACCTTTCCTGGGGCGCCATGGGGACATAGTGGATTATGAGTCGCACTGCTAGCTTCAAAGTCAGCTGTTTGAACCCATCAGCCGCTCTAAGGGAGAAAGATGAGGCTGGCTGCTCCTGTACTGATTCTCAGCCCCAGAAACTCGCCGAGGGCAGTCTGCCCTGTGCGGTGGAGGTGGAGTCACCATAGGCCCTCATGAACTCCGTGGCAGGGAGTTTGGTTTTTGGGTGAGCCCTTCCCTGAAGAAGTCAACAAGCTTGGCTGTACAGCACATCACAAAGGCGGTCTGGACAGTCTGAGGGGCTCGAATTGGGTTACTTTTCAACATTCTTTGAGGGAACAAAAGGAAGTGTGCAGGAAGAGGAGCAGGGCTTCAGGGTGGACAGAGTAAAGCTTCCTAAGGAACGTCCCAGGGGCCAGCCCATGCTTCTCTTAAAAAGGGAGCAAGTGCATTGTGGTGGGGATGGAAAATTCCTCAGGGCAAGGTTCCTGGACCTTTCCTCATGAATGCAGTGCTCGATTTTCTGGACAATTCCTCCTCATAATCCCTGTGCGTGTTCTGTGTCCACTAAGAAAATTTATCAAGATCACCCTTGGGGAACCGGCGCACAGTGGCCCTCATCTTCTGAGTTGGCCTCTCTGCCTCTAATGGAACAGGTCCAGCAGATCCCCTCAGAAACCACTATTTTGTCTGTACCTTTTTTTTGGGGGGTGTGTGGGGTAAGGCACCCAGAGGAGACGAAGGCAAGGTATGACCTTGTCTGCAGTACTTGTCTGCAGCCACCCACTGAGTCGTGCTTCAGAGAATTTTGTTTAGAATAAGTTCCTGTCTACATGAACTCTAGTAGCAGTACTACTGGAGTTGCCCTCACTCGGTGAAGTAAAAGTTACCCACAACTCCCCCTAGTGAAAATGTTTTGATGTATTTCTTTTTTTATGCACGCCACTTTCCTTAGTTGAAATCTGACACACACGCAATCTAGGTACACGTTTCCGCCATCGTCCCAAAGCAGAGCGTCCCAGTGAAACCTTTCCTATACCGAAAGGCAATTAGCAGGAATTTATATGGTAACTTTGAGCATTCCCAGACCCCAGAAATGACAACAACAAAAACAAATGAACAAGAGTGGCAATGCCTGGAGGGGGAGGGAACGTGGGATAGAAAGGGGGAACTGATTACAAAAATCTAAGTATAGCCTCCTCCCTAGGGGAGGGACAGCAGAGAAGAAGGTGGGGGGGGTTGGGAGATGTCAGACAGTGTAATATATGACAAAATAATAATAATTTATGAATGATGAAGGGTTCATGAGGGAGGGGGAGTGGGGAGGGAGGGGAAAATGAGCAGCAGATAGTAAGGGCTCAAGTAGAAGGTAAATGTTTTGAGAATGATGATGGCAACAAATGTACATATGTTCTTGACACAATGGATGGATGTATGGATTGTGATAAGAATTGTACGAGCCCCCAATAAAATGATTTTTTTAAGTTAAGGCAAACAAACAAACAAAAAAACAAATGAACACATAAAACCTAAAATAACACTAAAAAACCACCCAACTCACAGCCATTGAGTCAGTTTTGACTCTAGCGACCTTATAGGGCAGAACAGAACCGCTCCTGTGGGTTTCCGAGACTGGAACTCTTCACAGGAGGAGAAAGCTTTATTGTTCTCCCATGAAATAACAACACTAACACACAGGAAAGTAGGAACAGTGATAAATGCATACCTAAAGGAGAAATATATATATATATTAATATGAGGCTGGCTGCTCCTATAAAGAGCGACAGTCTCAATCCTTAAGGAGCAGCTCTGCTCTGCGTTGTACATGGGCCATCTGAGTGGGCACCGGCGGGATGGCAGTGGGTTTAGCAGAGTTCCCGGGGAAGGGACTCAGCCCCGGGTTCAGCCCCGGGCCGGCCCACAGCAACACAAACACCAACTGCTAATTTCACTTTTAGCCTTTTCCCGAAGAGCAAAAGTCCTCTTCGGATTCCCTTGGGTTAGTGCACGCAGGTGCTCAGGTGGATCCTTCCAGTGTGGGGTAACTGAATATGATGGTGGAGAAAGATTGGGGAGCAGTGAAAGGTTTCTGAACATGCAGCCACCAAAAAGGAATCCCAAACTGAATGCATCGGGAGTCCAAGGTGCTCTGGGCAGCACTGGGCCTTGTTGCAGAGTCCTCAAGCGCAAAGGGACCTCTGGAAAGCAGGCGGAGGGAAAAGCAGGAGGGGCCAGTCTTTTTATTAATCCACCAGCAAAATTTTCCAATATCAGTTAAATTTGGGGTAATCTCCCATGTTAATGGTCACAAAAGTAGATCAAACGTTACTATAGGGACATCTTAATAAGTACGTTTTGCATGACATTTGACTCTTCCTTACGGTCGAGTCCCAGGAAGGGCATGGTTAAATCTGAAGATGTGAGCATGTGTCAGCTTCCTTTTTTCTTGACTGATACGCAATGAAACTCATTACACGTCCCTTGCCCTTGAGGATAGGAATTACGTCTTGGACTTGTTCGAATCTCTCACAGACACCTGTGGGTTTTCCATCGGGACGGGACCCTTCGAAATGGTGCTGTCGACGTGGTATTCTTTGCTACCAGAGAATGCTGTTGGCTTGACACCCAGGCCCCGGGTATGTAATGCCTCCTTAGAGATGCAGTAAAGAGAGCCATGAGTTCACGCCGGTAGAAAGCCTTGTTCTTCTATCTGGGGAGCCGCGTGGTGCTGAGGCACACAGGAAGCCTAGCGGGTAAGCACACAGCTGTCACCCGAAAGGCTGGCAGCTTGGACCTGGCAGCTATGCAGCAGCAGAACGATGTGGCAATCTGCTCCCACAAAGGCTGCAGCCGTAGAAGCCCTCCGGGCCAGCTCTACCCTCTCTGTAGATTCACGAGGGTCGGCATCAACTCGCAGCAGTGGGGTTTGGGAGCACAGTGTTGGAGAATGGGGCACAATAAGGAAAAAACAAGGAGCTTAAAACCAAAGGTCCCTCTAAGGAAGTTTCAGATTTTCCACCAAGCAGCTCAAACGCTGTATGCCTCTGATCTTTATCCACCAATGAGCAGGGTAGACCAACGGAAGTCTATGCAACTTTCCAGAGTAAACATCTCATGAGTCTATGAAAGGGCAGTCGAGGAAAAGAGTTGCGAGAAACCACCTTTGTTAGTGAATTAACTAGTGCTATTAACTAGCTAGCAGTTATTAAATAATAATAATATTAATCGCCAGCACCACGTTCAAAGACATCGATTCTTCCTCAGTCTTCCTTACTCGGTGCCCCACTTTCACATGCATGCGAGACTACTGAAAATAGCCTGGCTCGGGTTAGGCATATCTTAATCCTCACAGAAACACCCTTGCTTTTAACACTTTAAGAAAGGCCTTCAGCAGCAGATTTACCCAATGCAATGAGTCGTTCGATCTCCTGACTGCTGCTTCCTTGAGCCTTGATTGTGGATCCAAACAAGGTGACATCGTTGGTAACTCCAACCTTGTCTCGGATTACGAGGTTGTCACCTAGTGCTCCAGTGGTGAGGGTCCCGGTCTTCTCGACACTGAGCTGCGATGCATGCCGAAGGCTGCGGCGATCCTGGGTCTTCATCAGCGAGTGCATCGAGTTCTCCCCACTTTCAACAAACAAGGCTGAGTCATCGGCACATCTCAGGCTGTGAGTAAGCCTTCCTCCGGTCCTGACACTACGTTCTTCTTCATAAAATCCGGCTTCATGATGAACTAGCAGCTGCCGTGGTCCCCGGAAAACCGGGGTGAATGAAACGTGGGGCTGGACTCGGTAAAGCGGAGGTTCACTTGGGGGTTCATCAGTGCAATTGCACATGTTAATTCTGAGGTCTCTGCCAGGCATCGTGAGATCTCCTACAGGAGGCAGCTGCTTTTTATTTAGGTGGAATCTTCGAGAAGGAGGTGTCTGCCACGCTGACCACCAGAGCATGAACCTTTTCGGGCGAAGTGCATGGCCTCCACAAAGGCACGGAGGTATGACCTTATCCAAGTGCATATATAAAGCACTTAAGACGGGGGCTGCCGCATGGGACATGTCCCACAAAGGGTGTCGGTGGCTTTTAATGATGACAGAGGTGATGATCCTAGAGGCGCACTGGGGACATGGAAATGGGAGGAGCCGACTGCACCCTGCACTGGAAAAGTCAGTGGTAGGACGTGACTTTCCCGTGCATCCTATTAAGGACGTCAGGCACTGCTGTGCAGAAAAATGAGAGTTACTCAAGATGTTTACAGTGAGGAATTTAACAAGATGGCTCGGTGGAGGGCAGAGGGGGCGATTAGGAAGCTCCCTTGTCTGGAGTCGGGAGGATGGACTGAGTGGCGGGACCCAGGCCTGGGACGTGGCGGTGGTCATGCCACCGAGTTGATTCAGACTCAAAGCTACCCTCTAGGCCGGCGAAGAGCTGGCCAGTTTCCTAGGCTGTAATCTGTATGGAAGCCTGTCTCCGGGTCTCTCCTGGGTGCATCTGAACCGCTGACCTTGAGGTTGGCAGTGGGGTGCTGACCTGTTACACCAACAAGCCGCCTTCTTTTTAAGGACTGGGACTTGGATTATTCAAAAGCGACAGTAGGAAGTCCCGGGCTCTTCTGCCTGGACACAGACCCACACAGGGGGTTGGAGGGAGGTTGAAAGCGCCCATGAGCATGCCAGACTGAGAAGGTCCCCTGGGTGGCCCGGTACCTGTGTTGGGTCAACTAACCCGCTAGATGTTGTTACCTGCAAAGCACACCTACCCTTGTGGCGTTCGCGGACGGTATCTTCAAGAGGCAAATCATAATCCTCAGACTGGAATCTAAAGAACACTGTAAACAAATGTAAAAAAAAAAAAAGCATGTCAGAGCGTTTCTGAAGACAACTTCAGCTTGATATGCTCCTCCAAACGTCTATTTTAAAGGAAAAAAGAACCTAGCACGTGACCGCCTCTCCACAACCATCCTGTGCCGTTTGCTCACATTGAAAAAAACCATTAGTCTCAGATTAAAAAATAATTCAATGGTTGCGCACTTAAATAATATTAGCCGATTCAATAGCCAACCATCGCTCCTCTGCTACCTTTTCCAAGACACAGATGTAAAATTAAACCAGACAGAAAGCTGAACAGATAATTGGATGAAGAGGTGGACACACAGGTGAATAGTTAAGATATTAATCATATCCGGCTCTAAAGAGGTACACTAGTTTGTGAAAGGCCTTGTTGAAAAAGCTTTTAAAAATTAGATCTATTGAGTACCATCTGACTTAGCAGCTTACATGGGGAATGGCTTCATCGGGCTATTCTCTATGTCTAACTGCTATGACAAGACCCGAGAGAAAGCAGGGGCATTTCCACACTAGACAATCATGCCTCCGAATCTAATAGAGTTCTAGTTTGACAAGCTGCCTTATCAAGATGTGTTTTTTAACGAGAGTATTGGGGATAAATGGTACAGCAAGAATTGGACATTCTTTAAAAGTCACCCTAGCAGGACGAAGTACCACCTCTGCGGCTGGATACTGCCTGAACCTCTTCACCATCACGCAAACTCAGTGCTTTCCAAGCAGCCACTGCTCTTCGAAACTTACCAGAAATGAATTTCGCAGGCTCCACTCAACTCGGCTAAAACAAGAACTTGGAGGGATTGAGCCCAGAAATCTGGGTTTTTATCAAGCCCCCTGGGGAACCTAAGATAAATGACAGTGTGAGAACTACTTCTCTGAATTGATAACTACAAAGAGCTATCATTGGCTTAGTATTAGTCCCAGAGTTTTTTTTTAAAGGGGGGTGGGGTGGATGGGGAGGAGATTAGAAGCAGTGCTCAGATACCGGATCCCACCGAACATGACTAATTCTCACATAAATGCTGAAAGTGTCCATCTCTCTCTTCTCTCTCTCTCTCTCTCTCTCTCTCTCTCTCTCTCTCTCTCTCTCTCTCTCTCTCTCTCTCTCTCTCTCTCTGTCACACACACACACACACACACACACACACACACACATGCTACTGCCACTGAATAGGCTCTGAGTCACAGCGACCCTGTATGGCATTTCCCAAACTGCCCATCTTTATGGGAGATGTTCGCACAGAGCGGTGCCACGTTCGAACTGCTGACCTTGCCACAACCCGCTACACCCTCACGACTCCCATTTCACAAGGCCCTTTGAAAGGGACCATTGGTCTATTTGATCTGCTGGTAACCCAGTGAACTGCTGAGACTTACTATACTGCAAATGGGGGGCTGTAACTCTCTCTGCCCACCAGGCCCCCGTAGTGTGATAAAAATCAGGAAACTTTGCCTTGAAAAGATGTGGTAAGACCTGACCACCCAGGCCTGCAATCCCCCAGAAGAACTATTAGCTGAGGCGGAGGGGCTGCTGACCCCCTTGGGGAAAGCACGGAGCTTTCCAGCAATCAAGGGTCTCCGTTCTCATTGTCACCTCACCTCACTCCACCTGACATGCAAGGTTGGGCTGGTTGCTACCACCTCTGCTTACAGCTGTTCACAGCTTGAAACCCTTCCAATGGGCCAGTGTCTGAGGTGAGTAAATACTGTGGGCCCTGGCACTTGCCTATAGGCATCTGGGCTTGCCACGTCTACCCCTCTCCTTGGCTTGCGGTGTGTTCCTACGGCAATCGTTGCCCTGGTTGGGTCCGATTGCGGTTCCATGGACCACCTGGAAATGTGGGCTCTGCGTTGCCCACAGGTGCATTTGCACAGCATGGTTTCAAATCAGCCCTCCTCGCTTGGCTCCAGAGACTCAGCTCTACAGGGAGAAGGGAAGCACAGTGTGGCAGGAGGACAGAGCGGAGCAGAGAGGTCACCTGGATCGTGCAGGCACTTTTATTTGCCAACACCAGCCATCGGTCCCCTTCAGATAAGTTCTCCAAGATTGACACGCTACCCTCTATGGAACACTAGGAGCAGATTCAAGTCATCCCCACCTGAGGGATAAGAACTTACTGCTGTCTTTCTGACTTTTTTTTTTAACCAATGGGAAGCATATTGTGAAGACTGAGCCCACACCGCTCATGGCACGTTGCTGTTCCGCCACACTTGGCGCGTTCTCTCGACTCAGTGGCTGTGATGGATGCCTGGAGCCCTTTAGAGTGCATCAAATCACCCAGCACCCTGCTTCTCGTCTTGGTCTCAGGACATCCATGGTCCCACGGGAACACCTGGAAACGTTAACACGGATCTGCCAAAGTGAGGACACAGGATCCTGGAATCATCTTACCTTCAGCGGTAAAACAGAAGGCAGCTTGGTAAAGAAGGTCTGAAACTGGTTGCTGATGGTGGTCCAGAGGCTACTAGGCGAATCCATGGGCAGAGCTTCCATGAAGGCGGCAATGTTTTCCAAACAGCGTATCATAGCACCCCCTGCTGGCAAATTCTTTTTGTTATTTAGACCCTAAAAACACAAAAGCATAAGCAATCAACTGCTGAGACCGCCTGAGAATTCGTGGAGCTACATGGCGAAGATCAGGGTCAAAATCACACGTTCATGCTGCTAACATTGTTCTGAGTGGGTGGCTCCCATTGGCCAGCCATACTAATGGACAGGAGGGACACTGAGGACATTTCAGACAAATTTAAGGCGGGGGAGATGAGTGATCTTTTGCTCAGGGAAGGAAGGAATGTGAGCAAGACATAAGAAGCATCTCCCAACAACCTACTATGCGCACCTTGGAGAAGGCGCAAGGATGTTTAAGATGCTCTGGAGAGAATCCCCATGGGGAGCCCTGGTGGCATCGTGGTTACGAGTTGGGCTGCTAACTCCAAGGTCTGCAGTTTGAAACCACCAGAGTGCTCCATGGGAGAAAGACTGGGCTTTCTACTTCCATAAAGTTACAGTGTCAGACACTCACAGGGGCAGCTCTACCCTGTCCCAGAGGGTCACTGTGAGTCGGCATCACTGGACAGCAGTGAGTTTGGAGGGATTTGGAGGGAGAGAATGTCCCAAACCGAAGACTGGAAGGAAGGTCTATGGGAGAAGCAGGTTCTCTGTCGTTCACCCCCAAGGTCGCAGAGAAAGCTAACCAGCAGTGCAAGTACAGAGGGGCTCCATCTCCTCCCCCAAACAATACCAAGTTTCAAAAGCCAACTGGTTCTGTGGAGGGGACACTTGCTCTCCCCACACCCACTGACTTGAAAGTGTCCAGCTTTGAATAAGAGCACCGGTGCTGGTGGTCTTTGATCAACTCCGACCCATAGAGACCATTCCGTACAAGATGTTGCCCCATCCTGGCTCCATCCTCACAATCTTTGGATGTTTGTGTTCCTTGTTCTGGAATAGGAATGCCTGACTGAAGTATTTCTATGCTTTGGTAATTTCCAAAGTAAATGACTTTCCATTTCTTTCTTGGCTACATGGAGTGGCAAGAAGAAATATGGCCCTTGAGCGCAACTGGGGCTCAGAATGTCGTTGAAGCAAACCTACCTCCAAGAGCTGGCTGAGTGCAGCGATTGAGCTCAGCTCATTGAAGTCCATCAGCGAGGTGGCTAAGGTCCGTAAAAAAGTCCCATCTGGAAAGTCAACAGGCAGATTTAGTAGAGGCTGGGGGTCCCCAGGCAGGGGCTGGGGGTCCCCAGGCAGAGCCAAGCCTGCAGGGACTGGCCCCACGGAGGGTGACTCACCTTTGATGGTGCTCTGGAACAGCTGTGGGAAGATGCCATTGGGCGCCAGTTGGTGGAAGATGCAGCGCAGGAACTGCTTGGCCACCCCTGCTGCGTTGCCAGGAACCATCATGCTGGGGTTGAGCAGGCACACACAAGACAGGAGATCATTTACTTCTCTCATTTTTTAGTTTGCACATCTCTATACCAATCGTCTCACAGAACGGCTCTTTGTCACTTTCATTGATACAGTGAAATGATATAGTCATCTCTAGTCTTCAGAAATGATACCTTTTTAGACAGAGAACCATGAAGTGCCAGCAATGTCCAGACTTACCCCAGAAAGGCCCACAGAGGAAGAAAAAAAAACAGCTCACCAAGCCCACAGGGCGAGAGAATGGCAGTCAGAACCAGAACACGAGGCGGGGGTCATCAGCCAGACCCCCGAGGAAAGTGCCTATGGCTGAGAGAGAGGGCTGTTCCGGGGGAAAGTGTGAGGAGAGAGATGTTCGTTCTTCCTACGAAAGTTGAGAAGATTTCTCGAGCGTGGGGCTGGCACTTGTAAAAGGACTTGATTTTGATAGATGCCGTTTCTCTTCTATCCCCAGGCCACCTCTGCATGTCAAAAATGGAGCCCTGAGATCTGTGTGTGGCCCTGGTCCTTACATGTATATGCCAGGAGAGATGTTCCCTGAGATGGTCAGGGGTTGGTACCCCAGGAAGAAGGACAAGGGAACCAACAGAGCCGAATGGGCACAGGGCGAGAAGTGCCCCTTAGCGACCTGTTGCTGCGTGAGCCCAGGTCTACACGGACATGCTGGTTCAAGCGTGTACGTAAAAATGTGCCCCGGGAAGATTGGCACAACCTCTGCCAGGGCTTCGACAAACTGAACAGAAAACTGAGGAGGAAGTTCTCACCGGTTTGTGATATGGGGCCAGCGAACCCCAAACCTCAAAGTAGCCGCTGTCCTTCAAAAAGAAAGGAAGGAGGAGAGGAAGAAAAGGGGGGCGGGGAGACCTCATGGCTGTGGAACCCAACTACAGAGAAAAGGATGGGCCATGGAAGTAGATGATGGCAAGCTAACACTACGGGGCATTTCTGATTAGGAACGTAAAATGAGAAGTTCCAAATTAAAAAAAAAAAGAAAGAAAAGTGTGGGACTGAACCTCATACTCTTGAGGTTCCAGATGTACTACAACTATTGAGTCTGGACAACTCCCAAGACTGTGAGCGTGAGCTGCTCTTCCAGCTGTGGCTGAATCCCCCGGAGGGCAGACCAAAGAGAGAGACTCACATTTGAGCACTACATGCCTTTAAAAATAAAAGAAGTATATAAGACCAAAAGGCCAACAGCTATTTCAAAGCATAGATGAGAATGTTTGGGTAGGGGAGTGGTGAGGAGAGCAAGAAGATGACGTAACCAGGACAGAAATAACAAGAATTTTGACACAGGGTAAAGGGTATAACTCCTATCATTGATCAGTATGGATCTGTGGAATGGGAGTGGGTTTCACTGTGTTTATCTTTCATCAAAATCAGAATTATCTTTTCAAGTAAAAAAGGATGCTGGACCACAAAGAGGCAGGGATCACCTCTAAGAAGATAGAATGGCTTCATGTTTAATCATCAGTTCATGGAACTCAGCAGATTAAAGGATGACAAGAGAAGACTAGCTAGGCGAAACAGTCGACAATCAATGGAGCAAATGCACTTGACTAAATTAAACACACATGCGTCATAAAAACTCAGCAAATTGGAGATCTAAGGACACATCTTCAGTCTAATAATAGGCTCCTACAGAGCGTCATCTGTAGAGAAGATAATCATCGTGAGAAAACAGTGGGGTCAGGAGCAAGCCAAGAGGACCCACTCTCACGCTCGTCTACTGGACCAAAGATGCAAGCCATGGCGGTGAGGCGATGATATAAAGATCAGAAGGGGAGAAGGCCAACGTCACCATGTACAGATGATGCCGGTTCTGAACATACAAAACCCACAGAAGTGTCCAAGCACCAACGAACACATTTCAAAGAACTAACGTGTGAACTTATCAAAGAGGCAACCCTCATCTGCATGGGGTTTTTTAAAGTTAGTGTGGAAATTCCATTATCTTTTAATACCCCTTTTGACCACAAACGTTTTGAAGCTCCCTCGGATATAAAATCCATTAAATATTTAGATACCAGCCACAAAACATGGAAAGTGAAATTGGTAAAAATTCCATTTGCATTAGCATTTTAAAAAACCCATAAATTTTCAATCCTGATAGAGTAGGAAGAAAATGTGAAACAGGATCTAGAATTTTTTTTTTTAATCCAGACTTACTGGACTGATTGAAAGAGACTCCCTTAGCCTATTTGAATCTAGCCCCTGAGGCCACCTTTCAGTGAAATAACAGATTAGCTTGCAAAAGAATGGACATCACTAGAAGACTGCTCCTTAAAACAGTCATTCAGATGAGCCAACAACTTTAGAATAAAAATGAGAAGGTAAGGAACCTGGAAAACTAGATTTATAGAAACAAGACAACCAGAGTGGAAATAATGAGTGGAAAAATGTCATTGAGCCATTTGTATTGAAATCAAGTGTTGACTAGAAACCTCTACAACTGTTGAGCCTAAAACAAAGTGAAAGTTGCTTCCTTTTTTTTTTTTAACCTCATCAAATTCTAGGGAATAAATTTAACCAAAGATGAGCAGGCTTTGACACTGACAACTACAACATGTTAGGAGAAAACTGTTCATTAACTAGAAAAGTCAATATTTTTAAGATTAAATTGACTTAGAGTTTTAATGTAATTCAAGCAGATTATTTGGGGGGCTTCAAAAACAAGATGGTTATTCCAAAATTTATATGGGAGCGATTTTAAAGATGGCCAAAGTCACACAGACTGATTTGAAGTCATCAAGACGGTGAATCAGGCTCAGGAAAGAGATCAACGGACCCATATGAGGCGCTCAGAAACAGACTTACATCCATACCTAGCATTAGAATGGTTATTTGCTTTTCAACGTGATCCAACAGGGAAAGAAGAAATTTTTTAACAGCGCTGAAATAATTGGATATCCACATGGATACAAAGAAATCCATCGAATCCCACTTCTGACACCAAAAAAGAAAGAAAGAAATCCAATTTCTGCTTCACACTATAAAATTCTTTTGTGATGATGGTTCACAGACCCCAACAGAAATGCTAAGGCCATAAGCCTTCTTGACTCTAGAGCAATCTAAAGGAAAAGCAGAAAAGACCTTGACAGCCTGGGAGTCGGCAAAGGATTCTTGAACAAACAATGCTCTCTCAGCAAAAGAAATAAAAGACTTGCTTACAAAAATACTTGTGGAAAATGCTCCGAACAGCTTTACGTACACTAGTCCCAAAGGAGAAACAACCCTGACGCTCATCAATAAAAGAATACACTATGGAACTACTCAGGTCTGGAAGGCTCTAGAAAAGAGAGGGGGTTCCTGGTGGTTTGCATGAATGAATTTCAAAAATATTATGCTTCACCAAAGAAGTCCTACACGAGAGGGTGTATCATGTCCAAAATCATTGATATGAACCTCTAGGGCTCCGCGCATATGAAGGTCTAGAGCAGACAAAACCGACGGTGGGAAAAACGGTCACAACCAGGTTCACTTCAGCAGGAGTGGAGATGGAATGGGGGTGTGTGTGTGCAAGGAGGGTTCTGGGAGTGTAGGCAGTGCCCTCGATCTGACAAGGCTCTGGGTTATACAGGGAATGTGTCCACATAAGATTTGTGTCCTCTCTTGGATGTAGATTTTACAGCGAAAGGAAAACTATCGATAAGAAATGGACCTTAACCTACCTGCAGTTAAGTTAAAATTTAGCGCTCTTATCATTTTATCTTCCTTCGGATCCATTTACATTTTTTAGCAGCTTCTGCTTCCTTTTCTATTGGGCTTTTATCTGGTTTACTTTGTTATTGCTGCTATTTTTAAATGCTTTTCTGCATTTGAAATCCAGGAGAGGTACATCGATAGACAGTTGCTAGAGTCAGGGTTCCTTGCGGGCATGGCAGGGGAGGTAGAGGGTAGATGGGAGCTATGAACAATGACTTCAAGAATGAAGAGAATGTTCTAAAACTGATTGTGGTGATGACGGCACACTTCTTCCTGATGAGACTGAACTATTGAATCGTATGATATGTAGATTATAAACCAATAAAAATCACTGGGGAAACATGGAATTTAGGTGAATGCTGACGTCTGTAAGGGAACGTACACGAATGTCCGCTGTCATGTTGGTCTTGTGGCTCCACTACTGGAGCATGATGCTGACATGAAGCTTTTGCCTTTCCTGTTCCCTGTGGAATGTTCTTTCCACGATTTCCCTCACTTTATTCAAATACCACTCCCTCGGAGAGGCCTTCTTTCCCATTACATCCCTCAAGCCACTCCCTAGCCCCTGATACGGCTGGATTATTTTCTTATCAGTTCACGTGAAGCGATAATAAATCAAATGGTTGGTTCTCCTGCTTGCTAATTTGCTTCTTGTCTACGTCCTCAACCAGGTGGTAAGTTTGTTGGGCTCTTTGTTAACACCCACCAGTCTAGCAGTCAGGAAACACTTGCTGAGGGAATGAATGTCAGCCAGGGCCTCCAGCACTCTGTATTTTCTTCACAGACTTAGCACAATTCACAATGATATATTTGTGTTCTCATTTTATTCGTCTTTGCCTCCCCGTGAAGGTAGTAGGCATCCTATCAGATCTTCCCCCTAATTCTGTCCCAAATACCTAGCACAGGGCCTGGCTCAGAGTGGGCTTAGAATTATTTGTGGCACAAGTAAAGGAAGGACGGAGGGCAGAACAGAAAATAAACACCTGAAGCCCCCCCCCCCCCATTCCTCTCTTCCTCCCTGAAATTCCGACTCAAGATCCAACTAGAACGAGCCCCGTTTCTTCCATTGGGTTAGAAATGAGCCGAACATGCGCAGGTGTCACATCAAGGTGAGGGGGGACCTTACCTTTCTGCTTGACTAGAAAAAGTAGTGCTGGATGCCAACCTAGGGAATAAGGTAAACAGAGTCAAAAGAACATCCCGGACTTTCATGAGGAGCTGAGTTTGCGCTCCTTCCTGCTAGGCTTGTGGCGGCTCAGGCTTAGATGTCTAATTGCTCGGACCAGGGACCAGGGCCCTCTCGGGAGTTCATCCCTGAAACCTACTCTCTGTACCCCGTCAGAAATTCCCAGGTCCACTTAGCATGAAGTTCAGTTGGTTTTCGGGCACCAGGAGAATCTACAAAAGGGCCTCTGCCATTTTGATCGAGGCTAGACTTTGGATCCACCTCTTCCCCAAACGATCTCCACTTAAAATCCACGACTTTGTACACGACTTCTAAAACCTAACTGCCAAGAAGCCATGAACTGTAACAATCTCTAATATAGTAAAAATAGGCCACAGATATTCACCTGCTGCTTGCTGGGTCGAATAATGAGAACACAAGTCCATTTTTATTGAACAATGTCCTTAAGTTATCATGATATAACATTTAAGTTTTTTATGTAAGTAGATGGCTGAATATGCTTGGAAACATTCTAGATATGAGATCATGTCGGCTTTGATGACTAAATTGGTGGATTTAGAAGAACGAGTTGGTAAGTGCAATCTGGAAGGAATAAACAAGGAGCACACTGCACATTTGCTTACTCCCTTAGGACTAGACACGTGAGTTAAACCAAGAGCCCGGTGGGAGAGGAATACAAGGCAAACAGCTCACTGCCACAGAGTCGATCTTGATGCACAGCAACCCCACAGGACAGAGTAGAACTGCCCTCTGGGTTTCTGAGACTATGACTCTTTATAGGCGTAGAAAGCCTCGTCTTTCTCCCTCAGAGCGGCCGAGGTGTCCAGCGGCCGGCCTTGGAGTTGGCAACAGAAATGCAGGCATGGCTTTCTTTTGCTTTGGTTATGGGGCTCTGTGCTGCTGATGACACAGCGACAACTGGATAAATGTTAGGAACTGAACTGAACCGCAAGGAGAACGTGAGGCTTTCTACTCCCAGAAAGAGTCGCAGTCGCAGAAACCCACAGGGGCAGTTCGACCCTGTCCTAGAGGGTCGCTATGAGTTGGTATTGACTCAGTGGCAGTGAGTTCGTTGTTGGTGTTTCAGTCTTTTAAATTTATTCCTCTCCAACTGAGTTCTTGGCTTCACTCATTCTTTCAATCCTTAAGAAAGTCTTAAGGGGTAAACAAATATCATCTTATTTCTAAGGAAATCTAGGGGTCCATTTCAAGAGGGATTTAAGTCAAGGCCAAGGTGCCTGGCGGCCCAGTGGGTGAGCTGCCAACTGAAAGTTCAGCAATTCAAACCCACCAGCTGCTCGGTGAAAGATGAGTCATTCTGCCTTCATAAAGATTTTAAACAAAAAAGCAAAAACCCTCATTGCCATTGAGTTGATTCTGACTCACGGTGACCCCATAGAACAGAACAGAACTTCCCTGTGGGTTTCCAAGACTGTCTTTTTAAATTCAAATAACTTTATTGGGGCCTCATTTTTCTACCATGGAGTGACTGGTAGTTTCGAACCGCTGACCTTGTGGTGAGCAGCCCAATGAGTAACCACTACACCACCAGGGCTCCGTCTTGGAAACCCTATGGAGGAAATGTACTCTGTCCTAAGTGTTGCTATCAAGTTGGTTTACGTAGAGAGTAGAATATGAACTCCCCTGGGAGACGTAGGCAGTCAACAGAAGGGTGGTGTGGAGCTCATGTACCCGTAGAACACAGTCAGGGGTGGGACCTGCCATCATGGGAGACTCACGTGAATAAAGGGTGTCTTCATGAGCCACTTTAACTCATCTGCTCTGTGTGGTGCAGTTCTTCCTTAAGGCACCCAGGGAAGGCGGGCCTTGGGGGCGGGGGCAGGCAGGCTCCATGCCTGGAAAGCTCTGATGATCAGACTTGGGTGCCTAGGAATTCCCGCCAAGGTGTTCCCTGCCCCCTTGTGAGTCGACCCAAACTCACTGCCATTGAGCAGTTTCCAAGATTTTAATAGATTTAAAAATTCAAACTAGAACCCAGTTACTGTTTTTCTCTTGCTTCTTAAACGCTGGGCTGTGACCCTCAAGGTGAGCAGTTCGAAACCACCACCAGCTCCTCGGGAGAAAAGTGAGGTTTTCGACTCCCGTAAAGAATTAGTCTTGGAAACTCACAGGGGCAGTTCTACCCTGTCCTAAAGGGTCGCTGTGAGTGGACATCAACTGATGGTAGGGAGTTTGTTCTGTTTTTCTCTTTCTTCAAACGTCATGTGTTTCCAGCTTAGCAGTTGACCAGGTTCAGACAAGGTGTACTCTTGCTATGTTAACACAAACTGAAACTAAGCCTTCTGCACATCTATTGTCGCAGAGATCGGCTTAGTTTTAGGAAATTATGACGAAGCAAAACAATAATGCTTTCTGTTTGAAAACGAAAATGGTTGAACCTGTAAACTGGCATTTGTTTTTTTTAAAAAGCCAAAAGCCACAAAAACCCTCAGCTCCACAAGTCGACAGCTGATCCAGCATGTGTTCTATAATTCTTAAAATGAGGTAAAAAAAAATCAAGGGCTTAAATGAAATGAGTCATCTTCTCTCACATATTAGTCACGGACTTGGATGAAATGATTTCTCTCTTCCCTACATGAGTCACTGACTTTGCACACTGGCTGTTTCTAAGAATCGGATGTGGGCTGGCTAGATTGGCCTTGACATCTTCTAGGGATAAAGCAGATTACAACAGGGGGGGGGGGGAAGAGGGAGATAACAGAGGCATGTGTTTGGGGGACAGGGGCTCGTTTTAAATGCTTGTCTGTTTGTCTTTCGTAAGTAATTAGCATTTCTTCATTAAGGGGGGAGGGAAAGGTTCCACTTTAGTGGTTGGTTTGGCTTGCAAGATTCCCTCTCCGTCTTTCCTTCAAGTACCAGGTATATGCAGCGGCCTCGTCTCACCTCCTCCCTGCAGGCCCTTTCCATCCTGAGCTTCCATACCCCTGACCCTGATTTCAGCCCTTAGCCATGCCCTGTCTCATAGGCTACTTCATGATCCCATACTAAACTGTGCTGTCCACAGCTGGGCCACCAAGTGCTTTCACACAACTGCTCCACCAGCATCAGCGAAATGCTTAGTGGACTCAGTTCACGTGGGACTGAATTCAGTCCTCTTCAAATGCCTGGACCACGGTTTGTTACAGAATTTAAACTCGTTTTCATGTCCATGAGACATATCCAATTCTAATTAGTGATCAACTACATGGAATTGCCTTAACACGAATGTCCTCAGAGCAGCAAAATGTACTTGTCACTCTGTAGGGCCGAAGGTCCCTTCCTCACACGTGGTCCTCACACGTGTTCATCATCCTTGGATCTAGGTCAGAGCTGGGCAGCCTGCTCTTGGTCCAGTTATCCCTGCCCATGGCAATGGCTGTAGTTTTAACAGCTCAGGAGGCATCCTCGAGATTAGAAGAATCGTCAGGGGCTAAGAGTGGGAAGAGCCGATGTGTATAAAGGCTTACTATTAACCAGGCGCTGTTCTAAGCACTTCTCCATTGTCTGGCTAGCTCATGTCCCAACTGGAAAAAAAAATAACAACAGCAGGTTTCTTAGAACAACTTTCTCTAGCTTCACTCTGTCCTGGACAGGACCTGCTGGGGATTCCAACCAAATGATTAACCCATTCCGTTTTCTGTGTTTTTGTTTTTTTAATCTAGTGTGTCCTACAAATCTCAAGCATGGAAAAAGGTGACTGGTGGTTCCCTTCTAAGATGGCAAGTTTGATCCCAAAATCTAGATGGCTCCTTTCTCCGAAGCAAACGAGGAAGCCAGGTAGTCACCTTCCCACAGACTGCATGATGTCCAGCAACAGCGGGGCCGCCAAGTCCGGGCTTAGGTGAGTGAAGGTGGACAGAACCACAATGGCCAGCCCAAGCGTTTCTTCATCGTATTCTTCCAGGATGGCCCCACAGTCGTGGCACCTGCACATGAAACACAGGGGGAGGGGGGTGCTTTCCATAAAAGCCAGCCAACGGTGTCAAGGCACAGCACACTGCCCACAGCCGTTTCTGGTGACTCTTGGAAGAGTTCTCAAAAGGAGGGAGGTCGCTCGTCGCTTTCTAAGAATAAAGAGGAGCCGCCAGTGCCACCAGCAGTCTAGACAAAGAAGCGGCATGAAGGCTCCTTTGATTACGGAAAACGCTCTTCCGACAAGCAGCTGGCCCGCTCAGGATGCATTACTCCCTCTGACAATCAGGGACAATTGACCTAACAGTTTGAGGCTTGTGGTCCAGGGCTCTGTGCGTGTGAAATGATTATTGGGAGTAATCAGGCACTGGGCTTTGTTTTTTTGCATTCGTCCAAATGTTTTGAAAAGAGCAGAAAAATGCCGGGGCACACACGGAAGTCTTTCAGATTTAAAAATGTCCCGTTTGAGAGGCGGGGTCGTGGCGTCCAGAGTACTCTAGAAGGCCCAGGGAGTCTGACTAGCCATCGCATCTCGACCTTTTCCTTCGATCCACTGGGCAAACTCCTCCTACCTAGTGACTTTCATCAGTAAGGCACAAATCATGCCACCCGCTCATAAGGACTCTGGTTTCTGATTGGCAGTGTCCTACTAGGAGCCCCGTGGTCCAGTCGGGCCACAGCGCTTGGCGGGCTGCTAGTCCCAGAGACGGTGCCACTAAAAGCATCAGCCACTCGGTAGAGACAGAGAAAGCTCCCTGCACCAGGAACAGGCTTCAGTCTTGGAAACGTGACGACATCGTTCTGCTCCGGATTGGATCACTAAGAGTGGGAATCAGCTCAGAGCAGTGAGTTTGACTGCAGTTTCCATTTAACTCCATCCAAGCCAAACCACCACTGCCAGTGAGCCCCCTGCCGCCAAGTCAGTTCCGACTCACAGCAGCTCCCTGGGTGAGAGAGCAGAACTGTCCCATCGTGGCTGTGATCTTTATGGAAGCCAACCACCAGCCTGTCTTCCCAACCTTTCTGGGTGAGTTCAAACCACCAACCTCTAGGTTAGTAGAAGAACACAAATGGAACCACCCAAGGACCTCCAACCAAAGCCAGAGCTCTTTCCCCCCACAGAGGGGCAGCTATCTCGAAGGCAGGGAGCGTCTCTTGGCCATCGCAAGGAAACCCAAGCTACGGTTGCTACCAGGATCTTCCATCGGAGACCCTCCGAGATATAGACAGAAAACAAGTATACACCTATAGATGAACTCTCTCTCCCAATAAATGTTTTAAAAAATAAGGACTGATAAACACAAAGAAGAAAAACAAGTGTGTACCAGGGCAACCAGGAAGTCGACTAGGAAGGACTGGGGCCTGAGGGGGGACACAACACGGGAAATTATACCACAGAAGGACCAAGAAGGGTCCTTCCCAGGCTCCTAAGTGCTGCTTGTGTGGACGTTCCAAGCAGCTGCAGCAGATGGACACTGAACATAGGAAGATGTATTCATTAATGACCTTTAACTGTGGGCAATCACCACGGGCACTCACATCAACCTTGTCCTCCTGTCCTCTTATCAGAAACCTACACAATTTGTCAACTGGCCATCTATACAGGAAGGCTTCTTGGTACAGGGGGATCCTTCCAAACGTAAAATCCTACCACTCTCCTGTTTCTCATACTCACGGGACACCCATCTATCTATGTGTTAGGCCATGTATCAAAAGCTAAGGGCTTCAAATGCAGAAGAAAGGGTCCCATTCCCCAAGGCTATCACAAGTTATTACAGAACATAAGTGTATAAACAAATAATGCTTTGGATATAATCGGAGGCATTCCAGCAGAGAGGAATGTACCGAGTGCTATAAAAACTCGGAGAATGGCATTCGTAATTCTACCACTTAAACTCTGCCTTAAGGTGGGTGGGTCTTGAAGCATGAATAGGAGTTCTCCAGGCAGGGAAAGCACAGAGAGGGCATGTATAAAATCAGAGAGGTGGGAACAGATCGGACATGGTCTGGAAACAGTGATGGGGCTGGGGGAAAGAGTTTCTAGTGAGGACTGATATGCCTTCCAAACTCAGGGGCCTTTTATAATAAGCTAAGGCATTTGGACTTTGGCCTATAAGAAATCTGGGGGGGTAGTAAAAATTAACAAGCTCAAGGGTGACAAAACTGGTCTGAGATTTAGAGAAGGACTTCTACTGGTAGGGTGGCATAAGAATCAAGTCTCATACTTATCCCCGCCCTAATATTTGGATGGATTTTATTCGCATGAAATTGTGTTTAGAGACCATCGATAAGTGGGTTTTTTTTTTTTGCACTTGCCCAAATTAAAAAAGGAAAATTCCTAGGTGGACGTAGAAGTTGCTGAAACAATATTGCGTTTCTAAAACCTTGGGCACTTAGGGCTACCCCCATCTGAAGGACAAATGAAGACTTGAAATCGAAGCCTGCCTTCTCTGGTGCTTCCTTAGGACCTGCGACCCAAGTCTAATTCCACGTCCAAGCCTAACTCGGCACAGGTGGTGGAGGAAATCATGACGTCAGCTTACTTGTCAGTCATCACTGTGGGCTGCTCGTCGGTGAACTCCTCAGGCGCCGGGACAAACATACTGACTATGCTGGGTGCTGACAGCAGGCTGGACTTAGTGGCTCCTGGGTAAGCAGCAAAGAGACAACTGGTGAATAGAGGTCTGTTTCCACGGGGACAGGAGAGGCCCAGTTCTCCTCTCCTAAACCTCCCAAGGCCACATGCAGAGGGGTATGAGCTTGCCATCCCAATTACATGGTAAAAAAAAAAACCCTCAATAATAAGCTAAGTTCAAGAAAGGTGCTGGCTGATTTGTTTCTGTGTGCATCTGATTTTAACAGGCCTACCTCCAGCACCCCTTTTACTTCTTGACTTTGAGAGAAATCAGAAAGTTCCAGTGTGCGAACAGGTACTAGGACAACGATGAAACATTTGGGGGGGGGGCAATCAGAAGGTTCCGGTGTGTGAACAAGGTACTAGGACAAAGATGGAACATGTGGGCGGGGGGGGGGTGGTAATCAATTCATGAATTACACCCTTTGATTGCTCCTTCTAAAAGATAACTAATTCGAGAAGGAAAGGTCCCAGAACTCCGTGCACCTAATCAAGAAGAGGTTGCGCTATGAAATATCAGTGCAGTTTTTTTCTTGGAGAAATAATATCATAAGCCCTTGGGTGGTTGGGGTGGGGGTAAGGCTTCTTCTTTTTTCCTTTCCAATTGAAGCATTCATGAATGAAATAGGAAGTGCTTTGAAGGAACCATCTAGTGACTCACTCCACTTTAGCGACTGATTTCATCCTGCATGGAACTTTGCCGTTTGGATGCCTTCAGAAACATCTGAATCAGGAGAAATCTGAATCGGAAATCAACACGCTGTAGCAATGAGGAAATGAGAAGGGTCTGGAGGCCATTCTCCATTGAAGAAAGCCACCAGCGCGGGGCAGATTCTCTGAGCGCCGTGGAAAGGAGGTGTTGGAGAAGAATCACGAGTGACTCTCTGTAATGGCACATGTCCTACCACGGAAGGACGGCCACTCTGTGTTCTTCAAAAGCAAAAGAAGGATGTAACTCTGAACAGCCATGAAAGAGCCTGTCCGTCAAGGAACCGGTACTTGATCACAAAAGGGCAAATATTATATGAGGCCACTGTGGTCAGAGGGGAAAAGACAAAAGCATGATAAACAGACCAGACCAAAGGGACAGAATGTGGAGATTACCAAGGGGGCGGAGAGGAGATAAGCAGTGGCCTGTTGATGGGCCTTCCGGTCAGTGAAATGGAAATCAGTAGCCCGCAAGACCGAGGAGAGAAAACAGGGAGCAGATGCAAGGTTAACTGCCGGGGGTTGTATTCGTAGTTTAAACTGTTGAATACGAAGTGGCTGATCTGAAATTTAAACCCCCACCTGATTGACAATGAAAATGTTTACTATATAAAAAAAAACAGGACTGGCGATTCGTTGCTGAGAGTGTACAAACAACAACGTGGCATGTTCTTTACTAAAATGGGGAAAGGATGACTACTCAGAGAAATGGTTTCCAAAGGATGTAAAAAAAGACTTTTGAAGCCCAGTCACGTAGGGATCATGAGGACACAAAGAAACAAGGTCTTGATGTCTTAGGGAGCCGGGATGCTTCCATGTGGCACACTCCCTTGTATGAAAAGCTACGAGATGCATTTATGAGAAGCACTGGACCTGGTGACCTCAAGTTACAAAAGAAGTCACGCGAGACTGTTGTTCTGTGATGTGCTCAGCTCTCAAATGGCCGTTCAAACGCTGCTACTGGGCTGATCAGCTGTCTCTGACAGTATTCTTTCGTAAGTACCACTCGTCCTGGGAGCATTAAAAGATATTTCGATCGTTTCAGAAAGAGGCTTTGTAAACGTAAGTACACATTGATTAACATCAGGGACTAACAAGAGCTGGCCAAGATCAAAGAAGACATGAGTGAGGATGAAGAGCAAGATGAGCTACATGAAACTGCTTCAGGGGACCAGAACCCCGAAAGGCTCGCTCTAACACTCCGCATTGGGAGAGCATCTTCAGACTACATCTACTAGATGACCAAAAAAATGCCTGCACTCAAAGTTAAACACTAAGCTCATCCTGCGCACGGTGTTAGGTATGCCATCCGGCTAGGAGCATTTTCAAAACCTTGGAGTCAAGGCTTGCAGTAGATGGTCAGTTATTCATATACCGTCATCAAACCAAAGTCCGGAAAAGTGAGAGAAGCTAGGTCACCTGTGTGTTTTCAAACCAATCAGTACCTAAATCAGATTGTATCCGTCTTTGCAACGCATACTAAGTCAACACCCCGTATTTGTCAAGAAAGAGATATTCTTAACAATGGTGTTGTGAGGTTGCTTTTTCCATTACACGGAACGTATAATGCAGCATTGTCGATAAAGGCAGACCGGTGAAGTTCCAGGGCATTGGCCCCTGTTGAGCAACGGTAGCTGAATCAGTAGGTTTTTGAACACAGCTCTTGAAGTGGACAGCAGGAAAAGGAAACCATACACCTTTCGGTACCGCTGAGACACAACGGGTCTGCCATTTTGCAGGCGTCCGGTTCTCGCCCAGTGGCTGGCAACAGTCCTAAAGCCACCACCAGGGCAGGTTCCCCTCCCGGAGGGACTCACAGTGCTCTCTACATTGGAACTGGGAGTGGAGACAGAGGGTTCTCAGAAACTCAGTAAAGAGGGGTCACCTTGAGAACCCAACTTCAAAGTGGGAGACGCTGACAACAGCCTTTGGGAGACATGAAGGGCAAGAAAGACCAGCTGTTGTTGCCAGGCGACCACCTCATCAATAGACTCTCCAATTTGTCCTGGAGGAAACTCACTGTCCATCTTTGTTCTCATTACCTCATTCCATTTTTGTTGTCATTCCCCAGGCACTCGATGAGGTTAAGCACGCACCATAGATTTTGTCTATCACTCGGGGTCCAGCCACCCCGACTTGCCTTCATAAAAGATTCTCCTTGCCCCGTGGATGAGAGGGTCTTACCTCGTCTGATGTAGAGGCTGAAACCACTATCCATGGCTAAAGAAATGTTAACAAATGCTGAAGATTAATACAATTCCTGGGGGAAATGAGAAGATTATTGTGCTCAGAATGTTCTGTAGAAGTGAGGATGGTGAGACTTCCGTCTCATGCACCTTGAGCGTGTTAATGGGATGGACCAGTCCCCGAAGAAAGACATCATCCTTGGCAAAGTAGAGAGTCAGTGAAAAAGAAGATGATGTTCAACAAGATGCACAATGGGCTCAAACGTCACAAGCGGGAGGCTGGTGCAGGACCAGACACTGTTTTCTGCGTTGGACACAGTATAGGTGGGATCTACAAGGAAACCAATGGTCTAGAAATAGGGTTGAGACAAGTCGGTCTGGTTGAATTAGAACTAGTTACACAATGTGTTCTGTTATATTTTGAATTGGAAAAAAATAAAGTCGTGTTCAACTGCCCATAGAACAATTTTTTGGGGGGGTTGTTGTGGGAGATTCTGATGACTTATGTTGGCCTTGATTTGTTCCCATTGTGTTCCCCTCACAGCAACGTGGCATCAAGAGCTGTACCCAACCAATGAAACACATCTGACTCACGGTGACCCTACAGGGTAGAACAGGGCAGAACTGCCCATAAGGTTTCCAAGATCATGAATCTTTACAAAAAACAGATGACCATGACTTTCCCCTGCAGAATGGTGCTGGGGGGTGAGGGAGGGTTCAAACTACCAACATTTTAATTAGCAACTTCAGAAAGCTTGGAAGGATACTTGCACCTATGGGCTTAACATTTTCGAAGGAGCACATACCAACTGGACCATGCTCAGAGAAGTAGACAGGCAGTGACCGGGAGAATGACAGCTATTTGAGCAATACTGAAAAACCCATGGATGACTAGTCTGGAGAAGGACAGATTGCAAGAACAAGACATGTGGGCTATTTTCAAATCTGTATTAGAAAAGTCCTGTGAGACCGAGCTTGTTTCCTATGGCTTCAAAGGTTAGGAGGAAGAACTTTCAGAATGCTGTGTACAACGATGGCTATCACCCACTCCCAGTCCATGAAGGTGTCTGAGTAGAGGTGGGACCCACTTAAAGGAGCTGCTGAAGAGCAGGGTCGAACACCCTCTCCTACCATAGTTTCACACAAATGATGCATGTGCCCGCGATGTCTGTTTGCCTGCCACACTCTCCCACCCTGCCAGGTACTTTCACAAGTGTGCTCTGCTGCCTTTTTCCACAGCAACCTATGTGAAAATATGCTAGCGGGCTCACACCCACCCCCGCTCTCAGCTCTGACCGCCTGAGACCCAGAAACATGACTCACCTCTCATTCGCAGTGGCTGCCCCTCCAGGTCAGGATTTAGGCATGTTGGCACATTACACTGGCGTTTCCCGGGCTGTATCTGTTCTGTGGACAAAGAGAGCATTCAGTCTTCAGTGTGGTCGCTTCTGCACAATTCACAGCACAGAGGATGTAACTGAAACATTTCTTGGGGCCGTTTGTTTGCTCATTGTCATCATTCTTCAGTATTGGCATTTAAAGGATACATCCTGGATTTTCAGGGTGTGGGGGTGGCTTGGGAGTTTCACCACACACCTGCCATTCAGGTCTATGAAATGTAATCAAAAGCAGGTGAGTACCAAAAACCATCCAAGAGAGACAGAAGGTCCTTCTCACAAAAAATTCAAACCCTGTATCTTTTGATATAAAATGAAAGACCAAGATCACACATACAAAGGAAATGTTTTAAGCAAATGGATAAATACATCTGTGATCACATAGGCAATGGCCAGAAAGATTATCTAGAACACATGCAGAACTGGTAGCAAGGAAATGACAGGCGTTTGATGGAGAAAGAGGGACCAGGACAAGGGGCGGGGCAGACATGGAGACGTGTGCTCCAGGAACACCTGTTGCTATGAAAGATGAGGCAAGGAAGCAAGTCACCAGATGTGCCCGAATGGAGAACAGGGGACTTTTTTTTTTTGTGAGTGCACCAAGTGCATGCTGAGGGAGTCAGCTATGACCCGGGTGTCAGACTGCCTTGCAGCGGGTCCACAGACCAGGTTAACGCTATCGAAGACCAGTGAGTCAATGGTCAATGTGTGTGCTGCACAATTGACATGCCACTAACATGGCCCTAGCACACTCATTGACTCTCCCTGGTCACAGGATCGGGAGATCCTTCGTCCAGCTAATAAAAACGAGACTACGCAGCTGAAGCTCGAGCAGGACTAGATGAGCCACGTCGGAGGATGGAAAAAACTCAACTGGAAGAAATTCAGACAGCAGGTGGATGGCAAGTGTTGAATGGGAAGCCAGAGCGACATGAGCAAAGTTGAAGTTGGTGGGAAAATTGAAAAGAAAAAAAAATTCATTAAATGGGCGATTTGACCTCACGGAGAAAGTTTACATAGAAATTCGGATTGGAAATTGAGATGGAATTTCCTTTGTATAATCTTACCGAGCCACTCTAGCTAGGTAGTGGTCATAGTCAGACTCTCAAATGATGACTTTAGGCTGAGCTGCTTCCTTACTGCAGATAAAATCATCTTTAGAGTCTCCAGGTCAACTTAAGACAAAGCCGGGCATTTAGTTATCAATGCTCCAAGACAAAGGGGCACGCAGGTGACACAGTGGCTCCTCACTGGGCTGCGAAGCTCAAGGTGAGCGATTTGAGACCACCCGCTGCTTCTTGGGAGAGAGACCAAGCTTTCTACTCCCATAAAGAATCAATTTCAGAAACCCAGAGGTTCAGCTCGACCCTGTCCTGTGGGGTCCCTGTGAGTCGGCATGGACTTCAGGGCAGTGAGAGACCCAGACAAACCTCCCATTCTCAGTTCCTTATACAGCTTCATCTAGGGAAAGAGGGGACCGCGTCCACTAGAGTGGGGGGAAACGACTCAATCCCAATCAAATCAATCAACCAAGCCTTGAAGGTGGTTTTCCAGCATCTTCCTCCTTTCCACCCTTACCTCTTTGGCATCTGGCCACTTTTGGACTCACAACCACCCTTTGCTTGGTAAAGTAGATCCATGAAAAAGAGGAAGTCGGTAGCAACGGCCTCAAAAAACACAAAACAAAACGCACTGCCATCGAGTGGCTTAGAACTCGCAGCTACCCCGTAGGACAGGGTAGAAGTGCCCCTGTGTGCATGCGAGACTGTTACTCTTTACAGGGTAGGGTGCTCATCTTTCACTGAAGATGAGGGTGCCGCGGGTCTGGGTGGTGCCCTGTGCTGTCGAACCTGGGCACTGCGGGCCGGGGCTGACTTGGGCACTGGTAGTAACAGTAGCCGCCCTTAATCCAGAAAGCAAAGAAAGGCATCCAGCCCTTCAACTGTTAGAACCCGCAAAAGAGCAAGTTAGAGTTAGAGTTAGAAGCCTCAAAAAGAGTCTGCTAACCTCAGCAGAGCTCGAATGAGACGTAATATTTAGGGTTCACTCTGCGGGAGTGAGTTAGCGAGACTTTTTCAAATGGCAAAATAAGAGGAAATCAAAATAAATAGTATGGCTGGGGTTGGGGGACGGGTGGGGGGAGAAGTGCCAGTATGCCGAGCTTTTGCTTTGGTGAAAATTAGAATTCCTGATCATAAAGAAGGATAGGAAAGTCATTTCAAATCTGAAAAACAGGCCCACTGCCATTGAGTTGATCCTGACTCATCGTGACCCCGTCGGGCACAGTAGAGCTGCCTCCGCTGAGTGTCCGAGGCTGTACCTTGTCACAAAAGCAGACAGCCTCGTTTTACTCCTTCGGAGCTGCTGCTGGGTTCCACTGCTGACCTGTCAGCTGGCAGCCCAGAGTGAAGCCCGCGATGCCGCCATGTAAGTAGAGGCCCACAGTACTAGGCACAATCTCAAATAGCCCCACTTAAGTGTTGGCCCGGAGAAGACACCATCGTAACCAGCTGTACACTTTCAAAGAGCATGTATATTGCAAAAGGGTTCTGCATCTCTGATTTCTCTCTCTCAACCGACCCATTTAATTTCAACAGAAAAAGGAACGGCAGGAGCTTCAAAGGGAAGGGTTGTGGGGGACTCGGGGCTTGAGGAAGTAAGTAGCGCGTGTACAGAGGATGGGCACAGGGTGCAGAACATGCAGAGGGACCGGGTAGAGCAGAGATGCCTTGGCCATCGGTTCCTACTTCACCATGACGGTGACATGCGGCTTCATCAGATGAGTATGTGAGCATGAGGGTGTTACTGGCCCTACTGCCTGAAACACACAACTCAGAGTTCCCAAACCTACGGGCAGGTGGAGCTGTCACTTAGCTGACGTCACTGTCATTAGGATGAGTCTCTATTTTCAGGTAGTCGATCACTGGCAAAGCACTACCATAAAACATGACCTCAGTAGGGGAATACTGATCATCTGGTGTGGTTTTTAAAACTCCCAGCACAAAATTAACCTTCCACTCTCCCCTCTACGCATTGCTGTCATTTCATTCCCAAATGAAGAACCAAAGATCTGGAATCTGGGTTTGGGGGGGGGGGGCTGGAAACAAACAAAAAAGACATGGACCAGACTGAATGGAAGAGCTTATGGCTCTACACACGGGAGATGCATGCAGATAGATTTATTAACTTATCTTTCCAACAACTGAAACCCAGAAAGTTTGTCCCCTAATGAAGGAGCAGGGCGAACAGAGAGGCAGTGGCATTAGCTAAGCTGAGAGGCAAAACAAGAAGAAAAAGCGTGACCCACCAGTGTCCCCGTTGCTGACGTTAAGGGGGGTGCTAGACTGCTGTTCCAGCTGTCGCTTCATTAATTGGCTCATTGTCAGAGGTCCCAGGGATCCCCTTTTCATCTGCCTATACTGAGCTATATGGAGGAAATTAGGAGATGATTACTCGGGGGGATTATCGTTCCACAGCATACAAAGGCTCTACACACCCACAGAGAATCCCAAATGAACCTTCATTAGCTACTTGCAGTTGTTCAGTTAATTGCATGCTCCAAATCCAAATGACAAGTGGGTGCTCTATGCTGTCCTGGATAAAGAAGCGAACGGTGCCTGTAAATGCTTTACCTCCTACAAATACGCATCCCAAGTACAACAAAACGATTTTTTTTAAACTTACAAACTCAGCCTTGTTGCAAAACACAACATCTGCGATAGATGGTGTTACTTTGATGGTGCAGCTAAACTTTCTCCCATGAAGCTTGGGAGGCTTCCCATACAGAGTTTCAGTCTCCAGTATATCCCATAAGAGGGGTGTGTGTGTGTGTGTGTGTGTGTGTGTGTGTGTGTATGTGTGTGTGTGTGTGTGAGTGTGTGTGTGTGTGTGTGTGTGTTTTAGGAGATCAACACATATCAACCCCAATTTTAAGAGAGCATAATCAAAGCAAATGAAATTATAAAATTATGTTAGTTGGAACCAACCCGCGATTGAGGTGGTCCAAAGACAAAAACACTTCGACTCCCAAGCCAATTCTGTTTTCCAGATCGGCTTGAGCTTCGTGAGCAACGGAGCATTAAGGAACATTCCACACGCATCTCCTTGTGCGTGGCTCTGTTTTACAAAACAGCCGTCCCATTTCGACCCTGCAATTAAGCCCTGACAACTACCCGACTGGTGCAATGTTGAGATATAAGCATGTCCAAGCTAGATAAACACTTCTCCAGTAGGCTGTGTGTCAGGAAGCTCCCTGCCTCCTCTTCTCCTCTTGCGTGGAAGGGCCCTCACCAGCCCCGGGAGCCCAGTATAACGGGGAGTGCATCTCTGTGTACCTTTTCGGCATGACCTCAAACATCTGGATAGTTGACACCTTACGTCTCTTAGAAGGGTGATTCAGAAACTGAGGCTACATGCCCGTAGAAGGGGCTGATGGCAAACCTCCAATGTTATACACAGATTTCACAATCACCGTGCCAGGGTTGCTCCTTGGTGTGATGTGAAATCGGTTGTAACATTATTGCAATGTTATTAGTATGCTGTTTGATTAAAATAGTAATCGCGACATGTTTAACAACAACATAATCAGTCTGGCAGACTGACCCACAGAGAAAGGAGTAGAAATCCTCTTGTCCTGAATCTTGGTGAATTCACTGAAACAAGCACTCAGAGGTTGGTAAAAAGTCCTTGAGTTGGCTGCTGATTGTTGCCACTTCACAATTCCAAGACTTGCTTGTAAAGCCAAGCTTCGAGTGAAACTCGTGGCAGAAATCTTGGAGAAGTTTCAAGCAATTTAAAACTCACAACATCTACCCAACTCAATCAAAGCAGGATTGAAAACTCAGATGATTGAATAATTTCCTCAGTTCTTGGTTGTTTTCAAAGACAGCTGAATTCTCTGAGAGTAAAAGCCAGTCATGTTTGCTCAGGGAGTCTGGCACCTGGCATTGTGCCCCCAAAAGCCCAGCCCTCAAGAGTTATTCAGACGCTACTGCTGGCGAGGAGTTCTTCCAACCATTGGTGGAGAGAGCCCAAAGATGCTTGAAGATACAGCCCCAAAGGCTAGATTCGATCATGGCTTGGGAACCTTGACACATTTGATACATGTATTGTATGACACATTGGACTAGCAGTGAGTCAAAAGCATGTGGTCTTCCTTTTTTCATATTACCAGGGACTCCTGGACAGCCTAGCTTTGAACGGCACGGATCCACTTCTACAGAAATTTTCAAAAACACGCCATGTGGCATTACTCATCTCGCGAGGGAATTGTGACCTCTCCTGGTTCTCTCGCGGTTGTCACCGTGGTGAGTGCAATACTTGAATAACACCCTGGGACCCAGGGGGAGTGCCGGTGGTGAGGTTGGAAGTGCTCACAAGAAGCAGAGAAAAGTCACAACACCGCCAGAGAAAAGGGAGTTGCTTGATACGTATTTAGGTCCACAGCTATTTTTTTCAGAAAAAATATTAATTCAGCGGAAGGACCATTCCAAAAAAAATAGAAATCCATGAAGCTGTGGCTGCAGCTACACCAGCAGGTGCCAAGACCTGGCACTTCTTTCAAGACGTTTTCTTGCTGGCTGGTATAGAACAATACCATTTTAGTTGGGTGCGGTATAGTGTAATACTCAGAACATACAGAGTACGCCTTCGTCGGGTGTTTCACCCATGAGGCTATTTGTGGTTGGAGTTAAGTTTTCGGTATAACAACAAAGTGACATACAGATTTACGCTGAGGTGGGGGTAGGGGCGAGCGATGCACACCCTACCCCTGTGTTGTTCATTGTATTCCTGTGTGGAATTCTAACTAGAACACATGCTTTTCACGTGTTTTAGATGACTCATGGCAAATGAGGAGGACAAAAAAAAAAAACAACGCCTGCCTGATTTTCTTATGTGGACTTAAAAATGGGCCGTGTCTCAAAAGGATTATGTCAGTGGGTCTCAACCTTCCTCATGCCGCGACCCGTTCATACAGTTCCTCATGTTGTGGTGACCCCCATAGGTGGGCGTATCTGCATGTGGGAGGACCCGCCTGGAGACGGATAGACGAGCAGTGTCTCGGTTCCTTAGACCATCGGAAATGTGGTCTTAGGCGACCCCTGTGAAAGGGCCGTTCAACCCCCAAAGGGGTCGCGACCCACCGGTTGAGCCCCGCTGGGTTAGGTTATGATGATAAAGAAGGACAATTGAATTCGGAATGATCTCCTTTTCTTACAAACAGGCATGACACTGTCCCTTGGAAACCATCTTAGAAAGCCAGCAATCTCTGCCACTTCTGAACCGGACCTATATTCAGGTCGTCCAGAGAGGCCAGTCCCCGGAGAAGGACCTCATGCCTGATGAAGCAGGGGGGCAGCAAAAAGAGGAAGACCCCGGCCAAGATGGATGGACAAACATAGGAGCGATTGTGAGAATGGTGCCCGACGGGCCGGTGTTTTGTTCTTGTGAACACAGGGTCGCAGAGAGGTGGGGCTGACTTGATGGCATCCACCAGCAGCAGTAACAGGCAGTCTGCGGCATGAGGAAGGGCCCAGCAGGAATCCTTGTGTCTATCATTTGGTTGTTGTATGGTTTTACCTGTGTGCTCTCCCAAGCGATGTACCCTCCCTGCTCTTTTTCCAAATCTATAAAGTAAGGCAAGAGTGCCTGACCAGTGGGTGTCCCTTTAGCCCAAGCACCTGATAACCATCTAGTAAATGGTAGCTACAGGTACCCTCTGGGACTGCAAATTCTTGGAGAGCAAGGGCAGTTTTGTTTATTTGCCTTTAATTCCCAGAGTTCCGGAGCCAACCACAGTGTCTGGCACCCAGCAGACACAATAAAGGGTTGCTGAATGAATGGATGCATGGATGGATGGATGGATGGATGGATGGATGGATGGATGGATGGATGGATGGATGGGTGGATGGATGATGATGTTCCCTACTACCAGTCCAGCATTTGGATTAAGACCTTTATCTGGATAGTTTGCTGGGATCACCCTCATTTCAAAAGATGACGACGTAAAAATTAACTCAATTCTTCAAGCAGCGCCTGCATTGAACGCAGCCCACAGAATGTGCTTCTCACATGTCACCTGGGCTTGCAGAGGACGCCTGTGCCTGTATCTTAAACTCTACCGAAAAGGTCCCCATCGACGCTAGTGTCTCTTCGTTGATCCTGTGGAACCAGAATGATGGCCTTATCTTCATGTCAAGGGGACCCAAGTGCCCCACGGACAATCTCTAGGCCGCGAAACCAGAAGGTGGTTTCACACTACCTGCCTGCTGCTAAACTCCATGCCATCACTCTGTTTGCGATCCAAAAGGGCTGAAGTCAACCAAGACTTTGGGACCGTGATATAGTCAACACATTACAGTCTGATCTGATGATCCTAGCAAAGCTTTGTCAGGGACGGGGGTCATTTGATTCCAAGGAACATAAAGGCATCCCATGTAAATCCTGCCATCGACAGTGCTTTGTTGCCCAGGCCTATCTCATGGATTATGCTCAGGCCAATAATATCTCATTTTATTTTACTGACTGATGGAATTCAGTGACCATTCACGAACAAAGCGGGATTCTTAACCAATCAGTAACCATGCCGACTGATCAAGCGCTTTGTGATCATGACCAGTGTGAAGCTGAGAGCCCACAACACGGTCGCCGAGGAAACCAACGCACATGGAAAAAAATCCAAGAGGTCTGAAATTGAAAACTATGCAGTAGATAATGGTCTGAAATCAACGTGTATGTGAAATGATCATCGGGGAAAAGCTTACTTGATATCGATGAATGGCTGCTTGCTTCTGGCACCCCTGCTTCTAACGTAGGGGCAGATGACGATTCGCGGGGCATTTCCAAAGTTGAAAGTCCTTTAGTAGCCAGATCTACAAAGAAATTTTATTCAAAACCCAAGACACTGGTTAAAAGCAAGTTTTGGAACATTTTCCATAATCATTTGTTTCTTATCAAAGACATCCATTCAAATCTTCAGAGACTTTCTGGCCCTGTTAGTCACTTCAACGGGATTCCATACACACTGGCTTTCCACAGCATACTCTACACGCGTGTGCCTCTTAGAGATCATTGAGAGCACACATGCAAAGCTAGGCTCAGCTTGCTCACAGCACGCAGCCCTGGACAAGCCGGGGGACCTGCCCGTGACTGAATGTCTTTCCACCTAATACTTAAGAGATGCTTAAGATTCCCTACATCATTCCACCACTCCATGTGTACTTGGCAATTTCTGCCTCCATTTTTACATCCTAGCCTAAATAGTAAATTTCTCCTCTAAGAAAACTTCCTGGATCCCTCCTATCAAAAAACTACACGCAGAACACCTGGTTGCTCTGTTGTATCATTCCAGAGTACTCTGCCCTTCATAACCTTTTCCAGACTTATCCCACCCTAAGGCAATCATATTTGTTTTCATCTTTACTACACAATAGGAAGACCAAACCCAAGCTCACTGCTGTTGAGTTGATTGTGACTCTGCTGTACAGAAGAAGAGCCCTACTCCGTGGGGTTTCTGAGACGGCTAACCTTTCTGGGAGACGGCCTTGTTATTCCTTTATGGAAAGGCTGGTGGGGGTTAAATTGCTGACCTTGTGGCCAGCAGCCTAAGGCTTCACCCTGTGTGCCATTCTTTACCTGGAATACTCACCAGGCCGCCCAAACTTGGAAAGCTTACTATTGACTCAGGGCATATTTTATTGCTTAAGCAAGAAAGTCATGTTTTAAAGGACCTCTCTGGAGCATATGTGAAAGGAAGAAAGGGAGATGTAGCCTTTGCTTCTATTGGCAGGTGTGGATGTAAGGTGCGTAACTGCTGCATATGATCTTGCGTTATTAACATCAAAAAGGGTAATAAGCTCTCTCACATTATTCCAGATAACTGATGATGGCACCTAGTAATTTTTAAAACATCGCAGTGGTTTCTCATCTCAAATATCCTAAAATTCTTTCTACGACTTCTGGCCAACTTCTGCAGCATGATATATTTCACATAGGGAGCGTCGTGCTAACCTGGAGCTACGACTGTGAGTTTCCATGATTAAACTGTGCTACAATTCAGGAACACACACACACACACACTCACATGCACACACACACTCACACGCACAGACACACACTCACCCACACACTCGCACACACTCACACACATTGCACACACTCACACACATACACACACACTCACGCACACTCACACGCACACACACACACTGCCACTGAGTCGATGCCGATTCATAGAAAGCCTACAGGACAGGGTAGAACTGGCTTTGTGAGTTTCTGAGACTGTAAACCTTTATGGGAGTAGAAAGCTTCATCGGTTTTGAACTGCCAACCTTGCCGTTGGCAAGCTCAACATGGTCTCCCTCAGCCAGGTGAATTCCCTTTGTCTTGTTTTCGTCCTGGGTAAGGCTTAACCAAGGGGCCACAGTTAGAATGGTCCTCATGCCGTTTCTGCCTCCTCCTTCTCGCACTGTCTGTTTGTCTTGCTGGGTTTGAGTGTGGTGTGGTCTGGCTTGGTTTAGCGGATTCTTGTTGGGTTTTGCCACGGCCCAAGTCACCACACGTCCGTACGTGCCTGCGATTTAAGTATGCAGGTTCTCTTCCACAACTGGATGATCATTAAATTTAATTCTATCAGGAATGAAAGCAAAATAAGTCCTAAGAGGGGACTTAGCAGACCCAATTTCCTGGGCATGGGTTTGGGAATGTGGGTTTGGGATTCTCGGGGGTCTTCTCGACAGAGAGGGTTGCCAGATTCAGAATTTCTAGGTTGCTAAAGAAATACAACAAAAGTTTCTAAAACACTCTTCCTTAGGCAAAAAGAATAACTCCTGACATTAAACTAGTTGAGTCATTCAGAAATTAAAGATTGAGTGTTCTTTCTCACTCAGAACTGCTAGCAAAGGAGGACCAGAGGTGGTTGACGGATGATGACGTCAAGGGACCCGCATAGAAAAAGAATGTGTGGAAATGGATTGTGGTCGCAAGTGGACACTTCTTCTGGACATGACTGAACTATGGAATGGTTTGATATATGTATTAATCCCAATTGATATCATAATAAAATATAATAATCATTTGCTTATCTTTTGAAAAAAAAAAGAATTACATTAAAATGTTAACTGACAAAAAATAATTGCTAGTAAAAAACCTACATCCTTAGCTCTCTAGTCTTGGTCTGTCTCCAGTTCTACGTGTATTGCTGATGTGCTGTCATAACTGCTCCACTTGTATAGAATGACACAGCTTAAAACGCCCTTTGAAGAATTCTCCGGAGGAGGCTGAAGAGGTTTAAAGTACTAACGTGTTGATTAGAACACTTCATGTGGTTTTCATTGTAAAGGCATGTCATGACTGTAAGAAAGTTACTAATAATTAGTAGTGGACCAAGAGCCTTCCAGCCAGACCATTGGCTCTCAGTGGTCAGTCATTTTACAAGGACTGACAGTTGTCTAAGGTTTAAGACAACAGATATTCGAATACAGCTATACATTTCAATAGTTCCATTCCATTTCTTAAATATATTAATGTGCCGGAGATGCCAAGCCATTGATTCGTTAACACGCCAGATGGTTGCCAGCACTCTCGGAGACGCCTCGGACACAGTCGGTGGACAAACCAGGCAAAACTGCTTGGTTCTGAGTGCTTATAGTGGTGAGACAGACCGTGATGAAGACACACAAAAGGTAGGCACTTCTTACGAGGAGACTTCAAACATTTGTGGGGGGGAAATGCCATTAAATAAGGATAATGAGATGTTTCCACCCACTGAAGCCCTCTTGTGTATGGTATGCTCGCTGACAAGTTCTTTGTAGAGGAGAACTAGAGAAAGAAATGAGACACAGAGATGTGGGGCGGGGGCGGGAAGGCAAAGCACGGGGCAGAGCAATTCTCCCTAGGAATTCCATGTTTGGTCAAAGCTTTGGAAGTGGGGAGCGAGTGAGCCATGCAGCTACCGGGGAAGATAGAGACAGTGGTGGGAAAGATGTTGCAAAGGTCCTGAGGGAGAAATACACAGGCGGTGTTCAAGAAACGCCCAGGAGAAGACGCGTGGAGGGAGAGCTGGACAGGAAGTGGGGACTCGGGAGGCCAGGCCCCTGTGGGGCTCCCTCAGGCTCAGAAGAAGCCAAGCTTTCACTTGGGAGAAAAGCCACTGCACCAAAGAGTTTGAGGAGAGGAATGAGGTTAATGTCTTGTTTCAAAGAACCCCTTTGCTTGCTGTGTCCACAGCTGGGAAGGAGCCGAGGGCAGAAGCAAGTCCACAGAGGCCGAGACTGGTGACTCAGACCAGGGTGCAGGTAGCAGCAGAAGTGTGCTAGGTTCCGCGTGGATTCTGAAGATGGGGGGGCGGGTGTTGAAGGTGTGACATGATAAGGGACCTGGGGGCGGGGATGTGCCATGAGGCTTGCTCTCTTGCCTCTCTGTCACCCTCAAGAGAAGAACACACATTCTTCACAGGTCCTGGGAGAATGTTGGGAAACATGAGAGGCAGGCTGGCTTCCCAGTCCACGTTTAGCCTGGCACAGCTGGTCCCCAGATGATGGACGGACTCTTGGACTAAATGAATGATTGCTGCTGCTTCCTTCTGAGCATTGGTGGTTCTCACGCGGTCTTACCCAACAGCGAGTGATGAGGAGACGGGTCACGGCGTTTGGACAATAGTTAAGGTCATAAGACCAGACGAGCTTGAGGACAAAGAGCAGACACAGAAGAGAAACAATCAGATCAAGGTGGCAGGGCGCTTCCTCCCGCAGGCGATGAGAAGGGACCAGCAAGAGAGACCAAGAAGGTGGGACCACTAAATCAATAGGAAACCAAAAGTGTGCTTCCTGGAAGCCCAAGAAAGTGGAACCAATGAATGGTGTCAAATATCGCAGCTGTGTTGGAAGAAAAGACTGCAGCAACGACCGTCAGGTTTAACTTGGAGGTCCTTGGCGACCGTGACAAGTGCAGTCCAGGTGGAGTCGAGTCGTAGTGACCCTCAAGGACAGAGCATAACTGCCCCACGCAGCTCTCAGAGACGCAAAGCGTCAGCAGAGCAGCGAGCCTCCGGTGTCACAGAGGGCACGGCACCTTCCCGGGAGCGATCTTGAGTGACGGGCCACATGCAATTGGAGGAAGTGAGTAGGGACAACTTTTTTCCAGAAATTTCTGCTACAAGGCAAACGCATCAAATTTGTTCCAGATTTTCGTGTTTTCTACTTTCTTTCCTATTAAGGTTTTTCCCTGTTTTGTTGCTGTTGTTGGTGGGGGGGGGGTGTTTTTTGTTTTTGTCTTCTGTGTTGTTCTGTATGTGAAATCCAGGCTAGGGAAACCTATAGAGACCGTCACTGGATGAATAATCTCCTAGGGGCATGGCAGGGGAGGTTTGGTGGAAATCAGAGCAAACATCAACGCGTACAGGGAAGAAGAAAATGTTCTGGAGTGGACTGTGGTGATGGGTGCCCGACTCTTCTTAATAGGACTGGACTATTGGGTTGTATGCCATGTGAATCACATGCTAATGAAACTATTTTTAAAGAGTTGGGGGATTGCTATCAAGAGCATTTTTCTTTTTAAAAAGAGAGGGAGATAAGAGTATGCTTTAAACTGAAGGGTCAAATCCTTAAAGAGAAAAAAAATATGAGGAGGAAAAATTTTTCTTTTTAAAAAGAGAGGGAGATAAGAGTATGTTTTAAACTGAAGGGTCAAATCCTTAAAGAGAAAAAAATATATGAGGAGGAAAAAAAATAAAGCTCACAGCTATGAAGGCTTTCCGAAGCTGTCCGTCTCCATGGAAGACCGCAGAAGAACTGGTGCATTGGAATCATGGTGCTGGTGAAGAGTATTGAAAAGTACCCTGGACTGCCAAGACAGCACACTAATCTGTCTCTGAAGAAGTACAGCCAGAAGTACAGCGCCTTAGAGACAAGCATGATGGGGCTTTGTCTCGTGTACTTTGGACATGTTAGCAGGAGCGAGAAGGACATCCTACATGATACAGTAGGGGACATGAATCGAAAAAGAGGGAAACCCTCCACAGACTGACACAGTGGCTGCAACAACGGGCCCACACAGAACAATCGTGGGGATGGTGCAAGACCGGCAGTGTGTCCTTCTGTTGTACATAGAGTGGCCCTGAATCAGAACCCCTAACAACAACAACAACAAGAGAAAACATGAAGTAGATGACAAACAGTGGGATCAACATGCTGCGTCCAGAGAGACGGAAAGAGATAGAGAATGTGAAATTGAGCTCATGCGAAGACTGCGGTGATTGGTGACAACAAGGTCTGAGTGTAGGCCCATGGGAATGAGGAAATGATGTTGGTGGAAGGGGAAATAATCACTAAAAAATATGAATTCAAGGGACGGAGGAGCCCAAGTGTCAGGAGAGTCATAGTCACTAGCATTGAAATCAGCAGAAATAAAGATAGGAATAATTTGGGGGTCGGGGGGCAGGGAGACAAGAAGAGGCAGGTGTCAAATTTGTCAACAGATGAGGAAGAGTCAGGGCTGGACACACAGTGCCAGAAAGAGTAGTGTGTGACACATGGTGACCAGAAAGATGAAGGAATGGTCTGGGCTGGCCATGGGGAATGAGGAAGACATCTCCCTCCTCTGGGTCCAATGGCCAAGGGCTATGGGGAGAGCAATGGCCTCAGGCAACAGCCAATCTTCCAAGAGGCTAAGAGGGTAACTGGCGCTATGAGAGGAGAGAGGTTGAGCGTTCACGGAAGAACAGAATATGAACAGATCATGGATTTCCCCCACACACAAATGTTCTGAAGCCCCCTCGCAGAAGAGGTCTTATTCATGAAGGATCGTGAATTTCTGAGAACACAGGAAAACGGTGTCAGGGTTTGAGGGCTAAGTGGAAGAAAACGTTTGCGAACAGACCATGAGCATGGCCGTGCAGCCCTCTGAGCGTGGACGCTGAAGGTCGTCTGGAGCACCCTGCAATGACCGAGAGAACCTGAGAGCAAGAGTCCCGGTGAACAGAAGGCAATCAGCTGGCAGAGTAGGCAGGGCAGGTGTCCTCCGGGCCTCCCTGACTCAAGCTGAGAGAGGCAAGGGAGTCTAGGGATTCTGAGGGGACTCTGAGCACCTGGGTCTCCTCTGGATGTGCAGCAAGGTTAATTCAGAGATCCCTGTGGCGGGAGGAAGGCACTTACAGATAGAAAATCATGATGTCAGTATAGTACCACCAACATTTTAGGGACATATGGATCGTAACGGTCAGATACTTGTCTGCCGTCTGGTAACACATACACTCCTACAAAAACCAAGTCCTCCCTGATAGCCTGGAGCACCATGCGGCAGCAGGATGGCTAAAGAAGGCGACACACGCAGCAAGCACACACACACACACACACACACAGCTAGGAGTAGCACCATATACCATGTGCGCCCACCCTAGAGGCCTGAGAGTCTCTCGTTTACCCAGCCCAATGCTGTCTTCTATCCAGCTGCGGCCACCGTGGCTCTCCACAATGGAAAAGAGCCCCAGCTTGCCAAGTGGGGTTCCTACCAGGGTCTTTTTCTGCTCCCCACTCCCACTCTCCCCGCCCACATGGATGGAGCATGACCCTTTCCAAGAACCCGAAAATACTCTGTAGAATTTTACAGAGCACCTTCTGGCTAGAAACATTTGGAGTTTCCCAAGGAATAAAGAGGGGGTGGAATCCATCCTCTTCAGAGTCTCTCTTGGGTGGATTGGTGGGGAAAAAATGAAACTGGAGTCTGGAGAACAGTCCTGTCTTGCTCCCGGTGACCTGCGACCCCGCCTCTACGCTCAGTGTCCTCTGTGTAAAACAAAGGGTTAGACTCAGGTCGCCAGGACCGTCACCAGTTCTCAATGTTCTGTGATCTACAAACCTACCAGCACCTCCTCCCTCATGACTGTTCCTTTGTTTTAGATCTGAACTGAGACATGAAAAGGAGTTCTAACTAGAACTACAGTAATACTTCGGAAGACTGTGTTTTAGGGTGAAGAGGCCTATTGGCTTGACATATATACATTTGTTTCTTTCTTTCTTTCTTTTGGAAACAGTGCCCCCAGGGAAGCGTGAGGAATGGCGCCAGGAGCAGGAAATGAGTGGGTTGAGGCCACATCACCATCGAGTGGTGCCCATCCATTCGGGTCCAGCTTTTTCACGGGCCTGCTTTGGTTCCTGGGAGCACAGACAATCCCCAAGACTGCTGGTCTTTGTTAAGTCTGTGTCATCAGCTAATAGACCCCAGAGTCTTAATCATCGAGTGAGGCCCTTCGCTTGTGTTGCTCCTTGGGACTCTGACAGCTCACTACAGACTAGCAGAAAGGAAGGACGGACAGACGGAGAGCAGAAAGAAACGCAAAGGGGCTCCAATGCATCGCTGTGGGTGTTTGCTCCGCTTCAGATCTGCAATATCCTGGTATGACTCAGCCATTGCCTCTTACTGCCAAGGGGGGTGGTGAAGAACTAGCTTCAGTGGTTCAAAACAACAAACACAAAAGCACTGATGGAGCCAGGAGAGCCGCATCTGAATCGGACATGCTCTCAGGTAAGCAGGCAGGATTCAGAGTGCTGACGAAGCTGTTATAATGTCACTCCCGGACATTATAAGATTAGAGCTGGACGCCGAGCCAGGGGCCATCCCCGACACGTAAGATGCACAAACTGGAGGGAAGGTCGGGGAGAAGAAGAGAGACACACTCACCTGGATCCTTCTGCTCTCCCAGTTTGTCTAGAATGTTGAAGGAAATGTCCAGGTACTCTCTCTGGATAGCACTGACGGCTATCTTTCTCTGTTTCCTCTGCCTCGGGACAATCTGAATCTTAAATTCGGACTCCTCCGCTCCCTCCTCTTCCATCTTCCTTTCGGAATTCTGTTCTGTGTCCGACTCAGCGCTGGTATCGGGCTTCTCCCCTTCGGTTGGATTCTCAGCGTCTTCCGGAACCTTCAGGAGGACCGTTTTGGCCCCTGAACTTGGAGTGGGCCCACCAGGCTTCCCTTCCTCCAGGCTGAGGTCGAGGCTCTCATCCATGGACATCTCGGCCAGGGCGAAGGACTTCTGAAGGAGGTCTCGTTTTTGCTTCAGCGTGAGGGGGCTGCCACTGGACAACTCGGACATCTCCTCCGCCATGGCTCGCGCTTGGGGCTCTGTGGGGTCTTCCAGAGCTAGGAGAGCGGAGTCCGGGCTGTTTCCTGAGTCCTTGGAAGCAAAGTCTTTGGAGCAGCCCTCCACGCTGACTCGCACCAGGGGCGTTGTGCCGAGGCCGGGGACGGCGGCAGAGGCGGCCACAGGTTGGCCAGGGGTGCCATTGTTCCCTTGCCGGGCCGCCTCCTCTTCCTCATCACTCTCCACTATTCGGAGAGGGGGGAGAGGCTCAAAGACAAGCGAGTCACTATCGGACGTGGAGACCACCGAGTGCTTCTCCGGGCCCGAGGTGGAATCCGAGGACAGGTCGATCAGATCCAGGTCCTCCTTGGGGGCCGGCTGCCCTGGAGAGTCTACCTGCACCTCAAACGTCTCCATACAGTTTAACCGGACCTCAGGGATGACCGGCCGACGGGCCTCCGGGAAGGCTTCCAGAGCGGGGTTCTCGGGGATCTCGGCGCTGGCCAGCCGCGAGGCTGAATTCTGCCGGGGCCGCGCGGGGTCGCTGGGTCTGTGCAGGCAGCAGGCTGCGGGCGGGGGAGGCTTGTCTGCATCGCAGCGCTCGATGCAGGACTTCCTGCGGTGCTCGTCTAAGGTGAACAAGAGGGAGTCTGCGTTCCCTATATCAAGAGATTTTTGTTTTAAAGAACGCAGCCTTTTTTTCTGAATGCTGTCTTCTCGCACACAGCGTAGCAGGCTGTCTTGTACTGCACCCGTGTCTCTATAGTCAGCCAGTTCTATGTCACCTGATTAAAACAGAAAAAGCTATAGCACTGTTTTACTTGGAGACGTCACCGTGTGTGTTTGTGTGTTTGTTTGTTTGTTTGTTTCCCCGCATCCTTGGGCAGACAATTGGCATACAACCGTAATCACGGGCCCAGCTCCACCAGAAGGGGGAACTGACTTTTCATCAAGTTCATTCTCATTCCAGAAATACTGACTAAATAAATAAATAAATCGATAGCCAGAAAACTGGGGGGGGGGGGGTAGAGGGAAGGAAAATAAACAAAATAAATAATAATAATAAATATTCATAATATTAAAGTACCCAAAAGGCTGTTTAAGATCTTATTTCCCCAAATCGAGCTCCGGGACAAATTCCACCGCTCTACACATGTGTGCACGGGCAACGGGGATGGGGTTTGGCCGAGAAAGGTCTGGAAAAGTGTCTTCGCATCGTGTGGAAGAGAAGCGAACATCTGGCAGCAAATCAAATCAAGCGATGGCCCCTCTAAGACAACCGTGACGTTCATGAGGTCTCTGTCCATTCACGTATATATATAAGCGTGTCTATATATATACTGTTTGTGCATACAGAGAGGTAAAAATCAACAGCATCGAAATGAGTAGTAACGCAATAAAATTAAGATTTCACCCCAAACAAATGGTAGAGTACAACATTTCTGCATAAAAATGACTGAGAGAAAAAATTCATACTTCTCTGCACATTCATCTCAACCGGCTGAGATTTCACCATTTTGCTGCCGCCTATCCTTTTCAATCTTGCAAAAAAAGTTTGAGACTCTTTATTGCAGCGTCCGGTGGGTGTATCATGAATATCAGACTCATCAAAAACACTATCTTCCTCTAATTGGGGAGAGAAAGTCAAAATTACACTTAAGAGGTTATTCTCTCTTAGGCTGTGTCTACACAAGCATTTCAGGGACAGCATTAAGGGGGCCACGTTTCGGGCAGCTTCTGCACCTGCCCAAGGCTGGCCGTGCCTCCACACTCCATCTGGGCTTCAAACTCTCGCGAGGCTGAGCGGAGCAACCTGTGGCAAGGGTGCCCAGCATTTCCCACCAGTCTGCTGGCGGCATTTTCCAAGGGGTATCTCCCTTAGTTCCCTTCCCGGGGAAACTTCCCCAGTGCCTTTAAGACAAGATGACCCATCGACGCCAGCGGCTTTTTCTCGGAGTGTTGGCCACTGCTCGGCATGCCCTGGCTTGCTTTGGGTGAATTTTCAGGCAAATTTGGCCAACGAACATGAAACGCAGTGGGTGGGGCTTGCCCTTTTCCAAAACTAGGCGCCTCGCTGGGGTTTGGGAACTGGTATAGACACAGCCTAACAGTACATGCACCTTATATTTGTGAATGCAAAATACTGTACTCTACACTTGGCAATGAAACACACAACACACAGAGGGGGGAGGGAGAGCTCAGGAAAAGCCACTTCTCGTCTCAAAAGCTCCACAGATGGTGATGGACTGAGAGAGTACACAAAGGAAAAAGAAAACCGAAAATAACATTTTCCTCCGTTTTTAAAGTACGACCCTGCTCTGAGAGTTTGCCTCTTGCCACTCCTGTGGATCCCAGAAGGACTCGCTGAGGACTCGCTGAGGCTCTGTAAACAAATTGGTCCCCTGAGAGCCTACGGGAGGGATTGGTTCTTTGTCCTCTTCTCTCCCCCTTTGGGCCACGTTTAAATCAAAGTAACTCCAAGAACACAGCGGTGAGAAAACGGTTGCCACTCTGCAACCCCCAAAGTTCAGAGTGTTGTTCTTTCATCCCGCTGGAAGGTCAAAGGACACGTACAAAACAGGCAAGGAAAAGCCACGGGATGCTTATGAACCAGCATCCCTGGGATTCACCTACAGCCTATGAAACAGCATCCCTGGGATTCACCTAGAACCCATGTCACTGATTCTCACTGAGATCACGTTGCTCAGCCTTTGGTCTAGGACAGGTGTGAATATGGTTATTTTAAGACTTCTTTGCTATGCGGGGAGTGCCCAGCAGAGAGTTCCATTTCAGGGGCGGATCCTGCCCTTGTGAACAGACTCTCCTGGCAAAGGACACTTGGAGCCGCAAGGGTTATGCAAAATAAACATCCTAGTCTTTTCAGTCAGACTGAAAAGCAAATGTTAAGGATCCTCCATCGTTTTAAAGTGATGTCACCCCCCCCCCAATTGAGCTGTCACCAAAATGAGAAACCCTATGTAGTTCCCAGGTTTTGACGGAGATACGGCACAATAATATGCCTTCTTCACTTCCTTCTTCAAAAATTTCTTCTTTTAAAAGAATACATTTTTTCCCCCGGAGCAAACCGTTCACAGGAGGACCATTATCAACCTGAAATGATTCCCTAGACGTACTGAATGGCAGAGCTGGAGACACCTCGGGATGGCACCTCCCACCTGATCTACACTCAGAGCGAAGACACCCGTCACATACTTCAAACAAACCTATGCAAGTTGCCCGCAGCTGAGGACCGACACTTACTAGAAAGATCCTCAGTGAAGAGCAGAAAGGCACCAGAACTGGTACCAGAACAATCAACTGGGACCTCTCAGCAATAAGCAAGCAATGGCATACGGGCTGCAGCCCAACCCTGCTGATAAATTTCCGGAGCAGAGGAACAGTCGAACCAGATCAGACGGAGCAGCCACCACAAAGGGTCTGCAGGTGCATGCCGTTCTCCCAGGATGGGATGGGCTGATGGGCACCTACAAGTTTCATAACCCCACCATGTCCACTAAAGACATACATTTTTCTTTTTTGGCTCTCAACTAGAAACAAACAAGCTGTTTGTGTTGTTGTTAATCTACTATGTCCTTTGGGGAGAGACTATGAATTGAAAAGCCCTTGATGTTGGAGATCATGTAACGCAAAATTGCCCCAGTCATCTTACATCACTGCATATTGACAGGCCGACTGGGAGTCCATCCCAATCCTGTGAGGGCAACCTGGAGACTGCCCCAGGGGCAGGCGCCTTGACTGCAGGCCAAGAGTTACTTCACAGCCCGAGCCAGACCCTCCCAGCAGGTGAGCACAGGCTTGCAGTGCAGTGGGCCCTAGATCAAACAGCAAACCTGTTTCCCAAACGACGTATCTTAAGACAACAGGCTTTGGAGTCAGTCCTATTAGCTATTTCTCTTGCACGTTCGTGTAAAACTTAAAAGCAGCAACATCCCTGGGCAACGTTTGAGAATTAACCACGTGATAAACTGGTTTGTTTGTTTTACCAGGTGACACTGGAGGACTTAAGAAAAGCAGGTGTCCAGACATGGATTACGCAGTCAAGCTAAGTTGGGGGAACAAGTCAGAGATGGAGAGTACCTTTTTCTTTCTCGCTGTATCTGCTTATGTTACTGTTGTCGCTGTACACAGCTCCTGCTGTGGCATGGGGCCTGCAGCTATGGTACTGAGCATTGAGCGTGTTGACCGTTATCTGAATCAGATGCAGTAGGACCTTGCTGATGTCGCAGTCTCGGTAGGGATACTGCTCGATAAAATCAAGGGGGGGAAGGGGATAAAATGGTTATTTTGATGAGCCAGCTGTCCCATCTGATTCCCCTAGGCTATTTTCCTCATAATCTCTTGGGGATAATATATATATATTATCTGGACAAGTAGAGATGTAGGTGCTTATGGTGGTCTTCTTGTTACCAAGGGCCCACTACCTTTCCCGGCAACTAAGTCCTCCTGAGCCAAGTCACCGACGTCATGGCATGCCATGCTTTTTCGAGGTAACGATTCGGCATAAACATTTGGTGTATAAGTACCACGTTAAGTATCTTTTTTTTGCCTCCTGACAGACAAAGTACTACTTAGATAAAATTTGAGACGTGGAGCCTGAGCAAAGATTTCTCCATGTCCTACAGGGACTCGTTCTCTCCGGTGAACCTGTGCCGACGACCCACTGGCAGGGTCTCACTTCCGATCCTCACTGCAGTAGCTCTTCTGCTTCTCACCACTAATCGTCCATCAGCAGCCTTCCTGGGAAGGCCCAATTAGCATCCTACGGGCAATTCTACACTTAGTTCTCCTGGGCATTTCCCTCACGCTGCCCTCCCTAAGAGAAGCCCCCACCCCAACCCTCAAGGAGTGGACCTCAGCAGCTCACCTTGTAAAGGATGACAAGCAAGGCCTTTAGCCACATCTGTCGGATGTGAGGCTTTAAGGACCAGAGGGAACAGCGAGGCGGCTGCTGGAAATAATGCCGTAGCTGAGGGCAAGAGCAGTATTTGAGCACCTGAACCACCAATGGGAGGAGATGTTTGCCCAAGTTAATGTTATAGTCCATAACCTGGAATCGAAAGGAAAATTCACCGTCGGGGGGAAAACACAAACAAGAGCCGCAAAGCCGAAGAGCATACACCGTCGTCCTTCCCGACAAAAACTGGAGCAAACAGATTCACGGGCATATCGCCAAATGGTCAGTCACCGCCGGCATGTTGGAGCAGGGGGTGCGCGCCAAACGTCAGCATGATATGTTTGTGGTGAGCTCTCTGGACACGTTCCTTTCCACTCCCAGCTATAGGTGCTGCTGTGCCCACACTAAGCATGCGCACACGCACTTAGCACGAGGAGGGCACAAGGGAGAGAGGGTTGATCTGGCCCGCTCTCCTTCACAGACACGGGTTTCAGCCGCGAGCCACCTTGTTATCTACATGTCAGGGTGCTAACCGGAGGGCCGGCAGTTCGATGCCACCAGCCTCTCTGTGGGAGACAGCCTCTCTATGATTATCAGCATCCGCTAGAGACGACGACATCGTACCACTTTGTTTCCCTGCGTGCGTGGCATTTTCATCTACCTGAGCGAATCACGGGGAGCAGCTATGGAATGCCTGCCTTGAGGCAGGCACTGAGGAAGGTGCTGCCCTTCCAAGATGCTAACTTCAGTCTCTTCTAAACAGCTTGGCTCCCAGTGAGTAAGCAAGCAGAAGCTGCCTTCTGCCTTGTGCCAAGATGGTTACTCAGTGGCAGGATTGTGAATCACATCTGGTCTTTCTAACCCCACGCCCTTTGCAGCAGTGGAGCCATTCTGGAAAGGGAGATTTGTGGCACGGGTTAGTGGGCACACCTGTGCCCCATGGTTGCATCACTCTGCTCCAGGACCCATATTCCCAAGGCATTCCCACACGACTCCATGAGGAACCTGTACACGGGTGCCCATTGCGGAGCTGCTCGGGACAGGGAGAAGTTGGAAGCAATGTATGCATCCATCACTGGGGGGATGAGGAGGTGAGCTACAGTGGATGTACCAGGGGGATTCCAAAAGGTGGGAGGAATGTCCCCTATCTTCTTTTTTTAAAAATCATTTTACTGGAGGCTCTTACAGCTCTTATAACATTCCGCACATCAATTGTTTCGAGCATATTTGTACCTATGTTGCCATCATCATTTCCAAAACATTTTCTATGTGAGCCCTTGGTATCAGCTCCTCTTTTTTCCCCTCCCACCCGTGTGAATCCTTGATCGATTATATATTGTCATTTTTATTTTGTATCTTACACTGTCCGTTGTCTCCCTTCACCCACACCTCTGTTGTTTGTCCCCTTCGGGGGTGGGGCTATATGTCCAACCTTGTGATGGGTTCCCCCTTTCTCCCCCTTCCCCCTCCCCGACTATCTCCCTACCCTCATGATAACGCTGCTCCCGCTGCTGTTCCTGAGGGGTCTATCGGTCCTGAATTCCACGTGTCCAGAGCTCGTATCTGTACCAATGTGTGTCCTCCAGGCTAGCCAGATTTGTAAGGTAGAACTGGGTCATGGTAGCGGGGGTGGGGGGAAGCATTCAGGAACTAGAGGAATGATGTGGGTTTCGTATTCCTTATCTTTTCATTCCATCTTTCCAAGAACATTTTTGAAGCCCCTTGGACCCAATGGTATAAAATACAACTGCTAGAAGCAGTAGACAAGCATGGACAAATCCTTGCATGACTCACTGAAGTTAGCTGTATGATTCACCCAACTCTCTTGACTTGAAGCCCAGAAAGGAAAGGGGGAGGGAGACATAGAAACCCAAATCCCCGTACTCCTTTCACAGAACCAAGCTGCTGGGCATCACTCATCATTCTGCTCCCCTCCGCCTACCCCTGCCAGATACCATGTAACCCAATGACAAGCCTTTATACGCAGCCAATGTTGGCCAACGTGGATTTAAGGGCTTGTGTGCGTCCACTAAAAACCTACTGGTGTGAGACCCCTGAGAGCCGCTGCTTGACTTACCTGGGCGATTCCTGCAATGAAGGCGTTAAAGCACGTTGACAAGCGCATCTTTTGAGGGGCAATCATGAAGCAACCTTCCTGTTGGTCGTACCCGAGCAAGACGTACAGGTGCCGCTTGACCGTGTTGAAGGCCTTCGCGCTACTGATGTCTGACTCCGCACTGCTCTCATCCTTGGCCATGAACTTCATGAGCACAGTAATCAGCTGGTGAACCGTCTGGTGGTCGATCCCAGCATCCTCTGGGAGCAAGTCCTTGATGATGTTGTCATTCTCAGGAGACTGTTGTCCTGTGGGCACAAAAAAGGTCGTCAGTGGGCAGCTTGCCCACCAGGAATTCACACAGACATCTCACTTAGCACCATTCTTTCTGCTTCCACTAAATAATCAAAGCGTCTGTTTCAGACAGGAAGTCAAAAGTAGGAAAGGCACTGTAAGACCCTCTAAGCATCCCTGTGGGGGCAGAAGTTCTGTTTTCACCAACATCCAAGCTGGTCAACAACTGAGTTCGTTTTCAGGAGGAAGAGGGGAGTGGTAACCAAAACAGGAGGCTGGAAGGCCCTGCTGTGTGATCCTCGAGCAAGAAAATGAACATCTCCATGAACTTTGACTTCTTCACACCTCGGCAAAGCCCTGTCCTCCGGCAGAGAGCGTCCAGCTCTTTGAAAGAGACGCAGAAGCGCAAGCATAACGCAGTCTCCTCAAAGCCACGGATCTTGAGAACAGCCACTGGGGATCCTGTTCCATGATCGGTCGGTAAGTCAGCTAGAACCCCACCCCCACCCCCCACCGTTCCATGATCTTTAAGTTAGCAAGAGCGGGGTAGGAAAAGTTACTTTCAAATCTGCAGGAAGAGCTGTTAGCAGTGCACAGTCTTTGGGTGATGTCGCCAAAGTCAGAAACCGCAAATGATGCGTCTTACTGTATGTGATGAGAAACATACAGGTGTGGGGAGGGGATCAAAGGAGAGAAGCATGGACCTTTGAAAACAGAGGAAACGCTACATGAAGGTGAGCTGAAAGTTCACGCATGAAGAGAAAAAACAGAACACCTGAGCCTTCTGTCTCCTCTTCATCTGATACAGAATTGCATCTGGGCTACACCCCCACCCCAAAGATGCCATCTCTAGTATTTGTCACAATCGGAAGTGGCGCCCAGTGGCCTTTGGCTTCCTGACCTTTCTGAGGCAGGGTCTTCTGGAGAAAGGAGAGGGAGACTTGCTCGTCTACATTTGTATTTTGAGACTCATTTCAAGCACCTGACGCCTGCTTGTCCTTCTTTTGCTTAACGACCTCAGCATTTCTAAGTTGAAAACCAAGTCGTTGCCAGTTGGGTTAGGCCAGCAACGCTGTCATCTCATCTCTCATCCCGAGAGGAAAAGTGGTGGTACATAAGGACACACTTGATCTACAAACCAAACCTCAGTTCCGTCCGTTATCGCTGTGGAATAATGTATGAGACGAAGGACAATGGGCTAATAGGCGGGGGCTCCACCTGGTTATGGGGAGAAAAATCTCACTGTCTTTGAGTTCCATTTCCCCATAACTTGTGGAAGCCCCCCTCCTATAGATCCAGGATCTCCTGAGCTCAAGTGGCAACATCTCAGTCTCCCCGGACACCGTTGAGAGAAGCCAGATACCAAACACATCTCTGGGGACAGGAAAATGGGTCATCTGTTCAAAAGTCACATCCTGAGAGGGGACAGTTGACCCTGAGCCACCACGCAGCAAATCAATTCGTCTAAGAACCCATCTGACACACTTCAGTATAACTCTGGGACACTAACAATATTTCTGTCCAGAGAGTCTGCTCATCATGAACGTATGCTAAGAAATTTGAAACAATCTATTTTTACCAATGGCGATTAGAATACAACCTAGAGATTGGCTTGTTTGCGATGTTTTGAAAGCAGAAAATGCTCAGTGAGCTGATGGTGCTATCATTATTGTTAGACCTGTATCAACCACCAGAAAACAGAGAAAGAAAAAAGGAAATCAACCCATGAGGACTATGTGCTTTCACCAGCTCTTAGAGAGCCAGGAGACCTCACAGCGTGTTCTAGCTAAATGTTGTCGATCAGAGAGCTGACCAACACTGGGCCCCTACTCAAGTACTCCCTCAGTGCAAGGGCACTGGCATTCCATGATGCTCACCTTCCCGACATGATCACTAAAGACAAAGTGGAGCATAAGCAAATGTGGTGAAGAAAGTTGATGGTGCCTGGCTATCAAAAGATATAGCGTCGGCGGTCTTAATGGCGTGAAGGTGAACAAGCAGCCATCTAGCTGAGAAGCAACAAAGCCCACATGGAAGAAGCACACCAGTCAGTGTGACCATGAGGTGTCGATGGGATCAGGTATCAGGCATCAAAGAACAAAAAAATCATATTATTGTGAATGAGGGGGAGTGCGGAGTGGGGACCCAAAGCCCACTTTTAGGCAACTGGACATCCCCTTACAGAAGGGTCTCGGGGAGGAGACAAGCCACTCAGTGTGCAGTCTAGCATCGATGAAACATACAACTTTCCTCTAGCTCTCAAATGCTTCTTCCCTGCCAGTATCACGAACCCAACACTACCTTACAAATCCGGCTAGACCAGAGCATGTACACTGGTACAGATAAGAGCTGGAAACACAGGGAATCAAGAACAGATAAAGCCCTCGGGACAAATAATGAGAGTGGCGATACCAGGGGGGGAAGGAGAAGGTAGGTACAAAGCGGGAACCGATCACAATGATCTACATATAACCCCCTCTCAGGGGGACGGACAACAGAAAAGTGGGTGAAGGAAGATGTCGGACACTGTAAGACATGACAAATTATCAAGGGTTCATGAGGGAGGGGGTGCAGGGAGGAAGGGGTAAAATGAGGAGCTGATACCAAGGGCTCAAGGCGAAAGCAAATGTTTTAAGAATGATCAGGGCAACAAATGCACAAATGATTTTTTAAAAGAAAGAAAAAACAAAACCAAAGAGCTGACCAATATGAAAATCCTTGTAGGCCCAAATGAAAAGAAATGCCTAGAAAGAATTTCGCCTTTTTTTGTTTTGTTTTGTTTTGCTTCCTTCCAGATGGTTATTCGATCACTAAAAGGAAGTGATTTAAGGCCAAGAATGTGACGGAAGGGTGAGTCTCCATCCCCTGCCAGGTTCAATGTGAAGGTAGCAGCCAATGGAGGCTGCTAACATTCTGACTTTACACCTCAGCCTTGGGAGGAAGGTGTGCATGAGAACAGAACACCCCATGCTGTGGAGCCAGCTCCAGAGCCAGGAGGCCTTGACTCCAAACTGGGGAGCAGGAAGGAGCGCTGGAGAGAGAATTGCACCTTTACCTCCTCACCTGAGAACTGAGGAACTTAGGGAAATGAGGATGAACTAGGATGCACACCTTCTATGGAGAAAATGAAGCTGTGATCTTGGGCTGAAGTATATCACAAGGCCTCTTCCCGTTACAGGCAGGTGTGCTTTGAAAAAGTGTGTGACCTTACCTTTCTCCACCACACTGCATTTCCCTAAGTGATTCCGTGTGGTGCCATACACACCCTGTTCTCATTTCCATGGTCTTCAGGTTGCAGCCAGCCTCCCCTACGTGGCTCTCCTTGAATAGCCAGTGGGGAGTGGCCATGAACTGGGTGATGGGGAGGAGGGATATTCATGGGAACTTTCACATAGTGTCGGTGGGGTGGGGGGTGGGCCATCCATTGCTCCTATAATTTGCTCTTCCAGTTGCGGGCTCTGTCAGACTAAGCTTCGCGTGTTGGTCTTTCTTTAAAATAAATCGAGGTTGCAACAGAGGCACTCTTCCCAAAGAGAAGTTATCTGAATCAGACCCTGGAGGAAAATGAGCTGCCGAAGAGCGGAGATGTCCTTCAGAACTTATAAAAGGATGTCACTGTTTCATTTCTCTGCAAAGGGCAGACACTGTTCGTTGTGTAGCTAAATACTGAGAATCTTTTCTCTAAGCTGGGGGCATTAAAGCACCGGGTAGTTTTGAATCCCAGCGGACGAAATTCCTATTTCTATTTGAATGCTGGAGGTGTAATATGCGAAGAGGTTTGATTTTATTATTTCGATAAAGAAAAATATAACCAAGTATTTTCCTAACCAAGAAGGCAGAGCGCTTGGACCCTAGCCCAATGTACAATGGGCCCATCACTGCGTGTCCCCTTGCTGACACAACTGATGGACACTCCTAGGTGTAACTCAGTGGGACGGATGCGGATGATTTGAAACCAGACAGGATCGGGATCTGCATTTCCACTCGGCTCTCCTATTGGTTGTCCTCCAAGGAGTCGCCCTTCCTACAAGCTGGACTGCTCGTGGGTCTAAGGCTGTTGCCGGCACCTCCGCCCACCAAAGCCCAGGTGGTTTTACTCACACAGTTCCCGTCACCTTGCCTGGTGGTCCTACCCCCTCATCACCAATTCTAGCCTCTGGGTCTGGTTTCCAGGGGCCATTCCGACCCCTTATTCCCACTCTCCTCTCCGGAATTTGATATGACCCCTAGAGTCTATGAGAGTTTTTTTCTCGACAGGAGAGTGGAACCGAGAAAGAATTCCTTCAGTGCCTCCTATCTCGCAGGTGGCAAATAACTAGCGTTCTAAGCAAGACTGCTGCTCCTTTTCTTATCCCCCTACTGTAGAATCCGACATATAGTACATGTTCATTATTAATAAATATATCTTTGATGGAACTGGGTTTAAATAAATCAAATGTTTCAAGCCTTCTCTTCTAGAGAGGAGAAAAACTGATGAAGGCCCCAACCAATAGGGAAGGGAAGATGGCTCCGTGCAAGCTGACTCACTGCCAAGTCAAAGAGCGACAAGTAGGTGGAGAGAGAAATGACCCCTTCCAAACACTTACTCGGTTGATCCAAACACAGTCAACAACTAAACGCTCTTCATGAAGTCCTATTATATTGGCAGTTCTCATTGCACTTGCCCATTGCGCTCCCGAGCCTTAGTACAGGCTACACCTCTGTTCACAGCATGTTAAAGGTTGCATGTGCCCACAGCCACAGAAGGAATGTAAGCTCAGGTCTGCGAGGAACTCCATTTCCCCGTAGGATCCCCATCCCTGCCTTCTTTGCCTTTGTCTCTTTCTACCCCACTGCCCATTGTCAGACGTCCTCATCCTACCCGCTTGGCCAGCTCTGGCTGAAAAGCCATCTGTGCACATGGCCTTCCCGATGCCAACCGGAGGCAGATGGCTCTCCTCCGGTGGTATCCGATGCACCATCGTGTCACACTGTCGCGCTCACTTCATATGGGCATCCCCTGATGTTTATTCTCCATCTATCTCCGTGACTTGACCCTAAGCAGATAAGACGGTCGAAGGAATTTCTGGTGGATCTTTGTAGCCCTCTTTCCTAGGACAGCAGGTGTCCAACAGATGCTGGTTGAATTTAAAGTGTCATCCCCCCTCCCCCCAAAATATATCACTCCAAACAAGAGAATTCCTATAACAGCAATTGTACCTGGTGCTGTGTTGGCTCTTAATGGTCTTAAAGACCAAAAGAACCCTACAGAGTAATTTTCAAACCTTCTAAACCATCTGTAGAAACAAACAAGGAAGTCCAAAGAGAGATGCTTTGGAACTCAAGGTGAAGTTCCTAGGAGAGAGGCAGAAAAGGTCAATTCCAGAGAGATCCACTGTTGCTAATAAGTACTGAGACCTTCTCTTACAGATACACAGCTGAGACCAACGATCCTTAAGGTTTCTCTGCAGGTGGAGAGGCACTGGGATGTCCAAGTCTCGCAAGGGATGGATGGCTCTGGACCAATCGGGGATCTTAACTGGGAAGGTCCTTTGGTCTGGATTCTCGGGGGCTTATGCACACTGCAGTGGGCCCAAGTGCCCAGGACAACTCTATAGCCAGGTTGGCTTTCTCGTGTCCTGCATGTCTCATGTTCCTCAAGAAGTGGTGGGAGTGGAAAGAAAGCAGGTCAAGTCTCCTGGACTCAGGTATCCGTTCTGCCCCTAATGAGTTAGTCATCTCTATGACCTTGAGTAAGCCACCCAGATAGAATTAAACTACTCCTCCGTGCCTCAGATTCTCTTTCCTGTCCATAAAGTGAAAGATAAAACTTTACATATATCCAGAGCTGCTGGGAAAAATTAAAGATCATTGGCATAAAAAATTCTACATTTCAGAAGTGCTACCATTCCACATGGAACTACACTGCTGGAGCCAGAGCCCTGGAGCTGGAGGAGCCACATGGAGACCCACATCAGAGCTGAGATGCTTCCACCACCACTGGATCCACAGACTTTCCACCCGCTGGTCTGTGATCTTCCTGCACTCGGCGTCATTGCATGTGATGCACTTGTCTGAGGAGGAATTTATAGACTGGTAACGGGCATATGGGCTGATATCAGACTTCTGGACTTGATATGGACTGGGCTGGGAGGTTTTCTTAATCTATTATTACTCTTTGATATAAAGCTCTCTTACCTATAAAAGAAAAAGTAGTACTATTACCATATCCCTGAAATCAAAACCGAACCATCAAGTCAATTTCAACTCATAGTGACCCTCCATAGGACAGAATAAAACTGTTCCTTAGGGCTTCCAAGAGTGTGAATCTTTCAAGGAACAGACAGCCTCATTTTCATCCCACAGAGTGGCTGGTGGGCTTGAACCTCCGACCCTGAAGTTCACTATCCAATGCTTAGTCCACAACACTACCAGAGATCCTTTTGCCATGTTACCATATACCTAACTTACTTTAACTCACTATTCTCAAGTCAATTTCAACTCACAGCAACCTTGTAAACAGTGTGGAATGGCCCCTGTGGGTTCCCAAGACTGGAAATCTTCAAGGAAATAGAAAGCCTGAGCTTTCTCTCACAGAGTGGCTGGGACTGCTGACCTTGCGCTTAGCAGCCTAACTCATAACCCGACACACCACCAGGCCTCCACTGTATACCTACGATTGTTTGATAACCCATTACAGGGAATAAGGAACAAGTTACCATAAGGTCGCTGTGTTCGCATGGAGTTGATCATTTCCTTGCGGGACTGGGCTGATATTAACCAAACCCACTGCTGTCTGTGGGACTCCAATGCCTAGTGATCTCTGGGACACAGTAGAAATGCTCCCATGGGGTTTCCGAGACGATAACGCTCGATGGGAGCTGGCAGCCACATCTTTCCCTCCTGAAGCCACTGATGGTTTCAACCCGCCAGCCCTTCACCAAGCACTTCAACCCCGGCCCCAGGTGCCCAGTTCTATCTGCTGCGTAGTATTCAGCCTGGGCGCTGGATGTCCAAAGACAAAGACTCCCATAGCAGCAGAGACGCTAAAACCTAGGTCCAGTCACAATTATACAAGTCAGGTGGTGGTGGTGGTGGCGTGCCATCGAGTTGCTTAGGATCCACAGCCACCCAATACACGGTGGAGGGAACCCTGCCCGGTCCTGCACCACGCTCACAACTGTGTCCACGTTGAGCTTCCCGGTCAAGCTCTCTGCTCTCCGTGCGGAACACGGCTTCTACCAAAGTGCATCCCTGTCGCAAAATCCCAGATCAGCACATGAAAAGAGCTTACATGGTACACATGACGGTGCTGTGCTCCGATTAACGATTGCCCCTGGGAGCAATCGGCTGGGAAGCCTGAGGGCCCAGTCTGTCACCAATAAGCTGCGACAGCGGCTCCTTCATAAGCACCTCCATTTCCTCTTCTGTAACACGAGCAGATTCCCGCATCCCTGATGCTTCCACCCTGAAAGGTTATCCGTCTGCCCAAGCGCTTTTCATGCGACGCCGCAAAGCCATCGGAGGAGCAGGCGCACGCTCTTCGTGAGCCGTGCACAATGCGCGGTCTAGAAAGGTCTTCTTCCTGTGGCCCCATGTGCCGTGATACGTAAAGGCTAAACCCAGAGAATCACGACGGCTCAAAGGTCTGCCTATGCGCCGTGGTCCACTGCCATCAAGCAGACTCCGACTCAGAGTAGAACTGCCCCACGGCGGTCTCTGAAACTGTCTGCTCCCCTGAAGATCTACAGCCTCGGGAGTCCGAGTGGACGTAGTGGCAGCGGGAGCCTTTTGGCTGGCAGCCGAGGGCTGACCCACTGCACCACCTGGGCTCCTGGTTCAAATGCGTAACCTTCCAAAACACTAGAAATCCAGTGCCAAGAATGCTCATCTAAACGTCAGTGGAAATGAAGCCTCGCACACCTTTAAAGGGCATCTGCTGCGTTTCAGGCTGAATCGGGGAGAGGGCTGGCACCGGGGAGCTCATGAGTGGAATCATGCAAAAAAGATGTTTGCGAAGCAGCATGGATTTTCCGCTTCTACTTAATGATGACTTTAAATCATTCTGCCCAATGTTCCAAGGATCTTGGCAGGTCTTTGCTTCCAAGTTTAAATAGTCACTGCCCAGTAAAACATAAAGCATAAAAAAACCCTAACTTTTAAAAATGCTCCCTAAGTGGGGGCGGCAGCCCTTCCAACCCCCAAGGAAACTTTGCAGAGAGTGGACCGTGGAAATGCTCTGCCTTGGAGTTTTCCCTCCACCTTGAATTGGCACGCTGGTCTTATCGGCCCTTTCCCCATCTGGCCACCTTTGATGAGATCCTTGGATGCCTGAAGGATTTCTCTTCCAAAGAGATGTCAGAGATGGTAAATTTGGTTCCACAGATAAGAATAATTCTGGGAAAAAGAGGACCTGATGCAAAGGGCTTAAGTGGAGAGTAAATGCTTTGAAAATGATCAGGGCAAAGAATGTACGGATGTGCTTTATACAATTGATGTATGCATATGTATGGATTGTGATAAGAGTTGTATGAGCCCCTAATAAAATGTAAAAAAAAATGATTAGGGAAAAAAAAGAATTCTGGGATGGAGCTTTCAAGTAAACCTTATGATGAAGATGAGGCAAATTGACTATAATTTATGACAATTGCCTCAGAACAACCTCAAAAGGGCCTCATGGAAATGGGAGGGGAGATGGGTTTCTCATTTTTTAAGAAGCTTGGGATCGGAAGTTCTGATTCTGACTTTTTGTTTCTGTTTTCAATCCAGCGCCGTGTGATGGGAGTGTGTGTGTAAAACCAGGGAGAGGGGCCCTGCCAAGTGGTTTCAATTCCCCTTCCCAGTTTTTTATAAAGCAAATGGGTTCTGGCCGCTGTCTGCCAGCTACGTTCATGAGCTCCAGAGTGCCCCCGCTCCTCCTCCTTCATCCCTCCCACCATCCCTCCCTCTTTTTCTACCTTCCTTTTTATCATCTGTACTCCCCCAAACAAACAAACAACAATGCACTGCCATCGAGTCGATTCCGACTCATAGTGAGCCTAGACGACAGAGTAGAACTGCCCCTGTGGGTTTCCAAGGCTGTACATCTTTCCGGAGCAGAAAGCCTCATCTTTCTCCCTTGGAGTGGCTGATGGATTCAAACTACCGAGCATGTGGCTAGCACCCTAAGTCATCACCCACTATGCCGCCCATTAAAAAAAAAATCACATATCCATAAATGGAAGCTGACATCCTACAGCAAGATATACAGGCCAGGGTCAACTGGTTTCTGTTGTGCCAATAAACAGGTGCTCCCAATCTAAATGCACGCTTACCAGCGAGGCATGGTACCCCTCACCTGGACAGCGTGTCGTCTGTTATCTCCTTGCCAGAATGCTACATGATCATACATAACATATCAGGAGCCATCCATCGACCATGCTGCTGTGACCCTACTGTCCCTCAACAATAGCAATCCTCCTTTGTCCGAGACAGAAAGCATGCCGACTTACAAAGAATCAGGAATGGCTAAAGGAATGAGTGGATGGCGGTGGCTCAAATGTGTAACTTTTTAAAAATGTAAATGAAATGTATGCTTGTCCTAACACAGATCTAGATGGACAGACATATTTATATGTGTAAATCCACATACAAATATCAGTACTATATGTAATTCTTCTCACAGTGACTCTCTGGGGAAAGGTGTACAATCGGGTAACAGGGTGCTTCTGACTGGACCAAAGTTATCTGGACCCAAAGTAAACTGCCAATATTCGAATGGTAAAGGATCGGTATGCCAGGGATTGAAACATCTTGGCCAAGACCCTTTGGAGACTGTAAAATTTGAAGTATCTCACTCTGGTCCAGTTAGAGACACCACATCCTTTACCTTGTCCACCTGTGATAAATACTTGCATAGAGCCCTTCAGCGTCAGAAGTACCCACCTGGTGTCTTTTCGGGTGTCCCACCGAGGGCTGGAGCAGACTGCTCATGCCTGGTCAACCTCACAGCTTAAAAATCAACAACAACTCTATTTAAATAAGCATTAAAGACAACTTGAGCCTAGAAATTATCACTATCCAGTGCTCACTGCATTGGATGCTAAGGGCATATGCCTGCTTTTCCCATCAGTAATCAACATTGCCTACATGTCTGTGTCACAAACGTTTGGGGGTTTTCTTACAACTTCAAGAACATCCTTCCATTTGACTTCTTTTCACAGTTGCCAAGATTGGCTTGTGAATAACAAGCAACAAGAAAATAACAATAAATTAAGGTTACGCCCCAAACTGGCCAGTTAGGTTATACAATAGCTGGGACAGTCATAGAAATCGTTGTAGTGTAGTCGATCTAGGAACTCCTTGCTAGGATCTAATTCAACTTCAACGAGAAGCTAGCACTACTACGGACTGCTCTTACACAGTCATCTGCATTTGTCTTTTCTCCCTGAAAAACCGGATTATCGATCATCTAAAGGGGTTTCCCTGCGCCTCCCAGGGCTTAAAATGCCACATTTCCATAGCTCGTCACAAAATAGAGGAAAATACAGTAAATCAAATCCTAGGTATGATTAAAAATAAGTAGGTTGCATAAGACTGTCTTGTAATAGATGCCAATGAAAAAGCAAACCTTCCCACTTCGGGCAGGATAAGAAACATGCTTCAAGGAGTGATTTTATTGATTTCATGGCATTTTAAAAATATATGTATATAGTTAATATTTTTACAGGTTATCCGTAAATTAAAAATTCACTCGCTCATTAAGGTGGCGACTTGGGCATATATATTTTAATTACATGTGATTCACCATCATTGTCAATCATGAGTTTCTCTAGTCATTTGTTCACTTAAGGAAAATGCTGTTCTCCTTTAAAAGGCAACATGAAGAAAGATCTTTAAGAAACAGACATCTATGATCATTATTTTTTTTAATGGGCAAGGAAGTTTGTTTTGCTGTTAAAAATTGACCTGGTGACATTGGGTGTGACATCAGCTTCTCCTCCGTCTACCTTTGCTTTTTCAAAAGCAACCAGGCCTGTGGTTTGTCAGGGGTGAGGGAGGGGTGGGGGGTGTTGGCTGCTTCTATCTTACTTGGGGGAAAGTGTCTTCTGAATCTCAACTCTGGCAAATGTATTCAGAAAGCTCTTGGGTCACAAGGCTAGGGGTGCAGAGCTGCATGTCCTAGGGTTTAGGACCAAATACCGCTTCTCCCGTTTATGCCAAGTGTCGGTAGATTGGCTGCCTTCTACATTCTGGAAGAGTCTACGGGTGGTCAGGCCTTGTGCTCCCTGGAGAAAGCCACCCGTGCCACCCAGTAAGCCCCAGGGAGACACCCTAAAGCCCGGTCTGCTGAAAGAGCTCGGGTGAACATTCAACATAGCCGCCTCGGGACGACAGGCAAGGGATGCGGGGGCAGGACGGGAGAAGATACTCAACGGATCTTGGAGGTTAGGGTTTCAGGAAGGGAGAGAGCCCTCTTGGATTCCGCAGGCCCTTTCACGCTGTCCTTCAGGGAGCGCACGCTCCTCTGGCGGTTTCTGGCAAAGCGAGCCCTCTTGATCTTCCACAAGGCCGCGTCGCTGAGGTTAGCGACGTTGGTCCTCACCGCGGTGATCGCTTTCAAGGGAAGCAGAGAAGGTGACGTTAATTGCCTTAGTGGACTCTGCCATGCAGCGCCTGTGACACAATCGCTCCCGGTCCCGTGACACATTCATCCCCCTGATGCGCCTGAACGCTCAGGACTGGTGCCCATCGTTTGTCTCTTTCGCCCTCAGACTGAACGATCCGGTGTTGTCCCTGCAGGCAGAGCTGGGGCACGGATCCAAACGCATGCAGGGGTGAGTTTGAAAGTGTGAACGAGTCGCACCGGGCTGCTGCCCAACCACATTAGAAACAGCATGACGGAGCGATGTTGACGATACACACCGTTCCTTACAAAAGGGTGGTCCTGGGCCCGCCAGGAAACGACAAGAATTCTGACCCCAGTGCCCAAAACTAACGAGGTCTACAGACTACGACAGTCGAGCCCGGACACGCATTTTAATGAACCGAGCACAGGGCGCCAAGTCACCCTCCAGACTAGGGATTAAACGGCATGCAGGGGATCACTGGCTTTTCTAGCAGGCAAAAGCTTAGGGACTGTAGCTTGAAAGCAAGTTCTTGGCTTTACTTACTTGTGGGAAAAGGAAATTCTTTGTTACAATCCAAATGTAGCTGAGCTTCCAAAGAAAGCGTCTCAAATCTATTGACAAAAAACTCCCAGCTCAAAGCAGGAATATCTCGTTTAAGAAAATGCAAGAGTAAAAGCTTACTCAATATTGTGGGTCGGTCTTTAACCACAGTATCGAACTGGAAGTCGAGACAAAGACACAGACCCTGGGGGAAGAGGGAAAAGATAAGTCAGAGATAAGCGTTATCAGTTACCGCAAAGCCAATGCACAGGCAACAAGGCGATCGCTCCCATCCCTGCTGGTCGGGTGAATGATCGACTCCTACACTAAGCTCGCCGCCTCTGGGAGGGAACCTGCACAGGAGGGGCTTCTCCTACTTTTGATTCTGAGTCTGAGCTAAATATCCGGGCTACCCGGATCCCAGTAGCTGCATACACTGGTTTCCTTCAAGCAAGGTGGGTTTAAACAGGATGTATCTGCAGCCGGAGGAAGGCTGCAGACAAGGTCCCTCTGGGGTGCTTTCCAACAAGAAGAAGAAAAAGTCCCATCAAAACAGTGGCTTCTGAGGGGACCTGCTTAAAACACAAAAAAACAAAACAAACCCTTCAAACTCGCCCGTCCATCAAGTCAACTCTGACTCACAGCCACCCTATAGGGCAGGGCTGAACAGCCCCTGTGGGCTTCTAAAGCTGCAAATCTCCACAGGAGTAGAAAGCCTCGTCTTTCACTGGAGGGGCAGCCGGTGGTTTGGAACTGCTGACCTTACTGCTAGCACCCCATCCTGCAATCCACTATGTCCCCGGGCTCATTGGGGAATCTACCGGGGATTCCTTGGGGAATCTCCATTCACAGCAGAAAGGCCGGCTCAGAAGGTTATGGGAGCAGGTTTTGGGGGGTCCCAAAGGGGTAATCGTGAGATCTTTTCTCAATGGACACAGACTATCACAGGGGCTTATTAGGACGACGTTTCCAGGGCATTGAGAACTGCCATTTGTGAGGGGAAAGTCACGGGAGACTTGGGCAGAGGCAAGTTGCTGCATCATGGCAGTGAAGCTGCTCATTCTTCCAGGGGAGCAGGGCTTTCTTTGGGAAACCTGACCCCATCCACCCTACCATACTGAGCTGGTGTCTTCAGACTTCTTTTTGTTCCCCAAGCTCAAAGAACTTTAAAAACAGGAACATGATTTGAATTCTTCAAAGATGCCCAGACTGCTGTTTCAACTTGGTATAACTTCAAAGAGTACAGAATTATTTTGGGGGGAGCAGGGGAGGGCAGTGTTAGAGAGATGGAGACTCCACCTTCAAAAGCACATAGACCTAACTGGAGGATATGTTGAGAAGCAATAACTTCACTTGGGGATGTTTTTATTGAATAATAGGGTTTATGATTTTGTAGCAAGACTTTTTGAATTTACTCACATTACTACCTTTTATTTTCTAATCCCATCAATAATAACCAGCTAACCCAAGTATCTTCAAGCCCGGGTTTCTTTTCTCCAAGTCTGTAGCATCCATGAAGCAAAAAAAGACATAGAAAGCTACATTTTGGGGAAACATAACAAGCGGGTCTTCAAGTTCGCTTTTGGTCTTACATTCTGTAATCCTAAGAAAATAAAGTCATCGTTTCTTCTCAGAACGTAAGTGGAAGGTAGAATTCCAAAATCCAAGTTGGAATGGATTGAGCAACGATTTCCCCAGGATAAGAGTCACTGTGCTCATTGTATTCACTGGACAAATACAAAGGTGTAACTCATCCTGTGCATCCTCGCATTCATCCAAGTCTCGTGTAAGGAGTGTCCCTTGTGCTCCAGGCCTGAACCAGGAGTAGTAAATACGAGGCCCGGCTGTTGAAAGCTCAACACTGCAGGATTCTCCAGAAAGCAACGGAGAGTTTCCCAAGGGAAAATTGGTTCCGTGCGCAGCATAACATTACAATAACTTTGCAGACCCCACGACGTGTATGCCCTTTATTCTTGGGCATTAAATATAGAAAGAACCTTTACGTTGGGTTGGGAGGCAGTGCGTACATATACACACAAACAGTTAGCATGAAATTTGAAGAGACAGCTAGGATTGGGAGGAAATTTGGCGGAACCCAATGTCTTGCGTAGAGCTGTAATACCCATATAGGTAAAGGATGTCTGCAACTGAGCAGCAAAACAACACAAACCAATCCAAAAGTGCAAACAGGACTCAACTAGACGCTTCAGCAAAGAGGATTTACAAATGGCCAACAAGCACGAGAAAGGATGTTCAATGTGATTCAACAAACAAACAAAATCCATTGCTGTCGAGTCTGTTCTGACGATGGCAACCTTCCAAGTCCTAGAGTCTAAGACCAAGTCGAGCTGCCCCAGCAGGTGTTTCCAGGCGGTCATCTCTCGGATGCAGGCCACCACATCTATCTGCTGACGAGGTGCTGGCCGGATCAAACCGCCGACCTCTGAGTTAGCAGCCGGGTTATTAATGGCTACGTCACGAGGGCTCCTGCTTTGTTGGTAAACTGAAACCACAACTGCCATCCAGTCTAGTCAGACTCACAATGACCCCACTCAGGCTTACCGACACTGTGAATCCCACTGGTGCAGAGAGCCTCATCTGTTTCCCCTGCAGTGACTGGGGGGTTTGAACCGCCACCTATGCTTAGCAGCCTAGTACTTAATTCACAGTGCCACCAGGGCTCATTTTGTTAGCACTCAGCCCGCAGCTGTTGAGTTGGTGCTAACTTACGGTGACCCTGTAGGACAGAGCAGACCTGTCCCGTTGGGTTTCGGAGGCTGCAAATACCTGCGAGAACAGACAGCCGCGTCTTTCTCCCCAGAATGGTTGCGGAAGTCAAACCTGGAGGCTAGGAGGCCAACGCATAAGGCACTAGGGCTCCTTTTCTTAGTCCTCCCGAAAAACAAACTCAACTGCCATCGAGTCACTACTGGCCAAGGAGTTCTGGCAGTGTTGAGGTTGGGCTGCAATCTGCAAGGTCGGCGGTTCAAAACCACCGGCCACTCCTCTGGAGAAAAACGAGACTTTCCATAAAGAGTTACGAGCCCCATAAAGAGTTACGATCTCGAAAACTCACAGGCGCGGTTGTTATTCATTAGGGAGCTGCAAGTTCACATCAAACCCATCATGTGGCACAGCACCCCAGATTCACTAGGATGGCTCTTAGCAGAGAAATGGGGAAGAGCAGGTGCAGCAGAGATGTGGAGAAGCTGAAACCACTCCCCATTCTGGTGGGAATGCAATGGTGTCGCTACGGTGGAAACCAACCAACCATCTGGCGATTTCTCCAAAATGAAGCAGGACTGCGGAATGACCAGATAATCCCACCACTCCTAGGGACACTCTATCCTCAATGGAATGGAGCGCCGAAGCGCAAACAGAACCCTTCCCAACAATGCACACGGCAGTATGCCTCACCCAGCCAGACGGCTGAAGCACAAAGTGCCTATCGCCAGAAGACCAGATACACAAAATCTGATCTCGCCACAGACAGAGTAGGACTCCGCCAGGAACGAAGAGGACAAAGCCCTGCCATTAGCACGGCAAGGAGGCACCTTGAGACCATTATGCTGAGTGAAATAAACCAGTCACAGAAGACAAACGCTGCAGGCTCACCCACTTCCATGAAACAGGCAGGCGTCTAGAGACAAAGTGCATTCGTGACCAGCAGGAGGAGGAAAGAAAGGGGGAACGGGAGTCATTTCACGAAGGAGCACTTTGCATACAGCGCCCTGAGAATGCAGTACCTATTGAGTAAGTGCTGTCTGTTTTCACAGGTGATATGATCTAATAATAATCATTGCCACATACAATCATTGGGCTGGCTTCCATGTGAAAACAGCAGATCGGGACTTTGGAGACCTCGATTCTAGTCTTGGTTCTCCTATGAATTTGCTCCGTGCCCTTTGATAGACCACATTACTTCCTTGAGGGTTGGTTTCTCCAACTACGAAATAAAAGGGCCAAATAAAATAAATATACAACTCTCTCCAAGTCTCCTATCTCATGTTAGGCTTCAGTTGGTGGTGCTTCACGTTCATATCTTATTTACCCCCTCATGTTTTGCTTGAATAATATAATTCATCCGAATTCTCTTAGAAATTAGCCTATAATGACACAGGCTGAAAGCACAGAAACCAGCAAAAGTCTATATAAACTAAATTTCAAAACATATATACATGTGTATATAAGATCGTCTGTAATCCTAATTTTAAAATCCACCCACCCCCAACAGGTCTATCACAATTCCACCTGTACAAAAGTGATGTTGGCATACGGCTTGTCTGAAAAGAAAGTAGAAGAAATCGAAACAGGGGCTAGGGTAATAAGATGTGGTTCTGGCCATGTTTTTCCCACTGTCAAAAAAAAAAACCATGCTTGGTCATGATCACGGTAAGTGACAATGAATGGCTGCAGGCACAGAGCATCTGCAGAGCAGACAGCACACAGTTGCCATGTGTCACCTGTAGTGCTGGCCTCTTTATGGTGTCCAGCAAGAGACCGGCTCTGGTGGCCACTGCCGGGTTGACGTCCTCCACAGCCGTCAGGAAGCAGCAGAAGGCATGCGCCAGTGAGTACTTCAGCAGGTGGTTTTTGGTCACTGAGTGAATGTCCAGAAATCTACATATGACAGCCACTTTTTCCACTGCAATTTAAAGGATAGAGGACCCAAGGGAGGGGGGGGGAGGGAGAGATATACATTTAGATAGTCTGAGAAGTGAATGAATGAAATGTTAACTCTGCCCTCCCCCCCCACACACACACACACGTGATTTTAAGCATCCAAGGGAAATCTGCAGTGCCATCTTCCCTAGTGTTCCAGTTCTACTCAGTACACTACTCTTCTTTCAGACAGCCATGATTTAGCTCTGGGCTGTCCTCCTTGTTCATTTGTTATAATTAGCTTTATTTAGAGATTCTAGAGAGAAGTATATGGGTGCCAAATTGACAAGGGTGTGCTGGGATGGATGGCTAACGTCTCGTGTCATCTTGGCTGGGCCAGGATTCTCAGTGGTTTGGCTAGGGAAGACCTAGCAATCCTCAATGAAGAGGTCTCCTCGAGGGTGCGGACTGCTTCCAATATAAGTGGATGCTATGGAAAAGCTAGCTTGCTTTTTGCTAGGTCTGAATCCTGCCTCTGGCTCATCGATCTCTGATTCTTGGACTTGAGCCAATGGCCTGCTGTGTTGCCTCCCAATCCTGGGAATCATCTGTGGCCTGCCATCTCACCTGCCAACTTTGGATTAATTTGCCTTGGCAGCTAAAAACCAGTTGCTTCCTGCTCACCATGGGTTCATCAGCCCCTGCACCTACGTAAATCAGAAGAAGCCTCCAACCAAACACCTGAACTGCAGACTTGGGACTTGACCACTTCCACAAGTATGTGAGCCATTCCCTTGACTATAAACACACACACACACACACACACACACACACACACATCCTGCATTTGACTTTAAGCTCAATTTCAAGCTATTCAAAGTGCTTCAATGCTCCTTTCTTGTGGTTATCCATGGAGCTCTGCAGGCCACTGGCCACTGTGGGAGGAAGGGAGGTGCCCATCAGGCCTGATTTTTGGTTCTAGACCCTTACCCCACTCCCTTTCAACTAGGTGGTTGAACAGCTAAGATGAACAAATCTATCTTGGAAAAAGTACAGCCAAAATGTTCCTTAGAAGCCAGGACAGTGAGATTTTTATCTCACATACTTCGTACGTATTACCAGGGGGACCAGCCCCTGGAGAAGGACATTCTATTGGGTAAAGTAGAGGCCATTGGAAAAGAGGAGGGCCTTCAATGAGGTGGGTTGATGCAGTGGCAGCAACAATGGGTTTAATACAACAATGATGAGGATGCTGAAGGACCAGGCAGTGTTTCTCTTCTATTGTATATAAGTATGCCATGAGCCGGAAAGAACTCAGTGGTACCTACCAAGCATCACCACCCCACTCCCATGTGCCCCAATGTGAAATAACAGAGCCACATGGATGCTTCCTGGGGCTATAGACGTATTACTGCTACAATATGATTGGAGTAGATGCACCCTTCTTTAGTAGATTTCTTATTAATTGAAAGAATATTCATTGCATTTTTGGTGAAATTTTACCAAGTACGTTAGGCTCTCATTTAACGATTTTAATGCAAAGGGTGTAGTGACAATAGTTATATTTCCGCTATGTCAACGTTCTCTTTAATTGCTTCTGCTTGTTCCATCTCCAGTACTCTAGTTTACTTAATTTGAAAACCTAGGTTTAATTATTCTAGTCACTCTCAAAATAAAATTTTGTGGAAAAGTTACAATAGCTAGTTATGCAGTATAATGGAGCGGATATCAGAATTAATTCCCTACAAATTATGTGCTATCATAACATCAACCACCACTTCAACTGCCACATGAGCAGTGGTGTTTCGGTACCTGGATTAACCTATTCTAGAAGACTGGAGCATCCTCTCTGTACTTCTCTGCACCATCGACTCTGGTGCTAAAAAGCCAACTCAGGTGACCTTACAGTCCCGTTCCCTCTTCTAAAAAATAATATGCATTTACCTGAGGCATCTTTATGCTCATAGACAGCTATATGGCATTCATCTATATTTAGGCCTTTTATATGTGTATATTTGGTCTCGTCAATTAAGAGCCTCTTGAGAGCAGGGATCTGCTTCCACATCTTTTTCATGACCCGTGGTGGCTTGTCTTTTGAGTCAGAATCGACTGCACAGCAATAGGCTTAGTGCCTCGAACATACACTGCTTGTTCGGGAATGTCGCCAACTCTCTTATTCTTAAAATGTGTATTAAGAACCTAAGGCACTTGTGAGGGGATGGGAGGAAATGAAAAGATGAATCAGAATCGCCCGCAAGGCCTGACGTTAAGAAGCAGATCCATTTAAACAGTGGAGACGGGGACAACTGTAAATGAGATACAATACAGAAAGGCACCGAGGCCTCTCAAGAGCTAGAAATAAGGTCTTGTAAGAGATCAAAGAATAGAGAAAGGCTCTCGGCGGAAAGGGCAGAGAAGGTGAGAATTGAGGGTGGCATTGGAAGGCGGATCAGACGCGGTTGGATCTGAACAAATCAGGAAGGGAGAGACTCAGATGGGGAGAACAGAACAGCCAACAGCTGGCAGGCGGGAAGCAGGAATCAGTGGGGAGATCGCCAGGACCTGTGTAGGCAGAGGAGTGGAAAACAAGGCCCCCAAAACTTGGGGAGTTAGTGGGGAGCTTCGAATGTCCACTTAAGAAGCCTGAACTCAATGCTTTCGACATCAGAACCCACTAAAGGTTAAGCTGAAAGCACCAGAGGTGGAGCTGTGAGCAGGCACGGATGCCATGCCGACACTGGAACGAAAGCTTGCTATGTGGCGGCTGTGGTCGTCGGGGCGCCCCCACTTCAGAGGCACCCTGTGTACAAAGAAGAAAACACTGCCCAGTCTGGGCCACCCTCACAAGAGCAGGTGTGCTTGAGCATTTTAATGTCTGCAGAGTGATGCTTCTCCCATGCACATGTGCACTGGACGGTCATTGTTGACGCCCATTCTCTACAGTGGCGTGGGCCGTCATAGCCGTCAACTGGCCCCTGCAATGCACGTGGGTATTAGAAAGATAGACTTCGTGGAGGTGGAACGGAAATCTTCGACTGTTTTTGCAAGCCGTTCAGAACTCCCGTCGTGTTCTGCTAAACCACACTGCGTGATCCTAACCCTGCTAGCTGTGCCCCTGAGAACAGGAATGAACGTGAGACCAGTAGATAAAGGACGGAGAACACACAGCGTCCTTCTCTAGCCTGGCCTCTGGGAACCTGCCTTTCTACCAGTGAGGCCCCAGATTTGGTCCCAGATGCTCCAGTAGCAAGAGTTTACAGCAGAGATTCTCAGACTTCAGTGAATTGCCTTCCAAGCTTATTTAAAATGTAGATTCTTGACCTCACCACAAGAGATCTTAACCCAGTAGTCTGGGGTAGGGCCAAACAATCTGTATTTTCAACACACCCCCAGTTCCTCTGATGCAGGTAACCTAACAGGTTGATCACCAACTTTGTCATTCACGCCGGGATCCATTCAACACTGAACCAGAGCCCAGTTAATGCCTGGTATGATGGTTATCCTTGTGCGTCAGCCTGTCTGGGCTATGGGGGCCAAGCAGTTTGGGCAAATACTAGTCTAGTCACAAGCAGATTATTTTTCATAAGGTGGATGGGTCCCAATCAGTTGAAGACCTTAAGGGGTAAAAAAAATGAGCTCCCCTTAGGTGGATCCTGCTTTCAGACTATAGATAGATATTTTTCCAGAACACTTCAGAAAACCCTAGTAGCCAGAACAGGCATAAACTGGACTGACCATTAAACCCACTGCCATCCTCCTGAAGACTAGAGGATGCAATACAACTGCCCCATGGGCTTTCCAAGGCTTCATGGAAGCACGCTGTCACATACTGCTCCCATGGAGCATCTGGTGGGTTTGAACTGCCAACCGCTCAGTCGGCAGGTGAGCACCGTAACTACTGTGCCACTAGGACTCAGTTACACGTATAAACCGGACTACCCTAAGAAAACCTGGACACGGTCACCCTACCTGAGCACTAACTACTCAACAACAACAGTGGAAATGCTTCCTCTGCGGTAGAGGGAGCTGAGCTTCGTAGAAGCACCCAAAGTACATGGCTTAACCCTTAGAAGGAAGGGAGGAAAACAGAGGGTCAGGGGTGGGTCCCGTTTCCCTGGGAAGCCAGGGGCCATCCGCAAGCTAACACACAGGTACCTGCTTCGAAGCGCATCTTCCAGTCTTTGCTGTTGAAGTTGCCGTTTATGATTGTCCAGAAGACGTCAGCACCATGAGGAAGTGACAGGGCGTGGAGGAGAAGGGGGACAGCCAGGGAGGACAGCTGGGAGAACTCGGACTTCACGACCCCCCAGAGGCTGAGAACCAAGAAAAAGCCACGGGGCTCGGTTACAGGCGCCAGGACAAACACCAGAGCAAGATTATCTTAACGCATAGGGTGGGCGGTAGCTGACAGGAATACATTTACTACAATCATATTTATCCACAAGCCTCGGATGCTCCGCCACGTTTCGCCCGTGTGGACAGTTCTGGTAATGCTTCTGTCCCTCAGGAATTATGATTATATCACAACGTAGAAAAACACTACGTAGCTGATACTTTAAACATATAAATTAAATAGTGACCTGTTCAAATCCAACTGTATGAATGTGACTATATAAATGGGCAGTGCCTGTTGAATATAAAGTAGACATTAGATACGTTAGGTGGTGTCTTGATAAGTGATTATTTTTCCTAATAATGAATATCAGGGAAATTTGATCGGGTTTGCCTGCCTGGCAGCCCATTCCTTTTATTCTGATGAGAAAACAGTTTTTAAAAAAATAACAAAACCCCTTCTCTCACAGTACTCTACACCCTGGATTAGAGAAAAAGAGCCTGTGTTGGTAACCCTGAAGATATCAGAATCCTATTTTCAGGGATTGTTGTGGACAGTGGGAGAGAAGGGATCTTTCTCCTGTTAAAGTCTTGGGAAGGAAAGGCTTTGGTGGTCTAGAGCCACCAGTGACCACCCCTTATAGCAGCAGCAGCCACCTGCCTGAGAAGAAGCCAGCATTGATGGAAATAAGTCAAGTGATGGGGCGGGAAGAAGGAAATGGAGGGAAGAGAGGGCAGAATCCCTGATGACATCTTTTGACTACCAGCCATCCCTAAAGCCAGATTACTATTAGTCAAAAATTCACCTGAGCTAGTTTGACCTGCCTATCAATCGTTACCAGAATAAATCTGAATATACATTTTTAGTAATAACATATTACCGGTTTAAAGGTTTTGATTCAATTATTTAAAGTACCCTATATTCTTGTTTGTGGTTGGTGAATTGATTGGGTGGGTGGCTGGATGGTTGGTTGGTTGAGTTTGATTGGGATTTGCAGAATGACCACTAATTGTTCCTTCAAACACCTCACAATGCATTGCCAAGAGCTCAGAGGAGCAAAACACCCCATCACGGGTTCACAGACGGTATATTGAGGTTCAAGTCACAAAAGCTACTTGTTGCTGAGAGAAGACTTTCTGGAGCATAAAAGGCGTAGCTCGCAAGCACGTCACGCTTCCTCTGAAGAGTGAACATCAGACCAATTTGAATCTATCCCCAGCCCTGCCACCCATCAACTTGTGACCATGAGCCAATTTCTTTCCATCTCTGAACCCCAAACATCCAAACAATGGTGTCTGGATCCCCAAAGCACCTTGAATGTAAGTCCCCTATGTCTAGGGTCTTTCACATTTGATTCCCAACCTATGTCTGCATCCTTAATTTCCATCACAGCCGAACAAAGCCCGTGGTCCTGGAGCCAATTCCGACCCATCACGACCTTGTGAGTTCCAGCCGCTGACCTTCCGGTTAGCAGCCAATTGCTTAACAACCGCGCCACCAAGTATCCATTGATTTATCTCTAGGAAGAAGTGAAACTGGCTAAAAAAGAACACACTGCAGGGAGAATGGATGAAAGCATGTGCCCGACAGAAAAACGGAGGCTCTCTCTCTTACTCTGAGGTCAGCTTGTTCTCAGGAGGTGCTAGGAAAGCTAGGCTTGTATGCTGACTCAGCCAGAGGGTGGTGGGGGTGGCTTTAGATATTAGGAGAAAGGAGAGAACGTTGGCCAAAGTTTGGTTAGCAAGCATTTTGCTCTGATTCTTCAGTGGGGACAAGACAGTTAAGCTGGCCATTTTGAGACAACAACCACAAATCGAGGATGTGCCTGTGTTGCAGGTAAACAAGGGGGCATCCATGAGTCTTCTCTGAATCCTAAGGGGAAGGATACTTCTTTAGACCACTTTCCACTTCCCAGACCACAAAGACGTCTGTACAGGGATTTCTGGACCATTTCAGTTTTCCAAGACCATGGGACTCAAGAGGAATTCAAAACTGTCAGGAGTCACTCTGTATACGTAGCATTCACCTCTCCTGGTTGAGATTTTTGGAAAACTCACTGCCATCGAGTCCATGCTGACACACAGTGACCCTTCTGGGACAGGGCAGAACCACCCCCTGTGAGTTTCCAAGACTGTAACAGTTTCCTGGAGAAGAAAGCCCTGTCTTTCTCCCTCGGAGAAGGCAGTGGTTTCGAACTGTTGACTTTTGCGGATCACGGCCTAACAGGTAACCACTACGCCGCCAGGGCTCCTGTCCAAATGAGCTTAGAAACTCCTAAAGCAGCTAGAAGAAGACCGTGTGGAGGGAGCACTCCCAGATACTGTTCAATGAGAAGGGAGCAAACAGGAGGGTTCACGGAGTTAACCGGAACCAATCGTTTGCTTTGGGCTTCTTTTTCTTCCACAAGGAGAATGCTTTCTGACTTCCAGGAGCAAGCGCAGCTTTGTAGCGCAGAAGAAAGCTCTGAAGATCTGCTCCCAGGAGGAGGGCAGGCTAGAAAGCCCCAAGGGTCTCTAGCACATTCTACTCTGTGCACGGAAACCCTGTGAGTTGCAATCCACTCAACAGCACCTAATAACTAAGGACCCCTGCTGACGCAGTGGGTCAGTGCCCAGGACTAACCAGACGATCAGTGGTTCCAACCCGCCCACCAGCTCCATGGGAGAAAGATCTGGTGACTGGTGTCCAAACAGATGAGACCCGTAAAAGCCCCACGGAGCAGTTCCACTCTGTCACAGGCATCGCTGATGAATCTGAATCGTCACTCAGATCCATCTGACAACATCTAAAGTCTCGACAGCATCTAACATTTCCAGGAAGCTTAGCACCATGGTTTGAAGGTTTTTCAAGAACAAAGTCACTGTATAAATCAGGATAAAAGTTTACTCTTATTCCCAAAGTGCCTTAGCGCTCTCTAAGACCATCCTTAGGAAACAAGATGTTGAGCTCTCTCGTTACAGCCCCATTGCAGGAAAGAAGTTGAGGGCGTCCTTACTCAATTCCACTCGGCAAATATGGGCGTCGTGTCTGCTGACATTTTCCCACGATCTGCCATGTTCTTAAGCCACTTGACAGCTGACAAGTTTAAGATAATCTTTATTTTACCATTCTATTTCTACAGTATCTAGCAAATGAAAACAAAACGATTCCTTGTATCAACATGATTAAAAATTAGACTAGCTACAAGTAATAAAAGAAATAAAAACAGCTGGGATGCCTTGGCTAAGGAATATAACCCTAATCAGCCAGTGAGGATTATTCTAACTTTAGTTTTCATAACTCAAGCCTCAGTTAAAAACAGAGTAAATTGTTACACGTACCTTGCAATCAACATATGATCCTGAATGTAGGCTAAAAATTGAGGATGATCTTTTCTAGCAATGTATAAACACTCTCCATGTAAACAGAGAATCTTCAGACAGTTGAGCATATTAAAAAGAATGTCTGGCTCTTCAAACTTAGCCATTTCCTAGGCAAAGAACCACAGAGTTACTGAGCTATTCAAAACAGCATTACTACAAGCCCCATACTCAAACACTTCAGGAAAAAAAATTACCTGGAAAATGGTATATATTAATCTCAAGGTTACTGGAAGTTGTTGATAGCAAAATTTTCTTTCGGTATCATTCTTTATTGCTGTGAAGAAATGATCACACACGGATTAGCATTGCCCCTCCCCCTTGTTCCGGACCCCAAACCAAGGAGTGCACGGAGCACGGTGACCAGGATTGGACAATTTGATCAGAGTCCAGAGAAGAGTCCTGATCAAGGGGCAACGGGATGCCGACCCAGGGGAGGCTGAGCATCGGTTCCCATGTTCACAACGTTTCTGGAGTGTCCGAGGATGAAGGAACCTCGGAAACTCTTACCCTGAGATAATCTTGACATCTCAAACCAAAAATACACCCCCCACCCTGGTTTTTAATGACAACCAATCAATCATTTAATTTAGCTAGTTAAAAAAAGAGAGAGATCTGCTTTGACCCTGATCCTCTTGTAAGAACGATGTGCATAGGGTGGAGCAGGCAGAGAAAGCCTGGCGGGCGGTGGATTCAGGAGGGAGGCAGGAGGGAGAGAATGGCTCCCACTCCACTCATGCAGTCCGAGTACACACAGAAACTGGTGAGTTGCTGTATGTTTGCTGTGTCTGGGAAGCCCCGGTGGCAGAGGTGGCATGTGGGGCTCTTGTGGAGAGGGGCCATTGGGTTGGTCCTCATCTCGAGTAACCCTAGCCACAACAGAAGGAAACACTGCTCGCTCCTGCACCAGCCTCACAATCGTTCCGATGCTTGATGCACTCGGGCCATCCCTCTCCTGAGGGCCTTCCTCTTTCCCACTGCCCTACTGCTTGACCAAACGCGATGGCCTTCTCAGGGACTGGTCTCGCCCGCCAACGGGTCCAACGCACGTGAGACGAAATGTCCATGTAAAAGCTGGCTTTCGAATCAGAAAGACCAGAGAAGAATCGATGCCTTCGAATGATGGTGTTGGCAAGGAATATTGGATATGCCACGGACTGTCCAAAGAACAAGCAACTTTGTCTTGGAAGAAATCTAGCCAGAATATTCCTTAGAAGCCAGGATGCTGTGACTTTGACTCATGTCCTTTGGACAAGTGAGCTCCAGGCTCTGGAGAAGGGCGTCATATTTGGTAAAGTAGAAGGGCGGTAACAGAGGAGGATTCTCAGCAAGAGGGACCGACACCAGAGCGACAACGATAGGTTCAAACACAGGAACACTGAGGGTGGCTCAGGGCTGGCTTGAACGTAGGGTTGTGACGAGTTGGGGCTGACTCGATGGCATTGGACAACAACAGGTTTGGGGGTACAGTCCCAGCCCTGCCATGAACTGCAGGGTTTGCGCTTCCAGTGCCCAGGCCTCCACTTAGATCTGTTGATGTAAAGGGGGGTCGGGGGTGATGTTGAGGGAGGGCAGAGAGGGAGATAAAATTAGTTTGTTTCTGATGCTCTGATACATTTCTGGAAGCATGTTAAGTATAAAGCACATAGAAAGAATGGAGACCAGCTACATGCCTGTGGACAAATCATTTCGGGAATCTGGGGTTTATTTGGGTGCAAAGTTAGAAGAGTAAGCTAGCCCAGCAGATTATAAACTCCCCTCCCACCCCACCCCCATGAGATACTTTGTCTTAAACAAGAATAGTCAGAGAACATCTTACATAGAATTCCAACAGATGAATCAGAACAAGACAGAGCTCTCTGGATGAAGCAAGGAGGCTAGGTCTTTACCATTTGCCCATATCTTTCAATCAACTGCCACCGGAAGCAACAACACAGAACCTTTCCACTCCCAAGAGGTACACCTTGAACTTCAAGGAAGCAGATGGCCTCGGGTGTGCCTTCAAAGTTCTAGCTTTCCGAGGTTTGCAGTAGTGTGAGCCAAGGCACGCGTACTCAATAGGTCCCTAATAGGACCCATTTGGGAGAGAAGAACTGATTGGTTATGACCAAGGATGGCGGGGTAATGACGTAGTTCCCAGAGTCCAGTCACGTCACCCTAGCAGCCGCCAGGAGCCACCCAAGACAGCCACTTACCAATGTCTGAAGGTATGGAACATGGAAAGTCCGTGTTGCCCAGCTCTAGTCCTGTAGGATGGACGTTCACGAGTGAGTCACCCAATGATTCAACACAGTGGGTGCCAGACAAAGACACCGCCCCCAAAATTTCCTCCAGATTCCCAGAGAACCACGGCTCACACCTAGAAATCAGGCTTTCCCAGAAGCCAGACAGTCACAGTCCGAATGTTTTTATTTCTTTTTTTTATACAGATCATGTTGGCTAGTCCATGTTCATGAGGGTTTGTGTCCAAAGGAAACAGCAGCAACAACAACAAAAACCCTACTCGGAAGTGCATTACTTAAAATTCTATCAATTATTTTTTCACATTGAATTATCGTTGATGAATTGGAGACTCCTCTCTTGATGAGCATTGCCATTCTGGATGATAGGAAGGTGAGCCAGCAGGTGCACCCTTGCCTGGAATTTAATTTAATTGAGAATGCTTGCTGAAGGAAGCTCCTCGCTGGGTGTGTATAACCGGGCCAAGAGTTCTGCTCAGATAAGGATGCTCAGTCCATGACTCTCTGAGGGACAGCCGCTTCCTGGCTCACCATGCTCATGCTGGACCAAGGATTTTCCTATGGTTTTACAACGTTAATACCCAGAACAAGGGCACAGTGTTGCTTTCTTCTTCTTGTGAAGGAAGTCTGCTATATGGGGCACTTGGACTCTTAAGAGCCATACCTGATTTAGGAGTGATTATCCATTCTGACACCTTGTCAACTGCCTCAAGCGGAGTCTGGGGACTCGGTGACCGTGCTTTGTTCTGCAGAAGAGTCCAGTTCATTGGAGGAGGTTCTTTCCCCTTGCACCCGGGTTCCAGCTGGTTCTTTATCACCCTTGGTGTGACCTTTGGACCAGCCTAGCATCTCGCTGTGCCCAGTTCTCACCCACAAAAACATGCAAGCCTCTTCCCTGCTCTGAAGTGGGCCAACCAGCCTTCAAGTCCCACCTGCCCCATGAGCCTGTTCAAAGCCTACCACCGGGAGCCCAGCAGGTGCATGGGCACACGTGTGTGTCCCTCCACCTCTGTCCTAAAGCACTCTATTGTAGCCAAACCACCCTGGGTGAGTGTGAACATTGTCAGTTCCCACTGTTCTGGCCATTCAGACCCAGTTCCCAGCTACTGCTCTGCAGACAATGTGACCTCTTTGCAGGAGGACAGGTGAGGCTAGCTACACTCACATGATGGATCGCTAAGGCTCACAAGCCCCCTGCTGTGGGAAAGATGCTCCGTCAACTCTGTTCCATTGAAACCACACAATGGAACTGCTTGCACCCGGAAGCTGGTGAAAAATGGTTCACGTGCAAGGGTGAGTGAAGGAAATCGAGTCTGGACTTGCCCAAGTTGAAACGATTCTAAGAAACCAAGGTTCTAGACATTCCAGCTGGCCAAACTGGGCGACGGACACCAGCCACTCCGCAGTTGGGCCAGGTTCACCTACCAGCATGTTCTGTGGGCTCAGTGCAGTTTCCAGGGTTCTCCTCGGGCTTGGCTGCCGGGTTGTCCTCCTCTTCGCCTTCCGGGCCGACAATAAAGTCCGGTCTGGAAGAAAGGAGGCTGTCCTCCAGACTGTCTGTGGGTTCCTGAAACACAGGTGACAAGCAGCTAGATGAGCCGTCCTTGAAGGCTGTAAGGAACGATTCCGTCTAGTTCAACAGGGTGCTGGGTGCCCGCTGGGTGCCAGGCCCTGTGCTGAACCCGGGAAGCAAAAGTGGGGGAAGGAGACCTCAGAGGAGACTGGAGCTTATTTTCCAAAAATGGTTTAAGGGCGTTTGTGTCAGCTCTTAGTGAAACAGGTTCATTCACCTGAAATAAATATGGAAAAATATCAACCAAAAAAAAAAACAACCCAAAGACCCATTGTCAAATTGTCTGAAGCCTACTCCCATCTCTGCTGCTAGTGTCCTAGCCCTGTAATCAACAACCCCGTCTGCCTTATGATTCTGCCCTGGCCCACTGTATTCCACGCAAGTACTTCGTGAGGAGGGGCAATAAGGGGCTTACAGAAATACACCAAGACCCAGTCCTGGTGCTCCAGGGAAGTCGGTCAAGAGAGCTAGTGATGGCGGCCACTTAGAATATCCATCTCTAGTTCGACTCCTACTTTAGCTGTCTTCTTGCTTTCAGAAACCATCTTCCCACACTGCCACTGAAATGCATACCCTGTGAGCTGGCACTTTCCCTCGCACCATTTGTTCAAGGGTGACTTGGCAGCCAGCGAGTCGCAAGAAGGCCCCGGGAGGAAAGACATGAGCCGCCGAGATCGTGGCTGTGAGGACTCGCTGAAGAAAGTCCTAGCCCATGACCCAGATGCCGAAGACGCGGCCCGGCTCTGAGGTTCCCTGCAAACAGGACTCCGAAGTAATTGGTAGACTGACTTTCCTACATTTTATCAAGTGAGAAGTTGCCAGCCCTGCCCTGACTCCTCTGTCTATAGCCTGCAACGCACATTCCTGCCTACAGTCTCTGGGGCAGCAGGGTCTGGCAAGTGCTGTGTGTTTTGCATACTCAGTATGCCCCCTTCATGCCCGCCTTCTCACCCACCCTACCCTCTTGACCTCGACTTCTCCCCGGAGGAGAGCTAAGCAGCTCCAGTGTTCTAGGCATGACCCTCTTTGATGGATGATCTCTTTCCCTTCATCCTTTGCGAGAGGAAAACCAAGTCATCTCTACCTTCATTTAAAAAAAAAAAAAGTTCTCAAAAAAAAAAAAAAAGTTAAGCACAGGACAAATGCCAAAGGCATCGCATTCATGGAGAATTGTTTGGGGGGGAGGGGCGGGGGGTCCGGTCCCTGCACACGTCTGCCTAGTGCCCCTTGTTTCACGTGGCAGTGTGGTCAAATCCAACACAATGGGAAAGCTTGCAGGGGGCAGGATAAAGGAACCTGCCCGCAGCCCCTGTCTCTTCCCTCCTTGCTCGCTCCTTCCTTTCTTGAAGGCGAAGTATCTGCTTCGTCGGCGGACTGTGTACGCACACACCAAGCTGCTGCACTTTTTCCTCCATCTGCGGACACCGCCGCCACCCAGGCCTCCCAGCTTCAGAAATCACTGGATACTGCTCACTCTTTTATCCTTCCTCTTCTCAAAATTTGGCACGAATGCTCCCTCCCTTTCTCAACAGTCTCCTACCTGGGGCCCTGAGCTCGTGTTCTCCCTCAGTTTTCCTTTGGGATCTCTGGCCCCTTCAGTCTGTTCCTTGTCTGTCTCTCCCTCTCCTTTATTTCTTTTTTTCTCCTTCAGCATGGGTGCTTCCCAGAATTCTAGCCTCAGCCCTCTCCCCTCCTCACTCTGAACACCCATCCTTGCTGAAATCCACACAGGGCTTCACTCATCCCAGACTGAGGACTCCGGACTTAAAGCTACTTCTGGCCTTCGTCTTAAGAACCAGATCCTCCTAGCCAACGTGTGGTTTAGGGACCACCACTGGCAGATCCACAAGATACCCTACATCTCACTCCCACCCAAAATTTGCTCCTCCTATTGCTCAGGGAAATCCTGACGGAATAGCAGTGACGGGTTCCGCTGCTAAGCAAAAGGATGGCCATTCCCACCTCCCAGCTTCTGCACAGTAGAAAGACATCTGCTTCCGCGAAGATTACAGCCGTGGAAACCTTACCCTACAGGGACCCTGGGAAGGTGGATCGATTGGATACCAATGGATTGGGTATACATTTTGGTTTTGGTTTTCGTTTGACTCCTGTCGTGATCTTCATCGTCGGCTCATAAGCCAGAAAGCACGGATTTGTCCAAAGCATTTCCTTGACTAAACACCAATGGACACCCAGTGTGGCCGCTTCTCCTCCAGGGGTCTTGCTGGGCTAGCCCCTCTTCATCCACACCAGCACTGCTCTAGCTCAGGCCCCATCTTCTCTGTCCTAGATGACTCCATCAGTCTTATGACTATGCTCCCGTCCCCACGGTCCGAGCCCCGCCACTGGAAGACACATTTCTCCAATGCATCAAGTTGTGTCTCAACCTTGTTTAAAGGTCTCCCGGATTTCTAGATCGCGAGCCAACACAAAATCTAAACTTCCTAGTTTAGCAAGGCTGAGTCCTTTGAAAGAAAAGATGAATATAAGATGGAGTCTATCTTTCCAGACTCGGTTTTGACTGCTTCCCATCCTCTTTCATGCTCTGGAAACACTGGACCTACTTACAGCTTCATGCCTGTATGATCCCTCCCCCCTTTTCCTCTGGATCATGTAAGCGCCTCATTTTCCAGGTCTGAAAAGTCCTCTCCCCTACTCTCTTCATGGTATTAACTCCCATTCCCCTTCACAGATAAGCTCTGGTGGCGCTTCTTCCAGAAAGATCTTTTTGTTTCCTACCTCATCTCTAAGCAAGTCTCATGGCCCCGTCTCTATATTCCAACAACTGCTTTGTACGCACCTGTTATAATGCAGGCCCCAGCCCCAGGCCATCTTACATTCATTTAAATGCCTTCGTGATTAGACAAAAGGCTACTAGACTTCGATTTCTATTTTCCCATCATCCATCATGACTGTTGGACAGTAAGAGCCGATGACTATGTGACAAGATCATGCTTTAGGCATGTTGTGTTGACATGGGTAGGAATAGTGAAGTCACGTGGGCCCAAAGTACTTAACCACCGAGAGGAATTATTTACCGCATATATCCAAAGTAAAAAAAAAAAATTGCTTTCAACCCTAAACAAGCAACGAGGAAGGAAAAGAAAAGATGGTGACTGTCTGCTCAAACAACTTAGATTCAACTTCTTACGATGATACAAGCGTATTTTGATGACGTATCCGCCTTACACAGAAAATATCCTAAGTAGGAAATCATGTAACTACTGTATGCATATATTAGCTGCTTCCGATTTGGATAATTTTCTTGGAAATCAGGGAATGAAAGCCACCAGCAAGGGGATGACGTTTTTATTGATTGCTGATGAAGTCCATCGGCTTTACAAACTGAGGTTACCCCAGAACTCTCCGTGTCCGTATACAACCGACTTACCTAATAGCGGCTACCTATATTATCGTATTTTCTATTATTTAAACTTAGTAACAGAGCTTTGCTGAGAAACTTCTTTCAAGAGGAGCGGTAATGCTGATATTTGTGAAAATTGCATGAACCGAGCACTTAACAGACCTCTGATAGTTTGGTTCCATCTCATATCCCTTTCTGGAAGCCTGATCTGGTGAAAGCAACAAGAACACTTTCTTTGAACACAGTCGCACGGCAAACTGAGCATGCAGCACACAATGATAGTGGAGGAAGACTCCGTCACATGAGCCGCCGCACTCCTTATTACTGTCATGCACGGGCCATCTCATCTCTTCAACTGCTTACCACCAGCCGACTTTCTTCTTTGGGAGCTAGTCTCTCCAGGAGTTCACAAGCAAGCTGATAGCAGAGAATACTCGACTGACATAAGTTACACTCCACTGCTTTCTCTTCCTTCTGGCAGGTGTGGGAGCCCCCCCAGGGGGCTTGGAAGACGTTGTTTATAATGGAAATAATGTCCTTGGACAAGCTGTGCTCTAACCCCATCGTGATTCCATCATCTTGTAACTCCATCTGAAAGACAGCCAAAAGAAAGCCAAAAGAGAAAAAAGAAAGAAATTTGGTCCCTTCATGAGCCAGCATTTCCCTGGAACATTCCGTGGGAGTAATTTCCCCTAACCAACAGCAATGTTAAATTATCTGAAGAAAATCACAGGCTTCCAGGTCATCATGATACAGTGCTTGCTATGGATTCACCTACAAAGAATATGAGCATAAGATAAAATGTGGAGCTTGATGGTTCCGCCATGCAGGACACTTAAAAGGAGAGGTCTCTTTGAATATCATTGTCTCATGAGATGTTGCACATTTGGAAAATTCTACGCCTCGCCTATCATTCAGAAATGTGTTCTTAAATGCTATTTCCTCCTAAAAGGAACCAGGGATCCTTGGAGAAATAGTTGATTCCAAGGCTGGGTCTAGGAAAACGGAAGGTGAGCTTGCGGAAACGTGTCTTACCATACATGAAGGAAGTGCTCAAAGAATGATGAGTGCGTGTAAAGAGAACACATGAGCCCACCTGAAGGGATCCCCTCCCCCACCGCCCGGGCAATAGGGGACAGTAAGAGCATCAAAACTCATCACAGTCATCAACTCTACCCTACTGCACAAAATAAGAGCCTATGAGTACATGTTAGTATAAGGAGGTGTCATGGATTGAATTGTGTCCTCGTGTGTGTGTGTGTGTGTGTGTGTCGCGCACGCGTGTCTCAACGTGGCTAATCCATGGTTTTCAGTGGTTTGGCAGTTATGTAATCAGGTGGTTTGGCAGTTGTGTAATGATGTAATCATCCCCCAGGGTGTGATGTGGCCCAGCCAATCAGTTGTAAGAGGCTTAAGGTGGGATACCACACCTTTATTCAAGTCCCAGCCCTGACCCAATACAAGATGAGGCATCGCCTTTTATCTAAGAAGAGATCAAAGCAGAGAGAACCCAGCAGAGATCAGAAAGACCTCAGGAGCACTGAGAACAAAGAGCCAGTTGGACATCCTTTGGATTCAGGAGTCCCTGCACCTGGAATGTCCTAAACCCTGGGAAAATGTTATGCCAAAACACTTAGAGATCTCCAAGCAACGCCAGGCCTACAAGTGTTGAGAAGAAACCAGAACTGACAAAGAAGATACATTTTTCTGCTAGAGCCAGTTCCCTGAATTTGGGCTCCCAGGCCACTAAACTTCGAGAGAATAAATGTCTATTTGCTAAGGCCATCCGTGTGGGATCACTAAGAAAGTAAGGAAGTAAGTCAATCTCCTCCTTCAGGAGAATGCATTGAGAAGAACTTATGGTTTTAGAAAATCGCCACTTGGGGAGACGCTCTCTCCTCCCTCCCTGTCCTCCCGCTCTCTGCGCAGGCCTGGCTGCTAAGGTCATGGCTGTCTGGGACGCAAATATTGGATGGAAGATTTTGCCACCCATGTGACTGATGCATCATCATGTCAGGAGGGAACATCTGAGCACGAACCAATGGTGCTTGGCTTTAGCCAAAATCCAGGCTCCAGGAAGTGAGTCAACACCAACCAACAAGCTGATAAAGCATGGGAAGCCGTCACTCACCTATGCCAGGAAATTTGGATGACAGCTCCTTGAACGACTTATGGGAAGAGAACGCTATTTATACCCCCTCCCAAGAAAGGTGACCCAATGGAGTGCGTCATTATAAAATGATATCATGAGTATCGCTCACAAGTACATTTTACCTGAGAGCATCCACAAACAGTGGAGCAGGTTGCTGCCACTGGTTCAGGTGGATTCAGAAAAGGACGTGGAGCAAAGGGTATCGTTACTGATGTCAGCTAGGTCTTGGCCGAATACAGAAAAGAACATAAAGATGGGTGCTTGTTTCTTATTGGCTACGCAAAGACACGTGACGGTGCGGACTATAACAAACTATGGGCAGCCTTGAGAAGAACGGGCATTTCAGAACATTTCACTGTGCTCCTGCAGAACATGTACGTGACTCCAGAGGCAATTGTGTGAACAAAACAAAGAAATATTGCAGGGGGTAAAATCAGGAAAGGTATATTCCAGGGTTTTCTTTCCTCACTATGCTTATTTGATCTCCGTGCGGAACAAGTTGGGAAGTAAAGGCAGCACACTCCTTAGACGCAAGGATGGCAAGACTTTGTCTTATATACTTGGGACATGTTTTCGTCAGAGACCATCAATTGCTTATGATTTGTTCCATAATTTTGTCTGGTTTTAGCTGCTGATATTAAACTTCTCCATCATGTCTTCCCACACACAAAAAAAGAAAAGGAAATGACCACTTGGCAATCATTTATAATTGCACCGTCATCCGTAAATGTTCGGACCAGTGGGTGAATGCCTACTAAGAAACATGGAATCTCCTCAGATCTCTCCACAACTTACCGGCTCACTCACAGAGGAACTCCGTGCCAGTATAGAGGAGGAATCTGGCAGAAATCTCCTTAAGGAAGTCATCAAAGTGAATCAAGTGACAAAAGTTAAAGGGACAGATTGACAACCTGTGCCTCCTGGCGTGAAGCCCTGAAAAGAACATGGGATAGCTCCTGTGGGATTCCTCCCCCCACCCCCAAATGTCCAGCCCAAACCAAGGCATAAGAAAACATCAGATGAAACCCGGATGTGTATCCACAGAGTAACCGGATGCACTCTTCTAAAGTAGTGGGAGGTAGTGGGTTACATGTTGGGCTGCCAGCCATAGATAGGTCAGCGGTCCAAACCCACCAACCATTCCGAGGGCGAAAGATGAGGCTTTCTGTTCGCATGAAGATTTACAGCCTCGGAAACCCATAGGGGGCGCTTCTCCTCTGTCCTACAGAGTCACTGTGAGTAGTGATTGATGAAACGATAGTGAACACACTTCAAAACGGTCAAGGACAGGAGTGACAAAAAATGACTAATGAATGGCCCCAGGAAAAGGAAGGCTAGAGAGAAAGGATCAATCATAGCAGGAGGGTATCCTGCTTCAAAAAGCATGTGTTTCCTTTGCTAGAAAGGTATCCTCATGGTAATTAGGTCAGCTAGATAAGATGCAATCATTTGTACCAATTATCATTTTAGTATTTGTATAACCATACCAGGGTTATGTGAGAGCATGTCCTTCGTTTTTAGAAAATGCAGACTAAAATGTTTAGGGATAAAGTTGCAAATTTACAGTTGACCCTCAAATGGTTCAGAAAAAAAATACGTATATACATGTACATTTTCACACATGTAGAGAAAGAGAAGCAAATGTGATCGTAGTACTAGCTAAGGAATCTAGAGGTGGGAGCTGACAACATTTCTGTACTATTCTTGCAATTTTTCTGTAAGCTCAAAATTATTTCAAACAAGGACATTATCAATGTCCTCCTGGACAGAGCATTTTTAACTTATGTTTCTAAATTTCCTGCAAAAAAAATCAACTTATGATATATAATAAAATCAGCTTTCCGTCACTAGAGAGTTGTATCTGGTCTTCCCAGAAATTATTATTATCTCATTTGTTTACCCAATATATTGATTGCAATGAAGCAAGCATTTTCTAAATGCAAGTCCGTTGTCAGATGGCAACATCACTGTTGACATACAAGTATTCATCCAAGCATTTTTCAGACTCTTTAGGAAATTCCCAAAGGAGTTTGCAAAATGTTTGGGCCATGCTACCCCACATCAGTAAGCCCAATAGACAAAAAGAAGCACTATGCAATGCGCTCCCCCATTCTTCACCTCTGGACTAACGTGAAGCTCAGGCTTCAGCTACCTGCTTCAGGAGAAGATCGAACATGAGGATGAAACAATTCAAATTCATCTCATCGTCTTCACAATCAAAGTCAATCGTCCTCCCTCCTGGGTGTCCGAAATTCTTGAAGGGGCTCCGAAATGGGCTCCTCACAGGACTCCGGAATGGGCTCTGGAACGGACTATGGAATGGGCTCAGCATATTGTGCTGAACTCGCCGACCCGGATCAGAGGCGACACTCACCTACAAGAAAGCACATCAGCACAAATCAGGGAACTTACACAAACCCGGATGTCTCTGTGAAGCACTTGACGGCGCTGTGGAAAGTGTTTCCAGCTGGTACAATGATTGTCTTCCCTACAAAATGGCCTCAGTATCGCCAAATACGGTGGACCGTCTCAAAATATAAAAATAAGAAATCATCCCATGCAAAATATCTGCCCAGTTGTCATGTGAATGACTTATCAGCGCCCTGAAGAATAAAGTCTACTGTATTTACCGTTACTAATTTTCATCTCATCAAACTTTTCCAATCAGACAAAGCTGTCTGAATCTGCTAGCAACCAGACCCTTCCCTGCCCCCCCCCACCGTCCCCCACTCCTCCAAAAAAGAGAATTTACCACAGGGAAAATATGGTAAGACAATTTTTATAATCATAGCACAAGATCTCAGACTGGCCTGACTCATTAGAGGAGAATGTCCTCAAGGGATTATAATTATTAAATTCTGCCAGGCAAACTTCATATATGCTCAGCCTGTTATACTGATTATACTTCATGAGCCTACCCAAGTCCCATTCCAGACCCAGGTCCCATTGGTCCGACTGTTTCTCTCTTGGCTCCCTGACTGACTGGCTTCCATTTGGGTTCAGGTGATGGGAGGCACTAGGAGAAGATTCAACAGTGGGAGGAAGGCGAGGTAGGAAGACTCACCCCACCCCCTACGCCGACTTATTCTGGTGCTGCACCCCTGACTCTACCTACATCATTCTTTCTAGACTTGCTCATTACTCTGTCAATAGTTAAAGTTTCCACTGGGCTCCAGAAGCACTCTCCCTTGACCCTCCAGTCATAGGGCAATAATATCAGATTGACCTATATGATGTATAGTTATACATATATATTACATTATAATATAATACATTATAATATAATATAAACACACACACACAAAGAGAAAGCCCTGTTTGATCGCACAGTTGTTAAAGGAAAGGGAGCCAGTTTGAACCCACCCAAGGCCTGCACAAGAGCCTTAATGAGCTGCTTAAAGCTCACAGCCTGGAAACCCCCACATAGCAGCTCTAGCCTGTCTCGTGGAGTCTCTTTATGTCAAAAGCCAACTTGTCAGCGCCTACCAACCACAAGTACACACACACACAACACATATGGATGCCACTACACACCCTTATCTGCTCCCTGAGCCTTCCTCACGACTCTAGAAGCAGACTCCTCATGAAAGTCCATCCCATCGTTTGGACCATCTGAGATCATTTCTGCAGCAGAACCCTGACTGGCATAAGCCTCTACATCACCCTCAAATCGTGTTTTCTCTCTTTAAGACCTTGCTCCAAAAAAACCACACTCGCTGCCACCGAGTTGGTGCCAACTCATATTGACCCTATTATAGAGCAAGGCAGAGGTGCACTTTGAAGTTTCCAAGACTGTGTAACTCTTTACGAGAGAAGAAAGCCCGTCTTTCTCCCACAGGCGGCTGGTGATTTTGACCTTTCAGCTTGCAGCCCACTGTCTGGCCACCATGCCACCAGGGCGCTTGCTAGTCACCGGAAAAGTCTGTGAGCAGACCTTGTAAGATAAAGAGGAAGCTTGCCTCGCTAAGGGTCAACATTCCTGGGCAGTCCAAACTAGCCGGTTATCTAGACTGCCACTTCTGAAGCTCATCAGGTCAAACATTTAGTTATCAAATTCGGGGAATGATCCCTTCCCTGACGTCTCACACAATTCCATGAGCATCAAATGATACCATTAATTGTGAAAACATTGTATAAAGTAATGAGCACCTCTATCAAGTGCCACACAAGAGAATGCACATTAAAGGTTCTAGAAGAAAGAGAGAAAGAGAGAGAGAGAGAGAGAGAGAGAGAGAGAGAGAGAGAGAGAGAGAGAGAGAGAGAGAGAGAGAGAGAACAGCTGGTTTCTAACGGGAGGATAAGAAAATAAGCAATGATATTTTTTTAAAGCACTGAGTGCTCTTGGAAACTATTATCCTCAGATCATGACTTCCTTTTCAAGCTACTAGATGTAGAGATATAAAGTAGGATGACAAGGGGCAAGCCTTTAACAAGAAGATCGTTGAGATCAGGTCTTGCCGTCCATCAGAGAAGAGTCCAGATTTCCAAACCCTGAGTGGGGTCTCGAGATGCCGGTGTTTCAGGTGAAACGCTATCGAGTTCCTGATCTCTCACAGAAAAAAAATTATCCAAAATGTTCAACAATTTTCATACACTGCAAGCAAGACTATATGGAATTTTGTCATCCACAAAACTACAGTGAGGCCCCCCACCCTCAAAAAGATGGCTCAATGACTCATGGTCACAGCGCCACTCAGTCACCGTCAGTTATTCTTGCCTCCCCAGACTCAACACCAAAAATAAACACATAAATGCACTCCCTTGATCCCCAAAGGGGAGCACTGGTCTGCCTGGGGGTGAGTGAAGCATTCTTGTTGATCTGGAAACTACAAAATGGAACAGGACTAAACAAGCATCTTTTCCCTTTCACCCAGGGTAGGAGAAAGAGCATCAGGGACAATTCAAAGGCGAAACATTCAAAGGAAAAAATTTTAAAACGGTTACCTATTGAATACAGATTATACCAAACCTACATTTAATAATATTTTCTATCGTTTCATATGATTTAGAGGTTAACGGAGATGCGGCCGAGTGAAGAAGCATTTTCAAAGATGTTCACGATGATGCCCATTTCAGACCCGGTCCAACTGACAAGGGATTTAAAAATCTTCGCAAGGAAGACAGAAACAGTGGTGGCAGCACTTACCCTTCGAGCTGCAAGGTTGCCTGCCAATTCGTTGGCTCTTGATTTTCTTTGATTTGCCAGTTCTTTGACCGAATTAACTCCATCAGAAAACATACTTATCAAGAGTTGAAGTGGAACCATGATATCTAACTCCGATAACACCTGAGGGGGGAAGAGCATAAATCCTTCCAAAAGAGATGAACTTTCAAACACAACAAAACGACATGGAACATTTCTTTTCCGAAGCCCATTATTGACATGAGGATTTGCTTTCTACATGTGGAATATCAGCACGCCCTTACGTCACCCTGTATGGTGAGAACAGCAATGTTATCACTAAACTGATCCTTCCCTGCCTCCCACCGTCAGGAAGTTGTCACGTTCTGTCTGTAATATTATCTCTCGACAGTTTTTCCTCTTCTCCACACTCTGCTACTGCCTCCATCCATCGTGTTTCTCCTGACCTATGGATAATCCTGAATAACCTTCTTATCCCCAGTTCATATCCTCTCTGATCTACGCTTTCCATTAACGAGAATGGCCCACCTGATCCTGTACTCTGATGACCCTGAGTCTCAGGTGTGCTTCTGGGTCCAAATCAAACTTCGCTGTCAAGAATTTTATGGAAATAGATGCCTTCTTTCAGACAAGAATAAATCTGTCCCTCTTTTCAGTTGTAGAGGGGAGAGAGGAGGAAACTCAACAAGATGGATTGGAACAGGGGCTACAAAAATGGGTTCAAATACAATAATGACAGTGGAGACAGTGCAAGACCATTCTGTTGTGCACCGGATGGACCATGACGAGTCAGAATCAACTCTGTGGCATCTAAAGACCCTCCCACTGTACTTGTCGAAGAAAGTATGAGGAAAAGACCATTTTCCACCCTTGTTTTGCCCCATGCTTATCACGTTTCTGGCACGTAGGAGTTCTATAAATGGCCTCACAATTAATTCATTGATTTACTCCCTCCACTGTATTTCCCACTCTATTCTGAAGCTGTGATTTAAAATCTTCAAACACAGCAAAATTGGGCCAAGCCCATCTGTGACTCTGGTGGGAGCAGGCATTTACAACCTTGGGCCTCACCCCAACACCCCCTCTTGCCCCCATCATGGCACAGCAAGAGAACCACTTTGTTTTTAACCCTTTCAGTACTCAGTAACTAAGAAGACATCAAGCCATCGGAAGAAGTACTGGCTTGTCCTAAAACGAGAGATGATCTTATCAATATCCATTATTGCTGGTGTTGTTGCTGAAAGGTGTCATTGAGTGTTTTGATTTAGAGCAAGCCTAATATTCCACAGAATGCAACACTGCTCAGTCCTGTGCCATCTTCGCAATTGCGGTGATATTGGAGACCATCGCTGAAGCCGCTGTATCAGTCCACCTTGCTCAGGGTCGTCCCCTTTGTCCTTGACCCTCAACTTGACTAAGCATGAGATAATTTCCTAATATCAGTCCCTCCTGATGCCATATTCAAAGTGTTGGGGACAGAGTCTCCCCATTCTTGCTTGCAAGAACACTCTAGCTGTACTTCTCTAGAGATGTACCTCTTCGTTCTTCAGCAGCCCGCGGGCCAGTCAATACTCTTCACCAGCACCATCAATCAAATTGTCTTCGGCACCTTTGTTCACCTTCCACGGGTGTAGAATGTGCTCATTGAAAATGCCATCACTGAAGCAGGCGTACCTTAGTCCTGAATCTGCCGTCTTTGCTCAGTGCAATGTCATTTAATTTCCTGACTGTTGCTCCCAGGATTGCTGATGGGGGATCGAAGTTAAATGAAATCCTTGACAATTTTCATGTTTACACAGTTTCTCTTGATGGTGCTCATTGGCCCTGTTGGTTAGACTTCTGTTTTCTTGCTGTTGGTGTGCAATCCACTCCGAAGGCTTTAGGGTTCACCAGGAAGCACCCCAGGTCGTGCCATCTGTTCCTCAAAGGCTGTGAGGAAGCCTTCCTCCAATCCCAAGGCCATGTGCTTTGTCATATAGCACAGTTCCTTAGATTGTCTGCCCAGCACAAAAATTGAATAAATGTGGTTAAAGGAGACGACCTTGACTTTAAACCACAGAGTGTCCCCTTGTCCTGCACAAGCCTCTTGGTCTAAATTCAGGTTCCACGTGATTCACAATGAACAATTCTGGAGTCCTCGTCCTTTGCAACGTGATTCATCATTTCCTACAACCCACACAGAGTCGTGCCTTTGCACAGTCAATGAAACACACACAGATTTATTTTTCGGGCATTCTCTGAGGGCAGCCACACTCCATCAGCTTCAGGAAGGAGAACACCATTCCGTGTTCTGTTCTAAATCTTGCTTGAATTCCTGGCAATGCCCTGTAGATGGCTGGTGCCGCTGTTTTTAAATTACCTTCAGGTAAATTGTACTTGTGTGTATATTACTGAAATTGTTCAATATTGGTCATATCTTCTTGGATCACTTTTTAAAATGAGCACCATTCTAGGTCTCTTCCGGTCACAAGGTCAGGTAAGTGTCTTCCAAATTTCTTAGCACAGTTAAGTACTTCCGGCAATGCATCCATTTGCTGAAACATCTCAATCGGTATTCTGTCCATTCCTGGAGCCTCGTTTTTCACCAAGGTTTTCTTTTCAGCCTTCACATCTTCCTCCCATATCAGTGAATCCTGATTATAAGCGGCTTCCTTAAAGTGGGTGAACATTAATTCTTTTGGGAACAGTGTTCTGTGTATTTTTTCCCCATCTTCTTTTGATGTTCCATGTATCGTTCATTATTTTGGCCCTCGAATCCTTCAATGCCCAACTTTCCCATGGGTCCAGCACACTCAGGTCTTCGAAGTAACACCCTCTCTCTTGAGCACCTAAGGAGATTTTTTGGAGTAGACCTGCCCTTTGCAATATGTCATTCAATTTCTTGACTGCCACTTCCATGAGCATTTATTGTGGATCAGAGCAAGATGAGATCCGTGACGATTTCCATCTTTTCTCCATTTAAACTCACGTTGTCTCCTGGTTCCGCTGTGAGGACTTTGGCTTTCTTTACCTTGAGTTGTAATCTCTACTGAAGACTGTAGCCCTTGGTCTTCACCGGCAAGTGCTTCAAGATCTCCTCACTATTAGCAAGCAAGGCTGTGACCTCTATTAATAAGCCATCCTCCGACCCTAATGTCAAATTCTTCTTCATATAGTCCAGCTTCTCGGATTATTTGCTCAGCATGCAGTTTGAATAAGTATAGGGCTCCCCAAAATGTTGGCACTCACAGGTCATCTGAACATCAAGGCTGTCCTCATTTTCTGAACGGATCAGACCTTGTCAGGTATTCAACTCTATTTCAAAAGTGTTTATTGAACATCTCTGAAACGTCTGGTACGTTCCAGATACTGTGAGGGAAAATGGGCTTCTAAGTTTAAGGACCAATAAGACAAGTCATGCTTGTAAGAGGCCCCCTCCCCCAATAAAATGATTAATTAAAAATAAAAAGACATACTCATGCAACTAAAGTTTGTCATCAGCAAGAACTGTAAGACTGGCATGGAAGACCGTGAACAGGTGAATCTCTAGGGACATGAGAAGAGGGAATCATGAAGTCCAATGGAAAGATGTCAAATAGCAGAAGTCTTCACGGGCAAAATAACTTTGAGTTTGACTTTTAAAAGCTTAACTTGGACTTCACAAGTGGAGAGAATGTCATTCCAGGCTGAAGGAACACCATATACTACTCCCGAAATCAGTACCATTTAGCCTCTCCAAGGAAAGGATTTGTTTTTGTAATACTAAAAGATGTATCAGCAACCCACAAAGCAGTTATTTAGCATGCACTGTTGGAAGGATATATAAATGTGTGGTCCATTAATGATAAACTATTGCTACATATATTGTAAATATGGCCATTCACTTACGACTCTATGCCTATGACATACTAGTGTACAAACGGTTCTCTGACGGCATGTGTGTTTCTTGACTATGTGCAATAAGGCCTTGCCTCTCTACCCTGGGAATCTAAATCCCACAGACTAAGAAGTATTGCCCAAAAGGATCGAAAGAATCATCCACTTACATGAAGCCAGAGCAAGGCTTGCTCCTGCACAGAGGAAGGGTATCCTGTGAAGCGACAACTGATAAAGCCAAACATCTCTTCCAACGAAAAGGGTAGAGGGCAGAGCTCAATGTCAAACATTTTGCTGGAAAACAGAGCAACGACAGTAAATGACCAATGGGCATGTTCTGGGGTCTGCTATTGAGACCGAAATATTTCTGTGTTCTGACCTGGTACCAGCATGCTTCCTCCCTTAAAGCAATAGAATGGTTTATATCATTGGAATAGAAACCTATAAAAAAAAACAGCCATCCCTCAGTATGTGCCAGGGGGTTGCTTCCTGCACCCCGACGGATACAAAAATCCACAGATGCCCAAGTACCTATAACGATGCACATCCCCCATATACTTCAATCATCTCTAGATTACTTATGATGCCTCTCACTGCCATCGAGTCCGTGGTGACAGTGTAGAACCACCCCTGCAACTTTCCAAGACAGTAACTCTTCCCAGGAGTAGAAAGAAAGGCCTTTCTCCTGCGCAGCCGCTGGTGGTTTCAAACTGCTGACCTTGCGGTTGGCAGCCCAACAGCCCCATGCCACCGATGCCAATCATAATTCTATTGGAAAATAATGTAGCATAGTGGTGTGTCTGCATGGTCTTCTGGGGAGCCCTGGTGGCCTAGTGGCTCGGTGCCTGATAGCTGTCTGATAGGTCGGCTGTTCGGAGGGAGGGAGGGATGTGGCAGCCTGCTTCCAGAGAGGTTCATAGCCTCGGAAACCCCACCAGGCAGCTCGACCATGTCCTGTAGGGTCACAATGAATCAGATTATACGCACATCAATGGGTACTTAGTATTCCACAGAATCTTTTCTGAATAAATCTAAGTCACCTCCTCATGATCTGTAATAACTATTTCACTTCCGCAGCTTCCAATTTCTCCAAAAGCTTCCTGAAAAGCCAGCTGATGGAAAACGGTAGCGTAGTGCCTGCCACACCAGAGGGTGTCGTGATGGTTGTGGTGGCGGCATTAAACTACTTACCCACCTTAATACTTCCCTGAACTCCTTCAGTTGGTTATCTGGGACTTCGGTTCGGATGGCTTCCAGCCACTCGGGCATAATGCACTCCCACACAGACTGATTGATCACATTGTAGGGGATCAAGCAGAGGATTCTGTGGAGACCTTCCTTCAACTGCGTCACCGTGCTGCAAGACTTATCCCAATATCCACCAACCTGATGGGATTTCCAAGGCCACCGGGAAACAGAACAAAACACACTCGTTACAATGGCACTGAAGGGCTTCCGCCAGGATATGAGTACAGCTGATCCATTACCCAGTCCATTACAGCTGAGCCCATGACCGAAGCTCTTCAGCCTGACCTTTTAAGAAGCCCTAAGCCGCAAGATCAATTGGCTATTTAAAAAAATTTTTTGTAAAGGAATGCGTAACTGCAGATAAGTCCCAATATTCAGAACAAATTAAGATTGGAACTTTTCTATGGCAGGCTTCCCAAATCACACATAAATTAGCACCCCAGATGCTTACTCTCGATGGGACCTGCGTATGATGAGAGCATTATTAGGTTCAAAGTTTGACAGATCCGTCCCACCAGGTGCAGCTCTACTTGGGCCACAGAGGAACGCAGATGTCCATTGCTGTACCTTTGCTATTGAAAACACTCTGATATGGAAAATGGGAGGGAAGAGAGTGATTTTCCCCTACACCGCATATTCTGCTATACTATTTTTATACTAAGAATTCGCCCGGGCTGGTTGAACCTGTGAGTTGCAAAGACTACCATTTTCTGTATGTCAATTTTCCATAGCAGACAAATAAAGCAACCAGGAACTTAGGTACTGTTTCTAAGACGTCCACAGATAAAAAGCCTCTGCCCTTAATATAAGCCCCGCAAGAGCAAAGGATTGACTGGTCTATAGTCTTGGCCATGGAGCACACAACTGCTGGGAAACTACCTTATTTTCAACAAATCCATTAAAAAAATAATTACATCTCAGATTCTAGACTATTACAAAGAACCAAATTGACCCCATTTTAAATCTCACTATCTCGTTAGTGCTATATGGACCAACACATGAGATGGCTCACTAAATAGTTTCAAGAAATGGCTACGTTTCTGGGATTTGTTTTGTCTTTGGCAGTTTGGGTCCAAACTCAGAAAAGCAAAAGACTGGGATGTTGAGAACCTGGGATGGACATGACAGATAATACCAATGTTTACCTTTCAAACAGGGCATGAGGGGGTGGGAAGAGAGACACGGGGACAGTGGAAAATGGATCAGCATAGTCAAAAATGCCAGGAAGTGAGCGCTTTCCATTATGCAAAAATTCAGTTGTCTGTCTGTGTCAGTAGGTGGCACCAAAGAAGTGAGCGTTGATAACTGCGCACACCACTGAATGTTGGGAGTTACGCAAAGGCTGCCCTGTGTACTGTTTTGTCACTAAATGTTTTATTTCAAAACCATTTTCCGCCGAAAACTGCCCCCACCACTTTTTGGAAAGTACAGAGAAAAATCACAAATTAAAATAAAATTTTTTAAAAACTTAGAAAATACTTTGAGGGGTCCCCCCCGCAGACTGTTGTCCAATACAGATTCTGAGTAATGACCTTGCTAGGGCAGACACAAATTATATTGTGTTCAGAAAATAGGGATCTTCCCAACTGCACAGCTGGTGAAATATGTCCGATCAGCCTGATAGCAGACAGGAGCACTGGGGCAGAAAGTCCTGCCCTTCGGCTCCAGAAAGACATGCAAATCCACCGGAAATGACCCTGGTTAGACCGTAGACTTTCTACAGGCTGTTGGCTAGACAAGGGCTGGGCTTCCACACACTCCCCCAAAGCTTTCTGCCCCACCAACCCCTGATTCGGTAACAAAACTATTCAGTAACTTCAAGAAACAATGCTTTCTTAAAACATATTCCACAAATTACCCTGCCATCCTTCCCCATCCCCAACCCACATCAAAGCAGGACATTGCCCGAGATGTAGTGACTCTGCTGAACTCATTTCGCTGTCTTGACTAAAATCAGGCGTGATGTTCTCCGACAGTCTGCATAACACCCTCACGACCAAGGTGGCCCTTTTCCACACCCTGTCCATCTCTCCAACGAGGAGGTTCAAGAACTTGGCGTCCACTTACCCTGGCAAACTCCATTGGTTTGGGAAGAAGGCACATGACCATGACATCAAAGCGAACATCACAGACTGTCTTCAGCCACTTGGTGACAAACTGCGGCTTCAGTTTCTCCACCAAACTTCCAACTTCATCGTCCATCATGTAGGCCGTGGAGTGAAACCACTGAAACACCATGGCCACCAGCCTGGCCAAACTTTCCGTCGGCGTGTTCTCGCTGGGTGTGCAGAGGCTCACCTACAAACAGGCAGATCAGATCCCTGCTTCAGCCTCCACCCGTCCTCATAGGATCACTACGTGGCCGTCGACAGGCAAATTACAGAGCTCCCCCAAATGCGAAATAGGCAACATGATCAATGATGCAGGAGAGCTTATCCTGGAAAATGTCACGATCTCTCCCTCCCACCAGCCTCTTCGTCTATGCAATAAACACCAGGCAAAGACAGGTGTCCACCGAAACCCGAAAGCAGAGAGGATGCCTGCGAAGGCCTTTGCGTGATGACATATCAGACAACTACCATGAGTTTATATGAGACATTTCTGTCCGCAGCCCCGGGCCCCCCAAAATAGCCTGTCAAAGAAGGCAGGAACCCTAAAATAACACCAATGAACAGTGCTTGCCGAGAGCACACCCAGGGCTGGGGTTCGGGGGGCTCGATGCTGAGATGTTATGGGGTGTTTGCTCCTCAGGGAGCCTCATGGCAGAGCAATGCAAAGCCAATGATGAACGCTAGTTCCATTTGGGGACTTTCGGCAAAGAAATGACAATTCTCATTGGATTACTTTTGGGTATTGAAAACCGCTACTCCCGTAGGGCCCTCGTAAGGATGAAGTGGCGGAAAGTGACCTTCGGACACAGAGAGGGCCCCTCACGAGCTAACATGGGGTTTCATCTGAAAGGCGCTATTTCATCTTCAGTGGGAACAGTTGCCTGCGCACAGCTCGGTTCTAAAACGGTCGCTGCCAGCTGAGGAGTTTACACCACTCATAATCCGGCTCTCTTGAATTGCAGGCCCCCGATGCACCACATTATAGACCGCTCCTCGGCCATTCCTTCATTCAGAAATAAGTGCTTTCTCACGCTCCGAATAAACGAATAAATCATGCACCGCCGCCTCTGCCTCCAAAGGGTTCACAGTCGTGTCGGGCTGCTGGACGACACGCTCTAAGTAGCAAGACTTAAGACACGAGCGATGAAGCGTCAGTTTGGTAAAGGCCCCTCCAGGAGCCACGTGAAGCATTAAGAAAAGTAGCAGCACCCCGGAGATGCCCTCCACATGTTCCCAAGCAGCCTGGCAGGACGGTCCATTCCGCCGGCCTGGCACCGGGGCCGGTGCGTTTGGGCTCTGCTGATGGAACCCATCACCCGCAAGCACATTCCTTGCTAAAAAGGTCAAGCTGGTCAGTTTGGCTAGGATTATTATGGGGCTCCTTTCAAGCATTTGCCAGGAACATACAAACGCTCCGCAGAGACTAAGCTTTGGAGGGGAAACGAAAAGATTCCGAGACAGATAGGCGTTGGGGTGTAAGTTTTCTGTCGATAGTCTTAGAGCCACTGTTGAAGTGGCCACCCTAGCAACTCCCCACGGGTGTCCTGCCCAAAGGTCTGCTTCGACCACTCTAGGATCCAATACCTGGAACTTCCTTAGAATCACCTGGGAGAACTGAAAACACAGGAGAGTCTGGTCTTATTTGTCTGCTGAGGGGTGTGGGCATTGTTTTGTTGTTTGTGTGTTTGTTTGTTTAGCGACCTCGAAGGTGCAGCCTGGGGTTGAGAGACCCAGCCACAGTGCTAAGGTGAAGTTTGCCCTGCTATTAAGCAATTCCTCATGGCTGCAATTCGTGGAATGACAGGTAAGAAAGTGGAGAAGAGGTAACGTCTTTCCCTTACTAAGAACCATATTCCGAACTGACTGAGCAGGCGCTGGTCATGCCTGTCGTCATCCTTGTTGTCAAAGTCCACGTTGTCCAGGGAGTGGTGGGAAGACGAGAGGCCCAGCTGCCTCCGGCGATTCAGTTCGTATTCCCGCTGCTCGGCATGGAATTCGGCTTCTTTCAGTAAGCTGCAAAAAAAAGGGGGTGGGGGGGGGAATTCTGTGAGTTACATGAGCTCAGAACATGCGGGTCACAGCCTGTTCAGAGCCTCGCGAGGGTGCTCAAGCGTCACTCAGGGCTCTCTTATTCATCGGTACCGGTGACTCCTGGGAGCATGTTTCCATTTCCTCACTGCTTGGCACGGCATCTCGATTTCAAAGATGAACACACCGAGGCAAGAGGTGACTACTACCCCCAGGCCCTGGTGGCAGAGTGGATGGCGAGTTGGGCTGCCACCACGAGGACAGCAGTTTGAAACCACCAGTCACTCCAAAGGACAAAGCTGAGGCTTTCTGCTTCCATCCCGAGCCACAGTCGCGAACGCCCGCAGGGGCGGTGCCACCCTTTCCTGCAGGGTCACCGTGAGTCAGCGTCGACTTGATGGAAGTGAGTTTCCTGCCATTAGAAGCAAGCAAAACGGAGGCCTTGCGGCTCCTTGTCTGCCGACCATCTTGCCAGAAGCCGGCGTGTGCATTTCTCTCTTGAAGCTGTGTGAACCAGCACACAGCATTAAAGGGCTCCAAAAATAAACAAACCGTGCCTAGTCCTGTCAGCCTGCTGTAATGCCCAAGCTCCAGAACCAAACTCACTGCCATCAAGCCGAATACAACTCCAAACGCCCCAATGGGACAGAAGAGAACTACCTCTGTGGGCCTTGGAGGCTGTAAATCTGTATCGGAGTAGAAAGCCTCATCTTTCTCCCTCCACGTGAAAGGTAGCTTTGAACTGCTGACTTTTCGGTTAACAATCCAACGTACAACCCACTACCCCACCCGGGCTCCCAAGAAATGGCTACAGGACTCTTATTGATCATATTTGTGCACCTACGCAGTGCACCCACATAAACAATGCATGTGTCGCACATTGGAAATTAACCCACAGGCGGGTTTCGATTTGAAAAAAAATAAAAGTACAACTTGCACATTATTTGTATAAAAGCACAATACTAAAAATGATAAAAATGGAACTTACAGAGCGGGAGGAAGAAGCACTAGTGGCATGCTGTCACTCCCCAAAAAATTCTGGATGTCTAGTTCAAGTTACAGAAATCAAACATGTGTTTGAATAACCCCAGAAGAGCCAAATTAAAGATAACAGGGACCGCAGTCTGAGGAGACCGGGTGACATAGTGCTTCTGCCTCAGGCTGCTAACTGCCAGGTCAGCAGATTGAACCCACCAGCAGCTTCTGGGGCGTAAGGCGGGAGTGTCTATTGCAGGGTAAAGAGTTAGTCTCAGAATCCCACAGTGGGAGTTTGACCCTGTCCTGTGGGGTCACTGTGAGTGGACATTGACTCGATGACAGTGAGTTTGGTTTGGGAGTTTAGATATGACAGGGGTCTGACCAATTGGGGGCTTTGCTTTCCTTGTGTAGTTCTCATCTGACAACCAGCTAATATCTCCCTGATGTGCGTTTCTGTAGAGAAACATGGAAAACGTCATCCCTATCCTTAAAAACGAACCTTGTAGCATAGAGTTGTACATACTCACCTCAATCAATATTACACAAAAGGACAACTCCAGAGGTTATCATGCTTCAAGCTCACCCTTTCTGCCACGTGACAGGAAGAGTCTACCCTGTTAGCCTGCAGCCTCCAGGACCAGGTTACAGGGGGCTCTCCTGGACACGCTGGCAACTTCTCCTCACTGGCACCCCAGGCCCACCCCTCCGTGAGGAGCACCTCACCTCATTCCCTGAGCATCTGTTAGGTAGCTAGCTGAGGGACAGGGGGATTGTCCCTCCCAGGTCTGCAGAGACCCTTATAGAGGAGGTCGGAGGGACATCAGGCAACCATTAGACACCTATGAAGACCCCAAACGGAGCATTCTCATCCTCAAGACAACCCTCCAGCCACCCTAATCAGGTGGGAGGTACACCTGGGCGCCCAAACTAGACCCAGGCTTATGACATCATCCAGGTGGGCTTCACTCAACCAATGGGGTCAACCAACACTATCACCCACACCTCCTCAGCCAGAGGTTTGAAATAGACTGGCTGTGAGAAGGCTGCTCTCTCTCCTTCCCCTGCTCCTGGCCAGAGGCAGGGGAGGGTGAGGGTCTTCCTCCTCTTGGCCCACATGCTCTCAGCCTCTAGGGTTCTTGGGCTCTGGCCTCCCAGGACACCCCCAAGCTCTGCACATGTGGGTGCTATTTTCGACGTGGTTGTTTTGTGCCCAGTTGTGGACCCCAGCGTGGCTTGGCACGCTTCCCAGAAATAGCATGTACCCTTTTGAGACTATAAAACCTGAAACTTGTCCTGTCCTTCATAAAAACTCACTTGGATCACAAAACATGCTGCAGTGTGCATTCTTTCAGTGTGCGAAGCCAAGAACCAAGGTACAACCCACCCCAGGCACCTGACACATCCTCTCAGCCCCCACAGTGGAACGGAGCCACATGCTTGGGCTTTTCCCACCGCTGCTAGGCCTGAGTCACTAGAAGGCACTCACCTACTCCCACGTGCCTAGCACAGCGCCTGGCACTTAACTGGCAAGTGATCGCAAATAAAATGACTGAATGAAGGAAATTCAAGGTCGTCGCTGCAGCAGCGTGGGAAGGTGAGTGCCAGGCTGAGGGCCTCTGGAGTTGACGTGTATGAGTGCATCACAGTGTGAGAAGTCAGCTCTGAGTCAGGGCGGGAGGTTGGGGGTGGCGGGGTAGAGGGGGTTTTGGGCAGGGCCAGCTCTTTGCCAAGGACTGGGTTACCTAATGACGGCCTCCACAGCGCAGACCAGCTCCTCCGCGCCACATTCACGTGTGTTGATGGGTGGGGGCGAGGTCTGGTAGAGGTGCGTCTCCGACGACGCGGCCCCCACTTCGTTGCTGTGATGGTTGGAGTGACATCGCTTGCAGTATCGAACAGGTCTGTTTCCATGACGATCACAGCACCCTGCTGAAAAGCAGGTGACAACTGCCCTTCTCACGTGGGAGCTGCAGTTCTAGAAGCAGAAAGTGAAGCCCATCAAGCTGGATGGCTGAGGTCAAGTTGGTTAGTATTTGGCACAAATGGAAAGGTCACCGCCACCACCACCACCACCACACTGACAGCAGTGCCTAAAGTGCTACTGGTTTCCCAAACCGCAGCTAGAGTTCAGCCACCGCTACAAACTGAGGTGAGGAGCATTCCTGTCGGTGTGAGAAGTGGAAATGGTCTAAGTCTCGTGGACTGGGTGGGGAAGCCCTCTGGGAATGTACTTCAGAGGCAGAGGAAGGAGAGCCTTTGGGTTTCTTTGAAGGTAGTGTTTCAAGAGTTTTAAGGGGAAACCTGAAGACAAAAGGACTACTGAAACAGAGACCCCATGAGAGCACAGTACCACATAGGCAAGTAGGAAAGGGATCGTCTTGACCCCAAAAGAGACGCTTGAAAAGTCCTTCTGTTGTTGTTGTTGTTGGGTTCCCTGGAGTAGGTCTTGACTCACAGAGACTCACAGAGACCCCATGCACTACAGAAAGAAGCCCCGCCCTGTCGGGCCACATCCTCAAAATTGTTCTGATGTTGAAGCACACTGTTACAACCACTGTGTTGATCCAGCATATCGAGGGTCTTCCCTCGGCACTTATTCTATCCAGCATCGAAACAACAGAATTCCACCACAAGACAATTTTCCTTTGCTCCATTCAAAGCAAGGTGGTGGTAGTTCAAGGGGGACGCTGTGCTGATGCTTCCCCACCCCACCCCCCACTGCAGAGGCCTTTTGATCCCACCAAAATGCGGCTTGTGATGACTTTCAGATGCTGAAGGGCAACAGAAGGAAACACCCAAACTCAGGAACTACCCCTTAAAGCAGCAGCCACTGATGCCAGTAGCAGGCACGGGACCGCAGCATGACGTGATGAAGATGAGAAAAGTAAGGCAGCACGAGAGAGGCTCCAACATTCACTGGGCTGTCCTCTGTGCTGGCCTGCCAGCAGGCGTCCGAAGGAACATGGGGCACAATTGGACGAGTGGGCAGAAAACCCTCCTGAGCCCCTATAAGATGTGTCCCCAGCCTCTTAGATAGTGACCATGGATTCAATGTTACGTATGGAGTGCTTTCCAGTCTTGCAGCAGCATGCATAAAGTTGCAAGGACCCCAGGAGCGTAGTCTGTAAGCCACTGTGAACCCAGAGTTTGGCAGGGGGTTGATAACCCCCCATTGCCAACAGCTAGAAGAAGGCAGGCACAAAGCCTACATCCAAGGAATATAATCCATGTCACCAATAAGGACCTGTAGAAATTGTCGCATCTGTGTAAGCTTGACTGGGAATATTTTCAGTGACAGGAAAATAAAGTCTCAAAAATAACCCCCCCAAAAAATAAGTTGCTACTGTATTGATTTGCCTCTGGGACGACTTATTTTAACACAAAACTCAGACGCCACCTTGTGTGTCTGCACAAGGCTGCTAGCTCCGGATACTCGCATTTTCTGAACAGGTCTCAGATAATCAAATCATAAAAGCAAGACTTAAATACTTCGGCCATGGGAATGCTCAAAATCTCCATGTCTGTGTGTGTTTATTGTTTGAAGAATTATCGATTTTTTTAGTCATTTTTATTCACCTGATTTTTAAAAGCACTTGTTAAACTCAGTGTGTTTCTTTGGCATCTGAAGCCCTTATCTTCTTCATGATCTTAGCAACATGGAGACCACCTTCAGGGGCATTGGGGGGCTAGTTCAAGTCACATGAGGTTCTGTTTTCATTTATTTGTTCCCGGCTTCCCAGTTTACACTGTACTATAGTTTATTACAGATGCAATAGCATTTGCAAAAAGTTTGAAATATTGTAAGAATTATCAAATTCGGACACAGAAACATGAAAAATGGTGCAGACAGACTTGCTCACGGCAGGGTACAACAAACTGTCAATGTGTAAGAGCGGGACTCTATGACTAAGAACAGGGCACCAGGATGTGAGGAAGGCTATTGACAACCTGCTGTATACAGATTGACACAACCTCGCTTTCACAAACTAAGGGAGCCGTGAAGCGCTTGCTGATGAAAGTGAAGAACTGCAGCCTTCAGTAAGGAATGCAACACATCGTAAGGAAAACAAAAATCCTCACAGCTGGACCGAGAGACATCATGATAAACAGGGAAATGACTGACATGGTCAAGGATTTCACTCCTCTGGGATGCGCAATCAATGCTCGTGGGAGCAGGAGTCCAGAAATCAAAGAGCATGGGGCACTGGGCCAATAATGCTGTGTAAGACTTCTTCAGAGTGGTGAAGTGCAAGGATGTCACTTAGAGGTCAAAGGTGTACCTGACCCAAACCAAGGTATTTTTCATCAACTCACTTGCATGTGAAATTTGGCCAATGAATCAAGAAGACTGGAGGAGAATCGATCCATTTGAATCATGGGGTTGGTAAAGAATATTGCAAATACCAGAGGCTGCCAGAAGAACAACAACAACAAATCTGTCTGTCTTGGAAAAAGTACAGCCAGGATGTTCCTTAGAAGCCCGGATGGCAAGACTCATTTCATGGATTTGGGACATGTTGTCAGGAGAGACATTCCCTAGAAAAGGACATCATCATGCTTGATAAAGCCAAGGGTCAGCACAGAAGAGGAAGCCTGCCTTCAGTGAGGTAGATGGCCACAGCGACAGCAACAATGGGCGGGAACAGAGCACCAACTGGAAGGTTGGCACAGGACTTACTCTTCCTTGTGCAGAGAGTGGCTTGGAGGAGGTGCCAACCCAAGACCCTCCAACAACAATGATGCTCAGTTTGGGGGCGGTGTGTTTCTACCACAACTGAAAAAGAAATTGTCTTCAGAAGGTGAACTCTGCCATTCACAAAACCCTAGAACCTGTGGCACTGGTTTGAGGACCTGGTAGCAGATAAAAATCTAGAAAAGGAGTAAAAAGATTAATGCTGCAGACGAAGGAGTGACAAACGGACTGTTGGTGCGGAGTTAAAATAGGCAGTGAGGAAATTGCCATTGGCAGTGGGGAGAGAACTGGCAAGACTACTGCCTTCCATCACCAACGGAGAAAATGAACTTAGTAAAGTTGGAGGTGTAACTGAAGAGATTTCCAGACAGAATGCTGTATGTGCCAATTTGTTCCTGTTAACTCAGTGTGACAGGTAAGGGAAGAGAGAGAGAAGCCAAATAAAGAACCACTCAATTGGCAAGCAGAAGATAGAGGAAATACAGGAAGATATGCCAAGATGTGGCACATCAGGGCAAGGTAGCAGAGGCAGTCCAACCTAGGAATGTTGGCAAATGGGCTCAGCTGGGACCCTGACCGGATCCAGACATGAATATGAACATGTGACTTGGGCTTCTCACACTGGCTCATTCCTGAGCACATGTTTCAGGAGAACCAGCAGGAAGTGCCATTGCCTTTTATGACCCAGACTTCGAAGTCACACAGAGTCACTTTTTTAAAAATGTCTTTTTATCATTGTGAATTAGGTCAGGGATTTACATTTTAGATCATCCACTTTGCGCTCAACGGTTCGAATCACTCATCACTATCCAACCCTACATTCCACCCAACTCCATTCCCACTTTCTCCTCTCGCTCTTATGGACGGCGCTCCTTCCCTCATTCCCTCATTCAAGTCAATACCCGGCAGCTCTCTCGTCTGGTGCTTCATCTCCCCACCTCTGTCCTCCCTTCTGTGGGAACCTTCAAAGTCAGTTCCTTTTGGTGTGTAAGTCTTTGTCTTGGTTTCTATCCTTATGTAGCCGTCTCATACAATAATTGTCCTTGTGTGATTGACAAACGTCGCTCAGCATAACGTCCTTCATGTCCATCCATGTCATGAAGTCCATCATGGTTTCATCATTGTTTCATTTTTTTCACAATATATAGGGTTTTATTGTGTGTATGTCCCAAATTTTCTTGATCGATTCTTCCACTGATGGGCATTTGGTCTGTTTCCAATGTCTTGCTATTTATTGTGAACAGTGTTGTGATGAACATGGGAATGTACATGTCTGGTCTTGTGTATACACAGAGTCACTTCTGCCATACTTTATTGCTCAAAGAAATCACACTGTCCTAGTTTCAAGGACGAGCAACACAGTCAAGGCCACCCGTTGACAAATAAAGAATGTCATATTTCCATAGCCCTCTGGGAAAAGTTTACCTGTATTTCACCCACGTGGTACAATGCACTGATTTATTCCCAAGAAACCCCAAACCTCACTGCCTCAGCTCTCGTAGAACAAGGAGCATCACCTTTGCGGTGCCCTCTCCAAACTCCTGGCTCACAGAATCTATTACTATGCTAACACGGTCTTCGCTGCCCTGAAGTTTGGAGTCGATTGTTCTGGAGAACTTAGAACAGAATTTGGAATCTGGAAGTGAGGTGTGCTCAGAATAAAAACCTAAAACACGAGGCAGCGGCTTTGTGATGAGGCAGCAGGTAGACGTCGGAAAGGTCCCAAGGAGATGGTTAGTGGAAGGAAGAGTGGCCTCAGCGAGGGCCTAAAGGAAAGGGAGGGGATATTATTGGAAACTGGGGGACTGTGACGGTAGTTATCAAGAGGTGGGAAGTCTGGCTACAAGCTTGGTCGGGGGTGGGCATTAGGAAATGGACTTGATGAACTAGAGAGCTGTTATTGCTGTCGTTAGGTGCCACCGAGTGGGTCCCGACCCATAATGACCGTGGGCACAACACAACCAAACACTGCCTGGTACTGCGACATCCTCACAATTGTCTCCATGCTTGAGCCCATTGTTGCAGTCAGCATGTGAACTGATCTCATTTAGGGCCCGCCTCCATTTCATCAGTTCTCAACCAGTGGGTCGTGACCCCTTTGGGGTTGAACGACCCCCTCACAGGGGTCACCTGATTCATAACAGTAGCCAAATTATGGTGATGAAATAGCAACAAAAATAATTTCATGGTTGGGGGGGTCACCACAACTTGTATTAAAGGGTCACGGCAGTAGGAAGTTTGGGAACCACTGCTCTGTTTCACTGCCCCTCTACTTTACCAAGCATGATGTCCTTCTCTAGGGACTGGTCTCTCCTGACCACATGTCCAAAGTATGGAAGGCAAAGTCTCACCATCTTTGACTATAAGGAGCACTCTGGCTATACTTCTTCCCAGACAGATTGGTTTGTCCTTTTAGCAGTCCATGGTACTTTCAATATTCTTGTCTAACACCACAATTCAAGTGCATTGACTCTTCTTCAGTCTTCCTTATTCAATATGCAATTTTCACATGCATATGAGGCAATGGAAAACTCAAAACCATGGCTTGAGTCAGGTGCATCTTAGTCCTCAAAGTAACATCCATCCTTGTCAACATTTTAAAAAGGTCTTGTGCAGCAGATTTACCCCATGCAGCGTGTCATTTGATCTCTTGACTGCTGCTTCTGTGAGCACTGACTGGGGATCCAAGCAAGACAAACTTCTTGATAACTTCAACTTTTTCTCCATTTATCATGATGTTACCTACTGGTCCATTTGTGAGGGTTTGGGTCATCTTTACATTGAGCTGTAATTCATACTGAAGGCTGTAACCCTTGATCTCCATCAGCAAATGCTTCAAGTCCTCCTCACTTTCAGAAAGCAATGTTGTGTTATCTGCATATTGCAGGTCGTTAATAAGCTTTCCTCTAATCCTGATACCACCTCTTTCTTCATGACATCCAGCTTCTCTTATGGTTTGCTCAGCATACAGATTGACTGAGGATGGTTAGGACATGCAACCTGGCACTCACCTGTCCTTATTTTAAATCATTCGGTGTTCCCTTGTTCTGTTCACACAACTGCCTCTAGATATAAGCTAAGTATAATTTCAGAGTGTTGCAGCTATCACCTGGTTTCCTTTGGTTACCCATGTAGTGAAAATTTGAGAAGAGAGAGAGGGGGGATAAAAATGAACTAGAATCTAGAGGTGTGATGAGTTCAGAATCTTTTTGTCAGGCAGTATAGGGTTCACATGATAAGAAAAATTGGGGGACAAAGATTAGAAGTATGGTGACTCAAAGGCAGTAAAATCCCACACGAAGAAGTCAGAATTGAAGATGATACCGATCAAAGACGCTTGGATGGACAAAAGGTCTTCTAAGGATGATAAAGGTACGCCAGCATCATCACAGAGAACCCTAGGTAGAAAAGAATGTGTCCCAAAGAGACTTGTGCATTTTATTATTGTTCAATGAAGTGCTTTATAATGCTTATAAATTGATACATAAAAACCCATAGAGTTTTTAATGGATTTATACTAATATGGGCTGAAAGAATCAAATACCAGGGAAACACTGGCCTTCCAAACCTTCTATGAGCAAGAAGTGAGCTGAGAAAACTGCTCAGTGGGAACCGATAGACTACTTTCACTGGGGAAGAAAGGACAACTCAGGAAAAGAATCAAGACCCCAGAAGGTGGACAAGAGACACGGCATCAACAGAAAAGTAAGAGACACCCTGACTAAGGAGCAGGCACACATACCCAGCTAAATTTTAGATCATGAATCCATGATGATGTGTCCCTTATTCCCTCAATGTTTACATATTTGGTAATTAAAAGGAAAGCATTTTATTGTGAATTCGGTGGGGGGTTACAAACCAGATCATCATTTTTTTTTTACATTCAACAACTTACTAACCCTTCCAAAGCACCCCCGATTTGTCTCCCGGTCTCCCTCTTAGTGGATGTTACTTTCTTCCTCACCCGAGCGAAGCCCTAGCTATCATCTAGCCTTTTACTTCTCTTTCTCTCCCTCGTCCTGTCTCCCCTGGTAACCATCTGTTTCACTTTGTCGGAAAAACTTTATCTTAATTTAGGTTTTTACAGCAGTGGTCTCAGGTAATTGGTGAACTTCATTCCATATAACCATCGCAAATCCATTCCCTCTGTCTTTTAACTCGTGTCTGTCTAGTGTAGTGGCCCTATCCTTGTTGCACATGGGCTCTTAGCCAGACAAACAACTTACCCCTTTCCTTCATAGGTCTGCTCATCAAGGAACTAAGCCCAAGGCCTTCACTCACACATGAACCTGGTTTAGATGAGATGTTAGCCCTCAAACCAGACTTTTGCATGTGGGGAGAAGGTAAATAATTTGTGATGAGAGGATGGTTCAAAATACTCCTCCTATTGAGAAGTGGGGTTTAATTTAAGACCCCTCAAATTTGGATGGGCTTGTGGCTGCTTTCACTAATAGAACATGGCAGAAGTGATACTTCTGTGACTTCGAGGCTATAACATAAAAGCATATGCCGTTTCTACAAGGATTTCTTGGAATGTTATTTATTCAGAACTTTCTAAGTGGGATGCATCTCTCATAACAGTGTGACGATGATGTGAAAAGGCCAAGTCACAGGGCCAGCCCACGGTGTAAGTCTCTAGTCAACAATAACACCAGAACCCAAGCCGCAAGTCATCCCATCTCATTGACCAAACGCATTGCTGAAGAAGCCTCCCAAGGATTCTATTCCTGGGTATTTACGTCTTCCAGACAAATCCTCAAAAACCACAAACAGGAGATAGGCACTCTCCACTGTGTCTACCATGACTCCCTGTCTCACAGACTCTGTGAGTTTAATACAGTGGTTATTGTTTAATATTGCTAAGCTTTGAGTGATTTTTTTATGCAGCAATAGTATCTCCAATATGAGCACTCTCAGCCCCTGACCTAGCACCTGGTCTGCTCTTTATTATCAAGAACCATCAATTCAAAAAAATATATAAGCAATAAAATATTTTTCAAAAAGACTCTTCTTGGGTCAAAGTCTAACAATTGTTGTGGCTCCCACTGAGTTTTAGTGGTACATTTGTGTATCGTGGACTTTCCAAGAGAACAGACAAATCCTTTTTGGAAGAAGTGTAGCCAGAATGCTCTGTCGAAGGGAGGATGGTGAAACTTTGTCTTATGTACTTTGGACCTATTATTAGGAGAGTCCAGTCCTTGGAGGAGGACATCATGCTTGATGAAGTAGCAAGTCTGTTTAAAAAAGGAAGTGCCTCACAGGGATGGATTGACATAGTCGCTGCAAAAATGAGCTCATATAGAGCAACAATTTTGAGGATGGCACAAAAATGGGCAGCGTTTTGTTCTGCTGAACAGGGGGTCTCTATGAATCAAATCAAAGGTGCAACACCAAATTACCGTCTGTTTGCACATATGTGGTCTTAGCTACGTGTATTTATTTCCAAAGTAAACTGGAGTGATTTCTCTTAGATTCAGAGTCATCTGAGCATGGTTGTCAAATGATCATTCTAGCTGCTTGATTTCACTTTTGGAATCTTAAACACAAATAAGAAATTCCAAGGGGTCACATAAACTAACATAATTAAAATAAATCAAGGTCTGTTTCTTTTTTGAGTTTGCAATGCTGATAGTGTCATTTCTTAGTGCGGACGCACTTGTCTATTGCAGAAGTATGCAGTATCAAGCGAAATGGAGACGGAACTGTGCCAAAAGAGTGCACTGTTCCGGAACTGTGCCCACCAAATGTTAGTTGGCTGTACTATGGTGACCTGAGTGCTAGTTGGTGCTGGAGGCTGTGCCACCTGGATTTTCAATAACAGGTTTGAGCAGAGCTTCCATACGAAGAGAGACTATGATGAAGAACCTGGCAGTCTACTTTTTTAGAAGATTGCCCAGTGAAAGCTGTATGTATCAGAGTTAAGTATTAACAGGTACTCAAAATACAACTGGGGAAGAGATGCGTCCTCAAAACAGAGTCAACATGGATGGAATACAGCATGGGAATCTTAACAACATGGACAGGGACTATCAGCATGGATTTCACCAGACGGGATATACAGGAATCAAACTGACAACATCTGTGGGGAAAGACGATGGAAACGCTCGCGATCAGCTGCTAAAACTAGGCCAGGGGCCAACTGCGGAACAGACCGTCAATTGCTCCTATGTCAGTTCAGGTTGAAGCCAAAGAAAATGAAAACCGGTCTCTGAGAGCCTTTAAAATACAAACATGAGTCAATCCCACATGAATTTCAAAAACATCTCAAGAACAAACTTCAGGCACGGAATATTTATAAGACCTGATGCACTGAGGGATGACATGAATAACATCATACACAAGGAAAGCAAAAGGCCATTAAAAAGATAGGAGAGAAAGGAAAGATCCAGGTGAGTGTCAGAGAGACGCTGAACCTTGCTCTTAATCAGAAAGTTGCTGAGGCACATGGAAGAAATTGTGGAGAAAACAAGCTGAACAGGAAATGTCAAAGGGCAGCTCAAGAAAATGAATATAATGAAATGTGCAGGAGCTAGAATTTGAAAACCAAAAAGTTAGACCATTTTCAGCATATCTGGAACTAAAAAACAAAAACCCAAGGGGAAAAAAATATCAAGCCTCGAGTTACAATCTTGAAAGAATCTATAAGCAAAATGTTGAATGATGCAGAAAGTCTCCAAAGAAGATGGGGAAAAATACAGAGTTGGTGTACCAAAAGGAACTGGTTGCTAGTCGCCCATTTCAGCAGGCAGCAGATGAGCAAGACCCTATGGTACTGAAGTGAGGTATTAGCCACAAACAAGGCTCCAGGAATGGATGGAGCACCAACTGCAGTGGTTCAACCACATGATGAAGCTCGCAAGCACTCACCCATCTGTGCCAGGAAATGTGGAAGACGGTTGCTTGGCCAACTGACTGGAAGAGATCCATCTTTGTCCCCATTCCAAAGAAAGGTGACCCACCAGAATGCTCAGAGTATCGGCCAATCATTGACATCACATGTCAGTACATTTTGCCTAAGATTATCCAACAATGGTTAGAGCGGAACATTGACGGGGATCTGACAGAGGTTCAGGCCAGAATCAGAAGAGGGATATCATTGCTGCAGTCAGGTGGATCTTGATGAAAACAGAATACCAGAAAGATATTAACTTGTGTTTTATTAACTATGCAAAAGCAGTTAACTGTGTGGCTCAGAGCAAACGTAGCCCTGAGAAGAGTAGGAGTTCCAGAACACTTCCTCAGGCCCGCGAGGAACCTGCACATGGAGTCAGTTGTGGGAACAGAGCCCAGAACACCGCTGTTACTGTAGCTGCTGGGTGCAGGTACCTGGGGCCCGGTGCACAACAGAAGGAAGCACTGCCCGGTGCACCAGGCTCACAAGTGTTTTTATGCTTCAGCCCATGCTGCAGCCTCTGTGTCACCTATCACATTGAGAGCCTTCCACTCTCTTACCGCCCCTCTGCTTTACCAAGCATGCTGTCCTTCCCCAGGGACTTGTACCTCCTGACAACATGGCCAAAGTATGTAAAGCAAAGGTCACCGTCCTTGCTTCTAAGAAGCACTTTGGTCACACTTCTTCTGCGACAGATTGGTTTGTCCTTTTATCAGTCTGTGGTACCTTCAATAGGTTTTGCCAAAAGAGTACTATGTGGTTTACAATCAGGAAAAGCATGTGATAAAATTCTATCCCCTCACCAGACTTATTCAACCGGTATGCTGAGAAAATAATCAGAGAGGCCGGATTAGACCAAGGAGAGTGCCATATCAGGATTTGAGAAGGCTTATTATCATCCTGTGATATAAAAATGACACAACCCTGCTGCTGAAAATGAGGAGGACCTGGAGTACTATCTGGTGAAGATCAAGGACTGTGGCCTTCAGTGTGGCTTGCAATTACTAGACCAATAGGTAGCATCACAACAAACGGAGAAAAGATTGACGCTGTCAAGGAATTCATCTTGCCCGGATTGTACAATCAATGTTCATGGAAGGAGCAGTTGAGATCAAATGACACATTGCCTGGCGTAAACCTCGCTAAAGTATTGAGAAGCAAAGAGGTTCCTTTGAGGTCTAAGGTGTAACTGACAGTTTGCCTCCTGTGCACATGAACGTGGGATACTGAACAAGCAGAGCTTTTGAGGGAGGGAAGGTACTGGCGAAGAACATTGGAAGTGCCATGGACTGTGAAAAAATTAGCAGACATATCTTGGAAGAAGTAAAGCCAGGATGCTCCTAGAAGTAAGGATGGCAAGACTTTGTCTCACATACTTTGAACACGTTATCCAGAGAGGCCAGTCCCTGGAGAAGGAAAGCATGCTGGGTCAAATAGAGCATCATCAAAAAGAGGACCCTCAACAAGACTGACACAGTGGCTGCTGCAACAATGGACTGAAACTAACACCCATGATGAGGAAGGCGCAGAACCGGACAGCGCTTCACCCAGTGGTACAGAGAGTTACCAGAAGTCAGACCCACCCAGCCAGCGTGTCACAACCACATCTCCCCACGGTCTGTTAGTTGTTTTGCTGTTGTTCACTGTCATTGAGTTGGCTCCTGCTTTGTGACAAAGCTATGTTCCATGGGCTCAAACCACTGTGATCCATTGAGTTTTCAATGGCTGGTTTGGGGGAGTAGATCGTTCCTAGTCTGCCTCAGCCTGGAAGCGTCTCAAACCTGTTCAGCATCACAGCAACAGAAAAAGCTCCAGTCAAGTGGTGGCGAAGGGTGTATAGCGGGCCGATATCATGACTTTTAGTTCACGCTGTCTCTGTGTTGAGAAACTTTATCCAAAGAACTTGACCAGTGGTCAGACTGATGTAGATCAGGAGATATTGGACTGCAAGCCTGGTATCATAAATAGATAAGACTTTGGGGTCTCAGTAGGTCTCAAGTCTATTTTTCAGACAAAAATAATATAAATAATTATGTCCAGAGGGTGTACTGTGGTAGATTAAATATAGCCACAACATTTCTACAGCTCCTTCTAGAAAGAGGAGGATTTTATTCCCCCACTTCTTGAATCTCACTTGCTTGTGACCAATGGGAGACAGCAGCAATGGCATTGTGTGACTTCCAAACTTCAGTCTTCAAGAGACCTTACTACCTCCTTTCTCACTCTCCCCCAGAACCTTCAGACGTAAACAGGCCCAGGCTACTCTCCTGGAGGCTGAGTTGCCTCGTGGATAAAGGAAAGCTTAGACACCATCAGCAACCCAGCCATTCCAGCCACCCCAGCGGAGGCGCCAGACACCACCAGCCTGCCTACTCACCAACTGGCTGCAAATGCATAAGTGAGCCCAAAGGAGCACAGCAGAAACACCAAGCTGAGTGTAACAGCCAACCCACAAAATTGTGAGCAAAGAAATGATACTGTTCTAAGACTCTGCATTTAGGATAGTTTGTTATGAGAAAGCTCTCCAATGTACCCAACTGAACCTTCCCAAATAAGTTTAAACAATTTGCATAAAGTTACATAGGGAGGTAGAAATAGAACTGGCCATTCCCAATGATCTCAACCAAATAATGTGAATCTCTTTGCATGATGTGATACTATGGTTCTACATTTAAACTAATAGGATAAGCAAATAAGATGGAAATGAGTTTGGGAAACTATTACAAAATGCGGCTAAAGGCATCTGGGGTCTTAAAGGTTTGACGGTAGACAAGCGGCCATCTAGCTCAGAAGCAACAAAGCCCACATGGAAGAAGCACACCAGCCTCTGCGATCACAAGGTGTCAAAGGGATTGGGTATCAGGCATCAAAGAACAAAAAACCATATCATTGCTAATGGGGGGGGGAGTGCAGAGTGGGGATCCAAGACCCATCTGTAGGCAACAGGACAACCCCTTACAGAGGAATTGTGGAGAGGAGACAAGCAAGTCAGGGTGCAGTGTAGCAACGATGAAACATAAAACTTTCCTCTAGTTCCTAAATGCTTCCTCCCCCGCACTATCATGATCCCAATTCTACCTTACAAATCTGGCTAGACCAGAGGATGTACACTGGTACAGATAGGAACTGGAAACACAGGGAATCCAGGACAGATGATTCCTTAAGGACCAGTGCTGAGAGTGGCGATACTGGGAGGATGGAGGGAGGCTGGTGTGGAAAGGGGGAACCAATTACAAGGATCTACATATAACCTCCTCCCTGGAGGATGAACAACAGAAAAGTGGGTGAAGAGAGAAGTTAGGCAGTGTAAGATATGACAAAATGATTATAATTAATTAATTATCAAAGGTTCCTGAGGGAGGGAGGAGTGGGGAGAGAGGGGAAAAATGAGGAGCTGATACCAAGGGCTCAAGTAGAAAGCAAATGTTTTAAGAATGATGAGGGCAACAAGTGTACAAATGTGCTTGACACAACGGATGTATGTATGGACTATGATAAGAGCCCCAATAAAATGATTAATAATAATAATAATTTATAATACAAAGGAAATATATTTCAAAAGTGGTATTCCTTGAGAAACTATGGTAGTTAATCAAACAAAGATCAACTATGTGACTTTAAAAATACGTGGCTAAAGAAAATTTTAAAGAAGGGCTCTTTAGCCAGAAAAAGCATTGCTTGGCTAGAGAAATCATCTTTACATATAAATGACCATTTCCTATATAGAGACAGACTGGTTATATCTTCAACATCCATTTGCTCTCCACTTCAAGAAAATTGAGTTGTTGTTTTGTTTGTTTGTTTGTTTGTTTTCAGTACATAGATACATAGATTACTAGAGTTAAGTCACATACATTTTACTGTGATTCAAACCTCTTTGCTATTAGACCACTTTCTAAGAGGTGCATGTGTGTTTTTAAATGAGATGACTTACCAAAACCATTGTGCATAAAATGGGTGAGCAAAAGCAGAAATGGACGTACAGAACACTTGGACACAGTGGTGTAGCATGCTACATTATTCTTTTTTCTCTCACAGATACACCGACATGGACACACTGGGAAACCATGGTGCAGAAATGAGGCAGATGTCAATGGATGACGTTACTACAAACACAGCAAATCATGCCCCAAAACACAGATGGTTTGCTCTTACCTTCTTCTGACATATAGCAGATATTTCAGCTGTAAGGGGAAGGTATAAAAACATCAACATAGAAAGAGAGCCCGTTTTAAATAAGGGCAACCATGAAGGGAACAGGGTTACGGTAAAAACCACTTTAGGAAGATCGTTCTGCACTGGGCCCAAACAGTTTCTTGTCAGTAAATTGACATCTACTTCTGGTGACTTTTATTTTCTCAAAAGGCACCACAAAATATCTCTTTCTCATACAGTAGTAGCAAGTTTAGGGTTCATGACGAATAAAATAAAAATACCTGCACACTGTGTTACTTATTCTTAGAAGTAATTCAACCAACCTTCTCGGACTTGACTTAGAAATCCAATCATGTTAAAGTCAAACAACTCTAATCTCATCTCCCTCCTTTACAGAGTACAAAATCAAGGGTTACTATGGTTGAATGACTTCTTCCATGTCTGTTAACCTTAGAGGCAGGCCCAGAGCTAAGTTTCTGGATGCTATGGTGGCTGCTTTGTATTTTATTCTATAATACTGATTTATCATGATCTATTAAGAGTTGCACCCTGGGGATGATTTGACAGATCACACCTGAGAAAAAACAACTTGGACTCCTTACACTTGAACTATCAATTCATATCACGTTTAAACAGTATAAGGCATTTAAGAGAAGGCAATTTCAAACCCATGGTAGACCAGTTAGAGAAAAAGTGTCAAACATTGCCTACATAAGGGATTGACTTTTTAATGAGCAGAGAAGAATTTGCTTTAGTGAGCATATTGATTATAGCCATAAAAAATTGATGCTGAAAAAGATTTGCAAATAGGTTTTTTAAGAATCTGTTAACACTTCTCCTGAAACTACAAGTGTTAATGAGCCCAAAACTTATTTATAGTCTAGGCTATGTTATGTTATTAAAATGGTTAAAAGTAAATATCTCCCACATCCTGTGTGGAAATAATGGATCAGTGGATTCCAATCGATGAAATTTATAAATCGGTTTTGAAAATGGTTTTGTATAATTAATGACTGACATCCTAGAGTTTATCTTAAATAAACTGAACTGAGTGGCACATTTCTAGATAAATAATAAAAAGTCATTGCCATTTTTCTCCCAAAGATTAGTAACATCTGCCAAAGATAACCAGGATTCTTCAACATACCCGATAAGGGCTTTACCGCAGAACACTGGAAATTCACTAAAAGCATCATCTAATTTTAGGGGGAAGAGGTACCTTTGACCCTACAAACCCAAATATTTCACAGATACTCATAGAAATGTACAACTCTCTTTGAATGAAGTAGAAGCTACCTTCTTGCTCCATTCTACAAATGGAGAGTACTAACTAAATCAATTCTTCTCTTCTGGTTGACATGGCCCAATATTTAGAGTCAGGCTACCAAAAAAACATAGTGTAATGGTTATACTTCAAAGATATTAAGGGAAAAAAGTTCACAGAATTTAGCTAACCTAAGGGTTTTACCTTTTTTTAAAATAGGACATGTTGCAGGATTTCTTTTAGAATCTACAGGTCAAGTTTCTTCTGTAAGCCTGACCTGTATAGAGTATGCCCCATCTTTTCCCAGATTTCATCTTTCCTTTACTTTTCTGGGTACTTTAATTCAGGGGTTAGAGTACTCCCTGTGTGCAGAAGAGTGGTCTGTCGAGGAACCACTAACTTCTAAGCCATAGTTTCAGAACTCTAAAGAACTTTAAAAACATTTCACTCTTGTCTTTCCATTGAGATAGCTAGGGATGCTTTAGTCTCATTTTTCCAGAAGGGTGGTTGAGGATCAGAACAATTCAATGGTTTCCTAAACAAACCACAGGAGCTAGTGCTAATGGGGATAAAAGTCCATACATCATTTCTTTTTCTACTGGTGGTTTTCATTCCCGTTCCTGTCTGGCACACACATCCTTGTTAACACCTGTTACCTGTACAGAAAATCCCGTAAGACATATGAGAGGGCTCCAAAAAGTTAGTGGGAAAATGGAATTGGAAGATAAAAGAATTTTTTCCATGAGCTTTTGGAAGGCCTCTCCTATGTTTCAGAAGATTTTGGTCACAGGGGATCAAAATCCAACCTCTACCCCCCTTTCAATAGAGATGCTACCTCATTCTTCATGATTAAACATGTGGGTATATTATCAGCAAAACATGGTCATCATGCTTTATATCAGTGAGTACTCACAGACTATAAAATATTGTTACTGTCTGTGTGGAATAGAAGAGTACAAACGAAGATAAATCAACCTTGTCATTAGCCACAATTACACATTATTCATCCTTCCTGAAGGAAACCATACCTTGTGGCAGAAGAACATCAATCAGCCATTCACTGTGGTCTCTATAAAGAAAAACAAAATGCATTTTTGAGCTGCACTAAAATGTTAGGTTACAGATGAATGTTTATAAGCTGTGTGCCATTTCTGAAAGGCTTTTAATAGAAAGCCAGGGTAATTAAGAGCACTATCATGAAAAGCTTTTGAAATGTCTAATACACCCCAGCTAAATGATAAATTATAGACATTTCATCATATCCAGTTATCTTTAAGTGATACTTTCCAGATGTCAATTAAGCCAACCAAAATATGCACGATTTGTACCAAGCTGAGTCTGATTCTGTGAAACGAATGAGCAAAGAGAGTCCATGGTGGGAAACCAGTCTGATTTTTCTCCATGACTCTAATAGGGCTATTCAAAACCCAAGCTCCTCGGGTAGATGGAATTGTTTTCTCATGTATAGATAAATACTGTAACTTTTCACCGCTGAAACCTCCCAAATGCAAGCTTTTTGTACAATAACAACTAACCTTGATAAGAACACAGACTCGTGGAAAATGTGAGTGATGTAACCGATTTAGGTTTAAATGAGCTTCCTTATCGTCTCCTTGTTGCCCTATTTATTTTCCTTTTCGGCAATGACCTTGGTACCTACCCTGCGATCCGCTGGCTGCATTCTTCACAGAGATACAACGGGGGTGGTTTGTCACCCAACGCTACTGACAGGGAAGGGTCTATGCACATCTGAAACACATTGAAAAGACAGAATGAGTCCTCCTGCCACTGTAAAGCCATCTCTATACCATGAGCACACGTGGTTCCATAACGACAGACTTGCAAAATAGTCTCAGAAGGAAAGAGGGCTACATACTTTACATAGAACCCATTCTCCCTATAACTGATGTTTCCTGAACTGCCACATGGGGTGGGGTGGAGGTTAATATAGTCACCGGGGGTGGGGCGGCTTCATGTCTCTTGTTAGTTGCAATTTCAAGTACAAATAGTGCCAAGCAATCTATCCTCACTCAAGATAAAAACTTGTCTGGTTCAATAGTTGCTCAAATTGGGTGTCTGTGACTTAATATGGCAATTTGTTTCCCCAAAACGCACACATGAGTGTTATCTTCTTTCAGAAGAGGAAAATGTATTATGGAGATTCAAAATGATACCAGACTACTGATGCCAAAATGCTAGAGCAATAGCATGTCTTGCTTTTCATGACGGAGCATTTCAAAATGTTAGTGTTTTATTGAAGTGGGTGCCTCGCGGCTCTGACTCCAGCGTCTCAGTTCTATAGCAATCAGCCAGCGCTTCCTTTTCGTGCTGGCTTATTATTTTCTTCCAGACATGAGCTGTAATTCGATTAACTCTACTATAGCTTCTTTAGTTGTTGGCTTGTTTTTATTGTTTGTGGCTGCATTTTCAGTAGCCTAAGCACAAGGATGAAACGTGTTAAGAGTTAATCAGGATATGTGAAATATCTGGGTGCTTGAAATCACCTGAGCAAAGCATGAAGATGATTGGCTGAATGTTGAACTCTGCCTCAGTTTACATTTCTCTGATTCACTCATCAGCTTGAAGTCTCTTCCTGCCCTTGAATAGATAACCAGTCATGCTGTAGTTGCAGGCCTACCTACACTCAGTCAGCCTGTGACACCGTCTCTTCAGAAACTACAGCCTGTCTTTTCTTCCGTGCTTTCACTGGTTTGAAAAGGGAAATTACCAGACTGGAAAAGCCAACCGCCCTATCATTTCAAGTTAAAAACATGAGTAGTTTGAATGATTGAGAAGAGAAAAGTTGAGATTGCTAAATTAAAAAAAATTAACCCATAATGATGTTTCAAATGACACATTCCCTGATGTTAAAGGTCCAGTGTAAAATTTTTCCTTAGATAAATGCAATGTTCTCTTAGTTACAATGAATGTATACACCCACACACGCACACATATCTGTGTGTGTCTGTTAAATTAGAGATTGGCTAACTCTTTTTCTGTAAGTGGCTAGAAATTATATGGTTTGGGGCTTTTAATAATAAATAAGGGGTTCATCAGTTTCTGTTGCAACTACTCAAATCTGCTATTGTAACAAGAAAATAGCTACAGACAATCTATAAGCAATTGAGTATAATTAGGTGACAATAAAACTTTATAAAAATCTGTAGTAGAGCATATTTGGCCTGTTGGAGCATACTTTATCAATCCCTATGTTAAATAAACACCTGGGTTTCAAAGCATTTACAAAGTTCTCTTCAGATATAGCCAACAAAAATCAAAAACATAGCAAAATGTAATGAGCTGTAACTCCTGATACAGTTCCACTTTTTAATCCAACCATAACTCATCTGTTACCTAAAAAAGTGTGTGTGTGTGTGTGTGTGTGTGTGTGTGTGTGTGTGTGTGTGTGATTGTTACTTATTGTAACAAAATGGGTAAAAATTTCCTATTTGGAAAAAAACAATATTATCTGAGAGGTATAGCTCACTAATAATAGAAGATTGATTCATTGATTTTTTTTTAGGACTAAGCCATTTCCTGCCTAACCATTGGTCAGTTTGTTACACTATGAAAGCTTGCATATGGCTGTGATCCTGTAAGCAATGTCACTGGTATTTCAAATACCAGCAGTGTCACCCAAAGTAGACTGGCTTCATCAGAGTTTCCAGACTAAGACAGACTAGGAAGAGAACCTGATGACCTACTTCAAAACACTGGTCATTGAAGCCTTATGACTAGCCACGAAACATGGTCTGATATAGTATAGATGATAAACACCTCATGTTCTCATCTCAAAGGTACTCACAATACAATTGGGGAGAAGTGTCACTTCAGAGTCAAGTGATCCTTAATCATGGATTAAATAATGGATGGGGAAAGTATTCAGGAACTTTATTTGCATGTGTGGAAGTTTTCAAAATTAGAAGAAGTCGCTGAAAACATTTATTAATACGTATACCACAGAACATATACATGTGAATCTAGAAAAAGTAGAAATTGTCACATGTAAAATGGAATGCATAAAAATCTATGTTCTAGGCATGCGAAAGCTAAAAGGCCTGGTAGGGCCATTTTGAATAGGACATCCAGATGACAGATAGAAAAGCAATAATGTGACATTGCTCCTCTCCAACAAGCACTTTTCAAGATTGATTCTGAAGTACACGGCTGTCAGCGATAGAGTAATGTCCACATGCTTACAAAGAAGATTAGTTAATATTTACACACCAACCACCTAATGACAAAGATGAAGAAATTGAAGAATTCTACCAATTTTTGTAGTCTAAAACTGATCAAACACACAATGAATTACTGGAGATCGGAGTGAGAAAATTAGAAATAAAGAAAAAACAGTAGTTGGAAAACATGGCTTTGCTGTTAGAAACAATGCCAGAGCTTGCACGAGAGAAATTTCCAAGACGAACAACTTATTCATTGAAAATACCCTTTTGCCACAAAATAAACAGCAACTACACAATTGGTCCTTTCTGGATGGAATACACAGGAATTAAACAGATTGCATCTGCAGAAAGAGATGATAAAAGACCTAAATAGCATCAATTAGAGAAAAGGCTAGGAACCAAGTGTGGAACAAATAAGCCACCAACTTTTTCTATGCAAATTCAAGTTGAAAGTGAAGAAAATGGAGAGTTCTTATGATAGTTAGGTTTTATGGCAACTTGGATGGGCCAACCTTCTCCCAGGATCGGATCTAACACAGTGTGGTCAACTTCATGATGGGATCTGCTGTGAGGCAGCCAAGCAGTTGTGGGGAGCATGTTGTTGTTAGATGCCCTATGTACAACAGGACTAAACACCGCTCAGCCTACACCATCCTCACAATTGTTCTGATGTTTGAGCCCATCATTGAAGTCACTGTGTCAATCCATCTCCTCTAGGGCCTTCCTCCTTATCATCCCCCTCCACTTTAGTAAGCATGATGTCCTTCCCCAGGGAGAGTCTCTCCTGAAACATGTCGGCAATTTATGAGATGAAGTCTCGCCATACTTGCCTCTAAGGATCATTCTGGCTGTACTTCTTCCAAGACAAATTTGTTTGCTCTTTGGGCACTCGGTGGTACTTTCAATAGTTTGGACAGCACCAGAGTTCAAATGCATCCATTAGTCCTTATTTAAAGCCCAACTTTCATATGTACAGGAGGCAAATGAAAATACCATGGCTTCAGTCAGATTTATCTTAATCCTCAAAGTAGCATCCTTACTTTTCAACACTTTAAAGAGGTCGTGAACATCAGATTGACCCAGTTCAATACATCCTTTGATTTCTTGACTGCTGCTTCCATAAGCAATGATTGTGGGTCCAAGCAAGATTAAATCCTTGACAACTTCAGTCTTTACACAGTTTATCATGATGTGATCTATTGGTCCAGTTATGAGGATTTTTGTCTTCTGTACATTGAGTTGTAATCTACACTGAAGCCTGTAATCCTTAATCTTCATCAGCACATGCTTCAAGTTCTGACTTTCAGCAAGCAAGACTGTGTCGTCTGCATATTGAAGGTTGTTAATAAGCCTTCCTCCAATTCTGATGCCACATTCTTCTTCATATAACCGAGCTTCTCTGATGGTGTGTTCCGGATAAAGATTGAATAAGTATGGTGAGAGGCTACAACCCTGATGCACAACCTGCTTAATTTGAAAGCATGCCGGATTCCCTTGTTCTGCTTGCACTACTGCCTCTTGATCCATGTACAGGTTCTTCATGAGCACAATGTAGCATTCTGGAATTCCCATTCTTCATAATGCTATCCACAGTTTTTTATGGTCCACACTATCAAATGCCTTTGCAGAGTGAACAAAACCCACATAAATAGCTTTCTAGTATCCTCTGTTTTCAGCCAATATCCATCTGACATCAACAATGATATCCTTTGTATCAAGTCAGCTTTTGAATCTGGCCTGGACCTCTGGCAGCTCCCCTGACAATGTACTGCTGCAAACATTGGATGATCTTCAGCGAAATTGTACTTGCATATGGTATCAATGATATTCTTCCATAATTTGCACATTCTGTTAGCCTACCTTTCTTTGGAATGTGTAAAAATACCACTCTCTTCCAGTCAGTTGTCCAGGTAGCTGTCTTGGCATAAATCAGTGAATGTCTCCAGTGCTTCATCAGCTTGTTGAAGTATTTCCACTGCTATTCCTTCAATACCTGGAAACTTTTTTTTGGTTAATGCGTTCAGTGAAGCTTGGATTTCTTCCTTTAGTACCACTGGTTCTTGCTTATATCCTACCTCTTGCAATGGGTGAATGTCTACTAGTTCCTTTTGATTCAGTGACTCAGTGTATACTTTCTGTCTTCTTTTAATGCTTCCTGTATCATTCAATATTTTGCCCATAGTATCAATAATGCAACTCAAGGCTTGAATTATTTCGTGACTTCTCTCAGTTTGAGATATGCTGAGCACGTTCTTCTATTCTGGCTTTCTAACTCTGGTCTTTGTGTATTTCATTGCAATCTTTTGCTTTGCCTTCTTGAACTGCTCTTTGAAATTTTCTATTCAGCTCACTGATTTAATCATTTATTACATGTGCTTTAGGTATGCTATAACAGCAAGCTTCAGAGTCTCTTACGACATTCACTTTGATTTTTTTTCTTTCCTGTCTAATGACCTTTTGCTTTCCTCATGTATGATGCTCCTGATATCATCCACAGCTCATCAGGTCTCCTTTCATTAGTGTTTAATGAGTCAAATCTGGTCTTGAGATGTTTTTGGCATTTAGGTGCAATCGGCTGAAGGTCATATTTTGGCTCTCATGGATTTATTTTCATTTTCTTCAGCTTCAACCCGAATTTATAGAGGAGCAATTGATGGTCTGCTCCACAGTGAGTCCCTGGCCAGGTTTAAGTTGCTGATATTTAGCTTCTATGTTGTCCTTTGCCCTGGACATAATCAATTTGATTTTTATGTATCTCATCTGGATATACATTTTAGCTGTGGATATTAACTTCTTCTTCGTCTCTTTTCACATGTGTAGTCGATTTGATTTCGGTATATTCCATCGGGAGAAGTGAACATTTTGTTGTTGAAATGGTTATTTGAGATGAGCACGTGATTGGTCTTGTAAAATTCTTTGCATGAGATCTCCAGCTTTGTTTCTTCGGTGAAGTTATTTGGTCCCGGGGATTTTTTTGTTGGTAATCCCTTGATAACCTTGTCTATTTCTTCTGTTGCTACGGATCTGTTGAGATTCTTGGCATCCATCGAGGATACTCTAGAGATGGATTGTTTTTCCAAGAATTTGTCCATGTCTTCCAAGTTGTTGAATACATTGGAGTACAATCCTTCATAGTACTGTGTAATTATCCTGTTGATTTCATTAGGATCTGTTATCATGTCCCCTCTTTCATCCCTTATTCTTGCTATTGAAATGTGTTCCCTCCTTTCTTTGGTTAGGTTTACCAGTGGTCTGTTGATTCTGTTTATCCTTTGAAAGAACCAACTTTTAGCAGCATTAATTTTTCCAGAGTCTTTGTATATTCCCTCTCCTGAATCTCAGCCCTGATTTTAATTATTTCTTTTCTTTTGCAATTAGTGGGATTGTCCTGCTGACTCTGCTCTAGTTGTTCTAAATTTTGTGCCAGCATATCAATCATGAGTCTCTCCTCATTTCTCAGATGTGCATGTATTGCTATGAAACTTCCTCTGATAAATGCCTTTGCTGTGTCCCATAAGTTTTGGTATGTCATGTGCTCATTCTCGTTGGTTTCTAGAAATTTCTTAATTTCATCTCTGATCTGTGCCAGTACACACTCCTTTTTCAGTAGAGAGTTATTCATCCTCTAATTGTTTTCCCTTGTTTTCTTTGTCTTCCTTTTGTTGATTTCCAGCCTTATGGCACAGTGGTCAGAGAACGAGATCTGTATGATATCAATGTGCTTAAATTTAAGTAGATTTGCCTTATGCCCCAGCATGTGGTCTATCTTCGAATATGTGTCATGCGTGCTTGATAAGAATGTGAATTTTTTTAGTACTTGGATGAAAAGCTCTGTAAATATCTATCAGGTCAAATTGTCTCGTAGTGTTTAGATCTCTAGCCTCCTTGTTGAGTTGATTTTCCTGTGATCTGTCTTTCTCAGAGAGTGGTGTATTGAAGTCACCCACTATAATTGTTGAGACTGTGATTTATTTTTTCATCTTTTGAAGTGTTTGCTTGACGTATTCAGTGGGTCTCTCATTTGGGGAGTATATGTTTACAATGCTTAGTGGTTCTTTGTCTACCATTCCCTTAAGCATTATATAGTGTCCCTCCTTATCTCTTTTTATGGTTTGCACTTTGAGGTCAATTTTATCTGAGATTAAGATTGCAACCCCTGCTTCTTTCTCCAGCCTTTAATTCTCAGGCTATTTTTGTCTGTAGCCTTGAGATGTGGGATAAGAAATATCATTGCTGACATCAAATAGATCTTGGTTAAAAGCAAGAAACAAAAGAAAGATATTTGCCTTGTTTTATTTACTACGCAAATATACTCAAATTTGTAGATGGTAAAAATTGTTAATTTTGCAAAGAATGAGAATTCCAGAGCCCTTTGTTATGCACTAGGAGAGCTCCAATACAGACCAAGAGTTGGTGGTTAACACAGGACAAGTAGATACTGCCTGACTTAATATCAGGAAAGGTGTGTGTCAAGGTTATATTACACTGGTTAACCTGAGGAAATAAATTTGAGAAGCTAAACTACAATCTATATACACAGGGGACTTCATTTTACTTGGATCCACAATCAACACTCATGGAAGCAGCAGTCAAGAGTTCAAAAACACTATTGCATTGGGAAAATCTACTATAAGAGACCTTTTAAGTGTTAAAAAAAGAAGAAAACGATGACATCTGACACTTTGTGCACTAAGGCCGCTGTGATCCAAGCTATCATCTTTTCAATCACTTTATATCCTTGCAAAAACCTAGACAAGCAGAAGGAAGATCCAGGAATAACTGATGCCTTTCAATGATGACGTTGGCAAGGGATATTGCCTATACCTTGGACAGCCAGAGGAACAGCAAAGCTATCTTGGAAGAAGTAAAACCAGAATACCCCTTAGAAGAGAAGATGTTGAGAGATCGTCTCACATAATTCTGACGTGGTACCAGAAGAGACCAGGCTCCGGATAAAGGCATCGTGCTTGGTAAAGTAGTAGGCTGGTGGGAAAGAGGAAGAACATCACTGAGACGGGTGGACGCAGTGGCTGCAACAATGGGCTCATACATAACAAGTGTGAGCCTGGCGCAGGACAGGGAAGTGTTTCATTCTGTTGTGCACACGGGATCACTATGAGTTGGGATGGGCCCAATGGCACCTCGCCACAACAGCCTCGATCAGCATCAACTACACGGCACCTAACAGCAACAGTAGCAATCCATTTCCCCAAAACTCCCACGCACCCCAACAGGGCCGCCTTAACATCAGTGCTGCTACTTTACCCCTTCCTCTTCTTTCCAGGGAGTCAATGAGACCTCTGCCAGGTGGAATCTCTTCATTTCACTCACAAGGAAACAATCCTAGAATGTTTAAACTGTAAAGTCTGAAATTAGCTAGCTGACCTGGTAAGTTACTTAATTGGCATGACCCATAAGACCTGTGCCTAGGAACTATATGGACCTTTTTCCACCCAAAGAGATGAGAAATGTTATTCCAGGATCATTTTAATTTGCATGTCTTTTTGTTATGATTGGGTTTGAGTATTTTGTCACATTTTAAGGGGGATGTACATCTATTTTGTTAATTATGTGTATAGCATTTCCCAGTATCTCTACTAGATAATTAATCTCATTCATTTATGGAAGTTCTTTGTATAGTAAGAAACTGGATCTTTGTTTGCATAATAAGTTGTAATTTGTTTTTCATTTCTTAATGCGTGTTTTTGGGTCCTGTTCAATTTCCTATTATATAGAAATTATTCATTTATTATACTAGTCAACACACACACAGACGCAAGGTTTGTGGCTAGAAATGTTCTATTCTCCTGCGAGGCCAATTCACATTCATATCAACGTTCATATCCGTACTCATCTCTGGCTATCACATTTTAAAAACACTATTTTTCTGTTTATATGTAACACATGCCTAAAGCATAGACAGGAAAATGATACCATGAAAAAGGAAATTGAAATAACTCATAAGTCCTCCATCTAGATGCAATTATACTTAACATTCTGATGAGAATTGCCTGTTTTTTCTACCGTGAATATGAATATACACCTATACAATTTTCCAACAAAATGGGCGCAACATTCCTCTCACTTCACATGATGTTGTCCGCATCTGGACACCCATGCTCTGTCATATGGTGTTAGTACAGGTTTGGCGAAGATTCACTTTGTAAAGGAGAAACATTGCTGGCTCAGGTACACAGTAGTAAAAAAGATGGTCCCTGCACAGGGTCTCTCTGAAAGGCATCCCTGTGTGCCCTGGCAGATGGTACAAACTGAAAATAGAAAAGGAGGCTCTTTAGGAAAACTGGGACTTAGAAAACAGGAAGGTTTGGCCTATCCTGGAAATCTGACTCTGGAATTCAGTACACAAGCAAAGTGAGGTGAGCCCAGGGGAGTGGACTGGGCTGTTTGCCTAGAAGAAGAGAAAAACGAATTTGTGATCATTTCCACAAGAAGGAGGCCAGAAAGCATTACTAACCGGGATGCCAGAGGGCTCCTGGGAATGCAGCCTGATCGAAAATCAAGGAAGACAACCTGAGAAGCCAGACAGAAAGGACTTTCTTTTCATGTCTGGGTGAACCCAGGGAAGAGGGAGGCTACCACTGAGGCAAAAAGAAGAAAGAAGGGATGTAGAAACTGAAGAGGGAACCACAAACGTCTCAGCATGAGGTAAGAAGTATGAGCTCCACGAATAATGAGAACTTACACATGCTTGGCCCAAGATATCTTCATGCTGGAGAAAAGTATCCTTGAACACCAAAAGGCTACTGAAGTGCAGCAGAAGGTGTAGCTGATAGAAAGGGAAAGACCTACACTTGCCCTTATCTGTTCTCTTCCAATATAAACTCCTTCCATTTGGCTTCAAGAGAAGCAGAGATTATAGTACTATAGGGACAGCCTGTGTTAGTAACATAGCTAACAGGGTAATTACTGGTCTACCACTGTCATTTTTGGTGTGGGGCATGCACTTTTAGTTCTTTTTTATATGTACTATATTGCATTTTACCCTTTCGACTTTGTTTCTTTAAAATGATAGTATTCTTTTTCTATTACTAGGTAACCTCAACAGTATACTTATTTACCTATAGGATATACAATTAATCTATAGAATAAGGGAGACAAAACTCCCATGGGTATTTATGATGTAATAATTTGTCTTAATCTAAAAATGTACCCCATCTTCAAAATATAAAAATTATTCCTTGCAAAACCACCGTGATCTATGTGATTTTCATTGGCTGACTGTTCAAAGCACATCAATAGGTCTTCCTTGCGAGTCCATGTCTGAAAATTTAGCTGAAATCCATTTATCATCACAACAACACACATCTCCAATGGCAGACAAGCGTTGACCAGAACACGTCTCCCACACTGAAGGTGAGAACAGAACCATTAAATCGCCAGTGCCCTCAGTCACACGTTAGGTACCCCTACTTTGCAGCAAAGGAGCGCTGACATGGCAGTGGCTAAGGGGCCCGGCTGCTAACTGAAAGTTGGGCAATTCCACACCTTATGTTCTGCAAAAACCTAAGGAGTGGTTTTCATCTCTCCTATATTGCCACTGTGTGTTGGAACTGATGTCAAGGCAACACATTTGTGAGCCATGTAGCACACACATGACACCAGGAGAAATTCCTCGAGTCTATTAGCTCACAGAGAAACCTGTTCAGACTTATCTAAGGATTTGACCAGGGTTATCCTGGTGATTAGATCAGTGTTGCCCCTCACTTGCTATGAACTCATAGCCCATTATTTATTGCTGTGGCTTGATCCAATCTGCCAAGGTACAATCGGATTGAACACAGAGGTTTTAGAGACTGCTACAGAGAACACGTCTCTGCTTCACAGAGAAGAAGCAATGCCACCTACTCCATTTCATATTGCAATTTACTTCTGATATTTGAACCATCGAGAGTACAATATGACAGCAGGTCTAAGACTACAGTACCTTCACAGCTGGTTTATTAATTGCATTGTGGCATTCGATGTGCTGGCAGTGGATGGGATTCCAGGCTGTAAAGAAAGCAGAGATGATAAATACTTCTTTTTAAATTACCCACGCCTGACTAAAAATCAGGAGATTCTTTACTCTTCCTCCCCTCCCCCAAGAGGCTCCCCAGCACATTAAAAGATTCTTAAAAATCTATACACAATTCAAAAATGGGATACAGATATCACAAGACCACCTGCGTCCCTCGGGGAGAGACAAGCTGAAATAAGGTATTCTACAGAGAATCATAATACAACATCACAATAAATCCCTAATGGCTCTCATTCTCTGGCTCCGCATGATTCTTCCAACCTCTCGGTTGAGTGGGTTCATCTCACAGAAGAGGGCGTCAGAGATAAGAAGGTTAAGTTCCTTGCTAGAGTCAGAGAGTTAGTGAATGGCAGGCTAGGGAGCTAGAACCTATAGTTCTTGCTGCTCAATACTCTTCTCACAGCATCACACTATGCTATGCATTCTAGATCTTGGCACTAGGAAAAACGGCAGTTATAATAACTAAAATGAATGGTAGCGCATTCTCCTCCATTCTGCCTTCCCACTCCATCCTTTTAAATATGGAGCCTGAAAAGTTGAGTTACTTGCCAAATTGAAATGCTTCTCTCTCATTTCTGGCCCACACACTCAACTTAGCTCGGAATGCATACAAAATGAGGGCAAGAGGCAAATGACCTGGGATCAGTGAGAACCACAACCAGCAATCATCATCAACCAAATGAGGAGGTAGCCCAAAGCTAAGTACTAACAACATTCCATCCTAAGTGCTTGAAAGTGGGCATTTTCTACATTGTTATAAACTAGCTGCTCTTAGAGGAAGAGCACTAGTGACGTTGTGGATAATACTTCAGCTACTAAGCAAACGCTCAGTAGTTAGAAACCAGCAGCAGTTCTGCCAGAGGCGGATGAGGCTTTCTTTTTTAGAGTTTTATTAGCACTTCATCCGCATGTCATACAATTCAATAGTTCAATCATATCAAGAAGAGTTGTACAATCATCACCACATTCAATTCCAGAACATCTTCTTCCTTGTACTCCTTGTTATTTGAGTAATTATCTTATTTTTTAATCGGAAGTTAACACATATATCCTATCATTCTATAGCTCAATCACATCAAGCAGTGTTGTACAATTGCTACCACATCAGTTTCAAAACATTCTCTTCCTTCCTGGACTCCTTGACATCGTCTCCCTTTTATCTTCCCGCCATCACCACCACCACTGTACTCCCCCCGCACCCCGCACCCCCACAGAAACCCTTATTCTACTTGCTGTCCCTATAGGTTCATCAAACCTGGAATTCACATACTGAAAAACATGTAACACAAACTCAAGAGGGTGACCCCCAATGACAACACATCTGAGATAACCCCAAAATGAACAGCAACAATATATATAATATAATAAATATATTATAACAATAATATAGAATATCCATATAGTTACATGTGTGTGTTATATATATTGAAAACCAGATCAGGTCCAGTGTGCATCAGAGTGGGGAACAAGTGACAAGGTTTAAACTGTTCGAGTCAGGTTTATCCCTTTGATCTATACTTGTCTCGCCAATGCCCTCTGTTTAGTAACCACTTTCCTCCCATTGCTCTATCATGCACAGAGGAAGATCACCCGAGACTAATTTCCTATGTGGATCCCACAGACATATCTTGGGCTCCCACGGTCACCCACAGCCTTCTGCAACCAGATTGTCACAATTTAGACTCTGACACTATTCCCTCAGACTTCAAATTATATGCTTTACAATTCTTCGGTGACTGATGATGGCGTGCTTCTTCCATGTGGACTCAGTTGACATCGCACTTAGATGGCTGCTTGTTTGGAGACAAGCCTTTAAGACCCCAGATGCTATTTTATCTGATAGCTGTTATCCCATAAAAACTTTCAGTCTCAGAAACCCACAAGGGCAGTTACACCTCGTCTGGTAGAGCTTCTATGAGTCAGAATGGACTTGATGAGAGCAAGGGAATCTTATAGGGCTATGATTTGCCTAAGAGGAAATAAATGACTGTGTGGATAAAGGATGACATCATGTAAGCATAGGCAAACCATTTCTTTAAGATTCCTTTCTTATATGTGGAAAATTCAAGACTTTTTTGGTTGTTTTACTACCCCTTGTTTTTGTGCTTATTATTGTCTCTGCTTGCCTATCTAGATAAGATAGACAGGATAAGCAATCCAGAGGAGAAAAGAATGGGACCATTGTGGGATATAAAAAGAAGGCATTCAGTTGCCACACTAATGTCTGGTCCCACCACAGGTAGGGCCCACTCCCTGTTTTAAGGACAATGAGCTACTTCCTCTAAAGGTTTGCTGGCCATTAGTCTGGTCCCTATAGGTGGGGTTCACACCTTAATGATAATGGTATGTATGGAGAGCCAGAGAACAGGTCAAACCTGCTAGGTGACATCCAAAGTTAGGCTGTCATCCTGAGTCTAGGATCCGCCCATCTTGTCACATGTGTGCCCTCAATCCCTCCCCTTCCTACTACATGTATACTCCTAGATCATCCCCCTCTCGTTGCTGTATAAACTATAGTACAATCCAGTCCTGTGACATATGTCTTTACCTGTAATTAGGGGGCTTGCATGCCCCCCAAATATATATATAAGCCTTGGTTAGTAATAAAGTGGCTCTCTCCTCTCCCCCATCCTCTCTCCCATGCTCTCTCCACCGGTCCTCATTCCCCTGTCCCCTCTCCCTTTGTCCTCCTTTCCCCCCTCTTCTGCCCTCTCTTCTCCCATCTCCACATGGACCACCAAGCAGGGCTGAGGTGAGCATGCTACCATGAAATGTGTCTGACTACATTATTGCACTCTCTCTTCTATCTCTCCTTATTCTCTATGACTTTATTATAGAATCTTATAGTAGTGGTTTTCCTATGCTCTATCTATCCATCTATTGACAGTACAATTGCACCTATCAAACCTGTGATTAGTTGTGGGGGACTGGCCTTCCCCCACAACCCATGGTTCACAGGAGAGGGAGAGGCAGAGGAAAAGAAGTGGTTGTCAACAAACCCAGGGACAAGGGAACAACAAGAGATCTTAAATTGACTGCAAGGAGGGTGTAAGGTGACTTGTAGGGCTTGACCCAGGGCAATGTAACTGAGAGGAATTACGGAAACCCAAATGAAGGCAGAAGAGGCTAGTGGGACAAGAAGAAAATAGAGGAAAGAACTAGGAGGCAAAGGGCATTTATATAGGTCTAAATACAAACATGTACATATGTAAATATATTTATATATAATGATAGGGAAATAGATCTACGTACATATATTTATAGATTTGGTACTAAGGTAGCAGATGGAGATTGAGTCTCTACTCAAGTACTCCCTCAATGCAAGAATACTTTGTTCTAATAACCTGGCATTCTGAATACTTTGTTCTAATAACCTGGAATTCTGTGATGCTCACCTTCACTGACATGATCACTGAAGACAAAATGGATGCATAAGCAAATGTGGTGGAGAAAGCTGATGGTGCACAACTATCAAAAGATATACCGTTTGGGGTCTTAAAGGTTTGAAGATAAACAAATGGCCATGTAACTGAGAACCAACAAAGCCCAAATGGAAGAAGCACACCAGCCTGGGTGATGATGAGATGTTGATAAGATCAGGTATCAGGCATCAAAGACCCAGAACAAACAATCATATTGATGTGAATGAGGGGGAGTGTGGAGTGGAGACCCAAAGCCCATCTGTAGATAATTGGACATTCCCTTACAGAAGGGTCACAAGGAAGAGACGAGCCAGTCAGGGTGCAGTATATCACCGTTGAAACATACAACTTTCCTCTAGGTCTTTAATGCTTCTCCTCCCCTGCCCCCCACCCCCCGACTATCATGACCTGAATTCTACCTTACAACCCTGGCTAGACCAGAGTATGTACATGGGTACAGATAAGAGCTGGAAACACAGAGAATCCAAGACATATAAACCCCTCAGGACCAATATTGAGAATGATACCAAGAGGGTAAGGGAAGGGGGAAGGGGCAGAAAGGGGGAACTGATGACAATGATCTACATATTACCCTCTCCCAGGAAGACAGACAATAGAAAAGAGGGTGAAAGGAGATATCAGTCAGTGTAAGACATGAAAGAATAATAATTTATAAATTATCAAGGGTTCATGAGGGAGGGAAGGTGGGGGAGGGAAGGGGAAAATGAGGAGCTGATATCAAGGGCTCAAGTAGAAAGATGATGGCAACAAATGTACAAATGTGCTTGACACAATACATGGATGATGGATTGTGATAAGAGTTGTAAAAGCCCTCAATAAAATGATTAAAAAGAAAGAAAATGCAGAGTAACAAGTTTTCTTGAACAAGTATGAAAATTTAGAGAAAACTATTGCATGAGTTTTAACTAGTACGTGAGTTACAAATACATGTCACATATACTCTATTCTTTCTATCCCAAACTAGTACAGCATTCTTTCTTGCTGAGGCCAGAAATGGTGGTAAAATCTGTCTCAACACTGAGTTACTATCAGAAACAAAGCTCACTGCCATCAAGTCGATTCCAAACCATGTTGTTACGTGCCATCAAGTTGATTCCGACACATAACGAGTTTATGCACAATAGGACGAAACACTGCGCGCGTGGTCCTGTGCCATCCCCACAATTGTTCTGAAACCCATTGTTGCAGCCACAGTGTCTGTCTGTCTCCTTGAAGGTCCTCATCGTTTTTTTTTTGCTCCTCTCTACTTTAACAAGCACGATGTCCTTCTCCAGAGACTGGTCTCCCTGACAATAGGTCCAAAGTATGGAAGACGAAGTCTCGTCGTCCTTGCCTCTAAGGAGCACGCTGGCCTTGCTTCTCCCAAGACAGATCACTTTGTTCTTTTGGAAGCCCTGGGTACGCTCGGTCTGCTTATCCAGCACCACCATTCAAATGCATCAACTCTTCTTGGTTCTGCTTTATTCAATGTCCAACTTTCACATACCTGTGGTACAATGGAGACCCCACGGCTTGGGCCAGGCCCCTCTTAGACCTCAAAGTAACTGCCTTGCTTTTCAATGCGTTAAAGTGGTCTTGTGCAGCAGATTTACCCCCATGCGATGCTTCATTTGATCTCTTGGCTGATACTTCCATGAGCATTGATTGTGGATCCAAGCAACTTCAACCTTTCTCCAGTTGTCTTCTTGGTACCTACTGATCCAGTTGGAAGATGATTCTGGTCTTCCTTACCTTGAGTTGTCATCCACACGGAAGACGACAGTCCTTGCTCTTCATCAGCTAGTGCTTCAATTCCTCCTCACTTTCAGCAAGCAAGGTTGTGTCATCAGTTTATCAAAGGTTGTTAATAAGCCCTTCTCCGATCTTGATACCACATTCTTCTTCATAGAATCTAGCTTCCCTGATGATTTGCTCAGCATACAGATTCAACAAGTATGGTGAGAAACTACAACCCTGACAACTTTTCTGATTTTAAACCATCCTCTATTCCTTTGTTCTGCTTGCACAACTGCCTTGTGATCCATGTACAAGTTCTACATGAGCACAATGAAGTGTTCTGGAATTTCCATTCTTCTCAAGGTTATCCATAAATTGTTATGATCCACACAGGCTAATGGTTTGGCATAGCCAAAAAATACAAGTAAACATCTTCCTGGCATCCTCTGCTCTTAGCCAAGGATTCATGTGATATCAGCAATAACGGCCCTTGTTCTATGTCCTCTTCTGAATCCAGGCTGAACTTCCGGCAGCTCCCTGTCAATGTACCGCTGCAGCTGGTGTTGGATGATCTTCAGCAGAAATGTACTTGCATGTGGTATCAATGATATTCTTCTACAGTTTGAGCATTCTGGCGGGTCACCTTTCTTTCTTTTCTTTATAATTTTTTGGTCACCTTTCTTTGGAATGGGTACAAATAAGGATCTCTTTCAGTATCTGTCTTCCGAATTTGCTGGTATAAAAGAATGAGTGCTTTGAGTGCTTCACTCGCTTGTTGAAAGATTTCATTTGGTGTTCCATCAATCCCTGGAGCCTTGCTTTTGCCTAGTGTTTTCAGTGCAGCTTGAACGTCTTCCTTCGTCACCATCGGTTCTTGCTCATATGCTGCCTCCTCAAATGGTGGCATATCGACGAGATCTTTTTGGTTCAGTGACTCTGTGCATTCTTCCCTCTTCCGTGAATGCTTCCTGCACCACTCAATATTTTGCCAACAGAGTCTTTCAATATTTAAACTTGAACCTCGACTTTGTTCTTGAGTTCTTTCAGCTTGAGAAATGCCAAGCGTGCTCTTCCCTTTTAGTTTTCCAGTGGTGGGTCTTTGACTATTCATCACACTATTTGGCCTTGTCTCCTGGAGCTGCTCTTTGAATCTTTCTTTTTATCGTTTTATTGGGAGCTCTTACAGATATTATAACAATCCATAGTTCAGTTGCATCGAGCATAATTGCAAAATTGCTGCCACCATCAGTTACATCACATTTTATTTCTTCTTGAGCTCCTTGATATCAGCTCCTCTTTATCATCTCCCTCTCCCCACCCACCCCCAGGACCCCTTATTATTATATGTTGTTGTTGTTATACTAGTGGATCAGTTCACCTACAGTTCTGTTATTCTTTCCCCTCAAATGCGATTATACTGACATCATTGCTATTAGCTCCCCCATCTCCCCCTCCCCCTTCTCTTGCTACACTCTCAGGGAATCATTACTCCCATTACTGTTTCTGAAGGGTTATCTATCTTGGCCTTCATATAACGAAGGTTCTTAATTATATAAATGAACATAGGCAGGTCTAACACGATTGATGAGGTAAAACAAAGACCATAATAGTAAGGGGAAGGAATAATAAAGAACTAGAGGATAGTTCTGTGTTTCATCAGTGCTTACCTGCACCCTCGATATATCATCCCTGCCATGTGGCCCTACTGTGAGGGACTCCCCAAATATCTTATATGTGGGTTTCGGGTCTCCACGTTGTTCATGGTCCTTCACATCCTTTTTTGATTATCTCAAAAAATAATCCATTTGATTACTTGTTTTTGAACTTCTGATACCTCTTCCCATTGACACCTTATGATCACAAAGGCTGGTGTGCTTCTTCGGCCTTGTTGCTTCCCTGCTAGGTGGCCGCTTCTTTACCTTCAAGCCTTTAAGTCCCAGACGCTATATCTTGTAACAGCGTCAGGAAAGTGAGCATCACACAGTGTCACATATTGGAACAACTGTCCTTGTACTGAGGTAGGATTTAGTAGAGGCCCAAAGTCCATCTGCTTTCTTGTTGTATTTACATATATACATATATATATATATAAACATACACACACACACATAGACAAGTACACCTACCTTGACATATTTACATAATTACATATACATATATCAATATTTACACCTATATGTAATTTTTACATTCTTCTTCCTTCTTTTTCCTTTCCTCCTGCCCCGCTATCATGTTTACCCATCGTTCACCTCTCAGTAATTACTCTTGGATACACTTCAATTGATCAAACATGACCAGGAATGCTACACCTTCTTTGCCATCAATTTTAGATTCCTTGTTATTCCCCTGTCCCTGTCGTCATTGACTCACTGCTCCCCTGTCCTGTGTCGTCCTGTCCAATGCCCCCTACCCCAACCTCATAAACATTGGTCCCATCACTATTTCCTCAGGATTGCTTATTCTGCCTCGCTTATATAAGCACCAAAAGAGAAACACAAAATAAAAACAAGAAAACAAAAGCAACAAAAAGAAAAAAGACCATACAGATAGTTCCTAATCTGTTATCCTCACTCAAAGTAGATGAGTATCTCTTTGCTAAATAGTGAGCAGGCCCTGTTACAATCCATCAGTCCAGTCCCCATTTCTTTCAGGTTCCATATCATGGGACGCGCTTACCTAACAGCACTTGTACCCTTTTCGTCCTCGGCATCATGACCAAGAGGCATGCCTCCTTCATCATGTATTCCACCTGCCCTAGGTATTCTGTGATTAGGAGCAAGTTTCAGAGTCTCTTCTAACACTCTGATCTTGTCTTACTTTCCTGTCTTTAACGACCTTTTGCTTTCTTCACGGATGTCCTCCCACAGCTCATTAGGTCTTTTGTCATTAGTGTTTAACGAGTCTATAACGAGTCTCATGTATTTCTGTGACATTCTCAAAATCCATGTGGGTTAGAATCAAGGTTGTATTTAAGTTGCCGTAGACTTGTTTTAATTTTTTAGCTTTCACCTGAAATTATATATGAACAATTGATGATCTAGCATGGTTTAACTCCTCATACTGGGCTTCTTTATCTTCTCTTACCAGAGATATAATCAATCTGATTTTTGTGTATCCCATCTGGAGAAGTCCATGTGTATAGTCACCTTCAGAGTTGTTGAAATATATTTGCTATGAACAAGTTGTTATCTGGAAAAAGTCTGTCCCAGGATCTCCAGCTCATTTGTTATCACCAAGATCACATTTTCCAACTACTGTTCCTTCCTCTTTGTTTCCAACTTTTTCATTCCAATTGACAATAATTATCAATGCATCTTGATTGCATGTGTTATCAATTTCAGACTGAAGATGTTAGTAGAATTCTTCAGTTTCTTCTTCACTAGCTTTTGCGGTTGGTGCATAAATTTAAATTTGTATTGATTGAATTTCCTTGAAGGCAGATCGATCTTATCCTATCAAAGACAGCATTGTACTACAAGATTGATTTTAGAGTGTTCTTTTTAACAATGAATGCAACAGCATTCTTGGTTGTGTTATTCCTGGCATAGGAAGTCATATGCCTTTCTGATTCAAAATGGCCAATACCAATCCATTTCAGCTCTCTCGTGCCTAGGATATCGATCTCTATCTAATCCATTTAATTTTTGAACACATAGATCCATACTTTGAACGTTCCAGTTCCAACCATTAACAGATGTTTCTCCTTACCTTATGTCATGGCCTATCCGCAAATGAAGATCCCAAAGGTTCCATTCCCATAGGCTTTACCTGACTCATGTGACCACAGTCAAGTCCATTCCAAGAGAGCAGCTCCTCTTCCGTCACATTTCAAGTGTCCTCTGACCTGAAGGGAACATCCGCTGGCCCTATCGTGGAAAATGTTCTGCTTCCGTTATTTAGGGCTTCAGTATCTGACAGTGTTTGAAGCTATGCATAAAACTGTCGGCACTCCTTCCTCCAACGTGCAGAACAGAGTCCGTCATTGTCTGTTCTTAGTCTGGAACTCCACTGGACCCTGTCCCTTTGGGTGACCCTGCTGGCATTTCAAATACCAGTGGCACAGCTTCCAGTATCACAGCAATATGCAAGCCACCACGGTACTGCAAACTGACTGACAAGTACCGGTCCAACTCCTAGTAACCCTATTTAAAGTTGGCATAAAGGGTAAAATCTGTCCACTGATTAACCCTAAGTTAGCACATTATGAGAATGTTTGCAGACTGCATTATAAATATCAAGAAGATGACACTGATACTTGTAATTAGGAGTAAAATTCATGTACACACATGAGGGCAAGTGAAAATAGTACTGCTACAAAAATCATATCAACTTTCATTAAACAAAAATATCAAGCTATTACTTCTTGACATAGTCTCCATTTAGGGCTATACACTTCTGTAAGAGACGTTGCTGTCTGTCTAAAAGAACTCCCTAAAGAACTCCACGCTCTGTGATTGACACCATCTCAATATGGCTGTTTGAGCATCCTTGAGGCACCCAAATTGTGTTTCTTTAAATGTTCTTTGAGTTTGAGGAGCAAAAATATGTCTGAACGGGGCAGGATTGGAGCTGAAGGGTGGAGAGGGTATGGTTTGCCAATGAACTTCTTATAGGATAGCTCTTGCTACCCTCAAAGAAAGAGCAGCTGCCTTTTCATGATGGAGAAAAAGTCCTTGATCCTTGTGAAATTCCAAAATCCAGTCATCATTACCTTCTGAACTGACCTCTCTGTCTTGAATTTATCTGACCCAGACACCCCGCCTCTAAGCCATTGTTTCGATCGGATCTTTTTTAAGGTGCCCCAATGAGACTAAGACTGAAAAAAACTTGTCCGCAGCCTTCAGTTGACACCGAGAGATGCATAAAAATGACTTGTTTGGAATAAGCTCATGTGTGTATGAACTAGAACCATACTAGAAAGACTTTTTGACTTATTCTCAGACACCAACAATTCAGAATGTGCACCAGCCAAAACACTTGAGACCCCTGCTGTTCTAGACATGAATGCTATAAAGGTGAGTGGTGGGGATATTCTGGGGAAGACATAGCAGTAGTATAAGTTTTTTATTGCATTTGTCCAGAGTGGCACTGAGTTAGGAAGAAGTTGTCAGAAAATCTATTTAAGTTCATTAAAGTCATATGAGAAATTTTTTAACTAATGATTCTTAGTTTTGGCCATCTATCAAAAATCACCTGCCAAAGTTTAAAAAAATACTTATCTCTAAATAGATGTTAAAGCTAATAACTTAAAATCTCGGGGAATAAAGCACAGATAGTTATAGTTGGGAAACTATCATTTATTCTGATAGAAAGGCAATCGATAAACTTTATCAGTTGGCAAATATTATCATCATAATGAACCCCTCCTCATTCAAAATGTGGTAACAAAAATTAGAGCATAAAACTAAAGCAGAAAAATTTTTTTTAAAAAACCTAAAGCAGGCAAGAACCATGCTTCCAACCTTGATAGAGTCATTGAATTTGTCTTCCCACCATGACCAAACTGACAATGGAAAGTACATATAAAACATTTGTTCTTAGAAAATGGACTACAGGTGCTGCCGCACAGTGATCCTTGAGAGAGAGACTCGATGAGCTCTTACAATCTCTCTACAATCCAGGCTGTCTTCCTGGAAACAATTTCCAGACTTTCAACCTAAAAGCAGAAAGATACGGTGGTTTCATTGCGTTGCGGGAGAAGAAATTGGAGTTGGGAGAGGCACCGTGGCTAGAATTGGCTGCATGGAGTAACAAAGAGAAGGGAGATATGCAAAAGAAAAAGGTCTAGCCATCTGAGTAGGAGCCCTTCCGAGTCCTTGACTTCATATAAACTGAACAGGTACAAGGTAAAATCCCATGGGCGTAGGTAAAGCACAACTAGGGGGGACCTGTAATGTAAACAAATCCTAGGGTTCACATAGGTCTGAGAGATCATCAAGGTAAGCCAATCAGCATGGAGGGAACTTGTCGAATACCAGGAGCATTCAGGAGAGACTCCAGGTGAGTTGAATCTTAGACATAGGCCTATTCTAGGCTTAGAGAAAAGAGGACTCTTGGCTCACCCTATCAAAACTCAAGAGCTTTGCAAAGATCAATTGGATCCACAAGTAACTTAACTGACTGCCAAAACAGGCACCAACACACTTCAGTGCACTTTAAAGAGAGATGATCAGACATTCAACAGTGAAATATGCACATAGTCAGTCTATCATGCAGCCAAACTGTCCTGGATGTTTAAAAATGGAGGGGAAATGTTAGGCATAACCAGGGGTGGAAGGAGTGAATATAAACAAACTTGGAAATTACCGAGGTGAAGTCCTTAGCAGACAACAAAGTTGAAATATCTTCAAAGGGAAGATATACTTTATAAGTACAGTAATTAGCAAAGAATTTGAAATATCTTCAAAGATATTTCATTGAAGATATTCAATCATCAATGAACATAATGAAGAGATAGATGGAAGAAAGAATAAAAGAAGTTCATGAGACTTCTTGAAATAAAAGACAACACATAATTTAAAATGTATCTAATAAGCCTAATAGCAAATTAGACATTTCAGAAAAAGACCAGTTATCTGCAAATTAGAGGGTTTAACAACAGAAACTTTCCACACTAAAGCACCGAGAGGAAAGTAAATAGACCTTTAATGAACTGTAGGCGATGAGAGGCCATAGAAAGGATAAGTGATCCAAGCCCCAAAGGAGCAGAAAGGAGAAAACATTTGAAGAAACATGGCCAGAAATTTTCAAACCTGATGAAAACTGCAAACCCACAGATGAAAGAAGCTCAAAGGCTCCAAGGAAAGATAAGCGAAAACCACATCAAAACTAACCATAATGTTTGAGAACCAGTGACAAACAGAACACACGAAAAGCAATCAGGGAAAAGAGAGACATATTACTTGCACGGAAACAAAGATAAGAATGATTGCTAATTTCTTATCAGAAATACAGAGGATATTAGCGAACACCTTTTGTAAGCCTGTAATTCATTTCACGTGTATTTTGTGATGGTGACTGTGGAAGGGTCAGGTATTTGAAGAAAGTCAAAGCTGAACTACTTGTGACCTTAAATAGAGGTAGAGTGATCACGTGCATTGTCAACGCAAGACTGTCAATTAATTGCCAGAGTTACTGTGATGTCATTGCTTTTGTATTATTATTCAAGTTCAGAGAGAGTGAGTTTTGACTATAAAAATGTTTTACTATTAAGGATGTAAAAAATAATCTTGAAGTTTCATGTGGTGATGGCACATGGCTGAATGAACACTTTGCGTATTTGGTTATAACTATTCGGGGCTTTTCCATAAAATACCAATGAACTAGGAAAAAAAAAAAGAACTCAAGCCAGGCTGAAGGAAAAGCATCACAAGAAAGAAACTGAAACGGACACAAAGAATAAATAGTCAAATATGGTTGATAATGATACAAAAACCCTTTTACTTATTTTAAATTTTTGTTAAAATATTATTTAATTTTAAAACAAAAATTATAGCAATATATTGTAAGGTTAATAGAAGTAAACTATTTGATAACAAGAACAGAAATGATGCGAAAGGAAAGTGCATAGGATTCTTGTAAAGTAATAAAATATTACTATATTTCATATAGAAAGATGTTTACTTGTGTTTCATTGACTGTGAAAGAAAGGCATTTGACTGTGTGGGCCATAATAAACTTTGGGTGACCTTGAGAAGAATGGAAATTCCAGAACACTTCGTTGTGCTCATGTGGAACTTGCACATGGATCACACGGCAGGTGTGCAAGCAGAACAAAGGAATAGAGGATGGCTTAAAGTCAGGCCAGGTGTGCATCCAGGTTGTGTTCCCTCACCATACTTGCTCAACCTGCATGCCGAGCAAATCATCAGGGAAGCTGGATTCTATGAAGCAGGATGTGGTATCAGGATCAGAGAAGGGCTTATTAACAACCTTTGATACACAGATGACACAGCCTTGCTTGCTGAAAGTGAGGAGGAATTGAAGCACTAGCTGACGAAGAGCAAGGACTGTCGCCTTCCGTGTGGATGACAACTCAAGGTAAGGAAGACCAGAATCATCTTCCAACTGGACCAGTAGGTACCAAGAAGACAACTGGAGAAAGGTTGAAGCTGTGAAGGATTTTATGTTGCTTGGATCCACAATCAATGCTCATGGAAGTAGCAGCCAAGAGATCAAATGAAGCATCGCATGGGGGTAAATCTGCTGCACAAGACCACTTTAGCGCATTGAAAAGCAAGGCTGTTACTTTGAGGACTAAGAGGGGCCTGGCCCAAGCCGTGGGGTCTCCATTGTACCACAGGTATGTGAAAGTTGGACATTGAATAAAGCAGAACCAAGAAGAGTCGATGCATTTGCATGGTGGTGCTGGATAAGAAGACCGAGCGTACCCAGGGCTTCCAAAAGAACAAAGTGATCTGTCTTGGGAGAAGCAAGGCCAGCGTGCTCCTTAGAGGCAAGGTCGAGGAGACTTCGTCTTCCATACTTTGGAAATGTTAGGAGAGACCTGTCCCTAAAGAAGGACATCATGTTTGGTAAGTCTGAAGGGCAGTGAGAAGGAGGAAGGCCCTCGAGGAGCGGGATGGACACCGTGGCTGCATCAAAGGCTCAAGCATAAGAACAATGACGAGGATGGCACAGGACTGGGCAGTGTTCCGTTCTGTTGTTGCACAGGTTCAATATGGGTCGGAGCCAACTCCATGACACTGAACAACAACAACAATAAAATATGCTTCCCATGAGGAACACACTCAAAATATAAAACAGAAATAGTTATAAGTCAACAGATGAACAAGTAATACCATGCATATACTATTGGTGTTATGTGTTACTGAGTCAATTCTGACTCACTGAGACTCTGCAAAGCAGAGTAGAATTAGCCCATAGAGTTTCCATGTGTGTAATCTTTATGGAGTCGACTCTCCCACAGCAGAGGGCAGGTCCAAACTCCCAAACTTTGGGATAGCAACCAAATGTTTAAACTCCACCATATCAGGACTCCTTGGGTTAATCATAGGAAAGTTTAAGTATCTATATAAATATAAATAAAATGGCTTCAATGAAAAGAAACTTAACAGGGCAAAGAAGGATATTTTATGATGACTAAAGATTCCATTCATCAAGAAAGCATTACAATCATAAAATTTTGTGCATCTAGTTATAAACCTTCAAGTGACATGAAGCAAAAGCTGACAAAATTGAAGGAAGAAATATACAATCCATAAATGGAGTTATAAATTTCAACAGTTCTCACTCGGTAATTGATAAAACAAGCAGATATGAAATCAATAAAAATAGATGACTATATAAACTTCCAAAACAACTAGACCTAATTATTTTTGACAGATATTTCTACTCAATCACTGTGGAATAAACACCCCTTTCAACTGCATGTGCAACATTTGCCAGGCTAGACAATATTCTGGATGATAAAGTGAGTCTCAAACATTTTGGTGGGGCTAAATAATAAAAACATGTTATCTGGCAACAATGCAATTAATCTAAGAATCTGATAAAAATCTATCTGGAATATGTAAAATATTTATTAATCTTAAAACCCACTTCAAAATCATTCACACATCAATGAAGAAGTTACAAGGATTTTTTGGAAATTATTCTGTACTGAAACTCACCATAAAAAAACACAATTTATTAAGTTTGTGAGATGCAAATAAAGTAATGCTTAAAGGGAAACTTACAACTACAAATGCTTATGTTAGAAAATAGAAGTCCAAAATAAATGATCTATGCTTCTACCTTAGATTTAAAAAATGAACAAATGAAGTGTAAAATTAGTAGAAAGAAAAAATACATGAAACATCTAACAAAATAGAAAACAAACCTTAAAAATCAAAACAACCCAAAACTAGCTTTTTCAGAAAGTTCAATAAAATTGAAAAGTGTCTAGTTAGCCAGGAGATTTTTTTTTTAATTCACTGCCATTGAGGTGATTCAGACTCAATGGACAGGGTAGAATTCCCCCTATGAGTTTCCAAGATTGCAGCTCTTTAATGGACTTCTGCAGAGTAACTGGTGGGTTTGAACTGCTGACATTATGATTAGCAGTCCAACACCTAACCATGAGCCCACCAGAGCTCCTTAGTTAGCCCAAGGAAGAAATCAATAGAGAAGACACAAAATGATATATCAGGAGTGAAAGGTAGGACATCACTACAGAGCCAATAATTTTGACAACTATGATGAAATGCACACATTCAGTGAAAGGCAAAGTTACAAAATCTGACTCACTAAAAAGTGTAAAACTTAAATAGCCCCACAACCATTTTAAAGAAAGTGAATTCATAAATCAAAATTTTAAAAAAGGAAACCCCAAGCCCTGATAAAGATACTGGTGAATTCTACTAACCATTTAAAAAATAAAAAAGGAAAATACAAAGCCTACATAAACTCTTTCAGAAAATAGATGACAAGAAATCTCATTTTATGAAGCCAGAATGACTCCATAAACAAAGCCACGTGAAAATATTACAACAAAAGAAAATTAGACCAATATCCTTTATAAAAATAGAAATGAGAATGCTTAACAAAAATATAGCAAATTGAATCTAGCACAATAGCATAGGATAATGATGTGGGTTTTGTTTGTCCCAGGAGCATGAGATTGCTTTAATATTGCAAATCAAATCAATGTAATTTATCATATCAACAGAAAAAATGGGAAATCACATGACCACTTAGTCAGTAAAGGACAAAATGGATTTTATGAAAATCGATACCCATTCATGATAAAAATTCATCAACAATTTAAAATAGCAATTTCCTCAATCTGATAAAAGGCATCTAGAAAAAACTTACAGCTCACATTACATTTAATGGTGAACGACTGAATACTTCCCCTAATGATCAGAAAATAAATAAATAAATAAATAAATAAATAGGACTGTCGACTCTCAGAACTTCTATTCAATGCAGAATGAGGTACTGCAAGGGGAGGAAAAAATAAATAAAATGAGATAAGCACGAGAGGAGGTAGGAAAGAGAATGGAAGAAAAGGAAACAAATTAAAGAGGAAAAGAGAAAGTATCTTTATTTGTAGCAGGCATAACTATGTATACAGATAATCTTAAGAAACCTACTTTTAAAAAGCTACCAAAACTAAGGTTAATTAAACAAGGTAGCAGGATAAAAAGCCAGTCTACAAAAAGTAATTGTAGGTCTACACAGTAGTAATAAACAATTATAATATTAAATTGTTAAATATTTACAATAGCACCCAAAATATATTAGGAAAAACTTTAGCACAATATCTACAAAACTTGTGCATTGAAAACTAATAAAATTGCTGAGAGAAAAATTAAAGACTTTAAAAAATGGATAGGCCATGTTGATCAGAATTTAATAGGGAGAAGATAATTCTCCCATTGAACTCAGTGCAATCCCAGTAAAAAGTTAAGCAGATTGTTTCACAGAAACAGACCAGCTGGTGCTAGAATTTATTTTAGAATGAAAAACTCCTAAAACAACCAAAACAATTTTGAAAAGAATACATTTGAAGGGTTTAAGCCACATGATTTCAAGATTTGCTAAAAAGTTACAATAATCAAGGTAATATAGTATCAGTGTAAGGAGTTTAGAAATACTCAATTGTGGTCAACTGCTCTTCAACAAAGGAGCCAAAGCAATTGAATGCCAAAAGAAAAACATTTTCAGCATATTGTAGTGAACCAACAAGATATTCGTATGGAAAAAATGGTTTAATCAACATTTAATTACCACCATATGCCAAATTAATTCCAAATGGGTCAGACTTAAATCTAAAAGCTTAAACTAGAAAACTGAGAGAAAAAATAGGAGAATTTCTTCACAGCCTTAAGACAAAAGAAAGAACCCTAAAATAAAATTAAAGACTGATCAAACAAAATTTATCAAATTTCACACTTTACTCCTAAAAAGACCTAAAAAGAAAAAGTTCCTGATTGAGAAAACATATTCATAATACATAAACTTGATTAAAAGGCTGATATTTTTAATGTAATCAAATAAGACAAACAACCCAATTGGAAAATGAGCAGATTTCTTTGAGCATTTTACGGTATATCAAAAGATTTTATTTTAAAAAATCTTTTTTTATAAAAAGGATATAAAAATTACCAATAAACACCTAAAAAGATACTCACTGCCATTAGTCACCAGAGAAATGCAAATTAAACAACAACGTGACATTATTAGCTGGGGCAGATTACCCAATAAGCAAGGTAAGCACGGGTTTATTTTTGCTTACTTACTAACCTGTAGTGAACAATTTCACATCTGAGGTGAAAAACACGTGAAAATGTTGGGTACTGTAGTGAAACCCATGTAAAGTGTTCATAGGGAAGCACAATGCAAGGTGAGCACGGACGAACTTGTACTTACTTAGGAATCTATAGATAACAATTTCACATTTTCCCCACGTTGAAAGTTCTACTTCAAGATGTGGCTGTCGTATTTGCCCCTTTCCCAAGCCCACAGCACAGAAAGCCCACGCTTGCTTTGCTTACTGGTCACTCAGTCCCTGTCAAGGATTGTCCATTCGAAAAGAGGTTTTAATTCTGTAGGAAAGTGTTGTGGGGATGAATGAGAGACAGATGACAATCGTGGGGAAAATGTGAAATTTTCAATACAGAATACTAAATGCGTGCAAGTAAGCCTGTGCTTACTTGCTTATTGGGTATTTCCACTGTTCTACTGAACAGTTCTCTGATGGCCTAAAATTATAAAAATGAACCATCTCCAATGCTGACAATACCAAAAATCAAATCCACTGTCTTCGAATTGATTCTGAGACATCGTAACCCTTTAGAACAAAGTAACTATTGTTGGCAAGAATATAAAACAATTGGGATACTAATCCATCGCTGGAGGGAATGTTACAATCACTTTTGAAAAACTATCTGCACAGTTCTTGTAAAAATTAACTATGCACGACCAGATGACCAAGGTGCCCTGGTGCCACTGCCGGTTAAGCTCCCAGAAAGAGAGCTGAAGCTGTCTGTCTTGTAAATTTGTGCATGCTTGGAAACCCTGGACGGGATTGCTGTGACTCACAACTGACTCAATGGCAGTGGGCTTTTGAACTATGAGATCCAACATTTTCACTCCTGACGTAGTTATCATGAAAAACAAATGTATATTTCCACCAACACAGATGAATAATGAACTAATGATGATATATCCACAATGCAACAATAAAAAGGAGTGATCTCTATAGCAACGTGGATAAATATTTAAGACAATATGCTCAGCGAATGATGCAGAAACAAAGATGGTACATATCCTATGAACCAATTTAGATGAAATTCTAGAAATGGCTACACTAATCTATAATGATCAAAGGCAAATCAGTGGTCGTCAGGGTGGGTGTGGACTGATTGCAAAGAGGCGAAAGGGAACTTTCAAGGGTGATGGAAGTGCTCTATACCTTGAATGTGGTGTTGCCGACAGGGACACATATATTTGTTGAAAGATATCACGCTGCACACTTAAAATGAGTGCATTTTATTAGGTAAAAATTACATTGTTTTGTTTTTTGTTTCTAAGGAAAAAATGGCATACCAATCAAAAATGTATTTTTGCAAATGGAAAGGAACCAATATAGTGAAGCAACACATACCTGGAAACCATATGCTCAGAGTTTCAAACGATTTCAGAAAATGTGTAACGTCTGCAGTATGAGGAATAAAAGCAATAGGAGAATGCCAAAAACATTCAGAGTGTGGTTGAAGTGAACAGAACTGGGAGGAAATGAACTTGGAAAACAATAATAATAAATGTAACCAGTTAAAAAATGAAAAATCTTCACTTAAAGCAATAAATAGCATAGCTGATTTTCAGGAGTATGGTGGGGAGATCAAGCAAGGTAGAGCGGAAGCCAATCCGAAAGGCTAAGAACATAAAGACAGAGATAACTATATATAAAATAATGCTTATCACAGCTACAGAAAACAGAAATATGGCCTAAGCATCACAAGTATTTCAGTGTGAGTCAAAACAATTATAAGAAAAGTAACAAGTTAAAACTTGATTTATGAGAAAGTTCCTGAAAAGACCAAAAGGGACCTAATTTAAAGATGGAAAAGGCACTTGTTATTACAGGCAAAGTTAATGAGGAGATGCTCATATCCAGAACATTTAGAAAACATTCTTTTTAACAAGTGAATAAAGTCTCCAAGCATTAAGGAAAGAGAGAGAGAGAAAAAAAAACTCTTACAAAAGACAAAATCATGTTTGTCTAAGATTTCTCTTCTGTAACTCTAACTGTCAGAAAACCATGAAGCACTATTTACATGTTTTTCACAGTGAATCAGAGGTGGGTTCCTTTGTTCTTCTATGAAGCAATAAAAAGACATTCTCTTTTTTTAAAAGAAGTTCTTAAATGTGCCAACGCTTTAAAAAAATATGACCTACATTCCATGGTCAAAAATATTACACACAAAAAATCTGGTTCCATTTCCAGAAATGACCATTCCAGCGAATATTCCTGCTGAGAAAACAACCAAAACTGGATGGGATCAAGCAAAAACAACCATAAAGTGTTATGGGAAAATCATGAGTCCATGATCAAAACAGAATGCAACTTCAAGAAGTGAACCTGGGATTGGAAGCTCTCTTCCATCTTTACCAATTTATTTATCCACTTCTGAAAGATGAGCAGAGGTTTCTGTAGTCATAATTTAATAAGAACAAAATTCAATTTAAAAAAGGAATAGACTTACCAGTCTGAAAAAGACTGGAGAATCCCATTAGATTATGACCTAAAACAACCTTCTAACTTGGAGCAAGAGAGGTCTCCAAGAGAGGTCACATTTTAGCCAAACAATAAGCCAAAACCAAACAAACAAACCAAACTCACTCCCATGAATCAATGCCGACTCAAGCAACCCTATAGGGCAGGAGAGAACTGACCCTGTGGGTTCCCGAGACTATAACTCTCCCACTGCTGACCTGGCAATTAGCAGACAAACACGCAACCCCTACACAACCAGGGCTAAGCAAGCAATAGGCAGGCCCATACAACGAACGATAGTGCCTCTGGAGAATGTGCTTCTTAGAACAGTCAGCTAGATGGGACCAAAAGGGCACCATTTGTCCAAAACCAAAGATGAGAAGGCAGGGACACACAGGGAAATGCGACAAATGGAAACCAGCCAGGGAGAGTGGGAAGAGGATTGCAAGCAATGTCACTAAACAATGTATCTATGCGTCAGTGACTGGAAAACTAGTGAATATGCCAACTTTCATCTGAAGCACAATAAAGTGTTCAAAAAATAAATGACAAGGTGCTCAAAGAAGACTTGTACTAAATTTCAAGTCTTGCTACTAAGCTGAAGTACTTAAGACAGTTTATATAATGGGGTATCCCATCCCCCCCCCAAGAAAAGCTCCACTGGGCGGAGCTTTAGTAGTACGCATTTATCCTGCTGCAACACTAGGTGAGAGTTAGTGCACCCAGTGGCATCGCCTGGGAAGGTTCTCTCTGGTCTCTCCGAATTTTTTCGTAAAAGCAGTTTCACTTGAACCTCGCTTTTTGTGATTGCAGATTTAAGAGAACAGCAAAGGCTGTGAAATTTTGTTCCCTGCTAGGGAAAAATGCCACAGAAGCCATTGTGATGTTGAAAGCAACTTACAAGGACACCACTAGAGGGAAAATTCAGGTGTCTAGGTGGTTTTTCATTTCAAAAAAGGTGAAATGTCGATTGATGACAAACTCCATTCTGGACATCTATCAGCTTCCCAAATGGATGAAAATGTCAACAAAATGCACGCACTTGTGCTCAAAGACTGATGACAGAACACTGAAGAAACGGGGAAGTTATCTGAACTACTTTGGAGCTCAGTCGGTAGATTTTAATGGAGGATTTGGGAATGAGAAGGGTCTCTGTGAAATTGGTGCCTCAGGTTCTGACTGACCAGGAAAAAGAGTGTGGAGTGGAAACATGCCGTGCTTTAAAAGAACAGCTCCTAAGCAACCCAGACTTTTTCCCAAGGTCATTACTAGTGATGAGACATGGTGCTATTCTTATAAACCCCAAAGCAAACATCAGTCAAACCAGTGGAAGACGCCACATCAAAGTTCAAGAGGATGCTTATTTGGTTTTTTGATGTGAAGGGGAGAGCGCCTTTGGAGTTCATTCCACCAGGTAAGACTGTTAATGGAGCTTTCTATTAGAGGTTCTGAAAAGATTGGGAAGCAGTGTGTGACCAAAATGGCCTTATTGGTGGCAGGCAGGGTGCTGGTTTGCCACCACAACAATGCACCTGCTCATACAGCCATGTCAGTGCGCCAGTTTTTGGCAAAAAGCAGCATGCCTCTCTTGACCCACACACCTGACTCACCTGACCTTGCTCCATGAGACTTCTTTTTGTTTCCGCGAATGAAGGGGGACATGAAAGGACAGCGATTTGACAACATAGAAGAGGTGAAGAAAAAAATGAGGAAGGAGCTGTCAGCCATCCAAACACATGAGTTTGAAAACTGTTTCCATGAAGGAATCGCAAATTTGACAAATGTATTAAGTGTAAAGGAGACTACTTTGAAGGTGATAAGGTTGTTTTGTCTAAAAATTTAAATATATAGCTTTGAAAAAAATTCTGCTTTTGGGTGGGGGTGTACTGTCTTGTACTAATTTAAGGATAGAGATATAGATCAGAAAAACAGACTACAAGTCCAGAAATATACTTACACATACATGATCAGACATGTATGTAATTCAAAGAAAACAGGGCAATATTTTCAATAAACTGTGCTGGAATAATTCATAGGGAAATAAATTAACCATAACACATGCACACATATATACACAAAATTAAATTTCTTTGATGGATCATAGACTTACATGTGCAGCATAAGCTATAAATCTTCTGAAAGAAAACATAGAACATCTTTATAACCTTTACCCACTGACATTGAATCAACTCTGACTCATAACAACCCTCGATCATAATCAGAGATTGTAATCGTTAACAAAAGAAGAAAGGCTGGTTTTTCTCCCTCGGAGGGGCTGGTGGTTTCGAACTGCCTACTTTCAGATTGCAGTCCAACACATAGCCACACTACACCTTAGAGAGGTAAATATTTCTTAGACAGAACATGAAAGGCATTAAGTACATAATAATAACAATAAAAATAAAAGTTACTTTAGTAAAATAAAAACAAAATCATCAAAAGACAACAAAACAGTAATATATAAATTGGATAAGGGACTCATCAGATTGCAAAAATAACAAAATAATAACTGCATATCAATTATGAGAAAACAACCCAATTAATGAATATACATCAGGTATGTCATAGAATAAGATATATGATCAATATGAACACTCAAAGATACTTAACATCAGCCATCTGGAAAATGTCAATTAAAACCACACACGCGCACACACACACACACACACACCACCAAAATGACTGAAATTAAAAGTCTGGCAATTGATAGTGTTAGCCAAGGTATGGAGTAAATGAAAATCTCATATGTTGTTGGATAAAATATAAAATAGCATAATCAGTATGGAAGGGAAGGAGTATACTGGAATGAGTAAGTTATGTTAATAAAATATTATTCAAAACATAGCATAATCACTTTAAAGGACTTTTACACATTTTAATAAATTATATGACCTAAAAAAATCTACTCCTAGATATATAGCCCCCAAAAGCAATACATATGCCCACAATGAGAATCATACATAAAGTTCATAAACCAAATCCTACCAGCTTGGCATTGATGCCAACTTAAAGTGACCCTAGCAGGGCAGATTAGAACTGCCTCATAGAGTTTTCCTGGCTGTAATTCTGTCCATAAACAGATTTCTACCTCTCTCCCACAGAGCACCTGCTGTCTGAATGGCCGAGGTTCTGGACAGCAGCTGGATGCTTTAACCATGGCAACATCATGGTTCCTACTTTAGCCAGAGTCCAGAAATTGGAAACAATCCAAATATATATACATCAATGGGAAGATGGAACAAATTGTGGCATGTTCATTCAACAAAATACTTATTCGAGAATAAAAAGTCCAAAGAAAGAATACAAAGACTTCTAGGATTCTCAACAATATGAATTAATCTCATGAATATTAGGTTGAATCATTGAAGTCAGACACAACAGCACATATATTTGATCCCATTTATATGAACGTGAAGAGGAGGCAACACTAATCTATCCTGGTAGCAATGATCGGTACAAGGGCAAAATAGTGCTGCCTGGAGCGGAACTAGAATGTCATCACATACGGGTTCTATGTAATGCCATGGCATAGTACCTTTCTATTTGTCAGGACGATGGTTACCTGAAGGGTATATATTTCTCTAAATTTATTCAACTGTATACTTTATATACATATATATCACATGTAAAATATATCTTAATTAAGTACTTATTTAGCACTAAATAAAGCAAAAATGCCTATTTTCCAAAATTGACAAAAGACACAGAATCAAAAAGTACTATGACCTTCCCAAAAGACAAATATAAGTAATACCATAACTAACTATATCATGGGTAAAGCTTCTAGAAGAATAAAAATAAAGACAAACATTTTAAATGATGAGATCAAAAAGTACCATCAAAAGAACATCAATAACTGACAGCTAACTTCTCAACAGAAACAATGAAATGAAAAGATGATATATCTTCAGAATATGAAAAGATAATTGCCACTAATTTAGAATTCTATACTCACAAAGATAAAGATGGAGTCATAAAATACTCAAATGCACTCAGTACTCAATCAGTACAAGAGAAGTCAAGGAAGGAGTGCGGACAGAAGGTAAATATCCCTTAAAAACTAAAGATGAAAAAAGACATTTTTAGACAAACACAAACTGATAAAGTTTTTTCCCAGAAGAATAGTGCTGAATAAAATATTACAGTCATATTCTGGAGATTAAAAAGGTAAATTTTGGATGGGAGCTTACAGATACAGAAAGGAAGAAAAGAAAGATAACCTAATGAATGCAGTAATAATGATGCTTTGTGGAATTATAAGACAATACTGCTGTGTGGCACAGAGACGTGGCATAGAGGTCAGGAGGCTATAAAAGAAGTTCATATTTTCTAAGCATTCTATAATTTTATAGTAGACATCAATAAGTCAAGAATGCATGTTATAATCTCTGGGGTTGCCCTTAATAGTAGAAAACGGAACAATCCACTAAGATAAAGATGGAGTAATAAAGTATTCAAATATACTCCATCAATACAAAAGAAAAGCAAAGTGGATGGAACACAGAAAAGGCAGGAAAAATAGAAAGCAGCACACAGAAAATGTGGACTTAAAATCAAACATAGCAATAATTATATTATATACATATAGATTAAATAATTCAGTTAAATGATAAATATTATGAAAATGAGTAAAAAAAACTATATGCAGCTTACAAGGCACACATGATATATAAGAATGCCAAAGAAAAAATGTAAGTAAAGAATGGAAAGTACTATACCACACAAGCATTCATGGAAGCTAGTGTCATATAAATATAGATGAATATGACCAAGCAAAAATTAAGACCAAAAGCATTACTGGAGGTAAACAAGATAAAAATCCTAAATTCAAAATAAATATAGGCTAATCCTAAATTTTATGCATCTGATAATACAACCTCAAAATATATAAGGAACTATACAAAGAGAAACAGGCAAATCTATAATCATATTAGCAGATTTTAACCCTCATATTTCAGTAAATGCTAAAGAAAGTAACACAAGCTCATTAAAAATATAGACAATTTGAACCACACCAGTAACAAAATCCATTTAATGACTCGTGTAGAAGCCTATATCCATAAATGCCAACTGCAATCGATGCTTCAAGTATATAAGGAACATTTACTAGATTGACCATATGCCTGACACTACAATATCATTTAAAAATTTAAAAGGCCAAAGAATGAAATAATGCAAAGTTGCTACCTGATCCCAAAGGAATTTAGCTATAAATCAACACGAAAATCCTAAGTGGGAAAATCCCCATGTATTTGGAAATCAATCATTTTTCTAAATAACTTTGTGTTTCATTGATTACGCAAAGGCATGCAACTATGGGGAGCATAACAATCTATGAACACCCTTGAGAAAACTGTAAGTCATCATTGGGCTCATGATGAACTTGTACATGGATGAAGAGGCAGTTGTGCAAAATCAGGAAAGGTGGGCATCAGGGTTGTAGCCTCTCACCATACTTGTCCAATCTTTCTGCTGAGCACGTCATCAGAGAAGCTGGATTAGCTGAAGAAGAATGCAGGATCCCTAGTGGAGGAAGGCTTAACAAACTGCAATCTGCAGGTGACACACCTTGCTTGCTGCAAGTCAGAAGGACCTGAGCACTTGCTGACGAAGAACAGGGATTACAGCATTACAACTCGTTGCAAAGAAGACACAATCCTCACAAATGGACCAATAGGCAGCATCATTATAAATGGACAGAAGATTTAAGCTGTCATGGATTTTTTGGTCTTGCTTACTCATGGATGGACACATTGCTTTAGATAAATCTGCTGCACAAGATTCTTTAAAGCATTGGAAAACAAGGGTGTTACTTGGGATCTAAGGGGTGCCTGACCCATGCCATGGTATTTTCAATTGCTTCATATGCATGTGAACATGGGTCCTGGAGTAAGGAAGACCTAGGAAGAATCACTGCATTTGAATTATGATGCTGGAGAATATTGAACGTGCCATGGACTGCTAGAGAACAAACAAACCTGGCTTGGAATAAGTGTAGCCAGTAAGCTCCTTAGAGGCAAAGATGGTGAGACTTAGTTTCTTAGTCATGTACTTTGAACATGGAATCAGGAGAACCCAGTCCCTAGAGAAAGACCAGTCCCTGATAAAGTGGAGCGGTAGCAAAGAACAGGCAGGCCTTCAACGAGATGGGTTGACACAGTGGCTCCAACAATGGGCTCCAATATAAGAACAGTTGTGAGGATGTTGCAGGACTGGGTGATGTCTTACTATGTTTTACATCAGATCACTGCGTCGGAACCAACTCGATTACAACTAACGCAACAACAAAGAAGAAACCCCAAAAGAACTAACTTAGACATTGGCATAATGTAAGAGGTATAATAAGGCGAGCTAAGAAAACAGAAAGCTTAAAGACTTTTGGAAAGGAAAAATCAAACTGCTATTATTAATCACTAATACACTTATAAACATGAAAAATGAACTAAAACTACAAGTCAATTATTAAAAGTAAAAAGAGATTTAGCGAGGTTTCTCAAAGCAAGATCAATATACCAAATGTAATTACATGTCCATATGACAACGACATCAATAGAAATGTAAAATCAACAGGTGTAATACATAGGAGATATAGTTTGCCACAGAACCCTATAAAACACTACTGAGGGAAACTATAGAAAATCTAATAAAAGCTATACCATATTCATGGATTGGAAGACTTGGTAGTATGAAGATGTCAGTTTCCCAATTTGATCTACAGACTCAAGTCAATTGCAATCCCAATCCTAGCAGTTTGAATTTATATTTGTGCTTGTTTAACTTAACAAACGCTTTACCCTAGCAAAGAGCTAGAAATAGATGATAAGTTCTTGAAGAAGGAGGAGGGAATGAGAAGATGAAGAAACAGGAACAGGAAGAGGAGAGCAACAACCACCACAAGGTAGTGGAGCTTGCACTTTGGGATATCAGAATTTATCATCGAGCTAAGCAATTAGGACAATGTGACATTGTTAAAGGACAAATACATCAATTGAACAAAATCAAGAATCCAGAAACATAAACTTTATTAAACAGATACTTGATTTATGACTAAAATGGTACTACTGAGCAGTAAAGAAGAAAGCTGTTTTCAGTTAAGTGTTGAGCTAAATTTTAAAACACTAACAAGGCAAAATCGTAGCCAACTGTGGAAGAAAATATGAAAGATCTCTCAAACACTATCAATGGGAGTACAATACAACTGCTTTGGAAAAGTGACTATCAATCAATGTTGACTATAAGAGCTCATGGGAAATAATGGCATTTTTTCACTCATTCTTTTAGTCTTCCCATATGCATGCCCTCTGATGCAGCAGTCCCAGACTAGTCATTGACCTTGCAGAAACTACACACAGTGTCATTCGATTTACATACAACTCAAAAGCAGGAAAGTACGTTATTTGTTACCTATGGAATAAACCAAGCCAAGCCCACTGAATAAATTCTGACCTGTAGCAACCATCTATAGAGTTCCCAAGACTGTAAATGCTGCAGGAGCAGACAGCCTCATCCTTTTCCCACACAGTGACTAGTGGGTTTGAACTGCTGGTCTTGTGGTTACCAGGCCAACGCTAGTGTGACCCTAACCCACTTCCATTGAATCAATTCCAACTCAAAGAGACTGTACTTAATCCTACAGTCTTACTGAACTTCCCATAGGGTCTCCAAAGCCATAATCTTTAAGAAGCATATTGCTAGGTCTTTTCACCTGCAGAGTCACTGATGGGTTAGAACTTGCAACCTTTCCGTTAACAGATAAGCACCTGTCAGAGGTCCTTTAGAGAATGGAAGGAGAAGGAAGATAATCAGGAGAACGCACATAGTGGAAGATGCTTCATGAACAATGATAATGTGTGCATTTATATGTCTACATACTAGTACATGCATATACACACAGGTTAGATGAACACAAACTCAAGATCATAAAAAGATGGTAAAATATTAACAACTCAAAATGAGGAATTGTAATATAAAAAACAGTTATATCTTCTCACACTGAATTTAAGAATCCAAATGTACTTTTGTGGGACTAGATAACTGGCGGCCTAGAGCGAAGTTGACCTTGCAATGCTACCATGCAATTGCATTCTCTGGTTTTGTGGCAGTTGCTATGCTGGAAATGCATAGTTTATGCATTATCTTTCATCCCATAGCTTAAAGATTTAACCTATGATGTGTTTTGCTAACAAAGTCTCAATTATTTACAAGTTAGGACACTATCACAGCAATTTGTTGAAGATTGTATTTCTCCCCCACAGAAGCATCACTGTGTAGAACAGCATATGGCTATTTTCATTAACAATTGAAAGTAGAGTGTTTTGCATCTTTAAGAGTTATATTTAATGGCAAAAATAATTGAAGTAGCTGTTATTGATAAATACTATTAAACCCAAAAGAAAACGATAGTATAGATCACAAAAGCTCATTATTTGATTTTGTGCCTAAGACCTGGGAATATTCCTGTTATAGTTGAGAGGCAATACGCAATTTACACACATACAGATAAATATAAATATAGCAAGCTGTTAACAAATGCTGAATCTTGATGGAGGACCTATGAGTATTCATAGCATTCTTCTTCCAACTTTTCTGTATATCTGAAAGTTCATAATGAAATGTTGAAGAAATTATACCCAACGTTAACAATGATTGGGGGGAGGGTATTAGTAATTTTTCTTACACATTTCTATGTGTATTATGAGCAAATTTTAATATGACAAAAACTAGTGTCTAAAAATAAATCACTGAAAAATATATAAAAACCACTCCTCCCTAAGAAACCATTTCATCTTGAGCTTCCAAATCCCATAAAATATTGCCTCAATATAATTTTTATTATTAAGACTATTTGAGATTGTAAAGTCATACAAATACTGATACCCTTATTATTAAAGCAATTCCAAAAATGATATGTTGAAATTAAAACCAAATTAAAGAACTGAATTATTAGAAGTAGTATCACATCCTTATAATACAAAAATAGTGGTTATCAATTAAGATGATCTAGATTTAAATATGAAATCTATGCCTTATAATTTGTATTAATTTGCACATTATTTAAACTGTATCCCACTCCTTATTTTATAGAATTGAAATAATACAGGTTACATCTTAAGCTCCATCGCTGGTCTGTCAGTTTGTCTCACTGTGCTGACTAGCATGTTGCTGTGATACTGGAAGTTGTGCCACTAGAATTTCAATTACCAGCAGGGTCACCCAAGGTGAACAGGTTTCAACGGAGTTTCAGGTGGTAAGGTAGTCATGAAGGGCAGCAAACAGGCCTAGAATTATGTAGGCTTTTTGTTTTTTTTTTGCTTGGTTTCTTTCTTTTCTTTTTATTCACTCTTTTGTTTTCTTTTTGTTTTGTCTCTGTTGCTGTTGTTTTGCCTGCCAATATAAGACAGGCATGGGAAGCAAGACCGAGGAGAAAGCAACAAAACCGATGAGTCCAGAGGGACTTGCAGGGGGAGAGGGGAGCAGTGAGCACACAATGCCATCGACAGAGGAACAACTAGGGAATTAAAAACCACAACAAGGAGCATGTAGAGACCCTGGGGGTGTCGGAGCAACAGCAATCTAGCTAGAGGAAACACTAAGAGGCAGAAGAAGGGCGAGCATGGTGGTGGGGCAGGAGGAAGGTAAAAGGAAACAGAGGAAAGATCTAGGAAGCAAAGCTATGGAGAGAGGTATAAACATAGGTGTGTGCATATGTAAATACATTAATTCATAATAATAGAGGTATTGGCCTATGTACATATATTTATATGGCAAGACACTGAGGTAGTGGATGAACTTTGGGACTCTGCGCAAGCCCTCCCTCAACGCAAGAACACTGTTCGAACAACCTGGCATTCTGTGATGCTCACCCTCCCGACACAATTGCTGAAGGCAAAATGGGTGCACAAGCAAATGTGGTGAAGAAAGCTGATGGTGCCTAGCTATCAAAAGATAGAGCATCTAAGGTATTAAAGGCTTGAAGTTAATCAGCTATCCAGCAGAGATGCAACAAGGCCACAGGAGAGAAGCACACCAACCTGTGTGATCATGTGGTGTTGATGGAATTAGGTAACAGGCACCAGAAGACCCAAAACAACAACACACACACACAAAAAACATATTGTTGAGAATGAGGGGAGTCAGAGCAGAGACCCAAAACCCATTGGTAGGCAATTAGATATCCCCTCACAGAAGGGCCACAAGGAAGGGATGAGTCAACCATGGCGCAGTATAGCACCATGAAGCACACAATATTCCTCCAGTTCTTTGAGGCTTCCTTGTCCCCCACTACCATGACTCCAGTCTTTCCTTTCAATAGCTAGATTGGACAGAGCATGGACACTGGTACAGATAAGAGCTTAGGACACACAGAATCCAGGTCAGATAAACCCCTCAGGAACAGAATGGGAGTAGTGATAACAGGAGGGCAGGGGGATGTGGGGAGAGGAGGGGAGGAAGGAGGAACCAATCACAATGATCGACGCATAACACCCCCTCCGGAGGGGGTGGGGACGAACAACAGAAACGTGAGTGAAGGGAGACTGCAGTCAGTGTATGATATGAAAATAATTATAATTTATCATTTACCAAGGGGTCATGAGGGTTGGAGGGGGGTGCTGATACCAAATAGAAAGTCAATGTTTATAAAATGATGATGGCAACATATGTACAACTATTCTTGATACAAGTGATGTAAGAGCCCCCAATAAAATGATTTTTTTAAATAATAGTCTATGAAGAAAGAATGAGCTATCAAGTTCTGAAGAATCAGCCCCTGAAAATGTATGAAACATTGTCAGATATGGAGCCCGAAGATGGGGTGCTCAGGTTGGAAGGCACTCACAATAGGAGTGGAGAAGAGCAGCCTCTGCAAAGGAGAGATGACGTCATGGAGTGGATGGAGTGAGACTTCGGGGTCTTTGTCTGCTGGCAGAGCACGACTCAAAATGAGAAGGAGCAGCTCAGACATCGGATAATAAATGGAACGTGGAATGTATGATGTATGAATCTACAAAAACGAGAAGTGGTCAACAATGAAATAGAACACATAAAGCTCTATAACCTAGGCATTAGGGAGCTGAAATGGGCCTGGATTGGCCATTTTCAGCCAGACAATCATATTGTTTACTATGCAAAGAATGACAAATTCAAGAGAAATGGCATCACAATTGTCGTCAAAAAGAGCATTTCTAGGTCCAATCCCAAGGGCCTCTCACAGTGTCCCATGCAAAAGCAAACTGTCACCCCAAACCATTGCCTGGCTTTACCCCCGTGGGCTTCAGGCACTGAAGTGGGTTACACAGTGAAGGGAAAAAAAAGCATTTCTAGATCTATCTTGACGTACAATGCTGTTTGTGACTGTTAAAAATCTGTATGCCTATCAGAAAGATCAGTAAAGACAACTATCACTGAAATCCACACACCAAACATGAAGGCTAGTAATGAAGAAATTGAGAAAGTTTACCAAACTCTTCAACCTGAAATTGATCAACAAGCAATCAAGATGCATCGAAAATTATTAGCAACTAAAATTGGGAAGTTGGAAACAAGAGGAGGATCAATAGCTGGGAAGCACAGCTGGCTGCGGCAATAGAATGAAAGTGCACATCGTATCATTGAACTTTGCAAGACCACCTATTTCTTCATTGTCCCGACCTCTTTTCAATAACACAAAGAGTTACTATCCACACGGGTCTCACCAAATAGAATGCACAGGAATCAAAGGAACTATATCTATGGGAAGAGGTTAAGGTCTTACGTACTTTGGACGTGTTGCAGGAGAGATCAGTCCCTGTAGAAGGACATCCTGGTTGGTAGAGGAGATGGACAGCAAACAAGAGGAAGGCCTTCAAGGAAACGGATGGACACAGTGGCTGCAATAATGGGCTCAAGCACAGGAACAATTGTGGAAATGGTGCGGGACAGGGCAGTGTTTCGTTCGATTGTGCATAGGGTTGCTGTGGGTCAGAACTGACGCAATAGCACCTAACAAGGACAACATGGGGGAAAGCTCAGTATCATCAGCAAAACAAAGGCAGGGGTTGGAAGAAGTCCTTAATTGCGGGACAGGAGAAGCCATCAAATGAGCATCTGTAAGATCAAGTTGATGCTGAAAAGTAAAAGAGGTCCACACACACAAATGTTATATAGATAGATATAGATATAGATTAGATAGAGATAGATAGATATATCCTATGTCCTTATGTATATCCCGCCTAAATTCGGAGACTATCTTAAGAACAGATTTCACATATTAAACACTGAGGACTAAAGATCTCAGGAGTTGTGAATAGCATCTAGAATATCAAACATGAATAAAGCAAAGTGTTATCAAAAATATAGGAAAGAAACCAAAGAGCAAAGTGGGTGTCAGAAGAGCCTCTGAAATGTGCTACTGGATATCGAGTAGCGGGAGGAAATGGACAGCCAGAGTGTCAATCCACCTCTGAAGGAGGCAGGCCCTCACGGAGAGGGACAGACACCGGGGCTGCGAAGGAACGATCGTGAGGATGGCACCGGAGCGCTCGGGGCTTCCTTCCATTGTGCACAACGTCCCTATCAGTTGGATCTAACTTGATGACACCTAGGAAACAACCACAAAGGAAATGGGAAATGATGAAGTAAAGAACTGAGCATAAAACTTCAACGAGCAGCTCGAGAAGACAAGGCACCATGATGAAATGTGCACAGACTGCGGTTAGAAAGCCACGAGGCAGAATATGCGCAGCATATGTTAAACTGAAGAAACACTTCAATTCTAGAGTTGAAATACTGAGGGATTCTCTGGGTGCAAAAAAAAAATGAACAATGAGGAAACATAAGATCAGGTACCAGGCATCAAAAGACAGAAAACCATATCATTGTGAATGAGGAGGAGTGTGGAGTGGAGACCCAAAGCCCATCTGTGGGCAACTGGACATCCCCTTACAGAGGGCCTCAGGGAGGAGACGAGCCAGTCAGGGTGCAGTGTAGCACCAATGAAACATACAACGTTCCTCTAGTTCTTTAATGTTTCTTTCCCCCCTCCCCCCACTATCATGATCCCAATTCTACCTTACAAATCTGGCTAGACCAGAGGATGTACACTGGTACAGACTGGAACTGGAAACACAGGGAATCCAGGACAGATAAAGTCCTCAGGACCAATAATGAGAGTAGCGATACCAGGAGGGGAAGGGGATGGTGGGGGATAAAGGGGCAACCAATCACAATGATCTATATATAACCCCCTCCCTGGGAGATGGACAACAAAAAAGTGGGTGAAGGGAGACATCGGACAGTGTAAGACATGAAAAAATAACAATAATTTACAAATTATCAAGGATTTGTGAGGGATGCAGGGTGGGAGAGGGAGGAGGGGAAAATTAAGAACTGAAACCAGGGGTTCAAGTAGAAAGTAAATGTTTTGAGAATGATGATGGCAACAAATGTAAAAATGTGCTTGACCCAATGGATGGATGGATGGGTGGATGGATGGGTGGATGGATGGATGGGTGGATGGATGGATGGATGGATGGGTGGATGGGTGGATGGGTGGATGGGTGGATGGGTGGATGGGTGGGTGGGTGGATGGATGGATGGATGGATGGATGGATGGATGGATGGATGGATGGATGGATGGATGGATGGATGGGTGGGTGGGTGGGTGGATGGGTGGATGGATGGATGGATGGATGGGTGGATGGGTGGGTGGATGGATGGGTGGATGGGTGGATGGATGGATGGATGGGTGGATGGATGGATGGATGGGTGGATGGATGGATGGATGGATGGATGGTGATGAGTTGTACGAACCCCTAGTAAAATGATTTTTTTAAAAGAATATGGAAAGAATACTCAGAATCATTGACCAAAAATAAATGGCTGGCGGTCAACCATTTCAAGATGCAGCATCTGATCAAGAGCTAATAGTACTGAAGAAAGAAGTGCAAGCTGCACTGAAGGCATTAGTCAAAAGCAAGACTCGAGAATTGATGGGACACCATCTGTAATGTCTCAGCAAGCGGAGGAAGCATTTGCTTATGTATACCAAAACTTGGCCAATCAACGGGAGGAGAGCTTTCTTTGTGCCCATTACAAATAACGGTATCCCAACACAATGCAGAAATTATCGAGTGATATCATTTAGTACCGCATACAAATAAAGTTTTGCTGAACATGATCGAATATCAGCTATTAGAACATATGCCAGAAATTCAGGTAGGATTCTGAAAATTAGTTGGCATGTCATTTTGCTAATGTCACATGGATCTTGGCTGAAAACAGGGAAAACCAGGGAGATATTTCCTTGTATTTTGTTGACTGTGCAAAGGCATATGTCTGTGTGTCCACAATAAATTGTGGACAACACTGAAAAGAATGGGAATTCCAGAACACTCCATTGTATCCATATGGAACCTGTACATGGATCAAGAGCACAGAAGAAGGAAATACTGTTGATTTAAAATCAGGACTGTCGGAGTTATAACCTTTTACCATATTTGTTCAGTCTGTATGCTGAGCAAATAAGCCAGGAAGCTGGACTACTTGAGGAAGAGCAGGGCATCGGGATTGGAGGAAGGCTTATTGACAACCTGCGATATGCAGATGACACACCCTTACTTGCCGAAAGTGAAGATGAATTGAAATACTTGCTGAAGAAAATCACAATTACGGCCTTCAGTATAGGTAACAACTCAGCGTAAAGCACACAGAAAATTTCACAGTCGGACCAATACACAACATCATTATCAATGGAGAAAAGACTGAAGTTCTTACAAATTTCATTTTCCTGGATCCACAAGCAAAGTTCATGGAAGCACAGTCAAGAAATGAAATGAGGCATTACATTGGGCAAATCCACTACACAGAGCCTCTTTGAAGAATTGAAGAGCAATGATGTTAGTTGGAGGCCTAAGGAGCACCTAGCTCAAGCCATGATGTTCGACTGCTAGGAGTAGAGACATTATCCTATTACAGATAGCACTGTATGTCAAGACAGACCTTGAAACGTTCTTGTTTCTGAATTGGCCATTCCTCTTGAATTTGTCATTCCTGGTATCATAAACCATAAAATTGGCCAACTCAAAATGGCCAACGCCAATGCATTTCGGTTCACTTACGCCTAGGTTAGTGATTCTTATGTGTCCCATTCATGTTTTATGATTTCCCCGTTTCTGTGCATCGTCATTCCACACTCAGATCCTTCGTGGATGTTTCCAGACGGCTCTTTGTATTTGGAGCTGGGTTCCGTCAGCAGATGAAGGCTCTGGAAGATTCACTCCATCAGCAGCGTTCATGTCGATTCTAATGTCAGGAGGCAGTTCTTTTCTGGTCGTGTTTTCCAAGATGAGGGACTCGTCTTCCGCCCATTTCTGACGACGTTCCACTGCTGTTCATAGGTTTTCCAAGGCGAACCTCCCCGAAGTCAAAAGCCTCCCTCGTAGCCTGTTTATAGTCTGAAAACTCCCTTCGATGACTCTGCTGGCACTTGAATTACTTCCACCTCTAAAGTAACACGTAAGTCACCACAGTACAACAAACCAAGAGACAAGTGGTGGACATAGCAATTGCTCATCAAATAGTTATCAAATAAACAAATTCCACTTGATATCCATCTGGATAGCACTTGGGTGTTTATTGTAGAGATCTTATTGGAAGGGGTTGCGGTCATTATTTCAGTCATTTCACCCTTTATTCCACTAACTCTTCCATCTTTTAGGTGCTTTTAAATGTAAACAACCCACTTAGCAAACAGAAACTGTCTCTACTCTCAATGACACCAAACACCAATAATAGTAACTCCTGCCAAAAATATAATTATTATCACTAAGGTCAATGGAATATATTCTGAGTTTAGACTAAGCACACCAAGTACCCCCAACAAAAATTAAAACAAACAAACCAAAATAAAAAACCAGGTTTTAATGTCTCTAACATGTCTCTTTAACATAACACCTTTCTTTTATCAGGAGCATACAACAGACCACTGAATCCAGTTAAATTTCCTTAGAACCACCTAAATCAACAAATACATCATTTCTGATAACACCAGTATATAATCTCAGAATACTTTATAATATAAACAAATCTTGCAAACAAATTCACCTATCCGGATTCAGAAAAGTAGGCATACTAATATGGGGGGGGGATGGGGAGCAGGAGTTAAGATCTCAGAGGACGTCTAAGTAGGACAACTATGACACACACTTGTCTGTGGAGCCCCTGAAAGGGCGTGGGGCAGGCAGGGACCACTGAACAATTTCCAATAACCATTCAAGTCTCCATCATGAGATCATGATTCAAAACCCACTGCCATCGAATCAATTCTGATTCATAGCCACACTGTAGAGGATTTCCAAGATTGTAAATCTTTAAAGAAGCACACAACCTCCTCTTTCTCCCACACAGAGGCTGGTGAGTTTGAACCATCTACCCTGCAGTTAGCAGCCCAGTGCTTCACTAGGCAAATTAAGACTAATGGGTTCCTATTTGAGGACTTCCAGGTGTCAAAGCAGACTGAGATCCTGCTCCATTGAGTTTAGAAATACTGCCATTGAGTCAACTCCAACTCAAAGACTCTGAGCCCATCATAGACCAATTTTCATCTGCAGAAGCAAGGACGATGTTGTAATCTTCATGTAGCACTGTCATGTGTTTAAGTAAGAAACTAACAGATTTAATTTGCATTTTTTGAGCTGAGATTATGATTAATGTATTTGAAAGATGGGTGTCAGATGTTTGGGCAGAGACACAATTTCATTGCTTGTTATTATAACTGGTATTTCTGTAGCAATGTTTCTGCATAGGTTGCATCCTACATTCTATAATATAGAAACATCAACAACAGCCTAAATCCTGGGTTTGTTGGCTAGTCAGGTGGATGATGAGTTTGGAGGTTTTATTTTTTTTTTAATTTCGGTGTGGAGATTGATTTTTGTTTGCTTGGCAAATGGATGTCTTTACACTGAAAGTCTAATGTTAATTTCTCAGTTATTAATAAACCCAATACTCATCAATTGTTCTGACAAGGTTGGCTACTATGAACCAGTGTTGTTGGGAAATGCTCCAAGTCTTCCTGTTAGAGAAGAATTAGCCATCCTGGGTTTTGGTAAACAATGAACCAAACTGCAGCATTGTGCTCTCTCCTTGCATCGGGGTAGGAATTGATGTACAAGAGTTCAATCCATAGATCAATTACATAGCAAATTGGACTGGGACTTCCATAATTTGCTACAGTGTTGCGAATGTTTTTAATTAATTATTTTGTGCACCACATCATCTGGGAAGAGATTTTGAACACGTTCAAAAGCAAGATCGAGATAAGCAAGTAGATTTAAAAGTAAGTAAAGAAATTGGTGAGACAAATGGGGCATAGAAGTCAAGGTAGGACATTCCGGAGTAAGTTTCTTCTTACCTGTGTACTGCAACCCCCTGTACTCGCTTATTGCCCCAGGAGGTTTTAAATTGGGCCAGTAGTGGAAAAGCATTTGCACAGCCGGCGGTTTCACTTGGGAAGGACCATAGGCTATCACGTATAAAAGATCCTAAAGGAAATATGAAACAGGTTTACTTAGCATCAGCAAATAAAAGATCCTACAGGAAATATGAAGCAAGTTTACTTAGCATCAGCAAATAACAGTACAGGTCGCTCCTGCCACAAACTCACTACCGTCCAGCTGCTTCCGACGCATAGTGACCCTTTAGGACGAAGTAGAACTGTCCCTGTGGGTTTCCAAGACTGAAATTCCATACGGGAGCAGACAGCCTTGTCTGTCTCTCAGGCACAAACTGGTGGACTCAGACTGCTGGCCTTGCAGTTTGCACCAATGTTTAACCCACTACTACATTAGGCCTCCATGCAACACCTGGATGTGGGTAATTTCCCTCCTCTTACCAGGCTAGAAGCTCTTGATCCAGGCCAGCCTCACAGAGTATCTATGAAGCTCTCTGAATTATTTCCTATGTACCTGTTCTCTGTACACAGCCTCCCCAAGCAGAATCCAAAAGTACACTACCTTCTAACAAACAATTTTCTAATCAAATTGATGTTAAAATTTCATAAGAACATAAACCACTTAGTCAAATACTGCATTTAAAAAATAGATTTGCTTAAAATACATTGCTCAAGAATCCACATCTCCTCTTCAAAAACAGGATAAATTCTTAAGCAACCTTTCAAAATATTTACCAGTTAGGATAATAATAATAATAAAAATTCCAAAAAGAAGATATATTCCGTGATTATTTTTCTGTAAACACATTGTGTTCTTAAAGTATCATTTCTCCCCTAGATGAAAAAACAATTTAACCACTAAATGAGGAATTATAGGACCTGCCACACAAAAATAATAGACATCATTAAATTGCTTTAGTATGCAAACATGTTTTACTATGTTCTATAAATTAAGTTTGTGGCTATGATTTAAATGTGGCTCAAAACTTACTTTCCAGACTTCTTGTTTATACTTCATGAGACATTCCAATAATTGACAATGATACACTGTAATAAAGAAAATGTAATTATCATGAAATATAAATACAGAGCAAAACATTTCTTTAGATATAATGAACTACATTCATATCACTTTTGACTGTAATCATTAAGTTAGAATGACTTAGTTCCATATATTCACATTTTTTAAACTCACATAAGCCCTCAACTTTATCAAATTTTACTCCAAGATCTTTGAAAAACATTATATTCATCATCTTAATAAAAGAAATGTTAAGAAAAATCTCTAGAAATCATATTTATACAGCATAAATTTATATCACTATAACCAAGAACTACTTAGAGAGAGAAAAAATGAGTCCAATAGTATCAAATCATCATTATAATAAAAGTTCACATTTATTGAACATTCATAATGTTTCAGGTATTGTGCTAAGAGCTTTATATGTATGATTTCAAAATCACCATATAAAGTATTATTCCTATTTTGCGGTTAGGAAATTGAGACTTAGAGGTTAAAAAACTCACTTAGGAGAGACAGAAGCAAGTGAGAGATTTACAGATCAGAATCGAAGTTTTACTGTTTGACCCCAATTCCATCTTGCAGAGAATTTTTTAAAGCTACACAACAGCAGGTTTCCTTTTTTGGTCTCTGCTTACTTGAGGAGGAGCGATACATTCAAAATAGTTTGACGCCTGTTTGATCTCTTTCCTAATCTAGCAACCAATCCAATTATGTTTATTACGCCAAAGGTCTCACTTTGTTCAGGAATGACCTCCGTGTCATGCCATCCACTGGGCATTTTTTAAACTTGTGCTTGACTCTTTCTTTCTTTCTTTTTTGGTGGGGGTGGGGGGTTTTGAAACTATACAGACAATAAGTATAATAAGAGGTTCTGGTGGGGGTATAGCAGGGAAGGTTTTGGGGGGAGGCTAATGGGGAGCTGATACCAAAGAGTAACAAGAAGGAGGAAAATGTTTCAAAACTGATCGTGGTAATGCTTGCTTGCACAACACTGCTGGATATGATTGAATTATAGAATGGTGTGATGTTTGGATTGGGTCCTTATAAAATGGTTTGGAAGAAAAGAAAGAGAGAGAGAGAGAGAGAGAGATTGGCCTTCTTTTAGATCAGTGGTTCTCCACCTTCCTCATGCCGCGGCCCTTTCATACAGTTCCTCATGTTACGGTGACCCCCCCCCCCAACCATAAAATTATTTTCGTTGCTACTTCATCACTGTCATTTTGCTACTGTTAACCCCCAAAGGGGTCCTGACCCATAGGTTGAGAACCACTATTTTAGAGCCTCTTTTTTTAGTAGATAACACATATCACAACCCAACTAATAATACAAACTAGAAGCTCACCAAATCCAATATGGGAACAAATCCTCTCAGTTCTAGTTCCTGAAGACTTGTCTAAGGCATCCCCCTTGCTCCTTGTCAGTCACTCCTTCTGACATGCCGAGACAAACGTTGCCACTTCCTTACAGGTCAGTCTATGCCTCTTCTGCCTTCTGTTTCATCCATTTTCAACAGCAGCCAGGGTGACACGCCTACCCACTGACACCCGTTTGAAAGTGTCCCATTCACCTTGGGAGAGAACTCCCCAACAGCTGAGCACAGCATCCTTCATGCTCACAAACACTGTAACTGCTCTCCTGTCTGACCTACAATTACCCTGACTTCTCAGATTCACTGGTGTGTGTGCCCGGCTCCCTCCTACACTACTCTCTCCATTCCACAGTCTTAGTCGTGACTCATCCCTCCATTCTCAGACCAAAGTTGCTCCTCAGAGAAGCCTTCTCTGACTCTGTCCTCCCCACCCCCTGTGGTATTGTACAGGTAGTTTAGAGCAACAGTACAGAACAATGATAAACGACTTGTACATGATTCGTGTTGTTATTGTTGTTTGGGGTCACCCTGGCTGCATTGCTAATGTCTGGGGTTGGTAGGGGACGCAAGGGCGGGCAGTGTGTCCAGTCGGCTGCCATCAGCGGAGGATGTCCTTGGAAACGGACTTAGCCCGGTATCCACCGTCCAGGGAAGAGCAGAGCTGTGCTCCAGATGTCCGGCCGGCTATAGATCCCCGGCTGACTCTCTTAATACATGCGACGTCCAGCACAACATGCGTCTTCTGAAGCACGTGTCCCGGGAGAAACTTGACATTCACTTCTACTGTTGACTAGGTCTTTGATTTTTCTCCTTTTTAATATTAATGATGTTTTTCCATTTTCATGGAAGCAGCTGGCTATTTATTACTTTCTGCCCAAAGTTGACTGCCTCTCGGTTGGACTGTCATGTATCTACACTACCCCCTCTATTTACTTTGTTATTGTCGTCACTTAAAAATCCTATCTCTGGACCCCTATTTTCAGTCGCGTGAGTTTAATTTTCAGTACTTCTTGGGGCGGGTTTACTTGGATGTGGTGGTGTCGTGTGATGTCTGCTGTTTGTTGTTGATTCTCTGTCCAAAGACCTCCCCTCGATAATCTTTGGAAGATTGGTATTGTTTTGACAAATTCCTTACATTTCTCCTCATGTAGAAATGCTCTTATTTCTACCTCATAGGTGAGGGCCGATTTTGCTGGATATTAGATTCTTAGTTGGCAATTTTTTTTCTTTCAGAGTTTTATATATTTTGTCCTATTGCCTGACTGCCTGCATGCTTTCTGCCGAAAAACAGAATTTAATCTTATCAGTTCACTTATAAGTAAATAAATTTTCTTTCTTTCCCAGAAGTCTTTCCTGGTCTCTGATATTAGAAAGTCTGACTATGCGATGTCGTGGTGATTTCCTGCAGGGCTCTTTTCTGTTTGAAGTTCTTTCAGCTTCTTGAACAGTTTTGTTTTTGTGTCCTCTCCATGTTCATGATGTTAGGGAAGTTGCCTTCAGCAGCTCGGTGGTTGTTTTTTTTTTCCGGTTTGTTTCTTCCTGTCCTTTAATCCCTCTCAGGCACGCACGATGCCTCTTGTTAGCGTCCCACATAATTCTTAGACTTTCTTTGGACGTTGTTGTTCGTCTCAGGGATGGTTCGTGTCTATGAAAATCCCAGGGAAGTACCAACGACTGGGAAGCAACTGGACTAATGCTGGGTTTTCATGTTCATGCCTCCTTGACAATTTCCCACACAAGCCCCACTCTCGAAGAGCTTCCTTCGACTTCTGCACACATCTCTGAGAAGAGAGTGATTCCTTTCTCATTTGCATCATTATCTCCACGTTCACGAATTCAGCTTCCCATTGCTTGAATTAAATCGCTTTGCTCTTTCAACATGTTATCTATTTATGACACCTTCATATTAACCTTCTGGATTTCTATTTGCTGCTTTTGTATGTCTTTCAGGTGCTTGTGGTTTTTTGGGTTTTTTTTAGATTGCTCTTGTAGTGTTTTCCTGGGCTTTTTTTCCCCACATCTCGTCGAGCTTTGTCCCCATCCCGTGAAAGTATCAGAGAGTCATTCTGCTGCATTTTGTTCTGGGAGCTGCACGGCCTTTGACTCCTCAGAAAGATATTTTGGTGCCGTATGTCGGTCACTGGTTTGCACCATTCTGTTTCTTCATATGAACTGAAAGTGTGGTCTCTGGGACATCATGTTGATTTTGTATTTATTCTTCTTTGTTGACCAAGTGGTGATGTAGTGGTTGGTGACCACTGCTCACGGAAGACATGTCGCCATAGGTGGGGCTGGTGGGGGTTTTTTGGTCACCAGGGGGTTGTGGAACCTTAAGAATGATTCACTCCTCTTGCACCAAGGAAAATACAAAACCAAAAACAACAAATCCAGACTGGCTCTTGATGAAGGCCTCCATCCTGCAGTTAACTTCTGGGGCTGCCAAAACGGGTGGGCCTTGGTGGTAGTTCCACCTCAGTTGGGGCTGTGCTGGCAATTTATCAAAGCAAGGAAAACAAACAAGAAAAACCCCAAACAGCTCTTACTTGCTTCAGCCCCAGGGTACAGGGGGACTGGGTCCTCCACAGGAAGATCAAAGCCTCTGCTGCCACTGCGACATGGACACCACACCCACCAGACACCACACCCACCACACCGTGTTTGGGTTGAGAATCAAGGAGGTGTGGGGAACCTAGGACAATTCTGCTCTCCCTTCACCAGCCCCCTGTGCTGCGTGGCAGTCTCGCCTGCACTGCCCCTTTTTGCCTGCACTCTTGGTCCCAAGGATATGGAGGGGAGGGTGCAGGGTGCACCGGGGGGGGTCCCATCACTTCTTTCTTCACCCAGCAGGTGTGAGGAGCAAAGGGTCCCACCTTTCTTGTTGTCAAGCAACAGAAATCGCTTTGCACGGTTGGAGCAACTGTTCATCTCACCGGTAGTCACTGGAGAATTTGGTTTTTCCCCTTGCTCTTTCCGTGTCAGTTCCACTCTGTGATTTCTGCTGTCGGTGTTCAGTTCACTTATCTTTCTCTTCTCGGATTCAGGGCTCCAGGTGTGTCCTTTGCATCTGTGTTTTCACAGCTTTGTTGCAAAAGTTGGTGCTGTGTGTCTGGCTAGGCTGCTATCTCGCCCAAAGTCTCTCCGTTCATTTTTATAATTCATTGGTTAATGTCTTCTTCTTCAACCAGATCATAAGCTTCATGAATTACAAGCAGTCGTCAATTCTGTTTCACTAACCACAGAATCCTCGATGCTGGCTTCCAGTGGACACCCAAGAACTCTTTGCTGACCAGCTAGTCCTCAAGAACTGGAATCTTGTTCCTAAGCCATCACCAAATTCTCCGATGTACCAGGATCCTTTTTCTTATGTAGTGCCATGCCCCATGAGTTTACCATGCAAACGTTGCTCAGAGTGGTAAACTAACTGACCCTGGGGCAGACCTGAAAAGTCAATGTATTTAAACTGCTTCTTCCTTCCAGAATATTTCATCCATACTAGCCATTAAATTCTATCCATATTTTTAAGACTCATCCTGAGCTCAAGTGGCATGACCACTTCATAGAATTCTCTTTCTGATGAATTAGCACTTAGCACTGTCCATAGTATTTACTTGGCATTCCTGGGTGCTGCCAACAGTTAACACCCTTGGCTGATCATTGAAAGGTTGGAGGTTCAAGACCATCCAGGAGTGCCTAGGAAGAAAACCTGGAAAGCTATTTCTCAAAAGGTAGCCATTGAAAACTCGGTGAGCACAGTTCTACTCTGACACACACGGTGGGGGGAGGGGCATCGTAAGTCGGAATCAATTCAACAACTGCCACGGGTATAAGATTTATTTGATACTTTTCACGTGGTTCCCTTCAGTGTGAATTAACGATTTATGAGTATTCCCAATTTTCCAGCGTGGAGACAAGTTCCCGTGTAAACATCTTATCTTAGATTCCTGTGTGATTTTCACAATGTCTAGTGCAGAGCCGTGTGCAGAGCGCGTGCTCAATGAGCTTCAACCTTGATGCACAACCAGCTACAGGACCACGTTGCTACTTGTGGCTTCGCCCAACAAAAATGTCCGTCATAGAATAACACGCTACACTGTTCGAACCGAGCGTGTTCCTAGTGAAATTGTTACTTCTGAACGGTGTCCCATATCATCAGTTTAGTTTTGTGTCCGAATACAGAAACTGGTTATCAATGTACCCCCATGAACAAATACAGAATTCTGCTATCTGACCTCAATGGTTTTCCAGCGAAAAGTTCAAGTCCATGAGGAAACTGGCTGATTTTTGAGAATTTGGAATGTGGCCATCATTGTGGTAGATAAGGACTCTGCATACATCAACTGATTTAATGTTCAAAATAACATTTTAGAGGTACAACAAGAATATTTCCACTTGATAGATGAAATTAACCTCAAGGAGCTTCTAGAACTTTCCCAAGGTTATAATAGCTGCCAGTTATTGGATGATCACATATAGGAACCTCCTCTAACTTCAGATAACATATAACTTCAACCCCCAGCATTGTGCCCACCCTCCGTGACGGCCTTCCAACGTAGCAGTGAAGACCAAATCTATGACACGAATTTCATTAACTGGATTCCAAATGAAAGTGTTTGGTTTCTTCTCAGAACACAAAACATAATAAGTGTAAATTACATTTGATGTTTTTCAAGCCAGACAGTGTGAAATATAAGGTATAATTTTCCATAAAATATATTCATATATTTAATAAAATTCATATAATAATAAAAGTTACTGATAATGAATAAGATGACACTCAAGGCTCACAACCCTTAAGATTTTGAAATAAAATATATTTTGTGTGTAATCAAATAGAAGGCAAGAAGCAGTACCACAAAAATTTGCTTTCTTTAAAAATAAGCAAAAATAAAGGAGACGATGTCAAGGAGTCCAGAAAAAAAAACTATTGGAATCTGAGTGTGGCGGCAATTGTACGATAGCGTTTGACATGATTGAACTGTGGGATGATATGATATATGTATTAACTCACAATTTAAAACATTTTTTAAAAAACAAAAACTGAATTTATCTCTTAACATGGGACTCCAATATCCATCATCAATTATGTGAATTAATGAAGATCAAATAAATCAAATCAATAAAAACCCACTTGACATCACTTAGTAATCAAGGAAACACAAATTAAAACAATGAGGTCTTATTTTTCATCTGTCCAACTTTATATCATGTGTATTATAATATTCAGTGACTCTAGGGTACAGAGAAACATACACTTTCATATACAATGTGTGAGAGTACTTAAAGTTTCCATCACCTTTAATTGAGTATTCCCTCATTCATGAATGCCTTCTAAAGAAGTAATTATAAATACTGCAAAAACTTATGTGCAAGGTTACTCATGCAGCACTGTGATAGAACATTTGCCAAAATATTAACAGTGCTTATCTTTGACTGTTCGAATTGCAAGTGGTTTTTCCATTTACAAGACTGTAAATCTCTATAAAAGCCTCATCTTCCTCCCTTGGAACTCCTGGTGGTTTTGAACTGATGACCTCAAGACCGGCAGACCAACATGTAAAAGCTAAAAGCCAGAGGCGAGGGAAATCTACTTTAAAAGTCTGTTTTCTAACCTATTGCTACCTAACACAGGTTGTTCTAACAATTATTTATTCAAGCAAAAGAAGTCCTTTCCCCATGAATTCTTACACCTGATTGCTTAATGTTTTGCTTAATTGGTGATTTGGGAATAAGTTAATTCACTCAAACGTCCACTTACCCGGATTGGATGTGTACTGCATTGCGATCATTAACATGGAGGATGCAGAGAGATTAACGTGGGCAGGAACGCCTTCTCGCCTGGAGGACCCCACTAAAACCAAAATTGTTTTGATTAGACAGTTTGCATGTGTACTTACTATTTTGTATAGCGCGTGAGAGCTGGGAAGAAACTTTAATAAGTTCCAACCAAGCCAATGGATTTCCACACAAATAAGACCACAAAATTTGTACTAGCAAGCAAATGCTATGTTGTCATCATCAATAGCCAACATTCAGTGGGAATCAAAAAGAAAAGGGAAATTGCTCAAAGGTGACATATTGGCTGGTTCCAGTTAGACTTAGATGTGATCTCTGCTCCCATCCAGGTGGAAAAGGAAAAGGGAATTTTTCTATGTCTCCAAATATATGGGCCTATTGAAATGTATCCTATTAAGACAAGTAAAAATAAATGGGTTTGAAGCCCAACTCAAATGTGTCAACTTTTTGAACTCTAAAAGAAATAGACAACTTTAATATAGAGATTATTAATGTAGCTATACCTACAACTTATGAAAATAATCTATCAGTTTAAGAATTCTTTTCCATTCTCACATACTATTAAATAGTTTTAATCATGAAACCTTCATATGTACCTCTGTCATCACTGTCTTCATCATTCTGAGAACCATTTTTTAGAAATTCTTAGAGCCTACCATCTTCACAGACATCTGTCTTCTTTAAAATAAAGCACTTTTTCACTAATGCAGATAGATTAAAATTTAGCATCTTATCATTTGTTTCCCCTTTGGATCCACTCTTAACTTGTTCTTTCTAATTTTTATTATCTTCCAGTCTCTTTGCAATTGAGGTTTTCCTGTTTTATTTTGTGTGGGGAGGTTTTTGTACGATTTCCTTGATATGAAATCCAGTATAGGAAAATCTATAGAGGCAATAACTAGATTATTCCTTTTGTAGAGCGATGGCAGGGAAAGTTGGAATGAGGAGTTCATAAAAGTGAGTACAAAAATCAAGAAAATGTTCTAAAATTGACTATAGTGATGATTACATCAGTCTTTTTAATGCATTCAAGCCATTGAATTGCATGGCATGTGAATTACATGTCAATAAAACTGTTAAAACTTAAAATAAAGAAAGCACTTTTTGGATCTGTGAATAATGCTATTATTACTGGATAGTTTGTTCTAGACCACGAGCATTTGGTCAGAAATCAAGTTAATTTTTTTCAAAGCTCATCTCACAGCTGTCAGAGATGATTACAGAAGCAGAAGGAACTCTTGTAGACGGGCTTGTGTGAGAAATTGTCAAAAAGGCATGATCGTGAAAACGCAGTCTCCAGTTCAGTCTCCATCAAGTCCATTCTGCCTCCAGAGGATTTTCATGGGTATACGTTTCTGGTACAGATCGCCAAGCCTTTCTTCCAAAGCACGTTTGGGTGGGTTCGAACCACCAACCTATTAGTTAGAAGCGACAACGCTCAACCATTTGCACCACCCAGGAGTCCCTATAGAGAGTACAGAGCTCTCAAAAAAAAGGCAACTATCAGCTTTCTATAAAATTTTCACATGGCCAATGCATTAAAAAAAGCAGATAATCACAAAATCTGACTTTAAATATTACATAGAAGTATGATATATGGAGATAATATTTCATCTATACACAAAAAGGATAAGGTAACTTATAGCAAATCACATGTACAACAGAACCATGATAATACTAGATAATAATGAGTCATTTTAATAAAGTGGAGAAGACAAAGTAAAATTAGCAATTTTTTAACATAAAGTACCTTAGACCTCAAGTACAGCTTGGCGGAAAGAGAAAGCACAGAGTTAAGCTGTCGTTCCTTCTACCGCTGTTGACTTTCTTAATCACTTTCTGACGGAGCTCGGCTTATCAACCAAGCAGGCGGTACTCAGGGAGACAAATTAGTTTGGCTAGATAATGCAAGTAATTATTAATAACTATACAGAGCTATAAAGATCAGTTGACTGCTCATAAATAGGGAAAAGATAATGAGTCCAAGAAAACGAGCTTTGAACCAATCTCAAGTACACAGTTCAGTGTTTTCAAACTCTAGACAAGAAACTTAGTCAAATGCTGCTTCCTGGGGCACATCCACTGCCACTAGTTTGGGAAGCAGAAAAGTTGCGTGCATAGTAAGCATATCTGGCGATTCTGATGCAAGCTAGCTTTAGCCCTCTCTTTCCTACTCCTTTAAGAAGGCCTACGAGAGGGGTGAGAAATAAGAAAAGAATTGCCCAGTAAGGTGCCCAGGCGTGCAAAGAACAGTTACAGGGCTTCTTAACCCCTTCTAGAATTAACAAAAGTCAAGACTGAGATATACTCAAGAAACATATATCCAATATCGTTAGCCATTCCTTCTGGGCCTGGGGTGCTTTCACCTTTGTTTAAAATCGCCTCAAACCCTTCAGGAATGAGCCTGTCCAAACATGGAAAAGGCTGGTAAGGAAGGACTGAGCAAGGATCGTTGTCCTAGAGGCCTAGAAAATGGGAGAGATGCCCGACTGTCTCGGATGATGTCGATTAAGTCTATCTGGACAATAGCCCAAGAGCTCAGTGACCTTTGGATGTCCCTTCCGCCCCTGCATATAACCACGCTCTCCCTCGAGTATGGTCAGTTATGGAGCCAAATGTGCTCCCCTGGCTCCAGCTCTTGGTAATTGGCTTCCGTGCTTACATAAACAGACACTGTCTTGCAATTTCTCAGCCTTCTGACAGACAGACAACATCAGCACAATTTTAATTTAATAAACATGCACAGGCACACATCATTTATTGAATCTGATTAACAAGGCATGATGTAAACAGATGTGCAGCTTGTCCCTCCGAGGGAGTAGAAAGCCAAAGATACATGAAATTGAAGGAAGGAGAGAATTCATCAAAATAAGAAAACTTTACATTTCATACCATGCTCAGAGACTGCAAAGAAATGTTTTCAGCCCTAGCCTCTGATCCCCCAGAAATACAATCTTCCCACTAACTTCTCTCTCCCATGAACAGTAATGATACGTTCATCTTGACTGTATTGCTATTTTCTATTATACTATCATGTTCAGTTCAATCTCGAGTTTCACAAAAAGTATGTAGATGGTAAAAGAGCATTCGATCAAGGGGAGATCAAATGATTCACATGAGATCGCCAACCTAATTCTTAAGACTACGGCCCAAGTCAAGTGTTCTAATCACTGATCCATTTAACAAGTATCATTTCAATATCCCTTCTGTGCCACACATTGTTCCAGATCCGAGGACGATACCATCAAGTAAGATGAATAAGTTTTTGTCTTCATGGGACTTAGATGCTAGAGCTGTCTTGTCCAAAATGGTAGATTCTGGCCCTGTGTGCTGCCACCTATCAGTCCATTTGCACACGTCAGTGGCTTGCATATTACTCTGATGATGAAAGTATGTCACTATTATTTCAGATTCGGGTAAAGTCCCCATGGCACATAGGTTTCAGTGGCACGTCCAGACTAAAACAGACAAGGAAGAAAGGCCTGGAAATATCTGCTTCAGAAGCCATGTGTTGTTGTGTGCCATCGAGTCTGTTCCAAAGCGAACAAAGCCCCGCCCGGTCCTATAAACATCCTCACCATCATTGGGCTCGTGCAGCCACAATGTCAATACATCAGAGGGTCTTCTTCTTTTTCTCTGGCCTCTTACCAAGCATGATGTTCTTCTCCAGCGACTACTGGTCCCTCCTGATCACATGTCCAAAGTACATGAGACAGTCTCACCATCCTTGCTTCCAGGAAGCATTCTGGATGTACTTCTACCAAGACAGATTTGTTCTTTCTTTGAAATTTCTTCACCAGCACCATAATTCAAATGCCTTGATTCTTCTTCAGTCTTCCTTATTCGAGTCCAGTTTTGGAAATTGGCCAGTGAAAATGCTATGGCTCACAGCAGAACACTGTTTGCTGGATGACATCTTTGGAAGGCATGCACAAGGCAACCAAACCCATCAACCATCATGAAGACGAAGCAGGACCAAGTAATGCTTCATTCTGTTAATCATATAGTCACCAGGAGTGAGCGCCTCACATGGCTATGATCATCGAAATTAATTAAAATCAGATAAGATTTAAATGTCAGTTCTTCAGTCACACTAGATGTACTTCAAGTGCTCAGTAGATAATGTGACAAATGGTTAGTGTATTCAACAGCACAGGGTTCTACAGAGCATTTCCGCCATCACTGAAAGTTCTGTTGAACAGTCACAGGCAAGCAAAAAGGACAAGCAGATGCCTGTAGCGAAAAACACAGTAAGGTAAAGGGATAGCCAGAAAGTGGGCAATGATCTTCTCTTAAGCTAGCGGGGAAAGAAAGGGCATCTGGGGGGGGAAGTGCTATTTGAGCGGAGACCTGGAGAAAATGAAGGAGTAAGTCATGTGACTCTGGGAAAGGGGCTTTGAGACAGGGAGGGAAGAATGGAAGTATGTTTGGTGCCTTCTAAAAACTGCAAAACATCCAACCTGGGTGACGCAGAATGGGAGTAATGAAAGTAGAAAAGCAGGCAGGGGGCAGAGTGTAGACACCCCTCTGGGCCAAATAAATAATTGGGTTTGATTCCTCAGTGATTGAGAAGCTTCTGCATGGTTTTGATGGGACACGTGGCACGGTCTGACTTACACAGTCGAAAGGTACTGCCAGCTCTTCCGTAGAGAAGACTGCTGGAGAACTACAAATGCAAGCAGGGAGGGCAGTTTGTGAGCTATTTGGGGTGACTCAGATGGGAGACAATGGGAAGTGGTCTGAATTGGGATGTAATTAGACTTGAACTTAGCCAAAAGGCCAAGAAGTGATACATTGGGATATATTTAAATAAACCCCACTCGTCTTGTACTTTTTCAGGGAGCAAAGATAGGGTGTCACCTAGAAAGAGGAACCCTAGACAACTAGTTGGGCAGGTAGCTATCTTCCAAAGACATACTTGGCATAGACAAGTGACCACCTCCAGGGTTGAAACATCTCGATTGGCATTCTGTCCCTCCCTGGAGCTTTTAAGAGCCCTGGTTGCACTGATGAGTAAGCATTGGGTGACTAACCTCGAGGTTGAAGGTTTAAACCCGTGCTGTATGACAGAAAGAGGAGGAAATGTCTTTGCAGAAAAATCCTATAAAGATTTATAGCCTCGGAAACCCTACCTTGGGTCACTGTGAGTCAGTATAGAATCAATGGCAGTGGGTTTGACTTTTTGTTTTGTTTTATTAAATACTTTTATTGGGGCTCTTACATCTCTTATCACAATCTATATATTCATCCAGTGCATCAAGCACATTTGTACATATGCCACCATCATCATTTTCAAAGCATTCTCTTCCCACCTGAACCCCTGATATCAGCTCTCCATTTCTTCCCCCTTGCTACTCCACCCACCCTTCCTCACGAACCCTTGATAAGTTATAGATTATTTTTTCCATATCTTATATCGTCCTCCATTGTCCCTCACCTACTTTTCCATTATTCATCCCCCTGGGATGGGGTTATAGATGGATTCTTGTGATCAATTCCCCCTTTTCCCCCAACCTCCCCTCATCCCCCTGGTATCTCTACTCTCTTTGTTGGCCCTGAGGGGTTTATCTATCCTGGATTCCCCATGTTGAGGGCTCTTATCTGTAGCAGTGTGCATGTTCTGGTCTAATCTGAAATTTAAGGTAGAATTGAGGTCATGATAGTGGGGGGAGGAAGCACCAAAGAACTAGAGGAAAGTTATGTGTTTCATCGGTGCTATACTGCACCCTGACTGGCTCATCTCTTCCCTGTGAGGGAACGTCCAATTATCTACAGATGGGCATTGAGTCTCCACTCCATGTCACCCCAACACCCCCGCCATTCACATTGGGTATGATTTTGTTCTTTGTTTTTCAGTGCCTTTAGTTCAGCTTCGATTTCTTCTTTCAACACCATTGATTACTATGCGCTCTTGTACCACTCGTTCTGTTGTACAGGGCGTCTCTATAAGTCATACTGTTTTTCACTTACCTCAGCTTCTTGGATTATTTGCCCAGCAAAAGACTGGATAACTATGGTTAAAGCTTACGACCTCTAAGCACACCTTCCATGAGGTTAAACATTGCAGTCCCTCCTTGTTCTTTTCAAATGACTGCCTCTTGGTCTGTCTTGAGTTTTCACACAAGCACAACGAAGTGTGCTGGAATTCCCGTTCTTCACCATGTTCTGATCCACGGTCAAACGCCTTTGCATTTGACAAAGACAAAAGTAAGCATTTTGCCTACAGAATCCTTCAACTTGAATTTCCTTGAACTTGTGGAGTGAAGTTTTTCTTAAGTTCTTTCAGCTGGAGAAATGCCAACCATGTGCCTCCCCTTTGGTTTTCCAACTCCTGTCTTTGCACATGTCATTAGATTTTCCTTTGTCTTCTCATCCACCCATGGGGATCTTCTCCTCATTGCTTTTATTTTCTAATTCCTTCTACTTTCTGTAGTTACTCTACATTCAAGAGCAAGTTTCAGTCTCTCCTGACATCCGTGTTTCTCTTTGCTTTCTTTCCTGCCTTGTTAATGGCCTTTGGTTGTCTTTACATAGGATGTCCTTCGTGTCATTTCACAACTTGTATGGTGTTTGGTCATTCGTGTTCAATTTATCAAACCTGTTCTTGAGATGATCACTAAATTCAGGTGGGATAGACTAAAGATCATGGTAAAAATATCTTCAATTTCTTCATTTGGGACATTAGTGGTTGCTAGGCAAATTTGAATAGTAGTTGTATTTACAGGTCTTCCTTGCAGGCAAATGGATAGATGAGTATTATTCGATCACTGACAGGAGTGTACTACTCCGCATCACACAATAACCAAAGGTCATTTCTAATATTATTTCATGGGTCTTCACAACAAACACTGGATTCATACTGTGAAGGATATGATTTTCATCAGTTTACACCTGAGTACTCTAAAGCTCACTGAAGTTAGGAGATATGCTGACAACTAAGGAAATAACATGATAACATGAAGCTCCTTGGATCCCTGCTCCAGATTATCCTCCACAAATCAACCCTAAAGCTCACGCAGAACATAATGTCCGCCTTATGAAAATTATCATGAGTTAATGAAACAGAATGGACATATTAATGATTATTTAAATACCATTCATATATTGTGCTGGTTCTTCATTATCTTTTATCCTATGAACTATTAGTCTTTGAAATGCCATAGATCATAGGCACCCTCAGTAGTAGCAAAATTCAAAGTTATCCATGGTCTATTAAGTCTTATTCTTGTTTTTAGAGGAGCCCTGGTGGCACCATGGTTAAAGTACTCGACTGCTGGTCAGAAGGTACATGGTTTTAACCTCCCAGCCTCTCCACAGGAGAAAGGTGTTGCAGTCGGCCTCTGTGAAGATTGCACCCCTTGGAAACCCTTTGGGGCAATTCTGCTCTGCTCTACAAGGTCACTAGGAGTCAGAATGGACTTGATGGCATGGGATTTTTGTTTTGATTTGTTTTTTATTGCTTTTAGGTCAATGTGAAGGTCTGAACCTTTATGTTTGTCTGCAGGTAAGTGAATTTTTGAGAAAATTGAAGTTGGAGAAGAAACTGGATAAGGCCTCACAGATCCATGACACAAGAAGTATAAATTCTTCCAAAATACATTAGAAGGAGGGAGATGCTCAGCTCTATTATAACCCTTAAAATAATGCCGCCTCCATCAGTTAGTGTTCATTTGTAATCAGCGTTTTCTGCGCCCTGCCGAAACATCCTCTTCCAAAGATCCCTGTCTCAGTAGAGCACACAAACCCCAGCTCTTCCGCTGGAAAGAGAGGTGTTTCCGTGGTGAAATGCAAGTTACTCTTTTCAGTTCTCAGAAATGTCTTCATATGACTTTTATAGAGAAAGCATAGTTTTCACATTGTGAATACAAAGTATACCTTCTTTGCAAAAGGAGTTAAAAACAAAAACCCAAAGGAAAAGTTGCAATAAAGAAGCTGGATTCTTGTCTGCAGAACCTCAAGAGGTGTTACTTGCAAATAAAGAGATAGCACTTGGTTTGTTGGCAAAAATAAGTTGAAGGACACATCTTACATGCATGCAGACCTCTGGATCCGAAGGCGTTTCCAATACCTCATCTGACCCGCTTCAGAAGCCAGGACTTCCCAGTGCCTTCCTTTGCCTTGAAGTTTTGATTTGGCTGACCTCCCCCCTACTGTGTATCGCCTTCCTCTGACCCCAGGATAATGTATGTCTACACAGGAAGACACTGGGAGCGGTGCAAGAGTTAAAGGCAAGCAAAGGAAATACTGTCATATACACCACTCCGTAACAACAGCAATAAACATAATCTACAAGTCAATACACAGATTGACACACAAGCTGAACAAGAGTGGGAAGAAGCGATGGGGCTACAGTCAATCTGCACACAAGGTGGACAGCGGATATTTCTAGATACATATGTTACAAATACCTCCGTGAAGGCAGGTGATCAAAGAGGGGGCAAAGTTACTAAAACTTCTTACCCTAACTAAACACCTTGAGGCTATGCCTAAGGACCCAGGATCCTAGTCTCAGAGGATACCACGGGTGATCAGCATACCACAGTCCATAAAAGCCAATTTTTTCATCCTACTTTAGGGAGTAGAGACTGGAGTATTGAAAGCTCATGAGAGCCCATGGGAGCAGCAACTGTTGATCTGTCCTCATACAAAGCCAACAGCAGTGAAGAGAGTCAAAGGCCTCTGGAAACAAGTAGCCCCAAAGGCCTCAGAGACCATGGGAACCTCAGGTCCCACGCCCGGAGACAGAAGAACCGGAGGGTACCACTCTGAAAGAGATCGCAGAAGAGGGTCCTGGCGAGAGTGGGAGGAAAATATGGACTGAAATTCAAAATGATAAAAATGATTCCATCTTCTGGTTAGAAAGAGACTGGTGGAACACCCCCAGATCGTGAGCCTTAGCCACACTTTCAGTCCCGGAACGGACTTAATTGTCAGTCAAACAATAAATCAGTCTATAACGGGGATCCGTGGTGCCAGGAAGATAGTACTCCTTAGAATAGTCAACCACTTGGGATCGAACCGGCAGAAGGATAAGAAATGAAGCAAGCAAACAGGAGACGCGGAATGAATGACGGAACACGCGTGCATTGCAATCAATGACATGGCAAACAGCGGATGAACCGTTCAATGGAAAACCGATCTGATCTATAAACCTTCACCAGATTCCCAAGGAAGCATTACATTGTGAACAATGTCATTCACAATAAAACGATGTGTTATCTCGATATCTCAGAACTTCACGTTCAGGTCCTCCGTGAGAGTCAGGTAACACCCACAAAGCTGCCCATGCCTTGACAGGTGGCCTAGAGCGCACGACCCCAAGGGGATCAAAAGTCTTTCTGCTGTAAAGTCTTCATGAAGTACTCAAGAGTACGACACCCTCTTATTCTAACGCTTAGTCCTGGAATAAAAATAATCTGGAAGAAATTAAATATCCTTCTTCGTGTTAGCCGGCATTTCTAGACATTGAAGCAACTACCAAAAGTGGATACTTTAAAAAAAAAGTGGATGCAATAGGCAGGCATAGATGATCAAATCAACCCATTATAAACCAGGATTCACTGGATCTGGGCCTTCATATCTACCTTGTGAAGTAACAAGGACAAGAAAGAATACGTGGGAAATTTGGTAACGTTTCATCCTAAGGGCTGGTGCCCCATTGTGATGTTGAAGATTTCAAGATGGCAAAGATGTTCCTGCCACCTTTGAACCGCCGGCATGGTCACAAGAAATGGAAGCCTGAGCTTGGAAATTAGAACCAGAGCAACAAAATAAACAAATAAACGAGCTCAACTCCTACATTAGAAGAAGTAGGTCTCACATAAAAGAAAGTTGATATTATTTAACCTAGACTTATTAACCCCAAAAATAACCTTAGAGACTGAACATTTTCCCCAAACTTTGCCTTTATGGTTAAAAAACAACGAACCAGTAGGATCCAGAGGCATGAAGTCGCCACCTGTATATACCTTGAAATGAATGACAAATTACAAACACCAAAAGTAACACAAATCTTACAAACTCAACATTGTGCTCTCAGTTTCCTAAAGGGCACGTGGTCAAGCAAGTAAAGTGTCTCTAACTTGACTAGAAAGTGGGGTGGGGGTGGGGGGAAACCTGTGTTTCTAAGTAGAAATTAGTAATAAAATGTGAAGAATTAGATTTCCAAGTATCTCAATACTTCATCAGTCTAAAGTAAAACTTCAAGGGATATATATATTCCCCAAATTACTCATTTATAGTTAAGATAAGGGGGTACACTTAATTAGATTGATTATTATAGGTATGGGTCTCCCCTGTTATGCTTTTTTTAATCCTATGCCTAAGCCTACCAGTTAACAACACTAATAACATGACTGCACAATTCTAAGCCTATAACCATAAACAAGTGCCCGTCTTGACAGTAAGGACACAGAGAACAAAAAGAGAACGATCTAATCGTCTATTGCCTGCACGGTGCAATCAGTCTGCTAATTTGCTTCCACTCTCTCCTAATTTAGACAGCAGTCACTCTGTGCTGGCATCCAGGAAGACTACAATTCCATGGCTGAAATTAAACGTGATTATTAAATAAGTAACTGGAGATCCAAAAGCGCACATGCATACCCACTGCTACTATGAAGCAACAACGTTAGTGCGAGCATAAAAAGATGAAATTAAAATGGTGACATGATCCCTAGGAGTGGAAGGGGCCAACAAAGATAATTTTATAGAACAAGAGTTGGAGGGAAAAGGAAGTCATTTAACAGGTACTGAATCCTAGGCACGATGCTAACACCTTATTCACGTGCTGACTTAGTCACCTTGATTATCCCAACCACCCCATGCGGAAGCTATTAATATGTTTACGCCACAGGTAAACAGAGAGACTCAGTTACACAGCTAGTCGGTCTCAGAGCTCATGGGAATCCAGATCCAGCTAACCCCTTAGCTCATTCTCATTCCTGACAATCCACGGAAGCATGGGTTAATTCACAGTCCATCTACTTTAAAAGATAATTTAGAAAGCTTTTGATCATGAGCACTGCCGTGCCCATTTCTTTTCTCTTTGCTATTCTCCCTGGAAAAGCTGCAGAAAGAAGCCCATCAAAGTGAATGGAAATCCAAGCAGTGCCATGCTAACAGCAGGGACTTGCGAGTGAATTCCAGGCTTTAACGTTAGCAGTCTTTAGTGTTGGCAGGCTGGTGCTGTCATCACTCATCACTAAGGTTTCAAGTCTGAGAGCTGCTCGGCGTGACACTGAAACCGAGGCACAAGGGTCGGGACCCGAATCCAAATCCTCTACTGCTCCTTTCGTCACGTCCGACTACCTCCGGATGCAAAAAGCAAGAATCTTCCACATCTGAGGCAACACTCTCTCCACCTCCGTTGTTTGTTGGTTGCTTTTGTTTTTGTACGTGGCGAAAGATATCCCTTATCCGTAGAAAACACATACTCTGCCTGGATGTGTTCTTTCTTCCTACTCCACAAGCACAGGCGATGCGAATAAAACAATTGCGAGGTAAAACTGCTGTTTTCATCTCCTTGATTTTTACCAGAATGTCCTTTAAATCATAGCATGTGTGCACCGCACGTGATACCATTAGTCTCTGAAATCTAGAGGCCATTACAGGAAAAGCAGTTCCCGTTACAGCAACGCATAAAAATATTCCAGTAAAAGGTAAAATTGAACTTACATATAGCCATGGGTAGAAAAGATGTGCTAAGATATTCAATAATATCCTTGTGTAGAAATGGAGGGAAGGTAGCTAAGGTTGATATCATCGTGTAGGGCAAAGTACTCAGGAGATCGTCATTGAGAAAGGGTAGCAAACATGTAGTTGTATAAAATATTGACTGTCCAAGATCTAAAAAACAAAATCGAGTAATCAGTCACTGAATATTTTACTATCAGAAAGATATGCTCATTTTATATGCTAATGAGTGGTCTAAACTATCATGGGCATCGATTCCTTCCATCCTAGGAAGAGTTCTGAGACAGACTACTTGGTGTGCGCTCCGCTGCTCAATAAATGACCGATAAGCACATTTATATAAATGGCTGCCACCTAGCTTTCCCTCAACACCTTATCAATGGTCAGCGATGCTTGGTATTGACGTAAGTGCTGGGCTTCCTGAAATGGAAGCGCTTACCCTCGGAGCGTGAATCTTTCGAACCACCATCTCCCTCCCATGCCAGCGCTCTTACCTCCATTCAATCCATGTCACACGACATAACCGAGGCACCAAACGTGCTAGATCATTTGCCCACTGGGATTTTAGAACACGGATGCAGGACTCTAAATAAAGCCAGGCTACTTCTGCCCCATCAGCAAAAGTCGCATGTTCCTGTAACTGCAGTTGGGGCCACCAGGCGATGGCCAGCCCAGCAGTCCATTCAGAGTACACGCAAGTAAGGAAACACAACTGATGCTCCATGCCCCACATTGCTTTACCATCATCTTCCCGTCAACGTTGGCCAAGTGGAGAGAATAACAGTACCTGCCTGCCGACCGTAGAAGGGTTGTGAAGAGATTTAAATGGGACTAATGGAAAGTGCGCTACATAATACAAAATGTGTGCTCCACGCTAAAAGGTCCTGGATACAGTGGGAGGAAAATGTGGACTGAAACTAACTAAACATCATTTTTAAAAACATGTTTACTGGTCAGATCGAGACTGGTGGGACCGTTAAGTGAACCTTTATGTCCGGAATGACCTCGCCCCCATGGCTCACGTTTCAGTAAAAGCAGAGAAGGGTCTGTCAGAGGAGCAGTAACACCAGGGGAGGGCGACATACCCAGACTCGTCAACCACCTGCTCTCAAAAGGGCAGCACTTACCCAAGGCCACAGGTCAGAAGGGACAGGAAAGGATAAATGAAAACAGGAAACAGGGAGGAAGTGGGACCCGGATCGTGAGGCTACTTGTGGAGTTGCAATCAATGGCATGAAAGAAAAGGTGTCTGAGTGATTGAGTGGAAAACTGGAAGCCCTCTCAGTAAACCTGCACTCAAGTCACCATTTAAAAGGGTTTTTTAAATGTGTGTACCGTAAAGATTAGCTGTTGTTTTATGATTACATTGTTATTACCTGCACCTAGTGTTAAAATAGAGGACATTAAAAAACAACAGCACCTTCCTCATGCTTTGAGGGCAATTAGACCAAAACCCATTACACTGAATAGATATTTCGAGGGTCCAGCATCCTGGCGATGTTGTGGGTTCGGCGCTGGCTGCTACCTGCAATGGTGGTGGCTCCAACCCAACAACCACTGCGTTGGAGAGAAGACGAAGGGTCTACTCCCATCAAGACTTACAGTCTCAGTAGCTCTATGCTGTATGTCGGAATCAGCTCAGTGGTCATGGGCGTGGGGGTCAGGAGGCTGTACCTGTATATACACAGGTCATTAGCCAAGGCTTGGTGATGAAGACCGGTCATCGCTTGTTGCATTCGCAGATCATAGGAATCTAATTACAGACCGTTTATCCTGAAAAGTACCCGAGAGCCTTCTCTGGATCACTTACTCACTGCCATCTAGTCATAGCTGCTTACAGGGATAGAAAGTCCAGTCTTTCTCCCAAGTTGCTGCTGGTGGTCTTGAACTGCAGACCATGTGGATCACAGTCCAACTCTTAACCACTATGCCACCAGGGCTCCCAGCTTTCATATAGGAAACTAAGGCTTGGAAGGGGAGAAGTGGTTGTCTGCGATCATCTGAGAACTTGTCGTGAAACTGCAGAAAGCACACAGCCTAATTCTCTTCCTTGGTGCCTTATGGACCTCAGTGTGTGGGCGGTGGGGGTGGTGGGGGGAGGTGCACAGGATCTAGCTATGGTGCAGTGGTTCCCAAACACAGTATGCCACAGAGCTTGTCCGAAATCCTGGTCATTATAATCCACCCCTCAGTGACCTGTATTCAGAAGTCCTAGGATGGGACCCAGAATTCCATGTTTTTAACTTTGCAAGTTCCCTGGGTGATACTAATGTTCTTCAGACCACCCTTAGAGACCCGATTCCAAGGCACAGTCTGATGTGCTGTTTCTGGCACACTGTATAAATAACAGTGAAGAGTGAAAGTACAAAAGAGTTGTAGCTAGAAAAGCAAAAATTTCAACCATTCCCCAAGTTGCCACAATTTCCATATGAATTGGAAGTAAATGGGCTGTGATGACCAAAGCCTTCGTCTTCAACCAGGAGACCTGGTGGCACAGGGGCTAAGTGTCGGGCAGCTACAAAGATTGGCATTTTGCCACCAGCAGCTCCCTGGGAGGGAGAGGAAGCAGTCAACATCTATAAAGGTTTACAGCATCAGAAGCCCTACAGCACATTGCAGTCGGCTTTATAGAATTGATGTGAATCAGGATGGACCCAATGGCCAGGGGTTAGATTTGGTTACGTCTTAAACAAGGGCCTTTGAAAATAGGACTGCTCCTCTAGAGCAGTGGGGCATCTCAGATGGTCCACAGCTCAGTGAACTCAGGACTGGGAGACAAAGACAGGGAGGTGTTGGGTCACTGACAAGCTCATGACAGCCTTCTGTGACAAGATTTCTCTCACCCAAGTTCGCAGCTGGGATGGAAGCACAATGAAAGTAGCTAGGTTTAAGACGCTACAAAAATAAATAAGTAAACACGGCAAGCAACTTGATACATTTGCACATTTTAAAATTTCTTCATAACACAGAATTACAAACATAAGGGAAAAACAACAAGCTCAATAGGCATCATTTTTCAATATGTGGATGAAAGTAAACTTTTGTAAACTTTTATGATTAAGAATACATTGTACTAGACAAACCATTCGGCATTCTCTTAGGAACGTAACTACAAGGCGAAACGACCCCACCAACCACCCATGCCCCCCCGCCCCAATTCTAATTTTTCTCTATAGCGAAACTGGACTTATAACACTTCCAAGGGACCAAGCTGTCAATACTTTAAAGTTAAGCAAATAATGTGCAAAAAGGACATTTTCTGCCTCACCCAAAACCCTTTTTATTGGATGGTTATCCATTTCGTTCTCTCAAACACAAGATTGGGTAGTTAAGCAGTGGATGGTTTGATATCTCCCTCGGGGGTTAGGAGAATTTGGTGAGCAAGCCAGAGAATGAATTTAACCAAAGACATCTAGCAGAAAGGGGAAGAATTCAGGAGAGAACAATGCCCCGGTGCCCATTCGAAAGCACCAACCCATGCCGCGCAGAGCGGATAGCTCTGGGCAGCACGTCGTCACTGCAGCGGACAGCCGTGTGCCACTCGGAGTTCTCAGAACTCCCTCCGCATTTAACCTCCTGAAACCAGGAGAAACTGAGCCCCAGGGAGATTGAGTGATTTGTCCATCATCTCAGAAAACTAGCCAGTGAAGGGAAGCCTGCTCCTCCAGCTCTGCCTCTTCCTTTTCCGTGGGCCCGGAGGTCAGGTTCACAGTCTGAGTCCCCCATGGACAAAGCAAGCAAGAGTCTGCCGGGCAGGCAGATGAGGAGGAAAGAGATCATCTATTGTTAGAGCCTTTCTCCTCTCTCCAGCTCCTTCTCCCACTTGGGTACCATCTCCCTGACAACACAACAGCCGGCAAGGATAGGCGCGGGAACCACAATGAAGTCTAAGGATTATTAAAAAAAAAAAAAAAAAAAGGCTGAATTCGCAGGAAGACCTTCCAAGTGACTGAGTATAGTAACAACTTCGGTCTCCAAGCCCCTGGCTCAACCTCCATAAACACCCATGTATCTTTCGTAGGTCTCAATGAGATGCTCACCGTGTTGGCCATGCTGTAGTAAAGGTACTAGATCCAGGAGAGTCACCAAAGTCACGTAGAGGCCTTGATAGTCCAAAGAAGGGTAGTCTGACAACTGAGCATCACGACTTTGCGGGCCGCGTTCGGAGGGAGCATCTCGCAGGACGCTGTAAAGGAGGGAGCGAGTAACAGTAGGGTTGATGGAACTGACCTGCGGTCTTAGAGATGGGGTGAGTGGGAATGGCACAGGAAAAAGACACATGGTCATGGGCACTGTCAAATTGGAGGCATCTTGGTTTTCCTTCTTCCCTGTGCGGGACAAAATGCTGTTGGGGGGACAAAGGAAAAAAAGAGACAACAGAGACACAAAGAACAGCACATTACATTGAAATGACACTCTAAAACAACAAGAAAACACCAGATACGCCCCATGAGATGCATGTGCCACGCCTGCAGCATCTGCCAATCTAGCGCCGGGCACGTAGCTTCACGCGCCCAGAGACCGAGCACTCCAGGTCGATTGGTGGGAGTGTCAGTGCATCTCATGTGTTATCTGGTTCATAAGGAGCAAAAATATAAAAATGCATGTTTCAGTGCCAAACCCATGTTTTACAGTTTATCCATTTTAGTGACGGAGCGATTCCCTGGGAGTGAAAGCAGTGGCTTTGTCTAAACAGGAAGGCTGTTGTTTGGGGGGATTTTTTTTTCCCCCTAAATTAAAGGGAATTTTCCCAAGAAAGGATGTTTTCAGCAAGACGGTTGGAATCTGGCAAGTAAAAACATGCAAAATATAGGTGTGGCACTTGCAGAAACATGTTTTAGCAAAGAATAAACATGTGTGTTTGTTAAGAAAGTCTTAAAAATCACATGTTTATTGCATCAAAATAATGTCTATATGTATATTATGATACTGCTTCATGACATTCTGTCAGTATCATTTGAGATAATGAGGTTTAAACAGGCATATGAATTTAGAAATAATATATATTTCTAAAAGGTTAGCTAAACTACATTGGAGAAGCTAAAAAATAATATATAGTAGATGGTCTGCAGCATGTTTGTGAGCTAATGGTGATGATTATTTACGTGTGTTGTTTTTTTTAGTTTTGCATGTTGGGGAGGAAACATTTTAATTTATGAATACAAACAGTGGTTTATTAAATAGTTACTTTCAAAAAGTCTAAGAACTAAAGCAAGCAGTATCTGTCATGAAGCCGAACCTCGTACAGAATGATCTCATAGGCTACTGCTGCTACTTACGTTATTGCTCAACAAAACTCACTAAAAACTAAAGAAAAGATCATTTAGAACATTAACAAAAAAGTTTAATGGGAATAAAAATAAAATCTAGAAATAAATTGGCTTTCTTTCAGCCTTAAGTTTTACAGAAAAGCTTTGGCAGGAAAAGTGATAAAGCAGAAAAGTTAAGTTAAAAATAGAAGAAATTGCTGCTTAGCCAAGTGTTTATTTAGTTTTTTTAATTAGCTTACACTATTTATCATTAAAGACAATAGCTATGCATTATAAAGATAATATCTGCTATGCTTACAAAGGGCTTTTATAGAGAATACTATGTTAATCAAAATCGATAACAATTTATAAATGCTTCTTTACATAAAAATAACCTCATTTTAACGCTTAATCTATCTGCATCAAGCATTACTAGGTTCTTAGTTAATGATACTACATTTACAGTTCTACCGTGGGGTGAAGAATTGGTTAGTGCTGGCATGCTTGCTAATGTTGAGTTTACATTTATCTTTATTTACTCTTACTGCAAAGAATGTTACAATGTAAGAAAAATGACTACATGCTTTTTATTATCCATGTGCCTAATTTACCTCAATTTCCTTTGTCTTCTGTTACCAAATGTCCAAGGGAAAACAATTGATAATAATAAAGATAATTTCAGAAAAAAATTAGGAAAGACTTCTTGGCAAAAAATAATGCTAAGATTTAGTGTAATTGTTTTGGTTTTTGTTTTTACTTTTAAAGGGATTTAATTTACCTCTTTTGTGTGTGTGATGTATTTGACTTTATAAGCTTATACTCTACAATGGAATAATATCAACATTCCAGTTACCCCTGCCTGCCTTCATCTCTTATAAATATCATCAGCTTCTACATCAGACTTTCTGCTTGTCTTATAAAGCTCAATCACTCACACAGTACCATCTGTAAATGTGAGATCCCTAAGGAGATCAGTCACCTAGCACGACTCCCATTCTCAGGGCTCTACTCCACCAAAAATCCCTTACACTCACAATGGAGAAACATCCAATCAAATTCAGTCCTTAACAGCCTACTGCCAACATCTTTTCAAAATTATAAGATGTGGATCTTGACGAATAGCATTTTGTCTTAGAGAATAAAATCTATCATAAATGAATGCTTTGACATTTAAAATAAACTCACTACTATGAGTCAATTCCAACTCATTGCCACCCCAGAGAGCAGAGCAGAACTGCCCCAGCATGGCTCAGGACTGGGCAGTGCTCTGTTCTGTGGTGCACATGATCGCATGAGTTGGAACCGAGTTGACAACACCTAACAACAACAGCATCCTTGAACTCGAATCCAGTGCCCTTTCCAGATTTGTCTTTCTGGTGGAAATACAGTACATTATTGTCCTTATATATAAATTAGTATGTCTCCTATCATTTCTCCAAACCAAACTCATTGCATTGACTCGATTCTGACTCGATGCAACCCTAAAAGACAGAGTAGAACTGCTCCGGGGAGGGGGGAGGGGTTCTAAGACTGTAACTCCTTAGGGGAGTAGAAAGCCTTGTCTTTCTTCCCGCAATGTGGCTGGTGGCACAAGTACTTTCAAGTTCACTCTGGGGACACTCCTGTGTTCCCGTGATAAGCACAACAGCTTCATGCGTGCAGGAAGGGCAGAAATGTCAACCGTGAAACAGTAACCTCTCTCTCTGCCTTTACATTGAAAAAGTAGGTGAGGCTGAGGGGGAGACATGGCTGAAAATGATTTTCATGAAATCAATTTGAAAATACTGTTCATGTGTTAACATAAGGAGATGTTTTCATTTGTGGAAAAAAAAGTAAGGGCTCATGAATCAATGTATAATGTATTGTGATTTTTATGACATTTTGTGAAGCTTATTCAGAAAAAAAAAAAACTTGCTTCCCCAACCATACTGTCTAACTTGGGAATGAGCCAATCATGCTTTCCTCAGAAATTCTTTCCCAACGGTCCAAAGACCAACCCAAAAGGAGTATGGGGAATGCCTTGCTCAGAAGAGTTAGACCCAACTTGTCCCCTTCCCTCTTCCCTCGTGAGATCCTCTCAATGAAGCATGGGCTCTTCCAACATCAAGCGTAGGCAGAGAAGAGGGCATGAGAGGAAAGATGAGAAGTTGCCCGGAAGTATGTACAACATAGGAAAAATTAATGCCAACGTAAGCTTTCTGGAAGACTCTGAATTCGACCTTTCAATGGGATCTTTGCCCCGAACCGAATCTATTCACTTTTCAAATCAACATGTGAGGAAGATATTTCTATTTTGCCCAAGCAATTAGAAGTGAACGATCCAATTAAGATGACTGAACAGTGCCTAGACTCTCTTTTAAAACATAGTGAACCTTTTCAGAAGCGTTAGCAGCAAGCAACTCTCCACAAATTTAATGATGATGTTGTTTTAATGGTTTGCTCTAAAGAGAGATCTGAAGAAATGAATTCCAAAAGAATGTCTGACGTAGAAGGCACTCGGGGGGGGTACCTTTCAGTGTTCTGCCCGGTCAAAGGCAAGATATATAACAACAATCTGCGATCTTTCAAGTCGGAGCCACAGACTGTCTGTCATGTAACATGAACAAACTCCTCTACAAGAATGAGAGGATTAAGCAAGATGATCCCAGTTGTTTCTTACAGAGCTAAAAAGCAAACAAAAAACTCTGTGAAGTTGTGTTAAAACACAGGTCCGTGCTCGATTACAATGAAGACAAGTCAGCCTTCAGTTAAAATTTCACCCAGCACTCCGCTGCACTTTGGGAGTAAGTCAATATTCCAGAAGGGCCCCCACCTCGAAGGGAGGATTGAACGAAAAGGCAAGTCAGTTCAGCAAACTTCTATTGATCCCTTTCGATGTGCCCCACCCTGCTCTGGGCCCAAGGGTGTCCTAACGTGACCCAGCAGAATAACACACAGAACCTGCCTTCCATGAACCTAGAGTTCCAGGAGCCCAGCACGCCATCGTCTATCCCGGGGTAAGTGGACAATGAGGAGGACCCTGTGCCTGCTGGGCAGTCATTGATAATCCATGTACTCTCTCCACTAACGAGCTTTGATAGCACACGGATAGGGGCTCAGCTGCTAACAGAAAGCTCAAAACTCTGAGCCCAGCGGAGGTTCCACGGAAGAACGCCTAGTGATCTGCTCCTAGGCAGCCCCTGTCGGCAATTCTGTGAGTCAGAGTCAATGTAACAGCACACAACAACAAACTCTCCCATGGATTCGATAAATTGCGATTAAACGCCTTGGCGCGTGTGTGTCCAGGTTCACTGTAACTGCCAACCCTGGCCAATCATCTGCAACTACTTGCTGAGTAAGGAACGGGACTGTTTGGGAATTGAAGCGCTGTTCACTGTAGGTGTCCTGAACACTCACTCCCCTTCTCCTCTCAACCTCAAAGAGAGGTGAAACTACTCTATGAACTCAGTCAGCGCCATCGATCCCCAGGGGTCACACCAAGTTTGTAATAACCAAGCGGGCCTGTGATATGATAAACAGTACTACTAAAGAAAATCAGCACGGAACGGACTTTTTGAGAACATGTGCTTCAGAGTAGAACTACCTCACCTGCCCCATGTCCACTGCGTCAGTTCCGACCCACAGCAACTCTACAGAGCAGGGTGTCTGAGCGTGTCGGTCTGTACAGCAGCAGATTCCTGCATCCTTTCTCCTATGAGCAACTGGTAGACTCAAACTGCCAACCTTCCAGTTATCAACCTACTGCTTAACTTGCTATGCCACCAGGAGTCCTTTCGTGGATTAGGACAAACATGGTAAAATTCTGGTCCCATCACTTGTTAGATATGTAATATTGGGGAATGCTCTTAACCACTCTGTTCCTTAATTTCATTATCTGTAAAGTAGTCATAATAGTATATTCAAATACTAAATAGCATAAATAGTATATTTCTATTCCATCCTAAAGGGTCGCTGTGAGTTGGCATTGACTCAATGGCAGCGAGTTTGGTTTTCTTGGGTATAGAATTGTTATGAACTATCCAAGGAGATGGTACACAAAAAATGCTTGGTTACTGCATTTCATGTGTATTTACTATCGTGACAACCTAATGTTGATATTTTAATTACAACTGTAGCTAGTATTACTGTGGCAGTGACATCATCTCCTGTCAACTTGTGAAGGGGTGGAGTCTAGCCTGTCTATCAGGTCATAGCCAATCATGCCTCTGTGTGGGCCTGGCCTTCTCCTGAGGATTCTGGGAACTCCTGCCGTCCTCCCTGGAGTTGGGACACACACTCTCTCTGCTTTGTCTTCCTGCTGACAAGACAGATGGGTCCACAAGACTTTTCACCCACTGGCCTGTGGTCTTCCTACATTCAGCGTCTGTCATTGCATGTGTTGCATGAGTCAGAAGAGGATTTTTTAGACTGGCATCGGACATATGGGTTAAGATCAGACTTATGAACTTGATCTGAACTGGACTGGGATGTTTTCTTAATATACAACTGTGATTTTATATAAATCTGTCTCTTATACACATATGTGTGTCTCTGGATTTGTTGCTCTAGTCAACCTGGACTAACACAATTACCATCAGTAACAGTTGCCGATGTTGTCTCCTTTTCTAATTGGACTCAAGCTGAACTGTGTAGCATCTTCTCGAATAGGCCACATTAACAAGCTTCTTCACTACCAGTTTCACCATTAAAATGCTATCATCCAATGACTATAATCCAATGACCCATTGTTCAAGAAAATGGAACCTTCATGTCTTCCATACACGCTTTTCTTACAGACATCGAGTCGACTCTGACTCATTGAATTCCTAGAGGGCAAGCTAGGACTGTACCCATTTCTGAGACTATGACTCTTTACAGGGGTAGGAAGCCTCATCTTTCTCCCGAGGAGTGGCTGGTGGTTTTGAACTGCTGACCACGCAGTTAGCAGCCCAACACAGAGTCACTACACGCCTAGAGCTCCACGCATGCTTTACTATCCTAAATTTCTTCGTTGTTTGGCACAATGACTAAGACCTGAGCAAAATGCTCTGAAGTGCCAACTGGGGTGTCGCAGTTTCTTTGCAAATGGAAGTCACAATCTGCTGCCTACTGAACAGTGTCTCTCACATCGAGAACCTTCAGAATTTATAATCAAGGAAAGTACTTCCCCTGGAGAACCTTGACCTCAAATTCAAGAGAACTCTCATGAAAACAGAATCGGATGCCTTGACTTATCTGTATCTGATTATAAGTAAGAAAACTGGGCTAATGATTTCACATTAAAGGGAAAGAAGACGTCCTTTTGAAGGATCCTAAACTCACTATGCAAGTATAAGCTCTATTCATCTGACAAAAAGAAGCCCTTTGATAGAGAATACAGACAGACAACTACAAGTCTAATGAGCGAAATATATTCCAGAGGCAAACTAGAAAACATGAGGTAGCAGATCTGCAGAAGACAGCTTCTTTGGAGAAAGCATTCAGTCCTTCGGTCACTGAGGAGATCCAGCACCACTGCAGAGACGTGGGTTCTTTACCAGCCCCTGAATGCCTTCTTGTCCTCATCGTAACTAATCAATGAAACATTGGCTGTCATTAAGCAAAAAAACACCTGCAGCTCCACACCGACCTTAGATTTCCTAAATCTGGTTTGAGATAAGAAGATCGGCGTCATAGAAGGCACCAAGCCCTGGAATTTAGTGGAAAGTGAGGTGTTCCTATTTCCTATGGTTGCCCACCCCAGAGATTTCACTCTGTCCGTGTCATTTGCGTTCCCTAATGAGAAGTGGGGGGCAGATTGGTCCCTCTTCTCGAGGGTAGTTGTAAAAGCGTTCCCACGCTCTTAGGGTCCTCATTCTAGAGAAGGAGAGAACTTCAACATCAAGTGTAAAGCCCGTAACACCGGACGTGTTACAAAGATTAAAATTCATAGTCATTACCATAGCTTACACTTCAGGAAATAAGAAATACTCCTGATGAGAGAAAAAAATGCTACCAAGTTATGACTCTCTAGAGGAGCAAAGCTATTTCCTATTCCGAATATTAAACACGACATAGTCTCTGTCTAACCCCATTCCAGATTACTGGTGTCATCTAAGTCCCATCGTTTGATAAACCTTTCAGAAAGGCATTTGGTTGAGGAAAGCAGACACTAGCTGCACATCCCACTTGTTTCCAATAGGCCCGTGGCCTCAGCTGCTAACACACCCTGAGGACTTGAGCCCAGACTCTTCTGGCAGAGCCGGAGAAATGGAAGGCCCTTTGAAATGTTCAGTTCCAAAAAATGTGGGCCCCCATAAATTCAGCAGTACTACCTAATAGTTCTTTCAAAGACGAGGATATGTTAAAGCTTACCTTAACAAAGTCTGAGAAAAGTATTTCAGGGTGTTTGCAATATCTGTTCCTGAAGGGACAGGATAAATGTTGTGAAGAACCCGGTTATGATATTCCTGCAAGTATCGGATCTTGGAAGCAACTAGATAAAAGCAAAACAAGAAAAGAAGGATCGTCTTGTAATATGCATTAGGCAGAGGGGTGTTTGGTTAGTAATCAGACAGTGGATCTTAATCACTAGTTTTCATGTAAATTTTACTAGGTTTCCATGACAAAATTACAAAATACTTCCAACTACTTATCGCTATGGTCAGTGCACAAAATTATTTTCAGTTGTCTGGTTAAAATCCCATTCACAAATTACTCATTACTTTTTTTTAATCACTAATGAAAGCAGCAGTTCAAATGCTTTTATAGTTCTCAACTTGGCTCATTATTAGCAATATGGCAATAGATTAAAAAAATATCTGCACCAGAGAATTTTATTTCATATTGGTTAACTAAAACTGAAGGAGGAAACTCAAAGGTCTTTCTTAAAAAATTACTGCAAAAGAGGGAGTCCACTGAACAAAAGCATCAGTTGCAACCAGGTTTTTAACTCCGTGGGTGATCATGGAAGTATGAGAATATGTTACGAGATTACTGTGGTGGGTATTAAGTAAGAATACAATGACAGTGAGGTCATAAAGATATTTTAAAATGAAGGTCACATCTCTCTTCCAAAGGATTTCACAAATTAGAAAACTTCCTAATAGCTCCCTGAGCTTGGCTGCCCAGATCATCTCCAGATTCAGGAGCGACGGCATAGTCATTTACCCTCCTGCACCTACCTGCGGTCACCACGGTCACCAGCATGGTCCATATTTCTGACCTGACTTTGGACCTGGTGAGCGGCCCAGTGCTAGTCATTCTTCTTTTCCAATGCCAAGGAGCCATGATGATCAGCTTCTCTCAGGTCTCCTCTTCCACAGAGTTCTCAGAACTGTCCATTTGTCCTTTCCATCTTTAAGGCTACCAAGAGAGCCGCTTGGGTGGTATGACTCACAGCCAGCAGTTAACAGAAGACATATCAAGTCCTGGAGAAGCAAGACCTTGCTGGTCCCAATATCCAACCGAAATTAGCTCCTGGATGAACTCTAACTGAAATGCTAGTTTAGGCAACTTAAATAAAGTCACAATGCTTTTGATAGGGGGGCGGGTTGTAGAATCTCAGAATGTTGACCTTCCAGAACTGGAAGGGTCTCAGAGACTTTTATCGGTATGCACTTCATTTTAAAGATGAGGAAATAAGGTACAGGGGTCATTGATGCCAGAACTAGGTCTAGAATTTAGATCTCTTGAATCTTTCCACTAGGACATACTCCTCAGAAAGTGATTCCAAAATGAAGTCAGTATGCATAGAGTGGATTTTCATGTCATGGCGTCAAGACAGTTGGCAATTGGCAACTGCCATCCAATTAATCATTGATTCTAAACCCTGCACTTGCCAGGCTGGTCTTCCCTCCCTTTTTCTGCTGTACCACATCTGTAACACGTTGGGCATTTTTCCCACCCCACTGTTTCCCCCGAAAAAGTCTAGATCACACGTAATGACCTCTTGAGTTTTGGATAGTACATCAGTTCTGAAAAAAAGTAGTAAGTTTATGTCCACGTCTCAATTTTAACCCCATAACTGTTTGATCATAAATAACTTTTCTCTTTTTTTTGCTGAGATAAAATAGAGCTAGGCAGTGCTTTGAAGTGGTTCATTTATATCATCAACCAAAACCCATTTTCTTAGCAGTGTTTTTGGTCAACGGTTCTTTAAAAAAAAACAACCATGCTACAGAAAACCCCACATTAAGATCTAATTCCCAAGTTTTAAATATTTGAGGTATTTGGCAGGCCAGCACAGACTTTCTGCCCATCCTCCATCCCAATAATGCTTGGGTACAGTGATCTTCCTCAGGCTGTAATATTCAGCAGGTCTCTGTAGAGTATTTCTGGAATTCCATTAATCATTCCACCACCTAAAAAAGACGGCGATGAGAGTGCACGGTCTGTACAGTAAGCTCAAATGGAGAGAGAAATGTCCTAGATCTCGCAACTAGATGGTTTGCTCATAATTCAAGAGCTGCAAAATGGACACTCTCTAAAGACAGCGAGAACGCTAGTGTTGTAGCATGAATGAAGATTTTATAGGTCCTTCCATGAAGATGCAGCAGTAGATCCCTTCCAAGCATGCAGGACAGAGCAGAGGCTAGAGCAGGTGTTTGAATGTTTTACAAACTGCACGTTGTATTGTCATTTATTTGCTTACCTCTTTACTTTTCTATCCCAGATTATACATTTCTTGAAGGCAGAAACCGTATCTTTGTTGTCTCTTTTCCCAAGCACAGCACACTGCCTGACACTTGCGGGGTACTCAATATATTTGTAGAATAAATTAACACTTCAATAATAGCACTTACCACTTGGGATCTATGTGTGCATTTCCACACATAAAGACAATAGCGGATGGGTAGGGGTGGGGGAGGAAGTACTGAAGGGGGAACAGAGACAGGGTAAGCCAGTGAGGCGTCATCCAAAACAACTGACAGAACAGGTTGGAAGAAATGTCCGAGCTAATCGGTGCCTGGGTGAATGCCCTGAAATCTGAATAGATAGAGATTGAACTTCCATGCAAAACAGCCAGCAAGGTCCCTAACATACAGTAGAATTGTAATTGTGCTAAGGATTTAAGTGGCACTCATTTACAAGTCGACAGTTAGACAAAGGAAGTGGTCTTTTGATTGCTTAAGAAACCCATTTGACTACCCAACAAACTGATCCCAGGATAGATTTCTTGTGAGATAGCTGAATGTTCTTTCAGAAACCGGGGTAAATAGACAGATAGGATGTAAACTAATCATCTCCAGCTTCACCTCACCCTGGGGCAACACTTCTTAGTTAAGGTCTTTCTTCCACTCTCTTTTCATCTCCTTTTTCATCCCTTCCCCATGCTCCTCCCAATTCACCTAAGCCCACCCCTTTCCTTACATTTTAAGAACACAGAAACTGTCTTACAGGAAATCTTACATGCTCGTGAATAAGAATGAAGAGTTTAAGCTCTGAGTCAAATAATTGGGAATAAAGATCTTGGCCCTCTCCCCACAGAGCTCAGTTCCTCACCATAGTACTAGCCACAGAAAGCTATGTGAAAAAGAAATCACTTTATTTTATATTTCCGGGTGCTCTTCCAGCCGTTTATTGTTATTTACAGTTGGTGTTCAACACAAATCAATTCCATAACATGGGAGGTCACCATGAGCGAAAGCATAGATACCCAAACTCAACATACAACCCAAACCAGATGTACAGAATTCATAGATGAAGCAAAGGGGAGTGTTCGTTCACACACACAGTAGCTTGAGATCTCTTGGATCTGGCTGCTCTGGTGTGGAGATTTCTTAAGATGGGGGGAAATGAGTTTGGTTACCACAAAACGACTACGTTCAAATTAGATTCTGGGACGTCTAAGCATCAGTGCATGACCAGGCGAACAAAAGACTCCACGGAGTGTGCAGGCTAAAATGATGTCTATGCTCGGAGACAGTTGTTGAACTAGTTACTTTCTAGAATGAAGCCCACCGTCGACTTGGGACCAGGTTCTCCCCATCTAAAGCTACTGACTGATACAGAGAATATTCCAAATGTGACTTTCAGATTCATAAAATAGTTTTAAAGTATGTACACAAAGAATATAAACGTTTCTGTGAATCTAATACAAGTTAGCTTCCAGTTTTCACTTCCCACATCCTTGATCTACATTGTTTTTGGCTCCTTCATATGTTTTGATTTCAGATTTCTTTGGCTGTACTTTGAGAGCAGATGAATTTTCACCTTGTATGAAGAATTGAAGCAACACAGAAATAAAAAGTAGTATTTTGAAATTAGCCAAGGTCAATGCACATCCTACGCTTTTAAAATTTTTTTAATGTATTATTAATTAGGAGTTAATACATATGTCATATCATTCCATAGTTCAGTCACATCAAACAATATCATACAATTGCTACCACCATCAGTTTCCAAATATTCTTTTTCTTCCTGGACTCCTTGACATTGTCTCCCTTTTAAACCCCCACCCACCTACCACCCACCCCACCGAAATCCTTATTCTACTTGCTCTCCCTATAGGTTCATCAATCCTGGGTTTCATATACCGAAAAGCAAGGAAGCATGTATCACAATCTCTGGCGCTCTTGTGGGATGGGAACACATGATTGAAAATGCCTACCATTTGATGTAATAAGTGCATAAGCAAAATTTACTCATAATGCTTGCACTTAGGCTACATCACAGTCCCTCATTCTCAGACACACATCAATGACATAAAAAGCCAAATGCAATGCCAAGTCCGAAACCTCAAAGTCGGAGAGTCCAGGTCCCAAGAGAACAGTGACAGGTCCATGAGGGAAAACGTTCCTCTAGAGGAAACCAGCCTCACGTTAGCACTGCTGCCACAAAGCATGGAGGCGTCACAGGAACATCTGCCATGGGAAGCTCGTTCTAATGCACATATAAGCAAAACCATGGGAGCGTTTAAAATTGCCTAATCATGTTACAGTCTTGGAAACTCATTGGGCCAGTTCTACAATGGCGTACAGGGTTGCGGTGAGTCAGCCTAGACTCAACAGCAGTGCGTTTGTTTTGGTTTGGTTTGGTTTGCTTGTTTGTTTGGAATCATTTTAGGGCCTTATAGACTTGATGGGCAAAGTGAACATTGATCCTCAGTCTGGCTGATCCCTTATCTCTTGAAAAGATAAGACCGTTTGTTTCATTGTCGAGATTTCTTCATCCACATTTAAGGAAACCATCCCTTAATTTGGGGTTGTTGAAACTCTTCCTCTTGCACATGAGACTCCATGCCCATCACAGTGGCACTCGCCATCCCGTCGCCCTTCCTGGGCTCCTCACTCAGTGAAACTGGAGAGTCTCAATGGTTTCCGTGTCCACAAGAGAGGGGTGGAACAGCAGATTCAATGGCAATCTGAGTTTGCCTTGCCACGCCGGGCTTTGAGCTACCATGTGATTGGGTTGAGAAGATGGGGGAAACAGAGAGGTTTCTTTGCCAGAATCTCCTGGCAGTAGAGGTGTCGCAGGGAGAGCAAGACCATGAGGAGATTGGCTGCTCACTGCAGGGGACCTCCATTTTCCTTGGGGGTGGCACTAGGTGGGTTTGCGGCAGCTGTTACTTGAGGGTGCGATGGTAGTTATGTCATTGGAATAAATCTGTACGGGGAGCAGCAGCCCAGCCCAAGCCTGGCCTCCTCCACCGCCCTGTTCACATCCCTGGGCACCACATCCTGCTGGGTGCTTGCTGGGAGTGTAGAGAATCGCTGACCAGAGCCAACAGAGAAAGGTGGAGAGGGCAGCTGGTCAGCAGGGCACTCACACCAATAAATCACTTTTACATACATCACTTCACATGGCACCTATTACATCATTGACATATAACAACTCATGGCACCCCAGCAGGCAGAGCCGAACGGCTCCTTGGAGTTTCAGAGACTGCTCATCTTGAATGGAGCGGGCAGCTTCCTATCCCTCCCATGGAGTGGCTGGTGGATTTGAGCTGCCAATCTTGGCAGTTAGCTTCCCAAGGTTTAACCCACTGTACTACCCAGAATCCTTTATTCAACATTTCTCCCTGACAAAGAGTCGATTCTAACTCAAAGGAACCCCATAGGACATGGTAGAACTGCCCCTGTGGGTTTCTGAAGACCATAACTTTATGGGAGTAGAAAGTCTTGTCTTTCCCCCATGAAGCAGCTTGAGGTCAATAGCCCAATGTACAGCTACTCACTACACCACCAGGGCTCCATTGAACGTATAGTTGATACAAAACACCCATTTCTCATCACATCCTCTCTCCTTACCAAACACCAATCCTCCCATAGTGCTCTCAAGTGACCTGTAGTCTCTCCAACAGCATTCATCTCCCTCACTAAAGCATTCCCACCAACATTCAAATACATTCTAGAATCTGTCTGATTTAAAACAACAACAACTCTTCCTGGGCCTTATAGCTACTCCAGCTACTGACCTCTCTTCACATGAAGAGAGTTATACACACGCTTCCAGTTTTTCATCAATTCCTATTCATTTTTCTAGGAATTCCAATACGGCTTCCACCACCTCTGTGACTGCACTGAACTCACTTTTCCAAGATCAAAAGCCTCCATTGTTACCAAGTCAAAAGACATGTTCAGCTCATTTCACTGGGCCTATCAATGCCTTTATGGCTGATGTCGGATGGATCTTGGCGGAAAGCAGAAAGCACCAGAAAGATGTTTACTTGTGTGTTTGTTGACTGTGCGAAGGCGTTTGACTGCGTGCATTACAACAAATTATGGGTAGCCTTGAAAAGAATTGGAATTCCAGAACGCTTCACGGAGCTCAACGTAGGACCTATACATGGATCAAGAGGCACTTGTGTGAGCAGAACAAGGGAAACAAAAATCAGGAAAGGTGTGTGTCACGGTTATATCCTCCCTCATACTTATTCCATCTGTATGCTAAGCGAATACTCAGAGGAACTGGATTATATGAAAAAGAATGAAGCACCGGGGACAGCTTATTAACAATCTGCAATACGCAGACGACACAACCTTGCTGGATGAAAGTGAGGAAGCCTGGAGTATTTGACGATGAAGATAAAGAGAACTTGCAGCATTTGCTGGGAAATAAGCATTTGCAGCCTTTTGTGTGGATTAAAACTCCATGCAAAGAAGAACAAAGTCCCCACAACTGGACCAATCGTTAAGGAACATCTTGATAAATGGAGAAAAGATTGAAGCTATCAAGGGTCTCGTCTTGCTGGGTTCACAATCAATGCTCATGGAAGCAGCAGTCAAGAGATCAAAAGACGCATTGCCTTGGGTCAATCTGCTGCGCAAGATCTCTTTAGAGTATTGAAAAGGAAGGAAGTTAATTTGAGGACTAAGGTGCCCCTGGACCATGCCATGGTATTGTCCATTGCCTCACCTGTCATGTAAGTCACTCATGCAAAATATTCTGAAATCCATCCTTAATCACCCTTCTTCACTCCTTCTCATTCCCCCAAATTCAATCTCTCACTATTATTGATCTATTATTGATATGACCTGCAAAATATATATCTCCAAACTTTCTTCTGGTCTACATTTTCATTGTCATGAAACAACACCATCTCTCCTAAATGATTCTAAATTCTCCTAGCTTATCTTTCTGGTTTTCTCTTATTTTATTAGTTTTTTTTTCTCCACAGAGCAGAAAGAAATACACTTTTATAATGTAAACTGTACCATGCTGTCCTCTGTTTAATAGCTGCAGTGAATGCCCACAGAATAAAATTCAAAATCCTTAACCTAACAGTCAAGGTCCAGCCTGCCGGTCCAGCCGCGTGTCATACCACCTAAGTCGGGTACACTGACTTGCACAGGATTTTGAACACAATGGTATTTTATGCCTCAAAACCTTTATTTGTGTTTGCCTCTTGCTAGAATTCTTTTCTCCTCCACCTCTCGTCAAACTCACAAAAGGACTTCAGACAGGAGTTTCGATGTCGCTTCCCATAGAAGGTCTTTCCGCGTTGCCAAGAACCATTGTGAAGGTGTGCACTGGCTGTTCCAAGCAGGAATGTCGCCCTGGAAGCTTGGTGGGGTGGGTGGTAGGTGGGTGGGGGTTTAAAAGGGAGACAATGTCAAGGAGTCCAGGAAGAAAAAGAATATTTGGAAACTGATGGTGGTAGCAATTGTATGATATTGTTTGATGTGACTGAACTATGGAATGATATGACATATGTATTAACTCCTAATTAATAATACATTAAAAAAAATTTAAGCTTATTATAATAAAGCGGAGATGAGGTTTTCCAAAATGGGGGGGGGGGGCGGGAAATACATGAATAGCAATGAGTTAAAAAAGAAAATGTTCTTAAATCGGTTGTGGTAAAGATTGCACAACTCTCTTTGATATGGTTGAATTACTGAATTGTATGACATGTGGATTAAGTGCCAATAAAATTTTTTTTTAAGTTTCAGATTTTGTAGCAGATTTGCCCCATCCAATATACTGTTTGAGCTCCTGACTGCTGCCATTCATGAATGTTGACTGTGAATTCAAGTAAAATGAAATCCTTGACAACCTTAAAATTCAAAAAATAATAATAACAATTAAAAGAGTTAGTCTCAGAAACTCACAGGGGCAGTTCCACCCTACCCTGTAGGGTCGCTATGTATCAGTCTTGACACGATGGCAGAGAATTTGCTTTTGTTTTATTAAAATAAAAGCAAATTTTTCAGATAAGTACAGTGAAGCATTCTTTCCACTTGAGACATGATTAAAGAACTGAAGAAAATAGGCATGCCTCGAGTTACCATGTTAAAGGACTCTGTGGGCGAAACGTCGCGCATTCAGAAAGCATCAAAGGAAGATGGAAGGAACACAGAGTTACTTGTCCAAGAAGAACTGGTCAGCAGTCAACCATTTCAAGAGCTGGCATCTTATTAAGTCCCAGTGGTGCAAAAGAATGAAAGAAGTCAGAGCTATTTGGAGGCACTGGCAAAACAAGGCCCCAAGGCTTACCAGAATTAAAACATTTTAACAGGCTGATGAAGCACTGGAAACGCTGGTTTACACCAAGAAATTTGAAAGACAACAACCTAGTCAACAGTCTGGTAAAGATACATTAGTGATGCCCATTCCAAAGAAAGAAAGGGATTCAGAAATTGTTGACCATATCATTAGTAGGACATGTAAGTAAAATTTTGCTGAAGATAATTCAAAAACAGTTTGGAGCACTACATCAGCAGGGAGTTGACAGAAATCCAAGCCATATTCAGAAGAGGGTGTAGCTTAAGTGATATCATTGCTGGTGTCAGATGGATCTTCATTGAAAGCCTAGAAAAATCAGAAAGATGCTGACTCTGACTTGTGGTTTTGTTTGTTGTTGTTGTTGTTTTGACAATGCAAGGGCAGTAGACTGCGTAGCTGATAATAAACTATAGACAGCATTGCAAAGAATGGGAATTCCAGAATACTTGTGTTCTTACAAGACCTGTACATAGACCAAGAGGTAGTGTTCACAACAGAACATATAGAGTTGTGGGGGGGGTTATAGCCTTGTACCATATTTATTCAGTCTGTCTACTGAGCAAATAATCTGGGGGGAAAACACGCAACTGGACTATCTGAAGAAGAAGCTGCATTATGATTGGAGGAAAGCTCATTAACAACCTAGAGTATGCAGATTCCACTAGCTTGTTTCTTTAAGTGAATAGAATTTCAAACACTTGCTGATGAAGATCAAAGACTGCAGCTTCAAGATGTATTGCTACTCAATTGTCATGAAAACCAATATTCTCACAACTAGACCAATAGACAACCTCATGATACACGAAGAAAGGATTGAAGTTGTCAAGGATTTCATTTTACTTGGATCCACAATCAAAGCCCATAGTAGTAGCAGCCAAGAAATCAAGTTACATATCGTACTGGGTAAATCTGCTGAAAAAAATCTCTTTAAAATGGTAAGAAGTGAAAATGTCACTTGGAAAACTAAGGAGCATATGACCAAACTGTGGTATTTTCATTCATCAATTGCATCACATGTATGTGAAAGCGAGACAATGAATAAAGAATATCAAAGAAGAATTTATGCGTTTTAATTATGGTATTGGGGGGGGAGGGAAGATGTGTCTTGGAAAAAATACAGCCAGAATGCTGCTTAGAAACTCCTTGGAGAGTGAGACTTTGTCTCGTGTATTTTGAGGCACCAGTCCCTGGGGAAGGACAAAGCAGAGATGAAGCCATCAAGGAGATGGATTGATTGACACCATGGCTATAGCAAGGAGCTTAAACATAGTAGTGATTAAGCGTGTGTCCTTGGACTGAGAAGTGTTTTATTCCATCATACACAGGATGGCTATGAGTCAGAATTGACAACAACTAGCAACTAGCAACATTAAAATCCCCTAAAGACCCACTCAAGTTGTGTGTAATAGGATAATATGTATATGCATACAAGGAGATCCAGTCAACTATTATTCAAACGTGTGCACCAACTACTAAAGCTAATCATGAAGAAATTGAAGAATTCTACCAACATCTTCAGTCTGAAATTAATCATGCATATAATCAAGATGCATTGATAATGGCTGATGATTAGAAAATCAAAAGTTTGAGAGAGAGAAAAAGGAAGAAACAATCATTGGAAAATACGGCCTTGGTGATAGAAATGAAGCTGGCGATCTCGTGACATTATTTTGCAAGACCAACAACTTCTTCAACACAAATACCTCTTTCAACAGCAGAATGGCAACTATCCTCCTGGACTTCTCCAGATAGAATACACAGAAATCAAATTAATTACATCTGTGGGAAAGACAATGGAGAAGCTTAATATCAGCAGCTGAAACCATCAATTGCTTACATGTAAGTTCAGGTTGAAACTGAAGAATCTTTTTTAAACCCGTGAAACCAAAATACAATCGTAAGTATATCATACCTGAATTTCAAAGCCATCTCAAGAACAAATTTGCTGCATTGAACACTAATAAGAAGACCTGATAAACTACAGGATAACATCAAGAATATCACCTGTGAAGAAAGAAAAGTTCATTGAAAACACAGGAAAGAAAGAAAAAAATCAAAGTGAGTGTTGGCAAAGAGAAACTTGCTTTGAAATAAAGAATAGCTAAGGCTAATGGGATTAAAATGATGAAGTAAAAAAACACCTGAAGAGAAAATTTCAAAAGGCAGTTCACGAAGACAAAGTATTATAATGGCATGTGCAAAGACTTAGGCTTAGAAAAACTAAAAAAGGAAGAACACATTCCACATAACTTAAACTGAAAGAAATGAAGGAAAAAAGTCAACCCTTGACTTTCAATATTGAAAGAATCTATGGGCAAAATATTGACTGATGGAAAAAGTATAAAAAGAAGATAGAAAGAATATAGTCACTGTATCAAACAGAGCCAGTCGACAGTCCAACATTTCAAGAAGTAGCATGTGAAAAAGAAGCAAGGGTCTCGAAAGCAGAAGTACAAGCTTCAATGAAGATATTAACCAATAACAGGTTCCAGAAATTGACAGATTACCAATTGAAATGTTTCAACAAGATGATAAAACACTGGAAACACTCATTCGTCTGCCAAGACATCTGAGTGACAGCTTCCTGGCTAATTGCCTGGAAGAAATCCATATCTGTAACCATTCCAAAGAAAGGTGGCCCAACATTAGGCGCAAATTATAAAACAACATCATTGTCATACATGACAGTAAAATTTTGCTGATGATCATTCAACAGTGGTTGCAGCGGTACATTGAGAGGGACCTGCCAGCATTTAAGCTGGATTTATAAGAGGGCAAGGAACGGGGATATCATTGCTGATGTTAGAAGGATCTTGGTGGAAAGCAAAGAATACTAGAAAGACATTTCCTTGTGTCATTGACCGTGTAGTCATTTAAGTGCATGGATCATAACAAACTATGGATAGCCTTAAGAAATATGGGAATTATGAACACTTAATTGTGTTCCTACAGAAACTGAACGTGGCTCCACAGGTAGTTTTGTGAACAGAACAAGGGAAGACTGCATGCTCTAAAATCAAGAGGTGAGCACCAGGGTCGTATCTTCTCACCATACCTTTCAATCTGTATGCTGAGCAAATCATCAGACAAGCTGGAGCATATGAAGAAGAGCGAGGCATCAGGATTGGAGAAAGGCTTATTAACAGCCTGCAATATGCAGATGACACACTCTGAACGTTGGAAGTAAGGAGGAATTGAAGCACTTGCTGATGAAGGTCAAGACTGCACCCTTCAATATGCATGACAACGCAGTGTAAAGAAAGATAAAGTTCTCACAAATGGACCCATTGGTGACATCACGGTAAAGGGAGAAAGGATTGAAGCTGTGAAGAATTTCATCTTGCTTTGCTCCACCAGCAATGCTCCTGGAAGCCGCGGTCAAGAGATCGAATGGCACATTGCACGGGAAAATTGCTGCACAAGACCTCTTTAAAGCATTGAGAAGCAAGGACAGATGTTACTTTGAGGACTAAGGTGTGCTTGACCCAGACTATGTCTTTGTCAGTTGCTCCGCATGCCTGTGAAAGTCGAACATTGTATAAGGAAGACCAAAGAAGAGTGCATGCATTTGATTTATGATTTGGGCAAAGAACATTGAAAGTATCATGGATTCTCAGTTCTGGCTAGACCAGAGCACGTACACTGGTACAGATAAGAGCTCACGACACATGTAATCCAGGTCAGTTAAACCCCTCAGGTACAGAATTGGGAGTATCGATACCAGGAGGGTAGGGAGAAGGGGGGGAGGGAGGAAGGGTGCACCGATTGCAATAACTGATGCATAATCCCCACCACCACCACCAGTGGAGTGAACATAGAATTGTGGGTGAAGGGAAACTGCGGTCGGTGTAAGATATGAAAACAATAGTACTGTAATTTATGGTTTATCAAGGGGTCACAAGGATGGGAGGGAGAAGAGATGGGGGAAAGAGGAGCTGACACCAAGGGCTCAAATAGAAAGTAAGTGTTTAGAAAATGATGATGGTAAACATATGCACAAACGTCCTTGATACAATTGATGCATGGAATGTTATAAGCTGCAAGAACCCCTAATAAAATGATTTTTTTAAGTATCATGGACTACCAAAAGAACAAGCAACTCCGTCTTGGAAGAAGTCCTGTGACATGATTCCTTCGAAGCCAGGATGTAAGACTGTCTCGAGCACTTTGAATATGTGAGCAGGAGCAACCAGTCCCTGGAGAAGCCCATCATGCTTGAGAAGGAAGAAGGGAAGTGATAAAAGGTGGGCTTCACATCCACATGGGCTCAAGCACAACACGTGGGAGGAGGGGAGAGCCCAGTAACATTTCACTCTGTTGTACATAGGGTCGCTCAGAGTCAGACCCCACTCAACAACGCCGAACAACAAAAGCCTGCCACTCAGACAACCACAGTGGGAATTTTAATGGATTATACGTTCAGAGATTTTTTTTCTGCATGAAGAAGTATTTGCAGTTATTGTATTTATAAATGTATACATTCATACTGTATATATTTTATAAAGTTTGAGAATCTGCTCTTCTTTACCAGAAATACATTTGTGTATCATTGTCTTAATGGTTTTACAGTTTTTCCATTATGTAAGTCAAAAACTCCCATTCAGTGGATGCCAACTCACGGGGACCCTATAGCACGTGGTAGAGCTGCCCCTGTAAACTTATTACAGACTGTAACTCTTTACAGGAGTAGAAAGCCTCATTTTTCTCCCAGGAAGCAGTTGGTGGTTCCAAACTCCTGAACCTGGGGTTAGCAGGCCCACATATAACCATATGCCATGAGGGTTTCCATTATGTCAGTGAATCGTAATTTATTTCACTATTTGTGTGACGTTGGGTTTTGTTTCATTAGTCTCTTCAATGATGCAAAACAATTCTTTTAGATATGTGCATACATCTTTAATTATTTCCAAAGAATAAACTTTTAGTTGTGGAATTTCTGGGTCAAATCGAAAATATTCCTTTGAAATCATAATGAGAATTAAGAAATGGCCATGCAGACAGTACCTAAATTCATGCCAGCATTGTGTATTCATGAAGTGTGAACAATAGCAATGTTGATCTAATTCCCACTTTCTACCAGATGTACCATGTGCATTGTTTTAAATCTTTTATGAAACTTTGCAAGGTAGTTAAAGTTGAATAAACCAAAGCTCAAAAAAAGTGCAGCCATGCTCTTAAATGTTGGAACTGATGACTTAAGCAGCTCTGTGCCATGTTTTCCCACCAGACCACATTGTTGTTCTTTAATAATTTTTTATTTCTTAGTGATATTCAACCAAATGGATACACCATGAAATATTTTCGACTGGCATTTAGCTTAGGTTTAATATTCCACTGAGTAGCACTTTAATTGAAGGGAAATATTGAACTAAATCTGTTTCTCATTTATTTTACAGAATACAAAACAAAATATGCCTAATTCACAAGTTCTATATTTTTCTTCCTGAAGATCCAATCCTTCAAAGCCTGTATTAAAAGCCACACCATTCATAAAGTCGTCTATAGACTCTAGATAATCTCAATGCTCCTTTAACTGGAAATCCAAAGCCACTTATGTGTATCAAAAGTTGTGTCACTCATCCTATAACTGTATCGGTGAACTATAAGCTATCCTAGATTGTTTCCATTTACATTTATGTTTGTAAATCTAGTTTCATAACAACACATTCAGATCTTGAGGACCTATATTTCATTGAAAACTTCCTTTGTCAGAGTGCTAAGTCTATAGCAAATATTTCAATAATAACACGGTGGCTGAAATAAATTGAAAGTTTACAGTGGTACCATTTAACACTTATTAATATTCTTTAAGAATCTTAATATCACTTAAGCAAATAATCTCAAAAATGTCTGTATACCATGTCAACAATGTAATACCATCCTCTTCCATTTCTTTATCTTCCTTTCATCTCTCATATCAACATAGTCCCAGATAACCATTTCTTTCCGTTAAAAAAATAAAACAGTCCTATCAAGACAATTCTCATAGTGACACTCCATAGAGTTTCTGAAGCTTTGCAAGCGTCTATGGGACCCTAGAGCCTCGTTTTCCTCCTGCAGAGCAGCTAGTGAGTTCCAACCATGCATCTTAAAGTCAGGAGCTGTTTTATCTGTCACTAGCATTTCCACCAGGAGCTCTGGTGGCGTAGTTGTTACGCATTGGGTTGCTAACTGCAACGTCAGCAGTTCCAATCCATGGCCCAGTCCTCGGGAGAAAGTTGAAGCTGTCTATTCCCTTAGAGAGTGACCGTCTCAGAAACCCACAGGGGCAGTTCCACCCTGTCCTATAAGGTCGCTCTGAGTCGGAATCAACTCCATGACAGTGAGCTTGTTTTGTTTTTATTTTATCATTTCCACTATATTCATGTTTTTTCTTCACCTAGACCATTCTGATTTATCTTTTCATAACTTGGTCCCCAACCATGCTGAGCAGGGGTCACCAAGCAATCATGCGGTCCTGCAAAGAGTGTGAGTTCCCACCGACAGCCGTGTGTGTCCTCAAGCAAATCACATCCTATCTCTGAGTCTCAGTAGTTTGGCTTGGATGGTTGGTTGGTTTGTTCCGTTATTGTTAACTAAGAAATTAAAGTGAATACTTCTCCCACATTTTTTGCAAATGCTGGTTAATAACGTTTCAAAGTTGCTAGCAAACATCCTAGTTCTACCTTATTCCTAAGTGGTTTCTTCTTCCACTACATAAAATCTAAGTCTCCATGGATTTCTGGTCATTAGCTCCTTTCAACCTATTCCTCTTCTTTTTTGGTCTAAACTTTCAATAGAAAGCCATAGACATAAGTCAAGCCTACTTGGACAAACACCACATTTTTGGATGGTTATAAATATTCACACACTGTCTCAAGTAAAAATCGTGCCTGGTACCTTTTTAATTTCACCTCTTGGTCACAGAATCAGTAAGGAATCTAGATGTCTTTCTTAATACCCACTGAAGATCGGTCTTTATTCACTATTTTATTCTCTCTCAAAATGTATTCATATCCAGTGGTGTCACTTTCATGGTCTTATTGGTTCTACCTTGAAATAATCTCTGAAATAAACCCCTCTCCATTCACAGTGACATCACCTTAATTCCCATCCTTTTGCCACATCACATACAGAATGGTCTCTCAAAATGCTAACCTTCCACACTTCCTGCTAGTTGGAATCCGAATAATTAATCAACAGCACATAGAACCCAACATGAAGGAATGCCTCTCACCTGCCAAGCTTCCCTTTCCCCTCTTTTCTACTTGTCCCACATTTCCAAATTGCAAACACCCCAACTCCCAATCCTCTTATCTTTCACAGTTCTGCACATCTGATGCTCTTTCCTGAATGCGACCATGCTTCTCTGCTATCCAGCCAACTTCTAAGCATTCTTCAAAGCTCAGTTCTAACCACTTCCTCCGCACACAACTCACCCTCCCTACCACAAGGGGCACAGCAGCCAGCGCTTCCCCTATTACACCACTTAATACAAACACTGTAATTATTAAATCACTCGCTGTCTTTTCCACTAGGTCATCAGATCTTTGAGGTCAGTATTTAATAAGGGTCTGCCGCTAAATAAATGCTTGACAAGTGAATAAATGAAGTCACCTATCGCACGATTCTTGGTACAAGAAGGATTAGAATTCACCTTCTTTTCACAGACTGCTCTTAGATCTTAGGCATGACGTGGGACTTAGTTCTACCTCTTCTTCCTACGGCTTGTAGGAAGCAGTCACATGAATCACAAGAACTATTTGTATCACTTTCTTACAAATCTCCCATTCCACCACTATCCATTTCGGGGGTCCGGGATCTCATGGAAATTTGATCGAAGGGATGAGGAAGGAATTGTGCCTGAAAGGATGGAGTGAGAGCAAGGAGCACCTACTCGGAGAGTAAGAAGGGCACGCAGAAGGCCTCGGTAGGAGGGGAACAGCTGTCTGAGGAAGTGGGAGTGGCCTCCTGCTCACAGGACAAACAGGACCCAGAGTCACAACAGATAAACTTTCCTTATTCTCAGAGTCTGTCCTGGTTGAGGAGTAAAGCTAGGTACCTCCAGGCACAGAAGAGGGAGGCTCCTTTCATTAGAGGCACATTCCATTAAGAGAAGTAGAGGTATGAAAGTAATGACCATTTATAATTTATCAAGGGTTCATGAGAGAGGGAGGATGGGAGGGTGGGTGGAAATGAGCTGATACCAAGGGCTCAAGTAGAAAGAAAATATTTTGAAAATGAGGATGGCAACATGTACAAAAGCACTTGACACAATGGATGGATAGATGGACTGTGATAAGAGCAGTATGAGCCCCCAATAAAATGATATTTTTAAAATAATGAATAAATTTTAAAATTTTTAAGAGAGAGAAGTAGAACGTATACAGGACCTTAAAAAAAGAAAATCCTAACTGCCATCTAGTTTCCCCGAGAGGTCAGGTGAAAAGTGTCCCTGAGGGTTTCCAGACTGTGCCTCTACAGGAGTAGAAAGCCCTTTGTTTCTTTCTTTCACTGAGCAGTGGGTGATTTTGAACCGCAGCCCCACGGGTAACCAGTAGGCCACCAGGCCTTAGCACAGTGAAAACTGGGCCTCTGAGCATTCAGAATGAGTGAGGCTTCCTTCATCAATTGGTTAAGGACCACATCTGCAGGTGGAAGCAACATCTGCAGGTGGAAAGCGCCCGGACTGCCTTCATAATAGACACAAGTTAAACCCCTGATTCTGTTCAAGAACTCAAGCGAGGAGGGCTTTGGTTGAAGGCTACTGTTAGAGAGATGAGAATTTGGAATCTTGTCTGACAGCTGTTGAAGCTAAAATTCTAGTTACTTGTATCCCTTTTAGCCCATTACATTTAAAAGCCCTCGTTAATTTAATCGCCACGTTCCTGTTGATCCTTTATTTTTATATATCGTAGTTTGGGAGGTTTTGTTTGTTTGGTTTTTATTATGGCAATATCAAACGCACAGCCAGAGAGAGGAAAACGGAGTGACGCGCCTGTACCCATCACTCGGCTTCAATGGTCATCAATCTCCTTCAGTTCTGTGTTCCTTTTGTTATTGTTTCTGTGTTTGTGTTGTTGTTGTTTTGGTTTGGGAGATGTGCTCTTTGGGGGAGGGCTTAGGCATTTCCAGCAAATCTTTTCTTCGCATATCACTTCCCTTATAAATATTTTAGTATAATCTGGAATAATACTTATTAGCATAATCACAATACGGTGAGCAGGCCTAACAAGATAAATAAAGCTCTTAATATCGGGAGCCAAACAAAAGTGGTGAGGGGCACTTTCTAAGTGACTTGAGCATCTCATCATCCCCTTCCTTTGGAAACCAGCACTGTAACCTGCACTCTCCCAGCTCCTTAAAGAGTCTCTATGTCCACTACTGCCTTGTCTCAGCTTCTCCACGACTTTCAGCACGTATTTCATTCTGCAATTTGGACTTTTCTACAGCTAGACAGGAGTTGCCTCAACCCTTGCCCCAACAATTGGAGTTTTTTGCCAAAACAACAAAACTTTCATTCTACAGATGGACAATGGAAGAACAAAGAGTACCCCAAACACGATGGAGGCAGAGGACGACACTGAGAAGATGTGCAAGGGTTAAAGCAACAGAGGCAAATACTGTTGCCCAGTCCTGTAGTAACAGCCATCTACACACAGATGCAGCCACACACGCGGTAAGAAGAGAGAGTGGGAGTACACTCACAAACATAGCTAAGTTGGACAGAAGGCATTTGTACGTGAGTATCTTTGCTGAAAATATAATCATGGATGTGGTGGATTGCATAAGGAAGAAAGGTGTGAAGACGTCTTTGGCATAACCAACAACCTTCAGGAAGGAGCTGCTGGGCCTAAGGGCTCAGAACCACAGACTCGGGGATACAAAAGTCAACTGGCATAAGATAGTTCACAGGAAAATGCTCCAACCCTACTTTCGTGAGTAGTGACTTGGGTCGTACGGGTACAACTATTGGTCTCTCCCTTGGGTCGTACAGGTACAGCTATTGGTCTCGCCGTATCGTGGTCTAAATCATAACCATCTAAGGTACAACTATTAGTCTCTCGCTACCTGAAAAAAATAAGAGTAAAGAAAATCCAAGACACATGGACGCAATTGGTCCAGTGGTCTAATGCACCACCCACATTTCAGTGTCCACAACCCTGAGACCAGAAGATCCTGATGGTACCCACAAAAGACCCACCTGGCTACCACTACCAAATGCTCTGAAAGAGATCACATTAGAAGGTCCTGGATGGAGTGGGAGAAAAATGTGGACCCAAATTCAAAATAATAAATAAAAAGACCAAGCTTGCTGGTCAGATCAAGACTGGCAGAACCCACCCCCAAGCCAATGGCCCTTAGCTTCCCGGAAGTCTGGAAATGAACTAGTTCCAGGTGCAAGTTTCAGTCAAACTAACAAGTCTATGTTGTGGTTGCTGGGTGGCATCAAGTCGATTCGGATTCGTAAAGACCCTCTGTACAACAGAACAAGACACTGCCTGGTCCTGTGCCCTCCTCAAAATTATTTTCATGTTTGAGCCCGTTGTTGCTGCCAGTGTCTATCCATCCTATTGCGAGGCCCTTGAAGGTACCAAGCAGGATGTCCTTTGCCAGGAAATCGTCTTTCCTAACACATGCCCAAAGTTCGTGAAACCAAGTCTCACCATCAAAGGAGCAATCTGGTTGTACTTCTTCCAAGGAAAATGTGTTTGTTCTGGCAGCCTATGACACCCTCACTATTCTTCACACACACTCATTCAAATGCATCAAGTCTTCTCTAGTCTTCCTTACTCGCAGTCCAACATTCACATGTATGTAAGGTGAATGCAAAATTCGTGGCTTGGGTCAGGGGCACCATAGTCTTCAAACTGGCTTCTTGCTCTTTGCCACCTACAAGAGGTCTTGTGCGGCAGATCTACCCAATGCAACGGATCATTTGATTCCTTGACTGCCGCTTCCATGCACATCAATTGTGGATCCAAGAGAAATAAAACCCTTGGCACCTTCGATCATTGCTCCACTTACCATGGTGCCTTTTTTTTTTAATATCACAAGGAGATTTAATCCTCGGATTAGAATACATCAGTATTTTTAATGTGCTTAATTATTCTGTGGAAAATTATCTTCATATAAAGATATGAGATAAAGTTCTTTTTACATAAGGTGTGAGATATAGAACATTTCTTGGGAATCATCTTTACTAAGTGTCATTTATTTATTTTTAATCATTTTATTGGGGGCTCATACAATTCTTATCGCAATCCATATATACATCCATTGTGTCAAGAACAAATGTACATTTGTTGCCATCATCATTCTCAAAACATTTGCCTTCTACTTGAGCCATTAATATCTGCTGCTCATTTTCCCCCTCCCTCCCCACTACCCCCTACCTCATGAACCCTTCATCATTCATATATTGTTATTATTTTGTCATCTATTACACTGTCTGACGTCTCCCCTGCCCTCTGCTCTGCTTCCCTCCCCCAGGGAGGAGGTTATACGTAGATTCCTGTAATCAGTTCCCCCCTTCTACCCTACATTCTCTCCACCCTCCAGGCATCGCCACTCTCACCACTGGTCCTGAAGGAGTCATCTGTCCTGGATTCCCTGTGTTTCCAGTTGCTATCCGTACCAATATACATCCTCTGGTCTAGCCAGATTTGCAAGGTAGAATTGGGATCATGATAGTGGGGGGGTGGGGAAGTATTTAAGAACTAGAGGAAAGTTATATGTTTCATCGTTGCTACCCTGAACCCTGACTGGCTCATCTCCTCCCCACAACCCTTCAGCAAGGGGTGTCTGGTTGGCTACCATTGGGCCATGGTGTCTCTTGATCGAGTTTCAAGGATGTGCGTCTGTAAGGGGAAGAATAACACTAGGGAGGTATGTACATCTTAGAGTAAGCAACCATTTGAGATAGAGAGGGCCGCTTTTACCCAGGGACAAGGTTTAGCAGCGTTAGGAAAGAAGAAAGAATGCAAACAGGGAAACGCAAGGAGGAAGTGGGATAAGTGAGGATACACGACGGATACTGCCATCAAAGACATGACACAGAATGTGTGTGGACTGTTGACTGCAAAGCTCACCTGCTCTGTGATCTGTCACCCAATTCACAATAAAGATTTTTTTTAGATAAAAGAAAAAGAAATGGGCCTAAAACCATTCATAAAATTGAAATCACAACCAAGGCCATGGTTCACTGAATTCTAGCTCACCTACTTACTAGCTATGAGAACTTGAGTAAAGTAATTAACTTCTCTTGGCCTCAGTTTCCTCACCTATAAAATGGGACAGTGAGTTCTAATTCACACAATTGTGTTGGACTATTAAAGGGTCCACACTTTAACTATTTAACATGAAGACTGGCACATTCTAGAAATGAAATAAGTACTATAATTAACAGTTACATGTTAGGCTCTTCTTCCCCTGTCCTAGGCCAATGTTCCATTTCTCAAAATGGAATAACTTTGAAGTAAAGAAAAACCACCAGTGATTTTTTTCATCAATAAAATCATACATGTAGACAATCTATCACTGCCTCTGATACTGAAAGCTGATTATTTATTCAGAGACTCACCTCTTTTAAAGAAATACGAAACAGATACTCCTAGTAATAAAACTACTCAGAAATGGAGATGTGGGGAGAAGAATGCAACAAGGCATCGTGAGGAAGTTCCAGCAGGGAAGCAGGATGCTTTGTAAATTCCTGATCAGAGGATCATCCACCTCTGTAACTGAAAGGGAAAATCCCTATGAATGGCTGTATGGTGGCGATCACAGTACTGGAGTCACCTGCCAATGAATGAGGGCAACCTTTGCCGGCCTCTCTCATCTGCTGAAAGTGACACGTAACGTCTGGCCAGCACAACGAAAGCTAACGAAACATAGGTCTGGAAGCTTACAGGTGTGTTGAGTGCAGCTATGCAATATTGTGGCATCTGACAGCTTGTTTGTTTGTTTGAGGGCTCATTTGAATGCTTGGGTTTTCTAGGTGTGTGCCATTCATAGGTCTTGAAGAACTCCTCGTATATTGCCTTCGTAAGTTGTTGAGCATGTAATTTGTAAAAGGCACTAGGCCAAGAGAGGGGGAGGTTTTAGACAAATTAAGGAGCAGAAATGAAAGTAAAGATAGTGTTGGAGCGAGGAGGGAGAGAAAAAAAAATAAGGAGCTGACACCAAGGACTCAAGCAAAAAGCACATGTTTTGAGAATGAGGATGGCAACAAATGTACAAATGGGCTTGACACAATGGATGGATATGTGGATTGTGATAAGAGTTGTATGAGCCCCCAATAAAATGATTTTTTTAAATAATGTTTCTAGTTGTTCCTCAGATGTTGAATGAACACTTACAATGTGCTAGGCACTTTGATGTGCTGGTAAAACAACAATAAATAAGATACAATATTGCTTTTCTTAAAAACATATACTCTCGTACCCTCTAGAAGGGCATGAACATCACAATAATATTTTTTTTAAATTTGGAGTGTTTCTGTGTGCCAGAAAATATAAAAATAATAGTAGTGAATTATCATTATTGTGATGATCTCCATATTTCCTAACAAGAAAGTGGGCTTAGAGAGTTATTACCTTTTCCAAGGTCACATGGGTAATAAATGATGGATCCATGTTTTTATGTCAGCTATTAAAAAACAAAACACTTACAGTAGCTGCTCCCACTTCAAATTTTTAACCCATAATCATATACGTGTGTGTGTGTGTGTGTCTACAATCACTCAAGTAGCTTTCACACATGAGACCTAACCACTTGCCAATAGGGAAAAAAATCTAAACATGGAAACACTTAATTTTCCAGAGATGGGGTAGTTGCAGAAAAAGAAAGAGAAAAATCATTTAATCAAGTCAAGAGAGAAGGTTGCTATTCTGACTTCTATTGCACTATTGATCAAAAGAGCTCATGCTAGGAACTGTGAACGTCAGATTCATTTCACGGTGGGATGGAGACAGTGACAAAAGCGGTGAATTTTCTACAAGTTGCTTGTTTTTCTGGATGTCAGTGATAAGTTGAGACAGAATATAGAGCCCCATCTTATCTTCACATAAACAGGAAGTCCAGTTATACATGCTTGTTTAGGGAAAAAATACTGGGCAGCTTTTTCAGATCAAGATTTTTAATTAAAAATTTAAGAGGCCAAATTTTCTAAGCACCTCTTGGAAGAGTGACTCACAAGCTTACGCTTTCTAGCTGGCAGGACAAGGCATCAGAATACTTGAAACGGCAAAAGGGGGAAAACCAAGAACATTTGTGATTTTTTTTCGAAGAAATATAAATACAGGCGTAAGAATTTCGCAGGTGAAAACTGGAGAGAGTTTTCATTTCTCATTGCTGTATTCAGTCAGGGTTTGGAAGAACAGAGGATCTTTGGTGGAAATGACAGAATGGCAGTCAGATACAAAGAGACTGGTGGTTGTCAACCATTCTTTAGTTACCACAGCTGAGTGCAATAGTCACGATATACCTGCAAAGCTCCGGCCATGTAATCAGTTAGTGCGCGCACATATGCAATATACCTGAATTACCAGTCGTCTTATCCAATCAACGTGGCTCAATTTCCAAAGAAAATGATTGATCTGAAACTAAATTGTACTCACTAAGAAGACAAAGACAATCTCAAGAACTGTCTAGATAAAAAGATTCATCCCAGCCAGCAGTGTTCTGAAATGTCTTCCGTGGACAAACCTGGGCAACAGGTGAGGCCATCCTGTTATGTGAAAGCACGTTCTCTTCCGTGAAAGGTGCTAAAGTATCAAATCTAGTTGAGATTCATGACCAACCGAGAATTAGAATTCAGATTTTCTGTGATTTACAACACACAACCTAACACTCCAAAGTAATCTCATCTATCACCAATGATGTTTTCCCTAATGCAATAAAAATGGAGCAATTAAATATAAAATTATAAACCTTTGGAAACTACTGGGGGAAAGACGAGATTTTCTACTCCCGTAAACAGCGACAGTCTCAGAAACCAACAGGGCAGTCCCATCCTGTCCTGTAGTGTTGCTGTGAGTTGGAATAGACTCAATGGCAGTGGGATTGTTTGTCTGGTTTTTGTTTGTTTGTTTATTTGTTTGTTTAGGACCATGCATAAAATTCTCAGAAATAAGATAGGTAACATTTTTATGAGAGTAGAAAGCCTCATCTTTCTCCCAAATAGCAACTACCTGGTGGTTTTGAACTGATGAGCTTATAATTAGTAGGCCAACACCTAAACCACTATGCCACCAGGGCTTCTGATAGGTAATATTTTTTAAATGCTTGTTGTGTGCCAGGCTCTTATAAGCTTCTCAGCAATCCTGTGAGATAGGTGTTGTTTTTATTCCTCTGCTCTCCCCCCTTTTTTTCAAATAGATGAGGAAAATGAAGGAATTGTTATCCACTTTTAATCTTCATATAAACAAATAAACAAAAGAACTCACCGCTTTCGAGTCAATTCTGACTCATGGTGACCCCATATAGTTTCCAAAGCTGTAACTCTTTCCAAGACCAGGTAGCCTCATTGTTCTCCCACAAAGCAACTGGTTGGTTTGAACCACCAACCTTAATGTTAGCAGTCCAATGTTTAACCTACTGCACCACTAAGGCTTATTACTACACAAATATCGTTTTCAAGGAACCCACAAATATTTGACAATCAACTCGATGGCAAATACTGAGGCTATCACAGTGTGAGAGACAGTCACAGTCCCTAATCTCAGCGGGTCTCACAGTAAAGTCCAAAAGATGAACAAAAAGGATAACAAACGTTTTCCCAAAATCTGAGAAGTAAATTGACAAGGGGTTAAAATAGAGGATAGAGAAGGAATCGGGGATGTCTTCTTCATATAAATTGGGTTGGGAAGGAGCTGATACCAAAAGGCTGAGATGAAAGGATAGGAGATTCAGACAAGTGGACGAAAGGCATCCTGGCTTAAGACGGAAAACTCAGCAAATCACCTAAATTACACATTCCTAAAAGATAACTAACTTCAGCAAAGGGAGTTTTTTTTAAAAAAGAAGGAATTGAAAAACAGTCAGGAAACCATACAACAGAGTAATTGTGGAAGCTTGAAAGCCAATAGATAAGTAGTAACTGTCTTAGCAACCATAGACAGTCAAATCCCGAGCCAGCAGTGAGGAACGTGGAGGGCCAACTGATCTGCACCACAGACGCCTGCAAACGCACAGACCGGGAGGCACCATCTGGCTCCACAACGAGAGGCTAAAGACAGGCAGAATGGTCTGCAAGCTGCTTGAAAAGCAATCGGCTCCCTTGCGAAACCTGACCACCCTCCCTAACTCAGCGCACCTTACTATAGACAAAGGTGAGTCAGATCGTGTCGCTACTTAAGGCTCATACATGGACAAGTGTAATCCACACAAAATATGTTTAAACATGTCTCTGTGATCAGTGGATATCTGCAGACAAGTACTCTCAGCAAAACGCTTGTTTTAATCTGGTGGGCTGTCTTCCTCCCTGTGTTGGCTGGGTAGACTAGAGAAACAAATCCATAGAAACTCATATGTGCATAAGAGAGAGTTTTATATAAAGGGTGATTGTGCATTAAGAAAGCATCCCAACCGAGTCCAGTCCAAGCCCATAAATCCAATATTAGCCCATACGTCTGATACCAATCTATAAAGTCCTCTTCATGCTCACGAAACACATGCAATGACGTCGAATTCAGGGCAATCACAGGCCACTGGGTGGGAAGTCTTTGGGTCCAGTGGCGTTGTAAGCATCTCAGCGCTGGCAGGGGTCTCCACGTGGCTTCTCTGGTGTCAGAGGTCTGGTTGCATCAGGGTAGGTCCCTGTGGCTTCTCCAGCTCCGGGCACAAACGTAGTTCCATGTGTCTTGCAGCTGCAATGTCTCCCAGGGAGTCAGTAGAGAGAGAGAGGATGTCTCCCGCCTCCAAGGAGTAAAGACCAGAGTTCTCAGGAGAAAGCTTTGCCCACACAGAGGTCTCATAATATGATCCGATTGACAGACTAGACACCACCCCTTCACTCTTAATCCTCGCAAGTCCCAAATTGACACCAGATGATGTAACCACCACACACCCCCAAAAAAGGTCCAGAGGCTTCGGAGGGTATCTGCTGGGCCAATGAAATTGAAGTCAGTTCAGAAAGCTACGGAAACCGTTTGGGGGAATTTCAAAGAGGTTATCTCGGTAGGTTTCCTCTAAGGATTCAGAAGGATTGCTGCAGATGATTTGGAAGGAGATTTAAGAAAATAAAAAACTACATTGGTTAGGAAAATCATGACAAGATATTTTTTCCCATCACAAGACTGCACCTGGTTTTTCTTCTAGGGTACCCAGAGCTGTCCTCTGAGAATTTCACTGAGAAACCTTACCCCATCCTCCTCCCAGCCATGTCTTGCCCTTCAGACTTTTTGTTGTTGCTCCTCAAACTCAAAGACCATTGGAAAGGGGTATGATTTGAGTCCCGCCAGGATGCCAAAACTGTCATATGACGCTGTATAAATCAAATTGGGGGGGAGGGGTAGAGAGATGGAACACCACCTTAGAAGCGTATGAACGTAAATAAAGGATATGTTGAGAAATAATATCTTCACTAGTTGATCATTTCATTTAACAAAGGTCGCTATTATTTTGTTAGAAACTGTTAGTAAGTAAAATTCTCAAATAAGTGTTCTACTCTTTTGTCTACCGTTTGTCTGTCAATTTGTCGTCCTGTGGTGGCTTCTGTGCTGTTGAAGCTGAGAGCTGTGTCTCTGGTCGTTCACATCCCAGCAGGGTCCCCCAAAGTGAGCAGGTTTCCGCAGAGCTTCCAGCCTCAGGACAGACAGTGGGAGGGTACAGAAGAGGGCACTGAAACCGTCTGGATACCAAGGAAACATTGTCAGTTACTGAAAGCCTTATTAACAGAAGCAGAATACTGTCAGAGACAATGCCAGAAGATGAGCCCCTGAAGTCAAAAGGCACTCAAAATATGACTGAGAAAGAGCTGCTTTCTCAGAGGAGAATCAACCAAAATGGCTCAGATGGAGCGAAGCCTGCAGGAATCAAGCCTCTGGGGTCTTTGCTGACAAGGTGCCCCTCAAAATGAGAAGAAACAGCTGTAAATATCAATTAATAACTGGAAGTTGCAATGTATAAAGAATGAATGTAGGAAAATTGGGAGCCACTAAACATGAAATGGAACACATGAAGTTCCATATTCTATGCATTAATAAGCCATACTGGGCTAGTGTTGGCGAATCTGAATCACAAAATCATGGCTTCCCATGCTAGGAATGACACTCAGGAGAAGTGGCTTTTCATTCATCTTCAAAAAGTACATTTCAAGATCTATCTTGATGTACAATGATGGCTGTGATCGGATTATATCTATCAACATACCAGTCCATACAATAATTATTGAAATTTGTCATCAACTACTAAAGCTGTTGTTGCTAGATGCCACCGAGTTGGTTCCGACCCACAGATTCATTCCACGGTGTGATGGGGAAGTGACAAGAGCAGTGGGTTGCAGTCTTCAGTGTGGGTGACAACTCACTGTAAAGAAGACCAAAATCCTCACAACTAGACCAGTAGACAACACCTGGATAAATGGAGGAAAAGGTGATGTTGTCAAGAATTTTATCTCGCTTTGAGCCACAATCAATGCTCATGAAAGCAGCAGACGAGAGATCAAAAGACGTGCTGCAGAGGGTAAATCTTCCGCACAAAACCTCTTTAGTGCTGAAAAAAATGCTTCCTCCCCCCACTCTCATGATCCCAATTCTGTCTTGCGGATCTGGCTGGATCAGAGGATGTACATTGGTACAGATGGGAACCGGAAACACAGGGAATACAGGACAGATGACCCCTTCAGGACCAGCGGTGAGAGTGGTGATACCTGGAGGGTGGAGGCAAGGTGGGGTAGAAAGGGGGGACCAATTACAAGGATCTACATATAATCTCCCTGGTGGAGGAACAACAGAAAAGTGGGTGAAGGAAGATGTCGAATAGTGGAAGATATGACAAAATAATAATAATTTCTAAATTATCAAGGGTTCATGAGGGAGGAGGCGTGGGGACAGAGGGGGGGAATGAGCTGATATTAAGGACTCAAGTAGAAAGCAAATGTTTTGAGAATGATGATGGCAACAAATGTACAAATGTGCCTGACACGATGGATGTATGGATTGTGATAAGAATTGTATGGGCCCCCAATAAAATTTTTTAAAATATGAAAAAAAAAATAAAGTGCTGATAAACAAGGATATCACTTCGGGGACTAAGGTATGACTGACCCAAGCCGTGATATTAGATTTCCAATCGCCTCATTTGCAGGGGAAAGTTGGATATTGAATAAGGAAGACTGATGAAACATCGATGCATTTGAGCTGTGGTGCTAGCAAAGAACATTGGAAGCACGGCAGACTTCCAAAAGAACAGACAGATCTGTCTCAGAAGACGGAGAACAAGAATGTTCCTCAGAGGCAAGAATGGCAAGACAAGTCCCTGGAGAAGGACGTCTTGCTTGGTAAAAGCAGAAATGCAGAAGGCCCTCGACCTGATTGACAGACGCAGGGGCTGCGACAATGGCCTCAAATGTAAGAACAATTGTGAGGACGCTGCGGGACCTGGCAGTGTTTTGTTCTGCTGTGCGCCCGTCGATAGGGTGGCCGTGAGCAGGCATCAATGCGGTGGCACCTCAAAACAGCAACAGTGTTTTGTAACGATACTTCTCACTGCCCCTCATATACCAGAGAGACTCTGGAATAGAGGAGACTAAATCGGTTGCAGGCAGAGGTATCTTATCTACACAAGACGGTATCCAGAGGTTCTACGGGACGTGAAAACTGAACGCATGCATCCCAAGACCTCAGCCAACAGACCTTTATCCTCCAGCCTGAGGATGGGCGGCCTCTGTTTTCTCTCTTTCTTTCAGGGAGTTTGACCAGTCAAAGAGGAAAGATCGGAGTTTCCCTCCCAAAAATAAACCTACATGTTCAAGTCAGAGTGTTAGTCAGGAGTAGAAAGTAAAGAAGATCAGCCATCTCAAGAAACCCTCTAACATGAAAGAGCAGTAGAAACTGAAAAGGCAACTTAGAGAAAGAAAAGGTATGTAAGAGGGGGAAAACCTGCTTTAAGTCTATTATTAATGTCCGTTATAGATTTAATTATTGGTTCATTCATGGGCTATGGGTTGGGCTGCTAACTATAAGATCAGCAGTTCAAATCCACCAGCCACTCCATAGGAGAAAGATGAGGCTTTCTGCTCCAGTAAAGATTGATAGTCTTGAAAATCCACAAGGGCAGTTCTATTCAATGAATCAACATGAAGGCAAGTGAGCTATTGAAGTTTTAAACCCTTGCATTTCTGAATGTGTCTTGCTTGGAAATGGGATTTTTGTTACCATTTAAGGTAATAAGGTCATATTAGAGTATGTTCCTAACGAAATTCCTTCTAAATGGAATTTTTTTTTTTAGGTTAAAGCTTTTATTATTTTTTAATCATTTTATTGGGGGCTCATACAATTCTTATCACAATCCATACATACATCCATTGTTCCAAGAACATATGTACATTTGTTGCCATCATCATTCTCAAAACATTTGCCTTCTACTTGAGTCCTTAATATCTGCTGCTCATTTTCCCCCTTCCTCCCTACTCCCCCCACCTCGTGAACTCTTCATCATTCATATATTATTATTATTTTGTCATATATTACACTGTCTGACGTCTGAATGGAATCTTATCAGGAAGAACAGACATGTAAACAGTCACACACGGGAAAGACACCATGTGAAGACCCATCTACACGACCAGGAATACCAAGAGATGCCCAGGACTATCAGAATCTACCAAAGCAAGGATATAATTGGACCAACCCCTTGAATTTGGATTGCTGGCCTTTAGAACCATAAGACAAGTCTCCGTTCTTACCATCCACGTGGCACTGTTTCGTTGTGGAGGCTCTAAGAAACTGCAAGGTTGGTACTAGAGAGTGGAGGTACTATTCTAAGAAATAACTAAAAAATATGTGTTTTGAAATAAGGTAATATAGTGTGTAGAAGAGTTTGGAGGTGCTTAAGAGTAAAAACCTAGATTGCCTAAAAGCGACAGTTACTAAAATTATGGACAATTAAGGGCAATGATTGTTAGGAAAGTTTGAGGAAGCAGAGAGGAAACTGTCTATCGTTATGGACAGGATGTTGGTTAGATGTGCATCTGGTGAGGTCGTAAGAGGAAATTATAAGCATGTTATTGTACACGTCATGAAAGATGGTTCTTACTATAAAGTGCCAAAAAGCACATTGTAGTTTCATATGTTGTCTTTATAGGAGATAACATTTTTAAGTGATGAACTTGGACATCTGACTCCACAAATTTCTAAACAAAATCTTGATGAGGGCAGTCTGGCTTCTCTTGCTGCTATAGTAAAATACGGGGGGAGAGACAAATTGAGGCGAAAACTGTTAAAAAGATACCAGAATTGGAGGAGTGAATTGGTATGTTGGTTTTTTTTTTAATTAAGAAAGCAAGCTCTGGAGAGACTGCAGGGTGTAGCTGGGCACCCTTTGCTAAAACCAATCATCCTTTCTGCAGATTCAACCAACCATTTTAGCAGAAACGTTATGAAGTGCTTTGTTGGTGTGTTTATGTTCACCTCTTAAAAAAAATAAAACTTTTTCGGGTGGTTCAGGTGCAAGTTTACAGAGCAGGTCATCAGATACAAAGCAACAACTTCTCAGACCTTCCACTGTCTCCCGTTTCCATCGCACCCCCATCTCCCTCGTGTTGAGTACTCTTTTCCCCTCCCTCCAAATAGCACCTGTCTGTCCTCTAGCCTGTGTTCTCCCTTTCTCTTCCTCCTTCTCCCCCAACTTGTGCTAACCATCAAAATTTGTTTCTTTTAGTTTTCTTGATTTTTTTCCCCATATAAGTGGTCTCATACAACATTCGTCCTTTTGTTTTTGACTAATTTCATTCGGCACAATTTCCTTCAAGTTCATCCATGTCATGAGGTGTTTCACAAAATTATATATATATAAGTATTCCATTGTGTGTATCACCAAAGTTCATTTAACCATTCTTCCTCCGATGGGCATTTAGACGGTTTCCATCTTTCTGCAGCTGTGAATGGTGCTGCAATGAGCCTGGGTGTGCATGGAACTGTCCGGGCTAGCTCTGACTTCCTTAGGAAATATACCCAGTAGAGGGATTGCTTGGTCATGTGGCATTGCCATTGTCATACCTCTCTCCACGCTGGCTGTACACTCGCAATCTATCAAGGTCTCTCCACACCATAGTGCTACAATATTTGTAGTTTTCTCGTTTTTAAACCTTGCTAACAATGCTGGGATGAGGAGGTATCTCATCACTGCTGTAATATGTATCTCTCGCCTGGCTAAGGATCACAAGCATTTCTTCTTTTAGCGGCTGCAAAAAAAATGTCTTCTTTGATGGAAATATTGTCAGTTTAGAGAGAAAAAGTAGAGATTGAATGCAATGAATGGGAGTTGTCTGTGTCCTAAAATTCTATCGGAAGGAAATAGGTTGGTGGCGCTATTTAATTTTGTTTATTGATTATTCTTCAAAAGAAGGAGATGACAATCCGAGGTTCAGTTCAGAGACCAACATGACTTCCACCACGAGCACAGAGATGAGACCAGCACTTCCTTTATCCAAGAGCACTGGGTCACAACCTCGGCTTCACAGAGCCCCCAGGGGTGAAACAGTAGGACCCATGACCAAGGCCAAGGGACTTCCATCCATGGTCCAGACGGCAGGTTCAATAGCCAACTTGAAGGGAGGGGCCACCATCCCTATGGATTTAGAGAACAAAGGATATTTTCAAGCTTTGAGATATAATAAAGTTTATCCTATCGAATTATAGGCTTGATTGGCTTCTTCCTTCCCTCCGATTTTGCCTGTGGTGACATGGGTCCTCGTATGTGCTCCTTTGCCTCCGTTCTTTTGAAAAACAACCTGAGAGATTCTGATGGACATAAGCTCCGAGGAGTTATCTTGGCTCTAGTTTTCTACTCCAGCAGGTGTGTTACGCTTGTCCAGATGGATGGGCATCTCCTTGACTCACAGTAACTTTAAGTTAGAAGGAGACCTAGTGGCACAGAGGTTCCTTGGGAATTATCTCCTCTTCATAGCAATGGGATAAAAGAAAGTACCAAAGGAAGTACCCTCACTTCAATTTGACCAGAACCAGAGAGTAAAGGCTAATCACAAGCTGGGTCTACAAGGTTGCTACGAGTCGGAATCCACTGCTTGGCAGTGACTCTGGTGTTTTGGTTTGGGTTCTAAAGTTTAGCCAAGTTTACCAGACATGAATCTTCAATACCAGTGGGTGTGGTTTAAGTATTTTAAAAAGAGTCCGTTTAAATATGTCGTAACGGTGGTGGCCAAATCAGAAACCAGCAAGACAGTCAAGTTCTTTGAGGGATAAGATGTGATAGTGAGGGCATCTCCCCTACACAGAAACACCAATAAATCCAGAGGTTTCCTTTGAAGGTCAAACTGGCAACTGCTGGGAATCTAATAAAAAGTGTCAATCACTTTGCAAAAAAAAAAAAAGAGAGACAAACACAGAGAGAGAAGAGAAACCCACAGTTATGACCAATCCTCCTTGCTATAATTATAGGAAAACCTCGTTTCACTTAAAAATATGAGCCACAGAAAATACCATACCAACTTATTAAAAAATAGAATAAATCATTGACATAACAGACGACGACTATTACCTAATATTTCAAAATAAGCTGATTTTTAAATTACTGAAATTGTATTATTAGAGGCATCGACTAAAGAAAAGGAAGATTTTGAAAAGGAGGGTGAAAGAATTGGAGCGGACTAGAAGTAAAAGGAAATAAGTTATTTTTAATTAGAACTAAACTAGTGGATACATAGGCATGACTAAGGACAGTGAAGGATGCTAAAGGGGGAAACATAGCATGCAAAAGAAGAATTCTTAAAAAGGAAAGACATTAAGATGGCTCCGAGTGCACAGTTTAGAGTCAGGAAAGGTGCGTCAGGGTTGCCCCCTATCACCATATTTATTCAACCTATTTGCTGAGCAAATCATCAGAGAAGCTGGGTTATATGAAGAAGAATGCAGCATCAGGACTGGGGAAAGGCTAAGTAATCTGATATGCAGATGACACACCTTCCTTGCTGAAAGTGAGGAGGAATTGAAGCACTTGTTGATGGAGATCAAGGATTGCAGCCTTCCGTGTTGATCACGTCACAATGTGAAGAAAACAAAAATCTTCACATCTGGATCACTAGGTAACATCACGATAAATGGAGACAAGATTGAAGCTGTTCAAGAGTTCATCATGCTTGGATCCACAATCGTTGCTCATGAAAGCCACACTCAAGAGACGACACGTTGCACTGACTAAAGCTGCTACACAAGATCTCTTTTGAGTGTTGAAAAGCAAGGATGTTATTTTGAGGCCCAAGATGCACCTGGCCTAAGTCATGATATTTCCAATTGCCTCCTATGCATGTGAAAGTTGAACATTCACAAGGAAGAGATGAGACAGTCAGGGTGCAGTATACAACTTTCTTCTAGCTCTTTAATGCTTCCTCCCTCCACTATCATGATCCCAATTCTACCTTACAAATCTGGCTAGACCACAGCATGTATGCTGGTACAGATAAGAGCTGGCAACACAGGGAATCCAGGACAGATAAACCCCTCAGGACAGTAATAAGAGTATCGATGGATACCAGGAGAAGAATGGGAAGGTAGGGGGAGAAAGGGGAACTGATCGATCACAATGATCAATGTATAACCTCCTCCCAGGGGATGGACAACAGAAAAGTGGGTGTGAAGGGAGACAAGGATAAGACATGAAAAAAAATAATTTATAAATTATCAAGGTTCATGGGGGTGGGGAGGGAATGAGCTGATACCAAGGGCTCAAGTAGAAAGAAAATGCTTTTAAAATGATGATGACAATATATGTACAAATGTGCTTGACACGATGGGTGTATATATGGATTATGATAAGAAGCTGCAAGAACCCCCAATAAAATGATTTAAAGAAAGCAAGAAAGTTGGACACTGAATTGATGCATTTGAATTAGGGCGCTGGCAATGAATATTGAAAGTACCAATGACTGCCAAAGGAACAAACAAATCTATCTTGGAAGAAGTACAGACAGAATGCTCCTTAGAGGCCAGGATGTAGAGACCTCATCTCGTGTACTTAGGACATGTTGGCAGGAGAGACCAGTCCCTGGAGAAGGACATCATGCTTGGTAGAGTGCAGAGGCAGTGAAAAAGAGGATTGATTGATACAGTGGCTGCAACTATGGGTTCAAACAAAGCATTGTGAGGATGACAACTTGTATCGGAACTGACTCCACAGCTAACAACAGCAACAAACCCTGGCCAGCAACCTCTTCATCTCATGGTAAATAACTATAAAACTTGGATATAAAATTTTAAATCGACAATCTGAAATTATAAGAGAAGGAACGCAAGTAGATAGACTCAGCTATACCATTTCCCGTTGCCTTTAGCCTGGGGCTAGTAGAGTTCATCTAGCCCGCTCAGTGATACGAACGGGTGTGCAAAACCCACGACTTTTCTGTTCTAGGAAACCAGGAAAGAAAAATTATCAAATGGAAAATCTACAATGAGTCAGGGATCCCACGAGAGAAAGCATCAGACTGGGAAACCCCAACCTCTGAGTGTTCCTGAACCACACAAGTACAAAACAGACACAAAGCCGTGCAGCTAAAGGTGAAATACCCAAATATCTTAAGGAGCATAAGCAAAAATATGTGTGCAGTCCAAACTCAGTCAAGAAATGTTTCTACTGAAATAAAGGAAACAATATTCCCCAGAGGAAAGGAAGCAAATACAAAGTGGTTGGGACACGATCCAGAATTCCCCAACATATGAAGAGCTAAGGAAATGAAACACATTCTCAAAGGAAATCAATCTCCTCTGATGCTGAGATGAAACAGATATTGGAACTAACAAACAGGAATTTTAATGAAAAATACTATCCCTATCATAAATAAAAAATATGTTTCCAATGAAATTCTCAGCAGAGATATGGGAAAACACAGTGGAAAAACAGAATTAACTTCTAAAAATAACAAAATAGAAATTACAGAACAGAAAAATGTCATTTCTGAAATGAAAAATTCACTGGATGGTCTTAGACCAAAGAGCATGATAAACAAAACAGTGAGTGAATTTAGATTCGGTTAATAGAAAGTATTCAAAGTGAAGACCAGAGGAGGGCGAACGTGATTGGGAGCAAGTAGATGCTCAGACGTCTGCTGCATTAGATCAAGCAGTTAAATGTGTGTATAAGTGGAATACCAGAAGGAGAGAACAGAAAGGGGCAAATAAATATCTGTGAGTGTCATGGCCAAAAAGCTCCTAAACTTGAAAAAAGGAAAAATGTTCAGACTCAAATGGTAAATAAATACATAGAAACCTAGGCCATCGGAGCCCACAAGATACTCAAACGATTGAAAGCCAAAGGCAAAGAGGCAAGGAAGCACCAAGAGACAAACAATATATCACAGATATATAATAATCAATGACTGAATTCACAGCTGAAGTCGTGAATAGAGTGAAGCAACATCTTTAAAGTACTGGAGGAGGGGAAGAGAAAAAGCACTTGAAAAACACAGATAACTAAAACTGACCTAAGAAATAAATTGGAGGGAAGGTGGGGGGAGTTCTCTGCTAATTAAAGAAAATGAATTTGAAATTTTAAACTTTTCAAAATAAAAAAGAATCCAGACCCTGATGGCTTCGATGGAAAATTTTACCAAAATTTTAGGCAAAAAATTAAATCAATTCCACAGGAACTCTTGAGAAAATCGGAACATTTTGAACTCATTTTGTGACTCCCAAGACAAAGATATAAGAAAAGAAAATTTCAGTCTTTATTATCTCTCAGCTCCTAAATCTCTTGTGAACATAGATACAAAAAGCCTTTTCAAAATATTAACAAATTTTTTACATCCTCATGTTTGTATTTCAGATGGGTAAAGATAAATCATCATAGCCAAAATATTAACAAGTTGAACACAACAATATATAAAAAGAACACACATTCTGACCAAGCTGGATTTATCTCAAGAATGCAAAATGGGTTCAATATGATAAAAGGTTCAAAACTTGTTACATAAGATTCGGGGCAAGGCAAGGATGTCCGCTCACATCACTCTTGCTTACCATTATTCTAGATGGTCTAGACAATTACGTAAGGCAAGATAAAGAAATATAAGGCTATTTTTAGTTTTATTCTCAGATCCCATAATCACGTCTGTTGACTGTGGGTTAAACATTGGGTTGCTAACTCACAGGCAGCAGTTCAAACCCACTAGCTGCTCTGTGGGAGAAGATGAGGGTCTTTGCTCCTGTAAACATGTACAGTCTTAGAAAATCAGAAGGTCGCTGTGAATTGGAATCAACTCAGTCCATGGTAGTGAGTTTGGGATAACACACACAAAAAAATTTAGTTGCTAGATTAACATGTGAAAAAGCAGGGGTGCAGGATACAAAAGCAATACACAAAAAAAAATCATGTATTTCTATATAGTAACAACAAGCAATTAGAAATTAAAACATTTAAATAACAATTTAACCAAAATAATGTAAAGCAATAACACCAGAAACAACAAAAGATAGGGATCCATTTCAGGAGAGATGTGACGACTTAAGAACATCCCAACAGAAAATTAAGCAAGATCTAAATAAGTGGACTTATACAAAGGGCTTCAAAAATGTCATGAGACAAGGAACTGAAGTGATAACAGAATGTTTCCACTAACTATGGAAGCGCCTCATGTGTCAGTTCCAAGAACTGGAAATCAACCTGGATAGGATAGCAACATTCCCCACACCAATCTGCAACAAATACACTTGGATGGGAGTCAGGGAGTGGAGATATCTGATTTTTAAGTTTATATGGAAAGGCAAAAAAAAAAAAAAAAGCTAAAAACAGAAATGGATGACTTAAACTACTTGAGTTCAAGATTTACCATAAGTTTAAAGTAATAAAGACCATGTGATATTATCGTAAGGACTGAACACTAATCAATAAAACAGAATTGAATCCAGAGAGAGACTCATATTGATTAATTGATTAGTTAATTCTTAACAAAAGTGTCAGAATTATTCAGTGGAGACAATCAGTTTTACAAAAAATGGCATGGGAACAACTGGATATTTGTGTACGGAAAAGTGAACTTCAAATCCCACCTCACACAATATATAAAAATTAAGTCGAAAGTGTTCGTGCACCAAATGTTAGTAATAGGAATGTTCATCTTTGAGAAGAAAATAATTTGAGGAAAAATTGGGGGATCATGGGTTAGGAAAAGATTTCTTAAACAGAATATCAAAAGCACAAAAGATAAAAGGGAAGAAATTATAAAATGGACTTCCACTTTTAAGTTTGTCTCAAAATCCAGAGTTCGTAAAACAGAAAGGTAAGCCACAAACTAGAAGAAATTTTCACTTGAAACAAACATCCACTAAAGAGCTTGTATTCAAAATATAAAAAGAACTCTTAAAACAAATTTTAAAAACAGTTCAAATGGTTGGTAAAGGAAAACATAATTTGCTATATAAACTTTCACCTACCACACAATAAAATAACTTTTCTTAATGGGCAAAAGATAGGAAGACATTTACAAAATATATATATATATACAGATGGGCAATAAACACAAGAAAAGATATTCAATGCTACTAATACTCATAGAAATGGTAATTAAAACACCCATGAGAAACCACTATGCACACACTAGAATGGATAAAGTTAAAAATATTGTCAACAACAAATGTTGACAAGGATGTTAAGCAGCTGGAACACTCTTCTAACATTGCTAGTGAGAATTCAAAATGTTACAATCACTACCAAAAAGTATTGAAGTACCTCAAAATGATAAATATATCTACATACCAACAAACATATGTATATATCCACATAAAAAGATGTATGTAAATATTCATAACAGCATTATGCATCAGATCTGGAAACCATCCAGATGTTCATTAAGTGTGAATGAATATACAAATTGTAGTATACGCAAACCATAGAATACTGAAAAACAAAGCCAGCCTCACTACCATCGAGTCTGTTCCAACTCACAGTGACCCTGTAGGACAGAGAGCTGCCCCAATGGGCTTCCAAGACTGTAACTCTTTACAGGAGTAGAAACCTCATCTTTGTCCCCAGGGGTATGACTGATGGTTTCAAACTGCTGACCTTATGGTTAGCAGCCCAACCAGTGCTACAAAGTAATAAGAAGGAAAAATTCAAGCAACATAAATAAACCTAAAAACGTTATGCCAAGTAAAAGTCAAACCCAAAGGACTATGTATTGAATTATTCCAGTTAAATGGAAATTCTAGAAAACACACTATACTGGCAGAAAGAAGAACTAGGCTCATTCCCAACCAATGCACTCTATGCAAAACCACCACCCCTTTGTGAGTGGTGGCTTGTGAGTAGCTATTATGCCACATAGGTTTCACTGGAACATCCAGACTAAGACATACTTTGAAAAAGGCCTGGTAATCTGTTTTCAAAACTCAGGCAATGAAAACACTATAGATCACAATCCGATATTGTTCAGGGGGATAGCACAGGACCTTATCATCCCACTGTCCATGGGACCCTCATGAGTCAGAGATGCCTCAAAAACAGTTAACAACAACAACACTTCTGCAATAAACAGGAGGACAACATGGCCTGTATTCCAATACACAGGCTCATGGACATGTCACTGGACTGGAGGATGTACAGTGGTACAGATAGGCACTGGAAACACAGGGAATCTAGGACAGATGAACCCCTCAGAACCAGTGGTGAGAGTAGCAATACCGGGAGGCTGGAGGGAAGGTGAGGGAGAAAGGGGGAACAGATTACAAGGATTTACATATAACCTCCTCCCTAGGGGACAGACAGCGGAGAAGTGGGTGAAGGGAGACGTCGGATGGTATAAGATATGACAAAATAATAATTTATAAATTATCAAGGGTTCATGGGGGAGACGAGAGTGAAGAGGAAGGGGAAAAAAATGAAGAGCTGATACCAAGGTCTCAAGTAGAAAGAAAATGTTTTGAAAATGATGATGGCAACATATGTACAAATGTGCCTGACAGAATGGATGAATGTATGGATTGTGATAAGAGTTGTATGAGCCCCCAATAAAATGATTTTTTATAAGAAACATAATGGCATAGTCAGATACGTGCACTTACTTACAATGAATAAATGGGAATTTATGAGAAATAAGACAATATTCAGTTGAATATTGCCAACACTTATTTACATTTGGCATTTCAAATAAATTTATTTTACTGTATGTATAAAATAGCCATAAATAGGCTAGATAACATGTAGACTAATATGGAGTAGGAGTGTCTGTAAAAAAAGACAGAAAGGAAAATTTTAAAGATCAAATAGAAAGTGATCTATACAGAAGATAAGCAAAGGATGACTATTTGAAGAAGAATGTCAAATAATGGGATAAAATGGATACTTAAAACTGTAATTACATGCGCCCGATCTGACCCCACCACATGGAGGCAAAACACTAAGGGCGTGCAACAGAACAGCAAAGGGAGCAGAGCAAGGAAGTTCCGAGGGAATACCAAACATAGACTTCGGGGCCAGGGTGTGTGACCCCAACCGACTGAACTGGAAAACACCCCTAAAGGTCAGAAAACAGACTTTGAACTATTTATAGGCTTTTCTCTCTTTTTTTGTCATTTGTTGTTGTTGTTCTGTACTTTTGTTGTTTTGCTTTTACTCTGTCTTGTTTTTGTGCTTATTATTATCTCTGCAGGTCTATCTAGATAAGATAGGAAGGATAAGCAATCTGGAGGAGAAAACAACTGACCAGTCGTTCTGGTGGGACATGGGAGAGGGGGAGCTGGGGGAAAGGAAGTGGATGTTAACAACCCTAGGGACAAGGGAACAACAAGTGACCTAAAATCAATGATGAGAAGGGTATAGGTGGCCTGGTAGGGCTTGATCAAGGGCAATGTAACCAAGAGGAATTACTGAAACACAGATGAAAGCTGAACATGACAGTGGTACAAGAGGAAAGCAAATGAAAACAGAGGAAAGGACTAGGAGGCAAAGGGCATTTATAGCGGTCTTAGAACAGGCATTTGCATATGTAAATATATTTATATATGACAATGGGGAAAAGATCTATGTGCATATATTTATAGGTTTAGTATTAAGGTAGCAGATGGACATTGGGCCTCTACTCAAATACTCCTTCAATGCAAGAACACTTTGTTCTACTAACCTGGCATTCCATGATGCTCACATTCCTGACACGATAGGAGAAGACAAAGCAGGTACATAAGCAAATGTGGTGAAGAAAGTTGATGGTGCTGGGTATCAAATGATATAGCATCTGGGATCTTAAAGGCTTGAAAATAAACAAGTATCCATCTAGCTCAGAAGCAACAAAACCCACATGGCAGAAGCACACTAGCCTGTGTGATCACAAGGTGTCGATAGCATAGGGTATCAGGCATCAACCAGAACAAAAAATCATATCATTGTGAATGAGTCGGGGTGCCGAGTGGAGACCCAAAACCCATCTATAGGAAACTGGACATCCCCTTACAGAACAATTGTGGGGAGTCAGGGTAAAGTATAGTACCGATGAAACATATAACATTCCTCTAGTTCTTTAATGCTTCCTCCTTCCACTATCATGATCCCAATTCTACCTTAGACCAGAGAATATACACTGGTACAGAAAAGAGCTGGCAACACAGGACAGATAAACCTCTCAGGACCAATAATGAGGGTAGTGATACCAGGAGAGTAACATAAAAGTAGGAGGAGAAAAGGGGAACCCATCACAATGATGCACATATCTCCCCCTCCCTGGGGAACAGACAACAGAAAAGTGGGTGAAGGGAAACACGGGTCATTGTAAGACATGAAAAATAATAATAATTTATAAATTATCAAGTGTTCATGAGGGAGGGAGGGAAGGAGCTGAGGGTTGGGGTGAAAATTAGAAGCTGATACCAAGGGCTCATGTAGAAAGCAAATGTTTGAAAAGGATGATGGCAACAAATGTACAAATGTGCTTGACATAATGGATGGATATATAGATTGTGATAAGAGTTGTACGAACCCCCAATAGAATGATTTCAAATTTTAAAAACCCTGCAATTCCAGAACGCGTTCCTAAAATAAAAAATATCAAAATCACATATCAAAACCACAAACATTTCAGCATGGTCAACCCTGAAACATAATGTAGTACAACTACTTTAAAGAAAACTAAAAAAAAAATATTAGCGCGCAGGCAAAACATCTAAGTCACTAAGAAAAAAAAAAAGAAAGCAAGATTGTTGGTAGACTTTTCACAAATTCTTGATGCCAGGATAAAATGGTGCAACAACGTATGCTACTCAAATAACAGAAATATGAGCCAAGGATCTTATATCTCTACACAGATTTTCAAGTACAAAGCTGCAACCAAGTCATTATGAACATGCCAAAATTCAGGGAATATTGATCCTGTGAGCCTTTCCTAATGATTCTACTAAAGAACAAGATTCATACGAGCAAGAAGGCTGAGAGATAACAATATAAGAAATGGTGATATTAAGTATTAATACACTTGTAGAACAAAGCTAAGCCATAGTGGTGAGGGAGAGACTAGAGTAGCTATAGTGCAATTATATTCTACAATGTAAATTCGCCTGAAATAAAAAATTGGACAAATAAGACTATATAAAATTAGTATAACCTTGCTGATTGTCTTACAGATTTTTATCTGGGAATAAAAGGATATTACATTAAATCAGATCCTAGGAGAGAAGGTAGGGAGGGGGGGAATGAAAGGTCAACAAGCTAATTCCAATATCGTTCATAGCTGGGAGCCAATTAGTGCCCCCCAAAATGAACTAATGGTGTTATTCAAAGATATTTATGAACAGCTAACCAGCAGAACAAACAAGCAAGTAAAAGAGTAAAACCCACTACATATGAAAGAGTATAGGTATAAAAGACATCAGAATAAAATAGTATGCTAGAAGGCCAAACATATTAATCATATCAATAGATGTAAATGGGCTTAACTCACCTATTGAAAGAAAAGGATTTTCAGATTGGCTAATAAAGCAAAATCCAACACTATGCAGAATACAAGAGACACACCTAAAACAAAGAGATTCAAAGGAGTTAAAAATAAAAAGGTGGATGAAGCTCTATCAGGCAAACATAAACTAAAAGCAAACAGGGGTCATAATCTGGATATCTGACAAAGTAGAATTCAGACTAAAAAAGTACTAAAATAAATAAAGAAGGAAATTTTATAATACTTAAGACTATAATTCACAATGAAGGTAACAGTTACTAATACTTATGTACCACAGAGAGCCATACTCTCCTTAGCAGTGCCTACAGTAAGAGCCTGGAGAAATTGACAGAAATGCACTAATAACAGGAGACTTCAATATACCTCTCTTAATCCAAGATCAAGTGAACCAAATTTAATAAGCATATAAAAGACCGAAACAACGTAAGTAAGGTAGGTCGTAAAGCTATCAGTGGAAGTGTAAATCTCCGTAACTGAGATGACCACTTCTTTTCAAATACACGAGGGATGTTTACAAAAACTCACCAAGTCTGGGCCACAGAGAAATTCCCAATAAGTTCCAAAGAATAAAAATAATGCAGTAGCATTCTCAGATCATGATGTAATAAAATTAGATTACAATAACAAGCAAACAAAAATTAATGGCTTCCTACATAGAAACTTACTAGTGTACTTTTTTTTTTTTTTTCCACCATCCCCTCCCGCGCTCCGCGACCCAACCGGTAGTGTACTTTTTTAAAAACTCTTGGGTCAAAGGTAAATTACATAATGAAATTGTAGGATTTCTTGATAATAAAAGTTTCATATTACCAGAATATGTTGCCTATAGGCAAAGGAAATGTCACAGTAAAATATGCTATATGAATGCCGATGTCATTAAAAATGAAAACAGTCAACTCGAAAAGCTAGAAAAGGAACCCAAAAGATCAAACTACAGAAACTACAAAAGTGAGACTAATAATCATAAATTCAAACCTCAATAAATTAGAAAATTGAAAAACTGTCAAATTAACCAAATAAATTAACAAAATAGACAAACTACCAACCAAGACAATTTTTCAAGTGGAGGTGGGGAGGCATAAATAAATAACATTAGCAATGATAAGGAGAAGGAATATTTTAAAAGAGGGGAATTTTTTAAATATTAAAATGCTTTTGCATAACTCTATGCAAATTTGAAAACTCAGATTAAATCATTTTTAGAAAAATATAACTTACCAAAATTGACCCCAGTAGAAACAGAAAGTCTAAATAGAACACATATCAGAGAAGAAATAGAGAAAGTTAAAGAATTCCTAGCACCAGGCCAGATAGTTTCCCAGAGAAACACTTTTAAAGATCCAATAACATTAATGCTTTATTCCAAAGAGAAAGAAGAAAAACATTCAAATTCATTTTATTTAGTGAGTGTAACAATTTTTCTCAGGCCCCACTAGAGCTACCCCCCCCATAAAATGAACTGATCCAATATATCAATATCACTGTAAAAATGCTTAAAGTGTGAGGAAATCCTATCCAACATATTAATAAAGTTAAAAGAAATAATATTATTTGAGTAGGTGCAGATTATGAATTAGACAAAATTTCACAGCCATTCGGGTTTTCTTTATAAACCCGATAGAATAAGAATAGATAAATAGTTGCTTAGTATATTAAACAACAGCAAAACATTGCTATCAAATTGATTCTGATTCATAGTGCCCCTGTAGGACAGAGTAAACCTACCCCGTAGAGTTTCTAAGGATGTAATTTTTATAGAACCAGATTGCATCATTTTCCTCCCACAGAGCAAGTTGGTGAGTTTGAACCACTAACCTTTTGCCTAGCACCCGATTGCATAACCACTTTGCTACTAAGGTGCCTTCTTTAGTATATTAGTTCAGTAAGTATATCTTATGTAATAGAGAATTTTCTTATACCCAAACCAAAAGAAAGCACTTCGCTGCCATAGTCTCAGAATGACCCTGGAGAGCAGAGAAGAACTGTCCCTCGTATCAGGAGTAGACTACCTCATCTTACTCCCATGGAGCAGCTAGTGAGTCAGAACTTCTGAGCTGGTAATTAGCAACCCCATACATGACTCACAACTCCAACAGAGCTCTCCTTAAAAAAGTTACAAACAAGACTGGAATGTTTAACTTTTGTTGGAGATATTTGTCAAGGTAAGTAGAAAAGAGAAAGCAATCAGAGACATAAGAATTTAAAGCAAAAATTAAAACTATTTTCTATTTGTGGAATATGATATAATTATGCATCTTAAAATCCATAAGAATTGGTGCAAAAACTACTACAAAAATAACCTGATAAAATGAGGTCTTAAAATTGGCATATGAAATCAATATGCTTCTTTTATAAAAAACAGAAGAAAAGATAGATCCTACTTATGATAGCAAAAAATAGATCATCATAAAACTTAACAAGAAATTCCAAAATATATGCAAAATCTAAAAAACACCCCTGAGAAGTATATTGCAACAAGTGGAAGCTATATGTTAGAAAGTAAGACTCAATTCACAATGATGTCAGTACTCCCTAAGTTATTTTTATAAATTAATGAATCACATAAAGATATCCATCAAGATATTTTTCCCTAGAGCTACGTAAGTTGACTATGAAATTCATTTGGGAAAATGAAACAATAGCAGGAAACCCTGAAAAATAAGAATAGCATGAAGTGTGGAGGGGGTTTCTTGCCAAATTCTCTATAGAAATATTAGACTCCAGAAAAGAGTTGTAATGCTTACAGCTGTGAGTTATGGTTCAAGAATGCCAAAGTCACTTCCATTTCCTAATTTTTGTAGGCATCCCAACAGTTTCAACGGAACGTTGTCGACATCTCAGCAAAATATCCATGATGCAATTGGGAACCATAAGCTCCCGTAGTGCCTACTGAAGTGTCTAACACCCAATAAATGTCTGTTGAATAAACCAGGTGGAGAAACATTGGAATAAACTGTATTTGTAGTTGGTGGAAATACCATATCTAAGAGTATCGATCAGTGGCCCCAAGCCTTCTTGAACAGGTGATTTAGTATCACATCACAAAACCTTTGTGCTTTTCTCCTCATCAAAAAATTTATTTTGGATTTAGAATATAAAACTGCATGACATCTGGGTAGATAACACCAAACCAATGAAGGAATAGCTAATACATAGAACAGAATAAAGCACAACAATTAAATAAAATCAACTAGAGAAATTTAACCAGGGCTTGTAAGGGATTGGATGGTTTTTGAGTCACGCACACACACACACACACACACACACACACAATAAATCTATCCAATTGGTACAAAATCATAGAAACCTTCATTAAGCAAACATACCAAAATGTGGAGCTATTGTTTCTCAGCATATCTTCCATCAAGTTCTATCCCCTTGTGTTCCTCTCACCTGACCAAAGCCATGGTGTCCTAAATGGCCTTAGATGCATATGAAGCTACGGCCTGGGCAAAGGATGCTGACAGTTCCAGGGACAGACAAGTCTATTTGGGAGGAAGGACCGTCAGAATGCTCCTTAGAAGCAAGGACAGTGAAACTTCGTCTCATGTACTTTGGACATGTTATCGGAAGAGAGAGAGAAGGACATCATGCTTGATAAAGCAGCGGGTCAGCAACAAAAGAAAAATCTTTTTAAAGGAAGACTCTCAAGGAAATGATTGAAACAGCGGCTACCACGGTGAGCTCAAACATGACAAGCGTGAGGATGGGTCAGGAGCAGCGGTGTTTCATTCTATTGTGCAGAACGTCCCTATGGACCAGAATCAACTTGACGGCACCTAACGATAGCCACCCTTCTCCAAAGACGTTTGTGCTCTTCAACTGACACGATGCAGGCTTGGCATCCTCGAGTACCTCAAAGCGTGTACTTTTGACATGTCCTTGGAGCTGGTGAACTAAAAGAAATCTGAAGGGCTAATATCAGGGCAGTAGGATGGATGAGGAGGTTTCTCAACAAAATTACATTGGGCAGCCTTGGCTACCATGGAAGAATGAGCAGGTACATTGTCGTTATTGGGGTGCGGGAGGGGGACCCTTGATGCAAGTTTCCTGGCCTTGTTCTCTTCAGTGAGATTTTCCATTTTCTTAAAGCTCTCTTCCTGGAACCGCCAGGCTTGCCCTGTATCCCTGGAATCCCATAAACAGAACGGTTGCCATATCTTGGGAGCCCATCCCTCCACCTTGCACCTAACTGGCCCAACGCATCCCCTCCGAAGTCACTTTTCTGATACACCAAGCCTAGGGCCAGTGTATTACTGAGAGAACCGGCCTGCAGCCATCCACTGATGACAGACATGTCTAAACATGCTTTGTTTGGAAGAAAACCCGGCGTGTGTTCAGTAAGCCCTTGTAGCAATACTTTTGCCTCACTCTGGCTCGTGCCTTGTGAATGTGATCTGATTGCAGAGAGGGTCTGTGGAGGGAAGATGAAGCCATATCAGACTAGGGTGAGTCCTCAATTAAATGACCGGTGCCTCTCTAAGAGAAAGGAGAGGGAGATTAGGATACACGGATGCAGATGCACAGGGAAGGAGGCCAGGAGAAGATGGAGTCCAAGACTGGGGTGACACTGCTACAGGCCAAGAACCACCACGGATTCTGGCCACCACCAGAAGCTAGGAGAGATGCAAGGAAGGATGCTTCCCAAGAGTCTTCCGAGGGAACATGGCCTTGCCAACACCATGATTTCCGGTTTGCTGCCTCCAGAAGCGTGAGAGAATAAATGCATTTTGTTCTAAGATACCCAGTTCCTGAAGAATGTGTTCCCGCAGCCAAAGGAAAGTGGTGCAGGGTTACACAAAGTCCTGCGTCTTTGCACGGCACAGAGGCAGAACCAAGGAAAACCGGCCCGGCGGTTTTTTCTATAGGGAAACATCAGCAGTTTCAGGGCACCAGCAGCCTGCTGTCGTCGTGCAAAGAACTAAAGGTATCTACATTTCGAAGTAGAAACTCCTGTGCCCGGCGTTCTGCAAGTGTGTCTGAGATACTGAGCCTTTTGAGGAGTGTCACACTCTAAGGGTGACCATGAGAATCCGAAATACATAGAAGACTATGATGCAAAAAGGAAATCGTCTAGAAATGAAGTCACGCCGACGAGGCATCCCACATTTTTGAGGGACTATGTAGGTGGGATCCATTTCAACGTCTACTCCCAAAGGGATGGCACTCACATATGGGCCAGAGAGGATGGGAAGTTACTGAAGCGCTTTCAGGAGGAGACTGACACACATGGTCTTTGGATTTGAGATGGATGACTCAGGCAGCCAAGTTACGTTGGTGGGGACAAAAGCAGACACGGGAGATAAATTAGAAGAGTCTGGTTACAGAGAGATAAGTCTCATAATTAGGTGATGGTTAAGAATAAAAAGGAAGTAAGGTATTTGAGGAATATTTAAGACCTAAAACTAGGATATAACATAGTAACATTTGTCCTGCGAAACAATCCTGAGACAGGAAGAAATTAGCCTAGGTGAACGGGACTAACACATAATGGGCATCAAACAACCAACACTCAAACTCGCCTTCCTAGAGAGCTTAAGAGAAGATCCAAGCATTCTTGGCTCTGATGTGCTAACCTGATGCTATGTATTCAACCGCCACCGAGTTCCACCTCCAGAGAGCAGATTTGTTTCTTCTTAAATTCAAAGGTGGCTATCAGTTGCCGGCCAGACCATGGATTCCAAGTCGGAACCCCATGGGTGTGTGGAGGAGAATTTCCCCATGGGCACCCAAAGCTGTAATCTTTCTGGGAGCAGGTGGCCACATCTTCCTCCTGGGGAGCAAACAGGCTGCCTTAACCGCTGCACCACCAAGACTACACACACACTGAGTGAGGCAGGCTCAAGCATGTACACACGAGAATGAGTCAAAAGATCTTGCCACTGGGGATGCAGTCCATACATTGGGAGTTCATGCCAAACAAAGCAATCAGCCAATGGCTACAGACAAATGCTCTCAGCAATCCACTTGCCTTGGTCTCATTAGGGTACCCTCAAAAAAAAAAAAAAGGTTCCGTCAAAACAGCAATTTCCCAGGAGAATCTGCTGGACCAATTAAATTCAAGGCAGAGAGGTCAGCTCAGGAGGGTATGGCGACAGCTTTTTAAGAATCCAAAGAGGTAAGACTGGTCAATCGCCTCGAAGGACACCAGGACGGCCAGAGGGGTTTATTCGAAAGAACACTCAAGCCAACTGAAAACTGCATCAGTGAGAAGCCCTGGAAAGTTGCTCAGAGGAATTGTCTCTCAGCACCACACTGCCCCTGCTCATTTCTTCGAGGGTAACAAGGGCGGTCCTTCAAGGATTTCACGGGGAAATGGGACCTCATCCACCCCTCGGCGCTGGTCTTGCCCCTTCAGACGCTTTAGTTCCCGAAACACATCGGACTTGGAAGGGGCACACGATTTGAGTGCCACGAGGATGCCCAAACGGCACACGATTTGAGTGTTGCCGGGATGAACTCTTCAGAGGATTCAAAGAAAAATAAACCAACCAAATCCACTGCCATTGAGTAGATTCCAACTCGTGGCAACCCTTTAGAGTCTCCGTGACTGTAAGTCTTTGTGGGCTTCAGATCGGTGGCCCAAAGCTCACCTGACAATGCCAACACGGCTCCCGCTGGACAAGGGTGAGCGCAATGGAAACAGCCTTCGGACGTGCGAAGACTTAGATGGAGGATATGTCAAGCAACAACAGCTTCCCGTGTTGGTATGTGTATTTGATACAGGTTTCCATGATTTTGTAAGGAGTCCTGGTGGGGTAGTGGGTTACCCATTGCACTACTGGCCACAAGGTCAGCAGTTCTAACCCACCAGCAGCTCTGGAGGAGAAAGATGAGACTTCCTGATTTTATGAAGAAGTATATAGCCTCTTTACTATAGAGTCTCTATGAGTCAGAATCAATTTGACGGCAGCTGAGTATGGTTTGGTTGGAGTTTATTATTTTGTAACAGTACCTTTGGACTTACTTTCACGTGTGTGTGTGTGTGTGTGTGTGTGTGTGTGTGTGTGTGTGTGTGTGTGTGTGAAAGAGACTTCAAAAAGTTTGAGGAAAATAAAACTGAAAAATAATTGAATGTTTCTGTGCACTTTTAGAGCTTCCTTGTATATGTGTGTGTACATATAAACATATACACACATGTTTCACTATGTCAATATATGTTCATGCATATATGCATATATATCCTTTCAGTCTTAGATTTTAAGGCCAATTAAAATAAAAGACAACCCTTAAAGGCTTGAAGATAAACAAGCAGCCATCTAGCACAGAAGCAACAAAGCCCACATGAAAGAAGCACACCGGCCTATGTGACCACAAGGTGTCAAAGGGTTCAGGTATCAGGCATCAAAGAACAAAAAAAACATATCATTGTGAATATGTGAGTGCAGAGTGGAGACCCAAATCCCATATGTGGGCAACTGGACACCCCTTTACTGAAAGGTCATGGGGAGGAGATAAGCCAGTCAGGGTGCAGGGTAGCAATGAAACATATAACTTTCCTCTACTTCTTAAATGCTTCCTCACCCCACTATCATGATTCCAATTCTTCCTTACAAACCTGGCTAGACCAGAGGATGTACGCTGGTACAGATAAGAACTGGAAACACAGGGAAACCAGGACAGATGATTCCTTTAGGACCACTGGTGAGAGTGGCGATGCCTGGAGGGTGGAGTGCAGGTGGGGTGGAAAGGAGTAACCGGTTACAAGGATCTACGTAAAACCTCCTCCCTAGGGGATGGACAACAGAAAATTGGGTGAAGGGAGATGTCGGGCAGTGTAAGATATGACAAAGTAATGATAATTTATAAATTATCAAGCATTCATGAGGGAGGGCTGAGGAGTGAGGGAGGGGGGAAATGAGGAGCTGACATTAAGGGCTCAAGTGGAAAACAAATATTTTGAGAATGATGATGGCAACAAATGTATAAATGTGCTTGACACAATGGATGGATAGATGGATTGTGATAAGAATTGTACCAGGCCCCAATAAAGTGATTAAAAAAGAAAGAAAGAAAGAAAACATAAATAAAAGATACCCTGAAATACTGGGTACCCCTCCATATTTAAGGCCATGTGTACGCCAAAAAGTAAATGAGACTTACATGATACACTATCTGCTTTTTAGGAGTACTGATTTCAAAAGTACCAAAAAAAGAGAAAAATAAGACAGAAATAAAGCATCTGGATTGAAAGAGCTAAACATTCTAGATCTAGAACCTTCCTAATGCCATGACCCTTTAACACAGTTCATGTGGTGGTGACCCTCCAACCATAAAATTATTTTCGTTGCTACTTCATCACTGTCATTTTGCAACTGTTATGACTCAGGTGACCCCTGTGAAAGGGTCTTTCAACCCCCAAGGGGGTTGCGACCCACAGGTTGAGAACCCCTGTTCTAGATGAAGTGTCTGAGCTTGCCATACTACAGAAAGTTAGCTTATCGATAAGAATGTATTTTTGCTTTAATATACTTTTGATGCAACAGACATTTCATTTCAAAGCCGGCACATGTGTTCGTGTGTGCGGGGTGGATAAAAACCCTTTCAGGATATCAAAAATCAAATGCATACGAGTTGCCAACATAACAACACTGGAAATGAGAATCTCATCATAAGGTCCTTTTACTGGTTGACTAATCAATACATAAAACTTAAACAAAGGTGTTACCGAAGGTTCCAAGTTGAACCATAGCTTGACGAGCCCCTAACTTCAGCTGCATTAGCACTTTGCCTTATGAAAAACTATGGGCTGCATGCTTATATTGCTTACTAACTGTGAATTATTATTTGTGCTGAGTACAGTAATAAGAAAACTCAATCAGAAGGAATGAAAAGCAATGAATTTCTGGGGAAAGTCTGACTTGTCATATAAATATCATAAAATTTCATTTTACCAGCACATTTTAAATGCTTGGACAATTGCATTCTGATTTGCTTGTAAATTCATTTTAAAAAGATGCATTCTTAATGCCCACTCCTAGACTTCACCTTAATAAACATGTAAAGTATTCAAATTAATGATGCCCAGAAACTTGATTACGTAATCTTTCTTTTATGAAAGACATTTCATTAGCCCTCAATCATTCTTATGCATTCAAGGAGGTTTGGTGAAAACACTGCACTCTAGCCAAAGGGCTGCGGGGAGACAAAGGGATGAGCCCAACACAGTCTTCACAGAAAGTACGTGGGAGTAACTGACAAGAAACGGAAGTATTGAAATACAGCGCCAGCTCACAAGTGGTAAATGTAGGAGAAGAGTAGCAAGCAGTAGGGTTTCTAAGCTAACACTGGAAACAAGTAAGCACAAAAGAGGCAAAGAAAAGGACCGTGGAAGGAAAGAAAGCATTTCAGATAGAAAAATATGGTACATTACAGGAACAACAACAAAAGTCTCGTGTAGTTGGACCAAAGCTATAGGGCAAGCATGAGTTGGAGGGGCTAGAGTTAACGGGGCTTGGTAATCTGTTGAAAAATGATGGTTCAGGAGTAGGAGAAATTTAAGAGGATGCCCAACTTTTCAGTTTGGTGGTGCCATTCAGTGAGCTGTGTAATGTTTTTTCTACAGGTTTGGGAGACACGACAATGAGTTCCCACTTGAGGTACACAAAGGATGCCCAAGGTAGACATGGAGGCTTGTAGCTCAAGAGGCATGCTCGGATTAAAAGGTGCAATTGGAATCAGCAGCGAAGAGGTGGTAACTGATACCATGAGAGTGAATGAGATCAAGAATCTCTGAAAAGGAGATGGGGGAAAAAGATAATTGACGGTGTCCCGGGGAAACTCGATTCTTAAAGGATGGCGAGAAGAAGGCAACTCCAGATGAAATCTGAGTAGGAACAACCAGAAAGAAAAGATGCGGCTCAGGAAGGACTGCAGCAGCCAGTGTCAAGTGAGACACAGCAGTCAAGAAAGACAAAGGCTTTCCAAAAAGCGTATTCTTTTTTGCTACCACAGACAGGTACGGTTAATAGCCGTATTCTACTTCTTGCATGTTGAATAAAACTAGCGTCTCCTCTATCTGAAATTAGCAGCATGTTGTGTAAGGATGTTTCAATGACTTGCAGGGTGATTCCAAGAAGTACTTCTCGACTCTAGCAATATTGCCACGCGATAGGCATTACAATAAAGAAAACAACCTGTTGGTTTGCTCCAACCGTGGCCCTTGAGTACACATGGGACGTCAGCAAGTTCAGCTTCAAATCATAGTACTATTTAGCTAAACGGTTAAAAAGCGTTGTTTCTAGCATCGTCAGAAAAGTTGTAGCTATTCAGATACACATACTTTATAGATTGAATACATTCAAAAGTAGTACATAGTCACGTTTCCATAAGTAGCTATTTTAAATTTATATTCAAAATATCAACAGGTTACTTTCCAAACTGGACATTTTGATGGATAGTAATATGAGTGACCTACATTTACCAGTTGCTACACTGTAATCATCATATACAAAGTAGTGGGTAGGCAATTCCTATCTTAGAAATGTTCTGTTTAGTTGGTCAGTTCATGCCTCGCTAGAAACACAAATCAAGAAATTGCCATCCCTCCCCATCTACACTGGGTTGGCCTGACTGCCCTCAAGGAGGCCTGGAAACAAGGAAAGTACAGTAAGATCCAATCTAGTACCTCATGTCCCACTTAAATATTGTGGTTACTTTTTTTTCCCCCTGCTACCCTTGGGAGCAGAAATCTAGGAGGTTACGCTATGGAAGCTAGAACTAAATGTTGTAATTATCATTTCCACAGCAAGCACAAAGTTTTATTTTCTACTTGGTCTTCATGCAAATAATAACAACAAACATTGATTTACTCCTCATTATGTGCCAGAATTCTGGCTAGGCACCTTTCATAGATGCCCCTCATTTCATCTTCACAATGATGATGACTACGCCCATTTTCTAGATGGTCAAGCAAGGCTGAACATGGTAACTTGTCCAAGGTCACAGAGCTCAGGTAGTGGTCTGATTCTAGAAGTACAACTCATAACTTCTGATTTCACCCAAAGCAGAGTTTCTTTCATCAGCCCGTACCCAAAGTACTTCATGCTGGCCGATTTTAACTCTTAGAAGACAAAGATTCTTTAGAATCCTGATTAAAAAGAAACAACTACAAGTTCTTTTTTCTTCTTCTTCCTTATTGCTCCAGATTCTATATCAGCTACATCAACACTTTTACCACAGGGGACCTTGACTGTAAGAAGAAGAGGCACTTGAAGGGGGGAAATTTTAACTCTTGTGCAATCACCTGAGAAATTGCTAGGAAGCTTCCCACCTTCTGTCTGATGTTCTGCCCACAGAACAGGAAAATGATGGAATTATAAAAAGACTCCAAACAGATTTGGCTTTGCTAAAACCAGCCTCTTTGCCGTCACTCGTACTTGTTTCATAAAAGGAAATGTCACTGCATAAAAACAAAGTCACCATTCACTGTTCGACGATACATTGCATTACAAAGGTAGACCGCGTAACCTGTTTAGGTTGGAGTGCAAACACTTCCTCTTGTTGGTTCAACCAAACTACGTCCACTTCCTGTACCAGTGAAACCTTCACCTGCATCAGGAGGCCCCAGCAAGAGAAGTAATAGAAATAATATTCTGACATTATATTGCGTGTAATTCTCTCCCCTGGTCTTCAGGAAGTGGTACATGCCCACTCCTGAATGCAGAGAAGTGACCTCTTCCAGTCCCTCCTCCTCGGGCCGTCTGCACACCCAGTAAAACAGAAGAATCTGTGTTCTCCCTCCCTCTCTCGTTCCCCAGCCATACCTGTGCAAGCCCACGGATAAATTACCATAGAGTTGCAACTTCTCCCTATTAAAAGTATCCATCCTTCAGGGACATCAAATGTGCACTCTGTCATGTTTTTGGTCCATTTTCAGGCATAGGAGGGGCACCAGAGTGTCAGCCCACTCGTGTCGGTGGGTTAATATACAAGAGAGAGGGGGACGAGACTTTTGGCTTCCCTTCTCTCCTAAAAACACCCAAAAAGCATCCTTTTCACGGCCTCCTCCCATTTACCTCCTTTGCCCTTCAAAATCTTTAGGACTAAACAAAGATAGCTACTACAACTCTTCCTTACTTTAACTATGGAAACTCTGAGGCAGAAAACCATTAAGTTAATTGTCCAGTGTCTCACAGCTAAACAGAAGGACATGCAGGACTCAGCCCCACGCCGTCTAGTTCCAGATAGGGTGTCCTTGCCATCCTCTTCAGATGACAAAATACGCTTGACAAAAATGTCTGAAAGAACCACCTAAGGCCACTACATGAATTGCGCCGTCCTGGTACTAACTACCGAGGGAAGAAGCAAGACAAGGCAGCTTGTGCCTCTCAAAATACGACCAGGAAGAGAGCGCCGAGCGAGAACTTGCCGGCTTTAACCTGAAATCACTTATGTAATCTGTAGCTGTGAAATCAAATGACAGGTGGAGCTTTGCTTCTTCAAACCAGCCAAACTGCAACCCAAACTTCAGGAGTGAAAGATCCTCAAGTGGAAAATTCTATAGTGATGCCAACTATGTTATCATTGCCCAATCCAAAATTAATCCAATGTAAAACCAGCAACAACAACAAAAACCTCGACAGAGCCAAAATTTGTCTGTGATAGTACACTTAACTTTTGGAAGCAAGGGGCATGGGGGGGACCACCAAAGGCTCTCCTAACTCTTTAGAAGAGACTATTCACCTGGTAGCCTGGGTAAAGAACTCATAACATCACAACCATAATGTATTGCGTGCCTACTAAGTGCAAGGCTCACTACTAAATCTTTTAGGTGTATTCTGTCATTTACAATCACAGCAACCCCATCAGCGTTTTTGACCACCGGTTTACAAAGAAGGAAACTGTGGTTGAGGGCTTCAAGTAGCTTGTCCAAGGTCAAACAATCAGTAGCAGAATTAGGGTTCAAACTCAGGTGTGCTAGATTCAAGATTACACTGTAACAGGGATAAACACTGGATGGCATGTGAGCACAATCTCTATTGGACCACTGATCTGGGAATTCTATGGGCCAGTGGCTCATTTAGAATCTGTCTGGTGAATAAGTAACATGCCGGTGTTTCTCATAAAATGGCCTTTCATAAGTCATTCCACAGAAGAATTTCAAAGATTTTTAAGGCAATGACAGCTTCCCAACGTAAATGCGCGCTGCTTGGAAAGAGACGGAAGTCATTTAGATGACGAGATTCAGGTATATTTGTTGCAAATTCAAACTCGCTGCTTAATAAAAACCTCTTTTATTTACAACCGAAGGTTCAGTTCCTGAGTCCCTCAAGAGCACTCGGAGGAAGGTTTCACATTCATCAATTTACCAACTGCAAGCAGAAGGCCTACCCGTGCGCACTGCAACAAAGAAGCTACCGGGCTCTTATCAGAAACTTCCTCTGGGCTCAAGGAGTTAGCAGATTGTTTCCCACCAAGCCGTCCAGTTAATCTTTCCCCCAAACAACCGAAACCCTCCCTGTTTTGTGATAAGTGGTGTAAGCAGCCCTACAAAGGAAAGCTGATCTTTAGACAAATAATCCCATCAGGTCCAGCCTTTCCCAGAGCCCCTGACACTGCTTGTTCAGGCCAAAAGTTGAGCTTCCTTTGGGCCTCGGTGTTGTTGGCATGTAGCGCTGGCATTTCCCTCACCCGGGATCCAGAAGTCAGCCTGGCTCCCGGCTCCCTCCCCCTTCTCTTCCCAGCCTCTTCCACCCGAAGTGGAAACTGCAGACTCAAACTCCCCGTTGGTTCCAGCACCAGCACCGCGAACTGGGCATGCTCAGAAGGCCAGGCAGGCTTCGGTGGCAACTGACAGTTCCCCGCCCCTGATTTGCCGCTGCCCCCCTTCCCCCACTCCAACAAGAGATACTGAAATGTTTATCTGAAAGATACGAGGCCTCTCTTTCCCGAGAATGACCCCATTTTCAATGCATGTCGTAAGGTGTTTCGGGCTGGCGAAACCCGACCCCCAGCCGGAGGGTGCCCGCGGTGTTTTTCAGCACCGGGGACAGCGCCGCGTTGCCATTACCGCCCACCCTCCCCCACCGCCTCTCCCACCCCCCCAGCCCCCACCCGCCAGCCTCAGCCCCCACCCCCGCACCAGCACAATGCCAAGGTCTCCCAGCGGCAGCAAACGCCGCATCTGCAATAGCTCCCAGCCGGAGGCCGGGCCGGAATGCCGGGCCGGCTGCTACTTACACTGCTCCGCTTTGGTGGACATGGTGCTGTCCAGATGGAAAGGCTTTGCCCCAAAATCTGTGTCGTGTGAGCTCCCTCGCTCCGCCAGCGATGTTGCGAGGAAAAGAGCGCATACCCCCCACCCCCCACCCCCTCGCTTTCCCCCTCCCTTAGGCCCGTGTCGCTACCATTCGGACAAAACGCACATCAAATTGCAGAATTCGGTCCCGGAAGGTTAGGAAATCGCCCCCGGAGAAATGGGTGGGATTTAATAGGCGGCCAAAGGCTTCCTGTCCGTCCCCTCCTGGAGCGGCCCGCGTTGCTGTGGGCGGGGAGACCGAAAGGAGCGAGCGGGCTGCGGCTCCTGGTGAAATGGGAAAATGGGCTCGACCGGGGGAGGAGTGTTTCCATTCATAAGGCGCACGGAGGGGCCGGGTGTTTCCCAGAGAAAAGCCTCTTAAAGTGCCGGAGTCCCCGACCATTTGGATCCCCGCTCGGCGTCCCCGGGCCCGTAAATCCCGCTCCGGGCGCAGCCCCCCGAGCGCCCGCGGCGACCCGGGAGGGGCGCAGGTGCGTCCCGCGCCTGGGCTCGGCCCGCCCGGAGGGAGGCGGAGGCGGAGGCGGGTCCGGGCGGGCTGGGAGCGTCGGGCCCGCGGGCGGCGGGAGGCTCCCGGGACCGCGGGCAGGGACCGCGCGGGCGGCGCTCAGCCCAGCCGGGCTGCTGGGCGACTGCGGGCCGAGCCCTGGGCCTCCGCTCCCGGGCGCTCCTGCGGGGCGCGGGGGCTCCGGGCCGACGGTAGGGGCGAGGGGAAGTGGGCGGTTTCCACCGGCGAGGAAGCTGGCAGGACCACCGAACGGGAGGCTGGCCGCCGGGCGAGCGGAGGCATCCGGTCGGGCTGGAGACGGGCACACCCAGCAGCGTCTCTGCCGTGGGACTGAAGCCCAGGCAGCCGGGCGGAGAATGCACCAGCTGCAAGGGCGCACAGGCACCCCGAGGACCAGGTTCGAGACTCCACTCTGCCGCCGAGGCACGGGACCAACCTTTTCATGGGCTTCCCCTGTAAAATGGGAAGCAGAGAGCCTGCCCCGGCACCAGGAGAGTGCTGGGGTCCTAAAGCATCGTGGACGAGAAAGTCGGGAAGAACTCGATGGCCATTCTAAAGTCAAAAAAAAAAAAGTTTTATGAAACGGAAAGAGTAGCACCCCAGCAGGTTGAAGTCGCAAAGTGAGGTGCCCTGCTATGGTAGTGGTTATAGTTGGCCTGCTCACCACAAGGTCACCAATTCGAAACCAACAGCCACTCCACAGGAGAAAGAGGTGGCTTTCTACTCCTGTTTTGTTTTATAGTCTCAGAAATCCGCAGGGGCAGTTCTACACTGTCCTATAGGCTCCCTAGGACTTGGCGGAGAGTTGCGAGAACAGTAGAACTCACAGTTCTGCTATAATTAATTGAACAATTATTTTTATAATGGTAGCTATGGTTACTAAATCAATGGTTTCCATCTCACCAAAAGAATGATCCTTATTCTCGGGGGCGGGATTAATATTGTGTTCTATGCTTGAAACGAAAACTTCACTGCTATGGAATCAATGTGGAGAACTGCCTATATGGGGTTTAAACCTTGGTTGTTGTTAAGTATCCTTGAGTCACTTCTGACCCACTGGTCCAGTTGTGAGGATTTGGGTCTTCCTTCCATTGAGTTGTAATCCATGCTGAAGGCTGCCATCTGATCTTCATGAGCAAGTGCTTCAATTCCTCCTCGCTTTCAGTAAGCGAGGTTGTGCCATCTGCTTATCACAGGATGTTAATAAGCCTTCCGCAATCCTGATGCCACATTCTTCATATAATCCAGCCTCTCTGATGATTTGTTCAGCATTTAGATCGAACAAATATGGTGAGAGGCTACAACCCTGATATACCTTTCTTGGTTTTAAACCATGCAGTATGCCCTTGTTCTGTTCACACAACTGCCTCTTGATCCGAGTACTGGTTCCGCAGGAGCACAGTGTAGGATTCTGGAGTTGGCCTTCTCAAGGCTATCCACAGTTTGCTGTGGTCCACTAGCTGAAAACACCAGAAAGATGTTTACTTGTGTTTTATTGACTATGCTAAGGCATTCGACTGTGGACCGTAACAAAATCTAAAACACATACAGGGGGAATGAAAACAAATGCAATAAACAGAACCTCCGAGACTAATGGGAAAACAGCAAAAGGTCTGCCTTATGTGCAATAGGGAGAAGTGTGGAACGGTGGAGAAAGACAAAACTAGTTATGGAAATGGCTGGAGTTTTCCAAATTGGGTAAAAGAAAAAATTACAGATTCAAAAAGCCTTGGAGACCTACCATACACGGAAAAGTATCTCTAGATACATCAAAGTCAAAATTCTTAATACTAAGGCATTTTTGACATACAAATGTTAAAAAAGAAATCTTGAAAGCAATCAGAGAAAAACGTCATTACAAACAAAAGATCATTGGTTTGAATGACTATCCTCCGACTAGAAATAATGGAGTCCAGAAGACAATGAGCCAGTGTCAGAAAGTGATAAAGGGAAAAACAATACAGTCGATGTAATATTCTATATCCAACAACAACAAATCCTCCACTAATTAATATTTGCTTTCAAGTAGAAGAAAACAGAAACTTGTTACTAGTATACTTGCACTACAAGAAATACTAAAGAAAGTTCTTTAGACTGAAGGGAAATTATACTAGAGGCTCAGATCTTCAGGAAATAATTAAGAGCATATGGAAAGACAAATATTTGGGTAGACATAATATAATATATATATATATATATAATTTTCTTTTAAAGCAAAACTTGTAATACTGCCTTGACTTAGAGCACATATAGCATCCAAAACCAAAAACCAAGCCTCCCACTCAGTCCTGGCTTTTGACCCTAGAGTTTTTGAGACTGTAAATCTTTACAAGAGCATATAGATCATCTTTCTTCCATAGAGCAGCTGGTGGGTTTGAACCACTGACCTTGCAGTTAGTTAGTAGCCCAACACTTACTGGACAGCACTACCATAGCTCCTTATAAATTGCATATCTACATGTAATATATATGACATGAAGGATGAGGTAGTAAGAATAAATAGTCATGCATTTGCAAGGTTTCTGTATTTTATGCGAAGTCATACAGTATTGACTTTAAGTAGAATATTAAAACACTAACGATGTGTATTGTATCTCATAGAGAATAATGCAAATAAGCATAACAGGAAAAAGCCAATAGGTAAGTTAAAATGAAGTTCTCTTTACATGATGAAGACTTTGTTATTGTTCTGTAGGAGAACGAGATAAAGTAGGACTGAGAAACATCTTAGGGACACTTTAATATTTTTCCTACGCCCTAAATGACCATGCATTTTACAAATTAAATAAACTCTCAAACTATAAATTCTAAGTGCCATTGCTAGCTCCTAAACAAGAAGCAAAATCCACATTGGGTGTAAACCAAAAGAAAAGTCTGTAACAAGCGCTTAATTCCCCTTTGCATTCTTTGAAAAAAAATTAAGCTTCTGGTAACGTGACATCCTTTGACTCAAATAAAACTCCAGTACTACTCTAAGTACATATTGCATTAATGTTTCACATATTGAAATGTATTTGAACTATTAAAAAGTGTCTAGATGATCATTTAAAGGGGAAAAGTAAGCCTTATTCAGCTCATATAATTCTGAACATACCCTAGTGTACACCATGAGGTGATGCTGAATTGAAATATAATTTATTTTAATTTTTCAAGCACTGTCAGCGTTTTGGTTTTATTGTACTATAACTGGAACTCAGTTTTTAACCTGATATTTACCAGGTTTTCCACAAAGAAAACTAAACATTACTGCAGATGAATCTTGTGCAGTCAGGGAAAAGATCTGACTAGCTATGGAGCTCAGAATGAGCTCAAACGAAACCTAGTGCAGTATACTGAATGCCAGGCATCCATGACCACATAAAGTCACGTACTGTCAGTATCTTAAAAGATCAACATGCTTTAAAACATAACCCTTACAAAAATATCCGAGATTTAGGAAGCAGCTCAGGCAAATGGAAGAAATGATGAAGTCAATGACCTGAACAGAAACTTTCAACGGGCAGCTCAAGAAAATAAAGTGAAATGTAATGAAGTGTGCAAGGACCGAGAGTTGGAAAACCCAAAGTGAAGAACACACTCAACATATCAGAAATGGGAAGAACTAAAAAAATGAAACCTCAAATGGCCACATTGAAAAATTCTATAGACAAAATATCAAATGATGCAGGAAGCACCAAAAGAAGTTGGAAAAAATACTCAGAGTCACTGAACCAAAAAGAACTAGTCAACAGTCAGCCATTTCAAGAGGAAGCATATGAGCAAAATCCAGTGATACTAAAGGAAGAAGTTCAAGCTGAACTGAAAGCGTTAATCAAAAGCAAAGCTCCAGGAATTGGTAGAATAGCAGTTGATATGTTTCAACAAGCTAATGAGACACTGGATACATTCATTCATCTAAGCCAAGAAATTTGGAACACAACACAACTGACTGGGAGATCCATATTTGTGGCCATTCCAAAGAGAAGCGCTCTGACAGAATGCCCAAATTATAGAACAATATCTTTGATAGCACATGCAAGTAGCATTTTGCTGAAGATTATCCAAGAATGGTTGCAGCAGTACTTTAACAGGGAGCTGCCAGAGGGGCAGGCCGGATTCAGAAAGGGCGTGACACAAGGGATATCATGGCTGATGTCACATTGATCTTGACTACAAGAAGAGACCAGAAAGATGTTTATGTGTGTTTCATTGACTACGCAAAGTCATTCAACTATGTGGGTCATGACAAACTACGGATAAGCTTAAAAAGAATGGGAATCCCAAAGCATTGGTCGTGATCCTGCAGACCTTTGCCTGGAGCAAGAGGCAGTTGTGGGAACAGAACAAGGGACTGCTGCATGGTTTAACATTAGGAAAGGTCTGGGTTGCGTTGTCTCCCCATGCTTATTCAATGTGTATGCTACGCAAATTATCAGTGAAGCTGAATATATGAAGACGAGTGAGGAGTCAGGATTGGAGGAAGGCTTGATAACAACCCGCTATATGCAGAAGACACAACATTGCTTGCTAAAGTGAGGAGGACTTGAAGCACTTTCTGGTGAAGATCAAGGATTGCAGCCTTCAGTGAGGATGACCACTCACTGTCTAGAAGACCAAAGTCCTCACAACTGTACTAACAGGTGACATTATGATAAATGGAGAAAAGATGGACGTTGTCAAGGATTTTGTCTTGCTTGGGTACATAACCAATGATTATGGAAGCAGAAGTCAAGAAAGCAAACGCAGCATTGCATTGGATACATCTGCATCTCAAAATTTCTTTAAAGTGTTGAAAAGCATAGATGTTACTTTGATGTCTAAGGTGTGCCTGACTCAAGCTATGGTCTTTTCAATACCTCACATGCATGTTGAGACAGTTAAAGTTTATTATGCCAACCTGGCCAATAAACACATGCGGGGTTCATTGAAGGGTGGAGATATAAATGGCTCAGTGAGCCTCGCCTTTCTAGTTCCCGGGTCTCTTGCTTTCTGATGGTCGGACCAGGGGACAGCTGCCTTAGCAGTTCCCTGCTTCAGCTGGCAAAGCTCACTTCCTGCAAGACATCTCCAAGGAGAAGCCACAGGGATCTACCCCGATGCAGCCCTGGGTGCTGGAGCACCCTGTGGAGACCGCTGCCAGCGCTGAGATGCTTACACGTTCACTGACTCAGCTTTCCTCCTGCAGTTGGCATCATAGTGTGTGTTTTGTGAGATGGAGGAGGACTTTGTAGATTGGTGTCGGACATCTGGGTTAATGTTGGACTTGTGGGATTGGACAGCACTGGTTTGGGGTGTTTTCTTGATGTGCACTTACATTTATATAAAACTCTCTCTTAAACATATGAGTTTCTGTGGATTTGTTTCTCTAATGTAGCCAGACTAACTAACGCACATGTAAAAGGTGGGCATTGAATGAGAAAGACGAAAAACTGTTTTTGAACTATAATGTTGACAAAGACTATTGAAAGTGCCAAGGAGTGCCACAAGAACAAATATCTGTCTTGGAAGAAGTACAGCTAGAATGCTCCTTTGGACATGTTATCAGGAGACACCAGTCTGCAGAGTAGGACATCACACTTGGAAGAGCGGAGGGTCAGGGAAAAGGAGGGAGGACCTCAACTAAATGCGTGGACACAGCAGTTGCCACGATGGGCTCAAGCATAAGAACCATCGTGAGGGTGGTGCTGCAGGACCAGGCGGTGTTTCGTTCTGCTGCGCATCGGGGTCTCGAAAAAGTCTATCACGCAATCTCCAGCTTCGTTTCTATCACCAAAGCCATATTTTCCAACTACTGCTCTTTCCCCTTGGTTTTCAACTTTGGCATTCCAATCATTAATCTTTTAATGCGTCTTGATTGCACGTTTGATCAATTTTAGACTGAAGATGTTAGTCAAATTCTTTGATTTCCCCCACCCCAACTTTGGTGTTTGGTGCATATCAAATATCAAAATTTTAGGGAGTTATCAGTAGAAGTGACTTTAAATGTTGGTAGCTTCATCTACCCTACTCTTGAGGAAAGATAGCCAAACTTCATCAAAATACAACTAGCCTTTAAATTCCCTAAGAAAAACGTAGCATAACCAGTTGATTTCTTAAACCTGTGTCTGTTTTCTCGATGATTTGTTTTGTTTCTTTTTGCCATTTATATATTTATTAAAGTGTCTCTCCAAGCGACTGAGCCTTCTCACCCCCGCTGAATGGCAATTCATGGACTCTGGCATCCAAGGATTGAAGGAGGAGGCTGCGGCCTTTCTTTATCTTTGTTTTCTCCACCTGCACTGGCTGGACACGTTGCTTCTGAGCAAACTGTTTGATTTTTTTCCCCTGTCTTCTGTTCTGGCCCATAATCTTTATTCATGAGTCTTGTGCACTGGGGAGGAGGGGGGTGTCTTAGATAATGTGAGTTTTGGGGGTCCCTGTGTCTTTTTCTCCCCAACCATAAATGCTTGTTTTCTCTTATCTTATTGAATTATCTTTAAGAATTTTGGGCTGCTTTTCTGTTTTCCCCAGAAAAGAAGGCTTCTACTTACTTTGCTGGGTAGTTCAACAAATGTCTTTTGTTTTAATTTGTTGTCTGTTTTTTTTTTCTGCTTCCCTTGACAATTTTCCTATTTTACCTTGAAGACTTAAATCCTCGTGTTGTTCAAACGTGTCTTTGAGTGATATGTCTGCATCCTTTCCTCTTTTCTTAATCTCAAAGACCCGAGGACCCCACATTGTCCAGGCCTCCAGCTCCCATCTGTCCCCCCACACTGTGAGCCTGCACAGACAGGGCGGCAGAGATGTGACTGGGACAGCCTGGGATTGAGTATGGCTCTCCACCCCACCCTGTCCCTGCTTACCCCTGCAGCCTGACAATGACAAGTGGCCCAAAGAGTAGAATTTATAAATATTTTTAAATTTTATTTTATTTTTTATAAATATTTAAACAATGCAAAGGAAGACAGGAAAGGAGGAACAAAGCTCATAAGAGACGAAAAGAAAATAAATAATAAAACATTAGACTTAAATTCCACCGTAATGTAGGGGCTTCAGAGAGTTAGTAGGAAATTGAATTGAAAGATAATGGAATGTGTCTGCAACATTTGTAAGCCCCCTCATATAAATCATTACATTAAATGTAAATAAGCTATAGCACTCCAATTAAAAAGCAGAGATTGTCAGAATGGATTTTTTAAAACAAAGAATCAGACCCCACTATTCAGTTATATCCTGTCCACAGGAGTCACACCTTAACTATAAATAAGTAGATGGAAAAAGATGTGTCTAGAAAACAAGAAGGAGTAACATGGCTTGAGTGGCTATATTAATATCACATTAAAGAAACTTCCAGTAGCCGTGCATGAGAGTTTCCATTTGCTCCATATTCTCTTCAATATTTAGCATTATCTTATTTTAAATTTGCTTGTCATTCTACTACATTGAAATAGTAACTAGTCATTTCATTCGTGATGCCTTATTCCGAATGAGATTCTTACACTCAGCATATGTGAACCATGCATCGTTATCTTCCTCCTGTCCATTCTTCTTCCACTTAATTACTTTTGGTAATTAAGCCATCGCTTTTCCTGCTACCCCAACTTGAAATGTCAGTGTGCGTTCATTCTCCCCTAAGCCCATCTTCACAATCTAGTCAGGCTTCCGTTCCTAAACTTCTCTTTCAGCGTCATTCCGAAACTCATTTATTTCAATGGTTTGCCTTTTTTCCTCCCCTTCTTGCCATATTATTACTGTTTGATCTCACAATTAAACTATTGAAAAACCTTCCTAAGGAATTCTCTTAACGCTAATCGCACACCACTCCAATGCTCACGAAGCCCCAGTGTGACAGTAAGGGTTTGTGACAATTGGCTGGGCCAGGAGCCTCAGCGGTTTGGCAGTTGAGGTCACCCCCACGACGTTATATAACATAATGTAGTCAGCCCCAAGATGGAGTTCTGAGTAGCAAGCATTTGTGGACAGATTAGAATGGAGAGGCACCCCTTCATCAGGTCACAGCCCTGAGAGAATTCAAAGGAGGTTTCATCAAGAGTCTGACCTTGACTCGATGGGAGGGAGGGCCTCCTCCTTTCCTGGTGAGTCTGGATCCTGCATCTGTTTCCTCCACGTCCAGTTCTTTGTCCTTCAGCCAACAGCCACCCATAATCCCTGGATTCCTTTGACTTTACAGCCAAAAGCCTGGCCTGCTGGCTCCAGGTTCATGTTTCTGCTTTCTGATTCAACAGCAGTGACAGCTATATGGTCAGGAAAAACCTCCAGCTTCACCTCTGACCCGTGGACCTGAACCAGACTGACTTCCCAGCTTCTAAACCTGTGTGAACCACATTCTGCCCAGAAATTTCTTTCTTTATATACACAGATAAGTGTCGCTGGTTTTGCTGCTCAAGAGAACTTGTCTAACACATCTAGGTAATGTTACTGGAAGAAAGGAAAAAGTGATGTAATACTCTGGTTCTTCCTCGTCACTAGATTTTTATTCCTAGTTCCCATTGCCGGGAATTCCCTCCCTACGTGTCCACCTAGCATAACTCTTCCTTTCTTTTGTCCATTTAACGTTTTATCCACGAATCCTTTCTAATTCCCTCACTCAGTCGATATTTCTCTGTCCTCTGAATTCTGCATGTCCCATTCATATGGCACTTCTCTGATACTGTTACCATATTTATCTACCATGATGCCAGCTCCAGGGGGACAGCAACCCTAAAACAAATGAAAGCCGACACAACAGTAGAAAGAATATGGTCTTTGAATTAGACTGCCATTAAATTTCTGGCTTTGCCATTCCTAGACCTTGGGCGTACACATGTCTCTAGGGATTGTTGCTGTTGGGTGCCATTGAGTGGGTGCCAACGCAGAGCAAGCCTGTGTACAACAGAACAAACACTGCCTGATCTGGCACCACCCTCACCATTCTTGTGATGTGTGAGCCTGAGATCGTCGCCATTGCGTCAGCCCCTCTCGTTGAAGGTCGTTCTCTTTAACACCGGCATTCTACTTGATCAAACATGGTATCTCTACATTTTCAACCTGTCAAACATCATGGCTAGTACTCTCTCAGCTTTTTCGCAGGTAAAAGGTAAACTCTCCTAAAACAGTATATACGGTGGGGGGTGGGGGAGGGCTTCCTGAAAAAAAAAATCTTCTCACATAAATGTAAGAAAAAAAATCAGCTACTCACAGTCATAAGAGAGAATAGATCATAAGAAATGAGCAAATAGGGAAGCCGGAGTTAGGTCCATAATAAATCATAAGTCCAAGACCCATAGACTTTGCTTCCAAGTTCCCTGAGACTCCCAAGGCCTGTGAATGACAGGGTTTATCTCACACCGGCACGGTCTCCGTGCTTCCTGAGCACGAGCATCCAAGTTTTCCTACGTGGCCATCAAGGCCAGCTCTAGCCTAAGAACTCTGTTTCCTTCCTGTATAGATATGTGATTGTTCAGTGCCACCAAGCCATTCCGATTCAGCAACTCTGTGAACAACTGAACAAAGTCTCCACCATCCTCACAATCATTCTCGTGTTGAGCCCTGGTTGTAGTGTCCACCGTCTCACCAAGGGCCTTCCTCTTCCTCTCTGCCCCTCGACTTTCTCGAGCATGATGTACTTTCTTCAGGGACTGGGCTGTCCTGAGAACATGCCCAAAGCTCATGGGAACGAGTCTCACCACCCTTCCCTCTAAGGAGCTTTCTGGCTGTAGTTCGTCCGAGATAGATTTGCTTGTTCTTCCAGCAGTTCATAGCGCTTTCAATATTCATCATCAACACCCTAGCTCAGATGGGTAGATTGCTCTTTGGTGTCTGTATTCAATGTCCAACTTTACCGGGCCTGTGAGGCATCTGAAAATACCATGGCTTGGGTCAGGCACATGACAGCTGATTATGGATGCAAGGACATACTCGACAACGTCAATCTTTTCTCCATTTACTAAGATGTTACTTACTGGTGCCGTTGTGAAGACTTTTGTTTTCTTTACACTGAGTTGTGATCCATACTGAAGGCTGCGATGCTTAATCTTCATGAGCAAGTGCTTCAAGTTCTCTTCAGTTTGGCAAGCAAAGGCGCATCAGCTGCACACCGCAGGTTGTTAATAAGCCTTCTTCCGATCCTGATGCCACATTTTTCTTCTGAGAAGCCAGCCTCTCTGATGATTTGCTCAGCCTACAGATTGAAAAAATATGCTGAGAAGACATAACCCTGGTGCACACTTTTACTGATTTTAAGCCATGCAGGATGTCCCTCTTCTGTTCATGCCACTGCCTCTTGCTCTATAGGGTCTGCATGAGCCTAATAAAGCTTTGTGGAATTCTCATTCGTCTCAAGGCTGTCCATGGTTTGTTGTGATCCGCACAGTTGAATGTCTTTGGATAGTCAACAAAAACACAAGTAAACATCTTTCTGATATTCTCTGCTTTCAGTCAAGATCCATCTAATGATATCCCTTGTTCCATGGTGTCTTCTTTATCTGACCTGAACCTTTGGCAGCTCCCTGTCAATGCGCTGCTGGAACCATTGTTGGATAATCTTCATCAAAATTTTTCTTGGCTTCATTTGATCTCTTGACTGCTGCTTCAAAGCATGCAGAAGAACACTATCGATGCATTCTGTTGGGTCACTTTTCTTTGAGATGGGCACAAATATGGCTCTCATCCAGTCAACTGGCCAAGTAGCTGTCTTTCAGATTGCTTGGCATTGACAAGTGAATGCATTCAGTGCTTAATTGTAATGTTGAAACATTACTTGTTTTGGGCTAAGGCATTCAGTGCAGCTTGAACTTCTTCCCTCCGTACCATTGGTTCTTCCTCAAATGCCTCTTGGGATGGTTAAATGTTGACTGGTTCATTTTGGTACAGTGACTGCACATTCTTTCCATCTTCTTTTGATATTTCCTGCATCATTCAATATTTTCCCAATGGAATCGTTTCGATAGATAGACAAAGAGGGGAGTGGATCAGAAAGCGGGTAAGCATTGTAATAATAGCCGGTTCCAGAATTCTTCCTAGGAGGGCAATTGTATTACTTTGTGAAATAGCCTGACGACTTTTTGGGGAAGGATAAAAATCTTATAGGTCTGAGGATGGAAAGAATTATTCTGCCAAGAATAAAAGAAAGTTCTGTTATTCCTAGAAATTAGAGAGAAAGAGAAGAGAGAGTGAAAATGAGAAAATTATTAAAATCTGTACAGTACTTAATCTGATCCTTTTCTGTCACCATTAGAGTCTTTAATAAAGTTAGTCAAATAATAAAAGTCTAGTCATTAGTGGATACTTTGTGAAAAAAAAATAGTCTGGGCCTTATGCCCAGGTCAATATGTGGTAGAACCAAGAAAATATCAAAGATGACATGATAAAATATGTCAAAAGAATAGGTAGATATGAAGCAAAGGTTTAATTGATGTCTGGATATACTGTGCTCTAGAGTCTAGACTATCCTCACAATAAGCTTGAGTTCTCTATAGTGAATTTGGGTTCCACTTAAACAAAAGAGTTCAGCTAAATCACCACGTTTCCATGTCTTTGTCTATAATAGGAGGCTAAGCATCACCTCAAAAGGACAGGTGCTTATTAAATGAAATCCACCTGTAAAGTGCTTACCATGGTGCCAGCCATGTACTAAAGGTTGAATAAAATTAGATCCTTTTTTTCCTCAAAAAGAGTAAGAAAAGACGGGGGGGGGGAGGAATAGGGGGAGATAAATAACACATAGAAATGACCTCTCATCATTCATCCAGTTATCTGCCTTAAACAGTGTCTAGTAATAGTTTAATTTATTTTTGTTCCCTAATGACTTTCATTATTCTGTTCTGAACAATCCGTATTGTGGTAGTAACATAATCTGTTGCCAATTTGAAATTTACGAGTGAAGAAGTGGAGTTTAGCCTGTCAATCAGGTTACAGCTTGATGGCCTCATTTGGAGACACTAAGGAGATAAATAGCTCGCTAGAAGTGGGACACACGCTCACTCCCTGGGAGACATAGCAGCTGACAAGACACATGGAGCTACTCTAGTGCCCTGAGCTGGAGGAGCCACGTGGAGACCCAGCCAGCGCTGAGATGCTTACAACGCCACCGGATCCACAAGACTTCCCACCCACTGACCTATGATCTTCCTGCATCAAAGTCACTTTATATGGTTCGTGAGTCTGAAGAGGACTTTATAGATTGGTATCAGACATATGGGCTAATATTGGATTTATGGACTTAATCTGGACTGGGCTGCCATGTTTTCTCAATATTCAAGTGCTCTTGTATGTAAACCTCTTTCTTATACACAAATGGGTGTTTATGAATTTGCTTTTCCAGTCCACCCAGACAAACATATCTATTTTCAAATTTTCTTACTCCCAATGTATGTTTTCCCCCAAGAAATTTGAAGTGATTCAAAATAAGGGGCTACGTTTGTCCCAACACACCCATCTTCACACCATATTCATTTCTACCACTAATAGATAGAGTAATGCCACTAATATTCAGGCACCAATCTTTTAAACTTTTGTTTAGCTACATGTTACTGTTATTTGGAGGAGCCCTAGCAGTGTATTCGGCTATGCCGTTGGGCTGCTAATTGTCTGAATTGTTTGATTGTTTGAATCCACCAACCACTTCAAGGGAGAAAGGCTTTCTGGTCCCATAAAGATTTACAGCCTCAGAAAGCAAAAGAGCAGCTCTACTCTGCCCTGTGGGGTCATTACATGCTGCAATCAACTCCATGATCATGGCTTTTTAATGGGTATTCATTACTGAAAGAGCTGTTTTCCTTCCCACAGGAAAGCTTCCTGGCTACTGCAGTTGTTATTGATCCCCCTCTACTATGAAACTCCAGTATTTTTTTAACCATAATTTTTCATTCGCTTTAAGTTGTTTTGTTTTGTTTTTTAATCATTTTATTGGAGGCTCATACAACTCTTATCACTATCCATACATCCATCCATTGTGTCAAGCACATTTGTACATTTGTTGGCCTCATCATTCTCAAAATATTTGCTTTCTACTTGAGCCCTTGGTATCAGCTCCTCATTTTTCCCCTACCTCATGAACCCTTCCTCCTTCACAAACCCCTGATAATTTATAAATTATTATTATTTTGTCATATCTGACACTGTCCGATATCTCCCTTCAGTTGTCCGTCCCCTAGGGGGAGGTTATATGTAGATCCAACCCTCCCAGTATCACTACTCTCACCACTGGTCCTGAAGGGATCATCTGTCCTGGATTCCCTGTGTTTCCAGTTCCTATCTGTACCAGTGTGTACATCCTCTGGTCTAGCCAGATTTGTAAGGTAGAGTTGGGATCATGATAGTGGGGGAGTGGGACGTGGGGAGGAAGCATTTAGGAAAGTCATATACTTCATTCGTGCTACACTGCATCCTGACTGGCTCGTCTCCTCCCCCATGACCTTCTGCAAGTGAATGTCTAGTTGCTACAAATGGGCTTTGGGTCCCCAGTATGCACTCCCCCTCATTCACAATGATATGATTTTTTTGTTCTTTGATGCCTGATAACTGATCCCTTCAACAACTCATGATTACGCAGGCTGGTGTGCTTCTTCCATGTGGGCTTTGTTGCTTCTCAGCTAGATGGCTGCTTATTTACCTTCAGGCCCTTAAGACCCCAGATGCTAGATCTTTTGATAGCAGGGCACCAACAGCTTTCTTCACCACATTTGCTTATGCACACATTTGTCTTTAGCAATTGTGTCAGGAAGGTGAGCACCATGGAATGCCAGTTTAATAGAACAAAGCATTCTTGCATGGAAGGAGTACTTGAGTGGAGGCCCAATGTCCATCTGCTACCAGCACATATCCCCATACTCATATATAAATATATTTACATATGTACATGCCTATATTTAGACCTCTATAAATGCCCTTTGCCTCCTAGTTCTTTTCTCTATTTCCTTTTACTTTCTTCTTGTCCCATTATCATGTTCATCCTTTATTTGGGTTTCAGTAATTCCTCTCTGTTACATTGCCCTTGATCAAGACCCCTGGAACTGTCGGTCCTGTTGTTTTCTCCTCCAGATTGTTATCCAACCTATCTTTTCTAGACAGACCTGCAGAGATAATAATATGCACAAAAACAAGACAGAGCAAAACAAAGCAACAAAAGAAAACAAAACAACCACAATAGCAAAAAAAATGACAAAAAATTGAAAAGATTATAAATAGTTCAAGGTCTGTTTGTTGACCTTTAGGAATGTTTTCCAGCTGAGTCTGATGGGGTCCACACACTGGCCCCAAAGTCTATTTTTTGCTATTCCCGCGGGAGTTTCTTGCTCTGCTCCCCTTGCTGTTCTGTTGCACACCCTTAGTGTTTTCCCTCGTGTGGTGGGATCAGATTGGCTGCAATTCCTACAGTGTCTCCAGTGTTGTCCCTGTAGGGCTATGGGCCAGTGAAGTATGTCTTACCTCATAGTGGGGCCGGCCATATGGTCCTCTCTGTGCATTGACTGCTCTGAGCAGGAATCTCGTCCTCGAGGTTTGGGGGACCAGGATGTGCTCCACTCTCTCTTCCTCACCCTTCATTTGTTCTCATGTGCTCTGATCAGACGTTCCCCTCTCCCTGAGTTGTAGCTTCAGTGCTGTCCTCTGAAGTAAATTCTTCTGGGGGGAGGTGTAGGTGTCCACGTAGTTGGGTTTGGGGCTCACCCCTCAGACCTCTCTGCTGGTTCCCTGCTTCATGTTGGTGTGTTGCATTCACATCTTGGAGCACCGGGTTGAAGTCTGGTCCCTGTTTCCCTGTAAAACTCCAGTATTTATCGACTGAAAATTTCAGCAACAACAAAAACACTGAACACTTTTTATTGTCTAATGGTTCATGGTTATGCTTAATCACAAGGAATTAAAGCATCGTATTTGCTCACATGTCCCTGAAACACAAAGCGGACACCTAGTATAGAGTGCTCTCTGACTCTGCTCTTCGAATTACTCCCTACGTTCTTCTATCTCCACCGATGCCATTGTTTTCCAATGTTTGCACAGTATTTTCTTCCAGTTTCTACCCTGGCTGTTTCTCTATACTGTCATTTGCCTCAATTTGTCTCGGTTTACATTTCTTCTGGCTATATTCAGTCTTATGCCCAAAGCAAGATCTACCTGGCTAGATCATCCTCACTTTGGAGCAGAACCAAACCACAAGATTCATACAGCATAAAAATAGATATCGCTGAAATTTCTATATATCTATGGCATGTAGATACAATAGCCGAGGTCTATAAAATGATGGCATATGGAACTCCAAAAAGGAACTGGGAAATGTGTCAATGTGTTATTTTAAAATCGCTGGAAAATAATGAAAGAATTGCAGCACCCCAAGCACTATTTATTAGAGACAAAAGTGCTGAATCTTACCAAGCACAATGAGCTTTGTGGTATTTTTACTTACTGCAGCCCAGTCGCCCACTCTCCAGCTCCATGTTTTCCTTGAAAGCTCACAGGCTGCACTTGTGAAATGGACAGCCCGGCCGCGAATGGAAGGGGAATATCCCTATAAGAGCATCTTTGAAGCCCCACAACCAGAGGAATGTCCTTATTTCTTCTATCTGGTGATTTCTAGCGAGAGCCAAAGCAAGGCCGTCTGTATGTAACCTTATATGGCTTTGTCGAGTGTAAGAAGTTTATCTCCACAGCATTTGTCCAAAACATTACAGATAATTGTTTGACTTCACAACTGCATAAGGTTGTCAATAAGAGAGTAAGCAAAAAGGGAGGGAGAGAGATGAGTCAAAAAATCTTAAAGAGAAACATTAGAATGATCTGTCCACAGAGACTTTTAAGGCTCTGAGCCAACCAGGACTAATGCCTGAGACAGGTGTGTCACCTGCTCAGCTGGGAGTTGAAGACAAGCCCAACATAAACAATACATAGCCCCTTGGCAAGGGGATATGAAGAACACTCCATCCAATCTTTGGCTAACCACTATGTTTGCCAAGTATTTCGGATGCCCAGTGCCACCATAGCAGAAGTAAGGCTATTTGCCTGATAGCCTTCACAAGCAAACATTTGTTCTCTCGCGGTTTAGGGAGCTGAAAGTCTAAATTTAGGGTGCTGGCTCTAGGCGAAGCCTTGATCTCTCTCTCTGCTCACAGGTTAGAAAGAAGTTTCCTATCTCCCTTCAGCATCTGTGAAGCCAGTGTTGCTTGGAGATCTGAGGTTGCTTGGCATCTATCTTCCTCTGAGTCTGTGAAGTTCCCAATGAAGGTACCCTGTGTCCAAAGGACATGCTCCACTCCTGATTGCTCTTTCATGGTAAAAGTAAGTCTCTCTGATCTCTGCGCATTTGTTTACTCCCTTTTATATCTCAAAAGAAATTGACTCAAAACCTACCAAATCTTATAGATTGCACCCTGCCTGAGTAACCTAACTTACTCTATTCTGCTTCATTTACATCATAGAGATTTATAGCACAGAGGATAATTACAGCAGATCACAAAATAGATAATAATTACATAATACTGACACTCATGGCCTAATCAAGTGAACAGATATTGAAGGGGACCCGATTCAGTCTATAACAGCGAGTAAAGACTTCACTGGCCAATCTCCATGAATAATACAGACTTTACAAAATCGGTTCAGAAACATCGCTAAACAAGTAAACCGCAATGAACATTCACAAGGACAAACTGTGCAGGAGGGACAATGGAATTCCCAGGAGAGCACAGATCTAAATTTTCCAGTTTTCAACAAAGAAGTGTGAAATAGGCAAAAAATAAAATCAAATAAAGTGTGAGGCCTAAGCAACAGTATAAAAGAAACTTACAAAAAGTTTTAAAGACAAGAACAGCGATGAGGATTGTTTTTAAAAAACAAAATTGAGAGGTTGAGAAATATAATAACTTTAAAAAGCCATTGACTACAGAATATCAACAGCAGATCTGACCCTCGTTTTCTTAAGCAATATTTAATCAGTTATCTTTCAAATCTTCATCAGTGAGTGCTCTCAGTATTTTAGTCTTTTTAATGTATATTTTCCTTTTCTGAATAGTATTTCAATTCTATACCATTGGTTATATTGATATTTTTGAATCATTTTATTGGGGGCTCTTACACCTTTTATCACAATCCACACACATCCATTGGGTCAGGCACATTTGTACATATGTTGCCATCATAATTTTCTTTTTAATATAATTTTATTATTAAAATAATATATAATATATTTTTATTATAATTTTTTCTTTAATCCTTCCTCCCCCTGATCCCAATTCTACCTTACAAATCTGGCTAGACCAGAGCATGTACACTGGCACAGATAAGAGCTGGAAACACATGGAATCCAGGACAGATAAATCCCTCAGGACCAATAATGAAAGTAGAGATAGCAATAGGGTAAGAGGAAAGTGGAGAAGAAAGGGGGAACCAATCACAATGATCTACATATAACTCCCTCCCAGGGGGATGGACAACAGAAAAGTAGGTGAAGGGAAACATTAATCAGTTTAAGACATGAAAAAATAGTAGCAGTTTATAAATTATAAAGGGTTTGTTAAGGAGGAAAGGTGGGGGAGGGAGGGGAAAAATGAGGAGCTGATATCCAGGGCTCAAGTAGAAAGCAAATGTTTTGAAAATGATGATGGCAACGAATGTACAAATGTGCTTGACACAATGGATGGATGGATGGATGGATGGATGGATGGATTGTGATAAGAGTTGTACGGGGGGGGAAAGAGTTGTATGAGCCCCAATTAAATGATTTATAAAATATAAACAACAAAACAAAAAAGGAATCCTCAGTAAAATTAACAGCTTTTTTTTTTTCTTCATCAGAGCCTGTGGAGATCAGGAGACAGTGGGAGGACACATTCTAAGCACTGGGGGTGGAGGGAGCATCAATCAAATATTCTATATTCAGCTAATCTATCCTTATAAGTGGAGAAGTTAAGATATTCCTAGGTAAACTAATCTAGATAGTTCATCACTAGTAGACTTGCTCTACAAGAAATATTTTAAAAAAAAGAAATATTCAAGGTTGTACTTCAGGTTGAAAGGACTAGAAAGTAACTCAAGGTCAGATGAACAGAGTGCATCAACAAAGTAGTTTACATAAATTAGTATAAAAGACATTAAAATGCATTTTTGTGTGTAATTCTTTTTCTTGTATCTGATTTAAAATATGCCAGTAAAGCTAATCATTATATCTCTTTATAGATGAGCACACAGGGTATCAGGCAGGAACCATACAAAGAAGTGGGGAGAGAACAGAGCAATTTAGGAGAAATATTGTTTATATACTATTGAAATTGTTAGTATTGATCTGAACTAAATCTTTATCAATTACAATGTGAATTGAAATATGGCATCTACTAGAATGATCACTTAAAATATGGTAAAAGAAATGAAAAGAGAATTAAAACTATATACTAAACAAATGCAATAATGAAAGAGTGGAGGAACAAAAAAGATATGATATATAGACAGTTCTGGAGAGACCTGAGATAGGGGAAGGTGGGGGGTAAGGAAGTGGTGTTAACAAACCCAGGGACAAGGAAACAACACGGAATCTAAATTGGTGGTGAGGGGGGAGTGGCAGGCCTGGTAGGGAATGATCAAGGGTAAGGTTACGCAAAGAAGAGGTATAGCTGTAACCCAGGTGGGACGGAGCATGAGAGTGGGGCAGGAGGAAAGTCAAGGGAAATAGAGGAAAGAGCTAGGAGGCAAAGGGCATTTATAGAAGTCTAGACAAAGCCATGTACATGCAAATATATATATGAGGATGGGGAAATAGATCTATGTGCCTATATTTATAGGTTTAGTATTAAGGTGGCGGAAGAACCTTGGGCCTCTACGCAAGCACTCCCTCAATGCATGAATACTTTCTTCTATTAAATTGGCATTCTATGATGCTCACCCTCCTGACACAACTGCTGAAGCCAAAGCGGGTGAACAAGTAAATGTGGTGAAGAAAGCTGATGGTGTTCCGCTATCAAAAGAGATAGCGTCTGGGATCTTAAAGGTTTGAAGATGAACAAGTGGCCATCTAGGTCAGAAGCAACAAATCCCACATGGAAGAACACACCAGCCGGTGTGATCATGTGATCCCGAAGGGATCAGTTATCAGGCATCAAAGAACAAAAAATCATATCATTGGCTGCACACCTCCATGATATGATCACTGAGGACAAATGGGTGCATAAGCAAATGTGGCGAAGAAAGCTGATGGTGCCCGGCTATCAAAAGAGATAGTGCCTGGGGTCTTAAAGGTTTGAAGGTGAACAAGTGGCCATCTAGCTCAGAAGCAACAAAGCCCACATGGAAGAAGCACACCAGCCTGTGAGATCACGAGGTGCCAAAGGGATCAGGTATAAGGCATCATCAAAACAAAACAAAAAAAATCTTATCATAGTGAATGAAGGGGGAAGTGCAGAGTGGAAACCCAAAGCCCATTTGTCGGCCACTGGAGATCCCCTCACAGAGGGGTCTAGGGGAGGAGATGAGTCAGTCAGGGTGCGACATAGCACCGATGAAGAATACAGCTTTCCTCCAGTTCCTAAATGCTTCCTCCCCCCCCCCCCCAACTACCATGATCCGAATTCTACCTTGCAAGTCTGGATAGAGCAGAGGTTGTACACTGGTGCATATAGGAGCTGGAGGCACAGGGAATCCAGGGTGGATGATACCTTCAGGACCAGGGCTGTGAGGTGCGATACTGGGAGAGTAGAGGGTGAATGGGTTGGAAAGGGGGAACCAATTACAAGGATCTACATGTGACCTCCTCCCTGGGGGGTGGACAACAGAAAAAGGGTTGAAGGGAGACGCTGGAGAGGGCAAGATATGACAAAATAATAATCTATAAATTATCAAGGGATCATGAGGGAGGGGGGAGCAGGGAGGGAGGAGGGAAAAAAAAGAGGACCTGATGCAAAGGGCTTAAGTGGAAAGCAAATGCTTTGAAAATGATTAGGGCAAAGAATGTACAAATGTGCTTTATACAATTGATGTATGTATATGTATGGATTGTGATAAGAGTTGTATGAGCCCCTAATAAAATGTTTAAATTTAAAAAAAGAAAAGAAGTAGTTAAACAAAATATATTAAACTCTCCACTTAAAAGACAGATATTGGCAATATGAAGAGAAAAGAAAAACAGAATCCACCAAAAAACTATCCATAGAATATAGATTTGGACAAATAGAAGAAACTAAAAGTAAATTAAAAAGTTATACCATGCAAATAATGACTAAAAGAGAGCTGAAGTGATTATACTAAGATCAGACAAATATAAACTAAAACAAACATCGTTACTAGAGACAAAAGAGGACAATTTCCTATAAAATATCAAGCATTCAAGAATACATAAAAATTGTAGAAATCAATATATGAAGTGACTTAGGGAAAATTACAAATATGTGGAAATAAAATAACATTTTAAAAATAAATGAGTCAGTGAAGAAATCAGAAGGTATAAACACTTCTAGCACAGTAATAATAGCACAATATATCAAAACTTATGGACCATATAAAAAGAGCAGTGCTTAGAGGGAAATTTAAACTTCTGTAAACTGTAAACTTTGATATTAAAGAAGGAAATCATTCAAATCAATAACTTAACTTTCCACCATTTAAAAAAATACTAGAAAAACTCAAATCAAGCCTATGCACGGAAATAATAAAAATTACAGTAGAAATAAAATCAACCAAACCCACTGCCATTGAAGACATTCGGACCCAGAGTGACACTTCTGGGGCTGTAAACATTTATGGGAGCAGATGGCCTCAACCCTCACCCATACCCTGGACATAAAGAAAGTAAATAAAACAATAGAAACAATGAAGAAACTAAAAATTGGTTCTTTGAAAAGATAAACAAACGTGACAACTTTTAGTGAGACTGGCCAAGAAAAAAAGGAAGATTTGATTATTAAAATGAGAACTGGCAAATTGCATATTACTAAAGACCTTACAGAAATAAAAAAGGATTGCAAGGGAATACTCCTGCATTAAGAGGCAAAGTTGGTAAATGACACCTCTTCACCAACTAAGTAGAAGAGACAGTATGAACCCAATCTCCAAAATGGGAAGATAGAGCCTGCCTCTCTTTTTTTACCTTCCCACTACTGCATCCTTGTTGCCAAGAGACATTCTTTCCCACACCCTAACCACCCAGAGCTGGGTTGGAATTCACAAGTTAGCCAATGGTTGTCAACCTGTTGGCCACAACCCCATGGGGGTCTAATGACCCTTTCACAGGGGTCGCCCGATTCATCACAGAAGCAAATTGACAGTGATGAAGTAGCAAGGAAAATAAGTTTATGGTTGGGGATCACCACAACATGAGGAACTGTATGGAAGGGTTGCGGCATTAGGAAAGTTGAGAACCACTGAGTCAGACATAATTGTCAGATCAGCTGCACACAGTGCAGTCACACTGAGCCTAGCCACCAAGAACCAGGTCAGAGTTCCCAAGATAGAAAGACATCTTTACTCAGTCTGACAAGAAGGCAGGCACCACCCCTTGCTGGCCTTCACTACCTCTGCGGGGCTATTCATTCAGAGGAAGTACTTACAAAAGCTCATGGAAACTGTACCACACCAAGTATACCATAACTACAGATTGAGTATAAACAAAAAGTTAAGAAATATATATGCTAAGACCTGGTATTTTCAACTGCCTCCTAGGCATGTGAAAGTTGGACATTGAATAAGGAAGACTGAAGAAGAATCAACATGTTCAAATTGTGGTGGTGGCAAAGAATAATGAAAGTAGTATGGACCGCTAAAAGGGCCAACACATGTGTCTTGGAAGAAATATGGCCAGAGTGCTCCTTAGAAGCAAGGATGGCGAGACTTCCTCTTACATAATTTGGACATGTTGTCAGGAGAGACCAGTCCTTGGAGAAAGACATTATGTTTGGTGAAGAAGAGAAAAAAAAAAGACAAAGTCTGTCAACAAGAGGGATTGCTATTGTGGCTGCACAATGGGCTGATGCATAGAAACAATTCTAAGAATTAAGCACAGCCAGGCAATGAGCCCTCTGTTGTGCACAGGTTTGCTATGGGTCAAACCCCCTCGATGGCACCTAACAACTCAGGCCTGTTGTCCGTGCTGTCCAGTGGGTTCGGACGCATAGAGGCCCAATGCACAGCAGAACCAAACACTGCATAGTTCTGAGCCATCCTTACAATTGTCCCTACCCCTGAGCCATTGTTTACCGCGGCGATCTCAATCCACCTCCTTGAGGGCCTTCCTCTTTCTTGCTGCCCCTGAACTTCACCAAGCATGATGTTCTTTTCCTGGGACTGGTCTCTCCCCACAATCTGCCCAGAGTATGTAAGATGAAGTCTTGCCATCCTTGCCGCTAAGTTGCACTCTGAAAAAGAGCATACTACCTATTCTCATGTGTGGTCACCAACCAGGAAGCTCTCAAACGGAAGTTCATCTCAAGATGACAGTTTAGGGTTTTCCTAGGCCCCCTCGTGTGACATTGATATCATGTGACATCATGCCTCTTGAGAATGTCAACAATGGGCCCCTCGTTGATTAGTCAGCTCTCACTCATTAACCTTAAGTGTGGTCTAGCACTCAGGAACCAAGACCAAAGGCAAAATTGCGTTTTGGCAGGTGATCCATTCCCTCCCAATAATGAAAACTTGTATGTTGTGCATAGATAAGGTCACAGTGTCAGAACCAACTCCACACAGTACTTAACAACTCTCCAACAAATTAGACAACTTGGATGAAGTACACAAATTCCTAGGATAAAATAGACAAATTCCTGGAAAATCAGAAACTATCAGAGCTGATTTAAAAAGAAATAAAATCTAAGTAAGCATATATCAAATAAAGAAATTAAAATTGTAATTTAAAAAGAAACCTCCCTTAAAAGAAAAGACCAGATATTTTCACTGGTGAATTTTATCATAAGTCTAAATAAGAGAAGAACACAGCTTTCCCCCAGATCCTGGATGCTTCCTCCCCGCAACTACCATGATCCGAATTCTACCTTGCAGGGCTGGATAGGGCAGAGGTTGTACACTGGTACATATGAGGGCTGGAGGCACAGGGAATCCAGGGTGGATGATACCTTCAGGACCAAGGGTGTGAGGGGCGATGCTGGGAGAGTGGAGGGTGAGTGGGTTGGAAAGGGGGAACTGATTACAAGGATCCACATGTGACCTCCTCCCTGGGAGAGGGATGGCAGAGAAGGGGTGGGAAGGGAGACTCCGGATAGGGCAAGATATGACAAAATAACGATGTATAAATTACCAAGGGCACATGAGGGAGGGGGGAGCGGGGAGGGAGGGGAAAAAATAAAGAGGACCTGATGCAAAGGGCTTAAGTGGAGAGCAAATGCTTTGAGAATGATTGGGGCGGGGAATGTATGGATGTGCTTTATACAATTGATGTGTGTAAATGTATGGATTGTGATAAGAGTTGTATGAGTCCCTAATAAAATGTAAAAAAAGAAAAGAGGAGAAAAAAAAGAAAATGATTAGGGCAAAGAATGTACAGATATGCTTTATACAATTGATGTATGTATATGTATGGACTGTGATAAGAGTTGTATGAGCCCCTAATAAATTGTTTTTTTAAAAATGTCTAAATAAGAATTAAGACCAATCCTTTACAACTCTTTAAAAAAATTGGAGAGTCACACTTTGGAGTGTTACAGCCATACCCAAACCAGACAAAGATATCAAAAAGAAAGAAAACTGAAAATTAATACCTTTTATGAATATTGATGCAAATACTTTCAACGAAATATTAACATATTGAATTCAGCAATGTGTAAAAAGGTTTATACACCATGATTACATAGAAGTTGTTGAAATTTTATTTATTTTCAATAGTTAAAAATCAAGGTAATACAGTGTATTAATAAAGGACAAATAAGCACATGATCATCTAAAATAGCTGCAGAAAAACCATTTTACATATTTCAGCACCGTGTCATGACAAAAGTACTCAGCAAACTAGGAATGAAAGAGAACTTCCTCAACCCAATCAATAAGATCCATGAAAAACCGAGGAAGAAAGATGAGGCTTTCTATACCTGTAAAAAGTTAGTCTCAGAAGCACACAATGTCAGGTCTACCCTATGCTACAGGGTTGCTATTAGCTGGACGCAACTCTTTGTTCTTGTTTGTTATGACAAATTCATAGTAAACATCAAGCATAATGGTAAAATTCTGAAAGTTTATATCCTAAGATTAGAAATAAACTAGGGATGTTTGTTTTCATTATTTTATCCAACAACCTATTGGAAAGGGGAGGGGGAACATTCATCTTAGAAGGGAGACCTGAAACCATCTCCTTTTTCATATGACATGATTTTATATATATAAAGTTTAAGGACTTGCAGGGCAAGATGGCCTTTTATTTCCTATGATACAATGTTGTAAAAGGTTTGGTTAGTCCACTATGCAAACAAGGTGTGTAAATTCCCTCAAGGGATTAGTCAATTACTATGCAAATTGGGTGATTGTGGCCTACAGAGGTTATTCATCCGTTTTACCACGCAGCTAGATTTAAAAGACCAGATCCACAGAGGTGGATGAGAACTCTCTCCCTACCACGAAGAAGAACCTGGACAGTAGCACCTCCTTTGAATCCATGGTCCTTGTTCCGAGAACCTCTTAAATCAAGAAGAGCTATAATACTGGAAACAAGAGACTGCAAAAGAGAGTGTAGTAAGAACAGCAGAAGAAGGTAAGACCCAGGAGACCAGAATGAGACAGTTGCAGTGGAACTTGCTGATTTGAAGAGGGAGAGAGCTGAGAGGCTTCAGAGAGGTTTGCTGTACAGTGTGGTAGCTCCAGTCCTCTGTCAACAGAACTGAAGAGCTATATCACTTGCTCAATTCGAACAGAGACTGACCGAGAAGACCTGGTTCAAACAGGAGCTAGTGAAGGGGCTGATGGTGGAGACCTGAAAACAGTTTGTGTTATGGCCTAGAAGGAGCTGAGAGTTCACTGGATTGTAATTCTGATGGTCGGAACAGGATGCAGTTGGTTTAGCCACTTGCCTTCCCTGCTTTAGCTATACTGTACTCAGGAATAAATTTAACAAAAGAACTGCAATCTTTATGTACTCAAAACTGCAAAGTAATGTTTAGAGACATTTTGAATACACCTAAATAAATTGAAAGACATTCTATTGTTCGTGATTTGAAAGATTTACTGTCAAAATGGCAAAACTCCTCAGATTGATTTAAAGATTCAGTCTTTACATTGACAGTAATTCAATGTAATACTTATGAAAATCCCAGCTGCCTTTTTTTGCAGAAATTGACAACCTCAACTTAAAATGAAAGCAACTCAAAACAGTAAAAAAAATTGAAAAAGGAAAACACAATTGGAGGACTAGCACTTCCCAATTTCAGTACTTATTATATACAGCATATACTCGAATATAAGCCGACCCGAGTATAAGCCGAGGTACCTAATTATTACCTGGGAAACCAGAAAAACTGATTGACTCGAGTATAAGCCTAGGGTGGAAAAATGCAGAAACTATTGGTGAGTTTCAGTAATCAAAACAAATGAAAATAAAATTACTAAAATTTGAGATATCAATGGGGTAATGTATCTAAATATTTATTTTAAATAAAAAACATAAATAAAAGGACAACAAGTCATTTAACATTAGTAAACCAGCACAGTAAGTGGAAATTAGGTTCAACTAAAACAATAAGGTATCAACAATACCTTAAGAGTACTATTCCCTAAGCGCAATCAGCAACCAAGCTAAGATGTAAAAAATTAAAGTCCTTCAAAACTGGATTCCTCATCATCATCCGTATCCCAATGCAGAGCTTCAGCTGGTGTGAGGTCATCACAGACGCTGTCCTCAATGAGATCGCCGTCATCACCGTCACTGCTGTCATTTTCATACAAAGCGCAGTCTCACTGCCATCCATAGCATTACTAATACTACATTTCTGGAAGACACATCGCAGCATGTCTTCTGGAATGTCTTCCCATGCATCTCGAACCCACTTTGCTATTAACTCTATGTCAGGCTTCATGAGATTTCCTCCTTTTGTTAGTCTGGCTTGACCGGATGATATCCATTCATGCCACATCCTTCGCACACAGTCTTTAAAAGGCTTTTTCAAAGATACATCCAGAGGCTACAGTACAGATGTAAGCCCACCTGGAGTAACAGCTAAAGTAACTTTACTAGATTTTGCCAATTTTTTTATGGCATCCGATAGGTGGGTTCTGAAGATATCCCAAACAAGTAATGATGGCTTTTTCTTTAAGGCTGTTCCAAATTTCTTCCAGCCATTTTTTTGTTCCGTCTTCATCCATCCAGCCTTTAACATGTGCACGGACAGTAATTCTTGGTGGGAAATTGTTCTTTATAGGCAAGGTCTTTCTTTTTAAAATAATGACAGGACACAACTTAGTTCCATTAGCCAAACATGATAGAACAACTGTAAAGTGTGTTTTTTCATTTCCTGTGGTTTTGAGGAAAATGGTTTTTTCTCCTAAACTTGCCACAGTTCTGTTGCTTGGAAGATCAAAAGTCATGGCAGTTTCATCCATATTCCCAATATCTGCCAGGTCATAATTACAAATCCTTCTTTGTTTTATAATAAATGACTGGAATGACATAATTTTTTTTCAAGGTCTTGTGGCAATTTCTGGGAAATCTTTGTTCTTTGTCTTAAACATAGTAGGCCAAACCTATTCATTAAGCAGGTACACCATCCTGCTGATGCAGCAAATTTTTCAATGCCTGGTGCTTTATACTTGTCATTCTTAGCCATTTGTAGAGCATGTATGCAGATTCCCATGCATGTTACGCAGTAACCATTTTGACGACACTCTATAACCCATTTATGCAATTCACTCTCTAGTGCCCCATAAAAAGACATTAAACCATGATGAGCTTTTTTAGCTTTTGGAATCTTTTCCAAGTCAACCTTCATTTTCCACCACTCCCACACTTGCTTTTCATCAACACAGAATTCCCTACTTGAAATACTGTTATTGCTCTCTTCTGCTCTTGACACAACCTTCATTTTGAAACCAGCCTCATATGACCAGCATTTTTGTTTTGGTTCAAGAGTATCCATTTCTGATAGGATAAAAAACCAAGATTTTGAAAAAGAACTTTCATGGTAATGTCCCCCACCCCCAGCCCCCGCAAAGTGTTAGCTGGGAGAAGGCGGGGGTGGGGAGAAGCGGGGGGAGTCCGTGTGAGCGGGGAATGTAGGATGTGAATTAACACAGAGACCAGAGGGGAGAGACAGAGCGCAGCCACATCCTTACCAGTTCAGCTGCCGGAGTAAGTGAATTCATTACGGGTGCTTCTGCGAATTGGAGCAGCCCACGTCATAGGACAGCTCTGATTGGTTAGATGTGAGTGAACAAACATTCAAAGCCCTGCAGTGTCAGTGGGGCTTTGAATGAACAGCAGAGAAATGGCAATCACCCGTGCTTGTTCCATTACCTCGGGCAGGGCGGGGGGTGGGGGTGGGTGGGTGGGTGGGCACGAGATGTTACACCTCGCTGGGATACCACTGACCCGTGTATAAGCCAAACCCCAGTTTTTCAGCACATTTTTTGTGCTGAAAAACTCGGCTTATACACAAGTATATATGGGTAACTACAAGTAAGCAAGCCTGTGAACTAAAACAAAGCTAGATATATCAAACAATGCACCCACTCTAATCCAATCTTCCTCATTATTGTCCAGCGTTACATGAATCTGAGGCATTGGAAACACGGTGGCCTGTGTTGGATGCACCTTACTCCTCAGAGTGCTGTCTTTGCTCTTGAATACTCTAAAGAGGTCTTTTGCATTAGATTTGCACATGCAATACATGGTTTGATTTCTTGACTGTTGCTTCCATGAGCACTTGTGATTGTGGATACAAGTAAAATGAAATCCGTGACAACTTCAAATATTTCTCCATGAGGATTTTTCATTTTGATTTGCATAAAGTTGTAATCCATATGGAAGACTGTAGTTTTTTAATCTTCATCAGTAAGTGCTTCAAATCCTCTTCATTTTCAGCAAACCAAGTGCATAATCTGCATATTGCAGGTTTTCAATGAGTCTTCTTCCAATCCAGATGCCACATTCTTCTTCATATCGTTGTTTTGTAGATTATTTGCTCATCATGTACATATGATAAATATGGTGAAAGGCTACATGCATACCTTTCCTAATTTTAAAACATGCAGAATCCCTTTGTTACGGTTGAATGACTGCCTCTTGGTCTATGTAAAGGTTCTACATGAGCACAATTAAGTCTTCTGGAATTTCCATCTTCACAAACTTATCAATAGTTATGATCAACTCATTCAAATGCCTTTTGAGATAGTTAAAGTTTATTGTGCTAAACTGGACCATAAACTCATGTGGGGTTAATTGAAGAGCAGAGAAATAAATGGCTCGGTGAGCCTCACCTTTCGAGTTCTCAGGTCTCTTGCTTTGTGATGGTTGGATGAGGGTGAGGCTGCCTTAGAAGTTCCCTGCTTCAGCTTCCAAGGCTGACTTCCTGCAAGACATCCCCAAGGAGAAACTACATGGTCCTACCCCGATGCAGCCCTGGGTGCTGCAGCAGCCGTGTGAAGATCCCTGCCAGCGCTGAGATGCTTACATGTTCACTGACTCGGCTTTCCTCCTGCAGTTGGCATCATTGCATGTGTTTTGTGAGATGGAGGAGGACTTTGTGGATTGGTGTTGGGCATATGGGTTAATGTTGAACTTGTGGACTTGGGCAGCACTGGGTTGGGATGTTTTCTTGATGCGCACTTAACCTTTATATAAAATCTCTCTTATACATGAGTTTCTGTGGATTTATTTCTCTGATGTACCCAGACTAACACACCTTTGCAAAGCCAACAGAACACAAGTAGACATATTTCTAACATTCCCTTCCTTCAGCCAAGGTCCAGCTTACTTCAGCAATGCTATCCTTCATTCCACATCCTCTTCTGCATTTTGCTGGAATTTCTGGCATCTTCCTATTGATGTGTTTCTGCATTCACTTTTTGATTATCTTCATCAAAATATCACTTTGCATGTGAAATTAAGATAGTGCTTTATAATTTCCTCATTCTTTTAAATGAGAAGAAATATGTATCTCTTCCAGTCCATTGACCAGGATTTCTTGGTATAGATGGGCGAATGCTTCTAGTGCTACCTCAACTTGTGGAAAAATTTTATTGGTATTACATCTATTCCTGGAGCATTGTTTCCACCAATGCCTTCAATGCAGCTTAGACTTCTTCCTTCAATAAATTTTATTCTTGACCATATCCTACCTCTCAATATGACTGAACACTAACTAGTTCCTTTTGGTACAGTGATTTTGTGTATTACATCCATCATGTGTGTGTGTGTGTGTGTGTGTGCTTATAGCATCATTCAATATTTTGTCCATAGAATCCTTCAGTATTTGAATTTTTCTTCAGTTCTTTCAGCTTGAGATATTCTGAGTGGGTTCTTATTTTTGTTGTTTTCCTAATTCTAGGTCCTTCCATACTTCACTTCAATACTTCATCTTCTCAAGCTGCCTTTTGAAGTTTCCTATGTAACTTTTGTACTTTATCACTTCTTCCGCTTGAGTCAGCTACTCTAGGTTCAAGAACAAGTGTCAGAGCCTCTTCTGACATTCACTTTGGTCTTTTCCTTCTTTCCTGTCTTTTTAATAACTTTTTGTTTTCCTCATGCATGACGCTGTGATGTCATCCCATGACCTGTCTGGTCGGTAGTCATCAATATTTAATGCCTGAAATGTGTTCTTAAGATTGACTCTCACCAGGGTGCAGTAAAGCATTGATGGAACATACTATATTCCTCTGGTTCCTTGAGGCTTCCTCACCTTCCACTACCATGACCCCAGTGCTGCTTCCCAATTCAGACTAGACCAGAACATAAGCACACGTATAGAAAGGGATGGGAGTTCACGACACGCAGAATCCAGGAACTGGAGTGGGAATAGTGATACCAGAAGGGTAGGGGGAAGAGGGGGAGAGGAAAGGAGAAAGGGGGAACCGACCACAATGAGCGACACATAACCATACACCCCTCTACAGGGGGAAGAACAACAGAAACCATGGGGGCAGGGAGACAGCGGTAGGTGTGAGAGATGAAAATAATAACAATGTACAATCCATCAGGGGATATGGGGGGGTGGCGGGAAGAAGAGCTTATACTAAGGGCTCAATAGAAAGTTAATGTCTACAAAAGAATGAGGGCAACATATGCACAAACATGCCTGATTCACTTGATGTATGGATTGTGGTAAGTGTTGTATGAGCCCCCAGTAAAATGATTTTTTTAAAAGATTGACTCTGATTCAGGTGAGATATGCTAAAGACATATTTTGACTCCAGTGGATTTGTTTTGTTTTTCCTTAGATTCAACCTGAACTTGCACATGAACAATAGATAGTCTGTTTCACACTCAGTCTCTGGCCTTGTCTTTGCTAATAATGTTTTGGCCTTGCTTTATGTAATAATGTTGAGCTTCTCCATTGTCTGTTCTCACAGATGTAGTCAATTTGATGCCTGCTTTATCCATCTGGGACGTCCATGTATACAGTTTCCATTTATGTTGTTGAAGAAAAGTATTTGCCATGAAGAAGTTGTTACTGGGGAAAGAATGCTAAGTAATATTTGTTGGGAAACTAAGGAGAATAAACCTGATTCTATGTTCCTGGGTAGACACTTCAAATATGTTTCTACCCAAACCTCAGTGAACCACGCCATGTACTAAGCACTATGACCTTAGACCCTGGCCTTAAAGGAAATATGGAATCCCCCCAGAGCCACACCAAAAGGACTCAACATGCAAGCCAGACTGAATGAACAGCCCCCTACCTCAAAACTGCCTCTACCTTTGAACTTATGATGGAAATACCCTGATGGGAGAGCAAGCAAAGGATGGCAACCCCAAGACTGTCAAAATGACAATCATTGGATCTTGGGTACAACTCAAGATCTGGCTGTGTGAGTGTCCAATGAGAGGGGACCCAGAACCACCAGATATTTAATACCTCAATGCTCCCCTTGAATTAATATGACAGATATTGATTTGATAGGCAAGGATCTGCCCCAGTAAGAAATAATGCAGGGAATTTTCCCCTAGGACCAACCCCAATGCTCAAGGTAAACAGAGCTCAATCAATTAAGAAATCAGTTTGTACAAAGCAACAACTCATGGATTGCAGCTTGAAGTTGGATTATAATTTTATAAACTCTGTGTATCAACAGTACCTGAAATTCTATGACTTTGGATAAACTATTGATGTTATCGATGCAATCACCATGTACACCACGGGGATGATTGATACTGTTTTTCTTTTTTGTTTCTTTTTTTTCTTTTATTTTGGGTTTTTATGTTTGTCTGTTTATTTTTGTTTTTGCCAAAGTAAACCAAAGTCATTCATAACCCATGGACAACCATAAGGATTTGGGGCTCCCATGTAATTCTGGCCCCAATCCAAAAACAGTTCATTCTTATACTGTGCTACTGCTCATACTCACCTTCATGAAGCGATCGCTGAAGATAAGATTTGCTATGGCAGAGTGTGGTGAAGAAGGCAAATGGTGCCTGGCTATCAATTAGAAAAGTATCAGGGGTCTTAAAGGCTTGTATTCAAACAAGCAGCCATGTAAGTGAGGTGTTAACTAAGTTCACATCAAAGAAGCACATCAGCCTGTCTGAGCCAAAGGTGACAATAACAAAAGGCAAATATGATGAAGGGGAAAGTTCAGAGCTTAAATTGTGAACACCCAATTTGTAAGTCTATGGAGGACAGTGGGAGCCCAAAATCCATCAGTAGCGAATCTAGTCAGACTAAGCCTCTGGAAGATCCCCTCTAGTCACAGGTGAGGGACTCAAACAGCTTCACGCTCAGAGAGAGATTATTGTAAACTGACTAGAGTGGGTTGAACTATGGTCTAATATAATACTTGGTCAGTTGACCTCCTTCCTGACCCAATCTGAATTTACTCCAGGCTCAAATATTTCTTGCTTGTTCCATGACAGCAATTTTTTCTCTGGATTTTTTAATATTAATGGTGTCTTTTCTCTCTTACTCTTTATTTGTATTTTATCTTCATATTATTATCATTTTCATCTTTCTGTTTCATTTTGGTTTTGTTCTTTATTGTTTCTGACGGGCTTCCCAGTTTGTGAGGCACAGAAGGAGTGGATGCATGGAGACAATAACTGATGCAATGATTTATCTAGGATGGGAGGGGATTGGGAGTGAGGAGGATGAGAGGAGGTGGGGGGCAGTCAATGAATGCAGGAGGGTGGAGAGAGCACTAGAACTGACTGTGATGATGTATATACAACTCTTTTTAAAAGTTATTTAACTATAGAATCGTATGTTATGTTAATATATATCAAGAAAACTACTTTTTTTTAAAAAGGAAACCAAACTTGATCAATGGTTACAATGGGTGAAGGAGGAAGAGTTTTTATTCAGAGAGCATTGAGTTTATGTCAATGGCGGTGGGATAATTTGGAAAAGGATATCAACTATGGTTGTACAAAAATGAAGAGTATAATCAATGGCACTGAATTAGGTTGTAGAAGTTGTTGAATTGGAGAATATTTTTGTGTGTTTTTAGCACAATTTTAAAAATAATTTCATTAATAATGAGTATAAGGAAAAGGAAAATGTTCTAATATTGATTGTGGTAATGACTATATAATTCTTCTTGATATGATTGAACAATTGACTTTTATATGTGGGTGAAGTGCCAATAAAACTATTAAAAAAAGAAGCTGTTGCTCTTGACAAATTCTATTATGTGATCTCCAGTTTCGTTTCTATGCCCACGACCATATTTCCAAATACTGCTCATTCCTCTTTGTTTTCAACTTTGCCATTTCAATTGCCAATAAGAATCAATGAAATTTGTTTACATGTTTGATCAATCTCAGATTGAAGATGGTAGTAGAGTTCTTCAATTTCTTCATCACTGGTTTTAGTGGTTGGTGTATAAATTTGAATAATGATTGCATTCGCTGAACTTCCTTGTATGTGTATAGGTATTAATTTAACACAGACAGCATTGTATTTCAAGATAGATCTTGAAACTTTTTTATAATTGAGACGATGTTGTTCCTCTTGGATTGTCATTCTTTTCATACTAAACAATATAACTGCCCGACTCAAAATGGTAATGACACTGCATTTCAGCTCATTAGGACCTAGGTTATTGATCTTCGAACATTCCATTTCATTTTGAGAAACTTTCAATTTCCCTAGGTTTTTACTTTGTACATTTCACATTCTGGTGACCAATGAATGTTTCATCTGTTTATTTGCATTTTGGGTCAGGCCCCATCAGTAAATGGAGATCCCAGAAACTTGACTCCATCCACATCATAAAGTCATCTCTACTTTGAGGAGGCAACTCTTCCCTAGTCATATTTTGAGTACCTCCTAACCTGAGAGGATAAAATGAGAGCATCATTTTCTGGCACTATATCGATGTTGCAATGTTATTCATAAGAGTTTCAGTGGCTAATTACCGGTATTTCAGAAGTTGGCTCCTCATCCTTCTTCCTAGTTTATGCTTATTCTGGAAGCTCTGCTGAAACCTGTTCACCATGGATGATCCTGCTGGTGTTTGAAATGCCAGCGGCATAATGTCTGCACACTATGCAACATGCAAACCACCACAAGAGAGCACACGGACAGTGGAAATTCTTGTGATTTATTGGCTATATTAGAAATTCCCACAGGGTTTCCAAGACTAATATATTTTGTGGAAGCAGACTGCAACATCTATCTTACAAGGAGCCACTAGTGAGTTCAAATCGCCAACCTTTTGATTAGCAGCCAAGCTCTTAGCCACTGAATAGGCTTCCCTATCCAGTGCACTCACCACTCGTCTGCCAGTTGGTTATACAGGGGGAGCATGTGTAATACTGTGATGCTGGAAGCTACGTCACTGGTATTTCAAGTGCCAGCGGGGTCACCCAAAGTGAATAGGTTTCAGCAGAGCTTCCAGACTAAGAGTAGACAGTGTAGAAGGACTTAGTCCCCCACTTTAGAGGAATGAGCCCTGAAAATCGTATGCAGAGCTTCAAAACATTGCCAGACACTGAAGGCCTAATGAATGGAAGCTGAACAGGGTCAGAGATCGTACCTGGGGATTCGGCCCCTCGGGTTGGAGGGCACTCAATCTGTAACTGAGGAGGAGCTGGTCAGAGTGGGGTCAACTATAGTGGCTTGAGTGGAGTAAAACCTGTGTGGATGCAGTCTTTGGAATCTTCATTAGCACTGCTCAAGGTAACGGGAAACAGGTGCAAAACCCTGCTAAAGATGAGAACTTGCATTGTCCAAAATATTAATGTAGGAAAATTGGAAGACATCAAAAATGAAATGGAACATATAACTATCTATATCCTAAGCATTAGTAAGCTCATATGGACTGGTATAGGCAATTTTGAATCAGAAAATCACATTACTTGCTATGTAAAGAATAAAACAATCAAAAGCAGTGGCGTAGCATTCATTGTTAAAAGGGATGTTGCAAAATCCATCTTGAACTACGCTGTCTGTGATAGGATTATTTCTATCTGCCTTCAAGGAGATCTAATCAATATTACTATTATTCCAATTTATGCACCAACTACAAAAGCTAGTAAAGAAGAAATTGAGAAACCAACTTCATGTGAAAATTGATCAAACATGATATCAAGAGGCATTCATAACTATTGGTGATTGGAATGCAAAAGTTGAAAACAAAGAGGAAGGAACAGGAGTTGGAAAATATGGACTTGGTGACAGAAATAAAACTGGAGATGACGTGATACAATTTTGCCAGACCAATGACTTGTTCTTATCAAGCACCTTCTTCAACAACACAAAATACAACTATACACATGGACTTCTAATGGAATACACAGAAATCAAACTGACTACATCTGTGGGAAGAAGCAATGGAGAAGCTGACTATCAACAACTAAAACCAGCCCAGGGGCTGATGATGACCATCAGTAGCACATATGCAACTTCAGGATCAAGCAGAAGAAATGAAAACAAGTCCACAAGAACCAAAATAGGCTGGATTCTATCCCACCTAAATTTCCAGAACAGCTCGAGGACAAATTTGACCCAGTGAACACCAATGATAGAAGATCTGATGAGCTGTGGGAAGACACCAAGAACATCAATCACGACACCAAGGGCTCGATAGAAAATAAATGTCTAGAAAATAACGATGGCAACATATGTACACATGAGCTTGATGCAATTGATGTATGGATTGTTGCAAGAGCTGTAAGAGCCCTCAATAAAATGGGTGTTTTTACTTTTTAAAAAAGACATAAAAGAAAAAAAAAGAACATCATGCATAAAGAAAGCAAAATATCATTAAAAAGATAAGAAATAAAAGGTCAAGGCAGATGCCAGAAGAGACTCTGAAACTTGCTTTTATCATAAAATAGCTTAAGCAAATGGGAGAAATTATGAAATCAAAGAGCTAAATAGAAAATTGCAAAGGTCAATTCTAAAAGGCAATGTCAAATATTATAAAGTCACGTGCAAAGACCTGGAGTTACACGGCCTTAAGGGAAGAACACTTAGCATATGTGAAACTGAAATAACTCAAGAAAAAAATTAAGTGTTGAGTTGCAATCTTGAAAGATGCTGGGGACAAAATATACAGGCAGCATCAAAAGATGGAAAGAATACAGAGTCACTGTACCAAAAAGAACTCGTCAACATTCAACCATTTCAAGGGGGAGCATAGGAGCAAAAACCCATGGTGCTGAAGGAAGAAGTTCAAGTTGCACTGAAAGCATGAGCCAAAAACAAAGCTCCAGGAATTGATGGGATACCAATTGAAATGATTCAACAAGCTGTTGAAGCACTGGAAGCACCCATTTGTCTGTGCCAGGAAATTTGGAAGACAGCTACTTGGCCATCTGCCTGGAAGAGATGCATATCTGTTCCCATACCAAAACAGGTGACCCAATATGCCACTCAAGTTACAGAACAATATAATTGATATCACATGCTAGTAAAATTTTGCTTTAGATCATATAACTATTGTAGCAGTACATCAACAGGGAGCGGAAGAAAGGATATCATTGTTGATGTCAGATGAATCTTGGCTCAACGCATAGAATACCAGAAAGATGCCTACTTATATTTTATTGATTATACCAAAGCATTCAACTATGTAGATCATAACAAATATGGATAACCCTGAGAAAAACGGGAATCCCAGAACATTTTGTTGTGCTTGTGTGGAACTTGTACATTGTGCAAGTGGCAGTTGTGTGAACAGAGCAAGGAATATTGCATGACTTAACATCAGGAAAGGCGTGTATCACGGCGGTATCCTCTCACCATACTTATTCAATCTGCATTGCTGAGCAAATAATTGGAGAAGCTGGCTTATATGACAAAGAATGGATATGCAAAAACCTGTGATATGCCGATGATATATGCTTGCTTGCTGGAAGCCAGGATGACTTGAAACACTTGCTGCTGAAACTCGAAGATTATAGTCTTCAGTATGGATTACAACTCAATGGAAGGAATCCTCATAACTGGACCAATAACTCCCATCATGATAGATGGAGAAAAGGGTGAAGTTGTCAAGGATTTTGTCTTACTTGGATCCACAATCAATGCTTCTGAAAGCAGCAGTCAAAGATTAAAAGACGCATTGGGTCAATCTGCTGCACAAGACTTTCTTGGAGTATTGAAAAGCAAGGATGTTACTTTGAGGAATAAGGTCTGCCTGACCAAAGCCAGAATATTTTCAAATGCCTCAGATGCACGTGAACGTTGGACACTGAATAGACACCAAAGAGGACTCGATGCAATTGAATTGTGGTGGTGGAGAAGAATATTGACAGTACCGTGGACTGCTGAAAGGACAAACCAATCTGCTTTGGAAGTATGACCAGAATGCTCCTTAGCAGTAAGGATGGTGAGGTTTAGCCTTACTTACTTCATACATAGGATCAGTCCCTGGGGAAGGACATCCTGGCTGCCTGGTAAGGTGGAGGAGCAGTGGAAAAAGAGGAAGGGCTTTGAGAAGATGGATTAACACAGTGGCTGCAACAATGGGCCCAAGGATGACTCAGGACAGGGAGTGCTTTGTTCCTTTGTGCACAGGGTGCCTATGGCTTGAAACTGATCTGAGAGCACCTCACAACAATAACAACAACAACATCCAGTCTACATAAAAGAGTTTACATAAATACTTCATTCAACTGTGCTCCTGAACTGCAATTTCTAGGGAAAAAATGAAAAGCAAACTTGAGTAATACTTTAATGTGTTTATCTCTAAATTACTCTTAGTAGCTAAAAACAATTTTAACTCAGCCTATGTCATTTAGCTCCCTTTGATCAAGGGGATCAGATTTCCTATGCTAATTATGGAGAACTGCAACATTTATTATTAAATAGAGTATTAATAGAAGTCATCATACTTACCTGGCAGGGGAGATACCATGATCACGAAGGTGGTTTTCCCAGGGCGAGGCTTATCCATTGCACTCCGGATGTGCTGACCCCTGCGATTTCCCAAAATGTGGGAAACTCGACTGCATAATTTGTGGTAGTGGGGGACTGTGTTCACGCTCTCCCCTGAAAAAAAAAGAAGTCATCAAATGTAAAAATCGATTCCTAAAGAGAATCCATTTAATGTCTAAACTCTGGATTAATTCAAGAATCATTTAGTGAATCCAACTGTGTGCAACAGATTCTTCTTCAAGTTTCCTGACAAGTTCACTCTGCTACTCTTTGTGCAGAGACATAATCCCAACTTGGCATGCTAGCTATTATTTCTTTCTTCAAATAATGCTCATATTTCAAGAAAAATAATTTGAGCTCTTAACTCTTAATAAAACTGATTCTTACAAATAACATTCACAAAAGTCACAAAATAATATCCTACCACAACATTCTTTGTTGTTGTTTTTAGGTGCCATTAAGTCTGTTAGGACCCATCGAGACCTTATGCACAACAGAAAGAAACACTGCCCCGTCCTGCCCCGTCCTCACAATGGTTCCTATGCCTGAGCCCATTGTTGAAGTCACTATGTCAATCCATTTGTCCAACATCTTCCTATTTTTTGCTGCCCCTGCATGTTACCCAAACATGATTTCCTTCTCCAGGGACTGGTCTCTCATGACAATATGTCCAAAATATGTAAGACTGAGCCTTGCCATCCTTGCCTCTAAGGAGCACTCTGGCTGTACTTCTTCCAGGACAGATTGGTTTGTCCTTTTAGCAGTCCATGGTCCCTTCAGTAGTCTTCACCAGCACAATTCAAACACAGCAACTCTTCTTCAATCTTCCTTATTCAATATCCAACTTTTACATGCATTTGAAGTGATAACATCGCTGATGTTAGATGGGTCTTGGCTGAAAGCAGAGAATACTAGAAAGATGTTTATTTGTGTTTTGTTGACTATACAAAGGCAGTAAAATGTGTGTGTCATAACAAACGATGGATAACATTAAGGAGAATGGCCACTTCAGAACACTTTGATGTTCTCATATAGAACCTGTGCATGGACAAAGAAGCACTTGTTCAAACAGAACAAGGAAATGCTGGGTGTTTTAAGATCAGAAAAGTATCCATCGGGGTTGTATCATTTCACCAAACTAATTTAATCTGTATGCGGAGCAAATAATCTAAGAAGCTGAATAAATGATGAAGAATGTGGTATCAGGATTGGAGGAAGGCTCATTAACAATCTGTGATAAGCAGATAGCACAACCTTGACTGCTGAAAGCCTAACGGACTTGAAGCACCTGTTGATGAAAATCACAGACTACAGTCTTCAATATGGATTACAACTCAATGTAAAGAAAACAAAAATCCCCACAACTGAACCAATAAACAAACTCATGTCAAATGGAGAAAACACTGAAGTTATCAATGATTTTATTTCACTTGAATCCACAGTGAATGTTCAAGGAAGCAGCAATTATGAAATCAAATGATGTATTGCCTTGGGCAAATCTGCTGCATAAGACCTCTTGAAAGTGTTGAAGAGCACGATGTCACTTTGAGGACCTAACAACAACAAGTGAAGCAAATAATCCAAGAAGCTGGACCGTATGAACAAGAACGAAGCATGAGGATTGGAGAGAGGCTTGTTAATAACCTGCAAGGGGTAGATGACACGAGCTTGCTTACTTAAAGTGAAGAGGCCTTGAAGTACTTGCTGAAATCAGACTTCAACCTTCAATATAGATTACAACTCATTGTAAAGAAAACAAAAATCCTTACAACTGGACCAATTGATGAAGTCATGATAGATGGAGAAAAGATTAAAGTTGTCAAGAATTTCCTTTTGCTTGGATCCACAATCAATGTGTATAAAAGCAGCAATGGAGAAATCAAACAACGTATTGCACTGCGCAAACTGACACATTGGCTGCAACAATGGGCTCAATCATAGCAGCAATTTTGAAGATGACACAGGACCGGGCAGTGTTTCATTGTCTTATACATAGGACCGGAGCCAACTTGACGGCCCCTAACAGCAAATAGATGTATTTATGTATGTATATCATGTATGTATACTTTGTTAAACCGGAAACTTTGTGTTGGGGAGATCTGTCCTTTAGAAATAAAACCCCACATGGAAGAAGCACACCAGCCTGAGTGATCACGAGGTGCCAAAGGGACCAGGTATAAGGCATCATCCAATATATATATATATATACCATAGTGAACGAAGGGGGAAGTGCCGAGTGGAGACCCAAAGCCCATTTGTCAGCCACTGGAGATCCCCTCACAGAGGGGTTTAGAAGAGGAGATGGGTCAGTCAGGGTGCGATGTAGTACCAATGAAGAACACAGCTTTCCCCCAGATCCTGGATGCTTCCTCCCCCAACTACCATGATCTGAATTCTACCTTGCAGGACTGGATAGGGCAGAGGTTGTACACTGGTACATATGGGAGCTGGAGGCACAGGGAATCCAGGGTGGATGATACCTTCAGGACCAGAGGAGTAAGGGGAGATACTGGGAGAGTAGAGGGTGAGTGGGTTGGAAAGGGGGAACCAATTAAAAGGATCCACATGTGACCTCCTCCCTGGGAGATGAACGGCAGAGAAGGGGGGGGAGGGAGACTCCAGATAGGGCAAGATATGACAAAATAACAATCTATAAATTATCAAGGACTCATGAGGGAAGGGGAGCAGGGAGGGAGGGGGGAAAAAGAGGACCTGATGCAAAGGGCTTACGTGGAGAGCAAATGCTTTGAAAATGATTAGGGCAAAGAATGTACGGATGTGCTATATACAGTTGATGTATGTATACGTATGGATTGTGATAAGAGTTGTATGAGCCCCTAATAAAATGTTAAATATATATATATATATCCAAATACAAAACAAATATAAAAAAGAATATCAAATTGATGGGGGGGGGGAAGAAGGAAAAAAAAGCACCAGTGCGTAAAGTACATACACAAAGGTGTTGGATTTGGGTTTTTTTTTTCAACTGACACGAGTAGAAGAAAGAGGAGAAGGAAAGGAAACCAGCAAGGAGAAAGGGAGACAAAGGGAGAGGGAGGGAGAGAGAAAGGAAGAAGGGTCTGCAATTCCATCAAGAATAAAGATTTCATATCCTGTGTGCACCCCTGTGCTGAAAAATTCGCTTAAAAAACAGTCCATTGAATCCCCCGTGAGTGATCTGGAGAAGTAGCTAATTGCACATGGGAATATAGAAAAGAAGTGCCACGGAGGCACGGCTGGTGGTTCCCTCATCCATTTACTTAAACTGCCTGGTCTTGGTAAACCTTTTTAAAGAACTGATCTATCAGATTACCTCAGTCACCAAACACATCTATTATTTAAGGAAGCCCCTTCTTTTTTAGCTTCACGGTCATTAAACATTTTTATAACGTACTTATAGAAATAGTGTGGGTCCCAAATGCTGCCAATAATCAATCCCCTTAACAAATAAAAATAAACTTCACTGTATTTACACTAAAATGAAATTATGCAGCAAATATTTTTATCTGCTTCCTTTATTAGTTCCCTAAGCTCTAAGAAGAGTAGACATTGATGGGGGTATTTGGAATGTTATTTCAGTTGGATTTTATTCAAAAAGACTTTTTAAAACTATTTTACTGGGGGCTCATACAGCTCTTATCACAATCCATACATCCATTGTGTCAAGCACATTTGTACATATGTTGCCATCATCGTTTTCAAAACATTTTGATTCTACTTGAGCCTTTAGTATCAGCTCCTCTTTTTTCCCCCTCCCTCCCCTACCTTCCCACCATCATAAACCCTTGATATTTTATTTTAAAATTTGTTTTCATGTCTTACACTAACCAATGTCTCCCTTCACCCACTTTTCTGTTGTCCATACCCCTGGGAGGTGGTTATATGTAGGTAATTGTGATCGATTCACCGTTCCCCCCCCCCCACCTTCCCCTTCCCCTCCTGGTATTGCTACTCTCATTACTGGTCCTGAGGACTTTATCTGTCCTGGATTCCCTGTTTCCAGTTCTTATCTGTACCAGTGTACATGCTCTGGTCTAGCTGGGTTTGTAAGGTAGAATTGGGGTCATGATAGTGGGAGAGGAGGGGAAGCATTTAAGAACTAGAGGAAAGTTGTATGTTTCATCAGTGCTATACTGCACCCTGGCTGGCTCTTCTCTTCCTTGTGACCCTTCTGTAAAGAGATGTCCAATTGTCTACATAGGGGCTTTGTGTCTCCATTCCGCACTCCCCCTCATTCACATTGATATGATTTTTTTGTCCTTTGATGCCTGATAACTGATCCTGTCAACACCTCATGATAACACAAGCTGGTTTGCTTCTTCCATGTGGACTTTGTTGCTTCTCAGCTAGATGGCCGCTTGTTTGCCTTCAAGCCTTTAAGACCCCAGACACTATATCTTTTGATAGCCAGGAACCATCAGCTTTCTTCATCTCATTTGCTTATGTTCCTGCTTTGTCTTCAGCAATGATGTTGGGAAGGTGAATATCATGGAATGCCAGGTTATTAGACAAAGTGTTCTTGCATTGAGGGAGTACTTGAGTAGAGGCCCAATGTCCATCTGCTACTTTAATACTTAACATATAAGTATATGCACATAGATCTATTTCTGTAACATTATATATAAATATATTTATGTATGTACATGCCTGTATTTAGACCTCTATAAATGTCCTTTGCCTCCTAGTTCTCTCCTCTATTTCTTTTTACTTTCTACTTATCCAACTATCATGTTCCGCCTTCATTCAGGTTTCAGTAATTCCTCAGTTTGTTTTTTTATCATTGCATATCACTACCTAGTACAGCATTTGATTGGAAGGTTTTCAACAAATATATGCTGGCTAGAATGAAAATGCTTGCAAAATGTTTTACTTTTGATTTGTGTAGTGTAGTATTAACCTTAGCCAAAGAAAAAGCTAGGCTTTGCCTTAGGCTTGTGGGAGATAATTTCTAGGTCCTTGGAATGTCCTGCCTGATCATATTCTATTAATATGATTGAGGGTGGGGACTTTGGCCTATATCGTGTCCACATGAAATACAGAGAGGGTGGAGACTAAAGTTCAGTCAATGTGGCCATATCTGATCAAGCCCCAGTAACAACTCTGGGCACTGAGGCTCAGATGAGCTTCCCTGGTTGGTAATGCTCTGTGTGTTGTCCTACACTGATAAATACTCGGAATGTAAGGCTGTCCATGACTCCCTGAGAGAGGATCATTGGAATCACAGCATTTTATTTTTTCCTAGATCCTGACCTATGAATATCTCCCCTTGTCTAATTTTAATCTGTATTCTTTCCTTGTGATTGACTATAACTATGGAACTCAATTTGAGATGAGTTCCATGAAATTAAGTGATTTATGGAAACTGAGGGTGGTTTTCAGATCCCACAAGCTTGCAGTTGGTGTCGGAAGTGAGGGCAATCTGTGGGGACTGTGCCTCTGAACTCCCCAAGATTATACTCAGTGCACACTTTTCTAGTGAATCTTGGACTTAAGTTTCTGCAAAGATTGCCACACAGCCACCCAGATATATATATAATTCAGATACATGCAGATGTGAAATACACAAGGGATATTCTGGAGTAGTCTAAAAATGGCATTCCACTAAATATACAAAATTATTACAGTGTCTGAGTTTATGAGAATTGTGGAACTTTGTCCATTTCTTAATATTTTTCATTCACTGAATAAATATTCATTAACTGCCTCTGATAATCAGAAAAAGAACAGATGTGGTCCTAACTTATATGGGATTATATAGATGTATCAGAAACATATTAGTTTTGTAAAACCAAATAACACGTAGGTAGTAGAATGTCAAAATTAGATTCTTTTGCCTAAGCTTTGGCCCAGACTTCAAGACAATGGTGCCAATTACTTTCATTTCTAAAGTGAGTTACACAGCAGTAAGCAGGATCTACAAAGGGAGTGCTGGGGAACTAGCTCTACAACCCAGAAACAATATGAATTTTGTCTATTTATTGGTATGCCATTTTCAGACTCCTATAGCCTTTAAAAGAAATCAAGGAAGCCAAGAGGGGTTGTTGGAGGTGTGAAGAGAATGTGTGGAGACAGATGTTTGTGGTGGGAGCCCCATTTTCCCCATGGGAGAGGGATAAGGGCGTTTTCTCTGATTCATAGTTTAGTGAGAGAGGGTTTCATAGAATCACTTCAGCGAGCTTCATGTATGTATCTTGGAATATTAGATTCACACACCTAATAAATATTAATGATGAAAGGCATTGTCTGGGGGGAAAGGGGGCTATATTTGCAAAGTAGCAGCACTGTCGCCAATAGCGGATCATGTACCATTACATCTGTAATCGTGTACCATTAACAGCTGTATCTGGTCCATATGATGAGGGCTCCGTGAGGGAAAGAAAGAGGTAAATGAAGTTGTCATAAAATTCTGCCTATGACAGTCATATGAAGAGCTGTGGAAAGCTCCATGAGAAGAAACTGAAATGGCCAGAGTCTTAAAGGAAGAATTCTAAGCAAGAAGTCAAGGGAGATTGTGATAGGTAGATTTATTGTGCCAACCTGGCCAATAGGAACATGTAGGATTAATAAGGTCATAGTTTGATTGGAGGGCAAAGAGATAAATGGCTCAGCAAGGCCCGCCGCTCTCTCTCTCTTGTTCTCTGGTGATCAGACCAGCATGCAGCTGCTTTAACTAGTTCTCTGCCTCAACTTGTGTGCTACACTACCTGTGCAACAGGTAACCCGTGGATCATGTTGCTAAAGCTTGAGGTTCCTTTGAGACCTGCTTTGCCATGCTGCTGGTATATGGATTGCTTGAGCTCAAGGCTGTCAGATCCTGTTGTCTTGCATTGCTTGAGTTTGATATTCCATCTGACCTGCTTTGCTAAGCTCTTGAACTATTGACTGTTGGTGACCCTCCATGCTGTTTGTTGCCTGTGACTGGACTGCCCGCATTGCCCTATGGAAGACTAAGCTGTCTGTTTCTTTGACCTTGGACTCAGCAACCCTAGTGAGTTGAAGGACTTCCAGTATATTAACTATCCCACAAAAGTGAGTTGAACTGAGCCCTCTGTACTGCTGTGTGGACTAATCAGCTGTTATATTCCATATATAATAATAATAATAATAATAATAATAATTGTCCTGGTTTTGTTTATCTACAGAATCCAGTCTAATACAGAGAAATACATATTAACAAATGTTGTGGGCATTGCTGGTGAATGAACATCAAAGAAACTACAACAATGTTCCCTAGAGAAAGTCAGCTCTAAATACTTGTCCCTCTTTGACCATTAGGGAAAGGTTTTCAAGATCATCTGAGTCACACAAACCCTTTCTTTCCCTCTTAACTATTCTTCGCTGACCCGGTATTTGCCTTAGCAACCTTAACAGTACTAGGAGCAACCTACAAAATAAGAGAGAAGTCATGGACAAGCCAAACTAGGAAATGAATAGGCTGACCTCGCCTTTTCTGGAAAAGGAAAAACAAAAACTTTTTTTTTTAAGTTGAGTTCTTTTAACTAATATAGGTTGTACATATTACTATTGATTTCCAAATTCAGGATATATTATACATACTACATTAAATGATATAAGTAATGAATGTGTCTCGGCAGGGAGGTTTTTGATTGCTCAAATATAACACTCACATATCTAAGAGATTGAAAATTCTCTAAGTTATTTCTATCCCCCCTGTTCCATACTTTGATTTTTAAAATGAAATTCAGAGCTTCTCTGAGAAGAAAAGGACATTATTTCCCCCTCTCTGTGGGATAACAGCTCTTACTGTATGTGGTAGAGAAATGAATCAGAATAATGAACCCCCAAAGATGCCTAGGAACAACTTCCTATAACCTGTGAATATGTTATCTTACATGGCAAAAGGGGTTTTGCTGATGTGATTAAGGGTCTTGAGATAGCAACATTATTCTGAATATTTGAGGGAATGCAATATAGTCACAGCATCTTTATAAGGAGGAGGTATGAGGTCAAAGGCAGAATAAGGCAGCATGAATACAGAAGCAGAGAGAAAAGGCGATGTGGATGGGGACATGAACCAAGATGTGTAGACACCTTCTAGAAGCTAGAAAAGGGAAATTAACAATCCCTCCTACAGACTCTATCAGGAATAAACCCTGCTTACACCTGAATTTTAGGCCTGTTTTATTTAGTGTCTGTCATGGGGGTGGGGGTAATGATTTTCTTTATATGAAAGCTAGGAAAGGTAAGTTTGTAGGGACAGTGACTAGATTAAAAGTTTCTTAGGGTTGTAGGAGAGAATGATATTGGAGAAAGGGGAGCTAATAACAATGAGTACAAATGAAAAAATTGTTCTCTAGTTTTTTGTGGTGTTGACTGTACAACTCATTTTAATATAGTTAGACTATTGAGTTTTAAGATATGTGTATATAAATCAATTTAAATTTTTTAAAATAATGACAGGCTAGGAACCCCTTTGGATATGATCTACCCTGTCCTATGGAGTCACTATGAGTTGGAATCTACTCAACAACACATATATACAAGCAAACAAACACACACAAAGGACTCATTTCAGAGTTTTGACCTTCAGAAAGGGGAGTAAAAACCCTTGTGTTTCTAAAGGAAACAGACTTACTTTGATGGTTACCAGGAATGGAAGGAAATAGGAGTGAAAGGGAAGTCACAGGCTGGAGGCTGGCAAGTGTTAACTTGTGTGAAGGAAAAGACAATATTCAACAAACAGGGAGATGGAAAAAATTAAATGGGAAGATATTGTGATGCTTGATGAGTTTAGTATGAAAAACGAATGAACTGCTCTGTTCACCTTCTCTGATGAAGAAAAAGATTTTTTTTTAATTTTTGTTACCCATACAACTTTCCTCTAGTTCTTTAATGCTTCCTCCCCTCACTAAAACGATCCCAATTCTACCTTACAAATCTGGCTAGACCAGAGCATGTACACAGGTACAGATAAGAGCTGGAAACACAGGGAATCCAGAACAAATAAACCCCTCAGAACCAATAATGAGAGTATAAGGGGAATGAGTATAATGAGAGTATAAGAGGGTAAGGGGAAGGTGGTGGGAGAAAGGGAAAACCAATTACAATGACCTACATTTAATCCCTCCCAGAGGGATGGACAATAGAAAAGTGGGTGAAGGGAGATATCGGTCAGGGTAAGACATGAAAAAATAGTAATAATTTATAAATTATCATGGGTTCATGAAGGAGGGAATATGGGGGAGGGAGGGAGAAAATGAGGAGCGGATACCAAGGGTTCAAGTAGAAAGAAAATGTTTTGAAAATGATGATGGCAACATATATACAAATGTGCTTCACACACGTATGGATGGATGTATTTTGAAAAGAGCTGGATGAGCCCTAATAAAATGGGTTATTTTTTTTTTAGTTAAAAATATTTTTGTTATTAAATTCAAGGAATCAATATGACATCCAGGTAGAATCACCCACACGGTACTCCTGATGTTAGAAAATTAAGAGGTAAGGAGGCCAATATTAGGACGCTGGGTGCTAAAAATGCATTCAGTGTACTAGGGTCTGGTTCAGACCTCCCCCTGTGATTTTGCCCATGGATTGATTCCAGAACTCACTGAAATGCTCTAAGTCACTGCATCTGTCTGCAGGCTCCACTAATCCCTCACCGATTCCATCAGGGTGGCATCTACCACCTCTTCCTGCACCCAAGATATGAGACTCACAGCATGCAGTAGTTTCCTCAGGTTGCTGTCTAAAGGTGGTCATAATTCCAGGCTTGCAGAGAACCTCCAAGAACTAGCCACGCGAACTCATACTGGTGTTCCCCTCTCTGCTAGTCACCCCGTCCTTGCATTCTCAAGCTTTGCATCATCCCTCCCCAGCCAGGATGGAATGAATACATTGACCATCACCTTTACCCCTCTCTCCAGCTCTGAGCATGCCAGCAGGGGTAACAATAGATAATTAGTCACTAATTTTCAGCAAGTGAGGTGCTTCCAGGATATTTAGCTGTGACATAACTGCAGGAGAGCTGTGAGTGACAAAGGAGTGCAGAGGGGAGAATTCAGATCCAGTCAGCCCTAAAATCACTTGGCTAATCTGGTCCTCCTTAACTGAGGGACAGCGTAGCATAGCCCCAATAACAGGGCACCACACAAACACATTGTAAAAAACAAAAAAAACCATTTTTTTAATGCTTACAATTACAGGCTGTGTTGCTTTGTGTAACTTTGACTGTAAGCTGTCAGAAACCCTGGTCCTGGTCTATTATCATATTAGCATAAAAAGACAGGCAGAATTCTAATCCCTAGAGCACAACCTAAGATTTTAACATAAGAAAACAGGAAAAGTCATGGGCTGAAAGCCACAGCCCAAGCCAAAAACTGGCTCTACCAGTTTTGGACTCAACAGAGAGTCTTTAAAAGACTTCAAATTATGGCCAGACAGTCGAGATCAGATCCCTACCCATGCTACAGGCACACCTCAACCAGGCCTAGTGGAATAACTCCAGTCACCTGCCTTAGCAAACCCTCCAAGATCCCCAACCACCTCCAGCCACTGAGTCACCACAGCACTTCACCTACACAACAACCCAACACACCACCATAGCAGACTACAGGTAGCCCGGAAAACACTCTTACCAGTAACACAGAGACAGAGCCAACAGCCCCTTGGTCTCCTGGGAACATGGCGCCAAGTTCTTGAAAAACGACACACAGATAGCACCATACCTCAACACCGTCAACAAGAAAAACAAAGCACAACAGCAGAAAAAAATCCTAAACCTAACAATGCTCGTTGAAGAAATAAACGTTGATCTGCAACAACAAAAAACATCTTCAGAATGTTGCTTTGAGTAATACAGGTTATGAGGGAAGCAACACAGAATAAGGATGCAATGATAGAGGAGATGAAGTCCACAAAAGAGAGGATGGCACCCACACACCAAAGGGAAATACAAGAACTAATGGCTGAGATAACAGAAGGAAAACACAAGATAACAAACCTCACCAACAGACTAGAAGAGGCAGATAATCCTTCCAGAGATCTCGAGGACAATCAGGCAGACTTCAACAAATGGGAAAGACAGTCAAACAAGATCATCAAAGAGGTGGAAGAAAACCAGAGAGCAGTGACAGATGCTATGAATAGGAACAACATTCAAATAATTGGTGTTCCAGAACAAGATACAAAGAAGTCCACAGCTAAATTAGCGAGGGAATTCCTAGAGGCAAACTTCCCCACCTTAATGAATGAGAATCAGATATTCTTACAGGAAGCAGAGAGGACACCAATTAGACTAAACTCCAGGAAGAACTCACCAAGGCACATAACAGTTAAATTATCCAACTTCGAGGAAAAAGAGAAAATTTTAAGAGCAGCAAGAGAAAAAAATGAGGTCCTATGCAATGGTGCTCAGGTAAGAATATGCTCAGACCTATCAGTAGCTACCAGGAGCAAGAGAACAGTGGAGTAACATCTTCCAAATTCTGAAAGGAAAAAAAATGCCAACCTGAGCATCCTCTACCCTGCAAAACTATCTATTCAGATATTAAGAGTTTTCCCAGTTAAGAAAACCCTCAAAGAATACTCCATAAGACACCAAATCCTTTAGAAATTCCTTGTAAATTGACTGTGGTCAGAAGACCAACATCCATCAAGCACAAGCAGGAGACTGCCATATAGCTGAACTCCATCCTGAAGTCACTGCACCGAAAAGAATTACCAAGATAACATTGCTTCAGAAGGCAAGAATGAAGCCCCCACATAAACACAGCACCTGATATGGAGATAGGAAAACACCCAACACAAAATGTACAAGATGACAGCAATGAATCCATAGATGGTGGTAATAACCCTGAATGTCAATGGCCTGAACATGCCCATTAAAATACAAAGATTAACAGCCTGGCTCAGAAAACATAACCCATCAATCTTTTTCTTGCAAGAGATACATCCTAAGTTTTCAGACAAAAATAGACTAAGAGGCAAAGGCTGGTAGAAAATAAACCAGGAAAACAGCAACTTAACAAAAAGCAGGGTTGCAATCCCAACCTCCCACAAAATTGACCTCAAGGTGCAAACCATAGCAAGAGACAAGGATGGGCACTGTATAATGCTCAAAGGTTCAGTAGACCAGGAGCCAGTAGGCATAATAAATATATATGCACCTAATGAGAAACCCACAAAATTTGTCAAACGATTCAAACGATGAAAAATGAAACCACAGACGCAACAATCATAGTAGGTAACTTTAATACAATGCTATCAGAGAAAAATAGATCACTGGGAAGGAAGCTCAACAAGAAGTTTACAGAGCTACATACTACAGATAGTCAACTGGACCTGATAGACATTTATAGAACTCTCCATCCAAATGCAAAAAAAAATCACATTATTTTCAAGTGTACATGGCTCATTTTCAAAAATAGACCACATGTACCAACATAAGTCGAGCCTGAGTAAGCTCAAACACAAAGAGATCACTCAGATATCCCTTTCAGAGCACCACATAATAAATCTGGAGATCAACAAAAAGGAGACCAGAAAAACAAGGGCAAACAACTGGAGGATGAATAAAAATCTTCTGTGACACGAATGGGTACTGGCACAGATAAGAGAAGAAATTAGGAAATTCTAGAAACTAATGAGAATAAGAATACAATGTACCAAAATCTATGGGCTATAGACAGTGTTATCACAGGAAGTTTGATAGCAATTAATGAATATATGAAAAAGAAGAGAGACTTATGACTGATACACTATCAGAAAACCTCCAGCAATACTTATCTGGCAGGGGAGACACCATGGTCACAAAGGTGGTTTTCCCAGAGAGAGGCTTATCCATTGCATTCTGGCTGCGCTGACCTCTGTGATTTCCCAAAATGTGGGAAACTCAACTGCACAATTGTGTTAGTGGGGACTATATCCATGATTTCCCCTGAAAAAAAAACAAGCAAAAAACCTCCAGCAACTAGAACAGAATCAACGGAACAACTCCTCCATTAGCAAAAGAAAGGTAATAATAAAAATCAGGGCAGAGTTAAACAAGTGGGAACAAAAGAGAACGATGCAAAAAATCAATACAGCAAAAAGTTGGATCTTTGAAAGGATCAGCAGAATCAACAGACTGCTGGAAACCTAATCAAGGAAAGAAAGGAGCAAACATCAATAGCCAGGATGAGGGATAAAACCAACGCAACGGATATCACAAAAAAGGATAATGACAAAGTACTGTGAACGTCTCTATTCAACAATGCGGAAGACATGGACAAATACCCTAATAAAAGAAACAAAAAGTGACCTACACAAATGGAAGAATATCCAATGCTCTTAGATCAGAAAACTCAATATAGTAAAGATGTCAATCTTGCCCAAGAAACTATTTAAGTGTAATGCTATCCTGTTTTAAAAAACAACAACCTTCTTGAAAGAACTTGTAAAACTGGCCACCAATTTCATATGGAGAGGGAAGAAGCCCAGAATTAGCAGAGAACTCCTAAAGAAGAACGGACAAAGTTGGAGGGCTCACCTTACTTGACACCTACTATTCAGCCATATTGGTCAAAACAGCATGGTACTGAAATAATGACAGATACTCAGACCAATGGAAAAGAATAGATCAGCATATAGTCAACTGATCTTCAACATGGACCCCAAAAGCATCAAATGGGAAGTGGACGCCCTATTTGACAAGTGGTGCTGGAAACAGTGGATATCCACCGGTAGAAAAAAAATGAAACAATATCCTTACCTCACCCCATGCACAAGAGCAAACTCAAGATGGATCATAGACCTAGAAGTAAAACCCAAACTATCAGGACCATCAGTGAAGGAATCAGGACAAACCTAAGAACCTTGGTGCAGGAAATACATAGGCTAACTGGAATAGAGAAGGGTACAAACACAGATGAAATTGAACTCAGCAAATGGGATATACTAAAAATAAAGCACCTGTGTGCACTGACAACTTCATCAAGAGAATAACAAGAGAACCCACAAATTGAGAGAGGATTGTTAGCAATGACAACAGACAAAGGGCTTATTACTAAGATCTGCAATACCCTACTAGCCTACAAAAAGAATAAAACAGTCACTGGGAGGGTGGAGAGAGGGTGGGGTGGAAAGGGGGAACCAATTACAAGGATATACATATAACCTCCTCCCTGGGGGATGGACAACAGAAAAGTGGATGAAGGCAGACATTGGACAGTGTAAGATATGACAAAATAATAGTAATTTATAAATTATCAAGGGTTCATGATGGAGGGGGGAGTGGAGAGGGAAGGGCTAAAAATGAGGAGCTGATACCAAGGGCTGAAGCAGAAAGCAAGTGGTTTGAGACTGATGATGGCAACAAATGTACAAATGTGCTCGAAACAATGTATGTATGTATGTATTGTGATAAGAGTTGTACAGCCCTCAATAAAACAATTTTTAAAAAGAAAGAAAGAAATATTTCACAATATATTAAAAAAGAAGAAGAAAACCGTTAACACTCTAAGTGGGCAAAAGACATGAACAAATGTTTCACTAGGGAGGAGACCCAGAGGGCAAATAAACATATGAGAAAATGCTCCCAATCATCAGCCATCAGAGAAATGCAAATCAAAAGAACTATGAGAGACCACCTAACACCCTTGAGGATAGCCCAAATCAGAAAATCAGAGAGCAAGAAATGCTGGAGGGGATGGTGGCGAGATAGGAACAATCTTCCACTGCTGGGGGTCATGTCTTACAACCACTGTGGAAAGCCATCTGGCAATATTTAGAGCAAATGGAAATTGAGTTGCCTTACGACCCAGCAATCCCTCTACTGAGCATCCCTCTACTTTTCTTACCCAGAAAAGGTAAGAAATAGATCAAGACCAATCATCTGCACTCCCATGTTTATTGTGGTGCAATTCACAATCACAAAAAACTGAAAACACCTAAATTTCCATCGATAGATGAGTGGATTAGAAACATCTGGCATATACACAAAATGAAGTACTATGCATCACTAAAAAGCACTGATGATTGCATGAAGCACATCAACTCATGAGAAGAGTTGGAGGAAATTATGCTAAGCAAAGTTAGCGAATCACAAAAGGACAAGTACAACATGAGTCTACTGAGGTAAGGATAATCAGCACAGTAGGTATAGAAGAAAAGCCACTTATCTCACACTTTACTAGCTGAAGTACTGGACGTTGGGAGAGTGACAGACCAAACTCAAGGATGTGCATGTTATCTCAATACAAAGAAGGGGAAAGTGGGGGTGGGAGTGGAATAAAAAGGAGGAGGAAAAGGGAAATGATGGCACTGGGGGAGTAGGGCACTAATCCACCCAGGGGGAGGGTATTGTTTATGTCTCCACAGAAATGGGAGTGAGTACAGACCCTACATTGGTGTGCCAAACCTTGAGGGCAACATGACCACATGGAGCAACTCATGAACAGACAGGTCTAAAGGATCTCTCTGAGAGCCAAACTCTCTCTCTCTCTCTCTTCTCTCTCTCTCTCTCTCTCTCTCTCTCTCTCTCTCTCTCTCTCTCTCTCTCTCTCTCTCTCTCTCTCTCTCTCTCTCTCTCTCACACACACACACACACACCCCTAGAACTATGTGACACAGAGGACAACACTAAACCTACAGGTTGGGGAAGAGGGCTTGGCCTGCCATACACATACAGAAGCAAATCAAGAAGGAAAAAGAGAGAACATGGGACTAGACCCCATACTGGTACGCCAAGCCCTGAGGATGATGTCTCTGCACAGAGCTGCTAAGGCACAGAGAGTACTGTAGGGCCAACAACAGCTCAAGACATGATGTCCCCTCACTGGAGCATACCACGACAGGGGACAATAATGGTGACACATGGAGGGGAGTGAGTCCTGTTTGACCACCCCCACAATGGGAAGAAACAAGAAGGGAAAATAACATATCAGCAGCAGGAGCAAAGCGAAGCCACAAAACCCCAGAGGAGTCCCCAAAAATGGACTTCAGGCTAAGAGGGATAGTTCCCAGAACCCCCCAGGACCAGTGGGAAGATAGTCATAAAGGTCAGCAGACAGACCTGGAATTATGTATACATTTTGGTGGGGGGTTGTTTTTTCTGGTTTTGCTCATTTATTTTCTTTTTCCTTTTTTTCCCCCTCTCTTTCTTTTTATTCAATCTTTTGTTTTCTTTTTGTTTGTCTCTATTATTGTTGGGTTTTGCCTACCTATATAAGATAGACATGAGAAGCAAGAACGAGGAGAAAGCAATAGGACCAAAAGTTCCAGAGGGACTTGGGGGTGGGAGGGAGGGGAGAGCAGTGAGCAAACAAGGCCATAGACAGGAGAACAACTAGGAAATTAAAAGAACCAATGAGGAGGACATAGAGATCCTGGTGGTGTTGGAGCAACAGCAATCTGACTGAGAGGAATTACTAAGAGGCAGAAGAAGGGTGAGCATGATGGTGGGCCAGGAACCAGATGAAAGATCTAGGAAGCAAAACTATGGATAGAGGTATAAATATAGGTGTACACTTATGAACTATATTAATTAATAAAAATATATGGCAAAAAATATATGGCAATTCATTGAGGAAGTGGACTGACTTTGGACCTCTGTTCAAGCCTTCCCTCAACACAAGAACACTTTGTTCTGACTACCTGGCATTCTGTGATGCTCACCCTGCCAACACAATCACTGAAGAAAAAAAATGGGTGCATAAGTAAATGTTGTGAAGAAAGCTGATGGTGCCTGGCTATCAAAAGATTTTGTGTCAGGCATCTTAAAGGCTTGACTTAAACAAGGAGCCATCTATCAGAGAAGCAACAAACACACATGGAAGAAACACACCAGCCTGTGAAAACATAAGGTGTCAATAGAATCAGGTTACAGGCACCAGAAGACCCAAAACAAACACAAACAAAACATATTGTTGAGAATGAGAGGGGTCAGAGCAGATACCCACATCCATCCTTAGACAATAGAAGATGCCCTCACAGAAGAGTCAAAAGGAAGGGGTGAGTCAACCAAGGTGCAGTATAGCACCAATGAAACACTATATTCCTCTGGTTCTTTGAGGCCTCCGAACCCCTCATTATCATGACCACAGTCATGCCTTTCAGTTCGGGCTAGACCAGAGCATGTACACTGGTACCAATAAGAGCTCACAACACCTGGAATCCAGGTCAGATAATCCCCTCAGGAACAAGAATGGGAAGAGCAATGCAAGGAGGGTAAGAGGAAGGTGAGGGCAGGAGGGGAGGAAGAGGGAACTGCTTGCAATGATCAACGCAAAATCCCCCTACCAGGGGGTTGAACAACAGATATGTGGGTGAAGGTATGCACTATTGGTGTAAGATATGAAAACAATAATAATTTATGATTTATCAAGGGGTCACAAGGGTGGGGAGGGAGGCAAAAAAGAGGAGCTGATACCAAGGGCTCAAATAGAAAGTAAATGTTTAGAAAAGAATGATGGCTACATATGTACAAATATGCTTGATACAATTGAGGTATCGATTGTTATAAAAGTTGTAAGAACTCCCAATAAGTGGAGGGAAGGTGGGGTAGAAAGGGGGAACTGATTACAGGGTTCTACATATATCCTCCTTCCTGGGGGACGGACAACAGAAAAGTGGGTGAAGAGAGACATCGGACAGTGTAAGATATGACAAAATAATAATTTATAAATTATCAAGGGTTCATTAGGGAGGGGGCAGCAGCAAGGGGGGTGGAAAATAAAGATCTGATGACTGGCTTAAGTGGAAAGCAAATGTTTTGAGAATGAGGAGGGCAATGAATGTACAAATGTGCTTTACACATTGACGTATGTATGGATTGTGATGAGTTGTATGAGTCCCCAATAAAATGATTTTTTAAAAGAACCCCCAATAAAACAATCTTTTAATTAAAAATGATTTTTAAAATTTTGTTGAGTACTCCCTCAATGCAATAACAATTTGTTCTATTAAACTGGAATACCATGATGCTCACCTTCCCGACACAATCGCTGAAGACAAAGCAGATGCATAAGAAAATGTACTGAAGAAAGCTTATGGTGCGCAGCTATCAAAAGATATAGCACCTGGAGTCTTAAAGGCTTGAAGGTAAACAAGTGGCCATCTAGCTCAGAAGCAACACAGCCCACATGGAAGAAGCAGACCAGTCTGCGTGATCATGAGGTGCCGAAGGGATCAGTTATTAGGCATCAAAGAACAAAAAATCATATCATTGTGTGCTCACCTCCCCGATACGACTGCTGAAGACTCATGGGGGGATAAGCAAATGTGGCGAAGAAAGCTGATATGCCCAACTATCAAAAGATACGGGATTTGAGGTCTTAAAGGCTTGAAGGTAAACAAACAGCTATCTAGCTGAGAAGCAACAAAGCCCACATGGAAGAAGCACACCAGCCTGTGCGATTACGAGATGCTGAAGGGATAAGGTATCAGGCATCATCCGAACAAAAATCGTATCATTGTGAATAAGGGGGAGTGCGGAGTAGAAACCAAGCCCATCTGTAAACACTTGGACATCCCCTTACGGAAAGGTCTCTGGGAGGGGATGAGCCAGTCAGGGTGCAATGTACCAATGATGAAACATGCAACTTTCCTCCAGTTCTTAAATGCTTCCTCCCCACCCGCTATCATGATCCCAATTCTACCTTACAAATCTGGATAGACCAGAGGATGTACACTCATACAGAGAGGAACTGGAAATACAAGGAATCCAGGGCGGATCATCCCTTCAGGACCAGTGGTGAGAGTAGCGATACCGGGAGGGTGTGTGTGGTGGGAAGGGGAAACTGATTACAAGGATCTACATATAACCTCCTCCCTGGGGTACAGACAACAGAAAAGTGGGTGAAGGGAGACGTTGGACAGTGTAAGATATGACAAAATAATGTTGTACGAGCCCCCAATAAAATGATTTTTTAAAAGGAACCCCCAATAAAACAATCTTTTAATTAAAAATTATTTTAAAATTTTGTTGTTAACTTCAAGAAGGAGAAGAGAAATCAAAGGAGAAAGGGATGGGTAAGCTCTGGGTGGGCTGGGTTTTGACAGTAACTTAAACTGTTGAACACAAAATCGATGATGGGAAACAGAAACCCCCTGAATATTTCTCATTTGAATTTTTTTAGTTTGTGTTATTTTAAGCCACTAAATTTGTGATTTCTTACTGCAACACCCCTGTTGAGTGCCTCCAACTCAGAGACCCCCATCTACAACAGAATAAATCAGCGCCCGGGCCTGTGCCATCCTCACAATTGCTGTTATGTTGACCCTGCTGTAGTAGCTGTGCCAATCCATCTCCTTGAGGGCCTTCCTCTTTTTCACTACCCCTCTACTTTACCAAGCAGGGTGTCCTTCTCCAGGAATTGGTCCCTCCTGAAACTATGGCCAAAGTACATGAAAGGAAATCTGAGCATCATCCTTTCTGAAGGGTATCTGGCTGCAATTCCTCCAACACAGAGTTCTCATTCTTTTGGCAGTCCATGGTATACTCAATATTTTTCACCAACACAATAATTCAAATTCATAAGTTCTTCTTCACTCATCTTTATTCATTGTCTACTTTCACATACACAGAGGAAACTCGAAATCACTTAGGACGGTGCACCTTAGCCTTCAAGGTGGTATCTTTTCAACACTTTAAAAAGATACTTTGCAGAATACTTGCCTAATGCAATATGCCATGTGATGTCCTAACTACTGTTTCCATGGGTGTTGATCCAAGTAAAATCAAACACTTCGCAATATCAACAATTACTTAGATTTAAATATTTAGTGAGTAGGATGTTTCACCACTATTTCATCTATTCATCTTTCCCTCTTCTTTTGGGCTCATTTTTGAAGCAAAAAAGCATCTAATGGTCATCTGTAGTTGTCATTGTTGTTAGGTGCCATTGAATCAGTTCTAGCTCATAGTGACCCTGGGTACAACAGAACAAAACTCTGTCTGGTCCTGTGTAGTTCTCACAGTGGTTCCTGTTTGAGTCCAATGATGCAGTCACTGGGTCAATCCATCTTGTCGAAGGTTTTTCTCTTTTTCTCTGCCCCTCTACTTTACCAAGCATGATGTCCAGGGACTGGTCTCTCCTAATAACATGTCCAAAGTACATGAGATGAAGTCTCACTATGATTTAGTGGAGAAATAGGTCCATGATGTCTTCAAGTCAAACTCGGCATGCTGTTCGGTGCCATCAGGGCAGCTCTAACTCACAGTCACCCTAGGTGCAAGAGGAGGAAACAATGACCAGTCTGGCACCATCCTTACAGTTATCATATTGAGCCCACTGTTGCAGCGACTGTGCCAATCCATCTCATTGAGGGTGCTTTTCTTTTTTTGCTGCCCCTCTATTTTACCAAGCATGATACCCTTTTCCAGGGACTAGTCTCTCCTGACAACAGATTCAAAGTTCATGAAAAAAAAAGTCTCACCATCTTCACTTCCAAGGAGCATTCTGGCTGGACTTCTTCCAAGACAGATTTGTCTATTTTTCTGGCATTTCATGGTACTCTCGATATGCTTCATCAGCACTATAATTCAAATGCATCCCTTTAAATGTGATCTTCCTTCCTCATTGTCCAACGTTCCCATTCATGGGAGGAGACTGAAAACAATCATGGTTTGGTTGAGACATAACTTAATCCTCAAAGTGATATCTTTGCTCTTTAGTTTTAAAAAGATTGTGTGCAACCGTTTTGTCCAAAGCAATACATCACTCTGCTTGACTCAACATGAGAGCCTTTCAAACGGGAGTGTGAAAATGAAGACTGTGGGAAAAGACAGATTTCTATGCAAAAGAGTAGTGCTTGAAAACACTGGTCACCAGAGGCTTTCTCTTCCCAAAGAAACTATGTCCTTGGTAATGCTCACTGCCATCACGTTGATTCTGACTCATAGTGGCCGCATAGAGCGGAACATCTTTCTCCCTCTGAGCAACTAGTGGAACCAAACTGACAACCTTTTGGTTAGCAGCTGAGGGTTTAACAACTGGGCCACTGGGGCTCCCTGTCCTTGATAAACCATTCAACGCAATGTCTGTCTTTTGGCTTACAAATCAAGATTGACCGCAGCACCAAGTAAAAACAGGCAAATGCTTGGCAGGATGAGTTTCCCCGAATCCAATAGGGCCTTTGTCTGCTTGAACATTGTCTCCAGGAACTGCACATCCCATTAAGAGCCAGGCCTATAAAAAGATGCATTAAGAAATGCGGCATCGGATCTTCTCTCTGCAACTATCTCATTTCGTATCCTTAATTAAATCATGAAATTTCTGAGGAAAGACAGAATCATTTTCCACAAACCACAGTTCACCTGATATACCTCAAGTTGTAACCTCTGAGACAAGCCACATCTAAAATCATCTTTTATTTTCCTCTCCCACATAACTGCTTCTTTGGTTAGGTATAGTATCCCAATAGGTTTAAAATCATTTTCCCTGCTATCTTTGAAAGTGTTTCAGTGCTTTCTGAGGTTCGGTTACAATAATAGATCTGATTATTTCCTTGTAGATAACCTCTCATTTTCTGTCTGGAAGCTTTTTAGAATTTTCTTTCTCCTTTGTCTTCTCAAATTCCACCCTGATGTATTTAGCGTAGCCCTCATAAGGGCATCCTCCTTGAACTTAATTGACTGTCTAACCTGAGGCCTTTGTCTTTTTCTAGTTCTTGAAAAATATTCTTCTTTGGTTCCTTTATTTCCTCCTTTCCATTTCCTCTAGTCTTGCCAGAATTTCTGTCAGATGAATCGGGAATTCCTGAAAGTATCTTCCATGTGACTTTCTCAGCATTTCGACTTCCCGGACCTTTCTCTATGTTCTCAAAGAATTTCTCAGCTTAATTTTGCAGCTAATCTTGACTTTTTTGTTCAGCCAAAGCTGTGGAATTCTTAATCTTAACAATCAATTGTTAATTCTCCTGCTGCTTCATAGTCAAGAATGCAATATTCTCAAATCTATGAGTATGTGTTTAAATTTTGTCTGTTTCTATATGAACTGATTTCTCAATATTCTTTATTTCTTGGATTTGGTGCTTCTTTTTCATAGTATTGGTTTTCCTCTGGTATTTGCTGATACTTGGCCTTCTGAACACTTCTGTGCTTGAGAATCTCTGCTTCTGCTTATGTTTACTGGCACCCATGCTAAGTGGAGGGGAAGGGTAGAACATGACTCACTATGGCCTAATGGTGGTTGTAGAAGCTTTCCATCTTTTCTTAAAGTCAGTAACTGCCTGGAGCCAGTCTCTTGAGCCCCAGAACCCACATTTATAACTTTAAGAAGCCAATGTTGGAGGAAGAAGGGGGTTCTGGCTAGATGGAAGATTAGGCAGATAATGCATACTACCCAGATCCTCTACAAAAAAGACACTGGAAACCAGAGGATGATAATCCTGGAACCCTGAGCTTTGGAGGAAAAAAAAAAAGAGAGAAATGGATTGAATGCCTACTGGGAGAAGCTGAACAAATGCAGTCAGAGGGAAGACAGACATGTGAATTGTCAGCTGGCTGGATGTGGCGTGGCTATAATCAGTTCCATTGCTCAGGACAAGAAGCACCCACACGAGTGGCTGACAACAATAAAGGAGGGATCCTGCCTTGTTCCACCACCCTCCTGGTGACCAGAGGAATACCCAGCCCCCAATCTCACCCACACAGTTACTCATTCCTCTGCACAATCCTTGCTCTCTCTGAGGTCAGAGCGGCGTGCCAATGGACTGGCTTCGGAAGGTGTTGGTGCTCCTCCTCATGACATTATCAAAGAGCACAGTGCTAGCCAAGCAACCTGTCACCCGGCCTCCCTCGGTAAGCAGGAACACCTTCCATAAACAACCGCCTTGCTCCCAGCAGCCCTCTGGGCCCTAAAGAGTTCTTTTCTGGGAACAAGTACCCTGGACCTCAGCCACCATCTAAGCCTGCACAACCTACTAGCAGATCGGGTACCAGAGTTCAGCAAGCCCAAGAGGAAAGATGGAAGCTTTTCACCAGCTTCATTGTGAATCCTACTAAACATTCAGAGAAGAGCTTCATCAATCCTATTCCAACCTTTCCAGAGTATAGAAAAAGGATTGAAAATTCCCATGTTCATTTTATGAAACAAGCATAACGCTGATACCAAAACCAGGCAGAGAAGTCGCAAACATGAAAATGATACACCAATGTCTTTCATCAACATAAATGCAAAAATTTGCAACAAAATCCTAACCAATGGACCCTAATAATATATCAAAACATAAGGCATCTCTACATGGACAACTGCCCCTACCCCCGGAAGAATTTACTTTAGAGGACGGCACTGAGGATGCAACTAGGGGAGAGGGACATATCTGATCAGAGCACACAGGTGCAAATGAATGGGGAGGAAGATAGTGGAGCACATCCTGGCCCACCAGGCCTGGGGGACTATATCCCTGCTCTGAACAGCCAATGCACAGAGTTGACCATATGGCTGATCCCACTATGAGACACAAAGTCCCTCGCTGACCCAGGGCCCTACGGGGGACAACACTCATTATCGGAATTAGCCCAGACTGACCCTGTGACACCAAGGCAAAACACTAAAGGTGTGCAACAGACAACAGGGGAGCAGAGCACGGAGCTCCTGAGGGAATGCAAAGGATAAACTCTGGGGCCAGAGCGTGGCACCTCATTGGACTTGACTGGAGGACACACCCAATGTTAAAAATCAGACCCTGATCTATTTACAGGTTTTTCTTTCTTTTTAAAAATTTTTAAAATTAATTTATTCTTTTATGGGTCATTGGTTTTCTTTTGTGTTGTCACTGTTGTGTTCTCTTTTGTTGCTTTGTCTTGCTATGCTTTGCAGATCTATCTAGATAAGATAGGCTGGATGAATAGTCTGGAGGAGAAAACAACTGGACTGATGGTTCCAGGGGGACAGGGGAGAGGGGGAGGTGGGGGTAAGGAGGTGGTGTTGACCAACCTAGGGACGAGGGAGCAAAAAGTAATCCACAATTAGTAGCAAGAAGGGTGTGAGAAGCCTGGTAAGGGCAATGTAACCAAAAGAAATTACTGAAACCCAAATGAAGGCTAAGTATGATAGTGAAAGAGGAAAGTAAAAGTAAAGAGAAGAAAGAGCACGGAGACAAAGGGTATTTATAGAGGTCTAAATACAGGCATGTACATATGTAAATATATTTATATAGGATGGTGGGGAAATAAATCTATGTGCATATATTTATAGGTTTAGTATTAAGGCACCATATGGACAATGGACCTCCACTCAAGTACTCCCTCAATGCAATAACACCTTGTTCTATTAAATTGACCTTCCATGATGCACACTTTCCCAACACGATCGCTGAAGACAAATGTGTGCATAAGCAAATGTGGTTAAGAAAGCTGATGGAGCCCGGCTATCAAAAGATATAGTGTCTGGGGTCTTAAAGACTTGAAGGTAAACAAGAGGTCCTCTAGCTCAGAAGCAACAAAGCCCACATGGAAGAAGCACACCAGCCTGTGTGACTACCAGGTGTAGAAGGGACAAGGTATCAGACATCAAAGAACAAAAGATCCTATCAGTGGGTTCCCACCTTCCCAATATGATCACTGAAGACGAATGTGTGCATAAGCAAATGTGATGAAGAAAGCTGATGGTGTCTAACTATCAAAAGGTGTAGAATCTGGGGTCTTAAAGGCGTAAAGATAAGGAAGCAGCCATCTAGCTGAGAAGCAACAAAGCCCACATGGAAGAAGCACACCAGCCTATGTGACCAAGAGGTGTCAAAGGGATCAGGTATCAAGCATCAAAGAACAAAAATCATATCATTGTAAATGAGGGTGAATGCAGAGTGGAGACCCAAAAGCCATCTGTGGGCAACTGGACACCCCTTACTGAAGGGTTGTGGGAAGGAAACAAGCCAGTCAGTTTTCAGGGTAGCAACAATGAAACATACAACTTTCCTCTACTTCTTAAATGCTTCATCCCCCTACTATCATGATCCCAATTCTACCTTACAAATCTGGCTAGATCAGAGAATGTACATTGGTACAGATAAAAACTGGAAACACAGGGATTCCAGGATAGATGACCCCTTCAGGACCAGTGGTGAGAGTGGCGATACCTGGAGGATGGAAGGAAGGTGGGGTAGAAAGGGGGAACCGATGACAAGGATCTACATATAACTTCCTCCCTGGGGGGCAGACAACAGAAAAATGGGTAAAGGGAGACATTGGACAGTGTAAGATATGGCAAAATAATAATTTATAAATTATCAAGGGTTCATGAAGGAGGAGGAGTGGGGATGGAAGGGGAAAATTGAGAAGCTGATATTAAGGGCTCGAGTAAAAAGCAAATGTTTTGAGAATGATGATGGCAACAAATGTGCTTGACACAAGGGATGGATGGATGGATTGTGATAAGAATTGTGCAAGCCCCCAATAAAATGATTTTAAAAATAAAATATTGAAGATAAACAAGCAGCCATCTAGCTCAGAAGCAACAAAGCCCACATGGAAGAACACACCAGCCTGGGTGATCGAGTGGTCCCAAAGGGATCAGTTATCAGGCATCAAAGAACAAAAAAATCATCACATCATTGGCTGCACACCTCCATGATAGGATCGCTGAAGACAAATGGGTGCATAAGCAAATGTGGCGAAGAAAGCGGATGGTGCCCAGCTATCAAAAGAGATAGTGTCTGGGGTCCTAAAGGCTTGAAGATGAACAAGCAGCCATCTAGCTCAGAAGCAAAAAAGCCCACATGGAAGAAGCACACCAGCCAGTGCGATCACGAGGTGCCCAAGGGACCAGGTATAAGGCATCATGCAAAAAAAAAAAAAAGAATATATGTATATATATATATATATATATATATATATATATATATATATATATATATATATACCATATTGAATGAAGGGGGAAGTGCAGAGTGGAGACTCAAGGCCCAAGTGTCGGCCACTGGAGATCCCCTCACAGAGGGGTTTAGGAGAGGAGATGGGTCAGTCAGGGTGCGAGGTAGTACCGATGAAGAACACAGCTTTCCCCCAGATCCTGGATGCTTCCTCCCACCAACTACCATGATCCGAATTCTACCTTGCAGGGCTGGATAGGGCAGAGGTTGTAAATGGTACATATGAGGGCTAGAGGCACAAGGAATCCAGGGATACCTTCAGGTCCAAGGGTGTGATGGGCGATGGTGGGAGAGTGGAGGGTGAGTGGGTTGGAAAGGGGGAACTAATTACAAGGATCGACATGTGACCTCCTCCCTGGGAGAGGGACGGCAGAGAAGGGGGGGAAGGGAGATTCCGGATAGGGCAAGATATGACAAAATAACGATGTATAAATTACCAAGGGCACATGAGGGAGGGGGGAAAGGGGAGGGAAGGGGAAAAAAAAAGAGGACCTGATACAAAGGGCTTAAGTGGAGAGCAAATGCTTTGAGAATGATTGGGGCAGGGAATGTATGGATGTGCTTTATACAATTGATGTATGTATATGTATGGATTGTGATAAGAGTTGTATGAGCCCCTAATAAAACGTTTAAAATAAATAAATAAAATAAAATGGATATGAGCCTTAAAAAAATAAGGCATCATGATCAAGTAGGATTCAAACCAGATATGTGAGGATAATTCAACATTAGAAAAACAACCAATGTAATCCGCCATATAAATAAACTAAAGAAAAAGAATCACATGATCAAACTAATTCACCCAGAAAAGACAATTGACAGTCCAAAACCCAGTCCTGATAAAAACACTGAACAAAATAGAAAGGAAATTTCTGAACTTAATAAAGGGCACATATATAAAAGCAATGGCCAATATTGCTCTCAACCAAGAGAAACTGAAAACATTACCATTGGAATGGAAACCAGACAAGGGTGTTCTTTACCACTGCTCTCCAATATTGTGCTGGACGTCTTTGCCACAGCTTTCAGGAAATAGAGTGAAATTTAAAGCACCAAAATTGGTGCACACACACACACACACAAAGAAAAATCAGTCTCTGCTTACATGTCATAATCTGATTCATGCTGTTGTTAGGGGCCATCAAGTCAGTTCTGGCCCATAAGTACCCTATGAATAATAGAAGAAGACATTGCCCAGTCCTGGGCTATCCTCACAAGCATTGTGGGTTCATGGCTTTGAAGAAAATTACTTTCTAAAGCCATTTTACCTGTGATTCTGGGGTTCTCTATGTGGCACATGCTTTACTACAAATAAGAGGAGATTATAATCTTGAGGTTTGTATTTTATGGGGACATGAACAAAACAACAAAATTGCAAAGGTTTTGCTTGTGGCAACCAAGGTAAAGCAGAAAGGCAGAGGAAAAACAGAATGGCCCTGATGAAGGCTGGAGTGAATCTGAATGATATCAAGTGAAAGTGTGGTGGCAACAATGTAGAAAAGCTCTGATGACTGGAGGGACATTGTTGGAGGAGGCTTCAAAAAGTTCCTGAAAAAATTCCATTATCTTTTCATTCTATTTTCCACAAAATTTTTGAAGCCCTCTGGTATATTTGATATCAAAGAAGTGATTTCCTCCACCAAAGAGGAATCTACCCAAGTAGACACAGTATATATATGTTCATCCTATGTACATAGAGGCATACTTCAGAGATATTGCAGTTCAATTTCAGATCACTGTAATAAAGTAAATCTCCCAATAATGTTAGTCACATAAATGTTTTTGGGTTCCAGTGCATATAAAAGTTATGGTGACACTATACTAGAGTCCATTAAGTGTTCAACAGCATTGTGAAGGGTGAAAACATTGTGAAAATTACCAAAATATGACACAGAGACACAAAGTGAGTGAATGCTGTTAGGAAACTGGTGCCAATAGACTTTCTCAACCTGGGGTCTCACAAACTTTCCATTTCTCAAAAACACAGTATCTGCAAAGTGTGATATAGAGAAAGGTGATAAAATGAGCTATTCTTATAAATTATAAATGGTTCCACTTAAATAGTATAGTTGATTATTAAAATTTAAGTCCTACTAGTATCAGGTTGCCATTTTTAAAATTTTTAAATGCCCTGCTTACCTGGTATGCAATACAATCTTTCAATGACGAGAAATTGATTTGAGTAAAACCACAGATCTAGGTCAACATTTTCATGTTACAGAAAAGACACCCGCCTCTCAAAAGTTCAGTGATTTTCCATAGCATAATAGTATGATTTACCATAGCAACAGAAATTTTACAGAAAACATTTTGCTGTATTAAAAAAAAGAACTCACTCCAGACCCTTTAAAAAACATGTCACAATAATCAATTTAATGAAATCTAAGAAATTTTGCCACCAAGATGGTGCTCCTTGTCCTTACAAATTAAATGAGGGTAAATTAAAAAGCATTGCTGCAAACCACAATTTTATCCAGCACAAATATCAAAATGTGAAGCTATTGTTTCTTGAAATATCTTCCACAGAAATTAAAAAGAAAAGTTTATTGCCATCAAGTTGATTCCAACTCATAGTGACCCAAGAGGACAGAGAAGAAAAGCTCCTGTGGGTTTCTGAGACACTTCGATCTTTGTGGAAGGAGAAAGCTTATGTTCTCCTGAAGAGCAGCTGGAGGTTTGGAACTGCTGGCCTCTGGATTAGCAGCCCAACACATAGCTCACTACTACGCCACAGGGCTCCTCCTCATTTGTTCTTTTGTCAATGCATGGTACGTTCAATGTTCTCTGCCAACACCCCAATGCAAGTACACCAATTCAATGCTCAACTTTCACATGCATATGAGGCAACTGAATATACCATGTCTTGGGTCAGACACCTTAGTCCTCAATGTAACATTCTTGCTTTTCAACACTTTAAAGAGGTCTTGTGCAGCAGATTTACCCAATGCAATACATCATCTGGTCTCTTGGCTGCTGCTTCCATGAGCATTAATAGTGGATCCAAGCAAAACAAAAGTCAAAACAAAATTCTTGACTTTAACCTTTATGCTATCACCCATTGGTCCATTTATGAGAATTTTTGTTATCTTTACATTGAATTGTAATCCACACTGAAAGCTGCAATCCTTGATCTTCATCAAGTATTTTAAGTCCTCCATTTTCAGGAAGCAAGGTTGTAACATCATCCTATTTCAGGTTGTTAATAAGCCTCCCTCCAATCCTGATGCCTCCTTCATCTTCATATAATACAGATTCTCTATTGCTCAGCCCACAGATTGAATAACTATAGTAAGATGATGCAGCCCTGACACATACTTTTCTTGTTTTTAAAACATGCAGTATACCCTTGTTCTGCTCCCACAGCTGCCTCTTGATTCACGTACACATTCCACATTCCACAGGAGCACAAAACAGTGTTCTCGGATCTTCATTCTTTTCAAGGCTATCCATATTTTTTTATGTTTCACACAGTCAAATGCCTTAGTAAAGTGAATAAAACACCAATAAACATCATTCTGGTATCCTCTGTTTTCAGCCAAGATTCATCTTACATCCTGTCCTATTCTAAATCCTGCCTGAAACTCTGGAAGCTCCATCAATATACTGCTGTCATTGTTAGGTGATCGTCAGTAAAATTTAACTTCCATATGATATTAATTATATTGTTCTATAATTTACACATTCTGTTGGGTCATATTTCTTTAGAATGGGTGAAAATATGGATCTCTTCCTGTCAGTTGGCCAAGTAGCTGTCTTCCAAATTTCCTGGCATAGACAAGTAGGTAATTCCAGTGCTTTGGCAGCTTTTTGAAGCTTTTTGATTGGTGTACCCATCAATTCTGTGAGCCATGTTTTTATACCATGTCAAAACACTAGTTTGTCATTCCTCAAAGAACTCATGTTGCCCATAAATGTGCTATAAGTAGGGAACAAAAAAGCTTGAAGGGGAAAGATCAGGACAATAGGGAGGGTAGAATAATGTTGTCAACTAAATTCTCATTGGGCAGTCTTACAATCTTTGAATGAGCAAGAGCATCATTGTGATAGGGAAGAAGTTCCTCGGTGCAATTGTCCTGACCTTTTTCTCACCAATGCAGCCTTCTTAAAACTTCTTCGTAAGTCCTCTGATTGTCCTTCCAAAAAAAAAAAATCTATCAAGATTATCCAGTGGAGTCCCCCAAAACAGTAACCATAAGCTGAGCTGACCTCTCTGCCTTGAATTTAACTTGTCCAGGCGATTCCTTTGGAAGCCGCTCTTTTGCTTGGACCTTTTGTTTAAGGCACCCTTAAAGACACTGTAAATGCATTAGGTCAAAAACTTGTGTGCAGCTGCCACTGATTGCAGAGGTATGTCTAACACATTTTTAAATATACTGCTGCAGTGTGAACTAGAACCCTAGGAGCAATAGTTTTTGTTGGTTTTTTTTTTAATTTACCCTTGTATTCTACACACAACTTAATAAGCCTCTGATTAAAGACCTGGATTTATACTTCCTAGAATTGTTTCCATTTCTTTCTTTGCCCAAATTTATGGAGAAAAATATGATGAATCAATATAACAGCCTTGTTTTACTTACACCAATTTAAATGATTTAAACTTCTTAACAATCCTTCTCAACAGCATGCCAGCCACTAGGGGGAAAAAACTGGCAAGTTAAATGAACCCTATTTATCTTATTAGTAGTTTGACCACTCTACTGGTAGCCGAGGGGTCTTCAAAAAGTTTATGGGAAATAAACTCAAAAAATAAAAAGTTTAAAAATTTTAAATTCTTGTATACATTCCATCAAGATACTTTTGAAAGCAATGATACCAGTCCATCGCTAAAGAAATGAGGGCCCTGGGAACTTAATCACATCAATGTAGTCGTTTTTACATTAACTAAAGAAAATGGGTGACTTTTAAAAATCCTCTTTAAATGTATTAGAAACTAAGTCAGAAGGAGACAAATCAGGACTGTACAGTGGATGCCTATTGATTTTCAAGCAAAATGGAGGCCCTTGTTTCAGGAAACAGTATTGTGGTAGAAGACTGATGTGATTTTCCTGGATGTCTCCAAATAATCCACAAAATGTTTAGAGCATCCAGCAAAAATGTTGCCATGCTCTGTGCTCTTGATCAGTCAGCTTTGGCTTTAACTGGACCACCTCTTGGTAACCCTGGCTTTTATTATGTTTGTCTTCAGGAACATACTAAGAGAATATGTCATCTCATGTTAACAATTCTTCCAAGAAATGCTTCAGGGTCTTTATTCCATTTGTTTATAATTCCCATGGAAAGTTCTGAATTTTTCTGCAACTGATGTGGGTGCAAATTTTGACACTTACTAAAGAGAAAGTTTGCTCAACCTTAGGTAACATTTAGAATTATGTAAGCTGAGCCAAAGTAAACTTGGAAGACAACTATATGGACAATGGACCAGAAGAAATCCATGTGTGTTCATTCAAAAAAATATATATCCCAACAGAATATAGAAATGCACCATCCTGACAATGATTATGTTTGAGTCTTTTGTTGCAGCCACTGTGTCCATCCATCTGATTGAGGATCTTTTTTTGTTGACACTCAACAAGTGTGATGTCCTTTTCCAGGGACTACTCTCTCCTGGTAAAATGTCCAAAGTACTTGACACAAAGTCTCACCATCCTCGCTTCTAAAAGAGAATTCTAGTTCTACTTCTTTCAAGATAGATTTGCTTGCTCTTTTGGCAGTCCACAGTATTTTCAATATTCTTTACATAAATTAACGTATCAATTCTTTTGCATTATTCCTCATTCATTATCCAACATTCACATTCATATGAGGCATATAACTATGTCACTCACAGTTCAAAGGGTCAGGCCCAGTTATGTACACATGCGTGCATGCACTGTCCCTAAAGTTTAACATCTCACCTTCACCACCACAAGTGCAGCTCAAAGTCAGAGTCCATTAAATACTTTTAAAATGAAAGGTGCAATTTCAGTCTCCTCTCCACAATGTTACACCTAAGGAATTAAAAAACACCATGGCTTTCCTTTCCTCAAGGAATTTTAAATCCAGCTTTGATGAGAGAGATAGGAGGAATATCTACATACTGAGAAACTGTATTAGCCACCACAACTTTTATACCCAACTGTACTGACAGGACGATATAAGCCCTAAACTCAGTTCTACCACTATCAGTTTCCTTCCGTTTCACCAAAAAGATTTAAAATTTCCATTGTAGACAAATCTCATTTTTAAATAGAGTTGTACAGCTTCATTTAGTCTCCAAAGTTGATCTCACATTTTCTTTCCACAAAATCTAATCAAATGTTGAACAATCATCTAAAAAATGAAGATCTTCCCAGAATATCCTGTAATTCTTAAAAGAATTTCCAAAATGTTTTGTACAATGGGGCCAAGACCTCCTCTGAAAATCACTGACTGTGACAGCTTAACACATGTAAATTTACATAGAAAAGGCAATAGTTCTTTCACCCAAATGTGAGCTACCATTTCCCAATGCCTATTACTGCCTGGGAACAATCAATAAACTTGAGTGTTGAATAAGTGGATTAGAAAATAAAGTGCTAATGTTCTCTGGAAAAGGCTCATAGTTCAATACTTTTCCACGACCAGCATGAAGAAAAGCCGGTCTTTTTGCTATCGCTTGAGGCACACGCAGGCACGCATCCAAAGCTGCAGTGCAAAGTCATCAGGAAGAGAAGACAAATGTTCAAAATTAGCAACAGGTGTTAGTGAATCCAAGAAAGGAGAAAGTTAATTAAGTCTGTCCTGCTGGGTCAGAGTTCATTTAAAGTCAAAGAATGGGGGAAGGTGGGAGAAAAGGAAGTGGTGTTAATAGACCCAGGGACAAGGGAACAACAAGTGATCCAAATCAGTGGTGAGGAGGGTGTAGGAGGCATGCAAGGGCATGACCAAGGGTAATGTAACCGAGAGGAATTACTGAAAACCAAATGATGACTGAGCATGATAGTGGGACAAGAAGAAACTAAAATAGAGGAAAGAACCAGGAGGCAAAGGGCATTTATAGAGGTCTAAGTAAAGGCATGTACATTGTGTAAATATATTTTTATATGATGGGGAAATAGATCTATGTGCATATATTTATATCTTTAGTATTAAAATAGAAAATAGACATTGGCCTCCACTCAAGTACTCCCTCAATGAAAGAATATTTTGTTCTATTAAACTGGCATTCCATTAGACTCACCTTCCCGACACTGTCACTGAAGAAAAGCAGGTGCATAAGCAAATGTGGTGAAGAAAGCTGATGGAGTCTGGCTATCAAAAGATATAGCCTCTGGGGTCTTAAAGATTTGAAGGTAAACAAGCAGTCATCTAGCTGAGAAGCATCAAAGCCCACATGAAGGAAGCACACCAGCCTGTGTGAGCACGAGGTGTTGAAGGGATCAGGTATCAGGCATCAAAGAACAAATCATATCATTGTATGTTCACCTGTCCAATAAGATCGCTGAAGGCAAATGGGTGCAAAAGCAAAAGTGGTGAAAAAAGCTGATGATGCCTGGCTGTCAAAAGATACAGCATCTGGGGTCTTAAAGGCTTGAAGGTAAATAAACAACCATCTAGCTCAGAAGCAACAAAGCCCACATGGAAAAAGAACACCAGTCTGTGTGATCATGAGGTGTCGAAGGAATCAGGTATCAGGCATCAAAGAACAAAAAAACATATCATTGTCAATGAGGGGGAGTGCAGATTGGGAGCCCAAGACCCATCTGAAGGCAACTGAGCATCCCCTTACAGAAGGGTCACAGGGAGGAGATGAATCAGTCAGCATGCAGTGTAGCAATGATGAAACATACAACTCTCCTCTAGTTCCTAAATGCCTCCTCCCTTCCCGCTGCCCCCTATCATGATCCCAATTCTACCTTACAAATCTGGCTAGACCAGAAGATGTACACTGGTACAGATAGGAACTGGAAGCACAGGGAATCCAGACGATCCCTTCAGGACTAGTGCTCAGCATGGCAATACTAGGGAGGGTGAAAGGAGGGTGGGATGGAAAGGGGGAACCCATTACAAGGATATACATATAACCACCTCCAACAGAAAAGTGGATGAAGAGACATGTCAGTGTAAGATATGACAAAATAACTTATAAATTATCAAGGATTCATAAGGGAGGGGGGAGCAGGGAGGGAGAGGGAAAAAATGAGCTGATACCAAGAGCTCAAGCAGAAAGCAAATGTCTTGAGGATGATGATGGCAAGGAATGTACAAATGTGCTTGACACAATGGATGTATGTATGGATTGTGATAAGAATTGTACAAGCCCTCAATGATTTAAAGAAAAGTCAAAGAATGGGTTTATCAGCAGTGAACAAGAGTGATGGATCTTAACTGGTTAAGACTTTTCTTAGATAATACACCAATGCCTTTAAATGCTACGTGTATCATAAACCCTTCTCATGGTCTCCCTTTGGAAAGTGCATTCATCTAATATGAATTTAGAAATGTAAATAGAAGAATCTTCATTTAACTAGAACATAAGTCCTCCAAGCCTATAAGCCAAACAAGGCAGGGGTTTATCCTTAGTCCACTTGCCTCAAGACAGTACCTGGCACATCATAAAAATACAACAAACAGTTGCTGAAAATTAATAAACTTACATGTTCTCTGAAAAACAACTTCTATTTCTTGGTTATCTAAAAACCCTAAGTCCTATTAACATTAAATGTTATTTTACTATCGCAGGGTCTATCAGGGGAGATTCTTGGTCTTTGTTCATCTTCTGTACTCCACAACATCCTTTCAAGGCAGTATTTAAGTCCCTGCTACCAAAGTGAGGACAGTGAAGCTCAGAGTTGTACTATTCTGTTCAAGGCAACACCATCCATGGCAGAGCTGGAATTCAAAGGTGTCTGTAATCCTTCAAACTTGAAAATGGCTAAGTAAGGGGGCTAACAAAATCAAAAAATTAAGAGGAATAAATACGAGGGGGCTTTAGAAAGCTTATAGTAAAATGAAATTAAAGGAGTTTTTCTAAGAACTTCTTGGAGCCCCCTGGTAAAGTACACAGGTACAGAATCACCAAATCTTGGGACATAGAAATGTAAAGCTGAGGCACACTCAAGACAAAGAATTGTTTCTCACAATGAATAAAGTGTGGAATATACAGTACTCAAAGTAACAGGACCCAAAGTGAATGACAACAGTGTGAAGAACCATTTAACTCAATGGACCAGTTTTCATCTGACACTTACCTATCTCATCTGTGATAGTTACATAATCTGTTGTCAATTTAAGGCTATTAAGAATGAAGGGGTGGAATTTAGCCTGTGAATCAAGTCTCAGTGTGATGACCTCAGTTGGAGGCGCTTTGATGCTAAATAGCTCACTGGAAGTCAGACCCACACTCTGTATCATCTTCCTGCTGTTAAGACACATGGAGCTATGCTGATGGCACCCAGAGCCTTGGAACTTGATCTGCATGGAGACCCATAACACTATCAAGATTCTTCTACCACCACTGGACCCATAAGACTTTCTACCCACTGGCATGTGCTCTTCCTACATTCAAAATAATTGCATGTGTTCTGTGTGTCTAAAGAGGAATTTATGGACTAGTATCAATATATGGGCTATTATCAGACTTCTGGACACGTACTGGACTGGGCTGGGCTGTTTTCTCAATAGACAATTGCTCCTTTATATTAAAGGTCTTTCTTACACACATAAGCATCTCTAGATTTATTTCTCTAGTCAACCAGGACTAACAACTTTTAGTGTAGATCCAAGAAGACAACCACATAATCTGCCCCTTAACACTGCTACCCAGGTCAGAGAAATCCAGTCTGACTGCATAGAGCTATGCTGATGACCGTCTTTCAATCAGTGTATTTATTGTCTTCCTGTTTAGAAATGAGCACCATCACACCAAGCATTGGGAGAACATTTCCATTTTATTTAACACTTAAGCTAAACATGTTTGAGCGACTATATAATTCACCTTTGTTGAGCACACAGTATTAACAGGGGAGGGGGGAACACAAAAGATTTGGGCAACACAAAATGGCACGGTTGCCTCATCGACCCCACTCAGCACTGGCTCCTCCTGCCAAGCGGCCGTCGGTTTTCCCAGGAGCTCTCCGATGGTCACTGCGGCTCGGCACCTTCTCCCATCTTACTGTCGCCGGTATTCGGCCAGGTGGCTCATCACCCAGGCGCTGGGTATCAGGAAGGACGAATACAGGACCACCAGCCCGATGGTCACCTCCGGCTGAAAGGGAGGGCGCAAAGCAGGGCCGGTGAACAGGGCTTCCGGCAACCCGGCCTCCAACGCGGGGAAGGCGGTTAGCAGTGGTCCCACACACGGGGGGCCGGCGGAAGCCCAAAATGCCAGAACTCAGTTCCTCAGGGAACTTCGGAAAGAACAGCCCTTTGCTGCTAAGGTATCCTCGGTGCTGAGGTTTGAACCCTGGGCGGCTCAGGAACCTTCCCCCACCCTCGCGCACCTCCGCCCCCGCCCCCGCCCCCGCGTTTTGAGAGATGGCGGCGGCAGGGGCCCTGCCCGTCGACCTGCGCACCTCTTTCGCGGGTCGACGACAGCAGCAGCAGCAGGGAGGCTCGCGCCTTCCTCGAGGATGCCTCGACGCCGCCCCGCGGCCTCCCCACTGGAAGCGCCACTCGAGCCCCACGGCCCCCCGCCGTCCTCGCCCGAGCCGCGCGCTGCGAGCCGGGCCGCGCCGCCCTATCGGCCGGGCCCAACTCACCACAGAGAGCTCGGACGGGCGGCGGGCGTGCGAGTGCGCGAGGCGGCCGCGGTGGGTCTGCCGGCCCAGCAGGATCACACAGCGGCCGTGGAGCCGGGAGAGCACCTGCAGACGGGGCATGGCGCGGCCGGACGTCGACCGGAGTGGCAGCGGAAGACAGCGAGTGAGGCGACGACTGGACGGCACGAGGACAGGGAGGGCGAGTGAGGAGAAGCGAGGCGCTCGGCGGGCGAGTGAGGTCTGCGCATGCGCGCGGGCGGGTGTGGAGGGGGTTGGAGCTGCTGGTTTCCCGCGCTCCCATAATCCTGCTCGGCCACGCCCCGGCCACGCCCCGTCTGCCCAGAGCCCCTTAGCCCCACCCCTCAGCCATGCACCTCCCACCTCGCCCCTGGACTCCTAGACCCCGCCCAGCCTACCCTCGCTCCCCCTTGGGGCTTTTTCCAGCTTGGTGAAAAATAAGAATACGTCCACGAATATATGTAAGCTAGACGTAGGATTTGTACATGAGTATCATTACCTTTGCTGCAAATATGCCATGAACATCGTGGAGCATACAGGGAAGAAAAGGTAGAAAAACTTGTTAGACATAACGTAAAGGTTAAAGTCATTTGTAACTAGGTCTTCAGACCACTGTGGATAGTCTCAGGGGTCACTGACAAAAGTTGGTATGTCATCGACCACAAAGACTGTGTTACGTGCTCCTTTGGTAAGTAGCAACTGGGGTCTTAAAAGCTCAGCAGAAGCCATCAAGGTAACTACTGGTCTCTTCATGTCTAGAGGAAAAAAGGAATGAAAATTGAAGGCACATCCAAGCAATTTGTCCAAAGGATTAATGGACCACTAGAACATCATTCTCCACAAATCTGAGTGAAACTAGATGCCAACTACTACTACGAATTATTTTTAAAGGGATCACATTAGAAGGTCTTGGATAAAAATGAATGGAATATGTGAGGGAAATGCAAAACGTTGAAAAACCAGACTCACAGATAGAGAATGGCATAACCTCCGCCCCTACCCAACCCCCTCCTTAGTTACCCTCATGGATTAATTTTTGGCCAGACAGAAGAAAGTTCTAAGGAGACCATAACACTAGGAAGCCTTGTGCATCTTCACATAATCAACCCTTTGAGATGAAAAGGGCAGTATTAAACTAAGAAAAAATGTTAGAAGGGTTAGAGAATAAGGAATGGAAACAGAAAATATACGGATGAGTGGAATAAATGATGTTTCATTGATAGGATAGCAATCAATAACATGAATCAAAATGTGTGCCTGTTGAATGGAAAACTGATTTGCTTGGTAAACCTGCTGGCCTGCCCACCCATCCCCCACCTTCAGGCAATGAAGAGCTCAGCACACTTCACTTTCCATCTTATTTCCTCCCCACCTATACTTTTCAGCATGCCATTACTTGTCATTGGCAGGATTGATTGCATTTTACTGCTTTAAATGTTAATTAAATATATCACAAATTGTCTTAGGTTAATTAACATCAAAAACCAAGAGCAAATATTTCTAAGGTGTTGATGATGTAAAAAAATATTCACTGTAGACTCCAATAGAGTGGATTAGTGGAGAAGATAGAATTATCACTAAATGGGTACCTTATGAAAGAAAATGGGATGATACTGTGATATTTACATTATTATTTTTATAGTAAATAGGCTCAAATACAACAATAATTGTGAGGACATTACAGGTCCAGGCAGTGTCCCTCTGTTGTGCCTAGTTGGAATCACCTGAATGGCACTGACAATTAACATTTATAATAAACCTTTATCTGCTTCTGAAGATTATCCAGTTTCTTCACATCATTTGCTTTAAAAAAAGTTTTATTGGCACATAATGCACATATTATACAATTCATTCATTCAATCATATCCAGAAGTCTTGTACAATCATTACCACAATCAATTTTAGAACATTTTCTTTTTTCTTGTCACACTATTTGCTTCTTATGTCACTTGCACAACATTCTTGGATTTCTTTTGATTGCCTAGGCTTCCTTCTGATGTCTTCTTTCTTATTTTTTAATTTCCTTTTGCTGTAGTATATCCTTTAGCAATTCTTTCAAGAAGGGTTGGTGGATGATAAAAGTTCCTCAGTCCTTGGAAGTAAAACCATCTTCATTTTACTCCCTACCCCAATGCTGAGGAGCCTAGGTGGCATAAATGATTTGTGATCACCTGTTAACAGAGAACAGGCAATTGGAACCTACCCTGCAGCTCCATGGAAAAAAGATTTGATGGCTTGCTTCCCAAAGATGACAGCCAAGAAACCCCTGTAGAGCAACTCTGCTCTGTACCATTGGGAATGTCATGAGTGGATGGCCAGCTCTATGGGAACTTAAATAGTCACTTGATTGATAAAATGGGCTGAATAGTGGACATGTTTGCATCCTAAACCCCAGCACCTATAAATATGACATTTGGAGAAAGAGGTGTTGGAAGGCATAACCAAATTTACAATCTTGGGATGAGTTCCTCCTGCATTACCCAAGTAGACCCTTGTGTTGAAGTGAATGTCTTAATGTATTTCCATCCATTTCTCTATAACTCCCAACTAATGATTGAGTGTAATCAATGGTGGGATTCAGGTGGTTCACAACAGTTCAACAGAAATGATACCTAATTATATATATATTCTTCCAAAAGGAGTTTATTGTTTTTGAAAAGATTGCTATAAAAGTCGAATCTGATCTTATTTTACTACATAAATATATAATACAGAAGGTTTTTTACTATTATTATTGACATATCATACACATTCCAATATATCCATTCACTTACAATTCAGTTCTATCCCATCGGATGGGGTTATACAATCATCAATGTTTTCAGCCCCCCTTTCCCCTGTCCTCCCACACTCTCTTCCCTCAGGGAACCATTAGTCCTGTCACTGTCTCTGAGAGGTCAACTATCTTGACTTCCATGTACTGAGTGATCTTAAATATGCAAATGAACTTATGTAAATCTAACATGATTAATGAGGTAAAATACATAAAGTCCTTAAGAGTAAGGGGAGGAAATCTTAAAGAACTAGAGGGTAGTTATATGGTTCCTCAGTGCCATACCACACACTGGCTTTATCATCCATTCTGTGTGACCCTTCTGGGAGGGACTGTCCAGTTATCTTACAGGTGGGTTTGGGGTCTCTATTGCATCCACACACAGTCACATTGATTTGGCTACTTGTTTTTGAACTTTGGATACTGCTTCCTGTCTACAGCTCATGATCACACATGTACACCTCATGATCACACACATAGCTAGTGTGCTTCTTCCATGTGGGCTTTGTTGCTTCCCTGCTGGATGTCTGCTAGTTTAACTACAAGCCTTTAAGACCCCAGACACTATATTTTTTAATAGCCAGGCACCATCAGCTTTCTTCACCACATTTGCTAATGTACCCTCTTTGTCTTCCAAAACTGTGTCAGGAAGGTGAGTCGATACCTAAGTTTTTCTTGACTTCAGAAAATCTGTTGTTAAAATGGCACTTGTAATCAGAGTTCTCTCTAAGGTAGGGCTGGACAGCTGCCCAATGTGAAAATCACAAATTTACATTCCTTATTCTTTTTTTTTAAATTCTTTTATTGGGGGCTCTTACAGCTCTTGTCACAAACCATGCATCCATCCATTGTGTCAAGCACATTTGTACATTTGTTGCCATCATCATTCTCAAAACATTTTCTTTCTACTTGAACCCTTGGTATCATCTCACTTCCCCTTCCCCACCCTACCTCCCTTGTGAACTCTTGATAATTTGTTTGGTTTTTTTTCATATCTTACACCAACCACTGTCTCCCTTCACCCACTTTTCTGTCATTTGTCCCCTTGAGAGGGGTTATATGTCGATCATTGCGATAGGTTCAGTTTTTTAATATTCATCTACACAACAGCATATTCTAAGTCCCTGTAGTAATGTTCATTCCAATCATAGGTATAAAAATCTAGACAGAACCATGCTTGTAATATTTATTTATTCACTCTAAAAACTCATGACACTTTTAAGAAAATTCTACATTTTTATTTCCTTGCATTTGTTACTGTTATGTGTATATATATATATATATATATATATATATATATATATATATATATATATATATATATATATATATATATATATATATACAAAGTGCCAAACTACCAGTGGGTCATACACTGTCATTCATTTCAGCTTTGAGTTACATCCCAAACTCCCACAAGATATGAGTGAATTCCTGAAAGTATCCAAAGAGCTAAAATCATTGTCAGAACAAGTGCTGTACGTTCAGCAGCAGCAGGAAGGAGTTTTATGAAGATGAACATAATGTGTTCAGAAAAGAGATGTTGCCTTACTGTTTCTAATATAGCAAACACAATGACTGTTATCTAATTGGCCTACCTCTAGAGCAGCGGTGCTCAACTTGAGGGTCGTGACCCCTTTGGGGATCGATCGACCCTTCCACAGGGGTCGCCCGATTCATGACAGTAGCAAAATTACAGTTATGAAGTAGCAACGGAAATAATTTGATGGTTGGGGGTCACCACAACATGAGGAACTGTATTAAAGGGTCACGGCATTAGGAAGCTTGAGAACCATGCTCTAGAGGAATGAGATCCTACTGCTACGGTGAAAAGATTATTAAGGATAAATCACACAGTCGATGATGCTCAGATAAAAGCGAAGATAAAAGCAAGTGAGATCGCCATCAAGAAGCAAGACGGAAATATCTTAAATAATAGTTTTCTTAGTTTTTGTCAGACATGATTTAACATGTTTATAAATATTTTAAAACCCTTACTAATAATCAAGTTTAATTTTGTGCACCCCTTTTATTGTTCTTATTTAATTGTTAACTGTATGAAATAATAAACTACCTTTCAGTAAATCTTTTTTTGCATATTTAAAGTGGTCATTAGGGCAGCATCACAGCAACTGTACCAGTGGGCTCACACACAGCAGTCATGTGAGGATGGTGTAGGACCAGGCAGAGCTCGTTCTCTTGTAAATCGAGTTACTGTGAATCTGAATCAACTCAGTGGTGCCTAACAACAACAACAACATGTCTTCCAACTCTTCTCTCACTGTTCTTTTTGTTGTGTTTTGTTTTGTCCCTTGGTTATACTTTCTTAAAAATTTCCTGGACCTCTTCTCCTAGCCTTTCTGTTGAAAAAAAATTTAGTTTAGATTTTTTTCTAAGGTTTATTAATTATTTCTGCTTTTTTAAAGACTCACCTATTCATCTTTTGTAGATGCATACTCACCTCAAATTGGTCCGAGAATATTAATTTGAACTGTTTTTTTAAGATTCTTCTTTGTTCCCGGGACTATTTTGATTTCCAGTAGGCCCCACTGGCTTTGCTTAAGTATCTTACTATCTTGATGGTCCTTTCATGCATTTGAATATGAAATGTCAAGAAAATCACTTGAGTTCCTTTTCTGTTACCAATCGCTCCCCTGAATGAAAATTCTGCTCGCGCTTCTATGTATACAGTCTGATTATAACAGCTGGTAAGCAGCCTTGTGTTCCCTTTCACCCCAATGCCAAACTTACTTTAGTTTTCTCAACCCTGCTATGTCATCACAAGAAATAACTTCATTTCTTTAGAGGATAACTTCCCAAATGCTCCTAATCCTGGATGAAGTACCACATGTCAGCTTTTGCAGTGCCCCTGGACCATTTGAGCTCCAACACACACACACACACACACACACACACACACACACACACACACGGGGCAGTATCTTCCACTTTCGAAAATATTGCTTTAGAGAATAGGTTCCCAAACTTATTTGGCTGACCGACCCCTTTTCATTAAAAAAAAAAAAAAAATTGCCTCTGTGGCAATGAAAACTTTTATACTATAGTCCATAATCCAGAATGAGTTAGTTAAAATTTATTGTGCCAACCTGGACGATAAACACATGCGGGGTTAATTGAAGGGCGGAGAGATAAATGGCTCAGTGAACTTCGCCTTTTCGAGTTCTCAGGTCTCTTGCTTTGTGATGGTCGCACCAGGGTGCAGTTACCTTAGCCAGTTCCCTGCTTCAGCTGGCAAGACTCACTTCCTGCAAGACATCCCCAAGGAGAAGCCACATGGACCTACCCTGATGCAGCCCTGGGTGCTGGAGCAGCCATGTGGAGACCCCTGCCAGTGCTGAGATGCTTACACATTCACTGACTTGGCTTTCCTCCTGCAGTCGGCACCATCACATGTGAGATGGAGGAGGACTTTGTGGATTGGTGTCGGACATCTGGGTTAATGTTGGACTTGTGGGCTTGGACAGCACTGGGTTGGGATGATTTCTTGATGTACACTTACTCTTTATATAAAACTCTCTCTTATACATATGAGTTTCTGTGGATTTGTTCCTCTAATGTACCCAGACTAACATACAGAACATACAGGGTGTCTTGTAGAATCTCCCTAGTTCCAGCACCTCACCCCAGGGATTGGTAGCACTCACTGTGGGAAGCAGTTTGTTCACCCTGGAACAAACTCTGCCAAACATACATAAAAGGTTCAGGGGAGAGTTCGCTGACCTACACATCCCTTCCACAGAGGAGTTTTTTCATCAGTCACCTTGAACGTCTGCCTTTCTCCCACTTGTCAGTTCACATGTCTACATTGGAGAGACTCTGCTGAGTCATGCTTCTCTTTTGTCCTCTGCAGCCTCCTGTGTGCTCGGAACTGTGGCTCCATCTTCTCTGTTTTCCCATCAATAAGATCGCATCCATCCTCAGTCGTAGGGAAATGACACCAAAATCTTGGAGTCACTGATGCACTGATGCTGCGCTACTTCCCTGGTGTCTTCATTTCTTGTGCATCTTTACCGCCACTGTAATTGGGTTTTCAAGAAGAAAGATTATGCACTACTGGAATGATTGCAGTTAATAAATGTGAGGTGACATCATTAAAAGCTCTAAGCAGAAACCTGTGATTTGATTTCATTTTCAAAGATCAATCCAGCTGCTGTGTGCAGACCAGAAATATAGGTAAGAGACGGTGACAGTAGCCATACTCGATTACTGAGCCCTTGAAATGTGACTAATGCCATTAAAGAACTGAACTTTTGATAATATTTAGTTTTAGTTCCTTTTTATATAAACAGAAATACTTGTTTCAGTTACTGGAACACTTTTCAGTATGTTTGTCGCAATTCACATTGGCAAATCTACTTGTTCAACTGTAAATGGTATGAAATCTAGATCCAGATGGACTCCCAGAACAGCAAATCTGCCTTGCAAGAAGTAAAACCAGAAGCCTCCTTCGAAGCAAGGATGGCAAGATATCATCTTACATGTTCTTAGGAGGAGCCAGTCCCCAGAGAAGGACATCATGCTTGGTAAAGTGGAAGGTTAATGAAAAAAATCAGAACACCTTCAATGAGAAGGATGGACCTAGTAGCGGCAACAATGGGCTGAGACATAGCAACAATTATGAGGATGGGGCAGGACCAGGCAACCTGTCATGCTGTTGTATGTAGGGTCACTATGAGTTGGAAATAATTCGACAGCACTTAACAATAACAGATAGAAATGAGGTGTGTCTGTTACCATCAAAATGCAACTCTGACTATAGTGGTAAAATACAAAAGCTTTGTAAGAAAAACATTTTACATCTCAATACGTTTTTATACTGATAATATATTTTGAAATAAAGCACCCTAGTAACACCGTGGCTAAATACTTGGCTGTTTGGCCAGTGCGTTGAGCCTGCCCACTACTCTGCCAGGGAATGATATGGCAGCTGGCTTCCAAGAAGACTGACAGCCTTGGTAGAGCCTGCCTGGCAATCCTACTCTGAGTTCAGAATCAATTTGATGCCAACAGGTTTTGGATACATATTGAGATGATACACGTTTGAATATATTTGATTAAACAAAACAGCCACTGTCATCTACTTCCAACAAATATACTCTGTTTGCCTTCCCATTTGGTTTCCTACGGTGTAATTTTTATGAGTTTGTGTTTTATTGTCTATGCCACGGCATCCCCCTGTGTGGCTTATAACAAACTGGATGACCTTGAGAAGAATGGGCATTCCAGAACTCGTCACTGTGTTCATGTGGAGCTTGTCCATGGATCAAGAGGCATTGTGAGCACAGAACAAGGGAATGCTGCGTGGTTGAAAATCAGGAAAGTATATGTATCCTCGCACCATACTTATTTGATCTGCGTGTTGAGCAAATCATCAGAGAAGCTGGGTTATATGAAGAATCAGAAGGAAGAAGGCTTATTAAAAACCTGCTGCATGCAAATGAAACAGCCTTGCTTGCTGAAACTGAGGAGGACTTGAAGCACATGCTGATGAAGATCAAAGGCCGCAGCTTCCAGTATGGATTACAACTCAATGTAAAGACAACCAGAATCCTCACAACAACTGCACCAATATGTAACAACATGCTAAATGGAGAAGGAGTTGAAGTTGTCAAGAATTTCATCTTGCTTAGATCCAGTCAATGTTCGTGGAAGCAGCAGTCAAGAGATAAAAAGGATGTGTTGTACTAAGTAAATCTGATACAGAAGACCTCTTTAGAGTACTGAAAAGCAAAGATGTTATTTTGAGGACTAGGGTGCGCCTGACTCAAGCCATGGTAGTTTCAATTGCCTGTGAGTGCGAAAGTTGGACATTGAACGCTTCCTCCTCGTCCCCCTACCCGCCCCACTATCATGACCATAGTTCTACCTTACAAATCTGCCTGATCAGAACATGTACAATGGTACAGATAAGAGTTCTCCACACCTAAAATCCAGGACAGATAAACCCCTCAGGAACGGTATGGGAGTAGTGATACCATTGGGGGTGGGGGTGAGGCCAGGGGGTAAGGGGCAGAAATGGGGAACTGTCTACAATGATTGATGTATAGCCCACCCCCCAGGGAGATGAACAACAGAAATACTGGCAAAGGGAGAGAATGGACGGTGTAAGATATGAAAATAATAATTTATATTTTATCAGGGGTCCATGAGTGTGGGAGGGGAGGGGAAAAAGAGGAACTAATACCAAGGGTTCAAGTAGAAAGAAAATATTTTGAAAATGATGATGGCAACCTATATACAAATAAGTTTGATAGAGTTGATGTATGGATTGTTATAAAAGCTGTAAGAACCCCCAATAGAATGGCTTACTAATCAAAACCAAACAAATATATTGTTGAGAACAAGGGGGGATTGGAGCAGAGACCCAAAACCCATCTGTAGACAATAGGACATCCCCTCACAGGAGGGTCATAAGGAAGGGGTAAGTCAACCAGGGCGCAGTATAGCACCAATGAAACACACAATATTCCTTTGGCTCTATGAAGCTTCCTCATCTCCCACTACCATGATCCCTGTCCTGCCTTTCATGTCTGGCTAAACCGGGACATGTACGCTGGTACAGATAAGAGCCCAGAACACATGGAATCTAGGTCAGATAAACCCCCAAAGAACAGAAATGGGAGTAGCAATAGCAGGAGGGTAGGGGGAAGGTTGGGAAAGGCAGGGGGAATCAATCACAATGATAGACACATAGACACTGCCCCCTCTGGGGGATGAACAACAAAAACATGGGTAAAGGGAGACAGCAGTCAGTGTAAGATATGAAAACAATAATTTATAATATTTATCAAGGAGTCATGAGAATGGGAGAATGAGGAGGGAGAAAAAAAAAAGAAGAGCTGATACCAAGGGCTCAAATAGAAAGTAAATGTTTAGAAAATGATGACGGCTACCTATGTACAAATATGCCTGATACAATTGATGGATGGAATGTTGTAAGAGCTGTAAAAGCCCCCCAGTACAACAATTTTTTAAAAAAATAAAGGTTTCTAAGACTGTACATGTTTATGAGAGCAGACAGCCTCCTGTTTCTTCCTCAGAGCAGTTGGTGGGTTAGAACCAGTCATCTCTCAGTCCAATGCACAGCCTACTGGGGGCATAAAGAACAATCCCAAACCACTGTCATCAGGCTGATTCTGACTCATAGCAACCCTATTGAACACTGTAGAGTTACACCGCAGGGTTTCCAAGATTCTAAATCTTTATAGGAACAGAAAGCCTCACCTTATCTCAAAGGCTAGTTGGTAAGCATGAACTGCTGACTGCAATTAGCAGCCAGTTGCTTAACTCCTTTTGTGGGGACTATGCAAATAAGGTATATAAAGCCCTAATGTGAGGATTGGTCCGTTTTAGCATCCCACTAGGCCATCCCAGAGGCAGAAAAGGCGATTCTTTGTGTTGTCGTTGTTAGGTGCCATTGAATCAGAACCGACCCACTGTGACCCTCTGCACAACAGAAGTAAACACTCCGTTCCTGCACCATCCTCATAATTGTTCCTATGCTTGAGCTTCTTGTTGCAGCCACTGTGTCAGTCCATCTCCTGGGAGGCCTTCCTCTTTTTCGCTACCCTTCTATTTTACCAACTATATGTCCTTCTCCAGGGACTGGTCTCTCCTGAAAATATGTCCATAGTCTGTAAGATCAAGTCTCACCAACCTCACCTCCAACGAGCACACTGACTGTATTTCTTCCAAGCTTCATCGGTTGTCCTTTTAGCAGTCAATGGTACTTTCAACATTCATCACCAACACCACCATTTAAATAAATCAATTCTTCTTCGGTCTTCCGTTTTCAATGTCCAACTTTCACATGCATAGGAGACCATTGAAAACACCGTGTCTTGGTCAGGTGCAACTTACACCTCAAAGTAACATTCTTTTTATAAAAATCATTTTATTAGGGGCTCATACAACTCTTATCACAATCTATACATACATACATTGTGTCAAGCACATTTGTTGCCATCATCATTCTCAAAAAATTTGCTTTCTACTTTAGCCCTTGATACCAGCTCCTCATTTTCTCCCTCCCTCCCCCTCCTCATGAACCCTTGATAATTTATAAATTATTATTATTTTGGCATATCTTACACTGTCCAATATCTCTCTTCACCCACTTTTCTGTTGTCCATTCCCCAGGGAGGAGGTTATATGTAGATCCTTGTAATTGGTTCTCCCTTTCTACCCCACCTTCCCTCCACCCTCCCGTTATTGCCACTTTCACCACTGGTTCTGAAGGGATCATCTGTCCTGGATTCCCTGTGTTTCCAGTTCCTATCTGTACCAGAGTACATCCTCTGGTCTAGCAAGATTTGTAAGGTAGAATTGGGGGCAGGAGGAATGAAATCTTAAAGAACTGGAGGAAAGTTGTATGTTTCATCGTTGCTACACTGCCCCCTGACTGGCTCGTCTCCTCCCCGTGACCCTTCTGTAAGCGGATGTCCAGTTACCTGCAGATGGGCTTTGACTCCCCACTCTGCACTCCCCCTCGTTCTCAATTATATGATTTTTTTTGTTCTCAAAGTAACATTCTTGCTTTTCAAGACTCTAAAGAGGTCTTGTGCAGCAGATTTACCTAATACAAATTATCTTTTGATGTCTCGACTGCTGTTTCCATGAGCAATGATTGTGGATCTAATCAAGAAAAAATCGCTGACAATGTCAATCTCTTCTCCATTTATCATGATGTTTGTTACTAATTGGTCCAGTTGTGAGGATTTTGGCCTTCTTTACATTGAGTTGTAACCCATATTGAAGACTGCAATCTTTGATCTTCATCAGCATGTGCTTTAACTCCTCCTCACTTTCAGCAAGCAAGGTGGTGTGATTGGCATATAGCAGGCTATTAATAAGCCTTCCTCCAATCCTGATGTTCCTGATTCTTCTTCGTATAACCCAGCTTCTCTGACGATTTCCTCCACATACAGATTGGTTAAGTATGGTGAAAGGATACTTGATTTTAAACCATGTAGTATTCCCTTGTTCTGTCCATACAACTGCCTCTTGATCCATGTACGTTCCCCCTTAAGTGCAGTGAAGTATTCTGTCATTCCCATTTTTCTCAAGGTTATCCACAATTTGTTAAGCCTTGGCATAGTCAATAAAACACAAGCAAATATCTTTCTCGAATTCTGTGCTTTGAGCAAAGATCCATCTGCCATCAGCAATGATATCCTTTGTTTCACATCCTCTTCTGAATCTGGCCTGAACCTCCCTGAATCCTGGCAGCACCTGTAGATGTACTTCTACAACTATTGTTGGATGAGCCTCAACAAAATTTTAGTTGTATGTGGTATCAATATTGTTCTATAATTGAGCATTCAGTTGGGTCACCTCTCTTTGCAGTGGGTACAAATATGATCTCAAGTAGCTGTCTTCAAAAGTTCCTACCATAGACAAGTACTTCCAGTGCTTCATCAGCTTATTGAAACATTTCGATTGATAGTCCATCAATTCCTGGAGCCTAGTTTTTGGCTAATGCTTTCAGTGCAACTTGAATTTCTTCCTTTACACCACTAGTTCTTGCTCATGCATTACCTCCTGAAACAGTGGGATGTTGCCTAGTTCTTTTTGGTACAGTGATTCTGTGTATTCGCTCCATCTTCTGTTGAGACTTCCTTCATTGTTCAATATTTTGCCCATTGAATCTTTCAAGACTGCAACTTGAGGCTGAATTTTTTTCTTGCGTTCTTTCAGTTTCAGATATGCTGGATGTGTTCCTCCCTTTTGATTCCCTACCTCTCGATTCTGGTACATTTCATTACAATATTTACTTTGTCTTCTTGAGCTGCCCATTGAAGATTTCTGTTTAGCTCTTTGACTTCATCATTTCTGCCATTTGCTTTAGCTACTCTGTGATTAAGAGCAAGTTTCAGAATCTCTTCTGACATCCACTTTGATCTTTGCTTTCTTGTCTTTTTAATGACCTTTTGCTTTTTCATGAATGATGGTTTATTTATTTGTCTGTTTATTTATTCATTTATGAATGATGTTCTTGATGTCCTCCCACAACTCATCAGCTCTTCTGTCATTAGTGTTCAATGGGTCAAATCTATTCTTATAATGTTCTCAAATTTAAGATGGGATAGATTCAAGGTCGTATTTTGATTCTCATGGACTTGTTTTAATTTTCTTCAGCTTTAACCTGAACTTAAATACGAGCAATTATTGGTCTCTTCCATAATCGGCCCCTACCCTGGTTTTGGCTGCTGATGTTGAGCTTCTCCGTATTCTCTTCTCACCGTCCATTTGATTTCTGTGTCTTCCACTCGGAGAAGCCCACAGAGGTAACTGCCTTTTGTGTTGTTGAAAAAGGTATTTGCTGTGCACAAGTCATTGGTCTTGCAAAAATCTATCATGCGATCCTTGGCTTCATTTCTATCACCAAGCCCAAATTTCCCAACTATTTCCAAGTATTCCTTCCTGTTTCCCACTTTTGCATTTCAATTGCGAATAACTACCAATGCATCTTGATTGTAGGTTTGATCAGTTTCCGATTGAAGACTGATCGCATTTTTCAACTTCTTCATTGCCAGCTTTTGTGGTTCGTGCATAAGTTGGAATAATAGTTGTGTTGATTAGATTTACTTGAAGGCTGATATATAATACTATCATAGAAAATTTTGCACTTCGAGATTGGTTTTCAAATATGATTTATGGCAAGGAATATGCCATTCCTCTTGATTATGTTATTCAGGTATAGTACATCATATGATTTTCCAATTCAGAATTTCCCATGTTAGACCAATGCAGCTCACTAATGGCTAGAATATTGATTTTCATTCATTCCATTTCATTTCTGATGACTTTTAATTTTCCTAGATTCACACTTGACACATTCCAAGCTCTGATCATTAGCAGATCTTTGCAGCTTTTCCTTCTTACCTTGAGTATTGCCCCATCAGCAAATGAAGATCCCAAAGCCTCCACTGGCATAGACCGTAATCAACTCATGGCACCATGGTTGACTCCACTCCAAGAAAGCAGCCTCTCTTCAGTGACATTCCAAGGGCCCTCTGTCCTAAAGGGCCCGTCTTCCAGCAGTGTCTCTGACAAGGCTCTGCTTCCATTCATTAGGCCTTCAGTGTCTGACAATGTTTTGAAGCTATGCATAATATTTTCAGCAACTTTTTCCTCAAAGCCTTCTTCCTTGTCTGTTTTTAGTCCGGCAGCGCCTCTGAAACCTGTTCATTTTCTGTGACCATGCTGGCATTTGAAACCCAGTGACATACTTCCTAGCTTCACAGCAACACACAAACCATCGCATGACAGCAAACTGACAGATAAATGGTAGGGTTTGTTTGTTTGTTTGTTTGTTTGTTTGATACCATTAAGAAGAAAGAAGCAGAAGTGGAGCACAGCCTTTGGCTCTGAGATGCCTGCTTGATCCAGGAGACAGGTGACACTGAAGACAGCAAGAAGCCATGGCAAAGCAATGGTGACAGCAGAGGTACCAGAACCAAGAGACTGGCATAAGATAGAGCGGTGGGTTTCCCACCCCACCAGTAAGAAAGCTGAATGCCTTAGGGCAGAAGGTTTGTTAATGGAGTGGGATACCCCCAGGCACTAGTTGGGGAAGCTAAGTTTTGCTGATCCCCGTAGTGCTTTCAGGCCGAGGCTTACTGGCAGGGTGGAGTGACTCTGGACATTTTTCGTCAGCAGAGCTAAAAAAAAAAAAAGAAAAGCTTTGTCTTTTGCCTGAGTAGGGCAGAGTAACAAAAGGGCTAAGAGGCTGAGGGCCAGAGAGAGGCATTCCTGTGGGCATAGCTGCGAAGAACCTGTCCTGATCAACGATCTATATTCTGAGTTGTTTCTGATCTTGGTTTGTAACCTGTTACTTACAAAATAAGCCTCATAACTGTGAGGATGAACTGTGAGTTCTATGTGGCCATTGAAATTCATTCTACATCTCTAGAGAGATGCCCAGTGTGAAGGGAGGAATGGCTGGTGATGCAAGTGACAAAAGATTGAAGGTGGAGCCTTGTCTGCCCTTCTCTTTATAGATTCAGATGACCTTGATCCTCCCTGCCACGTGTGCGTTAAAAGAGGTCATAAAACACCCCTCACACTATTTTTACGGGCTGCAATCCAGTCTATGTCGTGATATCAATAGAATTTAAGCACCGTGTCATGTTTCTGCTCTGTAGAGAAAGTTTTTCCACGGGAGTTAACAATGAAGCCAGGCTGCTGAGGGAAAAAAATTTTAAAAAGGGAGGCCTATTCGGACTGTGTTCAAATCCCTTGTTCTCATTGTTCCTGAAGCTCAAATATTTTCCTTTCCTTGAGTTCTGGGCTACTCCCTGTTTTCCTACTTTGGGCTTAAACCAATTTGAGCTGGATTTCCATCACATGCAAACAAGTCTTAACTTAGATTATTTCGTTGTTAAAACAAAAAAAATTTTTTTTAATTAAATTTCATTCCCATCCCATTGAGTCAATTGGGGTTTCTGAGAGTAGGACCAGACAGTCTCATCTTTCTAGCTCAAAAGGTGTGGTGGGTTTGAACCACCGGCCTTACATACCAACACCCATCTCATAAGTCCAACAGGGCTCCTGTTGCTAAGTGCTATCAAATCAGTTTTTGACTCTGCACACGCCTATATGATGGAGTAGAAGGGCCCCTGATGGTTTTCTAGGATGCAATCTTTAAGGGAACACAGATAGCCAGGACTTGCAGCACTACTGGGTGGGTTTGAAAGACCAACCTTTTGGTCAACAATTGAGTGCTTCCAGTGCACCACCAAGATTGTTCAAGTCTTTTTTGTCAGCTGATTTTCCCTTTTCTAATTAAAATGAAATTTCACAAGTAACAAAGGTGCCGAAGTAAACCAAGGATGGGCTCGGTAGAAAACACACCTGACTGAACTCAGCCTAATCTTGGGAAATTTAGAACAGAGTATAGATGATGGAAAACTCTGCCAGTTTAAGTCTGTCTCTGTGACAAAAACCCCAAGTTACATTTGACAGTATCAGTAAATCTGCTTCCAAATTCAGCCACAACACAATTAAATTCCCTGCCACCCACCCCCACCACGGGAGGTCACACTTCCAGCTCCTCAAATTACCAGCACAAACAACCTTCCTCAGCTGAATTTCTCTAAATCACAAAAGACTAGCACTGTTAACTCAAACTCTACAATTTTCAATAAAAGGCTTAGTGGGTCTTGAATTCAATGCATGCTCAGTGACCTACTATGCAAGCTCTTCCTTCTGGTGTTATATAAAAGGGCATAATTACAGCGACACCTAGATGATGGATTTGGGGGTTTTTTTTAAGCTCTGTGTATACAATGAATAAGAAAGACACTCTCACCCACTTACCTCTTTTTAATGTGATTTTTATAAATGTTCATGCTCTAAAGAAACTGATTTTAGATATCAGCTCTAGAAAATTCTATAATGAATCAAGACTGTACTACTTTAGGCCCCAAACACCTCCGATTCTCTCCTCCCTAAAGAAACACATTTAATTTCTGGTAAAGGGCCAAAGGTTTAAGAAGAAGGCAGTGCCTCTGTTTGGTCTCTATTTGTGTCTATCTTTGCAATTGAATGACCTCAATGACAGAGAAATGCAGATGAGCAGGCAACAGGAGTAGAAGAGCTGCAAAGGTGAGAAAAACACTCAAATTAGGCAGCTGGTAACATCGGTAACACAGTTTTGAGTTGCAAGCACAGTGGTAAAATAAGAACCAACAATAACTGCAGCCCATCATTACAAAAAATCCTGTGAAAATCCTAAAAATAACTTTAGTGCTCTAAGATCATTGTTCTTAGGTGTGTCCTAGAGGTAACAAAGACCCTGGATTTACACATTCTATAGAGACCCTCTTATTAGGCCTTAAACAGAACAAAGGCAATCATGACAGAATGAGAGACCCCATTGGCATGTACGCACTATAGAGGTGAAATGAAGTCCACTGATTGACAGCCCTGTGGCTAATTACATATGATGGTAAACAAAGGAAACCACAAAATCATGATTGGTGGGTGTGATTAGTGTGTGTGTGCGTGTGTATACGTGTGTGTGTACTTGGCCGGGCCAGGATTCTCAGTGGTTTGGAGTTAAGACCCTAAGACCAGCACATGTCTGTCAGTCTGTGGTACTGTGTTAGCTTGTGTGGGGCTATGATGTTAGAATCTTTGTCACTGGTATTTCAGATACCAGCAGGGTCACCCCATGGGAACAGATCTCAGCAGAGCTTCCAGACCAAGAACAAACTACAAAGAAGGAACAGGCTCCACTTCTGAGGAATTAGCCACGGAAACCCTGATGAACAGAATAGCAACATTATCAGATACTGAAAACCTCAAGAAACAGAACATTGTCAGAGTCAGTGCCAGAAGATGAGCCCCTCAGGTTGGAAGCCGCTCAAAATATGAGCGAGGAAGAGGAGCGGCCTTCTCAAAGTGGAACCCACCATAAGGATGCAGATGCAGGGAAGCCCGTGGGAGTGCAACCTGAGGGACCTTCACTTGGTGGGCCACGGCTCAAACATCAGTTAATAGCCAGAAGTCAGACTCAACAAGATATTAATCTAGGAAAACGTAAAGTTGTGAAAAAATTAAATAGAACACATAAAGATTGATATTCTAGGCATTAGTGAGCTGAAGTGGACTGGTAGTGGCCATTTGGAAACAGAAACATGGTTTACTGTGCCAGGAATGACACAGCCAAGAGAAATGGGATTGCACTCATCATCAAAAAGGACATTTTAAGATATATCTGGAATGTTGTCTGTGATAGGATAACATCTATCCGAATATAAGAAAATCTAATAAATAAATTTTAAAGATTTTTAAAAGAAAATCTTATTAATACACCTATTATTCAAATTTATGCACCAACTGTTAGAGGTAGTGATGCAGAAATTGAAGGATTCATCTGAAACTGAGAAAACATGCAATCTGGTGCATTGATAATTATTGACAATTGGAATGGAAAAGTTAGAAATAAAGAAGGAATAGTAGTTGGAAAACATGGTCTTACTGGTAGAAACAGAGCTGGAGATTATATAACAGAATTGTGCAAGATTAACTTCAGGGGAAGTTATTTTATGAGGCTCTTTATATGTATGTGTGTGTGTGTGTGTATGTGTGTGTGTGTGTGTTTTGGTGAGAGTTTACATAGAAAATCAGGATCCCATTAAACAATTTCTATACATATTGTTCAATGACATTGACTACATTTTTCACATTATATCAACATTTTTTACTGGTGTCTTTGATAAAATATTCACAAATCGTACACCTTCATGGTTAAATTGCTTTAAAAATTATACATACATAATCACAATCAGTTCTAGTGCTTGTTCCCCACTCCCAGATTTCTTTTTTTGCTCCCCAAATCCCCTCACCCTCCCTACCTCCCTCACATTCCTGATAAAAGATTATTATCTCTATACATCTACTCCTTTTTTGCTTCACAAACTGGGAAAACCCAACAATAACAAAAAACATAAGCAAGATAAAATGGCAAGAATAAAATAATAATAATATAAAATATATAAATACAAATAAAGAGCAAGAAAGAAAAGACCATCAGCGATATTTTAAAAAGCCAGGGAAGAAATTTTTGTTGTGGAACAAGTAAGAAATACTTGAGCCTAGATCAAATTCAGATTCGGTCAAGCCGGAAGTCAGGTGACTCCGTGTCCAATTATATCATGTTAAGTCCAACGGAATCAAGTTTGCAATAACCTCTGTCTGCAAGTAAAGCTGCTTGAATCCCTTGCCTGTGGCTAGAAGGGATCGGTCAGAGGCTTAAATTAAAGTAACTAGATGCTCTGCAGGTGGATTATGGGCTCCCTCTGTCCCCCACAGCCTTCTACAAATTGTGTGTTTACAATTTAAGCTCTGATACTTTTCCCTTCATCATATTTGGGTTTTGTTACTGTCTGATCTTTGGATGTCATCTTTGGATCGCACAGGATGGTGTGCTTCTTCCATGTGCACTTCGTTGCCTCCTAACTGAGATGGCTGCTTGTATGAATACAAGCTTTTAAGACCCAAGACACTATTCCAATTGATAGCCGGGCACCATCTGCTTTCTTCACCACACTTTGCTGTAGGACACTTATCTTTATCTTCAGTGATCCTTTCTTGAAGGCGAGGATCAAGCAGGGCCATGTGATCAGAAGTAACAGTTCTTAGATTGAGGCTAGAGTTAAGTGGGAGCCCAGAATCCATCTGCTTGTCCACGGTTTATGCAGGACTCTGATTTACTTTGGCGGTCATATTATGACAAAATCCTACAAGATCAGCAACAACAGCAACAAAGGAGAAAAAGGAAAAAAAAACCATGAAACAACAACAAAGAAAAGGCAGAAGAACCAAAACCCAAAGGCAGACATTGTCAATCACCCCCTGCTGTATACAGTGATTACGTCGACACCATCAACAATCTTCCACTGACACAGAACTCAAGGAGTAGACTGTGAGTACAGTTCCACCGCGGGCTGTCCCCCCTGAGTTATTGACCTGCAGAGTTTGATCTCTCAAAGACTGAGCTCTGTTTATGCTGAGCATGGGGATTGGTGCCAGGGGAACACTTCACGTGCAGATCTCTGTCCGACAGTTCAAAACTTGTCACATCCTTGCGAGGGGAGCCTCAAGGTTCTACATTTATGGTGATTCTGGGTCCCTTTCCATTGGACACCCACTCTACCAGGGGTTGCACCCAATGTCTAGTGGCCACCACTTCCACAGCCCCAGGACGGCTCTTCTCTGCTTCTTCTCCCATCAGAATATCCCAGTCTTCCGGTCAAGGGTACAGACAGCTTCAAGGCAAGGCTCAGTTCATTCAGCCGGGCCTCTATGCTGAGTCCCTCTGGTGTGGCCCCTGGGGGATGCCATGCTGCCTGCAAGGCCAGCATCCAAGGTCATCGTGGTACTCAGTCCATGGCTACGTGGTTCACCAAGGGTTGGGTAGAAACATATTCATAGTGTCTACCTAGGAACATAAAATCTGGTCTCTTGTCCCCAAGGTTCCCTACAATCATTGTATAGCATCCCTTCCCTGTGTGAATTTGCTCCTCCCCATTCATCCATCATACTCAATAGCGGAAATATTCATGTCTCCTCCCAAATGTAGATGCTCCATCCCCCTTTATTTTCCAATATTTGTCCTTTTGTGATTCACCTGCTTCACTCAGCATAGTGGTTTCCAGGTCCTTCCATGTCATGTGATGTTTCATGTCTACCTCACTGTTTTTTAGGGGTGCATAGTGTTCTATTAGTGTGGTTCTTCTGGCCAAATTCTCTACTTCCCACCAGAGGACCTTTTCCTGCCGGGGTCTGGTAGCAAGGTCAGGGAAGGTACTGATCATATACACCAGTGAGTAATTGTGAACAGTATTCTCTGGAAGGCCATTGGCCATGCCATCCAAGAAGCAGGAGAGGGGATCTCATTACCAGGAAGATCCAGATAGAACACATCTTCTGGACTCAAGATCCCTGCACAGTGAATATCCTAGGCCCCACACCTGTCACGTTGGAGGAGCAGCAGCAGAGCCAGCATGGAACAGAGTAATAGATTTCTTAACCCATGGAGTAAGTTAAGCTGATTGGTCTTTGTGAAAGATGCTGGCCTGCAGAGTGGGGTACCTCTGGGCATTTAATTCAGGGAGCCGGGTTTGCTGATCCATAGAGCTTTTCCTGAGTGCCTTTGGATTGAGCTTACACCGTAGTGGCATGCCCCTTTGGGCATTTATTAGCAGACCTGAAAGAACTTTGTAACATGTCCTGTTAAATAACAACCTAGAGTACTTCTCCCTGGCATTACAACTTGTTAACTTCCTTAATAAACACTTTAATCGTGAGTGTTGTCTGTGAGATCTCTGTAGCCATTAAAATGGATGTTACAACCAAGAAATCAAATAAAGAATGTTAATAAAGACAATACATCTGGCAACATATTACAAATGTGCTGGATACAATGGATGAATGTATGGATGGTGATAACAGCTGTAAGAGCCCCCACTGACATGATTAAAAAAAAAAAAGATTACAGCCAAGGAAAATGCATGGCCGAATTCTACAACATTTCATAGGTTCACTATGAGTTGGAATCACCTTAATAACACACAACAGCATGTTATGTATGACCTTGGCTATTATATTTAAAACTGAATCCTTATTTCACAGCATTAGCCTATATTTAACTCACTTTTATAAAGTCTATTGATTTTCTGTTTTATTTTATTTTGATATTTGGTGCAAATTCTAGACACTATCCATATGTGCAAACAGAAGGGTTAGTCCAGAAGTGTTGCTACAAAGTCATCGAAACCTTTATTAAACGGAAATAAAAACCAAAGACAACACACCAATGACTTCTTCATTGAAAATACCCCTTTCCAACAACACAAATAGCAACTATACATGTAAACTTCTCTATATGGAAAACACAGAAATCAAATTGACTACATCTGTGAGAAGCGAAGATGGAGAAACTCAATATCAGCAGCCCAAATTAGGTCAGGAGCTGACTGTAGAACAGATCATCAATTGCTCATGTGTAAGTTCAGATTGAAGTTGAAGAAAATGTAAACAAGTCCATGAGAGCCAAATTAGTACCTTGCATCTATCCCATCTAAATTTCAAGATTATCTCAAGAAAAGATTTGAAGCATTGAACACTAATAGACAGAAGATGATGAGCTGTGGGATGACATCAAGACTATCAAATATGAAAAAATCAAAATGTCATTTAGAAGAAAGGAACAAAAGAAAAGATCAAAGTGGATGTCAGAATCAACTGAAATTTACTCTTAATCATAGTGTAGCTAAAGCGGGAAGAAATTAGAAAGTAAAAGATCTGAACAGAAAATTCTAAAGGACTGATTGAGATAAAAAGGTAAAGTACTGTAATAAAATGTGCAAAGACCTTCAAAAGGGGAGAAGACACTCAGCATATCTTTTGTGTTCCACACTCGGCATATCTTAAAGAACTCAAGAAAAAAATTCAAGACTTAAATGTCAATGTTGAAAGATTCTATGGACGAAACGTTGAATAATACAGGAAGCATCCAAAGAAGGTGGAAAGAATGCACTATGCCATAAAGAAGTAATAGACATCCAACCATTTCAAGAAGTAGTATACGAGCAATAACCAAAGGCATTGAAGGAAAAAGTTCAAGCTGTACTGAAAGCGTTAGACAAAAACAAGGGATAGTTCCTGAAGTCACATGAATCTTCGGTAAGCACAGAGAATCCCAGAAAGATGTTAGTGTTGTATTGACTGTGCCAAGGCATTCCATTGTGTGGATCATAACAAACCATGGATAACATTAAGAAGAATGGGAATTACAGAACAGTCTCATTGTGCTTATGGGAACTTGTACATGGATCAAGAGGCTGTTAAGGAAACAGAATAAGTGAACACTGCATGGCTTAAAGATCAGGAAAGGTGTGCATCAGGGTTGTATCCTTTGACCATACTTATTCAATGTGTATGCTGAGCACATCATTAGAGCAGCTGGGTTATAGGAAGAAGTCTGGGACGTCAGCATTGGAGGAAGGCTCATTAACAACTTGCGACATGCAGATGACACAACCTGGCTTGATGAAAGTGAGGAGATCTAGAGACACTTGCTGATGGAGACGCAAGATTGCAGCCTTCAGTATGGATTACAACTCAACGTAAAGAAGACCAAAATGCTCACGACTGGACCAATCGGTCACATCACGATAAATAGAAAAAAGACTGACATTGTCAAAGAGTTCATCTTGGTTGGATGCGCAATCATTTACTTTCAAGAACACTCTACCTGAGGGAAAAACTGATACATTGTTAAGTCAAGAGATTAAATGATGCCTTGCATTGGATAAATTGGCTATAGAACTCATTTTAAAATTATTATTATTTTTAATTAAAAGATCATTTTATTGGGGGCTCTTACAGCTCCTATAACAACCATTCATCAATTGTATAAGCCTGTGAGTACATATATTGCCATCATTATTTTCTAAACACATATTTTCTATTTGAGCCCTTGGTATCAGTGCCTCTTTTTTCCCTGCCCCCCCTTCCACCCTCATAACACCTTAATAAATTATAAATAAATTATAAATTATTTTCATATCTTACACCAACTGCTGTCTCCCTTTCCCCATGGCTTCTGTTGTTTGTCTCCTGGGGTGGGGGGTTGGGGGGACATGTGGCTATGTGCTGATCGTGTTATCAGTTCTCCCTTCCACTCTCCACCTTCCCCCTACCCTCCTGGTATTGCTACTCCCACTTTAAAGACCTCTTTAAAGTGTTAAAAAGCAAGTATATTACTTTGAGGACAAGGGTTTGTCTGATGTAAGACATGGTATTTTCAATTGCCTCATCGGCATGTGAAAGTTTGACAGTTACTAAGGAAGACCAAAGAAGAATTGGTGCCTTTGAATTTTTATAGTGGTGGTGAAGAATATTGAAAGGACCTCAGACTGGTACTTTCAAAAGAACGAGCAAATCTACCTCGGAAGAAGTTCAGCCAGAATGTTCCTCAGAGACAAGGATGCTAAGACTTTGTTTCACATACTTTGGCCATGTTGTCTGGAGAGACCAGTCCCGAGAGAAGGACATCATGCTTGGTACCATCGAAGGGCAGTGAAAAAGAGGAAGACCCTCAACAGGATGGATGGACAAGGTGGCTGCAGCAGTGGGCTCAGGCATGGGAACAAGTGTGAGGATGGCACGGGACCAGGCAGTGTTTCGTTCTCTTGTACACAGACAGGGTCCCTATGAGTCAGAACCATCTGGACAGCCCCTGACAACCATCTCCCACGGTGTGACCTCACATAATGTAATCAACTCTATGATGGGAGTTGCTGTGAGCAGCCAAGCAGTTGCAATGTTAGGGTACAGTGTAACCCCCCTTATTCAGGTCACAGTTCTGATGCAAAGGAAAGGATTTATCCATGGGGGTGTGGTCTGCTTCCTAGATAAATAGTTGTGGAAAGCTTGCTTGCTTTTTCCTCAGTCTGGATCCCACATCTGGTTCATCCAATTCTGGCTCTTTGGACTTCAGCCATCAGCCTGCTTTATTGCCTGCTGGTTCCAGAAGCTAGCATCAGTCTGCCATCTGATCTACTGCTCTTGGATTCATCCACCTCTCCAGTCGCAAGTCCACCTTGCTGCCTCTGCGATCTGTGGTGTTCCTGATGGTAATGAGTTCATCAGTCTCGAAGCTACGCAAGTCAGGAAAACCCTCCAGCTTAACTTCTGACCCACAGACTTAGAATCAGGTGGGCTGGACTCACTTCTACAACTATGTGAGTCACGCTCTTTCTTGATCTACATTTCTTTCTATATATATGTCTATCAGTGTCACTCATTTGTCTTCTCTAGAGAACCCCACCTAACACTGTGGTTATCACTGTCACAGGCTAGACACCAGTAGCAGTGGAAGAACCTAGATTGGGATTCACACACATTTTCAGATTTAAAAAGCTAACAGAATTGGTTTTAAGGCTATTTGATAGTTAAGGTGTAACTCATGAATATATGGCCCTCGGCAGAACCCCAATTTTTAGATAGCACATGGTTATTGCTGGTAAATCGTTAAGAACACACCAAGTATGTTCCCTGGTCCTCTGTCCAAGCCTAAGGGCAAAACTGCTAGGCACCCCGACCCCTCCATTTTTCATTTACTTTCAAGAACACTCTACCTGAGTGAAAAACTGATACATTGTTGTTAATGATCAGAATATAGTCTAAATTTACCTCAAAGCTCAAAATAGAGCTAAGGTTTTCACTATAGACTACAGCCTTACACAAACTACATGCTTTACAATTTAAACTCTAATACAAATGTGTAACATTACCAAACAAACAAAACAGAAAGTTATTTCCTCAAAAAATTACATATGATGGGCCAGCCTCAATCCCAACTACGTGGACAGCTGCCCTTCCCCAGAGAAGAATTCACTTCAGAGGACAGCACTGAAGCTACAGCTTGGGGAGAGAGACATGTCTGATCAGAGCACACAGGAGCAAATGAAGGGAGAGGAAGAGAGAGTAGAGCACATCCTGGCCCACCAAGCCTTGAGGACCAGGCCTTGAGGACCAAAGCACAGAGAGGACCATAGGGCCAGCCCCACTATAAGACATGACATCCCTCACTGACCCATAGCCTTACTGGGGACAACACCGGAGACACAGTGTGGGAATTGTGCTCAATCTGACCCCACCATACGGAGGCAAAACACTAAGAGCATGCAACGGAACAGCAATGGGAGTAGAGCAAGGAAGTTCCGAGGAAATAGCAAAAATAGACATTGGGGCCAAGGCTTGGCACCCCATCAGACCCGACTGGAAAACACTCCTAAAGGTCACCAAACAGACCTTCAACTATTTACAAGCTTTTCTTTTTGTTGTTGTTGTTGTTGTTTGTTCTTTTGTTGTTTTGTTTTGCTCTGTCTTGTTTTTTTGTGCATATTATTCTTTGCAGGCCTATCTAGATAGGATAGGTGGGATAAACAATCTGGAAGAGAAAACAACAGGACCAATGGTTCCAGGGGGACATGAAAGAAGGAGAGGTGGGGGGGGGGGAAGGAAGTGGGTGTTAACAAACTCAGGGACAAGGGAACAACAAGTTATCCAAAATTGATGGCGAGGAGAGTACAGGAAGCCTGGTAAGCGCTTAATCAAGGGCAATGTAACAGAGGAATTACTGAAATCCAAATGAAGGCTAAACATGATAGTGGGACAAGAGGAAAGTAAAAGGAATTAGAGGAACAAACTAGAAGATAAAGGGTATTTGTAGAGGTCTAAATATAGACATGTACATATGTAAATACATTTTTATATAACAATAGGAAAATGGATCTATGTACATATATTTATTTGTTAAGTATTAAGGCAGCCAGTGGACATTGGGCCTCTACTCAAGTACTCCCTCAATGCAAGAACACTCTGTTCTATTAAACTGGCATTCCATGATGCTCACCTTCCAGACACAATTGCTGAAGACAAAGCGGGCACATAAGCAAATGTGGTGAAGAAAGCTGATGGTACCTGGCTATCAAAAGATATAGCATCTGGGGTCTTAAAGGCTTGAAGATAAACAAGCGGCTATATAGCTCAGAAGCAACAAAACCCACATGAAGAAGCACACCAGCCTGGGTGATCATGAGGTGTCAATAGGATTGGGTATCAGGCATCAAAGAACAAAAAATCATATCATTGCGAATGAAGGGGAGTGCGGAGTGGCGACCCAAAGCCCATCTGTAGGCAACTGAACATTCCCTTACAGAAGGATGCAGGGAGGAGACGAGCCAGTCAGGGTGCAGTATAGCACCGATGAAACATACAACTTTCCTCTAGTTCTTTAATGTGTCCTCCCCCCCACTACCATGATCCCAATTCTACCTTACAAATCCGGCTAGATAGAGCATGTACACTGATACAGATAAGAGCTGGAAACACAGGGAATCCAGGACAGATAAACCACTCAGGTCCAATAATGAGAGGAGAGATATCAGGAGGGGGAAGGGAAGGTATGATCGAAAGGGGAAACCGAGCACAATAATCTACATATAACCCCTTCCCTGAGGGATGGACAACAGAAAAGTGGGTGAAGGAAGACATCAGACAGTGTAAGACATGAAAAAATAGTAATAATTTATGAATAATCAAGGATCCATGAGGGAGGGATGGTGAGGGAGGGGAGAAAATGAGCTTATACCAAGGGCTCAAGTAGAAAGTAAATGTTTTGAAAATGATTATGGCAACAAATGTACAAATGTGTTTGACACAATGGATATATGTATGGATTGTGATAAGAGTTATATGAGCCCCCAATAAAATGATTTAAAGGAAAAAACTTACAAATGTTGAAAATAATTTTATTTTATATATCACCTTTTAGTTTTAAGATTTGACATTTCTCTTTGTCTCTTGAACTCCATTGTTGGTAGTTCATAATCTGGTGTCAACTTGAGACTATTAAGATTGATGGGGTGGAGTTTAGCTTGTCAATCAGGTCACAGCTTGATGACCTCATTTGGAGGCACTAGGGGATAAAAAGCTCACTGGAGGCAGACCTACATTCTCTGATTCCTATCCCTGATGACAAACCATATGAGCTACACTAATGGAGCCAGAGCCCTGAAGCTGGAGAAGCCACATGGAGACCCACGCCAGCACTGAGGTGCTTCCACCACCGCTGGCTCCACAAGCCTTTCTACCCACTGGCCTGTGATTTTCCTGTATTCAGCCTTATTGAATGGCTTCGTGAGTCTAAAGAGGAATTTATGGACTAGTATCAGCATATGGAGTAATATCAGACTTATGGACTTGATCTGGACTGGTCTGGAATGGTTTCTTATTATACAATTGCTCGTTGATATAAAGTTCTCTCTTACACACGAGTGTCTCTAGATTTCTCTCTAGTCAATCCAGACGAACACGTCGATCCAAACATTGTTCAATGGATTTGTTATGTTAAAGTGAAAAGAGATTGGCCAAGAACCAAATGATAAAAGATCAGATCCTGCCTCTATCATTTATGAGCTGCATTATTTGAGTTAAAGAAAATAGATATAATAATATTTCTCATAATATGTTCATGTAGTCCCAAGATAGGGCAAACAATTAAAAAGATCCACTGCTAACCAAAAGATTGAAGGCTGAAGGTTGGGGTCCACCCAGAGGCACCTCAGAAGAAAGAGCTTGCAACCTTTGGGGGGAAATTAGCCATTGAAAGCCCTATAGAGCCCCTGATGTACATAAAGTTGCTGTGAGTCAAAATTGACATATAGAGAGTTGTCATCCGTCCTGATGGCTGTGTGTGATGTTTGATTTTCATCAAGAAATGCTTCAAGTTCTCTGCACTTCCAGCAAGATTGAGTCATCATACCACAGGTTGTTGTTTTTTAATATCACAGTTCTTAATGAGTTTTCCTCAAATCTTGAGGCCATGTTCTTCTTCATGTAGTCCAACATCTTGGGTTATTTTGTTAGCATACAATTTATTAATCTCTGGTCCTATTTATTGGTCTTCTTTATAAATGGTTCAATTTATCCTGATACTGACAACATTGTGCTTCAATGTAGATCTTGAAATGCTGTCATTCATCATGACTGTGATGCCCGCTTTCCTTACGGTGTCAGTCCCAGCGTGGGAGAATGTGTTAGGCTGGGTTCTGTAGAGAAGCAAAACTAATGATGTTTCTAGGAGCGTTAGATAGAAAGAGATTTATAACAAGAAATGGCACACCCAATTGTTGAAGTGGGTAAGGCCAGTCTAGTTCTAGTCCATTGGTCAGATGATAAGCTAGAGGCTTCTCCTGACTCATGTGGCTACAGGGGGTGAGGAACCAGGAAGCAGGAAGATGAAGCTGCAAGACCACAGGCTGGTGGATGTACTTGAATGAATCCAAGGTCAGCAGTCCATTCCTGGAAATTGAAGGCAATGTGTCAGGAGGTCAACACATCAGATGCATGGTCCAGATCCAGCAGAAGTGAAGCAACCCCAGAGTCTGCTTTAAAAAGAGCAGGTCATGCTCCCAAGAAATATTTCTACTAATCGCATCAAGGCTATATCCTAATCAGTGGGGTCGCATTCCACCACAGCTGCTGGATGCTCACGGAGTTGATTACATTGCATTAAATCCCACTATGGTTATTGTTGTTGTTGTTAGGTGCCGTTGAGTTCGTTCTGACTCATAGCAACTCTATGTACAACAGAACGAAACACTGCCCTTCCCTGTGACACCCTCACAAGTGTCCTTGTTTGAGCCCATCATTGTAGCCATTGTATCTATCCATCTTATTGAGGGTCTTCATATGTTTGGCTGCCCCTCTACTTTCTCAAGCATGCTGTCCTTCTCCACGGATTGGTCTCTCCTGATATGTCCAAGATACACGAATGATGGCTTTCCACCCTTGCCTCTAAGGAGCATTCTGGCTGTACTTCTTTCAAGACAGATTTGTTTGTCCTTTTGGCAGTCGATGGTGCTTTCAATATTCTTCACCAGCACCATCATTCGAACATATTGATTCTTCTTTGGTCTTCCTTATTCAATGCCCAACTTTCACATACATATGAGGCAACTGAAAATACCACAGCTTGGGTCAAGTGTTCCTTAGTCTTCAAAGTAACACGCTTGCTTGCCAACACTTTGAAAAGGTTTTGTACAGCCGACCCGAATATCAACCGGGCAACCAAATTTCACCACAAAAACTGAATTTAAAAATGTGTTGAAAGATTTGGCTGATACACAAGTGTATACAGTATTCAGTGCAATGTGTCCTTTGATGTCTTAACTGCTACTTCCATGAGCATTCATTGGGGATCCAAGCAACACGGACTCCTTGACCACTTCCCTCTTTTCTCCATTTATCATGATGGCACCTAGTGGTCCAGTTGCGAGGACTTCTGCTTTCTTCACATTGAGTTGCACTCCATGCTGAAGGCTGCATTCTTTGATCTTCATGAGCAAGTGCTTCAAGTTATCCTGGCTTTCAGCAAACAAGGTTGTGTTATCTGCATATCACAGGTTATTTATAAGCTTTCCTCCATTCTTTGTCATATAAGCCAACTTCTCTAATTAAGAAGTTGTTGGTTTAAAAATGTATACCATTAAAATATATGTCACAACTTGTACTTATCCTTCGAAAGGTGGTTTCAGAACCAAAAATTTTTAAAGGCTGGGACGCAGGGACTTAGAAAACTTGTTTTCCAAAAGGAAGATAGAATCTGCAAATACTTTGGAGAGGTTTTCTATACATTTCTGGAGGGGGGGGGGAAGCATAATATATTACTAAGGTTGATTAGAAAAACTTGGAAGAAAGGCCTGGTGATCAACTTCTGAAAACTCCAGTCATTCAAAGCCTGTGGAGCACAGTCTAACACCCACTGGGGTCACCAGCAATTGGAATCAATTCCACAGCAAGTAGCTTATTAGAGAGCAGTGTGGTGTAGTGGTGCCCAATGACCAGGTGGCAGAATGCCTAGATTCTCGGCTTGCCCACTTGTTCATGCTGTGTGTGTATACCTATGGGCAAACCACTTTGTATTTCTGAGCCTGTTTCCCTAACTGTAAAACAGGGATCATAACAACTCTCCTCACTGCCTCACGGGGTGGTTTGGATGTTCAAAGGAAGTCCCATATTTAATGGCACTGTGAAAACTGTTAAGGAGCTTTATAAATGCAAAGTAGTTATTGTATTGCTGAAATGATTGCCAACTCTGAGGCTTGGGTCAACACACACACACACACACACACACACACACACACACACACACACACACCAAACTCACTGCCATCAAGTCCATGCTGACCCTATAATAAAGAGTAGAGCTGCCTCCATGGGTTTCCAAGGCTGTAAAGCTTTATAGGCACAGCCAGCCTCCTGTTTCTCTCCAGAGGCACCTAAGAAAGAACAATTTGGCTCTCCCAAGTGCCGATTGTGTGCCCTTGTGAGCACTCCTCCCTTCTTTATGTGGTTAACTCGTTGGGGGCTATGTTCAGTGTCTGTGATTTAAAAAACAAACAAAAAGTCCTCTATACAACTAAGAAGACCTGGGGGTGCCGTGGGCTTTTAACTGCTAAGTGGATGGTTTGGATAGATCAGCAGGGGGTGGGGGTGGGGAGATGAGGCTGTCTGTTCCCATACAGTAGTGGGTTCGGGGTTTTTCATTCTGTACAAAGCTAGCAAGGCAGTGCCTGTAAAAAGACGACTACACAGACGCTTATGAAAAACTGTTCAAAAGAACGGAGTCAGTCTTCTCTTTGAGCAGGACCAATCAAGGGATGCAGATCAAAGCGGAACATGAATGGGCTGAACTGGTCGCACAGTAAAGTAGCTATGGCTGTCCTCTGTTCCATTGGATCGCAATTCCCTGGAATAAGCAGGACGCTCCAACCAGCTCCCAGCTCCCAGGGCCCTGCCGCCTCGCTCCCCGATCTGGAGCCGAATAATGCGCGCGCACCCGCCTCGGACCGCTCCCGGGTCCCGTGAACGCGCCTCCTCGGCCCGCCCCGGCGCGCGCGCGCGCCGCCGCCAGACCACGTGACCCGGGCGCGGCGACGGCGGGGCGGGCGGGGCTCGGGCCGGCTCCGCAGAGCCGCGCAGGCGCCGGAGGGCCGCGCCGAGCCCAACCCCGCCAGCTCCCTCTAGGAGTCAAAATGGCGGCGGAGGGAAGCTGGAGCGGTCCCGGAGCCTGAGCCGCTGACAGGAGCGGAGAGGGCGGCGGCGGCAGGAGGAGGATGGCCGGGGCCGCTGGCGCCGGTGCGGACGGTGGTGCTGGTGGCGGCGGCGGCGGGGGCGACGGCAGCGGCAGCGGCGGGAGGAGCCTCCGGGGTGAGCGCCCCTCGGTGTCTCCGAGGCTGAGGAGCAGACGCTCTGCCCGGCGCGGCGCGGGGCGTCCCGGCGAGGACGGGGCTGCGGCTGGGCGGTGGGGCGCCCGCGCTGGGGCCGGGCCGCCGCGGGAGGCGCCGGGGCGTGGGGCGGCCATGGGGGAGTCGTCCGTCTGCGGTTGAGGCGGCGGCGGCGGCGGCGGGCTGGCCGGTCCCTGCGCGCCCCGAGGGGCGGGCTGCGCCGTGCGCGACGGTCCCCGGGGCAGAGGCGCCGGGTCTGGCGCTCGGGGCGAGGGGAGAGCGGCCCAGGTGGCCGCGGCGGGAGTCCCGCGGGCTCCGGACTCGGAGGGGCGGGACCCGCCGCGCCCCGGACGCGGGGCAAGAGCCCCCGAGAGTCGGGCGGCGCGCGTTGACCGGGGTGCGGGGTGCGACCGCCCCGGGGTGGGCGTGAGAGCGGCCGTGCGGGCGCCGGGGGAAGAAGTTTGGTGGCCCCGGTAAGTTACAACTCGGGGTCCCAGTGGAGTGGAGCTGTGACAGGTGGGGAAGGAGACAATACCAGGGCTTCGGTGGCCAAGAGGAGGCTGTGCTCGGCGAGGTTCGGTGGCACAAAGCGTGCGTTTTCCAGTAGCTTCTCCTTTTGCTCAGCTTTTCCCTCGCCTCACCCCGGAGGATGAGAACTTTCTCACCCTCTTCTGGGCAGCTCCCTCCGGGAGTGTTGCTTCTGCTTCGAACTGCATGCAATAGCACCTCGTCACGTACCAGCACAGGTCATAAGTTCTCCGGATTAGGCCTGATTACCGAAGCAGCCGATTATCTTGAGCGGAGCACCCTTTCCTGTGCTGAAGCATCTTACTGTAAGGAGGAAACGGGCATTTTTACAGAATTCCCCAGCTTCCCCTCCTACCCCCCTACCCCCACATCTACACCGCGCAGCTTTTGTCTCAGAACAGCAACCATTGCTTTGAGATTGTGGAGATAAATTACTTTCCTAACAGCAGCGTGGAATAAAAGAAAAGTACGGAACAGCAGCTGGGAGTAGACTTGCATTGCCTGGCATGTTAGAGTTAGGGAAACCTTTAGAGATCCCGGTGGGACGGTTGTATGGTTGAGGAATGAGGCCCAAAGAGGGCTCAAGGTCCACCACTGGTGAGTGGTTGAGAGCTCGCACCCTCCTGCACCCCCCAAAAAAATCCTGCTAAGCAGAAGGTTGACATGACAGTTGGCACCCACCATGGGGAGAAAGCTGTGGTGGTCCGCTTCTGTCAAGATTACAGCTTTGGAATCCTTCAGGGGCAGTCCTCCGTGCCCTATAGTGGCACTTTCAGTTGGCATTGACTTGACAGCCGAGGCTTCTGGCCTGCCCACTCTATCTGGAGAGCTCTTTCCATGGCACATCTAGCCCCTTCTTGGTTGAGCGCCCCCCCACCGCCCATCCCTGCCCCCATGCCTTTTTATACTAAAGTTGAAGACAAATGAAAGAGATGGCGTGATTTCATTTAGTTTTAAACATCTTGTTTTCAACTTTTTAACGTAGCTTACTTTATTTTTCTTATTGAGAATATACACAGCAGGACACAGGCGGATTCCACACGTTCTACAGGGACAATCCAGTGACACGGGTTATACATTTCTCCAGTTGTGTAGCCGCTCACATCTTCCTTTACTGAGTTGTCCCTCTGCCATATCATAAACTCCATGTAAGGCCCCTGTCTTTTGAGTGACATGTCACTCTGATGCCATACAGATCTTTAAAAAGCATGATGCTCAAAGCAGGCATTCGTAAACTTGTAAAATGCAAAGCTTATTTAATTTTAAGGAGATGGCAGGGAATAGTTTTGGTTTAAGTTCACCACTGGGAAGTCTAGATTCCATGAGAATCTGAAGTTCCTTTTTGATCCCCCCACCCTCACCCCCAACCCCCTTTTTGATCAGGAGTCTTCTCTAGAATCTTGGATCAAAGTGTTCAGTATCTAACTGGGCACCATCCTGTTCCTCTGGTCTCCAGTCGATGAAGTAGTTAGACACACACTCTGCATCTTCTTATTCCTCACTCTCCACCTTCCTCTCTTGCTCCAGACAAGTAGAAACAGATTGAAACCAGGACCCTATATCCTATACCTCCAAACCAAGGAACTAAATCCCTTGGGAGGGGGGTGTTAGTTGTATAAAGACAGCCTCAGCGACTACTTTTTTTCTTTTTTGGATTGTGTAAACATCTCTATCACACAACTTTTGCCCATTAAATTTTTTACAGGTGTACAATGAAAGAAAAACAAAACCCTACTTTTATGTAGAATCAGGTGAAGGTTTACAGTGCAGATCATCAGTTTTACATTCAACAATTCTGCACATTTTGTTTCGACTTGTCTCTTGCAGTTCCCTCAATGTTTCTGTTTCTCCTTCATTCCTAATCCTCTGAACTTTGACCTTAAATACATGCTGCCCTTTTCATCTTAAACAGTTGCTTTAAAAAAAAAACCCCATAGTTATAGACCTAGTAAGTGACTTTAAGGGCCATAGTCTCTGGACTCTCACTTTAGTCTCTTTTTTTACAACTGAGTCTGGTCTCTTATTCTTTTGGCTTGTTTAACATTTTTCTCCTGTTCTCCAGGACCTTCTAATGTGATCCTTTTCAGAACAATTGGTATTGGTGGCTGAACATCATGTAGTTTTTTGGTCTCGGAGTTGTAGAGACTAATGTTTGCTTCCAGTGGGCTCATTGTTTACATGTCTTTTGATTTTCATTGCTGTTCTTTCCTCCGGATAGGGAGAGGCCAGTGGTTGCACCTTGGATGGCTGCTCCTGAGCCTTTAAAACCGTAGTTGCTACTCACATAAGTAGGCTGTAGAATGTTGTCTTTGTGAATTGTGTAATGCCAGTAGACCTTGTGTGTGTGTGTGTGTGTGTGTGTTCTCCCCCACCCCCGCCACCCCGGCTGTAATCCTGATTCCCCAGGCCCAGCAGTTCAAGCAGTTTGGTTCTAAGAAGTATTCATAACTTTGCTCCTTGTATCCTCCTGCATTCATGAATATATTTGCAGCCAAGATTAATACGCTGTGCAACTCAAATCTGTATGCATTTATGGGTATACGCCCACGTCCTCTCCCACAGCAGGTATACAAATTATTGACACCAATTACATTGACCCTGCCCTTAAGACACCTTTCTGTCACCAGAAACTGCAAGTCAATCCTCCATAAGCAATAACCTCTGCTCTCTTGTCTTTTTGTGTAGCGAGGTTATGTAGTATTTGTCGTTTTGTGATTGACTTCTGTCACTTTCGATCCTGACAGCTGCAATTATCTAAGCTAACTGATGGAAACACTTTTGTAACCTAAACCTTGATGAACATGGAATATTTTACCTTGAGTTTTCATAGACCCATGACTGCATCGTATTATCCCAGTTAAAGGTTGTCATTGGTCAATATTCTGCCCCACAAATCCAAACTACTATGTTGATTGTTCGGTGACCCAGCACTAGCATTTTGGACAGGTCCTTCTTTGTGTCTGACTCTAGCTTTAGGCTGTAAGACACCTGGGTGATGTTCCAGGCCCTCTTGCCCAGTTTCCATGTATCTTCTTGTCGAGTCATAGCAATTTTTTTAATAGTATGTCACAGGTTAGCCTTCAGAAATACAATAACAGCAAGTGATTTTGATTTTTTTTATTGTAGACACTGAAATTCACACACCAAGAATTGAACTTCCGTGTTCAATTCCACGGGTGATTATTGAATATATGCTTTTTGTGGGTTTGTTGATACTTTTTTATCACATTTTTGGTGAACGTCTACATAGTACAGTCCTTTCCTAGTCAACAGTTCATACACAAATTGCTCGGCCACATTGGCTGCCATCCCTGCCCTGTGTTAGCACTCCCACTTACTCCCTGGGCTTCTGTTTCACTCATCTAGCTTACCAGTTCCTCTCTGTCTCTCAGCTTTGGCTTGGGGTAAATGTTATGCTTTGTGGTTGCATTAGACTCGGGGCTGTGGAAGAAAAGAAAGAAGTGTAATATGCAGTCTTTGTCCCCAGGTTCTTGTTGAGTCTGGAAGACAACCTAGAGAGTGCTACAAGCACTGAAGGAGTCTGTAGCTGCTCATAAAGAGTCCGCTGGAGTAGCTGGAACTGGAGCTGGCCTGTGTGAGGGTTTAGATATACAGAGGTGAGAACACTTACATTATGAAGAAAAAGCAAGAGTTCAAAGGTGGAGATTAGCTTTGGGAGAAGAGGAGGAGCCAACAACTGAAATGCCTTGGAAACTAAAAAGGTAAAAAGTCATCTCTAGAGCAGTGGTTCTCAACCTTCCTAATGGTGCGATCCTTTCATACAGTTCCTCATGTTGTGATGACCCCCCAACCATCAAATTTCTTTGTTGATACTTCATAACTGTCATTTTGCTACTGCTATGAATCGGCGACCCCTGTGAAAGGGTTGTTTGACCCCCCCAAAGGGGTTGCGACCCACAGGTTGAGAACCACTGCTCTAAAGGGAGGGACCCAGGGATCTGTGGTTGCACCAGATCCCCAGGTGATTCCAATGATCAGCCAAGTTGGGAAACCTATAAAAATCCAAATTCCCTCAATCCAAATCGCAAACCCTTTTATAGACGAAAGAGTATTTGTCTAAAAGGGTTTGCTGTTTGGATTGAGGGGATTTGGTTGTTTATTCCCTTGTGAAATGTTTGAAGAGTCATTGTAAAATTGGAAGTCAAGGATTAATGTAATAAGCTCGCACGATGAACCTGATGTGTAAGTTGAGTTCAGAGGAGGAGAGAATGGAATGGAGTAGGGAAGTCAGTAACTGTTGCCGTTACCTGACCACGAAGAGATGAGATCTCATCTAGCGTCAAGTCACTAGGAAGAACATGGCACTGTGACTCAAGAAAAGATTTTCATTTATGGGAACTGGAAGAACTTCTGGCCTAATGAATTGAGCAAACTTGTGCAAATTGTGGTGTTACTGGCAAAATGCGAGACTATTGCCAAGTGGGTGTTTTGGGCATTTTCTTGAGTATTTGAATTCGTTATTTTCGGTCTAAATAAAACTAGAACTAGTTCAAGCATATATCTATCTGTATGGTTTGTATGATTATTTGATGTATGTCAACTTATTAATCTCCCAGTGGCATCCTCTGCCACTCTACAGGAGAAAGAGGAGGCTTTCTACTCCTGTAGAGAGTTAGAACCTTGGAAACCCACAGGGGGCATTTTACGCTATGATACTTGGTCTATTGTAGAGCGTCTGTGGTTCAGAATTGACTTGGTGGCAGAGAGGGGGTGCACCCTCTAGTATACAGCTTTGGTTTCCTTAGCGCCCATGATAACCACCAACCTCTGGGTCTGGGTACGAAAATCTTTTCCCCTGATTTTTTTGGGTTTTTTTTTTGTAGTCGTCGTGATCTCATACAATGTTCGTAGCTTTGTGATTGACTGACTTCACCCAGCATCATGTTCTTGGCCCATTCATGTCATGAGGTGCTCCAGTGAACAAGGGTGTGCAAACCCAGCCGTGCAGTTGCTGGACCATATGGTGCTTCTCTTCCCGGTTGTTTGAGGAGGGACCATTCCGCTTTCCACAGTGGTTATACTGTGCTACAGCCCCGCCAGCAGTGGATGATTAACCCAGTACTCTAAAACTTTGTTTTTCATAACATTTAGTGGAAAAAATGTGTTTAAGTCTTCTCTATTCACCCAATTGTGGTTCATCATTCATAAACCAAAAAATTAATCTGCGCTAGAAACAAGCAAGTGGCCCTTTCTAAAAGGAATGTCTCTTTTAAGCGATAGCTTACATTTCTTTTAAAGTTGACGTTAAACTAAGTTATCAGAAGTCAAAATTTCAAAGGGTGGCACAAGGTAGAGAAATATTACACGTGCTTGCTGACTCCAGATTTATAATAAACTCAAACACCCAATACTTGATTTGTAGAATAAATTCAAATTTTATTGAATGCAAATTACATTGGCTTTTTTTCTTTCTCATTTATTTTTAAATTGACACTCTAAATTTGACCTTACAAATTGAATTTTTCAGTGTCCTTACCATGAAGGGCTTGTTAAAGGTCTTTACAAAGTTCCACTATCTTTTAATTGCATTTTCCATGAACTTTTCAAAGCCCTTTCCATAGCTAATATAGTGCAAAAACTTGAGAAACATAGTATACTAACTTTATAAGTTTAAAGTAAACCCATGTAGTGAACTTTAATAAAGGTGGAGGAAATAGAAGTCCTTTACATCAGAACTCAAAACAGGATTCAGAACAGTCAGTCTTCTTTTTTGAGTATTGTTGGGCTTTTTAGAGACAGTTGGGCTGTAATCGAACACTGACCTGACAATGAAGCTCCATTTAGATTCAGACTGCAGTTCCCAGATGTGATCTTAACCTGTCTGGGGTCGATTTCCTCATCTATACTAAAAAATAGGGATAGCAGTGTCTGACACAGCCGCTTTTCTCACTGGTGAATATTTATAGCCCGTCCTTTCCTACTGTGAACAATTAAATAGCTTAATGGCCATTTGTTCTCCTCTCCATGTTGTTAACACAAGTAAGGAGGTTCTGAAACACCAACTGCAGTGTGCTACTTGCATCTTTAAAAACCTGTGTTACACCTCCATGATACGATCGCCGAAGACAAACGGGTGCATAAGCAAATGTGGCGAAGAAAGCTGATGGTACCTGGCTATCTAAAGAGATAGTGTCTGGGGTCTTAAAGGCTTGAAGGTGAACAAGCGGCCATCTAGCTCAGAAGCAACAAAGCCCACATGGAAGAAGCACACCAGCCGGTGCGATCACGAGGTGCCAAAGGGACCAGGTATAAGGCATCATGAAAAAAAAATATGTGTGTGTGTGTGTGTGTGTGTGTGTGTATACATGGTGTATATGTATGTGGTGTATATATATATGGTGTGTGTATGTGTGTGTGTATAAATATATATATATATACACACATACATACATACAACATAGTGAATGAAGGGGGAAGTGCAGAGTGGAGACCCGAGGCCCAAGTGTCGACCACTGGAGATCCCCTCATAGAGGGGTTTAGGAGAGGAGATGGGTCAGTCACGGTGCGATGTAGTACAGATGAAGAACACAGCTTTCCCCCAGATCCTGGATGCTTCCTCCCCCCAACTACCATGATCCAAATTCTACCTTGCAGGACTGGATAGGGCAGAGGTTGTACACTGGTGCATATGGGAGCTGGAGGCACAGGGAATCCAGGATGGATGATACGTTCAGAACCAGGGGTGTGAGGGGCGATGCTGGGAGAGTGGAGGGTGAGTGGGTTGGAAAGGGGGAACTGATTACAAGGATCCACATGTGACCTCCTCCCTGGGAGATGGACGGCAGAGAAGGCGGGGAGGGAGACTCCGGATAGGGCAAGATATGACAAAATAACAATCTGGATTATCAAGGGCTCATGAGGGAGGGGGGAGGGGAGAGGGAGGGGGGAAAAAAAGAGGACCTGATGCAGAGGGCTTAAGTGGAGAGCAAATGCTTTGAGAGTGTTTAGGACAAAGAATGTATGGATGTGCTTTATACAATTGATGTATGTATATGTGAGGATTGTGATAAGTGTTGCATGAGCCCCCTAATAAAATGTAAAAAAAAATGATTAGGGCAAAGAATGTACAGATGTGCTTTATACAATTGATGTATGTATATGTATGGATTGTGATAAGTTGTATGAGCCCTAATAAAATGTTAAAAAAAAAAAACCTGTGCTAACTTCCTATGGGTTATAGGATAAAGTCCAAACTAACAAGTCTGTCGTCTGTCCAGCCTGTGATTTCTCACCGCAGGAGCCACTCCAGGCCTTCGCTTGTCCCTGTGCATGTGCACTGCGTGTGTTCTGTCATCGCCTCTGTTAACTGCTCATCTAATACCTACTTGCGTTTCGTCCCTGGCAGAAAACCTGGTTTTGTTCCTGGGCCCAGGCGATTCAGGAAGGGATTCATTTCCCATCCCAGGGTTAGATTTTGTTTAGTCCTTACCAATCAGATCATTTCCCCTGTAAACATTGATTTTGGCCAGATTGATGGGGCGGCCGAGATGCTCCGCGTGTGCCGAGGAGTCTTTATGAACATAGATGCATGTGGCCCCAGTTGCTGTACAGGTTGAAGCCTGCCTTGGGGTGGCAGCGCAGAGAGAGAGAGAAAGAACCTGAGTCCTTGAAGCACCACTTGGCCATGTTGTGCTAAGGCAGGTCCCTCCACTGCACTTGTCTGTGAGAGTTTTCTCCTTTTGGAAAGAAAATCTTAGGAGTATTTGTCATTAAAACTCTGAAATAAAGCATTTAGGATATAGCTCAGTTGTGCTAAATGTATTCAAAAGCGAGTTCTTTGGATGAAACAATAACTCCAAAGGGTACTTTGTAAATAAGCCTTTAGTTTTTGTTGTTTCATAAAGCATGCTACTTCCTTTAAAGTAAGAGTGGAAAAACTAATTATGCCAGATATGCAAATTATTCTTTGCTTGTCATTCATTATTACCTAGAGGCAATCCCTTCGATGGAAAGTGTGACAATGTTCTCTAGCCATAGTCCCTTAGGTTTCTTGAAAAAAAAAATTACCACAAGCCGGACACATGAAAGGAGCAGTAATGAATTGTGCTGTTACTGTGCTGGTCACCACCGCCACCTCCTTTTCCCGTGCTCCATCTCTTTGCCTCTCCCCTCCCCCTTCTCAGAATAGAGCTGATGCCAGCAGAATGTCTTTTTACTATCTTTTGATATTATGTATATTTAAGTTTGTTTCATGAGGGATTCATTTGTGAATTATTCTTTAGAGACAACTCCTGTAATATGTTTCTTAAGACCTAATTATTCTTGTCTTCAGACTTTCCCAAAATATTTTCTGCTTGCTTGAGACTAGACATGCAAATTTTCTTATAAGCAAAAAGCTTTGTGGCAGAACTAGATGAGTTTGTAGAAAGGTTGGTAATAGCTTATGACAGAGAAGCCTCATGATAGCCTTAATTATGGAGTCTGCTGTGACGTGCTTTGACAGCCCAGCCCAACAGAGGAGGAGGCATGGAGAGGAGGGTTGAAATCTCCAGGCTTGGTGTACTTCACCATTGGTTGGCTTTGGTCAAGCAAATGAAATATCAACATAGTAATTTGTGCTTATTTTTAAAACAAGGAGGAATGCATTATACATTGAGAAACTGTCATTTATATAGGAATGATTATAGAAAGACAAAATCATATTTGGCTATGAAGATCTTTTCTTGTTCTGAAAGCTTACTTTGGACAAGTTACCCTCCCTGTGCCTTAGTTTCCACATTTATAAAGTCCATTGCATCGCCTTCTCCAAGGTTCCCTGATAACAATCACTCGCAAGAAAACCCGAAAAATTAAGTAAGTGTTATTAATGTTGCTTGGGTTTCAAGTTATGAGTATGTACTCCACAAACTGTCTTCTTTATAATTGGTTTTTATGTTTTGTGGGGTTATTACTTCTTAGAAAAGGTGTCACGTAATTCATGCAACACTGTGTTTGAAAACAATAGTAACTCTCCTTCCACAGTGAAGGCTTCAATCTTGGGACTCTTCATTATCTGGCCCATTTCCTTTGTAGGTTCATGGGTGCCCCAACCCATCCAACCGGCCTTTGCTTAAAGAATGGTAGTGCTTTATTTCCTCAGTGATCCAAATGCTGTTTCTTCCTCAGGATCTCACCTAGTTCCCTTTACTGCTTGGAGCAGTGGGTCATCCTTCTCTGTCACCTCCACCAAAAAAGTGGGGAAGGTTCAATTTTAGCTTCCCTACTAGGTTTTATTCCAAATGTCACTATCTCAAAAACCCTGCAAGGTGGACATTTATCATTATTGGGTACAGAGAAGACAAAAATGTGGCTGTAGTTCTCACCACTTAGGAATAAAAAAATTAACATTATGTGCCTGATTTAGACAGGTCAGCTAGATCCAAACCCAGGCAGCCTGCCTGTCTTCAAGGTTCCTCATCTTCGCCCGTGTCTCCGCAGCCTGTGTATAGCTACTGCCCACTGTCTGGTTTGTCCACTGGGCTGCTCGTACTAATTTACTTCAATTTCTTTCATTTTTATATCCCCATGCTTAGTATATAGCAGGTGCTCAGAGAAATATTTTAATGAATCTGGGAGCAAAGAGAGTGCTTTGATTATGCACCTGTTAATAAATAGTCTTTTCATGTTTATCTGTGACAAAAAAATTTTTATGTTCAAATTATTTATGCTTTTGAAATATATTGCCTACCCACCAGATAATTACAGAAATGAAACAGACTGCCTAATTTTTGTAGTCACTGGGAACTCTCATCAGGAGCATTGGTGGTGTAGGGGGTTATTTCATTGAGCAGGTCTGTAGTTCATATCCACAAGCCGTCCGGGAAGAAAAATGAGCCTGTCCCTGTAAAGAGTTAAAGTCTCGGAAACCCAAAGAGGAAGTTCTCTCTCTGTAGGGTCATCGTGAGTCCTAATCGCTCGGGGGTCGGGGGACTGGTTTTTGGTGATTAACCCATTTAAGCCTATTAGAGCTATTCCTTTGTAACTTTTAAGTGCTAGTGTTTTTTAGACCTGTTTTTCACATAATATCCCTTTGTGAAAGGTTAAAAAATAATGTTTAATTTTTTCTGAATGAGGCTTACAAATTTTATAAACTAGGTTTTATAGCATAAAACTGTACTAGTAGATGGAGTCATCAGTAGATGTGTAACCTTTCAGTGGCTGTAATGCCTCATCCTGTGCAAGATTAAGAAGCATTAAGAAATGCAAGCATCTTGAGTTTTAAACTACGACTTTATCATCCTGGAAGAGAAGTTGTCGACCTCCTGTAGTTAGAGAACAGAGAATGATTTGAGGCATTTATTTACATATATTGTGGCCATGTGTATATGGAAGACGTTGGAAGGTCGTTGTGTATCAATGACCTTTCACATAAACGAAGCCTCGGAGCATCCCTCTGCTGTACTTCTGAATGAAGGCCACTTGGTGCCGTGGAGCAGATTCCGAGTCACGTCCCTGTTTCTCAGGCAGTACACTGGGAAAGCTGTACGCCGCCACATCTTTCCCCATGCTGCTGGGTTTAAGCTTCTGACCCTTCAGTTCCTAGGCAAGTGCTTAACTGCTGTGCCACCAGTGCTCCTACTCTCTAGCTAGAGAACCCGGAAGTCTTCTCCACAGAAGGCTCACTTTACCAAGAGCTTTGCTTCTCTGGTTAACCTTTCTCTCTCCTCTATCCTTTATGCTCTGCTACAGCTTCTCTCAACCAGTTGGTGTTTGTTTCATTCATAATTCTCTGTTGTGACCTATAAAATGTGTAACAGCATCCCTGGCCCCTACTCACTAGATGCTAGGCGTAAGTCCCACAATCCTGCCCCTCTCTCCCCATCCCTAGTTATAGTGAGTTTCTCCAGACATGGCCCATTCAGTGTCCCCTGGGAGCAAAATCAACCTGATTAGAAACACCTGCTCTACCACATCATCCTTACTCGTTTACTCAGTGGCTTTAGTAGCTTCTTCCCCTCCTGCTCCTTTCCAGACCTTCACATCCCTCTTTCCATTGCATCACCTCTCTGTTTGCAGCCAAACTCCTAAAAATAATTACAAAACACCTGCTGTCTCCAAGGTTTCGCTTCCAGTTTGGTTTCCTCTTTGACTTCTGTGTGAGGGCATTCTTCTGGTGCTCCTGTACTTTTCGGGCTCCATTTGATCTCCGTTAGGCACTCACTCTCCTGTAGCTGGATGGCAGCCTCTTTCCCTCCTGACGCTCAAGCAGTCGACTCTCAAGTCTGCCTCATTTTCTAGCACTCATATGTACTCCTAACATACCTACTAATTCCCCACTTGTGTCTTTACTGAGGTGTTAGAAGTCTCGGCTTCCATCCGAGAGACACAGGTTCAATTTCCAGCCAGTGTACTTGCCTGTCATAGTGCTGCTTTAACAGAAATACCTTAAGTAGATGGCTTTAACAAACAAAATTTTTTGAAAAGTAGAACAACAATGACAAAATTATTCTCTCACAGTTTAGGACGCTCGAAGTCCACATGCAGGGTCCCAGCTTTAGGAGGAGGCTTTGTCTGTTGATCCTGACAGAAAGTCTTTGTCTTTTTAATCCTTTTGAGTCTGGTGTTCCTGGAGTATCTCGGTATGCCTCAGCATCGATTTCCTCCTGGATATAGGACCTTCTTGGTGTGGTGACTCGGGGCCCAAAGGACACAGTCCTATTCCCGGTGGTTTCCTTGAATCACAGCCCTGATCCTATGGAAGGGGAATTCCCCAGAGGCATGTATAGTCTGCATCACGTGTTATTTTTGCCAAGTTGTTAGGTACTGTTGAGTCAGCTCCAACTCAGTGACCCTTTGCACAACAGAAGGAAGCACTGCCTACTTCTGCGCCTTCCTGACAAGTGTTATCTTTGAGCCCAGTCTTGCAGCCACTGTGCCAATCATCTCCTTGACGGTCTTCCTCTTTTTCACTACCCCTCTGCTTTACTAAGCATGATGTCCTCTTCCAAGGACTGGTCTGTCCTCATAGCAGGCCTAGAGTACATTAGACAAAGTCTTACCATCACTGCTTCTCAGTGACTCTAGGTGTTCTTCCTTCATTTTTCCATGCCACCTGCATCATTCAGTCTTTGGCCCATAAAATCCTTCATTATTGAGACTCAGGGCTTGGGGTTTTTCGTCAGTTCTTTCCATTTGTAATTGCTGAGCATGTTCTTCCTTTTTGACTTTCTTACTTCACATCTTTGCACATTTCATTGTAATACTTGGTCCCCTCGGGCTGCCCTTTACGTTTTCTCTCCGTTTCTTTTACTTGATCATTCTTCCATGTGCTTCAGCTACTCTATGTTCAAGAGCGAGTCTCAGTCTTTCCTGAGCTCCATGCTGAGCTTTATTTTTTTCCTGTCCTCTTACTTGTCACTGATAAGGTAGAGAAGTGAGCAGTGAGGGACCTTGCTACCACCGAGAAAGAAGAGCCTGCTGAACCATGAGCGCGTGCATTCGTTCCTACAGCCACCCACCACCATGTTTCTGTGACAGCAGCACTCTAACCAACCAGCACCTGGCTGGTACAAAGCCACTACCCCCCGCCTGCCAGTAGAGGCTTACTTGTTGCCGTGACCCTGAGCAGGTTTCAGTGGCACTTCCAGACTAAGTCTGATGGGGGAAGAAAGGCCTGACAATCTTCTTCTGAAAACTAGTTAATAACAATCCCAAGTGGTCCAATAGTCACAGGCCCACTCAATGGCAGGTAGCAACATTGGCAGCACGTCTGCATACGTGCTTCTCTCTAATGAAATGCCCTGCCTCAATTTCTCCATGGAAGACCCAAGCAGATGTCATCTTTCCATGAACACTTTTCCCAGTCACCCTTCTCTAACCTCCATGCCATGTCCACACTCCCTTTCTTTTCTTCACCTACCGCTTGCACTCCTGTATTGTTGATGTAGGTGAAATAGAGGGGGCTACCAAAAATTCATGGAAATATTCTATTCTCTTCCATTGACATTTTCCTCCATATTTTTAAAATCGTTTTATTACGGGGCTCATACAACTCTTTTTTTTAATTTTAACAATTTATTGGAGCTCATACAATTCTTTTCACAGTTCATGCATATACATACATCAATTGTATAAAGCACATCTGTACAGTCTTTGCCCTAATCATTTTTTTCTCCTCTTTTCTTTTTTTACATTTTATTAGGGACTCATACAACTCTTACCACAATCCATACATATACATACATCAATTGTATAAAGCACATCCATACATTCCCTGCCCCAAGCTCGTACAACTCTTATCACAATCCATACATACATCAATTATGTAAAGCACGTTTGTACAGTCATTGCCCTCATCATTCTCAAAACACTTGCTCTCCACCTAAACCCATGGCATCAGCTCCTCATTTTTCCCCTTCTTCCCCACTTTCCCCTCCCTCATGAACCCTTGATAATTTATAAATTATTATTTTGTCATATCTTACTTACACTGTCCGACGTCTCCCTTCACCCACTTTTCTGTTGTCCATTCCCCAGGGAGGAGGTCACATGTATATCCTTGTATTCAGTTCCCTCTTTCCAACCCACCCTCCCTCTACCCTCCCAGTATCGCCACTCACACCACTGATCCTGAAGGAATCATCTGTCCTGGATTCCCTGTGCTTCCAGTTCCTATCTGTACCAGTGTACATCATCTGGTCTAGCCCGGTTTGTAAGGTAGAATTGGGATTATGATAGTCGGGGAGGAGGAAGCATTTAGGAACTAGAGGAAAGTTGTATGTTTCATCGTTGCTACACTGCACCCTGACTGGCTCGTCTCCTCCCTGAGACCCTTCTTTAAGGGGATGTCCAGTAGCCTACAAACGGGCTTTGGATCTCCACTCCGCACTCCTCCCCCCGCCCCCCATTCACAATGATGAGATTTTTTTGTTCTGATGATGCCTGTTACCTGATCACTTAAACACCTCTTGATCGCACAGGCTGGTGTGCTGCTTCTATGTTGGCTTTGTGGCTTCTGAGCTGGATGGATGGCCGCTTGTTTACCTTCAAGCCTTTAAGACCCCAAACCCTGTATCTTTTGATAGCCGGGCACCATCAGCTTTCTTTGCCACATTTGCTTTTGCACTCATTTGTCTTCAGTGATCGTATCATGAGGGTGAGTACACAGTGATATGATTTTTTTGTTCTTTGATGCCTTATACTTGATCCCTTCGGTACCTCGTGATCACACAGGCTGGTGTGCTTCTTCCATGGGGGCTTTGTTGTTTCTGAGCTAGATGGCCGCTTGTTTACCTTCAAGCCTTTAAGACCCTAGACACTCTCTTTTGATAGCTGGGCACCATCAGCTTTCTTCACGACATTTGCTTATTCACCCATTTAGTCTTCAGCAGTTGTGCCTGGAGGGTGATCATAGAATGCCAATTTAATAGAAGAAAGTATTCTTGCATTAGGGAGTACTTGAGGCCCAATGTCCTTCTGTTACCTTAATACTAAACCTATAAATATATGCACATAGATCTATATCCCCATCCTCATATATAAATATATTTGCATATGTACATGCCTTTATTTAGATTTCTATAAATGCCCTTTGCTTCCTAGCTCTTTCCTCTATTTCCTTTGACTCTCTTCTTGTCCCACTATCACGCTCAGTATGTATTTGGGTTTCATTAATTCCTCTTGGTTAAATTACCCTTGATCACGCCCTTCCAGGCCTCCTACATACACCCTCCTCACCACCGATTTGGATCACTGGTTTCTCCCTTGTTCCCTGGGTTTGTTAACACCACTACCTTTCCCTCCCACCTCCCCCTCTCCCATGTCCCCCCGGAACTGTCGGTCCTGTTGTTTTCTCCTCCAGATTGTTCATCCAGCCTATCTTATTTAGACAGACCTGTGGAGATAATAACATGCACAAAACCAAGACAAAGCAAAACCAAGCAACGATATACAACAAAACAACAACAAACCAAAAACAAAACAAAACACAGCAAGAAAAAAATCGTTTGTCTTTAGTTAAAGGACTGTTTGTTGGCCTTTAGGAGTGTTTTCCAGTCCAGTCTGTTGGGGTACCATGCCCTGGCCCCAAAGTCCACCATCAGCATTCCCTGGGGACCTTGCTGCTCCATTCTCTTGCTGTTCTGTTGCACCCCCTTAGTGTTTTGCCTTGGTGTAGCGGGATCAGAATGGGCGCAATTCCCACACTGTGTCTCTGGTATTGTCCCCTGTAGGGCTATGGGTCAGTGAGGAACGTCATGTCTCATAGTATGGCTGGCCGTGTTCCCGCATATTTTTTGAAGGCCCCTTGTACATCCCATGCTAGGCGAGATGCTCAGTACCTGCTAAGTGCATTTCACACACTTGGTGCTCAGATATTTGACAAGAGAAAGTGAGGAAGCAGGAGTAGGATGGGCAGGACTTAAGCAAAAACAGCCATGATGGGAGAAGACAGGGAAAAAGTGAAGGAACTTAAAACTTAAAAATTCCACAGCATGGGACTCTGTCCCTTTCTTGGCTGCTGATGTGGGCTCTTCCTATTGCCCTCCTCCTCATATAAGTCTGTTATGATGGGGCACAAGTACTCTCTGAACTTACCGTAGTCTATTTGGGGACAGAAATATTAGCAGTTGTTTTTAGAGAATAATAGGGATTGTGATGTAAGTGTCGCCAAAACTCTTCTGTGGGATTGGAAGGATTTCTTAATTTGGAGTAAACTTCATTCCAATGCCATTTCCTCCATGCAGCCTTATTAGTATTTCCACACCTTCCTTTCTTAGCTCCTGTTCCGATTCCCACCCCCATTCACCAGCATTTCCCGAGGCTCTGCACTTAAGTCTTCCGTCCATTCTCCTCTACCTTTTTAAAGGAAATGGACGTCATTTCGAAGCATCAGCTGACAACTGTACTTCACTTCAGCAGAAAGTTTTCTTATTGTGGAATAACACACACAAAGAAGTACATTCAACAAACAACTTTTAACAAAATTACTTTAAAGCTGATATATTCTGGTCTTGAAGGCGAATATTCTAAGTTCTAAACACAGCCACCTTTCTCCTTTTCTTTTAAAAAAATATAAATCATTTTATTGGGAGCTCTTACGGCTCTTATACACCTCCCTCCTTTTCAAGATAACTACTATTCTTATTTTTTTGTGGTAATTTCTTCCTTGCTCTTTATTTCATTTTTTTCTTGTTCTTTAACAATAGCTTGATGCTTGAATGCCACCCAAATATTCATCCCTCCACTCTGATTTCATTCTGTGTTTTTTGAAGTGAAACCATGCAGTAAACTTTCCTTTGTGACTGTCTTTTTCGGTCAGCATGGTCTGTGAGATTAGTCCGTGTGTGGCAGACAGCTGGAGTTGGTTTGTTTCCACAGCTTAGCCATTTTCCTGTTGGCAGAGATTTGGGTTATTTCCAGCTTGGGGCTTACACCAGGGCCCCCCAAACCATTCAGTGATTTGCTAAAAAGACTCATTGGACTCAGGAAAGCTGTTATCCTCACAATTGTGGTTTGTTACAGCAAAAGGATATCAGCACAGGAGTAACCAGGTGCAAATTTCCAGGGGTCCCCTCTACTGGAGTCACACCGGGATGTGGGCTATCATCTGAAGTGTTGCCAACCAGGGAAGCTCACCGAGGGGTGTTGGTTATTTGGTTGCTTGGTTGGTTAGTATTTTGGGTCAAAGTCTACACAGCAAACTAGGGCCCCATTTCTGTACCTATTGTTCAGTGTTACTGTTTACATTTTCCACAATGTCTCACTATGTTCATTTCTATTCTAGTTGTTCTGTTTCCATTAATCTTGCTTGTCTGCCTCCCTGACCTTGTCTCTGCTTTAGGGTAAATGATCTCCATTTTGATCTCCTGTAGGTGAGTATTTCAAAGGAGCCTGGTGGGATGGTGGTTACATGGTTGGCTATTAACCAGTCAGCTATTCCAGCCTACCCACTCTGTGGGAGGAAGGTGTGGCAGTCTGCTTCTGTAAAGATTTAGAGCCTTGTAAACTATGTGGGATAGTTCTCTATCCTATAGATAGGATTGATGTGAGAGGAATTAACTTGATGGTAACAGGTTTTTTTTTTTCTCCCATCATTTAATGGGGGCTCTTACAGCTCTTATCACAATCCATACGTACATCCATTGTGTCAAGCACATTTGTACATATGTTGCCGTCATCATTTTCAAAATATTTTTGCTCTGCTTGAGCCCTTGGTATCAGCTCATCCTCATCCCCACTCACGATCCCTTGATAATTAATAAATTATTTTTTTCATGTCTCTCACCAACCGCTGTCTCCACTCACTTTTCTGTTGTTCGTCCACCTGGGAGGGGGTTATATATCAATCATTGTGATCCATTTCCCCTTTCTCCCCACACCTTCCCCTTCCTCTCCTGTATCACTACTCTCATTATTGGTCCTGAGGGGGTTATCTGTTCCGGATTCCCTGTGTTTCCAGCTCTTATCTGTACCAGTGTACATCCTTTGGTCTAGCCGGATTTGTAAGGTAGAATTGGAATCATGGTAGTGGGGAGGCGGGCAGGAAGCATTAAAGAATTAGAGGAAAGTTGTATGTTTCATTGGTGCTGTACTGCACCCTAACTGGCTTGTGTCTTCTTGTGACTCTCCTATGATGGGATGTCCAGTTGTCTACAGATGAGCTTTAGGGCTCCACTCCACACTCACCCTCATTCACATGGTTATAGTTTTTTGTTCTGGGTCTTTGATGGATGGCAACAGCTTTGAATTGATGGATAGAGTAAACTGTAAGTAACTGAGCTGTTTGTGGTCTAATGAAAATAGTGGCCATCTCTCTAATACAAAAAATTAAAACTTGAGTATGAATTTGATCAAATCTTGCCCATCTATATTACCTAGGCATTTTCAGTTTTATGTAGAACAATCACCTTTATCATTTTCCATGTGAATACTTCCTACATCTCTGCTTAGAGAAAGCAAATTAATTTTGCTATGCTATTTAGACATTGAACAAAATTTATTGAACATTTACTATACAGCTAAAGGTAATGGAGCTATAATAGTAAATAAAAGCCCTGACCTTGGGGAGTTTACATAATAATGAGAGGAAGGGAGACTGGAAACAATTAAAAATACATGTGAATTTCACTTCTAGTTGTATGTTCTTGTTGCTGGGACCACCAAGTTCATTCCAACTCAGCAGTCCTGTGTACAATGGAATGCAGTACTCTCCTGTCGTGTTCCACCAGTATAGTCATTGCTGTGTGTAAGCCTATCACAGCCTTTGCCTCAGTCCACCTCCTTGAGATTATTTGTGAAATACGGGTTGAATAAGCAAGATGAAAGGACGCAACCTTGGTACACACCTTTTCTGATTGTGAACCACGTTGTGTGCCCCAGGAAGAGCCCTGACGACACTGTCAGTTAACCATAGAACTCCTAGCTGGGAGGTCAACAGTTTAGTCCACCTCACCCGACTCCCACCCCCCGCCCCCACCCCCACCTCTCCTCTCAGCTGCGAAAGATGAGGCTGTTTGCTTCTATAGAGTTTTATGGCCTTGGAAACCCTGTATAGGGTTACCGTGAGTCAGAATGGATTCAAGGCAATGGGTTTGGGTTTTAGGTTAGTATGTCCTTGCGTTAGCACACAGGAGCCCTGGTAGCATAGTGGGCTACACACTGGGTGCTAACTACAAGATCAGCAGTTCAAACCCACCAAAGCTTTCTGCTCTCACAAAGATTGACAGCCTCAGAAACCCAGAGGAGCAGTTCTGCTCTGCCCATAGGGTCACTCTGAATCAGACATGGTGACAGTCAGTTTGGTTTATTCAGTTTTGGATTACATGAGCAGAAGAGAATGAATGCCAGACATTCTTAGAAATCAACAAAAGTGCCATTCCTCAAGGGGTGAATAGTTTCATTTGTCAAAGCCACCATGCAAGAAGAAATTGTGAAAGTTGAAATGTATACATTTCTCAAAATACTTTCTCCAAATACTTAAAGGTTCTGTGTAGACCGGTGGTTTTCAACCTGTGGGTCATGACTCTCTTTGGGAGTTGCCTGATTCATAACAATAGCAAAATTACAGCTATGAAGTAGCAACAAAAATAATTTTATGCTTGGGGGGGTCACCACAACATGAGGAACTGTATTAAGGGGTCATGGCGGTAGGAAGGTTGAGAACCACTAGTATAGAGCAACAGAGCAGGATAAAGAGCACATTTGGAGGAGTAGAACTGGAGGTTGCTATTTATTATATAAGACTGTGAGGAAGTCCTCTGACCAGTTGACATGACAAGGAGGAAGTAAGGGAGTGACCCCTGCAGAAGGGATAGCTCTGAGGTGAGAGGGGGATAGTTTTGGATGTAGAGTGAGCAAGGAGCTAGTAAATAAGCGTAACAAAATTTTAAAGGTACATCTGTGGGGGGGGGGGGAATGAGGTGCTGTAATTGTAGGTACCATATCTGTAGTTGTGGGGATTCTTATTACTGCTTCATGTCTGTGTTAGTCTGGGTAGACTAGAGAAACAAATCTATGGACACTCGTGTATAAGAGAGTTTTATATAAAGGGTAATTGTAACTTAAGAAAGCATCCCAACCCAATCCAGTCCAAGCCCATAAGTCTGATATTAGCACATATATCTGATAACCACACAAAATTCATGCAATTATACCAAATGCAGGACGATCACAGGCCAGTGGGTGCATAGTCATTTGGATCCAGGGGTGGTAGAAGCATCTCAGCTCTGGCAAGGTTCTCCCGTGTGGCAGCTCCTCCAGTTGCCAGGGCTGCATCAGGGTAGGTCCATTTGGCTTCTCAGGGATGTCTCAAGAAGTGAACAGAGAGAGAGAGAGTCTCTCCCGACTCCAAAGAGGAAAACCCAGAATTCTCAGGAGAAAGCCATGCCCACACAGAAGCCTTATTGACAGACTAGACTCCACCCCTTCACTCTTAATCCTCTCAAGTCCCAAATTGACACCAGATTATGTAACTACTACAGTGTCCTTTATCTCAGGTGGGTTGAGTTGGCTGTTTTAAGAAAGGCATTTTTTTTTCAAGGAGAAATTTAATAGTGTTTTCATTTAATTTGAACTTACTTAAACCTTTATTTATGCTTGCATTAAGAATGAAGCCATTGATAAACTGAAAATGAGGAGACTAATCAGGTTAGTGAGAAAGTATCACATATGCTTTTTCTATGTCTATCGGTTGTGTCTTTAAGTGGTTTTGATCCTCTGATGAGCTTCTCAGATTTTGCATCCTAGGCTAGCTAGCATTCATTTAGATCATTTTCCTATTTGAGGCTTCACATTACCTGGCAGATTTCTAGCAACTTGCTAACTACAAGTACAGTTTTGAAAATTAGATGAAAATATAAACCTTAAGCCCCTAAGGTATAATTATGGCAAAGCTTGCATACCTTCTCACTTCTGACGGATGCTGTGACACTGCTTGGTCATCAAGTTTCCCGTGGCAGTCCGATTTATTTTCTAGATTCTGGTCAGAGAACAGAAAGGCAATAATGGGAGCTATCTAAAAGAGGTTGAATAGAGTGCTCTAGAATCGGATGCACTGAAAGCTGAAGAGAAGTAGCTGTAAATAACAGGGAAGCTGTGGTGAATAGGAAGAAGCCTCAGGAAACTCAGTCAAAAGACCGGCCTAACACTGCATCTACCACCCATCTGTCAGTCCTGTCTGTTGTGCTCCTGACTGGGGTGTTGCTGTGATACTGAAAACTGTGCCACATGTATTTTGAGTTACCAGCCGGTTACCCATTACTCGGTGTAGGTTTCATTGGATTTCCAGACCGAACACAGGAAGAAAGGCCTGATTATCTACTTCTAGAAATTAGCCAATGAAACTACAAATCACAATAGAATAGTGTCTGATTTGCTTGCTCTGGACACATTGTCCGGAGAGGTCATTTGCTGGAGGAGGACATCATACTTGGTGACATGAAGAGCTAGTGAGGAAAGGCAGCCCTGTGGGAGGACTCACACATGCTGGCAATTGGGGGAATGACCAGGAATCACCGAGGTTTCGTTCTGTTATGTGAAACACGACTGTGAATCAAGGTCCATTTGACAACAGCTATATAATTACACTGGCTCCCAACAGCATCCTCCACTCACACAGCATCTCATTTCCCGGCAACATCAAGGAACTGAGTTTTCTTCGTACTTAAGATTTAATAAAATAAGAAATTAGCACCTTGAATGACAAAAGACAGTAAGTAACTGCCTGCTTTTTTTTTAAGTGAACTTAATGTTTGTTTGGAAATTACAGCAGAAATTAGAACTTTTCTCAATTAGTGCTCTCTATTTACTGTTTTAGAAATTTATTTTCTGATATAAAAGTCTTCACTTCAAGAAGCCTGGAACCTAGACATTGCAAAGGAAAAGACTGGCAGGCTTTAACAATACACAGTTGGTTGTTTTTTTTTTTTAATAATCGTTTTATTAGGGGCTCATATAACTCTTACCACAATCCACACATACATCAATTGTGTAAAGCACATTTATACAGTCATTGCCCTCATCATTCTCAAAACACTTGCTCTCTACTTAAGCCCATGGCATCAGCTCCTCATTTTCTCCCCTCCCTCCCCCCTCCCTCATGAACCCTTAATAATTTATAAATTATTATTTTGTCATATCTTGCCCTGTCCAATGTCTCCCTTTACCCACTTTCCTGTTGTCCGCCGTCCCCCAGGGAGAATGTCACATGTAGATCCTTATAATTCGGTACCCCTTTCCAACCCGCCCACCCTCTACCCTCCCAGTATCGCCACTCACACCACTGGTCCCGAAGGGATCATCCGCCCTGGATTCCCTGTGTTTGTCCTGGATTCCCTGTGTTTCTGGTTCCTATCCTCTGGTCTAGCCAGACTTGCAAGGTAGAATTCACGATAGTTGGGGGTGGGGGTGGGGAGAAGCATTTAGGAACTAGAGGAAAGTTGTATTTTTTTTCATCGTTGCTACATCGTACCTTGTCTGGCTTGTCTCCTCCCTGAGGCCCCTCTGCAAGGGGATCTACAATGGCTTACAAATGGGCTTTGGGTCTCCACTCCGCACTCCCCACCTCATTCACTATGGTGAGATTTTTTGTTCTGATGATAACCTGATCCCTTCAACACATCGTGATCACACAGGCTGGTGTGCTTCTTCCATGTTGGCTTTGTTGCTTCTGAGCTAGATGGCCGCTTGTTTATCTTGAAGCCTTTAAGACCCCAGATGCTATATCTTTTGATAGCCGGGCACCATCAGCTTTCTTTGCCACATTTGCTTATGTACCCATTTGTCTTCAGCGATCGTATCATGGAGGTGAACACACAATAATATTTTCTAAAACATTTATGAGAAATGTTTAAGAAGGCTAATATAAATATTTTTCCTTGACACTTATTATTAAAAGTGTTAAAGAAAAGAACAACCAGATAGGAAAATGGACAAAAAATATAAAAAACATAAAGTTTAACTACAATATTAAGAGATTTCACTTCTCTGATAAGAGAACAAACTCACTGCATGTACCATCAAATCCAATCTAACTGTATAGTCTGACTTACCCTATGCAAGGCCCATTTCCTTCTGATAAGGGTAGTGATTGTTTCCTTTAAGGAGAGCCCGAAGGCAAGGTCGGAACCACTCAAGGTTGACTAAAGTTAGGCTACTATAATTGTGTCTAGGGTCCGTCCATCTTGCCACATATATACACCTATTCCCTCCCTTTCCTATTGCATGTATACCCCTAGGCGCCCCCCCCCCATTGCTTGTATTGCCTATGTTACAACCCCTTCCTGTGACGTAGGTTGTTGTTATCTGTAATCAGGAGGCTTGCATGCCCCCAAAGATCTATAAACTTTGGTTAGAAATAAATCTCTCCTGCCTCTCGTCTCCCACCTCCACGTGTACCTACAAGAGGAGCTGAGGTGAGCATGCTACTATGAAATGTGTCTGACTTCTTTACTATCTCTCCTATTCTCAATGACTTTACTATAATCTTTGTATATCAGTGTACAGTTAAGCCTACCGGAACCCGTGATAGTTGTGAGGAGCCGGTTACCCCCACACCTAGGCTCCTTCTCTAACAAGAAAATCAGGTTAAGATAACAGTAAGATCGTTTCCCTCCATCATACTGGAAAAGGTTAAGAATGCCCGGCATTTTCAGCATTGTCGTGCTGAGTTAGTATGTGTATAAAATTGCAACTTCTCTGGCATTGTCCATAAATTAGAAATGTATGTATTCTTTGACCTAGCAATCCTACTTAAATTTTATTCTAATGTCATGGAGTGGACAAAAACTACACGTAAAAGGATTTTAGCGTTGTTTAAAATACTGAAAAATTAGAAATGACCCTCAGTTTGGATATTGTGAAATAAAGTATGGCACATTGACCCTGTGCAGTTCTAGGTAGGGATTTAAAAAGAAACCAAAACTCTTACATATAGCTATGTATGTATCTCCCTGATACATTATTAAATGAAAATAGCTTTTTTTTAAAACATTTTATTAGGGACTCATACAACTCTTATCACAATCCATACATTTACATACATCAATTGTATAAAGCACATCCATACATTCCCTGCCTCAATCATTCTCAAAGCATTTGCTCTCCACTTAAGCCCTTTGCATCAGGTCCTCTTTTTTTTTCCCCTCCCTCCCCGCTCCCCCCTCCCCCATGTGCCCTTGGTAATTTATACATCGTTATTTTGTCATATCTTGCCCTATCCAGAGTCTCCCTTCCTCCCCCCTTCTCTGCCGTCCATCTCCCAGGGAGGAGGCCACATGTGGATCCTTGTAATCAGTTCCCCCTTTCCAACCCACTCACCCTCCACTCTCCCAGCATCGCCCCTCACACCCTTGGTCCTGAAGGTATCATCCACCCTGGATTCCCTGTGCCTCCAGCCCTCATATGTACCAGTGTACAACCTCTGCCCTATCCAGTCCTGCAAGGTAGAATTCGGATCATGGTAGTTGGGGGGAGGAAGCATCCAGGATCTGGGGGAAAGCTGTGTTCTTCATTGGTACTACCTCGCACCCTGATTGACCCATCTCCACTTCTAAACCCCTCTATGAGGGGATCTCCAGTGGCTGACACTTGGGCCTTGGGTCTCCACTCTGCACTTCCCCCTTCATTCAATATGGTATATATATATATATATATATACGTGTGTGTATACACACACACACACATACATATACACACATATATATACATATACACACATATATCTTTTTTTTTTTTGCATGATGCCTTATACCCGGTCCCTTTGGCACCTCGTGATCGCACTGACTGGTGTGCTTCTTCCATGTGGGCTTTTTTGCTTCTGAGCTAGATGGCCGCTTGTTCACCTTCAAGCCTTTAAAACCCCAGACACTATCTCTTTTGATAGCCGGGCACCATCAGCTTTCTTCACCGCATTTACTTGTTCACCCACTTTGGCTTCACCAGTTGTGTCGAGAGAGTGAGCATCATAGAGTTCCAATTTAATAAAAGAAAGTATTCATGCATTGAGGGAGTGTTTGAGTAGAGGCCCAAGGTCCTTCCACCACCTTAATACTTAACCTTTTAATATAGCTTTTTATAGAATTATTGGTGGGCGGAGAAGGGGAGATCGATCACAAGGATCAATCTAGAACCCCTTCCCAGGGGGACAACTGACAGAAAATTGGGTGAGGGGCAATGGAGGACAATGTAAGATGTGAAAATAATCATCTATAATTTATCATGTTTCATGAGAGAGGTTATGGGGAGGGAGAGGGAAGAAATGGGGAGCTGATATCAGGTGCTCAACTGGGAAGAGAATGCTTTGAAAATGATGATGGCAGCAAATGTGCTTGACACACTGGATGAATGTATGGATTGTGATAACAGATGTCTTGCCCCAAATAAAAGTACTTTTAAAAAGAAAGAAATATCTGTGAAATATCCTATATGAAACTGTTTAAAATAAATTTGTCATAAATTAGAAAAGCCAAAGTCAGATGGTTATTGATTACTTTCTGGGAAGACAAATTTCAGAAAATTGTCTGTTTTTAATCTCTTCTGTGTGTCTTAAAAAAAATTGTCCCTAGGGTAACCTGGTAGAGAAGAGAAAATTGAACAGCTTGACCTATCCTAAAACTTAGCCTTTCAAGATTCAGCAGTGTGAATCCGAATTTTTCAAAGCCTCTGAGAAAAGGAAGAAAAGACTGAAATCATTATGATTCTCAAAATTACTCTTGTTTTTAATAAGAAACATAAAAGTACATTTTAATTTTGCAAATAACAAACCTACTAGGGCTTTGGCGGGGGGGGGGGGGAGGTTGACAACATGCCTGTGTACTGTCCCCAAAGACGATGAATTGTTTTCTATGTAGATTAGGTACCCACCTGAAAAAGTTCTTAAGCTCAGTGACTTTTTATCAAAATGGTAATAAACAAGACTGGAATCATTTAGAGATTTAAATTCAACAAAACTAATGGTTGGTACTTTATGTAAGAGACCTGTGTGGATATGGTGAAGAAAATAATTAGTTTAGTTCTGGAGCTCTGGAGCTAATCATCATATTTCACTATTAAGGAGGAAGTAGCCCTTAAAATATTGAACTTAAATTTAAATCAATTCAATGTTGGAAGTCTACCAGTAAAATATTTAAAACAATCCACTTGAACTTTTGTTTCTGCTGACCACCCGTCTTTTTTTAAAATCATTTTATTGGGCGCTCGTATAATTCTTATAATCCATACATACATCCATTGTGTCAAGCACATATGTACATTTGTTGCCATCATCATTCTCAAAATATTTGCCTTCTACTTGAGCCCTTAATATCGGTTGCTCATTTCCCCCCCTCCCTCCCTACATCCCCTCCCTCATGAACCCTTCATAATTCATAAATTATTATTTTGTCATATGTTACACTGTCTGACGTCTCCGCCCGCCCTCTTCTCTACTGTCCCTCCCCCAGGGAGGAGGCCATACTAGGTTCTTGTAGTGGTTCCCCCTTTCTACCCCACATTCCCTCCACCCTCCAGGCATCGCCACTCTCACCACTGGTCCTGAAGGAGTCATCTGTCCTGGATTCCCTGTGTTCCCAGTTGCTATCTGTACCAATGTACATCCTCTGATCTAGCCAGATTTGTAAGGTAGAATTGGGATCATGATAGTGGGGAGGAGGAAGCTTTTAAGAACTAGAGGAAAGTTATGTTTCATCATTGCTACCCTGCACCCTGACTGGCTCATCTCCTCCCCACAACCCTTCAGTAAGGGGAGACTACACTGTCTTTCTTAACATTCGTTTTTGGGTTTTTCTTATTGATTAAAATAAATTTTTTTAAATGATTAGGGCAAAGACTGTACAGATGTGCTTTATACAATTGATGTATGTATATGTATGAACTGTGATAAGAATTGTATGAGCCCCTAATAAATTGTTAAAATTTAAAAAAGAAAGAAAGAAAATGCATGTTACCAGGTTTTTATTCCATTTCTTTATTTCTTTGGCTGAGAATTGCTTGGCCTACTTTAATCTTTTAAAAATGCATTGTATTTTTACGAAAGTTTACACAGAAAGTAAAGTTTCCGTTTGATAATTTCCCCCAAAAAAAATAAAAAATAAAATTTTTAAAATTTTTTAATCTTTTGAGATTACTTCAACCTTTTACAACCATATAGTTGCATTTTAATTTCCATAATATTTTAATTTCTTCTCACATCTGTTATTGTGGTGCCTACTTCAATATTGAAATATTCATTTCAAATTTTAATGTCCATCTGAGTGTATAGTAGTTTTCAAGTGTTAAGATTAAATATAAACTTAGTATTCATTAAGATTTGATTGATGGCATCCCTCACTTGGGTGCCGCTAGCCTGTTTAGAACAGTGATCTACAAGATTTTCCTGGTGACTCTTCCTGAGTTGTTTGTGACAAGTTCCAGACCACACTAAATGTGCACTTACAGCAAATAGTGTATTTAAGAGATACTTTATACTTAGGAAACACTGAGGAATACTTACCTGGCAGGGGAGAGACCATGATCATGAAGGAGGATATCTCAGGGCGAGGCTGATCCACTGCACTCCAGATGTGCTGACCCTGCGATTTCCCCAAATGTGGGAAACTCAACTGCATAGTGTGTGTTTGCGCTCTCCCCTGTAAAACACACACACACCATGAGGGAATGAAGAATATGTAATTTTATGATAGGATAAATGAGTATTTTAAATGTAGGTATCTCCTCATTCCAAAAATTAAACTGAATCCCTGTCATAACCAGACTTTTAAGGACCATACACCTCCTTTTCTCTCTATTCTCCCCCTCCTTTCCAGTCTTAAGAATTCTAAAAGCTACACTTAAAAGAATGCTGCATAGATTAATGGAATGTGATGGGGCTTTCACATACTTTTGAAAGATGCATTTTTAATAGGGGAAAAAGTACCAGCAGGGGACTGGCAGCTGTTTTGAATTATAATAAGTTACATTAGAAAAACCCACATGGGGGAGGGGGACAGAAAAGAAAAACCCACATGTGCTTAATAAGATTCTCCTAAACAAAACTCAACAAGTAATCTCTATTAGCAGTAACCAAGTTAGAGATATCTTCTGTTAATATGAATAAAAATATTTGGGGGTTATTTCTTAGGGAGAAAGACATGATCTTTAGTTACTAACTACCGATTTACAGTCTCCAGAAATTTTGAGACCATCATTTGACAGGAAAACCTGACTTGAAAATGTTTAAAAACCCTACAACCAAACTCATTACATTCAAGTTGACTCTGAGGTAAGAAAACTGCCACATAGTTTCCAAGGCTTTCCAGAAGCTGGTTGCCAGGTGTGTCTCCAGGTGAGCTGTTGGCTTGAGCAGTTGGCATGATGCCATTGAGAATTAAGAGCTGTATCCACCTATTCAGACTTACCTACAAATGTGAATGAAAGACACTTAGAGTAGATCTCATTGGCTACCTGTAAAACAACTGTTCCATATACAATATTATTTCCTAAAATTTAAAAACAGGAAGACATGATTGTGTTAGAACACATGGCTCCAAAAGTTTGTTTGATAAAGGATTATGAACATAGATACTTAACAGTGCTCTTTAACTAGTATTTTAAATTGATGACAAGCATTAAGTATGTTTTATTAGTAAAAGTGAGCAAGATAGTCTAGTATGTAATCACTGTGGTTTAATTCTGTAGATAACATTTTTCAAAAATGTAAACTATAAAAAGTAGTAATCTGTTGATTGATTACCTTATATGAAGAGGCTTCAGAAAGTTTATGGGAAAATTACATTATCTTTTAATTTTTATCGCAAACTTTTTAAAGCATGTATATATTTATATACATATATATACACTCATGCACACACAAACACATATGCTGTAAATGAAAAGGTACTAACTAAAATTAAAACAAGCCACCGAAAGCCAAAATATGACCTTGAGTATATCACCCAAATGTAGAGACCATCTTAATTACAGATTTAACACAAAGTAGAAGAGACTCTGCAACTTGCTTTTAATTGTAGAGTAGCTACAGTGAGTGGAAGACATGATGAAGTAAAAAAGCTGAACAGAAAATTTCAAAGGATGGCTCGAGAAGACAAAGTGGTAAAATGGAATGTGTAAAAATCTGCAGTTAGAAAACCATGTTAGTCTGTGTAGACTAGAAAAACAAATCCATGGACCATGTATATGTGTATAAGAAAGAGATTTATATACAAGAGGAATTGAACATGAGAAAGCATCCCAACCCAGTCCGAGTCCACAAGTCTGATATTAGCCCATTTGTCCGACACCAATCTATAAAGTCCTCTTCAGACTCAAAACACATGTTAGGAAGCCAAATGCAGGATGATCCCAAGCCAGTGGCTAGGAAGTCTTTGAGTCCAGTGGTGTTGTAAGCATCTCAGCGCTGGCAGGGGTCTCTCTGTGGCTTCTCCCGCTTCAGAGGTCTGGTTGCATCCATGTGGCTTATCTTCTGTAATGTCTCCCAGGGAGTGGCAGAGAGAGAGCTGTCTTCCTTCTCCAAGGAGGAAGTACCAGATTTCCCAGAATTCTCAGGAGAAGGCCATGCCCACACAGAAGTCTCATTGGCTATCTCCAGATTGACAGCCTAGACTCCACCCCTACACTCTTCATCCTTAAATTGACACCAGATTACGTGACTACCACAAAAACCAAAAAGAAATAACATATTTGGCATATCTCAAAAGAAAGAACTGAAGGGAAAAAAAATCAAGCCTCAGGTTGCAGTATTGAAGGATTATATGTGTAAAATAATGAAGCAGGAAGCGTCACAAGAAGATGGAGGAGTACAGAGTCACTGTACTAAAACGAACTAGTTGATGTTCAACCATTTCAAGAGGTCATGTATGATCAAGAACCAATAGTTTTAAATTAAAGGAAGATCTCCAAGCTGCATCAAAGGCATTTGTAATAAGCAAGGCTCTTATCTGTGATTTGACATTTGAAATAACAATCGAATATCAATACCAATTGAGATGCTTCAACAAACTATTGTAGAACTGGAAAGACTCACTCCTTTGTGCCAAGAAATGTGGAAAACATCTGCCTGGCTAACTAACTGGAAGAATCTGTATTTGTTCTCATTCCAAAGAAAGGTAATACAAGAATGTGGAAATTGTAGAACAATATCACTTGTAAGTAAATGGAGTGAATATGGCCAGACTGTCTTTTATACTGTAGGCATATTATCAAGATAGAATAAACCTGGGGCGAACCAAGACAGGAACATAACAGATCAGCAACAGGAGCAAAGCAAAGAAAAAGCCCCTGAGGAGCCCCCCTCCCCCCCCCAAATAGATTTCAAGCTAGGAGGGGCAGTTACCAGAACCTCCTAGGACCAGTGGAGAGATAGTCATAAAGGTCAGTGGACAGACGTGGAAGTAAGTATGCTTTTGGGGGTTTATTTGGTCGGTTTTTGCTAGGTTTTTTTTTTTACTCTATTCAATCTTTTGTTTTTGTTTTGTCTCTGTTGTTGTTTTGCCTACCAATATAAGACAGGCATGAAAAGCAAGCCAAAGAGAAAGCAACTAACCAGTTCCTGAGCGACTTGGAGAGAGGAGGAGTCAGGTGAACAACTAGGGAATTAAAAGTAGGAGGAGGACATAGAGATCCTGGCGGTGTTGGAGCAACAGCAATCTAGCTGAGAGGAATTACTAAGACGCAGAAGGGTGATTGTGATGGTGGGGCAGGAGGAAGGGAAAAGGAAAGATCTTGAAAGCAAAGCTATGGCTAGAGGTATTAACATAAGTGTGTACATATGTAAATATATTAATCCATAAAAAAATAGAGGGATTGGCCTATGTACATATATTTATATGGAAATACATTGAAGTAGTGGACGGACTTTGGGCCTCTGCTGAAGTCCTTCAATGCAAGAACATTTTAGTCTAACAACCTGGCATTCTGTAATGCTCACCCTCACTGACACAATTGCTGAAGACAAAATGGGTACACAAACAAATGTGGTGAAGACAGCTGATGGTGCCTGGCTATCAAAAGATATAGCATCTGGGGTCTTGAAGTTAAACAAGCAGCCATGTAGCAGAGAAGCAACAAGCCTGCGTGGAAGGAGCACGTAACCCTGTGTGAGCATAAAGTGTCAACGGGATCAAGTAACAGGCATAAGAAGACCCAAAGCAAAAAAACCCATTTTGTTGAGAATGGGAGGGATCGGAATAGAGACCCAAAACCCATCTGTAGACAATAGGACATCCCCTCACAGAAGGGTCACAAGGAAAGGATGGATGAGTCAACTAGGGCACAGTATAGCATTAATGAAACACAATATTCATCTGGTTCTTTGAGGCCTCCTCACCCCCCACTATCATGACTCCAGACCTTTTCAGTGGCTAGACCAGATGGAGCATGTACACTGGTACAGATAGAGCTCAACTCTCTCTCTCTCTCTGTCTGTCTGTCTGTCTCTCACAGAATGGGAGTAGCCTTACCAGGAAGGTGTCACAGGGGTTGGAGGGGTAGGGAAAAAAAGAGCTGATACCAAGGGCTCAATAGAAAGTAAATGTCTAGAAAAGAATGGTGGCAATATTTGTACAAATGTGCTTGATACGATGTATGTATGAATTGTTTTTAGAGTTGTTACTTGTGTATCTAAAACATCTCATCAGTCATTTTTGAAGCTGTGTGTACACAGTGATCCATCAGTCTTTTCCTAGGAAATGCCGTTTTCCCCATATTAAGTGCTAGTCAGATTTTTAAGAGGGTTAGACTATGTCTAAGGAATAAGGCTCCTAAGAAGCCATTTTTGGACTGAAAAGCTTAACAAGTGATTAAAAACAATCATTTCTTTACTAAATATCTGTTTTTTGTTTGTTTTTGCTACTTGGTTCAACTCAGTACTAACTCTATGCCAGGCTCGTACAATGTGTTGAGGATTTCTTCCTGACTAAATGAAGATCTGGCCTTTGAGGAACTTACATTCTCTTGTGAAAGACAATAAGTAAACTTATGCTTTAATTTAATTTAATACATAATTTAATTCAAGTGACAAAAGTGCAATGAAGGGAAGTAACCTAAAATGGGAGGGAGTCGAGAGTGATGTGATGAGGTGAGACATTATTTTCCATAGAATGATAGGAAAGTCCTCTTTGAGGCGACCACAGAGCAAAGACCTGAGTAAATTGAGGGACTAGACTGTGGGCAGAATTTGTGTGAAAGTGTTCCCGGCAAAGGGAATAGTGGGCTTTGAGGTGAGAGCTGGAACTATTTTTTGAAGGAGACACCGCAATACTCAAATGAGGACCTTTAGTTCATTCAGTACCAAATAACCATAGGAGGAAACGGAGTGGCTTAGAGCGCTCATCAGAAGAAAGGTAAGATAGGGGGCAGGGGAAGCTAAGGAAACGTATTGGTATATTCTGTTAATAATTCTAAAACATACCGTACATTTATTTAGATGCGGGGTAGGCGGGCAAGATATTACTGCTAACAAAAAAATCCAATAATGGTTTTTATATGTAATACGCATCCTCATCCTCTGAGATTTTATTTTCTTGAGAGATGGACGCACACAGGAAACTCAAAGAGTATATCTTTTCATAAAGAAATGATACAGCCGAAAAAGAGGATTTGGGTTTCAAAAAGTTGCTTCTTAACAGCTCATTAATAAAATATTTCAATACCTAAGTGTCTTGGTCACCTAATACTCCCCTAACCCAAAATACCGGTTGGTGGCTTTAAAAAATTTCATGATCAGTTTCTCACAGTAAAAGCTGAGAAACCCACGCTGAGGGACGGGCTGTGGAGGAGAGGTCCTTCTCTGTCGGCATCTCCACGAGTTTGTGGCATAGGCCTTGCCCCTGTGTGTGTTTCTCTTCTGCTCGTTCATAGCTCAGAACGGCGGATGAGCGTTAAAGACACACACCCCCTGCTTGATATGCCCTCATTGCCTACCACAAAGAAAAACCCGTTTCCAAATAGATTCACATTCATAGGTATAGGTGGCCAGGACTTCGGTACGTATTTTGGGGGTGGGGGTGGACATACATCATAACACCAGAACAACTTACCTCATATATTACAATGTACAGTCCCTTTTGTGAGAAAGTATAGACTTAGGCATTGAAAGAGAGTTTGGACATCACCTCTGTGTTACTGGTGGCTGTCCAGTCATGTAACATTATGCCAGATAAGGCTTTGAGCCTCGCGAAATGTATCATTTCTTATACTCCCCGTTTATCTTTTTATGAATAGTGGTGGGGCATTTATAGATCTTCAGTCGGAAGTGAGTTATCTTGAGAGAATGCTGTAGTAGAATACAAATCTGAGTGTTACCTCTAGAAATAAAAATATCCATATCAGGAAAATCTTGTTTATAGCCTTCTTGATGTATGCTCTGCCTGTACTGTTTCTTCCTTTATGTGTCTTCTGCCCATTTTCAGATTGGGTGATTTGTCTTTTCTTGCTGAGGTACTGACAATTTTTATAGATTAGCCCCTTGTCTGCTAACCATTGCCAGTTTTTACCCCGCCCCTCCCCCACCTGGTCTATGGGTTCTCTTCTCACTTTTTTGTGAAGTCTTTTGGTGCACGTAATAGCCCAGTCTCAAGTTCATTATTCTTTAACACCCTAATTAATCCACCAGTGACTTCTGTATCTCTCTTGGTTCCCTGCACTGCTAACCTCACTCAGGTGAGGTAAAGACCTCGCTCGCCCTTCTTTCCCTCTGCCTCTCCGCCACCACTCACTAATTTGGGAGAATATTCCCTGTGTATTTTGTAGTAAGAACTTCATTTATAAAGCAGGCTTCAAAACATTCATGGGAAGATGAAATTCCCTCATATTATCTTACTTTAAAAAAATTTATTGTAGACATTCTAAACAAATGCAAAGTAGTGTTTTAAAATACAGACTCACAGTGCATAACCAAATCTTACCCCGTCTGCTATGTGTGAACTTTAATATCCTCTCTCCGTGTTTCTACAGTTTTGTTTCTTAAGTGGGATACCACAGAATGAGCAGTGGGTTAGAGGAAAGAAATAGGAAAGATTTGTTAATCATAACTCCAGGGGAGGCCTCTAAGAATCTTCATAAGGGTGAACATTTTGTTTTTCCTTTCTACTTTAATTTCTCCTTAGAGGCCTTGTGGGTGTCTCTACAAGAGGGTCCTTCCTAGTACAAGCTTTCCTCAAAGCTTGGTCCCCATCAGAGTCGCCAGTCCTTCTTTCTTTAGAACACCTGTGAGAATCCATGTAGGAAGAACACATCCTTCATTTGGCAAACCAACAAGAATTCTGTCAATAGCATCAGGGATTCTGAGAGGCAGAAGCCCTGGGGTGAGTGGCCATTATTAGGGCCTATGCCTGCATTATATGAGGAGAGCTTAAAAAATATTCACAGAAAAATTCCATTCTCTTAGTTTTATTTTTCCATGAACTTTATAATTTACTCTTCCCTCACTCCCCAAACTGTAAATTTTAAAGTAACATGGGATTATTTCCCTCCATATTTATTTGGACTCTGTTAATCTTGGTGACAGGAGTGAGAATAGAATTTGTGTACAGAATTATCTGTAGCTTCTGAACTATAACCGTTTTCTAGTTTTAAGAACTTGAATAATTTATGGAACCACTTGCATAACTGTTCCCGTGATGATTTAATAGTTTGTCTATAAAGATTGCCCTGGAGGAGTGCACCTTTGAGTATCCATGTTCTTGTCCCTATCATGTCCTTTGTTTTCCTCTTATCCATGTGCTCCCATAGTCTCAGACTATGTTCACATACCTTATTTCTATCTATCTATCTCCAAAATTCCTGGTAAACCCACGTTGCATTATCGACAAAAAATGGCCTTGTGTTTTGTTTTTAAGTAGTATTTACTTTCTAAAGAACGAAGTACAGAGAATTCCTTTATTGCCTCTCCCCAACCCCCAACACTGTTTTTCCTATAGTTAACATCTTGCATGCCTGTGGTACATTAGTTATAACTAAGTACTAGTGTTGATAATATTATTAACTAAAGTTTGCAATAAACCAAAACCCAAATCAGCAGCCATCGAGTCAAGTGGTTTTGACTCATGGCAATCCCAGGTATTTCAGAGTAGCATTAAACTCCATGGGGTGTCCGTGGCTGTGATCTTTCTAGAATCGGTTTCCAGGGCTTGCTTCTAAGGTAGGTTTGAGTAGAAAGCGGATTTCTTCTGGGAAGAAATCAGATGATGCCGGCTGTAACAAAGGAGAGTGTCTGGGGTCTTAAAGATTAGTTTTAAAGCGAGCCATCATCTAAGTGAAGTGACAAGTCCATACAGAAGAAACACACCAGCCTGTGTTACCCAAGGATTGTAAGTAAATGAACCCACTTTGGGCCAGTGTCAAGCACTAAACCATTTGTGGAGGTGAACACTGTAAAGTGAAATGGGACAGAAGTAATAGAGCTGAAAGATAAAATAACTGAAATAATAAAAAAAGCTCATTGGAAGATGTAATAACAGGTTTGAGCTGACAGAACATAGAATCAATGCTCTAACAAGAGAGAAGGTTCAGGTTGCCTGGCATAGCCTGAGGAAAATGTAGCATACCATTAAGCAAACTAGCATACACATTATAGGAATCAGAGAAGAAAATGAAAGAGAAAGGGATGGATAAAAAGACCTGAAGCAATAATGGCAGGGAACTTTCTAAGTTTGGCAAAAGACATGAACTTACAAATCCAGGAGGCTCAACAAGCTCCAAGTAGAATAAACCCAAAGAGATCTACACCAACCTACACTATAACCACACGCAAAAACTAAAGCTAATCTCCTGTAGAATAACTGATGTCTCTAAAGTGGACCAAGGATATATATAAACCATAGATACATGAATGGATTTTGAAGTCGTAGCTCTAATCTAAGAATCATTCATTCCTATGATGTGGCCCTACTTGATCCTTGCCCTCATGAAGAGCTCACTGAAGGTACAGGTGCCAAAGCAAAGTATGGTGAATAAAGCAGATGGTGCCTGGCTATCAGAAAGAATGACATTGGGGGTCATACGGTTTATCTTAGACAAACAGCTATCTAAGTGAAGTAACAGCTAAGTCCACATGGAAGAAGCACACTAACCTGTGTGATCCAAGTCTTGTAAATAATAAAATCCAAGGCTAGAGAATCTGAGCACCGGTTTACAGAAGGCTGTGATGACTGTGAAAGCCCAAAATCCAGGTGGATCGAGCGTCTGGTGAATGAATCTCCTCAGCATCCGCAGTCACTGCCACTTCCCGCAGCCTCCCTGTGGCCTCACACGCCAGGCTCGCAGCGTCTGGTTCTGGCCCCGTGGGCTGAGCACACTATGTCCTGGGAGAGGGAACCCCTGCCCATCCCCGAGTCCAAGGAGCCCAAGATGCCTAGCATGAGAGAGGTAAAAGCAAACAACAACGATGAAGATGAGGAGGATGAAGAAAAAGAAGAAAGTCTCATTGTGGAAGGCAGAAGGGAAAAGAAGAAAGTAGAGAGGTTGACAATGCAAGTCTCCTTACAGAGAGAGCCATTTACAGTTGCGCAAGGCAAGGGACAGAAACTTTGTGAAATTGAAAGGATACATTTCTTTTTGAGTAAAAAAAAAAGGATAAACTTAGAAACCTACGCAAACATTTTTACAACAGACCAGGCACAGTGTCTTCATTAAAGAAAAATGTGTGTCAGTTCAGTGGCTTTACATTTGAAAAAAGAAATGCCCAATATAAAAAGAAGAAATGTTGACGATTTGCAGAGATCAAGTATAAACAGTGCACTGGTGAAGCGGATCTTGAATTTCTTAATCATCCAAAGCCTTCTGGCAAGTCATTGCCCAAGTCCAAAAAATCTTCCAGCAAAGGCAGCAAAAAAGAGCACAGTAGTTCCGGAACAGCAAGGAAGCCAAGCGAACCAAATGTCTTGAGATTCTGTCAGATGAATTTAGTAGTGATGAAAATGTAAAGAAAAGCCAGGAAGAATCTTTAGATAATGAAGACCAAGAAAGTGAAGTGGGGTCGCCCAAGACTTCTAAAAACAAAAAAAGGAAACCAAAAGCCACTGCAAAAAGCAAGAAATCAGTCAAACGTGCTAATGTTGAAGAAGGCAGGCAGCAGCACCACCAAGTAGAACCAAAACGATTCCAAAAAAGAAAGTTAATCTGAAGATAGTTCTGATGATGAGCCTTTACTTAAGAAATTGAAAAAAAGCACCCACTGATGAAGCGTTAAAGGAGAAACCATCCAGAAACTGTTGGTAAATGCCAATTTGGAGGAAGTCACAATGAAGCAGATATACAGAGGTAGACCTTTTTGACCTTGCTTGTGATTTAACTGACAGAAAGGATTTCGTAAAACAACGGTTTAGAGAGTTGATTTCTTGAACAGGCAAAGTTCTCTAGAAATTAGAAACCAAAGACTTGGCCCCATGGATTCGAAGCTCTGATACCAGCAACTACAGTTAACTACATCTTTGTTAAGCATTGTGTTGTTAGAAATTACCGTTGACCTTTTCATCTTCAGTTGTTAGGTAAATCAGACTTTGCCATTTTAAATTACATTTCTGAGCACTGTTTAGTTTAAAATCTTGCATTGGCTATATTTGTTCCTTGCTTTTATAGTTGTATTTTTTACATTTTGGTTTTCTTTATGTTAAGATTGTAGATTCCTGAACTGCCGGGATTTTTAGTGTGCTTAGTATTAGCTTGTTTTAGTTGAACATACTTTTAATCAAGTTCAATAAAAGCTATTGTTACTGGTATCTATACATGCAAAGAGTGTTGTAGTATTTATATGTGAAGTATTTTGAATATACATCTCTTCCATCTGTCTAAAAACTCAGTTCAGTGTGTTCATTTTATTAAATATACACGCTACTGTTGTCAAATACAAATTTGAACTTTTCACCTGCATGTGTATATATATGTCCAGTATTGGCATGACAGGAGTGACATGATATTTTTATATTTTTAAAAGCAAATTTGTTGTATGTAAATTTTTAAAATTTCTTTTGCACAGGTCAATTTTTAAACTCATACACTTGGGGCTATCTTTATAAACTTTGAGGGGTTAGTGTTTGGCAGAGCAGTAGAAACTTGGTGGGGACCACACTGCAGGAACAGGTTGCTCTCATGCTCTGCCTGGAAAGTGTCATCCACTTGTAGTTAGTTGTAGGGCTACCTCTACAAAAACGTCACAAGGTGGGTTTCATATAAAGACAGACCAAGATGAACACAGCGAAAACAAGCACACTTGGCTTGTATTATAAGAAATGAACTTATTTTTATTAATTAGCTCAGCCTATACAAAATGTGGAAATTGACAAGACCCCTTGGTCACCCTCATAAATGGTTAGCAAAGTACCAGGTATACTGCCAAAAGGAGGTACTGTGCACGCACACAACAGTGGGGGTCTGACCGTGTCATTGCAAAAGTGATGACAGACTTACTTTCACATTAAAGAAATTTCATGGATTTGTGGAATCGGGGCTGTTGATTTTAACTTTGGGCCAATTAAGATTCCAGTTGATCAACATATGGACCACTCTGCAATAGACTACTCTCTTCTCTTGACTGAATTAGCTACATAATCTATGAATTCTAAAACAAAACACCCTTATGAGACAGAAAGCCGTTTGATATCCCAATGGGCGTTTTAGCTAGCTCTGAATCATAGAAATATGTAAAAATGTTGTATATTGACTGGTACTTTCACAGCTTTGACTTGTGTTAAAGGTATTAGGAAAAGTCGTACTTAATTCAAATGAAATAAAGAAGTAGAACCTAAGAAGTTGGCCTTTGATTTTACATATTTACTCGTATGAACTTTGTCAATAAAAATACAGAATTTTAAAAATATGTGGAAGTTAAACACATTAGTAAGCAGAAAAAAAGATATCAGCAATCAGAAGATACAGTTAAATAAAAATAAAAGGACGGTATACCACAATTTATGGAACACAGCAAAGGCAGAATGCTGAGGAAAATTTATAGCAGTTAAATTCAAGCATAAAGGCAGGGGGAGTCAGTAACCTAACTTCAACAACTTAGAACAGGAAAAAGCTACCAAAAGGAAGGAATAACAATGAGCAGAGCAGAGACAAATTATGGAAAATAGAAAAACAGAATAATTGAAAAGAGTTGATTTTTTTTTTTTACATTTTATTAGGGGCTCATACAACTCTTATCACAATCCACACATATACAGACATCAATTGTATAAAGCGCATCCGTACATTCTTGGCCCTCATCATTTTCAAAGCATTTGCTCTCCACTTAAGCCCTTTGCATCAGGTCCTCCTTTTTGGTCCCTCCCTCCCCGCTCCCCTCTCCCTCAGAGTTGATTTTTTTAAGACCAATAAAATAAACAAGCCTTTTAACTTGACAGAGAAAAAGGAAGGTGCAAGTATCTAAAATCAGAAACATGCTTACAGAAATAAAAAGGAATATAAGAATACTATAATAACCTTGGTGAAGTGGATAAGTTCTGGAAACGTATAAATTTCCTACATTGACTCATAAAGAAATACATCTCAACCAGCCCATAGCAAGTGTAGAGATTGAGCTAGGAATCAAAGATCTCCATTTAAAAAGTCCTGAGTCAAATTGCGTCACTGGGGTGTTTCACCAAGAATCTATAAAAGTGTGTGGGCAAGTAGAATTAAATTCTTGACATCTGTCTTTTTTTTCTTTTACTGTGACATTGTCTAGTGGTCCAGTTGTGAGAATGTGTGTTTCCACATTTAGGTGTGATCCATACTGAAGGCCACTATAGTCTTTGATCTCCATCAGTATGTATTTCTGGTCCTCTTTGCTCTTGGCAGATTATAGAATCTGCATATTGCAGATTAATGAGCCTTCATACTTTCTCAGATTATTTGCTCAACATACCGATTAATTAAGGATACAACCCTAGTGTACACGTTTCTTATTCTAAACCCTGTTCTAGATGAACAACTGCCATTGAATTGGTTCCAACTCATAGAAACCCAGTAGGACAGAGTAGAACTGCCCCTGTGGGTTTCTGAGACGTTAACTCTCTATGGGACTAGACAGCTTCATTTTTCTACCGTAGAGTGGCTGGTGGTTTTGAACTGTTGACTTTATGGTTAGCAGCCCAATGTGTAACCAATACACCATCAGGGCTACTTTCAGACTTTGTATAGGTCCTTACCTAATTACATGTTCTAGACTTCCCATTCTTAGCAGTGTTATCCATAGTTTGTTACAACCCACACAGTTGAATGCCTTTGCATGGTGATTGATAATCTGTTGTTTCGTGTCCTCTTCTGAATCCACTTTTCATTTCTGGCAGTTCTCCTAATGTACTGCTGCACCTGCCTTTGCAATGTCTTTAGGAGAATTGTATTTGTGTGCTGTATTAGTAATGCCCTATCATTTCCATGTTCTGTTGCATTACCTTTCTTTAGAATGGGCACAGTCATTGATATTTTCCAGTTTTTTGGCCAGCTAGCTGTCGTCTGAATTTCTTGGCACACAGGCATGAGTGTTTCCTTGGCTATATCAGCTTACTGAAACATTTCTATTGATTTGTTAGTCTGGGTAGACTAGAGAAACAAATACATAGAAACTCATATTGTATAAGAGAGAGTTTTATATAAAGAGTAACTACATTAAGAAAGCATCCCAACCCAGTCCAGATCAGGTCCCTAAATCCACTATTAGCCCATATGTCTGATACCAGTCTATAAAGTCCTCTTTAAACTCATGAAACACATGCAACGACAGGAAGATCTTGTGAATCCAGTGGTGTTGTAAGCATCTCAGCAGTGGCACATGGCTTCTCCAGCACCCAGGGCTGCATCACGGTAAATTCATGTGGTTTCTCCAACTCCCAGGGCATGGGGTCTATCAGCATAGTCCCATGTGCCTTGTCAGTAGAGCCGTCCCCAAGGGAGTGAGAAAAGAGAGCCTCAGAGAAGGAAAAAGCCGCAGTTCCCAGAATTCTCAAGAGAAGGCCATGCATGCCCACACAGAGTTCTTATTGACTATCTCCAGATTGACTGGCTAGACTCCACCCCTACACTCTTAATACTCAAATTGACACCAGATTATGTACCACAGTTGGTAATTCGTCAGTTCCTGGTTTGGGGGCATTACCTTCAGTGCAGTTTGGACATCATCCTTCAGTACCATTAACTCATGATCTTATGCTCCCTCTTGAAATGGTGGAAAGGTGACCAATTCTTTTTGGTACAGTGACTCCATATATTTCTTCCCTCTTCTTTTGAAGATCCCTACATCTTTCAATACTTTGCCACCAAAAAACAAGAAAAACCATCTCAGTGCCATCAAGTCTGTGGCGACCCTAGAGGACAGGGCAAAACGACACCACCAGAGCGCCATAGAATTCTTCAATATTGCACATCTCAAGGTTTCTAATTTTTCCGCTTAAGATACGTTGAGCTTGTTCTTCACTTTTGGTTTTCCAAGCCTTTGCACGTTTCTTGAGAATACTTTGTCTCTCAGAGCAGCCCTTGGAATGTTCTGTTCGGTCCTACTATTACTCCATCCTGTCTTTCAGAGAACAGGTGTCGGAGCTCCTTCTGGCATCTATTTTGATCTTGGCTTTCTTTCCTGCATTTTAACAACCTGCCTTCTTTCATGTAAGATGTTTTTGACGCCCTCCCAAAACTCCATGGTCAATAGTGTTCACTCTGTCAAATATGGTCTTATTGTGATGCCCTCCATATATTCAAATGGGAAATTCTCAAGGACTTATTTTGGCTCTTGTGGACTGACGTTTCTTCATTGGTTGCTGGCATTGTTTTGGCTAAGAGGCCACTGAGTTTATTGTTATGGGTGATGGGGAAATTTTGGAAATGGATAATGGCTATGATTGCACAATGATTAATGCAATTAATGTACTGAATTTTACATGGGGAAATGCTGAAATAACAAATTTTCAGTTATATATATATTACTACCAAAGAAAAAGAAAGCAAGAAAAGTATCATCCTGCCATTAAGGAATTTATAATCTAGTTAAAAATATTTTACTTTTGCTGTGATTTTTTATAAGCTTCTCATTCAGACTAAAATCTTGTTTTGCTTTATAGTAGACATCCTTTTAAGCACCAGATGTAACGCTATCAGTTGTATACTCACTTCTCATTGTTTGGATTTAAACTATATATGTTAACTATGGAAAATTTTTCTTTAAACATTTAGGGGAGGGGCAAAGAACTCTGGTGTTGGTGTGGGTTACACATTGGATTTTGAATCACAAGGTCAGCAATTCAAAACCACCAGGTACATCACACAAGAAAGATGAAGCTTTCTACTCCTTTAATGAGTTACAGTCTCAGAACCCACAGAGCAGTTTTACTCTGTCATGTAGGGTCACTATGAGTCAGAATCTACTCTGCAGTGAGTTTGGAAAAATGCAAAAGTAACATTGCTTGTTGATGTAAAAGTTAAGTTCCTGGATTCCAAGCCTTGTTTTGCAGCCTACCGGCTCTGTGACCATGAGTTCGTACCTTAAGCCTTCCATGTCTCCTTTTCCTAACTTCCAGACTGTCTTTAAAAGAATACTCAAGAGAACTATTCCTCCCTTAATTAAGAAAATTATTGTTGATTCATGAAAACTGCTTAAGCGTGCCTGTCTCAGTTAGGACTTAATAGCTAGTGGACTTTAATAATAGTAGTAATAGATAGTAGCAGTGAGGAGCCCTGGTGGTATGGTGGTTAAGCATTGGGCTGTGAAAACCACTAGTAGGTCCACGGGAGAAAGACTGGACTTTCTACTCCCGTAAACAGTTGCCGTGTTGGAAACCCACACGGGGTCGCTCTGAGTCAGCATTGACTCAGTGGCAGTGAGTTTGAGTATGATTACTCTTATTATCATCGTACTGTACACGTAGCTCCATCGTCTTTTTCCTTCTTTGAGACGCTAATAACAACATTTGAATTCTAGCTATTAAGATTTCTATCTGAATTTTAAGGATTTTAAATATAGTCCAGAACAATTTTGATAATTCTAGAATCTGCGAGATGGAGACTCTAGGGTTCATTGTGCTAGCCTCTATTTTTTATGTATTTTAAATTTGATGAAGCTAAACTTCCGGTTTTCCACAAGCTTTTTAAAGCCCCCTTGTATAAATACAGAAGATTACAAATAATATCTCTACCCTGATTTAAAAATTAAAGTGTTGTACATTGTACAGTTTGGCTCATTTGACATTGAAATACGTGTATATGTTTTATTGTTACTTGATACATAAATTATTAATGAAATAGGAAGATTTTTGCCTTGCTGAAATTTTAAAAACTGAATTATTTGATGTTTGAATGGAGCTTTGGTGCATAGTGGGTCGCACATTGGGTTACTAATCACAAGGTTAGCAGTTTGAAACCACCAGCAACTCAACTGGGAGGGAGATGAGGCATTTTACTCTCATAAAGTTAGTTTCAGAACTCCATGGGGCTCTTCTACCCTGTTCTATAGGGCCACCGTGAGTCAGATCAACTCTGTGCCACTGAGTGTGGTTTTCAGTGATGAGTAGCCTTTCTGTAAATAAGTAAAATTTGTCCCTTAACCATAAAGATTCAGAAATGTTTTAAAATAGGCTTTTGATGGTAGAGTTTATATAATTTTTAGAACAAGATTGATCAAAATATCTTGAAGGCCCTTTCCAGTGGGGTGATTCTGACTTGCTTTGCTTATCTTGTAAACATTCAGCTGTGCCTTTGGAGTGACAGGGTGGAGGTCATCTGCTTCTGTTTGGGATGTCCTCAAGAAGCCATATTGACCTTGGTGATGGTTTTCTCTCCTCTCCAAAAGACAAAAGACTCCTTGGTTGACTGTTTCTTATGTTGTTCAGTCTCTGTGTTTACTTTTGATTGTATCCCAGGATAGAACAGGAAGTTAACAAATTGGCTCCATCGCTTATTTGCGGAGCTTTGGGCAAATTACAGTAAAACCTATAGAAGGCGGAAACCTGTCCGAGATGGAAAACTTAGATTAGAGAGGGATAGGAAAGTGGTAAGACTGCACCCTGTCAAAACCAGAACATTTACCAAGACCCAGAAAAAGAAAAGCAAGGAAATCCCATTGTGTTCTGGCTTTCCCAGGTTTCGCTGTACTGACTTCCTCATCAGTAAAAAAAATTTAGTGGGGTAATGAAAACTTAATGAGTCATGAAGAGTTTCATTGTCTTTGAATCCCATATCTCCAGAAACTTGTTGAGGCCTCACACATGCCAACAAAAGTCTTGCCCATCGTGTACTGCCCTCACTAATGGTTGTTGTTAGGGCAGATAGTCTGCCGTGCAGAGGGGAGCTAAGAGAAGGTTTCCTTCTCATTTGGATATTTGGTTTGTTTTGCTTGAAATGTTGTTTATTCCTAGCTACTGTAGAAATGTGCATTTTGACTGTAGGGTCTACTGTGGGCCCCACTATTCTTGGTCAGATTTGGGTACCCATATCCCCTCTGGTTTGGGCTCCCTTCACGCTCTAGTATCCTGGTTTGGATGAGAGATTTTACGCTCTCCTTAGGTTTGGCAGGCGTGAAGTGTTGCAGAAGGTTTGCATTCTCTTTTACCCTTCTAAACTATCCCTAATGATCAGACTGAGGGGAAAACACATTTAAAATTTTTGAATCCAGTTGTGTCCCCATCCTCACTCCAGACTAACATTTAATATAGAAAACACTCCTTACCCCAAATCAGTAAGTCACATAACTTCGTTCATCTTTTAGGAACCCAGCTTCAGCTTCATCCTTTCCAGGTACAGAGAGGAAGGCGAGTAGAAGTTGTCCCTAGTCCATGGTGCATTAGTGGCTGGGAAGACCTCTGCCCCAGGTCTCATGGCTCCCCCTGTTCTCCCTACCTAAGTAGTAAAAGGTGTTTTTATTGCAAAGGTCAGCATTTTCTAGCATGTTATGTGAGTGCATTCCTTTAGTGTGCTGTGGACCATGCTGACTACTTTCAGCATGGGGTTTACGGTGCAATATGTTTTCTACTTTAAAGGTGCTAAGCCTGATGAAACCAAACTCGCTTCTGAAGAACTGATTCAAAGGAGAACTGTTCCTCAGGGTTTCTGAGACTACATTCCAATCAGAGCAGTCTCATTGGAACGATGAGTGGCTAACAGGTTTGAACCACTAACCTTGAGGTTAGCAGCCCACCACAAACCCACTCCACCCTGAAATAAACCTTTTTAGCTTTGTTTACTGCTGCATTTTCCAAAGCTTGGGAAAAACTGTTGGAAAATACTGGCCTGGGGGGAGGGGTGGTGGGGGTGGTGTGTATGTGTGTGTGTGTGTGTGTGTGTGTGTGTTATAAATTTCCCAAGAGTTGTTTATTCTGTTGCATTCAACATGCTTTTTTATTTCCTCCCTTGGCTCTGCTACAGTCCCTGAAGCTTATTTCAAGCTATTCACTTCATCTGATGGGGCTTGGTCATGCTGATTATAAACAGAAGGGAGCTCCTCAGAATGGTGATTGTACAAAAAGGATTTATCAACCTTCTAGAGCCACGTGCATCCTCTGGGCCTCTTCCAACCCCAAAGGCCCTCTTTCTCCCTTTTCCTTTCCTTTCCCCTTTCCTTTCCTTTCCTGCCACATCATCCAAGGATTGGATTATATCCTGTTTTCTGCAAGAGACAGACCAGGCTAGCCTGGAAAAAAACATCTCTGGAGAGACTAGTGTTTAAACCTTGTTTACAGCATCTAAAGATGTTCACTTGATTAAGAAATACATAGCATAATACTGTGTTCCATTTGCCATAGCTTTTTTACTACCTCAGGAATATATGAAATGATTGTTGATAATTTAAGAAGAAATATGAATTTAGTACCATAACTACAAATTTAGGGGTTACTCCCAAGATTTAGAACTGAGGACATAAGGTGGACTTGAGGATCATATCTGGTCCTGAAAAATGGTACCCCTATCATTCCAAGACTAAAAAACTACACTTACTGCCATTGAGTCGATGCTGATTCATAGCAACCCTATAGGACAGGGTAAAACTGCCTTTGTGGGTTTCCAAAACTGTAATTCTTTATAGGAGTAGAAAGCCTCATATTTTTCCCACAGAGCAGCCGGTAGTTTCAAACTGCTAACCTTGTGGTTAGCAAGGTTTATTATAGTGGTAGAACTCCACTAGAACATAGGATATCACCCCAGTCAGTTCATTCTGTAGGAAGTTCTACTGACCAGGTGTATAGGAGATTTGGCCCTAAATCCCAGAGTCACTTTTATTTAAGCCACTTCTCCAGGGTGAATACCCAACTGTCCCTGTTCTCCTGTTAATTACAGTTGTTGAATGGCTAAGCATCCTTAGCTCAGCATGTGACATCTCTGTTGACCAGGTGTTCAGTGACCTCATTATGGATGTTGGTGTTTTATGACTGCTTTGTGCTTTGTTCTTTTAGTATTTTAACCTTTTCATTGTGAATTAGGTTGAGGTTTACTGCATACTTAAGCATCTATTTGTGCTCTCTATAAAACTGAGGTCTAAAAGGGAAGAGGGGTTTTGACATGGTTTCAATCTTAAATAGACCCATGTAATAATAGTGTCTTAAGTCTCTGCAAGCCTCACAAAATTCCAGACGTGGCTGAGTGATTCTTGTATGTACTTTGCATATGCTTTGAAGTGGCTGATTTTCCCTGAGTGGAACTCAGACTCGATTCTTTCCAGTTTTGTTTCAGCAGTCTCTGGGCTTTTCTCTTCAGGCAGGAGAAATAGAACAGCAGAAGCAAAGCAGAACTGTGGGAATGAGCAAGAAGTAGGGAGAAGCCAGCTAACCTTGGGAGTGACAGCTTGCCACCCTACCTTTAGAAACACTTAGAGCAGTGGTTTTCAACCTTCCTGATGCCGTGACTCTTTCATACAGTTTCTCATGTTGTGGTGACCCCCTAACCATAAAATTATTTTCGTTGGTACTGTGATTTTTGCTACTGTGATTTTTGCTACTGTTTTGAATCGGGTGACCCCTGTGAAAGGGTTGTTTGACACACACACCCCAAAAAGGGGGGTCTCAACCCATAGGTTGAGAACTGCTGACCTAGAGGCATTGTTTGCCATCCACTGCTCCTCCCAGATTCAGACCTTGTGCTTTTTATTACTGATGTTATGAAAATGTAAACAGCACAACATTTGTCAACGTTGTCTACATGTAAAACTCAGTGGCACACTGATGACATTCTTCTTATTGTCCCTACTCCACCAACAGAGGCTACAAACAAACAAGGCTTCCAGGACTCTTTTCTTTTAGTGAGTCACTAAAAATGCCCAACTAGAACCTGAAGCTCTTGTGAAGCTCAACTAGATACTAAAATTTATTAGACTTACTATTTTTAAGTTTAAATGGAAATTAACAGATTTTGTCTCCGTTTAGGAAAAATTGACAATATGCAATCTGAATTATCCCTAAAAAAGTCTTTCTCTACATTTCTAGTATTTAGGAATAGAAAACTGGGAGTTTGCTCGTCCCTGCTACCAAACAGGCTGGTCTGCCAGCTGGTCAGGGAAAAGTGGCGGCTTGAACCACCCAGCATCTTCACTGTAAAAGATGGCTGGCTTCATCGCTTATGATGCTGGCCAAGAAACCCTCTCACGTGGTTTGGCTGTGGGTTGGTATTGAACTGACATGAAACTTTAAGAGAGGGTCAGTTGGACACTCTTCCAATTTAAAATGCACTCTCCTGAAAGAATTAATTTTTTAATCTTTTCATGTTTACAAAACAATCAGTATATTAAGCCCTTTTATGTGTATCTTGCTGGCCTAGGTGTAGTACTGAACAAAAATTAAAGAGCAGATGTATTTGCATTCAAAAGAGTGCTTATATGAACACTATAACTTAACCTGTCCTGACATCTGTAAGAAGTTGCTATAAATCTACACTGGTTCAGTTCTGTGTCCTTCTTACAAGATGTGCTGCCTTTACCCAATAGTAGCCTTTCTGTCCTACAGTGGCATGCAGCAAAGCAAAGTTTCATGATGCTGTGTGCTTATAAGTAGGCAGGCATATGCCAACTGGAAGATTTGCCTTGAGTTTGTAATTTGACAGGACTTAGTGCTGTGTGTGCACTTTCTGTACCTAGTAGTAACAGATCATTGCCCAGTCGTCTCTTGATGATTGTAGATAGTCAGTGCTTGGATAAATAAATATACACACACATTTCAAAGCAAAATCCAGTGGTACTGAGTAGATGGGACCTTGGAGGACGGAACTGATGTGCTCCATAGAGTTTCCAGGTTCCATGTTTTCACAGAAGCGGGCTGCCTCATCCTGTCACACAAAGTGCTGATGAATTAGAACCGCTGACCTTTTGGGTAGCACCCAGCATGTAACCCATTGCATCATTAGGGGTCCCTGCGCGCGCGCGCACACACACACACACACACACACGGTGAAGGAGCCCTAATGGTGCAATGAGTCAAACTCTCAACTGCTAATCAGAAGGTGAAACTTTGGGAGAAAGATCCATTAAGGTTGTAGCCTTGGAAACCCTATTCAGCATTTCCATTCTGTCATATGAGGTCCTGGTTAGAAGTAAAAATGGACTTGATGATATGGGGTTTAGTTTGAGGTTACGTAGACATTGTTGTTAATAGGTGCCATTGAGCCCATTCCAACCTATAGCAACCCTGTGCATAACACAAAGAAACACTTCCCGGTCCTGCACCATCCTTACATTGTACCTGTGCTTGAACCCATTGCTACAGCCATTATGTCAGTCTACTCTTTGAGGGCCTTCCCTCCTTTATGCTGCCCCTCTTCTTTCCAAGCATGATATCCTTCTCCAGGAGCTGGTCTTTCCTGACATCATGTCCAAAGTAAGTGAGATGAAAACCATCGTTGCCTCTAAGGAGAATTCTGGCCATACATACTTTCTTCAAAACAGGTTGGTTTGCCCTTTTGGCAGTCCGTGGTACTTTATTCTTCACCAGCTTCACAATGCAAACACATTGATTCTTCTTCAGTCGTCCTTATTCACTGTCCAGCTTTCGAAAACGCCATGGCTTGGTCACTTTAGAAAACACCATGGTTTGGGCACTTTTGAAAACACCATGGCTTGGTCCTTTTGAAAACACCATGGCTTGGGTCAGGCGCACTTTAGTCCTCAAATTAGCAAAACATCTTTTCTCCTCAACACTCTAGTGAGGTCTTGTGCAGAAGACTTACCCAATGCAATGTATTGCTTGAACTCTTGAGTTATATATATATATGGGGTGGGGGGAACGGACGGAGGGAAACAATAACAATAATTTTTCTAAACCAAAACATCTTAATACTCCCCAATTTATAAGGCAATGCTTTGTCAGTAACAGAGATGAAAATAAATTTCAAGAATCTGACACAGCTGTTTTCCAGCAGGGTTTGGTGATTGTATGTGTGTGCCCGTGTACCCACTGATTGGTTACCTAACGATTCTAATAATAGTTTTTCTCTTTTCTCCTAGATAAATTTTATCTATCCAGATGGTATAAGAATTTAGAAATATTCCATGGAACTCTGTTCTCTTTGTTAGGTCCCTTCAATTTCTGCTCCTACAGCTCTCTGAGTTCACGCTCAGTGGTGCAAGATTTCAGCTAATTGTCAAAATGATCTTATTGGTACTCTCTGACCATGCTAGGTCATGTGATCAGGTGATAGAGAGCAGTATTTTTTAATTCAGGGCTTCATGGGAAGTTAGAGAAGCATGTTCCTTTTTCCTAAGGCCTCAATATATTTATAAGCATGTCTGTCAAAATTTTGATGGGATAAGCCTAAAGAGGCTTAATTTAAACTTAATAACCTTGAGGAAAATGCCCAGTTAAACAGATTAAAGATCAAGTTAAGTAATTGAATAGAAGGCAGAAAAAATAGCACACCAATTATTTGATTAATCTACTCTTTATATGTGTACTGTTAATAGTACTATTGAAGTGTTTTAAAATTGCTCAGAATCTTAATTATTGATGATAGTTATGTTTTAATAATTAAAATTTAGACTTTTCTATCCCAAATATTTTTCCTTATGATTTGAATACCCTTGCTAGAGCTATTTATATTTACATTAATCTAACATGTTACATTTTTACTTTCTTTGAAAATGTATATATAATTAGAATTAAATGTACAGTTCACAGATTCCTAATTCAAGTTTAAATATTTATTTACATGTCCTGAAATTGTTGTCTGTGGATTGGATAATATGTCATTATTTGCAAATAAAAGTAATTTTCATTACCTTGCTTTTTAAAAATAATGATTTTTTTTCTTTCCCCCCTATCAAGAAACGGATGAAGAGAGGCTGCTGGATCCAGGGCTGAAGGTTCGCAATGGCCTCTGGGATTATACTCTGAAACCCCAGCCGATGGAATGCTTGAATGACTGAAGAAAATGGGTGCTAATGCATCTACCTATCCTCACTCATGTTCCCCGAGGGTCGGGGCAAATTCACAAGCCCAGCAGACCTTTATAGGTAACTCCTCCAGTTCCCTAACTTCATGGTTTCTGGTGTTCCATAGTCTTTGTTGGTAAGAAGATACTTGAGCTTTGGGAATGTTATTATAGATAATAATTCTCCAACATTTAGACACCCTCCCAAACAATAGTAGATCTCACTTTTACGACATGTTTATCCTAACCAAACTGCTGTGGCACAATTGCTCTTTTTGTTGTAGTATCTGGCCATAATTGGCAATTATTCTAACGGAAGTAGCAATCTCCACTGGTGTACAACAGTAAAATGCTTGTTTCTTGTGTCCTGGTTCACTTATTTTGCCCATAGAAATGCATCATCGATGTAGTTAAGAAAAAAAAGACATATCCCAATTGTATGCAAGTAATCTGAATTTAGGAATCCGTCTGTCTAGCACTCTTTGCCGAAAGTCCATGATTAAGATCTGTGAAATGTGGTACTTTATAGCCAGAGAGCCAAAACCACGTATTTTTAAGTTCAGAATAATTTTCTCTGTTCCTGCTTCTTAGTTAATATAAAATTGAGTTATTCGATCATTTTATTTTCCATTACATAAACAATCAGTTTTATTTCAATGGTTCAGCGGTGTCTTGTAAGTTTTGGGGCATGAAAATAAACAGTTGGACATGAAGGTTAAAGACAAATAGCCAATGTTCTTGTGTTTTTCTTTCTTCTTAGGAACATCCTCCTTTTCCCAGCAAGGCTATGGTTGTGAGTCAAAATTGTATAGCCTTGACCATGGCCATGAGAAACCACAAGACAAAAAAAAAAGGACCTCGGGCCTTGCCACCCTAAAAAAGAAGTTTATTAAGCGTCGGAAATCCAATCGGTCTGCGGATCACTCCAAGCAGATGCGAGAGCTCCTGTCTGGGTGGGATGTTAGGGATGTCAATGCGCTAGTGGAGGAATACGAGGGCACGTCAGCCTTAAAGGAGCTTTCGCTACAAGCCAGTTTGGCTCGGACGGAAGCCCGGACGTTGCAGAAAGATATGGCTGACCTCTACGAGTACAAGTATTGTACGGATGTTGACTTAATATTTCAAGAAACTTGTTTTCCTGTTCATCGTGCCATTTTGGCAGCCAGGTGTCCATTTTTTAAAACGCTGCTTTCTTCCTCGCCTGAGTACGGAGCAGAGATAATAATGGACATCAACACAGCTGGGATAGATATGCCTATGTTTTCTGCTTTGTTACACTACCTGTACACAGGAGAGTTTGGGATGGAGGACTCAAGGTTTCAAAATGTTGATATTCTCGTGCAGCTGAGTGAAGAATTTGGAACGCCGAATTCCCTGGATGTAGATATGCGTGGACTCTTCGATTACATGTGTTATTATGATGTTGTCCTTAGTTTTTCTTCAGACTCTGAACTGGTTGAAGCTTTTGGTGGAGATCAGACCTGCTTAGATGAAGAGCTCAAAGCTCACAAGGCTGTTATTTCAGCCCGGTCCCCATTTTTTCGGAATTTATTGCAAAGGAGGATACGGACTGGGGAAGAAATCACAGACCGGACTCTGAGGACTCCCACAAGAATTATATTAGACGAGTCCATTATACCAAAAAAATATGCGAAAGTGATCTTACACTGTATGTACACCGACGTGGTGGACCTCTCTGTTCTGCACTGTAGCCCCTCAGTGGGGAGCCTCAGTGAAGTGCAGGCTCTGGTCGCAGGAAAGCCCGACGTGACCAGAGCAGAAGCGGCCATGGAGCTCTACCCCATTGCACTGTTCCTGGAGTTTAACATGCTGGCACAAGGTAAGAAAGGCGGGGCTCTCTCTAGGGTTACATTGGCCTTCCAGATGGAACTCACAACCAATACCTTCTGTGATTTCAGTCTTTGGCATGTGTGAGTGGGTCAGGAATTTTGTGTGAACCCATTTTTTTGAACAGCTGTGACAGAATTGAGGGCCAGTATGATTGTGGATCTTCACTGAGTATTAAACCCAAGCATTCAAAACTAAGTGCTTTAAATGAGTCCTGACACCCTCTTCCCTACTGTAAGATTGACATAAAATTACCCAACTACCACTCCTCTACACTCTACCTCTGCCCAAGGTTTGAATTAGCCTATTCTCCTTGACTTTAAGATTATGCTTGATCAAAATCTCCTTGGGGTAACTTAAGATTCTCAAATTCAATGCCTGTTGATATTTAGATGTTAGAATAAGAAGAAAAAGTCACTGCCTCTCAAAATATATATATTGCAGAAATTGAAGGTCTTCAGTTACGAAGGTCTTTGACTCTAAGAATTGGCTAGGGCTTCAGATTTATATTCTACAATAAACTCAGAAACTCAAATCTACTACCTTTGAGTCGATTCCGACCCCTGGCAACCCTCTAGGACAATGTGGAACTGCCCTTGTGGGTTGCCGAGACTGTAACTCTTTATGGGAGTAGAAAAATTCCTCTTTCTCCCTCAGAGTGGCTGGTGATTTCAAACTGCTGACCTTGTGGCTAGCAGCTCAGTGCATTACCACTACCCGATGGGGGCGCCTTGTATTAGCCTGCATCTTATTCTCAAGATCAACCTATACAGCAAGCCTACAGCAAGTAAGACACAACGAGTGCTCGACTGATTGCATCCCTTCATTATATAATTTAAGCTTGAATTCTGAATTTCGGACAGTATATGGTGTATGTGGTAGGCAGATGAGTACATGAGAGTCACGGGCTGTAAGGTAACGCACCCGCCGGAGAGTGTCAGACTTCTCTTCTTAGAGCTGGAAAGACCCCTTCCAGCAGGGATCAGAAAGAGTTGCTGTTCGAGCGATCGCTCGCTGTGGCCAGAGAACACAAACTTTGAAAACAAGGTTACTGAAGAATTTAATTTAGCCAATGCTTATTTGCTAGAGCACTAGAAATCGCCAGTTAAAAGAAGTTTAGGTAAGAGGACAAGTATTTAAATACAGAACACTAAGCACAGTTTTCCTAACTTCACAATTTTCCTAACTTCAGAATTGCTAGCTCAATAGGTCAATATGGTTAGGGGTGGGGGAACCCCAGTCCAATGACATGTAGTTAATGGGAAGAGTGATGCAGATACAGGCTTTGGAAACACAAACAGTTACTGTTCATTTACTCTGGAAAACCAGCTTTATCAGAAAATACCTTTACCAAAATAACTTTAAAAGTACATTACTGTAAAGGTGTAATTTGGTCTGTTTGCTCAGATTGATATTTTTTCGACAAGTTTAAATAATAAGCCCAAGTATATTGCTATAAGCATTGCTGTTTAAAAATATATGAGAAAGAATTTCCTAGTACAGTTCTGAAAAAACCGTTTTAAATGAAAAGTAAAATAAATTGTGGGCCAGCTTTTGGTTCTTTGTTAAGGCTTGATTACTTAAGCTTGAGATCTTGAGTTCATTTTTCTTTTTGAGCTAGTTAAAAACTTTTTGCAGGGGAATCATTTTGCAGGGGAAATTCTACTTTGTTCGGTATATTAAACTATGTAAAATAGTACTCTTAAGTAATCGGTTAATTTTGAGTATACAGAGCTCTTCTGTTTTCTTTTGTTGTTAGAAGGTTTTGTGTTATGTCTCTTTATGGAAAGCTCCACGTAGGCCTTGTCTTTCTCCTACACAATACTGCCATTATGGCTTACCACTTTAATAGACTGTTCACCTCCTTTTCCTGGGTGGGGGACTATTTGATCATTTGAGAGCTTAGGCTCTGAAACTAAACAGACTAGATTTGAAATCCTCTTGGCCATGCCTTAGCTTGTTAACCTTCAGCAAGTCACTCAACTTTTCTAGGGCCATGTTTTCTCCCTTTTAAAATGGAATAGTAACCCCGTGAGGTGGGATGGCAAGGATTAAAAGAAGCGACGCACGGCAACTGCTCTGAATAGTGCCAAACACATAGTCAGCGCTCCGCAGGCGTTAACTGCACACTGATAATCTTACGGAAGCCCATGGCTTCACTACCACGTAGTCTTCTAAAAATAACCCTGAGTTTCAAAAAAGCGCTTCTATAATTCCATTGAGCAAACTAAATACTAAGAACCTTTTATAGATTTTTGCTAGATAGTGATTTTTAAGATCTTTAAATAATATCACTAGTGAGTTGGTGTATACTTCTTATTGTGCTTATCAAGCTATTTAAACTGTTTGACTGTTTGTGACTCTACAAGCGGTTTTGGATCTTTTGTTTGTTTTTTTCCCAACAATAGTTCTGCAGTCACATTTAGAATATTCTGTGGCATCTGTTGTGTCTGATGTATTCACTTCTCTCACACGCATCCAGCATGGCACGAGTTAGGTGCCATTTGGAGGAGAATTGAGAACGTAGTTACTGAAATTATTGTCTGTGCCCTCTGATTCAGATGAGGATTCCCAGTTAAGAAATCCTTGAGACTAGATAGTTGGGCAGCTTGTGACTGACCATCTACACCCCAAAGCCAAACTAAACTCAATGTCATCTGGTTAATTCCAACTCATAGAGACCCTATAGGACAAACTATACATCTCTCCGGAAGCAGACAGCCTCATCTTTCACCTGCAGAGCAATTGGTGGGTCCAAATTCTGACCTGTAGTTTGATGCCCAACACATAACTTATGTGCCACCAAGGCTCTTTAGATACCATGTACAAAGGGGCTTCAAAAATGTGTAGAAAACTTTCATTATCTTTTAATTCCAGTTTTCCATGAACCTTTTCATGCTCCCTCACAAATCTGTCTTGTGTCTGCTGTGACTGGAATGCAATAGGCTTTCAGTTTATAGCATTGAAAAAAATGACTTGCTTTCACTTAACTTTCACCTTGAAACCCAGTTTGAAAGTGAAATTCTGTCATGGGTGGCTAGGTTTTGAGACTAGACAAACCCCTCAAGGTGAAGAAGATAATTAACATACACCCAGGGGACGAATAACAGATGTGGGTAAAGGGAGACTACTGACCATGTAAGATACAAAATAATAATAATATATAATTGCTTAAGGATTCACAGGGGGAGGGGAGCTTATACCAAGGGTTCAAGTAGAAAATGTTTTATAAATGATGATGGCAACTTATGGACAAATATGCTTGATATAATCAATGCATGCTATAAGAGCTGTAAGAGTTTCCCCCTCCCCCCCCCCGATGATTTTTTTTATGTTCTTTTTGTTTTGTTTTGTTTTTGTTTTGTTTTCTAGATTTTTTTTAAAAGAAGGTAATTAAATTGGTCTCAAGCATCATATAGGAACAATAGAGCAGACAGCCAGCGTGGTTCAGCAAGTGTTAAAGATCATGTTCTGGTCTAGGCAAGTAGGCAGTCAGATTAAACCACTTGCCACTGTGCTGAGTCTGACTCGTTGCCTACCGCATGTGTGTCAGAGGTGAGCTGTCTCCATACAGTTTTCAGTGATTGGTTTTTGAGAAGCAGGTCACTGGGCCTTTCCTCTGTGGTTCTGGGTAGAGTTGAACCTCATCCTTCCTGTTAGCAGCTGAGTGCATTAACTGTTGGTATCTGCAAGGGACTTATTACTAGGAAGATATAATGATAGGTAATAGGGACTTAAAAGGAGCCCTGGTGATACCGTGGTTACTTGTTGGGCTTCGATCCACATGATCAGCAGTTCAAAATCATCAACAGTTCCAAAGGAGCTCCCATAAACAATTACAGTCTTGGAAATCCAAAGGGGTCGCTGTGAGTCAGCATTGACTTGATGCCAGTGAGTTTGAGTTTAGAGGTTCTCAGCTTACAGACTTCGCACTTTAGAACTGGATTTAGCTTCACTTGATTCCCATTTAAACTAGCAGATTGAGCTTAAATTTATTTCTGCTTTCTCTAATGCCCTCGGGATAGTGGAGTAGGAGAGTAAAGCTCAAGGACAGAGAGAGAAGAAAAGACAGTGGGAAACGGGCGTGGAGATTTGGAGGAGCTGGAGAGCAGATGCGGAGCTGGTTAGAAGAGTGTAGGTGCAGACCTATGCGGGAGTTCTGAAGAGAAGCAAGCCCTCAGTTCAGCCTGCAGAACCCTGGGATGGCTCGGGCCACGTACTCTGCAAAAGTGAGATGAGCAAGGTGTGGAGCTGGAGGAGGAATTTTGCATATGATGTGATACACAGAGACGGCTTTTATTTTTCTTTAGAGAGCAAAGCAGTATTCTGAGTGCCTTCTGTTAAATAACTCATTTCCCCCTGACTTTCGTGCCTCCCTTTATCCGTCTTAAGTAGTGCTGGTAGGGTTCCAGTTCCTGCGTGCTCGGGTTTGTTTCCACAGCACGTCTCTGGTCAGCCGGTGGTACATACGGCTCCTCGCTAACGCCCTGCCCGCCGCCGTCGATCTCATGAGGGTGCCTTCAGCAACAACAAAGTCAGGTTAAATTCAAGGCACAGATCTCCATTCAGAAGGTTATGGTGACTAGACAACCACAGGGTCTTGTTAGGGAGGAATTTGAGGACAACTGAGAATAACTGCAAAGGCCAGGAAAGTTGCACTGAGAACTTTTTTCTTATCACTATGAGTACCGCTTCTCCTTCAAAGATAGCAAGGACTGTCCTAGGAGGATTTCTTCCAGAAGCCTTTCCCCACTTGCCTGACTTCCCTGACCTTGCCCCTTCAGACTTCCTTTTGTTCTCAAAACTCAACAATTGAAAGGAACACAGTTGGAGTCTCTGGGCTGACCAAACCATGTGAAGAGCACAGACCCATCAGGGAAGAGTTCTCTAGATGGAAACATGGCCTTCTGTCTAGGCCTGGCAAGAAACAATAGCTTCACACGTTGACATTGTTGTCTTCTTACAAAGGCTTTTATGAGTTTGTAGTAGTACTTTTGACAGGAGACCTGGGATTTCTTTTCTTTAGAAATTAAGCTGCAGAGCCTTCAAATTTGACAAGAGTGGCAGAAGAAGATAGGGTGGAACAAGGCACAAGGCGGACACTTGGAGTTATTTTCAAGGCTTAAAATTCCAATCCCACACTTGCTTTCCCCTTCCTCTTGTCCCAGCCAGACATACAGTGGATTGGAGCTCAGGGGAATTGAGTACTTAACCCTAGAGACTGGTGTTTTGAGGTGTCACAATGAAACAATGCTCAGGAGTTGTGCAAAGAAAAACCCAGCTTGCCTTCCAGTCCCACCGAGACAGCAGTCAGCAAGCTTGTGCAACAGAGCTCCACCTGGCTCTGTCCTGCACTGCTTCACTCTCACGGAGGGGGACACAACCCACTTGAGAGAAGTTTCCAAAGAGACGGAAATCAACAAAGAACCAGGCCCTGAGGAAGCACTGTGACGGAGTTGAAGACAACTTCAGGAGCTCAAAATATCCTTTGATAGAGAGAACTTCTTTTACATCCGTGAAACAAATAGGGTATTATAGAATTTTAAGCTGGAGCAGAAATGGAAAATATAATAGGAGGTAAAATTGGAATTAAAACTAACAGATGAATGACACAAGAAAGGGAGCCCTGGTAGTGTAGTGGTTTTGTGTTGGGCTGCTAACCTCAAGGTTACTAGTTGGAAACCACCAGCCACACCTCAGGAGAAAGACAGGGCTTTCTACTCCTGTAAATAGTGGCAGTCCAGACACCCGCAGGGGCAGTTCTGTCCTGTCCTATAAGGTCATTGTGAGTCGGAATCGACTCTGGCAGTGAGAGTTTTTGACACAGCAAGCAGGGACTTCAGAGAATCCATTCCAGAAAGAGGTGGCAGCAGCATCTAAGTGGGAAAGGAGTGAGGCCGGTGGCAGTGGGGGCAGCCTCTTTCGGAGTCACAGAGCAGCTCCAGTGACCAAGCTTCCGTGGCAGGCAGCTGAAGTGGGCTCTGTGAGGTCTTCACTCTGTGCTCTTCCTTTGTTCGTGTGTATTTTCTAGACTGGTCCCTTTCCATCATCTTCCTAACTCCTCTGTGAGCCAACAGTGGTCTTTGCAAAGAAAGGCCCACGCCAGCAGAGGTGGTTTCCTGCAGTTGCAACTTTGAATACTAGTTGGTAACTACCTATATTAAAAAGAATTCTGGAGGAAATAATATGTATATGAATTATTAAGTGGAGAATTTACCTGCCCTGTAAACTTTCAACCAATTCACAACAGCTTTAAAACGGAAAAAAAAAATTCTGGAGAAAGATCAAGTGTTTTGTGCACTTAAACTTTTCACAATCGCCTTGGCTGGCCCTGGGTGTAGAGCTGTTAGTGGAATATAAATTAAGAGGTAGCATTTTGGCTTGTAGGAGAAATGGGAGGTTTTTTACTCCTGTAAATAGTTGCAGTCTCAAAAAGCCACAGGGGAAGTTCTATACTGTCCTAGAGGATCTCAGCATCGACTTGATGAGAGTGAGTTTGGTTTTTATTTGATCTTAAAAAAGAATTCCTTTGTTCAATGAAGCTTTATACCAAGGTTTCTTTAACTAGGTAGTCTTTTCCAATGAACTATGGATATATAGTTGGGAAACTTACAACTAATGTTGATATCAATATCATAAAATGAAATATCAAGAAACCACTGAATGTAGAGCAGTTCTAAAAGGAAGAGAATCGCGGTAGGAATATATTACTTTGGGGACGTGGACAAACCCACCTCATTAGAAACAGCATAAGGTTTTCACAACCCAGAGACTGACTGTGAAATCTTAGGTTTTATGTCCTAAGTGCAATTAACCTCAGAACAAAAGACTCAGAATTAGCACCAGCATCTACGTGCATAGCCCACTGGACGGCGTTGAACAATAGACTTTAAATGACAGGTTTTTTAAAAACAAATCTTGATTTAAAAGATATTTCAGTCTCAAATATAAATATTATATTTATGACATTCATTTCAAGATGAACACAGTAGTAGATTTCTAGTCATAATATGTGTTGATTATACTTTATTGAATTTAGAATCTGGGAAACTTCACTTGACCTATTTTTTTTTTCCTTAGCAACTTGACTAGGTTCCAAGAGTGAGACTTGAAGCAAATGCAGAATAGCAAAGACTAACTGTCTCCACGCACTCAACCATTCTGGCCTCTTCACAGCCTCTTCATTGTCCACATGAACACTCTTCTTTCTGTCTCAGTGCAGTTGAGCTGGCAGTTCATTGTCCTTCTGCCTGTAATTGTTTCCTCGCCAGCAAACTAGCCAGAATGTACTTCCAAAAGAATAGTGGAGCCAAACTAAAGTCCATGATCAGCAGATCAGAGTAACAAATGCAGACTTCAGTTAAACATGCACTATGGATGGAGATTTGTCTGTTCCACGAGTGACGCTTCAAATGACTCCCAGGTTATACATTTTTAATCATGATCAGTTTTAGCATTTAAACCAGTCCTCACAGTACTTTAGAATTCCTTTCATAATTTTATTACGTTTTATTTTAGACATTGGCCTATTTTCATATAGATGGTGATCTCTTCTACTTCCCTCCCTCTGCTGACATGGTTGCTTTGTCTAGAATATAGAGATATCCCAACTCTGCCGCTTCAGACCTAGCCCACCTCCCACATCTCTGGTTTTCGCGTGGCCATCCCAAGAACAAGGGTTCTCTACAAGACAGAGAACATCTGAAAATCTGTCTATTAGGTTTTGCACCTTTTAACTTTTCTTAGAATGACCTGTGTTTCTGTCATACACCTTGTGGGCCCTGTTTGCTACAGATTCCTCAGCAAATAGTGCTCTTCTCCTAATAGACTCCCAATTAGGCAATTTAATTCTTTTTAGTACATCTGAAAACAGTCTTTTTTTTTTCTATAAAAAGAGGGCAGGTTGTGCCCTCCCCTCAAAAGAATTTATTTCAAAAGACGGCATTAGATCTGCAGTTCCAGGACAGGGACATATCTGATCGGAGCACATGGGAGCAGATGAAGGGGAAGGAGGAGAGAGGAGCCCATCCTGGCCCACCAAGCCTGAGGACAATGTTCCCGATTAGAGCAGCCAGTTCACAGGGCCACATGACTGGCCCCACTATGAGACATAACGTCCCTCACTGACCCATAGCCCTACAGGGGACAACACCGGAGACACAATGAGGGAATTGTACCCGATCTGATTCCCACCACACCGAGGCAAAATGATAAGGGGGTGCAACAGAACAGCAAGGGAATGGAGCAGGTGAGGTCCCCAGGGAATGCTGAAGGTGGACTTTGGGGCCAGGGCGTGGTACCCCAACAGACTGCACTGGAAAACACTCCTAAAGGCCAACAAACGATCCTTGAACTAACTACAAGTTTTTCTTTCTTGTTTTGTCATTGGTTTGTGTTGTTGTTATTTTGTTGTATATTGTTACTTGGTTTTGCTCCGTCTTGTTTTTGTTTTGTGCCTGTTATCTCCTCAGGTCTGTCTAAATAAGATAGGCTGGATGAACAATCTGGAGGAGAAAACAACAGGACTGACAGTTCCGGGGGGGGGGGGGCATAGGATAGGGGAAAGGGGGAAAGGAAGTGGTGTTAACAAACCCAGGGACAAGGGAACAGCAAGTGATCCAAATTGGTGGTGAGGAGGGTGTGGGAGGCCTGGAAGGGCATGATCAAAGAGTTTATGAGCCCCAAATAAAATGATTTTTTAAAAAGAGGGCAGGTTGCAACTAAAATGAAAATCCTCACACACACCCAGCTTAGAAGCTACTCTGTCTCATGGTGGTCCCATGTGTTAAGAGTAAAACTGCCCATTGAGTCAGCTTGCCTGGGGTATGTACAGAAGCCCATCGCAAGCCCTTCTTGACGGGGGGCAAATGGTTTGTGCCAACAGAGACAGTCTTGGTAGTCAAGAGTATTGACATTTTTTTTCCCCTGGATAGTATTTTTATTGACATGTCAGTAAAATCTCATGACATGACAAATCTCATGTCGAGCACTCATTCCAATATCCCTTCCCTTCCCATACACTTGTGTTGTTCAATCCCATTGGGTGGGGCTATACAGTAACAATGACATCAACATCCCTCCCCCACACCACTACCACTTCCTGCACCCTCAGGGACGGACCCGTACTCCTGACAGTGTCTCTGAGGGGTCATCATCTATCATTGACTACCATGTACAGAGCGATCTTAAATATACAAATGACAATAACACGAGTCTGACATGACCAGTGAGGTCATCTTAAAGAATTAGAGGATGTTTATGTGGTTCATTAGTGCTATACTGCACCCTGGATTTGTCCTCTGTTCCCTGAGGCCCTTCAAAGGGCTTGCTGGTGAACTTTGGGTCTCCACTACATTTATTCCCCTTCATAGCAATTTGGATGCATGTTTTTTGAACTTCTGATACCACTTCCTGTCTTCACCTCATGCCCACACAGCCTGGTGTGCTTTTCCATGTGGGCTTTGTTGCTTCCCTAAGAGTACTGAGCTTTTGAAATCAAAAATATATTTTTCAAGGGCAGCACTTCTGTACTAATTCATAATATAGATGAGATAACTAATTATCTACAATTTCAGTAATAAAAATTGCTTATAATAACAAGAATAACATACCCAGGATAAATTCTAGAATATCTTTGTACATGTATTCAGTCAATAAGTATGACTATTATATGTGCATTGGGCCCTTGGTAGCCATAGCACAAAGTGTTATTTATAAAATATGTAGAGGTCGTTTGAAGTTGTCTGTTGGATGTCTTCTATTTATTTTTATTTAAAATGTAGAATTTAATTAGCCTTTTTCAACAATAAGCAAAACCTTCGAGTTTGCGTGAAGGGAAAGGTAAAATGGAGAATGACTTCTAAGCTTTGGTATCACTTGTTGTTTTAATCATTGAGTTGTTAGTTGTTCACTTACTTTGCATATTTAAAACTGTCATTACTGTGGAGGTGATTCTGGCTCTTAGCAAGCCTATAGGAGAGACCAGAACTGCTCTGTAGGATTTCACACAGCCCTGCCTTTCTCTCTTGAAGCACCCTCCTGTGGGCTAGGAGCCCAAGGCTGGACCCACTGGGCCCCCAGGCTTTCTTATACTTTGTATGTATCACTATTTCTATGTGACTTTTAATTGTATAAATTCATCAGACCTTTGGATATCAGACCTAAAATAAGAGCATATTTTTCAGGATCTTAAAGAAACAAAACAATTCAAGCTAGCATTTATTGAAGACCATCATTGTGTAAGATGCTACACCAGGGAGAAGGGTATTAAAACCAAGAGTATTTGAATGCCACTGTGCTATGGTAAGCATTTCACATGCGTGGCTTCATTTCATGCTTCCAGATGAAATGGAGATTGGGTGTTCTTTGCATAAAGAGCTTCAGAGCTAAATAGCAGTGCCCTCCTTGAAGGGTATTTTAAAAGCATGAACTTTGGCGTTAGCTCTGTGTTTTAATGCTGGCTCTGCCGCGTGTAAACTGTCTAAATCCTCTCTGGTTTCCTCAACTTCAGCTCCTTTTCCTCTTCATACGTGCAGGCACCACACGCTAGCCTCAGTCACAGTTGGAAAGGCTTATTAACAAAGCCCTTTAAAAATCCAGTTGTGGGAAAAAAAAACCAAAACCAGTTGTGCTCTCGTTGGAATTTTCTAGAGATAAGAATTTAGTTGTTTTCCCTACGCATCACTTGACAGCACCATTCCAAGTTTAGAACATCTAAATGACCACATTCAGACTTGAAAAAATTGTTTTTAATTACCGTGTGTATATATACATATCCTGTTTCGTGTCAGCATCTGTATGATTATAATTACAGAGAATATGTAATAATAGATCAATAATAGGTGGCAAAACAAGGTTATGAAAAAACAGTCTGGACAGCTTTCCCCTAGTGAACTGAACATTATATCCGCTTTTCTCTTAGAAACGCCAATTGATGCCTTCTAAAACTCCAGTTTATTTTTACTGTTCTGACTCTGCCACTGTCCAGTTTCAACTTCCACCTTCCACCATCAGGAATACAAACACTAATGCGGTCAAAGATGGAGGTTATTTGGTCTACAGAAAATAGGACTGGGGATGACTCTGGTGTCTGAGGAGAGGGAAGTGACAGAAGAAGGGGAAAGTCTTGGCCTTAATAACTACTCGTGACTTTTCAAGCTCATGATTTAAATAGAGAATTGATGTTTCTGCCCTAAAACCAACTATTTTCCTTATTTTCTGAAATATCCAGAGTAAAGGACCTGATCTGGCCAAACGCTCCACCTATGTCTGGTTTTAGAAGTGACTGGAAGAAAACTATTGCAAAAATAAAGATTAGTAATGATATTTAGCATTTACCACGTGCAGGACACTAGACTAAACACTCTTCATGGACTACCTCACTCAATCCTGTTTTGGTTCTTGGGAGGAAAATATTTTTATATTCCTCAGACATAGCAATGACCTGTCTAAAAACTTTCGATAAACGTTTTATGTGTTGTGGCGTTTGAAGGTGAAACATCCACATGTCTGAAAGTAGTGCTGTCGAAATGAATATACATTTGTCCTCTTCACCCTGATGCCTGTCTCTATACACGTATTCTTCTCTGACTGTGAGGCCTTTTCCTGAGTGGGTTGGTTGTAGTATTAGATTTCCACTGACAGTATACCTTCCTAATGGAGATTAATTGGAGAATAACGCTGACTTTGAAACCCTGATTCACTGTCTGTACGTGAGATCACATTGGTTTGTGAAACATACTAACACCTGAACTTGTAGCTATGAGAAATTCAGAAAATTATGTAAGCTTAACCAGATGTGTGATCTGTCTACTATTCCACTGGGCTTGATAATTCATTGCAGTGGTCACACAACTCAAAAACAATTCTCACACTTAAGGGTTTATTAGGTTACAGTTGAGGTGAGACATGCTTAGCCTACAGTTGTTCCAGTCAGAACATGTTACAGACTTCTTTTAGGACTGCTAGCTAATAAGTGCTCAAAGAACATGTCATCCTCCTGTCAGCCTCAGCCTGAGTGCACTCAGCTTCAGCTCCACGGGGCAGCAAGCTCAGCTCCCTCTAGTGCCCAGAAGTACCCCAGGCCATTAAGTCTCAACCCAATGGCTCCCAGCTCCCCAAATGAAGTGAAACAGAAGTGCCCCACTCCATAAGTCAGCCTTCTCCACAAAAGCACTCAGCTTTACTTGCTGTGTGGGCTGAGAGATCTGCTCTGCCTCCTGCTGCTCCTCTGATGACAAAGCTGTCTCCGGGATCAAGGAGGTTTACTACACAGGGATCAGGGGTCCTGAGGATGCACACTCCACGCGTGTTCTTGCTGGTAGTGAGATCCGCCTCCTGAGAAGGGCTCATTTTATACCCAGCAGGATGATAATTACAATGAATCCTGTTCACAAGCACTTTACACCTGAATCCTATCAGTGTCTTCTCCCTCCTCTTACCCATCAGAAAAAGGTCATTTGATGAGTGATACATAGACAATGGCTAGAAAAGCCTTATTAAATAGTTTTCTGCCCTGCAGTATGTGATTAAATGGTCTATTTCATTAAATACTCTATATGTTACTATGTATGTATGTACTACTTGATGTGTGTGCTTAGAAATAATTATGTGCCTTGGTCTTGCTACAGCGATAGCAAGGTGTCTTTGCTGGTGGAAGCCATTCCTGGATTACACTTTGAAAAAGAAATCAATGAATGCAGTGTGGTAACTTTGATCATTCTAGTAGGACCTACATCCTTTGAAAGAATAGTACCTGTCAGGAACAAGGGGGGAAATAGCATCAATTCAAAGGTCCCCTTGTGGTAGAACTGACACTTTGACTCCTAGCTTTGCTGTTGTTATTACCATGGAATCAGTTCTGACCCCTAGCTTCCTTGGGCACAACCGAACAAGTGAAACACTGTCTGGTCCTGCACCATCCTCAGTATCGTTCCTATGCTTAAATCCATTGTTGCAGCCACTTTGTCAGTCCATCTACTTACAGGCCTTTCTCTTCTTCCATGCCCCTCTACTTTACCAAACAGTGATGCCCTTCTCCAGGAACCCGTCTCTCTTGAAAGTCTGTCAAAAGTATGTAAGATGAAGTCTTGCCTCCAAGGAGCCCTCTGGCCATACTTATTCCAAGACAAATATGTTTGTCCTTTTAGCAGCCCATGGTATTTTCAATATTCTTGGCCAGTACCACAATCCAAATGCATTGATTCTTCTTCAGACTTTTTATTTTAATGTTTAACTTTCACATTCATTATTGGAAAATACCACGGCTTGAGTCAGGTGCACCTTAGTCCTCAAAAAAACATCCTTGCTCTTCAATATGATAAAGAGATCTTGTGCAGCAGATTTAGCCAGAGCAGTGCATCTTGATCGCTTTTTTTCTTTCTCCAACCATGAACCTTTATTTCCCACTCCAGGTGCCCCTCTCACAGCAGAAAGGGAAAGGGGTTGCTCAGATCATTTCAAGTATAAAATCCCTTTCCTAAACAAAGACCTACCGAGCTCCCCAAGAACCCAGGGTTACATAGATGGTTAGCGGGTGTAGCTTAAAATGACTTACAAACAAGCAAACACAACAGAATCGATTGTCAGTTCCCTCCCAGTCAGTTGGGAAAAAGGTTTGAAGTATTTAAAAAGTTTAAAAGTGTTTTCTTATAAAAGGAATAAGGTCTTGACCCTGAAGGTAGGGGTTGAGAGAAGGGGTTGGTGTTCACATGTGGTCCCTGCCCAGGCCTCCTGGGGATGGTGGGCAGAGGCTCCTTCCTGGGTGGGCTGCTCACAGGGGTAGGCAGGACCCTGCCTGAGTCTGTACTGAATAAATAACATCCTGCAATGATAGTGTCAGGGAGGATGGGCCTGGGCAGCAAGGAGGTGAGGCGCCAGGCACAGGGTATGCCCAGGAGGGCTTCTCAGTGTAGTGTGGAGGGACCACCGGCCTCAGAGGAAGCCTTGGAGCCGGTGCTGGGGCTCTTCCTGCAGGGGCCGCAAGTCAGGCTCTGGCTCAGGAAGAGGTGGTCCCATCACTGCTCTCAGGCTAGGTGCTTGCTGCCTTGTCTGGGGCGCTTGCTCCCACCTGCCCTTCTGCTCCCTCGACAGCCAGTTTGCCCAAGTCTCCAGCCAGCTTCCGCACGCTCACAGCCTTGCAGTCTCCCTGGATGTTGGACACAGCATTCCCAATGACCTGCCAGGTCACACGAGTTGAAGTCCACGTAGAAGGACTTGACCTCTATCATGCATGTAGCATCGTACTCCAGCCATGAGGATGGGTCAACAGGATGGGTGGCTGACTGATAGGGAAGTGTAGTTTCTGATCTGGTTTAATGTCTTCCTGCTTGCATATCTTCAGATTTTCTATTATTGATTAAGCAATCTGGAAATTCCTCTGCAACACAGGAACCCCGGCACAGACATGTTTGGGCCACCAGCCTACTTGGTCCTGCTCAACAGCCAGCCCTCCGCTGGCTACAGTGCCTCCAGGGGTTGCCTCTCTTTTGATAGTTACTGCTACTGTCATAAGCAGTGATTGTGGGTGCAAGTAAGAGAAAAATGTTGACACCTATTCTTAGCAACATGTATTTGGGGCCTGTTATATTGCAGACCCTGAAAATAAAGTAATGAATAAGATGGTCCAATGGGGAGGCCCACTACCACTCGTGTGCCATAGTGTAATATGGTCAAGGGCTCTGATAGGACAGAGCACTAGATAGCTGCTGATCACAGGAGCAGGTGAAGCCTTAACCCCAGAGTGGGGAGTGGAGGGAGGAGCTGGCACCAAGAAGAACTTCCTGAGATGCAGAGACCTGGAGAATGAAAAGGAATGACCGTAGTAAGAGGAGCAAATCAGATGGAAGGGGCTCAGGTAAAAAAAGCACATTTGGTTATGGAGAGGATTGTAGTTGGAAATATTTTTTTAAAAAACGCCTTTTTTTCTCTTCCTACCACCACCATTTCAGGAGGTAGCTTGCATATCAGCAAGAACAAAAGGTGCTGAAGGTGTAAGTTGAAACTGCCCTGAACACATTAGCCAAAGCCAAGGCTCCAAAGAAAGGTGACCCAACAGAATGCTCAAACTATTGAACAGTATCGTTGATATTGCACACAAGTAAAATTTTGCTTAAGATCATCCAACAACGGTTGCACCGGTACATTGACAGGGAACTGCCAGAAGTTGAAGCTGGACTCAGAAAAGGACATGGAATAAGGAAATTCATTGCTGATGTCACACAGAGCTTGGCTCAAAGCAGAGCATATCAGAAAGATGTTTACATGAGTTTCATTGACTATGCAAAGGCAATCAACTGTGTGGACCAGAATAAACTGGATAACCTTGAGAAGAATGGGAATTCCAGAGCACTTCATTGTTCTCATTTGGAACTTGTACATGGATCAAGAGGCAGTTGTATGATCAGAACAAGGGCATAATTGCATGGTTAAAATCAGGAAAGGCTGCATCAGGGTTGTATCTTCTCACCATACTTATTCATTCTCTACACTAAGCAAATATGAAGCTGGTTTATATGAAGAAGAATATGGCTACAAGATTGGAGGAATGATTTTTAACAACCTGCTGATTACAACCTTGCTTGCAGGAAGTACGGAGGACTTGAAGCATTTGCTGATAAAGATCAAGGATTGCAGCCTTCGTTATGGATGACAGCTCAATGTAAGGAAAACCAAAATGCTCACTACTGAACCGATGTTAACATGATAAATGGAGAAAAAGTTGTACCTGTCAGATTCTGTCTTGCTTGGATCCACAATCAGTGCTCATAGAAGCACCAGTTGAGATCAAAAGAAAAGAAAAAAAGAGGACCTGATACAAAGGGCTTAAGTGTAGAGCAAATGCTTTGAAAATGATGAGGGCAAAGAATGTACGGATGTGCGTTACACAACTGATGTCTGTGTGGATTGTGTTAAGAGTTGTATGAGTCCCTATTAAAATGTTTAAAAAATAAAGGGGTGTTGCATTAGGTAAATCTGCACGGACCTTCTTTCAAGGATGTTACTTTGAGGACAGGTGAGCCTGATACAAGCCATGGTATATTTGCATCATATGCATGTGAAAGTTGGACATTGAATAACGAAGACTTTAGAAGAATCGATGCACTTGAATTGTGGTGGTGGAGAAGAATATTGAAAGACCTATGGCCTGCTAAAAGGCATGTTGTTCGTCGTGGAAGAAGTAAGGCCGGAGTGGACGTGGAGGAAAGGATGGCAAGACGTAATCTTACATACTTTGGACATATTGTCAGGAAAGACCAGTCCCTGGAGAAGGATATCATGTTCGGTAAAATAAAGGGACATTGAAAAAGAGTAAGGCCCTCGATGTGTTGAATTGACACACTGACTTCATTGATGGCTCAAGCTTTGGAACCATGGTCAGGGTGGTACAGCTTTCCTTCTGTTGGACATACTATGGATCGGAGCCAACTCAGTGGCATATATACAAATGACAAACCGCCATCCTACTTCTGTTATAATAACAAAGATCACAGTCAAAGCTTTGGGGGAAGAACCACATTAATTATTTTCAGCAAACTTTTTGATATCTACTAGAATGTCACTGGGATTTAATGGTTTAAGGCTAGTAAATAGAGTGCAGTAGGTTACTTGCTGCTAGTCGATTCTCATGCCTGGTGACCCCAAATGCACAGAGCAGAACTCCATTGGCTTTTGTGGCTATGACCTTTTGAAAGCAGATCACCAAGCATGTGTTCCAAGAAGTTTCTGGGTAGGTTTAAGCCACCAATGATTCGTAGTTGAACACTTAACTGTTTGCCTCACTCCTAAACAACGTGGTAGTAATGTGAAGTCTTCCTATTCATAGCAAGCCCGTGTACCATACAACAGAACAAAACACTGCCCAGTCCTGAGTCATCTCACAATTCTTGCTGTGTTTTTACCCATTGTTGCAGCCACTCTGTCAATCCATCTCATTAAGGATTTGCCTCTTTTTGCTGACCCTCTACTTAACCAAACATGACGTCCTGCTCCTGATGACATGTCCAAACTGCATCAGAGAAAGTCTCCATTCTGGCTGTCACTTTTCCGAGGCAGATAGGTTCATTTTGAGGGAAGTTCGTGGTTTTGTCACTATTCTTTGCCAACAGCACGATTCAAGGCATCAATTCTTTGGTCTTTCTTACTCTTTTGTTGTCCAACTTTCTCATGTTTGTGAGTAAGTTAAATATACCCTGTCTGGTTGGGATGCATGGTGTGAGTAGTGTCTTTGCTTTTGAGTATTTTAAAGAGGTCTTTTGCACCAAATTTGCTGAACACAGTGTAATCATCTGGTTTCTTGACTTCTGCTTCCTTGAGAATTGATTGCAAACCCAAGTTGAATGAAATCCTTGACAGCTTTGTTCTTTCTCCATTTGCCATGATGTTTATTGGTCCAGTTACAAGGATTTTTGTTTTCTGTATAGTCCACACTGAAAGCTTTTGATATTCATCAGTAAATGCTTCAACTCTGCTTCAATTTTAGTTAGTAAGGTTGTGTCATTGGCATATCAAAAGTAGTTAATGAGCCTTCCTCGAATACTTTGTCTCATTCTTCTTAATATAATCCAGCTTCTTAAAATATTTGCTTAGCATTCCAATTGAATTAGGAAAAAAGGATACAATCCTAACGTAAACCTTTCCTGATTTTAAAACACAAACAAGGTACAGATAGATGTAAATGAGTGTTTTTAATTTTTGAATAAAAAGGTTTGAGTCTGAACTGTTGACTGAGTACCCTATTTTATTGACCATGGTAAATAACTGGTCTGTGAGAGGAAAGCCCACAAGACATGTTTTTGTTCACATTGTAGAGTTTTGTCTTGCTGTCTTGGGGCTCGGCTTTCTCCCACTCCCCACAAGTTTTCATGCTTGCTTTTGAATTAAAAGCACCAGTCCAATGGACACCCTTGGCAGTGAAGTTTAATTATAGCAATAGCTGCTATGTTTAATGTATCTTGTGAGGTAGGCAATAAACTAGCTGCTATATTTATATTGCCTTGTTTAATCTTTAAAATGACCCTGTGATATAGATGGTTTTCAGATGAAACCGGTAACAATGCCACACAACATCTACCTAACGTGAACTTGAATTGTGGTACTGTTTATTCTGACCCTAGTGCTGTATCTTATGTCTGTACCAGAAAAAGGATGCCTCCATGTAAGACTATATGAAACACCAGGGCCGTTGGGCATCCTGAATGTCCCTAAGTTGTGACTCCCTCTTCATTTAGCAGCATTATGGGGTATCTGTGTCCAGGGAACTGATGCCCCAGTGAACGCTTTTCATTGTGTTTTTTTTTTTCACTTAGCCCAAAAAACATCTAAGTTTATAAGAGCTGTAAGAACTCCCAATAAAATGATCTTTTAATAAAAAATAAATAAAAGTCTGAGCATAGAATTTTGTAAATGCTATATTAAAACCAAAAATAAACCAACTGCTATCAAATAAAGTCCAATTCATAGTGAACCTATGTGAGGGTTCCGAGACCAAATCTTGACAGGAACAGACAGCCTCGACTTTCTCCCATGGAGCAGTGGTGGGTTAGCCTAGCCCCCAGCACCACGAGGGTCCCTCAAATGCTCAGTGGCTCCAACCCAACCCAACCTGCTGTAGTCTACTCTTCCATACCGACTTGTAGGGACTCTGCAGGACAGGGGAGAACTGCCCCTGTGGGTTTCTAGGCCTGTAAATTATTAGAGCAGAAAACCTTATTAGGAGCAACTGGTGGTTTCAAACTTCAGACCTTGCAGTTCTGTGAGAGATAGACCCAACTCAAAAGCCACTACATCACCAGGTCTCCTTAAGTGCTGTGCTAAAAGGATTCATTTCTAAAATAAGCATTAAAGAAATACAATTTTTATATTCCATTAAGTATCGTAAGGTTTTACACTTTTTTTTGTTTTACACTTTTAATCCGTGTATTTTTCTCTTCCCTTGGCTTAAAGAGAAATCTTAAATGCTGTTCCCTAGATGCCTTTAGCCAGTGATTCTCAACCTTCCTAATGCTGAGACCCCTTAATACAGGTCCTCATGTGGTGGTGACTCCCACCCATAAAATTATTTTCGTTGCTACTTCATAACTAATTTTGCTACTGTGATGAATCAGGCAACCTCTGTGAAAGGGTCATTCAAATCACAGATTGAGAACCGCTGCCTTTACCTGTCTGCCTTTCTCTCACACGCAGCTTGGCAACAGCTGTGCCAAGGAAGATTCAAGCACTTGGTGTGCATTTCTACATGCAAGCAACCTGTATCCCCAGGATGAGCTCTTTCCTCTCAGTGTGGGGGAACTTCTCCTTTCCTCCCCAGTGCTTGCTGGAGACTTTGTGGTCAGCAAGTGATTTTAACTGAGCACTGAGAGAAGGAATTGTTGGCAACTTCCATTGTCCAGTGTTGTTTTGTTGTGCTTTGTTTCTTGACCAGGTAATACATTCACTTCAAACATCATTTAAAACACATAAAAGCATATTCAGTGAAGATTAGCCGCTTTCCAGCTTTGTCCCCCAGTCACACTATTTCCTTCCCACAGGGACAACCAGTATTATAAGCTTGCTTGTGTGTCTTTCCAGAGATTTTCCTATGGCATAATGTTCAAAATCTCAAGGGAGAGATAAAAAGATACTTGAGGTAAAAGTGGCCTACAGTATCATTGTTAGTAATGCTTTAATGCATTTAGCTATCTCAAGTAAATCCTGTAATTTTTTCGAAGGCACATTTAAGATGTACTTCTATGTGGATATCATGTAAGATATCTCTATATTCTGTATAGAATGCCTCTCTGTCCAATAAAGGAGGGGTTAAATTGGATCGTGCAGGAGGACAGGCTATATGTATTCTTTCACCTTATGGATTCAAGTTATCTGCTGAATAAATAATCTAAGAAGCCAAACTGTATGAAGAATACAGTATCAAGATGGAAGACTCATTAACAACCTGCAGTCTGCAGAAGTCAGCCTTGCTTGCCCAAAGTGAAACTATATGAAGCCCTGAATAATGAAAGTCAAAGACAACAGCCTTCAGTAGGAATTACACCTGAATGTGGAAGAACTCCTTAGAGCTGGCCTGATAAACTTCATCTAAGAAATCAGGTTCCCAAAGTGGTGATACTGCCCCATTGAAGGCACTGGTATAATCCAGGGGGCGTGCTACACAAGCAGAAACCTATACTTTATTGTCCATTATGGGACTGTAATGCGAACGTTTTTAACTGCGGGGGGGGGGGTGTTACTGAGTATGGTTTGTTTTTTTTCTCTGAAAAGGGGTTAGGGTGCCTAATAAGTTTGGGAAGCTATGTTATAAAATGAACATTGTATTGTTCTCAATCTCAAGGGGTCCACAATCTACTGGAAGAAGCAGTATCTCTAATGTGGATAAAACAGGAATGTGTGAGAAACCACCTGATGCTCCTCAGGAGAAAAAGGAGACTTTCTGTAGGACAGAGTAGAACTGCCACTTTGGTCTTCCAAGACTATAACTCTTTATGGGAGTAGAAAGCCTCTTGCAGTAGATTGTGAACTTCTTGAGATTGAAAACAATATAATGTTTAGCTTTAGTACAGAGCCAGGCACATGGCTAAATAATTTTTTTTATGTAGAAAATTAAGCTGCGATTCGGGGCTTGAATGACCCATTAGTTTGACCAAACTCCAGCGTGGCCATGGAAGTCATTTGTTTGGATTTTAGAGCAATGCTGAGGTTGGAGATTTAAAAATCTCCATCTGTTCTCTTGTAGCCTGGGTTTCCTCCCAACAGTTAATCTGCGGGAAGAGCACAGATGCAGATCATTTGTTCCAGAAAGAGCTTCCAGAGGACCAGAGTAGGGACTGTGAATGAGAGTCGTTACAGGAGTGCTGTTGAGCTGACTCACTGTTGTGGGCACCTAGAGCTGGAACCTGCTGGAACCTTCTGAGGAGCCCTGTGAGTGCATCTCCAAATTACCCAAGTGAGGGCCAAGAGAGAGGAGCATTTCTCCACCAGCTCCCATCCCCATTAGAAATGTGTTTCAAGTGGGGTTTTAACTCCCTTGTTTCTGAGTGTTTGCACAGAGGTGCCCTACTCAAAGATGGCAACATTTCCACCACAGAAAGCAAGAGGACAAAGACCAAGGAGCTACTGCTGGTACACATGCAATATGGGGTTGCTCCAATGAAAGGCAGAGAGGAGGAGGTGGGCTTAGCCCAGTCTCCCCTGTATAGCTCAGATCTATTGTATTCCCCATTCAATCCAGTTCATCTCAGAGGCTTCAAGGTGGTGGTCTCTACAACGCTGCAAAAGACTTGATTCAGGAGAGATGATGAACTTGGATCCATAGTCCCTGATGCTGCAACTGTCAGGGAAGCTTAACAGCTCGGAGCTTAGGGATAACGGAATTGTTAAAGAAACTGGGCCTAACAAACAAGAAGAGCTGGGGAAGTGAAAGTTTAAAGGGGTAAATACTGGGAGCCATAGAAATAATGATCAACTGGTCAGTCGCTAAGAAACCAAGCCTATCCATCCGCCCACTGAAGTGCAACTGCAAAGAGGAAGTGAAGGGCACCAGCCGTTGTCTCTGCATCTGCAGCCAAGCACCTGCTGATGGACACATGGCCAGTGTTGGGCAGCAGGACTGAAGTTGAGAAGAAGCGCTGATGCAAAGGCAGACAGGACCCATTGATACCTCTGTGTCGGCCTGTCACCACATCTTACTACAGTGACTTAATAAGTAGTGCCTACTCCTTCATTTGTATCTTCTCGTGTTTTCTTTGGCAAACTAACTGGGAACCTAACAGTGGCAGAGGTTGTAGGAAACTTCTAGTTTAAGCAAGTTGCCACATTACCATCAGCACAGTCTCCCTCTCTGTCACCCAGCCTAGATTTCCGTTACTCTTTGCCAGTGATTCAGCAGGTCTAGGTTGCCTCCCAGGCAAGGTGACCCAAACCTTCACCCCATAAGTGTCTGCACTTCTAGTTGCCCTATCCATTGTTGCCACAGCTACCCAGTCTCCATCAGCACTAGACAGAGAAGCATGGGTTCCAGATGGACTCCTTCCTGCTCCTCTGGTAGCCCCATCAATCTGGCACCCTGGTCCAGAAATCTACCCTTACATGTCCCTACCCTACCTGCCAGTACTTAAGGCCAACTCCTATGAGTCTCTCCCTCCTCCCAGATTTGGGATTGTGTTTTACTACTCAAACTGCTATGAATCCTCCTGGTAATTGCTTGGGAGCCTAGTGAGAGGAAGCAGGGACAGATATTGAAGAAGATAAGCTTTCTCCCCTCCCCCTACTATCATGTCCCCAATTCTGTACAAATCCAACTATATCAGAGCATGTACACTGATACAGGTAAGAGCTCACAACACAGGGAATCCAGGACAGATAAACCTCGCAGAACCAATAATGAGTAGCAGTACCAGGAGGGTAAGGAGAAGGTGCAGAGAGAAAGGGGAAACCGATCATATATAACCCCCTCCCAGGGGGACAGACAACAGAAAAGTGGGTGAAGGGAGACAGTGGCCGGTGTAAGACATGGAAAAAAAAAAGATAAATTATCAAGGGTTCTGGGTGGGGCAGGGTGGTGGTGAGCCGATACCTAGGGCTCAAGTAGAAAGAAAATGTTTTTAAAATGATGATGGCAACAAATGTACAAATGTGCTTTACACAGTCATGGATGGATGAATGGGATTGTGATAAGAGCTCCCAGTAAAATGATTTAAAAAAATAAAGATACGCTTTAACATTTTCAACTTATCCACCTAAATAGCCCCATGCCAGACCTTTGTATATCTGACTATCAGGATCAGGACCCAGATTTTATCCTGGAAGACTTAACCAAGGCTTTGCCTTCGGGTCTTTTTTTGTAGCCCGCTCTCCTTCAAATTAAATGTTGATCCATGGTTTTGGCAGTCTGCCCTGAAAAAGCAGACATAAGAGTCCCTTTAAACTGACATGGAAGTCTTCTGACTTGGTTTGATAGGATGCCTCGACCTGACAGTTGGCTAACCTGAGCCATTATATATATGCCTGTCTGTGTCTACCCAGTTTCCTTAAGCTAAAGCCAACCAAAACAAATGTACTGCCACTGAGTTAGGTTCAACCTTCAAGGACAGGATGGAGCTGCCCCCCGAGGGTTTCCAGTGCCATAAATCTTAGTCATGTTAATTGATGGGCATCTTGACTGCTCAGTCTTACTCCCCATACTCTTCACTTGATCCTTGAGGGTCTGAGAGAGACAGAGGCTGTTCTGGAGCTGTCCAGGGAGATAGGGCAGAGTCGGTTAGTGAGAGAACAGCAGAGATCAGAGCCCACGCTGTTCTTGTTCAGTGCACCTCTCCCAGGGTCTGGAATCGGTCACGTACACGGATGCAGCTTTTTCTTTCACACCATTTGCATTGTACGGCTTTATTTCTAATTCTGACTCCTGCTCTAAGCCTTTAACTTAAACCCATTGTATCATCTTGTGTTGCCTGGCATTCAGTCAGGAACCTCCTGTCTCTCCTCCCTCCCCTCCGCTCCTCTTCCCACCCAACCCCAGTATGAAAGTCTGGATCTCCAAGCTCTTAGACCTTTCCTGACTGACCTGAGCCAGTCACATGGTTTCCCATGCAACCTGGTGCTCTCAGGGTCTACCTGGGAATAGCAGGCCACGTGAAAGTAGGCAGTCAGACAGCGTCCAATGCTTTACTCAGGAAACTTGTTTTAGTTACCAGAGGAACATGAAGAGAAAAACAAAAGTGTTGACAATAAAAATAGAACCCGATCCTGCTTAATATGTAGCAGAAACAACCACTTGTTCGTAAATGTCAGATAGTTTGTTTTACTTTATATTTCAGTTTTGTGTGTATTCAACGGATTGCTCATATCGGCTGTGTAGCTTCATTTTTTTTTTAAAGAGGTCTTTTTACCAGCACTGAGGGTTCGAAAGAAAAGATTTCTTGTGAAAAAGATGAGGAGAAAGAGTTAAACATATGCAAAAAGAATTTTAAGAAGTTTTCTTTCTTTGTACCCCTCTCTCAGTCTTACAGTAACATCGAAAGTCTCCTGGAGCAGAGTGCATTGGCACCTGTTAGCCATTAAATGCCAGACAGAGTTTTCTAGTACAAGGTAATTCATGAATAAAAGCTTTGGAGGCCAGCCAAAAAGCAGTGTTGCAGTGCCGTGAATTACTTGCTCTAGTTCTTCTGGTCATGGTCTTCCACAAAACGACTGGGTAGGACTATGTAGTTGGGTGTATTGCCTCTTTTCTCCAGGGGTCTGAGTAAGAAAAGGTGCGGCAAGATGCTGATAAGATCATATGATTCGGTTGTGTGTGATAGTTAGCAGGGTTAGCTGTGAACCTCAAGTTGGGGTTGCTCAAGTTGTCATCCCGTTATGTGTAAAACATGCCATCTCAGGAGCTGGAAGCGGGGCTCTCACTGTCAACAGGAAATAGGAGGCAGGGGTGGAGCCTGTCTTTTGGACTCAGACTGCAGTGGGCAAGGAAAGCTGAGTGCAGTGCCCACAATTAACGGGAGCAACTAGAACCCACAGAATGAGGGCTGAATGCTCTCTGGTTGAGGCTTACAGCAGTGGTGTCCACTTGAAGCACTTGCAACAGCACTAGAGGAGCGTTATACCATTGCCTGAGCAGGGCAGAGGCCAAGGACCAGAGAGAGGCCTGCCCGCATGCCTGATAGAGAAGAGGCTATCTTGGCTGAAAAAACTGTGCTGTGATCATTTCTGATCCTGAATTGTAACCATTATCTTCCTTAATAAGCCTTATAAATTGTGTGATCTGGGAGTTCTGCATGGCTGTTGCAGTGAGTTACCAGCAAAAGAATGGTTGGTGGCAGGCAGCATTGGCAAAGGAAGAAAGAGGGCAGAAGCATCTGTAACCCCTTCGTCCCTGGAATCAACCAGGGGCTGATGATTTTCTCCTTTTCCCTTGTGTAAGCAGTCATACATGGCACCACACCGTGAATTACTGTGGGTGTGCCAGCCACTGCTGGGTAAGAAATAACCTGGGACAATAAGCATTTGTTTTGAGTTTGTGTAAAGCAGCCAAGGTCACTCCAGTTGCCACTGTGGATAGGTAGGGTGGGTGAGTCGGGGGTGGTTCTGTTTCCCACCTGTTCATTGTCTTTTTGAGAACAAGCTGGCATAGTTGATTCTTCATATGCAATGGCAGATGGCAAAAGGGAAAACCTAATTCCTGTAAGTACATCCTCTTAACATTTCTATGATCCAGAAAATATCACTGTTCCAAAGTATAAGGGTGATGTGTAACTTGCTTGAAGAAAGGGGTGGGATCTGTAGGGCCGAACAGCAATTAATGTAGATGAATAGTTGAAGTGCAAAAATTTCAGTTAAAATATGTATGTATGTATATGTATATATATATATATATATATATATATATATATATAGTAATTCTGATAGTGTATGTCATTATCTTTAAAGAAAGAGAGAGACTATGTGCTACGTTGTTTATACTTGGAAAGTAGAGTCTATGTGCACCATAGGAAAGCAGGAAGGACGCATTCCCTCAGAAAGGTAGACTGCTCTATGGGGCAAACAGGCTTTCCTTGTACGTAGCCTGGAGCTGGACACCCTGAGAGTACAGTCCGAGTGTGGCTGCAGACAGGAGCGCAGAAACCAAGAGTGAGCATTCAGAGACTTTGATAGTTGTTAAACACTACCACAATAGTTCGAGGGACATTTTCTTGACTTTTATTAAAGCTTTGGTCCATGACAGGTATGTTAGTCCGGGTTGACTAGACAAACAAATTTCATAGACACTCATGTATATAAGAAAGAACTTTCTATAAAAGAGCAATTGTAATTGTATCAGCCCCAATAAATTGTTAAAATTAAAAAAAAATTTTAAAAAAAAGCAATTGTATATTGAGAAAACATCCCAGCCCATTTGAGATCAAGTCCTTAAGTCCCAAGTATTAGCCCATATGTCCAATACCAATCTATAAATACCCCCTTCAGACTCATGCAAAACATAATTAAACCGAATGCAGGAAGGTCACAGACCAGTGGATGGAAAGTCTTTTGGATTCAGTGGTGGTGGAAGCATCCCAGTCTGGCATGGGTCTCCACGTGGCTCCTCCAGCTCCAGGACTCTGGCTCCACCAGTGTAGCTCCATGAGGCTTGTCAGCAGGAAGACAAAACAGAGTGTCTGCCCTCCAGTGAGCTATATCTCCGAGCCTCCAAATGAAGGTCATCAAGCTGCGACCTGACTGACAAGCTAGACTCTACCCTTTTACAAGTTGACGGGAGATGATGTAACTACCACAACAGGTTGGAATTTTAAAACATGCAAACAATGGTCCTTGCTCCACGAGTGTCTGGGAAGTGATGAGATAGACTGGCCCTGCCCTGCAGCATCCCTTCCACTTTGCTGCTGTGATTATGTTCATGCCACTGCCGGTAATTTTGACCAGAGGCAGCTTTCCACTGAGTGAAATATTTTACCATGATATGAAAAAAATTATTTTGACAATATTAAGATTAACCTATTAAAAACGGCACCTCCCAAGATTACAAATTTTCTTCTTGCCTTAGTGTTTTCCTTTGGCTTTTGTGAGTTAATATCACTATGGTCAGTATATTTTAAAAATGCTTTGATTTTTTTAAATGCTTCTCAGAGATGAAAATAATAATAATTTATAATTTATCAAGGGGTCACGAGACTGAGAGGATGGGGTAGGGAGTGAAAGAAGAGGAACTGATAACAAGAGCTGAATTTGAAAATGATAACAGATGTACAAATGTGCTTGATACAATTGATGTATGGATTGCTGTAAGAGCCAATAAAATGATTTTTTAAAATATTTTTCTGTTTATGAGACAGGTGGTTCTAAATGAAAAGTTCTAATGAACATAGAACAGTAAAAGGCCTAAATTTGGAGAATAAAAGGGAAGATGTGTTTTAGGAGAGAGAAGAAGGATATGTTTAAGTATGACTTCTCTTGTTATATGACTTTGGGAAAGTACTTAAATCTCAAGTCTCAGCTTTTTGATCTGTAAAATGGGAATAATAATTTTAATACCCTTTTTTTCCTTTAGGGATTCTGTGGAGAATTAATTATTTTAAATTAAATATCTAGTGCAGAGCTTGGTACTTAAGCTTTCAATAACCGTATTTGTTTATAAATCAATTATCTACCACCTACCAGACCCTGCATAATCCAGCACTGTAGCTCTGGGGACTGAGTGGTGGTGATGTTCTTCCCTCAAGTATGGTTTAGATGGAGAAAGTGGATCGTCCTGCATGGTGTAGCTATCTGGGCAGACTAGACCTAGTGGGAGGGTTAAGGACTGCGTTTGAGTCATGAGCACAGTCAGTTGCGCTTTAGGCAAAGCGATACATTGGGTGTTAAGGGCATAGTGGTGGGTAACATCGCCAGAATGTACTGCCCAGCAAAAAGATAACAACGCCATTATTCACAGTGCTTGGCACTTAAGTACCCCAGAATGTTGGGACAAATGAAGAGTGTCAATCAAATCGCACCCTTATGAGCTAGAAAATAAAATCGTTATTGTTACAGATGGCAAAATTCCAGCCCCCCAAAAGTTTAGTGATTTGCTCAAAGTGGCTTTGCTACTAGATAACAGAAAGGATTTCAGATCCAACATGTATAATTTCTAAGCCCCCTTTTTGCCTTCCATATTTTTGTCAGCCTCGGACGTTTAAATATACATGTCACTTTTCATTCTTTGTCTTTCTTTCTAACCTCTTCCTGTATCCTAGCTAGGAAGATTGTAGCACGTACTTTCTCTCGTTTTCCCTGCTTCCGCCCCAAGCCCATCTATCAGCATGGCTCTCCTACCAGGTGGCCTTTCCCCTAGCACTCTGTGCCAGTACCTGGTATAGCACTGTAGACCCGTACCAGTGCTCTGCTGACTACGCAAGGTCTCCTGGGCCTGGCTCACCACAAAATCATGAAGACTATTCCAGAACTTCACATATGCCCCACTCTTCATTAACATTTAGCCATGCCTTTGGGTCTCGTCTACATGAGATTTCCTTGTGGTGGACTTTAAAGCTCTTCTTTTCATGGTCGGCGAAGTGCATTCACCGTAGGGTTACTGACACCAGCTCTGTAAACACCACTTTACCTTTGCCAGGGACCCAGCTTGAAGAATAGCGCCTTGTGCTCAGCCCAGAATTTGATGTGCCAGCCTCTGCTCCTCCCCTTTTCTTGGAGGGGCCTTTGTTTTTTTCCTTAATCATTTTATTGGGGACTCGTACAATGATTATCACAATCCGTACATCCGTACACTGTTTAAAGTGCATCTGTACATCTATTGCCATCATCATTCTGAAAACATTTGCTTTCTACTTGACCCCTTGGTATCAGCTCCTCATTTTCCCCCCTCCCCATTCCCCACTCCCTCATGAACCCTTGATAATTTATAAATTATTATTTTGTCATATCTTACACAGCCCGACGTCTCCCTTCACCCACTTCTCTGTTGTCTGTCCTCCAGAGAAGAGGCCATATGTAGATCCTTATAATCAGTTCCCCCTTACTACTCCACCTTCCTGATATCGCCAGTAGTTCTGAGGTGTTTATCTGTCCTGGGTTCCCTGTGTTTCCAGTTACTATCTGTACCAGTGTACATCCTCTGGTCCAGCCTGATTTGTAAGATAGAATTGGGATCATGATAGTGGGGGTGGGGAAGCATTTAAGAATTAGAGGAAAGTTGTATGTTTCATCATTGCTACACCGCACCCTGACTGGTTCATCTCCTCCCCGTGAACCTTCTAAAATGGGGATGTCCAGTTGCCCACAGATGGGCTTTGGGTTCCCAATCTGCACTCCCCTTCGTTTACAATGATAGAATTTTTTTTTCCTTGCTGCCTGATACCCTGATACATGTGGGCCTTGTTGCTTCTCGGCTGGAGGTCCACTCGTTTACCTTCAAGTCTTTAAGATCCCAGACACTACATCTTTTGATAGCCGAGCACCATAAGCTTTCTTCACCACATTTGCTTATGCACACATTTGTCTTCAGCAATTGTATTGGGACGATGAGCACACAATGATACGATTTTTTTCTTCTTTGATGCCCAAAACCTGATTCCTTTGACACCTCGTGATCACACAGGCTGGTGTGCTTCTTCCATGTGGGCTTGGTGGAGGGTCCTTATTTTGAGGGAAGAAAAGGAGTACAATTTTAACTCTTTTAGAGCTTTCTCTAAAACTTTTAGAGTTGTTAGTCTTGGAGCAGTGGTTCTCAACCTTCCTAATGCCATGACCCTTTACAGTTCCTCAGGTTGTGGTGACCCCCTCCCCCCACCACCATAAAATTATTTTCATTACTACTTCATCACTGTAATTTTGCTACTCTTATGAATCAGGCGACCCCTGTGAAAGGGTCATTTGACTCCCAAAGGGGTTGCGACCCACAGGTTGAGAACCCCTGTCTTAGAGACTTAAGTCAGAAGCTTCCTCCTATCTGCTCACAGCCATCTGTTTTCTAAGATTTGCCCTCAGGGTAACAGTGCTTTTTTCTACCTGGAGGCGTCAGATGCTCAGAGCCAGCTCTGCAGGTTTCTGGTGCATAAGACAATCTGACACAACGCAAGCCCTGCCTTACTCCGAGAATTCTGCCATTTTTTTGTGTGTCCCATTGAAGACTCGGGGCTCAAAACCAAGTGCAGAGCCCCACAGGATAGCAGAACATAGTCACTCTAGACTGGGACCCTGCCTATATTTGTAAGTCTCCACTTTCTTCTGTTTTGAATCAGCCTTGTCAGATTTTGCCTTTGTTCAGCTGTAATTCCCAGGTTCCGTTTTATGTAGGAAGCCCTGGTGGCAGTGGCATTACACATTGAGCTGCGCCCTGAGAGAAAGACAAGACTTTCTACTCCCAATGAGGCATGGTCTCAGGAACACATGGGGCAGTTTCACTGTGTCCTGTAGGGTTGCTGTGGGTAGGAATTGACTGGGTGGCGGTGAGTTTGGTTTTGATTTTATGTGATAGTTAAAGTATACTTGCCCTATTTTCTCCTCTGTAGTTTGTTTGCTCTTTATAGTTTTCATACTTAAATTTCATCTTCATTTTGCTCCATCTTTTTAGCCAAATTAAAAGTACTAGCCAGTCTGTTGTGAACTCTGTTGCTCAGTTTAGATTATCTGGAGATTGTGGAGCACACTTTCATCTAAGTTCTTGACAAAACCAAGCTCATTGCCATCCAGTCAATGCCAACTAAGTGACCCTACAGGACAGGGTAGAACTGCACCTGTGAGTTTCTGAGACTGCAACTCTTCAAAGGAGTTGAAAGTCCTGTCTTTCTCCCTTAGTGTGGCAAGTGATATCCTTGCAGTTAGCAACCCAGTGCTTAACCACTGTGTCACCAGGGCTCCTTGATAAGCATGGCAAAAGCAAAGGCTGTCATACACCTCCAAGCTAATCAGTGCTACTTCTGACTAGTTCTCTTAACCACTGCCCTGCCATTCCTCTCCCCACTTTTTGTTACCTACTTAGATCTCATCCAGAACATTCCACAAAGACTTACAGAACGCTTACCGTGTGCAAGTTAGTCACTAGAGACAAAATAAGACAGTGCTTGCTCTCTGTCTTGGTGGAGTTACTCATTTGGTGACATCACAACATATTTATTGTTAGTGCTTTGCTGAAATCACTTCCTCAATTACCTGTGATGTTTCCCTGACAGAGTACCATAGCAGAAAAGGGGGTGAGGACTGGCTTTATGTACCTCCATATTGACGACTAGCAGTACTGTAGCACCTGGCCAGGGGAATCCCCCCTATTGAATTCTCATTGTTTGTGCTGTCACAATCGCCTAAAGGTTGGGATGACCCTGGAGTCTACTGCTGCCCTTTCTTTTGGCCACACCTCTGAAAACTGAGCGTCTTACAGAGCAGCTTGGGTGACCCCGGTCTTCTCTTCTTATCAGGATGGTTTAGTTTGGTTTATCGTAAACTCTGCTATAAAGAGTTTCTTTCTGATGGTCACTATTTTCTCTTGCACAGATTTTACTTATATTTTACCTCTATACATGAGAGCTTAAACCCAGAACAACAAAAAAATCATACTGATATGAATGAGGGGAGGGCAGAGTGGAGACCCAAAGCCCATCAGTAGACAATTAGACACAATATAAGGCCCAAATAAGAGCCGAGCCAGTCAAGGTGCAGCATGGCACTGATGAAACAACTTTCCTCTAGTTCTTTAATGCTTCCCCCTCCACCCCCCGACAATCATGATCCCAGTTTACCTTACAAATCCTACTAGACCAGAGCATGTACACTGGTACAGATAAGAGCTGGAAACACAGGGAATCCAGGGCAGATAAACCCTCAGGACCAATAATGAGGATAGTGATACCAGGAGGGTCAGGGGAGGTAGGGAGAGAAAGGGGGAACTGATCACAATGATCTCCATATAAAACACGTACCTCCAGGGGGATGAACAACAGAAAAGTGAGTGAAGGGAGACAACGGTTGGTATAAGACAGGGGGGAAAAATGTGTAAGTTATCAAGGGTTCATGAGGGAGAGACAGTGGGGAGTGGGGGGGGGGTGAGCTGATAATCAAGGGCTCAAATAAAATAATGTTTCAAAAATGATGGCAGCATACATACAAATGTGCTGGACACAATGATGATTGTATGGATTGTGATAAGAGCTGCAAGAGCCCCAATAAAATTATTTTTTAGAAGTTTGTGGGAAAATTCCATCACCTTTTAATTCAGTTTTTCTGAGAACTTTTTTTAAGCTCCCTTATATAATGAAATAACCTTCCCACAGGAAAATAGCTGGCTCTCCTCAGGTTCCTCCTCCTCTGCTCTGTACTCTTACCATGCTTCCGTGTCTGTCCCCAAGATCCCGGTTCGTTTGTAAACCACTTATTCCAGTGTGCCAGAACTAAGACTCAAATCAGTGTAACACATCAGTCTTTTGTCTGTGTTCTAAGGGGTTAGACTGTCCACAGTGCAAGATGTTCTACTTTTACTGGGAGGGCCTTTTAGCCTCTCTCTTCAGGGCTGGCTTCCCACTCTCACGGCAGTGCTCTCGTCAGGCTAGGCTCACCCATCTTCTTCCCACAGCTTCCCACATTTCTTCTTTCCCCTTCAGGACAATGCTTTCTACTAATGTAGCTAGCTCACGTGTTTGAATTTGCACATAGATGTTGATTTTTCTTGAACTCGGGACTCCCTGTGTTTTTCTTTAGCTCAGTTTCTGCCGAATTGCAGGTGTTCTCCATATGTCAGAGTCTGTTGTTACCCCATCCACCAAGTCTTGGTGATTTCCATGATATTTAGCTCCTTGATTTCTCTCCCCCTCCCCCACCTATTGCTGCTACTTTTAAGTGTAGTGCATAGCATAATGATGTTCAATAAATAATAATTATGATTAATCTCAAGAAGTATTTGCCTTCTCTTTTAGGCTGTGAGGATATCATTGCTGAGAGCATCTCATTAGATACCTTAATTGCTGTCCTCAAGTGGAGCTCTCATCCATATGGCTCCAAATGGGTGCACCGGCAAGCTTTGCATTTCCTCTGTGAGGAATTCTCCCAGGTCATGACTTCGGATGTGTTTTATGAACTCAGCAAAGACCATCTGCTTACTGCTATCCAGTCTGACTACCTGCAGGTAACCATTTATACACCTCTCAACTTCATGGTCCTTCATATGCGCTCCCAGAAATCCACCTGTATCCCATCCTAGGGTATGGTAGCAGGGGAAAGAAACAGGCTGTGATCAGCCCACCCAGGAATGCCCTCTTCAGGTTTGTCCAACTTGGTGCCTACAGGTCCCTCATACACACTGCCACTCCACATTGTGACCAGGCACAGATCCTGAGCAGCTAGAGGCAGGAGATATGATCAGAAGCACATCCCAGGAGTGATGTTCCTGACTTCCACGAATGCACAGTCCATATAACAGATAGCTGGGTTGTAGGCAGTATCTTCAACAGCACAGAATAAGAGTTGATGATTTCCGATCGACTTAAATGAATAATTTAAAAAACTGACAGTTGTGTGCTCTGCTGAAGTCTAATGTTTTCAACTATTTTTAATCAGACATCATTTTTAGCAAATTCTTGTGTCCTTGTTTTGTATGTCAATCTAATTTGGTGATTTAAACTGAAATTAGCTCTAAAATGACACAGAGCCTATTTTTAGGTAGAGTGTGTTTAAGCTTCATATTTTTTGCTTTGGCTGAATTTTATAATTTTAATATATAAAGCCATTGAGCCAGTTCATATTTCCTCATATGTACACTAGAAATTACAGAATACTACATCTGTCATATATTCAGTGAAAGATTATTCAATGAATTTTCACCATACTTTGACTAGGCTACAAGTGTTATCATTGGTGTGATTCATTTAGGATCTCTGTTCAGGAACCTTGATTCACTGCCCTGGCCCATGCATAAGGCTGTATGCATTATATTTAGGAAAGTTAGGCTTTGTTAGATTACTGTCTTGAGGATCTTTGCACTTCTTGGAAAGTGAAAAACTTGGAGAGCAGTCCTTGGCCGTAAGCTCTTAAGTAAAGACAGGGGTACACTGCTGCTGCTTCATAGACTGTATTGGAAGATTTCTCAGGGTCAACCAGTGAAATAGCTTCCCACCCAACTGCAGTAGCCAGCACTGCTCAAGTCACCGCCCTTGTGGGAACTCGTGGTCACACTACAGTCCTGTACTTTTGCTTTCCTTCTTTGTCCATCTCGTCCCCAAATCATTGAAGGTGGCGGTTCAGAAACCATCTTAAAAGGGAAAATTAATTTGAAATGCGCATGGAACACAAAGTAAAGAAAAAATTAAAATAGGGATAGAAATCTAGTTGGAGCCAAGGGTGAGCTTAATGGATAAAACACATGGGCTTGAGTCTTGTACATTTGCTGTTAATGGACTACAGATTTAAATGTGAGATTTCAAACAGTCAGTGTAAATAGTAGAACATGACAAGTTGAATGCTATATTATGAGTTAGGAAAAGCCATTAGTGAGATTAACAATATATGAATTTTGCTGAAATAAATAGAAACCACTTTCTGTTACAGGCAAGTGAGCAAGAGATCCTTAAGTATCTGCTTAAGTGGGGAGAGCATCAGTTGGTGAAAAGAATAGCTGACAGAGGTAAGCTTGTAGAATTCGCTGGTGCTGTAAGGCTCTGGTGGTGTGCACTTTCCTCAAAGCCTACTGGAATGCATGCTTGAAAACAGACAATGATTACCGAGTGTAATAAGAAATGTTTACAATCAGGACAATCCTCTAGTCGAGAGGATACGGTGTGTTAGAAATAAGTTTATTGGAACATTTTATTTGGCCATTTTAAAAAGATAATTTTATTCTTGATTGATTCACAGATATATTAGAATGAATATTTTCCTATAATGATTAAAGTGTTACAAAAGCATGTTGTTGTAAATGTTCTGGAATCAGATAATGATAATGGTTCCACACCACTGTGAATGCGTGGACTTTGACCCACAAAACAAAACCTTTTAAAGTGGTGCATTTTTCATTACATGAAAGTATGTTGTTTATTTTAGAATGTTGTGGAAAAGGGAAGAAGATCAGTTCTGAATGGCTCCTGTCTGGAGTTCGAGTTTAGAAGCATCACATGTAAGGGGCGGTGGGTTGGCTTCCTGCTTGAGAAGCGGCTTCTGGTTGTCCAGCATGCTTTTGCTCGTTTCCAGAATCAGAGGCCACATCCTTCCTCCTCCTCCTGCAATGTTGTGTTCCTTTTTATTGTAGGCCCAAACCAAACCATTTTTGTTAAAAAAAAAACAAACAAACCAGATTTCCCTTGTCCTTTTAAATAGCTTTATTAAGTTATATTTATGTGCCATACATTTTGTCTGTTTAAAGAATTCAAGTCAGTGGGTTTTAGTGCATTCGTAGACTTAGCGTGTCAGATTTTTAAATCTAGAAAACAACATGTTAAATCTGCCTTTGTGCCTCCTTTTCGTAGTGCCCCTTTAATGAACTACAGTGCAAGCAGTCCAGAACAAAGGAGGTTCTCCTTTTACTTCACCTGACTTACCCATCTTTGGCTCAAGAAGCCTTTGTTTGATACTTACCAGATTTGAATATTTTTTCCATCTGAATGTCATTGTACTAATTTGGAAAGTTTTTGAAATGCCTCTGTGTGTGTGTGTGTGTATGTGTGTGTGTGTGTATGTGACATTACATAAATATATGGGCTTGTTCGTTGGTGTGAGGCTGATAAATATGGACTGTTGTTTGGACAGAAAGTGAGCATTCTTGGGCAGGGGAATCCTCTTAAAACAATTATTTTATAAAAATAATTTATAAATTATTTATAATTTATAAATTCATAGGGTGGGAACGATGGGGGCAAAGTGGAGCTGATATCAAGGGTTCAAGTAGAAAGAAAATGTTTTGGAAATGATGGCAACATGTGTACAAGTGTGCTTGATACAATTGATGTATGGATTGTTTTAAGAGCTGTAAGAGGCCCCCAATAAAGTGATTGATTTAAAAAACACACACACAAAAAATTATTTTCTGTTTGGGCTTTTAAAAGGAAAGCATTTTCAGCAGGAGTGAGGAGGAAGCCAAGCAAGCAAGCCAGGCCACACCTTGGCCGTGTTCTCTCCCCATCGATGGGACTCTTGCCCTCCTTACCTGTTCTAGAGTTGGAGTTGACCTGCACAATTCTGTTTGAAAATGGAGTTCCACTACTTAATGAAGAAAAAATACCTTATGAAGCCAAATGAGAGCAAAACAAGAGAAAAATACCTTTCCCACTCACGTGCTAGACTTTCATCTTGAATAACTCCTGAAAAAACTTAGCTGCTAACAAATCGTATCTTTATATACACATGCAACACATGACCAAAGCAAAATACTAATTAGCCTTTATAGTGTTAGCCCAAAATGACTGCATTTACATTCATGAGTAACAATTTTTTACTCAGTGATAATCTTCTAAGAAGGGAAAAACAAATGAAACCTATGGCCCCCTAAATTAAAGACGTGATGTATGTCAATGTTCTCCCCACCGCAGTGTCCTGAGCATGTCTGTACTGGCCATCATCCCCTTTCACTCCCTCCCAGTGAAGAACCTTTATTCCCTGCTCTAGGGAATGAAGCCATTACATGGCAGCGCTCTGAGCTTCCCTTTATGAAAGAACGTTGCCACAGTCTGGATGCTTAAGAGGCCATCATAAACACGCAGAGGTAGATAAAGTGAGCCCGTGAGGTGTTGCTGCTTTAAATCCCATGTGATTTGCGGCTTGTCAGTTTGCTGTTAGACAGCTTATGCGATGCTGGTCCCTGCAGTTAGCAGCAGGAGCACATTTTGGGTTACCATGATTGTGCTCAGAACTGCCCACCAAGTGAGAAAGCTTAAGACCCAAACCCCTGGTGCCTTAGTGGTCACTCAGTGGGCTGCTGCTGATAAGGTTAACAGTTCAAGACCACCAGCCAGCTCCAAGGAAGAAAGACAAGACTTTCCACTCCCATAAAGAGCTACAGTCTCAGAATCCCACAGGGGCAGTTCTACGCTGTCCTATGGGGTTGCTGGCACAGAATTGACTCAATGGCAGTGAGTTTGATTTTTTTTAATTTTTCTTCCTCAGAACTGTGTATATAGGAAAGAACCCTTTACCCTCAGGACTAAACAGGCATAAAAGACTGTTGTGTTGCTGACAGCCAACTTTGTCCAAGGATTTCTCCGAAGTAAATTTCTGACATAAAATGTATTATTTATAGCCTTGTTCAAAGCATACATACTCAAACTTGCTAAAGTGTTAATGAAATGTATCCTAAAAAAGAAAGGCGTTTCTCCAAAACTGGATTTGGTTAGAAACCTTTCCTTTTCTGTCTTGCAGAGCCAAACTTGCTGAGTGGTACTGCTCATAGTGTGAACAAAAGAGGTGTGAAAAGACGGGACCTGGATATGGAAGAGCTTAGAGAGATCCTGTCTTCTCTCTTGCCCTTCGTGCGAATGGAACACATCTTGCCTACAAACAGCGAAGTCTTAAGCGATGCAGTAAGTGCCTTTCTTCATCCCTCCCTTTCATGAAGACAAGCACACCAAAACGCGTGCGCGTCTGGCCCTGCCTCCACAGTAAAAAGCTGTACGACGGCGCTAGGAAGGGCTGGGCCTGCATCAGAGCGGGTGTCGTTTTGTTTGGTATTGTGTCACCCGTGTCTGGCCCGTAGTACAGTGAGTGCTGGGTGAACAAGAGGTCAGCTCATGGTGAACTGGTCTTACTTATGCCCTGCAGTTTCCCGGGGAGGGCCATCAATCTCCAGCGTAGACCACGTAGAGTAGAAAGTACCTGTGAAGACTGTTCTAGAACAGCAATAAATCACTCAGAGTCAGAGGGAGAGCATGGTGTATTCAGTGTGCACCATATGGATGAATCTGAGGATCCTATTCCACACCTAGTTAACAGTTAATGAAGCTGTTCTTGTTACTGCCTCTTTTTAAAAAGAAAGAAAAAATTGTTTAACTAGTAGAATTGCTCAAATTAATGGGAAAAGTAAATATTGTCAATATTAGTTCTTCAAAGTTGGCTTATAAATTTAATGTGGTCCTGATAAGTATCATAGATTTCTAAATTGCTTAAAAATCACCTTGAAAAATAAGTTCTAAAAACAAATAAATAAGTTCTTTTAAAATGATAAAATGAAGGAGGGAATGATTCTTCTCAGGTATAAAATCCACCATAAAAACTCGAGTGAAAAAATAATAATAATTCATAAATTATCAAGGGTTCATGGGAGGGGGACTTGGGAGAGAGGGGAAAAGATGAGCTGATACCAAGGGCTCAAGCAGAAAACAATGTTTGAGAATGATGATGGCAACAAATGTGCTTGACACAGTGGATGGATGGATGGATTGTGATAAGAGCTCTACAAGCCCCAATAAAATGATTACAAAAGAATGAAAAGACACACCATGAATAAAAAAAGTAAATAAATACCCTCTTGAGTGTTGAAACTGTCTGTTATGCCAAGACAGAATTCTAATTAATAAAAGAATTAACTATAATAGATTTGTTGCCAGAGATCATTTGTAGGGTGGAATAACTAATTGGCCAAAAAGAGGGAATTCGCTGAAACTTAAGCCCTTATTTCACTTATACACAAAATTAATCCCTGTTAGATTGAAAAATTAAATATTAAGTTGATGCATTAAAAAACAGAAGAAAACAATTATTTATACAATCTCTGGTTTTAGGAGGTGGAAAGATTCAGACTCACTTAGTAATTGCACCCAAAATGTAAAACCTGACCGTATGCTATCATTTTTCACCTATTAAACCAGTAATTAAAAAAACTAATAGCATAAATAAATAAATAATAAAACTGATATGGGGGAACTGATCGCAACGATCGACACATAACCACACACACACACACACACCCCTCCTGAGCGATGAACAGCAAACCATGGGGGAAGGGAGACAGAGATTGGTGTAAGATAGGAAAATAATAATAATTTGTACTTTATCAAGGGGTCACGGGGGCGGGGGTGCAGGGGAAAAAGAGGAGCTCCACGAAGGGCTCCATAGACAGTAAAGGTCTAGAAAAGGGGCAGCATGTGTGCACACGTACGTGATACCGTGGTGCTTAGATTGCCAGCAGAGCTGTAAGAGCCCTCAGTAAAGTGACCTTTTAATTTAAAAATACTAGTAGCAGCCCCCTTCCGGAAGCAGTACATTGAGAGCTTTGGTATTTGAAGCAATTCAGATGAATAGCAATTATCCATTATAAAGAACCATCAAAATGTTCATATATTTTTATCTGATCATTCCACTTTTGAATGCTGTTATTGAGAAATAATTCCAAGTATGAAATTTTTAAAGAGAAAGAATTGACGTTATCAAGAATTTTACTTTGTGTGGATCCATAACCATCAGTACCTGTATAGAAAAAGCAGTCAAGAAATCAGATGGTGCACTGTATTTAACAAATCTGCAAAAGACATCTTTAAAGTTTAAAAAAACAAAAAAGCAAAGATATTGCTCTGAAGACTAAGGTGCACCTGACCCAAGTCATTTTCAATGCATGTGAAAGCTGGACAGTGTGTCTGTATGGAAGACAGTAGGCGAGTCTCGATGCCTTTAGACTTCATGGTGTCAGTGAAGAATATTGAAAGTCCGACGGAGTGAGTAAGCCTATCTTGGAAGAAGAGTAGTGAAGACAAATTAGAATACAGCTACTCAGCCAAACACTTGCTCTCCTAGTGGTGGTTACAAAGATTAATACAGCAACATGGAAAACGCTAACGATGAAGTATTAACTTGTAAAAAAGATACAAACTATTTTAATGTACTACAGGATTCAATTACATAAAAATTTATTTGAAAAGGGTTGGGGAAAAAAGGTTAGAAAGAAATATATCATTTTATAGTTATAGTAGATTGTGAGTTTTTTCTATTTTAGAAGTACTATATAATGCTACATTTGACCAGTTTAAATTAGTAGTGTCGCAATTAGATGCTTCTTGTGTTTAACAAGCGTAATATTTGCAAAGGATTCCCTGAAAGTGTGCAGTTGTTAGCGGCAAGGTTGGAAGGGCAAGCCTACCCAACTGTTTCCCAGGAGGGAAACGCTATGCAGCGGGTCTGCTCTGGATGCCACTTGATGGCATCCACCAACAGGATGGGCCAAAAGAATTTTTTATTTTAATATCTCTGACTCAAAAATTGAATTAGACCATGTATTTTATGTAGAAAAATATGTTAGAACTTTGATTTAGTAGCCTTAGAAGATCTATAATCTCCTCTCTTTTAATTCATGCCTAGCACATAATTCATTATAACTTTCAAAGATTTGCTAGTATAATAACTCACTTTAACGCTCTGTAAAGTATGTGCTGAGCCGTGCACTCAGTGCTCTGTCTACGTGTGCTGCTTTCAACCTCATGGCCACCACCTGAGCAGCAGGTACTGCGTTTCATCCCATAGCGGGACGAGGAGAACGCAGGGCCAGTGAATGCTGTCAGTTGGGCAGTACCTCATCATTAGAGCATACATGAGCTGTTGAAATGAGGCCCGTTAAAATGGCCTGCCCATAGTCATACAGCCCGAAAATGGGGAGTTCAAGTTTAAGCCAACTTTCCCATAGAGTGGTGGTTCTCAACCTGTGGGTCGTGACCCCTTTGGAGGTCAAATGACCCTTTCACAGGGGTCCCCCGATTCATAACAGTACTAAAATGACAGTGATGAAGTAGCAATGAAAATAATTTTATTGTTGGGGGGTCACCACCACATGAGGAACTATGCCTGGGTCGACTGCCCTAGAGCCTTGCTCCTGTCCACAGTTTGCCCTTCAGCCTTGTGCTGCAGAGACGGAGCACTTTCCACTTTGTCCGAGGGAATGGAGTCAGTTCTTAATTGAGCAAGAACAAAAACCAAAAATTAAGTTTTCATTAAGCATTCTGAAAGCTAGTCCAGCCCATTGCAATTTTTAATAGCATAGTTCATTTTTAGAAACTATTCCTCTATTAAAGAGGTGGAAAAATACGTGAGGGTTTCAAGATGTGTGTGGGAAAATTGCATTGTCTTTTAATTCCATTTTTCCACAGATCCCACTGAAGCCCCTTGTACATACTACATGTTATATAAAGTATATGTTGCTAAAACCTTCGAATGTTAAACATTTGAGTTATTTCACATACTGCTGAATTTTATATGAAATGCTAAGGTGTGGACATTTAGACATGATAGGTACAACTTTTTTCCCCATATGGACTTTTACTTGGTTTGTGATTTGGGAGAACATTTTCACAGCAAATTGGTTTTCTATTCAACAGTTTCTACACATTTTTGTGACATTGACTCTAGTCCCCTGTGGTAGTCTGGGTGCTTTAGAGAAACAAGTCCACAGCAATTCACATGTATAAGAGAGAGTTTTATATAAAGGTTAAGTGCACATCAAGAAAACATCCAACCCAGTGCTGCCCAAGCCCACAAGTCCAACCATTAACCCATATGTCTGACACCAATCCACAAAGTCCTCCTCCATCTCACAAAACACACACAATGATGCCGACTGAAGGAAGAAAGCTGAATCAGTGAACGTGTAAGCATCTCAGCGCTGGCAGGGGTCTCCACATGGCTGCTCCAGCACCCAGGGCTGCATCGGGGTAGGTCCATGCGGCTTCTCCTTGGGGATGTCTTGCTGGAAGTGAGCCTTGCCAGCTGAAGCAGGGAACTGGTTAAGACAGTTGCACCCTGGTCCGACCATCACAAAGCAAGAGACCCGAGAACTAGAAAGGCAAGGCTCATGGAGCCATTTATCTCTTCGCCCTCCAATTAACCCCACATGTGTTTATTGACCAGGTTGGCACAATAAACTGACTCATCCCCACAATGTAATTCTTACCACTTCCTGTGTTTACTGTTTCCATTTACTTTCCTCCTAATTCCTGCCTTCTGAGCATTGTTATGAGATGCCATCCTATGGTTCCAACTCACAGCCACCCTGTGTACCACAAAACTCACAGTGACCCTGTGTACGACAAAACCACGCCCTGCCTCATCCTGCACCGTGGCCATGTTTGAGCCCGTTAACTGCAGTCCACCTCCTTGAGGGTCTTCCTCTTCGTTTTCAGTGACCCTCTGCTTTAACACACACGATGTCCTTACCAGGGACATGATGATAACATATCCTAAATATGTGAGATGAGCTCCCACATCCTTGCTTCTAAGGAGCATTCTAGCTGAACTCCAAGTCACATTTACTTGTCCTGGCGTCCATGGTACTTGGATATTCTCCAACACCCTAATTCAGATGATTCAATTCTCATGCAGTCCTCCTTATTCACTTCCCAGCTTCCACCTGACTTGGAGCAGGTACACATTAGTCTTCAAAGTGATGTCTTTGCTCTTTAGCACTTGAAAGAAGTCCCTTTTTACACCAGGTTTTCCCCGTGAGTGCCATGCACTCTTTGGTTTCTTGACTGCTGCTTTGATGAGCGGTGGCTGTGGAAACAAGTAACTGAGACACTTGACAACTTTAACCTTTGCTCCATTTATCACCATGTCTGCTGGTCTACTTGTGAGGGCTTCATTTTCTTTACATTGGGTTATGTAGATGAAGGCTGCCGTCTTTGATTTTCATTAGCAAGTGCTTCAAGCTCTCCTATTTTCAGCAAACAAGATCATGTCATCCACATATCAGGTTATTAATAATCCTTCCCTTTATTCTGATGCTGGGCTCTTCTGGGAGTTCAGCTTCTGGGATTATTTGCTTGTCATATATATTGAATAAGTATGGTGAACAGATAGAACCCTGGTACACACCTTTCCTGGTTTTAAACCACACACCATTCCCTTGTTGTGTTCAAACAACTAACTCTTGATTTGTGTGCTGATTCCACATGAGCACAGTGAAGTGTTCTGGAATTCTCATTCCTCAGAATTTTATCAGTAGTTTGTTAGATGCACACAGTCAATGCCTTTGCACAGTCAACAAGATGGAAGCCTCTTTCTGAGATGCTCTGCCTCAGCTGCCTGAGGTCAGCAGTGACAGCCCTCATTTCACCACTTCTTCCGAATCCAGCGTGAATTTCTGGTAGCCCCTCCTGATAACGTTGCTGGAACCGTTTTTTAATGATAGTAAGCAACATTTTAATTGCATATGTCATTAATGATATTGTTCCATGATTTCCACACACATTGTGTTACTTTTCTTTGGAATGTGCACATATATGGATCTCTTTCAGTCATTGGTCCCAGGTAGTTTTTCTTCCGAATTTCTTGCTGTAGACTAAAGAGTGCTCCTGGTGCTTCAGCTTGTTGAAGCTCAGATTTATTCTTGTAATATTCTCTCAAACCAAATGGGTTATACTCCAGGCCATATTTGGCTCTCAGAGATTTGTTTTCATTTTCATCAGCTTCCATTTGTACTTAGGAATGAGCAGTTGAAGGTCTGCTCCACAGTCAGCCCTTGGCCTTGTTTTAACTGTTGATAGTGAGCTTTTCCATTGTCTCTTGCCACAAACGTAATCATTAGATTCCTGTGTATTCTACCTGACAAGGTCCACGTGTATAGTCTCTATATTGTTGGAAAATGTATTGGCAATGAAAAAGTTATGAGTCTTGCAAAATTTTGTTATGTAATCTCTAGCTCATTTCTGTCACCAAGATCTTATGTTCTAATTATTGATCCTTCCCCTTGAAGCCCTGGTGTCATGGTGGTTACATGTTGGGCTGAGATCCACAAGGTTTATTGTTGGAAACCACCAGTCGCTCCACTGAAGATGAGATTTTCTATTCCCATTAAGAGTTCTGTCTCAGAAACTCACGGGGGCAGTTCTACCCTGTCCTACAGAGTCACAATGAGCTGGCATCAACTCTGTGGCAGTGAATTTGAATTTTGCTGTGGATCCTGTTTCCAGCTTTCATATTCCAGTTACCTGTTATTATCAATGCATCTTGAATACCTATATGATCAGTTTCAGAGTGAAGAAGCTGGTGGAATTCTTCAGTGTCTTCTTCGTTGGCTTTAGTGGTTGATGTATAAGTTTGAAAAATTGTGTATTAACTAGACTTTTCTTTTGGGCATTTAGATATTATCCCATCACAGACAGCATTGCGCATCAAGATAGGTCTTGACATCTTTTTGACGATGAATGCAACTCCATTCCTTTTGAATTTTTCATTTCTTACATAGTAAAATTCTGATTCAAATTACCCATGCCAGTTCATTTCAGCTGGCTCATCTTTAAGCGTTCTATTTCATTTTGACAACTTGCAATTTTCCAATACTCGCCCTCTGCACATCCCATGTTCTGGTTATTGATGCATGTTTGCAGCTGTTTCTCCTCATTTACGTCATGACCCATAAGCACATGAAGGTCCCAAAAGCTTTGTTCCACGTACTATATCTGACAGTGTTTCGGTGCTGCTCATAAGATTTTCAGTGGTTAATCTCTCAGAAGTGATGAACCTTATTCCTTCTTCCTGGTCTGTTAGTAGCCTGGAAGCTCCTCTGAAAACCTGGCTTCTGTGGGCGAGTAGCCCTACCCTACTGATTGTTTGTAATGTTGGTAGCATAGGTCCCAGTACCATAGCCACCCGTGAGCTACCACAGTACAGCCAGCTGACGACAAGTGGTAGTGTGAACTTTATCCCCGGATGAACACTGCCCGTGATCTCGTGCACTCTGTTCTAGTGAGGTGTACGTCCCTGGTGTCCCTGCTTGGTGATTTTAGAATTTACACAAGTCTGTCGCCTAGTTATGTATTTAACCTTGTTGCCTTTCAGATGAAACGAGGCTTGATTAGTACTCCTCCATCAGATATGCTTCCTACAACAGAAGGTGGAAAGTCAAATGCCTGGCTACGGCAAAAAAATGCTGGTATATATGTTCGCCCTCGACTCTTCTCCCCCTATGTGGAAGAAGCAAAGGTAATCAACCATGCTGGACTACTAGCCTCCTGTATGACAGACCCTGCGCACAGCCTCTCTTATTGTGGTGTGTAAATATTTGGAAATAGCTTAAGCAGCCACCAAAATGGAAAGTGGAAGTAAATCCTTGTTTGACCTCTGATAGAACAGTTTGGGAAATGTTGAATTACCAAATGTTTTTAAAGCTGAGGTCATGTTAAAATACATTTTATGTTTTTCTCGTTGTGGTTACCTTGCAGATTGTTAACTTAGGGGGAAATGTCTCTGTTCACCAAATGACTCTAAGTATTTTGCGGTGTGGGTGACTGGGAAAATGAGAGTGCATTTTGTCGGCTTCAGTGATTGTAAGGAGAAGCTGGACTTCCTGAAACCTGCTTTTATAATGACTGTGTGTTGAGAATTGTGTTTGGTTTTAAAATAAGTCTTGAGATTAAGACAAAAATGGAGACTTGTTATAACATAAGGAATTTGCTAAGAAAATATAATAGGGAAATGAAATTCTGTTTTTATTAGATTCTAACATAGAAACTGACAAGTAAAAAAAAAAGAAAGAAACTGACAAGTCTTTGGAAGTCAGAAATAATTGACTTTTCCAAAACAAACAGACAAAATAATTTGATATAGAATTAAATTTAAAATTCCTATTTTTGTCGAGAGTTTCTAGTTTAATATATTTGCCCTTTTTCTCCCCTCACAACCCCCCCCCAAAAAAATAAACAAATCGATAAATAAATGCAAAGGTTGCTTATGTGCAACCGAGTACCTTTTGGGAGCTGGCGCCTTGGTTTAAGGTCTCGTGGGCCCTCCAGTTAACCGATTCGCGCTTCTGTTCCTCTAAGTCTGTTGCATAGTGCTCTGAGTCTTAAAAATGTACGAGTGGCCACCCAAAGCACAGTGGTAGTCTATTCACCTGAAGCAATCGAGGCAGGAGAGTCGGAAGTAGGAAGGAGAGAGAGAATGTGTGGCTAATTACCTCCATGAACAACTCCCTTTTTTGACATGAGACCAAATCTGAGTGGTGCCCTGTTACTATCATTGAATATTTTGAATAAAAAATCCCATAGGAAAATGCTGGTGAAAAGAGGAGGAACAAAGCACCAGATTCTAGATTTTCTGCAGCCACGGAGGGTAGATGATCCCCGGAACACTTCTTAACACCAAACAATAAGTTAGCCAGTAGAAAACCAGTCTGCCTCGAATATGATGCTTTCAGAACGATCTCCAGTGCAGTCAAGTGAATCCCAGCGAGTTCCCGTTCCAGGGAGAGTAGCTCAGAAAAGGAAAGAGAGTGATTAGACTCAGCGAACGTAAAGAGCCCCGGCTTCCAAAGCCCCTGAAAGAAAATTAATGACAAGTCCTCTTAATCTGTGAAAGGATTTGAGGCAAGTTTACCCTATTTAACTGAACAGGTATTTAACTCTTACTGCATAGTTGGCATTTTAATTCATTCTAAAATTAATGAGAAAAAAACAGAATGGTTGTGTGTGGCCTTTCTGAAATAGATTCTATAGTCCATGACTCAGACAGCTGGAGGCCCTCCCAAAAGGTTGATGAGGGGTTGAAAGACCTGTTGAGCTTTCTTCTCCTTTGTCTCCAAATGGGACTATGGAAAGCTGGTCAGACAGTCCTCAGTTACCCACGGAGATGAACCTCCGTCCCCAGTGAGTGTGAACAGTGTTGGTACACTGTTTAAATTTGACTGTTCTGTGATTTTTTTACATAGATTTGGCTGGGACTAATTTAACAAAATTGAGTTCATTTACAAGTCACTAATTTAATGGTACTCTTGTATTTTGAGCATTTTTCCCAAGGTCTGATTTTAACACATGTCATCTTTGTATTATTTGTATTGTCGTCTTTGTATTATTTTTGTGTATGATTTATTTCTGATAAATACCCCTCCCATCAAATTTTAAATCCGTCAATTAAAAGTGAATTTTTCAGATGGTTTCTTTTCAAAGATGCTCCAAATTGTTAAAAAAAAAAAATTTTTAATGAAGACGTAGAAGTACTTTCTGCCTTCCCCACTAATTTTAGGCCTTGTAAATTTGAGGCAGTGAACCAGCGCTCTTTCTGTACGATGAAGGCAACGACTGATTTAACTCTATTACTCCTGACTTACTGTTTCAGTCCGTGCTAGATGAGATGATGGTGGAACAAACGGATCTTGTGCGCTTGCGAATGGTTAGAATGTCCAATGTGCCCGACACGCTGTACATGGTCAGTAGCGCTGTGCCCCAGTGCTGTCATGTGATCAGCCACCAGCAGATCAGCAGTAGCCAGTCAAGCCCTCCTTCAGTTGTAGCCAATGAAATTCCAGGTAAGGCTGTAGCTTTTCATCAGCTATTTGCATGAATAGCATTACCTTTTTTGTGATTGCTCATTATGCCTTTCTCTGCTTTTCCAAGCCAAGATTTTTGTTTTGTAATTTGTGTTACATTAATGAATGCATGTGGTTCTTCAATTCAGAGCGGTTTTTCAACCCAGTCTCTAGTGGCAGTTCCCAAACCCATCAGCTTCCAATAGAGCTGACTCTTAGCTACCCTGTGGGGCCAAGGTAGAACTGCACCTGCCTGTCTCCAAAGCAGACTCTCACATCTCGAGTTGCAAACGCTGGGTTGGCAGTCACCCCTGGGTCAGCAGGGCTCACAGTAGCCCTTGTTGATGTTGTTAGTTGCCCTGAGTCAGCTCTGACTCACAGCAGCCTGTGCACAGCAGAGCCCAGGCCGCCTGGTGCTGCGCCACCCTCACGGTGGCTGTGTTTGTGCCCGTTGTGGCAGCCACTGTGTCAGTCCATCCCGCAGAGGGTTTTCCTCTCTTCGTTGACCTTCTAAGGAGCCCTGGGGAGTAGTGGTGAGCATTTAGCATTGGGCTGCAATCCGCGTGGTCAGCAGTTCTAAACCTCCAGCAGCTCCGAGGGAGACAGACTGGGCTTTCTAGTCACATAAACAATTACGAGTCAGAAACCCGCAGGGGTCACTATAAGTCAGCATTGACTCAATGGCAGTGAGTTTGGGGGTTTTGGGGGGCGGTTCTCTTGACCCTTTAGTTTACCAATGATATCCTTTTCTAGAGGCGTGCCCTTCCTAATAACATGACCAAAGTGCCTGAGAGCATTCTGGTTGTGCTTTCAAGACATGCCTGTCTTTTCTTCTGGCAGTTCATGGTGCTTTCAATATTCCTCTCCAGTGCCATAATTCAAATGTATTGATTCTCTGGTCCTCCTTAATTGTTATCCGACTTCCACATGCATTAACATACATAGAAAGTGATTAAACATACTGTGACTTGAGTCAGACACACCTTTGGCCCTCAAAATGATGGCTTTGCTCTTTAATACTTTAAAGATATCCCTTCCACCAGATTTGTTTGATTTCTTGACAATTCCTTTTATGGATGTTAATTGTGGGTCGGAATAACATGAAATCTTTAAAAACTTCAATCTTTTCTCCGTTTACCATGATCTCCTCTGTTGGTCCAACTGTCAGGATTTCTGTTTGTTTGTTTATTTGTTTTTTAAATCATTTTATTGGGGGCTCGTACAACTCAGCGCAATCCATCCATTTATTATCCATTGTGTCAAGCACATTTGTACATGTGTTGCCATCATCATTTTCAAAACATTTTCTTCCTACTTGAACCCTTAGTATCAGTTCATTTTACCCCTCCCATTTGTTTGTTTGTTTGTTTTACATTGAGATGTAATCCATATTAATCCTGGAAGTTATAGTCTTGGGTCTTCATCAGCAAATGCCTCAAGCCCTCTTCAGTAAGAAAGTTTGTGGCACCTGTGTCTCGCTGGCTCTTACATGAGCTTCCCTCCAGATTACTTGCTCACAATACAAATAAAGTTAGTATGGTGAAAGAATGCCGCCCTGACACACCTTTCCTGATTGCAAGCCATGCAGTAAGCCCTTGTCATTTTGTTGGACACACAGCTGAGTGTCTAGAATTCCTATTCTTTCAGCCAACTTACATTGGACATCGATCAGCAGTGAGATCCCTCGTTTCATATCTTTTTCTGAATTCAGCCAGAAATTCTGACATCTCCTTGTCAATAGGCTGCTACAACCATTGTTGAATGGTCTGCATAATTTGTCCATAATTTCCACATTTAATCAGGCCACTTTTTTTGTAATAGGCCTTTTGTAGTATGGATCTCTTCCCGTTGTTTGTTTGTAGTATGGATCGCTTCCCATTCATTGACCAGGTAGTTGTCTTCCTGATTTCTTGGTAGAGATTGATGAGTGGTTCCAGTGTTTACTCAGCTGCTTGGGACACTTTCATTGGAAGTCCGTGCATTCCCAGTGCCTTGTGTTGGCTGATATCTTCAGTTCAGCTGCCCCTTCTCTCTTCAGCAGCACTAGCTCTGATCATCTGAGGCCTTTTGAAATGGTCAAATAGTCACCAGCTCTTTTGGTACAGTGATTCTATCCCTCCCACCTTCTTCTAATGCCTCAAGCAATAATTTGCACACAGACTTCTTGAGATGGCCTCTCAGTCAGAGGGGATGTACTCAAGGTTGTCTTTTGATGCTTAGGGACTTTAACTTTTCTTTTCCTTCAGCTTCAACCAGAATTTGTTTATGAGCAATTAATAGTCTGTTCCGTACTCAGCCCCTGGCCTTGCTTTAGCTCATGATACTGAACTGTTCCATTGTCTCTTTCCACAGATGTAGTTAGTCAATTTGATACCTGTGTGTGTTCCACTGGGGAAGGTCCATGTGCAAAGTAAAAATACCTGCAATGAAGACAGCATTGGTCTCACAAAACTCTACCATGAGACCCAGCTTCATTATCACCGCCAAAGCTGTGCTTCCTTCCTCTTCGTCTCCACCAGGAAATGTCAGTGCATCTCGACTGCACGTTTGATCGATTTCAGTCTGAAGAAGTTGGTGGAACTCTTCCATTTCTTCTTCACTAGCTTTAGTAGTCGGTATAAAATCTGAATAATAGTTCTATGACCTGGTTCTCACATAACATTTTACTTCAAGATGTTGTTAGGTAGCAACCCGTGGCGACTCTATGCCACACGATAGACGGACACACTGCCAGGTCCTGTGCCCCCTCACAGCTCTTCCTGAGCTTGAGCTTCCTGTGCATGATCTCTCAAGGTCATGACAGACCTTGAATGTTCCCCTTAACAATGAATGCAGCATCATTCTTCTTAAACTTGTCATTCTTTGCATAATAAATCCTATGATTGCCCCACTCAAAATGGCCAACCCCGGCCCATTTGAGCTCACTGAGGCCTAGGATATCATTGTATGCATTGTATTTCTTTATTGGTGACTGCTAATTTTTCTAGTTTTATACTTCTTACATTCCAAGTTGCAGTTATTAATGGATGTTTGTAGCCGTTCCTTCTAATTCTGAGTTGTGTCGGATCAACAAATGAAGGTCTAAACGCTATGCTACACCCACATTATGAAAGTCAGCACAGCTCTGGGGAGTTGGATCGGGAGTCCTTCCCACCTGTGGGCTCATCGTCTGACCCTTCCTCAGACACTGTTACACAGTGAGCTGCTGTCGGCTTCTGGCGGCGAAGCCACCTCTTCCTTCCTCCTCGTCTGCTAAAATTTGTCCCCAATGGTGACCCTGCTGATATTTGAAATACCAATGGCCTACCTTCCAGTATCACAGCTACACACAAACCACCACAGTGCAATAAACTGACAGTCAAGTGGAGAGGATTCAGGCTGTAGGATTGGGAAGAGCCGTTTGTGGGGGGTGTCCAGCAGGTTCTCTTACCCACTTACTAGCTGCCCTCCCTAGTGACAACAACTGGAAATGTTCCTAGATATTTCCAGTTTGTGCCCTGTTGAGAATTACTGGTTTAGAAAAATCAAGAGTTAGGAATTTTTTTATCATTGTAGGATATTTCTTATAGGACCCACAAGAAGGTAATGATGAATATATAACTCGGTCATGTGCTTTGAATTGATATGGGCCTCGAAAGACTGAGATGCCCGTTAGTTTCCTGGTTTCCCAAGGTCTGCTCTGGGAGTGTGCTGTAGTCTCAGCTTCTGTCTTTACTCTGGGGCAGTGGTCCACTGCTGTGCCCTGGGCTTTCTGAGCAAAGGAGACTCCGGCGTCAGTTTCTAACGTTTCTAAATCCTCACAGTTGCATTATGTGTGAGTGCATCGTTGCAGCCGTGTGCCAGTGTATCTAGTGAGGGGCTGCCGCTTTCCCACTGCCCTCTTCTTTACCGAGCACGACATCCTTCTCCGGGGTGTGCAGACGCAGCCTCACCACTGTGACTTCGTCGAGCACGGTGGCTCCACCTCTCCGTTCTCCCGGCAGACCGTGGTATATTCAGAGTCCTAGCATTGTCCAGTTACCAGTACAATGGTGAAAATAAAAATCAACACCATTTACTTTCTGCCTTCTACTTTATCTTCCAGTTAACAAGAAGTAGAAGACATACTAGAGCTTCTCATTGAACCACTTGCATTTTAATCAGAGACTCATGTCTTTTTCCTTTTTTTTCACATCGTATTATTGGGGGCGCATACAATTCTTACCACAATCCATCCATCCATCCATTGTGTCAAGCACATTTGTACATTGAGACTGATGTCTATGATCCGTTGTTCCCTTCCCACATTTGGCCCCCTACATGTATACTTCAAATAAGAAAAATAATAGGAAAAGTTGTACTTTAGAAAACTCGTGCAGATTTTGTAACTTTGATTTGCAGTGTTTCCATGGGCTTGAGGTTGGTACAGTTGACTATTAGGATAATTCATCTTTCGAACAGAATCTCAAAACCCCGAGATGCTCACAGTGCAGCCTGCTGACTGAAAGAAGCCTTGTCTTGTAGTTCAGCGAGGATGACGTGGTCTGCTCTGCTGCCCTCTTGCGGCCTTCGCTCTTCCTTTCCGCTGCCCCAGTGCAGATCAGCCACAGAGCTCGGCTGCGACCTGCTCCTGCTCCTGGTGTGTGGCTTGGCAGAGCTGCTTGCCTCCCTCAGCGCTCATCCCTCGTCTCCTCTCTAGGGCTGTTGTGAGCTCTTGATGAAGCACCGAGTGCTCAGCAGACAGTGGTGTCCCTTCTACCCAAAATGAACCATCACCACGCCAGTCAGCCTACCCAGCCCAAATCTCTAGCCTCCGACCCCTTCTGCAGCCCTGCTGTTAGAAGCCTCGGAGTCACCTGTGGGGTTGTGGGGTGGTGACTGCCTACTCACTGGAGTCCTGCCTCTACTCCTACTCCTAGTCCCATCTCTACTCCAGAGATCCGCAAACTGTTTGTGTCAAGGACCAAACAGTACAGACTGCCGGCCTTGCGCACAATACGGTCTCTAGCTCGTCCACGCAGCCCTGCCACTGTCGGTGGGAGACAGCCAGCGACAGTGGCGAGACCAGTTTAAACTCCTCTTCAAGACGCCTTGCTGGCCCTGTTGCCGTTGTCTCTGGGTGCCATCAAGTTGACCCCCATGGGCTGAGCAGAGTGACACGCTGGCCAGTTCACAATTGTGCTGGGCTGGAACCCCTGTGGCGGCCACCGTGCCCATCCATCGCACTCGGGTTCTCGCTCTTTTTCACTGTGCCCTGCCTCTTTCTGTCCTTCCTCTTAACACCCTTCCTCCGTGGACCTAGGAACCCCACGCTTCAGCTCCACCGTCTACGTGTCCCTTGCTCTCCCACTGAACACCCCCATCCTGCATGCTCTGTCTGGCTGCTTTCTTCTCATCAGAGTGCACTCCTAAAGCCTCTCCTGCTGCCCAAACCCCTGGGGGACAGGGACCCCGCTTTGCTCTGCCGACTCAGGGGCAGACTCCGACAATTCAGGGCCAGACACAGACAACTCAGACGTGTCTTTCAATAAAGGAATGACTCTCTTCTAAAGCCTCAGGAAAAGCTGTGCACTCGCTCGACAGGATCGCAGTGACAAGGGGGCCGAGAGTTTACATGAGTGGAGGGGTTCCCTGAGAAAAGGAGGCGGGAAGAGGAGGTGCACAGCTCAGAGAATGGAAGGCATGTTGGGAAAATGTCCTTGTGGAAGCAGTTGAACTGGTGTATGTTGTCCTGTGGATATTGTCAACAACATAATAATTTATTTTTTAATCAGATGCACACAAATTATCAAGTTGCCAAGAAATTAAAATACTTTCAGAATTTTTGTAAGCGATTCTGATGCAAAACACATGCTAGTTAAAACTGTTCTGTGCTCCCGGGTGGTCCTGTGTAACGTCTGTGTCTTGCCTGTTCTGGCTGGCTCCGTGCAGTCCCTCGGCTGCTGACAATGAAGGACATGGTCAGACGCCTGCAGGAGCTCCGGCACACCGAGCAGGTGCAACGGGCTTATGCACTGAACTGCGGGGAGGGCGCCACCGTCAGCTACGAGATCCAGATCCGCGTGCTGAGGGAGTTTGGGCTAGCAGACGCCGCCGCAGAGCTCTTGCAGGTAGGAAGCATCGCTGTGCGGGATGGGAATCAGGGCCCTCAGGAGTGTTGAGTCCTTATGAGAAGCCTATTGGGGGTGTGTTCTGGCTCTGCTGCTCACTAACTGGTGAACTCAGAGCAGGTTGCTTAACCACTCTGAGCCTCAGTCTCCTTACCTCTAAAATAGACTGTTGAGACGTATGTACAACTACGAGTCTGGTGTCCATGTGTTAAAAACCTGTAAATGGTGAGTGCTGTAAGTGCCACGAGAGGAATAGAAAATTCTCACCCCCCAGCTCGCTCTCTGCTTCCATTGTGGGCCTGTCACTTCTGGCCGCCGCCTCCCACCCCACACCAGAAATTTGGATCATTGGGGACTCAAACCATGGAAGCACGAAAATCAAGGAATATGTGTTGTTGTTTAGGCGTTTCTACCTGGGGCCTTCCCCCTGCCCCAACCTCCCCAAAGAAAATAAGAACACTTCTTTCTAATAGTTAAGAGATGCAAAGGGTTGGCAATTAAAACAGAATTTTTAAGCCTAGTCAGGAAGCAATAAGCAATCGAGCGCAGTCATCTGTGGTGTGTAGGGAGTGCTCTTGTCTGTGGGAGGGAAGTGTGCAGAATGTGCTCAGACTGTTTCAGGGGGACCCTGGGTCTTGTACCTTTTCTCCCTTTGCCGCTTAATGTTCATTTTCTTTTTTTAGGAAAGGCATATTGGAATAAGGTTCTAATATTTGTTTTTACATTAGCATCTAATCTGGCAAGAGATTATTGAAGTGCTTGGTAGTGATTAAAGATAGTTTTTCCTTCAACTTCTGACTTAGAAAATCTCGCTCTATACTCTCTCGATATTTGTGGTTTCCACTGTAAATTACTAAGTCTTTCAGCATCTAAATTCCCATCTCAGAAATCGGCTAATTTTATTTATTCGCTTATTTTATCTTTCTTAGAATCCCCATAAGTTTTTTCCCGATGAGCGTTTTGGCGATGAGAGTCCACTCTTGACAGTAAAACAGCCTGGGAGATGTCGGGTTAACAGCACCCCAACTGCAGAAACCATGTTTACAGATCTGGACTCTTTTGTGGCCTTCCATCCACCTCTGCCCCCTCCTCCACCTCCATACCACCCCCCTGTGACCCCAATCCATAACCAACTCAAAGTGGGCTGGAAACAAAGACCCCCCAGTCAGCATCCTTCCAGGTCGTTTTCCTACCCTTGCAACCATTCACTGTTGCGCCCCAGAGCACCTCCTAAAGCTCCCCCGCCTCCAGTCTACTTGCCGAGTGCCAAAGCAGTGCCCCCAGACTGTACGGGCCCTGCGGGGCTGGCGCGGCCACCCGTGACTGCTGCTGCAGCTGCTGCCGCCTCGGCGTCAAGGATATCTGAGAAACAAGTGGTAAGTTGTCACTTCATTGCTGTGCGGCCGGCTTCATGGCACTGGTGCGTGTGCATCCCTTGTTACAGCCATGTCTGTCACTCGCTCTCACTGAGCATCCCCTCGCCCTCGCTGACCCTCAGCTTTACTTCACGGGGTGTCTCTCCCGATGACATGTAGGAATGAGCCCGTGGATGTGCGGTGTGGCTGCGCCACTTCTGCTGTCTTCCTTCTTCCACGTGGACGTGAGCGTTTGGTAAAGCTGACTTATGGGAGAGTAAATGCAACTCCTTTGGCCCCTCATCCCCTGGGTTTCAGCAGTGCCCAGAAAGTGAGCGACCTTGACACACCGAAAGGAGACGGGACGGGACCGTCAGAGGTGGGAGGGAGGGGCTGCCGGCGGAGCAGTGGAGTGGCTTTCGTTTAACTCCTTAGCGGCACACAACAGCAAAGACGGGCGGCATAAATGGAGATGCCAGTGTCATGCTGCCTGTTCACATCCATGCCTGGAGCCTGTGCCTGCATTCTAGTGTGCTCTCTGGAACTTATTTCACGGACTGAATTCATGGGACAGGGGGACTTTTTTAGGCCACGTTAGCCATCTGTAAAGTAGAAAGGAGAAGGCCTTCACTGGGCTGAGAGAGCAAGGGGCCCACACTGCTGTTTGAGGGGCTGCTGTGAGCTAGCGCGCGCTCGAAAGCACTCGCAGCCGCCACCGTCCCGACAGCCTGCTCCCCAGAGTTCCTCCATCTCCGGAGTCTCGTAGCCAGCGCTGGGACAGGGGACGCCACCCCCAGCTTTGCACGGTAGTAGAGGTGGAGTTTCTGTTCTGTGTTATATATTTGGCAGATACAAGGGCTTTTTAAGACGTCCAATGTTGTTTAACATGCTCGGCATATCTTAAACTGAAATAACTCAAAAAATGTCAAGCCTCAAGTTGTGATCTTAGGGTCTATGGGCCTTTAGGATGGATTACGACTACCAAAATCCTCAACTGAGCCCGTAGTTAATAACATCATTACAAATGGAGAAAAGAGTGCAGTTGTCAAGGGTTTGTCTTGGCCCCACAATTAACGTCCCTGGAAGCAGCGGTGGCGAGATCACGGAGCACTGCTGCACAAACCCGTTTTCAGAGTCTTGTTACTCTGAGGACCAGGGCACACCAGACACCCGCAGACAACCTCACATTTCATTAAGGGGGTGAAATGCTACATGGTAGTTTAGAATGGTGATGAAAGACTAAGTTAAGTGATAGAAGAATGCATACATGAAATGTTACAGACTTGAATGGGGAAACAGGTAAAGTAATGACCTTGGCTGAAATAGCTCAGCATGTGGGCACTTTTCGCTCCGCGAATGCTAGTGGTGGCTTCCTTTCTGTTCTTCGGAAGCACGTGCAGCCCCGAAAACTGTTGCTCCAAGCTCATCTGTAAGCTCTGCGTTCACAAACTCGAACAAGGGTTTCACATGATGCGATGTGTGAACTTTATATGGGATCTAATGCCCACAGCGGCATGAAGTCGCCATACGAACCGTAGAGGGCGGGGAGCTCTGCCAGGGAGGCGGGGTGATTGGTAATCAATGCCCCTGGGTTATAGGAACAGACCCATGGAGTTAACTGTGTTTTGCCATTTATAATCTAAACAAATGTTTTTGTGGGTTTTTTTTAAAGACACAGCAGACAAGCAGCATAGAACTGTAAGCAAAAGTCAATGCATAGTGCATTTAGAATCAGGCACCCTCAAATCAGAGATCACTATTTTCACCAAGAGGAGAGGTTCCTGGGCCTCCGTCCGTTAATACCCCTGCCTTTTCCCTTTGCAGTGTACGCAGCCCGTGCTGAATGACCTGGTGCCGGACATCGCCATGGGTGTGTCTACAATGTCCCTCAAGGACCGGCGGCTTCCGGAGCTTGCTGCGGACACCGAGCTCAGCCAGTCCCTCTCCCACGCCGGGCCAGGGCCACCCCAGCACCTGGCGTGTGTGCCCCAGAGGCACACGCACACTGCTCAAAAGAAACACACACTAGAACGAAAACCAGAGCCGAGAGAAAACCCACAGGAGTACCCAGATTTCTATGACTTCTCAAATGCCGCCTGCAGACCCGCTACTCCTGCTCCCGGCCGACGGAGCCCTCCCCCGCCAACAGGTGGACATCTGGGTCCCGATTTGTACAGCCACAGGAAGGCGTCAGCAAGTGGCTTACAGTCCACCTACCTACCTGGGCAGTCCTCTCCACAAAAACAGGAAGCAGCCAGGCGAGAATACCCACTGCCCCCCGAGGGGCCTCTCCACCATCAGCCCAGTGAGGCCATCCGCCTGGACGTCGTCGATCAGCCTCCCCAGCGCTCAGCCTTCCCTGCCACAGCCCCAGAAAATGCTGGTCATGGCCCAGCCCACATCCGGGGCCAGGCTGCAGGAGAAACCGACCTGACTTTTGGGCTGACCTCTAACAGACCCTCCCACCCAGTGTGCAGCTCAGAAGCACCAGGAGAGAGGCCTGGCAGGAGACTGGCTGACAGTGAGGCTTTGGGCCACGGAGCCCAGAGAACCCCGGACTTGGAGAGAGAGGATTCTGGAAGCAGAGGAAGGAGGTCCCCAAACAAGCCCGACTTCCTCTACAAGAAGTCCGCCCTGTGAGCACGACTTCGTGTCTTCGGTGCCTGAGACGTGAGACCCCCAGTGACCGTGTGACCCAGCAGCTTCCAGACCGGTTGATGGGTGCCCGCTGACACAGCTGGGCACCCGAGACCCCGTCCTCGGTGTGTACATATGGTGGTGGACGTGGCGTGCTAAGAGGGTGGCTTTGGATGCCGCCCCTGTCAATTCTGCACGGGACGTTGGTTCGGGAAACGCTTTTCAGAGCAAGCAAGCTGGCACTTTCTTTCCTCTGGACAAGTGATGGGGTTTTTTTGCACTTGTACACTTATTTTATCTGTATTGGTTTTTATATCCGTATGCTAAACTTTATTGCCACATTTAAAGGACTGTATTTTCGTACTTTTTTGCATTTTACCTTTCATCTACCGACTGCGCTGTGCGTTGGAGTGCACACTAAGATGTATTTTCTTATGAAATAGTTCTGTGTTTATTTTTTAATTATAGAAATTCCAAAGAACAGCACATCAAAATCCCCCTGTTTAGTAATGCTTTTGGTTTCTGAAATCTTCATTACTCCAGTGTCTGTCTTCTTTAATCCGGTTCTGGGCCAGTCTCCACCCCTCCAGCAGCGAGGCCCGCCTGCTCGGGAGCTGGGGCTGTTCTGTTTCCATCAGAGCCCCAGAAGAACATCCTCGGTGTCCCGCCTCACGCTGGTGGGCACGTGGCCTCTGCACCAGCTCCCAGAGGGTGCCACGGCAGGAGAGTGCCACATGGGAGCAGCGTGCCACCACCGTGAGCAGACCGGCTGCTGGCTGCCTTCTGTCCCCTTGCTTTGTGGGGGGGAAAAACAAAAGGGCTTCAGTCTTAATGGTGTCAATGGTTGTTTGTAAGCGTGTGTTTTCTTACAAGTTTCTTTCAAAGTCTGTCTGAACTTTGGCGTCCTGTAAAAAGTTGTTGTATAATGCTTTGTCACCAAAAAAGAGAAAAACACACACACACACACACACAACTTTCCTCCAGTTACACTACATGTCCTACTTGAACTTCACGCAGGACGCTGGCTCGGGCCTTTCTCTGAACCAGTGCGACACTGCGGGAAGATGGGAGGCCCTCTCCCTTGGAAGGGCACTGTTTCTTGTTCTGACTCTCCAATGTAAATATTTTCCTATCTGAGTTTGTCAATCACGTCAGCCTTGTCTGAACCCTCCCTTTGTGCTTGTACAAGCACCCACACACCCGTAACACTTAGAAGGAAAGGGTCTCTCTGAACATCCCCGAGTGCCCTTTTCCAAGTGCGTGTATATGTGTGTAACTATAAGTCACTCACACTCACGCTGAACTATGCAGGGCTCGGGAGCCTTCACAACTACCATATCAACGACTTACATGCACTTTTCAGTAAGTAGGTTTCTATTGGGTGTCAACTCTTAATTTCTCCCAAAACTGTCGTTTCTTAACAGTCTCTTCCTACTTGACCCTGTGGCTATACACTCAGGAATAATCAGACGTTTTAAGAAATCCAAACATTCGGTCGTCTCAAAGGTGGGAACCACAGTGGCCAGCGCATTCATTGATAGAGGTGGTCCAGACCCCTCCTGTGAAGAAAGGACACACCGGGCTCTGTTTTCATGTGGGTGAGAGGGCGGTCCAGCCCTGTCGATCTGTCCTCACAGGCATGAGTCCCCCACCCTAGCCCTTTGTGGGCATGAATTATGTTTGTTGGTAGGCTTTTTTTTTTTTTAACATGACCTGGTTTATTTAATGTTAGGCCAGAGCTGTTGACCCCACACATCCTGGCCCTAAAAACTCATTGAATACTCTTTTATGTTCCTACGATATAGTTATGAAAAACAAAGGGTCACTGTCCATAATGTGAGTTGCTTTGTGACATTTGCATTTAAGAGTTTAGTAGGGGACGGTGGACGGGCGTGGCTAGCAGGTGCGCAGGTGTCCTCGGGGTGGTAGGCTAGGTGCTCGTGGACTTGTGGCTGCGGCTGTGGAGTGAGTGGCTGTCAGAGGGGGTGCTGAATGGTGACGTGCCTCTGGCTTTTGCACCCCTCAGTTGGTCACCTCCTCCTGCAAAGGTCGATGTGTCTGAGGGTGCTTGTGCTCAGAATGCAGCTGTTGGCACGGGAAGCAGCAGCCAGGCCACAGGACCTGGTGTGGAAATGGGATGAGAACCCAGGCACAGAAATGCCCCATCTCCCGTTGAGGCCACCCAACAATCAGGCCGCTCCGACAATCACCACTCTCTCCCGCCCTGTGTAGAGGGAGGTTCAGGAACTGCCGCGTGGATCCCAGGCGGGGAGAGACTCCAGTTTTCTCAAGAGGCTGGCTGGTGGTTGGTTTGCTTTCGTTTCCGTTGTAGTTGTGTGATTGTGATGACCAGCTTAAGTTCAAAGTCTCCTGGTGAAAATGCCTCAAGTCTGGTTAAAATGTTTCATGTAGCCCCCCACCTCACATGTCCCTTTGGGTGGCTTCTGGGCACCTGTCCCCTGACCTCAACTAGCCTGTCCTCTCAGTACAGTTGGTTGGGATGACCGGTGCTGAGAGCTCTGGGTCTCTTGTCTGCTCTTGCTGAGCCGTTCCCTAACCCCAGCGTGCGTTTCCAGAAAAACCCTGCCTGGCTGCCCGGTGGAAGTACTGACAGGAGAGCAGGGCCACCTTCAGCCAGGCGGATCCCCTCCTGGTGTTTAATTGACCTTGGGTGGGAGGTGGCCTCCATGAAACGCTTGCGGGGTACACTTTTTCCGCTCTGAGGCATTCGTGTTTTTCGTTGTGGGACTGAATTCAAAAGGAAAGGCTTATTGTTTTCCTTTTTAAAACGTACTGGATTGACTTTCAGCTTTCTGTGCTTAGCCCTGCAGCGATGGGTGCTAGTCCCGGTTCTGCAGCTGTTTCCTCTGTCCTTTCCTTTCAACCCACGTCATCGCGCGCCCTCCTCTTCTCGAGCCACGAGCGGCGTTTCCCCAAATGTTCCCTTCCGCCCCTCGGGTTGCAGTGGCTGTTCTGTGTCGACCTCGTTGGCAAGTCGTGGGCCCCTTTTCCCTTTCCCTCCTGAAAGCCCTGGGGTGCTTGTGTGTCCTCCTCCCATATTCTGCATCCCGTGATCGTGTGGCCCTTTCTGTAGGAGGGTCCTTCCAAGTGCATGTCTGGAACATACCCTCTGTGTGTGCGTGTGTTTTCTAAGTGATCAGAGGGCTCTGGACGCTCTGTGTGGGCCTCTGGGCTGCGTGGGCAGGTGGCACAGAACCCTGCTGGGGTGAGGGGCTGGAAGGCTGGGGTCCCTGGCGCCCCCATGCTCTGTTGAGCGTGTCTGCCCCGCAGCCCGGTGGTCCTGCCACAGCACTGTATCTCTCGTGGTTGTGCTGTTACTGGTATAAAGTCAAGTGCCTTCAATGCTAAAGGCTCAGCAATTTTTCTTACACCGATTTCATGTCCTATGCAAGTGTTTTCTACAACCTGCATAACCAGTACTTTGTAAAACTTGTTTACGCTTCAATTGTACATAGTGTTTTTTAAAGAAATAGATCGTATTTTTATTTAGGTACCTCCAAACTTGAACTCGTCTGTGGGGAGCGCTGTAAAACGAGACATTTCTCTTTTGAGCACCAGGACAGTGGGACAGAGGTTTTCACTGGTTCTATTTTTCTACTGTTACCGATGAGCATGTAACACTGACTTTATCCTCCACCTAGTTGGCATTGCAAATAAACGGCTTGTATAGAACCTGTGTGTTGGGTGCCGTCTGTTTGAGCACGGCCCTTCCCCTTGGGGAGAGCTGCTTGTGGGGGTGGGGGGGGTCCTGGCTTTGAAGCTCACCTCCGCTTCTAGGGTCTCAATCCTGCAGAGGGCGCCGTTTTCATTGCGGCCCTTATGGAAATCACTGACACGGCCTTTTCTGAGAGCTGCCTCCTACACATTTGAGCAGAAAGCGCCCTCCGCGTGCAAGGGTCCCACAGGAGGCAGCCAGCCTCCCAACACAGCGAGCGAGCAGCCGGCGTGGGCGAGAGACCCAGAGGACCCGGCCCGATGGCCACAGGCCGCCACAGGTCAGAGAACTGAGTCTTAGAGCCTGAACGTTTGTTTCAGTAGAAGGCTCCCTGTCAGTTTCCAGCTGGAAAAGGGAAGTGGAGAGTCGGGGGCGTGGGGCAGATGCAAAATCGAGAGTGCCCTGGCTCCTACGCCCCAGCACAGCGTTCCTGATCTCTGCGCTGTGACCACCTTGTTTAACTGGGAGCTCGGGAAAACAGCCTAAGGCTTTGGTGGGTGAGCTGCTGGAAAACCTGGAAAAGAAAACAGCTCTTGCTTCTGGGTTTTCAGATCATCCTGAAGAAGCTGGGATCCCAGGTAGCACCCCTCCCCTGGCCAAGCCCTGCCTCTGCCCAGAGCGATTTCCAGAGGTTTCTGCAGTCCATTCTCTTCCAAGTCTGGTACACAAGAGCAGCAGGCAAACGGGCTCTTCGACTTCACTTGCTTGGAAAAGGCTGCTCTGTCCTTCAGTTATTCTGCGCTGGCCCAGGTAGTGGGCGGTGCTGTGGCCCAGGGGGAACGGCTGCACTGAAAGTGCTCAGGAGCCCCTCGCTACCCATAGACCTGCCGCTGTCAGTTCCCACCTGGAGAGAGGCCACAAGTTACACGGTACAACTGCTCCAAAGGGTGCCCTGGCCCAAGTCCACGGAGATGTCTCCAGGCCTTCTGCAGTGCCACAGGACGGCTTTGCACCCGAACGCGCAGGTTGGTTCCCAGTGTGAGCTGTGCCCCCGCCTGGACCACCTACACTGAGCGCGTGACACGATCTCCTTTCCTGTCGTCCTTCAACAGATTGGGTTCTGTCTTCAGTCTTCTCCGACTAGGGTGCTGTTCTAGTCCCATCTTACAAATGAGCAAGGTGAAGACACAGTGCTCACCAGCTTTTCCTGCCGGCATTGCTCAGAGCTGAGGCCATACTTGGTTGTAAGCCGGGCAACCATGGCCCCGCCTCAGGAGAGTAACTAAGGCTGGGGATCCAGCTGCCTTGGGGGTTCAGAAGGATGCAGGGAGGAGGCAGGTACAAGCAGGAGGCAGGACTGAGCTGGTGGGGGCAGAGGGGGTGAAGCTCGTGAGGGTGAGAGGTGGGCTTAGAGAGCCACACCAAACCAGACTCACTGCTACCGGGTCGATCTTAGCGACCCCGGAGGACAGAGTAGAACAGCCCCTGCGGGTTTCTGACGCGAACTCTTTAAGGGAATAAAAAGCTGCATCATTCTCCCTTGGAGTGCCGGTCTCAAACTGCTAACCCTGTGGTTAGCAGACCAGTGCGTAACTCACTATACCACCAGGCTCTTACGACAGGAGCAGAGTGCAGTTTTTGAACTTGACCCTTAATCGCCGCAGGACATACAGTGTGGGGGAAAGGTCAGCCCCCCACAACTACTTGTGACTTCGATAGGCGCAATAGTACAATTAAAATATGTATAGAGATGATAAAGTCTTAGGGAGCACGAAAGAGGAGAAATTGAAATAATGGAGTCAGACACATTTCATGGTAGCATGCTCACCTCCTGGATGGCCATGATCTTACCGGCCAGGTCTGCGCGCAGCATGGGCCTCCAAGGACAGGAGAGCAAAGCCAAGTGGGCCAGAGACCCGTGTTTTGCTAACGGCTTATATCTCCTTAGGGGGCGTGACTACAGGTAACCACACATGTCAGAGGAAGGGACTGCACAATAGGTCATCCAAACAATAGGGGGGATATACAGTGAGCATAGGCCTAACAGGAAGGGGATGAGCTAGAGGTGTACACAATAGGAAGGGGTGGAATCAGAAGTATACATGTGACAAGAAGGGCGGACCCTCGGTTCATGATGGCGGCCTAACCTTGGTCACCATTGAGTGGGCTTGACCTCCCTGGGCTCTCCTTCAGGGAAATAATCCTATTCAGAAGGGAGTGGGCCCGACTTTGGGGATAAACAGTGGTGTCCACTTGCTCTAGATGGCTGATAACCCTTAGGGAGAATACCCCCTGACCTGCTTCTGTTGACCTCCAAGTGTATAGTCATCTGAGAAGCGTAGCAAGCAGCAAGTTTGGGATATATTTGGGGGAGACAACTTGGGAGAAATCTTTGTTTCCCACAATACAGGGTTTTCAGAGGAATGTGGTGTCGGCAGCTTTGCCTGTTGAAATCACAGGCCTGGTGTGAGATGGCCCGTGGGATGGGCAGGTGTGGGGCCGTGAGACCAGCCAGTGGGCTGCTCAGGAGAGAGGCCAGATCACACATGGCAGGCGTGCCCAGCAGATGGAGCTGGAGGAAGAGAGAGAGCTTACCATGCTGGTCAGCTAACCTGGACGAAGTTGGCAGGAAGACTTCCAAGTAAGAGTTTCTGGGGGTCATCCACATTTGGGGGGCCTTCAAAGCCTTGGGAGCAGATGGGGTCGCTTAGGGAAACAATTCAGAGCAAGGTAAAAAGAGGACCCAAGAGTGGACCTGGAGGAACTCCAATCAGGAGAAGGCAGTGCTGGGGGGGCCAGACTCCGGACGCAAGCTTGGCGGGACCCTCAAAGGGCTGGAATCGGAGCATTGGGAGAAGAGAAGATAAAGCTCAAGCCAGCCCGATGTCTGGTCCCATTTGCAGGGAAGACTAGTCAGCAGGACTCTAGCTTATGCACAGGTGAACTCGGACAGGAGGCCACACCCTCCTCTAGACAGGTGCCAGGGCTCTGCAACAACTGGGTTCTTTGTGGGCTGCTTGGGTTTTTCTTCCTTTTTTTTTGTTACAGGTTGGATTTTTAAACCCCCTGCATGTTCTAATTTCTCATGTTAATAAAAGGTAAAAGCATAGGGCTCTGTGCTGCCCCTGAAAAAGTTGCACCGAGCTTCTAGATGAAACCCAAAGAGATGCTTTGTGGGAAGGCCATCCAGAGGAGGAGTGTCTAAGGACAGAAGCAGGGGAGAGGCCAGTTGCAGTGGGCTGAGCTGGCGGTGAGGTGGTATAGGTGTGAAAGGAGGTGAGCTTAGTGGTGAGGAGGAGTGGGTTGGAGCTGAAGGAGTTGTCAAGTGGAGAACGACCACAAAAGCCAGGTGGTATTGTGGTGACAAGCCAACCCACGTGCCTTTGTCTCCTCCATGCAGCTGTCATGACAGATTGCCACCTGCCAGGTGACAATCCCCCACTAGAAGACTAGATCCTGTCAACGTGGCAAAGGAAGTCAGCATGCGGTTCTTTATCCTGGGGATGCAACCCCCCCAGTCCTGCCGCGGGCTTCAGTGCGCAGACATCTAGCTGTAGCCGGGCCTGGATTTCACAGCCCTCTCAGGAGTAGGAGGCGGCTTTCTGCTTCGGAAACGATGGACAGTCTCAGTGACCCAAAGGGGAAGCTCTACTCTGCCGCTAGGGCAGTGGTTCTCAACCTGTGGGTCGCAACCCCTTTGGGGGTGGAACGACCCTTTCACAGGGGTCACCCGATAACAGTAGCAAAATGACAGTGATGAAGTAGCAACGAAAATACTTTTGTGGTTGGGGGCCACCACCACATGAGGAACTGTAGGAAAGGGTCGTGATATGAGGAAGGTCGAGAACCATGGATCTAGGGCCTCTGTGAATTGGAGTTGACTCAGTGGCAGTGGGGTTGGATGGTGGATTTACGGGCTCCTGTCAGGAGAACCAGTCCAGAGACCAGAATCTGTCCCCCTCTCACATGTGAAAACAGACACAAACCAGGCGTCCCGCTGTTGCCAGTGTTGGGCCTGTGCCCTGTACAGATTGTGAGTGCTGGGCCCCCTCCCATGCAGGGCCATCTGGTCCCCAGATCCTCAGGGCTCCAGGCTTCTCCACTTCTGCTCGAAGGTGCTCTCTGGCTGACAAGATGGTGAGGGGCTGCTTGTCTGGTCCCTGTCCTTGCACGTCACATCTGTCTCCTGGCTCTGTGTCGTGGTCTTGACCTTGATGACCCCTGATAACTGGCAGGTCCCTGTGAATCATGAGGATGTGCTCAGCCGCCATTCTCAGGAAGCAGATCCATGTTGGGCATGTCCCAACGGCCACCCCTCAGATTAGCGGCCAAGAGAAAACCCACTCTGTTTTTCAGGGACCTTCCCGAATGATCTCTGGGCTTCCCCTGACCTCAGTCACTGTTCCTCCCACTGCCTGTGCGCCCCCTCGACCACTACTTGCTCTTCTGCCCGCTTCAGGCCTTAGCGGAGTCCCAGCCTTCCAGGTGTCTGGCTGCCCTCCCCCAGGAAGTGGACGCATCCCCACCTCCCATGGATCTTGGCATCACGAGCCTCCTCGGAGAGCCAGCTGTCCCGTATTAACCTGCCAGGCCCTTCCTGCAGTCCCTTCATCCTCTCAGGCCCTGGGCTTCTCTCAGGCCCCGGGCACCAGCCGCCCTTGCCCTTGCCACCCAGTCCCCGGAAGCAGCTGGGATGTCCCCGGCACCTGTCCGTCCTGCCTCACTCCTTGGGCGCAGGGCCCCACACTCTCCTTCCAGAGTGCCTGCTCGGACCTCCCCGAAGCCCTTCTTTTGCCTTCCTCCAAGACCCTGGCCCTGGCCTCCCCTCTTCCCAAACCAGCGCATCCTCCATGGCTGCCCGCCACTTCACCTGGTTCCCGTTGACCCAACCCCCTTTACCAGATTCGGCCCATCACAATCGCCTGTGTCTGGACCCAGCTTTGGGCAGGGGTGGTGGGTGGGTAAGGAGATAATCACACAGCCACGGCCCCCAGGCTCTCACAGCTTGGGTGTCACTTTCCCACCTCTCTGCTCTCCTGCACGGTCCCCCAGCTCACTCCGCTCTCCCGCCAGCTTCCAGGACAGAGACGCCGGTCAAGAGGGCTATAAGGTGGGATGCTAATCTCAAGGGCAGCAGTTCAAACCCACCAGCTACTCTTCAAGAAAAAAATGCTGTCAGCTGTAAACATCTGCAAACTCCCAAGAGACAGCACGGCTCTGTCCTATATGGTCTCTCTGAGCCCAAAACGACTTGATGACAGATTGGCTTTTTCAGGGGCCCTCACACCCCTTCTCCTGCACCCGCGCCCCCCTCCCTTTGTGCTCCCAGTCCATTCTACCCTGTCTGCTAACTGCTTGGATAGTGTCCGGGGGCCCATTCTGGCTAGGACAGGGGGCATCTGCTCTCTTGGGAATTACTCCTGTCGGTGAGAATGTGAGACCCTGTCCAAGCGTGCAGTTGTAAAACGAGAGGAAGGATCCTCCCTGCTGCCAACACACAGGGCCTAATCCAGAGCATCGGGACCTTCTTGGGACCCTTCCTCCCAAATCCCAGGGCCGCTGTCGGGCTCCTGCTGGCTGCTGCACGCCCACCTTCCTCTGCCTGGGTCCTGCCCCTCCCTGTCCTCAACCTACAGGCAGGTGAGCCATAAAGACCAGCTACAGGCCAGCAGGTGAGCTTACTTCAGCGTTCATGGCGCCAGAGATCAGAAGCCATGCAGCAGGCGCTTGGCTTTGGTTTGGATTAAAGCCACATTACCAGCTTGATTGGGGGTGGGCGTGGGTGGAGAAGGAACCCACCCATCCCGTCTTACTTCTTGGACTCGTTCCTCCCTTCGTCTAGAATCTGGAGAGGGCGTTACACAGTGGGCTGCTGACCGCCAGCCAGGTCAGTGGTTCACCACCCACCCACCACCGTCAGAGAAACTGAGGCTCGCTGCTCCCTTATAGTTACGGCCTCGTCAACCCACAGCGGCAGCCCAACTCTGCCCTAAAGGGTCACTTGGAGCCGCGTGGCCTCGACGGCAGTGAATTTACAAGAAAACAACCACAAAGCATTGCTGCTGTGTCAATTTCAAGCGTGTGTGTGTGTAATATATATATACTTATGTATGTGTGGGGTGTATAATATATATACAACATGTGTGTGGGTATGTATATAATATGTACACATATGAGTGTGTGGGTATGTGTAGAATATATAACAAATGTATGTATGCGTAATATATAAATACACATGTATGTGTATATTTACTTATGTATATGTGGGTGTGTGTATAATATATACACATATGTATGTGTGGGTGTATAAGATATGCACATATGTATGTGTCTGTGTGTGTATCACTGCCACCGAGCTGATTCTGACTCACAGCGACCCTGTAAGACAGGGCAGAACTGCCCTGAGGGTTTGTGGGTTTCTGAGACGGTAACTCTTTACAAGAATAGAATGCTTCATCTTCCTCCCTCGGAACGGCTGTTGATTTCAAACTGGTGACCTTGTAGTTAGCAGCCTAGCCCATTACACCAGAACTACACACTCGCACACACACACCGTATTGGTGCTAAGTTCACATTATAGCAACCCGGTAGGACTGACTAGAATTAGACTAATCTTTGGATGGACTGACACAGTGGCTGCGACACAGGGAAGAGGGTGAGGCTGGTACAGAGCAGGGAAGGGCCTCGAATTCGGCTGTCCAGTACATACCCTAGAAGGGACATAGCAGGGCTCAATCCCCCGACAGCGCCCCTCTCCTCCCTAAGCCTGTCCTGGGTCACAACAAAGCCATTTCTTCCAGCTGAGCTTTGCTATTCCAAACTCCGAGCCTTCAGCTGGGAAGGCCCAGTGCCCGGTAAACTCCCACACCACTGACAGGCACTGGTCTTTCGTGGCAACTGTGGGCTTGGGTGGATTCTTTGTCCCCAGTGCCTTACAGCGCCAAGCTCCAAAACCTAGCGGCCCCCACCGGCAGCAGTCTCCAGCCCCGCGGTAGCATCTTCCTTAGCCCGCCTCCCATCCTGACCAGCACTGCAGCCTTCCTCACCAGGCGGCCCAGCGATGGCAGGAACCCTGCGCCCTCGTGCCCTCGGCCAGTGGAAGGCTCCGGCAGTGAGAGGGCCTCCTGGGTCCTTTTAGCCTCTGGGACAAAGTGCCAGATGCTATGTGTGACAGGCTCCCTCCCCTGCAGGGGGACGGCTTCACACAGGCTGCTCTGTGGCTCCATCATTGTTCAGCAACCCTGCTGTGCATCCTGGTGGCCAGGCCCTGGGGACCAGAGGGCGAAGAAGTGAAGGACAACCTCTGCTTCCCCAGTGCTTGGGGGAGTCCACACATTCTCCTCGATCCTTTCACTCTGTCCCCGCCACTCCAAACCAGACCGGAGTCACCACACTGGACAGCCTGGGAGACCTGATTCTACGCTGGCTTGCTGAGCCGCCCTGGCCGGTGTCTCTTTATTTGCGGTCCTTGGTGTCCTTGCTGGTAGAGTTATCGCAGGGGGAGTTGACATTTAGGGAGCACTTCCTCTGGGCCAGCAGGTTTCAGGTTTTCACAACCCGCCACACAAGACCTCTTTGGGGGGTGAAAAGCAGGGGTGTGACTCTGAGGACTAAGGTGCGCCTGGCCCAGCCACGGTGTGTTCAGTGTCCTCGGATGCATGCGGAAGTTGGACATTGAATGAGGAAGGCGGAAGGAGGATGGATGCATTGACTTGTGGAGCTGGAGAAGACTCCTGAAAGGACCGCGAGCTGCCCGGGAAGAAGCACGGCCGGAGTGCTCCTGAGAGGCCAGGATGGTGAGACTTCATGTCACACACTGGACAGGAGAGACCAGCATCTGGAGAAGGACGTCATGCTCGGTCAAGTGGAGGGTCCTCCGGGAGCTGGGTGGGCACGGGGAGAATGGGCAGGACAGGGAAGTGTTTCCTTCTGGGGTGCACAGATAGGGTTGCTGTGGGCCGGAACCCCCTCAATGGCCCGACATCTCCAGGTGCGACACACAGCCCTCTCCGTAACTGAGTGAGGCCCATCAACAAGAATTTCCGGCTGGAGCAGATGAGGAAACTGAGACATGGAGCCTAACCTGGCAGGGCACTCCAGTCTCCCAGGGAGAGTTCCCACACTGTCACAGAGTGATGGTAACAGCCACCAAGAGAGTCGGGCTCACCATCTGCAAAAGACTGCCTGCATCCCCTAAGCCCTTCCCTCAGTGTTGCCAGCAAACAGCAGCCTCCGCGCCCCCGTCTCCCCCCACCACCCGGCCCCTTCTCCCATGGAGCTGCCTGCTTGCCTGTGGGTGGATCCCAGGGTGTCCAGACGTCTGAAGAAGCTTAGAGGGCGGATGGGGGGCAGGAGGGATAGGCTCCGCCAGGGCTGCTTTTTCAGGCTGCGACAGACTGGGGAGGGCGACACCTTCCCTTCCACCTCCCACCGTTCAGCGGTTCTGTTTTCCTGCCACAACACAGCTCTTGGCACCCTGATGGAGTCCTGCCGAGTCCAGCCATCAGCCCCCACCTCCATCTGCCTGGCGGCTACGTGTACCACTTCCTCTGAGGTGGTTGCGCCTGGTGGGCGAAGGCAGGCAGCACTCGTGGGCGGTTAAGCCTTCCAGTCCTGGCCAGCCATGCCCTTGGCCAGTGGAGCTGGAGTCCCGTGACTCGGAAGGTGGAGCTGGCTGCTGGTCTGCAAAGCTAGATCAGACGAAGAAGCGTGCAGCATCGGGATTGGAGGAAGGCTGATTATCCACCTGCAACATGCAGGTGACACGACCTCGCTTGCTGCGAAGCGCCATGGACTGCCAGGGAAGAAACAAGTCTGTCTTGGAAGAAGTCCGGCCAGAATGCTCCTGCAAAGTAAGGATGGCGAGACCGTTTCTCACGTTGTGCATTGGATGTGTGGTCAGCAGAGACCGGTCCCTGGAAGAGGACATCGTGCTTGGTGGAGGGGCAGCGAGAAAGAGGAAGGCCCTCGACCAGACGGATGGACACAGTGGCTGCAACCAGGGTCTCCAACGTGGAAACAATGGTGGGAATGGCGCAGGGCAAGGCAGTGCTTCCTTCTGTTGAGCACGGTCACTGTGAGTGGGAACTATCCTCGGCCATCATCGCTATAGGAGCAGATCACAGGCCTTTCTGCAGTGGGACCATTGCGTGGATTCGAACCCCCAGCCTTGTGGTAGGCAGCTGAGCGCTTAACCGCTGTGTCTCCAGGACGGCTTTTATTTTAATTTTTACCCTTGTCGGGAATGTTCGGAAGTTCCTACAATTTGACAGTCATTGTTCTATGCATGCTGGGTAAATAAGGGGTGTCCTTTAAGACAGTTCTCCTGGATACTCCTACACACCGCCATCGAGTCGACTGTGACACCGCACTCCCACAGGCAGGGCACAACTGCCCTGGTGGGGTTCTGAGGCTGCCTATCTCCACAGGAGCAGAAAGCCTCGTCTTTCTCCCTCAGAGGGACTGGTGGTTTCAAACCGCTGGCCTCGTCTTTCTCCCTCAGAGGGGCTGGTGGTTTCAAACCGCTGGCCTCGTCGTTCGCAACCCAACTCATAATCCACTTCCCGGCCAGAGCTCCTCAGGATTCCAAATCAAGGGGATGAAACAAATGGAACACAAACTCAGTATCGTCAAAGAAACCAGCCTTCCCCGGGCAGGCAGGGGCCCAGCCTGGCATCACCATGGCACACACTCTCTCAGAAGGGGTGGCAGAGTGGGGAAGACAGATGAATGAAATCAACTGGCAAGTATCTTATTACCGACTTGACTGCTCTAAGTGCAACTCCAAAGGGGGTCTTCCCCACCCACACTGCCGCCCAGGGTGCTGAGGGCCAGGGTCCGCAATGCAGCCCGAGGCATGTGGCCTGCCCCCTGCGCATCACCTGGAGAAAGGCTGACACATCAACCCTGAGGCAGTTGTTTCCAGTTCCAGCTGCCTCGGGAGGAGAGCTTTCCTGACGGAGGCCGGCAAGTCCCTTCCCCACACGTGGCTGTGGCCTTGAGGTGGTCACCTCGCCACGCTGCGCCTCAGCAGGCCTCGGTACCATGGAAACGCTGAGTTGACCTGGGACCTAGGGAAATGCCAAGCACAGGCCACCCTCCCCCCAGACCCCAGGAAGAAAACAAAAAGGGGGATTGGTTGTGGAACTTTTCCACTCCGTTCATGCCACTGCTGGTCAGTGGAGTCTTGAGACCTGAGGCAGAAGCGAGAATGGACTTCGTGCATCTGAGAAGCCAGGGAGTCCCTAACTTGGGGGGGGGGGGCGTATCAGGGAGAGTGCAGTGCTGCTTTGCAGGGGAGAGGGCCCTGTGAAAGCCCACCCTTCCAAGAAGGAAATGGAGATGAGCCAGGCTATGGATGAGAGGCCAGGGATGAAGTCAGAGTGTCGAGCCCGAGCCCTTTCCCGTGGATGGCGTAGTAGTTACATAATCTGGTGTCAACTTGAGACTATTAAGAGTGACAGAGTGGAGTTTAGCCTGTCAGGTCACAGCTTGATGACCTCATTTGGAGGTGCTATGGAAGAGATAAATAACTCACTGGAGGCCTGATACACACTCTCTCCTGGAGAGACATTCCTGTTGACAAGACACATGGAGCTACGGTGATGGCAGCCAGAGCCCTGTAGCTGGAGGAGCCATGTGGAGACCCATGCCACAAGCACTGGATCCACAAGACTTTCCATCCACTGGCTGTGATCTTCCTGCACTTGGCGTCATTGCATGTGTTGCGTGAGTCTGCAGAGTTTATAGACTGCTATCAGACATATGGGCTAATATCTGATTTAGGACTTGGACTGGTATGGTAGTTACATAATCTGGTGACAATTTGGAAGGTTTACGAGTAAAGGGGTGGAGTCTAGTCTGTCAATCAGATCATAGTCAGTGAGGACTCTGTATGGGCATGGCCTTCTGAGAATTCCTGGATTTCCTCCTTGGAGGCAAGAGACTGTGTGTGTGTGTGTGTGTGTGTGTGTGTGTGTGTGTGTGTGTGTGTGTGTGTGTGTGTGTGTGTAGGCAAGAGACTGTGTGTGTGTGTGTGTCTGCTCACTCCCTTGGAGACTCTACTGACAACACTCACTCCCTGAGACCTTCTACTGACAAGACACGTGGCACCACACTGATAGACCCCGTACCCTGGGAACTGAAGGAACCAAGTGGAGACCCCTGCCAGTGCTGAGAAGCTTACAACGCCACTGGATACAAAGACTTTCTACCCACTGGCCTGTGATCATCCTGTATTCAGCATCTTTGCATATTGTTTCACGAGTCTTAAGACTTTATAGATTGGTATCAGACATATGGGTTAATATCAGACTTAAGGGCTTGGACTGAACTGGGTTGGGGATGCTTTTTTTTTTACAGATGCTTGTAGGTTGCTGTATATCAGTAGTATGTATTTTTATTTTCAGGCGTCCAAATATCCCTTTAATGTAGAACGTATGTAGTATTGTGTGTGTTATTGTTTGAAGTGAACTTGTTTGTCACAAGACTCCAAGTCCACTTCAGGTTCACTTTCCTCCTTTTTTCTTTAAGCTGGGGATGCTTTCTTAATGTACAATTACCCTTTATTTAAAACTCTTACACACATGTGTGTCTATGGATGTGTTTCTCTAGTCTACCTGTACTAACACAATTGGATTGGGTTGGGATGTTTTCTTAATGTACAATTTCCCTTTGATACAAAGTTCTCTCTTACATATGGGTAAGAGAGAACTCTTGTACTCAAACATACGTGTCTATGAATTTGTTTCTCTAGTCCACCCAGACTACACAGATGGCATCCAGGACTGGGAGAACGGTGAGGAAAGAGCCCCCTACCACTTAGGGTCAAGAGCAGAAGCTAGAGGACTGGAGATATCTTCTCTGCTGTGGTGGTCTACAGCAGCACACGCCTCCAGCAAGGCTGACCCAGTGGCCCCACACCCACCAGAAAGCCTGGGGACCTGGTTGCTTCCCCTCCCCTTTCTTGGGTTGGGGAGGACTCCCCACTGAACTTGGCTTACAAGGAAATGGGGGCACCCCTGAGGTCACAGGACAGGGATGTGGTGTAGAGGTGCAAAGAACTTGCTGAAAACTGGAGCACTGCCCCGAGAGGGCAGCTGAGATGCCAAGACCAGCCTGGGCCCCTCCCAGGGCCACATGCTAAGGTTGGTCCCCTGCCGAGAGGTGAGGTGGGGTGGGTGGGGCAGCCTCTCTGGGACGGTGTGCTTCCGAGGATGGCACAAACACCTCCGTGCTGGTCCGGCGGAAGTGATGCTGCCCCAGAACCTCTGGGGACACTTTTTCCAACAAGGCTAGCCTCTGGGGGCAGCTTCCAGGCTTCCCTGGGAGACAGACCCCTGCTAGGCCGGGGCTGTGAACGCCCATGTCCTGAGGTGGGCTGGGCTGCCTCCTGAGATCACTTGAATTCCACAATTTTCCTGCTGCACCAGGAGCCTTGCCTAGTCCTGTGTTAAGACGCAGGTTCTGTGGCTTATGCTTTTCCAATGATGGCGGGCGGTAGGTGACCTCCTCTCTCTATTACACTGAGCTCGGAAGGTAACATTCTGTGCACTCATGGTCAGGACCCAGACCCAAAGAAAAGTCCTTCTTCCTTTTCTGGTCTCGTTGGGGGTCAGGCCAGAGACAGACCTTGCGTTGGCAACAGATGCTGTGCTGATAGCAGACCCCCCAGCCACGCTGCCCATGCCCCTTCCAGCAGAACAGCTGTTGGCGACTCATTTCATCCCGCTTCTGCTCTGACCTGGCAGGAGGCTGTATTTGTTTAAAAATAACTAAAAAGTAAGTAAGTCAACAGAAGGCCAGCATTTTGAATGTTTTATTTAAATTTTCACAGAAACGTGATTATAGTTAAGCGTCATTATGAGTCACTTTTAACAAGTCTACAGAAATGCACACACAGTGCCTGAATTCCTTCAGAGCAACCGGGAAAGTCGTTTGCATAAGCCATGCTTTAATATGAACCGCCACACCTTGGCCAAACCAGTCTCGACCAGAAGAGATGGGCCCCGGCTGTCCTTAAGAAACGAGTTGTGACCAGGTTAAAAAAAAAAGTGTTTCTGGTTACTGTCGGGAAGGAAGTTACCTGTCCTAAAACCAGCCCTTCAGCCCTGGGTGGGAGCCTCCAAGCCTCAGCCCTGCCTTGTCAGGGGAATTATGGAGCCTTCTGATGGTTAAGCGTGGCATTTGAGAAGGTCAAAACTTACAGGCCACGGTGGTATGCAAATATTGAAACCTCGAAGGAGCACAAAAACCCAGACTTGGAAAAAGGTGGTCAGGCCATGGATGTTAGCCACCTGTCCGCTCTCCCGGGCCAGCCCAGGGTGTGACATTGCTCCATGGCCAGCAGCCCTGCCCGCCACAGCTGCAAGGACCCAGCCCCAGGAGGCTTCACACTTACAAGCCAGCGATGTTCCAGTGTGCTGTTCGAGGCCCTGGCCTGTAGGAGACCTAGTTCATTTCTGCCAGGGGTCGTGGGCACTGGTATATATGACAAGCCAGCTCACACAGAGGAATATTAACACACACACATGGCCCAGGGCCTCGAGTACTTCGGGGAACACACCTCCCATAGGGAAGACCCCCTTCCTCTGGAAGAGGCAGCCGTGGTCTGTGTATGTCTTCCACACAGACTAAGGGCCTTGCAAGCGATCCAAGAGAAAGGGCTTCCCTTCGAATGTGGGGCTTTCTACAACATTCCATGAGGGGCTTCTCAGGCAGAGCTCACAGGCGAGGGAGCCAGCTGTGGGAGTTCACGTTCCCATAGAGAAACCCATCGTTCATGCAGCCCACGGCCAAGACAGGACAGTGACCCCTGCTGTCTGCCAAGTGTCCTTTCTGCTTCAGCACTGATTTAAGGGGGAGGGAGGAATAATTTGGGTTTGAGTAACATTTTCTTAACAATATCAAAATAGGTCCATTATAATATATGCTTACGAACATCCCTGATGAAATAAAACAATCCAGAAGGATTTGTAAACCAGCAAGACTCACAGGGGTGGGAGGTGGCCGGTGGGTCTTCCGAGGCAACAGGACAGGGGCTGGGTCCTTCCTACAGGTTTTCCAGGATGGCTGTAAGCATGAGTCCCAACACTCAAATGTTCTGTCAGTGGGATTAAATTTATGCATAACATTACTAACAGAAGTTGCTTCTTGACTGACATTATCCAATCTCCTTGCCTGAGACCGACATCTAGCAAAACAAACCATTTTTTTGTCTCGGCCACCCAAGGGTCTTGAAGAAGGCGCTTGAGTCCCTTGCACGCCCCAGCCTTCAAAGAGCAGGATATGGGTGAGTGGACCAGGCTGGAGCAGCTCTGGCCCAAGGCACCATGATCACAGGTGAGGGACCCACACTCACAGCGGGAAGAAACCCGTCTGAGAATGCCCACCAGTCACCCCTGGGTTACAATGGCTTTGGGGCAGAGCAGACAAGTAGGGAGTGAAATCATTCCTAATGAGAGACATTTCCTTTCCCAAAGCCAAACCCAACTTCTGAAAACTGAAAAGCAACCACTGTGGGGCTGGCAGGTGGGGAGGCGTCTGTGGGATGGGCTGCGCCACACTGCGTCCTGAACCAGCTGTGAGAACAGCACACGCTCAGCTGGAGGGAGGGAAGGAAAGAGGGAGGGAGGAAGGAAGGTCTGGAGGAGAGGAGGCTGGAAAGCGGACCAATTGTGAAAGATGCCACTTTTATTCCTGGAGCCCTAAAGTGACACTTTTATTGGCCCGAGAGAGCAGGCCTGCCCCGGCGTTCTAGCTGCAATAATACTGCATGCCGTCAACTCTCCGTCTCTTCTTTGACTGAAACTCTTCAAAGAACTGCTGGATGTCTTCTCTCTTAACAACCTGGGGTGGAAAGCAGAGGAGAGGTGACGAGATGACAGAGCAGCCAGGACGGGGCCTGGCCCTCTGAACATAAAGTACAGAAACCAGTAAAACTCTGGGGCCCGTAGGCAGTCAGGACGCATGGAGAACAGATGAGGTTGTGCACGATCTCCCTGCGCTTGGGTCCCCATCAACCCCGGGAAGCAGCAGCGGTCAGGAACTTGGACAGGGCGCGCTGCATCAGAAAGACCCGCTGCAGAAGACCTTTTGAAACCACGAAAAAGCTCAGCGATCACTTAGAGAACAGAGCTGCCCCTGACCCAAGTCCTGGCTTGTTTGCATTTCACGGGCACTTCATTCACCTATCAGGCAATTCAATAGTTCAACCACATCAAGAAGAGTTGTACATGCATCGCCACAATCCATTTTAGAACATTTTCGTTTTCTCATGGTTAAATCGCTTTTAAAACGAGCTGTGTAATTACCATCAGTTCTAGTGTTTCCTCCCCACTCCCACCGTTCCCTCCGGCTCCCTATCTCTCATCCCACCCCTCCACCTCCCTAACCACCCTCGCAGCGCTTTTCATCTGTGTGCATCCACTCCTTCTGTGCTTCCCAAACCGGGAAACCCAACAGTGACAATTTCAAAAAAGAAGACAAAACAAAGTGGTAAGGATAAAACTGTAACAACACAAAGATAAAAATACAAATGCATTAAGAAAGAAAAGACCACAATGAAAAAAAACAATGTCTCGTCATGAAACAAGTAAAAAGTACTTGCGTACACCTAGAACAAATTCAGGTTGGGTCAAGAGAGAAGTCAACTGACCAAGTATCAAGTTCGATCCAGTATAATCACGGATTACAATGATCTCTATCAGGTAGTAAAGCTGTCTGAGACCCTTGCCTGTGTCTAGATGGGATCTGCCAGCAGCTTTATCTGACTAGATACTCTGCAGATGAGCTTTGGGCTTCCAGTGTCCTCCACAGCCTTCTACAAATTGTGTGTTCGCGACTTAGGCTCTGAAACTTTTCCCTTTGTCATATTTGAATTTTGTTACTGTCGTCTGGATCACACAAGCTGGTGTGTTTCTTCCATGTGGACTTAGTTGACTCCTTTTTTAAATGGCTGCTTGTTTAAATACAAGCCTTTAAAGACCCCAGACACTATTCCGATTGGTAGCTGGGCACCATCTGCTTTCTTCACCACCCTTTGCTGTCACACCGTATCTTCAGTGATCATTTCATGCAGGTGAGTCTTGATCAGAACTGACTGCTCTTGGACTGGGGCGAGAGCTCAGTGGGGCCCAGTCATGCCGTTGTTTTACCGTCTCAGATGCACTCCAAGGCTGGACAATAAATAAGGCAGAATGAAGAAGAATGGACGAGTATCGAGTACACCACAGACCACCTGCAGGGCCAACATTGGCTGGGAGAAGCACCACCAAGTGCGACGGCGAGACTTGGTCCTGCGTACTGTAGACACAGGGTCAGGAAGGACCCCTCTCACTGAGAGGATCTGACTGAGCACGACCAGACAGCATTTCACTGTTGCACTGGGGGCTTTAAAATGCTCTTGGAGAAATGGAATTAAAAGGTAATATAAACTTTCCATGATTTTTTTGAAGCCCTCTCATACGCTTTCATGCTATCCCCATGGGCTGGAAGAGAAAACCAATGCTCAGAGTTGGACCGTTCAAAGCTTCACAGCGAGGCAAAATGGCACAGTGCTTAGAAACTTTGATTTCTCATACTAATGGACACCCAAGAAGCAAGCGACTGCAGGGGCCACTTGAAGGTCACATGGCACTGACGCTCTGTGAAATGCCTCAAACGCATTCTCATCGTGAAGAGGTTAAAATCTCGAGGATGCGAGGTAGTACCGATGAAGAACACAGCTTTCCCCCAGATCCTGGGTGCTTCCTCCCAACTACCATGATCCGAATTCTACCTTGCAGGGCTGGATAGGGCAGAGGTTGCACACTGGTACATATGAGGGCTGGAGGCACAGGGAATCCAGGGTGGATGATACCTTCAGGACCAAGGGTGTGAGGGGCGATGCTGGGAGAGTGGAGGGTGAGTGGGTTGGAAGGGGGGAACTGATTACAAGGATCCACATGTGACCTCCTCCCTTGGGGAGGGACGGCGGAGAAGGGGGGGAAGGGGGACTCCGAATAGGGCAAGATATGACAAAATAACGATGTATAAATTACCAGGGGCACATCGGGGAGGGGGGAACGGGGAGGGAGGGGAAAAAAAGAGGACCTGATGCAAAGGGTTTAAGTGGAGAGCAAATGCTTTGAGAATGATTGGGTCAGGGAACGTATGGATGTGCTTTATACAATTGATGTATGTATATGTATGGATTGTGATAAGAGTTGTATGAGTCCCTAATAAAATGTAAAAAAAAGAAAAGAGGAGGAAAAAAAAAGAAAATCATCAGGGCAAAGAATGTACAGATGTGCTTTATACAATTGATGTATGTATATGTATGGACTGTGATAAGAGTTGCATGAGCCCCTAATAAATTGTTTTAAAAAAACAGAGAGAGAAAAAAAAATCTTGAGGCCACGGCCTCCATTATACACATGGCTGGTTCTGGGCCAAGAAACAAGCGTGACACTAAGCAGAGGCCAGCCCCTGCTACAGAAATGACTTGCTGGCCACACAGTGACCTCGGGGAACACCACGTTGGAGGAGGCTCTCTACAGGCAGGCAGTGCTTAGGCCTAGCCCGACAGTGATGGGAAAGGACAGGGACCCATCTCTCAGGGACCCCCTTGGGCATCCTTCACATCTAGGTCTGACCCCCCTGCACTTCTGGCTCCAACAGAGTGAATCACTGAGCCGTCAGGACAGACAGAGGCTGTAAAAAATCTAATTCCATTCTGTGTCAGCATTGGAAAGATGGGAAGGTATTTTAAAGGGGGAAAAATTGCAAGAAAGGATTAAAACTGAAAAGTCGGGGAAGCATTTGCCCCGTCGTGCGGGAGCCTGGTTGCAAACAGGAACCACTGCAGAGTCAGTGCTGCCCTTCAAAGTCTCTCGTGCCCCTCTCACGACCCGAGGCAGGTCTCCGTCCCCATGGAGTCTATCCCGTCTGGCGAGTCCCACTACCCACCCCCGGGGCTCCTGGCTCCCACAGGGCAGGGATGACCTGGGGTCCTCCCAGTAGCCAACTCCTCAGCCACCACTACTGGGTTTTCACGACAAATAACATGCTCACACATGTAACGTGCAGAAATGAAAATATAAAGCAAGACCAGTTCTGACGTGGTTATATAACGTGTGCTACTGGTGGGATACTAGGGGGCCCTGTGCAGATTCTCCATGGCTGCTCCCTCCCTTCAGCCCTTCCAGCCCAGGGTAAAGCCTGGCAGGTCTGGATCTGCTGCTCTCCAGGGCCTCCCGCCTGCACCTCTCTCCCCCCTCTGTGGTACCTCTCAACTGCCCAGCTACGGGGCACCTTCATCCTTTTCATCCAAGCACCCAGTCGACCCAGGAGTGCGGTTTTCAGCTCAACCTACCGTGCCTTCGTCAGCAAACCTCTTCAGATAGTCTTTAAGCTCAGTCTTCAAGTCGTTGTACTCTAAACACAAACAACAAAAGCCAACTTCACACTCGGGCAAACCATTTGCAGGTAAAAAAAAAATACTCCTCACCATTGACATTGGAGTGTGCTCATAGTTAAGACCAAATTCTCCTGAATTTAAACCTGTATAGAAACAGATTACCAATTTCCCCCAACGGCCCTGGGCTTCCTTCTGATAGAGATAGAGAATCGATAGCCTCACTCCCAAGCAGCTGTAAGCTATTGTTGAGATGTTAAACAATTCCAATCTTTCACTTCCTTTGCAGGAAATGAAAGAGATTTCAGTTTTCATTTGTTCAGGATTTTTTTTTTACAGTAAGGGCAACTTTGAGAACTTGCTGAGCGCGCACGCACACACACACTCACACACACAAATACATACCACAGATCAGTTCCACTTGTTGGACTCGATTCATGCTGTTCAGGGTGTCCATTAAAGGGTCCCGTCGGTCAGTGGCCTGCTCAACCTTGCCTTTATTTTCATAAGTCAACACAGTGTCAGACTCGTCAGTCAGGAACAGGACATCAAGGTCTGCATACATTTTCTTCAAGAAACAAAACAAATTTTCTCTTTGGGACTGTGGCTCGCTCACGAGAAGCAGGGAACCCTCTGCAGTGGTTCCGGAGGGAGTAGCCAGGAAGACCTTTGGGCAGAGAGCTACTTGACTCCTTTACACCTCTGACCCCACTCCCTCTCTGAAATCCCAACTCATCCCAAGAGGTCTGTCTGTTCAGAGGTTCTGTTAAAAAATGACTGAGATGGGGGAACGGGGAGGGAGGGGGAGGAAAAAAAGGAAAATGAGCTGATTCCAACCCAAGTAGAAGGCGAATTTTGAGAATGATGAGGGCAACGAATGTATAAGGTTGCTTTACTCAATTGATGTATGTATGGATTGTGATAAGTTGTATGAGCCCCAATAAAATGATTTATTTAAAAAAAAGACTGAGATACTGTAACTGTCAAGTTGTTTCAAGTAGCTCTGACTTAGAAAGATAAACACTGCAATCTAGAAAGAAATATTGCATAATTCTTCATATATATATGATTAAGTATTCAGATTTTAAAAACTGACATACTACAAGATTTTACAATCTTCCTGCATCCCTAGCGGTAACCCCTCAATACCCTTCCCAGATGCCCCGCCCTCCACCAGGCACTCACCATGCAGCCTCTGCAGGTGCATAACTTGCTCCGCCAGTTCAGGGGCCAATAGGTGGCAGTGTCTTTCTTCAGAAATGGTTTTGCTTTAAGTTCCTCAAATTTGCAGCTGAACTGGGAGTCTGCCTGGAGACTCTGCTTCTTAGACGCTGCCTGAAATAAAATGAATTTTCGAAGGGTGTTTGCAAAGCTACTATAGTTGTTAAATTGCCACCGTGTCAAAGCATACTGTTGTGTCTAACGCACAGTTGAAATCCCAAGGGACAGGGAGGACCAGACTCATGGGGCCTTTGTTTTACTTGTTCTATGGTCCAGGTGTGCTTCCTACGTTACCTGGAGACCAGCCTCGGAGCTGGAGCTGGTGCCCGGCTCATGCGTCTGCTCTTTCACGTCTGTGGCAGCAGCATTCCCGCATTCTGGGGTGTCCTCTCTGAGAGGGCCAGCCTGATGATCTCCATTTTCCGTTTTGGCAACTTCCTGATCACCTTTCCCATCAACACTCAGCACCAACCCATCCTCCTCAGCGGACGGCTTAGTGACTGTGGGTACGAAAGAAAAAGCACATGCCACTTCTCAGCCGGCTGACCCGCCAAACCTGATAACACTTAGCACGATTAAAACGTTATTTCAGAATGTGAAAAGGGAAAGAGCCAGCTTTTAGGGCTGGAAAGAAAGTAAGAAGTTAAACTAAGTCAACCGGTCATTTAAAAGCAGACATCATGACTGAAGCACTTTGTGAAGGAGGAAAACCTACTGCAGACAGACAGGGAGCGTGGCTGACTCAGACACCAGTGGCAGTGAGTGGCAAGAGGCCTATGTATGAACACAGGTAGGAGGAGAGTTTGGGGGGATAACAATGGGAGGAGGACGGGGTTAGAGAATGGACATCTGTCAGGGGCAAAGAGAAATGGTACGGGACCTTGTCCTGGACATGCCATTTCACTGTAGTAAGATGAGGCCCTTCGCGATGGGGACAGAGACGGAAGGGAGAAAACAATTAAGAAACCCAAGGAGATGAGGAAGACATACAGATCCAGCGTCTGTGGGACAGGAAGTGAGCGTCCCAAGTCCTTATAAGGACTCCGGGCAAATCAGAGGGGCCTGGTGAGAGCTCTGTTAGGAGCGGCCAGGGCCCTGGGCTGTGGGGAAGAGTTCCCCAAGGCAATGATGAGGTCACAGTCATTGCTCTGAGTAACTGTGATAAGGAGCCCCCAATAAAATGATCTTAAAAAGAAGTAAATAAATAAATCCATCAAGACCATTCTTTATTCACTACTATACGAAGGGGCTTCAAAAAGTTCATAGGAAAAGCCCATTGTCATTTCATTCAATTTTTCCATGAACGGTTTGTAGTCCTCTTGTGGTTTATGCAAACAACAATGTACATACAGCACACTTTTGGGGTACACTATGGAACCCCATTATTACTTTCCTATGCAAGCTATGAGCATAGTTACATTATCTGTGGAAAAAATACTGCAGTTGGTTGGGTCCATTTCTCACTGGCAAATAAAGGCACAACCAAAACCCCGGTCTTGGAGTTGACTCTGACTACGGCAATCTGACACTGGATTCCTGAAGGTTTGCAAATCTATACTGGGCAGACAGCCTCGTCTTTCTTCCAAGAAGTGGCTGGTGGCTTTGAACTGCCTACTTTGTGATCAGCAGTCCATTGCTTACTTGACAACACCACCAGGGCACCTTATAATGACAACAAAGGCATTAGATTAAATAATAACTAACCACCCCTCCCCAACAGTATGCCTTCAAGAACAACTTATTTTCATTTTCTTTCAAAACTCTATTCAAAACCGCCTTCTCTATTTTCTCTGATTCTGGTCCAGCCAGTGTCTGTACCACGTGTCAAGTATACATTGTTTTCCTCACAAGTCTCCCAACCAAGCTTTAGGCTGGTTATACAGAAGGAAGTTATCTCACACAGCCAATCAAAAATAAAAACCAATTTGTAAGAGCCCCCAATAAATAATTAACAAAAGAAACAAAGAGGTAAACAAACAAATGCACTGTCATCAAGTCACTCTGACACGTGGAGCCCCTACAGGCCAGGTAGAACTGCCCCTCTGTGGTTCCGAGACTAACTCTTCATGGGAGCAGGCAGCCTCATCTCGAACGCACAAACTTCACAAGCACAAGCGTGTGGCCCACCTGCCAGGTGCGCAGCGTACGCCCACAGGAAGGAGCAGCGCCTCATGCAAGTCTGGCACACCATCTCCTGGAAATCCCCACTCTCAGGGGGGGCAGCGCCAAGGTGCTGCAAGACAGAAAACAGGGTCTTTTTCTTGTGGCTGCCAAGTTGTCCAAAAGGCCTGTTATTTTATACACCCATACAGGCAGGCCTCGTTCCATCGCACCTCACATTGGAGCTATTGAGATTATTTTTAACCCAAAAAATGGATGGCTTGTGCCAACTGGAGCTATTTTCCCTACAATGTGTGCTCGCGTTGTGGGCCTGTGTCCTGTATCACAGTTTGGTCATTCTCACAATCCTTCACACATCCTCATAATGCTATCACGCATGTAACAGACCAGTATAGTGCAAACAGAGCTTTCATCTCTGTCATGGTGAATAACCCAAATCCGTGTGACTCTCTTTTATTGTAATATGTGTTTGGTTATGGTGGTCAGGAACAGAGATTGCAGTATTTCCATGGTGGTTGTCCTACCTACGGCAACACTGAAGGACAGACTAGAACAGCCCACAGGATTGCCAGGGCTAAAATCTTCACTCCAGCGGCTGGTGGGTTCAAACTGACACCCTTTCGACTTATAGTCGAGTACTTGAACCACTGTGCCACCCAGGCTCTGTGAATAGTGCAACAGCACACTAATATCTGTACTTTGAACAGTGGTTATGATGTAAAATATAGCAATTCAAAAGGGAAAAACAAACTCATGTTTTTATAAAGACAGTACAATAGCTTCAGAAGGTTTAAGTGGCTTCCTCACCCTTCCATGGAACCAGTCTTCACAGACCACACACTGGATCATCTCATCTGGAATCTGACACAGAGAAGCAGGGCGTCAGTTAGTGAGGACATTGAATACTGGGCAGGGCAGCAACTGTAGTCCTTAGTAAAACGAGGGAATGAAAGAATCCTTGACCAGCTCCCGGATTCGCCTAGCTACCCACCAGCAGTCATGAGGATCAGGAAAGGGTTACAGGAAGGTAAGCATTGCAGCTCTCAGTCCTTTCACACCAGCTACCTAGTAGCAGGTTTTAGAACTTTGTAAGTAGGTTATTCACATTTTCCCATTTTACATGGAAACTAAGACCCCAGAAGGAACGTGAAATGAGCCATGTAGTGTATGGCTGGTGGGACTTTTTACTACCTCGGGCTGCCAAGACAACTGAAAGCTAAGTGTTACAAATATCGTTATATGGACACACACAGTTCTATCATCTGAATTAAATAACTAACCCTAGACAAATCACATTCCAAAGGACAAAGACAATTTTCGGAGTGATTTTCCTTTGATTCCTAGGATTTCATATCTACCCTCCCTGTTGGGCCAGCCTTTTCCTGCTGTGGTTTTCTGCCTTGTCAATTGATCCGGCATCCTTTCTTTGTTTCCTCTTTGTTCTCTTTTTCCCAGCCTTTTGATCCTACAGCATTCTAAGTAACACTGTCCCAGGCTTTCCATTATTCAGAGTTGGCTTGATGTTCGTCAACTCAAAGAAAGCTTCACTTTGTCCCTGTTTTATTTGGCTCAATAACAAGAGAAAGCCGGGAAGGTGAGGAATCTAAATAGGGAAATATCTCCATCAAATTAGTCACACACACAAAACTCAATGCAATCAAAACATGGACCAAGGACTGTACCCCCCTAAAAAATCCCCAAACAATTCTGAATAAAGTTTATGACAAATGCCCATTAAACCTACGAAAAGATGTGCAACCTCACCCATGATCTGGGGAATGAAAATTAAGAAAATCCTGTCACTTGTCTGTCACATCAACAAAATCTGAAAAGCCTGATAAAACTTACGGTTGATGCTATTGGTGGTCCAACCTTGTGGCAGACAGAGTCAGTGTTGTTGGTTTCCGGGGGATTGGTTCTTCTGTTTGTTTTAGATTTACTTTGCTGTTGTTGTAAACACACAGCAAAACGTGCCAATTCAATAGTTTCCATGTATAGTTTACGACCTGGATGGCATGCTTGGGTCTGTACAACCATCCCCACCCTCCTTTCTGCAGTTGTTCCCACTCATCACATAAACTCACTGTCCCCGAAGTGTCCTTTCTGATCCTCCACATTGCTGGATCACTCTGCATCTGTATCGATAGGACTTAAGAGATTCTGATGTTGAAAGCAGCCCTCTTTTACTAGGCAGCTGAACTACGGTTTGGTTTTCGGAGTTCATGGGGTGGCGCTGGTTGAAGGTGTAAAGATGATCTCAGGGCAAAAGTGTTAGGGGTTCATCTACCCTCCAGGACTCTAGAAATCTATTCTGCATTTTCCTTCTTTTGATCAGAAATCTTCTGTGGAATCTTGAATTAAAACATGCAGGAACGCTAGCTGGGCAACCATCCAGTTCTTCTGATCTCAAAGCCAAGGGGGAGGTGTTCATGGAGGTGATGGGCCACACACTCTATCAAAACTCAAACTCTCAGGGCAGACGACCCCTTCAGGACCAGCGGTGAGTGGTGATACTGGCAGCGTAGGGGAAGGGTGGGTTAGAAAGGGGGAATCGATTACAAGGATCTACATGTGACCTCCTCCCTGGGGGATGGATAACAGAAATGTGGGTGAAGGGAGACGTTGGACAGGGCAAGATATGACAAAATAATAATTTATAAATTATCAAGGGTTCATGAGGGAGGGGGAAAGGGGGAGGGAGGGGAAAAACTGAGGACCTGATACCAGGGGCTTAAGTGGAGAGCAAATGTTTTGAAAATGATGAGGGCAATGAATGTACAGATGTGCTTTACACAATTGATGTATGTATGGATTGTGATAAGAGTTGTATGAACCCCTAATAAAACGATTAAAAGAAAAAAAACCCTCAAACTCAATGCTGCCTCAAACTCAATCTAGTTGCTGCCTGAGTCTTTCTCCTGAGAGGCAGCTGGTGGCTTCAATCAAACTGCTGACCTTTAAGGTCATAGCCCAATGTGTAATCACTATACCACCAGGGCTCCTTCTAGCTTCCTCCTCTTGCTGACTCTCCTTAGTTAAGGTCATAGCCCAATGTGTAATCACTACACCACCAGGGCTCCTTCTACCTTCCTCCTCTTGCTGACTCTCCTTAGTTCTCTGTTGCTCCAGGCAAACAGAGACTGAGTGTTGGGCCCTGGGTTGTTTGTGCAAGCTTTTAAGACCCCAGGTACTACGCAAGTCGTATGCATCACTGGCATTCCATTCCCTTCTAGGAGCCCTGCTGGTGCAGTGGTTATACACTGAGCTAAAATCTGCAAGGTGGACAGTTCAAAGCCATCAGTGCCTCCTTGGGGGGCAAAGACTGGGCTTTCTACTCCCATAAACAATTAGTCTCAGACCCCCACAATGGGTTGTTATGAATTGGCATTGACTCAATAGCAGTGAGCTTCTATTTTACTCCCTCCAATGCTATCAGAAATAGAAGTATTTCCCTCATTTCCTTTTCAGATTTCTCAGTGCTAGTGTACAGAACTCCATCTGATTTTTCTGTGTTGACTTTGTATCCTACAACTCTGCAAACTTCCTCTACTATGAAAGTACTCTAACAGAATTAGGATCACACCTGTTAATGCAACTCTTCTTCACCCACTGATGCCCACCCTAGGGGAATACTTGTAGGCGAGCACTCAGAAAAGCCTCCTTCACACTGTAGTGCAAAAGGGGACATCACCACTCCAGCACAGGAGACCATTTAGAGGAACTAGTGCATGCACAGACAACAATGGGCGGCTCTGCAGCAGTGAGAATGCTGTAGCTCTGCATGGGAGACATGCATGCAAAGATGCCCGTTACATAGACTCGAGTAAGAGAAACAAGTTGCAGAACTAAATGCACAAATTTTCACTTTTGTTAACAAGGAAAAAAAAAGGCAAACCTATGGAAGCCCAAGTTCACTAACTCTATACGTATGCATTGTAAATTATACACACATATCTAAAGCAGAGTAGTTAGGCAGGTGGAAGGCACAGTAGTGAAGGAAGAAAAATGTTTGCATTTTTGTTATGGTTCTAATAAAAAAATGTAAAGGACCCAGTTTTTATACTCTAGCTTTTTGCCTTCCAAAGAGGCAAGAATGTAAAGGTCAGGTCTTGAGTGAATGGGGAGGGTGGGGGGTGGAGAGCAGGCAGAGAGAGAAAGGGAAGGAGTCAGAGGAAAGAAGAAAAGAAGGCCAGGTCTCAGGAAAGCCAGCCCGATGTTTCATTCTCCTGATGTGAAAGGGAGTACAGTTCAGATCGGTACCAGCTGTACATTTAGCCTAGAACTCAAAGGAATACACAGAGGATCTTTCACAATTACTCAATGCCCTCCTGAACAGCTCAAAAACCAAACAAATGTACTGCCTTTGAGTTCATTCAACTCATAGCAACCCTGTAGGACAGGGTAGAACTGTCCCTCTGGGTTTCCAAGGCTGTAACTCTTGACAGGAGTAGAAAGCCTCATTTTTCTCCAGGGAAGCAGCAGGTAGTTTCGAATTGCTGACCTTGCAGTTTGCAGCTCAACATGTAAGCACTACGTCACCAGGGCACCAGTTACAGATGCCCGAGAGGCTGAGGAATTAAAGGCAGACCTGACAAGAGTCCCAGGTTTGAATCTCCAATTCTCTTACCTCATCTTCAGGATCAGGATAAGGTCTCTTGCAAATGCAATACAATCCAAAAAAGTTGTCATTGTACTTATTGCCTGAATTTGCCTTTGCTTTATCCTAAAAGAGAATTTCAGTATGTAATATGGCCCAATTGTCATTCACCAGGAGATATATGTATACATTAAATAAGTATCTTTGTCCAACTCCCCAGAATCTGATCTTTCACTTCAAAAGTACAATTGGGGTGGGGTGGGTGGGGGAGATCACTCCTATTAAAGGGAGACTTCTCCCATGAGTCACAGGAGTAAAATGAAATTTATGTTTTGGAACATTGAGGAAAACCCAATATACCCACTCAATTAAACAGACATAACAGTTCATCATTATTAGCCTGTGTAAATGGCTACTGCTCTCGGCCCTGCAGAGACAGTCAAGGACCCTGGGTTACTAGGAGATCACAAAGAGGTAAGGGAATTATCTAAAAATAACCTTCCACGCAGGGAACAAACTTGACAGCTGGAACAGTTATGACTGAACAATGAGGCATCACTTTCGTTTCTGTTGCTTTTATTAAAGGTTACTGTCTCAGCAGCTTGTATTAACTAAACCCAGTAAAAGGCCCTGGTGTGTAGCTAGCCCAAATTCCTGGTCACTGCGTTTTATATAGTCCGTTTTCTGTGAAAGCCTAACATGAGCACAACCAACATAATTCAACCTGAAAGGAACATTTCCTTCCCAAACCCTTCACCTTCAGTACGAACTATAGGGTAGACTCTGCATGGATGACACAGTTTTTATAACAAAATAATGCTCAAACCTAACGATTGTTAGGAGGAAGGAGGTCTGGGCCATGTTTTGTTCTGCTGTGCAGAGGGTTGCTATGAATCTGACAGGTACCTAACATGTTGAGTCTACCTAACAAGAACTGATTTGACCATTTGCAGAGAGTAAAAACAAGGCATCCTTTGGGGAAAACATTCAGTTTTTACCCACTCTAGTAAATATCAACTTCACCTCCTTTCTACTTATCATATAGTTACAGGGCTTACTTACAGGAAATAATTTGCATTCCAAGGTTTTGAACTTGCCGTTTCCACAATCACAACGAAAATTCCTGAAACAGAGGACAAAGGGCAAGTTTAACTTCTTTATTAAACTCAAATCCACAGTGGAATCCTTTCTATTCCTTTCCGGAGTCACAAAACAGAGTGGCCTTGATTACTGTTCAGAATATCCAGTTACGAAGGACATTTTAAATTCCAGAAATTAACATGCACAAAGACACAAATACATTCAAGGGGCTCCACAGGTTCGTGGGGGAAACTCCATTATCTTTGTGCTCCATTTTTCCACTGACTCTTCGAAGCCCCCTCCTCTATAAATGTGCCTGTGGGTGTTTACCTGTGAGTGTGTGTACAAAAAAGCCAGAGAATAGGTGGCTTGCGTTTGAACCATAATTATATCTGAAAAGGCCCACTGACATGATATAAATTAATTTCACTAGTACACCTCCACTTTTAATGGGGAAACGTAGAGTGAGGAAAGAAGCAGCCAGCAACCATCTCTGATGGGCTTTACCTTTTTGTATATAGTTCAAACAGTTTGTGACTTCCGTGGCACTCGTAACTGCACGCCAGACAAATGCCTGCTGGTTCCTCTCCCTCCGGAGTGCAGGTACTGCAGGCATAGAGTGCTTGTCTCTTCACTGAGCCCTGGAAGTCCCAAAGTAGAACCGGAGAGAGGCAGAGAATGAAGTCATACAACAGGGCAGGGTTACCTAACAGTATCAAAGGAAGATCTGACAAACGACTGAAATCAGATTGTCTGTCAGGATCATCCTGTAATGCAGAACCACTAAGATAAAGTTAATTCAACAAAGTACCAAAACGGGCTGTGTGTTTCCTATCACTTTACATAGCTCTGTTTCCAGTACTAGGAAGTTTTCAGATGGCCATCAACTTGAAGCATGCTGCTCAGGGTGAACCATTTCAACCCCAAAATGTAGGGGAATGTGTGTAGGTTCTTATAAGTATTATTACACGTTCATTTTGGAGAATGCTGACAATTCTACCAAGGGGGGGGAAATCAATGATTCACATGATGAAGTATTTAGAGGTACACAGTCATGAGGTCTACAACTTATTTCCAGATGGTTCAGCCAAAGAGAAAAAAGGGTATTAAATAGAGAAGTAAAATAATTAAAAATGCATGTGAGAGGTATACAGGTGTTCATAAACAATATTCTTTAAACTTAGTCATAACTTCCATTTTATTCAAAGTTACAAAAGCAAAGGGTAATAGCCAAAATGTATGTAGGCTTTTAGCAATCTTGATCATGGCTCCACTCTAGGGAGTGCGGAGACACAGAGCAGCTTTCCAGTGCCAGCACGTTCCGGTTCCTGACTGAGAAGACAGGTTCACTTTCCCCCAAAAAATATACATATGATTTGTGCAATTTGCCATTATGGTTTAGTATAATAAAAATAAAACTTAAAAGGAATCCCTTTTATAGACCTGTATTTCAAAAGTAGCTGATACAGGGGCTTATGAAACCTGTCATCATTAATTTAAAAGGATAGCTGGGACAAAAGTTGTTTTAGTGGTGACCAAAGGTTTTAAAACACCAGCTATTATCTGGATGCCAGGATTAGCCAGGAATCTAACTACTGTCCAGTGTGTTATTGGTCAACAATGACCAATATGATCTCATCGCACTGTGACATAGTGACAGCAAGTCTCTTCCCTCATCCCCCAATGTCCCAGGGATCCTCCTATCCAGTTAGCCTTCTTCCTGCAAATGACTGATCCTTGCTTTCTCCTCCAAACCCTTCCCCTACTTGATACCTAGGGTATACATTCCCTCCCCCCTACCCCCACCCCACTGCCATCGAGTTCAATTCCAACTCTTAGAAATCGTCCAGGGCAGAGTGGAAGTGCTCTCTATGGCTTCAGAGAATGTCAGTCTTTCTGGGGTTAGCCGGCCTCATTTCACTCATGGCTGGGGCTTTGAACCACCGCCTTGGTCACTCCATCACAATCCTTCCAACCCTTAATCACAATGTCTTCCAAAATGTCAACTTCCTCCTCTCCCTGTGCTCCTTGGCCGTGCCACATGCTGCTCTGCTGCAAGACTGTCACCAGGAGGTCACACTACAGGCGGACATGGCACTTGCTTCCATTTCAACAGCAAAGACGGGGCATGTGGCAAACTACATTGCAAAGAAAACGAGCTGTGCAGTTCAGCGCGCACAGGGCGACTTTCTGATCCAGCGCTTTTACCCTTGGCGCGAATTCACCTAGTGATTTTGACCCAAGACGCGAGGGCTGAATCCCAGTCAGGACTTGGTGGGGAGAGGGACTGCATAACTACATTTCAAATTCTCCTGGAATCCAGACTTTCTGGAACCACAGAGGCTGGAGGAACCCTTGAAACCATTGCCCTGAGATCACCTTTCAATCTTCAATTGCACCACACAGTGTGGTTTGACTGGTACCGAACGCCTGCCCTGAACAGGACGCTTTCAAGAACTCTCTCTTCGGGAACGAAGCTACACCGGCAGGCGACGGACTGGGGTGGCATTTGGGTGGCCGGCGAGTTGAGGTGAGCGGGGGAGGAGCCACTGGGAGAAGGGCCGCGAAAACGGTTGCACAACTTCAAGAGGTGACCGGTGCCACCGCCCTGGACGGATAGAGACCGTCTGTAGTGGTGTTACATGTTGCTGTGGATATTCCCGACAACAAAATAAAAGCCAGTCAAACCAAACCCAAAGCAATGGTTCGGTTCCTAATAAACTCCCTCGGGATGGGAGGCGGAGGAACAAAGACGTCTGGATTTCCGTGGTCTCGGGGTGGTTTTCTGAGAGGCGGCGGGGCCAGCGAGGAGCCGGGAGACGGCGGACGGAACGCCGGGCGCCGCACCGAGGAAGACTGAGGGAGGGAGGGAGCAGGCAGGGCGCAGACCGAGGACCAGGTCCTGGGAGGGGCAGACCCGCGCCGCCCGCCCGCACCACACCCGAGGCGCGCGGCGAGGCGGCGGCGGGAACTGGGAGTCGTCGGGAGGGGGATTCGGCGGGAGCCGGAGGGGAGACGAGGCCCCGGGTCGCGCGCCCACCTGCGAATAGGAGCACTTCTCCGAGTCGCTGCCGCCCAGCACCGCGCACGCCTCATTCTCCAGCTCCTCGTCCTCCTCCAGCACGTCCACCAGCGACACCACAGGTTCCAGCTCGGCCTGCCGCCCCGCAGCGCCCTCGGCTCCGGCCATCCTCAACTGTCACCGGGCGCAGCGCTGGCTCGGCGGAGGCGGGAAAAAGCGGCCGCGAGAGGCGGGGCCGAAGTAGGCGGGGCCCGAGGGCCGGCAACCAATCCCGAAACCAGGAAGTGAGGGGAAAGGGGCGGGGCGGGGAGACTCCACCCACCCACCCCGACCCACGGAAGTCACGCCTCTCCTTTCTCCCGCCCGCGCGCGCTGGCGGCTGGCTTCCGCTTCCGGGTGGTGTCTCGTTCTGGCGCGGGTTTGAAGCTGTGCAGTCGCCATGGAACTGCTGGGCGAGTTTGTGGAGTGGGACGGGCGGCGGCAGCAGCTGCGGGTGTCCTTTGAGGTGCCGAACGAAGGCGACCCTTTCGAGGGCCTTTTGTCGGCGTTGCAGCAGATGAGGGAGAGCGTGAACGAGCTGCTCAACCCCCTGATGCAGCGGGGAGCGCCGGACGCCGCGGCGGCGGCGGCGGCTGAGGAGGCCGTGGACGATGAATTCGGTGAGTTCTCCGGTGGCACGAGGAGTGGGCCGGCTTCCCGTGAAAGAAGTATTCCCACTAAGACTGGTCAGCACTCACGGCCATCTGGGCTGTGTCCACGGAAGCATTTTCACCACTAGATGCCTTTTCATTTTTACGCACCCCCCACCCCCAAACGTACTGGACGCCCGCGGCCAGGTGAAGGGACAGCCGCGCGGAACTCAGGCGGGGTGGGGAATTGCAGACGAGCACTTCTTCACCGAGTGCAGTGTACACCCTGTGCTGCCTCGGTGTCCGGTCCCCGCCCCCCAGGAAGGCTTCCGAGGGGGCCTGGCTCCTTCGAGCTAAATGTGGTAGTAAAAAGGCATTTGGGGGGAGCTGTCGCAAATGGGAACAAACTGCAGTTTATGGATCATCGCCGACCTTCCAGGTTCTCCTCTCAATACCCAACCTCGTAGATGGCATTTGGGAAGTATTCTTTATGACCATGACATTGAACGGTATTAACTCCCCGCAACCCCTCTTCTCGTCCCTGCAGTCACTTTAAAAAAATTTCACCTGGAGGACAAAAACCAGATCTGATCTGGTTTGACTTCCTGTTCTGGAGACCTAAAATTTTGACTACACCTTGATAATGTTGGATGTTGGTGAAGTCAATTCAGAACACTACTTGAGTTCAAGCTGATAAGTAAGCTTAACTTACATGTATGTTGAAAGAGTAGCCCTGTTTCTTGGCTCTCTCATCTATTTTAGTGTTATAAGGGCAAGAATATAGGCATTAAAAAATACTACCATAACTTACTGGAAAAATTACTGCCACCTGTTGTATACTTTTTCAGTCAGTAAAGGAAAGCGTTTCTTAAATTTATTTTTTATTTGATGATCAAAACACTTTAGTCTGAGTACTTTTGTAAAAAATGAAAGATTAAAGTGGACTTTATGTTGTATGAATTAGATCTCAGAAGAAAGATGAGATACAAATTATAACAGCACCTTTAAAAGTTATAGAACCTCAGCTCCAAAAAGACAGATAATCCACTTTAGAAATGGACAAAACATTTGAATGGGCATTTCTCAGATCCGGCGTCCATGAGCACATGAAAAGATGCTCTGTATCATGAGCCACCAGGGAAATGCAAATCCAAACCACAGGGGTGATTGGAAACATAAACGGGTCTGAACTGTATGTGTGAAGGTGGGTGAAGTGACACATGTGTTTGTTACCTATAGGCCACATTTAAAAAAAAATACTACACAGCCACCAAGATGCCTGTAATAAAGACGATCAAAGGCACAGGTAAGGCTGCACAGCCAGATGTTTGTTGTCAGTAAGTTGTACCCCTGTGAAAAGCTGGATGGGCAGATGTGATCAATTTATAGTGTCTAAAAAGAAAAAAAACAAACAGTAGGCGTTCATTGCTGAGGCTGCTTATGGCTAACCAAACACCTCGTGAGATTTGGTTCCTTGGTTTGAAGGTGTGGGGTCCTGGTTTCATGAACTATATATAGTTAATTGGCCTAAGATCACCTTCAGTGCTTCTGTTGGACCTACGTGGTTGCCGAGTGGCCTAGTGCCTGAGTCTGAAAGAGTGCGCGAGACCACCCAAGGCACAGCAATTGCTCTCTCTCCATTTGGAGGAAGAATGAGTGGGAATAGGAAGAAAGTACGGAATGTGTGGCTAAAGGGCCGCCCTCTTTTGCTGTGAGATTAGCAAAACTGATGGTGCCTGGCTACCAATAATGTACATTTGATCAATGTTTTCAAAGGAGAATCCTTAACAGAAGGGGGGAAATGCAGAGGAGAATTTCAGATTCTCATGGATTCCGTACTTAACCTTCTAGAACAGTGGTTCTCAACCTTCCTAATGACATGACCCTTTCATACAGTTGCTCATGTTGTAACCACTACCCCCAGCCATAAAATTATTTTCGTTGCTATTTCATAACTGTAATTTTCTGACTATTGTGAATCAGGCGACCCCTGTGAAAAGATCGTTGGACCCCCAAAGGGGTCTCCACCCATAGGTTGAGAAACACTGTTCTAGAGCCCTGGAGGATGGGTTAATCCTGTGGGCCTGATGTAATTTTTCACCAAAAAGACCCCTGAAGTTGGTCTAAAAACCAGAGTTTAGCGTAACTGGTTTTTTTTTTTTAAGCCCACCTTGAACATTGACCTTTTAGAATGTCTGTATGGGATCCAATTGACAGCAGCAGCCAAGAAGATGAGACTGCCAGCTGAGTGTAGTGAACTGAATCATGTTAAGTAAGAGAGGAACAACTCCAAAAAGGAGTCCACCTCAAATAATGTAGTCAGCATCGCCAAATTGTACATGTAGGGACCGCTGAATTGGTGTGTGCTGTGAACACTCAACACAAGGGGAGAAAGATGACAACCACAAGTGTTGGTGAGGAAAGTTTGGCTTCTCCTCAAAGCTAACATAGGATTACCACATGTCCCTCCTAGGGCATTCCTTTACCTGTCTCACACCTAGACCTAAGAGAGATGAAAACATGTCCACCCCCAAAAGAGGAAGTACTGATACATGCCACACACGGATGAACCTTGAAAACATGCTGCAGGAAAGAACAAAGACACAAAGGGCCATGTGTGATTCCTTTTAGATAGAAGGTCCAGCATAGACAAGGCCGCCGAAGGAAAATAGACTAGCAGTTGTGAGGAGCTGGGACGGGATGAGGGCGGAGTCACTGATGATGATTACTGGGTTTCCTTTGATGGTGATAAAAATGTGCTAGAATGAGATAGGGGTAATGGCTGTATAACCTTGTAAATCTATTTAAACCATTTGCAAAGGGGGAATGTTTTGGTGTGTGAATTTCTCCCCCCCCCCCAAAAAAAAAGTGATGGAGACAGATTATATTAGAAAATCTTCCATCGTTTATATTTTTGAATCTGACATCATACATGGTTTACTAATCCCCAAAATGAAATGATCTCTATCAGCCATTTTATTGTATTTTCTATCAGCCATTTTAATGATCAGTGTTTCTTTTGAACTATTCAACATGTTATACCACAAATATTTGTTTCAAAAGGTGATGATGAAGATGGTATAGAAGATGAAAATAACGTTGATAACGGAACTAACTCAGATGGACCCTCTGCAAAAAGGCTGAAGTCACCATTTTTACAATAGTGTTGATAAGATTTTTAACTAAAAGACTGCTACTATCCTAATTACCTACTATCCCAATTACCATGCACTACCATGTCAGGAAGACTTAAGAATGTTATCATGCAACTGTTTGGAAAAATCATCTTTAATTCCCCGGGACAATTTTATCAAAGGGAAAAAAAATCTGTTTTCTTGAGTGGGGAAGAACTGTCAAACCATGGAAATAAAATCAGAGCCCTTGGATACAGTTGTGTGCTGTCTATATCTTTAAGCTTCTGCTTCAGTTACAAAACTACGTAGCATTTCAAGCACATGAGCAAGTGGCAAAAGTTGGGTATTAAAATATATTAGGAGTGATAGCTCGTGATACATGGAAGGTAAATGAGAGCATATTAGAAATGCTGACAGAGAATCCTTGCGTGTGTGCCAAGGAAATTGAACCACATCTATGCTCACCACATTCCCATCACCCTGAACCCAAACCAAAAAAATTCACTGACATCTAGGCGATTCTGAATCCTAGCAACCCTCTGTGGGATTTCAGAGTCTGTAAGTCTTTTATGAAACAGGATAGTCTCATTTTCCTCAGAGCAGCTGGTGGGTTTGAACCACCAACCCTGTGGGTAGCAGTCCCAATAATTCCCCAATAGTCCCATCCAAGGAAGCCTTTAATCTATATTCAGGCCCAATCTATAAACCCAAAGAAACCTGAAATCCATACTCAGATGCAATTATAATTATAAGCATTCAAAGATGAAACCATTTAATAAATAATGTATTCATCTCCTGTTTTAATTTAGGCCACAAGAGCTGATGGAATGTCTTAAATTAACAGCTAACTGTAGCTTAGATGTTTTTCTGCCTCCTGTACTTGTGTACAATACCACTAATTCCTTTAAAGAAACCTGCTTCCTAAAATGCATTTGTGGCTTCCTAAGGCTTTCTACTTGTGTGAAGAGCTAAAGAAACCCACAAAGGCCCAGATTTACCTTGTCCTGTTGCATCACCATGAATAGGAATCGATGTCAGGAAGTAATTTCACAAATGATCATTTATTTCTAAAATAGGCTGAATCTAAGAATAAGAATTGATGGCTCATCACTGGCAGAGCTGCAGTTTTTGTGTTTGTTTTGTGTGTGTGTGTGTGTGTACATATGTGCATGTGTCCATAGTCTTTTGCCTTTTGTTTCTTTTAAGCTGATAAAAAGAATCCATCACATGGGCAGAAATGCCTGTTTGGTTAATTAATGATAATGTCTAATATTGGGACTTCACCTCAGTTACTGATTATAGTTTTTTTAAAATCTATGTACAATTCTATTTTTTAAAAAACCTAAGATGTATAGAATTAAAATAGGTCCATTTTTTAAATTAGCAATCTTTGGCTCCCTAAACAATATGTATAAGGGAGGAATTTCAAGAAAAGGTGCTTGTCACCCTGTGTTTCGAGATTCTGGGCTCTAGATTTTATGGGATTTTTCCTTCATTTCAATACTGAAGGTGGTTCAAATACTGTCTTCTTTGCTAGTAGGTCACATGTGTCACAAACAGATCAGTGTGAAGAAGCGGGACAGAAGCCACACTTCATTTCCTAGTCTGCTGCCTTCTAATGGCACAAATGTCAGCCATCAGCGAGCCAAACCAAGCCCCACTCTGAAACAGCGCCAATGTTCCTTTTTACCGGAAAGCTAACCTCACAGTCCTACCTACCACTAAATGATTAGAGGTTGGCACTAGATGGTAGCATCTTTTAAAATGTGGAACATGCCAGCTGTGTACAAGAAAGATGTCCAAAAGCAGTGCTACTTTGGGTCACATCATGAAATAACAAAACTCGGGGGGTTGAAATTAAAAGAATACTGTCTCTTGTGAGAGGTGTCATAGCTTGGCTATAATGTTAGGACATTTAAAAATCACCCAGGAAGAAATGGTACTTTAGAACAGGGGTCCTCAAACTTTTTAAACATGGGGCCAGTTCACTGTCCTTGAGACCCATTGGAGGGCCGGACTATAGTTTAAAAAAAACTGAACAAATTCCTGTGCACACTGCACATGTTTTATTTTGAAGTAAAAACAAACGGCAAAAACACTGGCAGGCTGGATAATGTCCTCCGCGGGCCGCAGTTTAAGGATGCCTGCTTTAGACTATAGTATAAGATAGGATAAACAATCTGGAGGAGAAAACAGCTGGACCGACGGTTCTGGGGGGACATGGAACGGGGAGGTGGGGAAAAGGCAGTGGGTGTTAACCCCAGGGACAAGGGAACAAGTGATCTAAAGTTGATGTCAAGGAGGGTGTAGGAGGCCTGTTAGGGCTTGATCAAGAGCAGTGTAACCAAGAGGAATGACTGAAGCCCAAATGAAGGCTGAACATGATAGTGGGACAAGAGGAAAGTAAAAATAGAGGAAGGAACTAGAAGGCAAAGGGCATTTATAGAGGTCTAAATTCAGGCATGTACATATGTAAATATATATGATGATGGAGAAATAGATCTATGTACATATATTTGTAGGTTTAGTATTAAGGTAGCAAATGGACATTGGACCTCTGCTCAAGAACTCCCTCAACGCAAGAACACTTTTTTCTATTAACCTGGCATTCCATGATGCTCACCTTTCCAACACAATCGCTAAAGACAAAGTGGGTACATAAAATGTGAAGAAAGCTGATGGTGCCTGGCTATCAAAAGATATAGCATCTTGGGGTCTTAAAGGTTTGAAGATAAACAAGCAGCCATCTGAGAAGAAAGCCCACATGGAAGAAGTATACAAGACTGATCACGAGGTGTTGATAGGATCAGGTGTCAGGCATCAAAGAACTAAAAATCATATTGTGAATGAGGGGGAGTGGAGACCCAAAGCCCATCTGTAGACAATCGGACATCCCCTTACAGAAGGATCGCAGGGAGGAGAAAAACCAGGCAGGGTGCAATATAGCACTGATGAAACATACAACCTTCCTCTAGTTCTTTAATACTCCCCCCCCCCCACTATGATGACCCCAGTTCTACCTTACAAATCTGGCTAGACCAGAGCATGTACAAGGATACAGATAAGAGCTGGAAACACAGGGAATCAAGGACAAATAAATCCCTCAGGACCAATACTGAGAGTAGCCATATAAGGAGGGGAGAAATGGGGAATGGATCACAATGATCTATATAACTCCCTCCCAGGGGGATGGACAACAGAAAAGTGGTTGAAGGGAGACATTGGTCAGTGTAAGACATGAAAAGATAATTTTTAAGTTATCAAGGGTTCATGAAGGAGACGGAGGGGAGAAGCTGATACCAAGGGCTCAAGTAGAAAATGTTTTGAAAATGATGGCAATAAAAGTACAAATGTGCTTGAAACGATGGATGTATGGAATGTGATAAGAATTGTATGAGCCCCCAATAAAATGATTTTTTTAAAAGAAAATTGTACAGCAGAGTATTCACTGTTCCCTCAACTCCACCCCCTGGTTTAGAAATGGGTGTGCAAAATGGATTTATGCTTATCTTTCAACTTCTGGCCCAAGTGCCAAAGTGAACCAGTCCTTTGGGAGTCAGTAGCAGGTTCCAAAAACATACCTATACTTTATCCTGGCGAGTGGGCTACAGTACAAAAGCTCACTGCCAGGGTAGGTGCTAAAGAATTTTCTTTCCTGGGAAGGCTGAATAAGTTTGGGAACCTCCTCACCCTGTGTAAGTTTCTATTCCAGCATCACCTCCAGAAAGCCTACCTTGACTTCCTGGGCAAGCTTTGGACCTGCAGTGTGTTTCTCCAATACCTCTTGCCTGGTGGCACTGCAGCTGAAGCATTGGGCTGCCAATCAAGAGTGAAGTGGTTTGAAACTGCCAGGAGCTTGTTGGGAAAAGGTGGCAGTTGGCTTTGGTACAGATGTTTAGCCTCTACCTAGACTGTACAGCTCTGACCTGCCCACTCAGGTCCTGTAAGATGGAATGGATGCTGCCGTGGGTTTGCATTTCCACTCTTCACATTTGAAATGGACTTTACTAGAAGCATTTTCCATATATATATATATACACATACACACATATATATGTTTTATCAAAAAGGCCTGTACTTGAAAATAAAATTTGTTTGTTCCCAAATAGAAGAGCAGTCAAAGATGCTTGTGCCCTTCCCTTCAATTTATTCCCTCCCAACACCCCCCCCCATACACACACACAAACAAAATTAATAAGCTCACTGCCATGGAGCCAGTGGCACATAGTTATCTATCAGACAGGGTTGCGCTGCCCCAGTGGGCTTCCGAGACGATCCTGCATGAGGGATTAGAAAGCCCCGTCTTCCTCCCCTGAAGCAGCTGGGTGAAAGCTGCTGACCTCGCAGTGGACAGTCGCGCACATCACCACTCCCCCGGGGCTCCTGTCTCTACTACTGTTGCCTCCATAGTTCCCCACACTTATTTGGCCTACACCCTCCTGCTTTTCAGGAAAAAAAATTATTCAGTGCTCCCAGGATAAAGTGTTGGTGTCTGCTTTTGTAGCAGCCCCCACCTCACCCCTGATCGTTCCAGTGTCCCCCTCGGATGGTATGGACTGCTTTGGGAAACACTGACCTAGTCCCCTGGTAAGGACAGATCTACTCCGTGGGATGTTTATAATCTGTGCTATTAGAGTATCATTTCTTATAAAATCACTTGCAGTAAGGTATACACACGTTAGTCATCCTGCAAACCTAGCATTTAACTCAATTGTCAACCACTCGTGATAAAATGACACGAATGTTTGTTTGGACTTGGTACAGCTGCAGCTGGTTACACAGCCACAACGTTCGGAACTTCTCACAGTGTATGTTGATGGTTATAGATTGACCAGATTGTGGATGTAATCATTCTGTGATAATTATTTATTGGACATTTAAGAATAAAGAGTAAAGTTCTTGGGGAAGTTGGGGGATATATTTTTATATGTAATTTTATTTGGGGCTCGTATAACTCTTATCACAATCCATAAAGGAGCTAATTTTTATGGGTTCCTTGTCCACTCCTTCAAACACAGTGAGCTCCAGGTTTATCCAAGATTTTTTATTGTAAAAATGGGAAAGCACAGAAGTACTAGAAGAAAATGAGATCATGGTTTTGTAGCCGCAAAGTGAGGAAGGCTTTCCTAAGCAAGACTTTAAAAATAGAGAAATAGGAAAGATAAATACAGCTGACTCCATAGTGACAATTCCGGCACAAGCCACCATTCTGTAAATAAGGTCAAAAGAGTGGGGGACAGTATTTCCAGCACCAATGAACACTTAAGTGTTGCTGTTGAGTTGACACATCGTGACCTATGTATGCGAGACTAGAACTAGACTCCAAAGGGTTTGGGCATAGTGGGTTACAACTTGGACTGCTACCTTCTCGGTCAGCAGTTCGAAACCGCCAGCCACCCTTCAGGAGAAAGAGGAGGCTTCCTACTCCCATCAAGAGTTACAGTATTAGAATCCTAGGCAGACCACTCTACCCTCTAGAGTCACGATGAATCAAAATCAACTCGATGGCAGTGAGCTTGATGTTGATTTTTCAGAAGTAGATCACCAGGCCTTTCTTCCTGGGTACCTTTTGGTTAACCTCCAAGCATGTTAACCACTCCTACCCATGGCATAGCAGAACGGGACAAAGGACAAACAGCAATGTCAAAGGAAAAGACCCTGCCCTTTAATGAGAACTATAAAGCCCCACTTCACAATTCAGACCTGAAAACCACAGTGAGGTGACACTTTTCAAACTGAAAGATCGGACATTTGACTGTAGTTTTGAGATGGACAGGCCATGAGATCTCTAGTGCTTTGATGGCATGAGTAAAGAGGTGTAATTGCTTTGAAAGTCAAGTTGAGAATTAAGTTGAGTGTGCATGCTCTTTGATGCAACAATTTCATGTGTGGAAATTTATTCTTCAGATAACACGTGCAAAAGATGGAATTACAAAGGTTCATTGCAGTAGCACTCTTAACAGACAGTTCAAGAATCTAATGCCCATCAGCTGAAGACCTTATTGCAAGAGGAGAACAATAAATAAATAGATGGATAAGTAAATAAATAAAAGAGGAGAGCAACGATTTGGTAGCAGCGCGCAGCCTGTGGCAATAGGCGAGTGCAGTAAGGAAGACAAAGGAGGCGCAGACCAGGGCAGAGAGCTACTCTTGGAGCGCCCACCTCGAGAGGAGATTCTAGCCCCCGAAGGGTGAGATGGCTGCTGAGTAAAGGAGCCTGTCACTGTATATCTTCTCTGCGTTTAGGTATTTTTCTGCACAATTATTTGTGAAATCTCCCACTTTTCATGTTCAAAGTCATGCTGACGTAGTCACCACTCACTCACTCACTTCCATCAAGTCTATTCCGACTCATAGGGGACCCCATAGAACAACTGCCCCTGTGGGGTTCTGAGACTGGAACTCTACAAGAGTAGAAAGCCTCATCTTTCTCCCACAGAGTGACTGGTGGTTTTGAACTGACCTTGTCAGTACTAGCCTAACACTTACGTACTCGGCTACTTTGGCTCCTTTAATAATGATAGACCAGCTATATTAACAGTTTAAAACTGTCATGTAAGTAATTTAGAATGGAAAAGTTAACCATTCCAGACTTTAAAAACAGAAAAATCCACACTTCCCATCCAAATAGTGTGTCAAGAAGGACTTCCCAGAAAGGAGTGGGTGGCTGAATCTAAGGTGGTGGCTTGTGGTGACCCTGTAGGACAGAGTGGAGCTGCCCCATAGGGTTTCCTCGGCTGGAAACATGATGAGAGTCAATCACCCACTCTTCTTCTGCAGAGCAGCTGGTGAGTTCCCGCCTACAGCCTTGTGGTGAGTAGTCCTTAACCAATGTGACACCAACCAAACCAAACCCAGTGCTGTGGAGTGGACTCTTCACTCAGCAAGCCTAAAGGACAGAGTAGAATTGCCCCTGTGGGTTTCCACGTCCGTAAATGTGTATGGGAGCAGAAAGCCTTTTCTGTCTCCCAAAGAACTTCTGGTGGAGTCCCCACAGTTGACCTTGCAGTTAGTCTAATGTACAACTCACCATACCAGCTCAAAAAAAAAACAACCCTCCAACTCACCACCATTGTCGATGTCAACTCCTAGTGGCCCTGCAGGGCAAAATAGAACTGCCCCTGTGGGTTTCCAAGGCAGTCCATACTGAGAGCAGTAGAGTCTCACCTGGCTGGTAGTTTCAAACTGCTGACCTTGCACTTAGCAATCCAACATGGAGCCCATTTAAAACAACAATGACAAAAACCTGTCATGAGTTGATGCTGACTCACAGTGACCCCTATAGGACAAGGTACAATATTGCTGTGACTCGAGATCAAGATTGCTCTATTTAAAGACATGGCCCAGGAAATAGGGAATGCCGGAGTGTACGCTTCTATTTAAATCTCTTTAAAAAGTACATTTTGCATTGGGATGGCAAGAAGGTCATTGGGGTTCCATTCTAAGTGGAAATTTACTCTCTTGCCTTCAATCCTGCTTGGAGTAGAAGGAACTCCTAGGCATCCATGAAGTGAGCCCTCTGATTCCATTAGAGACTGAAATGGTGTGCTGTAGCTCGGAGGTGGTTGGTACATGCTATGATTGAATCGTGTGTCCTGTGCCATTCCTCTCCCTCCCACCCCCTGCCAAATACACACTAAAATGTGTCATTTTGTGTGCGATTCAGAAAAATTTCTCCCCAAGTTGTATCCCCCAAATATATGCCAAACCTAAGACGCTGTTTACTACACATGGTAAATAACTGATACTAGTCAGTCGCAAATGTAGTGCGGGTAGATCGCATGGCATTTAAAAAAAGACATAAGTCCTGTCAATCCCTTCACTTAATTGATATACAGCACAGCCAATCAGATACAATCTTAGGTGTCAAACGCATACGCAAACAACTGTGCTAAGTGCAGCAAGATTAACAAGCTAAGTTATCGCCAATTTTTAGACCTTGGGTTTTTTTTATCTTAAACATAAAAAAGGGTATTAAAATGAGTCAGGGAGCTGGGCCAAGTCAAGACAAAAATACAGAACGGGAGATTTTGACATTCAGCTGAAGTCCAGAGCACAGAGGGAAAGTACCCAAACATGAGAAAATGTGCTACCTCCTTGACTGCATTAATCACCTCTTCTTATTTATGTGAGTCAGCCTTTTCCCAAATAAAGATCATTAAGTCCAAGTACTGTTCCACCATGACTGATGATCATTTGGAAGTGTGCTTGAGGCTGGCCGTCTGCAGCTACTGTCCTGCATCCCTGGCTCATTCCATTCAGTGCCAGTCATCCGAGCAAACTCAAGTAGTGACAAAAAATGTACATAGTTAATTCTGTAGTGTTGTGTAATATGGACTCATACAGTTATGCAAGGTACATAAAACATACATTGTACATATAAAGAATTCTCAATGCATTTATGAATAAATGTAATAAATAACTAAAATATATGTTTTGCATTTTTGTAGTTGGTAGATCATTTTGACTTGATCATTTTATAAGTAGTTTGCATGCTGAAAAAGTGTGAGCACCCCAGATCTAGAGCAATCAATCTATATAGTCTGTCCCACCCTAAGTAGGGCCCACTCCCTTCTGAAAAAAATTGTAGATTGTTTCCCTGAAGGAGCCCAAGGAGGGCAAAGGTGACCAAGGTTAGGCTGCCATCTTAAGTCTAGGGTCCGCCCATCTTGTCATGTGTAACCCTTGTCCCTCCCCTTCCTGTCATGCACATCCCCTTCCTGTGACAGATGTGGTTACCTGTAATCACGCCCCTACCTATATATAGGCCTTGGTTAGAAAATGGAGATGCATTTTCCCTCCTCCTCCTCCCGCTCTCTGCTCGGGCCTGAGTGCTCAAATCATGGTCATCCCGGAGGTGAGCATGCTACCATTAGATGTGACAACTTTATTTTACTCTCTCTCTCCGATCTTCCATGATTTTACTATGATCTCTATATAATATTAACCGTACAATTGCTCCGACGGAACCCCATGGGTTTTAGAGGCTGGTTTACTCTAAAAATTGGCTGGACCAGGCTTCATTCTTAGTCTTATGTCATTCTCCACTTTGTAATATGACGTATTGAAAATCTTCGCCTCCATGACGTTGGTAAGGCAGGACAGTGATGTTAATGAGGCTTGGTGCAATCTTCAGAATTACACTGTATCTTGAATCCTTCTCTGGAGATCTAAAAGGCCTGATTAAATGAGCAAGCAGAGCTCAAGGGACCCCAGAACCACCAAGATAGAAGAGCTAAGAGCACATCCTTTTGGACCCAGGGTTTCTGTGCTGTGAAACTCCTCGACCCAGGCTAGACTGATGCTACGACACATGCAGATCACGGAATTCTGGGCTAAGAGCCTTCCCCTGGAGCTGGCACCCTGAAGTCAGACATCTCACCTCGTCATCTGTTTGTTCCAGCCACTCACCTGTGGCACTTCCCTTATCGCAGTGCCAGACAACTAAGGCAGTGCATACATTAGGTAGATGGTTTACGAACCCATTATCTTCATTATCATAACTTTAGAACTGCTCAAGGGCTCTAACCAACAGTGAATGCCTTGTGTAAATGCACCTGTTTTTCTCTCCATCAGAAAGGAGGACTCCAAGACCACCAATATTCTAAGAACTGTTGGCAAAAATAAATTGAGAATCTCATTTTAAATCTTGGCCTTGAAAAGAACGTGCTACAACCTGGTAGAGCTTAGCAACCAAATTAATCTCAAATGTGACATATTTTGCTATGAGTTAACCATAACTGTTAACTTTTTCTTTTCTCTGGGTGTGAATTAGATTGTTAAACACTCCTGTGAGAGGGTTGTCCAGTGACCAACTCGTCTCTTCAGGAATTACTGAATGTGAGTTGGAGCCAACTTGATGGCAGTGGATCTGGGGAGTGCCAGGCGTGGACCCTACAGCAGAGAACCAACAGACCCCAGCCTCGCCCCCATGGAGCTTAGATTCTGGCAAGCAGGATACACGTTTGGTGGTGACAGCAAAAAATTCAGTAGAGAAGATGACAATTCCACTTCTAATAGGGAGGTCAGGGCAGCTGCACTGAGGTGACTGGTGAGCAGAGATCTGAAGGTGATGGAGCGAGCAGGATGGAGTCATGTACAGTGAGTGCAGAGGCCCTAAAACAGGATTTTTTCCTCACGTGGTGAAGAACCGTGAAAGACACGGGCGGTAACTGAAGTTGATTACCAAACCAAACAACCAAACCCACTGCCTTTGGATCCAACCGAAGCACACAGCCTCAGCTTCTTCCCCCGAGCCCTCTCAGCAGCTCAACCCTTCCCAGCTGCCAGCAGGCTGCCTTGGAGTGAGCGGACTAGGAGGCAGAAGAGTACAGGCGGTCACTTGTCCACGTGTATTTGAGTTACAATGAACTGCCCTTAACCAGACTCTTTGGGGTGAATTTTGTTTTGTTTTGTGTCTGTTATATAAAGTAAGTTTCCAGTGCAAAATTTTCTGGTTCTCAGATGTCCATTTGCATCTGATGAATGTTCTGCTTTGTAAAAATACTGGTAATAAAAATGGCATAATGAAAACGAAGGGAGAAAAATGAGGTATTTGCATTACACCAGAACTGACGACAAAGAATGAGCCACTGAAAGGGGGTCCGTTTTAAGTCGGGGCTTAGTGTGCAAAATGAAGAAATAGTAGAGGGGTTGCTCACTCAAGATCCAATGAGCCACTGCATTAAAGGGGCCCCCGGGTGGCACAAACAGCCCCTGAGCTCAGCGGGAGGTTTCTGTTCACCCAAAGGTGTCGGAAAGGCCAGCCTGGCGGTTTACTTCCACACCCGTCAACAGTGCTCGTCACAAGTTAGGATCCACTCCCCTGCTGACACCATTTAAGAGGCGAAGGGAAGCCATCGAGGGAGCTTGCGAGGAATGTCGTTTTTAATGGATTCCCTTGGCCACTGTGTCACACTAGACTGGTAGATCTTGCAGGGCAGGTTTTGGTGGATGGTAAGACCAGAAACTTGATGTGGGGCAGACTCTATTTCAGGTGCCTGTCCAGACATCAGACTGACTAGATCAAGAAGACAGGCAAAGATTCTAATCTGGTGCACAGGAGAGACTCAGGGCTAAAGCCATGGAACCAGATGAGATGACCAATGGAGGAAATATATACAGAGACCTGGAGCTCATCAAGATGCAGAGATTCCAGATCCCCAAGGAAGATGCAGAACAAGGGACAGGAATAGCTGGTGGGCTATATAGCCTGGTGGCTAGCTCATGGGTGTGCGTGGCTACTTAGAGTTGAAATGTTCAATTCACCTTCTCAGTCATATTAGCTACATCTCCAGGGCCCAGTAGCCCCTAGTGGGGAGTAGCTACTGATTTGGACAGCATTCCCATCTTTGCTGAAGTCCACGGACAACACTGCTCCAAAAGCCAAATGGAGGCAGTGTGGCACAGAGAAGCTCTAGGCCAAACACGGCTGAAAACGTAATGCGAGGACTGACTGTGGCCCTGGTACCTCTTAGCAAAGAGTGAGCTGGTAGGGGGCGAGGGGAGAGCCAGGTCGGAGTGGGTGCAGAGAAAAGTGCAGGAGAACAGGTGGAATCAGCAGCAGACGCTCCAGGCTTGTAATCAGAGCTGTGAGCCGCCTGCTGCAGAGCGTTCGCACTGTTCCGAAGACGAGCACAGCACTGAGACTACGAGCTGAGTCCTGGTAAGTGGGACACGAAAACCCTGTGGACCAACGATTCGCAGCCCTACTAGAATTATTTAAAGAGTTTGGGACAGGGCCTTGGTATTATTTATATGTGAGAAGCTTCGCTTTTTTTGGTTTTCCATCAGTGATTTCTAAAGTATACTTCAGACCCACTCACTGCCTCAAGACACAAAATGCAAGGATTCCCACTCACCTCCAGAATTCTGTGGGGTTTTACCTAGTATGTCTGAGAATTATAGCAATGGCACATTTGAGGAGAGGAGTCAAGTGGTAGTGTGGGAAACTCCCCTGCCAGTGTTTCGGAGACTGGATGTTAAATTCAGCAAGCGGGAAGTCAACACGAGACAAACTGAACAGTTACTCATTGAAGAAACGGGGCTCTGGGTTCGAGAAAGAGACAAACCCACCACCACTGGGTAGAGCAGAGTAAGGCTGGGGCCGGGCCGGTAGGGTTCTCAATGCTGTGCATCTTGATGGAGGCAGACTGCCTGGACTCCCTGCCTTCGAGCACATAACCTCTCTGCCACCAGGTGCCACTCACTGGAGTACTTTGATGAGACTCTGCTTTCTAGCAGGAAAACTTTTTGTAACTTTTTAATGTTTTCAAATGTTAAACTTGAAGAAAGCACGACTTTCACTTTTTGACTAGTTGCATCTTTCGGAGTCACTGGGTAATGCAAATGGATACATGCTCAGCTATCAGCCAAGAGGTTAGTGGTTCACACCCATCCCAGTGACATTGCCTGGCAATCCAGAAGTCACAACCTTGTCCACCGGGGGAAGGAGCTCTGCCCGTGGAGTTGTCATGATTGGGGATGGACTCGCTGGCAGGCAGCTTTCCACTAAAACTGTGTGAGCACTAAAGACCTGCAAGGTAGGTGTTTGGGTCTGCAGTTCAGTTATCTACTTCCTGTTCTGGCACCGCTGAAGAAAGACAGCATCTGCCCTCAAGACTCATTCAATAAATGTTTCAGGAGAAAGAAAAACAAGCACCTACTCTACTAGGAAGGACTTACTACGAGCGCAATTGTAAATGATTAGTTAGACCAGTGTGAGATACAGCTCTGTGGATCTGGAAGCACATTGTTTACTAGGAAGAGGCCCTAGGATGCCTGGCCCTTTCCTAAGATTCCAAAGTGCTCACTGTCTGCTGTTCACAAGATTCTGCGTTCCCTGCTCCTTTATATGCCCAAAACCACTCCTAAACTCATTGCTATTGAGTTGATGCTGACTCAGTGACCCTATAGGACAGGGTAAAACTGCCCCCTCTGAGTTTCCAAAACTGTTTACTGGAGTAGACAGCCCCATCTTTCTCCCGCTGAGCGGCTGGTGGTTTCAAACTGCCAACCTTGCTGATTGCAGCTTGGCGTGTAACCACTTCAGGAGGAAAAAACAAACACATACTTGGCAGGGTTTATTTCAAGTGTAACTAAATAATTATTGTTAGATAAATGCTTTATATAGTGTGGTACAAAAATGAAGACCTGGACTATAATGCCCAGCTTTCCTACCCATTCGTTTACCCTCCTCCTCGGTTGATCCGGTCTAGGAGACAACAGCACATACTCCGTTCCCCCTCCCAAGTACTTTAACACAGTGCTTAGTCATAACATAAAGGCAGGATGATCCACAGCTTGAGATAATGCCTCATAATAATTTTAAAAATAACCGACAACCTGAAACTGAGTAATTACATTTGGAAATACTGCCTTAGTCCCACTGCAGTTAATGTGAGTACTTCTACCATCAGGGTTTTCTGATCTCTGCTTACTAAATCCAATCCTGGACTGTGATGGATAGAAGAGAAGGTCTGCGTATAGAAAAAGGAACCACTGCTTTACACGTAGCAAACGTACAAAGTCGCTGTTACATCAAACATTTATAAAACAGTTAAAATTAATTTATTAAGTCATTTCTGAACTAAGACTGCCTCGACTAAATAAAAGATAAGCAGCCACTCAGTCATTTTCCTCCCTCTGAGAAGCAGCCGTGTGGCGCAATAAAGAGCTGGGCTCTTCTGGGCATGTGAGCCTGAGCCACTCAGTCATTGCCCTTTCGGGCATCTTCATGTTCCTCCTCTCTGTGCGTCAGACTGGTTGGTTTCAAGAGCCGCCTTATCTGCCGGTTGGGCACCATCCCTATAAACAGCACTTGCCTCATACACACGGAAGTTCTCAAAAGACATAAGCCCGCTGACCTTCACCTAAACACAAGTAGTGCAAACTTCTGCTTGCTTGAAATTCCAATAGTGGATCAAAACTTAGTTCAGCTCACTGCCAGGAGTTGATGCCAACTCATAGCACCCTATAGAACTCCTGGAAGTGTCCAAGACTGTAAATGTACAAGAGTAGAAAGCCCAGTCAGTCTCCCTTGGAGCAGCTGATTTTGAACTACTGAACTTGCAGTTAGCCCAACAGGTAACCACAACCCCACTACCACCCCAAAATTTAAGACAGCCAAACTCAGTGCCTATCGAGCTGATTCTGACTCACGGTGATGCTATAGGACCCGGTAGAACTAACTGCTCTTATGGATTTCTGAGGCTAACTGCAGGAGTAGAAAGCTTTGGTATCCGGAGGAGCAGGTGGCTGATTGTCTCAAACTGCTGTCCTTGCCCATCTTTGGCCTGGGAAGGTAGAACCCAGTACTGAAAGGCGTCATTTGTGAAAAGCTCAGTGCTGAAGAGCAGAGGCACTGGTGCCTGGGTGTAACCTGGCAATGTCTACTGTGTGACCTTAGGCAAGCTACTCAACTTTTCTGCCTCAGTTCCGTATCTGTAAAATCAGTGTATTTGCTATCTCCTAGGGTTGTAGAGGAGCCTTGGTGATGCCTACCTAAGGAGAAAGATGAGGCTGTGTCTGCCCCTAAAGATCTAGTCTCCGATGAGGGAGGAGAAATGCAAAGCCACAGGAAGATCTTCTAAAGGAACAGAACCTCCTGAGACAAGCACCGGCCCCAGGGCCTGCCCCGACTTCAGACTTCCAGCTTCTTTTTTTTTTTTTTGTTTGACTTCCAGTTTCTTGATGTGAGAATATACCTGTTTGTGAAAAGCCACTGAAGAGTGAGTCTCAGAAACTATGCAGGGTCACTCGGTGTGTACACAGGTACCACAGGAGTCCTGGTGGCACCGTGGGTTAAGTGTTAGATCACTGAGAACTCAGAGGTTTGAACCCATCAGGCTTGGATTTACAGACCCAGAAACCACATGGAGGAGTTCCGCATTGTCCTAGAGGATCACCTAGAGTTGGAAATGACTAGACAGCAGTACATTTGGTTTGGGGGTTTTAGGGAGGTCCCAAATTGTGGTGTGGCCACAAAGGAGCTACATGGATGGCAACAGGTCCCTGACCTAAACGGTTGCTTAGCAATTCCACGACTCAGAAGAGTGAAACTGAAGGAGCCTGGAGCAACTACAGCCAACTGAAAGATTGCCCTCGAACCCACCCGGCAAGTCCATGGGAGAAACACCTGGTGACCTGCTCCTGAGAAGATCCCAGCCCAGGGATCCCTGTGCCCCAAACTTGATGGGGCACATTGTTAATATCATGTGTGGGTCACCAACAGTGGAAATCAACTGAACAGCATGTGGCAGCAACATAGCATCTAACAGGGACTGGACTAAACGACCTCTGATCAGTGTTCTCATACTCCACTTGTAAGGTCTCTCTAGACTTTGAAACACTGGATATCTCAGTCTCATTTTCTGTTTGTTTCTTTTCAAACAGACAATCATAATGACAGCTATTACCAAGAAGTACAAATTGCTTATCAAGCAAGCCATTCCTTAAGTAATCTTAAGCAAGCATAAGTAGCTGTTACCACAGGATGAATTTTGTCTGAAGAACTTTAAAGCAAGCCAAGTAATTGTATAAAATTTAAATTTTATGACCATGTTTGGACCTTTTTACATTTGACACAATGGAAATGTTCATATTCATTCATGTTTTCCTCAAAGGAGAAAGAATGAATCACCAGTATGTTGTACAGAATAAAAAATACCAGTGAGTTCTGTTTCTAAAGAATGCACATGACAGACAGGACAGTACTTCCAAAATTAGAATGTCACCAACGTGATTTTGTCATCTTTCAGGTTCTCCCTCCAAATTCGGCAACTTTCAGATGAAGCCAGCCCCCTGATCACAGACAGAAAGCCTCTGCCCCACCGCAACTTCCTGAGAGCAGTGCAGGAACCGCCATCTCTGTCACCAGACTCCAAGTAGCCGGTTGGTAATCATTAAGGGGGCTGACTTTTCATGTGTCAATCAACTGCAGTCTGCTGATCTGATTAGAAGCCTTGACAAATGCCTGGTGGCGATTGCAAATAACCGCCAAGCAGATGGGGATGATGCAGTAGCCCACTGTTTTGGGGTCAGCTCTTGTACAAGAATAAAGGAACAGAAACATCTGTAAGTACGGAATCAGAAAAACAATGGTCCACAACCAAAAAGGCAGGGAGAGCAAGCGCACTTTCAAGGAGTGTGTCCAGGTAGTTCCTTCGTGAGGCTCGGCCGGCGGCCGCTGGATGTGCTCCAGGGCCAGCCTGTTATAAGTCTCGTTGATTTCAAAAACATAGTAAAAGGCGGCCGCGCTGGCTAGCAGGTATAACCCCACTCCAATCCATCCCATTCGCTGGCGGAAGTTCATCATTCTCCATGCTCTGTGCCTTCAAAGGAAAAAACAAAATGCTTGTCAGGCTGGAGAACACCATCCCGCTAACTTTCCCAATGCCCCGACTTAACAGCCACCGAGTTTTTTTTCTGCCCCTCTCGAATGAGGTTTCAACTAGGAGACTACCACTTAATGGTTCAGAAGAAGCAAATTACATGCACATTTATTAAGAAAGACAATCGGATGGCAGATTATTTTACCTAAGTCACGAGCAAATGAAACCTTTGGTTTCGGTACATAGAGTTCTGCTTTTTACCGGACTCCGCGTCCGGAAGAAGTTGGAGCTAAATCTCCTAGGAACATTTAAAGCTTACAACGCAAATCCTTTCTGGATGGAAAACGTCCCTTCGAACGTGAAAACTTGGGTTTCACAAACAACACCAGGGGCCCACGTTAAGACAGCCGCTCCGAAACACTTACAGTGGTCCTGGAAATCTTCCTGTTCCCACGGCAAGCGTTAAAGAGTCACTCAGTTCTGAATAATCAGGTGGCTTTTGCATTTCCCAGGGCAAGCCACCATGAAAGAAATCCCACGGGCCTCCCGGCTCGGAGAAAGGCGAGCGCAGCCCGCCCGGAGACCGGCTGCTGGTGATCCCGTGGAGCGTGACTGGGGCGAGTCACGCGGCGGCCCGCCCCCTGTCACCGCAGCCGGAGCCCCGGCCGGGCACCCCGCCGGTCCGCAGGCGCCGCGGCCACCAGGGCCTCCCCGCGGCCGGCCCCGCCCCCTGACGCTGCAGCGCCGCCGGCCGCGAGCAGGGCTGCACCGGCGACGCCAGGCCGGGCCCGCCGCCCAGCAGCGCCGGGGGCTCCGCGCCGAGCAGTGGCCACGGGCAGAGCCAGCGCAGCTGGGCAGGCCCAGCAGCTCACCTTCCTGTCCCGGGTGGCCCGCCCGCCCGCTCTCCCAGACGCCGCTGCAGCCCAGCTTCCGGCTCGGGCCCGGAAGTGCGCGCGCCCTGCCCCGAAAGGCCCGCCCCTTCCTGACGTCAGGCGCTCTGCTCGCGCGCGCCCAGCACCTGGCTGAGGGGAGCCGGCAGTGGCGGCTGGTGGCGGGCTGTCCTGCAGGCGGGCGAGCGTCGCTGCGTGGCTGGCCTCGCTCGGGACTCCGGCTGAGAGAGCAGAGGCGCGGGCACTACGCGGGCCTGTCCCCAGAGCCTCGCTTTCCCGGCCCCCGTCTCCGAGCCGAGGGGGCTCTGCCGGCCCCGGGCCGTCGCGCCCCGGCGGTGGACCCCGAGCGACTGGTGAGGGGCTGCGCGGGCCCCGGCGGACGGGGTCCCCTGGCCGCTGCCGCCGAGCGCGGGGGACCTGGGGAGGAGGATCCTCGAGGCTGCTTCTGCGACCTCGAGCCCTTGAACTAACCCGCTGCTTTGCCCTGACAGGCTGCCGGCCCGCGGGACCTCGGAGGATCGCGCCGATCGCGGTGGGTGGGCGCCATGACGCTGAGGCTCTTGGAAGACTGGTGCCGGGGCATGGACATGAACCCGCGCAAAGCTCTGCTGGTCGCGGGCATCCCGCTGACCTGTAACGAGGCGGACATCCAGGAGGCCCTGCAGGCCGGCCTGGCGTCTCTGGGCCAGCACCGACTGCTGGGCAGGATGTTCCGGAGGGCAGAGAACAGGGTGGTGGCCCTGATAAGTCTGACTGAGGAGACTAGCCTCGCGGTGGTCCCCAAGGAAATCCCGGGCAAAGGCGGTGCCTGGCGCGTCATCTTTAAGCCCCCTGACCCAGACAACGAATTTTTGAACAGGCTAAATGAGTTCCTGGAGGGAGAGGGCCTGACGGTGGCCGAGTTCACCAATGCTCTTGGGTATGGGACCGACCCCTTTGACCTAGGCCCGAACCTGGTCCCACAGGTGGGGACCCCTATGTTGGCAGAGGCGTTAGACGAGGCCCTGCAGCCGGCCCTGCAGTACCTGAAATACAAAAAGCTGAAAGTGTTCTCTGGCAGTGACCCTCCGGAGCCAGGGGAAGAAGAGTTTGATTCCTGGCTGTTCCACACCACCCAGATGATGAAGGCCTGGCAGGTGTCCGACGCAGAGAAAAGGCGGCGTCTGCTAGAGTGCCTTAAGGGTCCAGCATGCGAGGTCATCCGTGTCCTCAAGATAAACAACCCTCTGATTACGGTCCCCGAGTGTCTCCAGGCGCTTGAGCAGGTGTTTGGGGTTATCGATAACCCTAGGGAGTTGCAGGTCAAATTCCTAACAACCTACCAGAACGCCGAAGAAAAGTTACCCGCGTATGTGCTCAGGCTGGAGCCTCTGTTGCAGAAGCTGGTGGAGAGGGGAGCGGTTGAGAAAGATGTTGTGAATCAGGCCCGCCTGGACCAGATCCTGGCAGGGGCGGATGACAGGACACTTCGGAGGAGACTGGATCTGCCGGAGGATGGCTCGGCGCCAGGCTTAGTGCAGTTGCTGACCCTGGTGAAGGAGGAGGAAGCGGCTGAGGAGGAGGAAGAGGCCCTTCTTCTGCAGGCAGTGTTAGAAGGTGATTTCACCTGAACCTCAGGGGTCCAGGAGGGAAGGTCTGCCATGGAGCAGGGAAGGAAGGCACCACGGCCCATCACCCAGCTATTGCTCTTACCGCCGCCCTGTGACTCGTGTTTGCGCTGTGCTTGGTGTAAAAACACTTGTCATTTCTGTGCCTGTTTGCTGCTGCTCGTGCTAGGTACCGACAGGTCGGTCCGTTTCATATTGATGTCCCAACGTGCAACAGAACAAACGCCGCCTGGCCCTGCACCATCCTCACAAACATTGCTGTGATCAAGCCCATTGTGACAACTACTATGTCAAATCCACCTCCTCGAGGGTCCTCCTCTTTTTCACTGACCCTGCACTTTATCCAGCATGAGAGCCTCCTTCAGGGACTGGTCCCTCCTGATCGCATGTTCACAGTGCAAAAGAGGACGTCTGTTTAACGTCTCCTGGGCGTGCTCCTGACTCAGAAGGAGGCCACTCTGCACTGGCTTTTGTGTATTTAAAGTAGAATCTGCGAGTTGGTTTTATCCTACAAAGCTACAAAATCCCGTGTCCCTATAGACATGTAGTGCACTGAGGTGACTGGCAGGGCTCAGGCACAAGCTGACCAGAAGAGCTCCTTGAGCTGCCCCCTCGTGTGATGACAGGAGCAAATGCAGCATGTCAGGGGGATACTGTTGTGTCATAGTTGTCCCGTGTTCAGGCATCATCTCCTCTGGGAGATGACATTTCTCAGCAGTGGGTGAGGTCCTGCTCTTTTTCCGTGTGGGTGAGAATTTTACTTACTCTGTGCAATCAAAAGGTGGGGCTGGATGCTGAGGCTGAAAAGTTTTCAACTACCACCTCTAACCCCAGGTTTCTGCTGTGCATTAAAGCATGGTAATGCGCTGAATGTCACTTTATTAGGTGTTATAATGTGAATTTATAAAATAAAGGAATGCTAATGGAATGGCATTTTTCTCTATCTGCTCAACTCATATCATGATTTCAAGAAAGATTTAATCCCTGCAGATGGTCCCAAAAGCTGACACCTGAAAACCACTGAGGTCATACAACCTTAGTTCCCTTGGACTCTTCCCTCTTGGTGTCCGGTGTGTGGTGGTTGTTTGAGGCCCTTGTGACAGCTCTTACTCAGGGAGACCCTGTACAGCAGAATACAAATTGATTGCCTGATACACCATCCTCACAGTGGTGAACGCTGAGCCGCCATTGTAGCCACTGTGCCAGTCCATCTGACGGTCTTCCTCTTCTTCACTGACCCTTACCAAGCATGTTGTCCATCTCCAGGAACTGACCCCTCCTGATGGCCTATCTGAAGTACACAAGATGAAGTCTTGCCAGCCTCGCTTCCAAGGAGTGTTCCTACTGTATCCCTCTTCCAAGGCAGATTTGTTGATATTTCTAGAAGTCCATGATAATTGTAATAGTCTTTGCCAGCAGAATTCAAATGCATCATTTCTCTACTAGTTGTCCTTATTCCTCATTCAACTTTAACGTTCTCACATGCTTGCAAAGCGGTTGAAAATACGGCTTGTGTCAGGCTCAGGCACACCTTGATTCTCAGAATGACATTTTTGCTCTTTGACCCTCTAAAGAGATCTGGTTACAGCAGATGTGGCCAGTGCATTACATCATCTTTGGACTTTTTTTGACTGCTGCTCCCATGAGCCCAAAGGGTCAAAAGTGCCTTTCTGGGTGAGATTGTCACAAGGACCTGTGGTTGACGCACTGGAACAATGGGGGAGAGAAGATGACACTGTGTGCTGCTGACTCAATCCCAATTCCTTAGAGAGTCTGACACTGTAGCCCTCCCTCTCACACAAGGTCTCCTAGGATGAAATCTTGCCAAGAGATCACTCGGTGTTTTTGCCCACAGAGCTGCTAGTGGGTTTGACCTTGTAAGCTGCAGAAGGCTTAACCATTGTTTGACCACATTTTCTCCTTTCATCCTCCTAAAAATCTGCACTGTAGGGAAACCCAGCTTCACACTTACAGAAATGAGCCCCAAAAGGGGAAGGGAGACATGACCAGGGTGACATGGCAAGAAGTGGCAGGATCTAGTCCCGGTCTTACTGTGAGGCCCGTCACCAAGAAAGGTGAAGCAATCACAAGGAGGTCTATGTCCCAGCATCACAGAGGAGCAGGGCAAGTGTTAACCCAAGCCCACTGCCACCCAATCAATCCCACCCACTGACCCTGTAGCACCATCGCCCAGGGACCACCCATGGCTCTAACCTTTTTGGAAGCCAAGTGCCACACCTTAATCCTGCACAGTACCTGATAGATTCAAACTTCCGACCTTTCCATTAGAAACCAAGTGCTTTCATCGCTGTGCCACCAGCGGTCCTCTGGGGCTTGACCACGACTCATACATGTATGCCTTCTGTGCACGAGTGTGGCATGGGCTCCATTCTGCAAACTAGACACCTAGGAGACCCATGAGTTTTAAGAGCAGAGACCTGCTCCAGGGGTTTTCTGGGCTGCAGTCATAGCAGGAGCCTGGTTTGGCAAATGTCTGCAGGAGAGAAGACCTGACTAATTGTTAAATATTACAGTCTAGGAAACCCCCTGGGGAAGTTCTGTGGAGATTGTTGTTAGGTGCCATCCAGTTGGTTCCGGCCCAGAGTGACCCTGCGCACAACAGAGGGAAACACTGCCAGCCCTGCACCATCCTCACAATTGTTCCCATGCTTGAGCCTGTCACTGCAGCCACTATGTCAGTCCATCTTGTGATGGGCCTTCCTCTTTGGGGCTGCACCTCAACTTCAGCATGATGTCTTTCTCCAGGGACTGGTCCCTCCAGACAGCACAAGTACGTGAGATGAAATCTTGCCATCATTGCCTCTAAGGAGCACTCTGACCTTCCTCCTTCCGAGACCGATCCATTTGTCCTAGCAGTCCATGGTACTTTCAATATTCTTCGGCACCACCATTCCCATACCGCTCTACTGAGTTCTACAGGAGTGCTATGTGCCGGAATCCAAGGCACGGCACACGGCGATCTTGGCAGAAGCCAATTGCGAGAACTTTCCCTAGTGGCACCACTGGGTGGGTCCGTAACCCAGCACCTGACTGTCGGAACCACCCAGAAACCTTGGGCAGTCACAGCTGAAGAGCGCATGAGAACTTACAAAACCTAGGGAGCAAGGGGGGGTGGGGTGGGGAGGAGCACACAAGAAAATGAATGGCAGCCATCCGATACAACTGTTTGAAAAATTGGTGAAAAATGGGGGAAAGTCTATCATGAAAATAATCCCCAACGGCCACATTTGGGACATAATTTGACATGTTATTAGGAGAAACCAGTCGCTGGAAGCAGACATCATCCTTGGATTGAGTCCATGCTGACTCAAAGTGACTCCCTGTGGGTTTCTGAAACCGTAACTGTTTACGGAAGTAGAAAGACCAGTCTTTCTCTCCAGGACCTTCTGGTGGATTCCAGTTGCCGACCATGCAGATTGTATGTAGCCCAACTCGTAACCACTACAGCAGGGCCCGTGGTCGAGCATGTAGTCAGTGAAAAGGAGGAAGACCCTTACAAGATGGACTTGGACTGCCAGGGCTGCCACATGGTGGACTCTGGTACCACAGTCGGGAGGATGATGCGGGGCCAGGCGTTTCGCCTTGCTGTATGTAGGTAGGGTCACTCGAGATGGAACTGACTTGACCATACCTAACAACATCTCTGGTAGCTCTGTGGGCAAGGTGTTGAACTGTTAACCACAAGGTCAGCAGTTCAAATCCATCCTGGGGGTCACCTGGATGACCCAGGGGTGCTGCCAGAGCAAATATCCTAGATTATAGTAAAAAAGGTCTTATTATTTTTTTAAAAGGTTTTAGTTGTCAGGGAGGCACAGAGTAAAAAAAAATTTTTTTTTTTTACCTGAAGAAGGGGCAGTAGGCCAAATATATTTGGGAACCTGTTATTCATACTCTCAGAAACCCAAAGAAGAAATTCTACTCTGTCCTACAGGGTAGCTATGATTTGGAACCAACTTAATGGCAGTGGGTTGGGTTTTCCTGCCACTCGAGAGCAAATGATATTGGGGCAAGTCTGAGCTGCACTGAAGGCACTGGAGAAACAGAAGGACGCTGGGATTGACGTAATACCACTTGAAGTGATTCAACAAACCGATGCCCTGCTCGAAGCACTCTTCATGTCAAGAAGTTTGGAAGACAGTTACCTGGTCATGTGAATGGAAGAGATATTTCTGACCAATCCAAAGAAGGTGACCCAACAGAATGGGGAAATTATCGAACAATAGCATTGACGTCATGTCACGTGCAAGTAAAATTTTGCTCACGGTCATTCAACAATGGTTGCAGCCAGGCAGCAACAGGGAGCTGCCAGCACTTCCAGTTGGATTCAGAAGAAGGCATGGAATGATAACTGCTGACATCAAATGGATCCTGGCTAAAAACAGATAACTACTTGCATTTTATTGACTGTACAACAGTATCTGAGTATGGGTGTGTTAGACCGGGTTGGCCAGAGAAACAAGTCCAGGGACACTTATATATGTAAGAGAGGCTTTTTTTTCTTTTTTAAAAAAAATTATTTTATTGGGGGATCATACAACGTAAGAGAGTTTTCTATCAAAGACTAGTTGCATATCAAGAAAATACCCCAGACCAGCCCAGATCAAGTCCATAAAACTGATATTAGCCCATAAGTCCAATACTAGTGCACAAATCTCTCTTCAGACTCACACAGCCACATGCAGTGATGCAGAAATCAGGAAGCTCACAGGCCGGTGAGTGAAAAGTCTTGTGGATCCAATGGCAATGGAAGCATCACAGGGCTCGTGCAGGTCTCTGCCGCATGGCTTGTGAACAGGAAAGTGAAGCAGAGAGAGGGGGTCCTGGAAGGTCTCAGCAAGTCTCTGCATGGCTTGTCAACAGGAAGACAAAGGTAGAGACAGAGGAAATTCCCTCTGAGAAGGCCATCCCCACAATGAGGCATCATCAGGCCGTGTGACCTGCCATTGACTGACTAGACTCCACCCCTTCACTCTTCACACCCTCAAGTTGACACAAGGTTATGTAACTACCACTATGGCCTATAATAAATTATGGATAGCATTTCAAAGAATGGGGACTCCAGAACACCGCATTGCATTCATACAGAACCCGTACATAGACCAAGAAGCAGTCCTTCAAACTCAAGAGCTAACGGCGGGCTTAAAACAGGAAAGATGGGCCTCATTGTTGTACCCTTTCACCCACCATACTTACTCAACCTGTAGGGTGAGAAATAGAGAAGATGCACCTTATGAAGCAGGACGTGGCATGAGGATTGGAGGAAGGTTCATTCACCATCTGCCATATGCAGATGATGAAACCTTACTTGCTGAAAGAGAAGGACTTGAAGCACTTACTGATAAAAAGCAGAGATTATAGCCTTTGATACGGACGACAGCTTAATCTAAAGAAAATACAAATTCTGACAACTGAACCAAGAGGCAGCATTGCAGTAAATGAAGGAAAGGTTGAAGTTGTCAAGGAGTTCATGTGACTTGGGCCTTTGGAAGCAGCAGTCAAGAAATCATAGGACGTATTGCATTGGGCAAATTTACTGCAAAAGACCTTTTTTAACTGTTAAAGAGCAAAGATGTCGCTTTGAAGACTACGCTAATTTCCCCCATAGTATTTTCTTTTTTTTTTTTTTTGGCAGTTTCCAAGTCATTTTATTCAGAATTTTTTGTCTTTTCTGAATCAATAAATACTATATAAAACAACGTAAAAACGGCTACCACCTCTCCCCTGCTCCCCTGTAGGAACAGTGCTCTGGGCCCGCACTCCGGGCTTCTCCCTCCAGATTTGGTCCAGCAAACGGGATGAGTGGCATTGCAGTCCCTTGAATCTTTTCAGAGGAATTTGGCTGGGTGGGGAGATGTAACTAGGTTAGGTAAATGGATTAGTGATTTTTGTTTGGGGAGAAGAGATGGCGCCTGGGGCAAGAGCCTACCCCAAAGAAAAGGGTGTCTAAAGGTTCACGGTTCCTTCTTTTGCCTCAAAAAGTGACATTTATTCAAAGGGGAAAAAATGACAAGATGTCCATCCCTTGGCTCCCTTTCCCTCCCCCCTCCTCCTGCTGCCCCTCCTTAGCCCCCCAGGATTGAACCCTGGCCAGGGCCGGGCAGCAGGACAAATAGCCCCTCCTCAGATGAGGTCAGCAACGTTGAGGAGCATCTCCTCAATGGAGGTGTTACAGAAGGTTTCGATGTCTCGAAGAGTCCTCTTGTGTTCTTCTGTCACCATGTTAATAGCCACTCCCTTGCGGCCAAAACGTCCACCACGACCAATTCTGTGAATGTAGTCTTCCCTGTTGGTGGGCAGGTCATAGTTGATGACTAAAGAAACTTGCCGCATATCAATGCCTCTGGCCAGCAAGTCGGTGGTAATCAGGACTCTGATAGAACCAGAACAGAACTCCCTCATAATCACGTCACGTTCCTTTTGGTCCATATCTCCGTGCACAGCAGAGACAGTAAAGTCTCGGGCATGCATCTTCTCAGTGAGCCAGTCAACCTTCCTCCGGGTATTAATGAAGATGACTGCCTGGGTGATGGTCAAGGTTTCATATAAATCACACAGCGTGTCCAGCTTCCACTCCTCACGTTCCACATTGATGTAGAACTGATGGATACCCTCCAGGGTCAATTCTTCCTTCTTGAGCAGAATCCGAATGGGGTCCCTCATGAACTTCTCGGTCACCTCAAGCACACCAGAAGGCATTGTAGCCGACAGCAAGACTACCTGGGTGTTGCTGTTGAGTTTTTGGAATATGTCGCAGATCTGGTCCTTGAATACACGGCTTAACATTTCATCAGCTTCATCCAGTACAAACATCTTGATATACTTGGGAGACAGGTATCTTCGATTAAGCATGTCGAATACACGGCCTGGGGTGCGCACGATAATATGGGGAGCCTCCATCTGCAGCTTCTGCACTTCGGCGTGCACGTTGGTGCCCCCAATGCAGGCATGGCAGGAAGCACCCATGTAATCTCCTACTGCCATCACCACTTTCTGTATCTGCTGGGCCAGTTCTCGAGTGGGAGCCAGAACCAAGGCCTGGGTGGCCTTCAGAGCGAATTCAATCTGCTGCAGGATTGATATGGCAAAAGTGGCAGTTTTCCCAGTCCCAGATTGGGCTTGAGCAATCACATCATAACCCTTGATACAAGGAAGAATGGCTCGCTGCTGGATGGCAGAGGGCTTCTCAAAACCACGGGCGTAGATGCCTCAGAGCAGGGACTCTGAGAGGTTCATGTCATCAAAGCTGTCAACAATCTCATTCCAGTTACTCTCGATGACACCTTCGGGCTCCATCCCATCAGGGCCATTGTCTCTAGACCGGGGATCCTGGCTCGCAGACATGATCCTTAGAAACTAACCCCCCATAGTATTTTCAATCACTCTCTGCCATTGAGTTAATTCTGACTCATACCCTATAGGACAGAGTAGAATTGCCCCTGTGGGTTTCCAGGTCTGGCAATCTCTATGGGAGTAGAAAGCTTCATCTTTCTCCTGCAGAGTGGCTGGGGCTTTGAAACTGCTGGCCTTGCAGTTAGCAGCCCTATGCACGACCCACTACATCAACACGGCGCCTGTTAACCACCTCAGCTACAGTAGAAACCAAGCAATAAATAAGGCTCGGGAAGAATTGATGCAGTTGACCTAGGAGGGTGGTGAAGAAGATTGAAAAGCTCATGTATTGCCAGAAGAATGAAGGACCCCTGGCGGCTGAGTGGTTGCATGTTGCACTGCAATCTACAAGGTTGGCAGTTCGAAGTCACCAGCCACTTCACAGGAGAAAAATGGGACAAACTAGTCCCGTAGCCTCAGAGACTCACAGGGACAGTTCCACCCTGCCCTATCGGCATCGCTGGCAGTGAGAGAAAAGCAAGCCAGAAGACAAACATATATTGGAATAAGTACAGCCAGACGGTTCCTTCGAAGTGAAGATGGAGAGATTTGGTCTCCTGGACTTTGGGTATGTTACTGGCAAGGACCAGTGCCTGAAGAGGGGCATCCCGCTTGGTAAAAGAGGCCATCTGAGGAAAGGAAGGCCCCAGTGACTGGGTGACCCAGTGCCTATTACGGTGGGCTCAAACATAACAGCTGCGAGCAAGGTGCTTTCCGGGCAGTGTTCGTGCTGCTGTACGTATGGCTGCTATGAGTCAGAACAGACACAATGGCCCCTACCAGCAGCCTGCTTAAACATGTTGCAGTGGTTACATAACCTGATGTCTATTTGAGACTATTAAGAGGGAAGGGGTGGAGTTTAGCCTGTCAGTCAGGTCATGGCTTGAAGACCTCATTTGGAGGTGTGAAGGAGATAAATAGCTCACTGGAGGCCAGACCCACACTCTCTGCTTCATCTTCCTCCTGCCAGCACTGAGATGCTTCCACTACCACTGGATCCACAAGACTTTCCACCCACTCGCCTGTGATCTTCCTGCATTCAACATCATTGCATGTGCTGTGTGAGTCTGAAGAGGAATTTATAAATTGGTATCAGACATATGGGCTAATATCAGACTTATGGACTTGATCTGGACTGGTCTGGGGTGTTTTCTTAATATACAATTACTCTTTGATATACAGCTCTTTCTTTTTTTTAGTTTTATTCAGAAATAATACATTTAATAATAATTTCTGGAGGGATTTAAATATTGTTGCTGTCATTGTTGGGTGTCAGGAAGTTGGTCCCACTCATAGCGACCCTATGCGCAACAGAACCAAACTCTGCCAGTCCTACACCAATCTCACAGCTGTGATGTTTGAGCTCCTTGTCATAGCCGCTGTGTCGAACCATTTCCTTGAGAGCCTTCTTCTCTTCCACTGACAACCTGCCAGGCATAATGTCCTTCTCCAGTGACTGGTCTCTCTTAACAATATGTCCAAAGCATATGAGATGAAGTTTCACCATCCTTGACTCTAAGGAACCTTCTGGCTATACTTCTTCCAAGGCAGATTTGTTTGTTCTTTTGGCAATCCACGATATTTTCAATATTATTCACCAGGAACATAATTCAAATGCATTGATTCTTCTTTATCTTCCTTATTCAGTGGCCAATTTTCTTATGCATATGAGGCAATGGAAAATACCGTAGGAAAGTATATCCTCAAGTACATCCTTGCTTTTCAACATTTAAAAAAAATCTTTTTATTGGGGCTCATAAGGCTCTTATCACAATCTGTACATACATCAATTGAGCAAAGCACCCTTATACATTCGTTGCACTCGTCACTCTCATAATTCACCTTCCATTTGGGTTCCTGGAATCAGCTCGGTTTCCCTTTTTTCCCCCCATCCCCCTCCCTCCCCGATCCCACCCCTGGTTCCTTGATAGTTTATAAATAATTATTATATCTTATCTTACACTCCCCGGCGTCTCCCCTCACCCGCCTCCCCATTGCCCATCTCCCAGAGAGGAGGTTACACGTAGATCTCCGAGATCGGTTCTCCCTTTCTACACGCCCTTCCCTCCTGGTGTCGCCACTCCCACCGCTGGTGTTGAGGGGTTCGTCTGTCCTAGATTCCCTGTGCCTCCAGATCCCCACTGCACTGCTGTACATCCTCTGGTATAACCAGGTCCGCAAGGCAAGGTAGAATTGGGGTCATGAAGATTGGGAGGGGAGGAAGCGTTCAGGAACTAGAGGAAGGTTTTGAGTTTCATTGTTGCTACACTGAACCCTGAGTGGCCCATCTCCTCCTCACTACCCCTCTGGAAGGGGTGTCCAGCTGTCTACAGGTGGGCATTGGGTCCCCATCATGCACTCCCCCTCTTTCACAGTGATGTGATTCTCACCACCACAGTGCCTTTAGAGTTGCTTCTCTAATGGACCCAGTCCAGATCAAGTCCGTAAATCTCATAGTAGCCCATATGTCCAATACCAGTCTATAAATTTCTCTTCAGACGCATGCAACACACACAATGGCATCAAAGGCAGAAAGATCACAGGCCAGTGGGTAGAAAGTCTTGTGGATCCATCCAGTGGCGATGGAAGCATCAGCGCTGGCAGGGATCTCCACGTGGCTTCTCCAACTCCAGGGTTCTGGCTCCATCAGTGTAACTCCATGTGACTGGTCCACAGGAAGTTGAAGAAGAGAGTAAGTGTCTGCCTCCAGCGAGCTATTGATCTCCTTAGCTCCTCCAAATGAGGTCATCAAGCTGCAACCTGATTGATAGGCTAAACTCCACCCCTTCACTATTTTTTTTAGTCATTTTATTAGGGGCTCATACAACTCTTATCACAATCCATACATACATCAATTGTGTAAAGCACATTTGTACATTCATTGCCTTCATCATTCTCAAAACATTTGCTCTCCACTTAAGCCCCTGGCATCAGCTCCTCATTTTTTCCCCTCCCTCCCTGCTCCCCCATCCCTCATGAACCCTTGATAATTTATAAATTATTATTTTGTCATATCTTGCCCTGTCCAACATCTCCCTTCACCCACTTTTCTGTTGTCCGTCCCCCAGGGAGGAGGTCACATGTAGATCCTTATAATTGGTTCCTCCTTTCAAACCCACCCTCCCTGTGCCCTCCCAGTATCGCCACTCACACCACTGGTCCTGAAGGGATCATCCGCCCTGGATCCCTGTGTTTTCAGTTCCTATCTGTACCAGTGTACATCCTCTGGTCTAGCCAGACTTACAAGGTAGAATTGGGATCATGATAGTGGGGAGGAGGAAGCTTTTAGGAACTAGAGGAAAGTTGTATTTTTCATCATTCTGCATTGCACTCTGACTAGCTTGTCTCCTCCCCAAGACCCTTCTCTAAGGGGATGTCCAGTGGCCTACAAATGGCTTTGGGTCTCCACTCCGCACTTTCCCCCCCTCATTCACTATGGTAAGATTTTTGTTCTTTGATGCCTGGTACCTGATCCCTTCGCCACCTCATGATCACACAGGCTGGTGTGTTCTTCGATGTGGGCTTTGTTGCTTCTGAGCTCGATGGCCGCTTGTTTACCTTCCACCCCTTCACTCTTAATAGCCTCAAGGTGACACCAGATGCTGTAACGAGCACATATGGTGGTGGGGTTAATGAACAGCAATGAGCCCGAGCGGGTTCTTGTCGTGGACAGAGGCTACAAGTAGTAAGGAGTACACGGGATGTCTCTGCTCCCTTTCTGTAAACCTGACGTTGTCCTAAAGCAAAGCGATACCTGAAGCAACGAAGCACACAAAAAGCTCACGGCCCAGAATGCCAGTCCGTGAAATAAATCATTCACCAGGGAGTGAATAAGTGGCATGCTGCCCTTGCCAGCCGGCACTACTCACTGACACGCCGCCAGGTGGCAGTGCGCACTCACCGTACAGCCCAGTCAGGCCAGGCTGGGACCTGGCTTGTTTCTTATGTAAGTTGGCGGCACGCTGGCCCTTCCAGACTGGAAAATTTCCCAAGCTTTTTATGTGGAAAAATAGTGAAGTCCTCAGTCAGCCCGAGGCAGCGACTTCCTCCATCAGTTCATGACACTGCTGGAGTCTTCTCATCGGCTGTCAGAGCCTGCCCCTGCCAAGTGGACCAGTCTCAGGTGGGAATGTGCCTAGTAATTCCACAGAACTTCTCAGGAGATGGGAAACCAGATGGTTTGAGAGCTCACCTGTTGAGAGTCACATTTGAAAGCGAATGGAATGTAGATCTAAAGTTCGCTAGCTTGAGTTTCCCGGGCACCCTGCTTTGTGCCTTTTTTTCTCTCCACAGAACTTCCCACATCAGCCACAATGGTGGTTACATAACCTGTTGTCAACTTAAGACTATTAAGTGAAGGCGTGAAGTCTAGCCTGTCAATCAGGTTGCAGCTTGATGACCTCATTTTGAGGTGCAAAGGAGATAAATAGCTCGCTGGAGGGGGGACACACACACTCTGCTTGGTATTCCTGATGACAAGCCACATGGAGCTACGCTAGAGCCCTGGAGCTGAAGGAGCCACATGGAGACCCACACCAGCACTGAGATGCTTCCACCACCACTGGATCCACAAGACTTTCCACCCACTGGCTTGTGATCTTCCTGCATTCGGCATCATTGCATGTGCTGCATGAGTCTGAAGAGGAATTTATAGATTGGTATGAGACATATGGCTAATATCGAATGTATGGACTTGATCTGGACTTGCCTGGGATGTTTTCTCAATATTCAGTTGTTCTTGTATATATATAAAGCTCTTTCTTACACACAATATGAGTGTCTATGAATTTTCTTTTCTGGTCAACCCTAACTAATACAGCGGCCATATATGGATGAATTCAGTGTCAGGCAGGGCGGTGAAGCTCCTCCCCAGAGGTGTGGTTCAAAATAATAGCAACAACAAACAAACCCACTACCATCAAGCCCATGCTGACTCAGAGAACTGCCTTTGGTTTTCTGAGACTGTGACTCTTTGTTGTTGCTTCTTAAAATCATTTTATTGGGGGCTTATACAACTCTTATCACAATCCATAAATACATCCATTGTATCAAGCACATCTGTACATTCGTTGCCATCATCATTCTCCAAACATTTGCTTTCCATTTAAGCCCTTTGAGGTAGTTAGTTTATTGTGCCAACCTGGCTGATAAACACATGTGGGATTAATTGAAGGGCAGATAAAGGACAGTGGTGAAGGGAAACCTTCCCAATGGGCAGAACTTTGAGCAGTGCACCTGACTGTTCAGTTTGCATATGAGGAAAAATGGCTAGATGTGAGACTGTATATTGATTCATGGGCTGTGGCTAATGGCTTGGATGAATGGTCAGGGAATTGGAAGATTACTGTTAGATTACTGGGAGAAAGATGGGCTCAGTCTGTTAGATAGGAGAAAGATTTTCCATGATTGGAAAATTGGTGACAAGGAGGTGTGGGGAAGAGGTATGTGGATAGACCTCTCTGAATGGGCCAAGAAAGTCAAGGTAATTATATCTCATGTGAACGCTCACCAAAGAATTACCTCTGAAGAGGAGGACTTTAATAATCAAGTGGATAAGATGACATGCGCTGTGGAGACTGGTCCTCCTCTTTCCTCTGCCACTCCTGTTATCGCCCAATGGGCACATGAACAAAGTGGACATGGCGGCAGGGATGGAGGTTATGCATGGGCACAGCAATATGGAGTTCCACTCACCAAAGCTGACTTGGCCACTGCCACTGCTGAGTGCCCCACTTGCCAGCAGCAGAAACTAACACTAAGTCCAAGATATGGACCATTCCTCGGGGAGATCAACCAGCAACTTGGTGGCAGGTTGATTACATAGGACCACTTCCATCATGGAGGGGACAGTGTTTTGTTCTTACTGGAAGGGACACCTACTCTGGATATGGATTTGCCTTCCCTGTATGTGATGCTTCTGCCAAAACTACTATTCGTGGACTTACAGAATGCCTCATCCACCGGCATGGCATCCCACATAGCATTGCTTCAGATCAAGGAACTCCCTTTACAGCAAATACAGTGCGGCAATGGGCCCATTCCCATGGAATCTACTGGTCATATCATGTTTCTCATCATCCTGAAGCTGCCGGCTTGATAGAACGATGGAATGGGCTCCTAAAGACACAATTATGGCGCCAACTAGGTGGCAACAACTTGCGGGGCTGGGGCAATGTTCTCCAAGAAGCTGTATACACTCTAAACCAGCGCCCAAAATATGGTGCTGTGTCTCCAATAGCCAGAATTCGTGGGTCCAGGAACCAAGGGGTGGAAGCTGGAGTGGCACCACTCACTATTACTCATAGTGATCCCCTTGCAGCATTTTTGCTTCCTGTCCCAGCAACCCTGTGTTCCTCAGGTCTGGAGGTCCTGGTCCCGAAGGAAGGAACTCTCCCACCTGGAAACACAGCACAGATTCCACTGAACTGGCAGCTGAGAATGCCTCCTGGCCACTTTGGGCTTCTCATGCCTTTGGATCAACAGGTCAGGAAGGGTGTCACTGTACTAAGTGGTGTGATTGATCCTGATTACCAAGGAGAAATTGGACTGGTACTACATAATGGAGGTAAAGAAGAATATGTCTGGAATCCAGGAGATCCCATGGGCCGACTCTTAGTGCTATCATGCCCTGTGATGAAAGTAAATGGTAAGTTACAGCAACCCAATCCTAACAGGACTTATAATGACCCAGAACCCTCAGGAATGAAGGTCTGGGTCACCCCACCAAGCAAAGAACCACAGCCAGCTGAGGTGCTGGGTTGTAGTAGAAGGTAGTTCTACCTATCAATTACAACCACATCAATGTCCGGAAATTATATAATTATATGTGGCTAAAGAATTATGTACAGGTGCCAAGTTGACAAGGGGTTGATTGAGGTAGTTAGTTAATTGTGCCAACCTGGCTGATAAACACATGTGGGATTAATTGAAGGGTGGCGAGATACATGGCTCGGCGAGCTTCGCCGTTCTTGTCTCTTGCTCTTTGATTATCAGACCAGTGTGCAGCTGCCTTGCTTGTTCTGTGCCTCAATTTATGGCTACACTACCTGCGGGACACCTAACCCGTGGATGGTGTCGCTGTAATTAGAGGTTCCTTCTAGACCTGCTTTGCCACACCATTGGAATTTACATCTCTTGAGCTGGAGACTGCCAGACCCTCTCATCTGGCTGACTGTTGGTGACCTGCCTTGCTGTTTGCTGCCTGTGGCTGGATAGCGTGAATTGCTCAACAGAGGAATACCCGGCGGCCCTCAAGACTTGAAGGACTGGCAGTGTCTCACAACTCTCTCATGGGAGTGAGTTGCACTGAGCCATTTGTACTGCTTAATAATTTAACTGTTTATTTGTTGTGTTATATATCTATCTATCTGTATATATATATATATAATTATTAGCAATCTGGTTTTGTCTCTCTAGAGAATCCTGTCTAACACACCTTTGATATCAGCTCCTCATTTCCCCCTCCCTCCCCACTCCCCTCTCTCATGAACCCTTGATAATTTATAAATTATTATTTTGTCATGTCTTACACTGTCCGACATCTCCCTTCACCCACTTATCTATTGTCTGTCCGCCAGGGAGGAGGTTATATGTAGATCCTTGTAATTGGTACCCCCTTTCTACTCCACCTTCCCTCCACCCTCTGGTATCACCACTCTCATCACTGGCCCTGAAGGGATATCTGTCCTGGATTCCCTGTGTGTCTGGTTCCTAACTGTACCAATGTACATCCTTTGGTCTAACTGGATTTATAAGGTAGAATTGGGATAATGATAGTGGGGGGGGAGGAAGCATTGGAGAACTAGAGGAAAGTTGCATGTTTCATCGGTGCTATACTGCACCCTGACTGGCTCGTCTCCTCCCTGAGACCCTTCCTTAAGGGGATGTCCTGAGACTGTAACTCTACAGGAGTAGAAAGCCCACCTTTCCCCCAGTAATCTAACAGACTGAGCCCACCTTTCTCCTATCTAACAGACTGAGCCCACCTTTCTCCTATCTAACAGACTGAGCCCACCTTTCTCCTATCTAACAGACTGAGCCCACCTTTCTCCTATCTAACAGACTGAGCCCACCTTTCCCCCAGTACTATCTAACAGACTGAGCCCACCTTTCTCCTATCTAACAGACTGAGCCCACCTTTCTCCTATCTAACAGACTGAGCCCACCTTTCTCCTATCTAACAGACTGAGCCCACCTTTCCCCCAGTACTATCTAACAGACTGAGCCCACCTTTCTCCTATCTATCAGTACTATCTAACAGACTGAGGAAAGAGAGGTTTGGAGATGGGTGGCTTGCTCAAGGACACAGCTAGTTAGCAGCTGAACTCAAACTAATCTGAGCCTGCCAGCAACCTGAGGTAAATCACTTAAGGTCACCTACAAAATCTACAGTCCCTTTCCATAACCCAAAACTCTGAGACCCAAAGGAGTCTTCTAAAGATCATCATTTGACTACATTTCATTTGTAAGTTGACTCTAAGTTGGCATGTGACATGTGTTTCTAAAGAGCATCAGGATACCTTTTGATACATTTGTCTCTCCCTTTCCTAACTAGATGACACCTGCCCCTGGCTATAGCCCCACATAAGCCCAAAGTAGTGTTTCCCCTTGCCCTCACTGCCACCGAGCCATTCCAAGTCACAGCGACCCTAGTGCACAGGGTAGAACTGCCTCTGTGGGTTTCTGAGACTGTCACACTTTACAGGAGTAGAAAGCCTCATTTTACTCCCAAGGAGCGGGTGGTGGTTTCGAACTGATGACCTTGTGGTTATCAGTCCCCCCCCCACACACACACAACCCAGGACACCACCAGGGCTCCTTGTTTCACACTTGGAAGGTCATAAACTTATTAAGCAAATGTATCAAGTAAAGAGGAAGGGTCTAATGTATAATTGTTAGCTACCATTGAGTCAGCCCGCGACTCAGCACCCCTGTGTCACAGAGCAGAACTGCTCCATAGGGTCTCCTGGGTGACCTTTGAGAAGAAAGTCAGCAGGCCTCTCTTCCACAGAGCCTTGAGGTTAACAGCAGGTCGGAGGTGGTTTGTACCACCCTTAAAAAAAGCTCTCAGCCATCGAGTCAATTCTAACTCTGAGCAAGCTGACAGGATAGGACAGATTAGAGCTTCCCTGGTGGGTTTCTAAGCCTGTAACTCTTCATAGGAGTAGAAAACCTCACTTTCTCTGTCAGAGGGGCTGGTGGATTCGAATCGCTGACTTTGAGATTAGCAGCCCAACGCAGACTAGAAGCTATCATTTGTCAAGTTCTCCCTGTGGGTCAGAGAGGGTGCTAAACGATTTACCTGCATGCCAGCCTTTCCTTCTGACCCCAGCGCCCAAGGAGCTAGCCCCACCCCCTTTGAAGAAGGACCTCTATGGGCTAGGTGCAAGGGCTTACCCAGTCACACAACTGGAAAGCTACAGCAGTCCTGGTGGCTCCAGGCAGCCTCCAAGAGTGTCTTGGTTCTGAGCCCAACGGGCACCCATCTCAGGAGTGTGAGCAAAGGCACGGAACCGTTGGCGAATTCGCTTCGGATGGCTTAACCTGAGTCCCTGTCTATCACCACGCCACACTGGGGAATCTCACTGCCAAAGTCGCCACCTGAACCCAACCCGCTGCTGCTGCTGCTGCTAAGGAGGTGAGGCTGTCTGCTGCTATCCAGCAAGTTCACCCCGCTCCTGCAGAGGTGTCCCTTTCTCCTCAGTCCCCGGCTGTCCACGGCCTGCCTGTGGCCCAGCCAGGGAGCCCGGGTGAGGCCATTCCCATTGGCAAGCTGCCTCCTTTAGCCCTGATTTCTTCCGGTGTTCGGAGCCAGGGGAGATAACCAGTGATTGGCTCCCATCCTCCTTGATGTGAGTGTAGGAAGTGGCCACACTGCCGCCATTCAAATTCCAACTCTTTTGCTACCTGACCCTGTGGCTTCTTTTCAGGTTCAGTTTCCTCGGCTGAAAATGGGGATCATCATGATCTTAGGAGCCTTGTAGCACGATGGGTTATGTGCTGACCGGCCGCTCCGGAGGAGAAAGAGTTCATCCCAAAACCCGCAGGCCAGTTCTACCCTGTGTTATGGGGTCACTTGGCGTCAGAATTGACTCAATGGCAGTGAGTTCAGTTTTGAGTTTAGTGATCGTTACCTCGCAGGGCACCAGGAGGGCCAGATGAGTCCATGTAGGTAAAGTCCGAGACTGGTCCTTGCCCTAGGGAGTGGTCAGCTCTCCACGACCCGTGGTGCAACAGAAGGAGACCCTGTGCCATCCTCACACCTGCTGTGCTGTCTGAGCCCCTGCTGCAGCCAAGGCGTCCATTTGTCTTGTGGAAGAGCTTCCTCTTTTTCACTGCCCCTCGACTTCACCAAACATGAGGTCCTTTTCCAGGGACTGGTCTCTCCTGACCACATGCCCCAAAGGACACCACGAGACAAAGTCGCGTCTGCCTTCCTTGGAAGGCGCGTGCTGGCCGGACTTCTTCCAAGAGTCATGACCAGACGTCCCGCTTTTGGTGGGACAGTCCAGATTTTTAACAATTTGTCCCACGTCCCGCGGTGTTTTAAAAAAGTCCAGATTTTTAGGACGACAAGCTAGGGTGTACGGGTTTCGGCTGCCATGTGGCTATTTCGCCAGGATATGAGTTTCAGCAATGGTGTCCTGCTGGTGTCCCACTTTACCAATGTTAAAATCTGATCACCTTTGTGGGACAGAGAAAGATATGACAAAATAATAATTTGTAAATTAGCAAGGGTTCATGAGAGAGGGGGAAGGGGGGGGGATGAGGACCTGATGCCAGTGGCTTGGGTAGAGAGAAAATGTTTTGAGAATGATGAGGGCAACGAATGTACAAATATGCTTTACACAATTGATGTATATATGGATTGTGATAGGAGTTGTATGAACCCCTATTAAAATGACTTTTTAAAAAATGAGGAGCTGATACCAAGGGCTCAAGTAGAAAGCAAATATTTTGAGAATGATGATGGCAACAAATGTGCTTGATACATGGATGTATATATAGATTGTGATAAGAGTTGTACGAGCCCTCAATAAAGTGATTGGAAAAAAATTCGGTCACCTTATCCAAGACAGATGTGTCTGTCCCTTCAGCAGTCCATGGCACATGTGTCTGTCCCTTCAGCAGTCCATGACATGTGTCTGTCCCTTCAGCAGTCCATGGCACATGTAGATGCATCCGTGAATCATCACCTCTTCGTTTGTCATCCTCAGTGTCCAACGTTCACACACATGTGAGGCCAACTGGCAATACCAGGGCTCGGTCAGGCACACCTTAGACCTCCCAGTAAGATCCCTGCTTCTCAACACTGTAAAGAAAGGTCTTTGGCAGCAGACTGACCCAGGGCAGCGCCTCCTTTCATTTCTGGACTGCTGCTTCCGGGAGCACTGACTGGGATCCAGGCAAGACAAAAACCCTGGACCACTTCCATCCTGTCTCCATTTATCATGTGACCTGCTGGTCCAGTTACGAGGATTTGGGTCTTCTTCACAGTGAGTCACAATCCATCCTGACGGCCGCCATCCTTGATCTTCGCCAGCAAGGGCTTCAAGTCCTCTTCGCGGTCAGCAAGCAAGACTGTGTCATCCTCGGCGTTCTGCAAGTTGGTCATAAACCCTCCTCCAGTCCTGGGGCAGCGTCCTTCATATAACCTGTCTCCTTGGATGATTTGCTCCGCACACAGATTGAATAAATACGGTGAGAAGAGGCAACCCTGATGCACTCCTCCCCCGATTTGACACCCGCAGCGTCCCCGGTTCTATTCTCAGAACTCCCTCTTGGTCCATGCACAGGCAGTGCACACGCACAGGGAGTGGGTGCGGGATGCCCATCTCTTCAAGTCTGTGCACCGTGAGTTATGGTCACCCCGAGACTCTAGCCGAGGGCTGCTCACAGGCTGCCGTCCGGGCGCTGCCAGGGTCGCATCTGCTGGGAGGATCGCCCTCCGAGCTCCCCGAGGGGCCTCTGTGCGGGGCTCCCTCCTGACCCGGCCTCATTTCCCCCAAGCGAGCAACTCGAGAGAGGGTGCCCCAAGGGCGAGCTGAGGGACGGCGCGGACATTTTATAGCATCGCAAACGCGGCATGCCTGGGTGTCTGCCTACTGCATGGACTTCAGTCATTCAGGAAGTCCAGCCGGCTCCAGGGAGGGGATCCCAGGAGCCGGGAATCAGGGAGCCACGGACACACAGCCACCCTGTACCAAAACGAGCCAAACTGCCTGCTCTCCGCCAGCCCTACTGGCTGTCCTCGTCTGAGCCCATTGTTGGAGCCACTGGGCCAGCCCCTCTCAGTAAGGGTTTGCAGATCCTCCACTTTACCAAACCTGGCGTCCATCTCCTGGGAGTGCTCCTTCCTGGTAGCATCACCAAAGTATGCGAGACAACATCTGGCCAGCCTCGCTTCTCAGGAGCATCCCGGCTGTACTTCTGGTCCAGACGTACTCTTCGCAGGCTCCTCCGTTGTCATCCCCGAAGGAAAATCCTAACAGGGAATGGTAAGTGCTGGAAAAGAAACCCCACGCAGTGCCCCCCGCCCTGTACTTCCTCATTCACGGAACACACCAGCCCTCCTTCCTCCTGCACTAAGGCCACGTATCCAAACAAGATGGCCCTTCCCGTGCTGCTTCTGTGACCTTGCTGGTGCGGACCAAGTATAAATGCTACGCCCACCCACCATCTGGGGCCCAGATCTTCCCCAAATGCTAGTCCCTCTGGGTCGCCGGCTAATAGGTGTTTCCTCTCTCAAGTTCTCCAAGAGTGCCGATTGGTTCTGCTGCTACCATACTGTAAGTGGATGGTGTGAGCATGGGTTCCCTTTTAGTTGGGGAGGCTGCAAGTCTGGACTGAGAGAGCTAGCACTTGGGGAAGGCATTCTGTCTGTGAGCTCCGGGAGCCGGGCCTTGTGGGTCCAGCATTTGGAGATCGCCATGTGTCTCAGCTTCCATCTTCTCCTCGGTCTAGAAGGTTCTCAGGACACGGACCCTGGGCCCAAAGGGTCAGCACTCAGCTCCCAGCTCTTCTTTCTCGGTGACAGCCAGGCCTCTCCTCTCTGCTGCAGTCTCTCTTTGGGTCTCTTGTGAAATCAAAGGTGTGACTTGGGTTAGGGTAGCACTCCAGCCACACCCCTCTTTGTCAAGCTGTGACTCAAGATGCACCCTGTCCCAATCCTGCGTCCCTGACATAGAGATTAAGATGCGTAACACACATCACAAAATGGGGATAACGCCATCAGATCACAAAACAGAGGGTGCCCACGCAACACTGGGGATCGTGGCCCTACCCAAGCTGACATCAATCCGTGGCTCTGGCCGTGGTGCATTCAGCATCCACCACCAACGCAGTCCTTCGACTGCAGCGGCCCTCGGCCTTCCTCGTCCACTGCCCAGCTTTCACAGGCACACGGGGTGACAGAAAACACAGGGTGCTTGGGTCAAGCACACCATGGTCCTCCAAAGGGGACACCTTTGCTTTTTAGCATGTCAGAGCGATCTTTTGCGGCAGGCAGATTTGCTCAGTGCAATGCACTGCTTGACTTGCTGGCTGCTGCTCCCATCCATGTAGACTGTGGATCCAAGGGAAAATACAGTCATGGACAACGTCACTCTTTCCTCCATCTGTCTTCTGGGGCTTGTTGGTCCAGTCGTGAGACTAGTTTTTCTTTCTTCCCGGTTGAGGTGTGATCCATACTGAGAGCTGCCGGCTTTGGCCTGCATCGGTAAGTGCTTCAAACCCTCTTCACTTTCAGCAAGCAAGGCGGTGTCATCAGCAGTTTGCCAATAAGCCTCCACCCAACCTTCGTGCCACATTCTTCATGCAGTCCAGCTCCTCAGACCACTTGTGCAGCATAAACACCAAAACCAAACTCGCTGCCATCTAGCTCAGAAGCAACACGGCCCACATGGAAGAACACACCAGCCTGTGTGATCATGTGGTTCCAAATGAATCAGTTATCGGGCATCAAAGAATAAAAAATCATATCACTGGTGCACACCTCCATGATACGATCACTGAGGACAAACGGGTGCATAAGCAAATGTGGCAAAGAAAGCTGATGGTGCCCGGCTATCAAAAGATATAGCGTCTAGGGTCTTAAAGGCTTGAAGGTAAACAAGCGGTCATCTAGCTCAGAAGCAAACAAAGCCCACATGGAAGAAGTACACCAACCTGTGTGATCACGAGGTGTCGAAGGGATCAGGTATAAGACATCATCAGAAAAAAAATCTTACCACAGTGAATGAAGGGGGAAGTGCCGAGTGGAGACCCAAAGCCCATTTGTCGGCCTCTGGGGATCCCCTTACAGAGGGGCCTAGGTAGGGGAGGAGATGAGTCAGTCAGGGTGCGATGTAGCACTGATGAAGAATACAGCTTTCCTCCAATTCCTAAATGCTTCCTCCCCACCAACTATCATCATCCGAATTCTACCTTGCAAGTCTGGATAGAGCAGAGGTTGTACACTGGTGCAGATAGGAGCTGGAGGCACAGGGAATCCAGCACGGATGATCCCTTCAGGACCAGGGCTGTGAGGGGCGATAATGGGAGGGTAGAGGGAGAGTGGGTTGGAAAGACGGAACCGATTACAAGGATCTACATGTGACCTCCACCCTGGGGGACGGACAACAGAAAAGAGGGTTAAGGAAGACATCGGACAGGGAAAGATATGACAAAATAATTTATAAATTATCAAGGGCTCATGAGGGAGGGGGGAGTGGGAAGGGAGGGGAAAAAAAGGAGGACCTGATGCCAAGGGCTTAAGTGGAGAGCAAATGCTTTGAAAATGATGAGGGCAATGAATATACAGATGTGCTTTATATAACTGATGTATGTATGGATTGTGATAAGAGTTGTATGAGTCCCTAATAAAATGTTTAATATATATATAGGTTTATAGTTTATTACTCATTAAAATAAAGCAATACAACATTTTTTACAGGACAATCACATTCTTGTGTTTGCTTGAATATAAAGAACCTGGAAAGGAGGACAGACACTAACATGTCAATAATAGTTATCTCTTGCTGGCAGCATCTGGGGCGATTTCATCCATTTTTTTCAAAATGAACTTTCTGCTTTTCTCCAGGGAATACTTCCTACTCGTGCAATGTTTACAGATTGTGAAATAAAAAAACAAGCAAAAATACATATCCAGCTGGACCAGAGGATGTACACTGGCACAGATCGGAACAGGAAACACAGGGAATCCAGGACAGACGAACCCCTCAGGACCAGTGGAGAGAGTGGCGATATCAGGAGGGTGGAGGGAAGGTGGGGTAGAAAGGAGGAACAGATTACAAAGTCTACATATTCCATTTCTCCAGGGAATAATCCTTTAATCCCCTGCTTGCAGGCATGAACAGTGTCAGATTACCTGATAAATAAGGTAAACACAGGTTGACTTGTGCTTACTTACCGATGCAATTTCACATGTTTTCAACACATCAGAGTCTGCTTCTAGGACCGACCAGCATCTGTCAATCCCAATCCCCTTTCAAATTCATAATCCCCTACAGGGATGAGGGGTGCCTCTCACGGATTTACCTGTGCTTATTTACTGATCTGCAGAGGAACATCGGGGTGAAATTCATGTGAATTCGTTTGCTATAGGCTAGCAAGCATAAGTAAGGCAGTGCTTCCCTGTTTTCAGGAAGGTACCCCACTTACACCCACATTGTGTCTATGTCCCCCGCTACCCCCCAAGTCAGCACACCCTCGTTCAGGCTTAATTTGCCAAGAGACTAAACCCGTGATTGCAGCTCCTTTCTGCTTGGGTGGATGGGGCTTCAGGGAGTCCCTTTGCCTCTTATTCTGCTGCACGACATGACCCCAAATGAGCTAGGTTAAAACAGTAGAAATGTATTCTCTGGAGGCCAGAAAGCCAAAGTCCGTGTGGCTGGACCAAAGTGAAGGTGTTGGCAAGGCCATACTCCCGCCAAAGGCTTCAGTGGGGTGTGTGGGGGGGGGTGGGGTGGGGGGGGACCTCAGTCTTCCCTTTTCATTCTAGAAGTTACCAGCATGCCTTGGCTTGTGGTCACGTCGCTCCCATCTCCAAGGCCACCTTCCTTGATTCTCCCTCTGCTCCATCTCCACCTCACCTTCCCCTCTGTCTGTCAAGTCCCTCTGCCCGCCTCTCTTACGCTGATACTTCAGGTGGCATCAAGAACTCAGCTGGACAAGCCAGGACCATGTCCCCTCCCAGTCACATCTGAAAAGACCCTTGCTCCAGTAAGGTAACACATAGGTTCCCGGGACCCAGACCGTCACCCAACCCCTCACGCCCAACCCTGCCCTCTGCTCTCTCTGTCGTAGTTGATGTGTGGGGCCTTTGAGTCAGTTCCAAGTCACAGCGACCGTGTGTGAAAAAGAATAGAAGCTGCTGGTCCTGCGCTGTCCTCGCCACGGGGCTCGCGTTGGAGCCCGCGGTGCCACCCCTGCATCCAGCCATCTTGTCCGGGTCTTCCTCTTTTCCTCTGCCTCTCTGACAAGCAGGAGGTGCTTTTCCAGGGACTGCGCTCTCCCTGTCACACGTCCAATGTACCCGAGACAGGCTCGCCTGGTCAGGTTGCCATGAGTCAGAACTGACTTGAAGGCCGTGAGTTTGGTTTGGCTTTTGGGGAGCAAGAAGACTTGCTCCTTGGTGGTCCCCTTTGCAGGGACTGGCTCTTCTGCATCTCAATACATCCTCTGTACAGTGGCCCATGTGCCCAGGCTGGGCGGGCCTCCCTTCTCTGCGCCTGGTGCATACCCTCCTCCTGGCTCTAGTATCCTTCTACTTGTTTCTGTCTCTGACTGTCACTTTGGATGAGTTTCATATGGAAACAGAAATAAACATGTGTTCAATAGTGTCTAACCAAATGTCTCTCTAATCCTTTCTACAAATAACTCCATTGTGTCTTTTCCCATTGGTTATACTATTATATGCTCATTTTCAAAATATTGCCACACTACGGACAAGCTGAGAGGTCACCGAACATCCCACGTCTTCTCCAAAAGCAATGCTTAAAACTAGAGTCTACCTGATGATTTTATTTTTAATCATTTTATCGGGGGCTCATACAATTCTTATCACTATCCATACATTCATCCACTGTGTCAAGCGCATATGTACATTTGTTGCCATCATCATTCTCAAAACATTTGCTTCCTACTTGAGCCCTTACTATCAGCTGCGATGATTTTTTTAAGCGTGTTGCAAGCATTGCCTGAGGCAACCCTGGCGGCTCAGTCAGTTAAGGATGAGGATGCTAAGTACCAGGCTGGCAGTTCCAGTTCACCAGTCTCTCCACAGGAGAAAGAGAAGGCTTGCTGTTCCCACAACCACAGGCTCAGACATCCTACGGAGCAATTCCACACTGCCCTCTAGGGCCACCACGAGCCAGAACCAATTTGATGTCCAGCACCGATAAAACACAACCGTCCTCTAGTTCTTTAATGCTTCCCCCCACCACTCCCCCACTATCATGACCCCAGCCCTACCTCACAAATCCAGCTAGACTGGAGCATGTACACTGGTACAGATAAGAGCTCTCGACACACGGGGATCCAGGACAGACAGCCCTCCCAGGAACAGTAATGGGAGTAGTGATACCATGAGGGTAGGGGAGGTGGGAGGAGAAGGGGGAGAAAGAGGGAACCGATTGCAACGATGGACGTATTAACCCCTCCCCCCCCAGGATGAACAACAGAAACATGGATGAAGGGAGACTGCAGACGGTGTAAGATATGAAGATAACAATAGTTTATAATTTATCAAGGGTTCACAAGGGGTCAGGAGAGGGAGAGAAAAAAGGAGTAGCTGATACCAAGGGCTCAAGTAGAAAGAAAATGTTTTGAAAATGTGGTGGTAACATATGAACAAATGATATATGGATTGTTATAAGAGCTGTAAGAACCCCCAATAAAATTATATATATGTATATATATATGTGTGTGTGTATATATAATTTTATTGGGGGTTCTTATAGCATATATATATATATATATATATATATATATATACACACACACACACACACACACACATCAAGTTGGGTTATACATATATACCCCAACTTGATGGCAGTGGCTTTGGCTCTTGGCTATCCCAATACATCCTGCTTCAAAACTAGGAAGCTTCTTATAATACTCATGCCACACCTGACAAAACCATCCATAACTGTGGTGCAATTAAATTTATTTTATTATTATCATTGTTTTTTTAATTTCTTGATATAGCTTTCCTACCCAACTCTCTGCAATGCCCACCAAATGACTGGGTGGGACTATGTAAACGGGGGTGGGCGGGGGTAACACTAAGAGAGGAGATTGATCTGTTTTTGAAATCACCCCTTGGCTCTAAGGAGGAGTCATCACAGAGAAGAGAGAAGCCCCCAGGCCCTTGGAAGGTGAGCACGTTCAAGTTCCCTGTGGAAGTGGAGGAGGCCTCCGAGAGCAGAGGCGTCTCAGACGGTGGCAGGGAGGAGACGAGGAGGAGGAGCAGCGCCGAGACTGTGGGCTACCTCCTCCTGCCGCGGCCTGAGACCATGGCGCTGTGGGACAGAGGGACAGACAGGCTGGCTTCCTGGCCCGCGGAGGCCAAGGCTGAGAGACCACGTGGCTGAGAGAAAAGAAGCAGAGAGAGACCTTTTTGCTGCTCTGGACTAGCAGTAACCTATTAACGTCGCTCATCAGCCCCCTTAGCGGTGAGTGTTGCCTGTGGGGTCTGTGTGGCCACTGCCACCAATGATGGAACCCAGAGCAGATGCAGAGCGGCATGGGGGGAATGGTCGGGGTCAGAACTGGTAAAGAAGGATGGACCCGCAAGGGGGGCGGGGGGGCTGTCTGCTCCCTGCCGCTTGGAAGGCGGGAAGCCTATCAGAGGAGATCAGGCATGTCCATCTCCACTGCGGTTCATCGCAAGCATGACGCTGCACCACCATCGAAGACCACTTCAGATGCAGGTTCTCCCAGCAGTATCAAAAAGACCCGTTTTTCAGGTCTGTCTGCCTGACCGGGCCTGCACTGCTGCGTGACCAGGGCTTGGCCAGTGCAGTAAACTCACCCGGCCTTCGGGATCTGGAGCCGGACGGATGAGGAAGTAAGTACAGGCCGGGGAGATTCTCTTCGCCAGCCACGCGTGTTTGTCAGCTTTGCCGCGGTCACAAACAAGCCCACGTCTCCCTGGCTCTCTGATCTCAGCATTCTTCTGGAACACAGCATGACGTCTGCTCTGCTCGTGGCGGATGCCAGGAATGCAAGCGCCCAGACAGAAGCCCAGGATGCATCTCGAACCCTCTGGTCAACATTGACGCCTGTCGCACTGGCCAGTGGAAGGCACGTGGCCAATCCCAAAGCCGACAGGGCAGCTAGGGGTGCCCCATTCACAGTGAAGCATGGGCTGTGTGGCCATTACAGAATCTGTCAACTGGAGCAAAGGTCTGGAGTCCAGCCTGTCAACCAGGTCTTAGCCAGTAATGCCTCTGTGTGGACATGGCCTTCTCCTGAGGATTCTGGGAACTCCTGTCTTCCTTCCTGGAGGCGGGACATACTCTCTGCTTCACATTCCTGTTGGCGAGCCACATGGAGCTGCGCTGTTGGCAGCCAGAGTCCTGGAGATGCTTCACTGCCACTGGATCCACAAGACTTCCCACCCACCAGCCTGTGATCTTCCTGCATTCAGCAGCATGGCATGTGCTGCATGAGTCTGAAAAGGAATTTATGCACTAGTATCGGACATACCGTTTAACATTGGACTAATGAACTTGATCTGGACTGGGCTGGGATGTTTTCTTAACATGCAATTGTTCTTTGATACAGAACTCGCTGTGACGCACATGAGTGTCTCTGGATTTGTTTCTCCAGTCAACCGGGCCTATCGCAGACTGGAAGGGGAGAAGGCATCCTTGCAGGAGAGTCACGTCGTCTACGGCAGGGTGGCAGCACCACCCAACGGCAGATGGCCGCCTCTTTCTTTCGGGCTCCAAGGTGTCATGTGCCTGTGGTTTGGCCTGCAAGCCCTCCCTTCATTTCTGCCCGACGGTTTTCATCCCCGGTCTTGAGGCAGTTCTCTGAGACTCCCCAAAGCCTTTGGCGATTTTTTTTTCTCACTTAAATAGGTCAGAGTCAGCTTCGGACATACAGTGTCAGCTTTTCTAATGCAGAGATTGCAGAGTCCCCCCAGCTATCGAGTGTGCCCTGATTTGAGCCCAGATTCCAATAGCCCAACCGTACAAAGGTGTCTATGCGACAGAGGGGCACATCGGAATGTGAACTGGCATTCAAGGGTGGGAAGGCTCTGCCACGTGTCCTAGTCACAGTGTGAGGGCGTTTTTATTTCCGGAGTAGGACACAGGGAAAGCTCCGTTTCCAAACTCCCTGCCCAGGCCGGCTTCCCAGTGGGTTCAGTTCGTGAAGAGAAAGACCAGAAGGTAAGCAAAGAGGAGAAGGGACATCTTTCCTGCTTCCTGACCTTCCAATCCTTGTCGTTTTAGCAAAGGCAGTTGTCCGCAGCTTCCTACTTCATCCTGACCTTCAGAACCTGCTGCGGGGGGCCCACTACGATTGGCTGACCAGCAGCTGGGCAGTGTCCCTGCTTGGGTATTTGCTTAAGGGCCTTGAGTTATAACTGTTCCAAGTGGGGGCCTCCAGATTAATATGTATGTGTGTGTATCTATATCTGTATCTATATCTATATCTATATCTATATCTATCTATCTATCTATCTATCTATCTATCTATCTATATATCTCACCCCCAAACTAAGTACAGCTATGAGGTCTCCTCAGGTTCTGGTCCCTGTGGGCAGTGACCAGGCCTTTTGGACTTGTGGGTCCTGGAATCTCTCAGGAAGGTATCCATACAAGTGTTGTTACTGTCAGGGACCGACTCATATAGAGGCTCTGTGTACAAAGGAACAAAACCCCACCCAGTCCTGCGCCATCCTCTCCACTGCTGTGTCTGACTCCCTGGCCGCAGCCACTATGTCAACCTATCTCACCAAGGGCTTTCTCTTTGGCTAACCCTCCGCCCTACCAAGCCTGGTGTCCTTCTGCAGGGACTGGTCTCTCCTGACACCATATCCAAAGCCCATGAGAAGAAATATCACTATCCTTGCTTCTAAGGAGCATCCTGGCTGGACTTGATTTGAGACAGATTTTTTGGTTCTTCTGACAGGCCACTGTACTTTCAATGTCTGTCGCCAACATCATGATTCAACTGCATCCACTCTCCTCCGGTCTTTCATATTCAATGTCCAGCTTCCACTGAAAAGACCAATGCCTGGGTCAGGGGCAGACAGAGCCGAGACAAAGTCTTGTGGCCATGACCTTGCTAGTTGTTGTACATCGGGACAGTCCCTGGATAGAACCCAACTCCATCCTCTGGCCAGCAACACAGGGCCACAGGTTGGGTGGAAGTTGGTGAGCTTCCAACGCCTCCCCCGGCTCCCGGGTCTCCTCAGAGCCTCGCATGGCGTCCTGCCCTCCTAATCCATTCACACAAAAGCCCTACACACCGAATAGTCCAATAAAGTGAGACACTAAACCATTAGCTGCTGAAAAACTGGTTTGCCTTCTTCTGAGGCCAGGAAGAGCTTGCTCTGCATACACGTCCTGAGGAGGCAAGGGAAATATTTGCACTGCTGAGTCGGGGCTGGGAGCTCGCGGCCAAGGGAGCGCTGAATTGCTTCCCAGCAAAGAAGACGGAAATCAAAACTGTTCAACTTCCAGAGTTAAGAGGCTCGGCTTTGAAACGGAGCAAAAATGTCAAATGTGGGCATAAACAGAAGAGAACTTCAAGTTAACCACATTAAATGAACATGATCGAGGGTGTTTTTCTGAGATGGAATCACCATGAGTCACTGGTGCTTGGTTTAATGGCAGAAAGATGTATTTTGAACTTTTACCCCAAATAATAGACCGTTTGGGAATTGTTGTTGTTGTTTTTTTTTTTTTGTCACTGTGACATGATCCTGACTGCTATTTTTGTTTTGGTGTGAATCATAAGCTCCTTTTCATAAGTCAATCAATTCAATAGTCTACCCATAAAATAAAACACAGAAAACGTTCAAAGGTGCCCTGATGGAGCAGGGGATACACATCTGGCCGTGCATCGACGGGTGGTGATTTAAATGCAGCAGCTGCCCCCTGGGAGAAAGAGGCAGCAGTCTTGAAACAGGTGACGTGCCAGTCCTCCTGTGGTCTCGAGGGTCACCATGAGTTGGCATCGACTGGGCAACCCCCAACACCTGGGAACATGTCTTTGATCCGTAGCCACCACACTCACTTCTCCAGTGCCGCGGAGGAAGGACGTGAACGGGGCAGGTGATGAAGAAAGACGCTTCCACAGGCATTGGCGTTGTTGAGTTGAGACGTGCCAAGGACGGCTGAAGGAACACCACCCCGTCTCAGAAGTCAGGCCGGAGTGCTGCTTAGAGGCCAGGATGGCGAGACTGGGTCTCGTGTACTTTGGACATGTTGTCAGGAGAGACCAGTCCCTAGAGAAAGACTCATGCATGCTCGGTAAAGGCGAGGGACAGGAAGACCCTCCGCAAGACAGACGGACACAGTGGCTGCCTCTGTGGGCACAGGGACAACTGTGAGGCTGGCGCAGGACCGGGGAAGTGTCTTGTTCTGTTGCATAGGGTTGCTATGGGTTGATACGGACTCAATGGCACCTAATGCCAACGGATTTGGGGGACACAGATAGTTAGGACTTTCATTCTAGCTAACACGTGGACAGTTCAAAGTCGCCCAGAAGCACCTCAGAAAGCAGGCCTGGTGGTCTAGGTTACCCAGAAGTCATGACCTTGGCAGCCCGACGGAGCAGTTCTCCTCTGGAAACCCGGGTCTCCGTGAATAGGAACGGACTCAGTAGCAAATGACACCAGGATCCAAAAACACATCTTGGACTTTCTGCTTGCAACATTTTTTCTCTCCTGTTGACGAAGTGTTATCTATCCCCCGCTGATGATAAAAATAAATCCACTCAGACCATATGCCCAAATGAAGTCCAAATGGATCCTTGATCTTCAGCTGTAGTTCATTCATATGGCCCTTCCGGTCACAATTCCCTACGTGATGTGGCACGAAGTCTGGACTCTTCCTGTGGCTACCTTCCCACTGTGGAGGGAGTTCTCTGTTATGTTACTGAGCAGGGTTGAGATGGGACGTATTCTGGCTGAAACTTCCCTTTCCAACAGGGAAGGAATCAAGCCACCCACCGCCCTTTGATTTCTTGGGGTATGTGCCCGCTGAAAGCCAAACACCAGACCTCCATCGCAGCCGATCCTCTGTGGATAAAAGCCATCTCCGGAGCACAGACAGAAATCCCAGGACCGTAAAGGAAGGAGAGCCACCAGAAGAGCCAGTTTCAGATCTGTCTGAAGTGGCCGAGGCACGAAGACCACGAGACAGAGAGTAGGAGCCAGGCCAAGACCAGAGGCCGAGGTGACCCTGAGACAGAATACGAGGAGCAGCAGTGAGATTATGCGGCTGTCGGCAGAGCTTCCTCGCCCACCGGCGCAGAGGCCAAAGGATCTGATGGTAGAGAGGCCCAGGCTCGGAGAGAGCCGTGGCTACTGGCTGAAGAGGAGTGTTGCTGTGAACTATGACTGCACCCTTGCGCGGTTTCCTGATCCTGATTTGTGGCAACCTGCTCACTTCCCGAATAAACCACCTCATCACGAGTGTGGGCTGGGAGTTCTGTGTGGCTTCAGCAATGGGTTACGGAACCCACTGGAGAGCTAGAGAGTCATGGGAGGGCTGGTTGGTGTCAGAATAGGGTAAAAGAAGGATGGAGGAAGGAGGCCAGTCTGGCCTCTGCCTTGTGGCAATCAAGTGGACTCAGATTCCCCTTCGCACTTGTGTGGTCAGAGGAGGGTTGGCCTCAGTGCCAGTGTCACAGGCCGACATATAAAAACAAAAGGCGTGAAACTCTTAAAAGAAAACAGGGGATACGACTTCAAGACCTTGTTTTTGACAATAGACTCTGTGCTAGGCTGCTGAAAGTGTACACAACAAAATAGGTCAATTGGGTTCATAAAAAATGATAAGGACAGCGGGAGCCCCCAAACCCATCTGCAGAGTACCAAGCTTGATCAAGCCGCTGGCAGATCCCCACAAGAGCCTTCTAGCTGCAAGTATTTCTGGCTTGTTCCATGGCAAAAATGCCTTCCCCGGCCACTTAAATATTCGTGGTGCTCTTTTCTTATGCACAGCTTGTGTTTTTATCTCTGTATTATTATTATTCTATCTTTACCACTTTTATTTTTTTCTGTTGTCTTTTCGGTTACTGTTTCTGTTGGGTTTTCCAGTTTGGGAAGCACAGCAGGAGTAGAGGCATGGAGATAAGAACTGGTGCAAAGGTTTCCAGGGAGGTAGGGGTGAGGGGTGGGAGACAGGGATGGTGAGGGGTTGAGGGAACAAACAATGTATGTGAAGGGGAGGGAGCGCGCTCTAGAACTGATGGTGGTTACACAACTCAGTTTATTTATAAGTGATCTAACTATGGGGGGTGGTGTTTGTCAGAGAAATTGTTCTAAAACTGATTGTCTCAATGATTGCAAAGTTCTTGACTGAGCTATTGGATTGTGTGATGTGTGGATGAAACGCCAATCAAGCTTTTAAAAAGTTGTGAAGTGAAAAAGGACTTTCTCAGCACAAAGAAGAGATAATCAACAGACGAGGAGGAACTATTTGGGAACCACAGTATGTGCTTCTGACGTCATATCCGGATAGCTCAAGAACGCATAGAACTCCACAACCCGATTACCAACCAGACCGAGGCCTTGCGTGGACACTGCTCTGACGAATAGCTGCAAATGGCCAATAAGCACACGGGAAGATGCTAGACCCCATTAGTGGGCACTAGACCAGTCCCAGAGCGGCATCAGGATTATCCCGTGGGCTGCTACCCGCAGGGTCAGAGATTTGAGACCACCAGCCCCTGCGCAGGAAGCAAGGAGGCATTCTACCCGCCCCCCCCCTAAAGATTCAGTGTCAGGCACGCACAGGGTAGTCTTACCCACCCTGCCCTACAGGGTCACTGGGGAGTCCAACAAGAACCCCTGCCCTAAATTCACCTTGCTGCATTTCCATAACAAAGCCAGCCCATTCCCAAAAGAAATGATCCTGAGGCACAAGGTTCTGCCGGCAGACAGAGTCTGGGAGGATGTAATTCAATCCATAACACTTTTCCTACCACTCTTGTCAGTGGGAAAGATTGGAGTGCTCCTTCTCTGTCAGTATCTGTGTTCACAGGTCGCACAGATCTTACCACAATCATCTTTTAAAAGACAAAATGAAAGAAACTGACGTTCATCATTGAAAATGCTGTAACTGTAGCAAATTCCACGAGAACCAAACACATTGCCGCCATGCAGAGATAATACCCCTGTCAGCATTTGGACGCATGTCCCACCAACCCCTTCTCTGAGGTAAACACAGCCCTCCCTTGAACACAGTCTCAGCCACGTCATGAGTACATTTCAGTCCTCCTCATGATTCTTAGTTCTCCGGCAACACCACATACACATTTGCCCCTTCAGGCCTGGCCGAGTGAGCACCAATGTTCACAAAATTTCTTTGGAGATGCTGTCTAATTCTGGGGCTGCTAACCACAAGGTCAGTAGTTCGAAACCACCAGCTGCTCCACCGGAGAAAGATGAGGCTCTTGGCTCCCATGAAGAGTCAGTCTCAGAAACCCACGGGAGCAGTTCTCCCCTGTCCTAGAGGTCACTACAGGGTGGCCAGGGGTTGCCTTCTCTTTGATAAAGTGAGTTTATTTATTTATGTATAATCTCTATGGAGTCATGGTCCAGATAGGCTTTGATCTTTATTTTTAAGTAATCACAGACTCACCAGAAGTTCCGGAAGTTGCAAAAGAGTGGAGCTAGTCCTGTGTGTGTGTCCATCACTGACAGGCTTCTCCCAATGGTGACAACTTAAGACAATCACACAGTTTCAACATGACGAAGTTGAAATTTGGTACAGTCTACAGTCCAGACTCTGACTTTTTCCAGTCTCCACAGGTGTGTGTGTGTGTGTGTGTGTGTGTGTGTGTGTGTGTGGTCTTAAAAGTCGGTGTTCGGTATCGTGGAGTCAGTCTGGACGCAGGGAGACCGGTGAACAGCAGAGTTAAGCACAGCAGGTCCTGCAACATCCTCATCATGGTTCCTATGTTTGAGCCCATTGTTACCCCATGGTGTCAACCCATCTCCTCGAGGGTCTCCCTCTTTTGCCAACTGCCCCTCCACTTTACCAAGCCGATGTCCTTTCGCTACGCCTGGCCCTTCCTGACAACATGTCCAGAGCATGTGAGACCGACTCTCGTCAGCCGTCCTTGCCTCTAAGGAGCATCCTGGCTGTACTTCTTCCAGGACAGATTTTTTTTAAAGGTAGAGCGAGCTAATGCCAGACTGGTTTCATAACTGCTGGTGTGGAGGTGGAAGGAGGGGAAGGTGGAACAGGAGAAGACAGCTGAAGAAATCACAACGGAAACACTGACCTGAAACATCGTCCGAGGGATGGGAGGGGTGGCAGCCAGGAGATTCACATGCTACGTGTTTCCTGTTGGGCACGCTTTTTGATTCTGTCCACACACACAACGCCACAGAGCAGCGGTTCTCAACCTTCCTCATGCCGCCACCCTTTCAGACGGTTCCTCAGGTTGTGGTGACCCCCAACCATCAAATTATTCTCATTGCTACCTCATCACTGTCATTTTGCTACTGTTATGAATCATCATGTAAATACCTGATATGCAGGATGTATTTTCATTGTTACAAATTGACCATAATTAAACATAATAAAGCACAGTGATTAATCACAAAAGAATATGTGATTATATATTGTGAAATATCTATGTGTTTTCCGATGGTCTTAGGCGACCCCTGTGAAAAGGTCGTTCAAAGGGGTCGAGACCCACAGGTTGAGAACGGCTGCCACAGAGACACGTGTATTCATTTGTACGGGAGCTCAAATTCTGCGCCCTGGATTGGTGGAAGGACTAGAGTTTACAGCGGGAGCCCTAAGTCCCTTTAGGAGTTTCCATGAAGATTCAGGCTCCGAGGAGTTCTTTCTGACCCTTGACCTGCCATGGGGGATGCTTCGTACTGGAGTCGGGAAGTGGATTGCTTCTACCACTCCCCTCCGCGGCCTCGGCTTGGGGGCTCGCCTGGCCGTGTGGCCCTGATGGAAACTGGGGCATGTCCCTTGGACTTGTTATCAGCAGAGACCGATCCCTGGGAAAGGTCATCATGCTGGCTACGTAGAAGGGCATCGACAAGGGGGCAAGGGGCAGCCACCGTGGACTCAGAGATAAGCAGAGAGGGCTGCTGTGAGCACGCACCCAACAACAGCAGGGGCTGTAGGTTCAGGATGCCTTGGGCGGAGGGCCCTGCACAGATCCTGGGGCTGTTTCTCCCCTGCATGCACCCAAACCACGGGGCCCTCCATGCGTCTGTGCTCCCACGCGCCACTGTGATGAATGACCAGTAATTGATCTGCTGCCAATCATGCTTTTGTGACGGTGTCTGTGTCCTGTTGGAGAGAGAGGCCCTTGGACCTCATGATGGTCCCCTTCATTTGGCATGATTTTTTCCTGTATAAGACTCATTAAATGTGTCTCCATAAATTACATTTGAATGTATTTATTTATTTATTTATTTATTTATTTATTTATTTATTTATTTATTTATTTATTTATCCAAAATGGGTTTCTTAGAATGGCCTCCCACTCATCTCGACTCGGGGTCTTTTAGTGCTGCTTCCATCTGAGGGAGCATCCTTCTGTGAGCCTGGCTTTTCCTCCTGTAGGCTGACAGAGGACAGTAGAGCAGCCAACACACAAAACTACTGTTTGTGCATGGCTGAAGACCGTGGTGATTTTATAGAAGCCTGGGCATTTGACATCCATGAAGTAGGAATTGGGGCTCTGCACCAGGCGCTTCTTGTGTTTTCTCTTCTCCTCTTCGGGAGAGGGGTGAAGGAGATCCTTTGTCAGAGGCATGATGGCCGGGCGGTCGTCAGCGCCGGCAAATTACATTTGAATTTAGGGTTTCTTTCCCCGGGAGAACACATCACACACATGCACCATCATGCGCACACACACACACACACACTGTTATCTTAGTCCACAAAATGGACTCAGCAGCCTTCCTAAAAAGGTTTCCATGTGGTAGGATTCTAACCAAAGTGTCTACATCTGGAAGTTAAAAGATTCGGGCAACCAAACACAGGGCGGGACATTTTACGTGCCTGTGAATGGTGGAAGTCTGAAATACTCTGATGTAAAAACACCGATAAATTCTCACACCATGTCAGATCACTGAACTACTGTAACCCCTTCTCATCAATCTACAAGTTCCTCAGGAACCCCTTCATTTCCCAATCAGATGGATGTGAACGAGGGGAATCAGAGTGGAGACCCAAAGCCCATCCTGAGAAAATTGGACATCTCCTCACAGAAGGGTCACAAGGAAGGGCCGAGCCAGCCAGGGTGCAGTATAGAACCAATGACACACACAACATTCCTCTAGTTCTTTAATGCTTTCTCCCCCCACTATCGTGACCCCAGCTCTATCTTACAAATCCAGCTAGACCAGAGCGTGTACACTGCTACAGATAAGATCTCTCGACACATGGAATCCAGGACAGATAAACCCTCAGGACCAATAATGAGACTAGTGATACCATGAGGGTAGGGAGAAGATGGGGGATAAGGGGGAGACAGGGGGAAGTGATTGCAATGATCGACATATAACTCCACCCTCACCCCAGGGGGATTAACAGAAATGTGGGTGAAGGTAGACAGCGGCTGGTGTAAGATATGAAAATAGAAATGATTTATAAGAGTTCACAAAGGTGGGAGGATGGGAGGATGGGGGCGAGAGAAGCTGATATCAAGGGTTCAAGTAGAAAGAAAATATTTTGGAAATGATGGCAACCTGTGTACAAATGTGCTTAATACAACCGATGTATGGATTGTTATAAAAGTTGTAGGAGCCCCCCAAAAAACGATTTTTTTTAAAAGAATCGCTTCCTTTCCAGTGTGCTGTTCACGATGTTGCCGCCGGGTGGCGCCCGTTCAGCGGGTTAGGGCCCTCTCACCTGTTCGCTAGCCCAGGGGTCCTGCAATTCCAGTTCTTCCAGCCGCGCTGCAAGTGCTGCAGCGGCGGATAACCGCGCGGTGGTGCGATCTCTCCAGTAGGAATGTGGGCTGAGCTAAAGGGCTGCGAAGAAGGCCAGGCACTTGCTGCTCGGAAAGAGTTCTCTATGAACCAAGAAAGCTCTAGAAAGTGTTGTAGAATTGGCACGCGTGTCCCAGCTTGAGAGCTATTCTTAAGAGAGAAACCAGTCCTGCGCATCTGGCTCCAGAAACGGCCTCCTCTCCCTCGGTGTGAGTGACCAGGACACGCGCTTTCTTGTTGGGTTTTGAAACTGGATCGTGTGTCAGAAAGGAGCTAGCCCCGTCTCAGTCGTACCTTACTCGGCTTACACACCCAGACCAGGGTTTAGATCCGATGGGCACTGAATCTGGATGGTTTCTAATGCTGTCATCCTTATCGCTCTCTCCTTTTTTCTTAATATGTAAAGTTAATCATTTTTATTGTTCCCTTTTATTTGTATAAAGGGAAATAGACTACGTAGCTGCACAGAGCCCACAGAACCAAACCAGTGACAGAAACCCAGGAAACACCCTCCCCCCATCCAATGTAGGGGGGGGGTTCTCTCTTCTTTTTATTTGCTTCTCTGCCCCCCTGTCCTCCTCCCCTGCCCTCCTTCCTCCCTCCCTCGAGTCCCGGCCTGGTAGTCTTCAAGGTCTTTTCCCCTGGTGGGAAAATCATTTGTTGGCTATTTCTCTCTCTTTCCCTTTATAACAAGTGTCATAAAAGACTTATCTCTATACCCCAGGGCTGCTTCTCATTTCAGACTAGACCGGAACATGCGCACAGGTGTAGAAAGCATGGGAGTTCACAACAGAGAGAATCTAGGAACAGGAGAGGGAATATTGATACCAGATGGGGAGGGGGAAGAGGAAGGGAGAAAGGGGGAACCGATCACAATGATCGACACATAACCATACCCCCCCTTACAGGGGGAAGAACAGCAGAAAACATGGGGGCAGGGAGCCAGCGGTCGGTGTGAGAAATGAAAATAATAGCAGTGTACAATCTAGCAGGGGGGTATGAGGGTGGGGGTGGGGGAGGGCTGGTGGAAAGAGCTGCTACCAAGCTCAATAGAAAGTAAATGTCTAGAAAAGAATGAAGGCAACATATGTATAAACATGCCTGATTTAACTGATGTATGGATTGTGATGATTTTTAAAAAAAAAAATACATCTTTATGAGACTGCCTAACCTTGCTGAGCATACTGTTCTCCAGTGTAGTCCACTTCACCAGGTGCCAGACAGACTCATGTTTTTAAAGGATTTCTGATATTCCCTTGGATGTATGGACCAGAGTTTATTTATCCATTCCTCCATAGGCGGGTTTTTGTTTGTTTGCTTGCTTTTTGTTTCCATCTTTTTGCAATTATACAAGTTTCGGCGATAGACGTGGGTGTGCATATATCTGTTTGCTCTGAACCCACTCTTCCTGACTGGAAGCAGATTCTCTCGGCTGGAAAGGAAGTCGTGCCTCCTTCCTAGATTACTCTAGAAAACCCAACTCTCTCCAAGAGAAAAGAGAAGGCACAGCCGACTTCTGGGTAACTCCACTCATACTGATCCAGTGCTCCACGGGGCTTTGAATGGCTGGTGCTTCTGAGGTTGAAAGCCAGGCCATTCTTTAGCGTGACCTTTCGTGGGTACGCAAACCCCCAACGATTCAGTGGTTGGCTGTGGATTGTGTTAACCTCTTTCAGCACTTAGTGCGAGGTTACGTTTGCCCACCGTTTCCCATGGCCTGCAACCTCACGGCCCCACCCCGGATCTGCGATCCACCCTCCACTCTCAGGGCCAAGTTTACAAAGCTAGTGTGTTTCCTTCACTGGCTGAGGAAAGGGAGGCTGGGGGTGGGGTGGGACGGTGGCACAGGGTTCAGTCATGTGCCTAGCACCCCACAGCGGACCGCCAGCAGAACTAGAATTTGAACTTGGGTCAGCTTGACACCAGAGCCCGTAGACCGCCTACCTCCAAGGCATGCTTGTTCTGTTTTCTCGGCCATCACAAATCCTGCAGAAATAGTCGGTGTCTGTCTGCGTCGAGGGTGGAGGGAAGGCATGTCTCAATAAGATATGATTCCCCTTTCATAAATTATTTGACTGCTGTAGAGCGTCCTTGGGTGGGGTAATCTCGAAGACCGTTGACGTGGAGAGAGTTACGCCTTCTCTCCAGACATAGTGTCACCCAGCGGGGCTGACACTGACGAGGCATGTCAATCGTCAAACCTCTCTTCCACCAGTGAGTCACGTTCGGAGATCTCACTGAGCTGAGTCAGCCTTTAATGTTCACAGAGCAGGAGAGGTTCTGCAGACAGGGCCCCAGGGCGGACAATGACAGCAGGGTGGCCCTGTCCAAGAGACCCTCGAGGTGGCTGCTCGGAGACTCGGGGAGTGTTACTTATCCACCCACCCCTGGCCAAACACCTGACGAGGAAGTAAAAGCACCAGCGCCTGCCTAACTTGCCCATCTCAGAACAGGTCAGCACCTGTCCTGGGAAACAGCGTCGTTCTGAAAGGACAGTGGACATGCACTAGGCTTTTCTATTGTTGCAAGTAAAGGGGGCACGTGTTCTTTGCAAGAGGCGTTGACATTTGATATCTTTATTTTCTCTCTGGGGAAACTCAGTGCTCAGACCCTGAGTCCATGTGTTTGTGTGCTGCGGCTCCCGCTGGCTCCCGATCTGATCTTGGGGGCAGAGACCCTGCGTATTGATTCATCGGCAAAGCCCTGGCACGTGCATAAGTATTGGTTCGGGCTTGTCTGCTTAGAAACTCACTGAAGGTAGTTGAGAGTAAACAGAAGGTCTTTGCTTCAATGCGCCACATGGCCCAGATGCAGCTGCCTCTGCCTCCATCTCTCCTCCTCGCCGCCCGCCTTTTCGCTCCTTCCCGGTCCTGACGACCCGGCGGCCAGCACCTCCCCAGTGGACGTGCCAACTGGCCCAGCCCTGCACCGCGAGCCTCAACCGTCCGTTCCATCCCGGGCTCCCCATTCTCTGGGGTCAAGACTCTGATTCGTCCAGCCTGGTGAGGTGTTCGCCTCTAGCCCAATCAACTGTGGCCGGGGGTGTGTGGTCCAACCGCAGGAACGTGATGGTTGCTATGGGAACCGTGGGCCGGGGCAGGAAGGAAGACAGCCAAGCGCTGTTCCCTGAAAAGCCGGGGCCCGGAGGGAGGCAGCCGGAACAATAAGGAGGGGGCCGCCTTCCCGTATACACTTGGCGCCCCATCTTTGCTTCCTGCTCTGCCTTCCTCCAAATGCTGCAGCGACAGTGGCTTTAAAAAGAGATTATTTTTTTCCCTCTTCTTTTTAAAGTTCTCCAAACACCCTCCCTTTCTGGCTCCCGTGGCCTCATTCCCACCTGCACACCACCCGCACCCCAGGGCCTGCCACCTCCTCATACGGCCTTCCCGGACTGCGACCAGGCATAACCTGCTCTATTTCTTCAGGCAGTTACTTATGAACCCCTTGCCTCCCCCAGAAGATGAAATCCCGGGGGTCCCCATGGCCATACCAGCGCCTGGCACAAAGGTGCTGGGAGAAATGCTTGCTGAATGAATAATAAACGGTGGCACCTGGAAGTGTGCGCGCGCACGCGCGTATATGGGACTCATTGCCCCAGGAGGCAACCCTTTGCGCAGGGGGAGATGGGGTGAGGGCACGGGGTCCGTTCCCAGCTCTTCCTCCAACCGGACTGCCCCCAGATGAGATTCCAGCAGCCTTCCAGGTGAGGCGTGTTCCTTCGACTCCTCTTCCTTCTCCCTGACCCCAGCCTACTGGGTCACCCTCTTTTTTGGGGGGTGGGGGTGAAGGGTCACACTAAGGCTGCATACCCGGAAATGAGGCCGCTGTAGTAGGGCCGTTCCCATTGGTCCCCAGCATAGTCCCTGCTGCCCCAGGGGGCCAGGAAGCCCCCCCAGAGAGTTCCCGCCTCCCCTTCCTGTGCCATCACCATGGTTTCACGCCCACACAGACTTGCCCCACTTGGAGGCAAGGTCATCCTCAGCAGCTCCGGCTTGTTCCCAAGGGCAAAGAGCTGAGTTCGAGCCCAGGCCCTAGAGCAGACCCCGTGGCCTCTGGTAGGTGCCAGGCAAATTCCAGAATGGCTAACGGATGGGGGTGCCCCCTTTCGCCTTTTTACAGCTCGGCTTCCCCCCCCCCCCACCCCAAGCGTTGAAGCAAATGAGGATCCCTGGTGCTCAGTTTGAGCCGATGGATAAAGTGGACATCTAGAGTCATTAGACAGTCAATACCAACAGTTGGGTGATAATATTATGGGATTAATCGCTGCCATGGTTCTTAGTGTGTTGGTGGCTCAGCGCTTCCTTCCCCTATCTTTGGTGACTCCCCCAATGCCCTCCTTGGACTGGCCAGCTTCACGGGCCCAGGCAGCCAGGTCTCCTCCAAGCAAGCCCGGGCGCTGGCTGCCCAAGGCTCCCACGTCCCCATTCCCGTCGGTGAGGTTTCTCCGGTGGGAAATACCTGGGTCCTTGGCTTCATAGGAGAAAGAATTCACGTGGAAATCTGGTCTGTGATCCAAGTGAGGTTTTTCTTTTAATTCCTTTCCAAGAGTTTTTATCCAGGATAGAGGAAGTTTTTATCAAGGATAGAGGTTTTTTTAATCAAGGATAGAGGAAGTTTCAGGTTGTACACAGGCACCCGCAGGGCACTTCACACCCACACGTGGAGACCTGAGGCCAGAGAAACCACAGCGTGGCTGAGATGCAGCTGGACAAATGTGAGCAATGGGTGCCTGATGCTGGCTTTTCAGGTGCCTCTGCTGGGAGGCATGGTCAAGGGGACTCGTTGACCCCATTGGTTGAACTAAGCCCACCTGGCCTAGATTGGGCCCTCCCAGGTGTACTGGCTTCCTGTCTCAAAGGCCTGAATTTGTGCATGCCCTCCAGCCTTGACAGCTGGCTGGGCTCCCCAGATTCTCCACAGCCACTCCTTGTAGGGGCGCCTTGGGATAGAGAGGGCCAACTCCCTGTCCGGCTACCTAACACTCCCACTCTTTCTTGCCTGAGATATCACATCAGGCATTGCTGTGGAGTTCCAGAGCCTTCCCTTCTCTCTGCTTGGCCAAGTCATCCGCCCTGTCCCGTGTTTGTCATCTGCTGCTGACTGTGTCCCAAATGACCCTAAGATTGTGCAACCTAACGTAATAAACATCGAGTATCTCCCACCGGGTCTGAGGGCCAGGAGCTGGGGGTGGCTTGGCTGGGTAGTTCTGGCTCTGGGTCTCGCTCGTGGTTGCAGTCTGGTTGTTGGCTGGGGCAAACGCCCTGGGAAGGCTTAGTTGGAGTGGGAGGATGTTTCCAGGCTCACTCACCCTGCTGTGAGGATGAAGGATTTTTGTACACCCTGTGAGGCAGTTCAACTCTGTCCTCCAGGGCCCCTGACTTAGGATGGACTCAGGGTCAGTGGCCTGGTTTGATTATCGGAATGATCCACAAACAAAACAAAACAGATAAACCCCCCAGCCGTCAAGTCTATCCCAACTCTTGGTGACCCCGTGTGCATCGGGGTTGAACTGTGCCCACAGGGTTTTCAGGGCTCTGAAAGTTTGGGAAGAAGATCAGCAGGGCATTCTTGGGGGGGGGGGCACTTTTGTTTCAGACTTCATTCTCCCAAGCATGTCTAGAGTCTGTACCCACTAAATACCAACAGTTGGATGCACGATCGAAATAATAGTCCCAAAGGCTAGGGGAGACAGCCTACTACCTTATAGGATTCCTTCGTGCCCTAGTTCGTAGCGCGTTGGTGGCTCAGTGCTTCTCTGGTTACTTCCTCCCCAAGACCACTTGCTCACAGCTTCTGCAGGCCTGGCCCCCATCCTGGAATGCAGACATCTGACCCCTGCTCACAGCAAAGCACCGATGTGCCTTTGAGGATTAAGGTGCGCCTGGCCCAAGCCAAGGTATTTGCGAGGCCTCATATGCATGTGAAAGTTGGGACACTGAATAGGGAAGGCTGAAGGGGAATCTGTGTTTGCACTGCGGGGCTGGAGAAGAATATTGGAAGTTCTAGGAACCGCTACAAGGACAAACGGATCTGTCTTTGATGAAGCGCGGCCAGAGTGCTCCTTACATGCAAGGCGGGCGAGACTTCATCTTATGCATTTGGGGCCTACCTACCGTCAGGAGAGACCAGCCCCTGAAGGACGTCATGTTTGGCCAAGGAAAGGGACCGCACAGCAGAGCAGGGCCCTCAAAGAGATGGATTGACACAGTGGCTGCATCCGTGGGCTCAGGCACAAGGACCGTTGTGACGGTGGCACAGGACTGGGAGAAAAGACGGCAAACAGAGGGATGAAGGTAAGGACAAAGAGATTAAAGGTGTTTGGAGTTGCCCTCCAGCCTGAGACCCGGCTGCATCCTCTTAGGACCCCGCGGCACGGCTTCAATGCAGGAGCTGCGTGGGCTTCCCGCCGTGGTGTGTGGTGCGCTGGAGCTAGCTAGCATGTCCAGAGACATCGCTTTGGTAGCTTGAAATGGGCCACGGAGGCAATATTTACACTCAAGAAATTGGCAAATGGTCCCCCCCCACCCTCCCATAAAAGCCCGTTGTTAAACATTTACAAGAACACCCTGGGTTTCAGACAGTTCCAGGTGGTTTCTGTAACGTAGACTCTGAAGAGTCTTTCTGGCTAAAACAAAAGCTGGGCGAACTCCTACTTAGGCTTCAGTCCCCAGCAGTCTCTCCTGAGAAGAATCCACTGAGGTTTTCAGGAAGCACGTTCTCTGGACTCAGAATGACGACTAGAACATTTCTCCCTGTAGGAAAGAACCCACGAGACACCCCAAGATACTCTAGGGCTCAGCGTGTTACGGCACAAAGGTCAGGGCCACACCAGACACCCCACCTAGGCAATAATTGTCTGTTGTCTTAGGCTGAAGTTCAGGCTCATGAGCCTGGCAGGGCCTTGCCTTCCATGTAGCCCCAGGATTTTTCAGATCAGGTCTTCCCCTGCCCACCTCCTCACTCCTTCAGTCAAAGCTGAGCTCCTCAATCTCCAACCCAGAGTGTCCACCCACAACCCATCAACCCGTTAGAGAAGAACACAACTTTCCTCTCTCTCTGTCTCTCTCTCTGTCTCTCTCTCTCTCTCTCTCTCTCTCTCTCTCTCTCTCTCTCTCTCTCTCACACACACACACACACACACACACACACACACACACACAGCTTTATGGACCAAGCACCTCATTCCCTATGAAGCCCTCCTGACTCCTGCATCCTACGTGCCCCCATCCATGCAGATAGGCTTTGGGCTCTGCGCCATCTGCGCTTTTTCTTCGTTTGTCATGTCTTCTTGGAGAGGCTTGGGAGGACATGGCAGTGTTATCTGACAAAACTAACTGACAAAATTGACTTAAAAACAGCTGCCAGCTCTGAATACTACTACTGTGCACACTCCCGAGAAAAGATTATCCTATCGGCTTCGATAAGAGCTTCCAGTTCTATTTTGAGATTTTCCTCAGAATCATCCACAATAATCCCATATGTTTAAAAAATAAGTTAGTAATTTATTTTTTCCAATCACTTTATTGGGGGCTCGTACAACTCTTATCACAATCTATCTATACATCCATTGTGTCAAGCACATTTGTACATCTGTTGCCATTATCATTCTCAAAACATTTGCTTTCTACTTGAGCCTTTGTTATCAGCTCCTCATTTTTAAAAATCATTTTATTAGGGGCTTGTACAACTCCTATCACAATCCATACACACATCAATTGTGTCAAGCATATTTGTACATTCGCTACTCTCATCATTCTCAAAACATTTGGTCTCCACCCAAGCCCCAGCATCAGCTCCCAATTTCCCCCTCTCCTTCCCTGCTCCCCCTCCCTCATGAACCCTTGATAATTTATAAATTATTATTTTGTCATAGCTTACATAAGCTAGTAATTTAATAGAGGCTCGTCATTCATGTTGTTGCCAGGTGCCCTGACCTGGTTCTAATTCACGGCATCCTTTGGTATGACAGAATAAACCTTTCTGCTCCGGTGCCATCCTCATCCTCATTGTTGTGCTTGACCCCACTGTTGCAGCATGGCGTCCCTCGTCTTGGGCTGAGCCTTCCTCTTTGTCGCTGTCCTTCTAGTTTACTGAGCATCATGCTCTTCTCCAAGAGCTGGTCTCTCCTGACAACATGTCCAAAGTATGTGAGACTCAGTCTTGCCATCCTCATGTCTAAGGACACATTTCTTCCAAGACAGATTGGTTTGCTCCTTTGGTCAGACGCTGGTCCTTCCAATATCCTTCACCAATACCATGATACAACCACATCTGTCTTTACGGAGTTTCTTTATTCAGTGTCCAACTCTCACGTGCATATGAGGCCATTTCAGATGCCACGGCTTTTGGGTCAGGCGCAGGCGAGTCCTCAAAGTGACCTCCTTGCTTTTCAAGCTGCACTGAAGGGAGGGGCAACTCACGGTGTCAAAGTTTCAGCACAGCACCCAGACTGGCAATAGACTGAGCCGAAGGAAGAGGGCCCACGGACGAGAACATAGCAAGATCTTGAAGAATTTTAAATAGTGATGATATTACTTCCAATATCACAGCAACATGCAAGCCACCACAGTGTAACAAATGACACGTGGGATAATCTACAGACTCTATATTATAGAGCAATGCATTCACGTGAGGTTGTTTCCAATGAACACAAAGAAAAATCCTCAAAACACAAAAAGTTGGAGCGATCTTAAATGTTATATACACATGTATGTACACACATGTATATATACATGAATGAACACATACACACATATATGCACAAACTTGCAGACAAGTGGTGGCTACCTTCCTAGAGCATGAGAACCAAGCCACTACCCTTCGTTGTCAAGGAGGCAGGGTCTGCTGAAGACAGAAACCACCCCTCCATCAAAGCCATTCCTCTGTCTGTAACAGGAATGGAGACGCAGGAAGGACAGAGATCCTGGGACCACCAACAAAGTACAACCAGCATGGGAGCACACTGAGAGCCTCACCTCGAGTGGAGGAAGCTCCTCCCAGAGACACCCGAGGCTGTGGCTTGGAGACCACGGGACAGCGCAAAGGAGCCAGTCAAGACAGAGCAGAGGAACTGTGCTCCTGGGATCTGAGACCATGAGGCAGTGAAGTGGAGCTGCAGGCGGGCTTCCTGGCCCGTAGAGTCTGAAGCCAAGGGACTACATTACATGGTAGAGAAGCTGAAGACCAGAGGAAGAGAAAGTTGGCTGCTGGCAGAAAGTCATGGTGCTGCTGTGGACCAATGATATCCTTCCTGTTTTCTGGTCTTGACTTTTGGTGACCCATTAACTTCCCTAATAAGCCTCCATCATTGTAAGTTTGTCTGTGGGTTGTGAGTGGCCATTGAAATGAATGGTCAAACCCCAAAATCATAGTAGGACTTTTCCCCCGCCAAGCAAGCATCAAGCAACTCGCTCTGAGTTAGTGCACACAGTGGTGTCGCCGGGGAAGGTTCTCAGTGGTCACAGTGGGAGCAGTGGTCAGTGTCAGAATAGGGTCAGAGAAAGATGGAGGGTGGGGGCATGACTGACCTCTAGCTCCTCGTGGCAACAGACCTTGGACTGGTGAGGGATTGAATTCTCCTTTTCCCTTGTGTAGCCAGGAGAGGTCAGCTGGGACCCCCATGCCATCCACTCCGAGTCAGTGAAAAACAGGAAGATCCTTAAGGAGCTGCATGGACACAATGATCCCAACAGCGGGCCCAGGCCTAACAGTGAGTGTGACGATGGTGCCGGACCAGCCAGTGCTGCCTTCCATTGTGCATGGGGTAGCTAGGAGTCAGAGAGCACCTAGCAACAACGGCGACGATGCCCTGGTGGTGCTGTGGGCTAGGCACTGTTCTAAAATTGATGTGGGAATGGTTGTACAATTCTTTTTCTTCTTTTTGGTGGGGCGGAACTCCTCACACGCGCTGACCGAAGTCCTGCCCGTGGATGATCCTCATCTGCTTCAGGAAGGTGGACTTGCCACTCTCTCCCGTGCCCAGCAGCAGGATCTTCACCAGCTGTTTCATGTAGGTTTTCTCCCGGGACAGGCATTTGTCTATCTCCTTGTGTACAATTCTTCTTGACATGATTGAATGACTGAATTATTGAATTGTATATGTAAATTATGTACCAATAAAAATGTTGGGGGAAAAAAGATTTAGTCTTGGAAACCATACATCTGACTCAGAAGAGACTGATGTCTGTGAGTTTGATTTGGGTTTGGTTTAATAATAGGGAGACAACTTCGAGATATCTCGAACTTGCTCCTAAACAATTTTGATGTTTGGGATTCCTAAACAGGAACAGAAGCCTCACAATCTTTTTTTAAAAATCATTTTATTGGGGGCTCATATAATTCTTAACACAATCCATATATACATCCATTGTGTCAAGAACATATGTACACTTGTTGCCATCATCATTCTCAAAACATTTGCCTTCTACTTGAGCCCTTAATATCTGCTGCTCATTATCCTCCTCCCTCCCCACTCCCCCCTACCTCATGAACCCTTCATCATTCATAAATTTTGTCATATATTATATTGTCTGATGTCTCTCCCCACCTTTTCTGCTGTCCCTCCCCCAGGGAGGAGGCTATACGTAGATTCCTGTAATCAGTTCCCCCTTTCTACCCCACATTCTATCCACCCTCTAGGCATCGCCACTCTCACCACTGGTCCTGAAGGAGTCATCTGCCCTGGATTCCCCATGTTTCCAGTTGCTATCTGTACCAGTGTACATCCTTTGGTCTAGCCAGACCTGTAAGGTAGAATTGGGATCATGATAGTGGGGGGGAGGAAGCATTTAAGAACTAGAGGAAAGTTGTATGTTTCATCATTGCTACCCTGCACCCTGACTGGCTCATCTCCTCCCCACAACCCTTCAGTAAGGGGTGTCCGGTTGGCTACCAGTGGGCTTTGAGTCTCCACTCTGCACTCATCCACATTTTCAATGATATGATTTTTTGTTCCTTGATGCTTGATTCCTGATCCCTTTGACAGCTCGTGGTCACACAGGCTGGTGTGCTTCTTCCATGTGGGACACAATCTTATTTGTACCTCATTTCCTAGACTTCCAAGTAAAATCCAGTCATGTAGAAGATTTTCTAAGGAGCCCTGGTGACAAAATGGGCTACAAGTTGGACTACTAACTGAAAGATTACTAGTTTGAAACCACCAGCTGCTCTGTCTTCTCCCATAAAGAGTTACAGCCATGAAACCCCCAGGGGTAGGTCTACCCTGTCCCAGAGGTTCACTAGGAGTTGGAATCAACTCGATGGCAGTAAGTGAGAAGGTCCTTTAAAAAGATAGAAAACAAGAGAGAAACACACTCTAAACTTTGGCCAAGACATTTGGTTTACATTTATGGAAATAAAAGATTATGCATTTAAACAGGACCGTTTTGAATTTTTTCACATAGTTTTTTCTATTCAGAGCTTATGATTAGATAAATAATGTTCCAAAGATCAGGAATTTTTAGCACATAAGGAACAGCAAATCTAGAGAGTATAGAAGATTCTAACATCAAACGAAACACAAGGCACATGATTTAAAATCTTTGATTTCTTTAGGCCTGGTGGTGCTGTAGGAGGAACACTGGGCAATGGATCTTAGGCTGGCGGTTGAACCCCACCAGCCACTGTGAGGGAGAAAGATAAGGGAGCCTCTCCCTTCCAGAATTACAGTGATAGAGTTCCACTCTGGCCTGTGGAGTGGTGAACAGTTGGAAACAACTTGATGGCAGTGGATTTTTTTTTTTATTTGGGAGGTGGGGATACTTATATAAGTTTACTATAAATTAATCTATCCAGAAATAGTTCCCAAGTCACAGTAAGCGATTTCTCTCTCCATACACTTCAAATGAACTGCCGATGGGGCTGTTCAGACTAGAAGGTCTGCCCTAGATCACCGTAAGCCAGAGTAGCACATATCACTCAGCAGGTCTCTCTTCAAAGAATGGGTCACGTTCCTATTTTTCTTGCTTGGGGTCTCTAAACAGGAAACGTTTTCAGTTCATCCAAACAAGTTATCCGCCTACCACAAGAGCCCCGTTCGCCATGCCCATGGAAGGGACTCAACTTGGCGCGTGGTTTGGCCAAAGAAGCTGCACCTCTCTGTTCACTCCCTGAGAGACGCGCTACTGACAAGACACAGGGTGCTGCGCTGATACGCCCTGTGCCCTCGGAGCTGGAGAAGCCGCATGCAGCTACCCGGGGCAGTCACAGGGCTCTCGCAGGTCTCAGCTTGGCGTGAGTCAAAAGGAAGGTGAAGGCACAGAAAAGGAGGGGAGGTTCCCAGGCTCCTCCTTATGAGAAGGCCACGCCCACAAGAGGGCACCATCCAGCTGTGACCTGATTGACAAGCTAGACTCCACCCCTACACCTTTATTTATCAGGTTGACACGAAATTATGTATCGACCACAGACACGGATCCATATTATTGTGCTCATAAAAACAAACTTGTCAACCAGTTGTGACATCCATTAGGTCTATATCTCTGAATGTGGGAGTTGAACACAAAGAAATCAAATGTACACTTTAGAAAGTTGCCATGTGACAATGACATTCTTCAGTGCTATAATCACTTGACTTGTGACGGACCTGGTCTGGTCCTTTGCAAAGCAAAGGACAACTGGTCCTCAGACTGCGAGCCCCCTTGTATTTAGATCACGGCCTCTGGGAGTGCTCTCAGTCCCATTGTACATCAACTGCAGGCATAGCATCAAAGACGGAGAACGGGTGCCCTTGTTTTTAAAATATCGTTTCAAGATGAAAAGCACTCTGGAGATCTGTGAAGGGCCTGCCAAACAACATTGTCCGGCAAGTGAATTAAATTATTTTCTATATCCTTATCCAGAGACAGACATTGTTTGGCCACTTCACTGGGAATGAAGTCATTGAAGACTTAGTAAGAGCAAAGAATAGAAGTGCTTTTAGTTCTAACATGTTGAGATGAACAATCTGTCTCAAAAGAAAATAGAGCAATTTGCGATCATCTTGTTTTTCTGATCATTGAACTTCTCTTTTATACGATTTTTTTCATGTGTTCATGCATAATTATAGCTTTCATCGTGAAATAAGCATCAAAACTGAAGTATGAGGCACTTTAAGCACAATTGTTGAAAGTCAATTTATCGGTTGGGGATGAACCATCAATTTTTGTATCGGTTGTTGAAACAACTAAGTTTGCTGCATAGTTTTCTTTGTTATAAGATATGTGGAGTAGTCTTTTATTCCATCTTATTTTTTATTGGCATAAAATTCATACATGATTCAATAGTTCAGTCATATTAAGAAAAGTTGTACAATCATCACCACAATCTCTTGTAGAAAATGTGGTGTACAATAAAGTCCGAGTACCCTCATATCCCCTAAAAACGTCATAATGAGTTCATTTCACGCTGCTTTAATGTCCTATGCCATCTTTGTGTTCAACTGCTAGTATTATTGCATTTTAAAAGAAGTTACATCATGGACAGCTAAAACACCCAGCTATGGGGATATAGGGTTTAATGTGGCTCTTCTAGCTAAATCTATTACTTCTCACCAAATGACCTTTCCCTGCATGGGTCTGGACAGAAGGCGGGGGAAGATATGGATAGGATTCACTTGTGAGTACTATATATACTCAAGGATAAGCCGACCTGAATATCAGCCAAGGCACCTAAATTTACCCCCAAAACTGCATAAAAATGTGCTGACATTGGGCCTCCACTCAAGCACTCCCTCAATGCAAGAAAATTTTGTTTTATTAAAATGGCATTCCATGATGCTCACCTTCCTGACACAATCGCTGAAGACAAATGTGGTGACAAAAGCTGATGGTGCCCGGCTATCAAAAGATATAGCATCTGGGGTCTTAAAGGGTTATAAGCGGCCGTCTAGCTCAAAAGCAACAAAGTCCACATGGAAGAAGTACACCAGCCTGTGTGATCACGAGGTGTCAAAAGGATCAGTTATCAAAGAACAAAAAATCATATCATTGTGAATGAGAGGAAGTGCGGGGTGGAGACCCACAGCCCATCTGTAGGCAACTGGACATCCCCTTACAGAAGGGTCTTGGGGAGGAGATGAGTCAGTTAGGGCGCAGTGTAGCACCAATGAAACATTCAGCTTTCTTCTAGTTCTTAAATGCTTCCTTCTTTGCACTATCATTATCCCAATTCTACCTTACAATTCTGACTAGACCAGAGGATGTACACTACTACAGATAGGAACTGGAAACATAGGGAATCCAGGGTGGATGATCCCCTCAGGACCAGTGGTGAGGGTGGCGATACCTGCAGGGTAGGGTAGAAAGGGAGAACTGATTATAAGGATCTACATGTAACCTCCCTGGGGGATGGACAACAGAAAAGTGGGTGAAGGGAGATGTCAGACAGTGTAAGGCATGACAAACTAATAATAATTTATAAATTATCAAGGGTTCATGAGGGAGCGGGGAACATAGAGGGAGGGGGGAAATGAGGAGCTGATACCAAGGGCTCAAGTAGAAAGCAAATGTTTTGAGAATGATGAGGGCAATAAATGTTCAAGTGTGTTTGACACAATGGATGGATGTATGGATTGTGATAAGAGTTGTATGAGTCCCCAATAAAATGATTTTAAAAAACAAAAATGTGCTGAAAAACTCAGCGTATACATGAGTGTAAACGGTAATTGCAAACAGGATTCCCTGGAGTGCCATCCTGCTGTGTATACAATGACTGAGCCTTCTGAGAAGCAGAAGGGATCTCATTACTGGCCAGAGCCAGGAGTGGAGCTTGTCCTCTGGACCGGACATCCCTGCCTAGGGAATCTTCTGGATCCTAAAGACATCAGAGGAGCAGCAGCAGCAGAGCCAGGAGCCAGAGCACAGAACAGAGTGAGGAACTTCACAACCCACTGAGCAAGTGCTGCTGAGTGCTTTTGTGCAGGAGGCTGGCTTTCAGATTGGAGGGTCTCTAAATTGGGGCACTTGATTGGGGAAGCTGGGCTTGCTGAGCTATGGAAATGGAGCTGAGTGCCCTTGGGCTCTCTAGGCACCGAATTCAGGGAGCTGTGTTTGCTGACTCAAAGACTTTGAGCGGAATGCCTTTGGCTTGAGGCATACTAGCAGAGTGGTATGCCCTTTGGGCATTAATTAGCAGGTCTGCTCATAAACAACTACCCTGAGCATTTCTCATTGGCATGACAACATGTTAACATCCTTAATAACCCTTGCATCCTGAATTTTGTCCGTGAGTTCTGTGTAGCCATTGCTTCAGATATTAGAACCAAGAGAGTAAATAGCACTCATTAAGGAAAACACACGGGTAAGTAAATATTGTTACAAAGTATGGGAACTTTTGTTAGATTCCTTGGGTGGAAATACATTGGTCCTTGGCTTCCCTCCAGAAAGAATCCACATGGAAACCTGGTTTGTGATCCAAGTGAGATTTTATCCAGGATAGAGGAAGTTTCAGGTTGTACACGGGCGCCCTCAGGGCAGGTCACACCCACACGTGGAAACCCGAGGCTCAAACCACAGCATGGCCAAGGGCAGCTGGGAAAGAGTCGGTTGGGGGTGACTTTTCAGGCTCTTCTGCTGGGAGGTGTGGTCCGATAGGACTGGTGACCCCATTGGCTGAATTAAGCCCACCCGGCCTGGATTGGGGCCCTCCCAGGTATTCCGGCTTCCTGTCTCAAAGGCCTGAATGTGTGTTTGCCCCCCAGCCTTGATGGGCATCCAACTCCCTGTAAAGGGGAAGGGAGGCCTTAGCCTTGCAGAGCAGTGGTCCTCAACCTTCCTCATGCCACGACCCTTTCCTACAATTCCTCATGTTGTGGTGACCCCTCACCCCAACCATAAAATTATTTTTGTTGCTACTTCATCACTGTTGTTTTGCTACTGTTATGCATTGGGCGACCTCTCTGAAAGGGTCATTCAACCCTCAAAGGGGTCTTGTGGGGTCCTGGTTTATAACTGCCAGCACCAGCGTCATGACAGGCTGTATAAAACCAAAGTCTAGGGCAGGCCTAAGTTTCCGTTTCAGATTCCTGGTCACTGAGGTAACTGTCAGATGAGGCATTGCCTGTCGCAGACTGGGTGCAGCGCCTGAGCATAACCTAACCAGTGAAATCCAAGCAACAACCCACCACCAATTGAACAGTTGAGAAGGTATGCGCGAAACTGCTCACCAACCACCACTGGACAACGCTGGCGCCAAAAGTTTTCTCCAATAAATTTAAAGAACAACAACACTGCACTGCCCCCTGGCCCTGACCCCATAAAAGCCCAGCGAACAAAGAACTCGGGGCTGATTCCCTTTTAGACGCTGGGTCCCCGCTGCTCTGGGCAGCGGAGGGAGGAAGCCCTAGCCGAGCTAGCGAATAAAAGCCTTTTGCCACTTTTGCATCTCAACTGGTCGTCATTATTCCATGCGCTCAAGGTGAGCTGTGTTCCCTTCCCAAATCTAACAATCTCGACCCACAGGTTGAGAACTGTTGATGTAGAGGGACAACCCCTGGCTTCTGCCTGAAACTATGTAACACTTTCAGTAACCAAAAACATAAACACGTGCAAATGTTGTTTCTGACATAGCTTAAGAAGGAGGTGTTTCCCAAATTCCCACAGAATGTTGCCCTCTCCAATTGATTAACTGCCATATGAAGATGTCAGTCTCGGCACTGCAGTCGTGTTCCCGGTCCAAAGGAAGTCTGAAGGGTAAAAGTCAGGGTGCACGCTTGATGGAGAACAGCTTCCCTGTGAAATCTTCTTACCTCAGCCCTGGCTTCTCTGGAAGCACGAGCAGGTGACTTGTGGGAATGGAGAAGGTTCATAAGGTGCAATTTCCTGGTCTTATTCCATTTTCTTCCAACTTCTTCCTAATCCATCCTCATTTTTTGTCCTGTGTCCTTCAAGAAAACCTATCAAGACTAACCCTTCAGAATCTCAAAACAAAAACCTATAACCTGAGCTGGCCCCTCTGCCTTGACTTTGACCTCGGAGTAGACCCCCTTGGCAGTGACTGCTTTGATTGGGACTTTGAAGGCCAGCTAAGGAGACGAAAACAAGTGTGTGACAGAGAGCTTGCCTGCAGCCATCCACTGATGGCAGGGACGGAGTGGGACACTTTTGTTTGAGATACACTCGTGCACGTATGAACTAGGACGCTAATAGCATTTTTATATATATTTTACTTCACATAACCCAAACCGAACTCACTGCCAACGAGCCAATTCCAACTCACAGTTAGCCTATGGGGCAGGGTAGCATGGCTCCCAAGGGCTCCCGGGTCTGTAAATGTGGATGAAGCAGACGTCTCATATTTCTCATACGACACAACCCGTGAGTCTGAATCACTGACCTTGTAGTTAGCAACCCAAGGCTTGACTCACAGGTCACTGCCACTCCTTCACCCTCACATAAATCACGCATATCCTGTCTTGAAGCAGAGGAGGGGGTTCCGCAGATAAGCAGTTGCAGGTCCCCACATGCCTTTGCCCACCCTGGCAGATACTGCTCATCAATTGCATTAGGGGGTCCACGTCGAGGCCGGACTCCTGCTGTCCTTCGAAGGCCTCATTCGTTTCGCCTCTGGTTGGGCAGTCTGGAGGTCTTCACGGGCTTTCAGAGGCAAATGGGTCGGTCAGCATCATGCACACACTCACTTCAACCCCCTCCCCAGAGACCCCTAAACGAGCGTGAGGCACCGACAGGCCACCAGGTGCAGGCCCGCACCAGGAAGTCCGTCTGGGTGACTCAGCAGGTGGGGCTTGGGTTTGTCCAGGGCGGGCTGAAGAGGCCCGCTGGGCTCTCCACCCAGCCCCTGGCTGAGCCGGTCTCCTCCCAGTGGACCGTCCGCGTGGAGGGGTGGCCACGTCTCTCCCCAGCAAGAGCCAGGTGAAGCCCAGGCCGCACTTCTGGCTTCTGCCACGCGGCTGCCATTGCTGGGAAACTCAGCCCACGCTGCCCGCAGGATTCCCTTTCGATTTCTTTTCAAATTCTTTCTTACAATGGGCGCTGCGCAAGGGAAACCCTTGGCATTGTCTGCTTGGTGAGGCCCTGGGTGACTGAGGTGTGTCCTGACTCCCCAATCTAATTGTGAGATCAGGGTGTAGCTGCCAGGCCGCCGCCCAGCCCAGCCCAGCTGTCTGTCACGAAGGTGTGTCATTGAGGTGGCATTAACGTTGCCAAAGGAAGAAGATGCTAACGAGAGATAGGCCATGTTGCCTGCAGGAGACAGGCACCCAGTGGATAGGGGGATGGGGCGTACAAAGGAGGAGGGCCACCCCTCGGTCCGTGCCCTGGACAGAGGCTGGGCTTTGGGTCCTAGAGCTCAAGGTCAGTCTACCTCTGCCCCGACCAGCTGGTGAGCAGACACTTTGTCTCTGCGCCTGGTTTCCGCCCCAGTCAAACTCTACCTGGTGAGACACACAAATGAAAAGAAAGGAGCTGAGTGCAGAAGCCGTGAGCGATGAGGCAAAGGAGAGGCCTCCAAGTTGTCCCTGGCTTCTGCTGGTTGTACCCAACGGGAACCAGCTCTGTAATGAATGCCAACCCGCTGCCGGGCCAGTCAATCCTGACACAGTGGCCCTCTCTCGAGGACAGAGGGGAAACAACCCTGACAGGGTTACCAGGGCCGTGCATGCCCCCAGAAGCAGACCCCACATCTTCTCCCAAGGACTGAATAGGAGGCTTTGAAACCTTTGGGTTATCAGCCGAGTGCTTTCACTACTCGGCCACCAGAGCTCCTTAGCAAAAGCAAGCCTCCTCTGCAAAGGGTGGCAGGGACTGCGCCTGCTTACTCGCCTTCTGTTACCGCTTAATTCAATGGTAACAGTGGTTAGCTAGGTATATCCTTACTCAATGATTACATTGCCCGCCACCCCCACACCCCAGCCTTGCTTGAAGGTTAATAGGAGCTGATGACTAAGTTCTGGACAGGGGGAGGTGATGAGAAATGATTCAAGGAGACTCGTGAAAAGATCAGGTAAAGATTCCATGCTCTTTTCATTTAGTTTTCCACCGACTTTTAAAAGCCCCCTCACACATACCACTCCTAGATTATGTCCTTAAAACACAGGCACATTCCCCTCTCCTCCTTTCTCCCATCTTCTAGCTGGAGCAGGGATCTGCTGGCAGAAAGCCAAGCGGCAGTATACAGCCCACGAGGCTGAGGGTGCAGAGGAACAAGAGCGCCTCGGGTCCTGCTGGCACCAGGAGGAGAGGAGAGGCACCAGATCAGCTCTGACTCTTAAGAGCAAGAGACTTAACACTTCTGTTTAGGGATTATTAATCCCAAGGCTCTGCTTACAGCAGTCAAACCTGCAGTCTGTCTAATACTCAGTAAACCATAAAAGAGCTCATAGCGAATCAGGAAGAGCCAGACAGCTGGGCAGCAGGAAGAGGGGGGACCAGAAGAGGTCCACACGTCTCAGGTAGACAAGGTTCACAGGTTTTTGGCGTTGATCACGAGGGGCTCTTTCCATCACCTCTTTTGTCGTCACCATGACTTATTCACATTGTTTTGCTTTTAGCAGAGGAGCCCTGGTGGTGTGGTGGTTACATGTGGGGCTTTGATCCTCGTGGTGGGCGATTCGAAACCACCAGCAACAACTAGGGAGAAGGTTGGGCTTTCTATTCTTCTCAAAAACCAGGGGTCCTCAAGCTACGGCCTGCGGGCCACATGCGGCCCGCGGAGGACATTTATCCAGCCCACTGGGTGTTTTTGTCCCATTTATGTTTTTTACTTCAAAATAAGATATGTGCAGTATGCATAGGAATTTGTTCATACTTTTTTTTTTCGCTATAGTCCAGCCCTCCAACGGGTCTGAGGGACCGTGAACTGGCCCCCTGTTTAAAAAGTTTGAGGACCCCTGTCATAACCAGTTATAGTCACGAAACCCAGAGGGGTCACTGTGAGGCAGCGTTGACTGGGTGGCTGGGAGAGAGTTACTTTGGCACAAGAGATTCCAGGGTCACCTTGTAATTTTCCTGCCCCAGCCTTGGAATCAGGCATTTCAACAAGGACGTGTGGTTATTTTAGTGGCGATGGGATTTAGAAACAAAGATCTGAATGCTAAGTGTGCTCATTGTTACTGGCTAGCAGTGCTTCTAGGCTTTCCCGCAGTGGGTACTAAGAAAGATGTGTGCGTGTGCACGAATGTGCATTCTATGCATGCATACACCAATACACAAACACACATGTGAGGGACCATCAAAATGTTCATGGGAAAATTGAACTAAGAGATCGTGGAATTTTTCCATGAACTTTTGGAAGAGCCCTCCCCCCCCCCCCCCAATATAAAAGGAGATCTATTGCCATCAAGTTGATTCTGAGCTCATGTTTTCCCGAGTAGAATTGCTCCATAGAGTTTGCTCAGCTTTTCGTACAAACAAATCATTAGGTCTGTCTTCTGTGCCACTGTCACGTGGGTTTGAAGCACCAACCTTTAGGTTAGTAGTTGAAGGCAAAATGTTTGCACCACCCAGGGATTATGTATTTGAAGGACCTTTAAAGAGTTCCTGGGAAAACTCAATTATCTTTTCATTCCATTGTCCATGAACATACACATAAAGTTCATATACATCAGTGGTCCTCAACCTGTGGGTCTCAACTCCTTTGGGGATCGAACAACCTTTTCACAGAGGTCGCCTAAAGCCATCAGAAAACACATATTTCCGATGGTCTTAGGAACTGAGACGGCTCCTCTATCCGTCTCCAGGTGGGTCTGCCCACATGCAGAGATGCTGATCTGGTGAGAAAGAAGCTATTTCAACCTTCATCCTGTCACAAAACATAGCACTGTAGTTTACTGCTGTTATATTAAGACTGTTACCCATGCTACACCATGCTCCGAGACAAAATTTCATTTATTTGTCATTAGAAATAAGTATTTCACATTATATAATGACATATTGTTTTTGTGATTAGTCACTATGCTTTAAGTATGGTCAATTTGTAAAAAATGAAAATGCATCCTGGATATCAGAGATTTACATTATGATTCATAACATTAGCAAAATGACAGGTATGAAGTAGCAAAAAAAATAATTTTATGGTCAGAGGTCACCACCACAGGAGGAACTGTGTATGTGTTGAAGGGCCGAGGCACGAGGAAGGAGGAGAACCACTGCTGTACATGGAGTTCATGTACATCTATGTATACATATTTGGAAGGGATAAGGCCAGCGTGCTCCTTAGAGGCAGGGATGGAAAGACTTCCTCTCATATACCTGGGCCATGTGGTCAGGAGAGACCAGCCCCTGGAGATGAACAGCACATTTGGTAAAGTAGAGGGGTAGCGACACAGAGGAAGCCCTCGCAAAGATGGATCGACACGGCGGCTGCTGCGTCAACGGGCTCAGGCCTAAGAACAACCATGAGAACGGCAAAGGACCGTGCGGGGTTTTGCTCTGTTGTGCACAGGTCGCTGTGGTTTGGGGCTGACTTAACGACACCTAACGACAACAACAATGTGCACACGCACCTATAGGAGAGGGTAAAAGCAGTTTCGGTTGAACCTTGTTTTTAGTGATGGCTGATTTAAGGGAGCAGCGTGTGGCTATGAAATTTTGTTTCCTGCTCTGGAAAAATGCCGCAGAAACTGTTGTGATGTTGAACACAGCTGCAAGGACAGCCTATAGGGAAAACTCACGTGCTCAAGTGGTTTTCTCGTTTCAAAAAAGGTGAAATGTCGATTGATGACAAACCTCATTCTGGACATCTGTAAGCTTCCTGAACAGAAGAAAATGTCCACTCGCAGTGCATTTGGAGTTCATCCCTCCAGGTCAGACTGTTAATCAAGCTTTCTATTAAGAGGTTCTGAAAGGATTGTGTAATGGTGAGCAACAAAAAAGGCCTGATTTGTGACAGATGGGGAACTGGTTTTACCACAATGCACCTGCTCACACAGCCTTCTCAGTGTGCCAGTTTTTGGCAAACAACAATTTGCCTCACTCACCCTACTCACCTGATCTCTCTTTGTGTGACTTAGTTTTGTTTCTGCAGATGAAGAGGGACATGAAAGGACAGCGATTTGATGACATAGAAGAGGTGAAGGGAAAAAAATCAGGGAGCAAAACAAAGCAACAAAACAAAACAATGAAAACAACGAAAAGCAATGACAAAAAAGAAAAGAAAAGCCAGTAAATAAGGTCTGTTTGTTCTGTCTTGTTTTTGTTATTATTATCTCTGCAGGTCTCTCTATATAAGATAGGCAGGATAAACAATCTGGAGCAGAAAAGAATGGGAACAGATGGTTCCCGGGGAATATGGGCTGGGGGCGGGGCGGGGGGGGGCGAGGAAGTGGTGTTAACAAACCCAGCGACAAGGGAACAACAAGTGATCCAAACTTGATGGTGAGGAGGGTGTAGGAGGCCTTGATCAAGGGCAATGTAACTGAGAGGAATTACTGAAACCCTAATGAAGGCTGAATATGATAGTAGGACAAGTGGAAAGTAAAAGGAAGTGGAGGAAGGACCTAGGAGGTAAAGTGCATTTATAGAGGCCTAAATACAGGCGTGTACATATGAAAATATACTTATATATGATGTTGGGAAAATAGATCTATGTGCACATATTTACAGGTTTAGTATTAAGGTAGCAGATGGACATTGGACCTCTACTCAAGTACTCCCTCAATGCAGGAACACTTTGTTATATTAACCTGGCATTCCGTGATGCTCATCCTCCTGACATGATCACTGAAGACAAAGAAGGTGCATAAGTAAATGTGGTGAAGAAAGCTGATGGTGCCTAGCTATCAAAAGATATAGCATATGGAGTCTGTTCTAAAAATATCGTTTTATTAGGGGCACATACAACTCCTATCACAATCCATACATACATCAATTGTGTAAAGCACATTTGTACATTCATTGCCCTCATCATTCTCAAAACATTTGCTCTCTGCTTAAGTCCCGGATATCAGCTCCTCATTTCCCCTCCCTCCCTCCTCTCCCCTCCCTCGTGAACCCTTGATAATTTATAAATTATTACTTTGTCATATCTTACACTGTCCGACGTCTCCCTTCACTGTATGGGGTCTTAAAGGCTTGAAGGTAAATAAGTGACTATCTATCTGAGAAGCAACAAAGCCCACATGGAAGAGGCACACCAGCCTGTGTGATCATGAGGTGTCCATGGGATAATGTATCAAGCATCAGAGAACAAAAAATCATATAATTGTGAATGAGGGGGAGTATGGAGTGGAGACCCAGAGTCCAACTGTAGGCAACTGGACATCCCCTTACAGAGGAGTCACAGGGAGGAGATGAGCCAGTCAGGGTGCAGTGTAACACCAATGAAACAACTTTCCTCTAGTTCTTTAATGCTCCCCCCTCCCTTATCATTATCCCCATTCTACCTTACAAATCTTGTTAGACCAGATAATGTATCCTGGTACAGATCAGAGCTGGAAACATCAGGAATCCAGGACAGATAAATCCCTCAGGACCAATATTGAGAGCAGAGATACCAGGAAGGGAAGGGGAAGGTGGGAGGAGAAAGGGGGAACTGATCACAAGGATCTACATATAACCCTCTCCTTGGGGGATGGACAACAGAAAAGTGGGTGAAGGGAGACATCAGACAGTGTAAGACATGGAAAAATAATAATAATTTATAAATTACCAACAATTCTTGAGGAAGGGAGGGAGGAGAAAAGTGAGGAGTTGATACCAAGGGCTCAAGTTGAAAGAAAATGTTTTGAGAATGATGATGGCAACAAGTGTACAAATGTGCTTGACACAATGGATGTATGTATGGATTGTGATAAGAATTGTATGAGCCCCCAAGAAAATGATTTATAATAAACAAATAAATAAAAAGAAACAAAAAGATGTTTACCCTGAAAAAAAATAAAAGCAAAGAGACACAAAGAGCAAGAAGAATAATAAAAACAAAACCAAAAATCCAAAAAAAAAAGAAAGAAAAAATGAGGGAGGTGCTGTATGGTAGTTACATAATCTGGTGTCAATTTGAAGATTGAGAGTGAAGGGGTGGAGTCTAGCCTGTTAATCAGGTCATAGCCAATGAGGCCTCTGTGTGGGCATGGCCTTCACCTGGGAATTTTGGGAACTCCATAGTTTCCTCCTTGGAGGCGGAAGAGTCACTCTCGGCTCACTCCCTGAGTGACTCTCTACTGACAAGACACATGGAATTTCACGAGTGCCTTGAGCTGGAGCAGCCACATGGAGACCCCTGCCAGCGCTGAGATGCTTACAATGCCCCGGGATCTATAGGACTTCCTACCCACTGGTCTGTGATCTTTCTGCATTCGGCACCATTGCGTGTATTTTGTGAGTCTGAAGAGGACTTTATAGATTGGAATCGGACATATGGATTGATATCAGACTTATGGACTTGATCTGGACTGGACTGGGATGTTTTCTCAATATCCAACTGCTCTTATATACACAGCTCTTTCTTATATACATGTGAGTGTCTATGAATTTGTTCCTCTAGTCAACCCAGACTAACACATGTTGTCAGCCATCCCAAGAGATGAGTTTAAAAAATGTTTCCAAGAATGGAATCGCAGATTTGACAAATGTGTTAAGTGTAATGGAGAGTACTCTGAAGGTGATCAGGATTTTTGTAAAATAATTTAAATACATAGTTTTTTAAAAAATTCAATTTATACACCCCTTGTATATACCTGAGAGAAACCAGGATTGGATTTTGCTTCTTCCTGAAGATAGAAGATATTAATTGAAGGCACTGGATGTCAGGGAACTTTTAAGGAGGAAGTTGGGTGTGTTAGGGCGGGCCAACTAGGAAAACAAATCGAGGGACACTCAAATATGTATAAGAAAGAGCTTTATCCCACCAGGCCGTGATGATGATGTTCCTGAGTAGAGCAGCCAGTCCACAGAGAGAACAACATGGCTGGCCCTACTATGAGACATGATGCCCCTCAGTGACTAAGGGCGATACAGGGGACAGCACCGGAGACACAGTGTGGGAATTGCACCTGACATGATCCCACCACACCGAGGCAAATCACTGGGGGAGTGCAGCGGAACAGCAAGGGAATGGAGTGGCAAGGTCCCCAGGGAATGCTGAAAGTGGATTTTGAGGCCAGGGCGTGGTGCCCCAACGGACTGGACTGGAAAACGCTCCTAAGGGCCAGCAAACGATCCCTGAACTAACTACAAGCTTTTCTCTTGTGAAAAAAAAAAAAAGAAAGAGCTTTATATCAAAGAGTAATTGTATATTAAGAAAACATCCCAGCCCAGTCACGATCAAGTCTATAAGCCTGATGTTAGCCCACAAGTCCAATATTAGTCCATAAATCCTTCAGACTCACCTAGCACATGCAATGATACAAAATGCAGGATGATCACAGGCTAGTGGGTGGGTCTCAGCAAGTCTGCGTGGCTCAATGTGTCTTGTCAACAGGAGGGTGGGAGCCTGTCAGCTCTGGCCTGGGTCTCCTCCAGCTCGCCAAGTGATTCAACAGTAGGAAGGTGGAGCAGAGAGAGAGGAAGAGGAAGTTCCCAGAATCTTCAGAAGAAGGCCATGCCCACAAGGAGGCATCATCAGGCTGTGGCCTGATTGACAGGCTAGACTCCACCCCTTCGTTCTTAGTACCCTCAAGCTGACATGAGATTATATAACTACCACAACTGGGTGTACAAGACCTGGAAGCATTTTCAGTCCTAGCTTGGGGATCCAGTCCAACTGGGAGCCTGATGCCCAGGGAGCTGCTCATCGGCCACTTCTTCAGATTCAGGTACCCCGGCAACACCAGCAACACACAGCATCTAGTTACATCACTGCACGCGGTGAGCCCGGTGCTGGAGGCTTGGCATTATTGTCTCTGAAATGCCCACAATAGTAACAGGACGCTGCCCCTCTGGATACGAATCTTAGAGAAGTGAATGAGCTTGCTGAGGGTCATGTGACAAAGAGAAAGGAACTTGGACCCTCAAGACCCAGCCCCGCTGCCCTGGAGCTTTCTCTCCCAAAGAGATCACAATCCGGTCATCTCCAGCACCTTTCCCTGCTGTCACTTTGGTCCAAGGCTCTATCGTCACAGTCGGACGCCTCCAGTTACTCCTTCAGTCCTGGAAGCTCCCCAGACTCCCGAATCAGATTCACTGGCCTAGAGTCCTTGAGACAGAGTAGAGCTGCCCTTATGGGTTTCCAAGACAGTAACTCTCTAAGGGAATAGAGGAGCCTCATCTGTCTCCTGCGGAGCAGCTGCTGGTTTCAAACTGCTGATCTTGCAGTTAGCAGCGCATCCCGTAACCACCCTGCCACTTCTGGAAACTACTCCCTCCCTCCCATCCAGTCAATGCTGACTCCTCGGGACCCCCTGTGGGTTTCGGAGACTGTCACTGTTTAGAAAGTGGGAAGCCCAGTCTTTCCCCCAAGAGGCAGCTGGTGGTTTTGAACTGCCAACCATGCGGATCGCACCCCAACGCTGTAACCACCGCACCACCAGGGCTCCTTTCTGGAAACTACAGAAATTGAAAACGAGAGCAACAACAGAACCTTCAACCAATTGCCACCAAGTTGGTTCCTCCTTTTGGGGAGTCCCCATACAGCATTATAATTGTTCTTAGATTAAGGTTCCGATTAAGTTCAAGCTCCAAATTCATTCATATAGCCATGGTTTATTTATGCCCTCATTCACTTTAGTGATATCATTGTCATTTTATTGGGGAACATTATAAATCGTCCTCGTGGGGTATATGGTAATTCTATTGATCAATCATTAATTTAGCCAATGGCATAGAATTTAAAACATTGGAAAGGAACGTATACATATATAGGATAGCTTTTTTAGGGAAAAGTATATGGACTGTTGACTTGTACAGATGAATAACTTAAGGGACTGGACACTCTGCTGCTCCGACCATGAGGGCTTGAGATGGGGCACAACTTTCCATAACGCTCATTCACAGAGGCAGCACGGTGCCTGCTGGACCAAGACATCAAAAAGCAGAGAGAGTGAAAATCCAAAATATGGTGATCTTGGGTTACTATGTATCGGGCACCCTCAAAGCAAGAGATTTGAATCAAAGTCCAACGACGTCCAAACCCATAACCATAGGAGAGTAGTCATCTGCTTCTCACACTCCGCCGCTTCAGCCTTGTGTCCAGCGGAGTGCAGGGGCTAGCTTGGTTGTCAAACGCAATCCATTCCAAATTCAGGATCAACCACTAAACAGTTTGGGAACTGCACATGTCTTTCCCATAAGAAATAATGGAAAACCAAATAATTCTAAGGCCTAAAAACGACTACACTTAACTCTCTCATGGTTCTCCCAGCTTTCCCCTTAGCTTTCCTGCTGGTCTCACTAACTTTCTTTGGAGCCATGGTTACAATATTTTACACAAATAAAGCACCCCCAAACGCACAATAGTGATGCTTTAATGCGCCAACACATGCACTGTGTGTTGTCTGAGCTAGAGGGGCTTCGACTGAAGCCTCACCACGCCTCTGTGCCTTGGGCTGACTTCACGCTCGGCCCCTACAGGTTTTTTCAAGTCAAGTTTCCCATCATCTATGGAGCAAAGTTACCACTCCGAGGACATCTGTTCGCAAACGTCGCTCTTGGAGTTGTGGAACGTTTCAGTAGAACGTTCGAGTTTGGAGTAGGTCACAAGACAGGTGTCACTGTATTTCATTTCCTTTAATCTGCTACATGTGTGTTTAAGATAAAGCTCTGGGAATTACTGAAAGCCAAATGAAGGCTGAGCATGATAGTGGGACAAGAGGAAGGTAAAAGGAAATAGAGGAAAGAGCTAGGAGGCAAAGGACATTTATAGAGGTCTAAATAAAGGCATGTACATATGTAAATATACTTATATATGAGGATGGGGAAATAGATCTATGTGCGTATATTTATAGGTTTACTATTAAGGTAGCAGATGGACACTCAATGCAAGAACACTTTGCTCTATTAAGCTGCCATTCCATAATGCTCACATTCCCAACACAACCGCTGAAGAAGCAAATGTGGTGAAGAAAGCTGATGGTCCCCGGCTATCAAAAGATATAGCATCTGTGGTCTTAAAGTCTTGAAGGTAAGCACGGCTATCTAAAGATATAGCATCTGGGTCTTAAAGGCTTGAAGGTAAATAAGCGGCCATCTAGCTCAGAAGCAACAAAGCCCACATGGAGGAAGCACACCAGCCTGTGTGATCACAAGGTGTCAAAGGGATCAGGTATCAGGTATCAAAGAACAAAAAAAAAATCTTATCATTGTCAATGAGGGGGAGTGCGGAGTGGGGACCCAAATCCCATCTGTAGGCAGCTGGACATCCCCTTATGGAAGGGTTTCGGGGAGGAGACGAGCCAGTCAGGGTGCAGTGTAGCAACGATGAAACATACAATTTTCCTCTAGTTCCTAAATGCTTCCTCCCCCCCCCCCCACCCCACTGTCATGGTCCCAATTCTACCTTACAAATCTGGCTAGACCAGAGCATGTACACTGGTGCAGATAGGAACTGTAAACACAGGGAATCCAGGACAAATGACTCCTTCAGGACCAGTGGTGAGGGTGGCTATACTGGGAGGGTGGGGTAGAAAGGGGTAACCGATTATAAGGATCTACATATAACCTCCTCCCTAGGGGACGGACAACAGAAAAGTGGGTGAAGGGAGATATCGGACAGTGTAATATATGACTAAATAAAAATTTATAGATTATCAAGTGTTCATGAGGGACGGGGAATGGAGAGAGAGCAGGAAAAAACGAGGAGCTGATGCCAGGGGCTTAGAGTGGAGAGCAAATGTTTTGAAACTGATGAGGGTAATGAATGTACAAATGTACTTTATACAATTGATGTATGTATGGATTGTGATAAGAGTTGTATGAGCTCCCAATAAAATGATTTTAAAAATATATAAAGCGTCGTTTGCTTTGTGAGATTTCCATATTGGATCCTGGTAGGGTGACCTCGGAAGGATGTTGTGCGCCTGGAAAGAAGAGAGTCTAAAGTCCCATAGTTTACAGTGCACAGCCTGGGGCACCAAGAGCTGCCCAGAAACTAGGTCAAAAGTGTTCAGATAGGAACGTAATAGTGGGCATATTCTCCCCTTGGGGGTCTATATGAATAAAGCTAAGCACTTTCCTCAAGGCCAGGCTGCCCCAGCTGGTTAACCAACAACAAAAGTGAACTCTCCTTCTCTGGGACAGTCAAATCTCCCTTCAACTCTTGACTTGAATTTCTACTGAGAACCACTAAGTCTCTTGTAGGAGTGTCTATAGATTTGGGGGTGTCCATAGCTGCACAGTGTGATATGGCAGGAACTGATTGCTCTTCTTCCTCTCCCCCAGCACAAAAAAAGGTGGCTTTTAAGATGTAGCAATAAGGTTCATGAGCACTCACTCGGCAGACACATTGCCTCATTGCTTGGGAGATGAGAGGAGATTTCGTGACCTGAGGCCAGAATCCTGCCTTCATCTTGGTATTTGTACTTATAGTAATGAGCTCATCCGGTATTTACCCTTTCGTGATTGACTGACTTCACTCAGCATAATGGTTTCTAGATCCGTTCATGCCAGGCGGTGTTTCACCACCGATTTGGGGGATGCCCAGTTGTCTGGTGTGTGTATAGACCTGTTTCTTTATCCATTCTGCTCCTGATGGGCACTTGGGTTGCTTCTGGTGTCTTGCTATTGTGAACTGTGCTGCAATGAACATGGGAGAGCAGACGCCTGCTGTCTTCTGTCTCTCACTTCTTCGGGGTATACGCCCAGCAGATGTATTGCTGGGCGGTATGGTATTTCTGCTCCCACTTGTTTGACGTTTCGCCAGATCGCTCTCCACGACGGTTGTACATTTTTACGAGCCCACCAGCAGTAGCTGGGCGTTCGGAAGGCTCAGCGTCCAGCATCTGTTGTTTTCAGGTGATATTGGAACTGAACTTTCGCTGTGCGGGTGAGGTGAATATCTCATCATTGTTCTGAAGCGCATCTCCCAGAAAGACAGACGGACGGCTCGGGACAGAAGCATTTTCTCATGAGTGTATTAGCTGCTTGAGGGTTACTTTTGGTGAGCTGGCAAGACATTTTTCGATACCAAGGTGAACCTCAGCCCATTCGGGGGTGAAAAGAAAGCCAGTAGGCTGTCTTATGATTTTGAAAAAATGAAATCAGTGGTTCACAATTAAGGTTGTGAGTTGCTGTGGAGCGGATTCGAACTCAAGGTGATGTCCTGCGTGCAGGGTAGAACTTCCCCGTGGTTTGTTTGCAGGGCAGTGGCCCCCAGAAGCAGAACGCTAGGCCTGCCCGCTGAGGCACCTTCTGGGTGGGTTCAGAGGATGAACCTGTGACTGCCTAACCCTGAGTGCCACCAGGAACGCCCAAACAGTTAGTGAGGGATAAGTCTTCGCACAAAATCCTTTGCTGCTTCCTTATAAAACCAAATAGGGCTCTAGGGGGCAAAGCAAGCGTGAACAGATGTTCATGGATGTCTGTCAGGACATTCTAGGGTTGTCCCTTTTCTCCTCCCTCCATCTGTCTTGTGCATCACAGAGCGACTGCTGGCCCGAATGGTCTGGTGTACCCCTTAATCCAGGTGACCACCAGAGAAGAACCTCTGGGCAATCTAAAATGTCCACAAGGGGGCGATACTGCACCAGCCAAGACACACACACACACACACACACACACACACGCACACGATTCAGACTCACTGTGACCCTGTAAGATAAGACAGGGCAGAGCTGCCCCTGTGTGTTTCTGAGACTTTAAGTCTCTATAGGAGTAGAAACCTCTGTCTTTCTGCCAAGGAGTGGCTGGTGATATCAAACCGCTGATGTTGGGTTTAGCACGACAACGCCACCAGGCCTCCTCCCAGCCCCCAAATCAGCACTCACCCTCCGGCCCACTGACTCAAAGTGACCCTACAAGTTAGAATAGAACTGTTCCCTGGGGTTCCTGGGACGGTCAACCTTACAGGAGCAGACAGCCTCCTCTTTCTCCCTCAGAGCGGCTTGTGGATCTGAACTGCTGACTTTGAGATTGACCAACTATGGCATAACCCACTAGGCCACCACAATGGGACCTTTGTTTGCTTTGCTTTCTCCGCATGCCCCCAACTGCGCTTGTCTTCTATTGTTCTTGCCCCAGCCCCTCGTCCCCGCCAGTGGGAGCTCCAGAAGGACAGGCCTGGACTGATTTCCTCTCGGAGGTCTCTGGGGGCTCTGGACTGATGACCCCCTGTGGGCGGTCAGGAGCGGGTGAATGCATGAGGGTCTGGGAGCGCCTTAGTTGCCGTCTGTCAGGGAAGCCAGCCCCTCACACTATCACGGGTTCAGTAAGCACAATTGCACGGTTAAGATATATATAGATCATAGTAAAGTCATAGAGAATAAGGAGAGAGAGTAACATAAAGAAGTCAGATACATCTCATAATAGCATGCTCCCCTCCTGGATGGCCATGATCTCAACAGCCAGGTCCAAGCACAGCGCAGGCAGAGAGGGCAGGAGAGAGTCTCTCTTTATTTCTGGCCAAGGCCCATAGGAAGGGGCTGTACAATAGACACAAACGTGACAGGAAGAGGAGGAGCTAGGGGTATACACATGATAGGAAGGGGAGGGGTTAGGGGTGCACATGTGACAAGAAGGGCAAACCCTAGACTCAATATGGCAGCCTGACCTTGGTCACTCTTGAGTGGGCTTGACCTCCCTGGGCTCTCCTTCAGGGGAACAATCTACTACTATCTTTATGAGAAGGGAATGGGCCCTACTTATGCAGGGACAGACTCTACAGTCTGATTGCTCTAGATGACTGATAACCCTTAGGGAGCATAACCTCTGACCTGCTCTCATTGACCTCCAAGTGCACAGTCCTTTGCCATGTGTAGCAAGCAGCTAGGTTAGGCATATATTTGGGGGAGACAACTTGGAAGAAATCTTTCTGTATGCCACAGTTGTCCCTAAAATTCCACATTCAAATACCCCACTCACTGGGTCTTGGGAGTTCTGGAGACTCTATCCTCTGGAGCAACATGGAAGAAGTTGCCGTGACCTATCCCACCAACCCTCTGGGGGCCGGGCCTGCCTAGATATTTCTAGATCTCCCAAAAGAAAACTAACCTTTACCCACGAATGTAAGCAGGCAGAATCGTCACCCAACAAGACAAATGAGCCAGGCTCAACTTTCCCAATGTGGCGTCGGGGTTGGTGTGCAGTCGGCATGGGCACTCCTGCTCCCAGGAGAGGACAAGGAGGTGGCAGGTCCAGGTCACATCACTGAGATAGCTGCAGAGGTTGGATGAGGCTGCCTGGTATGGCGTTGGGAGTACCGGATAAATAAATGCGAAGTTCCCATAGATGCACATTGTTCTTTAGAATGAGTCTGCCCACAGCCCCTTTGGGGCATGAAGCCACACAGTGGCTGTCAAGTCAACTCCGATCCCTGGCGACTCTGTGTGAGTCACAGTAAGACCCTGCCCCTGGGGTTTTTAGTGGCTGGCTTTTTCACCAGGCCTTTCTTCCCAGTGCCTTCGGTGGACAACAGCCTCCAATGTTTTGGGTCTTGCGCACCATTAGGGACATACTTAAACAAGCAAACAAACAGTGATGAGATTCAAATCTGGCTGCCCTCCCCCCTTCTGGGCTGTATGTGAATACTGGAGACGAATGGGGACGGGGCTGACCAGTGTCTTTAGAGGAGGTGAACCCACACCAAAGGGGGACTGTCATTCTGTACCTTGGCACATGATGTCATTTACATGTGAAAACTCCAGCCCGTTTGCACTAAAAACATGGAAATTTCACTGAAAACTCACTGCCACGGGGCCATGCCACCTCATAGCAACCTTATGTTGTGGCTGCCAGGTGCCATGGAGTCAGTTTTGACCCCCAGTGACCTCTGGCACAATAGAACGAAATGCTGCCTGGCCCTGTGCTAACCCCATGATTGTTCTTATGGGACAGGGTAGAGCTGCCCCTCCCCCTCAGAGAGGCTGGTGGTTTCAAACTGCTGACCTTGTGGGGAGCAGCCCAAGACATCCTGTCTTTGCCACCAGGGCTCCTAAAAGCGTTCCAGCACGAGGTAATCCGTTTCAGCCTTTGGAGAATCTTTGGAGAATATCTTGGGCTTCTTGTGACTGAAGGCGCCCGGGACTATCACTCCTCGCCCCCCGCCCCCAGGAGCAGGCCCTTCTGAGGACCTCATTGCCAGGAGGCTTTCCACTCCGGGGCCTTCATGAGAATGCACTCCTTCAACCCCACAATCCTCGTGCCTCCCAGTAATGGTCAACTCCAGGGGATAAACCAGGGGGCCCCATCTGAGGGCCTGGGTCGAACCAGTGGCCCAAACCCAAGAGGACCCGAAGGCACTCTTTGCACATCATGAGTCTTAGGGCTGTGGTGCCACGGATGATGGGGAGGCGGTGGTGCGTCAGCAGTGGGATTCTCATCCTCAATGCAGGAGACCCGGGTTTGAGTCCTAGCCACGAGGCCTGCTGCCCAGCCATCCCCTACTGTGTGTGTGGGTGGGGGGCTAACGCTGGGCCTGTTGTTAAATGGTGGGGGTGGTGGTGTTTGGAAATCAACAAGGAAGAGAATTAGTGACATGCAAAAAAGTCATATGAAATTCCAATATCAGCATCCACAGGTCAAGCTTAGTTCCATCTCCTCTCATGCGTCAGGGGACCGGCCCACCAGCAGCTACCAACAACGGTCTCCTGCTACTCAGTGGCCCCTGGACCAGCGTGAGTGGCGTCACTGGTTAGAAACGAAGACTCTCGGCACGTCCACCTGCCCCCCAGACTCGCTGAACCGGAATTCACATGTTAACAAGATCGCAGGTGATTGCTGCGCTCCCTCGCGTTGCAGCAGCCCTGCCTGGTGCGCATGGGCGGGCGCCATCTGTTCTGCGCGGAACCTGTGCTTGGCGAAGGGAGAGGGGGACACGCAGCGGAGGATGCGGTCATGCTGCAGACCCAGAGGCTCTGCTGAAACTTCAACTGCTGAGACAGTGTGCTGTGAGCTGGTGGTTTGTTTTAGGTTGAGCCCCGCCCCCTTTTAAATCTGACGCACGCCAGGACGAAAAAAAACCAAAACACTCACTGCCATCCAGTCAGTGCCGACTCAAAGCGACCCTAAGAGGGCAGGGTAGAGCCGCCCCTGTGGGCTTCCGAAAATGTAACCTTTACAGGAGTAGAATGCTTCCCTTTTCTCCCAAGGAGTGGCTCGTGGTTTTGAACTATCGACCTTGTGGTCAACAGCCCAATGCAAATGACCTCTATGCCACCCATGTGCCTAGTGCTATCTGTCTGGCAGAGCTGGAGGGAGGGACTTGCCAGGAAAAGCAAGTCAGACTCCGAGAGGCCACCAGGGGCCTCTTTACCCATGACCCTGAGGACAGACGTCACTTGGGCACGTAGGGCTGACCAGGGGTGGGACAGAGATGGCATTTCTTAATATAGTTAGTCAATAGCGCTGTTTGCTAAGTGCCACGGAGGAGTGGAGGAATGTCAGAGTGTTTGGCATGGAGGGAGCTGATGGCTCCGAGAAGGACATTTCCCAGGCCTTGGGAGGAGAGCAGAAAGCCGAGAGGAATCCCCAGGCGCAGGCTTGGTCACCGTGGTTTCACCCTGTGGGCAGTGGGCATGACTAGGATGGCGGGGGACAGTGGACCAGCGTGCTCCAAGGAGGATCAGCCTCTGGCAGTCCTGCTGGGGCCTCAGGCAGTGCTGGTGGCTGCAGGCTCCCCACCCCCGCCCCCCTTTCCAGCTGGGTGTAAAGGGGGGCTTCAGGTGACGGTCTTCTGTTTTGCTCTCTGGGCCCCCTGTCCAGGGCCACTCTCATAACTGCAACTGCATTTTGAAACTCTATTGCACTCCTTCGTGTCCCTGAGGGCTTCCTTCCTTCTCCCCGCCTGAGGTCTTGAGAAGCGGGTTCCTGTTTCCTCTCTGCTTCTGTCCAAAGCCCTGGTCAGACGTCCAGGCCCTGCTCTCCGAGTGACCCTCAGCTGGGCACCTCCGCCGGCCAGGGAGAGTACCAGAGCAAGTCCGTGTGCCTAGAGGCTGCACACGAAGCAGTGTCTTAGGTCTCTGACCATTCGTCTCTGACAGCCAGGCCCAGCAACTGCAGGTTCTCCAAAAGGAACATCTCTGGAGTCCCCCAGACGCACATTGCCCATGGAAAGCCGTCCTATCTCACTTGTTCTGGTGGGCGGTGGGGGTTCGGGTAGGATTCCCTTTGAGAGACCACGGAAAGTGGCCAGGGCACCCCACCAGCTGAACAGATTGAAGGGGCACATCCAACGATGGTGGCCTAAGAGGAAAGGCCTGGAGACTTGCTTCTGGTATTAGCCAAGAAAAACCTGTGGCTCACCGCATCTCGCGAGGGAGGGGCTGGCCCCACAGCGGCACCCGCAGCATGCCACCAACCCCGTTTTCTCAGGGGGTACAGGTGACTGTAGAGTCAGGTCAGGTTTGACAACCTCTGGAGAAATCCTTGATTCAGGCAGACCATGAAGAGATCTTGAATGTGTTCTGGACTTTGGCCGAGTGTCCGAGGGACACAAAGGGACGACCGATGGAGCAGTGGGCTCGTCTTTCTTTCTTTTTTTTTTTTTCGTCAGATGGAAAAGGGTTCAACGAAGTTTTCATCAAAGCAGGGGCTCGTCTTTCAGTAGACCATGTCCCCAGGGACACAGAGGATGTGACTTGGACGACACCCTCTAAGTCCAGGACTTCCAAAACCACAAATAAACCTCCGTGCCGTCGAGTGGTCTCCACTGCACAGCGACCCAAGAGGTCAGAGTAGAGCCACCGACAGGTTTCCGAGCCCGTAACTCTTCACGGGAGCAGAAACCCTCCTTTTACTCCCTTGGAGCGGCTGGTGGTTTCAAACTGCCGGCCTTCCGGTTGGTTGGTTAGCAGCCCAGCGAGTACCGACTACGTCACCAGGGCTTCATCCCACCCTAATTCTGCCCCTTAATTGACATAACAGAGAACTCCCTCCACGGTGAGACCAGAGCCACAGACAGAATGGAAAAGGATGTAAAGCCGAAAGGGCCGTATTAGCTGAGCACAATTCAGTAAGACACTGAGGGACACGCAAAATGGCCCCAGGAGGCGGCGGCAGGTTATACCTCCTGCAGAAGGAGCAGGCCAGCCTCGTGCACAGAGCTAGGGAGAGGGGGGCAGGGGGGCTGGATCGGAGGGCTCTAGGCCACCAGAAGCAGATGCAGTGAGCCCCCATGCTGGGTACTGGTTAAAGGGAATGAGAGAGCAGCTGGGGCGATTTGGTGTCTGAGTTGTAGAGGATGAGAATAGAAGCGACAGGGCCTCAGGATGGGAGGAAGACTCCTTCCAGCCCGGGGTCAGTGGACACATCCCTCAGCTGTGCTTGCTGAATGCAGAGAAGACTGGAAGTCCTTTCTGATGGAGACCAGCGTGGATTTCCCTTCCCCATAAAGAAAACAAACATCCCCACAGCGGCGAGGCCAGTGAGCAGCCTTAAGACGGAGGAAAGAGCGAAGATGTCAGCGAGTTCATGTTACTTGCATGCCCCACCAACGCCTTTGGAAGCTGTTGTGGTGGTCGCTGTGGGTTAGGTGTTTGTGAGTCAGTTCCGACCCGTAGCAACCCAGTGCACGACAGAGCAAACACTGACCGGTCCTGTGCTGTCCTCACGATCGTCTCTGTGCTGTTACAGCCATGGTTGGCCTCCCCCTCCTTCACTGCCCCTCGACTCTACCAACCACGATGTCCTTCTCCAGGGACAGGTCTCTCCTGACCACAGGCCCAAACATGACAGCCATTGGGAGGAGACACAGGACAGGACAGGGCAGTGTTTTGTCCTGTTGAGCCTAGTGTCCTTGCACTGAGCAGGAACTGACTGGACAGAACCTAACAACAACTAACAGACTCTGAAGTGACCCTGTGTATGTCAGAGTACAACTGCCCCCACACACGTGTCCAGGGTGGTGATCTTTCAGAAGTGGAGCACCAGGCCTTTCTTCTGAGGCTCCTGTGGACAGGTTCATGCAGTAAGCTCCAGTGGGTAGGAGTGTCCCATCCGTGAAGTCCTTATGTGATGGCAAGACGCTTTTAAAATGTTTTAAAGTATGACGATGCTATTTTGGTTCTGTTGAAAACATGCTATTTTTTAAGTTTCACATCAGGAAAAAAGCAAAAATCGAATTCATGTCAGCGAAGATGAAGAGGTGGGAGGAGAGGATTTGAGGACTTCCCTGTCTGCAAACAGCCCTTCCGACTGGAAACGGGTCCTCATGGACTCTGTATCTGTCAGATCCGGTCGCAGATCCTCTGATCTTACAATAGACAGTTCTTTCCTTTTTTAAAAATTATCTTATTGTGATAATTCTATGCATGGGTTTTAGTTAAGGAGTGCCGTCATCACAACATACCACATGTGGATGGCTTTGAGAAACTAATTGATTTTTTCACAGTTTACGAGGCTCAGAGTCCAAGTTTTGGGCAAGGCATCCTCTCTCTTCAGCTTCTGCTTCTTGGTTCCTTGAAGATTCCTGTTTGTGACTTTAAATCCCATCTCTCTTACTCACTAGCTTCTTTATCTTGCTTTTATATCTCAAAAGATATGCATGCCTCCCACTGACGTAAGACTCATCCTACACCACTTCTGATCGTGAATATAACAAAAAGTGACCCCCTTTTCCCCCTTCATCCAGCTCTTGGTAACCCCTACTAAATTTGGGGCTCTATACGTTGGCCTATTTCACATAAGTGGGATCAGGCACCCTCTGTCCATTCATGATTGATTTATTTCACCCAGCGTATTCTCAAGATCTGCCCATACAGTAGCATGTGCCTGGATTTCATTGCTCCCCATGGATGAGTAATATTCCATTGTGAAGGAGTTGGGCTGCTAACTGCAAGGTCAGCAGTTCGAAACCACCACAGGGCTTTCTACTGCCGTAAAGAGTTACAGTCTTGGAAACTCCCAGAGAAGGTTCTGATCCTGAATGGTAATTTGTTACCTTCCCTTAAGGAGAACCTGGTGGCACAGTGGTTATGAGTGGGTCTGCTAACCTCAAGGTCAGCAGTTCAAACCCACCAGCTGCCCTGTGGGAGAAAGACAAGGCCTTTCTACCCCTGTGAAGACAGTCTTGGACACTCACAGGGACAAGTTGTCCCCTGTCCTGTAGGGTTGCTATGAGTCACAATCAACCTGATGGCTTTGATTTGGTTTTGGTAACATCCTTTGTAGAACCCGTACTTGGTAATAGCAACTGTGAATGGTGTGTGGACACTACAGCAAATTATGGCCTCCGCTGAGCAGTTGAGTGCCGTGGAAGGGATGGTCAGGGTCAGCGTTGGTAAGGTCGATAGACAGTGGATTGACCTTGGACTAATGTGGGGTTTCTCTTTCCCACCGGTGTAGCCAGAGGAAGTCAGGTGCCATCCCACCATGCCCCTTTACGCGGGCGGATATGCCCCCACTTTCAAAAACCGCTATAGCAACCTCCCACACACACTGCATTGCACTTGGTTTCCGGACCCCCTTATCTTATAGATCCTTCCATAACTGCACTGATCAAGGGCACCAGTCACTTCCCTATTGCCAGACCCAAGGCCACCTCTGAGTCCGCACACTGCTCACTCCGTTGATTGCCACCTCTTCCTTAGAAACCCTCTCCGTACTTGGATCCTTGGACAATGGACTCTCCAGGCTCCCCTCCGCTCACGTTGCTCCGCCCTCACCTCTGAACAGCCTCACGTCCTGGAGCCCCATCCTTGGCCTTCTCCCAGTCTATGCACATACCTTTGGTGATCTCACTCAGCCTCTGGCTGTCTGCAGGCTGACAACTGCAGATTGTCTATCTCTAGCCTGATCAGGATCCTGGACTACAGACTCTGCTATCAAGACTCCTTGACTTCACTAGCAGAGGTCTGAGATTAGGACTTCTTTTTTTTTATTACTAATCATTTTATTGGGGGCTCATACAACTTTTATCACAATCCATCCATTCATCCATTGTGTGAAGCACATTTGTATATTTGTGGCCATCATCCTTTTCAAAACATTTTCTTTCTACTTGAGCCTTTGGCATCAGCTCATTTTTTCCCTCCTTCCCCACCCTCCCTCATGAACCCTTGATACTTTATAAATTATCATTATTTTTCCATGTCTTACACTGATCGATGTCTCCCTTCACCCACTTTTCTGTTGACTGTCCCTCTGGGAGGGAGTTAGATCATTGTGATCAGTTCCTTCTTTCTCCCCCGCATCTTCACCTTACCCTCCTGGTATGGCTACTCTCAATATTGGTCCTGAGGGGTTAATCTGTCCTGGATTCCCTGTATTACCAGCTCTTATCTGTACCCATGTACATGCTCTGGTCTAGCCGGATTTGTAGGGTTGAAATGGGGTCATGATAGTGGGGGAAATCATTAAAGAACTAGAGGAAAGCTGTATGTTACAACGGTGCTATAGTGCACCCTGACTGGCTCGCCTCGTCCTTGTGACCCTTCTATAAGGTCATGTCCAGTTGGAGATTAGGCCTTCTTGAGTCTAACATATCCCAAATAGAACACCTGACTTAAGCCTCCCCCCAAAACCTGTACCTCTTACTATCTACCTCATTGCAATTGGTGGCAATGCCATCTTCCCAGTTACTCGTCCCCCCCCCCCCAGCTATCCCACTCTCTCTTGCTATCCATTGCCAAAAGCTCACTCAATAGCAACTCCTGGTGCTTTCCCTTCAAACCAAAGCATGGTGTCTGCCCACCTCTCACCATCTTCACTGCTAGCCTGGGGTCTGAGCCGCAATCATTGCCTGGAGTCTTACAATAGCCTCCTGTTGGGTCACCTCCATGCTTACTGCTCCAACCAGGCCCTCTGACCATGGTAACAGAGTGAGCCTGCGCAAACCATCCAAGACCGCCTGTCCCTCAACGACTCCCCAGCACATTCAGAGTAAAGGGCAACATCCTTCCAGTCCCCTGTGAGCCAGATGGACACTGGCCCCTTCTGTCTCGTCCCTCAACGACTCCCCAGCACATTCAGAGTAAAGGGCAACATCCTTCCAGTCCCCTGTGAGCCAGATGGACACTGGCCCCTTCTGTCTCCGCCCTCATCTCCTAGCCTCTGTTCACTCTTTAATTTCTTAAAATCAATTAGTTATTTGTATTCATCATTTTATTGGGGGCCCCTTACAAAGCTTATAGCAATCCATCATTCAATTGTATTAAGCACACTTGCACATAGGTTGCCATCAACATTTCCAAAAACATTTTGGTATCAGCTCCTCCTTTTTCCTCCTTCCCTCCCGCACCCTCCCATCCTGGTAACTCCTTGATCAATTATATATTATTAACGTTATTTCATGTCTTACGCCATCCGTTGACTCCTTTCACCCACATTTCTGTTATTTGTCCCCCTTGGGGGTAAGACTATATATCCAACCTTGTGCTGGGTTCTCCCTTTTTTTTTGTTGGTCTGCTCTCAGAATGCAGGGTTCTCCCTTTCTTCCCCTCCCTGCACCCCACCATCCCTCTACCCTCATGAGATTGCTGCTCCCACTCCTGTTCCTGAGGGTTTCTGGGCTCACTTTCTTGTCTTCCTGGCTACTGCAGGTCTGGCCTCCATGTTCTTTGGCTACATCATGCCCATGCATTGGCCTGCCCGCACACCTATCTATCTACCTATCCCTCTATCATCTGTCTACCTTTTATCTGTCTGGCTCTCTATCATCTATCTGTCTCATACACCTCCTCTGAGAGCTCTTCTCCATCCATCACATATGTACATCACTTGGTCTTCAACTTTTATATTTTTCTTCAAATGTCGCCTTCCTGAGGAGCCTACTTCAGCTATCTGGTTAAGATAGAAACCCATCATTTCCCACCTCCCTTGACCTGGCAGTGAGCCCTCTGCCCGATGTTAACAAGTATTGGTTTCTTCATGGGACCCTCCCCGGTGGTGAGTAAAGCAGTTGGTTGCTCCCTAAAGGCAGCCATTCAGACTCCCGGGCTGCTCCACAGTAGAAAGAGGTGGCAGTCTGAATCTACAATGATCGACAGCCTTGGAACCTAGGAGGCAGTTCCACTCAGTTGCAAAGGGCCTAAGAATAGGCATCAACTCAGCGACAGTGGGTTGGGTCTGGGTACCATTGTCTTGCTGTTGGTTGCCATGGAGTCAGCCCGACTCACAGTGATCTTATGTACAACACAATGATATGTTGCTTTATTCTGCACTCTCTTCATCCCTGCCATCTTCACCATTGCTGTATCTTCATCATCACTGTATCTTCACCGTCACTGTATCTTCACCATCGCTATATCTTCACCCTCACTGTATCTTCACCCTCATTGTATCTTCACCATCGCTGCCATCCTCACCATTGCTGTATCTTCACCCTCACTGTATCTTCACTGTCACTGTATCTTCACCATCGCTATATCTTTACCATCACTGTATCTTCACCATCGCTGCCATCCTCACCATCATTGATATGCCGTGTGTCAATCCATTTCCCTGAGGGGTGTCCTCTTTTTTTGTGGACCCGCCACTTGACCAAACGTGATGTCTATTGTTAGGGTTTGGTTAGGTTTCTCAGATGGTTTACCTTGGTTCTTGCTTCTCACCACTGAAAGAATTCAATTTGTGAATCCAAGGAACGTTCGTGAGGGACAGGGAGGTTTCGGGTAATGCAGTCTCAGTAGCACATGCTGTCCCTGGAAAGTGAGCATGACTGCGACCCAAAATGGCTGCTTCAGGGGAGCACGAAAAATGGGAAAATGGCCGGAAAGTGAAGGCCACAGAACCAAAAAAGAAGACAGAGTACAAACCCACAGGAAAGACCCCACCCTTCAATCTGAGAGAGAGCGACCTGCCCTCAGCCTGCTATTGAATCCCCTCCTATTCCCACTGTGGGGGGGGTGGGGTGGGGTTCAGGGTATTGACTGAGTTCAGGCGCGTGTGTGATGTGATGTTGCTGGTGCCTCGTGTGCGGCCAGGTTAACCTTCACCTGCATCTAGGTGACCTTGGTCCAGTATCCACGGCTTCAGATCCCCCTCATAGGTGTCTAATGTGTGTCTGATGTCTTTTGTTGTGGCATGTTGAGCTAAGTTTTGTGTAGTGTAGGCATTCGGCGGAGACAACCCCCTCTATCCTTAATCTTTCTACCTTTCAGTTCAAGCTTTCCTGATGATGTGTTCAAACCATCTCCCATGACTTGATTGTGTCCCCCTCTAAAAGGTGTCAACTTGGGGCCCATGATTGTCAGTGGTTGGTCCGGCTCCAATGTAATGGGATTGGGCAGTTATGTCATGATACAATCACCCCTTTGATATATTCTGATAGTATCAACCAATCCGTTTAAAGGGATGAGGGTGGGAACACAACACCCTTATTCACAGCCTGGCCCTGATCTGATATAGGGGGACTTTCTCTGGGGTGTGGCCTGAATCACTTTTTGTCTGACAAGAGATAAAAGGAGAGAAAAGTGATCACAGAAAGGGGGAAACGTACGACCACCAAGAAAGAAGATCTTTTGGATCTACGCTGAGAACCTCCTAGACGCAGGCCCACAGATGCTGAAAGGAGATCAAGACCTCTCCCCAGAGTGAACACATCGAGAGAGAGTCCACAGAGCTTTCCCCTATATTGGACACTCTGAAATCTTGCCTCCTAAACTGGGAGAAGGCCCCCGGGAACCACGGTAGGTTTAGCATTGCTAAACTAAATAGGCTAACTAAAAGGTCAGATGTTGAATCTATCAAGGGTTCTGAGGGAGAAAGACCAGGTAGTCTTCTTCGGTTAGGACTTTAGCCTTGAACCCCTTGGGCAGCAGTTCCACCCTGTCTTCTAGGGGCTTTATGAGCTGGAACCCATGTGATGAGAGCAGAGGGGTTAACTGAGAGAATCAAGCTCGGTTTGTTAAAGTCATTCACAGGTGGTGTTTCCATTGAAGCAGCAGGAGGTAATGGAGATACCACGCTTGCTTTTAAGGAACCGCTTTTTCTAAGACGAATATGTTTGTGTTTCTGGAAGTCTGTGAGGTGCTCGACAATACCACAGTTTGAGCGCATCCATTTTCTTTCTACTTTGAAAGCAGTTCCCGATTAATTGGCTGGCCAGATTACAAACACAATTATGGTAGACACCCCAGCTGACCCTTCTCATGAGTCTGTTGGTCTGACCTTCCTTGCTGGCATCTCCACCTTCTATGAAAGGAGTGAACTTTTTTTTCGTCATTCTACCTTGTGGAGAAGATCAGGTAAAGGGCCACAGGACGTCATTTGTTTCTTTGAAGCATTTTCCCAACAGTGTAGATCTCACAAGCCAGTTCCTGCATGCGCATGATGCCAAGAGACCAGGGTGTCCCCAGAGGGTTACGTGTCAGGGCAGTGCATTTAGCTTCTTACTGGGTTTGCCGTCACCAAGCATGTGGATGAGTTCACTCACTGACTGCAGGGGTGGGTGCCCCCTTGCAATGCGTGGCTCCACAGTCCTCAGTGTGGCACTTGAAGCCTTGTTAACCTTGTCCAAGGTGCCACTGAAGATGGGGCAAAGGTGTAAAGGCTTTGGGCTCACACCACTGAGACCTCTGAACCTGATCACTAAGGCCAGCTTGGGCTGTCGTTACCTGGAAGTTACCAGTTTATCTTGCCCTCCCAGCCATTCAATTCTCATTCTTGTCCATCTGCCTATCTTCCCGGTGATCGCGCTTAGCTTTTACATAGATACGCTTCCTCCTTTTGAATCCCCATTTGGGCAAGCTGCTTTCTTGGGGATTTGATCTCTAGCCCTGTGAAATTACTGCACCTGTCCATAAGGGTCTCTGGGACAGCAGGAACCTTCTTTCCCTTCTCTGTGACACTCTCCGTGGTTTCCACTGGCTGCAAAAAGAAAAAGGAGAATGGCGGCATTCCCTTTTCCCTTGTCATCTGTGATAGTTACGTAATCTGTCGTCAATGTGAGACTATTAAGAGTGAAAGGGTGGAGTTTAGCCTGTCAATCAGGTCGCAGCTTTGTGGCCTCATTAGGAGGCGCTAAAGAGATAAATAGCTCGCTGGAGACCAGACACACACTCACTACCTGCAAGATATTCCTGCTGACAAGACACATGGAGCTACACTATAGCCCTGGAGCTGGAGGAGCCACATGGAGACCCACGCCAGCACTGAGATGCTAACACCACCACTGGATCCACAAGACTTTCCACCCACTGGCCTGTGATCTTCCTGCATTCGACATCATTGCATATGTTTCATGAGTCTGAAGAGGACTTTATAGATTGGTATCAGACACATGGGCTAATACTATGGACTTGATCTGGACTGGGCTGGGATGTTTTCCCAATATTCTATTGCTCTTGTATATAAAGCTCTTTCTTATACACACATGAGTGTCTCTGAATTTGTTTCTCTGATCTACCCAGACTAACACAGCATCCTTTTCCACTATTCACCTTTTATATTTTTTGCCTGCCCCAGGAGCTTATAAATTCTGTGATGGTATTTAACCTCCACTAGGACATTTTCTTCAAGTAAGTGGCCTGTAAGGAATCAGAGAAGCGGAATTATAGGAAGAAGAATGTGGCAGCAGGATGGGAGGAAAGCTTATTAACAACATAGGACACAACCTTGCTTGCTGAAAGTGAGGGGGACTTGAAGCACTTGCTGATCAAGGTCAAGGGTCACAGCCATCAGTATGGATTAGAAAACCAATATCCCTACAACTGGACCAGAAGGTCACGTCATGATAAATGGAGAGAAGGTTAAAGTTGTCAAAGGTTTTGTCTTTTTTGGGCCCATAATCAATGCTCGTGGAAGCAGCAGTCAAGAGACCAAAGGACGAATTGCAGGAAATAAATCTGTTCCCTAAGACTTGTTTTAAGTGCTGAAAAGCAAAAGATGTCACTTTCAGGACTCAGCTGTGCCTGACCCACGCCATAGTATTCTCAATGGCCTTACATGCATGTGAAAGTTGGACACTGATTAAGGAAGACTGAAGAAGAATGGATATATTTTAACTGTAGTGTTAGTGAGGAATATGGGGTCACCACCATTGGAATAAATTGGATAGCAATGACCTACAGCAGGGGTCCTCAAACTTTTTAAACACTGTCCCTCAGACCCGTTGGAGGGCCAGACTATAGTTTTTTTTTTTTTTTTAAACTATAAACAAATTCCTGTGCACACTGCACATCTCTTATTTTGAAGTAAAAAAAAAAAAACGGGGCAAAAACACCCGGCGACCTGGATAAGTGTCCTCGGCGGGCCGCAAGTGGCCCGCGGGCCGTAGTTTGAGGACCCCTGAACTGCAGTCTCTGTACCAAGAGCAACTAACAATAACAGTGCATACCGAGAGCAATTAACCACAGCAGAGACCAACAAATAAGGACAGTATGTGCCAACAACAACTGAGAACAGTACTTAGGAACACTTGTTGTCGTTAGTTGCCATTGAGTTGGCTCTGGTCCATCTTAGCTCTATGCACAACAGAATGAAGCCCTGCCCATCCCCACGGTTCATCTCATGCTTGAGCCCATTGTTGCAGCCACTGTGTCCATCCATCTCCTGGAGGGCCTTCCTCCTTCTCCCGCCCCTTCACTTTACCACACAGGATGTCCTTCTCCAGGGACTGGTCTCTCCTGACAACAGGTCCAAGTCTGTAAGACAAAGTCTTGCCATCGCGCCTCTCAGGAGCACTCTGTCTGCACTTCTCCCAAGACGGACCCTTTTGTTCCTTTGGAAGTTTGGGCCGCATTCTTCCTCATATAGTCCCCGCTACTCCCTTAAAGGGGGGGCAGTCTCAGAAGCCTACTGCCATGACAGTGAGCTTCAGATCTTTTTTTAATCTACTTTTATTATTTCAGCTGTTAGGGCCTACCATTGTGTTGCCACTGGGCTGCAGCTGCATCACACGTACTGCGGACCTCATGATGCAGACACTGTGAAATGCAATGGTGAGCGGAAGAACAACAATCTCGCCCTCAGGTGATGGGGACGGAGATGAAGGCAGTACCCATCCCTCATGAAAGCTCAGCTGTCATTGGACGACTGCGACATCAGGTGCAGTGAATGGCAGTGGCAGGTCAGGTGGTGGGTCTGACCTCCCTTGACTTCCCTATTGCCATGAGGTGGGGTTCAGACAAGCCTCCGTGGTCCATCCTTCTGGACCTATTCTGACACCAACTGTCTCTCTCATGGCCCTCTAATCTACGCTGGGCGCAGTAATTCCTAAGGTCACATGGAATTCAGGGATGATACTCACAATGAAGGAGACTTATTAGGGAAGCAATAGGTTGTCCACTTCTGAAGAATCAGCCATCTTAAGTTCAGAACTGAAACACTGTCAGATGTTGACAAGCTCATGGCACACCAAGCCCGGAGGACAAGTTCCCTGCACGGAGCTGCTAAGGCACAGAGAGGACTGTGGGGCCAACGACCGCTCGAGACATGATGTCCCCTCACCTGGAGCATACGGTGACAGAGGACAGTGCGACACTACTGGGGACACGCGGCAGATCAGCAACAGGAGTACAGCAAAGCCACAAGGCCCTTGAAAAGTCCCCCCAAAAGACTTCAGGCTAGGAGGGGCAGCTTCAGTAATGCCCCCAGGACCAGTGGGGAGACGGTCATAAAGGAGAGGGAGAGAAGGACCAGACCTCAACCTGGTGCGTCAAGACTTGACTACAATGTACTGGCATGAAGCAGTGGACCAAGAGAGAGGTCTGCGAGGCCGGCCCCAATCCCAGCTATGTGGACCCCTCACCCCCCCCCCCCACACACACAGGGAAGAATGCACTACAGAGGACAGCACTGAAGCTACAGCTCAAGGAGAGGGGAGCATCTGATCAGAAGGCTAAGAGAGGAAACTAAGAGGGCAGGAGAGAGAAAGAGAGTGGAACACATCCTGGTCCACTAAGCCCTGAGGATGATATTCCTGCTTGGAGCAGCCAATGCACAGAGAGGACCTTAGGGCTGGCCCCATCACAAGACAGGATGTCCCTCACTGACCCATGGCGCTAAGGGGGACAATACTGGAGACACAGTGCGGGAATTGTGCCTGATCTGATCTCACACTGGGGCAAAACACTGAAGGTGTGCAACAGAACAGCAAGGGGAGCAAAACAGTGAAGTCCCTGAGGAATACCAAAAGTAGACTTTGGGGCCAGGGCATGGAACCCTAATCTGGTCACCTAATCTGGCATCAATTTAAGGATTAAAAGTGTAGGGGTGGAGTCTAGGCTGTCAATCTGGAGATAGCCAATGAGACTGTGGGCATGGATTTCTCCTGAGAATTCTGGGAAATCTGGTACTTCCTCCTTGGAGGCAGAAGACACCTCTCTCTCTCTCTCTGCCACTCCCTGGGAGACATAGCAGAAGACAAGCCACATGGACGCAACCAGACCTCAGAAGCCAGAGAAGTCACAGAGAGACCCCTGCCACTGCTGAGATGTTTCCAGTGACACTGGAGCCAAAGACTTTCTACCCACTGGCCTGTGATCTTCTACATTCAGCGTCATTGCATGTGTTTCCTGAGTATGAAGAGAACTGTATAGATTGATATTGAAATATGGACTTATTTATAGAGTATTAATATTGGACTTATGGACTTGATGTGGTCTGGGCTGGTATGTTTTCTCAATGTTCAATTGCTCTTGTATATAAATCTCTTTCTTATACACATATGTGTGTTCATGGCTTTGTTTCTTTAGTCTACCCAGACTAACACACACCCCATCAGACTTGACTGGAAAACACTCATAAGGGTCAACAGACAGATCTGGAACTATTTATAGACTTCTTTGTGGTTGTTTTGTTTTTGTGTTTATTAATATTTTTGTATGTCTATCTAGATAAGATACATGGGATAAACAACCTGGAGGGGAAAACAATGGGACCAATGGTTCCTGAGGAACACAGGAGGGGGAAGGTGTGGAAGGAAAGGAAAGGGGTAGGCAACAAGCCCAGGGACAAGGAAACAGCAAGTGACTTAAAAATTGATGGTGAGGAGAGTGTAGGATGCTTGGTGGGGCTTGATTAAGTGCAATGTAGCCAAGAGGAATTAATGAAAGCTGAATGAAGGTCGAACATGATAGTGGGACAAGAGGAAAGTAAAAGGAAATAGAGAAAATTCATTTATAGAGGTCTAAATACAGGCATGTACATATGTAAGTATATTTATATATAAGGATAGGGAACTAGATCTATGTGCATATATTTATGTGTTACGTATTAAGGTAGCAAATGGACATTGGCCTCTATTCAAGTCCTCCCTCAACACAAGAACATTTTGTTCAAGGAAATCTGATCAATACAACTATTTGGCAAATTCATGCACCAAACACCAAAGCTAGTGATGAAGAAGTTGAAGAATTCTACCAGTATCTTCAGTTGTAAATTCATTAGACATGCAACCAAAATATGCTGATTAAAGAAAAAGATGCCTTTTCCCATTGATTTGCTGCTATTGTCTCTCAGTGATATAAGCAGTTATATGCACGGGATAAAATATATGAGATGCTTGCAAATTGAGATGAAAATAATCATTTCTCTCTTCTGCATGGTCTGGACACTGGGAAAAAAAGATGAATGAATAATTATTGGTGATTTGAATGCAACTGCCAGAAACAAGGAGGAAAGAAAAGTAGTTGGAAGATATGGTCTTGGTGCTAGAACCCAAGCTGGAGATCACATGACAGAATTCTGCGAGAACAATGATTTGTTCAAGGCCAGTACTTCTTTTTAAAATAACACACTAGGTGACTATACATGTGGACTTCTCCAGATGGAAAACACAGAAATCAAATTGACTACATCTGTGAGAAGAGAAGATGGAGAAACTCAATATCAGCAGCCAAAGTCAGGCCAGGGGCTGACTGTAGAACATCATTATTGCTTATATGTAAATTTATTACTCATATGTAGCTGAAGAAAATTAAAACAAGCCCATCAGATCCAAAATACAATCTTGAGCATCTATCCCACCGGAATTCCAAGAACAGATCTGACACACTGAACACTAACGACAGAAGACCTGATGCGCTGTGGGAAGACAGCAAGAACATCCCACATGAAGAAGGCAAAAGGTCACTAAAAAGAAAGGAAAGCAAGACTTGATCCGTGTGGATGTCAGAAGAGACTCTGAAAATCGCTTGTAGAATAGTCAAGGCAAATGGAAGAAATGATGACGTCAAAGAGCTGTCAGAGAATTTCAAGGGCATACTGCATGGTTTAAAGTCCGGAAAGATGTGTGTCAAGGTTGTATCCTCTCACCGTGCTTACTCAATAAGCATGCTGAGCACATCATCAGAGAAGCTGGGTTGTCAGTACAAAAACATCCTGTTGATGTGAATGAGGGAGAGTGTGGAGACCCAAAGCCCATCTGTAGACAATTGGACATCTCCTTACAGAAGGGTCAGAGGGAAGAAAGAAGCCAGTCAGGGTGCAACATAACACCAATGAAACATGCAACTTTCCTCTAGCTCTTTTATGCCCCCCACTATCATGTCCCACTATCATGCCCCCACTATCATATCATATCAGACTTACAAGTCTGGCTAGACCAGAGCATGTACACTGGTATAGATAAGAGCTCTGGACACAGGGAATCCAGGACAGATAAACCTCTCTGGAACAGTAATGGGATTAGCAATACCATGAGGGAAGGGGAGGTGGGAGGAGAAGGGGGAGAAAGAGGGAATCGATCCCAATGTTTGATGTATAAGACACCACCCACCAGGGACTAACAAAAGAAATGTGGGTGAAGGGAGACAGTAGATGTGTAAGATATGAAAATGATAATAATTTATCAAGGGTTTATAAAGGTGGGAGGGAGAGGGTGGGAGGGAAAAAAGAGGAGCTGATACCAAGGGCTTAAGTAGGAAGAAAATGTTTTGAAAACTGATGATGGCAAAATATGTCCAAATGTGCTTGATACAATTTTTGTATGGATTGTTACAAGAGCCCCCAATAAAATGATTTATTAAAAAAAGAGACAAGTTGCATTGAATAAATCTGTTGCACAGATCTTTTGAAAAAAACCAAGATGTTACTGGAGGACTAAGGTAGGGTGTTTTCCCTTCACATGGCCTCGTATGCATGTGAAGGTTGGATATTGAATAAGGAAGACAGGCGGAGAATTAATGCATTTGAATTGCGGTGCTGGAGAAGAACATTGAAAGTTCTGTGGATGGCTGAGAGACAAGAGAAATGTGTCTTGGAAGAAGTATGGCCAGAGTTCTACTTAGAGGCAAAGGAGGTGAGACTGTCTTTCATGCTTTAGCCGCGCTGTCTGTCAAAGCACATGGTGCTCAGTAAATTAGAGTGACAAAAAACGAGGAAGCCCCTTGTTGAGATGGATTGACACAGTGGCTGCAGCCATGGATTTAAGCTTAGGAACAATTTTGAGGATGGTGCAGGATCTGGGGGCAGTCTTAACGGGTCCCTAAGGGTTGGAACTAAGTCTATGGCACCTAACAAGAGGCACACTGCCTTCAGGGTCCTCCCCAACCCATCCGGGCACACAAACTGCCTCAGGGTCCTTCCAAACCCATCACCGCCTTCAGACCCTTCCCCAAAATGCATAAGGAACCGCCACAACCCATCCAAATAGACCTCTCCCAAATGTAAACAATTGCACACACTGATTCAGGGTCCTGGAGAAACCCATCTGGATACACACATTGCCTCAGCCACCCCCCCGCCCGCCCCCCTTAGATATAACACTGCATTCAGGCCTCTCCCTAATCCAGTCAGGTACACAAACTGCCTCAGGTCCTTCCCCCACCCATCCAAGATACTTAAGCCGTCTTCAGACCCCTCCCACTGCCTCAAGGGTCCCCCAAGTGCCTTTCTACTCTGCCTATCATCCCCAGCCCCCCATTTTGAAACCCTACACATTACTTAAAGAGCCTGTCCTACAGTTACCTTGACAACCCATGGAGGCAGAATAGATTACCCCCTTCATGTCTGTTGTTCCAATCAGGCCTTTCTAGGTAAATGGTCATAGTTCTTTGGGGTGTATCTTTTGTTGTTTTTTTTGGTCCCCCTTGCCGTATGTACCCAGCTGCCAGCCTTCCTTTTTTCACTTCCTGCCTTGGCCCCGGGGAATGTTCTTGTCCTAATCCCCCTCTTCTTCACCCCACCCCTCAGCCCCTCAGCCATCTTTAGAGGTGCAGAGTTGGTCCTTGGCCCTGTCACCCCCTTCCTGCAGCATCCTGAAGGCCTCCCTGAAGCTCACTGCCGTTGAGTTGATGCGGACTCATACGGATGGGCCCTATAGACAGGGTAGAAGTAACTGCCCTGTGAGTTTCTGAGACTGTAGCTCTTTATGGGAGTAGAGAGCCCCATCTTTCTCCTGCAGTGTGGTTTCAAACTGCTGACCTTCAGGCTCACAGGCCGATTTGTAGCCACCATGCCAGCAGAGCTCCCAGTAGCCTAAGCACTCCCTATTCTTGAGCAAGGCACGCAAAGCCTTCTTTGGCTGGCCTCTCGGGTCCTGTCTCCTTTCCTTGCAGTCCTTTGGCCTGCCCCTAGCAATATGGAACAACTGTGAGGATGGTGTAGGACCGGGAGGTATTTGTGTATTGTGTCACTTTGGGTCAGAACAGAATAGATGGCACTGGACTTAACAACCACACGGTTCATTTCTCTGTCTCAAACTTTACCTATCTTCCTATCAAACTCAAAGTCATCCAATGGAATTGATGCTGACTCATGGCCACCCTATAGGACAGGGTAGAACTGCCCCCTGGGGGGGTTCTGAGACTTGTTTACAGGAGTAGAAAGCCTCTAAGGAGAACCTGGTGGTTTCAATTCGATTCTTGCAAATAACAGCCCAACATGTCACCACTACACCACCAGAGCTACCATCTTAGGACCTTAGATAACTGTCCTTATTTGGCAAGGCCAATTTATCCATCTCTGAAACTTTCCTGGGATGCTACACCAGAATCACTTCTGCGCCAGTCAGGGAACGGCCGAAGTCATAATTGCCGACTACCTGTGTTAAAAGTAAAACTGCTTCATAGAGTTTTGATTGTCTGTATGGAAGTGGACCTCCAACCCTTTCTTCTGCTGAGCCCTACTTGGGCTTCAATCTCTAACCCTGAGGTTAGCAACGGAGGGCAAACCACTAGGGTATCCAGGACCCCATGGCTGGCCTGGGGCCTGCTTGCATTTCTCCCGACTAGGGCAGAGGCCTGTGCAGACCCTCCCTGGGGTAAGGGCCTGCTGTGACTGCTCCACCCTCATCCCTGAAGCGTCTAGTCCTTGTCCTTTGCCAAGAGTTAGATGGTGGCTCATAGGGCAGGGTAGACCTGCCCCTGTGGGTTACTGAGACTGTAACTCTTTTGCCTGTCTTTCTCCTGAGGAGCTAGCTGGCTGGTGGTTTTGAACTGCTGACTCTGCAGCTAGCAGCCCAACGTGCAACCATGACCCCACCAGGGTTCCTCCTGGCTGGCAGAGGGACCCAGAATGTGAGTTGGTCAGAGTTCATTCCCTGTTGGCTAGGACTCCCATCGTCTGCCAGGGTCAGTCTCCTTCAGGGCCAGAAGGGGATGTCATGGGTGCCCCTGATCCATCCCCACTCACTCATGGGCCCCCCAATCTCCCCCGCCCCCAACACAGCCAAGTTGAGGGGAGCTGACCATGATCAAAGATACATTTCAGGGGAGAGAAGCTTCTGAGCAAAACTCCGTGGTTCTTCACCCCAGAAGACAAGCACATAGTGCGCACCCCATGACTCCTTGCGCCTCTTTAAGAGGTAAAACCCTTCGGCAAGGACATCCCCGCCCCCCTCCAGACTGCACCATCCGGGTGCCCGACACAAGCTAACCCCCTAGGGCTGCAAGGAGAAGGCGCGGCGCCTTTAAGGGGCCGCCGGCGGCCGACGCGACGCTGCTTCCGCTGCCCCAGGGTCCTCAGGACGCCGGCCCGGTCAGCTCGGCGAGGCCGGCCGGGCAGGGTGCGAGCTGCAAGAGCTCAGGGACGGAACTGGGAGGAAGTGCGGCGGCGGCTGGTGAGGCTAGCTCAGGCTTGGGACCTCCAAGCGCGCCGCCCCGGGCGGGCTCGAAGGGTGGGGAACCGCAGGAGGGCGGGGCGGGGGCGGGCCCCGAGAGGTCGGAGAAGGGGCGGGGTCGGGCTCGAGCTCCAGCAGGGGACGGGCTCTGGCTCCGGTTTAGCCTTGGAAAGGGGCGGGCTCAGGCTCGGACAGGGGGCGGGGTCTAGAGGGGGCGGGGTCTGGCTCGGGCTCGAGCTCCAGCAGGGGGCGGGATCTGGCTCCGGCTTAGCCGTGGAAAGGGGCGGGCTCGGGGGCGGGGCGTAGCCGAGCGCGGGCCGGCTCGGCGCTTTTTCTGAGGCGGCCGCCGGAGGGCGTGTTGCTCAGCCGGAGGCTGGCCCAGCGCGGTTGGTGCTCGCTCGCCGGCCGCGTCCGGGAAGGAGGCCTCGCCCCCTCGGCCCAGCCGCGGGCTCGGCGCGCGCCGACTTGCGGGCCGGCGAGCCGCGGCGCGGGGGCGTGGGCGGCGCAGCCAGTGGCCTTCCGCGCTGAGCGCCGCTCCACAGCCGGGCCGCCTCCCGCCTGCCCGCCCTCCGCAGGACCGCGCGCCCGGAGCCGCGCCGCGTCCCCGCCGCCGCCGCCGCCGCCGCCGCCGCCGGGAGGAGTGCCCGCCCGCCCGCTCGCTCGCGGCGCGCGCCGGCCGCCAGCCTCGGCCTGTGGGCGATCTCCTCCGGCTCCGGCTCCCCGCCCGAGGAGGAAGATGCAGACCTTTCTGAAAGGGAAGCGGGTTGGCTACTGGCTGAGCGAGAAGAAAATCAAGAAGCTGAATTTCCAGGCCTTTGCCGAGCTGTGCAGGTAAGGGGGTCGCGCCTCCGACGCCCGGGAACCCCGGCCGGCGCCCCGTGCAGTCGCGCGGTTGCTTGGGGAGGGTAGAGTCGAAGGAGAGGCGGCAGTCGGGGGTCCGGAGCCCGAGTAGCCTGGTGGCCGGGGTGGCCGGCGGGTGTGTGCCAGGGCGGCGATGGGGCAGGAACCAGGCTTCCAGGTGCACGGAGACCCCGGTCGGGCAGCCCCCAGGTGCCCAGGGCTCGGTGGGCGTGCTGCAGAGGTGGGCAGAGGAGGCTGGGGGGACGGAGCTCACCGGCTGAGCTAGCGGCTTAAGGTTACTTTCCGGACCGCTTTCTCCCCTTGCCTTCTCCCCCAATCGGTGCTGACCACCTACTGTGTGCCCCGCACGCACTGGGCTCACGAAGCTGTCATTTCGAGTCGCTGGGTTACGCCTAATTAAGGCGAGTAGCAATACTTGGCGTGTGTGTGAGGAATTGCTGTCTCATTAGAGCCCTGGCACCAGCCTTGGGGATTAGCTCGGGTGGTGAAGGGGCCACGTGTTGGAGAAGGAACCGGGGGGCAGAGCCCGGGGTCCTGCCAGGGAGTGGCCGCGCGGAGGTGCCCAGTCCGGGCACGTAGCGGGGAATGGCTTTCCGCCATTTGGACTGCCAGCGGCCCCCGCGCTGATGTTCTGTGGTGGAGGCCGATGTTTAATAAGCTCACATTCTTCGTAAATTACTCAAGTTTCTAGTCGAGGGTCAGGTACATCTCACCTTGCTGTCGAATGATGGCTCTGCCTCAGGGAAGCCCCCCTCCCCCCATGGCTGACCCCTGCTCCAAGTGAAAGTCTGAGAATCCGCCCCTGACGCCATTCCCAGAGGATCCACTAGGTACTCTGGTGGCCCTGGGGAGTCCCCCGAACCTCTTGGAGACATGAGCAGTCTGGTTGCCTATCACCTGGTGAGAGGGAGTGATGGGTCTTAGCCGGTCTCTGTAGGTAGGTGGGGGAGTGTGAGGAGGGGTTGTGGTCACTTTTGTGCCCCTCATGCCTGTCTCAGGAGCCTGGCTCTGTACCCTTAGGCCTTGGCAAGATGCCCCCTGCCTTCTCTGGGGCTGACTCCCTCAGGGAGAAACCAAGCTCTGTAGTGCCAAGGGGACCCCTGAAACTGGCAAGGAAATAGGAGAAACTCACAGGCGAGGGTGTGAAAATGGGTCCTTTGTGCAATGCACCCCAGGACCTTGCTCCCCAAGTACACCTTCTTGTGGAAAAGACCCCCCCCCCCCCAGAGGCTCTGAAAGGAAAGGAGCCCAGGGGCGCAGTGGCAAAGTGTTTCGACTGCTAACTGGGAAGGATAGAGGTTCAAACTCACTAGCTGCTCTTTGGGGAGGGGGGAGACCTGACTATCCACTCCCATCAAGATCAGTCTTAGAAACCCCATGGGGCAATTCTCTGCCCTGTTGCGTTGATCCTGGCAACAGGGTTTAAGGCCTTGAAGAAACCGGGTAAGCCCCTTTGGCAAGCCCAGAGGCTTGGGGTTCAGCTCTGCTCCAAGATGTTTCAGCCCCCCACAGTCTCGTAATCTTGGGGTATCCTGGTTATGTTACCTTGCACCCCTCTGTGCTGCGTCTGTATTTGTGGCATCCTGGGTTTGCAGCGAAGGCATGAGCTTGTCATCAGCTTGGTATGCTACTCTCTGTAATTAGCCTCGAAAAACAGTCCTCGCCTGGACGGGCAGCTAGGCCTTCATGCTGGCCCTGCAGTTCCACTGCCCCCCCTCCAGCCCCCATAGGCACCCCTCCAGTTATCTACCAGGGGGAGGGGCACAGCAGGCTATGGTGTCAGTGGATGTTGCCAGAATGGGGGGGGGGGGTCCTGGAGCAAAGGCATTTATACCTCCCACTGTGTTGTTATGCACAGTCTCATTTTTGCCCAACTTGCTGACTTCCGAGGGAAGGCAGAGGACATCTGGGCCACTCTAGAACCCTTGGAAGCTCATTTCCCTACTCTGCTCCACGAGGGAAGCTGGAGATGGCCTTCTCACTTATAGGAATGAAAGGGCAACATGAGAGTTTTTCCCCCATTTTCTTCTTTCTCACTTCCAGGGCAGCGCCCCCTGGTGGCCACATGTCTAGACTGGCTGCAACAATCGTTAGGACTCTTGAGGCCGGAGCCCATTGGCATTGCCTGGTCTGGTGTGAACGAGGGTGGGATTTCAGGGGTGTGAGCATCATCTTGGAGTGTCAGTGGCATGTTTTTAGACATTGGGAACCTGGGGGTGAAACTCTCATGCATTGATAGATGATGAATTGCCCCTGGATTCCCTAATGATAAAGTCCAGAGATGCATGAGCCAGGCTGACTGGAGGCTCTGCTCTGAATGTTTGGGGCAGTGTCAGCGCCAGAGAGGATGACCGAGTGGCCGGGGATGCATTGTTTAGTTGAGTGTCAAGCCTTGTAAAAACCGCAGAGCAGGAAGGGAGGTGGGGGACGATCTCTTCCAGATCTTTGTTTTCACAGATGGAGAAGCAGGCTTGAAACATGTGCGCCTCTTCATGTCACTTCTAGAATGGGTCCATCCGGTGACCTTGAGGCCTGCCCAGAAAGCAAGTCCTTTCTTTTTGGGACTCTGCTCTTTCTCGGGGGTCCAGCCCCTACCATCTTGTCCTCATGGACACTCTTTTCTAGGCTGAGCCGTGGTCTATGGAGGGTCCTGACTGTGCTTTATTTTCTGGGGTGGTGGTGGTAGTGGGGGCAATGATACTGGGGGTCAAGATGGGGATGGTGAGGTTGGTGGCGGGGGTAGGGCTGGTGGTGGTGATAATGGTGGCGGTGATGTTGGCAGTGATCACTATCCATGTCCTCAATGGGTGATTGGAGCCAGGTCCTGGGAAGAGCTCCACCTGCCTGGATGCCTTGCAGGGAGGCACAATGGCCAACCCCTTGAACTTGCTGGCGCCAGTGGGCCTGGGCCTCTGGCTGTGAACAGATGGGCATCTGAGTCAGCTTGTTTTCTTGGTCCTGTTTATTCCCCTGGCCCTCCGGTGTGGCTTCCCCTCTCTGCGGGGCACAGAGCCCTAGTTGCCCTCTTTTACACCCTGCCACCCCGCCCTCCCCTCTCCCTAACTCAGAGCCCCTTGCAGCTTCCTCCCACCCACCCCCTCTCTGTGGTTTTATTTCAGGGTGCCCAGAAAGGCCTTGAGGGGGAGAAGCAAAGAAAAAGCGCTGGTAATTGGGACCATAGGGGTTTTTGTAGATCCCCAGGGTCTCCCTTTGGGAACACTAGCCGGCTGACCTAGAGTGCCCTCTGTCATCATCTGCTGGTCTCAGTCTCCCCTGTTCCCACCTTGCTCTCTGCTGTGGCTGAACTTGTGTTGCAAGAGGCGGTAGAAAGGCTCTCCACTGTCCACATGCACACTTTGCTTTAAGATTGGGTGAGTGCCTGTAGCTTTTCCAGAGTTGGTAGCACCCAGGATAGTAACTCAGGGTGCCACCCTCTCCCCACTCAGTGGACCTCCGTCTATATCAGATTATACAGAAGCTACAGTCATTCTCACTATCAATTTTAATCACAGCCTTAGAGATGGTCAGTGTAGTTGTGAATTGTGTTAAGTGGAGTGTTTCTCAGATGCTCTGCATACTGACCAAATTGCTTGATAAAAATCTTTCCATGTGGGGTTACTTTATTAGATGCCTGTTAGATTTTTCTTCTTTTCCTTTATTATTTGATTCTCAAAAGAGCTGTTGATATAGGTTAACAAATACTACTTACCACGTGTTACACTCTAGGTAAAAGACTCTGAAAATACCAGCATTAATGGAAGCTATAGCATGTCCGTGAAGACCAGCATGTGCTCAGAGCACCCGAGACCAATGCCGATCTCAGCAAGCACCATTCCTCTTAGCTAATGATGAGGACTCTGACCGCTGCACCTCCCCAATCTCAGCACTCACTGCCATGACACAGATTCTGACTCACAGCCCCCAGGAGGACCGAGGAGAGCTGCTCCTATGTGTTTCCGAGGCTGTAAATCTTTCCAGGGGCAGAAAGCCTCATTTCTTTTTCCCGAGGAGTACCTGTGGTTTTGAACTGCTGACCTTGTGGGTAAGCAGGCCAACTCGGAACCCATCAGGGCTTCTTGACCTAAGCCCATGAGAAGGTTCAAGATGTAAATTATCATAGGGTTTCATCCTTGTAGGTATGTTGGTAGATGGGAGCTAGGCTTATGAGAACCATTTATGTTGTAACTAGCCATAAATAGCGATAGCTTAAATATAAAACAACCAAGTCCTGCTAAAAGTACTGAACAAAAGTGTGAGAGCAGGTTGATAATTTGGGGTGATCCCCTCTGACAGGGTCACCTGGTGCAGCTCACTGGTGCCCATGTGGAGCCTGAGCATTGTGGCGCCCAGGCCGGGTGCCAGGTGCAGCGGGGGCAGAGCCCCAGCCCTCGTGGAGCGCAGGCTGGGCTGACAACACTCTCTGGGCAGTGTGCCTGGGCATGCCAGCCCTGGCCCTCGGCCTTCATTTCTTCCTTTAAAATGGGACCATCTTGAAGGCATCTCTGCTTCTGGGACTGTGCTGGAATTCTCTGGAGAGAGGAGGCTCTTTTCCAGCGTTAAATGATACCAGCCTGTGGGTGGGTATTTTTTGTTGTTTGTTTGTTTTAATACTTGGATTTGGCACCACGCTGAGGTGTGGGGGTGGGAGGAGGTACTAACGTAGCCTTCCTCTGCAGCTGTGCACCAAGAATATCCGTAACCCTGCCGCGTAAACAGACACTTGTCCCCGGGCGGTGCCAGCGGTTAGCATGCGTGGCAGCCAACCAAGAGGTTGGAGTCCACCCAGAGGCCCCTCGGAAGAAAGGCCGGGCGATCTACTTCCGAGAAAACCAGCCATGAAACCCCCTGGGAATGACAGGGCCACCTGACTCAGTATTGACAGGAGGACAACTTGTTACAAAAGTTTTTTTTCTTTAAACCAGCCCTGGTGGCGTAGTGGTTAGGTGTTAGGGTGCTAACCATAAAACCAAGCAGTTCGAATCCACTAGCAAACTCCGTGGGAGGAAGAAAGCTTGGACACCCACAGGGGCCGTTCTACCCTGTCCTGTAGGGTCGCTCTGAGTCGGCATCGACTTCATCACAGGGAGGCGGATGTAAAACTGCTACTGTTCTTGAGACCCGAGCCTCTGGGGTTTCTTCTTGGTGTGGGGACATTCGGCACGCCTGAATTTAAGCTCCTGGTGTGACAATTGGCAAGTGTCGGTGAAGCCCAGGGAAGGATGCTAAGTGATGTCTTTGCAGGAGCTTGTGTTTGGTGGCTTGAAGCTTAGGCTGGGCCACTCACCTGGGAGGTGGGCCTGGCCAGAACCTGACCCAACTCAGTCTTGGCCCGGGTCGGACTCTGTCCTCCAGAACCCGAATCTCACACCTTGGGAAGGCAGCACCGGTTTTATGGACGGGGACACTGACGGATGATGGCAACTTGAGGCTGTTAGTTCTCAGCAGGTTGATTGGCATACGATCTGCAGCTTGCACAGCGCAGTGGTTCACATCCGGGAGAGTTGTGCATCGTCTCATTCTTGCACTCATTGTTACTGGCCTCCCGTTTCTCGCCAGAGGCTTCTGGGTTTGTTTTTTTTAAATTTTTAAGCTTTGGAGATTCAAGGAGCATTTGTGGAGTTTCTGGCCAAGTCTGAGTTGCCATCAGCACCCTTGTTATCACCACGAGCTAGCGCGTATTTCATTCTTTGTCTTTTTGAATACTCACCACGTTATGTGCCATTTAAAGAGCAAGACAAAGCCAGAGGCCTCGGCGCACACGGTGCAAAGGCAGCCAGCTTCCTTGTGCCCCGGTTCCAGTACTCTGGGAAGCACTGCCGGCACCTGCCTGTTTCTGTAGGCACTTTATACAAAGCCAGTGTGCGTGCATGTGTGTGCACACGTGTGTGCAAATGCATGCACCTGTCTGGGTGCACTCAGTTTTGCTCTTGGCTCAGGTCACACCACACAGGAGGACCTGGAGAGAGATTCCCATCTCTCAGAGAAGGTTGTGTGCTCTGGACCTCCTTTTGTTTAATGACGGCCTGACTGGGTGGTAGAAATGATGGACCCTACTTTTCCCTCTGTGGCCGCTGCCTGGTGTGGACAGTGGGGCAGTGTTTGGCCTTGCCCATTTGCTGCCTGGGGCTCATTTTTATAGAAGCACCGCAGTGAGTCACAAAGGTGGGACTAACTCTCACTTCCAAGAGCACCTGCGACCTGCACTGTCCCCAGTCGACACATGGTTTTGATCCAGATGCCCAGCTGCAGTCCTTGCTGTCAGTAGAGTGAGACTCACGGTGACACCTTGGGACACAGAGGAGAACCCGCCCTGTCTTTCCCCCACAGAGCAGCTGCTGCGTTCAAATCTCACCGGTTTATAGTTGAGCGCTTTGACTGTGGCTCCATTAGGACTACTTTGGCCAAGCACGGGGCTGGACAGTTTTACTTTTGGCTCACGAATCCTGTGTTGTGAATAAGATTGAGGTGCCCACGCTACTGGCCATGCACTGAGGCTAGTGCATACCTGGGACTGGGGGCCCACTCTTAGCCGTCGTGCCACCCTGTGATCAGTGATGGCAACCCCCCAGTGTGGTTCAGCAGATCGGGACGCCCATGGCCACTCGGTGAGGGGCTGGAGAGGGCACGGAGAGCATCCATGTTGCAGTTGTTAGGTGTCCTTGTGTCCGTCCACAGGCTGTTGTGTATGTGGACTGTGGAGACTCCTGGCACATTCAGGAGGCTCTTCACCACATAGAAGGGGGCCCTGGTGGTGCTATGGGTCAGGCATCGGGCTGCTAACCACAAGGCTGGCTGTTCAAGCCTATACCAACCACTCCAAGGAGAAAGATAAGGCTGATGGTCACATACACCCGGGCAGTGCTGTGCTGGAGGGTTACTGTGGGTTGGAATTGACTCATGGCAGTGGGTTTTGTTGTATGCGTAGGAGTCAGGGTCGACTCATAGGGAGAGGAGCTACTTTTTGGAAAAAAAAGCAGCCTGCCTCTTAGAAAATGGATGATCAGGAGCTGTTCCCCTCCTTCCTTCTCCTGAAAAGTAGGTGGGAGGAGGATGCTCAGGCCCAGACTCGCCGTGCCCCTCAGGAGGCCTCAGCAGGCCACCCTGTCTCTGATGCACGCCCTGTTCTGGAGGGAGGACCAAGGCCCTCTGGGGTCTACCTGTCCAAGATCATACAGTGGGATATGGCAGGGAGCTCTGTCTCCCCAGGTCCAGTGTCCCCCTCCCTGTCAGCCAACACCCTCTGTGTCAGACCTCTCCTCTGGGGCTGTGTGCTGTTGCGGCGGCCTGGTGTCCACTAGGCTGTGTACGTGGTATCCACTGCTTTGTCTGGCCAGCTCGGACGGAGCTTCCTCAGGAAGCAGTGCCTTTGGGACCCCCACCTGGGCAGGTCCTCATGACAGACGGTTCCCAGGGTGTGCCCCCAGCCTGCATTTAGGCTCTGTGCCCCCCCCCGATATGGGGGGAGGTCAGGTGTTGGGGGTGAGGCCTGCTGCCACTCCTTCCCTTCCTCCCTCAGCACTCCCCGAGTGGCTGCCTGCCCTGGGGGTAGCAATGTGACTGGAGCCACAATTGCTCACAGTGGTCAGTGAAGGCCTGGCTGAGAAGGTGACATTTGACTATGAGGGGCCCAGGGCCAGGTCTCAGGAGCTGGAAGGCCACAGGACAGGCTGTGTCTGCTGCTTTGTCCACACGACCCTGCCTGCCCGCCTGCTGCTGTTACCAGCCCCAGTGCGCTGTGCACCTATAGGGGAGGCCTCTGGGGAGCGGCAGGCAGCCCTGGGCACCCCTGCAGGCTACCTTCCACTTCCAACAGGGCTCCCAGGATCCACTCTGGCACTGGCCACCTGAGGGGCTGCCTGGGAGCCCCCAGCAGGAGGCAGGGCTGGCCCCCCACTCTGGCTCCCCTGGCCTGCTGGTTGCTGCCTTCTGAGAGCTTTTCTCCTCCTTTTAGAAAGTTTCCGTCCCAGGGTTGCTGACTCTCAGAAGGAGTCCTGACACACAGCGTTCAAGTGCCCGGCTGGTCTGAGGTGTGAACATAACCGGTCTCTGTGGGAAACTGTGTGGCAAGTTGCTTCATGGCAGCCATGGAGACCCTCGGGTGGTTCTGCTCTGTCCAGTCAGGTTGGGCTGCAGTGGGACTTTATGAGCAGTTCAAGGCCCGCCGAGGGACTTGTCTTCGTGCAGGAGGACTGACCTTCCTGGGTTCTGGCCAGGCCAGGCGTGACACCAATTATTAGTCTGGAAACAGATGCGGGAGCATAGCTGGCGGCACTGTGCCACAAAGCGGGCGGCTTTGAAGATCAGACGTGTATTGTCTCTGATCTGGAGGCTGGACAGCTGATGTCCGTGCTGTGTCTTCCCGACTGCCTGTCCTTGCTCTCTGTCCACACTCTGCCCACGCTCACTCACTCTCCACGCCTTCTCTGCCCATGCCCCCTCTGCCTGCACTCTTTGTCTATGCTCTCTGTCCACACCCCCTCTGTCCACATATTTTCTCTCCCATGCTAGCTCGCTCGCTCTCCACAGTCTCCCTCTTATGCAGCCAGGCTGTTTCCACCTTGCCAGGACTTTCTGCCGGCTCTCTGGGCCCGCTGGCTGACACTCTGTCCTGAGCAGCTCTTCTGAACCGGGCAGACACCAGGCCGATAACTTCACAGGAACAAGCAGATCCCCACCCTTTTCTCCTGTGGGAAGAACCGAGGTGGCACTGTGTTTAAAGCGCTCGGTCCAAACCATGGGAGAAAGAGGTGGTGGTCTGCACACCTAAGAATTATAACCTTGGGGACCCACAGGGGCAGCCCTCTGGGCTGTGGGGTTGCAGTGAGTCAGCATCCACCGGGTGGCAGTGGGTTTGGGTTTTCCTCTTGTGGTGAGGCTGCTGGGTTTGAACCCCTAACCTCTCAGCAGTGGGCCGTTGTGCCACCTGGGTTCCCCTCCCATTGGCATGACGCCCAGTTTCAAAAGGAAATCTCGGCATGTTTTCTGTATGCAGTTGTCAGATCCAGCAGGGTGGTGGGTGGTGGGTGATGGGGAATCACATTGGACTTGGAGGCACGGGACATGTGACTGGGCAGGTATGCTGCCTCCCCCAGCCTCAGCTCCTCCATCTGGGAAGTGGGCGCTGTGGAGCGAGGTAGGTGGTCAATGGATGCCCATCCCCTCATCAGCGCCCATCTGCCTGGTCCTCCTGCCCTCCCAAGACTGGGGCCTCTGTTCCCCTCTAGTGATGCCCCCCAATGGCACAGAGGCAGACAGGTGCCTACCACTGCCCCTCATGTCTTCGTGTGTGTGTGTGTGTGTGTGTGTGTGTGTTCTTATGTCAGCACTGGACCTAGCCCCTGGCCGGGCTCACTGCCCCCTGGGGTGGTGGTGGTGGGGTTGTGGGGTGCTGCGGGGTGCTTTGAGGAGTGCTGTGAAGAGGGAGTTTCACTTTCGTTTTTGCCCCAAGCCTCGGGGCAGGGGCAGTCCTGGTCTGCCCTGGGAGGAGCACCCCTCACTGGCCCTTCTCACCCTTGGAGCAAATGGCTTGGTTTCCGTCGAGTCCTTGTTACTGTTTTGACACTTGCCCAATGCAGTATGTTGTTGGGCTTCTCTGCTGTTATTTCCACGAAGGTTGGTTGTGGATCCAAATGAAATAGAATCCTTGACATCTTCAGTCTCTTCTTGAAGTTTATCATGATGATGTTTATTGGTCCAGTTGTGGGGATTTGTGTTTTCTTTTACATGGAGGTGTAATACGTATTGAAGTCTTGGATCTTCATCATTAAGTGCTTCTAAGCCTCTTGACTTCCAGCAAGGGAGGTTTTGTCCTTTTTCAGGGTGTTAAAACGAGACTTTCTCCAGTCCTGTCTCCACAATCTTCACACGGTCCAGCCTCATCAGCATGATGAGAAGACTGAGAACTGGTGCTTTTGAATCACGGGTGTTGGTGAAGACTCCTCAATATACCGTGGAAGAATGAACAAATCAGTTTTGGAAGAAGTACGGCCGGAATGTGCTTAGGATGGAGTTTGGTGAGACATACGTGCTTTGGACATGCCCTCAGTGGTTGTCACATGGGCTCCCACACAGGGACGCTTGTGAAGGTGGCACAGGACCGATGTGTTTTGCTGTGTTGTACGTTGGGTGGCCTTGATCCAGCGTTGACTTGACGGCACCCAACTCCATAGCAGTTGTTGCTCTCGGTCAGTGGTTCTCAGTCTTCCTCATGCCGTGACATTTTAATAGTCTACACAGTTCCTCATGTGCTGGTGACCCCACCCAATCATAAAATTATTTTCGTTGCCTTTTTGCTACTGTTATGAATTGGGTGACCCCTGTAAAGAGTCGTTTGACCCCCCCCCCCAAGGGGTTGTGACCCATAGTTGAGAACCACTGCTCTAGGCACAGGTGGACTCTGGTGTTCAATGGTGTTCTTAGGGCTTGGCCTCTCCCACGTCGGCATTGTTCTCAGGCCTCACAGTTGATGCTGGTGTGCACCAGGCACTGGGTTAGGGTCCCCACCTGCTATTCCTCATGTAACCCGTTCTAATGACATGAGTACGGAGGGATTGTAGCTTACCCGGGGTCCCACAGTTAGTGAATGGATGGTAGATGTGGGTGCCAACCAGGGCTTCGAATCTGGGGATCTGCAGGCAGCCCCTGGAGGCCAAGTAACGGCCTAGGCTGAGATTCCTTATGCTGGGGTGGAAATGCCCTTCACAGCAGGGGTGACGTGAGTAAGGGACCTATCCAAAGCCTTTATCCTCCTCTGGGCAGGCTGGCTCCAGGGTGCCCTCACCCTCAGGTCCAGAGGGGCCTGCATTCACTCTGAGTGTCCCTGAGCCATAGACCTGTCCCCAAGATCGTGGTCTGAGTGTGGACAGGGTGGTTCCCTCAGTGGGCGCTGTGGGATAGGGAGCGGGGGATGTGGTGCAGATTGGTTCCCTAGGTTCCCTGGGGTGAAGGTGTGGCTACTTGGTCACGTGGCAGCTCCAGCTGTCATTTGGGAGGCCCAGGGATGAGGCACTGTCTCTGGACGTAGCGGAGGTGGTCACAGGACTAGGGCCCTCCCCCACACAAGGCTGGGTGCCGGCTCTCTCCTCCCGTAGATCTGAGTCTGCTGGTTGGGCTCTGAGGGCCCTGGATTGGGCAGGATGTGGGCTGGTGGTTTTACCCTGGGGTAGGGCTGCTCTGGGGTGCTGGTGAAGGATGATGCCCACCCACTGCGCTGGGTGAACCGGGTGCTTGACACTGCAGTATTTGGGGAGGGAATCAAGCCCATGTGATGTAAACACACAATTAAGCCTGTTGCTGTTTGGCCTGGCCCTCCTGGGGTGGGAGGGGAGAGCTTGGAAGCCTGGAAGCTGCATTTCTAGCAGAACCTCCTGGACTTGGCAGCTGTGCACTGTTCTTTGGGGGATGGTGGAGCCGGAGGGGAACCCCCAGCACTTCATACTCTGGTGGGAACCTTGGTCCCCTGTGGGACACTCAGCCCTCTGCACCCATCCCGTGGGAGAAGCCTTGGTCACTTGGTGAGCTAGGACACTGCCCTCTGGGACACTCAGCAGAGCCAGATGGTGGCCCTCCGCTGATGTGTGTGTGTGTGTGTCTGTCTGTCTGTGTGTGTGTGCTTCCATATGGAAGTGGGGGGTGGGCACGAGCCCTGGCTGTTCCGTATCACATGGCCCCAGGTTAGATGCTGGGAGTGGGCTCAGGTATAGGGGTGTGTGTCCCACACCCCTCAGGCCAATGGGGTCCCTCACTGGCAGACCTGAGAGAAGTGGAGTTGACAGGGTGGGGTGCGCTGCTCTGCTCGGCCCGTGCCCTCAGCTGTGGTCAGCAGAGAGAGGAGCTACTGGCATTGGGGTCCCAGTTTGAAGGCCCCCCAGCTCAGAGGCTCTGAGATATTGATGTCATGTTTGGGCCCCAGCTGTCAGGCTGGACAGCCTAGCAGCACAGGAAAGTCCCCTCGGGCCTGTTCCCCAGGCCGGCTCAGTTTGTCAGCTGATGAAAACCACGCAGGAAAAGCGAAAGCAAGCTCAGAATGGGGCACCCCCCTACCCCACCCCCAGACTTGGCCGCACCAGGTTCCTCACTGTCTCAGGCAGATTCACACTGACTTGGGTTAGGGCTCTAAAACATTTCCGTTCACTGACAGTGGATGATCAGATGCGGAAGTCCCTGGTGGTGGTCACGCAACCCATGCATTCTAGCCTGTGCGTAACATGAATGGAAGACAGACCCTCCCCGGCACTCGCCATGTGTCACCCCTCTCGCCTGAGCCCATCCTCTGAGCCAGCCCTGCCCATGCGTCCGGCCATGCTGTCAGCTGTGCTGAGTGCATACAGTGCCCCCTCCCCCCTCCGGCCCCCACTTACATCTGCCTTCATGGCCACCGGTGCTCTGCTCACCCTGCTGCCATGGTCTTCTATAGAGCTTGTAGGTGGTGGTTCTGTCGCGGCACTGACTGCTCCGGGAGTGCCAGTGACTCTTCTTGGATATGATAAAACCTTAGGCTTGAAGAAGACCCCTTGGGGGTTCTAGGTTTGTCCCAGAGCCCAGGACTCCCCCACTTCCCTCCTGGCAGTGCTGAGAGCCTTGCCTGGGAACCAATTGGGAAACCCCTGGGCAGGGGGTGGTGGTGGGGGGCAGCAGTGTGTGGGCTCCCTCTGCCTCCTCTCCAGCCCTAGGGCCGCAGCTTGGGTCTTCCTGGGATTGGAGGTGTCCCAATGCTGGCCTGAATCTGCCAGCACCTTCTGTCTGCACCTAGCCCCACGCCCAGGGCATGGCTCTCCTTAGGTGGTGAGGGATTCTGGATTTTGTCACCATTTCCTGGTTTGTAGAGCTGGCCACCAGTGCCCACTTGTGGGGTGGTCTGGGCAACAGGAAGCCAGGCTGAATTGGAGGCGGTTTACAACTGTACGGTGCAGGCAGTCTAGTCCATCTCAGGCCTCCTGAAACCAACCAAAGCAAAGCAAAATCTGTGTAGCTTTTCCTGCCCGAAGATGCATTTTACATGAGTGGCCATCAGCTGTGCACACTAGCATGGTTCCTTACTCTGAGAAGGCTCAGCTTGATCGAGACATCCCCACACCCAGTCCTCTTCCCTGCCTTCTTTCCAACGGGGTTGGGACCCAGGGCTGACCGAGGGTCCTCCCCATAGCCTGCAAGTCTGTGGTCTCCAGCAAAGCTGCCTTCCACTTGCCTCCTCCCTAGGAGTCCCCTGCCCCGTGGCCCTACTTTCTGTTTGAGGTCCGTTCCGTCTTTGCCGCTGACATTCAGAGTTGAGCTCCATTCGATTTCTGCCTTCTGCTCATAGCGTTGCATTGTAAACACATTCTTTAGAATGATTGTAACATTTCACTTTTAATGTGTTTCCCATGAAAACTTCCAGCATAAACAAGAGAAAGGTAAAGCGAACACCTTCATCCCTCTCAATATCAAGCCTGAATCACGATTAGCTATGATTACAAGCACATGCCGACCTTGTCTTATTTGGAGGCGTGCGTCCTCTGAGGGGTACAAGTGGTTAAGCCTTTGGCTGCTAACTGAAAGGTTGCTGGTTCAGATCCACTCCGAGGGCCTCAGGAGACGGGCTTGGTGACCTGCGCTTCTCAAAGGTCCGAGCTGCCCCTGACAAGCGCTTCTCTGCCCCTGTGCAAGGGAGGCATCCGGAATTAGAACCAACTCCAGGGCAATTGGTTTTTTTGTGTGTGTTTTCTCTTTGCAGTTGGTTTGTTTTAATCTTGTTTTATTTCTCCCCTATCATTTTGAAGCAAATCCCAGATAAGTAATTTAGTATGCAAATACTTAAGTATGATCGTTAGAAGGTGAAGAAGAGAAACAACAAGCCCTCCATGCCATGATCCTATCTGAAAATACGGCAAAAGAGAGAATGATTGTTTTCATTAGTACACGGTAGTTTCGTTAAATGTCAGTGCTGTTCTTTTTCATTTACTTCTGAACATTTCTTGGGAACTAAGTGAAGGTTTACAGAACCGCCATAGTTTTTCTCAGTTCCCCATCCATATACATCCTGATCTGTCCTCCACTGCTGTCACCCCGACACACTCTATCCGGTCGCACAGTGGGGCGGGGGGTAGGGGTGGTGGTGACACCGACAAGTGCTGTCCTTTGTTGAGCTGTGGTCCTACTAGGAGTTCCCTGGGTAGTGCGAATGGCTACATGCTTGACTGCAAACTGGAGGACTGGTGGTTCGAGTCCACTCAGCGATGCCTGCGGAGGCAGGTCTGTGCAGAGGCGCCCACACCGGTGGCAGCTCGTAGCACCAGCAGCATTGCTGTGGTTCAGGGCGTGGCTGCTTCCCAGCTCTGTCGCCGGCGGAGGTGAAGCTGTGTCGGGTGTTTGGGTGACAGCATTGTCTTCTTTCCTTTTCCCACCCGTTCTGTGTGAGGAAGGAGCCTTTTCAGTCGTTACTGTGTGACAGCACCCCGGTAATCCCGTGGCTCCTAGCAGTGGCCCTTCCATGTGGTCTGAGCCCCGTGGGCTGGCAGCTCAGGCCGGTCTCTTGTGTAGATCGATGGTCAGTGACAGGCCAGGCTCTGATCCTGAGGCTTGGCAGTCCATTTGGGTGGTATTTTTAGGGTCATTGCTTATGGATCATGGAGGGTCAACACTGGGAAAGGTTCTACAGCCAGCCTACCGGGAGTGTGTGATCTGTCCCTGGTCTTAGCCAGGTGGAGTCCACATAGTCGCTGTTCGTGGGACCAAACTGTGCCCAGTCCTGTACCTCATGACCGGCAAACCCGCTGTTGTTCTATTTGACTCAGCTCACGGAGGGTACAGACTCCACTTTTCTAGTCCCTTGGTCCTTTCCCAGGGATTGGTCAGAGCGAGTGAATGGAAGGCAACCCATCGCCCTTTACGCGGTGCCTGGCAGGGGCCCAGCTGGGCTGTGTGGGGCATGGCGAGGGGCATGGGAAAGACTCTCGGTGCTTGTTCTTGAGTGGACTCGAGGAGGACTGAATTCCTACTATTATCTCAGCCTTTCTGAGATCCCATCGTGTGCCCGTTGTGGAGAGAGGACAAGGTAATTGCAAGGCCCGCCCTGCCCCTCTAGGAACAGGCCTCTGGTTAAGCAGAAGGAACTCGTGGGTGTGGCGGCTGTGTGTGTGACAGGGAGTTCTTGTTTGCAGGGTTGGACCTGACACTGCCTGACCACGATGAACTTGAGTTTCCTCAGCTGGAGGAGGAAGAGGTTAGAATAGAGGAAGCTTCAAATTCTAGAACATTCCAACTGGGAGCGCCCAGGAGTGTAACTTCCTGGCTGGTGCTCACTCTCTCTTCCTCTTCCTGGAGCTGCAGAGTGCCTGTATCACTTCCGGGTTACTTGCAGACCCAGGGTTTCCTGTTGTTGGTCAGCTTTGGTGTAGCTCAGTCCGGTGACCCTTCTCTCTCCCTCTTCCCCCCCTCAGCAAGTCAACACCCATTAAAATACCCTCCAAATAGTCCATGGACACTGTGAGCCTTTTAAAAGCTCTGGTCAGTTCAGAGTGTGGGCAGCCGTCCAAAGAGATGCCATGCTGAGGTGCCCAGGCCGTGTCTGAGCATATTAGCCTCTGAAGATGTGAACTGTGAAACAGCATTGGCCCCTGAGCTGGGAGCGTACATGCGCGCGCCTGTGCAATGCTGCATCCTCAGATGACATGAGAGAGGGCCTGGGTCATTCGTTCCCAGGCTGGTGGCCACACCTGTCTGGCCGCAGAGGCTGTGAGTTCGCTCCCTCAGCTGCCCACAGGAGTGCCAAGAAGCAGATACAGGGCCGGGAGAGATCTGAGTTTAACCTTGCTTGCTTCTGCCGCCGTCCAGCCCTGTGGCGTAGGGCAAGTTATCGAGCCTTCTCTGGGCCTCAGTCGCCATATCTGTTGGATAAAAATAAGCACCTGCCCTGTCAGGTGAAATAACAGTAAGTGGGAATGCCCCCACGCATTGATTTGTGAGTTCATTGGCATCAACTCTTTCTTTATGCCTTTAATCATTGGTATACCCCCAAGCAAGAACCAAACCCACAGCCACTGACTCAGCTCTGACTCACAGGGAGCTGGAGGACATAGAATTATCCTGTGGGGCTTCCAGGCCTGCACATCCTTACGGCCCCACACTGACTCACCTTTCTCCCAGGGGAGCCGCTGGTGGCTTGGAATCCCAGACCTTTGGGTTAGCAGCCCAGTACTTAACTCCTGCATCACCAGGGCTTCTGAACCAGTGGCGGTCTAGCTGCCACCTGGAGGGTTGGGGTTTTGAACCCAGCAGCCACTCCATGAGAGAAAGGTGTCTGCTGACTACTCCCTGAAGTAGTACATTCTTGGAAAGCCCCTGCGGGCGTCCTGCCCGTCCCGTAGGTTGGTTGGAGTCGGACTTGTTAGGAGGACTGCCGCAGTGGTAGCAGGTCTGGTTGGCGGTGTGGGCTGGATGTTGGGGACATGGCTGTGTCACTGCCCCTTAGGAACGCCGTCAGACGGGGAGGCATGTGGGGAGAAGAGTTATGGCTTGGCTACGTACGTTCCTGGGACAGTGGGGTGAGTGTGTGGGAGGAGGGAAAAGGGTTAACCCAGGAGGTAGCCCCAGAGCTGGGTTTTCCAGGGCCAGAAGCAGGTTCATTGGGCGACAAGGTGTGCATGTGAGGTAGTCCAGACAGCACCTGTGAAGGTGTGATGCTGTGAGGTCAGGCACCTCCCTCCGCATGGGGACTCCAGGCACATGCTGGAGACACTGAGAACGGGGCAGGGGGTTGGAGGAGCTTCCCTGGAGCTTCTGGGCTGAGGGCATCTCATCTAGAAAGTAGCCTCACATGGACACGGGGTGACCTGCTGTGGTCCTGGCCCAGCAGCCTCAGGCCCTGGGAGGATGGGCGGTGGGAGGGAATTGCAGAGTCTTGTTCTCTCTCTTAAACAGCACTCCACTCGAAGCAGTCTCTGTTTTGTCACTCCATTGCACAACACACAGACAACAGTCACGACTGTAGGTTGATTGTGGAAGTTAACTGATGATTCTGCGGGGGAGGGACACTCAGGATACAGTTGTTCAGTCAGGACGGTCGTTCAGGGCTGCGATAAATGTCCAAAGGGCGACTGCTCCACTGTAACCCTCCACCAACAGGCACAGCGCTCCCTCTCCTGGGCCCAGCAAACCCAGCTCCCCCGTTTAGGTGCTCAGAGACCCTCCACAAGCCAGCTTCCTCTCCCAAAGCACTCAGCCTTACTTGCTCTCTGGACTGGCAAGTCCCTCACTCTCTTCCACACTCTCGCTGCTGCTGCTGCTGCTGCTGCGGCTCCTCTGCTGTCACAGCTGTCTTCTGGATCCAGCAGGTTCCATGCCCCCACTCTTGGCTCTTGCTGGTAGTGACACCTTTCATACTGGACCCATTTCATACTGGACAGGATGTCAATCACACCGACTTCCATGAGCAGTTTCCCACCTTGTCACCCAGACCCATGAAGACAGACAAAAGGCCGATTGGTGGGAGTTATAGAGACTTTGACCAGAAGGACCACATTAAATGGGTCACTGCCTGACCTAATCCAGAATCTGCATTTTAACCAGGCCCAGGATAGACACAGTGGCTGCAACGATGGCCTGCATGGCCGGCGAACTCGAAGAGCACAAGGCTTCACCTTGATGGAGTTGCCATTCCTGGCAGGGGACAGGGACATCCTAGATGAGCTGGTGGATGGAGGCTTGTTTTGGATGTTTGCTGTCAAGCCACAACCAGAAAGATGGACGGACAGAGAGTCAGCGGGGCCCAGTGAGATGTTTCTCTAGGAGTCATCTCCATGGTGATCTTAGGGACTTGGGGATGCCAGGAGGGCGGGCATGTGACTTAGTGGCTGGTGGACAGAATGCTGGTTACTCTCGGAGTTGCTCAGCCCCTCACCCATTGAGTCTACTGGTGCTGGTGCTCCGTGGGCACAGGGAGTCCTCGCCCCTGGACCCAGGTGGAGGAGCTGTGGATGCCCAGCCAGTGGGAGGTTGTGTGGCTGACCTAGGTGGTGACAGCTGTGACCACATGAAGTCCTAGTTGGCTGGGTTCGTGGAGGCTCTGCCCGCTGGATGAGCCCAGGCTAGGGCTGCCAAAGGGTGCAGCTTCCTGGGGGGAAGGGGCGGGGCAGGGCCTTTGTGTCTTGTCCACAGGGCATGCTTGGGGTGGGGGTAGGGCAGTGCCTGGTGGAGCACCTCTCTGGAGTTTGGACTTGCCCCCTTGTGGGCACCTGAGTTGGTAATTCAGTAACAGAATTATCAGTAAGGCATATGAAAACCCTGCCCTCCGCTCCTTCCTCTGCCCAGAAGCCTATAGACTCTGAGTTCGGGAGGCTTGAAAGTCTTGTTTTTTATGTATCTTTACGACTTTGCTTATTTTATCTACTTAAAAAAATCATTTTATTGGGGACTCTTACAGCTCTTATCATAATCCATCCATCTATCCACTGTGTCAAACACATTTGTACATATGTTGCCATTATCATTTTCAAAACATTTTCTTTCTACTGAGCCCTTGATATCAGCTCCTCATTTTCCCCCTCCCCCTATTTTATTTACTTTTTAACAGTTTTACTGGCTTATAATTCACATATCATACAACTTAATAGTTTAGCCATATTACATTGTACAAATCATGACCCCAATCAACTTTAGAACATTTGCTTCTTTCTTGTATTTGATATTATTTGCTTATTTATTTTTGAGATAACATAAAGCTTTTTAAATTGATAACACAAATAAAAGATAATGAAGGATTTCTAGCAAAAGGGTCTTTTCGTCTCAGCTAGAACAGTTTCTTTCCCTTCCAGGAGATTCTGGTGCACACGCGTGTGTGTATGCTCATCTCTCTCGAAGCATGTGCACACAGTAGACTGACTGGGCGACCTGTGCACAACAGAAGGAAACCCTGCCTGGCCCTGCGTCACCCGCACTGTCCTGGCTGAGCCCCTCGTTGCAGCCGCTGTATCAGTCCATCTCGTTGAAGGTCCTCCTCTCCTCCACTGACCCACCCTCTGCCTTACCAAGCACAGTGTCCCTCTCCAGGGACAGGTATCTATCTCCTAATAACATGTCCGAAGTACGTGACATGAAGTCTTACCTCTGTGCTTCCAAGGTTCATTCTGGCTGTATTTCTTCTAAGACAGATTTGCTTGTTCTTCTGGCAGCCGTGGTGTCTTCAGTATTTCTCACCGTCTAAATCTAAATTTAAATCAATCTGTCTGTCATATCTAACCTCTAAAATAATACATGTATACACACATACCCCTACATATTTATCTGAACTTTTAAAAAACAATCCCATGTGCAGGTAAATCCAAAGCATGTTCATAGATCCTGCTCTGCCCTTAGGGTCTTTATGAGCTAGAGTTGACTTGTCCGCAGTGAGGTTGGTTTTTCTGGTTCATGGATTGAAGGAGCCCCTGGCGGCGTAATAGGCTTTACGAGCTGGGCTGCAATCTGCAAGGTTAGCAGTTTGAAACCACCAGCCACTCCACGGGAGAAAGATGGGGGGTTTGTACTTCTGTGAAACAGTTGTAGTCTCAGAAACTCACAGGGGCCAGTTCTGCCCTGTTCTGTAGCTGATGAGTTCTATAGCTGCCCTGTTCTATGGGCATGAGTTTGATGTACGAGCCACACTTGACTTGATGGCAGTGAAGTTTTCTTGTTCTCAGCCCAATTCACTGCCTTCCTCCCGGCCAGTTTTCTGTCCAGGCACTGGGTCAGGCCCTCTTTGGTGGCTGTCCCAGCTGTCTCTCTGGACTGTTGGGATCCCACCTGGCACGACTGGTGGGCCATAGAAGGTGTCCTTGCAATTAGTCACGTAAAAGACCCTGGTGACAAAGAACAAATCCTCAGGCCTTCTGGGAAGGGCCCTCCAGGCATGCGGGGCGGGGGGAAGGGGGCGCGATGCAGGCACCCTTTCCATGATGGGCTTCCCTGGCTGGTGCTGCCTGGGCAGCCAGAACCGCTTCCCCAGGAACTGTCTGGCTCGGGCACCTTCCTTGGCGTCGTTTCTTGTGCCTGTGGGGGCTGAGTGAGCTGCAGCGATACTGTAATCACACTGCAAAGGGACTCTTGAAATTATATCCGCATTTGGAAGCTAATTTTAAAGAACGTTTTCTCTTCATAATTAGGTGCAATCAGCCCGCCAGTGTGACTGGGGATTCTCGATTTCCCTTCTCAGCTGAGAGACCATCTGCTTTTCTCTTGCTGCCTTTCCAGCATGCCACCTCCCTGCAGTGGGGCCACCAGCTCCCAGATGCCTAGGGACCTCCTCCCCCACCCCCCAGGAAACCTTCCTGTGGTGACTGAGTGCCAGGCTGGGGAGAGGACAGTGCCCAGTTCTGGGCTGGCAGCTCCATTTTAAAAATCGAGGCAGGAGTGGGGAAAGAAAGTGATGGGCACAGTGGAGCCTTGGATGCAAGGGATACAAAGCCCAATTCGGCAGTGCTTAAGCAAGGAGATTTTCTTGGCCCATGTCACTAAGAACACACCTCAACCCATCCAGTCCCTGAGTTCGGACATGGAACTGGCCGTTCTGGTCCTACGCACTTGCTGGGAGTTTGCATCTCCACCCCAGATGTATTTGGAACCAGAATCTCCTTTTGGGGTCAGTGCTGCTTGTCTGGCGCTCCTCCTTGGATCGAGGGCAACTGTATTGTTGGGACGCTTAGCGTACTTGCAGGGTGCTTCGTTTCTGCTCACGTGGGACAAGCCCCTTCTTAAAATGTAACGGCTTTATTGCTATGCATCGTTCACACATCATACAATTCGTCTGTCCAGTAAGGGGAGTTGTAGAATTAACACCAGAATCAGTTTTAGAACATTTCATTCCTCATTGTACTCATTGTTATTGGCGCTCCAGTTTCAGCACTTCACTTAAACAAGCTCCCTCCCGCCCATAAAACAAAAATCATTCCCTGCTGTCAATCAGTCTGACTCACGGACACTCCACAGGACAGAGTGCACCTGCCCCTTGGGGTTTCCGAGTCTGTAATCTTACGAGACTAGAAAGCCTTATCACACTCCTTCAGAGGGGCTGGTGGGTTCAAACTGCTGACCTTGCAGTTAGCTACATGGCGGCGGGACCCACTATACCACCAGGGCTCCTTTAAAAGAGGTTCCAGGTGATTCTTCTAGATTCTTGCGCACCACCTGGGGCGACCTTGTGAAGATGGAGGTGCTGATTCAGTGGATCTGGCGTGGGAAAGCCATCTTCAGCAGGGGCAGTGAGCTGCAATGAGCCCCCTGGAAGCTCTCCCCAGATGTGGTGTCTACTGCTTTCGCTGGGGGGCAGGGGCTGGGTGGTCTTCTCTCAGTTCTCCAGATGACCCAAGCTCTTTGAGAGCAGCACCTTCCCCTCATTCCTCTCAGCTTCTCAGCCTTTTGGTTGGTCTCCCTGTCCATCTCACCTCCTCAGAGGGGCCCTGTGGGCCAGCCCTGTGATCAGTCATGCACTGCATCCCCTTTACCCCAACACTCTCCCCCTCCTCCCCCCTCAGAGGCTGACCCTGGTGCTGCTTTCCTTGTTTGCCTTCCTGACTCCAGGACCCGCCTGCCAGACACCCTGCCTGGCATGTGGTGGGTGGGTGGGTGGGTGCTCAGGGTGAATGAGGGACACAGGTGAGGGAACGAAGAGCCCGTGCCCACTCGTAGTGACCCTGTCAGACAGAGTAGATCTGCCCCCGGCTTTCCAATCCACATGGGAGCAGAAAAGCCTCGTCTTTCTCACCTGGAGCAGCTGGCTGGTGGGTTCAAACGCTGGCCCTGCTGTTAGCAGCCCAGTGTGGGGCCCAGTTTGTCACTCTGTCCTCATGACAGGAAAACATGACATCACGATAACACCCGTCTCGGAAACTCAGAAACCAGTTCACTGCCACTGAATCCAGTCTGACTCCTAGGGGCCCCAGGAGCAAAGAGGTATTGTCCCCGGGGATTTCCAAGGAGCACAAAATCTTGTCTTTCTTCCTCAGAGCGCCTGGTGGATTTGAACCACTGACCTGGCGGTTCTCAAAAAGCAGGTTATCAGGAATTGTATTAAAGAAAAGCTTGGCAAAGGTAGAATAAGTAAGCCCCTGACCCGCATGTGGGGCCGATTCTTCGTTCTCCCCCTTGTGTTTTCGAGTCCCTCTCCTGCCAGCTTAGTCAAGCTTGTTTCCGAGCAGCTGTTGAGCAGGTCCCTACCAAGTCACGGACATTCCAGGGAACCTTTTCCCGCCAACAAGGGCTGAGAACAAAATGGGTTTGTGGTCCGCCCTTTGCCATGGAGGAATTCAGTTAGGAAGCGGCACTGCGTGTGGAGCCGCCCAGACCAGGGGCTGCCCTGGCCACGGTTGGTGCCAGGAAGGGGCTTCCAGTGTTGTGGATGGGACTGGGACATGTAAACTGGGCCCTTTCAGAGGTGGGGCAGGGGACACGGTGCCAAGTGCCCAGAGCAGTCGGGGAAGGTTGCTGCTCTGTGAGGTGTGCAAGTGCCTGCCTCAGACCTTGGGCACCAGGCTGAGCCAGAGGGGCCATGGGAGGGCTTGCAGGGAACAAGAGGGTGGGTGCTGTCCTCTGTCTCCTGGGGTGTAGAGACCACCCAGCTGTGCTTCTCCGGTTAGAACCAGGCCACTCAGGTAGTCGTTTCTCAGCACTGCCAGGGCCTGGCCTCTGCTCCAGGTTGGCAACCAGGGTGTGGGACTCTCAAGGATCTCTGGGGCTATTTGGGGCCTGTCGCCATGGCTCCCAGCTACTGAAATTGGCAGGAGGGAGGTGGGGCAGTGTGTCCAGCCAGAGGGGGCCCAGGCCAACAGGCTCACCCTCCTTGACCAGTTCCTCAGCTGGATTGGTAGACTCAGAAGCCTTTAGGCGGGGGGAGGTGTGTGTGTGTGCGCCCACGCTCCTAAGTCATCAGCTCTACTGCATCCTCCATGTGCCCATCTCCCCCATCACCACCTGACCTGACAGCCTTCCTTCCTTCCTTGGAGAGTGGGGAGCTGCCCTTGCTGTGGAGCTGAGATCTGCTTCCTTTGTCTTTGTGCTCTGCTAAAGAAGCCTTCTTCCTGCCTGAAAAGATGCATTCCAGGGGCTGCTGCCTGCAGAAAGAGCTGCCAGCCCCGTGGAGAGGGGAGCAAGAGGGCAGGTGAGATAGTATATTGTGCCAGCCTGGTTGATAAACACAGGTGGGATTAATTGAAGGGCGGAGAGATAAATGGCTCAGTGAGCCTCGCCTTTCTTGTCTCTCGCTCTTTGATCATCGGACCAGTGTGCGCCTGCCTTGCTTGTTCTGTGCCTCAATTTACAGGCTACACTACCTGTGGGACGCCTAGCCTGTGAACTGTGTCGCTGTAAGTTGAGGTCCATTTAAGACCACACGATTGTAATGTGCATCTCTGGAGCTGGGGACTGACGGTTGGTGACCTGGCTGACAGTTGGTGACCTGCCTTGCTGTTTGCTGCCTGTGCTGAGATAGCCTAGCTCTCTCAAGACTTGAAGGACTGCCAGTGTCTCACAACTCTCCCACGGGAGTGAGTTGCACTAAGTCATTTGTACTGCTTTATAATTTAACTGTTCATTTCTTGTGTTATCTGTCTATCTGTATATAATTTAACAGTTCATTTCTCATGTTATCTATCTATAAAATTACTAGCAACCTGGTTTTGTCTCTAGAGAACGCTGTCTAACACAGGAGGGCAGGGCTACCAGCTCCCCTGCTTCTGGGTCTTTGGGGACTTGAATGTGTCCAATTCAACCCTCCCTCCCACTCCTTTGCCCACCGTTGTTCTCAGGAAGTATCTTCTTCTATGCCCCCTTTAGGGGCTGCTTTTGAGACAGCAGCCTGGAGCCTCCCCCATACCCTCCCCAACCTGGAATACCTCCTTCTTCCTGGGATACAGCGTTCTTGGAGAACCACACGCTTGCTGTCAGAGCCCTGTGTTTAGACTGTGGGTCTGCTGCTGCTTACTTGCTGTGAGCCCTTGGGCAAGTTCCTTAATCTCTGTGTCACAGTGGCCGTGAGTTTTCACAGCAGAGGCAGTGTGTCTGAGGGCCAAAGTGGCAGCTCCCCAGAATGAAGGCCCAGGACACTGGCCTGGGCAGATACTCTGAGAGTGTGGGGTACCGGAAGGAGTCAGGGATGTCCTGGCTGGAATTTCCAACGGTGCTGTGGACTAGACTAGGTACCTTGCTCCTGACAAGGCACTAAAATGACGGTGCATTCTTGGGATGAGGAATCAAACCCAGTCATTGGCTGCAGGCAGCACAGCGGGGAGCCCAGGGGGAGTGGCAGGGGTGGGGCCAGGCGGAGATAGCCTTGGGACACCTTCCTCACCAGGGCACCTGTCCCCCTCCCCAAGAGGGTATTACAAGACTCCACATCAATTTCAAGTTGAGAATTTTTATATTAAAAGATGCCCACAGATCAGGAGCTGTTGGGGAATTAGACTCTGGTCGACCTTTGTTTGCTTTCAGACTAAAAGGGTGGTTTCTGACCTGAAAGGGGGGATGCTTTGGATCCAGCAGAACATGTTCTCGATCTACAGCAGCACCCCCACCCCACCATTCCCAATCCTGAAAAGGAAGGGGTAGGGTGTCAGAGGCACTCTTGCATCCAAGGCCTCCCAGCCCCACCACCTGCGACCTGCTCCCCCTTTCATGTTCCTGACTCACCAAGGAACACTGCCTGCAGGAAGCCCTCCAGAGCTGAAGGAACCATCTGATTCCAGCTGTTCTTGTCTGCAGAAGGGAACCTTGGGATTTTTGGCTCCTCCCATCCCCTGAATGGTGGGTGGGTGGGGGGGGTTTGTGTTCTTTTAGAGATGGTTGGTGGCTGTCCAATCAGGATCAGGCATCTTCCCTCCCCCTGGAGGAAGACCTCTGGCAACTTCTAGTTAGTCTGGTTCTGGCTGGAGCTGTCCAGACAATTCCTGTCCCGGCTTTGAATGCCACTCAGAGGCTGCCTTTCTCCTGCTCAGCTGCAGACACTGCTGGCAGCCAGGCTGTTCAGCCCCCAGAGCAGTCGTCAGCAAGCCAACCAGGATGAGTGGAAGCAGCCAACAAGGGCCTCCCAGCTGGCACACCGGCCCCAGCAGCTGGGAGCACATACCACGTGCCAGGGTCTGTAGTGGGCTGTGTGTGTGTGTGTGTGTGTGTGTGTGTGTGTGTGTGATGTTGAGAACACAGTCTTGTCCTCAGGGTCTGTACCAGCAGAGCACAGGGCAGCCTTCATGCATGTGGCTAGCCGGAACCAGTTGCCCTCAGGTCAGTTCTGACTCAGGGTAACCCCAGGCACCACAGCGTAGAATTGGGTGCCATGGGTGCCTACAATGGGGCCGGACACTTTAGAAGCAGATTGCCAGGCCTTTCTTCAAGGTGCCTATGGTGGCTGGCTAATGGCCCAGCTCTCCCCATCCCCATCCTGGTAGTTGGACTATGGCATTCCCATGTCCCCAGGGGCGGCCAGCTTCTCCTGTCCAAGGAAGGGGCAGGGAACAGCTCTTGGCGACTAAGATGTTGGAGCTGCCCTTGATGTAGGAGCAGGTCTGCCAGGTCAGGAAGGGCATTCGGGCAGCAACTCTTCTGGAAGTGGTTGACAAGCAGGGGAACCAGTGCACCCTTTCCCCTATGCTTGTGTTATATGCCACCCTCCCAAATGCCCATGTACTGGGCACTGGGCTAAGAATCCAGGGGTGGGGACAGAAAAGCCATGAGCTGCTTCCTCAAAGAGCAATTACCAGTCAGGTTATTTGACGATAACAACCAGCCCTGAGATTCGAAACCTCTAAGGGCTATTTGTACTTCCTGTGGTGCCCACTCTGGATCTGGACAGTGCTTCGGGTTCGGATCTGTTTTGTGTACACTCATCAGGGTTTCCCTAGCTCAGCTCTGAACTGTGCCTCTGTCTTCCACCCAGCAGGGGCTTCCCTGATCTATGTTCCACATAAATCCCAAGTGTCTCAGCTCAGCCTCATCCCTCTGTACTCTGGCTCAGCCTCATCCCTCTGGATCCCAGCTATGTGGGCCTCCACGTATATCCTATCTATTCAACATGCCCCCCCCCATGTCCTTGACCAGCATTGCATCTCTGTATTTCATCATTTTCAGCCTCGGCACTGTTACTCTTGTGGGCTGGACATGTCTTTGTTTAAGAGAGCTGTCCTGTGCACTGCAGGGTGTTGAGCAGTATCTTTGGCCTGTGCCCACTAAATGCCGGCAGTGTCTCTAACCCCAGCTGTGGCAGGTGGCTACAAGCCAGTAACCAATTGCTCTCAAGTTGGCTTGGACTCCCAGCAGCCCAGCGTGTCTCAGAGTACAGTGATGATCCATCGTGCTGGCAGCGGCTGATTTCTCAGAAGCTGGTCACCGGGCCTTGACCGGCAGCCTGCTCACCATTTGCACCACTGTTGGGCTCCACAGCCTGCTATAGGCAAGGCTGTGTCTCCCATGAAACACAGCCAGCAGAAGGTCTTTTATTTTTTTAAGAAAACATTCACTGACATACAGTTCACATATCGTACACTGCATTAGTTCAGTCACATTTGTAAGAGGTATGCAGCCATCGCCACTATTACTATGAATTCCAGGATGTTGCTTCTTCCTTGTTCCAGTTATTAAATGCTCTCTGTGGTCCTCCCTTGTCTCCTGCCAAGTCCCTTTGAAAGTAGATATTCATCCAGTTGTTGTGTCTCTAGGTTTACCTATCCTGGGTTTCATGTATGGAAAAACATAAAAAACAAAACACAAACAGCCCAACATCAATGACAGAATGAAACAGAAAAACATCAATCAAAAACAAAGCAGAAAATATTATAAAGTGGAACATTGGATCAAGAGGGAGATCAAATGACAGGGTGTCACACCTTGACCTCACTACAAGGGCACTGACCCTCCCACGTGCTGTCTGATGGACGGGCCTTTCCTATCCCTGCCCTGTAGTCCATGGGCACACACCTAAGGCTTCAGCCACACGAGGGGACCCTGAGAATAGATTTTGGGGTGTTCACTGCCATCCACAATCTTCTGCAGGCGGGGGGTGTTCAGAGTTTAGACTCTAAAACGGTTCTCTCCTCTGGGTTTGGTTTTTATTATTTGCAATTCTTGGCCAGCTGGTGTGCTACTGTGTGGACTTAGTCAATGCCTTGTGGAGATGGCTGCTTGTTTTAAGATAGGGCTTTAAGACCCTAAACGCTGTTCTTTCTGATAGCCATCTGCTTTCTTTACCACACTTTGGCCACAGCACCCATGATCTTCAGTGATCACTTCATGGGGGCAGGCCTTGAGCAGAAAGATGTCATGAGAACACAGTGTTCTAAGATTCGGGCTGCGATTAAGTGGGAGCTCAAAATCCATCCATCGGTCAATGGTGTATGTGTGTCTCAGGTTTACTTTAAAGACGTCATTTTAATTTTGTTGAAGGACATTATAAATTGTCCCCGTGGGACACATGGTAATTCTGCTGATAATACCACTAATTTAGCTAGTGGTATAGAGTGGAAAATACTTTGAGAAAAAAAGAAGTATGCCGGTATAGGACCGCCACTTGGATTGGTGCTTTGGGCAGACAGTTTAGGTGAGTGAGGATCTGAGCAGCTGGCTCGCTGGTTTGCAGCCAGACCTGGGGCTCCCCCGGTGGCCCTCGCTTGCTGGCTGCATCCTGTGCTTCCCAGGCTGCAGGGAGGGCCCCTGCAGGGGACACGAGTCACTTCTGTTCACTCTTCACTGACTAGAGCAAGCACACCACTCTGCCCAGAGCAGGAGAGCCCATGCTGGTGCCCCCCATACATGTGATCCATTTCTCCCTTCCTCCCAAGGAGCACTAGGTTCAAAGGGTCCTTAATAAGGAGCTAGGGTGCTTCCCACCCACATGTGCTTAGCACAGGAGGCCAGAGGCCGGGGGTGGAGGAGGGCGGGAGCCAAGGATAGTGGCTCCAGTGGAGCTGAGCAGAATCTGGGCCGAGGTGATGTTGGGGTGGTAGTTGAGGCAGAGGACAGCCTGTCCCTCTGCACCCATGGGTGAGAGAGACACCCCACTGCCTGAAAAGAGACAGCCCCAGGGCTGTCCCCACGCTGGGTCCTGGCCACTCACCCCACCTGCCCGCAGATCTTGTGGTGGCAGAGGGGTTGCCATCTGTCTGTCTCCCTCCTCTCCATCCCCAAGCAGCTGGGGTAAAAGCAGCTCTGAGAGGGCCAAGAGCCCCGTCCGTTCCCAGTAAGCACCGCCATTTGGCCAGCGCTGCCGTTGGACTGGGCCTTGCTATAATCAGAGGGGGTCTTCGTTCCCTTGTGCCGCCCAGAGAGAAATGCCACAGTCAGCGCTGCGTCACCAGACACGGATGGCGAATTTTCTCACCGGCCTAGTGGCCGGAAGGCTGGCAGCGCATTGGAGGAAAAGCCCTAGTTGTTTGAGCTGCTGTCCTGGGCAGTCTGTGTGTCTTGGCCTATGCAGACTGCAGGAAAAAACCAAACAGAACCCCAAACCTCACCCGCTTTAGTGTGGTGGGGGTGCTGCGGGCACGGCTCCCTCCACTCCTTTCTCAGCCGTCGTATGTGCCAGGTGACAGTAGCAGGACTTCCTGTGACGACAATGACTGTGCCTCTGCGTTCGCCCGTGGGCGGGGGCCAGGGGTGGTGGTCCCCCACAGCCTGTTATCCCTCTTCCTCTTCCTTGACTGGGTTTTGGGGGGTGGGCAGGGGAGAGGTGGGCGTGTCATGTCCAGGAAGTGGTCTTGTATTCAGCCGCACTCTTTTCCGCTCTAAGTGACAAACTCCGCCTGACCTGCTGTTGCTCTTGCCAGTGGCGGTGGAGCCGGTTCAGACTCGTTGGACCAGGCTGGTCGCCATCCTGTTGACAGCAGAAGGAAACACTGTCCTCTGTCCTGCGCCATCCCCACAGTTGTCGCCAAGTCACCGTGCCCACCCGTCTCATCGAAGACTTCTTGTTCCTCACTGCCCTCTACTTTGCCAAGCTTGATGTCCTCTCCAGGGTCTGGTCTCTGATAACATGTGCAGTCTGTGAGGCCAGGCAGGGCTCATCCTCCTCCCTTCGCGGTGCATTCCGCTGCCCTTCGGAGAGCAGCGTGTTTGTGCTTACGGCGGTCCACGCTACTCCGTGCTCTTCTTACGAAGGCCCACAGTGCTCTCCACTTTTCCTTACAACAGCGCACGCCACCCCCAGTGCTCTCTCCTGTGGCGGTCCGTGCCACTCCAGTGCTCTCTCCGGTTTTCACATGCATTTAAGGTGATTGCAAATATGACGGCGTGGTCAGGCACACCTTTGTCCACACATGGACATCTTTGCTTCTGCACCAATCTGTAGGCAGTGGTTCTGAGTGGACAGACAGGCTGTAGGCACAGCTGGCCAGGGCCTCTAACCTCTGGCCAAAGAACTCTGCCTTCTTGAGCTCTGGCTTGGCCTTCTCTCCCTCTTGTCGGCCTCCTCAGCTAGCCACCAGCCACCTGGTGACATCGGGGCTCTGATGTGTGGAGTCCCTCTTGCTCTCACTGTAGGGAGGGAACTGACCCAAAATCTGTCCTGAAGAAGGCTGCTCTGCCCTGGGTGCCTTGCCCACTCTGAAAAGACCAACCTGGCCAGGGTGACCTGTGACTGGTGGCTTGCCCATCGGAGTCCTGTTGGTGTAGGGGCAGTGTGGTTCACCCGAGACAAGAATGCAGAAAGCAGTGAGTGCCAGAAGCCCCCACCCCCATGCCAGCCCCCCTGATGGATCGGTAAGCTGAGGCACAGTTGGGTCGGTCTGATCCCACGTTCACTTCTTGGGGACTCAGCAACGCCTCATGTCCGGGTCACTTCTGCCTGCCAGTCCCGGGGCTGTCTGGCATCTCCTGCAGCACGGACCTCACTGACTTCCCACAGCCCACATGTCTTTTGTCTTGGTCTGGGTGGGGGTGGGGTGGGGTAGGGACATGTGTGTGAGGCTCCCTCAGCTCCTCAGCTCCCTCCTGTGTAGCTTACAGCTTTGGAAACCCCAAGGGGCAGTGCTGCTCCGCCCCGTAGGTCCGAAATGAGGCAGAGTCAACGAAAGTGGCTTTCTGTTTGGGTTGCCATATGGGAGGCATGCTGGGGTGCCAGGCTCTAGAGTTTTCCCGTTCACTTAAAGTATGGTTTTAAAAATAGATATTTTTTAAAGTCTAAGAATACATTCTAGTCAGATGGGACAGAATTCAAGAGATGATTGAGAGTATGGGGGACCCTCCCCTTCCCTCCCGTCCCCTCCCCTGGCATAGCTCTTTCTCACCCCACTACCCGCCCTACCTTGGGCCCTTGAGCAGTGGCTTGTGGGCCGTGGGGATTTGCTCTGTGCATGTGGAGTACATACCCTCCCCGGGGGTTTTCAACACAGTTGTCCACACAGCAGACCTGGTTGGGCAGCTTGCATTTCTGCAAGTGCCTTGGTGGCCATTCCTAGGGGTACCTGGGCACTGTTCTGTTTCACGGCTGAGTAGCACCCCTTGGAGGAGCTCTGGTAAAGCAGTAGGCACTCACCGGCTAGGTGGATAGGTGTTGGAACACATCTGCTGCGGTGGCAGAAAGGCCTGGAGATGTGCTCTCTTAAAAGCACAGCCTATGGGGATCCTAGGGACAGTTCAACCCTGTCCCACAGGGTCACACCACACCCAGCAGCAGTAATGACGCCTCAGACCCTGTGCTGTGCTTGCTAACAAGTGGCCCCCCCCTTTCTCAGGATAGGGTGGGGGTAGGGTTTCTGCAGACTGTGTGTGGAGAGCCACAGCTCCCCACCTGAAATGCTCAGTGTTCATCCGAGCGAGTGGGTGGGTGATGAAGTGGGGTGGCGGGGTAAGGGTTTTCATCACTAGACAGCCGCGTCTCCGGGGTCTCCCCTCCTCCCGCTTTCTGTTTCATGATCCCTTGTCTCAACCTGCTGGTAATAGCAGGATTTGAGGAACTTGCCCTTTGGGAAATCCGGGTGTTTGGTGTCTTTGTTCTGCAGAAGTTTCAGATGGAGACGGGCCCTGACAGGTATCTATTCCGCTCTCTCCAGCAGCCAGCAGGGATTTCAGTACTGGGGGAGTGTGGTTTTCCTCCGCAGACCTGCTTGGCCAGGCTGGCTACCCCATCCCCCGAGGCCTGAGGAGGGGGCCAGGCACACTGTGCTCTCTTGAAAGACAGTGGGCTCACGGGAGGCATCTGGGAGCAGCCGCCTCTTGGCATGGAGGTGTCTGTCTGGGAAGCCTCTGGGCTGTGGCAAAGGTAGCCCCTTCTTTCCCACCAGCCCCCAACATGGGCTGCTCCTCTGTTGCCCTAGGACTCAGGGCAACAGAACCCCACCTAGGGTTTTCAGTATACCTGTCCAAGCCAGAGGAGCCCTGGTGGCAGAGTGGATTACCTATTGGGCCGCTAACCACTCTGTCAGCAGTTGGAAACCACCAGTTGCGCTGTGGGAAAAAGATCGGGCTTTCTACTCCCCATAAAGAGCTGAGGCCCCAGAAGCCCACAGGGCTGTTCTACCCTGTCCTACACAGGATCGCTGTAAGCCAGAATCAACTCAATGGCAGTGCGTTTTGTGGTTAAAGGCGACGTTTTTGTGGTTTTTTCTTCTTGTCCCATCTGTGCATCAGTTTTCACAGGTAGAGAGAGTTCTGTTCTATTTGTTTCTGAGAGACCTGTTGGAGGACTGGAGAGGGAGTGCTGCGGAGGCCCCATCAAGGGGGGGTGGAGACTCCTGGGAAGTGACCGTAGTTGGCTTCCAGTGACCTGGATGACTGAGGATTAGCCGAGGCATGCTTGTGGATCAGGAGCAGGCAGCTCTCTGTCTCAGGCCTGGGGTTTCTCTCTCAGCTGTCTGGGCTTTCCTCCCTAGGGGGCACGGACAGGGGCTGAGCTTGAGTGGAGGCCCCTAGGCCGGCAGCCTGACAGTGAAGGGTGAGCCGTGGGACCTCGGGCCAGCTGCTGCTCATAGACTCCCATGCCCGATGTCTCAGCTCTCAGCAGAGCCAGGAGGTGGCGGGTGCCAACCCTGGAGGTTTGGGTTAAGTCTAGGACGTGCCCACAGCGACAGTACCTCCTATGTGCTTTATCTGAGTAAGAGGGGATGCACGAGGTTTGTGGGACAGTGGAATTAAAAGATAATGAAATGTCTCCAGGAACTTTTTGACGCCCCTGCGTGTGTATGCAGCACACACCTGCCTACGGATACACTTGTAGGGTTGTGCCAGTGCTTTCATGTGTGCTCAGCTGTACATAAGGAGCTCAGGGTGGCATAGAGGGGTAGGCATTGAGGTGCTAACTACGTCAGAGGATCAAATCCACCTGTCTCTCTGTGGGAGAAAGATGAGGCTGTCTGTTCCCGTAAAGCTTTCAAGTCTCAAAAACCCAAAGGGGAAGTTTTACTTGGCCCCATAGGGCTGTAATGAATTGGAATCAACACAGTGGTTGTGTGTGTGTGTGTGTGTGTGTGTGTGTGTGTGTGTTGTGGCTTCTACTAGTGAGGTGTGCTGACTTCACCATCATTCGGTATTGCCTTGCTAAAAGTTGACAAGTGCCTACGATCTAGAAAGGAATCCCCCCTTCCCTCCCACCTTCTCTTCCCTCCTTCCCCTCCTCCCCTTTCCCCCCTCCCCTCCTCCCCTCCCCGTGGCTGTAATGGCTCTGCATTGAGCTGCAGTCCACAAGGCCAGCCGTTGGAGGAAACCACCACCACTGAGTTTCTCTGGCCCCTTGATGTCATATGGATCGTTCTGACAAGAGCACCCTGCTCGGGGCTAATGTTGTTAGGTGCCATCAGTCACTTCTGACCCCCCAGTGCCCCATGTACAGCTGAACGAAACACTACCCGTCCTGCGCCATCCTCACAACTGGTCCTGTGCTTGAGCTCCCTGCTCCAGCCATTGTGTCCATCCCGCTCCTTGAGGGCCCTCCTCGCCTTTGCTGCCCTGCCACTTTACCAAGCATGATGTCCTTCCCCAGGGACTGCTCTCCTGGCATCATGTCCCAAGGATGTAAGCTGGCACTAGTGAAACTAAATCGTTCCACTTTAAGAACGGCTTCAGGTGTGTGTGAGTCTGGGTAAAGTAGAGAAACAAATCTACATAAACTCATATATGTACAAGAGAGAGTTTTATATATAGGGTAAGTGTACATCCCAACCCATTCCAGTCCAAGTCCGTAAGTGACTTAGCCCATATGTCCGACATTGATTTACAAAGTCCTCCTCAGACTCACAAAACACACAAAATGATGCCGAATGGAGGATCACAGGCCAGTGGGTAGAAAGTCTTTGAATCGATGTAAGCATCTCAGCACTGGCAGGGGTCTCCACGATGCTTCTCCAGCACCCAGGGCTGCATCAGGCTAAGTCCATGTGGCTTCTCCTCAGGAATGTCTCACTGGAAGTGAGCCTTGTCAGCTAAGGCAGCTGCACCCTGGTCCAACCATCAGAGAACAAAAGACCAGAGAACTAGAAAGGAGAGGCTCTCTGAGCCATTTATCTCTGTGCCCTTCAATTAATCCCACATGTGTTTATCGGTCAGGTTGGCACAATAAACCTTAACTATCTCAAGGTGTAAAGATGATCTCAGCCCACTAGTTTGAGGAGTTGCTCTACCCTCCTTGGCTCTACATTACATGGTCAAGTCTCTATGAGAATTGGATGCTTTTTTTTTTTTTTTTTAACATTTCCCTACTTTTCATCAACTGTATCTGTGGAATCTTGGATCAGAATACTCTGTTAGGGGAGCTGGGCCCCATCTAGTTCTCCTGGTTCCATGGCACAGGAGGCAGGTAGCACAGGTCCCGTCACCTGCTGTTTCTCAGTCACCTTCTTTCTCTGTTGCCCCTGGTGAATCGAGCTTACTTGTGCCTTGGATGGCAGCCTGCAGGACCGCAGGGATTATGCCATGGACTAGGAGGTGGAACAGAAGCATACACACATCATCAGGCCAATGTACTGGAAGTCTCTAAACGACACTCAATCAAGGAACCAAGTATCATGAGGTGCTGCACTGTACACCAGCAGCCTCAGCAGCTCCTCCTCCTCGTCTCCTTTTTTAAAGGGAGAGAGGTGGAGGCGGCCAGGTTCAGCCTGAGAAACACTGGGTTGATTGAACCTAGGGACCGAATGACAAGCAAGGTGTTCAGAGATGGCCACAGGGTTGGAAAGGCAGCTGGGCAGGACTGGGAGGGGTTGGGGGTCCGGAAGGACACTGGCGTCCTGCCCAAGAGGGTGGCTGGCTGGGCTGGGGTGGCATGTGGCAGCCACAGTTCGGGAAGAAATGAGGAGCCCTGGAGGTGACAACTCAGACAGGTCTCGGAGGGAGATTGGGTTGGCCGTGGGGAGAGGGTCAGGATGAAGCCCAGGCTGGAGCTTCAGGTTTGGAGAGGGAGGGGGCTGATGGTGAGGAAGAAGAACAAACACAGGGCGGGGGTCCGTGGGATTCCACCCAAGTCCCTGTGGGAACCAAGGACTTCTTTTGGCCTGAAAATGGCCTGGAGGGGCAGCTGGGGGTTCTCCACCTTCTCCTCTTCAGAGGAGACAGCATCCCCCTCCCCGCCCCGAGACCTGAGCAGGGAATGGGATGTGAGAGGGGCAGGCACCAGCTCGCTTGACCCTCCTGCCTCCGCTGGCCACAGCACTTGGTCCAGAATGAGTGCTAACTCTTCTCTTTGTCTTCCTCCACAGGAAACGAGGCATGGAGGTCGTGCAGGTGAGTACCGACCTCTCTGGTCCAGTGGCCTTCCCGTGCCCGCCTTTCCCCCTGGGTGCCTGGCCGTCCCTTCATGTGAATCCTGTTCCTCTTGTGCACTTGCCAAGATTCCAGCCCTGGCTCCCTGCGTGTGCAGAGAGGCTGTGGGTTGCTTCTAGGGGAGGAGGGGTTGGTGTGTGTGAGTGGGTGGGGGAGTAAAGATCCGGATGCCTCCCACGGGTGAGTTACAGCCATTCGCCAGGGGGCACAAGACGCTTCCTGTTGGACACCACGTTAGAGGACGTGAGTTCAAGTCCTAGAAATGAGGAAAACAGCCCTCTCCTAACCCCAGCGTCCTGGTGACCCAAGATCCTCAGCCCTAAGGCAGCCACTGGGCCCCAGGGAGCAGCTGCTGCATGCAGAGGCAACAGGGACACAGCAGGTGTGTTGGACAGTGTCCCAAGTGGGGGTGGTGGCGGTGGCGGCCGCAGAGTCGGGGGAGTTGTATCTGAAACCTTTAATCGGCTTAGCCTGTGTGTGTAACGGGAGGCCAGAGCCATTGTGTTGGGGTGTCTAGGCGGAGGAAGAGTGACAAAATGCTTCTCCATGTGTCTGCTGTTCATTTTTGTGATGACTTTCGGGGAGAGTGTGGGGGGCATGGGACCCATGTGAAGCTGAACTGGATGCGTTCCGCCCAGGCATCTAAAAATAAACCGACCACGCATCTCTACCCTCCTCCCCTTGGCGTCGTCCCGTGAGTGTTTGTTTGGTGGAGCGGTACATTTCAAGATGGAGAGAAAGGCTCCTTGCAAACATCGGGAGCCAAATCACTTCGCAGGTTTTGCGAAAGAGCCAGGCTTCTTCTGCCAGATTTCTGGGCTGGTGGGCCCCTGGCACTGGCATTGGCGGGTCCCTTGGGGCTGGAGATGAGGAAAAGGCTGTATTGCTAGCCAACCTGGCATTTCCTGTGTCAAACCCATGGGGGAGGGGGGCATGTCCCCTTTTGTACAGCCACCAGTACCAAGTGAGTGGTGGCCTCGTGCCCATTTAACGGATGAAGAAACAGGCTTCCAGTGTCGTGACTCCTCTGTGACATTCACACGGGAGGTAGTGGGGCTGGGATCTGACTGCTTGACAAGACCCACGGTCTTTCCACCAGACCAAAGACCGGCTCTCCTGCGGGACAGCACATGCTGTGGTCACTACATGCCTTCAGTCTGTGATGACCTACCTGGCTTTGGGCTCCTTGGATGTTGGAACCTCAGGTCAGGAATGCAAGCTAATGATAACTAATGATAAGGGCAGAAAAGCATGCCACAGGGTGGCAGCTCTCTTCCTGCTGTTCCAGGCAGGGCAGGGCTCCTTGTTGATCAGGCGCTGCTCCTGACAGTAGCGCTCCTTGGAAGATAGGCCTGGTGTGCTGTTTCCCAAAGGTCACACAGCCTTGGAAATCCTTTGCGCATGAGCAGGACCAGGCCCACTGGCAGCAACTACGTACAGCAGGCGCGGATGGCCTCAGAGACGCCTCTGTGTCAAACTCTTGAGTTGAAAGGGCAGCATAATTAAGAAAGTTCACGTTCCCAGCCCCCAAGTCCTCGTGCGCTCGTCCCCTGGCCGAGGGTGCCAGGGGCAGGCTGTACACCCTGCTCGCCAGTTGCCCCAAGAACACAGTCCTTCCTCCTGTCTGTATAGAGGGTGGAAGCCACTTCCTGTTGGCTACCTGGTGCCTCAGTTTCCCCTCCTGTGAAAGGGAGGGGCACAATGAGCGGGTGCCTGTCCCTGGGATTGCCAGAGGACTAGTTCGTTGGGGTCAAGCGGGTTTGGCACACTGCCTGACACACAGAGAGCTGGTTATAGGACCACTAACCGGAGCGGGGTGGTGGTGTGTGACGGACGCCGAGCCATCGCACTCCTTGGGCACGGCACGTTTCCCACTTGCAGCGAGATCACACCAGTAGTTAGCTGCTGAAGCATTAAGGGGCTGGCCTTACTCACAGATGACCGTGATTCTTAGCCTTCGAATCTGAAGGAATTCAAAGAGAGCCCCCCTGTGCATCTTGCTCCAGGCCATTAAAACAAAGTATTATTTGCATCATTTGAATCTTATAATTGGAAAATGGAAATAGAATTGATCCTGTACTAGCAAGAACCCAAAGCCCCATGCATGCCGACTCACAGTGACCCTGCAGGACAGAGAAGAGCTGTTCCCTTGGGTTTCCGTGACTAAACGTTTAGGGGAGCAGTGAACCTCTTCTTTGCCCCGCGGAGCGACTGGTGGGTTTGAACTGCCGACCTTTTTACTGCTCAGCCGCCTAACATGTAACTTGCCACCAGAGCAATCAAGAGGTAATGTTTATCTGTGATTACATGAAGTATTTTTTATAACATTCCCAGCATCTCTTCAGAGGTGTAGTTCTATTAGATTTAATTTTTCATGTTTATTAGGCAGTTCTGTTCATCTGTTTCAGTTATGCGGATCTATTTTGCATTCATAGTCATTGTAATGCTAACTTCATCTTGAAGAGAACCGGACAATCAGAGCTTCATACAGGTCTTGTGAAAACCTCTCTCCACAAGACGTGTTGACAGAATGGCTGGAACGATGGGCTCACACATTGCAGCGACTGGGAGGATGGCACAGGCGTCATTCTGTTCAGGTCGCTGGGAGTGAGCTGGCTCGGCACCCAGCATCAGCAGGAGGTAGGGAAGGAGTCCTGGGGGCACCGCGGTCAAAGCACTCCGCTGCTAACTAAGAGGAAGGTCAGCCGCTTGAACCTACCAGCCACTCCATGCAGAAAGGGATGGCCGCCTTCTCTGTAAAGATGGACAGCCTTGGAAACCCGAAGGTCCGTCTCCTCTGTAAAGACGGACAGCCTTGGAAACCCGAAGGCCCTGCAGAGTCACCGTGACTCAGAATTGATGGCAAGGCTTGGTTCGGGTTTGTTACCTGCAGTTACATATTTTTGCCCAGCAGCATAATAGAATGATCAAGAAGCCCTTGTCAAACTTGGAGCACAAACATTTCAGTGGGAAGTTGGGCTGGAAACTGAAGTTCCAGGAAGACAGAGCTACATTGTTTCATTTCCAGCTGCCTGGTGATGTCATTTAAAAAACGGATGATGTTGGATCTCAAATGATGGTGGTATTTAGATTCCATTGGATCCATTCAAAAGAGAAAAACTAACAGTTTCATTTGAAAAATGTTAATATTTACATTATGCTGGAAATTACATCCTCTGCAAGTGTTTAGATTTAGGATGAGAAATTTTAGATGTCAGCTTGAGATGTGCAAACACACCCACGGCTCTAAATGCTCAACTCCAGGGGCATGGGAGTGAAGGCCACTGTTGAGAGCTTCACCTCTTACATCTGGCCCCTGGTAAGGTCCCCCTCAGAGGGGGATGGGCCTGTGGGATTTTCATGGGCATGCCACTGATGGACCTCCATGAAGGCCAAGTGATGATTTTAGGAAAGAAGTGTGGCTTCCTGCCCAGTGCTGGCCCCGTTCTAGTGAAAAGCCGCCCGTGGGCGAGAACCCAGGCAGCCCAGGCAGAGTGAAGGTCCTGGTGTGGGCGGGACTTGGTCTTGAGGATGAGCCCAAGTGTCAGCACCTGTTGTGACATTACTAGTCAGCATGCGGTGGCATTGGTGCACAGGTGCCCGCTGTGATGGTGATGGTTGTAGGTATGTGTTGGGACAGCGCCCCTGTGCAGGCATTTGTGGTGACAGCGAGGATGTGCAGGTACCCATCAAGGCAGTGATGGTGTACAGCTGTCTGCAGTGACAGGGATGGTCACAGGTACCTGCTGTGACATTGATGGCGTGCAGGTCCCCATCATGGTGGCGCTGCTTCCTCTCTGTAGCAGGGAGGAGTGCACAGGCCTGCTTGGTCCCCTGAGTTGAGTTGTAGAAAACTGGCCTTGTCCAGTGGGGGTGCCTGGGTGGGTGGTGTCAGGCCCCACAGGGCAGATCCATCAGCACAGCTCTCGTGAGTAACTGCAGGGCTCAGCCTGATAATTCAGGCAGGCTTCCTGTAGGAGGTGAGGTGAGGCCGGCTAGTGTTCAGGGGCCTCATGTACACATTGGAGCCAGGTGAGGTCAAGTCCTTCTGCCCTGCTCCTAGACAGCCTGCTGTGTGCCATACTCACCTTGGCCTGGTTGTCTTGCTGGGAGAAATCAGCCCTGGGGTGTCACCTGGGGACAAGGCTTGGGGGTTGCATCTCTGGGAATATTTTCCACTCTGATCTCATCTTTGGGGAAGGTTTGGTGGGAAGAACCTCATCCACAGATTCCATCAAGGACAGGAGCTCACACCCTAAAAGAACAACTTTTAATCAAGCTCTCATGGAGCCCTAGTGGCATTGTGGGTTATGCATTGGGTTGGTAACCACAAGGTTGGTGGTTCAAACCCACCAACCTCTCCTTAGAGGGAGGAAGATGAAGCTGTTTTGGATTTACAGTCTTGGAAACCCACAGGAACAGCTTTACTGTTTTAAAAGGGTCGGAGGGAGGGGGAGGGGAAAAAAAGGAAACCGAGCCGATTCCAGGAACCCAAATGGAAGGCGAATTTTGAGAATGACGAGTGCAACGAATGTATAAGGGTGCTTTGCTCAATTGATGTATGTATGGATTGTGATAAGAGTTGTATGAGCCCCAATAAAAAGATTTATTAATAAAAAAAGGGTTGGGATCTACTTGAATGATGGCAGTGCATTGAGTAAGACCCAACTCTCCCTCTCACGCACGCTTTCTCTCTCTCTCTCTCTCTCTCTCACACACACACACACACACACACACACACACACACTCACAAATGGATCAATACGCATCATTGTGATCGTGATACGACATTGTCAAGGATTTTGTTTTACTTGGATCCATAGTCAGTAGTTTTGAACACAGAAGTCAAGAAATCACGGCACTGGATAAATCTGCTACAATACATCTTTAAAGTGTTAAAAAGTAAAGATGTCACTTTGAGGACTAAAACGTGCCTGACTCAAGCGAAAGGGTTTTCATTCACTTCATCTGTGTGTGAAAAGACCAGACGATGACGAAGGAGACACACAGGAAGGGGTGCATTTTAGTTATGTGACGCGACAGTGACCGTGCCGTGGACTGCCAGAAGAATGGACAGAGCTGTCTTGGAAGAAACACATCCAGAATGCGTTTCAAAGGAGGACGGTAAGACTCTGTCTCTCATACTTGGACATGTTATCTGGAGGGACTAGTCTCTGGACGATGCCATGCGTGGCGAGGTGTCTGCAGCAATGGGTTCAAACACAGATTGTGAGGGAGGCCCAGGACCAGTCGTGTCATATACAGGGTTTCCCTGACTTAGAGCCGACTTGATGGCATCCAGCCAGACTCCTTAGGTGTCAGATGATGAATTCTCACGCGAGGTCCCTTGGCCACCGTGCTCTCCTTAGTGTGGCCTGCTGAACGTTGGGACTCTGTGGACTTACAGGTAGAGTTGGAATCACCACCTCCTCCCTGTCCACTCTGTGCATTGTGGTGGCTGACAAGTTGCTATGATGCTGGAAGCTAAACCACCAGTATTTCAAATACCAGCAGCGCCACTCCTGGTGGACAGGTTTCAGCTAGCTTCCAAACAAAAGGAAAAAGACCTGGCATTCTTTGCCCAAAAGTTAACCAATGGAAACCCTTTGGGTTACGACAGGATACAGTCTGGTACAGTGCTGGAAGGGAGCCCCTAGATTAGAAGGCACAGTGGCTACAACAATGGACCACCACCAACAACACTGGAAACCCGTGGACCTCCGGAGTTCCCAAGAAGGGCATTGGTTTCTGCAGGCACCGAGTGTGAATTGACCCTGAGCTCCCTGCAGACCCCCAGCACGCCAGGGTGGTCTGGGAGCTGGGCTCTGCACAAAATGTGTTGCACAAAATGGCCCCTGGGGCCTCTTCTGGGATGGTGATTACTCTTGGTGGCGCTGGAGCTGGGCATCCGTGGGAGGTCTGGGTTTGCCTTTGTTCTTCTCTTCACTGCTAGCATCCTCATTCCCCCTCCTTTAAAATAGGATGGCACTTACTTCACAGGAGGTGAATCAGAACAGAACAGACAAAGAGACCCGAGTCACAGCAACCTGCAGGACAGAGAAGAACTGCCCCCAAAGGCTTTCCGGAAGCTGACTACTGCAGCTTCCCCTCCAGAAACAACTAGTGGCTTCAGACCACCAGCCTTCCCTGTTAGCAGCCAAGCATTTTTACCATGGTGCTCCCCAGGACTTCTTGGCCTAAGGAAGGTTCTTGTTCCTTAGCTTGCTTTTTCAACAGTGGTAGCTTAAGAGGGGCAGCGGGACAGCTATAGCAGGGTAGAAAAATGTGTGTAGGTCCCCCCAGCTCCCCCCAAGACTATGGCCCTTCTTCACCGTCCAGGTCTGGAAATGAACTCATTCCCATGATTTGGTTTCAGTCAAACAGTAGACAGGTCAGCAAATGTGATCCTCAGTCCTCAGAAGACTCAGTCCTTTGAGATCATAGGACAATGCTTTAGGGTTGGGGCAGGGGAAGCCTGGTCACAGGCCCAGGGCGCAAGTGTTGTCAAATTGCAGGATGTATCTGGATTGTTGAATGGAAAACTGATGATCTGCTCCGACAGCTTCCATCCAATTCACAATCGAAACAAGAAAACAAAAAAAGACATCTGAGTGTCACGAATAATGGAGTTTTTTATTCAAAAGGGGAAAAAAAGTGCCCCCTTTGAGTTTCTCAGGACTGGATTTCAGCATATCCAGCCCCCCTCCCCTTTTAGAACCAGAGTTTATGTTGTTTCATTTTAACATCACGGACAACTTGTTTATTTTCTACCATTTAGGCACTTAACGCAGTGAGATTAATTCCTCTGTGAGGAGGATCACCATGGAATTTAGATTTTAAAAAGTAATGATGACACATAGGAAAGGGGTTATAGATAGATCAAGGCCTGCCTATTCATAACTCCAAAGTTTTGGCGGGTGGGGAGTAGTCGGTGAGAGATGGGGACATTTTGTCAGGCAGCGAGGGGAAACCTGATGGTCTGTAAAGGAGATGTGTTTGGTCAGTTTCTGTTACACTTTGTATTCTCTGAGCTCTTCATGCTTGTTCAGAAACTTTCCAGCCCCGTGTGGCATCTTAGAACTGTGACTCTGGCCAGATCTTTGTTCGGCCTGTGACCACTGAGGCAACTTTGACCGCTGAGTCTCCTTCCACTTCACCAGTCAGGAAACAAAACTCCTGCCAAAGAAGCTGGTCCCCCCCCAGCGTGCCAGACACCCCCCGGGGCTGGTCCTCTTGGCCTGTAGGAAGAAACTGGCGTGGAGGTGGGGTGTGACAACCCCAAGCTTCACAAGGAGGGGGGAGGGTAAGGCAAGTCACCCTCATTACCATCGTATCAGCTGCCCAAGACCTATTTCTGTGGGGCTGAGGTCAGGCACGCCCCCATCCTCCAACCTGCCTCACCCATCCTGACACCAGCCGCCCACCCCTTCCACGCACTCTCTGCTTCCTGAGTGGGCTGGAGAACCCATTGTGATGGCCACATGTAGGAAGTTGGACTCACTGCCGTGGCGTTGGTTCTCACTCGCAGGGACGCTGTAGGATAGGGCAGAAATGCCATTGTAGGTTTCCAAGCCAGTGAATCAGACGATGAGCCCCCGAGGTCAGAAGGCTCTAAAAATAGGACTGAGAAAGAGCTGCTTCCTCACAGTAGAATTGACCAAAATGATATGGAGTAAGGCCTGCAGGGCCTTCTTTGCTGATGGGACACAACTCAAAGTGAGAAGCAGCTGGTGCCAACATCAGTTAGCAATGAACAATCAGAACCTGGAATCTACGCGACCCGGAACGAGGAAAATTGGAAGTTATCAAAATGAAATAGGATGCACGAAGATCAACATTCTAAGCGCTAGTTAGCTGGAATGGTTTCCTGTGCCAGGAATGCCACACTCAAGAGGACTGACTGGCATTGTGCCCATCATCAAAAAGGGCATTTCAAGAGCTATCTTTAGGTACAGAGATGTCTGTGATAGGAAAATATCTGTCCCCGTAAAAGGAAATCCAATCAATACAACTCTTAATAAAATTTATGCACCAACAACAAAACCTAGTGATGAGCAGATTGAAGAATTCTACCAATGTCTTCTGTTCTAAATTTTTCCTAACAGTTTTATTGGCACACAATTCACATATCCTACGATTGGACAGGTCAAGCTTTCAATCACATCAAGGGGAGTTGTATAATCACGACCACATCTGTCTTAGAGCAACCCCCCCCATGGTTATATCGCCTTTAACTGAGTTGTGCAAACACCATCCATTCGAGTGCTCCCTCCTCCTCCCCCTTACATTGTTTACTTCCGAAATCTCCTCTCCCTCCCCGTCTCCCATCCTCACCCCTCGCCTCCTGCATTCCCTGTACCTCCTTGCATCTGTTATTATCATGATACATCCATTCCTTCTGTGCTTCACAGCTGGGATACCCAACAGAAAACAACGAAAGACGAATCACACTAAGGTAGTAAGGATTAAGATTATAGTGTAAAGGCAAAAAATACAAATGATGGGTAAGAGAAGACCTCCATCAACATTTACAAGGCCAGGGAAGAAATTTCTGTTGTGGGGCAACTAAGAGATACTTCTATCTAGGACAATTAGCCTGGTGTCAACTTTGATGCAGGATAATCAAGATTACAGTGGTCTCTGCCTGATAGTAGGGCTGTTTGGGATTCTTGCCTTTGCCTAGAGATGCTGAATATTAGCAGCTAAAACCAGACCAGGGGCCGACCGTGGAAAAGACCATTTGTAAGTTCTGGCGGAAGCTGAAGAAAACTGAAACAAGCCGACGAGAGCTAAGATACAACCGTGAGTGTATCCCACCTGAATTTCAAGACCATCTCAAGAACAGATTTACTGCATTGAACACTAATGACTGAAGACGCGATGAGCTGTGGGATGACATTGGGAACACCATTCATAAAGTAAAAGGTCATTAAAAAGAAAGGAATGAGTGAAAAGAGCAACGTGGATGTCAGAAGACGTTCAAACTTGCTATTAATTGTATAGCAACGAAGACAAATGGAAGAAATGATAATGCATGCTTGTGCCAAACCTGCGCACACATGAAGAGGCAGTTGTGTAAACAGTACAAGGGAATATGGTATGGTTTATAGCCTCTCACCATACTGTATGCTGACAAGTTCGATTATGTGAAGAAAAATGGGCATCAGAATCAGAGGGAGACATATTGACAACCTGTGATAAGCAGATGACACAAAATTGCTTGCTGAAAGTGAGGAGGACTTGAGGCATTTGCTGATGAAGATCAAGGATTGCAGCCTTCAGGATAGATTTCAGTTCAATATAAAGTCAAAGAGCTGAACGGAATATTCCAAAGGGCGGTTCCAGAGGGCAAAATAGTATAATGGAATATGCAAAGACCCAGAGTATGAAACAAAAAATTAGTCAAATTTATGTACCAACCACTAAAGTTAATGATGAAGACATTGAAAAATTTTACCCACGTCTTCAGTCTGAAATGGTTCCAATGTGCAATCAATATGCAATGATAATGATTGGCAATTGAAATGTAAAGGTTGGAAACAGGAAGAAACAACAATTGGAAAATACGGTCTTGGTGATAAAAACAAAGCTGGCGATAGCATGGTAGAGCACACTCGGCATATCTTAAATGGAACTAAAGAAAAAAGCCCCGACTTTCAGTACTGAGAGATTCAATGGGCCACATACTACAGATGCAGGAATCATCCAAAGAAGATGGAAAGAATACAAAGAGTCTCTGTATTAAAAGAACTTCTTGACATTCAACCACTTCAGGAGGTACCATATGAGCAAGAGCACTAAGTGCATTAGCAGAAAGCAAATCTCCAGGAATTGGTGGAATACCAACTTAAATGTTTCAGCAAGCCGAAGAACACTGGAAACACTTGACTATGCCAGGGAATTTGAAAGATGGCTATTTGGCCAACTGACTGGAAGAAATTCATATTTGTACCCATCCCAAAGAAAAGTAACCAAATAGAATGCTCAAACTGTAGGAAAATACCATTAATACCGGAAGCATGTAAGTTTTACTCAACATTACCCAACCATGGTTGCCGCAGTATATTGACAGAGAGCTGCCGGAAATTCAGGCCGGATTCAGAGAGGACGTGGGACAAGAAATACCATTGCTGATGTCAGATGGATCTTGTCTGAAAGCAGAGAACACCAGGAAGATGTTTGCCTGCGTTTTATTGACTGCTCAAGGGCATTTGACTGGGTGGATCACAGTAAACTGTGGAGACCCTCGAGAAGAATGGAAGTTCCAGAACACTTCATTGTGCTCAGTTGTGTGAAGAGTACAAGGGAATACTACCTGGTTTAAAATCAGGAACAGTGTTTGTCAGGGTTATATCTTCTCATTATACTTAATCTGTATGCAGAACAAATAATCTAAAAAGCTGGCATATATGAAGAATGTGGCATCAGAATTAAAGGAAGGCTTAGTAACAACCTGCAATACGCAGATGACAACCTTGCTTGCTGAGAGTGAGCTTTTGCTGCTGATGATAAAATACTGTAGCCTTCAGTGTGGACTACACCTCAATGTAAAAGGAACCCAAAATCTTCACAACTGGACCAATAGGTAACATGATATGTGGAGAAAAAACATTGAAGTTGCCAAGGATTTTGTCTTACTCGGACCTGCAGTGTTCATGGAAGCAGCAGCCAAGAGACCAGGTGATTCCATCTAGAAAATGTGCTTCACAAGACTTCCTTAAATTTTCAAAAGCAGGACGTTACTTTGAGAACTAAGGTGCCCTGGCCCAAGCCTTGGTGTTTTCAATTGCCTCGTGTGCATGCGAAAGCTGGACATTGAATTAGGAAGACGGAGGAGGAATCGATGTGCTTGAATGGAAGTGCTAATGACGAAGATTGCCAGGACCATGGACTGCCCATGAACAAACAAATGTCTTAGAAGAGGTACAGCCAGAAGGATGGTGAGACTTGGTCTTACCTACTTTGGACATAGTGTCTGGAGAGATAGTCCCTTGAGAAGGCAAGATGGAGGGGCAGGGAAAAAAGAGGACAACCCCTGATGAAATGGATTCGCAGTGACTGCACGAGTGTGCACAAACATTTAGATAATTGTGAAGATGGTGCAGAACTGGGCTGTGTTTTGTCCTGTTGTACAGAGAGACACGTGTCAGAACTGACTTGAGGGCACCGATGAACAATGACAGCAGCAGCAGCAACAGCAGTGAATCTAGAAAGAAGAGAGCCTTATTCTCCCACAGAACTGCTGGTGGTTTCGGGCTGTGGCGTTGAGATTAGCGGCCCAGTGCGAAACCCACCCACTGCACCACCAGAGCTTCTACTGCGGAAGGTAGGAGGGTATCCGCGTTCAAGGTAGAGTTATTCAGCCCCCTCTCAGCCTTGCCCGCAGGCAGGCCACTCTTTCTGGCCTTTGGCATTTCAGCAACTCGGCCCATTGCCCTCTGCCCTGCACATGTACTGGTACAAAGCTCCTTTAAGGCTGCCAATCAATCCCCAAAGGGTGGGCCACTTCATATAAGCCTCAGTCTGACAATGCTTAGCTCTAGCTCTGTGGGTCAGCAAATCTAGTTCCCCCAATAAAGTGCCTAGAGGCACTCCGCTCCACAAGCTGGCCTCCTGCCTGAAGGCACTCAGCTTTTCCTTGCTCCGTGGTTCTGTCTCATGTGCTGCTGGCCTTGGGTTCTGCTACTGCTGCCTTGGTGCCGCTACTCTGTCAAAATGGGATCACAGAGGGCCAGCGTGTAAAGGTTGCTGGGTCCAAAATATGGCTCTACGCGTGACTTACTGGTAGTGAGGTCCCCGCACCACCCCCACCTCCACCCCCACCCCTGCTTTGTGATGGTTTGTTTTATACCCAGCAGGGTATCAGTCAGTCAATTCTGTTAACACTCAGTGCCCTTCCAGTCAGCAAACAGTGGTTTGGTGGAAGTTACAAAGACCGTGGTTAGAAGAGCCATGCTAAATACTTCCCCTGCACTGTGTGGCCCATGCACCCATTCCTTGTTCAGTTGTCCAGCTCTTTCTGGTACCTGGGCCCCTGATGGAGCCTTCCAGAAAGTTCTTTGTTCTCACTGCAGTGTGCTGAAAGGCAAGGGGAAAAAAAGGGGGAGCAGTGGGGAGCGGGAAGGGATGACGGGGCAATCCAGAAAGCCAGATGCTAAGGTGGTAGCATTCTGGAATGACACGGCACAGAGCATTGCTACGCCAAGTGTAGTCCTGAGGCCCCAGCACACTGCCGCAGGGACCTTGTTCCAACACTCAGGCCAGAGCCACTGTCACCAGATGCCCCACAGATCTATGTGCACATGTAGTTGGACGCTGGGGGAGACACCAGCCGGGTGCTTTGCACTGAGGGAGGACACTCTCCCAGGGCCAGTGGGGGGTCCAAGGGCAGAGATGTGAAAGGAAGGGCCTGCAGCCACACCCTAGAGCAGGTGTGGAGACATGGACAGTTTTCCTCAGAGACCGGTCATAGAGTGCTCTGGGACCTTGGGGTTGTGTGAACAGTTGGCATCTCCTCAAAGCTCTCTGTGCCGTTGCACCTGCATACATCAACTTACGGGGAGCCATTCCCCGCTGTGCATCCCCCCCCACTGGCTGGAGCTGCCTTCAACTGCACCTCCTTGTGGGGGGGCCACAGGTCTGGCTTTGGTGCTGCTCTGCTGGCTTGTTGGCGAGTGGACCACGGACTGAAGTACTGCGGCCCACCCGCTACAGCAGGCCCCATGGGCAGTGCTTAGGAGAGAGAACTGCTGCTGCAGGTAGACACGTGCAGAACTAACGCGCCCCACTCCGGATAGTTTGTTCCTCGTGGTGGGGTGCATTCATCACTGTGTGACTCCTCATTTCCACCCTGGGCGCCCCCCACCCCCCGTTTCCTTTTGCCTGAATTTTCTCCCCCTCCTGCCTTCTCCCCATGTGTCCTTGTGATCTTTTGTCGCTGGTCGTTTTAAGGAACGTGTTCTGGTGTCCTGTCAGGTGTGACCGTTTCTCCTCTGGGCCTGTCTGCCTTTGGGCTGAAAGGCAGTCTCAGTTCCAGGTCAGAAGGGGTTCTGAGGACCATGGTCTCGGGATCCTCTGACCTCTGTCAGACCAGTGGGTCTGGGCTCTCTTCTGTGCCGCAGTCTGTGTTCTACACTTTCTACCATTTCGACCCTTCGTTGTAATTGCACTCAGAGAGGTCAGTCGTGGAGCTGGGCACCGTCTAGGTCCTCTGGTCTCAGAGTCATGAAGCCTGTGGTCTATGTGACCCATTAGTCTTTTGGACTAATTACTCCTTGGAATCTCTGGTTTTCTTCTAAATACACTACTTGGCTATTCTGTCCCTTAAGTAATGCATGCATGTTGTTAACGTCTTGGGGAAAAAGACAAGCCTAAAAATAAAAATTGGAGAAAATCATTGACAATTTTTTGATGTGTTCTATAGTTTTCCCTCTTCATTTCTGCATCCTATGCATGTCCATGTTGGGTTTGTCGGTGTCCGCATTTGTCTATACCTTGAATTTGGGGCAGCGTGGGGGTAGCTTCCCAAGCCCTCTTCCCCCCACCCCCGCAACTGTACGGCTTTTGCATCACCCACTGGGTGCAGATGCCAGAGCCAGATTTCAGTGTTCTAACCCAGTGCTGGGTGGCTCCTGCCGTTGCTAGCCCTCCTTGCTGCCCTGGTGCCTTGGCCCTCACCCCTCATTATTCCCTTGGTGAAGCTTCCGAAAGTGAGCCCCACTGGTGCATCTGTGTGCACTGTACCCCACCCCACCGCACCACACCTATGGCCCTCAGCGGTTGGGTAGGAGCACCGTGCCGCCCCTCTCCTCAGTCTGTACACACAGTGGCACCCTCACAGCCTTCCCCCCCCCCCTGTCATCTGCTCCTGTTGACCTCACTGTGTTAGGAGGAGGAAACAGCAAGAAAGGCCAAGTAAACACCCTGGGGTGACAGTTACTGACTGAATGAGCCACGCCCTCACTTGAACCTCCACCAAGTGCAGGTCCTGCCTCTGGCCACCCTCCTCCCTCCTGTGTACTCAGCCCACTGAGCTGTTGGTGCAGTTGTATATTTGGGGGCTCTGTCTTCCTCCTTGTCCTTGACCTGCGCCTCACGCTAGTCCACTGCCGCCTCTCCCCACCCCTCTTAGGTCCCTGGTGCTCTCCCTAGGCGGTCTAGGGACATTGGGCCTCGGCCCCCTTCCACACAGTCGCGTTTCCCAGCCTGCCCAGCGGCCTGTGTATTTTTCTTTCTGCACCCTTGGGTAATGGCCTCCAAGTATACCCTATAAGGAGATCCCGCTGCTGGCTGGCCTGGCTGCATCCCGGGAAGTTGGCAGTGCTGGGGGATCATTCCTCATTGCTGCATGAGCCCCCTGGGAGGCTCCCTGGCAGGTGGAGAGCAGGTCTCTTGGGACCCTTCTGGACTCCAAGGAAGTAGGTGGCCCTGAGGCTTGCTTCAGAGCGCCTTGGTGGCACAGTGGTTAAGTGCTCAGTGACACTTGGAAAGGTTGGCAATTTGAAGCCACCAAATGCTCCTTGGGAGAAGTGGGCAGTCTGCTTCCATAACACAGGCAGCCGTGGGAACCCTGTGGGGTTGCTCTTCTCTGTCCTTTAGGGGCTGGGCTGTTTTAGGGGGTGGCTCAGATGGCTGGGTGGCAATGGGCTTGATTGGGTTCACGTCCGAGCCCCCGTCAGCCTGTGTGGTGTTTCCCCATGCCACTGTGAGGTGGCACGGCAACAGCATGCCTGTCCACTAGTTGCTCCCAACAGGTGGGAGGTGGGGCACCCTTACCCGGCTGAGGTGCAGAGCCAGTTCCTTTCCTGACACACTATCTGGGAGCAGCCTGCTCTATTTCACAGTGGTGCCCTGGGCAGTGGAGACGCTGCCCAATGCTCGGTGCCCCCACTGGTGAGAAGGTTGATGAACGGGATGACATAAAGGCAGACGGGAGGTTTGGTAGACTGGTGTCTGGTTGCCCCGTATGACAGCGTAGAACTGCCCCACAGGTTGTCCTTCCAGGACCTCCTGCTCGGTCACCTTGATGGGACATATCACCACATCTTCTTTTGTGGAGCCCCTGGCTGAGTGCTTAACCTGTTAGGCCCTCCAAGCCCTGGACCAGGGCTGTGGTGGGATCTGGGTTTGGGGTGGTCAGTCCTTCGCAGCTCCCTGGTCCCTCTCCCCTCTGGCTCATCCCTGGGCCCAAGGGGTCTTGTGAAGTCCACTCTGCCCCACCAGCAAGAACTTTGGCCCTGTCTCTGCGCCTCCCCATCTCTGGTGGGTCCTTCTGCCTACAGGCTGCGAGGCATGGGGGTGGGTTTGCTGGCAGGGAGGCCTCCCTTGGCGCAATCCCCTCTCCCTTTCTGGACTATCATTTCCACAGTCCACTAAGCTGTAAATGGTGATTTACAGCCTTCTGACAGGGTCACCAGGCAGCGAGATGGGCAAGGGTGGATGCCTTTGGGACTGAGCTAATGAAGTATGGCCCTGAGGAGAGGCCTGCAAGGGACAGAAAGAGGCAGGGGGAGGTGAGCCAGTGGGGGTGGGGTGCAGGCACCTCTTTATAAAGCTTGAGAATTGTGATCCCCCCAACCCCTACCCCAGTTCCAGCAGAGAACAGGGTCCCATATCTGTGTGTGCAATATTCTGGTGCTGATGGCCCAGGAATGGCCCTTCATTCGTGTGGGTGTGCCACCAGCCAGAATTGGAAATGTCACCTGGCCTTTTGCTTTGTGAGACCCCTCTTCCCTCATTGGTCCAGTGGGGACAGAGGTCCCTGCCCAGCCAGGGGCCCTGGGGAGGGGTTGGAATGCTCACTCTGATGGGTGTTAAGTCAAACCCTCAGCCTTGACCAGGAGCAAGTCTGCTCAAGGCCCAGCCCAAGGGACTGGGTCTCTAGCTGCCGAGGGACCATGGCCGCCTGCCCAAGCGGCATGTGATGGAGCAGGCCCCTGGGGCCGGGAGCGCACACTTCCGGCCAAGATAACCCAGAACAAACACATTCCCAGTGTCCTCTGAGTTTTTCCTTTGGTGCATTGGAATCTCACCTGTGCTTAAAGCAGACCTCATTTTACTGTGCTCGCCTGATGCCTCTGGGCCACATGGTGGCCACTCCTGCCCCTCACTGGGCTACAGTATAGTATAAGCCTAACCTTCAGTGTGTACAACTTGGACTTGCTTTATGGCCGTGGTCTAGAAGTGAACCGCCTCTTCCTGGGTTCCACTTGCAATCACCCAACATGTGTAGCACTTTAATAATTCCCTTTTGTGAAACTGTCCTTACTTAATGGCTTAATGCCCTCAATGGCCGCATAATATTTTCTCGGACTGCAGCCAAGCCGAGCCCTTGGTTCTGATGGTGGGTGTGGTGCAGAGTTGTCGCCCCTGTAAATTGTTCTCCAAATGACATCTGGTTCTTGGATCTCTGTGGCATGGCTGTGTCATGCCTGGGCTACATGGGCATTTTGTGGGCTGAGTAATAAAACGTCACCTGGATATGTCCTTTTTTCTTTCTTTCTCCCAGTTTATAAAGTAAAATGTGCTTCCTGGAGGGGATACTAGGGCCTGGCTATCCCTTAGATCAGTGATTCTCAACCTGTGGGTTGCGACCCCTTTGGGGGTCAAACGACTCTTTCACAGGGGTCATCCAATTCATAACACTAGCAAAATGACAGTGAAGTAGCAACGAAAATAATTTTATGGTTTGGGGTCACCAAAACATGAGGAACTGTATTAAAGGTTTGAGGCATGAGGTAGGTTGAGAACCACTGCCTTAAAGCCATGGGAAGGAAACCTCATTTTGATTAAGTTCTTTCTGTTGTTTGAGGGCCTCAGTCCCTCACATTCACCAACTGACTTTCTCTCCTTTGAGCTTTCCCTTCCTGAAGCTCTGCTCAGCGCCACTTTGCCCTGTTCTCTTCTTGACCCCAGAGTGTCCTACCTCGGCTGCTGTCCAGCTACCCCTCACCTCTCACTTTCTGTTTACCTCCTGTCCCTCTAGTTCTATCTCTTGATATTTTAAGCCCACCCCTTGCCCCATTTACCTTGCCACACGGAAAATTGATACCATGTCAGATTCCAGGGAAGTGGCCACCTCCTCATGCCCACCTTCCTAAGAGGTGGCAAGGTCCTGGAATGGTAAAGGGGTCAGCTTTGGTACACAGCCCTGACACCCAGGCCAAGGTTGTCACAGGCCTCGATCCTCACCGTGCCCTGCAGTGTGGTGCTCAGGCTCAGAGCCAAGGCCCTTTGGTGAGAGTGAGAGGCTGTGGGCAGAAGAGCCGAGTTAAATAGCCCACCGCACTGTACTGCCAAACACCAGCGTGTGGAGCAGGAGCAGTCCCCAGTCGACCCTGACAGTGGTCCCTCGTGGAATGAAGGGTCCAGCTCAGACTGAAGAGCCCACAGCTGGGCAGCCCAGCCTTGACCCGACCTCATCTTTGTCATCGAGCCCCGCCCCATCTCATGTGCTAACAGAAGAGCTTTGTGGCTGGGATCCAGTGTGCAGTCTTCCCATTTTATAGGTGAGGACGGTGGGGCTCAGGGGTGCCCTGTTAAAGGTCACAGGCAGCAATGGCCAGCCACTGTGGTGTTCAAACTCATGGCCTGGACTTCTACCAGCGCTGTGCCGCAGCCCTGCTGGCCGGACCTCCATGTTTCCCACCCAAATCCACAGTGGACTTGGTCAAAAGTCGTCTTGCTCTGCCCTCCCCCGGTGAGACCGCCCGGGGGAGGGGGCCTGCGTGGGCACGTCCTGGTGGGACGGGGCGTGTGTAGTTCACGGCACTGCCCGGCACGGCATGGACCACCTGGACTGCCATCCGTGCCCGCCACCTGCCTCTGGTCTCCCAGCATCCTTGGCGCAGGAGCCTGCAGCCGGGAGCGCGCCCGGAGGTGAGGCGAGTAAGCTGCGCAGGGGTCTGTGCTGACAGCAAGACCCTTTTTGATGCCCTTTATTTAACCAGGACTGGTTTCTAGGGAACTCGGCCACCCCTTCCTCCCCAGCGGCAGGGGTTTTCACAGACTGTGCACGCGCCCAGGGACTATGGACGTCCATTGGGTCCGGCCCGCCCCTGACCTTGACCAGCTCGGGACCCTGGGGCAGGTCCCTGTGCGCTGAGGTTGGTAACGTAACGCGCCCCCCCCCCCCTGCCGCCAGGGCCGAGGTGAGAGGGGCTGTTGATGTGTCGTCGTCAGTGTGGAACCCGGAGCCCCGAGCGGATCCCCCAATGGTCCCCGCCACCCCCACACTCAGGAAGGGTTCCCGGCAAGGCCCGCTTTTAGTCTCGGCCTCATGCTCGAAAAATGCTCACCCACAGTTTATTTAACTTCAAGTGGGGCAGATTCTGGAATGGGTTGTTTATTGTCCAAATTGAATTTTTAATTTCTCGTAAATTCTCCACAAATTGCTGTAGTACATCTATATTTATTGAATCTGTCAGGGTTGTTTATGGCACCGAGGCAGGGCTCCCAGTGTTTGCAGCTGTTGCCATGGCGACGCCAGGAACCAAGCTCACACTCCAGAGGGAAGGCCCGCCTCCAGGCGTTGCGGAACGTTCTGGAAGTCTAGTGATGGGCATGCGGTAGAGCTATGGTGGCCCACTGAGGTGGCGATGGGGTCAGGGGAGTCATGCTCCGCCTTAGCTTTCCCAGTGCTTGCTGGTTCCTTTCCTCGCCTTCCAGGAGGGAGACCCCTCACACTGCCCGCCTGTCACGGAGATTTGCTAGTGCTGTGATGCTGAGCAGGCTCGGCTGAGCGTCCAGATGGAAAGAGATGAGGAAGAACGTCTTGGTGGTCTCAGAAACCAGCCGGTGAAAACCGTCAGGACTACCTGTTGTGTCTTGGGTTGGATTTGCAGGGCCTCCAGCGTTGAGTGTTCCCCATGCCATGCACGCCCTTCATTCATACCTGACAAGAACCCTCCCACTGTGGATGAGGGACTGAGGTCAAGGAAGCTGCCTGGTTCTGGCGCAGGTTCACCCTATGAAAGTGTGCTTTGTCATTGGCTCTAGGTGGGATGACTCCCGGCCAGCACTTGACCCCCGGACCACACTTGAGAGCTGGGTAAAGCAGGTTGGGGAGGAAGATACTAGGATCAGAATTGCTGTCTGGGTTGTCTGCTTGCTCCCTCATACCTTCCTTTCCCTTCCCCAGTTCACCAGCCCAACTTCCTTCCTCTTAGCACAGTGGTTCTCAGCCTTCCTCATGCTGTGACCCTTTCCTACAGTTCCTTATGTGGTGGTGACCCCCAACCATAAAATTATTTTTGTTGCTACTTCATCACTGTCATTTTGCTACTGGTATCAATTGGGTGACCCCTGTGAAAGGGGTCCTTCGAACCCCAAAGGTGTCACAACCCACAGGTTGAGAACGCTGTTAGCATCTTCCTGCTCCCTCCCACTCACTCAAAAGCCTGGCTGTCCAGCCTGCCCCAGCATGTCCTCCCAGACTCCACAGGCTACTGGAGTCACCTGGGTAGCTTTTAGAAAAGTAACTGGAGGTGGGCATCAAATAAACAAGGATCTTGTATATTTTGGCTGTAAAACAGATGTATTGACACATAATTCATATCAAGAAGAGTTGTACAATCATCACCACAGTTTTAGAGCATGGTTTCTTAGCGATTCTGATACTCGGCCAGAATGCAGATCATTTGGATTAAATCCCCAGCCCTCAACCTGGAACTCGCTGCGAATCCCCAGGAGGCTTCTTCAAACGCAGGTGGTTCATCACCTGCTTTCCAGAGTTTCTGAATCTGAGGTTCTGGGGTGGGATGATAATTTGCATCTCTATGAAATCCCCAGAGCCCCCAGGTAATCTGGATGCTTGGACCTGGACCACTGATGGGAGCAGCCAGGTGTGCCCCTTCTAAGTTTTTTGGAATGTTCTAGGGACCCACTGTTGTGTCTGAAGCCCCATACTTTGGTTATCAGCACCTGGGGAGCCTGGGTTGAGGAGGAGTGTGGTGGGCAGCAGGTGACCTCCACCTCTGGGGCCTCTCAGACTCTCTCTGGCTCCATCTGGGTTCTTTTGGTCACAGCAGCCCCCTCTCTGTGAACCTTATGCAGAGGTCACAGCCCCCGCTCTCTGTGTGAAGCCTGGGTAGGGGGTCACAGCCCTATCTCAGGCAAGTTCAAACAAAAGAAGGGAAATGTGCTACAACTCCTCCTAATGGAGTTGTTTTGGAACCAGATGGTTGTTTGTGACATTTCTCAGTCCAGAGGTTTAGAAACTTAGGCGCCTATATCTGTAATGTGACGGGTACAGCACCCCACCTTTCAGATGGCAATGCTGCCACCATGCTAAGGAGCGTTGAGTCTCAGGCTTTCACACCCACAGGGCTGGAGTTGGCAGAGAGGCTGCAGAGTTTGCACACTGGCTCAATCAGGTATCCCAGGGGCTCCTTGAGGGAGTGGCTGCTTTATCAGGCACCGTGTGTGTGTGTGTGTGTGTGTGTGTGTGTGTGTGTGAGAGAGAGAGAGAGAGAGAGAGAGAGAGAGAGAGAGAGAGAGAGAAAGAGAGAGAGAGAGAGAGAGACACGTTAACCCCAGCAACCCCCGTTTGCATGTCTTGGAGTTCCCATGCTAGATTTTCATTTTCAGAAAGCTCCTCTGAGCCCAGAGTGAGTTTGGACACCCCTGGTGGACAAGGGACCAGTCAACTTGTGGGGGGGGGGGTGTCCCTGTGATTTGGGTGGATCTCGGTAATCTCAGGGTGCATACAATGCTCTTGACCTGCTGGGCCCAGGGAGTTGGGTATGGCATCTACCATCCATTCAGGCAGGCCCGGTGGTGTGCCCAGGACTGGGAAGTAGATCTGTACCAGTTACCTTTGAGTCATCTTCGACTCTTGGCCATGCTGTGGGGTCCGAGCAGAACTGTCCTGGGTGGATCTCCAGGGACTGCAAAGACTTTAAAAAATCATTTTATTGGGGGCTCTTAAACAGTTCTCATAACAATCCATTGTGTCAAGCACATTTGTACATAAGTTGCCATCCTTTTCAAAACATTTTCTTTCTACTTGAGTCCTTGGTGTCAGCTCCTAATTTATTTCTTTAAAAAAATATTTTTTATCTCCAGGCATTTCCTCCGAGGCCCCTCTGGGTGGGCTTGACCCACCAACCTTTTGGTTAATAGTGGATCCATGTCAACCTACAACTCCCAAGGACTAAGCTGGGGTTGTAGAGCGCGAAGTCCCAGGCTCTAGGCCTTCAGGGACTTCCAGCATTAGAGGAGTGTAGTTGACTTTGCATCTCCTCCAGAACCTTCTGAGCACTCTGATCTGAAAGAGGTTTTGTAGCCAGAACTTGTGGGCTCGCCACCTACTGGTGGCAGCGGTTCATGACGGGCTGCTCTGAGTTGACTGAGGCCCAGTGACTGGCCCCATGGAAAGGAAGAAGTTACAGGGTCCCTGGCTCTCACACCCCACCCATCTTGTCAAGCTTCTGACTTCCAGAACTCTGTTGGAAAGACCACTCTTCTGGGCAGGTGGAGGGAGCCATGGGGCTGGAAGCCGGAGCCAAGTGCGGCCAGCAGCTTGGGTGGAGCCTTTCTGAAGGTCAGTGTTTTGCCTTTGTGTGGCCTGCATAGGGCCCCCTGGAGGAACGTCCTCCCGAGCCCGGGCTTCAGGCCTGGTGTCCTCGGGGCCGTGACCTGCAGGCTAATAATGAGCCGAGGTTTTCAGAGGAAGCGGGAGGCCAGCCCCCAGCTTGGGCTGGCTCTCGGGTTGTGGTGCAGAGAAGAGGCAGCCATATCCTGCCTGCACAGCCCCTGGGGAGACTTCCACAGACCTCACAGGCCGGCAGCCTCATGGGGCACCCGGGGCAGCCGGCGCTGCTCTGGACACACACAGGCTGTCTGGCGGCTGGCTTCTATTTAAGTCAGTAGTAGGAGCATTTCCTTCAGCTGGTGCTCTTGGGCTCAAAGAAGGTGGTGTCACACCGTCTTTACAGGGAAGTGAAGCCTAGTCACGGGGCTTCACAGCAGAGCTGGCTGTCTGCCCCTTCCCCATCCCCAGCAGGTCTGGACATCTTATGTTTGATAACTCTCCCTGTAAAGAACCCTGAGTGGTCAAGTACTCAGTTGCTAACCGAAAGGTCATCTGTTCAAACCCACCAACTGATCTGAGGAAGAAAATGGGACAGTCTGCTCCTTTAAAGATGGAAGCCTTGTTGGGCTGTGGTTCTACTCTGTCCTGGAGGGTCGCTAGCAGTTAGAATCAGCTCATTGGCCCTGCATCTGGTTTTTGGTTTGGGACAAGGGAGACTTTGCTTGCTGTCCCCCACATAGGGGTCTGAGCCGCCCACTGGGCTACTGGCCCTGATGCCGTCAGCACTCCTCAGCCAGGTCTGACCGCTGTGCCCCTTGGATCTCTCCTCACCCATCTGCACCTCCGTCCCCATCACCCAGCCTTCTGGCCGGCCTCCCTGCCTCCTGGCTCACCCTCTTCTGGGCCTGCCCCACCCCACCAAGTCATCTTTCACTGAGTTATTCCCTACTTTATGGCTAGCTCTCCATTGTCTTTAGGTTAAAGTCTGAGCTCTTTAGAATGGCTTTAAGGCCCTTCCCAGGAGGCTTGCCAACCCTGGCTCCCTCCTACCTGCCACTCCCCAGCTTAAACACAGCAAGCCCTTCACCTGGCCTATCTGGGCCTTCACACATGCTGTTCCTCACCCACCTGGACCAACCCCTCTTTATCCTCAGTGGAAGCATTCTCTCTGCCACCACCCCCCTTCCTGTCTTGTGCACATGCTCCTGCCCATTCCTCTGAGCCTAAGTTGTTTAATGCTGACACCCCCCCCCCTTAATCTGTGAGTCCTGGGGGTGATGGTGGCACTGTTCTCAGTACTCAAGGAACCTGGCATGCAGGCCCCTAATATAGGAGTTGTGAGCATTTGTTGCTTCACCCCCGGGTCAACTTATAAGTCACAAAAATTTGTTTTGTCCCCACATGGAAAGTTTTTAAGTGACCTAGCCACAACCCCAGCGAGGCCTGGTAGCATAGTGGTTACATGTTGAGCTATGCAATCTGTAAGGTCAGCAGTTTGAAACCCCGGGAGGAAGATGGGGATTTCTACTCCAGTAAGCAATTAAAGTCTCGGAAACCCACGAGATGCAGTGCTACCCTGCCCCATCAAGTGGCTGTGAGTCAGCATCGAATCGATCGAACTTCCTTCAGTTGACTGACTCAGAGTGGCCCTGCAGGATAGGGTAGAACTGCTCACTAGGGTTCCTGAGATGAATATACAGGCATGGGCAACCTCCTGCTTTGTGGTGGCTGACCTGCTGGTCAGCTGCGAAGCGCTTTAACCACAGTGGCCTCAGGCCTCCTTTGACTCGATAATTCCCTTGTTCTTAACATCTTGGTGTTGGGACACTGCCTTCTTTCCAGGGCATCTCCACTCATTATTTTCCTCCCAAACAGTCTCTGCTTTGTTGAGTGGCGGTAAGCCTGCCTCACCTGATTGGTGACGGACCAAACCTGGCCATGAAAAAATACCGCTCCCTTTGTTCTATTCCCAGCTTCCCTCACAGCTTGGGTGGCCACGTCTTATATTTTGACCAGTGGCATGAAAAGAATTTGGCTTCTCCAACAAAAGGAAGCTGCGTGGCCCTTGTCCCCGTCTCTTGCCTCCCACACACATACCCTGGGAGGACACGCTGTCAAGCAGTGGCAGCCGCCTTGTGACCATGAAACGACAGACTGAGGAGAAATGCCTACCACAGGAAGCATTGGCAGATGCTTGAACAGTCGAGCCTGGGTTCTTGGTGAAATCAAGCTGTTGAAATACTTTAGAGACCCGCCTCCTTCCAAACGTCTGTCCCTTTGTCTTAAGCCAGCTTTAGTCAACGTTTGGTATAATCAGACACATCCTAACTGCTATTTGTCGCCTGGTTGAACTGAGTTTTGTTATTAAAAACCAAATGACCATCCTTAAAGCAGAGCTCTGAAGGCTGATGGGTGCCTGCTGAGTCGTATTCCTGTGATTCAGTTTAGGTCCTGGGTGGGGGGTAGCTCTAAACACCATGCTCATTTGTGCAAATATTCTGTGAAAAGGGAAAAAAGCAAACAAACCCAACCTGGGCCCGTGGGTTTAGAATTGCACTTTGTGGTTAAAAGAGATTGCCCAGTAAACAGAATTTCTAGCACGTACAGGGTCGCTGTGAGGTGTGTTTTATTTTAAATGTCTCAAGTCCAGAGGCTGGTTGGACAGGTTCCAGGAGACCCAGGACTCAAACGTTCATCATCGGGAATATGTCTCCATTTCTTAAGGTCCTTATCAGGGTTCATTTGGGGGTGAGTCTTTCCTGGGAATGCTTGCCAGCCCCTCTGACCACGAGCTTCACAGCCTTACAGGACTCAGGTGTGTCTCCAAGTTCCAACAAGACAAACGCTTTGTCATAGTTCTCTGTGGTCTGGCCACTTTGGCCTGCATGCTGTGATGATGTGACTGGCCAAACCAGCGCCAGCCTGCCAGTGAGTGTGCGTTAACTCATTAGGGAGGGGCAAAGGGGGAGGAAGGTTCTTCAAGGGCACTGTATGGAGGGCAGGCCACAGCCGTAGTGCGGAGGGTCATGCTAGTGATGGCTTTGCCAGAGAACTAAGTAGTCACTTGAGTGACCCTTTGCTCTCATTTTCGTTGCCCAGAGTCCCCTCTCCATCCGGTGATTTTTTTCCCCCTAGGACAGGAGACCATGAGTGAGTCCAGTTGGGAGGTGGGAGGGAAGGGTAAAAGCAGAGATACCCCCCCACCCCTTCTCTCGCTGGTCCCCGACTCTGGTCTGAGGCCTGGCCAGGGCTGCACGTCAACCATGCCTGGGGTCCTGCAGTCACACAAGCTTTGATGGGCCAGGTTTTCAGCTGCCACAGAAAACTTTGAAAGGTTTCAGGGCAGAAGGTAGTTGGAGAAGTGGAAAAATACAGATTGCTAATTTCTGCCCCTTGCTTTCTGTCAGCCAGTTGTTTTGGAGATGTATTTGTTTACTCCATGCCCACCTACCCCTGGACACTCACTGCCTTGATCAAGTATTTCTCCACTTCCTGTTTGCTGCCGGCCTTATCTCTTTTATGACAGGGACATGGTTCAGGAGTTCCTTTGTCTGCAGGGGATGGGCTGTGGTTCATGGGAGAGGAAGCTTGGGTCAGACAGACCCCACGCAGAGCCCGACTCCACCGCCACGTGGCCCTGGGATAGCAGTACTTCCCTGAACCTCAGTTTCCTCCTCCACAAATTAGAACCCAAGGCCTGCCTGATGGTCACCACTTTCCTGTAAGCGGTTTCCTGTAAGCAGCTCTGTGTGTGTATCCGAGCCCAGGGCCACTGGGACATCCTCGTTTGTGTTAATAGTTGGCCTGGAGAGGTCCAGAAGCCTGACGTGGCAAGTGTGACTGCTCTCTCAGACAGATTCGCCACCATCCCCACCCCTCACGTGGGGACATATGTAGAACACAGGAGCATGAGGGTCAGAGGGGGGCCAGGGGATAGGGAGTGAGCTGCTTTGGGAAACGATGCACTCAGGATCCTTGGTTCTTACAGTGTGTCCTATGTATAGAGGCCCTGGGAGCCAAGGAAGGGTTTTGAACCAATGAGAGAAGTGTCCCCACAGGGTACTCTGCCATGTCATCTCTGGATGGTGCAAATAGTGACTGCAGCAGGGCTGCCAACCCACATGTGGGGATTTGAATCCCACCTCGTGACACCTCGGGAATAAGGTCTGGCAGTGGCACCACTGAAACCACCGAGGGACCCAGGTCTGTTCTTTCACACGTGGAGTTGCCATCAGCTGCGGCGTTGCCCCCCTCCCTAGCAGTGCCAGCCCAGCGTGGCTGGGTTTTGCCTATGCTAGAGACTGAGTTCAGGAATCAAGTGTCCACCAGAGCATTTAAAGCCATGCTATTAGGTGCCATTGACTTGGCTCAGGCTCGTAGGCATCCTGTACCCCATAGGAGGGAACCCGCCTGGCCCTGCACCTTCCCTACAAGTGTCAGGCTTGAGTCCATGGTAATTACCATCACAGACCTTGGGAGACAGTTCTCTGGCTGGGAGGCTCACGGGGTCCCCGATTGGTCTTCAAGCGCAGAAGACTTGCCAGGTGCTCCTGCTGGCTCCTTCCCTGGGTGGCAGCCATTCCAGGGATGCCCAGCAGGGCTTCCGTTGCAGCCGGGACTACACACTCACTGTGGCCCTGGGCTTCGGGTTGGTAATGGAGCTGACTTACATGCCGGTCTGCAGAGGCTGTGCCTCAGTGACCTGAGCTCGGATCACAGAGCGGTGGCTGAGCCCTCCCTCCCTCTTTCTGAGGGGCCAGACTTGAGAAGCCACAAGAGGGTGTGTGACATTGAGAGCTGAGACATTGGCATATGGTGAGCCATCAGACTGGACCTTACCTGCAGACTGGGAGCTCAGCCAGGAAGGCAAGAGGGATGCGAAGTTGGGGCTCCAGGTTTTAGAGTAAATAGCTCTTATGGGGTTGAGGGGGGGGGGTTCTTTTTAAATAGCCTGCTTCTTTTCCTTGGCCCCCTAACCAGGCTATCCTGGGGCCCTGGAGTCTGCCTGGCCGAGGTCCCTGGGTCAAACCCTGTGGATCTATGTCAGGGGATGTCCCTGCTTCTTCCTCTAACTCCTGAGCCAGACTCAGGGCTTATCTGGGCTACATGCCTCCCCCACCCCACCCCCACCCCAGTGCTGTGCCCCCTCAGATGCAGCCTTTCCTTTCCTCAAAGACCCGAGAGATACGAGGAGCAGGCTAACTGTAGTCTCAGAGTCCGGGTAACCAGCTCGTAGGCATGTGTCTGGAGGGCCCTTTACAGCATCCATATTCCGGCTAAACCGGCCCCAGAATGTCCTTAGGCAACCCTGCTGGATGATGTTTCCCGATCAGGGGGCCAGCCTTGGGGTAAGGTTCCCTGGTTGGCAAAAAAGTTTTGCTCAGGATTACTCATCTAAAGGTCGGGACCTGTCAGGGGCCACCAAGACAGAAAGACCTGGCAGTCTGTGTCAGCAAGGCTGCAGCCCAGAAAACCCAGACTGCCCGGGCCTCCTTTACAGTACACGGGTCTCCTGAGGGTGATGAGTTTGTTTCCTTGGTAGTCGGTTTTACACTGGCCATGTGGCCTGGGTCAGGGCCTGTCCTCATGCTTGCTCTTCAGCTTCCTCATCTGTGCAGAGGGGCTGGACAAGACCACAGGCAGAGGTCTGGTGGCCTGTCCTGGCACGCGGGTGACCTGCTTGGTCCATGCACATGCTATTTACAGTTTCTTCTAAGAATCAGCTGTTAATGGTTAAGCCAGTTTCCCAGTTCCCTGCCTGCCTCCAGGATGTGCCCACCCCCCCACCCCCCCATGTCCCCAGGACACTGTCCCCACCAGAAACCTCCAGAGTCTCAGGTTCTGGTCTCCAGGGAGAGGAGAGAGGCGGCAGGCTGGCAGTCACCAGCCAGATTCCAGAAGGATGGGAATTGGGGCACAGGACCCAGGTGCTCCTAGGTCTCAGCAAGATGTGAAGCGGATGGCAGAGGGGAGGACCGACCTTGCATGGGGTGAGGGGGAAGCTCTTTGTAGTGCCCCTGCAGGTTGCAGAGTTCCGCCTTCCCCTGGTCACTGCCAAATTGTGGTTTGGGTTGACCTCTGAACCTTGGAATACTTCAGGTGCAGGTGCCTGATTACAGCAGGTCTTGTTTTTCAGACAGATAAGGTCTGGGTGGGGCTGGCAGAGGCCTGGGTCCATATACCTGCTTGCCTGGCATCCTTTGTTTCTGGTGGCAGGTGGGGTGGGGTGAGTCTGCTCTGCTGGCCTGGACAAAGCATGGCATTTCCCCAGCTGGACTGGGCCAGGGGAACTTCATGTTGGAAGCATCCTCAGAGAAAAGAACAGTCAACGGAGTGGTCTGGGTGTGTGTTACATGCTATCTGCTCAGTGACCCCAGAAAGCAGGAGAGCCTGGGGTCTCGTCCACCATCACCCAGCCTTCTTACCTGCCTGTGCCGGGGACAGCTTGCCTCTCCTCATCTCCTCCTTGACCCTGCACACACAGAGTCACCACCCGAGGTTCTTCCTTCGGGGAACAAGGGGGACTGAGCAGAGGGGTGTGGAGGAGGTGGGGTTAGGTTGCTCACAGCCCTGTTTTGGGGCTGTAGTTAGATGAGACGGGGGCTGTAAGTCAGTGGTTAGAGTTGTATTAAGACACCACCATCTCTTTTCCTGAAACTCCTCTCCTATTCTCCTCTCCCGGCATCCAGAAGCCCCATGAGCCCTAGAGCCCTGGCAGGCCAAGCAGAACACGCAGAGAACAGCTACGTTCCAGAATTTTTCTTTGAAGTCCTGTTGGGCCCCAGCTCTGGCCCATTTCCAGCCCCATCCACAATAGGTGTTTGGTTAAAATCCCAGCCCACTTCAATTGAGTTGATTCTGATTCATCACTAGCTGGTGGTGGTCTGGGGCGGCTTAGAACCTCCGACCTTTCGGCTAGCAGCCAGATGCTTCCCCACTGTGCCACCACATCAGGAGAAAGCTCAGCTTCTAGTCTGAGGACTGCGTCTTAGCAGGGTTTCAGTGATCGACCACAGTACCCCTCATTTTCCACCACTCCTGGCATCTGGGCCTTGCAGGGCTGGGGACCAGTGCTTCCCGACGGAGGAGAGAGGGGCCTTCTCAGTTCCTGCCTGGTTACCTTTCATTCCCAGAACCCTCTTGAGCCTCCATTTCCTTAACTTGAAAAAAAAAAGTTGGGGTGGGGGCAGGAGGCAAGGCAATGACTGATCCCCAAGGGGCTCTGCGCCATCCTCACAACTGTTCCTATGTCCCAGCTCCAATGTTTGGGAACGGGGTGGGGGATGAATTAGCTAGCCCCATCTAGGCCCACATGCCTCACCTGTGAATGAATGGGCAGGGTAATAATACCTGATTCACAGGTGTCGAAGTAGGACCTCCTCACTGCATGCACCACCACCAGGCATTGCAGAGCCCGGGTATGGGGCGAGGTGTCCAACATGAACCCCTGGCAGGCCTCTGCATGCTGTGCTAGGCATTGCTTGGACATTCCTGCGAGTCAGCAAGCTGAGGGCAGGGCTAATCTTGCTGTCAAGCGCTCACTGAGAGTGCTGTCCCTAATGTCTTTAACCTCCTAACAACCCTGAAAGCAAGCGGGCAGCTATGTCTAGGCCACAGAATCCCAGGGGCCAGAGCCAGAACTGGGGGGGTCAGTGGGGAGGGAAGTGCTCGGCTAATGACTGAAAGGTCATAGGTTCAAACCCACCTGCGACTCTGCAGGAGAGAGGCCCTGACGATGGCTACGAAAAGGCAGAGAGAGAGCTCAAAAGGGGCTGAAAGGCACCTGTGACCCAGCCTGGGGTCTGGGGAGGCTGTTTTCGGCTGCTGACCTGAGCTCCCCAGAGTCAGGGAGTACATTGTGCTCTGCAGAAAGGGTTGTTCCTCCTTGCAGCCATAGGGAACGGGCTGGGGTTGCAGCTGGGCAAGGGTCAGTGCCTGCTGCTCCAGGACTTGGCAAGGCCAGCTGCCATCCAGTGTATTCCTGTTCACGGCAGGAACTCAGAGTTCCCCAGTCCTCTCAGTAGGGCTGGGGTCTTCTGTGTTTGGGTTTTTCTTTTTTCCCCGGAGGTAACCTCACAGGCTGCTGTTCTTGTGGGTGGTCCCGACTCACCAGCCTTTTATTCAGGATGGAGAGATGAACCTGGGGGCTGCCGCCACAGGGCTCAAGGATATCGATGATCAGAAAAGGGCACTCCCAGTGTGGTGTGTGCTTGGTCGATGGACTGCATCTAGTCACCCAACCAGGGCAAGGCTGGGGGCTGTCCAGGAACATTCCCCAGGGTCATCTGTAGTGGCTGAGTTCAGATGTCTGAGAACCAAATATCCAAACTCACTGCCATTGAGTCGATTCTGACTTACAGCGGCCCTAGAGCACAGGGTAGAACTGCCCCTGTAGGTTTCTGAGACTCTAAAACTCTTGACTGGAGCAGACGGCCTCATGTTTGTCCCTTAGAGCAGCTAGCGATTTCAAAGCACTGACCTTGTGATTAGCAGCCTAACTACACCACCAGGGCTCCGTGGATACCCAGGACCTAGCATTGTTCTCCAGGGTCCTGATCAAGTCAGCTTGGAAAGGGGTTTGGTTTCAGTTACTTCCCCTGGGGGAATGGCCCGCCATGAGCTGGCCTGTGGGAAGGGACGGGCTTCTGGCACAGCCTTGCGGGCCGCTTTTCAGATAGTTGGATGTAGGGAGCCTCTTTTCACGGAACACTTAGAAAATCAAAAACAAAAGAAACACGCCCCCAAAAACCTTTATGAACATTATATTAAATACCAGTTTGGAAACTGCCTCAAGCAATGCTCTCTTTGGAAACAGAGGAATATAGAAAAAGTACTGCTTAGGGGCTTAGCAGTTAATCTAGGCTGGCTTTACAAAACTTTGGCTCAAAATTTGTCCTTCCTCTTTGTTAAAGAGGCTGTACAGAAGAGTAGATATTTTGGGGCTTGAGGGGAATCCCTCACCCCTGTGGGAGGACCGTGGATGGAGCTAAAAGGAAACACTGAGATGTTGAGATGTGTTTTTTGTTGTCAGCAGAAAAAAGCTGGCCTGAGCTTGGGTGGGTGGGGGAAGGGAGAAGGGAGCACATGGGGGTTTGAAGTGGGTGGGGATCATGGTTGGAGTGGGGAGCTCGTCATGTATCACTAGCTCTTGCAAAACAAAACAAACTCAAACCCATGATCACGGGGCTGATTCCAACTCATAGAAACCCCATCTATAGCTCAGAATAGACGCTCTCTGGGTTTCTGAGGCTGCGAATGGTTTGAGGAACAGATAGCTTCAGTTTCTTTCCCCCGAAGAGCAGCTAGTGGATTCAAACTGCTGACCATGCGGTTAACAGCCTAACATGTAACCAACTGATGTCACGCGCTCCCACCAGACCCCAAGGTCCTAGTGGGTTCTGGGAGTCCAGAGGGAAACACTAGCTCCCCTCTGGTTTTTGCTGTGCTAGCTTCTCTTGAGCTGTCCCTGAAGAGACCACATGAGGACCACCTGGTCCTGTGCTGTCAGGGACAGGTTCACCTTTACTGTTCATAGGGTTTTGTTGGCTGTGAGACCCTCCCCACCCTGCGATTTGATGGTCTGATTCTCAGCAGTAGTTTGCCAGGCCTCCCTCTTCCTAGTCTGTTTCAGTCTGGAAGCTCTGCTGAAATCCCCACTCAGCATCAGGGCAACACACACACCTCCACCAACAGTCGACAGTTGGGTGGTGGCCACACACCAGGTACTAGAATCTGGGATCAAATATGGGTCTTATAAGCAAGTCAGACTCTCCACTGCCCTAAGCTCCCAAGTTCAGGTGCAGGAGATGGCCCAGGGTCACACCATGGCTGGTACCAGACCCCTGGCCATAGCCCATGGCTCTCTCTCTCTCAAGCGTGGTGGCCGTGGAAGTTCTTTCAACCCCAAGGCCCACGAGCCACAACAGTGACAGTGGGTGCTGATTGTGTACTTAGAGCGTACACTAGGCAAGGTGCTGATGCCTCAGGGCTGCTAGCCTCATTAACATCTAGAACGAGCCCTCTAAGATCCTGTAGTGCCTGTCCATGCTCAGAACTCTGTCCAGGTTCCCTACCACATGTGGGACACCTGCCCTGCCCAACCACATGTGATACCTACCCCACGCCTCTTATCTCCTCACATGCACGTGCCCCAGTGCTTCCCAGAGTGGCATGGATACTTAGGGCTTTCTTGACTGCAGTTTCTTTGGAAGTAGATCTCCAGGCCCTTCTTCCAATAAGACCCCTGACCAGCCTTTAGGCTGGCAGCCAATCACAAGCCAGCTGTCCCACCCACGGACCTATTCTGCACCCACATTGGCCTCATGTCCCTGCACTTTGGTCCCGTAGTCTGGTCCTTCTGCTTGTCAGGTTTCAGCCCTCCCCTTCCCATCATGCTCTCTGTCAGGGTCACATTATTGCTGTGCCCAAAGCGTCGTTTACAACAAGTTCATTGTCTTGACCCCCGCTGGAGCCCTTGACTCTTTCACAGCTGCACTGTCAGCACTTAAGCAGAGGCAGGCACAGCTTGCTGGAGGGAGGGAATGAAGGAAAGCAGGCCCCACAGAGCAGGTGTTTGGGATCCCCTTTCCCACTTCACAATGGTTACGTGCCCAGCTGCTAACAGAAAGGTTGGCCCACCTACCCTGGTGGTGCTGGACACTAGGCCCAGCTGGCTTGCAGAGCCCTGCTCCAGGGAACCTCCTGAAAGATGCTGGGCTGACCAATCTCCTTCCCAAGGACAGCAGTGAATAGGGTAAGAACCTCTGACCTGGAGCCACAGGCACCTGGGTAAGAACCCCCGCCTGCCTTCCCTCCCCCATATCTCCCCTCCCCCGGGCACTGACCATACAGCCTCCTTGCCCCTTGCTGCCCTCGAGTCAATGCTGACTCACAGCGACCCTTCCGGTTGCCCACCTGAGACTGTACTTGTGTGTGGGAGTAGAAAGCCCAGTCTTTCTCTCTGAGCCGCTGGTGGTTTTGAATTGTTGACCACATGCATTGCAGCTCAACACATAACCACTACTCCATTACGGCTCCGTATACTACCTCAGGCAGGTTATATTGCCTTGTAAATCTTTTTATCGCCTCTGAAATTGGTGAGGACAGGAGTGCATTCGTGGACAGAGTGTACGTAACAGGTTTCTTTGTCAATGTCCAGCCCAGCTTGGGCATAGGAGGAGGTTGAGAGGACTCTGAAACTTGCTCCACCCAGGTACAGAGGAGCATCATGTCTGTACCCACAGCCCGTCTGTATTCATGTTGTGTAATTCCTGCTGGACTCTGCCTGCGTGGAGCAAACCCTTCATGTGGTGGCCAGACAAGCAGGCATGCTTTTTTTCACCTGGCCCCTCCTCACTGTCCCCTCACCGGCTGGTCAGTGTTCCCCAGGCAGCTGGCCTGGCCCCTTGACAGTTTATACATGTTCCTGCTGGTAGCGTGGTCTCAGTCTCCCTGCGCCAAGAGCAGCTCTCATGTGTTCTTTCCTCATGTTTATCCTTGTAATTTGCTCTAGAACCTGGCTCTGCAGCTCCGTCCCGGGTCAACATTTCTTTCCCGCAGGAGGCCTCAGGCCACACTGGTTTGGTTGGAGCCACAATTGCTGAGTGAGTGGCCACCTCTGCAGGCGCTCCGAAAACCTGTCTGCTCACGGAGTCGTGGAGCTCCTGAGCCACTTTGGAGTGAGATCTCCGTTTGAAGGCATGACTGAAAGCAGGGGAGTGGCTTGGAGGTGAAGGGAAACTCTAGGGTTTCTGGGTTGGCAGAAGAGTGCAAAGGACTCTGGGACCCTGTAGCCATTACTGACAGACCCTCTCTGTGACTTGTGTGCCCACCTGCACCTCTCGTAGCAGCAGGTGCCTCTTAACACAGTCTGTGGCTCAGAGCAGGGACTTGTGATGCCAATCATCCTTGACCAGTGACAGCAGTTTCTGAAATGTCAACCCCCACCTGGAAGAGCTCACTGTGAGTCAGTACAGGTGTTGTGGGCTTTGCAAACTCCAAACTCCGCCCCGTTCTTGACCAGCACCTCCAGGATGCCCAGGAAGCTGCCATTGGTCGGTAGGAAGAGATGCACTAATTGTGGACACCTATCAAGTGCACTCGTCTTGTTGGCGGGGCACTGTTAGTTACAGCAAGTGCCAGGCTGCGGCCTTAGGCCAGTTCCTGAACCTCTGCCTCACTGCTCCGGATGCCTGCAGGGACTGAACGAGAACTGTGCTTGGGGCAGAACCTGGCTGGGAGCAGTGTGCAGAAACCACCCATCAGAGCTGGCTGCTTGCTTTGGAAACAAGGAAGCTGAGGTTCCAAGGGGACCACACTCACCTGACCTTACACCTCTCTGGCCCCACATGGACGTCCCTCATAGTTTTGTGGGGGGTCGAGGAACCAGCTGCAGGCTCTTCAGGTCTGGCCACAGAGTTGTGGAGGTTTTGAGTGACCCTGGGTCTCTGTGATCATTATGCGTTTTGCAGCTGCCGCAGATGAGGGGTCAGCCCCCAGTAGGGACAGGAGTGGGTGGGCAGTTATCTGGGGCACCTGAGGCCTTTGGAGGAACGCTGTCAGTGCAGATGGCTTCCATCTCTCTGGGGCTGTCTCTCTGGGCTGCCTCCCCACCCCCTGTACCTGGGAGACACCTTCCTCCCCACCTCATCCGTGGGAGTCTGTAGCAGCAGGGGGTGGGGGCTTGTCAGACTGAGACGTATTGCTTCACAGCCCTAGGCACTGGAAATGGAGAGCAGCGCCAGGCCAGGCTCCCTCGGAGGGAGGGACGCCTCCAGCTTGGCATCCCAGTGTTTGCCAGCTGTGGCCCCACGTGGTGTCCGTCTCCTGTCTTTCTGTGCCTCTTTTGTTTTAGAAGGACATTGATCTGTTTTTTTTCTTATTAATTTTATTGAGGGGGGGGCTTTTAAAAACTCTTATTTAATTATTTGCTTTTAATAAATCTTATAACAATCCATCATTCAGTTGTATTAAGCACACTTGTACGTATGTTGTGGGGGAAAGGAGGGTCCCCAACAAATCATCGCTGGTCCTGTAGGCTCACTTGTACAGTGATAATAAGTAAAGATTATAGTGAAGTCATAGAGAGCATGAGAGATGAGGAGAGATTGAAATAATGGAGTCACACACATTTCATGGTAGCATGCTCACCTCCTGGATGGTCGTGATCTTACCAGCCAGGTTCTGCACACAGTGTGGGCAGAGGTGAGGTGGGGTGGAGTCCACTGGCCGGCAAGAGGCTGGAGACCCGTTTATTGCTAACCAAGGGTTATATCTATGTTGGGGGGTGATTACAGATAACCACATGTCACAGGAAGGGGTAGTACAATTGGCAAAAAAAGCAATAGGAGGGGGATATACAATGGGCCTAGGTGTAGCAGGAAGAGCTAGGGGTGTACACATGATAGGAAGGGGAGGGACTAGGAATATACATAGGACAAGTAGGGCAGATTCATGATGGCGGCCTAACCTTGGTCACCCTTAAGTGGGCTTGACCTCCCTGGGCTCTCCTTCAGGGAAACAATTATCCTTAACAGAAGGGAGTGGGCCCTACTTGTTGTGGGATAAGCAGTGGTGTTTGCTTGCTCTGCATGGCTGATAACCTTTAGGGAGAATACCCCCGACCTACTTCTGTTGACCTCCAAGTCTATAGTCATTCTACAGGTGTAGCAAGCAGCTAAGTTTGGCATATATTTGGGGGAGACAACTTGGGAGAAATCTTTGTTTCCCACATGTTGTCATCAACATTTCCAAAACATTTTCTTTCTGTTTGAGCACTTGGTATCAGCTTCTTTTTTCCCCTCTCCTTCCCACCTTCGAGAATCCTCGATCAAGTATACATCAGAAATGCCTGTATTAAAAAGCAGTGTCAGTGGCATCTCTGACATTCAGAGTTCACAACACCAGTAAGTGCAGTTAAGTAATTTGGGGTACCTGAAAAGTACGCTTCCTCTTAATTAAAAATAATCCTTTATCTAAGTGTGCTTTTATGCCCTCCTTTTGCTGTGGTAGAATGAGCCATTTAGGTGACACCCTGCCTAGGGTGAAGAGAGATGAGACCGTTCCACGAGGGATCCAGAGGTGCTAGCTAAGCGGCCTATTTAGGTGGGTCCTGTAGAGAACCAGTGATGCTCTCACAGCTTAACCCCAGGAGCTCACTCTTGATTTCTCACTTGACCACTGCCTTTCAGCTAGATCCTTCCACCGCTCTGTTCCTAGAGATACTGAGAGAAGGGGGCTTATCCTTGCTTTTCTGCTCTTGGTATCAACTCCCTAACATCAGAAAGAAGACATGCTCTTCTGTTGGGTACAAAACCAACTAGGTCCTCTCTTTTTCCCTTTGATTGTCCCCACCTCTGCAGACAGTGCAGACTTTGGGTGTGTTCATGGACGAAGTTATTCATGAACTTGAAACATGCCTTTTCATTATATGTGTGCAGGTCTGGGAATGCAGCCTGGGCACAGTGAGGCCTCTTCTTCACAGCCCAGGGCCCTCACCCAGAGAGTAGCCTTCAGATTCGGGCACCTGAGACAGCAAACCCCCTTCTGGGATGGCTCAGAGCTCCTGGAAAGTCACTGGATTCTAGGTTGCTGTCCTGTCAGGTCATGTCTGTAAAAGCATTTGAAAACAAAGGTCTGTCTTTATTATGTGTATCCTTCCCTATAGAAGACGTTAATCATACTCCCTATTACTGACAACATCATTCAAAAACATTATAAATTATTGTAAGTTTTCCATCCCCATACATTCTCTTCATTGTGCTGTTTCTCAATGTTATTTCTGCCTGCCGTGCAAGGAAATGGATGGCTCAACAGGTCTGGGCACAGGTCGTACGTACTTCAGCAGAGAAAGCAAAGGTCCCGTTGCAAAGGAAGTGATTTTGGAAGGGACTCAAGTCACCAGCGAGTCATCTCTTTTTTCATATGCTAGTGGGGTCGTTATAGAATTGTCACATGTCCAGATCACCTGGCTTTCAGGCACCCCATCGGTGAGTGGGGGTGCTACTTTGTCCACCAGAACTCTGCCTAGAGAGAACTCAGCATGGCGACGGGGTGGGTGGGATGAGAACAGCAGAAGCTTCTCTGGGCCAAGGCTATAGATGTGAATCGCTCCAGAGAGCCGGGCTCTTAAAGAACACCTTCCAGCAGCAATAACAACTTGGTTCTTTGCCTTTGACCTCACAGTGATCATGGAGCTCCCAAACTGTGAGCTCACTCCAAGAGAAACCAATACATATTGGGTCTTTTCCTCCAGACATGGAGTCACCCAGGATTTTCATTTGCTGTCATGTCGCCAAGGGTGGTGTGTTTGCCATTATAGATGTTCAGACGGCAATCCTACCCTCCCATCAGTCCAGAGGTGACATCAGCTATCTCTGGAGCCGCCATGATGATCTCATCTACGCCATCATGATCCAGGTCACTCAGGTGCAGAACGCCACCAAAGCAGCGTAGCGGTGGTCCCGCCTGAAGGTGCTGAGCAGAGCAGACTGTATCCAGTGTTAAAGCCATCTTAGACACATCATCAGACAATGCCCCCAGGGCTCCTTAAGCTCTTTAGAGTGACCAAACACAACCCCCTGTTGGCTGTCACGTCAATTCAGACATGATGACCTGAAGTGTTGATCAATTATATATTACTATTTTGTGTCTTACACTGTCCGTTGTCTCCCTCTACCCACATTTCTGTTATTTGCCCCCCCTCGGGTTGGGGATGGGGAGGCTATATATCCAACCTTGTGATGGGTTACATCGCATTGCAGGCTTTTATGACCCACCATCCTGCGGCATGTCCCCATGATAACCCAGCATCTTGCAACAAGCCTACTGTAGCAGCTATAAGGGTTACGACTGCACTTATCTCTTTTGGGGGGCGTGTGGGGTGTGAACAGTTTAATCCAGAACAAGGCTTGTGTCTCCCCCTTCCTTCCTTCAGCTGCTTCTAACCTGCTCACCGGGAAAAGAGCTGCTCACCGTCTCCAGCTCGCTGCCCCATTGGTCTGCCTTTGTTCCCCGACAGCCAGCTGGTACTTAGCAGATACTTAGCACACACTTATTTGGGGTTCTTGGTCCTAGAGTGCCAGCTCTCTGCTGTGACTTTGGGGTTCTCACATTCCTGCTGGGGAGACAATTAAGAAATCACTCTCTAATTCAGCGGGTCTCAACCTGTGGTTTGAGACCCCTTTGGGGGTCGAACGACCCTTTCACAGAGGTCACCTGATTCATAACAGTAGCAAAATGACAGTTCTAAAGTAGCAATGAAAATAATTGTATGCGATCACGAGGTGCCAAAGGGACCAGGTATAAGGCATCATGCAAAAAAAAAAAAAGAATATATATATATATATATGTATATATTATTTATACCATAGTGAATGAAGGGGGAAGTGCAGTGTGGAGACCCGAGGCCCAAATGTCAACCACTGGAGATCCCCTGATAGAGGGGTTTAGGAGAGGAGATGGGTCAGTCAGGGTGCGATGTAGTACCGATGAAGAACACAGCTTTCCCCCAGATCCTGGATGCTTCCTCCCCCCAACTACCATGATCCGAATTCTACCTTGCAGGACTGGATAGGGCAGAGGTTGTACACTGGTGCATATGGGAGCTGGAGGCACAGAAAATCCAGGGTGGATGATACCTTCAGGACCAGGGGTGTGAGGGGCAATACTGGGAGAGTAGAGGGTGAGTTGGTTGGAAAGGGGGAACTGATTACAAGGATCCACATGTGACCTCCTCCCTGGGAGATGGACGGCAGAGAAGGGGGGGAAGAGAGACTCCGGATAGGGCAAGATATGACAAAATAACAATCTGTGGATTATCAAGGGCTCATGAGGGAGGGGGGAGCGGGGAGGGAGGGGAAAAAAAAAGAGGACCCGATGGCTTAAGTGGAGAGCAAATGCTTTGAGAGTGATTAGGGCAAAGAATGTACAGATGTGCTTTGTACAATTGATGTATGTATATGTGTGGATTGTGGTAAGAGTTGTATGAGCCCCTAATAAAATGTAAAAAAGAAAGAAAAGAAGATAATTAGGGTAAAGAATGTACAGATGTGCTTTATACAATTGATGTATGTATATGTATGGATTGTGATAAGAGTTGTACGAGCCCCTAATAAAATGTTTTTTTAAAAAAAGAAAATAATTGTATGGTTGGGGGACGGTCACCACAACATGAGGAACTGTATGAAAGGGTCACGGCGTTAGGAAGGGTGAGAACCACTGCTCTAATTGAAAGTTGTAGCACAGCCCTGGAGGATTCTGGGGATCTAGATGAGGCCATTGATAAATCCTGCTCACCTGAGAAGAGTGAGCTTGTGAGCTGAGATGTTGGGAAATGAGTAAGAGGCTACTCAGACAAGTGGACATGGGCCATGGGGATACGTGCAAGGGTTAAGAGAAGTGCCATCTCCTAGGTAGGATCTGGAGGAACCTGTGGGGCCACTAACTAGCCTGGGTCTGCTAACGAAGTGACCCAGAAGACTGATGCGAAATCCTGAGAGGACACAGCAGGCCTTTAGCATTCATGCCGTTGTCCCAACTGTGGGTGTCGCGTGCGGTACATGCCCGGGAAGTCTCTGTCGGGGTTTTAAACCACTTTTTCTGGGTTCACTCATGGCCTATGAAGTACAGTGGAACAGACCTGTTTGTAAGATGTACTGAATGAGTGCTGGGGATGGACATACTGTTAGAAATTTAATTTTTCTCTCAGAAAACAGGGCAATGTGTGCATTGCATAGTGTCTTAGGCCGGGATCTCTAGAGAAACTAAACCAGTGAAGTTGTCTGCCTGCCTATCTATCTATAGAGAGAAGTTTCTATCAAAGAAATGGCTCACACAATTGCCGAAGTAAGTAGGCAAGTTTCAAGCTATGCCTCAGGTGTCAGGCTGGAGACTTCTCTTGACTTGAACAGTGGCAGGGGCTGATGCGCCCAGAATCCGCAGGCCAGACGGCAGGCTTCTGGCAGCAGAAGTAAACGAAGCCAAGATGAGCAGATAGGACGGCAGGCTGCCAATGCCTCAGAAGGCTGCTGGCTCTAATCCAAAGAACTGGAGGTTCAGAGCCAGCAAAAAGCAAGCGCGGTTATCTGCGGCATCCACTGACATTGAAAGCAGCCCATACCCATGAGCAAAGCTGCTTTCAGCAGATTGGATCAGGGCTGTGGACTGAGTAAACATCTGATATCTGATTGGTTGCTCACAGTAGATCCCATTATGGAGGTGATTTCATTTTGTTAGAGCTCATGGTGGATGAAGTCTTAACTGCCAAGCTACTGAAATTCTGGTCCAGCCAACTTAGTATCATTGCACAGAACAACCAAATTTCATGAGCAGAAGTGATGGAAAAAATGGTGCCCTACTCAAAGATGGCAGCAGACCACACAGCTCCGAGTGTGTGTTGCTCTCCACAATCCTGGCAATAATGTAATGCCCCCCCCCCCCCCGCCCAGCAGTCTCCTGAAGTGGGGGCTCATTTTCCCTCCCCAGAGTTTCTTGTTCCAGGCCTATGACTTGTAGTTTGCCCCTTTCCGGCCATCATTCAGTACACCTGCTCTTTACTAATTCAAGTCTGTTCCAGTTTGGCTGTGTGAGCCATGACTGAACTAGTTTGGGCCAGTTTGAAGCCCTGCTGAAATTAAATGACAAATTGTTCCATTAACCACCATCCTTGCACCACTTTTGTAAGTGGAAGCGTCTAGCCCCCACCACAAGCCTGGGAGGTGCCCAGCCTTGTCTCTGTTGGGTCAGTTCCAGCAATTAAGGACATTCTTGTGGTGCGTGTGGGGAGGTTGAGGCACAGTGCTGTTTGGGGGGGGTGGCCCTGGCAGTGTCTGGCCACCCATTCGTGGAGAGAGAAGTGGGTGCTGACAGAGCCTTCCCAGCTGCTGACAGCTCCAGTTAGGCAGCCACAAAGGCGCCTCAGGGAGGCTAGCCGTGCTGGGGACCTGGCCGAGGCGATGTGTGCCCTGAGCTGCTTTTCTCGTGAAAGGGCTTTGCTGCATAAAAACGCTTGGGAAATATACAAAGGCAGGTGGCCAGCATCCAGAGCTCAGCTGTTTACCTTCAGTAGGGAGACTAGGAACACGGAAGGTGTATTTTCCAAACAGCCAGGGTTGTCAAGTCCATTGGCTGAGAACAGGTGAGGACGCGGAGCCCGGGATCCCCTCTGCTCATGCCACCCCTCCACTGAGGAACCGCACTTGGGCTGGTGCTGGAAGGGTCTCCTTGGCGATGGGCATGGCGGAGGGGCTGTTCTGATGACCTGGGGCCATGGTGCCCGCACCCCTGGGTGAGCTCCTTTGCCCCCCCTCTGGGAGCTATCTTGGTCAGGCCTTGGGCTCCCATTTATGACCCCCTGGCAGTGGTGCTCCAAGTTTCAGAGGAAATGGTGTTTGCAAGCAGGAAAGAGTGGAAGCCCTCAACTCTTGCTGAGGACCCCCACCCCATACAAGTTGTGTGCTTCTGTGTGGAGCCAGATCTGAAGCTGTGCCTGCCATGCTGCCTGGTAAAGCCCCTGCCAGCCAGCGCCCACCACCCTTCAACCTTGGCATTGGTCCCAGGGTGGCCTCCACCAGGGCCCTTGTTGGCTGGCTTTGGCTGACTGGAGGCAGAGGGACAGGACAGAGGTTGGCGGGTTCTTCCCATTGTCCTCATGGCCTGCCACTCTCCTCGCAGCAGCCACAGCCCCTGCTGGTTGGCACCGATGCTGGCAGGCCCAGGGCTACCAGCACTTAGTGGATATTTGGCCAGGTCACTGATTCTTCTACTAAATGACTTTGAAGAGAGAAAAAAAATCCTGGCAGGAAGCCCACTTGGGGTTGAGGGTAGGGCCCGTGACTGGCAGCAGTGGCCTCATCTAGGGGTTCAGCCAGGATACCAGCCTGGTGCCGTTGCCTTGAGGGACTGGCCTGGGAGGGAAGTGGCCTCATGCTTGGGGCAGACCTGGGTTGGGAAGTTCAGGGCAGGTAGGAAGGCAGCTCCAGTTGCTGGCAGGTGCTCCTGTCCCCGGGTCAGGTGCTGCTGGCCTGCTGTCAGCCACCTGGGCTGATCTCCCTAACCCAGTGCTTCTCCAAGAAGAGAGCATGTCCCCACAGAGTAGCTCAGGCAGAGCTTTGGGCCCAGGCAGTCTGTTGCCTCCAGCTGGTCAGGAGTGGATGCTCCCAGTCTCTCCCTGAATGAATTCTGAGATTCAGGAAGATCACAGACATAGAGTGGTTTGTGGGATGAGTGTGGACTTGTTATGAGGCAGCCTAAGTTGATTGGACTGTGATTTGGGTGTGTTCCTTCACCTCTCTCTGCAGGAGAAGATGAGGCTTTCTACTCCCATAAAGAGAATATCACAGGGGCAGTACTGCGCTGTCCTACAGGGTGGCCATGAGCCAGCATCAACGCAGTGACAGTGTGTGTGTTTTTATCCTTTTGTCCCTCTTTGAACCCTCACTTCTGTTCCTGAGGGGCTCCGTGGCTGAGAGGTGCTCCCAGCCTATCCTATGCTCACTCTCAGGTGACCCCCCCCCCATAGCACCTGGAGGTGCTTCCCCTCCCTGATGCTGTGTGTACACACACACACACACACACACACACACACCCACCATACCCCCCCCCCCGGGGAACAGAATTAGGACACCGGCCCCGCCCTCGAATGAGGAGACACAGGATGGTGTTTCTGCCTGCCTGTCCTGTCTTCAGGGTGTGGGGGGTAAGGGGAGTTGGTTGGGGGTCCTGGTCTCTGAGACTCATGCACTCCCCTTTCACAGCTGAACCTCAGCCGGCCGATTGAGGAGCAGGGGCCCCTGGACGTCATTATCCACAAGCTGACGGACGTCATCCTCGAAGCTGACCAGAATGACAGCCAGTCCCTGGAGCTGGTGCACCGATTTCAGGTGAGGCACTGGTGGGCCCCGGCTGTGGGAGGCGGGGGTGTGGTGTGTGTGTGTGTGTGTGTGTGTGTGCGCGCGAGCTCGCGCGTTTGTGTGCGCACATGCACAAGGTGGCAGAAGGAGCTGCTTTGATGCGCAGTCGCCGGCCTAGCTCTGCTGGGGTGTGTAGTGGGGGTTGAACTCCAGCATGTCTGTGCCCCATCCCCCGGTGCATCCATGCTTCCATGAGCCCAATGGAGAAAGGATGCCTGTGGACTTCAGAACCACAAGCACCTGGTGCCACCTGGTTAAAGGTTAAAGACCGTGGCCAGACTCTCCTGTGGGTCTCAGCTCCTACCTTCCTCCCAGCTCTCTGACTCCTGACTCCATAGTCTCTGGGCAGCTGCTGACCTGGTGGCCACCGCCTTGTACTGTCCTTCCCCCGGTGGACCAGAGTATGATTCATTCTTCTGGAAAGTGACTGGGTCATGACAAACACATCATCACGCGGGTGGGGGGGTGGGGGGAGGGTGTCCCGGGGCCTCTGTGGGGGCAGGGGTGGGGGTGACGTGTGTCTTTGGTTTCCCCCTTTCGGGACAAGGGGTGGGCCACCTCCTCAGCACCCAGAAACCAGCCTGCTGATAGCGCAGGTCGACAGCCACCGTGCTCCCTCACCCCCACCCCAAGTCCCCACGGTGCTCACTCCTTTTACCCTTCCCACTTTCCTGGGGATGCGGCCCAAGAAGCAGTCACACCCTGTTCCTGGCTTCTCTGGCCTGGTCTGGGGGAGGTCAGTGGATCACGATGACTGTCCCCATATCACCCCCTCCAGGGCCTCTACCTGGCCTGTGGCCTCAAGTCCCTGCAGTGCAGGCCTGGAGATCAAGGGCGAGCCGAGGCCTGTCTCCAACCCCTGAGGGCTCAGTGCTTTCCTCTGTCGTGTGGCACCACTTGCAGGAAGCCCTCCTCCAGGCCGGGAGGACACTGTGAGGCTTTGCTCCTGGGGCCCGTCTGGTTGGTTCCACCTCATAGCAGCCTGCATGTGATAGAATGGATCACTGACCGGTCCTGCCCGTCCCCCCAGTTTGTTATGTTTGACTGCCATTTTGGCAGTCACTGTGTCTACCCGTCTCCTCGATGGTCTGTTTGTAGTCCTGGGGCTGGTCTTTCTCCTTAACATGTCCCTGGCACGTGGGATAAAGTCTCACCACTTCCAAGGAGCCCTCTGGCGGTACTTCCTGTGGGCAGATTGGCTCAGGCCTCTCCGCAGCCATGGTGCATGCAGCCCAGGGCAAGGCCTGATGTCGGCCAGAGAGCAGGTCCGTCGAGTTCCTATCGTGTGTACAGCATCCAGGCACACCCTGGGAAAGTCTCTGCACTCCGGGAGGAGTGCTGGGGAGGCGTGGACCTGCCGGTTCTGCCCCATACACTTCCAGGTGGGTCCCTGGAGCCTGTCCAGCAGGGCACACATACCCTCAGTCCCCCTACCACCAGGGGTAGGTGATCCCAGATTAACTTTCTGTGCTCTGTTTTTGGGGTACGTTTTCACTGCAGCCAAAGCCAGATATGTGATAAGGCCAGGAAGTGTCCGTGTGAAGAGAATAGTCCTTCAGGGAAAGGGTGGCAGGCGGACTTTCCTACCTCCCCAGGAAGAGGGCTTCGAGGGGAGTGACAGAGGGAGGAGTGGGGACATGGGGGTGAGGCACCGGGGAAGAGGGTGTGAGGGGCAAAGCCTAGGACCTGCCTACACCCTGTTGTAACATAGATGTGTCATAGATTCCCCGGGGTGGCATGAGCTTGGGTTGGGGACTGGGTGACATAGCCCAAAGCTAGTCTATTGAGAGGCAGGGGCTCAAGCTGCAGGGGTGGCATCCCCTGGGCCTGTGGGCAGCTGTAGGACAGAGGGGAGCTGGCTTGCCACAGACGGACCCGCTTCGCTTTGTTCCTCAAAGACAACAGTCAGGTTCCTGTGAGGTGCTGATGCTACACAGGTCAAGAAAGATGAATTTCTGAGATGTTCTTGACAACCCAAAGAACATTCCATTGGTGGAACTCTCTCCCTGGTGCTCTTCCAGTAACCCCCAGGCCCCTGGGGTGGGAAGGGAGCCGGAGCCGAGGGGCTGTGGGCTGCCTCCTCCTGCACATCCTTGTGGCCAGGTTGAGGGTGTCCTGCTGATATCTTGTCAGCATTAAAGCTGGTTGTCATAGAAACCACCACCACTCCTGCCCAGTTGTTTTTTTTTTTTAAATTAGCCTCAAAATGCCTTGACGTGGAGCACCCTCTGGGATGATTCTGGTGTTTGTCGGCACCAGGGTTCACGGGGAACCAGCGGCCCAGGGGTGTGGCTGCTGTGGCCTAACTTGCTTCATCAGTGAGCTGACCAGGCAGAGGTAGTGGGGTGGGCAGGACATCCCTGTCCCCACTCACCCTGCCGCCCATTCCAGCCAGGCTTGTGCCAGACAGTGTCAAACCTACACCCACCGCTAGCCCTGCCCCAAACTTGGCTCAGAGGAAGGCATGCGAGTCTCAGTGAATGTCCTCAACCCCAGCTTGCCCTGCTGGGGTCCCTGAGAACCCTGTTGTCAGTACACATCCACCAGGAGAAGCGGTGCAGACACAGGGCACATGACCTCATTTCGCTGCATCTGCCCCTTCCCCACCTCTGGGCCTTTGGACAGCTGACCGCATCCTACTGTCCAGGCTGCCAAAGCTTCTCACTTGGGACCCAGCTGATGTCCCACATCTCTCCCCAGGCAGTGCTGCCCACCCCTGGGTGGGGGCTCGAACCAACCACGAGGGCTGCCCAGGCAGATACACTTCCTCTTGGGTGATGGACTGTAGTGTAGTTTATAATGGCCTGAGGGGCACTGAGTGTTTGGTTGCTTGTTTGTTTGCCCTGAAAAAGGCTTTCTACTCCCGTAAAGTGCAGCAGTCTTGGACTCTTACAGGAGTTCGTCTACCCTGTCCTGCAGTGTCTCTATGAGTCGGAATTGACTCAATGGCAATGAGTGAGTTAGTTGAGAAGTCAAATAAACCTGCGCTTCTTCCCATTAGGAAGGTGGCTCTTCGAGGTTTGTATCGTCTGTCTCCCCACTCTGGGGGGGAGGGGGGCGGCAGCTGGCAGAGAAGCATCGGCTGGCCATATGTGCTGAATAGAAGGCGGTGGCTCCCAGCAGCCGGTGTGTGCCGATGCAGCTGGACCGGCCTCTCTGGGGCCAGCTGTGGAGCCTGCCTGGATCCTGTGGTGTGTGGGGAGCTGTAACTGGGCTGCCAGGGGTCCTCTGGGAGCTGGGTGTGCACTCTGGGTGGGGTGCAGAGGCCTCAGGGTGGCGCGTGCCAGAGCCTGTCATTGCCACCCTGTCCTACTGGGCCAGGGAAGTAGGCTTATCTCCAGGGAAGGGAATCAGATGTGGGTGAAGGAAACCCAGCCACCCCTCAGCTCCCTTTGCATCTTCTCACTCTTGGTTGGTCTGTGGTCCAGTGTTGGCTTGTGTGTTGCTGTTATGCTGGGAGCTATGGCCACCAGTGTTGTAAGGACGTGTAGGAGCACCTGTGGTGGGCAGGTGACAGCATAAGTTTCAAATTGAGAGAGGAAGAAAGGCCTGGTGATCTCAGAAAACCAGACCACGGAAGCACTATGAGACAAAATGATCTGCTGCCCGACATATTGCAGGAAGGTGACCCCCCAGGTTGGGGGCACTCAGGACAGCAGGCAGTTTTGAAGCTGGTGCAGGGTCATGCATGGCTGCCTTGGGCAGTGTGTGGGGTTGCCAAACAGCAGCAGAGCTCCCTCTTGGGGTTGCTGCGAGGATTCATGCCTGTACCAGGTATGCTAGGGCCATTGCCTGGGCCCTGTGTGAATCTGTGCATGTGTGTACATTCATGCGTCTTCACTGCTGTGACCGATGGCTGGCCCCTTGAGTTTGAGTTTGTCCATGGTGCCCACTGTAAGTGGCAGGACGGGGCCACCTCTTTGTCATTGCAGTGGGGACAGCAGTGCCTGGCCAGCCCTGTCTGTGGTAGAGGCCCCAGCAGGGTGGAGAGTTTGTGGTTGGAACTTGCCTCAATGAGGCAGTGGCTGTGGGCCGATCCCCAGGTGGGAGGGGTGTGCCAAGGTAGGGACAGAGAGGGGAAGGTGGCCTGCTCTTCACGTAGGTTAAATGCTGGGCTGCTAACCCCAAGCCTTCAGTTCAAACCTACCAGGCCCCTCACGGGAGAAAGTTGAGGCCCCCTGTAAAGATTTACAGCCTCCACAAGCCTATGCTGTCGTTAGGTGTCAGCGAGCCACTCCCCTTTTCATAACGACTCCATGTGCAACGGAGCAAAACACTGCCTAGACCCACATCCACCTCATAATCTCTGTTAAGTTCAAGCCCATTGCTGCAGCCACTGTCAGTTCATCTGGTCAAAGGTCTCCCTCTCTTTCTCTGCCCCTCCACTTCACCACGCACGAGAACCTTCTCCAGGGATTGTTCTCCCCTGACAGGTCCAAGGCATGTGAGACAAAGTCTTGCCATCCTTGTCTTTAACCAAGTAGTCTAGCTGTACGGAAGCCCTAAGTCAAGGGATGCACCCAGGACCACGCAGGCCGAGTGCCTGAGCCAAGGCGGCAGCCTGTACTCTTTATGACCGCGCCGTCCTGGGGACTTGCTCAGGATGGTGGTGGCGTGGGGCCACCTGAGGACAGGGTCTTGATGTCAGGGTTGCTCTGTCACCCTTTGATGATGAACCTTGGTCTTGCCAACACCACACTTGCGCATCTGAACAGACCCTGTCTCAGGGTGGCCCTGAGGTCAGCTTTGTGATCCCTGCTGCCCTGAGGCCTGAGGACACCTCCCTTCCCCACCCCCCTCGGCAGGCCAGCTCACAGTCTGCCCATTGTTGGTCAAGCTGGGCAGGCAGGCAGCACCCATGAATAGCTCTTTCTGCTGCAGGAAACTTGGTGACATTTGGTGCCATCAGCCATGGCAGGGTCTTTCCCTTGGAGTGTGGACCCCCCCTGCCCCCAGGCCCCCAGGCGGACCCTGGAACTTGATTGGGAACAGTGCTGGGCTGTGTGGGGTGCCAGAAACTGGGCCTGGCTGGAAGTGACTGGCGCCCTGTCCTGTCTGTGTGGACACTCGTGCTTTGCAGCACGGGGTCTGAGGTGTGCTAAGCCTCCAGCAGGAGAAAGCCAACCCTGGTAGTGCCCCGTGTGTGCCCCCTCCCACTTCTTGTTATGACTCTGCACCCAGCAACTCTTGGCAAGATTATGGACGGTGATTCCAGAGTTTCCCAGCTCCGTGCTGGGGTGCTTTCTACCAGTGGCTCTCTGGGTGCTCTCTAAGGTGCTAAGCAGTGCCCTGGGCTTCTACACATGGAGCAGCACCCCGTCCCCAGTTGTGACAACTAAGAGTGTCTCCAGTCCTTGCCCAATGTCCCCTGGGGGTACAGTCGCCCTTACTCAGGGCCCTGTGTTGCTAATGAGGGCTGCTCAGCGCAGAGGAGCTTGGGTAGGTGGCTTCCAGGGCCCATCAGGACAGGACATCTCTTGAGCTTCATTGCCTCAGTGCTCCCCGCCTGACAGCCCCCTCTGGCTTCTTTTGGGGGCTTGACCTCATGACTTGGGTCATCTCTCCCTTGACCTCATCAACCTCACCTGCAAGGGCACAGCTGGTCAGGTGGGCTGTGGTGCTGGACTGTCGCTGTCCTAGGTCCTGGGTGGGCAGGGCCAGGCCTGCTCATGTGTCCTGGGTCCTGGGACTCAGCCTAGGGGCTGTGACCAAGTTGGGTTGGCACTTTGGAGACTTCTGGGGCCTCAGCTCAGGGTAGGGGCTCACCTGAACAGGTATGTGTGTGGAGAGAGAGAGAGAGAGAGAGAGAGAGAGAGAGAGAGAGAGAGAGAGAGAGAGAGAGAGAGAGAGAAAGAATATGAATGGGAATATGACAGATTCTGGGAAGGAGCAAGGAAGACCTTCGAAAGGGCAGGTAGAGTTCCAGTGTCCTTAGGTCAGGTGGCCCTTTTTCAGCTCTAGCTGAGATCGTTTGGCCAGGTGACCCTGTGACCATAGGTGGGAGGGCAGGACACTTTGGAGCCTGGTGGTGAGTGCAGAGACAGGAAGGGGTGTGTGCAGCAGGGGCCTGGGAAAGCCAGTGGGAAGGAAGGCATACAGCTCAGGGTCACGTTTTCACTGGGGCTGCCAACTCTGTGAACAATGGTTTATCTCCCCACCCCCACCCCTCAGCCACACAGAACCCTCTCTTTGCCCTTAACTGCCCCACTGCCCAGTGGGTGGCCTGAAGTTGCTGTGAGGTTTTCGTGTTCAATGACCTAGGTGAATGGTATGGTATCGTCCACCTTCAGGGAAAGGGTGTGCCTGTGGCTGAGGACTTAGGCGGCACCCTGGGCAGGGGATGCTTGATTCCCCCTACCCCCCAAAGCTGGTAGTCTGTCTGGGCCTTAGGGTGCACTTATAGTATACTTCCCCCGCCCCCCTAGAAAGAGGGCTCTTGTTGTGCAGTCTAGAAGCTGGCCTGGGTGCTGCCACCTCACCTTGGCCTTTATGCACCCCTCACTCTGTGACGGTACTATTCCATTGAGGAGAGGATGGAACTGAGAAACTTGGGGGTGGGTGTCCCTCATCACCCCTGATTTCATGCCCTTAATGATGCATGTTCACCCTTGTCCTCAGCTGGACTGCCCTCCTAGGACAGTCACTGCCCTGGGCCTCCCAACACCATTGCATTCTGCAAGTCCTCCCTCTGCAAGTCTCACTCTGTGTCCAGGTGTCCCTGAGGCCCTTCCATGTGACCAGCATCTCCTGGCCCTGGGGTAGCTCAGGATAGCTGCAGAAGCTCTGTTCCAGCTTCTGGTAGCCTTTAGGGGCCTCTAGGGGACCAGAGTGGCCCTTGCTTCATGGAGAGAAAGAGCTTTGGGGCCGGGGTTTCTACTGTGTCATGAGGACTAGTTCCCATGACCCTCTGAAAGAGCATGCTTCTCTCTGGAGAGACTGGTTGGGCTGAGTGACCCTTAGATCCTGGCCGTTTCTGACTGGCCCTCAGGAAAGACAAGGGTGGGTGGGACTGTCTGTCTCGATGCTTGACCTGTTCCCTGATGCCACCAGCTGGCATGTGCCCAACCCCCAGGCCGAAGGCCTATTGGGGCTGTGTAAGACCAGAAAGGCTTGCTGTTCCCCACTTTGTAATAGATGCTTAAAGCGAGGTAGCAGGGCAGCCTCAACCACCACCAGGATCCGCTCCCCAGGCCACATCCTGGTCCCTTCTGTCCCTAGATCCCAGTCATCTGGAGCTTCAGGTCTTATCTCAACCGCACCCCAGCTGAATGAGCTGGGCAGGGTGGTACCCAGGTGCTCTGAGCCCCTGTTAGCTGGGGGTGCTGTCAGTGCCCTCCTCAGAGGGTAGTCATGAGGGCTGACTGCAGCTGGTCTGGGAATTGGGTGGAATAGAACCTGTATGTGCTGAGTGTTTGAGGAAGGATGGTTGCTGTCACTTTGTGAGCATCTTGGAGTCAAGTCTTTAGAACCTCGAGTTACTCGCTCACTCACTCACTCACTGTCACTCCTCTTTCGTGCTGAAAGCTCTGGGCTCAGTCCTCTCTCAGGAGGAGAGCACAGCGAATAAACCCAAGGTTACCTCCTTTCCCTGGGTAGCCCTCAGGGGCTTATTGTAATAACCCGAGAGGAGTCATTGAAGCCCTTTCTCCTGGGCTATACCAAGTGCTCCTCGTCGATAAGGGGACACTGTTGGCACTGGGTTGTTTTCCACCCAATGAACGCCACTGTGAGCATGGTTCTCCCCTCCCCGTGGAGTGGACCCGGATCCGGTGCTCTGGACTGTTTCTCCTCCTGTATGCTAGCAGTGAGCCTGCCGTCCCGCCTGGCTGCACTGGGGTGATGAACTGTTTGAGGAACCGCCAGGCTGTAACCCCCTGATGGCTGCCTCTTACAGCCCCATCAGCCGTGTCTGTGCCTCCAGTTCTCCACTTCCTCTTCAGCTCCTGCTTGTTGTGCCGGGGTGCCATCCCCGGCAGTGGCGGGCACCGGTGCCTCCATGGGGTCCATGATGAATGCCTGGGGCGTCATCCATGAGTGTGTCCATCGGTCACTTCTTGATTTTCTCTGGAGCAACGTCTAGGTCATTGTAAAGTGCTCTGAACCGGTTTGAAGCAGCAGCTGCTTCACAGTGTACTTCATTGTGAGTTGTGGGTACAAGTCCCTCGTCCGAGAATGCATCTGCAAACAGGGCCCCCTGTTCGTGCCCTGCTTGTCTTTCACTCTCCTGCCCTGCTTTGGAACCCACTTGTTCTTTTGAGGGAGTCTGGTGTGTCCACTGCGTGTTCAAGAGAACATCACCTAAGCCAGCATCGCCAAGATTGACATCATCAAGTTTCAGCTTTGTTCCACAGGGGATTTTTCACTCTTTTTTTTAACGTGTGTGTGTGTGTGTGTCTGCGAATATATATAGGAGAATGCTTAATTTAGCAATCTGCATGTATAATTAATTCAGGGACATTGATGACCTTCTACGAGTTGGATAACTGGTCGCATCCTCCTCTTCCAAGCGCCTCTCCCACCCCCAGCCCATTCATATAGTCTCACTGCCCTGCAGCTTCCTATTAACCTTGCATATGGCTGTCCACATGAGCTCCATCCCCAATTAAACAGACAGGCTGCCAATAGGTCTATGCTGACTCATCTACCCCAGAAGGAAGAGGGGAACTGCCCCAGTGGGTTTCCAAGACTGCACTCCTTTTTTTTTTTTTTAAAGTAAATACTTTTATTGGGGACTCTTACATGTCTTATCACATTTATCCATTGTGTCAAGCATATTTGTACATATGTTGCCATCATCATTTTCTTTTTTTATTGTTTTATTAGGGGCTCATACAACTCTTATCACAATCCATACATATATAAATTGTGTAAAGCACATTTGTACATTGATTGCCCTCATCATTCTCAAAATCCATCGTCATTTTCAAGACATTTTCTTTCTAGTTGAGCCCTTGATATCAGCTCATTTCCCCCCTCCCTCCTCATCCCTTCCTCCCTTCCTTATGAACCCTTGATAAAGTTATAAATTATTATTTTCATTCTTTACATCATCCTCTGTCACCCTTCATCCACTTTTCTATTGTTTGGCCACCAGGGAGGGGGTTATATGTTGACCCTTGTGATTGAATCCCCCTTTCTCCCCCTACCTTCCCCTATCATCCTGGTATCTCTGTTCTCATTGTTGGTCCCCAGGGGTTTATCTATCCTGGATTCCCTGTGTTGTGTACTCTTATCTGTAGCAGTGTGCATGTTCTGGTCTAGTCCGATTTGTAAGGTAGAAGTGAGGTCATGATAGTGGGTGGTGGTGGAGGGGGGGAGGAAGCATTAAAGAACTAGAGGAAAGTTGTATGTTTCATCCGTGCTATACTGTACTCTGACTGGCTCGCCGAGACTGTAACTCTTGACGGAGCCGGCTGGTGGTTTCAAACTTCGGACCTTGCTGTTAGCAGCCCATCAAGTACCCCACTCTGCCATCAGGGCAGGGTTCCTTTCCATCCAGATAGTTCGTTCTTAGGAGCATAATCCTCCAGGGAAGACTTTCTTTACCAGTTACATCATGCTAGTGTTCATTCTCCTTTGAAGAACACTTAGGGAACATTTTTGGTTTTAGACGGAAAAGATGATCTCGGAGATGGTTTCGGGAGTTCGTTCCGCCTGATCTGCTCCAGAAAATCTGAATTCCATGCCCTCACAGGATTTTAGGAGCCCTGGGTGGTATAGTGGTTACAAGTTGAGCCGAGAACCACAAAGTCACCAGTTTGAAACCACCAGCCACTCTGAGGGAGCGAGACAGGGCTTTCTACGTCTTTGAAGATTTAGTCTTAGAAACTGGGACGGGCAGTTCTGCGGTCTCGGCGGCAATGAATTGGAGTTGATTTTCCCATTTGGAGAAGTGCTGCTTGGCGAGCGTGTGCCCGGCTCAGGGAGGATGCCGGCTGTAAGAGTTGAGCATGCCATCAATGGCGATCGCGGCCATCGACGTATTTCTTTTTCTCTTGGTCACCACAGCTCATCCGCTGTTGGTCTCAGTGCCTCTGAGGAAAAGCCTAAGCTCCTGAGAAGTGAGAAGCGTGTCACCCAGCTTCCTGAGTTCTTAGTTCTCGGCCACTCCCGTCGCTCCCCCTCGCTGGGGCCAGATTACTCAGTGGTCACATTGAATCGGTGAATCATTTCAGCTCCCGTCTCTGAAGGATGAGGCACCACAGTGTATAGTGGACCCTGCTGTGTTTGGAGGGGGTGGGGTGGGAGGGAGTTGTGGGACAGAGCCTCATTCTCTGGAGTTGGGGTGGCACTTGAGTCCTTCTCCTACCCTGTGGGAGGCCTGACCACAGGGTCCATACCAGCCCCCTTGACCTGCCCCCAGTGCCTGTGCCGCCTTGAAGTGGGGCGTTGTGCTGTGAGCACAGACAGGAGCAGAGTGCGCTGCCCCAGGCTGGAACACCTGGCTCCCTGTTCTGGCTGGCACTCCTTGGACTGCTGGACCGGATTGGACCAGGCTGGATGCACTCGGAGACCCTCAGAGTCCATGCATTAGCAGAATGTTTAGGTCTCTTTCACTGTTTATAAACACCCTTTGCCTGTCAATCGTCCTTTAGCAGCCTCCCAGGATAGGTCTTAGTCGGGATTCTGACACAAGCCTTCTGACGGCATGGAAGGGAAGCAGACTCCTGTGTTTCCCTGCTGCCCATCCCCTGTCCTTCAGAGGGGCTGCTGAGGAAGCAGTATCTCTGATGTTCAATTTGCAAGCTCCCCACACCACCTAGCTCTACGGAACACCCTGGAGGAACCATGTCACCAGGGCAAGTCTGACGAATCCCAGAGGAGCCTGTGCTCCAATATGCATTTGGGTCTTCTCAAACCCAGGCCTCCTGATCCAGGGCCGGGGTTTCATCCCTCTCCCTCTTTTCCACGCAGGGGAGGAGCCCGGTGGTGCAATGGTCACATGTTAGGCCACTACTTGCAAGGTCAGCAGCTCGAAACCACCAGCTGCCTCATGGGAAAAAGACAAAGCTTTTTACAGTCTCAGAAAATCCACAGGGGCAGTTCTGCCCTGTCCTATCGGGTCACTATGAGTTGGAATCAACTCGATGGCAGTGAAGTTTGATTTTCTGGGCAGGCAGGCTCCCTAGGGGACACATGTCCCATCTGCCATGGAGACATTTCTGAGGGGTGACAAACGGGTGCAGGGTGCTCATGCTTCCTGCAGGTTTTTCCTGGTAGTTCTAAGAGCCTTGTGGGAAATGTAGGAGGCCTGCCACACAATAACTAAGCCAGGAGGAAGCTTGGAAGAAAATCTTTATGGAGGAAGGGAGATGATGGGGAAGGGGGGGTGACTGTGGATTTATGATCTGGTGATCAATCTTCCTCCAGGTCAGCCCTTTCCCCAAGGCCCATGAGACTGCAGAATTGCAGCATTAGAGATGCGGGTGAGGTGCGGGAGGGTTGTTCCAGAGATTGCTTGGGTCCCTGTGGTCATGAGGGTGATGGGTGTTAGGACCAGGGTTCTTTTCCCAGAAGTACGTTGTCCTTGTATTATTTGTTGAAGTCTGTTACAGGGGTTATTGTTAGGTGCTGACCAAGCGCCACCTTCTGTACAACAGAAGGAAACAGCAACGGGTCCTGCACCTACTGTCCTCACCATTGTCCTTACATTTGAGCCCAGAGTTGCAGCCACTGGGTCAGTCCATCTTCCCCTTCTCTTGACCAAGCATGATGTCCTCCAGGGACTGCTCTTCTGACAACATGTCAGCACTCTGGCTGTACTTCTTCCAAGACAGATCTGTTTGTCCTTAGGGCAAGCCTTGGTACTTTCAGTATTCATTGCCAGCACCATTCTTCGTTGGTCTTCCTTATTCACGTTCTTAACTTTCACATGCACACATGAGGCGATTGAACTACTACGGCTTGGGTCAGGTACACCTAGTCCTGAAAGTGATTTACCCCATGCCATATGCGATTTGATCTGTCGACTGCTACTCCCATAAGGTAGATTGTGGATCCAAGCAAGGCACAATCCTTGACGTGAAACCCGTGTCCTAGTGCTTGTGTGGGTGCAAATTTCTCAAGAAGATAGTAGCTTCCTTATAGACTGCTTGTGTCCTCACCCTCACATTTCCATTGTCCAGTTCCATTGTCCCCAACTTTCCCAAAGGGATTCTAACCCATCCCAGCATTATTTCACTCCTCGCTTGGTTGCAGCCTTGGAATCCTGTCCGTGCAGGCTTCGGGACAGACACTCTCAGTAGAGTGTCCTCCCCAGGTGGGCTCCAGAAATGGGACCAAAGCCTGGTTTCTCAGTTGGGGCTGAGTTTTGACTCAGCCAGGCCATCTCAGGGCACACGATGACCGCTGCCCTGCTCTCTCGGGGAGAAAGAAAACGCTCTGTCCCAGCATTCTTTGAGATAGCCACTAACCTTATGCTGATTGGACCAACTGGGGTCCCGTGAGCCTCCTGGCCCAGTGTATGGCGTGCTGTGATCGGCCTCTCTGAAGGCAGCTGTGTGCTCCTTAGCAGGTAGCGGGCATGAACCAGTGGTGGCAGCTCCCTGTATTGTGGGATGCCCCTTCCTCGACCCTGCACCCCCGTTCCCCCAACCACCGGATGTTGCTCTCATTTCAGGAATACATCGACGCCCACCCTGAGACCATTATCCTGGACCCGCTACCTGCCATTAGGACCCTGCTCGACCGATCCAAGTCCTACGAGCTGATCCGGAAGATCGAGGCCTACATGGAGGGTAAGGAAGGACGGGTGTGGCCTCTCCCCCACTGAGGGTGGGGCTGCCAGGGTCCCCGACTTAAGTCTTTTCCAGCACTTTGGGACAGGGGTAGCTGAATTCCGCCTAGTAGAGAACATTCTGGGATCCCTTTCTCTGTCCTTGGGGCCAGCCAGCTGATGAGGAGAGAAAGGCCCCAGTGTGCTCTGGCGGGGTGGGGTTGGGGTGGGGGTGGCTTGGGCCACTTGAGGAGGCTTTTGTTCCCTTGTGTCCAGCCCACAGGCAGTGGCGGGGTGGCGGGGCCATGCTCAGAGGACAGAGGACGTGCAAGTAGAATAGCCCAGCGGCGCGCAAGGGGAGTTATGTAATTGCCGAAGGAGACAAACAAGGAATTTAAAGGGCCTTTAATCAAACACATGGAGATCTGTCATGTGGTGGCTGAGCCTCGCGGGGTACTGGGTACGCTGTGTCCTCTCTGGTGTGAGCCTCCCTGCTCACCGCAGGCTTTGGTCCAAAGGAAGGTATCCTCCCCACCTGGCAAGGCAAGGCAGCTTGAGAGCATGTGGGACTGCCTTCCCAAGATGTTAGCTTATGTCAGCCAGGGTTTCCAGAAACACTAACAGATCAAGACCTCCTAGTTTCCTCGCCTGTGCCCAATCTGCTGTGCTGAGAGCCTTCATTTGAAGGAAAAGGCTCTTTGCCTGGGCCCAAGATTCCTCCGGGTGGGGAGGCACACCACCGCCCCGTGGGGGCTGACAGGTCTGGCCTGGGGTCCTTTGGTGCAATGACAGGGCTGGTGGGTAGAGCGGGGCTCCCAGAGCCAGGGCAGCCTATGGGAAAGGGGCTGTCCTGGGCAAGATGGGGCTGCGTGTCAGGCTGGCTGTGAACTGGCTATGCTTGTTCTCCCTTGCACATGGGAGGCTGCGAGCGGTCAGCAGAGCCTGTCTGTATGTGGACTTCCCACTCAGGGTCCCTAGCTCCTGACCTCTAGCCTTTATGTCCATGTCCATGACCGGAACAACCACCCCTACTTACATTTAGGGCACAAAACATGAGAGCCTTCGGAATCTGTGTGAAGCTCTGGGTTCATGTTCAGACCCACCGGCCTGGGTGCCCCTGGACCGGCTACCACATGCCTGGATCCGGAATCATCCTCAGCGTGGACCCTTGGGGTTGTCTGCCGGAGAGAGGGCTCACTTTGGCTGAGCTGGGGGGCTCTGATGAGGACAGGGTACGGTTTTCATGCCAGCCCTCTCCAGAGGTATGATTGAAATGGGGAGGGGCCGAATTGGCCAGCTGTGGGGTCACAGCCAGTGAAGGCGTAGAAGGGGGAGTGAGGCGCTGAGCCTTTAACTCTGCCCCACCTTATACCCAGCCATGGGCAGGAGAGGGTCCTGGGTCCCAAGTGCTCTGCCAGGGCTGCCGTGCGGGTCACCCAGGGCAGATCCCAGTACCTTCCAGACCCAGTGAGAGTCTGCTGACCAAACCCTCCAGGCAAGCAGGGCACCTGGCCAGCAGGAAATGGCCTGTGGGTGGCTGACACTGCAGCACCCTGATTTTCTTATCAAGGTTCAGGGCAGCTTGAATTCTTCCAGGAGTAGGCAGGGGTGGGGTTTCCTGGAGCCCTTTCCTGCCCACACTCAGGAGGCTGGTCTCTGCCGCCCATGTCCCTGCGTCCTCCCAGGTAGATAAGCAGCTCCTCTGAGAAGGAACAGATCCTGCTCCCAGAGGGGCAGCCCCGGCCCCTCTGCCAGCTCCCTTGTGTTCCTGGAGGCACCCAGCCCTCCCGAGCACACTGTAAGTGGCCATAATTACCCTTGAAGCACCTGTGGATAATTACAGCATTCCAAGTGACACCGTGTCTTCCTTGGAAGACTCCCTCGAGCTGTCACCATTTCTGTGCGGAGCCGCCTCAGGCTGCTGACACAGCCCCGGGTGGCTTCTGCAGGGGTGCCTGTGCCTGAGCAATAGCGAGGGTACCTGCCCTGCAGTGGGGGCATGGGTGCCGCCCCACTGAGTACACAAGGAATGACGTTGATGGCAATGGGAGAAGTGACAAGTCCGTGCTCCTGGGGAACCTAGGTCCAGACTATGGCAGCCCCGTTGGCTTGGGGTCAGTGGGGAGTGGCTGCCTGGCCAGTCGCTGCCTGGGGGCACCACCTTTCTCCATACCCAGAGTCTGGTGCCAAGTGGCCTTTCCCTGGCCACACCTGGCTGTCTCACCGATTCCCCTAGCTGTCAGGTCGCCCCCACAACATAGATGGGAGGTAACTCGGGCTCCAGGAGGATAGCACTGCACCTGCTCTCCTGTCCATCAGAGTCCAGTGTCCGGACAAGGACGGCAGCCCGCTTCTCCCGAGGTGGGCCCTCGTGGTCTTGGACCCTAGCCATCAAGTCCTGTGATGGAGAGGGTCGCTATGGAAGGTGCAAAGGGCAGCAAGCTCCAGGAGCACCTTTCTCAAGGGCCCTACAGACACACCAACACACCCTACACCAACACCCCCCCATGTCTCTCTGTTCCTAGCTCATCGCCTGAACTGAGTCTCAGGCCACACCCAGCTCCAGCTGCTGAGTAGTCTGGGAAATGTTGTCCTTATTCTGGGCAGCCATGTGCCTAGCTAAAATTCAAGAGTTTGCTCCCCAGGGAAGAATGGGAACCCTGCATTTGGTGGGGGAATAGCAGTGTGCTGCCCTTTGGAGATGTGAGCTGCTGCCTGGGGGCCCACCTTTCCCTCACGCGATGGACACTCAGTACAGCCAATGTTGTCTGCCAGCCTGGGGATGAGCTCCATCCCTGCAGAGCAGCTCTAACAGGAGGTAGGACCGTGGCAGTTCCCTGCTCTGAGCGCCCGCATAGATGACTGTGCTGCCCTCAGCTCTAAGCCACCAGTCCACTTAGGGGGCAAGCCCACCGTCCCCAGCCATAGCTCCATAATTGAGCCACAGCACCCTGGTTGGTGACCTCTTCTGGGAGGCAGTCAACCCCTTGGGGACACACCTGCCCCCCACACACACACACACGGAAGGTAGGCACCCAGCTTTCTCCCTCAGCCCTGGTGTAGGATATGGGACTGGAACTTCTGGCCAGGTGGGAAACAAGTCCCCATGGCACTTGTTTTGCAGAAATTCGGCTGCAGGAAACAGATTTTTGCCCATTTCTACACAATGAATGCCTGGAGGCGGGCTTTTTTGAGCCACAGTAGTGGGACACACACACACACACACACGTTGATAGGAGCAGCCCTATTGCCTTCAAATGTGTGACCATTCTCCCTTTTAATTGGGGCAGCTTCTGTAGTTGGCAAGGCCGAGCGTCTCTCTCTCCTTGAGAGTCTAGCAGCACCAGCATTTTGCTCTGAGCTTGGGTCTTCACGGTTTTCCTGTCGGTCTTTTTCTTGTTGGTTTGTGAGGGCCCTTTTGTTGTGAGAAGACTTGATGGAAACCCCGGCCCTCACACTGTCTTTTCTGCTCTGGGCGTCTTTTCCCCAGGAGAGCCGTGGGCTGCACTGGGAAGCTAGGGGCTGGCTGGTCCAGAAGGGGCCATCAATCACAGGGACAGCTGTCTCCGTTCAGCTTTTCAGTGCTGGCCTGAGCTCTGGAATGTCAGCACCTCTGCCAGGCCAGCTGAATCTGGCCCTTCTACTCCTGGGCTGTGAACCCACCGAGTGCAGACAGCTGCTCGCCAGCCACTGCAGATGAGACGGGTCACCTGTGAAGGCAGGCTGGAGGACGACCAAGTGGCCAGCTGACTGCCAAACTTGACACTGATTTCTCCGAAGGAGGGGTGGGCTAGAGGCCTAGGGGTTGGAGAGGAAGTGGGACACAGCACCAGGCCCAGGGAAGAGAGGACAGATGGAGGTGCTGAACACAGCCTTCAGGGAAGGGCATGTCCTTGGCTGTGGCCGGAGGCCTGGAGTTGTCCCAGCCAGGCCAAGGAGACAGGTGGTTGGTTACTTTCCTCTGCAGAATCAGTGCTGTGGCCCCTGCTTCCTCCCAGGGCTCTACACTGATGTTTCCTCCCAGCTGTGCGGGGTATTCCTGGAGCTTATTAACCAAAACCAAAGCAAACTCCGGCTGACAGTGGGTAGTGACTCATGGCAATCCTGCTGGGCAGAGTAGAACTCCCCCGTAGCCTTTCCAAGGCAGCCAGTTATTACAGAAGCTGCTGCTTCATCTTTCTCACCAAGAGCAGCTGGTGGGCTTGAATTGCCAACCTTTTGGGTGGAAGCCAAGTGTTTTACTCACTGTGCCATTGGGGAGTCTTTCCCCAGCCTGACTCTATCCATAGACCGCCAGACCCTGGCCTCACGCTCACCTTACGCCATCTAATCAAAGGGCTTCCACTTGCATGAGACCCTGGGGAGGAGAGTAGCCTGAGGAACGGAGGTGTGGACCCACACGTGTTGCTCTCAGGTCTTTTGGATCCGGATCTTCTCTGGCTTCCACGTCTGCAGCCATACGGGCCTCTCTCTTCGTGGCTCAGACTTGTGGCTGCTCACCCAGTACTGCCACTATCAACGTCAGCCAGGAGAGAAAGCCGGGTCCCCCGGAAGTGAGAGAGCCTCCACCTCTGTCTAGAATTGAAGGATCCAACTCCCTAACAAGGAGTAGAAGAGGGCAGGTGTCTGCAGAAAGATGACGTGAATGGGCTTTACCCATTCAGTGCCATGCTACAGTCGCCAGGGCCGTTCCAGGCCAACGACACCGCGTGGTGGCTATTCGGGGAAATGCAGGCCACTGCCGCCTCTCGGAGTGTTGGGGGTCAACCTGGTGTCCTGCCCCAAGGGAGGCATTGCCCAGTTAATGAGTCGGAATCCAGACGGGGAGAATGCAAGAGGGCATGAGAGACGAACGGCACAAGGAGGTGACCGCACAAGAGGGGGAACCTGCAATGTGGCTGTTGCTCAGTGAGGCTGAGCGAGGTGTCCAGGGAAGAGGGAGGTGCAGAGGTGTGGTGGTGAGGGAAAGTGGTCAGACCACCCTGCAAGGAGCCAGGATCAGCTGGAATGCTCTTGGGTTCTGCAGTCAGAGTGGAGTTGGGAAGGTGGGCAGGGGCAGAGGCTGGAGTGACTCAGGACCCTCCCTCAGGTTGTGGACAGTCTCTGAGCTGGCAGCCCACCTGCTCAATGTAGGTGGGAACTGCAGAAAGAGGTTGGCGGGCTGAGTGAGTGAGCCTGGATGAGGTGGCCTGGGGTGGCTGGAGGCTGGGGTCTTGGGGGACAGGGTGGTTGGTGCTTAGGGCACCAGCGAGGGGATCTCCTGATCTGTAAATGGAGCCCTGGTGGCATTGTGTTAGACTGTTCACCATACGGTGTGTGGTTTGAACCACCAGCTGCTTTGTGGCAGAAAGCTGAGGCCTTTTGCTCCCTTGAAGACGTGCAGTCTGGGAAGCTCACAGGGCAGTTCTTCTCTGCCTCTAGGATTGTCAGGAGTCGGGATGGCCCTGCTGGTCTGGTCAGTAAGCTGAAGCCGTGGTCCTGTGAGGATGGGTGGTGCTGGGCTGTTGCAGCTGCCCAGAACCTGGCTGTGCTGCAGGGCGGGGGCTGTCAGAGGGGCGGACAGTTTCCTGGTGCCCTGGAAAGCCCGGAGTGTGCAGGGGACCAGGCCAACTCTACTTCCTGTGCCCTTTGTGGGTGTGACCTCATTGAGCCCCCAGACAATCCTGGGAGGCAGGCAGCATAGCTGACCCATTTGACAGATAAGGAAAAAGAGAGACCCATTGGCCTGGCCCAGGCGGCAGTGGCCTTGTGGAGGGCTGGTTCTCAACCTCAAAGTTGATGGCAGTAATTGCCGCCTCATTTTGCCCTCTGGGCTGTCCTGTGCCATGACCACTTCCTCCAGGGAGTCATCCTGGCCCCCGCTGACCCTGGGCTCCTGCCTGGCCAGCAGCCCTCCCTAGTGTTGCCCGATGGGAGCCAACTGCAAGCACAATGCATTTGCTCGGTGGCAGTAAGGGGAGGTTAGCAACTCATACTGGTCACCTGCCCACTGGGTGCTGGGTGTCAGCGTGAGCGCTTCCCTCCACAGCTGCGTCTATAGGATGAGTCAGGAGAAGAGCCTCTTGGGACTTGGTGGCACTAGCCGTCTTGGCCCCAGACTGGAGGAAGCAGGGCAGAGGGGACTGATAGTAGCCTGAACAGTGGGCTAGGTGGCCATCAGACACATTGCCCAAGCCCCCTCGCCTGTGCTGGTGCGGCGCAGATGACACCCAAGCGCCCATGGAGCCAGCCGCCTTCACTTGGCAAGGCAGCAGAGATCATGACGCCCCTAGGAGGTGCCCACTGTCGTAGTGCTGGTCTTTTGGAGCACTCATGAGAGCGGGCAGAGCCCAGGTGTCACAGGAAAGGTGCCAGGGCTTGTTCCAGGTGAGGGGAAGGACCATAGTTCCTGCCACACTGCCCAGGACACTCCAGCGCTGATCTGCCCAGGCTCTGCCCCACCCATATCTTTGCCCCTGGGGTGTTGCTTTTTCCCTTTCATCGCAGACCCTTCAGGTGACCCCAGCCCCCAGGCTAAGAGGCCGGTGCCCTCAAGCACCCCCTCCCCATTTTACTTGCTGTTGGGAATATGCACAGCAGGACAGACTGCTTGTGGAGTTCGGAGACTCCCGGTGTGTCCTCTGGGGTGTACACCAGTTCTCGCCCTCCCACTCTCATAGTTTACGGCCCCTGAGGTTGCCATCCGAGCTCGCCCACTACTGTCACTTGGATCCCGTAGAGGTATTTTTAGTTTAAGGTTCAAAGATGATCCCAAGGAAATTATTTGAGGGGGTTATCTGACCTCCGTGGATCCAGAAAGTCTAGATTCCATGAGAGCTGGATTCCTGCCCTCCCTTTGAGCAGGAGGCTTCTATGGTTTCTGTGGTCCGCGCATTCAGTAATGGTAACCAGGCACCATCTAGTGCAGCGGTTCTCTACCTGTGGGTTATGACCCCTTTGGGGGTCGAACGACCTTTCACAGGGGTTGCCCTACTCATAACTATAGCAAAATGACAGTTATAAAGTAGCAACAAAAATAATTTTATGGTTGGGGTCACCACAACACGAGGAACTGTATTAAAAGGTTGCAGCATTAGGAAGGTTGAGAACCACTGATCTAGTGCTGCTGGTCTCAAGGCAAAGGAGGCTGCTATTCAGCCTCACATTCTATTTCCCTCTCCTGTTCTTGACTCCTTGATCCCCGCTGCTGGAGGGTGAGGGGGGATGTACCCCTAGGTTTTTGTTGGGAGATGAGCTGGTTTTCTAGGTCCAGAAGGTAAATTGGCCCCACAGAAGGACATTGGGACAGACTCACTGCCATCGCACCCAGCCAGGGCTACCTTCCTGCCCCAGTGTGTTCTGCCCAGGATGGCAGGGCCTGGCACAGTGCAGTCCTTTGCTGTAGGTGGCAGCTTTCAGGTTCAAGGCCAGGCTCCAGAGCTGCCCCTTAGCAAGCTGGTCCCAACCCCTCCTCGTCACTGACTCTTTGGTTTTCTTGCCAGGCCTGAGCAGGTCCCACCTGTCAGGTGAGGGCAAGGCTTCCCGGCAGAGTGGACAGGGCACCGAGGGTCTGGTAGCCTGTGCGTGGCCATAAACTGGTCCCCTCGCTGGGCCTTGGAACCCCTCGCCAGGACCTTCCAGCCTCACATTCCCTGTGGCGGATGGCAGAGCGGGAAGTTGGGCCTCTTCCCATTTCCCAGGATCCTTGTCGCAGTTCTTACAAGAACATGAGCCACCCTAACGACAGGCCAGAAATAAAGACGATAAATTAAGCAGCACTAGGCTGTTTTCAGGAAACAGAAATAGCTGGGTGCCGAATCACAGAAGGAGCCTTTGTCCCGGCTCTATTTGGGGACAAGATGCTGGACACGTTTCCCATGGCTGAGTAGGAGGGACCTTGGCTGTCCCCAACTGGGGGTGGGGTTGCATGGCTGCTGGACTTGGGACCAGGCCGAACCACCAAGACACCGGGTTGCCGCAGAACCTGGTTTTCATCAGCCTGCTGCTCTTCTGTGTCCACGCACTGGCTGCCGCTCCCTTTCCTTGCCTCTCAGGGAGAGTCCACCGAGCAGCAGGCTGGCTCAGTGCTCGGGCTGGTCCCAGGCCACTCATTCAGCACCTTGTTCTCCACTGTGTGCGAGTTTTGGGGTGGCTGTGTGTGCTTGGTGCCTGTGGGCGTGTGCACTGGGTGTGGTGCCTCCCTCCTGTTTAGCTTTTTGTAGAACGGCCAGGCTGTGTTCTAAGGGGCTGTGCTCATTCACGTTCCCACCAGCTATGAAGGAGGCTGTCGGTTTCTCCACAGCCTTGCCAACACCTGCTAGTTCTCACTTTTTTTAATTTGCCGTCCTAGTGGTATCTCACTGTGGCTTTGATTTTCACTTCCCTGGTGGCCAATGAGACCAAGCATGTTTTCTTGAGTTTGTCGGCCGTTTGTGTCTATTCATTAGAGAACGATCTACTCAAATCATTTAAAAGTTGGATTCTCACTCAACTCACTGCTGTGAAGTCGATTCCAACTCTCAGCAACCGTGGGGGACAGAGTGGAACTGCCCCTTGGGGTTTCCGAGGCTGTGAGTCTTTTTAGGAGCAGAAAGCCTTGTCTTCCTCTCGGATGAGTGGCTGGCAGGATCAAACTGCTGACCTTACAGCCAGAAGCCCATCTTGGAACCCGGCCACCGGAGCTCCTTTTCAGTGTTATTCATCTACCTTGTTGAATTGTTACTGGTTCTTTATATGTTTTCTGGACACAGGCCCCTTAGATTTGCGATCGGTAAACATTCTCCCCCATTCGTGTGGTGTGTCATTTGACTTCTCGACAGTGCCCTTTGGAGCGCAGAGTCTTTCATTTTGGTAAAGTGCAGTTTCTCTTATTGCTCTGTCCTATTTGAGAAACAGTAGCCTCGGTCAAGGTCACAAAGATTCACACCTTTGTTTTCTTCTAAGAGCCTCCACGTTCTAGCGCCAGCATTTGAGCCTTGGATCCATCTTGAGTTAGAATTTGTGCGTGGCGTGAGGCAGGGGTGCGACTCCATTCTTCTAGCCAGCTGTCCCTACACTGCTTGTCGAACAAATCTTTCTTTCCTCAACAGAATGCCCTCGACAACCCCGTGGAAAGCCAGTTGGCTGTGGATAGATATCCAGGTAGATGCTTGGATTTTCACTTCTGTTTCGTCGTGTGTGCCTATCTTTAAATGCCTTTGCCTGGCAATCTCAACTACTGCAGCAATACTAGTAAGCTTTGACATTGGGAAGCGAGTCTTCTAGCTATATTCCTTTTTAAATTAACATTCTTTGTATCTTGCATTCCACTATGACTCTTAGGATACATGTGTTGTTTTATGCAGAAAGACCACTGGGGTTTGGAGAGGGAGTATGGCTCAGGGTTTGGAAAGTGCTGAAGTTCTGGGAGGGGGGAGTTAGCCCCGTGTTTGTAGTGCCCACAGCCCAAAGGGGGTGGTGTGTGTGTGTGTGTGTGTGTGTGTGTGTGTGTGTGTGTGTGTGTGAGATAAAAATCCCCTTGGCATCTATTTTTTCCAAGCTGCATGAGTTTTAATGTACTGGCTCCCCCGCCAGCCAAGTCACTGAAGCGCTCCTGGAGACAAGCTTCTGTGGACTGGTTTGTGTTCTGGGGAGACTGTCCCCACTAGTGACCTGCCTTCCCTGGTCCCTGTGCCCAGAAGTATAACCCCTGAAGGTCTAAGGGAAAAGACAGCAACGCACACAAGAAAAGTCACTGCAAGCTGGCTCCTCTATGTTCAGCAGAGATGTTCAGACGTGGCTCAGCTGGTGCCAGGAGACTGGAGCTGTGCAGCTTGGGGTGGGGGTCTGACCCCAGAGGGGGAGAATTGGGATGAGGGGGCAGAAGGTGGTGCTGCAACAGGCCGGAGGAGCTGGGTAGACCTGCAGGCTGTTGCGAGGGGTGAGGAGCTACTGTGTTTCGCACCCCGGGGTGGGCATGGCCTGCGTCTCTCAGGTGGAGGATTTGCAGGGTGGCCATGGATACACACTTCCATTCCCGGGCCTCCGTTTCCTCCTCACGGGGTTGTGTGGAGGCACAGCCCTGGCACAGTGCCTTGCTTGCTGGGACTGCTGCTCCCGCACAGCCAAGAGGAGAGTCCTCACTGATCCAGGAAGCTGTGCACTTGATTTACTTCAAATTCCAGTCACAAAACTCCAAACCCAGAAGGCCAGCTCTGACTCACAGCGACCCTGTGGACAGGGTAGATCTGTTCCCCGGGGTTTCCGAGGCTGAACATCTTTATGGGAGCAGGCAGTCTCATCTTTCTGTTGCGAAGCGGTTGGTGGGTTCAAACTGCTGGCCTTGTGGGTTAGTGACCCAATCGATGTGTAACCTACCACACCCCCAGGACTTGTTGGTTACAAAACAGTATCCATTTTTCCACATGCCCCTAGCTTGGAGGGACTGGGTCAGACCTGCTGTTAAGAGTCCTGTGGAGCCAGCACTGCAGGACCTGGGTCAGTCTATCTGTTACGGCCCCTCCACTTTACCAAGCTGGATGCTTTTTCTCCAGGGATTTGACATCAAAAAACCAAACTCTGCACCATTGAGTCAATGCCAACTCATAGGACCTGCCCCCTTTACCCCCCTGTGGGTTTCCAAGACTGTGACTGTTTATGGGAGTAGAAAACCCAGTCTTTTTCCCTTGGAGCTGCTGGTGGTTTTGAACTGCTGACCATGCAGATCACAGCCCAGTGTGTTACCACTGCACCACCAGGCTTCCTCTCTCCAGGGACTAGTGCTCCTAATAACGTGACCATAGTACATGAGATGAGGTCTGACTGCTCTCTCCTCCCCAGATGACCGCATCTGCTCCCCGCCCTTCATGGAGCTCACGAGCCTATGCGGGGACGACACGATGCCGCTCCTGGAGAAGAACGGCTTGACCTTCCCGTTCAGTACGTACACACCTAGCCCACCACCAGCAGAGTCCCGACCAGCAGCTTGGGGTGGCATGTGGCATGTGGAGGCCTTGGCTACCCCAACGCCCAGCCACAGAGCCCTAAATACAGGGCTGCCATGGTCAGGCAGAGCCAGAGACCCCAGGTGACCTCTGGAGCTCTAGGAGCTTCTTCCTTGTCACACCAAGTGCCCCGTAGGATCGGTCAGGCTGCATTGATGACCCCACTAATCCTCTCTGCTTCTCTCTCCTGTCCTTAGTCTGCAAAACCAGAGTGGCTCATGGCACCAGTTCTCATGAGGTGAGTGGACACCTGACACCTGCCCCACCTCCTCCTTCAGCTCCTCTCCCTGCCTGGGGTCCGCGCTTCCCGGCCAAGCCTAGGTAGGGTCTGTAGAACCGAGCCCCACCAGAACTCTGTTCTCAGAGCCCACCCCACTCCCCACCACCTGCCCTCTGCCTGTCGGCCTCTGGGGGGTTGGGGTAGAAAGGTGACCGTGAGCAGTGGTGTGTGATGGACCAGCCTCCATCCCAGTCAGTCAGTGTGGAGCAGGGCCACGGCCACTGCACACTGAAGCCTTCTGGCCCGGTCTCCAGAGTCCCACTGGGGTCTGGGCTCCGTTTCTCCCTCCTGTGACAGGATTAGACAGTCACTGTGGAGAGATAAAGGGAGTCCCCACCCAAAGCTATGGCAGTGGGCCTCGGGTCAGGGTGGGTGCCCAGCAGCATACTGGGTAATTGTGGAGGTAAAGAGTATGAAATGTGGAAACTCCTACTTAGCCCATAGCCATCAACTGTCCCCTGGGTGTCCCAAAAACCCCTCATCCATCTGTCCCAGCCTGGCTCCAGTGTGGCTTCCCCTCCCCCACCTGTGCATTTTGGAGCCGCTGCCTTCAAAGTGCGCTGTTCTTCCGAGGGACCCCCTCCCTCTGGGAGGTCGAGAGCGGAGTCTGTGGAGATCTCACAGGAGGACAGAGACCGCTTGCTTGGTGACTGCCTTTAGGAATGAAAAGTGGGCATTTCTTTCTGGGGTGGGTCCTCCCTCCTATCCCAGCCTGTCCAAGCCCTGCCTTTGACTCCTCAGCCCTGGCCCTGACCAGCCCCTCCCCGCCCAGTGACTTGCAGAAACCAGCCATAGCACCTTTGCATAGCCTCATGACTCTCCCCGGGGAGTGGCTGATGGGGCTGAACCACTGACTTTGCCCTTAGTGGCCTGACTCACAATGCCACCAGGGCTTCCAGGGCAGAGACTTAGTCCTTGTTAAGTAAATTCACCAACCGGAAGGAGGACTAGCTGCCACCCTCCATGGCCAGGACCTCTCCCTTTCACTGTATTCACAGAGCCATGTGGCCTTTCTGTTTCGCTCGACCCTCCTTGGAGCCTCTCGCTTTTTGAAAACACAAGAAACAAACAGAAAGCTCCCAGCATCCTGTGCTGCCCCGTGCTCGTGCTGGCGCTGGGGCTTGCCCCCCCCCCTTCCGTCTGTGCATACACACACAGCACTCTGCTTTCCCACCGAAGCCTGCATGTCTGCTTCTGCCACACCCAGCTGTGTGCCTGGCTCCTAGGGGCAGCACTGTGTGACAGCTGATGTGGAGGTGCCACCAGTACAGCGGCCAGCTGTCCAGGTCCTGTAATCCCTGCTCAGCCAGCCCAGGCATCTGGTGGCTCCTGCCTGGGGCCCTGAGGGCCTGGGGATTAGCTGTAAACCCCAGCCCAACAGCTGACTGAAGTGTGCTGCCGCCTGACCCCTGGTTCCTTTGTCCACCTTGGGGCGGACCTGGCCGCCTCCTCTGCCCCTCCATCCTGAGTCCCCTCCATGTCCCAGGGACATGCGCAGTGGGGAGCAGCCTATACTGGCCTTTGCCTGCTGCTCAGAGCATCCGTGGGGTTCAGTGGGGTAAGAGGGTCGGCCTGTTGCCGGGCAGACCTGAGTCCATCTCAGGTCCCCTCCCATTCCTACATGTCACTTCTTGGACTGCAGCTTGCTCATCTGTAAGCCAAGGGGTGATAGCAGTGACCCCCTCAAAGGCGAATTGTGCGGGCGACCCTAGGTAGCCGACGTGATGGCTAAGGTGGGGACTGCATGTTGTGAGTCCCGTCTGGGGCCAGCTCGTCACATGATTCAACCTTGATCCAAAACCTCTGACCCCAAGCGGGATCCTTTCACGCCTGCCTCTGCACATCCTATAGCTGAGTGGCACCCACTCCAGGCTCCCATCCCCCTGGGGGTGGGGAGGGCACAACCTGTGCAGCGCGCCCTGGCGGACCTGACAGATTCAGGGTTCCCAAACCCCACTGCATGAGCGACCTCCAGGTGCCCTTGCTTGCTGTTCTTCTGGGCTCTGGACCTTCCGATGGACCCTCCCTTTGTCCCTACCTCCCCAGATGGCCATCGTGTTCAACCAGGAGGGCCTGAGTGCCATCCAGCCACCCTGTGTGGTCCAGAATTTCATCAACCACAACGCCGTCTTGTACAAGGTGTTTGTGGTCGGCGAGTCCTACACCGTGGTGCAGAGACCCTCCCTCAAGAACTTCTCTGCGGGCATGTCAGGTAAGCAGGCCTCGACCTGTTCTGGGTGATCCTGGGCCTGGGACATGGTGCACACTGTCTGTCCTTCTGCCCGTCCCCTGACCCCTCCCACATGCTCTGTCTGAGATGGGAGGTGGGGACAGAAAATGATGGTGTGCGTGGCATTGCATAGGCCCACACCTAGGAAGGATTTGGAGAATGAGTCCCAGATGACCTCCTAAACTCCAGGAAGCCTCTGGAAGGTCTTTGCACCCGGGGCCCTTGCAGGCAGTACTCTGGAAGAGAGGCAGCTAGATTAAATGTGGTCAGCGCACCATCTGCCGGTCTACCGGGAAAGGAGGGAGGGCTGGGGGGTGCAGACCCACATTGATGGTTTCCTCCCCATAGGAGACAAAGGCCAGGCTACTTGCTGAGGCCTCCCTGCCTGTAGTCCGCCACGGGTCTTTCTGCCCGTGGGACGGACCTTGTAAAGGGGTCCCCTTACTTGCCACATAGGATCTACACAGTGGGCAGAGGCGCTTGGGGCCCCTTAGGCAGTGTCCTGCCTCGGCATATTCCAGTTGGCCCTGGTGCACAACAGTCAGCAGGTTAGCTGAGGGCCTTCATGTCCAGGCTTTCCCATACCTGCTGTCCACCTCGTCCCAGGCCTGACAGCCTTCACAAGTGACTCAGCCCCAGGTCTGCCCACCCTGGCGCTGCTCAGAGACATGCTTTCCCGGCTCTGGAGGCAAGGCCTACGGCACGTTCCAGAAGCCTTCAGAGCAGTGACTGTCTGGGATAGTGCAGCATTCCAGAGGACTCCCAGGAAGGGGCTGCATGGACCGGGCAGCTGCGTTTCTGCAGACACGTACATGTGTCTGAGGGTAGCTTGTGTACACAGTCCTTTTGAGGGAAACTCATTTCTCATTTTCTCAGGAAAACACATTGTATATGTGTCTGAGGGAAACGTTGAACTTGCGTTACAAGAGGGAAATGTGCGTTCACCGAGGCTGTGAAGTAGCCCGGCTGGCTGTTGTAGCCCCATCTCTGCAAACAGTTGTGTCTTCTTAAAGCCTCTCCTCCTGAGACTCCTGTCACTCCCGCCGTGTAGTTCTCCACAAGGACGTCTAGAATGAGCTCCAGCTGTTCTCCCCTTTCCCCAAATGGCATTACTCTTCACACAAACACACTGTCAACGGCAGCCTCTTCCCTCCCTAGCAGGGTCTGGCAGGCCAGCCGTGGGGTTGGAGGGTCCCCGCCCCGCCCCAGGCATCTGCCCGCAGGGATGGTGGAATGATCTAGGGCGGGGGCCAGTGTTGGCAGCCACAAATGCCAGTGTGCTCGGCTGCGAACTGAAAGGCTGTGGTTCAGACCCAGGCAGCAGCTCCGTGGGAGTTGGGAAAAAGGCCTGGGAATCTCCTCCCGGCAAGATGACACCAAAACACTTCCTGGGGGCAGCTCCCCTCTGCCCCAGGGGTCACTGTGAACCAAACGTGAAGCCCCCTTCCTAGTTCCCAATAAAAAAAAAATGACTTAAACTATCAGACAGAGGTGACTCAGCAGCCATGTCGTGGACACGAGACACACTTACAGACGGTGGGCAAGGAGAGTCCACCCTTTTCACAGAAGGACAAGAAAGCGCTCCACTTTGAAGGTTTTTAGTCACATGCTTTAGTTCCATGGAAGCTCTACAAACTCAAGCCATTTTGTCTTACAATTGTATCTTTCACCAGGATCTTTAGACCTCCAGGAGGGATTATCCACCCAGCTCCTTTTCCTCTGCCCCCAACAACTGGTTTGGAACCGTTGGCCCTTTTTACCTCTCCTGGTTCTAAGATGCTGGGTCCGTTCCCACGAAATGCAGGTCAGGACAGACACAGACACACAGGGGAGGTGTCCGGGTTGGAGTACATGTGGGAACTCTGGGGGTATATGTCCTAAAAGCTGATCCTGTGTCCACTGTTCTCAGGACTCGAGGCCTGAGAGCTTGTGGGGGGTTTGGTCCCTCCTCTGACCTTGTTCTTTGACCTTATGTACAGTGGCATGCCTAATGGACCAGTGGTGCTTCAAACTGGACAGGTGGAGAGGGACTAGTGACCTGGCCTCTACCAGCCTTATTTCCCACTCCACCCACATCCACAGCCTCTGCACCTGTGGCCTATGTGGCAGTCCCACAGCTCCCGCTGTCCGTGTGGGGAGGTGGCTCTGAACCTTGCACGAAGATGAGGACCCCTTTCCAAGCTGCAAGTGTTTTGGTTCTCGGGGGCACTCTGCGTCACTACTGCCGTGATGATGCATGGTGGGCCTCAGGCAAACGGAACGAGTGCTGTCCCCATGACCAGTTCCCGATCAGCTCACACCAGGTCCCTCTTTCTAGTCTAGTGCATGATGGTCTGGAAGCTCTGCTGAAGCCTGTTCACTTCAGGGCAGCATGCGGGTCCTCGCTGGCAGGCAGGGCCCCACTGTTCGTTCCAGAAGTGATGCCCTGCTTTAGCACACAGAGGGCAGGAACGCTCCAGTGAGTCTTTCTGGGACTGAAGTGACGCCCACAGACAAGATGGATGGGCCCTTAGGTGTGGCACCAGGCTCCCATTCCCATGTCAGCCTGTGGTGGATTCCTGGGCAGATACTTCCCTCGGCTGAAGATGAGCAGTCTTCTTGCTCTTCTTCCTGTGGGGGTGGGCTTATTCCTCATTTACCTTTACTCTGAGCAGACAGTTCTCCCTCCCAACCCCACTCCCAGGCACCCAGCTCTATGCTGGGGACCTCACTCACACACCCAATGTGGGCCTTGTTCCCCTTAGAGCAAAGGTTCCTAAGCTTATTCTGTATAAAAATAAGTGGCACCCACCACCCCCGGCAATGACAAGCTGTTGTATTCTAGCCCCTAATCCAGGATAAAGTGTAGGTATCTGCTTTTGCAGCCCCTGGATGGTTCCAGCAACCACTGCCTTAAAGCCACACAGGGAGCGTGTGCAGAGTGGGAGTCTGCTAAGGGCCAGATGGTGACTATTCTCCATTCCCCAAGAGCTATTCAGGGAGAGAGCAGCCAAGGGTGATCTATAAATAAGCAGGCGTGGCTTTGTCCCAATAAAACTTTATGTATAAACACAGGTGAGGGGCCAGATCTGAACTGCAGCTTACCAAGTTCTGTTGACCAATCGTTAAAACCCTGGGCTGCCTATATCAGAAGGTTGGTGGTTTGAACCCGCTGGAGAAACCCACTGCCCTCAGGGGGTCCCAACTCCTAGTGTTCCTGTTGGGCAGTCACTTGGATTTGATGGGAGTTATAGAATGGACTGTGTGCAGGGAATAAGGTAGAGCTAGGCAGCTGAGGCTCCTGCCCCCGGGAGCTTGTATTCTAGTTGTTCTTATCTGTGAAGTGGGGGCGGACTCACCCTTGGGCCTCTTGTTGCTCCCCTCCTCCCGATGTACCCCCCTCCTCAGACCCCCGGGTGTGGCAGTTCCTCAGGCAGATTGTGTGTGCACCAGGACTGGTCCAGGGAGGGCATTGGATGGGCCCCAGGAAGCCAGGGTGCTCTTGTGAACAAGGGCCCAGGCCAGGGAGGGAGGAAGGGCCTGGAGGCCGAGGTTTGTGCAGCGGTCTGGGGCCCTCAGGCTGCCTGAAGATCCTATGGGGAGTGGGGAGAACTTTGGCCAGGGTGTTTCTCCTGGGACCCTGCCCTCTGGACGTGCGTTGGGGGAACTTGGAAGTTGCTCATGCGGAGTTGAGCAGTGGTGTTTCATCCTGCTATGGGGTGGCAGTCTGCCACAGGCCTGGGCGTCTGTTGGTCCCTTCGTGCACCTTGCTCTGAAACTGAGCGTGAGTGGGCAGATGGCAGCCAGAGCTGGACTTCGGGAAGTTGGGCTGGGCATACCTGCAGAAGGCTATCACGGCTGTACTGGGCTCTGAGCTACCTCCAGCCCAGGCCTGGGGCTCAGTCGTGCCTGCAGACCCTTTTCTCGGCCCCCAGAGCTAGAGATCAGTGGGTGGGTCAAGTAAACCCTGCGGGGTGTCTGTTTCCCCAGGCTCTGGTCACAGCAGCGGGAGGACAGTGAGCCCCAGCGGGGCGGCCAGGGGCTTGTGCGAGCCGCTAGCAGGAAGGACGCCAGGTACACCTCGTGCTCGCCTGCTTGGCCTCCACCCGAATCACTCCAACGCATGATCACTGGCGCCTCCAAGCCCTCACCCGGGCCGGAGGGATCAGGGGGCTCCGTGACTGCTCGTAATCTTGTGATTCTTGCATTCTGGGCTCCGCTTCAGTGGCTCGAGAGCGCGCATCTGCTCGACAGACGGTCCTTCTGCAACCCCCGTGTGGCCCAGGACTTCTCTCACCTGGGGGGCTGGGGCACCTACGGTCACTGTCGTCGTTCTCTGACTGAGAGGCCCAGGGTGGGCAAGGAGTGGGGAGTGGGTGGAGGCCCTTGGGACATCCACAGCCAGGCAGAAACATCTATCCTCCTCCCCGGTGGGGGACCCACAGAACCACTGCGTGTGAGGGGGCTCCCCTGCCATGTGCTCCCTAGCCATACCTGCAGGCAGATTCCCGGGGGCTCCCCCAGAGTCCTAGGGCAGCCACGGGTGGGGTTTGTGGGACGGACAGACGGAGCAGTGCTCACTCCTGCGCCTCTCCACCCATCCGTCGCTTCATGAAGTTTCCATGGACACACTGGAATGGGGAGGCTGGTGGGTAGGGGGTGGCCAGCACTGTCATTGTCCTGCAGAAGGATGGCGGAACAGAAGCCCTGAGTGGCTGCCTCCATGGCAGGGTGGCACTGCCCCCTGGTGTCGGGCAGTGGGACAGCTCTAACGGTGGCCCTGCTCTACCTCTTGCAGATCGAGAATCCATCTTCTTCAACAGCCACAATGTGTCCAAGCCCGAGTCCTCATCCGTGCTGACTGCGGTATGTCTCAACAGGCTCTGGGGCAGAGCTGCCCGGGGGTGCCATCCCCACACTCCAGCCCCCCCCCCACACACACACATGCACTACCCTCTTGCTTAGTGTCCTTTCCCTGTTTTGCAAAGGGACTGGGCCCACATTTCAGCCCCCACCTCCCCCTGTGCCCAGTCCACTGATGCGTCCACATTTCCACGGCTCCATGGGCCCCCTGGCAACCGCAGGACCCCTCCCCAGGCAGACATTAGAATGGCACTGACACCCCTCACTGATCTCTGCTGGGCCGCCCTCCTGGAGACCATGCTGGCCCACTGTCTCGATGCTTGGGTCGTCTGCCCTCGGGCCCCTTTCCCTGACAGAGCCCCCGCAGGTCGCCTCATCCGCAGTCACCTCCTCATCCTCCAGCCCCTGCCCTGAGCCCAGGCAATATGTGTCAGCAGGGGAGTCATGGCACAAGGCACCCGGGGCGGGGGACCAGGGTGGTCATGGACACACAGGGCCGGAGTCTGGGGACTCCACTTCCTCAGGAAGGAGCAGACCCCCAGAATCAGCTCTGTGAGTGAGGGCACCCTGGGGGGAAGCAGGCTCTCAGCCTGACCAGCCACTCCCTACGAGGGAAGGTTTTTTCCCCCCCGACCTCTCCTTCCTGGTGGGCGGTGGGGGGCAGGGCAACAGTGTGGCCTGACTCAGAGAGGGCAGAGGGGACTCGGTGCCACCCTGCCTCTGTCAGTGCGTGCACACCCCCCTACCCCTGCCCCTGGCTTCGGGCAGATGGCCATCTGCCTAAGGAGCCCTGTGATGGCAGAAGCCAACTGTCATGCCTGAAAGTTACCTCCTGGAACTCGCTCTTCTCATTGGTGACATGGGAGGAGGTCCGCCTAGAGAGACCGAGCACTCACAGGCGAGAAAGGCGGGCACTCAGCCCTGCCAGGGCACAGGGGTCATTCTTTCCCTGCTTCTCCTTGTCCCTGTGTGTAGCGTGAGCAGGACCCTCCTTCCCCCACACACACCTTCAGACAGACAGCCTGCGACCTTCTGACCTTGGGCAAGCCTGTGTCCTCTAGGCCCATAGGGTGACTGGATGGCAAGCACCCGGACTGGCCAGCATTGCCAGGGTACGGGCAGTGGGCAGTGAGGGCGGGGACTCCCTCCTGACTCCACTCAGACCTCCGAGTTCCTGACCCGATGAGGCAGGCTCTCCCAGGCTGGGTTTGGGTGCAGATGGATCTTCAAGGGGCCGCAGAGGGATGTCTGTGACCCCTCAGACCCCAGGGAATGGCTTCTGCGCCAGGGTCACAGGCTCCTGCTGCGGCCCAGCAATGGCCACAGCCATGTCACCGCCCTTTTTGTTAGCAACGGGGCGGCAGAGTGGATTACATGTTAGGCTGCTAGGTCAGCAGTTCAAATCCAGCAACTGCTCTGCTTCAAAGACTTTGTAGTTCCGTGAAAAAGAGCTCCCGTCTCAGACACCCATCTGGCAGTTCCAACCTGTGCTATAGGGTCACCCCGAGTCGGCTCGACTCAGCGGCAGTGGGTTTTGTTTTCTTGTTAGGGTAAGAACGCGAGGCCCCTGACGGGAGCGAGCCTCGCTGGGTCTCTGGCTTAGGGAGCACCCCCCCCTGCACCCCACCCCCAGCCGATGAACTGGCTCTAGGCCAAGCAGTGCTGAAGGGGAGATCTCACAGCTCCGGGCCCTGGCCCTGTCTAGAGGATGCTGCTCCGGGTCAGCCCTCAGGACAGTGGGGCCGTGGGTGGGTGAACTCTGCCCCTTTCTGCTGCCGGTGCTGGGAAAGGGCCATTGGTCCTTGGCGGCCAGGGCTCTCTGCCCATCCTCCCAACACTCCGCCCACTCACTGTCACTTTATAAAAACTGGAGAGCCACACAAACCTGCTGCCTATCTTGAATCTGCCAAGTCCACCCAAACGGGCCACTTCAGAGTGGCAATTCAGTGTGCAGCCATCCCCCCACTCTCTGGACCCCACAAGTACCTTCTCTGGGAAGCCCTAGACCAGCAGGCAACCCCACCCCCAACGCCCGCCGCACGCTCTGGATCAGGGAAGACTGCGCATGCAACATCTTTCACTTAGCATAGCACTCTTGCGGGGATCAGGTTGCTCAGGCACCCCGCCTGCTAGCTTCTAGGTGCAGCTCCTGCCGCTTCATCAGCATCCTTGCAGACCCCCTACCCCTGCCCGCCTGCCCTGAGGACCTGTGCCCAAGTCCGCCCTAGGTTTTTGAGCCCTGTGGCCCATCCAGGCACTGACCCTCTCCGAGCCTTGACTCCTGTCCCAAAACCGCTGATAGGATCTGTGCCAACGGGCCAGCACTGGGCAGGAGGGCCCTCCGTGCCCGGGCCTGACTTCCTTGTGTGTTGCAGCTGGACAAGATCGAGGGCGTGTTCGAGCGACCGTGTGATGAGGTCATCCGGGCGCTGTCCCGGGCCCTGCGGCAGGCACTGGGCGTGTCCCTCTTCGGGATCGACATCATCATCAACAACCAGACCGGGCAGCACGCTGTCATCGACATCAATGCCTTCCCAGGTGGGCCTGCACCTGCGAGCCGCACCCAAGGGAGAACAGGGATCACGGGGCAGGGCCCACCCGGGCCTCATGAGCTCTCTTACTGTTGGGAGTCTGGGCCAATGGGCAGCTCCCCTGAGCTCAGGTGGGCAGTGAGTGAGGAGGAGGTGAGGATGAAGCAGGCCCGAGCATGGAGCACAAAGCTGCTGCTCAGTACACAGAGGTCAGCCAGCAACCAGCCCCTTCCCCCCTGTATTTCCTTGGTGATCTGAATCTGAAACCCCACAGTTCACCTGTAGGGGAGCCGAGGCCACGCAGCACGTTGATCTCAGGGCCTGTGCTCCAGGTGCTGACAGGGACACTGCTGCTTCTAGCTCTGCCAGCCTGGTCGGAATGAGACATAGGAAGCCTCCTATAAGAGTGTTTACGTACTGCTGTTTGTCTTTGAGCATTCTTCAGTGGGATTGTGAGCAATCCAGGGCCAGAGTTTGTCCCTTGCCAAATGACTGCGTGTCTGTCATACCCTAGAGGGATGTGAGCACACAGAGAGGGTGCTCCGTGTGTGTACACACACCACCCCTCCCTACACCACAGACAGACCTCATGCAACACACGTAGTCCCACGGGCCACACAGAAATACCACATACACACACTCCTGCCCATGCACCTCACCGCATATCAGAAATCCTCCACTACACATGTACTGTAATATACACACATTCCTCCCCTCACCACATAGACCTCTCTCATGTGCCCTCTGTGTACACTGTCAGAGGAAACCAGCCTCTGAGGGGCTCGAAGGTGCAGATGCACGGAGATGATGCATAAAGATGATTGTGCGCTCGTAGCGGGTAAGGAAGGTAGGAGAGAGCTCAATAAAGGAGTCAGACACATTTCACGGTAGCAGGCTCACCTCAGCTCCTCTTGATGGGCCACGTGGAACTGGGAGAAGTGAGAGCCAGCCTTTACTATCTTGGGACATTTATAAGCAGCCTTAAGACCTGCATATTCAGTAGTTACACGCATCACAAGGTGGGCAGTAACTACATTCGCTCCCTGAGCTCACAGGTGAGGAAACATAATACCTCCTTCACTGGGGGCGGGTGTGAGGGGGTTGGGTGACACAGCGGGAAGAGAGAACAAAAAGATAATGTTTGCTTCTACAGGGAGATACCATCAACCATGTGCTGGCTTTAAGGCGGCAGAGCTGTTCAGGGGAGAGTCTGTGGGATGATATTTGAAGGAGGATCATGGACTTGGACTACCTCTAACTTACTAAAGTGGAGACTTTCCCAGCCCAGAACACCAGCTTTCCAGATTCCCTCTGTTATAAGTTAGGGAATACAGTCCTCCTATTTCCCTCAGTGTTTCCCACAATGCACCTCTTTCCACACCATGCTCACACCACATGTGCACTCACACATACCACACATGCCTTTCCATATCATAGCAGACCACACGTGTACATGCACACACACACACACACAGCATACACACACCCCTTCCCACACCAAACGCAACAGACCTCTCACAAGCCACACATGCCGACACCATGCATCCTCACCCCCACCCGCCCACCCACTCAAAGCTCTCACACATGTTCCTCACACCACCAAAGCCAAACCTCACTCACCGCAGTCACGTCCATTCTAGCTGCAGGACCCAGGAGGGCAGGGCAGCACTGCCCTGTGGCTCAGACTGGACCGCTCCTTGGGAGGAGAATGTTCCGTCCTCCACCTTTCTCCCAGAACGGCTGGTGGTTCTAACTTCTGGCCCTGTGTGTGGTCAGCAATCCCACATGCACCCACTGTGCTGCCAGGGCTCCTCCCAGACACTGCACATAATATGCAAACCTCTCATATACACCACACATGCCACACGGCCTGCTGCTCGCTCACACCCACCCACACACACATACTCCCCGAACACACACACACACTCCTCTCATGGCCTGCCTATGTGCTGCCACACAGCACACATGTACCTAATACAGCCCGCAGCCCTCGTCTGTCACAGACTTGAAGGCCCCTGGTGCCCGTCTGTGATCATCGTGAAGTAGACACTCATGCATGACGTCCGGGTGTCTCTTCGTCACCAGTCCGAGGGGTGCAGGGCCACTGGGGACAAGCCCTGCATCTCGAGGCAGACTGGCTCGGGCAGAAACGAGCAGGCAGCAGCTCTGAGGCCACCCTGAGGATCCTTCCTCAGAGCCAGGCCCAGGCCTTGCACCACTCCTGCCAGCCTCTCAATACCCCTGCCATCCCAGGCTGCAGCCTGCCAGTCCAGATTCCCGAGGGCTCACCTGAGCAGATGGCACATCCCTGGTGCCCGGAGGTGAGCCCTCCCAGGCCATGACCGGGTCAGTTTGCTCCTTGTAAACTAACACTGAGAGTCTCACGGGAGCCCTTACCGGGGCTGTTTCCATGCCGGTCCTTGTGAAGATGTGGTGCCCACTCTTCTGGACACCGCCCAGTGTTCAGACGTGAAGCCCTGGTTTCCGCCCCCTTGCTGCTTCTGCTCATGGGGCATCTGTCCAGCAGAGCACCCCTGCCTCCAGGTCTGCTCCCAGGGACAACAGTCTGGGAACACGTGTGGCCTGGGGACAGGAGGGTCAGAACATATGTGACCTGTGGGGTCGGCCCAGCTCCTGTCCCCCCATGACTAGCCCCCACACCCAGGCTTCTGAACACGAGTACTGAGGGCAGTCCTGTGTGGTGAGGGGGGTGGGGACTGTCCTCCTCTGGCTACCCAGGAGCCAGGCTCTCTGAGCCGGAGTGGCCTGTCTGGGTGGTCCCGCCTTGGGGGAGTGCATCACCGAGCCAGCCCTCTTCCTGTTGTGCAGCTGGGCTGTACTTGGCCCGAAAGCAGACCTCCCCTCGCACAGGCCCTATTAACCAGGCGGTGCAGTGGGCATGTGGTGACATCTGCACTGGGCCACCGTTGCCCCAGCTGCGTGGGTCAGTCACAGCAGGGAGGGGCACCTCACCTCTGATTTCATGGCCCCCACAGTCTGCGCTTCCCTGTCGGACGGGAGGGGGAGGAGCATGGACAGCGGGTGCACATCCATGTCCTCTCCCCTGGGCTCTGGCCTTCATCACACGCTGCTGCAGGGCAGAACTCCATGGGTGCGGAGACTGCCCCCCAGGAGGCTGGGTTCCCACAGAGTCCAGGCAGCCCGAGGGACTCACTAAAGCCCATTGCTGAGTGACTCCCCACGGGTGCCGGGCTGACGTGAGCATGAGCTTGCCCTCACTGTCCCGGCACTGGGTATAGGTATCACGGGAGGCAGTAGCCAGAGAGAGGGGGAACTTGTACAAGACCCCCAGCAGAGGCCAGGCCCCCAGGCTGCAGTGTGACAGGGCCGGAGGGGGCCCGGGGTGAGTCAGCTAGGGGCTGGGTCCTGTGGGCTCTACACGGTTGGCCTTATGGGTGTGTCTGGTGGGGAGGAGGGAGCGGTAGCACATGGCTTCCTGGGACAGGCAGGCTCCACCACAGTGCAGGTTTTCATAAGTGAGCAGAATTTTAAGTGGCACACTCATAAATCTAGTGTGGAAACTGGGGTCCTGGGGCTGGTGTGCTCACTGTGGAGCTGAGAGGTCCCCCAGAGCAGACGGGCTCAGAGCCTCTGTCCTGGGTGCACAGGGGGGCAAGTGAGAGGTTGGGAACAGATAGGCTCACAGTGCAGGGTGGACGGCTAGGTGGTCAGAGGCTGCCCGAGGGACAGGGCCAAGCCAGGGGACACAAGGGAGTGGAGACAGGGAGAAGTCTGTGTCCAGGTGACCAATGGACTTGGTTCTGGCAGGCACAACTCCCAGAGTTCTGCTGGGTGTGCCAGGCTTGCTGCCGCCCTCCCCTGGGACTCAGCATGCATGTAGGCAGTGGGAGGACCTGCACGGAATGGTTGCTGGTGAGGAGAGAGGTTGAGTCGCTTGCCTGGGGCGCCCACTCCTCAGCGTTGGAGCCTGGACTGGCCTTCAGAAGAGGGCCCACCTCCTTGGGCTGGGGTGCGCGGACCCTGTGGAGCAAAGAGAGGGGCTGTAGGTCCCACTGGCTGGGCCTCAGCATGCCCGAAGGGCTGCCCCCACTTGCCCCCTCCCAGCCCTTGGTGTCTGGTCTGGGGGGCAGAGCCTTTGCTGAGGGAGCTGCCGTGTCTAACCTGATATCCGGCTCACAGCTCCTGCCCAGCCTGTGTGTCCACCCTGGAAACCAGGCTGCTCCTCTGGGTGTCTTCCCAGGGGATCACGTCCAGCCAGGCCCTACCTACACTCCAGAAATTGGCCCTTCCGGTAGGACTCAAATCCACATACCTAGGATGGTGCCTCAGACAAGACCGGATCTCATAGCTCACATCCTGCTCCCCCTCGAGAGCTTTGTGGTCAGAGAGCCTCTCTAAGCCTCGGAGGTCTCCTGTGTAAAACGGCTGCGAGGGTGCAAGACCCTCGGTATCCCCCTGTGCCCAGCATGTGTCTGTCTGCTGCCAGCCCCGACCTCTCAGGGCTATGTGCAGACAGGCAGGCAGGCAGGCCACCAGCCAACAGCTGCCTTGGGGACCTTTCTGTAGAAAGGGCACATTCCCAACCTCCAGCCCCATCCCGCCCTGCCCTGCCCTGTGGCTCTCCTGTGAATGGCCACCTGGTGGTGGGGGTGGGACGGTCATGGGCATAGCCATGGTGGCAGCGTCACCCCCTGTGGACACCCTGAGCCATGGCAGAGGGAGTGCACCCAGCTCTTGTCCCGGGTGCACCCAGCTCTTGTCCCGGGTGTGAGGCGGCACCCACACCCGGCTTCCAGTTGCCCAGAGACTGTTAGCTGGACATCAGCAAAATCTCCACCCTGGATCCCAACCTGCCCCGTAGTTCCCCGGGACCCCTGCTGACATCAGCCCAACTCACTGCCTCTGGTCCTAAGGGATGCAGGAAGGCGGGCGTTTGCACCGTAGGTGATGGCCAGGGCTGCCTGCTGGCTGACTGGATGGGCAAGGCAATGGGCCCAGTCTAGCATATACTGCCCCACCCCACCCACTACCAGTGGTGCATGCTAAGCCCCTGCTGTGAAATGTGGGAGTTCCTCATTCGCATGTGGGGAAACTGAGGCCTGGAATCTGACCAGATCCATTGTGTCCAGGAGAATTCACTCCTCAGAGCATGAGGAACGGGCCTTTGACCTGGCCAGCCCCCTCCCTGCCATGCTAACCCTGGCCGGGGTGGTGGGTGAGTTGGCCATGGATCCAGGAGCCTGCCCCTCAGCTCCTCGCAGGCCCTGGCTTATATGCAGAGCTTCACTCTCCTCTCCGGTGGGTGGGCATTGGGGCCTTCTGCCCTCAGCCTGCCCACTGCCCGGCTCACGGCCCTCTGCTTTCTCTCCACCCACCCCACCTCCAGGCTACGAGGGCGTGAGCGAGTTCTTCACAGACCTCCTGAACCACATCGCCACCGTCCTGCAGGGCCAGAGCACAGGCACGGGGGATGCCGGGGACTCAGCCCCGCGGAGGCACAGCAGGCTCCTGGCAGAGCAGGCCGGCGATCGGACGTGCAGCACCAGCCCCGGCTGCTGCAGCCTGAGGGGCCAGGACCCTGCCTGGAGGGCAGAGGCCGACGCGGGCAGCTCGGCCAAGCTGCCACACCAGAGACTCGGCTGCACGGCTGCTGTGTCACCCAGCTTCCAGCAGCACTGCGTGGCCTCCCTGGCCACCAAGGCCTCCTCCCAGTAGCCGGCTGCTCACACAACTGGGACCGTGACAACGCACTCCCCTGGTCTGATTCCTCCTCCCAGTGTCCCCAAGTTTCCGACTCCTGACCTAAGAGGGCAGGGGGAGGTGAGAGGCTCCCAGCCCCGCCCTGCCATTCTCTACTGAGTTTACATGCTGTGTTTTCAACACTAGGCCTGACTGTGAGCTGTAGGGGCAAGCCGAGCACAGGTGTGTGGGTGTGTGACCCAGTGTGCGTGCATGTATGTGTGCACCATGTCTGGTGGCTGCTGGGGACCAGGCCTCAGGATCCTAAGGGGATACCCTTGGTCAGGTGCCAGCTGCAGCCCAGGGAGTGAGCGGGTCCCCATCTCTCTGAGCCCCCCACCTCAGACCCTACACCCTCCTCCGCAGCTTTGTCAGATGTGAGACCTTAGCCCCCACCACTGGGGTGACCTTGACATACACACACACACACACACCATCGCCCATCCCCCCCAGGAGCAGGAGCCTCAGGACCACAGCTGCCACCCCCTGGCGGGCAGAGGTGCCTGGCCTGGGGTCCGTGTCTCCATTGCCCAGGCCCCTATGAAAGGGATGGACAGGCCAGGAGGAGGCCGAGGCCTCAGTTGGCTGCCGGGCCTCCTGGCAGCTCCATGAAGTCCACCAGCCATTTGGCCATGGGTCCTGGCCACAGCCTTCCCTGAGGTGCCTGAGGCCAGCCCCTCTGCACGTGCCCCACTGAGAGCCTGCAGTATGACTTTGGGGGGGCCACTGCCTCCTGTCTGTCCAGGAAAGACTGAGGGGCCAGCAGACTGCTCTTAGACACACAACTGTTGCTCTGAGAGTCAGCTAGGATGCGGGCCGGCGTGGGAGGTCGGGCCTTCTCTGCGGAGGCACTGCCCACGTGTCCAGCCCCTGCCTGTCCCTGTACGCATGGCTAGCAGGAGCTGCAGCCCAGAGATGGTCTCGGCCTTGCTGGAGCCTCAGGCAGGGCTGTGATGGAATGCCCCGGTGTTTGTGAGGTGAAGATGCCAGCTCACTGGAGAGGGGACCGCGGTCTTGGCTGTGCTGTGTGTGGTCGGGATGGTCCGAGGCTGGGTGGAGCCTTCAGGACCGTCTGCTCCCGTGGTGAACCAACAGGCCCGTGTCGCCCCTTACCCAGCGTGGCGCGGCGTCCTCATGCACTGCTTTGTCTCTGAATAAACTACTGAGATCAACTGCAGCCTTGTCGGCAGGTGGGCGGGCGGGCGGGCGGGCACTGGTGTCCAGCCGTCTCAGTGGCAGCATTGGGTAAACAGCCTTCCCTTCCGGTTAGAACAGTGTTTCTCAACTGGGGGTCGAATGACCCTTTCACAGGGGTCACCCAATTCATAACAGTAGCAAAATTGCAGTTCTAAAGTAGCAAAGAAAATGATTTTATGGTTGGGGGGGGGGGTCACCACAACATGAACTATTAAAGGGTCACGGCATGAGGAAAGTTGGGAACCACTAGTTTAGGTGCCCACAGTCCCCACCAACGGAGGACATGCGGGCTGGCAGGAACCCTGACACCAGGCTGTTCCTGTGCCCCGTCCTCTGCCCACTGTCAGGCACATCATTGGTGTCCATGGCAACCCATGCAGGTGTTGGGAGTGGTCATGACTTCTTGAGGTGCTGCAGATGGGGTGGGGTGCCCTTAGCTGACCTGCACCTGCCCATGCCAGCTGGCCCCGGGCAGGGACCCGCCAGCCCATCACGTAGGCCCATGACGGGAAGGGGTGAGCCCTGCTCTTAGGAGGGTACTGGGTGTGCTGACCTTTTTCCTTTCACGAAACCCTCGCCCCGTTATGTGCAGGGAGCAAGTGTGACCACACAGCATGCCCAGAACCTTCTCGGGCCCATGGGAAAGGCCTGCTGGGCTCCAGCACCAGCAGAGGAGCTGGGGTGGGAGCAGGCATGACCCTTGAGTCTGCCAGCATCACGCAAGGCCAGCTGGGACTCTGTCCCTGAGTTGGTGGCACATGGGGCTGCTGTCCCGGCTGCTCTGTGGCCTTGTGATATTTGTCTTTGGTGGCGGTCAGGGGGCAGGGTGGCTGGGGGAACAACAGGCAGAATCTCCGAGGCTTGGGGGAGTCTTGGGGTCACTCGCAGGCTCCAGCTGAGGTTCTGGGCCCCACTGCTTGAGAGGCTTTTCTTGTACAGGCAGTGATGGGGCTCCACACTCGCCTAACACGATGTCTGTCCTCACCAGCAGGACTCGGCCCCACCCAGGTCCTTGCCACTGGCCTCCGGGGTGCTGTGAGTTGATACCACATGGTTCAACTGGGCCTGGAGCGCTGGGTCACCTGCAGGTTCCCTGGGGGTTCCTGGAGGGGCTTTCCGTCTGTGAAAGCCTGTCTGTCCGTCTGCCCCCACCAGTGAAGGAGAAGAACTCGGAGAGACTTCCTTTCTCAACGGGAGAATGTAGGGGGAGCAGCTGAGTGGCTTTGTTGGCTGATCAGCTGCTTCAGAATCCTTCCAACCCAGGAAGCCGCCAGCTGGCTCCCACATGCCAAGTCATCGCAGGCCACAGAACTAGTGCAGACATACGCTGCTGTCCACGTGTCCCCTGGGAACCTTGACCCAGCAGAACCCGGCAACCCCCTTCCACTCAGGGCAGCAGATGCCCCCGGAGCTGCAGCTGGGGCCCTCCTCCTATTGCCCTACACCTGACACCAGAGAGTATTCGTCCCTGGGTGAGGGGAGGGGTCTGGACTGCCCTCTGATTCCATACATATCTGCCTGACTCCTGACAGGAGGAGGAGATGGACCTGCACCCCACTGTCCCGGTGCCCCCGTCTGCCTTCTCTCTGTAGCAGCACCACCAGTACCAAGTGTTCAGAGAGTGGGAGGCCCCTGGCAGGGCACTTGTGGTACAGAGCATGTTGGAGCAGGGCCTACAGGACCCACCCAGCCCGCCAGCCATTCTCCCGAAGTGATTGCTTCTTGTGACCTGGCTACTTGGTGGTACCACCTCCTTCCACTTGCTGACTGACCCCTCTGTCCAGCCCTGTCAGAAGCTGCGTCAGTGAACCGGCTGCAGAGGGTGACACCTGGCCATTGGGACAAGTGGTCCATGCATGACAGTTCACAAACACTTTCCCATCAACCCCCAGCTGGTGTGCCCGTGCCTATACATGACATATATGTTTACATGCCTGTTTCAACTCGGGGACCCCCGGGTCAGAGCAGACAGCCCCACAGGGTTTCTAAGGCTGTCAGTCTTTCCCGCAGAGGTTGAACTGCCCGCCTTCAGTTTAGCAGTCAAGTCCTCAACCACTGTGTCACCAGGGCCCTTATATGTCTGTATCCGAGAGGAGTCAGGAAGTGTTACTATGATGCCAATGTATACATCGTTCACTGCCACCAGCTCTGACCCATAGAGACCCTATAAGACAGGGTAGAGCTGCCCCTGCGGGTTTCCAAGACTTTAGATAAATCATTTTATTGGGAGGGTCTTAAACCTCTTAGAACAATCCATACAGCAATTCTACCGTGCACTTTGGTACATACGTTGCCATCGCCACTCCAAGACTAACTACAGAAGCAGAAAGCCCCGTCTGTCTCTGTGGAGCAGCTGGTGGTTTCTGCTTGGCGCTTAAATCACCAGGCCACGAGGGCTCCTTTTGTTTGGGAGAGGTTTCTGCCATTTCGTCTCCATGCTCTTGATCTAGCCTCATGCCGACTACAGAACAACACCTCTATAGACCAATGCAAAGGTTCAGGTCCACTGGCTCTCGGGTTGGCTGCGTAATTGTCATGTGACTGAACAGGTGGCCACATAGACCCATCTTTGGCATGGTGACCCCGGGGATAGGGTGTCTCCACACCCTCGTCATTGGCTAGCGAGGCTTGGTAGAGGATTTTTTTATTGTCAACCATCTAATGGGATGCATCTACCCACTGCCATCAAGTTGGTTCCATCTGGTAGTGTACTTTATACGGAGTGTACACGAGTGTAAATAGGCCTCTGTGAGCGCACACAGCTGCTCCTTTCCCCTGAGTGTGGCTGGTGGGTTTGAACCACCAACCTTAGCACCGTAACCCACAGCACCTTCAAAGCAGCAGCCAAGCTCTGCCATCGAGTCGATTCTGACTCATAGCGACCCTTCAGGACAGAGTGGAACTGCGCTTGTGGGTGTCCGAGGCTGTGGATCTTGGGAGTCGACAGCCTCATCTTTGGCCGACAGATCTGGTCTGTTCGGATTGCTGCCCAACATGACCCACTCCACCTGCGAGGCTTCTCCTAGCACCCCTATTCTTTCTGTAGCTGCTGGGGGTACAGTGCAAAACCAAGGATTAAAGAAAGGCTTCTGCCAACCCCCTCCGAGCCAGGGAAGGGCACAGTGGGCAACCTGCCTGCAACCAGGGCAGCTTTGCCATCATTGTAGCATTTGCTTGGCCTATGTGACTGTGGGACCCTTGGGAGAGAAGTAGTCTCCCCATTTTATGGCTGGGGACTGAGATCCTGAGAGGCACAGCTGTGCAGCCAAAGGCCAGGCTGGGGTCTTCTGATTTTAGAGCCTAGCATGCTCAGGCTTACTGCACAGAGCTGCCTCTTCAGAACTTGGATCCGAAATCCCAGCCGTGCTCTGGAGAGGCCAGTGATGCCCTGTCACCAGCCAGTCTGGCAGAATCCTGCTGACGCTTGCTGTCCTGCTTGAGCAGGTGACTGGCAGTGGCAAAAGGAGATGGCCAAGGTTGCAACGTTGACAGGGAGCTCCCAGAGGTGTGGGCCGGGTTCACAAGAGGACATGGGACAAGGAGTATCATTACTGATGTCAGATGGATCTTGACTGAAAGCTGAGAATACCAGAAATCTGTTTACTTGTATTTCGTTGCTTGTGCAAAGGCACTCAACTGTGTGGACCACATTACACTGGGTCACCTTGAGAAGAATGGGAACTCCAGAACACCTCATTGTGCTCATTCAGAACTTGTACGTGGATCAAGAGGCAGTTGTGTAAACAGAACAGGGAATACTGCCTGGTTTAAAATCAGGAACGGTGGGCACCAGGGCTGTATCCTCCCACCATACTGTTCAGTCTTTTTGCTGCGTAAACCACCGGAGAAGCTGGACTACATGAAGCATGGTGCAGCATCAGGATTGGAGGGAAGCTTGTGAAGCTGCGGTCTGCAGATGACACAACCTTGTTTGCTGAAAGTGAGGAGGGCTTGAAGTCCCGGTGCAGATCAGGGATTGCCGCATTCAGAGTGGATGATTCAATGTGGGGTAAACCAAAATCCTCACAACTGGATTAATAGGTAACATGATAAACGGAGAAAAGGTTGAAGTTGTGAAGGATTTTGCCTTGCTTGGCTCCATAATCCAGGCTCATGGAAGCAACCATGTTTTACATTAGGTAAATCTGCTGTACGAGACCTCTGCAGTGTATCGAAGAGCAGAGATGTTACATTGAGGATGAAGGTGCGCCTGACCCAAGCCATGGCATTCTCCATTGCGTCATATGTGTGTGAAACTTGCACATGGACCGAGGAAGACCGTAGAAGCGGTGATGCATTTGAATTGTGCTGGAGGAGAATATTTGAAAGGACCGCGAAAGGGCAGACTCGTCTGTCTTGGAAGTACAGCCAGGGTGCTCCTAAGGAGGCGGCAAGGATGGCGGGACTTGGTCTTACCTACTTTGGCTTTGTTGTCAGAAGAGACCAGGCCCTGGAGAAGGACATCGTGGCTGGAAGGGGGTGAGACAGCAGAAAAAGAGGAAGGTCCTTGACGAGCTAGATGGGCTCAGCGGCTGCCTCGATGGGCCCGGGCGTGGGGACAGTTGTGAGCACGCCGCAGGACCTGACAATGGTCGTTCTATTGTGCGTAGAGTCTCTATGGGTGGGAGCTGGCTCGATGGCACCTAACCACAGCAGGCTGCGAGGCTAGGTGCTCCCCCTGTTGGACCCCTGCCCTCTGTTCCTGGTGAAGAGTCAGGCTCTGCACCGGGCAGCCATCTGTGTGGCTCTCAGAAGCTTGTGCAGAAGATGGGTGACTGGTCCCGACGACTCGCCGCTCACAGCAACCTGGCCCTCTGGTTGCTTCGTGCTGCCCGTCCCACCCTGCACTCTTGCCCTCGCCCTGCCCCTTCCCTGGAGGAGTCAGTGGTTCCCCTCAGAGAGCAAACCCTCAAACCAGAGCACCTCACTGCCCTTGAGTCCATTCTGACTCCGAGCGACCCCTACAAGGCGGGAACAGAAATAGCCCTGTAGGTCTCGGCATCGGTCAGCCTTCACGGGAGAAGTCTTCTTCTTTCTCCCGCAAAGCAGCCAGTGGATTCGAACCACAGACCTGGTGGTTAGAAGCCCAACTCGCACATTACCCGATAACCCTCCCCCATGACCTCCCCCATGACTTCTTGCCGTGCTCTAGCAAACTGCTACCTGGGCAAGGCGTTCACACGCCCTGCGTCCTAGGCACAGGTCAGAGGTTAGGTCATGGCAGATTGAAGCCCAGAGCCCCCCACAGCTTGGAGGCCCAACCCCGAAGTCAGTCCAGTGGCTGTGGCATCATCTGGGACACCAGGAAGTGTTGGTGAAGCCAGCCCTACCTCTGCATGGCCCAGCCCGTGCTCCGCGTGCAGAGGAACAGTAGTGGGGCCCTGGGTCAGCCGTATGTGACAGCCCCTACGTACGACCTGAGAGACAGGTGTTGGCGCCCCCATTGTACAGATGAGACTAAGAGCTTGCCGGCAGGAAGTGACCCAGGGGGAGTCACCCTGGGGCGAGCCCACCAGCACCCCGTCCCCTGCCCTTTAGTCCAGCCCAGCTCCGCCCACTCCAAGTTGGGTGGGAGGCAGGGGAAGGATTGAAAGAAGCCACAAAAGCCCCGAGCAGATTTATTTTCCACAGACGGGTTTTGTACAGACGGTGTTAACTGGCTCTCACTGAAGCCGCCGTCTTTGCAGTGTGTTCAGTGGACCTGGGTGGGGGCCGGGGGAGGGACACGCTTGCAGAAAGGTGCCTGTGCCCAGAGAGTGGACGGTGTTCAAAGTTGTGGGAGGGTCACTCTGTAGAGGGGCAGGGTCCAGTGCCTGAGCTGTCTGGCCAGGATCTGCGAGGGGCCCGCAGAGTCGGGACCCCACAGCAGCCACCTCAGCCCCGCCGCAGCGCCTGCAACTGGTGGGCCACCTTGTCCAGCTCTGCCTCAATGGCCGACAGGCTCTCCAGCTCTTGGTCCTGGGAGAGGATAGCGGGTCAGGCAGGACTGGCCCAGATTGGCTGGGCCAGTGGTCAGCTGTGTGACCTGGGCACCCCAGTGGACTTGTCTGGCCCATGGAGACATTGACCAGGGTGCTCTGCAGATTGCCCAGTGACTTGGTGACTCAGGGTGCAGGGGCCCCACACTCCGGGGGACTGCCCTGCCAACCCCAACTCCTCCTGATTGACTAGCATGGTGGTGGGGGTGGGTGGATAGGGATTCTGCTCTCAGGATCCAGGGGACCCAGCCATTGGGTGATGATTCTTAGGTCTAGTCTTCTGGGACTTTCTCTGCAGGCCTCAGCTACCTGGCTGCCAGGGGGGTGATTCTGGGAGGTGGGAAATCCCTCAGCCTTCTCTGTACCCTGGAAACTTCCAGTGGCCCAGGCAGTGTGGGAGCTGAGCCTAACAGGAGTGCACACCTGGCCAGGCCACAGTCCCTGCTGGTGAGGGGCTCCCTCAGAGGGCTCAGGCATGGTACACTGAGGTGGGCTATAAGGAAATTGGCGAGGCGGGGAAGCGTGAGTTATAGGTGCTGGGGAGGCTTCTAAGAAGACCCTAGGCCATGCGGAGTACCTGTGCACCGATTCTGGGGCCCATACCTCCACCCTGCAGGGCAGGGGTCCTGCCAGCCTCTCTGAGCCACCCCCCACACCTCTGCTGAGGGGTGGGGGGCACACGAAGGTGAACAGCCATGATCTGAGGCCCAAAGCCAGGGTGAGGCTCGAGCTGTTCCCTGTGGTCATGCCCTGTTCCCCGAGGCACATCTGCCCAGCGCACTTCTGGGGCCAGCCTCCTGGCTCTCCTGCCCCTGAAGCTACAACCTGAGTCAGGGCCAGCGCTGTGCATGTGTGTAGGGGAGGGGGGGGGCGCTGTCCTAAGTGAGAGCCTTCTCCGGCCCCAGCTTGCGTTCTACCTGCCAGGAACCCCCAGTCCCTCCCCTGGGGCTGTCCCTGCACCCAGGGTGGCCCATACCTCCTAGTCCTAATCACAAGACTAGCAGGGACACGCCACTGCCCACCCCCCCATAGATGGCAGGGTCTGTGGGGCGCAGAGTGACCTGCCTCAGGCCTCACAGCAAGGGCAGACCCAAGTCTTCAATCTGAGGTCAGGCTGGCCCCTCCTTTAACCCGGGAGGAGGCTGTGCCTGGCTGCCTTGGGGGCAGGAGAGGCCGGGGGGCCTCCAATCCAGAGACCTGTCTGCCCAGCATGGGGCTGCAGGGGCCCAACGCTGGTCCCTGCCAGCCTCTCTTGCCAACCTGTTCCTGGTGCCTCTGGGAACTCACTCAACTTGCCCTCCTCGCGAGCTTTCTCTTCCCTGCCTTCTAGTTCTGCTTCCTTGGGGTGAGCAGTCCCCCCAGAGGCCCCTGATCAAGTTCCCCTGGGGGACCGGGCCATACCAACCTCGGGTCTGCGGTTGGCACTGCCCTCCTCCTCCTTCTTCTCCTCTGGGTAGCCTCGGCCCGGGAGGGGCAGGCCAGCCTCCAAACTGTCTTCCTCCGAAGCCGGTCTCCAGCCTCGGCGCAGCTGGGGCCCGGGGCCCCTGAAGCCGTAGGTCCGGGTCCGGAAGGAGAGCTGCTTCATGGAGCGGTCTGGATCCGAGTCCGCAGAATCTTCCCCCACCAGCCGCTTTTCAGCCGTCAGCTCCTTGGCCAGCTGGTCCATCTTGCTCCACCGCTTGTCCTCTTCCCACTCGCTGGAGCGCAGCCCCTCCTGCTCCCCGCTCTTCCCAGCCTGGGGGAGGCCCTCAGGGGGCCCTGCTGGATGCTCTTCCTCCTCCGGGGAGTCATCCTGCTGCCCCTTCCCCTTGGAGGGCTGAGCCTGCTCAGCCTCAGGCTTACCGGCTCTCTCCATGGCCCCACCTGGAGCTGCAGGTGGACAAGGGCAGGACGATGAGGGTGGGGGTGTCACTGCCTTGCCTGGTTCGTGCCACTCCCCAGGGCCTGGGCAGTGCTGCTCAAGGGCCAGGCAGCCTCTCCCCAGCAGACCCCACTGGGAAGACCCCTCCTCTGCCATGCCTTACAGGGGCATGTCCACAGTCCACTGGCTCAGGGTGGGAGTGAGACCCACTCTGCCTTCAGCTCCAGAGCCACATGGGCCACCGGGGAGAGGGAGGAAGGAGAGAGCCTCTCCTATCCTCTGGTTGAAGCTGAGGCCGTCCCCACTCTCCCATGCTGTCCCTTTGCCTCTTCACCCTGAAGAACGCCTCTCACCCCTGGGGACCATCCCAGGCTCTGGGCGACAGGGGGAGGGGTTTGGGTGGGGTGTCAGATAGAGCTGGCGGGGATGGAGGGTCGGTTTCAATTAGCTGTGGGACTCTGAGCAAATCATTTAACCTCTTGAGCCCTGGAACATAGAGCTGCCCCCTGCTCGAGGCTGCTGTCAAATGGGGTGGTCTCTCCCACACCCGCCTGCACCCTGACACGGGGACTCAGCTGTCATACGTACTCATGGCCCTCGGAGTCTCCTTGGAGCCGGGGCTCGGGTGGGGGTTCAGCGCCGAGGTGGGGCCTTCCTCCTGAGAGTCAGCCTTCTCTCCAGCCTCCTCCTCCTCCTCCTCCTCCTCCTCCTCCTCCTCCTCGACCTTTGCCTGGTGCCCTGCACCCTGGCTCTTCGCTCTGTCCTGTGAGGGGCTCTCAGGTGTCCCCTCAGCCTGGGATCCTGGGGGTTTCTGCCCTAAGGGGCTGACTGGGGGGTGGGAGTTCTCAGCTTCCTCCTCCTCCTCCTCCTCCTCCTCCTCAGGGGCCTGCTGGTTCTCCATCTCAGACTCCTGCTCCAGTGCTGGGGGAGGAGCACCGTGGTTCTCCGCCTCTTTGGGGTGCCTTTTCTCCACCTCATCCTTGGAGGGCGCCTCTCTCGGGGCCTCTGTAAAAACAACAGCAGAGTCGGGCCCTGGGGACCAGGCAGAGCCTTCTTCCTCTGATGCCAGTCCCTGTGTTGGCCCCTGCATCTTCATCGCCCTCCGGAACGGGGCCGCCCCCCTCGGAGATGACCATTGTTTCTGCCTTTCCAGATAGAATGCATTCAAAACATGCCTCGCAGATGACCCCAGGAGAGAGCCCCGGGTCTGCTGGGTGGCCTCAGAGAAGCCCCTTAACCTCTCTGTGCCTGAGGGCACCACCAGTACCTCTCTCCGCTCTGCCCCCCCACCCCCACCCCCAGGCTCTGCAGGGCTCTGTCAGGTCTTTTCTGACTGGACAGTGCCTATGGCTGGACTTAACTAGCACACACACCCCTCCCCCGCCCCGCCCGCCCGGCCTGACCTCCAGCCAGTGGCGAACACTGACCCTTCATATCGATCTTGTCCCCCTGGCTCTCCAGGACCTCGGAGAGTTCATTCTCTAACCCCACGTGCTGCTTCTGCGGGTGGGCCCTCTCCTTGGCACCTGGGTGAGGGAAGGGAGAAAGCCTCTTCTCAGAGCTCGGGCCAGCAAGGGTCAGAGAGTGAGGGCTTCTGCTTCTTCATCCATGAACTGGGCACATGTGGTCCAATCCTGCCCTGGGGCTGGTGGGGGTGGGTAGGGTAGGGGGGTTCTGCAGGGGCCAGGGCTGCCTCTGCCCCCTGCCCTCGAGGGCCCTGGCCCCCCCACCTTGGAAACAAGAACAAGCCCTGCTGCCCAGAGGTGGAGCCGAGGGCCCCAGGGTGAGAGTGGGGAGTCAGAGGTCCCCGGGACCTGGCTGCTAGCCCAGGGGACTCTGGGCTCTGCATCAGAAGTCACAGGGACTGATTGTCCCCTCACAGGGCCTCTTGACTGAAGTGACCCCCAAGTCCAGGCCTCAGCACTGCTGCTTGACTTGAGCCCCTCGCCAGGACCTGAGACCTTACTACCTGCAGGCAGGGACCTTCAGGCTGCTGCAGCCCCCTCTGCCTGTCCCCACCCTGGGCCTGGCACCGATGGTGGTGCTTCACCACGGTGGGCACTTCAGGGGGTCAGCCACAGCTCTGGCCTAGGCAGACTTGGTGAGGTGACCCTGGGCAGCACAGACCCTGCAGACCAGGTTGCCCCACTTCACACAGGGAAGGGCAGCTTAGCTGTGCAAGTGGGAGCCCAGGAGAAGGAGCAGATGGATGGGCAGACACCCTTGAAAACCATTGTATCTATGTATGAATATTATATGAATGTTCAATGTTGTATATGTGTGTGTTGTATCTGTGTATATATTGTATCAATTTGTATGTGTTGTATCTGCATATTGCATCAATGTGTGTATGTTGTATCTATGTGTGAATATTGCATCAATGTGTGTATGTTGTATCTGTGTTATACATGTGTGTGCATGTTGTACCTGTTACATGCATGTGTGTGTGTTGTGTGTTATGTGCATGTGTGCATGTCGTATGTGTGTTATATGCCTTGTAGTATGCATGTGTTTGTTATGTGTGTTGTATGCATGCGTGTATGTTGTGCTGTATGCATGTGTGTGTTCTCTGTGTGTATGTTCTGTGCATGTGTGTTCTATATGGATTTGCTCCTTGGTGTAGATGGCCACGATACTCAGCTGCTGACCAAAAGGCTGGAGGTTTGAGTTCACCTAAAGGCAGCTCAGCAGGAAGGCCAGGCATTTCTTTCCACTGAACACCCAGCCACTGACTACCCTGTGGAGGGCAGCAGCCCCACATCGGAGAGGGTGTTCACTGTGTGTCATTCAGGTCCAGTGACCCCAAGGCTGTGTGCAAAGGCTGTTTCAGGACCACCCCGTCACACCATCCCTGCTGACGTTACATTGAATCAGTGAAATGAAATCACTTGGTCATCTCACTTTCAAAGTGCTGGGTTGTAAGAAGATATTTGATGTTTAGTCAAAGCAGCAACGCCAGGGTGGACAATGGCAGCTTCATACTATGCGTTAGAATAGCTGCAGCTCCAACTGTGTGCCCCTTCTCCCTCCCAGCAAGCGCAGGAGGTGGACGGCAGGAGGGAGGGAGAAGGGCCCGGGCCCTGCTGCTGTGGTGCCCGGCACTCCCCTCCCCTATGCCCCTGCCCGTCCTCACACCCTGCATGGGCTGCTCCAGGCTTCAGTGTGTGTGCCCGGTGCTGCCACAGCCCCAGCCCAGCCCCAGCTTGGTTTGGGAACTGGTGCAGGTTCATGCCACAGAGCATGCTCTGGGGCCAATGCGGGACCAGACCCCGGGTTTCCAAGGTTGAGGCTGGGGCTGGGTAGAACAGCTCACTGTGTGTGATGACAAGTTAACCCTCCACTCCAACATCCTACCCTGGCTCTGCTTGTGACAAGAAGCCACCCCCAGTGACAAGAAGCTCACTACCTCACACAGGTACTCCATTCTCCATAATAACATCATTGGGGTGGTTTTTGATTTTTTTCAAGTTTCATGGCAAGAGGCAGACTTCACCCTGCAGCGCATTGAGAGTCTACCCTGGATTGGAGGGGCGGGACCAAGAGCCTGTTTGCCCCTCCATCTGACAGAAGCCCCTCCTCACTCTAGAGATGAACTTTGTTTCCAAGTAACAGAGGACAGGAGTCCCTTCCTGCCTTTAAAAGTCTGTTCTAGTTTTCACGATGTCTATTGGAAGAGCTGGACTTACGGAATCCATGGGTATTTGGAGTGCCACCGCTGGTCTGGGCACGTCACCACCTCACTGTGACCTTGGGCAAGTCACTCAACCCCTCCAAGCCTTGATCTCCTTAACCGTTTCAATAACAGATCAGCCCTCACCTTGCCATTCCATCATGGGCAGGAGGTGACTAAGAACCAGAAGGAGACAGAGCCTTGCCCAGACATCTGTCCACCTCCACTGCCGGGATTTACCCAGAACTCTGTGCAGTGGCTGATAGATACCTTGCAGGGCGAGATCTTGGAGCTCCTTCAGTAAGTTCCGGTGCCGCAGGATGGAGAGGATCCGCTCATCTGCAGTGAAGAGAGTTGTGTTTTTTTTTTTGGGGGGGGGTGTCTAGAGAGCAAGCAGCTCAGGAGATGGTCAACATTTTCAGCTGAGCACAAGGACTTTTCTGTGGACACGAAGAGCCCACATGGCAGCAGCCAATTGGGTCTGGAGATGACACACCTAAACCCCGCTTCTCGCTAAGGGGTCCGCGCTCCGCGGTCTCAGCATCCAGGCCCCAGCCAAGGGCAGCAGCCCCTGAGGGCTGTCTGTAAACCACACCCGTTCCCCATCTCCGTACTTTTGCCAGATGGCTTCTGCTCCAAGGAGATTCTTCCTTGTGGATTTTAAGTCTCTAAGGCCTACGGCTCCATCTATCCAGTGGCTTGCTGAGAAAAAAAGCTCTTTCCTCCTGTGCCCCTGCCCACCACCCCACATTAATCTACTCCTCACATCTCTGCAGGGTGCCCACCAGGTGCGGAGAGGTCCTGGGGCCACGGCAGCCCCGCCTCTGCCTGTGGGCTCTCATGTCCTGGGAGCTTGCTGTTTCAGCCCGGGTCTCGGTGACGTATTGCCTGCAGTTGGAGTCACTTGTCTTCGGCTCAGATATGCCCCCTGCAGCTTTTTAAATCCCCCTGTATGCTGCTGGCTCTGACCCCTGAATCTCACTGTACCCCGGTCCCAGCATATGCCCGGACAGACACTTGGACAGACTGATGCACTGAGTCAGTCCATCAAAGCCACACACCCCCTCTCCTAAGCTCCCAGCCCAAGCTCTGAGCCGTACCTGCTCGGAGGGTCTCAAAGCACTGGTGACTGATGGGCATGGGGCTGGGCTGGGACAGCGTGTCCGTGATGGCCTCCACGATACACTCCATCACCTGAGCAGAGAGGAGGAGAGGGTGGGGGTGGACTTGCTCGGGCATGGAGCTTGACTGGGCAGATTTCTAAGGCTATCAGGACATTCATTGGCTCTTGTCCTCAGGGCTCCACGGGTGCCAGGCTCCCAGCCACTGCTGTCCCCTTAGCCAGATGATCACAGCAGTGATGACAGCAAACCCTGTGCCGGATGACCCAGGAGCAGGGGTGGCGGGGGCCCTTTAAGGTTGCTCATGGTGGCCGTGGGACGAAGGGTGGGGCAGGTAACTTTTCACCCCCCAGCAGCGTTTCCTTCCTGGAGTGGGGGGTCTGGCAGATGCTCAAAGGCCAACTCCTCCCGGAAGTCCTTCGGGCCTGCTCAGATGGGAACAAAGGTGGCCTATCTGAAAACAAGACTTGGGTCCCTGGCCCGCAGTGTCCCTGGGTTGCCCTGTATGGTGAGGGAACGCCTCAGGCTGGTCCGTCTCCACCCACGAGCCACCTTGACTGGATGTCCCCAGCCCAGACCAACTAGCTGTGCCTCTGCCAGTCTGGTGAGGTGCCCAGCAAGGGGCTGGAACCACTTGGCCCTTAGGACCTGGTGTTGGTAGATGATGCCCATCTTCTTGGGCAAAGGATTGGAGCTGGCTGAGCTTCACTTTCCTTATCTGTGAAATGGGGATGAAAATCCCTGAAAGGGCCAGGAAGTGCCAACACAGGAAAGGGTTCCAAGCACCAGCCCTCCCTCTCTGCTTCCAGTCTGCAGAGGGGCAGGCGCTGGTGGGGAGCGAGGGGGCGGTGGCAGGCTGTGTCTGCGGGGTGTCAAGGCAACCAGCCCCAGGATCTGGGATAGTCACCTGGCAAACAAGTCACAAAGTGTGCAGTTACCTTCCCAGCTGGGGCATTCTGGTCTTTGCCTGCTGCTTTGTGCCCCTGACCCCACAGCTAGACATGATCCGGGACCACAGGGGCTGTGGTCCTAGACTCTACACCGGGACATCAGATGCCCCCTGGTACAGGAGACAGATTCCGGGAGAGAGATTGTGTGGGGCTTCAGAGGTAGAGGCGAGATCTGGGAGGGAACCTCCAGAAATAACCATACCCACTGGCTGAGGGCCTACTATGTGCGGGACATGCCACTTCCTGCTCCCCCCAGTGCTCCAGGGTAATATTGACAACTGGCAAAGGTGGAAGCCCAGGGAAGGGAAGGCACGTTCCCCAGGTGGCATGGAGGAGGGCGTGGGGGAGGCTTCTTCCCCGTCTCCTCCTTCCACAACCCGGAGGGCAGGAAGCACCCTGGTCCTTGGGGACTGAACTTGGGTCCCCAGGGGGTGAAAGAGGACAATTCCTGATCTGCGCCTCTGCATTGGGTGGGAAGGAGGGGCTGACAGACTGAGTGTATGCAAGTTCATGCCCAGAAGGATGTCTGGTTGAGCAAGAACCCCTGTTTGTGCCTCCCTTGTCCAGTGACCTCTCCCATCAGTCTCTAGGATCCCAGATGCAGGCTTGATCAAGAATGATTGGTTGCCCTTTGGGAGAGCGAGGGCTTGGGCACCAATGGAATGGGAGGGTGTTGCTGAGCCCCAAGGAAAGGACGGTGGGGGCAGAGGGGGCGACCTGGCAAGGTTCTCGAAGGCATTTCTCACTGACAGGAATGCCACCCCCAAGTGCAGGAGACACTTCAGCCCTGCAGGTGAGAAACAAAGCCAGTCGGGAGGGCCGTGCGCCCAGTTCAGAGGAAGCAGGAGCCCCCACAGCGGGTCCACTGGGAGAAGTAGCAATCTTTGATATTTGCTTCTGCAAGCTGTCCCCAGGCTCAGCAGCCGCAGTGCTGGCTCCTGGCTTTATGCCAGCCTCGCTCCTGCAGCTACCCAAGAACTGGTGGCGAGGTGCCCATGGACCTCCCGCCCCAGGTGTCCCCAGCACCCGTCTTACCTCAGTGTCCCCTTTACTCATCAGGCTGGCCACGGGGAGGGCGACGGCTAAGAAGGAAGAGAGAGCTGGTGAGAGCCCAGGGGTCCACTTGCCCTACGGTCCCTCTCAACGTGGCTCCTACAGTGGCCTGGGGCTGGGGCGGGTTTTGTTTCCAGTCCCCAACTGCTGTCCTCAGGGAGATGGATGCCCCATGGAGGCTGCCCTACCAGTTTCCTTCTGGAAAGTCCCGCTCTGGCCAAGGTGTGGGACCTGAGGCTCCGGTGATACAAACAGCTGAGGACAGGTGGGGGTGCAGAGGGCTGCGAGACAGTGCATGGGGTGGAGAGCGAGTTTAGGAGGACAGGAGAGGCTGGGGGAGGGGCTGGAGAAAGGTGCAGGGGGACAGGAAGGGGTGGGGTGCAAGTGGTGAGGAGAGAGTGCAGGGGAGTGGGGGTGCAGGGAGCTGCGGAGGGTGGGGGAAAGTGCAGAGGAGCAGGGAGAGGCTGCAGGGGGAAAGGGTGGGGTGCAGGAGAATGAGGGGTGCAGAGGGCCGGGGAAAGAATTCAGGGCGGTGGGGAGAGGTGCAGGGGCTGCGGAGTTGAGGGAAGAGGCGGGTCTGTGAGAGGTGGCGGGGAGGCAGACAAGGACAGAAAGACGAAGAAGGAGAGGGAGAAGCTGGTGCCCAGCAGCAGCCCTGTCACCTCCCCCAGTGACCTTGGTCAGGCGCGGAGCTGGCGCCGACCTCAGGCCTCCGAGGCGCTGTCCGCGGTGCTGAAGGCGAGGCGGCCCCCGGGCCCGGTCCCCGCGCCCGCTCACCTTGCCCCGCGCAGAGCAGGAGGGCCAGGACCGCGGCGGAGCGCATGGCGGAGCCGGTGGCGGTCTGGGGCCTGGCACCGCGGGATGTTCCCGGCCAGGGGCGGGCACGGGGCGCAGAGTCTGTCTCCGGGTGCGTCTGTCTGTCCGCGAGTCCGCTGATCTCTCCTCGCGCGTTTCTGGCTCTGCAGCTGCTGCAGCGCCCTCACGCCCCGCTTATATACCCCCCGACCCAGGAAATGACGTCAGCGGGGCCGCCCCCTGCCCCCGTTTCCCCACCCCCCGGGGTGCCCAGGAGTCGCCCTCTACTCCCCAGCCATGCAGTCCTCGCCATTCACCGCTTCCAGTTCGTGGGGCCCTGGGCTGACCCCTCTCCCCCGGCGGCCTCACGATTTGAGGAGTGACCATGGGCGAGTCGTTGTTCCTCGTGGGCCACGCGCTTTTCCTGCGCGCAGAGAGGTGGGCAGGGTCCCAGAACCCCCGCGCCCGCACCCTGCTGTCCTGGTCTCACCACCAAGGCGCCCTTAGATACCTCCCGAGCGAGGCTTCCCTCGCTGCACCTTAGCTCTTTGTACCTGAACAGGTGCCTGCCTGTGCTGGACGCCAGTTTGGGCGACCCTGTTCACGCGCCGCCCCAGAGCCCGCTCGGTGGGCAACTGCTGACGGTGCTGACTGAAAGCTCATCCTTCTGGGTGAGTGGACACCGGCTTCGGAGTGCTCAGAGTGAAAGACAGGCAGATGACAGGGACTAACTTATGAAGACCACATCAGATCCCTTGTACCTTCTCCTGGGGGGGTCCCAGCTTCGCCCCGAAGGGCCACTGGCAACCCATCTCCCCTTCTCTGTCTTCTGCGATCCTGGGGTCTTGTGAGAGGCCGGCTTTCAGTTTTCTCTCCCTTTGCTGACACCACCCAGAGCCCCTCTTCCCTCCTGCACCCCATCTGCCACTGCTCCTTGCTGGCTGGTAGCTCAGTGGGCAGACCTGGGCTACTAGTGCAAAGGTCGGAGGGTGGAGCCCACTCTCTGGCTCTGTGGGAGAAAAGCCGGGAAGCCGGATGGCGTCTTAGCCTCCCATAGAGGTGCAGCTGAGAAACCCCATGAGGGGGTTAGAATCTGCCCTGGAGGGTCCCTATGAGACGCAGTCAGCTCCCCAGGACTAGGGAGAAACAGCCCTAAGCCTGTGTCCACTCTGTCCCCAAAAGAGATCGCAGCAGGAGCTGGGAATGGCTCCACGCATGTACTCAGCCCATCAGCATTTACAATGTGCTTTGAGCATCTTAAAGCACCTACTGTGTTCTTAGAGCTGCACTCAGCAGGTCTGGGGGCCCAGGACCCAACAATAAACAAACCTTGACTCAGGTGGGGTGAAGACCAGCAAGTAGAGAAATGAAATGCCCGGTGCCCCACATGGTGATGGGCACAATAGAGAGAAATGCAGCTCCCACGCACTGCCACTCGGAGAGGCCCCATGGGACAGTGTGGATTTGCCCCTGTGGGTTTCCACCACTGGACGTCTTTACCGGAGTAGAAAGCTTCATCTTTCTCATGGGGAGCGGCTGGTGGTTTTGAGCAGCTGAGCTTGTGGCTAGCATCCCGGTGCATAACCACTCCGCTATAGCAGGGTTGGGGGTATAGGTGTGCCAGAAGGTAGGGATGAGGTTACATTTCAAATTGAATGGAATAAAGAGGCCTCCTGAGAAGGTGCTATTTGAGTCAAGACTGAAGTGGGTGGGTGTGAGTCCCTCTGGGTGTACAGGGGAAGAGGGCTCCAGGCTGAGGAGGTGGTGTGGGTGTGGGGGGGGTGCAGATCCGAGGAAGAGTAAAGAGACTACATGCGAAGGTCTTGGAAACCATCCCTGACCAGTAACACATAACAGGAGATGGACAGAAAAGCCCACTGTGGGTCTCAGGATTCCTGGTTACAAAGTGGTTATGCATTGGGCTGTCAGTCCCCAGGTGGTGGTTTGAGACCACCAGTCACTCACAGGATGGGGCTTTCTACTCCCATAAAGATTTACCATCTCAGAAACCCACAGAGGCAGCTCCGTCCTGTCCTATAAGGTTGCTATGAGTTGGTGCCAACTGGATGTCAGTGAATGGAGTAAACAGATGTCACCAAGGTCTCTGACCAATGAGGAATGCACCCACAAATAGACACACAAGGAGACAGACTGGAGCAGTGGTTCTCAAACTTCCTTGTGCCGCGACCCTTTCATACAGTTCCTCCTGTGGTGGTGACCCCCAACCACACAATGATTTTCATCACTGTCATTTTGCTACTGTTAGGAATCATAATAAAAATATCTGATATGCAGGATGTATTTTCATTGTGACAAATTGAACATAATTAAAGTATAGTGATTAATCACAAAAAATATGTAATTATAATTCATGAAGTGTCGTTTTACCTCCAATACTGCTGCTTTCAACACAACACTGCTCTCTACACAGTAGCTGCTCTCTACACATGTGTGACTGGTCTGCATAAGTACATTATGGCGCCAACCCTGTCACATACACCTGTATTTGTATGGGTCATATGTGATGTGGTTGGTGCAATGATGTCATCACGCCAGGTACCTCGTATGTGGGCGTATCTGCATGTGGGCAGACCCGTCTGGAGATGGATAGAGGAGTGAGTGGTGTCTCAGTCCCAAAGGGGTCATGACCCACGGGTTGAGAACCGCTGGGCTGGAAACCCAGTGATAATGGAAACATAACCCTCCACCCCCTCAAGGACAAGGTGCCCGTGAACCATGAGTCCATTTAAAGTTTACTCTGTGCAGGGAAGCAAACCCCAAAGTAAATTAGTAATTCACCAAAAAGGACTCTTTGCTCTTATTTCCCAAGAAAACACTTCGAATCCTTCCCAGTTTCCTAAGTCATCGAGCTCCCTCAGCCAGGTCACACGTCGGCCTGCAATTTCGGGATGGAAAAGAAGCAGGACCAACCCGTGCGGAAGTCATTCGGTGCCATCGGGTTGGCTCGTGATTCACGGTGACCTGTGGACAACAGAAGAAAACACCGCCTGGCCTTGTGCCGCCCTCAGGAGGGGTGCTGTGCGTGAGCCCATTGCTGAGCTGCTCATTGAAGGTCGTCCTCTCTTTTAATGACCTTGAACTGCATCAAGGATGATGTTCTTCTCCAGAGACTGGTCCCTCCTGACAGCATGGCCAATATTGTCATCCTTGGAAGAAAGTTTCGTCACCTTCTAAGAAGCCTTCTGGCTGTTCATGTTCAAGTACACAATGGCCAGTCTTCTGGCCGCCTATGGTACCTTTCCGTTTGTTCAACAACACAATGATTCAAAGGCACCCATTCCTCTTCAGCCTTCTGTACTCAGTGTCTAGCTCTTGTGCCCATATTAGGCTGCTGGAAATAGTGTGGCTTGGGTGAGATGCCCCGTAGACCACTGAGTGACATCCTGGCTTTTGAACACGTTATAGAGGTCATTTGTAGTAGATTTACTCAAAGCAATATGTGGTTTAACTTCTTGAATGCTGCTTCCACGGGAATTGATTTTGGATCCAAATAAAATGAAAACTTCCTGAGGACTTTGACCATGTCTCTGTCTCTCAGGATGTTTCATATCGGTCCAATGGCGAGGATTTTTGTTTTCTTCACGTCGAGGTGCCATCCATAAGGAAGGGTCTTCATCAGCAAGGACTTCAAGTCCTCTTTGCTTTCAGCGACCTGAGTCGTGCATTCTGCAAATTGCAGGCTGTTCGTGAAGGCTGCTTCTAACCCCAACGCTACCCACACAGTCCAGCTTCCTGGGTGACTTGCTCAGCATTGGAGTCGAATAGGGAAAAGTAAAGTGAAAGGCAACTACCCCGAGGCACCCCTTTCCCAATGTTAAACCAAGCAGGGTCCCCTTGTGTTTGCCCGGTGGCCTCTTGCTCTATGTACAGGTTCAGGAATTCCGTTCTTCATAACGTTATCCATAAATGGTCTGATCCACAGAGTCAGTTGCCTTCGCAGGGTTACTGTGTTCATAAAACAAAGTGTGTTTCTGCTGTTTTCTGCTTTCAGAGAAAATCCATCAGCCATGATACTCCTCATTCTGTAAGTTAGTTACCAAACCCAAGTGAAACTCACTGCCGTAGAGTTGATTCTGACCCTCGCGGACAGGGTAGGCTCATCCTGCGGGCTCCCGAGACTGCCATGCACTATGGGAGTAGAGAGAGCTGACCACAAGCCACCCAACTTGTCGCCACCATGCCACCAGGACTCCTGGTGTCACAATCAGGCCACTGCTGATATCTTCTACTCTTGTATTTACACCGAAAACGGAAACTTCTGATTCCCTGAACAGGGGGGTTTTCCTATATGCAGACAGATCAACTACTTGAATAAAGCCTGTCTACTTCCGTTTCTCATTGCTTCATTAAAAAAAAATTACATCTCCATTTCATTTCCCAGCCATCACCCAGAGGGCAAAGAGGACATGGCAGGCAAGCAGCCTCCTTCATCAGGATGCGATGTGATATTTATCAGACACACCCTGTGGCAGTCACCTAATCTGGTGTCAATTTAAGGATTAAGAGTGTAGGGGTGAAGTCTAGGCTGTCAATCTGGAGATAGACAAGCATGGCCTTCTCCTGAGAATTCTGGGAAATCTGCTACTTCCTCCTTGGGGGTGGAAGACACCTCTCTCTCTCTCTCTCTCTGCTACTCCCTGGGAGACATTGTAGAAGATAAGCCACTTGGACGCAACCAGACGTCGGAAGCTGGAGAAGCCACAGAGAGACCCCTGCCAGCGGTGAGATGCTTACACCACTGGACCCAAAGACTTTCTACCCACTGGCTTGTGATCGTCCTGCATTTGGCTTCATTGCATGTGTTTCATGAGTCTGAAGAGGACTTTATAGATTGGTATCAGACATATAGACTAATAGCAGACTCATGGCCTTGGACTGGACTGGGTTGGTATATTTTCTCAATGTTCAATTCCTCTTGTATGTAAACCTCTCCCTTATATACATATGCGTGTTTATGAATTTGTTTCTCCAGTCTACCCAAACTAACACACATCCCGCCAGGCACACGGACGGATACCCCTAGATGTCAGGGATGCTGGGGAATAGACCCTACCAAGATAGCCTTGGGGGGCGGCTCTGATTACGAATGGTTCTGGCACGATTCCTTCATACCAGTTGGCCTTGGAGAAACCTTGATGATGAGCTCGTCATTCTCCAGGAGCTCTGGTAGCAGGGTGGGCTGCTCACCACGAGGTCAGCAGCTTGAAACCGGCAGCCCCTCTGCAGGGGGAAGATGAGGCTTTCCACTCCATAAGGATGTGTTGTTAGGTGCCGTCGAGTTGGCCCAGACCCATAGCAGCCCCACGCTCAACAGAACGGAACACGCATGTGGCCATGGGCCAACCACACACTTGTTTCTATGCCAAGCCCGTGGTTGCAGCCACTGGATCAGTCCCTCTTACTCAGGGCCTTCCTCTCTTTCCCTGCCCCTCTACCTGACCAAGCATGGTGTGTTTCTCCAGCGACTGGTCTCTCCTGACAATGTGTCCCAAGTCTGTAAGACGAAGTCTTGCCATCCTTGCCTCTTAGGAGCGCTCTGGCCAGTGTCAGTCCAGGTAGACTAGAGAGACAAATCCAGAGACACACTCAGATGCGTGTCAGAGAGAATTTTAAATCAAAGAGCAATTGTATGTTAAGAAAACATCCCAGCCCAGTCCAGATCAAGTCCATAAGTGCAATATTAGCCCATATGGCCGATACCAGTCTATAATGTCCTCTTCAGAGTCACGCAACACATGGAATGACACCAAATGCAGGAAGATCACAGGCCAGTGGGTGGAAAGTCTTGTGGATGCAGGGGTAGTGGAAACACCTCAGTGCTGGCAGGGGTCTCCACGTGGCTCCTCTAGCTCCAGGGCTCCAGCGTAGCTCCAGATGTCTTGTCATCAGGAATACCAAGCAGAGAGTGCGTTGTCCCTCACCTACAGGGAGGAAGACAGGAGTGGCCAGAATCCTCAGGAGAAGGCCATGCCCACACCCAGGCCTCATTGGCTGTGACCTGATTGACAGGCTAGACTCCACCCCTTCGCAAGTTGACAGGAGATTATGTAACGGCCACGGGGCAGTTCTACTCTGTCCTCTAGGGCTGCTATGAATTGAACTGACTCAGTGGCAGTGGGTGAGGTGCTAGTCATCAAGAGGGACAGTCCCTGGAGAAGGGCATGCTTGGGAAAGTGCGTTGATGAGGAGGGTGCAACAAAGGGCTCAGACAGGGCGACCTTGCGAGGACAGTGGAGGACTGGACAGGGTTTTACTCTGTTCTACGTCGTTGAGTTGGATCCAACTCGATGGCCCTCACAAGCACAGGCACAACAAGGAGCACTTCATAGGAGCCCTGCTGGCGCAGCGATTAAGCACTCAGCCGCTGATGGGAAGCCTGGCTTTTAGACAGCCTACACACTGCCTCCCCCCCCCCCCATATCCCCAACTCCAGAACCCCAGGGGCAATCTGGCTGCGGCTGGGCCAGAGGGGATAACTTTGGGCAGTGAGAACCTCACAGAAATACTCTGGAAAGATTGCTCTACCTGCCACAGTAGTGGTTACGAGTTGGGCTGCGATCTGCATGGTCAGCAGTTTGGAACCAACTGTGGTTCCTCTGGAGAAAGACTGGGCTCCTACTCCCGTCAGCAGTTAAAGTGTGGGAGACCCACAGGGGTCACTGTGAGTCATCATCGACTTGATGGCAGTGAGTTTGGGGTTTGGGGTCACTCCCCTGCAAAGGTGTGGGCAGCAGGGGGGTGGCCGCCTCTCAGCCTGAAGGTGGAGTGCAGGATATCCACTGGCCTGGCCTCTCTGGTGAATGAGTGTCCACTCAGCCAATGTCCCTGGAAGCACCCCAGGTGCAGGCGTGACGATGGGAGAACAGGGGTCTGCTGGGAGCCCTCCCTGGGGTGGGGCACCAGTGCCTGCCCCCTCCAGAGCAGGTCTCTGGGACTCTAGAGCTTCCTTTACAGACATGAGCCCCCCGCTAGAGTGCTGATGCCAAGAGGGGTCCCCAAGATGGCGCCATCTGCCCTGAGGGGACCTCTGGCTGCTCCCCCAAACAGGGCTGGGTCTAACTCAAGAAGGCACAGACAGCACCCCCCATAAGGACCCCTCAGTGAAAATTTCTCAGGCATCTGCTCAAAAATCCCCCGCTTCCCACCCTGCACACCCTGTGCTCACAACCAGGAGGAGCCCTGCTGTCACAGTGCAGCACCAGCTGCAAACCCAAAGGTTGACAGTGTAAACCCACCAACTGCCCTGTGGGACCTGATGGGGCAGTCTACCTCCATTTGGATGGCAGCCTCGGAGACCCACAGGGGCAGTTCTACTCTGTTCTCTGCATCCACTCGAGGGCCGGGGGTTTGGGGTTGGTCTCGCAGGGGCATCTGGGCTTGAGAGCCTCACCTGAATTGTCTTCCTCTCCCCTCCCCCTCCAGGTAGTCTAGAACCATCTCCCAGGCGGACCACGTGCAACGAAGCCCCGTGCAGCTGAAGCAGGGATGCGCTCCTGCCTTCCGGTGGCTCTCCCGACCAGAGCCCCAACGGGGTGCTGAAGACAGTAGTCACATGACCACCCACAGGTCTGGGGGATGTGGGGAGCCCAGGGGCCGGCAGGGCTGACTCCCTCTGAGAGCTGCCATACCTTCTCCTAAGTCCTGATGGCTGCTGGCGGTGCCGGGGGCTCCTGAGCTTGTAGGCGTCTCGCTCCCATCCCCGGTGGAACACAGAGGTGCTGGGCAGGGCCTCACCAAGGTGCATGGCAGGGCAGTCAAACCGTGGCCTCTTTCTCTCCACTTCCACCAAGCTGCGGATGGGCTGGTCTGTCACGCGATGCATGCCAGGCCCTGTGCTAGATGCGTGGCTCTGCTGGTGGACAGAGCAGGCAGGACCGTCGCCAAGGGCAGACAGTGAGCATGAGTGCTGCTATGTGAGCGTCCTTCCTGGGCTGGAGCCTCGGCAGGAGCGGTTTCCCAGGTCCTATCACTGGAGGAGTTGCTGATGTGTTCAACACCAGCCTGTTGGCTAGCCTTCAGGCGCTTTACCCCCGTGCCACCACGGCTGCAGAAGGAGGTGGTGGGTGCTTGCTCTGACTCAGGGTGGCCTCATGCACGGCAGGACAGAGCTGCTGGCTTCAGTCCCGTTCCAATGATCGCACCATTGGTGTCCCCAAGGAGTTTCAGAATAGGCTTTCAGAACAGGTCGCCAGGCCTCTCTTCCTAACCCGCCTCAGTTTGGAAGCCCCACCGGAGCCGAGCAACATGCAAATCGCCACCATGGAGAGGGAGGGGTGCTCACGAAAGCATCAGCTGGGCCTTGAACCTGGATCTCTGGCATGGGAGGCAAAGATTCTTCGGCTGAACCCACCACTACCCAAATGACTCACTGCCGCCGAGTCGATGTCGGACAGGGTGGAACCAAACCCATGCGTTTCCAAGACCGATGCTCTTTTTTTTTAAATCATTTTATTAGGGACTCATACACCTCCCATCACAATCCATACATACATTAATTGTGTAAAGCACATCTGTACATTCGTTGCCCTCATCATTCTCAAAACATTTGCTCTCCACCCAAGGCCCTGGCATCAGCTCCTCATTTTTCCCCCTCCCTCCCCCTCCCCCCTCCCTCATGAATCCCTGATCATTTATAAATTATTATTTTGTCATATCTTGCTCTGTCAGACGTCTCTCTTCCCCCACTTAGGACTGACGCTCTTTACGGGAGTGGGAAGCCTCTCTTTCTCCGGGGAGCGGCTGCTGGTTTCCAATTTCACCCCTAGAGGACCACAGCCCAGTGTGTCACCTCCATGCCAGTAGGGCTCCTACTATCCCTGAGAACGGGGCGCTTAGTTCTAGGTGGCAGGGGAAGAAGAAAGGGTATGGTGAAGGTGCTGGGGTTGCATGTGAGGGAAGAGCATTCCTGGCAGAAGGAGCAGCCTGTGCAAAGGCCCTGCGGCAGGAGTGTGCGTGGCACGTTTGTTGCTGCTGGGTGCCCTCCAGTCGGTTCTGATTCAGAGTGACCCTGTGCACCCTGGGAGGAAGCACTGCTGGTCCCTGCGCTGTGCTCACGGTGATTCCTAACTTGAACCCATGGGTGCAGCCCCTTGTCAATCCAGCTCCTTTATCTGCCCCGCTACGTCACTCAAGCACGATGTCCTCCTTTAGGGACGGTCTCTCCGGAAAACACGTCCAAAGTACGTGAGTGGAAGCCTCTCCCTCTTTGAGGTGCAGCAAAAAGGCTCCTGGGGCTGGATGAGGGTGGAGCATGCAGGGGAAGGGAGCCTGTGGCCGGAGCCCACAGCGCCTGGTGGCCTTTCCAACCGCTCTGGCTGTTACTCGGAGGCCATGGGAGTCATTGGGAGAAGAGAGGTAGCAGGGGTGAGAGGGGCGGGCCAAGAAGGCACTGTGGGATGTACCAGTGGGTCTTGCTAGCTCCCAGCAGCCTTGACGTCACTAGCTCCATCCCAGGGGGCTGCAAAGCAGCTCTGAGCTAGAGTCAGAGAGACAAGGAGAGGGGAAGGGACGAGAAAGCCAGGGCACACTTGCTCCTGGGACCAGAAATGTCCCCTCTGGGAGCAGCCGCCTGCTCCCGTCCTGCCATCGGGAGAATCTGCTGCCATAGACCCCTGTGCAGTGCCATGATGTCACTTGGGCCGGACCCAGCCCATGGCCTTTTCAAAGTGCACCCCCACCCCGCACACATGAGAGCTGTAGGCTGAGTAGAGACGGGCGAAGACCTGGCAGCTTTGGTCTGACAGTGTTGACGAATCTCGAAAGCACCACGGACCACCAGAAGGACACACCAATCCGCTGGGAAGACATACAACCAGGGGACCCTTAGACGCGAGGATGGCAACACTTCCTCTCATGTGATTTGGACACGTTATCGGGAGAGACCAGTCCCCGGAGAAGCACACCAAGCCTGGAAAAGTAGAGGGTCAGTGAGAATGAGGGAGACCCTCACGGAGATGGAGTGGCACGGGGGCCCCACACCCATGGCCTCAGACGTAGCAACGATGACACACAGAAATGACAACCATGTGGCTGTCTGCTTGGGCTGGGGCGCAGGACCTCTCCACACAGGAAGGGCCGTCCAGGGGTCCTGGAAGCAGTCTTCTGCCGCCCCCCACCTTCCCGGAAAGGCAGCAGCTGCTTATCAGACAGGGGCTCGGGGCACCAGAGAGCAGAGTCAACGCCCCCTGGGCTGCTTCCCAAACCGTGTTTTCCAAACACACAGCGCCTGATCGGGGCCCCAGGTGGCAGGGCCCGTTGCCGGGCAATGTTGATCTATCTGCGCAGAGGCTGCCACGAGGTGATTTCATTAGATCCTGTCTCCACAAACAGCCCTGGGGGCCTGCAATTATGGGCTTGCTTTTTTTCTCTGTCAGAGATGTTTGCTCTAATCTAATAAGCAGATTTACAGGCCTTCTGGTGGGCAGCGGGGTGTGTGTGTGTTTGAGAGTGCCCCAGTCTGAGAGTTTGATAGGAGTGGCCCTGGCAAGGAAGGACAGGTGGGCATTGAGGTCAGTGCGCTCAGGAAAGAGGCCAGCAGATGGTCAAGCAGGGCGGAGCCTGGACAGACCAGGGGCCGGGGGAGTCTCCCCAGTGATCCTGCCCCTCCCCCAGCATCCCGGGCATCTCCTCACAGATGTCCCTGCAGCACTTCCCTGCAGAGCACGGTGTGTCCTAGGTCTGTCTCACAGGGGCCGTCACCTGCAGCAGGTGTCTGCCTCAGGCTGTGGAAACACTGATGTTCCGAGTGTCCCAGAACACAGGACACTGGTGTCTCGGGGAGGAGACGAGGACAAGGGGCTAGGTCCCAGGTGAAGGAGAGCCAGGGGCAGGCCTGACCATGTGGACCAGGTGGTGTGGGTGGGAGGGGCTTCTGTCACCCTTGTCCTCAGACCAAGGCCAAAGGAACCCTGAGATTGGACCCTCGAGGAGGTTCCTACGTAGACCCCACCTCTTGGTCTGTGGGTCCCCCAGAATGGCTTCAGGGACCCTGACAAGGAAACTGCAGGTGACTTCAAAGCAGACCTTCATCCCCAGAACTCCTTTCTGCTGTCAAAGCTGCACCTGGGAGGTGGGGCGTCGTGGGTTTGAGTCCCGCTGAGTACCTGCTGGGGGACCTGGCCAGCACTGGTTAGTTTCCACATGACGGCCTTATGAGAGTGCTCTGATGCCCACTGGCATCTCTCGAGGGCCCCCCGACACAGGAGGGCCTGTCCCAGCAAGGTTTCTGGCCCTCGAAGTGCTCTGCAGGTGTGACTGTCTCCCACCCCCACCCCCACCCCGTGTGTCCCCAGGAAGGAGACTTGCGTGTGTGGTTCCCTGTGAAGCCTGCAGACCGACTAGAGCCAAGTCCTTCGAGCGTCAACGTCAGCAGGACTGGGCAGGGCTGGAGAGCCCCAGCTTTTCCCTTTGTGGAATGGGGGTGGTGGGAGCGGCATACGTCCCGGAGACATCTCGGTCACTCGGCCTAGTAATGTCTTCAGGGATTCCATCTCTCTTTCCCGCGCTTTGGCTAGGGCTTGGGGTCTGCCAAGCGGGCGCAGGACCTGGTTGGCAGCAGGCTATGGGTGACCGTAGAAACTCCCAAATGCCCTGGCAATGCCTCCACCTGGATTTAGCCTTGCTATCTGACAGAGGGCCTTGGCAAGTGGATTAAGGCTGATACAGTCACGTTACAACTCACTACCCTATGATTTGTCCTCCCTTTGACCCATCTTAAACTTGTTCTAGTTTTGGGGTTTATTTTGTTTTTTGCTTTCTTGTAGATTGGTGCCCTGGGGACATGTAAGGTGCTACCCTGTTTCCCCGAAAATAAGAAAGTGTCTTATATTAATTTTTGCTCTCAAAGATGTGCTAGGTCTTATTTTCAGGGGATGTCTTATTTTTCCATGGAGAAGAATATGGTACACATTTATTGTTTATTGTTTTATTAAAAGAGACCTCACACTTCCTGTCTGCTCTGGCTGCGCTGTGGCCAACAGTGAGCTGTGCGGGGGGTGGGGGTGGGGTCCAGAGTTACAGTAGCTTGGGGGGGCTTATTTTTGGGGAGATCTTATTTTCAGGGGAATGCCTTATATTTCAGCAAGAGGCAAAACTTCAAGTAGGTCTTATTTTTGGGGGACATCTTACTTTCAGGGAAACAGGGTAGTGTGCTCTCCACTGAGGACCAGAGGCCAAGCCTGTTCACCCTGGTTTCAGCCAGCCCCAGCTGGATTGGGGCACAGTGGAGCACTGCTGGGGAGCAGCGGACTGGGGGGACACTCTGGGGATGCCCAGGTGGCTTGGCCTGCACACCAGCGCTTTATGCCCTTACCATCTGGCTGCTCAGCAAGGGAGATTTCAGGATGGAGCAGACCAGTAGCCTCCTCCCCTAAAGAGCAGGCTGTCCCCCACACCCACCCCACAGCTCAAAAAATGTGAACAGCCCAGATTGCTTGTTCCCTTTGCGCCTCCCCACCCCCACAGGGAGCTGGCAGAGAATTTCAGACCATGTTTGTGGTACAGACGGTTGGCCTTCAGACATCAAGGCTGGTGGTTCAAACCCACCCAATGGCAGAAAGTCCTGGTGATCTGCCTTCACACAGAGTCCAGGCGAGGACACGCTCCGGGTGATGATCAGACAGAGCCGGTGGAACCCCCGGCAATGGCCCTGTGTCTTCCTTCTTGCCTCAAAATGAACTCACCCCCATGGCTCAGTTCTCAGCCCAACAACTGACAGGTCCGTGAGGAGAGCCACACTGCTGGAGATGTGCGTGCACCTTAGAATGATCAGCAACCGGGGATCCAAAGGACAATGTGCAGAAAGACCAGGAAAGAGGAGGAATTGAGAGTGGGAGACGGGGAGGGATGGGCCAAGGTAGGTTACATTGTGGCGAATCTTCCCAGTGGCCTTTAACAAAGAAAGCCTGTAGAGCAGAGGACTCTATTCTACTTGAGGGCGGCCAGCTGGTCTGTTTGACATGGGGCTCCATCCCGGACCTTCCAGCCTAGCTGGACCCAGGTCAGTTCGGGCTGGCCTTGGCTTCCTCCATGTGCCCATTCTTCGTCCGCTCTCTGAATCCCATCAGCAGGGCTCCAACCTGGCAGCCTCACCCCAACGACGGATCTCACCCTGGATCAAGACTTAGTTGTCAGCTGCTGGGTGCCTGGGAGACTCGGGGGGGGGGCAGGGGCAGGAGGCACCGTGGACGTGGAGGTGAGCAGCTGCTGCTTGGGGAACAGGGAAGAAGAAGGAAGCAGGAGCGCCTGCCACCACGTCACCTTCCAGAAGAGCGAGTCCGTGTCCCCGGCCCCGTGCGCAGTCTGGCCACGACCCGTCTTCAGCTTTCTCTCTCGTTGCCTGCAGCTCTGGTGGCAGGGAGGGGTCAGCGTTGGGTGGCCAATGGAAAGTTTGGCAGTGTGCACCCACCGGTCCCTCGGTGGGCGGAAGCTGTGGCGGTCACACAGCCTCGGAGACCCCAGGGAGCAGGACGGAGCAGGACGCAGAGTCAGCACTGATTCTGCCCTGGTTGGGGTCTGGGGTTTCTTGGTTAGTCTTTCTCACTGCTCTGCTCCCGTCCCCCTGTCAGCCATCCCTCGCTGCCCCATGTCCCCCGTAGTATGTCGCGTATCATGCACACGTACACCAGAAGGAAACCTCGTCCGGGCCAGCGTCAGCCTCACAAACTCCCAGCATGCCCCGCTCTACGGTGGTGGCCATTGTAGAAGTCCACCTTGCTGAAGGTCTCCCGGGCGCCCTGCTGCTTCTGCACACGCCTTTCCCTCCCCAGAGACCATCCCTCCTGGTGGCCCGCCAGAGCCAGCGAGTCAGATGATGTTCTGTTGGGACCCATAAGCTTTCTGTGGGTTAATTTTGGGAAATAATCCCCAGGTCTTTCTTCCTGGTCTGTCTTGGTCTGCAAGTCTCTTTGAAAGCTTCCCACCGTGGGTGACCCTGCTGGTCTTTGGAAACCCAGTGGCCTAGCTTCAGGCACCCCAGCAATACGCCAGTCACTTCAAGGTGATGCCAGGTAGGTGCCGGCCAATGCAGGCACAGGCTCATTTCATCATTCCCTCCAGTTCGTCGTGTCAGACAACTGGGAAGTCGGAGGAGGTGTGTCACAAGGGCATGCTTATGATGAAAGATCCTCCGCACTGCGTGGGGTCCAGCACTCGCCCAAGCGTTTGGCATCATTGCCCACCTCTGCCTGAAGCTCACCTGCTCACTGTGAGCAGGTGAATGGACTCCCCTGGGCTTCCATGCGCTCCTCTTAAAGTGGGCGAAGGAGACCTGGGCTGGATTACCCCGGGCGTCTCTGGCTGACATGATCTTTAAGATCAAGGAAAGCCGGGGACACCTTTCCTGCGTCCGTCCCAGACACCAGCCTCGTGGGCAGCCTGCCTTCTGACTGCTCAGATTACCAGGAGGACTGCTGTCCACGACACCCACCCTCTCTCTGAAACGCACCCCTTCTCCTGTTCCCACATTCAAGGTGACATCCAAGGATCTAAAGAGCCCTGGTGGCCTGGTGGGTCAGGCGCTGGGCTGCAAGCCACAGGGCAGCAGTTCAAAACCACCAGCCAGCCGCTCCTTGCAGGAGAAAGATGGGGCTTTCTATCCCTGTCCCTGGCTTTCTCTGCATGGAGTGGCTGGGGCTGTCCACAGACCCTGAGGGAGGGACAGGGTGTCCCTGCCACTGGGAGATGTACTCTCCCTCCCCACCAGCCCCTGGTTAATTCACCTGGAGCAGCTGTTATCACAGCTACCTGCCATACACGCTCGGGAAGCTATCGGGAGGGAGGGAGATAAGGGACAATGCAGTGACTAATCAAGCTGCTATTTGCTCATAGGAGGACACAGGCCAGTCCCTGCCCTTTGCCCGAGGGGCCACCTCGCCAGGTGTGTGCCCAGGCCTGGGGGTTATGGGGGCGGGTGTGTGGGTGGAGGGGTGCAGAGATGAGAGCTCCTGCCCACTGTCTCTCTGCCCTGTTCTCCCCACACTGGTTTCCCACAGGAAGCAACAGGCCCAGGCTTTGTGCAGGAAGGGCCTGGGTTTGAGGGCTGGTGCCAGCCGTGCCTCAGTGGGACCACCTGAGAAGTGGGCACACATGGTCCCTGCCTCGGGAGTCAGGAGGGGCTGGGTTCCTCACCGCCCCCCACCCAGAGTTTCATCTGCCTTTCAGGTTCATCTCTTTCTCGTGTCATCGTGGAAACCAAAGATGGCCTCTCAGAGGAGATGGGGCTTGTGGACCCTGGAGCCTGAGTGGGGAGGGGGCAGAGGGAAGGTGGGGAGTCAGCAGCCACAGGGAGCCATTGTCCTGAATACTGATGACGTGACAGGCCATAGACTCAGTGGCAGACCCAGCTTCCAGGAAGCAGAGGGAAGCCGCAGCAGCTGTGAGCCCAGGCCACGGTGCCTGCCCAAGCAACACCTGCAGGGTACAAGACAGGAGGCCCTCACCGACGGTGAGACCGAGGCCCAGTGACGCGAAAGAAGCAGAGCTCGGACAACTGTCTGAGCCATGGTCTCTGTCCGTCCGTCCGTCCGTCCGTCCCAAGGGGATGGACATCAAAGCCTGAGCTCACTCCTCCCCACTTTGGACTTGAATCTGGTGGATGGACGGACGACACGTGAGCCAAGCACCACCCCCCACCCTCCACTCCCGCCCCGTGGCTGTTGAGAGGGTTCTGACTCTCGATGCCCACCACGGGCCTTCTCGGCTGTGAGCTCCCGAAGCAGATCACCAGGCCTTTGTTCCGAGGCTCCTCTGGGTGCCTTGGAACCACAGCACCCACTTGTTTTTGCCTTGCTCCCCCAGTGAACCCCTGGCCCCACTTCATCCTCCCTAGACTCCATCCTGCCATTGCCTCACTCCTTCTCCCCTCTTTCTCTCCTTCCTGACTACCCCTCTCTCCTTCCCTCCTTGCCCATTTCCCTCTCCCCCTTTCTTTCTTCCTCCCCCCCCCCCAGGGTTCTGAATGCCCACCAGTCTCAGGCTAGGGCTCAAGGGGCTACCGACAGTTAGGCAGAGAAATGGGTAAAGAGCTTGGCTCACCCCACTCCTTTGTGGGGTGCAGATCTCAGAGGCCCCCGTTCCTTGGTGTGCTCGGTCCAGAGAGAAACGATCCATTCTGGGCCTGCATAGTCAGAATTTCCGTGGATACCAGATTAGAACAGCGGATTAAACAAAACCAGGGCCTCCTTCAATCTGGGGTGTCGCCCGCATCCCTCCTTCTATGCGCTCAGATTTATTTCTGTCGCTCGTTCAACGCTGACCAAGCACCTGCCTGGCTCTGTGCCCGAGTGTGCGTTGGCACGGCTCCCGTGGAGTGGGACTTCGTGTGGGGCCAGGCCCCGGCCTAAGCACTGTGTGGTCGTTGTTAGTGGCTGCCAAGCGGGCTTCTGACTTGTGAGGACCCAAAGCGCAGTGAGACCGGACCATTGCCGTCAGAGAGTTCAGGGTTGGTGGAAGGAGACAGCCTGGCCTTTCTTCCTAGTGTGTCTCAGACTGAAAGTCCGCTGGCACCATAGCAGCCTGCAGTGCTGAGGCTGCACACGAGGTGCCCTGGCCGGGAGTCGAACCCAGGCCTCACCCTGCTGCTGCTGTTGGTCGGTTCACTGTGAACACCAGAACCAAACACTGCCTGGTCCTGCGCCATCCTCACCCACCGGGGCCCACGGTTACAGCTGTGGCGTCACTCCATCTCGGCGAGGGTCTCCGAAGTCGCCCATTGAAGCACTGCTCCCCATCGTGCCACTTCCCCTGTATGGCTCCGGAAGCCCTTTGTGAGGGGCAGGAACTGAGGCAGGGGGAGGGGGAGGCGTTTGCCCCCTAAGAATAGTATCAGCCAGAGAAAAGTCACCGACCGATTTCTGGGTGACAAAACTGTTGCCTGAACTGGGAGTAAGGGGTCCTCTCCCGAGCTTCCAGTCACCTACCTCTCTTCTCCTTGGCCTCAGATTCCAGCACCAAACATACATCTTCTTCCCACTCATATGTCAGACTGCCAGGAATGCCATACGGGCCCTGGAGCACAGGTGGGGGCGGGAGGGCCATAGTTCAGGAGCTCCAGGGCCCAGGGCTTCGCTGAGTGTGTGCTGAGAGAGGGGTGAGGGGGCTGGTCTCCCAGTTCTGTGCGAACACTGCCAATGGGGGCTGCTTGCTGAGCCACTTTGTGTGGGATGGAGGCATGTGTGCCTTCCCGCCTCTGCTTCTTTCTCCCACCCAATACACCTGTCCCTCTTCCCTGCTCTCCTGGGGGTCAGAACACACAGAGCCAAACAAGGTGAGTGGGGACTTCCTGGGACATCGTCATGGGGCTAGGAGAGGTGCTGGGGTCCCACTGACACATACGGTGGGCCAGCTCCGTTCTTGTCCCCGTCGTCTGCCTGCCAATTTGTCTTGCTGTGGCTGCATGTTGCTGTCATGCTGGGAGGTTCACCACCAGCACTTTCAAACACCAGCAGGGTCACCCGTGGTGGACAGGGTTCAGTGGACATTCCAGACTAAGAGCAGACGAGGCGGAAGGAAAGGGCAGTCCGTTTCCGAAAAACTAGCTGCATTGAAAAGCTTGTGGAGAGCAGCAGAGAGGCGCGGATAAGGGAGGTCAGAGAGGAATCAGTGTGTTTGGATGATGGTGTGTACGCAGCACATTGATGTCAGGGCCTTCTTGATTCCTTAGTAATCGAGGCACTTTGTCATCTCCTAGAAATGGCAACCCCTAACTATAATTCTGCATGGGAGATGCAGACAGAGAGGTTAGACTAGGTCCCACCCGGGCCACGTCCTCCCCTTTGTGGACCCAAACCTCTGCATTTTCGATCACTTCATCCGCGTGTGGAAGTTGGACAGTGAATCAGGAAGACTGGACAAGAACTGATGCATGTGGATTATGATGTTGGTGGAAAATATTGAAAGTACCAGGGACTGCCAAAAAACCAAACAAATCTGTCTTGGAAGAGGTGCCGCCAGAATGTGCCTTAGAAGCGAGGATGGTGTCTTGGCCCGGGTAGACTAGAGAAACAAATCCAGGGAGACTCATATGTGCATATTAAAGAGTTTTATAGAGAGAGTCATTGTACATTAAAACATCCCAGCCCAGTCCAGATCAAGTCCATAGGTCCGATACCAGTCTGTAAATTCCTCTTCAGACTCACACAACACATGCAATGGTGTCAAATGCAGGCAGATCACAGGCCAGTGGGTGGAAGGTCTTGTGGGTCCAGTGGTGGTGGAAGCATTTCAGCGCTGGTGTGGGTCTCCACGTGGCTGCTCCAGCTCCAGGGTTCTGGTTCCGTCAGCCTAGCTCCATGTGTCTTGTCAGCAGGAAGACCAAGAGAAAGTGTGTGTCCCGCCTCCAGGGAGGAAGACAGGAGTTCCCAGAATCCTCAGGAGAAGGCCATGCCCACCCAGAGGCCTTGTTGACTCTGACCTGATTGACAGGCTAGACTCCACCCCTTATGTAACTGCCACAGATGGTAAGGCGAGACCAGTTCTTGGAGAAGGCCCTCCTGCTTAGTGAAATAAAGGGGCCATGAGAGAGAGGAGGACAGGCCCTCAAGGAGATGGACGGACCCAGGGGCTGAAACAAGGCCATGTTGTGGGGATGGTGCAGACGGAGCAGTGTTCTGGGGGCACGGGGTCGCTGTGAAGTTGGACCAACTGGACTGTGCCTCACAACAACAAGCATCATCTTGCCGCTCAGGGCACCTTGTGCACAGCCACAGAGGCGGCAGAGCTCTAGTGAAACAAAGTCAGACTCCTTGCACCCACCTGCCTGGCCCCAAAGGCCAGCTCCCCTGGGGAGCCCCCCATGGCGTTCTGTCCTCACTGACTTCCCGGTCCTTGGCTGTCGTAGATCTTGGACTCAGAAGAGGTGGGGGCTCTTCTAGATGAAACCCTACGGTCAACTCAAGGGCAGCTGAGTTTGGGCCTAGCATACACAGCCTGGTCCTGGCCTTCACCCCCTGACTCCTCCTGATTCCCCACAAGTCCTGGACCCCTCTCCAGCGATGTGCTTCTGCACCACGTGCTCACCTGACAACCTGCTGTGTAGCTTCTCATGAGCTCGCCTCACAAAGGAAGTCTCCCTTGGGCTGTTCTCACCTGGAAAGCTGGCTTGGGGTTTGTTCCAGAACTGAGTGATTGGAAGAGTTTTGGACTGAGGGGAAGGGCAGACTGGCTCCAGTCTGGGGTCTGATGGATTGACAAGGCAGGGCAGGGCAGGGCAGGGCATGAGTGGTGGAGCCAAGACTTGAACCCAAGGCCACTTCCCTTGTCACGGAGAGGCTCTGGGAGAGGCTGGAGACTCCCAAGGGAGGCCTGCTGCCCTCAGTCCTGGACTTGTGTGTCCTGTAAGGTGTTCATGCTGGGTGAGCCACCAGGTCCCCACAGGGCTCCCGATGGGCTGGCCAAACTCAAAGCTTGGTCCTGCACACACACACACACACACCCACACACACACACCCAGGAGCCAGGAGGATGCTCACCCTCTCGGCTGCTGCCTGCCTGCTCCGGAGCCTGATCATGTGGCACTCCCAGGCTTGTTTTCCCTCTGCGGAGGAGGGAACTCCTTCCAGATCCCGAAAGGAGGTTAGGGGAAAATAGCTCAGCAGCTGGCCCGACATGAGCTTCCTCCGCTGTTTGGCCAACGCAGAGCTGTTTGCGCTGCGCTTCCACCTGGCCCCCGACAGATCTTGCTTTTGATGGGCACCCCTCAGAGGCTGAGGGGTGCTGTCGGTAACTGGCAGCACAGTCTGTTGACCATTGACCTGGGCTGTACCCCAATGGGTCGCTGGAAAGAAGACTGGGGTGGGCTGCCTTATCCCACATGGATTAATCAGTGGGCTATCACGGGATGTTAACCAACAAATGCTCTGGAAATCCAGTCTGACTCACTTTATTGAGAGAGAGGCTTTAGTGTGATTTTGCAAAATTGGGTGCCCCAAGCCCAGGGACAAATGGGGCAAAAGGGAGGGTGGGGCGCCTCACAGCCCCTCTGAGCATTTTATTCCCTATTTCACAGCCGCCTCCCCAGCTTCTCATTGGCTGAGCACTTCGGGGTTAACCATCTTTTCCAAGAGTGGGCACCCCTCCACTCTCTTCATTCATCAGGTTCCCGCGTCCCAGACCCCGGTGTCTGAGTTCCCGTGATTGTCCTGTGCACGACCAGTCGGTGCCCTGGTTGGAGACTGACTACCTGAGTGCTCTCGGTCTGCTGAAGATGGAGATGGACCAGCCTGGGGACGGACTTCCCCCAGATGCTAGGGTATCTGCCTCTCTCCTCCCCCACCCTCACCAGCTGCGCCCTTGGGTCCCCATCTCAAAGGCCAACTGTGCCCTTAGCTTTTCTGCTTCATTGCCCCAGAACCAGACTCGAGTCAGCAGAGGAGAGCAGTCTGTGGTCTAGGCCCCCTGCCCCCTGCTTCCATCAGACAAGACACCTCTGCGGGGCATAAGGATTCTTGGAAGGCGTCCAGCAGAATAGAATCCCAGGAGCAGCCCAACAAGATACCCCCATTGGTCTCTCCTCCCCTGGCGCTCTCTCTCCCACTCTGCTCCTCGTGTGACTGAGTGCCCAAGCAAATCCCCCCAAACCCAAGCCCCATCTTCTGTTCGGCTTTGGGGGGACCCAAATAATGGTCATGTCCTAAGACCAAAACATGAGCCCCCCTGCTCCTTAGTGAGCGGGGAAGGGGACCGCTTAGAAGCCAAGAGACACGTATTCCAAGCCTACGTCCCTGTTAGGTTAGCATTTTGCACCTCGAGCCACACAGACCAGGGGGCTGGATGCCCCAGGGAAAGGGTGGGTACAAGGACGATGGCAGCTTGCTTTGCAGATGAGGAACGTAGGGCTGGGTTTCTAGTGTCACCAACATTCTCTGGAGGAACAACAGTGCCCTCTTCAAAAGCCCCCTCTGCCCTTGAGGTTAAATGTGACCGTGTGGCTTTCTCTGGGCAGTGGACGTGAAGGGCGTGCGTCACCTCTTACAGAAGAACGTTGAGGAGCCAGTGTGGAGCCAGGGCTGAGATGGAGGTGCTGCGGGCTCAGAAGCTGGGTAGCCGGACCAGCTCCCGGAGGTCAGGGCTGACCGTGTGTGTAAGGACACTCTTGTTGCCTTGATCCTCTTGATGCCGGTGGTTGAGCCCGTTACCACGGCATAACTGAGCCCATCCTGCTGGGTACACAAGCCATACCCCAAGGGGCTGATGGCAAAGCTGAGAGGAAATGACTGGTTTTGCTCCCCCTGGCCTCTGGGGGCTCTTGTCACGGATGGAGGTCTCTGCTCCTCTCCCAGTGTTTGCAAGTAGCCAGCGTGGCCCACCAAGTGGCGATTTCCATTCGACTCCACTTGGCCCACCCCACGTGAAGTCCTTAGGGGTCCCATCTCCTACTCACCATTGGCTCTGGTTTATAGAAGGAAGGAGTTGGTCAGGACCCATAATTCTGAAGCAGGACTCTTGAGAACCCTTTGGTCCACAGAAGTACTGGAGGCTGGGGGGGCTGCAGTACCCCTGGACCCTCTCTTTCAAAGGCAACAGCTCTTGTTTTTTGTTGTAGATGCGGGTTTCCACGTGGAGAGGATGCCACTCAGAGTGGTTTGCTACAGGTGGGCTGAATGACTCCAGACCAGAGATCATCTGAGAACTTGATCCCCCTGTCCTCTCCCAGGTCACATTCCTGGCGAGGCCACAGCAAACTCAGTGCTGACTCATGGTGACCGGTGGCGTAGTGGTTACGCATTGGGCTGCCGCCCTAAAGGTGAGCAGTTCTAAACCACCAGCTGCTTCTTGGGAGAAAGAGGAGACGTTCGACTTCTGTCAACAGTCTCAGAAACCCGCAGGGGCAGTGTCACCCTGTCCTATAGGGTTGTTACGAGTTGGCATCGACGGAAAGGCCATGGATTTGGTTTAGTTTGGTCACAACGCAGTACCATAAAGTGTTTTTGCTGAAAAATCAACCTGTCTGACCTCACCATCCTGGAGGCTAGAACTCTGAATCCAGGGCACTAGTAGAAGAGGGCTCCCCCACCCCTCACCCCTTCGCCACAGCTCTGGGACAAGATGCTTCCTGGCCCCTCTTGGCTGTGGTTCCCCAGGCCTCCCTTGGCTGTGGCTGCATCTTCACGTGGCTCCTGTGCCTCTATCTGTCTCTCTATGTCTCTCCTCTTTCCTGACACATTCGGATGGGATGAGGATTCTGCCGACTCCAGCATGACCTCATATTCATTGATAACATCTTCAAAGGCTATTTCCAAACAAGGTCATGTTCACAGGTACCAGGGGTGGAGGATTCAAATACATATTTTTTAAAATACTTTTATTAGGGGCTCTCACATCTCTTATCACAATCCATGCATTCCTCCAGTGTGTCTAGCACATTTGCCCATATGCCGTCATCATTTTCAAAACATTCTTTCCCATTTGACCCTCATGTATCAGCTCCCCATTTCTTCCTCCTCCCTCCCCCGCTGCCCTCCCTCACGAACCCTTGATAAGTTATAGATCATTTCCATATTTTACATAGTCCTCCATCACCCCTCACCCACTTTTCCGTTATTCATCCCCCTGGGAGGGGTTCTATATTGATCCTTGTGTCAATACAACCTAACATGACCCATCTCTGTCCAAGTGAGAGCGTTCAGGGACCCACGTGCCCCTGACTCCCAGTTGTCCCACACACGTGCAGGTCCTCGGGGTGAACAGTAAAAGAGGATGTGGCCTCTGTGTCCAGGTGGGGGAGCCTCCAGATGTTCAACGAAACATGGAGAGAACTTCGCCTCAGGTGCTCAGCGCCCTGGCCCCCCTCCTCCCGCTACCCCCCTCCCTGAGCAGAGAGAAGGTGTGGCAGTGTAAGGGCATGGGACCTGCGCTCTCTAACCAGGTTCTGTGCCTTGATTTCTTTTTTTGTTAAGACAGTAACACCTGCAGTTGATTGTGGGCCCAGCACTGCGTGGAGCAGGTGACCCCTTTGTCTCATAATAAAGAATATGCCGCCCGAGGTGGGGGTGGGGGTGGGTTCCCTACAGGGGAAGAGTCAGCGTGGGTCCCAAAAGCTAGCTCCAGGGAAAACACCAGACAGATATCCAGCAGGGTGCTTCCTGCTTGTTCCCTAGAGTGTCCGCCCCCTGAGGACAGGGCAGGGCCCACATCATCTGGCTCCCCAGGCCCTTCCCGCTTGGTTAGCTTCCCCTATGGGACTGGCTCCCAGGGCGTCGAAGTTCTAGGGAGGCGGGTTCTCACGCACCTGCTTGCCCACCTCCGGTTCTCCCTCCTCTGCCCGCCCCCCCCCCGCCCCCCGTCAGCCACTCTCTCTCATAACCGGAGTTCGAGTCGGGCTTCCTGGGGCTCCCAGTGGCTCCCAGGGCAAGTAGGATCAGGGCTGATGGAAAGTGGTGGTTTCTGAGCGCCGGAGAAGCTAGAGGGAGGTGGCTGCTGTGGAGAGCTGAGCAGAATGGAAGCCGCCCCCCAGCACACACCACCGTCCCAGCACCACGCAGGTGCGGCTGACCGGTGGGACCCTGACGCTGGTCAGCTCATCGGTGATCGGAATGAACGGCGGCAGCACCACACACTGATCTGAAGTCACCAAGGCCTGAGACAGATGTTGGGCTCAGGGGGAGCTGGGGCTGGGGCTGGGGCTGGGGCTGGGGCCCCTGCTCAGAAGGGAGGATGGAACTCAACGGATTCCACCACTTGCAAAAAATACCCCCCAGCAAAGGCCACCTGGGGTTGTATTACTAGAAGTGTCACTCCACACAGGGAGGAGGTCGCCCACCCTGGGCCCTCCTGCTGGCAGGGCAGACTCAGGGAGAGGGCTCCGAGTCCCACCCTCTCCCTCCCCCACGGCTGTGACACTGGGCAAGTCACATAGCCTTCCTGCAGTTCCCTTTGCAAGTGTGTGAGGTGGCTGAGGAGAGCTGAATGGCCCCCACCCCCTGCAGAGATCTGTCCACAATCGAATCCCCAGAAATGGGGACCATTCCCATAGATGGCAGGAGATGCAATGAAGTGAAGACTCTCAGAAGAGGGGCTTCTCCCGCGCCTCACAGGAGAAGTAGAGGGAGTCTGGAGACAAGCCACCAAGGGCTTCCCAAGGAGGTGACCCTGGAGCAGGCTCTCGGGCTGGTGGGGTGTCTTTTGACAGGTGCTGCGGAGAGGGTTGTAGAGGCTAGAGGGCCCCAGAAGAGGGAGAAGCTCGGACCAAGCAGGAGCCAAAGAGGAGCCTGCAGGTTCAGGGGCTGGAGCCCGGCAGGTGGGCCGTGGGCCCACAGGGAGATGCTGGCAGGGGCAGGCCACAGAACTTGGGCCCTCTGTAAGGCAGGGTAAGAGGATGGTCAGATTCCTCCTTTAACAGGTGACGTGGACGATGGGTGAAGGATGAGGAGAGGAGAGGGCTGATTGGGAGGCTGGGTGCCAGGGGCGGAAGGCTGGTTGCTTGGAGCAGTGGTCATGGGGAGTCATGAACAGGGGGGGCTTCCCATGGGCACTGGAGTCCTAGGGTGACACACACAGTTAAGCCTTCAGCTACGAACCAACAGGCTATGGGTCCAAGTCCACCCGGAGGTGTCTCAGAGGAAAGGCCTGGTGATCTCCTTCCAAACAGAACAGCCTCCTGAAAGCCTGCGAGCACAGTTATGTGGGACTCCCACGCCCCCTGGTTCACCACCTTGCTGGTTGTTGGGTGCTGTCCAGTGGGTCCCGGCCCACAGCGACCCGGTGCACTGCAGAAGGAAGCGGCGCTGGGTCCGCATCTTCACAGCTCTCCTCATGTTTGAGCTAGGCCGTGGCGGCCACTGTGTCAGCCCATCTCATCTCGCCGAAGGTCTTCCTGCCTTTTGGAGGCACAGGTTGGAGTGGGGTGTTCATCACCTAGCACAGCTGGGCCCACAGACGCTGGGTCCTGGTGGTGGGGGCAAGTTTGCTCTGCCATTTGCTCTGGTCTCCCCCCCACTTCCCCTCTACTCAGGTTGCCCGGCAACCATTGTCATTCAACCACGTTGACTTAAGCCAGGCGGCCCTATCAACCGCCAAGGGTGAGCAGGCTGGTTTTATTGCTCAAAGATTTATGAACAAGGATGTACACAGAGTCGTGTTTGTATTAAGGAAAGTCATTTTGTTTTGTTTTTCGGGGGTGGGGAGGGGGCGGACTCTGAATGGAACGGTGTGACTCTGCTTAGGTCCTTTCTGAGAACAACATGTTCTGTTGCTACTGAGAGCCAGGTGGAGGGCGTTCTAGATGGATGATAAGGAGGCCCTCTAGCACGTAAGGTGAAAAGCAACCACACGCCCGTTTCCGCAGGGCCCAAGTGGGTACAGCCGGCTGCTACTTTTATCGACCAAAGAGGGCACAGGTGCTGGTGTGGCCGGCAACGAAAACATTCTGGAAGGGCGGACAGCAGCGGCTTCCTGTGGGGCATAAAATCACAAATCACTTGCACTGTCTTCCTTCCGGTCTGTATTATTGGCTGACAAAATGCAGTGAACAGGGGCCACTGAGTTCTTTGGTCAAATGGAGAAGTCCACCTCTGGGGTCCGGCGAGGTCCAGGCTGCAGGAGGGCAGGAGGAGGAAACGGGCTGACACAGCCCTAGAGGCACCTACAGCTCCTCCTGGGTGGAAGTAGTGAGCCCCTGCCCGGGTCTCTGAGACGGGGGTCCCTGTGGTGGGTGGAACTAGACCAGCTGCCTTCTGAGCTCCCAAGAAGATGGGATCTGTCCCAGAGAGGCAGGACACATTGTTGTTGTTGTTGTGTCTGTCAGGTGCTCCTAGCGACCCCACGGACACAGAAGGAAACACCACCGGTCCTGTGTCGTCCTCACAGCTGCTTTCGGGAGTGAGTCCACGGTTGCAGCCGCTGGGGCAATCCATCTCCTCAAGGGTCTGCCTCTCCCCCTCCCAACAGTTTTATTGGCACGTAATTTACATATCATACAATTCAACTATTCAATTGTTCAATCATGTCAAGAATTGCATAATCATGACCACATCCATTTTAGAACACCCCTCCCCCCCGCATGGTTAGATCGCCTTTAAAATGACATGTGCACTCATAATCAGGTCTAGTGCGCCCTCCCCTCCTCCTTCATTGTTTACTCCCTAAATCCCCTTTCCCTTCTTCTCATCCCACCCCTAAGTCCCCTAAAAACCCTGTATCAGTTAGTATCTCTAGGCATCCACTCCTCCGGTGCTTCACAAACTGGGAAACCCAACAAACGGTAAAAATAAAAAAGGTCAAAATTAGGTGGTAAGGATAAAATAATAATAATAATATAAAGACAAAAATACAAATAGTAAGTAAGAAAAGAGTAAGAAAGAAAAGGTCCTCCCATCAACATCCAAAAAGCCAGGGAAGAAATTTCTGTCATGGAACAAGTAAGAGATACTTGCATCCAGAACAAAATCAGGTTGGATATTCTAAACGGAGGTCAACTGGCCAAGTGAGTTCGATGCAGCATAGTCAAGATTACAGTGGTCTCTGCTTGATAGTAAGGCTGATCGAGGACTCTTGCTTGTGGCTAGAGGGGATCTGCCAGTGGCTTGGTCTGACTAGATGCTCTGCAGATGGGTTTTTGGCTCCCACTGCCCTCCCTAGGCTTCTACAAATCGGATGTTCATGATTTTAGCTCTGATACTTTTCCCTTCGCCATATTCAAATTCTGTAATTGTCATCTTTGGATCACACAAGCTGGTGTGGTTCTTCCAGGTGGACTTAGTTGACTCCTCGCTCAGATAGCTGCTTATTTGAATACAATCCTGTAAGACCCCATACACTATTCTGCTTGGTAGCTGGGCACCATCTACTTTCTTCACCACACTTTGCTGTAGCACCCTTATCTTCGGTGATCATTTCATGCAGGTGAGCATCAAGCAGGGACATGTTATCAGACGTAACTGCTCTTAACCACGGGCTTGCATGTCTCAAGTTTACTTTGGCAGTCATATTATGACAAAATAAAAAATCAAGACCAACTGCATCAATAGCAGCCATAAACCAACCAGTAACCAACCAAACAGAACATACACACACTGAAAAAGAAAGAAAGAAGCTGTAAGTAGTGTGCTAGGTAGCTTGATTGTGCCAACCTGGCCATTAGAAACATGTGGGATTAATCAGGTCACAGTTTGATTGGAGGGCAAAGAGATAAATGACTCTGCAAGGCCCGCCCCATCTCTCTTGCTCTCTGGTGATCTGAGAGTGCTGGAGTGTGCTGGGGTGTGCGTGGTGCTATACTAGTACTAGTTCTCTGCCTCACCCTGTGAGCTACACCACCTGTGGGCCAGGCCAATCTGTGGATCGTGTTGCTAAAGTTGAGGCTCCTTTGAGACCTGCTTTGCAAGGTGCTGGTGCGTACATAGCTGATGACATCGCTGGCGGTGCGTACATCGCTGATGACATCACTGCTGGTGTGTACATCGCTTGAGCTTGAGACTGGTGGCTTCTGTCGTTTTGCATTGCTTGCATTCAATATCCCAGCCAGGCCAGCTTCGCTACGCTCCTGAGCTACTGACTGTTGGTGACCCACCCTGCTGCCTGCTTGCCTTGCCTGAGGGAGGACTCTGCTATCTGCTCCCTTGACCTTGGACCTGACAGCCCACGTGAGTTGAAGGACTTCCAGTATATCAACTGTTCCACGGAAGTGAGTTGAACTGAACCCTCTGTGCTGCTGTGTGGGCTAATTGGCTGTTATTTTCCTTCTTGCTGTATAAACCTATCCTCTTAGATATAATTGTCCTGTTTTTGTTTCTCTAGAGAACCCTGCCTAACACAAGCAGGCCAGCAAACGCTCATCTCGGCAGAGGGGCAGCAATGCCAATCACCCCCTGGGGCATAGGCCATTGCACTACTATCATCGTGAGTTTCCCCAATGACCCAGCACTTCAGACACGGTCCCTTTTGGTTCTACAGTTTGAGCTCCCTCTCTTGACCCTAAGTATGGGGACTGATGTCAGGGACATCTTCCTGGAGTCATTCTTCCAAGTGCAGATCCCTGCTCAGTGGATCAGAACTTGCCATGCCACTGCCGGGGTCTTCCTCTCTCTCGTGGCCCTCTACGTCACCAAACATGATGTCCCTTTCCAGGGACTGGTCTTTCCTGACAACACGTCCGAAGAACGTGAAGCCAAGTCTCGACATCCTTGCTTCTAAGGAGCGTTCTGGCTGGACGCTGTCTCCCGTGACAAATCTGCTTGTGCTTTCGGCAGTCCGTGGCACTTTCGAGATTCTTCATCGACTCTGCACGATAGAGGGAAGAAGAGAAGCTGACCAGAGGTGGACGCCAGTGGGGGTCCGACGGCAGTCCAGGCTGTCTTAATGGCGTCCCACCAGGAGTCGGAATGCATGGAGACCGCGTGCTTTTCACTTTGGACTGCATGTTATTTCCCCGATGTTTCAGGATAATCAGGAGGTGCCATTGTTGACTGGGAGCAAGCAGACCAAACACTCCCTCCGGTCTTAGAACTCTCTCAGCATGTCTCTGTCGACTCACCAAAGAGCATAAATGAGCTTTTTGGCTCCTAACAATCAGGTGAAGCAAATAAGAGAATCCAATTGAGATGTCGAAGCAATATTCTTTCATGTCTTAATGGTTCTCAGAATTACCTGGAAGACTCTTCCGGGAGATATCAACCTCCAACGAGTTTGCCTCTGAACGATGCAGAAAGTCATACACTCCAAAGGAGCTGAAGTGGGGCAGACAGACGAAACAGGGCGCATGTTCGGCCAGCTACCGTGATTGAGTTAGGTGACAGGTGGACTGTGGATCTGGAGGGTTGTCTGGCTTCAACCAGCACCCAAACACCAACTGTGCCCTGAGCACCTTCCCCAGGCTGCCCGGTCTTCCTGAAAGCCATGCAGGGTCATGTTACTGCCTTCCCCATCCCGGATGGGCTTCCCCCAGCCTACCCGGATGAATACACAGCTCTTTACACCCGGCTCCACTTCTTTACACCCAGCTCCACTCCAGGCTTCTCCTCGTCCCTGGGAGGCTTCGTCTCAGCTCTCTCTTCTTCTGTATCTATTATGTCTCCTTTCTTTCTGCGGCATCTAGTCTCATGACAAACGTTCTTGTTGTCGGGGGCTATCCAATCGGTCCTGACCCATAGAGACCCTGTGCTCGACAGAAAGACACTGCCAGTCCTCCGCCATCCTCTCAATAATCCCTGTGCCGGAGTCCGTTGTGGCAGCCACCGTGTCAATCCGTCTCGGACAGCTTTCCTCTTTTTTTGCTTTATTGCCAACATCATGTCCTTCTCCAGGTCTCTCCTGACAATGCGCCCAAAGTATGCACAACACAGTCTTACTGTCCTCGCCTCTAAGAAGCACTCTGGCTGTGCTTCCTCCAACACAGATCGGTTTGTCCGTGGTACTTCCAGTATTCTTCTCCAGCCCCACAATCTAAATGTCTTCCTGATTCAATGCCCCGCTTCCACGGGCAATGAAGAGTACCATGGCGTGGGTCAGGGGCACCTTCGTCCTCAGGGTAACATCCTTGCTCTTCAGTCAATGCCCTAAAGAGGTCTCATGCAGCAGGCTGGCCCAGTGCAACGTTCGCTTTGGATCACTTGACTGCTGCTTCCATGAGCACTGATGGTGGGACCAAGCAAGAGGAACTCCTTGACAACTTCAACTTTTTCTCCAAACTCTTACTTCCCCCACAAATATGTTCCACTCACAATCCTCCCACCCGAGTCAATGGCGACTCCATCTTTCCAGCTGCTCAGGACACAGGTCTTAGAGTCATCCTTGACCGCCCCTCCCTCTGCATCCCATTTGAAAGAGCCTGATGGCTCTGCCTTCAGAGTGTATTTCGATCCCCACTGTGTCTCACCACGGCCATGTGGGCCACTCTGCCTCACGCCGCCCCCGCTCTCCTTCCAACTGGTGTCCCCATTGTTGTCCTCCCCTACTCTCTATTCTCAGGGTGACCCTGTTAAAACAGAATTCAGCTCAACTCACTTCCCCAGTGACTTCTTATCTCCGGTTCCTACAAAGACCCCCCAAGGCCCTACATGATCCACCCCCATGACTTCTCTGACCTCTTCTCCAACTGCCCTTTCCTGCATGTCTCCATCCTGCCCCTCAGACACACCAAGCCTGTTCCAGGACCATGGAATTTGCCAGGGTCCATGCTCGCGGGGATCCACCTGGCTTATACCTTCCCCTCCATCAGGCCTGGATTCACCTGTCAGCGGCTCAGCGAGGCCCTCCTGGTGGCCCTGTTGAAAGTAGCAGCCCCGACTTCACTGACAGCACTGTCCGCTCTCCTGCATGGCTTCAGGGTTCTCATGAGCACCAGTCACCAGCAGCCATGCTCTTGACACATCTGGTCACATATGACAGGTACGCATGCGGCCTTCCATTCACCATTTCATCTATCCATGCATCCACCCATCCATCCATTTCCATCCATCCCTTCATCCATCCTGCTTTCCTTCCTGCCACCCATCTATCCATCCTTCTATCCATCCACCGGTCCTCTTTTTCTCTTATTCTTCGATTCTTACAAACCACCTGTCCTTCCTTCCATCACCTATCCATTTTTCTTTCTTCTTTCTGTTCACCCCCAAAGACCTCTTATATCTTATGAGAGGAAAAAACAAGAGCAATAGTCAATATTTCATACAGTTTTAGAATTTGGAAAAATGTTCACAACATATGTGATAGTTAAATGTGGAGGAAGCCAGACTCCATAACTAATCACAGGTTTAGTAAGCGCAATTGTATGGCTGAGAGAGATAGGAGAGAGAGTACATAAAGCGGTCAGACACATTTCATGGTAGCATTCTCGCCTCCTGGATGGCCATGATCTCAACAGCCAGGTATGAGAACAGCAGAGGCTGAGAGGGCAGGAGCAAGAGCAGGAGAGAGAGATTTATTGCTAACCAAAGCTTCTATATCTTTGTGGGTGGAGGGTAGGGTGAGGGGTGGAGGGTGGGGAGTGTGTGCATGCCTCCTAATCACAGGTAAAGACATACATCACAGGAAGGGGTTGTACAATAGGCAATACAAGCAATAGGAGGGGGATATACAATGGACATAGGTGTAGCAGGAAGGGGATGAGCTAGGGGTGTACACATGGTAGGAAGGGGAGGGACTAGAGGTATACATGTGACAAGATAGGCAGACCCTAGATTCATGATGGCAGCCTAACCTTGGTCACCCTTGAGTGAGCTTGACCTCCCTGGGAGTGGACCCTACTTAGGGTGGGGCAGACTCTACAGTCTGCTTGCTCTAGATGGCTGATAACCCTTAGGGAGAATAACCCCTTCTGTTGACCTCCAAGTGTATAGTCATTTGCCACGTGTAGCAAGCAGCTAAATTTGGCATATATTTGGGGGAGACAACTTGGGAGAAATCTGTTTCCCACAGTTAAGGTTTATGGTGTCAACCTGGCTGATAAGCACATGTGGGATTAATTGAAGGGCAGAGAGATAAATGGCTCAGCGAGCCTCACCTTTCTGGTCTCTTGTTCTCTGATGGTGAGACCAGAGGGCAGCTGCCTTAGCTAGTTCTCTGCCGCAGCTGGCAAGGCTCACTTCCTGTGAGGCATCCCTGAGGAGAAGCCACATGGACCTACCCTGATGCAGCCCTGGGTGCTAGAGAAGCCGCGTGGAGATCCCTGCCAGCGCTGAAGTGCTTACATGCTCACTGATTCGGCTTTCCTCCTGCATTTGGCATTATTGCGTGTTTTGTGAGATTGAGGAAACTTTGTAGATTGGTGTTGGACATTTGGGCTAATGTGGGACTTGTGGGCTTGAACAGCACTGGGTTGGGATGCTTTCTTAATGTACACTGACCCTTTATATAAAACTCTCATAAAATATGAGTGTTTATGAATTTTGTTTCTCTAGTCTACCCAGACTAACTCATCATATATGAGCTTCACCAAAACCCTGTGAGAGTGGGAGGGCAGAGGCAATTAGTTTCCATCCATCCATCCACCCTTCCATCCATCCATCTTTCCAAACATCATCCTTCTTTAATCTACTCGCTGTCCACCGAGCCATCCCTTCTCATTATTTCTTGTTTCTTCCGTTCGTCCATCCTTCCGAGCATTCCTCACCCATTCCCACTTCCTTCTGTCCATCCATCCATCTATTCATCCAGCATTCTTTTGTGCATCCGTCTACCCATCCAATCATTTCCCCATCTACTCATCTTTGCACAGAGCCAAGAGTGTGCATGGATCATTCTCGAAGATGTGATCTGTGTCTGGCTCTGGGCGCAGAGCCAAGGACACAGAGACCAATATGGCATCTGCCCTCCTGGAGCTGCTAGAGGGAGGAGACTCATAGCCTAGAGGGAGGAGACTCATAGCCTAGAGGGAGGAGACTCATAGCCTAGAGGGAGGAGACCCATAGCCTAGAGGGAGGAGACCCATAGCCTAGAGGGAGGAGACTCATAGCCTAGAGGGAGGAGACTCATAGCCTAGAGGGAGGAGACTCATAGCCTAGAGGGAGGAGACTCAGACAGCTGTAAAGAAACCATGTGTACCGATCCCAATGATCAACACATAAGGCCCCCCTCCCAGGAGGGCGGACAACAGAACAGTGGGTGAAGGGAGACAGTGGTCGGTGTAAGATATGAAAAAAAAATAATAAATTATCAAGGGATCATGGGGGGGGGAATGAGCTGACACCAAGGGCTCAAGTAGAAAGAAATTGTTTTGAAAATGATGGCAACAAATGTACAAATGTGCTCGACACAATGGATGGATGAATAAGAGCCCCGAGTGAAATGACTTAAAAATAAATAAATAACATATAACAGAAAATAATGAAAACTAGACCAAAATTTAAAAGACAGGAAAGAAACCATGTGGTAAACCCTGATGTGCCATTAGCACTAGGAGCTGGGGGTCCTGCCTCAGGTGATGTAACTTGCCTGAGATTCCTCCCAGTGAAAGGGGCATCTTACCCCACCATGCCCTGTTTTCCGGAGAGACTAGCCTGACCATTGTCAGCTGTGTGTGTGTAGGGGTGGGGGGAGCCAAGGAAGGGGAGGGTGGGCTGGGGGCTGCACACAAGGAAGAGGCCAGGCCAGCATCCTCGTGGTGGTCTCTGTGACAGTCCCCTCACCCAGGGAGCAGGCGAGGAAGGGCAGGGGCCATGAGAGCTGGGTGCCCGCAGGCAGGAGGCTGCATAGGGGAAGAAGCTGTTAACTCATTAGGCAGGCAGGCCGGCCAAGCTTTTCCCATTAAACCCCTTTATCTCCTTACAATTGCATCCGAGCAAGGCAATCAAAAGTAATTTTGTTAAGTGGCAGATTTAATCACCAGGTAGCCATTCAGAAACCACTTAACGCCTCACCAGGCTCCTTTGTGCTCTGCTTGGTGGGGGGACACTGCCCCCCCCCACAACTAATCGAGGGTCCGATAGGCACAATTGTACGGTTGAGTTATATAAAGATTATAATAAAGTCATAGAGAGCATGGGAGATAGAAGAGAGATTGAAATAAAGGAGTCAGACATTTCATGGTAGCATGCTCACCTCAGGCCAGCTTGGTGGTCCACGTGGAGATGGGAGACCGCAGGGCAGGAGAGAGGGGGAGAGGAAGGAGGACAAGGGGAACGGGAATAGAGGGGCGAGGGCCAGAGGAGAGGAAGGCAAGAGCCGAGGAGCTTTATTGCTAACCAAGGCTTATGTATCTTTGGGGGGAGTGCAAGCCCCCTAATTACAGGTAAAGACATACGTCACAGGAAGGGGTTGTACTATAGGTTATACAGCAATGAGAGGGGGTGGTCTAGGGGTATATACACTATATGAAGAGGAGGGATTGGGGGTACACATGTGACAAGATGGGCAGATCCTAGATTCTGGATGGCAGCCTAACTTTGGATGTCACTGAACCCATTTAACTTGTTCTCTGGATCTCCATAGAAACCATTATCAGTAGGGTGTGAACCTTACCTACAGGGACCAGACTGATGGCCGCAAGCCTTTAGGGAGAAGTAGCCAATTGTTCTTAACAGCAAGGAGCAGGGCCTACCTGTGGTGGGACCAGACAGTGGTCTGGCAACTGACTGCCTTCAGAAGGATGTCTCTAAGCATCTGACCTCCCACCATATGCTGGCAAATAGCCTCTAATGTTGGGCATGTCTTTGGGGGAGAGAAAGCTGGGGGAAAGTCTTTTTAGATCCCACACTGCTTACCTGGAAGGGGGTGGCTGGGGGCGTCCTGCCCTCTGCCCCAGGCCTTGCAGTATATTAACAGAGCAGCCATTCAGGGAGCCCTTCTGGCTCAGCCCTCTCCCTAGGGATGAGGCACCCGGGAGGGTGGAGGGCAGGAGTGCTCCCGTGACAAATGTCATGAGGGCCACATTGCCCACCATCCTGGGTGGTGACAGTTGGAGGAAAAGGGACGCAGGGAGCTCATCTTCCTGTGACTGACTGCCCAAGGGACGTTGCCGGCATCGACAAGAATTTGTTTCCATGCAGATTGTGATGGAGAACACAGACACACGCTACAACGCGTGCCATCTCCACAATTTCTACCTGGGTCATGGGCACTGCAGGGACATGCTTCAAACAGTGCTACCAAATCACCCCACCACCATTCACAGAGACCTGATGGGTTCTAAACAAAAGCCCACCCCCCACCCCGGCTCTCCCCCACTGAGACCCACTGGTAGTCTGTGGCGTCTGGGGATTTATTCCGTGCAAGTGCGACTAGACAGCCCACGCGCTGCTCCCCGTGATTGGTCTGTGCTGTTCAGCCTGATGTTGCCAAGGTCCCCTACGGGGTGACATGCATCAAGACCCCGTCCTTCTTTGTGACTGAGTACTTCTTCCTGTGTGTGTACGCAGCAGGCAGCGGTTTCTTAGACAGGACACACAAAGCCCCCAGGGTCGGGGGGCAGCCTTGCCTCAGTGGTGGGGTCCAGACCCTGGGTACATTGGGTCTCAGGAATGAACAAAGACATGAATATATGGAGGATGATGGGCACTTGGCTTCTCACTCTCAGAATAAGGGATTCGGATGGAGGGAGACTAGGTCTGAATAAACCCTGGGCTGTTGGGTTGGAAGGGGAGGCATTGTGGGACACTAGGGTGCTCAGTGGGTGTGGTGTTTGTGGGCGTTGCGTGTAAACTGTAAGGTGCTAGTTGGAGGTCTGAGTTCTGCCAAGAGTGCTTCGGAGGAAATGCCCAGTGCTCTGTGTCTAAAAAAAATCAGCCGTCAAAACCCCGGAGCATGGCTCTGCTCTGACACACGGTGAGTGGGCTACTGGGGCTCAGAGTCACGTGATGGCCTCTGGGCTGAGTGAGCGTGTGTGTGTGTGCGCGTGTGTGTGTGTGTGTGCGTGCGTGTCCTACAGCTCTTATCCCAGGGGAGCATCTGGAAGCAGCAACACCTTGACAGCACTGAGCCCACTCAGCTTCCAGATTGTGGTTTCTAAATACCCATGACAAGCAACCAGGTCCTGGTGGATTCTCGGGCGTCGGCATCTAAAACGTAAGATGAGTTGGGAACACTTTCTTGCTCCATGGAGGAGTGCCATGTCCTCAGGACAAGGCAGCCCACGTTAATCCGTTCCCACTGGAGCATTACAGTGAGACACGAGATGTGGGATTATAGGGAGAAAGACGAGGCTTTCTACTCCCAGAAAGAGGTAGCCTCTGCGTTAGGCTGGGTTGTCCAGAGATCCAAATCCCGTGACACTCATTTCTTGATAGCAGGACAGAGCTTGACATCAAGAAGCCCTTATAGGCAGCGTGGCTTCCGCATTGCTTGAGAAACACGGTTCCTCTCCTTGGGGCTGGGGCTCCCCCTCTGGCAGCGGAAGCAACTCGGTGGCCCCAGAAGCAGCCCCAATGTGGGTGTTTGGTGAACGACGGCCAGAACCAAGCAAGCAGACACCATGTAAATCCACAGGGGAAACTTCCCTTGCCGACACCCAACAGCTCAGCTAGCTACCCAGGCAGCCCGGAGGAGCACCCCTCAACTGGGGGTGGGGTGAAGAAGCTCCACCGTTACAGGCCTGGCGGGGGGGGGGGGGCTGTGACCGGAAGTCCACCGAGCTGATCAGGAAGTGGCTTTTCCAGTGGCCAGAGGGGGAGATGGAGCAGGACTTCAAGATGGATGTGAGGTTCCAGGGCTTGTCCATCGGTGCTCCGCAGAAGGCCAACGAAGCATATCTGGTAGTCGGGTTCAAAGACACTCACCTGTGAGCCATCCACGCCAGGAGAGTCACCATCATGCCCAAAGACATGTAGTTGGCTCGCCCGATTGAGGGGGGTGGGGGTAGAGTGAGCTTAAGCAGAAGGCTGTTTTTAAGGTGTTTTGTAATAGATTCTGTAAAATGCTTTGGTTTAATTTGTGACCTTTTGGGTAAGAAATTGTTTATAATATGTTGCATGTGTACTTAAAAGATTCCATCTTTCACTCGGGATGAATGCGGGAAGTGACTGTTCACGGCACTCGGAGCCGTGGACACTGCTGGTCAGGAGGGACGTGCTGCTGACCAGCAGAAGGGATGGGTGACGCTTGCCACTTCTCGTGATGCACGTCTCTGTAGGTCGTGACTTGTTGGGCAGCTCTGAAGGCACTAGAATTGATCGTAAATGTGTACAGGGCCCTTTTGCAATGAAACTGACTAGGCCTGGATCCAAGTGCTTTAACAATCGGGGCTGTTAAGTCTGACCACACATCCCTGTGATCGAATATGGGCTTTTTCTTTTTTTAAATATTTTTATTTTAACAATTTATTGGGGCTGATACAATTCTTTTCACAGTTCATACATATACATACATCAATTGTATAAAGCACATCTGTACAGTCTTTGCCCTAATCATTTTTTTCTCTTTTCTTCTTTTACATTTTATTAGGGACTCATACAACTCTTATCACCATCCATACATATACATACATCAATTGTATAAAGCACATCCATACATTCCCTGCCCCAATCATTCTCAAGGCATTTGCTCTCCACTTAAGCCCCTTGCATCAGGTCCTCAATATGGGCTTTTTCAAGGCTGCAGAGATACAAGTCTTAACCACAGTGGAACTTACAGTTTCCTTAAAAAGAGAGAAAAAAAGTAAACCTGGCAGCTATAGAATACACCATGTGGACATATAGTAGCTATTTTGTATATCGTACTGTCAATAGTTTAAAATTAAATGTTTTACACACACACACACACACACACGAAGAATTGTATCCACATCAAGAAGACATCCCAGGCCAGTCCAACTCAAGTCCACAAGTCTGATGCCAGTCCGTAAATCCCTCTTCAGACTCACGCAGCTGCAGACAGAGACACGAATGGTGAGCAGGGAAGCAGGGGGATCACAGCCCAGGCTGAGTCACTTGGATCCAAAGGTGGTGGGAACTGGAGAGGGCCCACAGCTAGCTCTCCAGGTCAGCCACAGAGTCCCAGCCAGCAGGAAGGTGAAGTTTCAGAGGGAGCGGGAGATTCCCAGCTTCCCCAATTATAAGAAGCCCCCACCTTAGGCTGTGACCTGATTGACAGGTGGGACTCCGCCCCTACACCGTAATGCAAATTCAGGTTGACATAAAGTCATCTCGCTCCGTGGACTCTTCAGAGTCAACAGGGCAGCCTTATCCTGTCTGATAGGTCGCTGTGAGTTGGAATAAGTAAATTTGGTTTTTGGAAGAGATTTAATCCACTGAATAAAAAGGAAATCCTTACATGTTACTGCTGATCAGTCTTGAATTTTTAAATTGTATTTTATTGGTGGCTCTTACAGGTCTCATCACAATCCATACATCCATCCAATGGGTCAAGCACATTTGTACATATGTTGCCATCATCAGTCTCTAAACAATTTCTTTCTACTTGAGCCCTTGGTATCAGTTCCTCATTTTTCCCTTCCCTCCCTCCCTCCCTCATGAAGCCTTGATAATTTATAAATTATTATTTTCCATGTCTTACACTGACCGATGTCTCCCTTCACCCACTTTTCCGTTGCCTGTCCCCCAGGGAGGGGTTGTATGCAGATCATTGCCATCAGTTCCCCTTTTCTCCCCCCACCTTCCCCTTACCCTCTTGGTATGGCTACTCTCATGATTGGTCCTGAGGGGTTTATCTGTCCTGGACTCCCTGTGTTTCCAGCTCTTATCTGTACCAGTGTACATCCTCTGGTCTAGCTGGATTTGTAAGGTAGAATTGGGATCATGAGAGTGGTGGAGAAGGAAGCATTTAGGAACTAGAGGAAAGTTGTATGTTTCATAGTTGCTACCCTGCACCCTGACTGGATCCTCTCCTCCCCGTGACCCAGCTGTAAGGGATGTCCAGTTGCCTACAGATGGGCTTTGGGTTCCCACTCTGCACTCCCCCTCATTCACAATGATATGATTTTTTGTTCTTTGATACCTGATCCCATTGACACCTTGTGATCACACAGGCTGGTGTGCTTCTTCCATATGGCTTTGTTGCTTCTCAGCTAGATGGCCACTTGTTTACCTTCAAGCCTTTAAGACCCCAGATGCTGTATCTTTTGATAGCCGGGAACCATCAGCTAAAAGCGATTCTTTGATTGCAGTCCCGAGTCAACATTTCAGTTAATCTTTTAAGGCAAGAAACCTCACTTATCCTTTGAGACTTAAGCAAACATTGACAGAAGCAGAAAACAAAATTAATGTTACTATTCTCTTAGGGTTAGGGAGCGTTGTTACAGGGGACAGCATTGATTGTAACATTCTGGTAACTTCAAAAAGAGCAAGCATGCATTGCAAGGTACATTCATTATCATAAAAGAAACAATGCCAAAACTGAATATAACATGCAGGTTACCACAGCAAGATTAAGTACACCATTCAGATTACAACATCAAAAGGAACAATATTAAAACAAACGATATATTGAAGAATAGTCTAAAGTAATTGTAGTGTCCAGAACCTGTGTACATGAGAGTACATTCTAAAATCAATCACTAGTGGGACTTTCTGAGATGGGAGGGGAAAGGAGGCAGGTCATTCAGCAGCTAAAAAGTGGAGTTTCTTTTTGCTCGTCTGCTTCATTCCCTACTCTTTTTATTTGGGAATCAAATCATTGATTCATCAGTACCTTCTTCTGCACTTAGGTTGGTACGGTGGGTTCTCGATAGACGTTTAACAGTTTTTATACGGTTTGGGATGAACCCTTCTGATGAATTTGTTTCGACAATTTTAAATGATGGCTTTTCATTCATTCATATTTACATTAATTATACTAGAAAGGCCTTTCAAGCCATGGCTCTGAGTGACGAGTGCAGAGAGCTGTGGCTGCAGAACACACACTCACTTGGCCACCTGCTTGTGAAACAGACAAGCAGACAAACAGGTGGTAAGCCAAAAGAGCCAGGCAACCAGGTTTCTGGGAAAGCCTTAAAATACATGTGTGATCTATTGTGACACATTTTAATAGTTTAATTACAATTTGCAGGAAACCTAGACTGAGACGACAGTATTAAGATACTGAGATCGTCTTAGTTTGAGGGGGTCTTTTACAGAAGGATGAGCCTTTCATTCTGCGCCGGGCAGGGCAGCCTGGTGATGCGAGTGGTGAAGTCAGGCAACAAGTCTGTTCACCTTGACCATGGCTGGAGTTGTGAGCATGATGGTCAAGGGCCTTTGTCAACGTGGTGTCAGTCCAGTGGACATGGCCGCTTTATGAGGATACAGTCACCAGGTTGGAACAGGTGCACAGGGAGGCTGCTTGCTGGTGGCTGGGGGACTGCCTTCCTCACGAACTTGGTCCAGTTGGTGCTGGACATCTGTCAGGTGTGAGGGACTTACGCAAATCATGATGATGAGTCTCTGCCTGCAGGCATCCTTGGGACAGTCAAAAGGCCGCTGTCGGATCAACACGACACCCTTAAACAACTTTTTAGCCACATACAATTTTCCAAACAAAGACAGTAGCTCTAACAAAGTAAAACTAAAATACATACAGTTTGAAATGTGCCAGCCTTATTTAAACGTAATAAATGAACAAAAATATTTTATATTTTTATCTATGAAAGTTTGTAAGCCTTTATTCCTCCAATATTGGGCATCCAATTTCTATACTGCCTACTTATATTAACCTAGTGCTTTGAGGAGACAAGCAAGTTCTTTGATGTGAAAAATCTTCATTCCGGTTGAACTATAATCATTCCCATTGGAACCTTGTGAGTCTGCAGCCAAAACAAAGTCAAATTAGGACAGGTCATCCACAAAGTCAGCAGCAATATGACCAATTTACAGGCTCAAAAAGCTTATCTTCATCTGCTCGGGTTTTGGTTAACTCAATGTGGGCTGCCTCACTTGGCTCCACCAGGGTGTCCATTGGTCACCTTGTCTTTGACCATGGGCCCAGTCACAAATTTTTTAAAACAACTTTAACCCCCTTGGGCTCGGCCATGAGCTTCAGCCAACCCACTCTCACCTTCAGGTCCTGTGAACCAGGTTCTCGGGGTTAGTGACCACACTGAACATGTTTTCTTACTGTTGCGTTTCTCTCACTTCCACACACGTCGGCCCCGATGGTCACCTAGCAAGCATGCCAGGCTGCTTACAGGCTCTTTCTAATGTTTAGTCCTAAAGCGGAGAGTTTCTTCATGGCTTTAATTTTTTTCCAGCCTTAGGTGCAAATCACTAATGTTTACAAAAAGCCCAAAGGGCTCCTTTTTCTTCTCCAGTGTCTGCAAGCGTCCAGAGCACTCCGAGCACTGAGGGGCTGACCTTTCAGAGCCTTCTCTACTGGCGTGGCCTAGACCCATTTTAAAGATTCAAATCGATGGCTGAAAGCAAATAGGCTTACAAGCTTTCTATTCTTTTACTGTTCAATGATCACTTTTATCAATTTCTGTATTGATAACAATAGCTTAAAATAGTATTGACCTAGTAAAGGCAGATTTTTTAACTCAATTTTTATTTATTTTATTATTTTTTTAAAGTTTATTTATTTTTTAAGTTTATTTATTTCTGTTCAGTAAATATCTAGAAGTAAATACATGAGTTGTATAGTACGTGTGCTTAACTTTTTTTTTTAATTTTAACAATTTATTAGGGGCTCATACAATTCTTATCACAGTTCATACATATACATACATCAATTGTATAAAGCACATCTGTACAGTCTTTGCCCTAATCATTTTTTTCTCCTCTTTTCTTTTTTTACATTTTATTAGGGACTCATACAACTCTTATCACCATCTATACATATACATACATCAATTGTATAAAGCACATCCATACATTCCCTATTTATTTTATTTTAACTTTTACTTAACACTTTATTGACGTGAAATATGGCCTCAGGCTTTTGATTGCTTTAAGCCAGGGCAGGGCCCTCGATGAGCTACCTTGACGTTCTGTCAGACACGTCATCAAGCAGCACGGTTTCTGTCAGAGGTTTAAGGGGTCTCTTTGCCCCCTTAGTTTAAACTTACATTTATTTATTTATCCAATTTAGATAGGGTAAACCAAAGATCACTTTCAGGAACTAAGACTTTAACTTTCTATGTTCGTTCTAGAACACAACTGAGTAAACAGTGTGGCCTTTACTGACCTCTGATTGTGTAGCTACAAGCAATTTGTTATAAGTCTCACTGCTCAGGGGAGCAAAAGATGGAGTGGTAGAGTCCAATGAAAAGATTCGATATAATTCCAATTAGCATTGTTTACATAATTCCAAATACTTGCATTTACACCTCCAGAGCAATGTTATGAGGACTTCAATTAACAATAGTAACTATATATGTGTGTGTAAATATATATATCTACACATACATCATACTGTGGCCTTTGACAGTGTAATTAATGCCACTCCTTTTATACAATTTTAAAATTTTACAAAATTTATTATTTTCTTAAGTAAAGTTCCAGGCACGTCTTTTCTTGTTGAGAAAGTAAATTGTGCCGCCACCACCACCACCCCATCTTCCCATGGCCCTGGAGTTCACTGAGTGTCATTGGTGGAAACCACAGGTCCTGGCAAATGCTGGTTATCGAGTTGTAGGAGGAATGTCAGTCCAGTAAGAGTGGCCAGCACTGACATGAGATGGAACAGCAACACTGCAGCCCGGCCAGACACGTGCATTCTGGAGTCTTCATCTCCTGTCCTTGTGGGAACCTCTGGAGACAACCGACTTAAGGTAGACACATTACAGAGAAACTTAGACATTGTTTATCCATTCAAATACAGACCCAACTTTTCCCTTGATTGAGCAAAGGTTTTAATATTTAATTATTCTTATAATTTAATGCTTAGCTTTTTTCTAAATGTGCATTGGCTCCTTCCTAAGGGTCCCCTGTTCTGAATCTGAACTTTAACTGTTTGGGGGTTCTAGGTTTCTGAGGGTCTGATCCGCTTCTTTTAAGACCACCACGACAGTTACGGCTGCAACCCTTTCGCACTTTTCTCTGGGCATTATAAACCCATTGAGCAATTTCTATTAATTTTGATTTTTAAAAATTAAATTAGTTTCTACTACCTTTCATGTCCCACCCCCGCTGAAGCTTTTGGGGTCTCGTGGTGAATATGGCTGAGCTCCTTCGACATGAAATCACAACTGTCATTTGCTGGCAGTCAATTCAGGTGGGTTGATACGTTTAGGAAGAAACAGGAGCTTGGTCAGAGTTGTGCAGAGCAGGGAGCCAGCGTCTGCTGACGCTTTCTGCTCCTTACAGGTGAGAGCAGGCAGCCAGCGTCTGGGCTGCTCCTTGCTCTTCTCGGAGCAGAGAAGTGGGGTGGCTGCTGTCTCTAGGGGGGTAGGCACAGAGATGACAGCAAACAGGTTCATGCAGGGGGGCTGGGGTGAGGGGTGGGGCGGGCGGGCTTTGTCCAAGAAGTCGCGTAGACGGGCAGGGCTTGGAGCCAGTGCAGAGATTTTTTTCCTTTACAAAGAGATTTTGGGGTACAGGTGGAACCAGGGTGTTGAAGAGAACAAACACCCCGAGCGGCCCAGTGCAGAGAGAGCATTTTTGCAGTGGCAGAAAGCTCTTGTTCAGAAAGTCAGAGACACTGAGCTGCCAAAGGATAACCTGAGCATTAACCAAAGGTGAGTGAGACTGCAGTCCACGGGGAAGGAGGAGACAGATACTTTAATGGGTGGTTATTTGAGCTGATTTCTTTTTTCACCTTCTCAGTACGATGCGGACAAATAGGAGGGCGTTCCATCTAAAGTGAAATCCCTCAGGTGTTCGCCTGACCTGCAGGTTAGAGCTTTAATTAGATGCAAACACATTTGTTTTTCATTAAAAACTATTAATTCCCTTCCGAAGATGAGAAAATATAAATAGACAGTTGCCAGAAAAAAAAATAAAGAAAGAAAAAAACTCCTTTTACAGGCTGAACTTACAGTGTTTATTGGAAACAAAGATTAATTACCCATTCAAAAACACATTCTGATTCCCAAACTCTGGGTGAAACTGCTTAAAGTCCTTCAACAAAGACACAGAGCTCGACAGATGATCTGTTTTAACAACACTGCAAAGCAGATGCAACTTTAGGAAGGCAACAGATCTTCGGAGGCAACATAAAAAGAATGGTACAAAAAAAATTAAACCAGTAGAACTGAAAACCAAACCAGACTTTTCTTGTATAAGCTGTTTAAAATTTTTATTTATTTTGAAACTGAAAAGCACAAACACAGAGAACTCTACCTTCCGCGGCTTAAACTTTTGCCAAGATTCATGTTCATTCATCCTGTCCAACTCCCACGTCTGTGGACAAAACCACTCCGTGTTCTTTTAAAAAAAAAATACCGCACAAAAATTTTAAATTTATAAAACAAAAAGTGTTTGGTCCTGATTAAAATTCATTTACTTCTAGCCAACAATTTAAACCTGTCAATAGAAAGGACAAAAATAACAACCAAAAAAAGTTTTTTTGTTGTTGCTTGTCCAGATGTCTAGTCAGTGAGATCTGTGACTGGGAGGCTAACAGCCAGCGACCCAGTCACCAGGAGGGAGGAAAGGAGAAAATATATATATATATACCAGAGTTGCAGAGAAACATAAAGACAAGACATGTCTGCACAAAGAGGGCCCTCATTAGACTGACCAAGTTACACAGAGACAAACAGCATGGCTAGCCGAACCAGACTACCACACTTGTAAGTGACTGAAAAGACAAGCTGCCAACTTAACAAGCTACCAAACCTGTTGCCAATTCAAGGCACCAAACTTGTGAAGTGGCGGTCTGAAAGACAAGCCGGCAGCTCAACAAGTTACCAGACTCCTCAGCCAGCGTCCTGGTGAGAAGCGACCAAGTCCAGTCCCCTTCCCAAGTCAAACCAGAAGACCGGTCCCACAGTCAGACTTACCTCCGGAGGACCAGGAGACTCGGGCCGAATTCCAAAATTCCCACGTCTCCAGGCAGCCGCTCAGCTGGGAAGGTAGGAGTCTGGGGCCCTGGTGAAACCAGGGACCCCCTAGAGGCCCCACACTTCAGGAGCAGCGAGCAGGTGGGGGTATCAAGACACAGTGGCTTTCCAGGTCAGGGAACCAAAATGTTGTGGGTTTGAATAAATAAATGACAGTGACTGTAATGTCTTGGTAATTTAGGAGGGTCTTTATTTGGTTATAACCGGACTGCTAGAATCTAAAAACAATTCTTTGATTGAAGTCCTTTTCAGTTAATTTCAATTAATCTTTTAAGGCCAAAAACAAAACAACCCTCGTTTCTCCTTTGTTTAAGACTTAAGCAAGCACTGAGAGAAGCAGAACATAAAAATAAGGTTACTATTCTCTTAGGGTTAGGGAGCGTTGTTACAGAGGACAGCATTGATTGTAACATTCTGGTAACTTCAAAAAGAGCAAGCATGCATTGCAAGGTACATTCCTTATCATAAAAGAAACAATGCCAAAACTGAATATAGCATGCGGGTTACCACAGCAAGATTAAGTACACCATTCAGATTACAACATCAAAAGGAACAATATTAAAACAAATTATATATTGAAGAATAGTCTAAAGTAATTGTAGTGTCCAGAACCTGTGTACATGAGAGTACATTCTAAAATCAATCACTAGTGGGACTTTCTGACATGGGAGGGTGGGAAGGGGATGGGGAGGAGGCAGGTCATTCAGCAGCTAAAAAATGGAGTTTTGTTAGACCTCTCTGGAGTTAAAGTTACACCTGGGTCCTTGGCTTCGCATGAGAAAGAAATCACGCCGAAGCCTGGCTCGTGGTCCAAGTGAGTGTAATGAGAGTTAGAAGAAATTTCAGGTTTTACGCAGCACCCATGGGATTCCTCCCGACCATGCAGCCTGGCAGAGACTGCTCAGCGTCATGCAAAGATCTCTTTTCCTGCCACTCTCTGTTAGATCTCTCTCCCAAGTTCTCCTCCAAAAGTTCCAAGTTCCTCTCTCTCCCCCTGGCTCCTGCCTTTTCAAGGATTCCAGGGGAAGCCGGTGGTGAACGACCCCAGATCGACCCCATTGGCTGAATTGCAATCACCTGGCCAGGTGGGCTGATCCAGGTTTAACACCCACCCATGCCCACTGGCGGGAAAACCTAGGCCTCTGAGCATGTGCAGTGCACCTCCCTTTGTTCTTGTGCTTGGCTCTCTGGGCATGCGTCAATGGACATCCCATCCCTGCCCTATCTGCCTAACAGTTTCTTTTGCTAGTCTGTCTCAAAGAGATGTCCAATTGTCTACAGATGGGTGTTGGGTCTCCACTCTGCACTCCCCTCATTCACATTGATATGATTTTTTTGTGCTGGGTCTTCGATGCTTGATACCTGATCCCTTCAACACCTCATGATCACATAGCTTGTGTGGTTCTTCCATGTGGACTTTGTTGCTTCTCAGCTAGATGGCTGCTTATTTATCTTCAAGCCTTTAAGTCCCCAGACGCTATATCCTTTGGTAGCCGGGCACCATTAACTTTCTTCACCACATTGCTTACTCACCCATTTTGTCTTCAGCGATCTTCTCGGGAAAGTGAGCATCACATAATGTCAAGTTATTAGAACAAAGTGTTCTTGTGTTGAGGGGGTACTTGAGTGGAGCTCCAATGTCCTTCTGCTAACTTAATACTAAACCTACAAATATATGTACATAGATCTATTTCCCCATCATCATATATAAATATATTTACATATGTACATGCCTGTATTTAGACCTCTATAAATGCCCTTTGCCTCCTAGTTATTTCCTCAATTTCCTTTTACTTTCTTCTTGTCCCATTATCATGCTCAGCCTTCATTCAGGTTTCAGTAATTCCTCTCAGTTACATTGCCCTTGATCAAGCCTTATCAGGCATCCTATGCTCTCCTGGCCATTGATTTTAGATCACTATTGTTCCCTTGTGCCTGGGTTTGTTAACACCCACTTTCTTTCTCCTGCCTCCCTTTCTCCCATGTCCCCACCCCCAACATCCCTCAGTCCCACTGTTTTCTCCTCCTGGTTGTTTATCCCACTTATCTAGATAGACACACTGTCTAGACAGTGACAATAATAAACACAAAAACAAGACAGAGCAAAACAACAAAAGAAAACAAAAACCAAAAACCCGACAACAACAAAAGAAAAACCTATAAATAGTTCCAGGTCTGTTTGTTGACCTTTAGGAGTGTTTTCCAGTGGAGTCTGATGGGGTGCCACAGCTGGCCCCAAAGTCTCTTTTTGGTACTCCCTGGGGACTTCGTTGCTTTGCTCCCCTTGCTGCTTTGTTGCACGCCCTTAGCGTTTCCCCCTCCATCAGTCTTGAATTCTATTGTCAAAAAGACCCCCAAATTGTCATTTTTATGATCGTTGCTTCCTACTGTAAATGGTTATTTCCAATCCTCCACATTGCCCCAATTCTTAGCTCGAAACCCCTTCTGTTAAAGCATTCCTCCTTCCTGGAGTGGGTTAAAGCAGAGGCTTTGGGTCCAGGGTCCTAAGTGGTGGCTGCTTGCTGCCTGCTCCCGCTTTGTGCCCTGGGGGACTTTCCACTGCAGACACAGAACACGTGGGCTGCCAGGAACCTGGGGAACAGATGTCCATCGGAGCCACCTGGGGGCGGGGGGAGGGGGACACTGACAGCATGGACACTCAGCAGGTGGACGGCTCGGAAGCAGAGCTGGGGTTGGCAGAGGGTCAAGTTCCACAGGAAATGCCAGGCCCAAACAACCCACTCCTTCCCACTCCCCAGGTTTGGAGGGTCAGACAGGCCCCGAGGACTGTGCTGTATCAAAGCCCTGGCGAGAGGCTGGCCTGTGGAGACAGGCCGGGAGCATCCAGGGCCAGCCGGCCCTCCTGAGATGCAGGCCAGAGGCTGCGGTCGACAGAAACAACTGGTTCCTCGTGTGCTCCGATGAAGGACCCTCCCCTTTGAAATAGCAGGCAAGGACCCCAGCAGGCAGGGCAGAAGAGGAGGCTCAGCTTCACCAGGAAGAAAGGAAATGAACAAGCAACCCCCGGGCTCCAGTTGGCCCGAATGGAGGGAGAGCGTCGTGAGCGCCCCCAGTGCCCCGTGTGCCTGGGTTGGACCGAGGGATACCCTAGAGGACGTCGATCACATCTGAAAATGAATTGGAGTGGGGTGGGGGTGCCATGACAATGTTGAAAGTACCAGACTGCCCCAGGGAACAAGCCGAGCTGTCTCGGAAGAAGTGCAGCCAGCGCTCTGTCCTTAGCGGTGAGGATGGCGAGGCTTGGTCGCATACTTTGAGCACAACAGGAGAGACCGGTCCCTGGAAAGGGACAGCATGCCTGGTCAAGCAAGGGGCAGCGGCAAAGAGGAAGGCCCCAGTGAAGATGGATTAGCACAGCGGTGGCGGCGGCGGCGATGGGCTCAGACATGGGAACCATTGTGAGGACGGCTCAGGACCGGACACTTCTGGGTAGGAAGCCCAGGGCTGGGGCCTTAGTCACTGCAGATCCTCAAGCCTGTAAGGGCAAAGGGACAGCCCTGACCCTAGGACAGGGCACTCTGGAGGCCGCGGGATGTGGGTGGTGCGTTGAGGGCACAGCGTGAGTCCACACGAATGTGCCTCAACTGTTGGCTGCAAAACGCATGACCTGCTCTGTACACAGCCCTCTGCCCACGTCACAGCACAAAGCTGAACACGAGAGAGGGCGGGGGACCACAGACCTGCGCGGGCTGGCTCTGGCTCTCCAGGACGTTCACGTAAGCACTGACTGTCCCACCGCTGAAGGGTGGCCAAGTGACCTTCTGAAACAAGATTCCTTCACTCAAAATTGGTCAAGTGGGGGAGCTGCCGTGCCCTCCTGTTCAGTGTGATGGTTAGACTTGGGAGCGGCTCACACTCAACTGTAGGTGTGAGATGTGTGAGTGTGCATGTGAATGTGTGAGTGAGGGGATGTGTGTGTGTATATGTGGGAGTGTGTACATGTGAGAGTATGTTTATGTGAATATGTGTGTATGCATGTGAGTGTGTGTATGTGAATGTGTGTATGAGGGTGTGCGTGTGTGTGTATGTGCATGAGGGGGGTGTATATATGAAGGTTTGTGTGTATATAAGAGGGGGCATGTGTGACAGAGAGTATATGTATATGTATGAGAGAAAGTGTGTGTGTGTGTATGTGTATGTGAGACAGAGTCTACCTGAAGCTTTTGAGACCAGGAGCCAAGCCTTCCCTCTCACCCTGATTTAGGGGTGCGGAGAGTGCCTGGCACCCAGTCAAGGCTCTGTTTCGTGAGCAATAAAGAGCAGAGGGAAGGGACGAGGCGCCCCTCAGTGCATGTGCCGGCCGCTCTGCATGCCTTCGTGTTGGTGGTGGGGCTGCAAACAAGGTTGCCGGTGCACTGCTGCTCCCTGTGTGAATTCTCAAGAAACCGATCCTAAAAGGCCCTCAGCGTCAACTCCAGGCGGTCCACTCAAAACAGACCCACCCCTCGTGAGTCCCCGAGAAGACTGCCTCTGCCACCCAGTGCCCGCAGCCCACCAAGGGAGACGTTCATCCCCATCTGTCTGCCGGGATGGGCCCCTGGGTGGGGCAGAAACAGGTCACTGGACCAAAGACGGAGGTTCAAGTCCACACAGGGGCCTCCGAATCAAGGCCTGGAGGTGTGCATCTGGGGAACCAGCCTCGGGACCCGTGGAAGCACAGCCACGGGACAGCAGCGGGGTGTCGCTTGCACGGTCTCCCTTCATCGTTGGTGGTGTCATCACAGCGGAACAGTCTCCAAACCAAACCTGGGCCTCGTGTGGGGCTGACTCATGGAGGGGCTGTGTCACGGATGGAGCGGAACAGGCCCAGCTGGTATACTGGGCCACTGTCCTTCCTGAAGTGGTTCATGGGGCCTCCAGGCAGGTTTGAACTGCCAATGTTTGAATCACAGCTGATCTGAAACCAACCGCTCCACCGCCCAGGCTCCTGTGTGCAAGCTGTAGATGCAACTTAAAAGAAAAATCATTTTATTGGGGGCTCTTATCACCATCCATCCATCCATCCATTGTGTCAAGCACATCTGTACACACGTTGCCGTCATCCTTTCAAAACATTTTCTTTCCACTTGAGCTCATTTTATCCCCCCACGCCCCATGAACCCTTGATCATTTATAAAGTATTATTTTTTCATGTCTTACACTGACCGCTGTCTCCCTTCACCCACTTCTCTGCTGCCTGACCTCCAGGGAGTGGTTATATGTAGATCATTGTGATGGGTTCCTCTTTTCTCCCCCACCTTCCTCTTCCCCTCCTGGTATCACTACTCTCATTTGTCCAGAGGGCTTTATCTGTCCTGGATTCCCTGTGTTTCCAGCTCTTATCTGTACCAGTGTACATGCTCTGGTCTAGCCGGATTATAAGGTAGAACTGGGGTCATGATAGTGGGCAGGGGGCGGGGGGAGAGGAAGCATTAAAGAACTAGAGGAAAGTTGTGTGTTTCGTTGGTGCAATGCTGCACCCAACTGTGAATGGTTTGCACACTAAATAGGAAGGGGAGAAGCAGATGTCATCTTGGGCCTTGTCCTTGGGCCCTTGGGAGCTCTCTGGAGGGGCTGTACTCACTGTCACCCGTCAATCTCAGCTCTCAGGACAGAGCAGAATTGTGCCCAGAGGTTTCTAAGGCGGTCAGTCTTCCCAGCAGCAGACTGCCTCATCTTTCACCCACAAGAGCACCGGGAGGATTCAAACACCCGGCCTGGCAGTTAGTGGCCCAGGGCTTCACCTTTATGTCACCTGGCTCTTACAGAATGGTCTTAGGCCATCTGAAAATGACTCCAGCCATCAGCTATTCCCGAAGCCCCATGACCCTGAAGCCAGAGAGAGCGGCCTCTGCTCTTTGCCCTGCAGTAGTCCCCAGCCAGCCCCAGCCAACAGCCCCTCCCAAAAGTCAGCGGCCAGGACAAGCTAACGGAGCTGGGAGGAAATGAGAGTTCTGTGTCCATTGGACAGCCAAGGCAAGGTTCCAACTACGTGGAGGGCCTGACCCTACTTCTCTGGAAGCCTTCTCCTCCTACCCCTGCCCTGGCCAGGCAGCTCTGAGGCGGGGACACTGACAGGGGCCTCTGGTCCGGGCCCTCCAGGATGATGAACGGCTGTTCTCATGTTGGCCTGGCCCAACCTGTCCCCTCTCTGACCCCAGGGCTGGGCCACAGCTGACCCCTCTCCCAGCACGAGCACCTGGCCCAGGCCCTGTGAGAAAAGGCACAGCCTGATTCTGCTCAGCATGCAGTGCTGTTGACAAAAGCCAGCTGATTTTTAGCATGAAACCAAGTGAGCAATTCTTCATTATGAGAAACGATGTGCTGGTTTGGGGAATGGGGTGGGGGGGAGGCAAGGAAATAGAGAGGAAACCAAGTCTCCTGCCATCCAAACACTTAACATTCCAGGTGAATGTCCTTCTGCATGAGCGCGCGCATGTGGGTGTGTGTGACAGACAGACAGAATGACAGACCAGGGATACACACATACAACTATCTTCTTTGGTTTGGCACAAACCAAAAAATACCAAACTCACTGCCTTCCAGTTGATGCCGACTCACGGAGACCCTATAGGATAGGGTAGAACTGTCCCTGTGGGCTTCCGAGACTGTTTCCCGAGCAGAAAGCCCCATCTTTCTCCTGAGGAGTGGCCGGCGGTTTCGAACTGCTGACCTTGCAGCTAGCAGTGCAGCCCGTACCTACCAGGGCGTCTGATGCTTTGCATAGCTTTGACCAAAGAGCATGGGAATGCAGGCCCTACTCTGAACGCCAACGAAGAGAAGCCCTTTCAAAATGTAAATCATTGCTCTTCCCACGTAGCTCCAGCGGCAGAGAAGGACAGCTGGGCTCGTGGTCAACACAAGGTCACTATGTGGCTTCCTGGGCTGAGAAGTTACCCAGGGAAGACACAGTTGTGGGGGTTGGAAGTTATCTGGAGGTCTGTCATGCACCGTGGGTGGTGTGGCCCACCCCCTACCCATGGCTGGAGTCCATCTGGCCCAAGTCCCGGCCAGCCAAGGCCACGGCCCAGTCCCCCATCTGCTGCATGAGCCAGGCAAGATGCTCACTCCTGCTGCCAAACGAGCATCCTAATTACAGGAGAAAAACTAATTGCCGGGACTAGGTTATTCCGCCCGACAGACATTAACTAAAGTCACGCCTAGCAAGCCTCACCGTTAATTATCTGAGCCTGCTCCAGGATTTAATTATGCTTTGGCAGGAAGTAGCAATCCACATTGGATAAGCCAGGGAGCCAAGCTTGCAAAGATGTACGGATACCCTCTTTCCATGCGTGCCGGCTCCAAGCCCCCTTTGCAGTTCCAGGGTTTTCTCAGTGAACAGGAGACATCGCAAGGCCCTGATGGTTATGGAAGGAGGGGTGTGATGGTCAGTTCGTGCATTAGGGACAATAGGGAGTCATGGGTAGTGGGTGATGTGCTGAGCTGCTTACCACAAGGTCTGATGTTCAAAACCACCAGCAGCTCCACAGGGGAAAGATGAGGCTTTCTGCTCTCGGAAGGACGGATCGGCACAGGGCCTGCCACACTGGGATCAAGTGCAGGATAGTTGTGAGGATGGCACAGGGCCAGGCAGTGCAGACGATCTGTCATGCGCAGGGTCACAATGGAACCTAACAACTGCAACAAAGATTTACAACCTTGGCGATGCACCGGGCAGTTCTGCTGTGCCCTGCATGGGCACTGGGAGACAGAATTGACTCAACAGCAGTGAGTTTTATGTTTTTATTGTTGGTTTTTTTAGGGAAATAACTAAACGAGGCCCTGGGGAATAGGCGACCCACAAGAGCCAGTCAGTCAGGGGGACCACCTGCATGATGTGGGCTGTGAGCTATAGAAGGGCAGTACCCGGGGTCTGCCTGAGAGGGCGCCACTGAGCAGTCTCTCTGACCCACCCCTGTTTCCATCAGCAGCCGTGAGAGACCATTCAGCCAGCGAATAGCGACCCTTTTGTACCTGAGGGCCCTTGTGGGTCAAGGCCGACTGTGGAGCTTTGCTGCGTGGAGTGTAGAAAAAGATGGAAAGGGGGAAAAAATCTAACTTCACACACGTCACAGACTGAGTTTCGTCAGGGAAAGGAAGGACGGAGCAGCTGTCACCTTCACGCGTTGCGTAAAAGAGGTACGTGTTCGAACCGCGTTCTTGAGCTGGTATTTTGGTGGCACTGTCTAAAAGGGGGTGTCCGATGTTTGGATGAGGGGCTCTGTGGATGCTCGTTGCCATAGAGATGGCTCTGGCTAAAAGTGTCCTAAGTATCACCCTGCTAAAGGAACCGGGAGGCACAGCAGGTTAAGCGTTGGGCTGCTAACTGCAAGGTCGCCAGTTCAAAGGCACCAGTCCTGTTGGGTTTTCACTCTGTCTCTCAACAATACCACTTAATAATAACTAGGCTACATTTTATTTTATTTTATTCCCCCCCCCCCAATCCTAGAGTCTTGTTATTTATTTATTTTAAAGCCATTTGATTGGGGGCTCGCATCACAATCCATACACCCCTCCATTGTGTCAAGCGCATCTGGACCTATGATGCCATCATCATTTCCAAAGCATTTCTTTCTACTTGAGTCCAACTAGACCACAGCTTTGTTTTGCGTGTTCACGTGTTAAAATAATGTCATATTTTCCTCCCCTCCCTGAGTTATCCTTCTTTGGCTGGATTTTTTGAAGACCCACCGGGGAGTGGGATTCCAAGGTCACATGGTAATTCTAGGAGTCATTGGTTGGTCCACATGGTTAAGTGTTCGCCTACTGACCTAAAGGTTGCAGTTCAAATCCACCCAGAATCGCCTCAGAAGAAAGGCCTGGAGATCTTCTGAAAGATCATTTGCGCCACTGATGTGGCCCTTGGGGCTGCCAGGAGTCAGAATAGACTTCAGGGCATGTTGTGTGTCTTGCTGTGTGGGATGGTGATTCCGTGTTAATTTTTAAAAGACTCAGACAGCCGCTGCCCCAGTTTACATCTCCATCAGCGATACCCAAGGGCACCCCGTTTTCTGCTCCAGGTTTTTTTCAATCATGCTTTATTAGTTTAACAATTTCCTGAACATATTGACAAGCTCCTAGCCTTGGCACCAGGACTGTGCCTGGAAGATAGTAAATGTTAGCACCTAGGCCAGGAACAGAAGGACATTTGCTACCAGTGCAGGTCCGGCATCCTGTGTGCAGAGTGTGAGGCGGGGCCCAGGACAGGAACGACACGGGACCTGCTGACACAGTGCTCTCAGCCCGACACAAGGCTGAGGCAGGTACAACCACACCCCGCACGGCCTTGTAGGAGAAGGGTTGCTATTGTACTTGGGTGCTGTCAGGTCAGAATGAAAACTTGCCTGATCCCGCACGGTCTTCACAGCTGGTGTGGTCACACACATTGCTGAAGCCCCTGTGTCCCTCACCTGCAGAGGGCTTTCCTCATTGTTGCTGACCCGCTACTTTACCAGGCTCAATGTTGATCAGGATGGCATCAATGGATCTAGTAACTCCTACCGATGTTGTAGTAGCAGCTCCAATTCTGCGGCAATGGGGTAAAGTCTGTACGGTCCAGCTGCAGGTACAATCATCTACAGGTTTATTCTGTCCTCCATGTTTCTGTGTAAGATCACTTAAGGCTACAGAGACTTCATGTGCAAATAAATATAAAACCCAAACTCACTGCCGTCAAATCTATGCCAACTTTCAGGGACCCTACAGGATAGGGTAGAACTGGCCCTGTGGGTTTCCGAGACTGAAGCGCTTTATGCATTCAGAAAGCCCCACCTTTCTCCCGTGGAGCGGCTGGTGGTTTCAAACTACCAACCTTGCCGATCACGGCCCAATGCATAACCACTACACCACTAGCGTTCCTTTGTACAAATATAGAGAAATCGAAATAATAGTCGGGGAGCCTGAAAGTGAAAATGCTGCACAGAGTTTCTTTTCATTTATTTATTGCCCCTGTTCTTCAGAGGTAAGTTAGAATGGATTCGGCCCAGAGAGTTTTAAATATTTGTACAAAGGTTGGGGCATGAACAGGAAGTGAGGATGCAAATTTGCCAGTAGCCACAGAGCCCTGACGCTCCCCTGCGTGGGTCACTTGTTTCAGTGAAGACTGTGATAACTTCCGGTCTCGCCGGGGGGCAATAGACATACTGTATGCAGAGATTGCGTAGCTGGTGTTTGATACAACACTAATTCTTGCTCACGGCGCCTTTTCGGTAGGACCTTTATGTCCCCCAGCAGCTAAAAGCTTAGCAAAGTGATACGATCTTCTAGACGAGTTTTCCAAGCGTGGAGTGTGCCAGGAAGCCTTGGGTCTCCTATTCACCAAGTAGACTCGTTCAGAAAGTGTCCGCGAGGCAAATGTGCGTGCAAAACTCCAAGGGAAAGAAAGTCCGAGAAAACTCGTGGTGTGACCGTCCAAGTGAATGTGGGTTGCCCAGGCAACGTCAAGTCAATATTTGCCTCCAGGGTAAGGCGCTGCCACGGTGTCACAGTAAGACATGCAGCATCGAGAGAACATGCCAACGTAACAGACCCAAGCTCGGGATCATTGGGAATACAGGAATGGTAGTCCAGTTAAGTCCTGACCCTCTCTGTCCCTTACCGTCTGGCTTATTAACTGGAAAGGCGGGTGTGGCTCAAGGTCTAGTGCACACATGGGATGCTTGGCCCTTCAAGAAGGAGATCCTGACTTGTAGGCATTAGTCCTCCGTTGCTTCTCACCTAAGTGGATATTGGGGAAGTTGGATGGGAGTTTAGACGTGACTCCTTGCATTGGAATAGGCTCAGTGGACAAAACTCAGGACTCTGTGGATGGTGTGGCCGGTCGAATTTCAGCGGTCTGGGAAATAGCTTCCAGTGGGAGGGAACCTGACGCGGCGGCCAAGAACCAGTTTCCTTTTCAGCCTATCTCTCCCTAAAGTCCAGGTTTCCAGGAAAATTTGATAATGTGTGTTGTCCTCTTTTCATTGAATTGTAAATAGTCATTTCATTGAGATAAAATATCTCTTCATATCAACATGGGTGTCAGGACTAAGCCAAAAGAGATGCAACTCTTTAATGGAGTTAAGAGATATCTGTACAGGTTGAGAATGAACTGATATTTGTTATTTATTAGCCCCACCCCCCCCACCCCACCCCCACACACTACTTTTTAGGTACATTTATTTCAGAGCAGGAATCTTTAGGAACGCGTGGTGTTGATGAAGACAGGACAGCTCCAGTGTTGGTCAGGAATGGGCAGAGTTGTCCATTAATGAGTGTCCTCACTGTTGGGTCAGGCTGGGTTTTACAGAGAGGCAAAACCATTGACACTTGTGTATGTGCCTAGAAAGATCCTTATTTGTAAGAGCTCCTAATAAAATTATTTTTATAAAAAAGAAGAAAGAAAATTGTATCAAGAAAAGGCCCACAGAGTTGTAGAGGCAGGTAAATCCAAGGAGGCTCAAGTTCATGGATCAGATGGCAAACGGGAAGCCTGGAGGACCAGCAACCCTGGAAACAGGAAGATGATACAGGAAGGCCACGGGCTGGTGGATGCAGAGGTGAATGAATCCAAGGTGGGCAGGCCAGTGATGGCTCCTGGGATCGGCAAGCAACATGGCGGGTCCACAACCCAGATGCCAGATCCAGGTCCAAGAGCAGAAGTGAGCCCACCTTTCTACAGTGTCCCTCTATGTACCAAGAGCTGGTCAGCCACCAAAGGAAACCTTCCTCAATTGTGTCAAGGCTGTGACCAGATTCAGGACTCTACTTTTCCCACAGCGCCTTGGCTGCTTCCCAGAAGATCCCAGAAGACAAAGTATGTCAGATCATAGCTTGGGAGGATCCTGTCCCACCCAAGTTGACCAAACAGAGTAAACCATTGCGGGTCATAGTTCCGTCCTCACCTCCTGGAACATGCTGACCACGACATTCTTCTTCGACCCAGTGGCACCAACACTGTGGGTCAGCCTCCTTCACAAACACCTCATGCAGCTAGCACCTTGACCTTGCTCCTTTGGGGGGACAAGCACTGAAACTTGGACAGGGGGCTGGATCGCCTGTCTCTTCAGAGACTCAGAAGCAGGTGTTTTAGGCCAGGCTGTGGTTTAGTTCTACACAGTCTCAGGTCCATCTGAAGCAGCCACTTTAGTTATGTGCCTTGGCTGCGGGGCTCCCCACAAACTTCCTCTGGTCTTTACACCCACTTCTGGGAGGTGAATGGTGCCCTGCCGTCTTGCTGTCCGGGGGAGGAGGCACTTGGTGGCGAAGTGGCTTATCCCCAGGCACATGGTGCGTGAGGGGCAGACAGAGCTTGTCCCTCGCTGTCCCTGACGGCCTTTGGTACAGACCCACGTCAGAGGGACGTCTTTTGAGAATGAATGAATGAATGAATGAATGAGTGAACAAACGAACAGAGGGAGGAATGGCATCTTGGGCGCTCTGGGCGTTTGCATTTCAGGAAAGGTGTGTGGGTGGTAGGAAGACTAGGACCCAGGAGAAAGCAGAGTGGGAAGGAGACTCGGTGGGTGCTGCTCTAGTGAGGCAGAGGTGGCAAGTGAGCCCTGAGGTGTGACATTCTCTTCACAACCCATTGAGATCTTTCTCTCTCTGATGTCGCCTCCACCAGCAGCCACCTGATACCACCACATGAAGGACACAAGGTGGGAAGGGGAGCCACCACCTGCAGCGGCCTTAGTCACACTGCTCCCTACTGGGGCAACAAGGTGTACCCCTAGCCCTTGAACCCCGGGGTGAGAAGCTACAGCAGGGGTGGCTGTGCTTCTGCTTGGGAAGGGGCCGACAGCTAGGAGCAGCCCCACCACTCCCTCAGATCTCCTGCTCCTTGATCCTACCCCACAGCGGATCAGCGTTGTATCACAGATGGATTTTTAATTCAAGAGAGCTTTCCTGATCTGCAGGCCCTAGTGCCCTTGAGATCATCGCTTCAAGCCCACAAGCCAGTCCACGGGAAAAGATGAAACGCTCTGCTCCCTGAAAGGTGTAAACTTCTTAAAGATGCAGACCCCAAGGGGCAGTTCTAATCCATCCAACAGGATCGCGGTGATCGGAGTCGACTCAAGGACTGTGGGTTTGGGTTGGGTTGGGTCTTTTTGGCTGATCCATTAAATCAACTCTCCCCAACTCAAAGGGAATCCAGCAGCATCTTTCCTCTCCCATCCCAAGTGGCTAACACGTCTTCCCTGCTGCAAAGAGCAGATCACTGGAAAACAACGAACCTTCCGCTGAAGGAGAAAGAGCCAGACTTGTTGACGTGTCTAGAGGTCTCAGGTGTGTGTGTGTGTGTGTGTGCGTGCGCGCGCAGGGGGGGCTCGGGTGGGGCGGGAATCTTCCCTCAAGTTACCTTTTTAATCTGAACTCAGTAGCCATGAAGCACTTCATCACCATGGAAACCTGGTTCTTTCAGCAAAGGTTGGCTTTGTCTGTGTGCCCGCTCCATTCCCTGGAAGACAATCTCCTTTTACGTGATAGCATGGCGTGATGGCGACGCTTCCCCAACTTGTCGCCTGCTTGTTGAATCATAGCTCAATCAAATACTGGGTTATTGTTTTGAATGAATCCATGATTCTATGCTTAACACACCTTATCTATAACTTATGAGAACAAAGTCGTCATTTGCTCAGTTTCTCATTGCTCGGTCTACCTTTTACAATGACCTCATTCTATAAAACCTATTCAAATGTTAAACATGAAAAATCTATTACTTGACTATATTCATCCTGGCCCACAATGAATATTCATGAGCCACCACAATGAATATTCATGAGTCACCATGCACTCTAATGAACTTGTGAGTTTGGATTTTTAAACATTTTTTAAATACTTAATACCAGGGAACATGTGTGAAGACTGTTCTCTTCTGGTGGGGACAAGTTGTCACCATTTTTCTGAAGGGCCTTTGGGTGACTTGCAATAAGGGTCCCTTAGGGAGCCACTTCCTCTCAACTTGATTGAACACAGGGCTGCGAGCACCTTGCTGGTCTGTATTAGAGCTTACATTCAAATGCACTTAGCTTGTGGACGGCGGTGGTCTACAGGGGGAACCTTAACTCCAATTTGAGTCTTAGATCCCGTTGTGGTTCTGTTTACAGGGCAAACCCCCCAGACCAGACCAAAGTCACTGCCATGGAACGGATCAGACTCGTATGGTGACCCTGGGTGGGGTTTCTGTGCTGCTAGCGAGCGTCTCCGCCATCTCTTCCCACACATGCAGTCCATTTCATTTCTGTGCATTCCATCTGCAGATGTCCACAACAGTGAGGCACCACTCTTGCCTTGTTTTGTTTTTCTAAGTCATCGGTCTTACGGAATGCTCGCACGCCATCTCCAGCTCTGTCTGTCTCCGAGACCATGTTTTCCCACTGTTGCTCCTTCCCCTTTGATTCCAACTTTTGCATTCCAATGGCCAATAATGATCAGTGCATCTTGATAGCATGCCTGACCAACTTCTGACTGAAGACGTTGGTGGACTTCTATTTCTTCATCACTAGCTTCCGTGGCTGGTGCATCCATCTGGATCGTAGTTGTGGCGACTGGATTTCTTTGAAGGCAGGTAGATATCATCCGGTCAAGACAGCATTGTCCTTCAGGACAGACCTGGGGACGTCCTTGGTAATGAATGAATGGTGTCATCCCCAGCGCAGTCAACCACATGACTTTCTCATTCAAAATGCCCAATACCAGTCCATTTCAGCCCACTAACTTCTAGGATATCCATCTTTATGCTCATTTCAGTTTTTACAACTTCTAATCTTCCTAGATTTCACTTCGTACATTCTAAGTTCCGATGACTAGGAGAGTCTTGCAGCTGTCTTATCATTTTGAATGGTGTCCCATCAGTAAGCCATATGATTTTCTGCTTCACAATGGCTAACATCAGTCCATTTCCGCTCACCAAGGGCTGGATATCGATCTTTATGGGTCCCATATAATTTTGGGCAAGTCCCAATTTTCCTAGATTCATACTTTGCACATTCCAAGTTTGGATGATCAGTGGGTGCTTACAGCTATTTCTTCTCCCTGTGAGTTGTGCCCTGAGAGCCAAGGAGGATCCCGAAGGCTAGACCCCCAAAGTTTGCTGCATCCATGTCACCCGGTCGACTCTGCTGAGGGAAGGCAGCCCTTGCTCAGTCCCCGAGGGCCGTGCAACCGGAGGGGCACGATCTCTGACCGTGCTCTGCTTCCACGCATGAGGCCTTCCTGCCTGACGATGCGTCCATTCAGCACATAAGGTGTTCGAGGGCTCCTTCCCCCAAAGTGGACAGTTGGGGGAGTCGGCAACCCATCTTAGGATGCTAAAAATCCAGACATGCTCCACGTCTGGGGCAGGCTCATAGGAAACTTCACCCCATGCCTGTTGGCCAGATCTGGGACTAGTCAAACACCAACAGGTATCACGATGGTATAGGTTTTAACGCTGAATTTTGAAAAGAATCCATGAGCACGTAATATTTTAAAGGCGAAAACCCAAACCCACTGCCATTGTCTGAGTTGATGCTAACACAGAGCAACCCTCTAGGGCGGAGCTGAACCGCTCTTCGGGGTCTCTGAGTGTGGGGCAGACAGCCTGTCTTTCTCCCTCAGAAGAGACGGTGGGTTCAGACCACTGACGGGTCAGCAGCCCGATACTTAACCCAGCGAAGACGTGGTTATGATGGGGAGATCCGGATGACCCCTTTCCACAGCGATCAAAGTTAGCATTTCCACGACAGAAATGTCTTCTCTGGCTTTTTACATACTCTTGGTGATCTTTTCTTTCTTACCCTCTTTTTATTTTTATCTTTATATTATTATTATTTCCTTCTTTCGGTTTCATTTTTTTTTAATATATTGTTTCTGTTAGGCCTCCCAGTTGAAGCACAGAAGGAGTGGATGCACAGAGACAATAACTGATGCGAAGGTCTATTGGGAATAGGGGTGTAGGAGGGAATCGGGGAGCAGTCAACGACTGGGGGAGGGGGCAGGCAGCATTAGAACTGGCTGTGATGATGTATATATAACTCTTTTAAAAAGCGAGTTAACTGGATGTTTTCTACAATTAAGAGAGTATTACTCTAACAGAGCTTCCAAGTTAACTGGCCAAAAGATCAAACACATAAAGCATGAACTCCTCGGGGGTCAGGCTCGCCAGTGCCCAGAGACTGTGTCCTCGGCCGTGTGTGCGGGAGAAGGATCGGGACTGGGGAATCGGAACCAGCTCTGGGTCCGAAGTGATGGAGAAACGAGAGCGAAAACTCCCTGCCTTTGAGTGGATTCCAGCCCACAGCGACCCTACGGCACAGAGAACTGCCCCTGTGCGTTCCCGGACTGGCCGTCTTTATGGGACTAGCGAGCCTCCTCTTTCCCCTCAGGAGTGGCTGTTTTCGAGTGATGCCCTTTTAGTTGGCAGCCCTGTGTGTGGCCCACTGTGCCACAGGGTTCTGTGACTGCCTCTGTCCGTCTTCCCTGGAGGGGAGCGTTACGTGGAGTTGTCATTGCTCAGGGAGGGGCTTCTTGTCCTCAGGTTAACCTGTGGGCGTCCCACAGCTGTGCTCACTGGCCGGGTTTTCAAGGATTGACTTGTCAGGGGATCATCAGGCCTTTCTTCCGCATGTGTCGGGGTGACTGTGGACCCCTTCAATCAACGCATCACCAGATGTCGGCCATCCCCCCTGGGGGGGTGACCTCCCGTGCTGCGCAGTTGCTCTGCGGGACATGGGGATATCAGAGACCAGTGGAGCGATGGGTTGCCGTTGAGCTGCTCGCTGCGAGGTCAGCAGTCCAAGCCTCCTGGCCCCTCTGCAGGGGAAAGCACGAGGCTAACCGGCCCCCCAGCAGTTCTACTCTGTCCTATTGGGGTGCTAGATCAGAATCAACCTGATAGGAGAGAGCATGGGGTTTCCAGGCGGTGACCTTTTGGAAGTTGATCGCCAGATCTTTCTTCGGAGGTACCGGTGGGTGGATCTAAACCACCAAGCCTTTCATCTTGTAGTCGAGCGCTTAACTGTCTGAGTCACCCTCACCCCAGACTCAAACACACCACCCAATAGAACTAGTGCTCACGCACGAGGGGACGCCGAGTACTTTGTGGGACAGTCCCATGATCTTCTCATTCCATCTTCTCCCCATGAACTTTCAGAACCTGCTCGTGCACTTTACAATTCAGAAAACACCCGATTTTCTTAGAGGGAGTTCTCTGTGATCTACGTCATTTCCTCCATTCTTAGAGAGGCATGTCAAGTAACTGGCTCAGCACCACACAGCTAAGTCATGCCAGCAAGCAGTAGCACCCAACAAACGTAAACTTCCCTGTCATGTGTCACTGTTCCTCATTAGACTCTTTTAATATATATATTATTGCAGTGAAACATAATCAACAAAACACATTCCATTTCCACAATTTCTGCCTGTGTGAGCGCTGACCTGCATGGTACTCCATCTCAAGTCTGACCCCCATCCTCCTCACCCTCTCCAGACCATCTCATCGCCATCAGCCTATAGGTGCTGGCCCTGAAGCTAAAATCCCCCCTCCCCTTTCCTCCCACCCATAAAAACTGATGATCTCCGGGTTCTCTCTATTGGCTTATTTCATATACGTAACATCAGACTGTGTTTGTCTCTTTGCGACTGACTTATGTCATTCAGCAGGATTATTTTCCATTTCCCCCTGGCTGAGTGACTCCCCATTGTGCGCATGGGCCACGTTGTATTTCTCCGGCATCCGGGGAACAGGCCTTGTGGTCATTTCCATCTTTGGCCTCTGGGTGGAGTCTGCCACGGCCTCTGGTCGGCATGTGGTTTGCTCTCCTGCTTTCTCCTCTCCCAGGCCCAGGCCTACGATGGGAACCATGGGGTCCTGTGAGAACTCCCCACCATTGGTGGATCCGCTTGTCGCACTGTGGCGGAAGCTTGCGTGTTGCTGTGATGTTGGGAGCTAGCATCACGCCAACAGGTTCTCCATCACGCCTCATCCCTGGGGAAGGACAGACAGGGTGCTCGGGAAAGTGGCAGGGTGGCGAAGAAGAGGAAGATCCTCCCCGAGATGGACTGACCCCGGGGCTGCTACATGGGCTGGAGCATGGAGACAGTTGTGAAGGTGGCGTGGGTCCGGGCAGTGTTGCGTTCTGTTGTGCTGAGGGTGGCTATGGGTCGGAGCTGACTTGGCGGCACCTAACCCCAACATGCTAATTCTAGGTTCAGCTTGTTGCAGAGCCACCAAATGGCGTTCCACGGTGCGTGACAGTCCCACCAGGAACCAGGGAGGGTGGCTGTGTCCACGACATCACCCCCAGCGCCCACTGCTGGCCGTCTCTCTGTGTGGTTCTCAGTTGTCATTCTAACAGGGCGGAGAGATACTGTCATTTTCTCATCTCCCTGAGAGCTCATTCAGGAGCCCAGGAAGTACCGTAGTTACAACACTTGCGTGGGAACCCACACCCTGTGGGGAAAAGATGTGGCAGTGGCTTCCGTAGCGATTACAGTCTTGGAAACCCATGGGGCAGCTCTGGTCTGACCAATAGGGTTGCTAGGAGCATGGACTTGGGGTCTTCTGAATGGCTGGTGACCAGGAGCATCCTTCCAGCTGCTTCTTAGCCACTTGAATATCCTCTTCAGGCAAACATCTGTTCAGGGCTCTGCTCACGTTTTGGTTGGGTGGTCTTTTTGTTGAAAAAGAAAAGGTTTGCTCATTCCCAAATCTGCATTGAGTGTTTAGTATCTTTACCTCGTTCTCTTCTGGGTTCTGAAGAAACAAGTGTGACCAGGGTTGGCGATCCAGCTTGGAGTCTGGCTGGAATGCCGGAGCAGGAAGGGACGCTTCTGTGAAGCCAACCGATGTAGGCAGGGGCCACCTGGAGCTGTGGCAGCTCAAAGCCAGGAAGGGACGCTGCATCATGAGTCCACTGCTGCTGGACAAGTGGCCAGAAAGGGAGGCTTGGGAGATCAGAAGTCCAAACTGGGAATCACTGGGCCACACAGGCCAGCAGACTCCAGGAAAGAATCCATTTCCTTGCCTTCTCCTGCCATCCCTGGCTTGTGGCCCCTCCCTCTGTTTTTTTGAGCCAGCAAGTTGTGTCCCTCTGACCTCTGCTTCTGGGGTCACATCTCTGCCTCTCCTCTGTCTCCCTCTTCCATCCTTGAAAAGCCTGAATTGCCTTTCAACACAGCCCGGCAATCCGGGTGGGCTCAGCTCCCCACCCCACACCCCTTAGCCTTTATCCCAACGATTCTCAACCTTCCTAATGCCGAGACCCTTTAAGGCAGTTCCTCATGTTGTGGGGACCCCCAACCATAAAATCATTTTTGTGGTTACTTCATAACTGTCATTTTGCTACTGTTATGAATGGTCATGTAAATACCTGATATGCAGGATGTATTTTCATTGTTACAAATGAATCATAGTGAAACCATAGTGATGTATCACAAAACAATATATTGTGAAATATTTATTTTTAATGACAAATGAAATTTTATCTTGAAGCATGGTGTAGCGTGGGTAACAGTCTTAATATAACAACAGTAAACTATATTGTTACATTTTGCTACAGTATGTGGGGGGAATCCAAAGTCAGTGGGAAGGTTGAGATGGCTTCTTTCTCACCAGATTAGCATATCTGCATGTGGGTGGCCTGGAGACGGATAGAGGAGCGGTTTTTGGGTTTCTAAGACCATGGGTAATATATTTTCCAATTGTCTTAGGTGACCCCTGTGGAAAGATCCTTCGACCCCCAAGGGGCCGCGACCCAGAGGTTGAGAACCGCTGCTTTATCCCATCCCATTGAGGAAGGCCCTTTCACTATGTAAAAGTTGCATACACGTGCAGATCTGGCGATTGAGACTTGGACATCTTTTGTGGGGGGACCCAATTTCGACCCCCGTGGACATCTATCCTAGCTTTTTCCATTTTGTGGGGGAGGGTTGGGGATTCTGACATCAAGTGCCACTTAAGATGGGCACCAGGAGGGGACCAGAGCCCCAGGGGGTTGTTCTCCTTCGAAGGGCTGGTGACCTGGCGGGGCACTGGTCAGCGGCAGAGGCAAACACCTCCCAAACTTGGGGGCATGCTCCGACCTTGGGGCCCGTGTCCCGTCTGCCCCGCCCCCCTTACATCAGGTCCAGGTGACGCGGAGCAAGTATTTGACAAATCCGCGAGAGGGCTGGTGTTGCGCCTCTTCCACTGAGGTTTCACTGGAGCGTGTGAGGGAGCGCGCTGACGTCATCGGCAGGAAGGACACGCCCCCAGAGGAAGGGGCGGGATTAAGCGGGGCAATCAGACCAATGAGAACTGAGGCTGGAGCCTGGGGGCGGTCTCCGGGCGGGGCAGGGGCGGGGTAAGTGGGATCCTGTCTCCCTCCTTAGAATGGAGAAGGGCAGGCGGGGCTTTGTCCTGCTCCAGACCAGCGCTCCCCAACCCGCCCCATGAGCACCGCCCCCTAAGATCACGGGTCACAAGTACCGCGCGTACCTGCTGAGGCACTGCACGGTCTGGATGCCTAACGCGTAAAAAGAGCAAGATGTTTTTGCACATCACCCTGGGAAGTGCCATTGTTAGGTAGCTAGATTTAGGGACGGTATGGGGGGAGTTTGTGTCCCCCCCATGCCTGCAAAGGCCCCCATGGAAGAGGTTGGAGGGAAATCAGGCAACCATTGGACATCAATGGGAGAGGCCCAGATCTGGGCATGCTCAGACACAAGCCCCGCCCCCTCCCTGAGCCAGGTGGGCGGTCCACCTGTGTGCCCAAACTAGGCCCATGCACATGACATCACCCAGGTGGGCCTACAACCAATACCTTCAACCACGCCAACCCCAGCAGGGGGGTGGTGGGGACGGCAGGGGGGCAGGACAGAATAAAGGAAGGAAGCTCACCCCTGTATGCTCTCTTGGCAGCCCCTCTTGGCCTCCCACCTTTCTTTTGCTTTGCCCTCCCTCAGGGGCAGATGGAAGGAGGGCTTCTAGCGTGTGGGTACAGCCTGCTCCGGGCCTACCAGGGGACCATATACGCTGGCCTCTTGGCCTCCGGGGACTCCCCAGTTCCTCACTTGTGGGTGTTCTTTTCCTTGTGGGTGCTTTTTTTCCACGTGGTTGTTGGTGCCCAGTTGTGAACCCAGCGTGGCGCTGCTTCCACGTTTTCCAGAAATAGCGTGCACCCTGTGGAGACCATAACACCTGAAACTTTTCCTTTCCTTCATAAAAACTCACTTGAATTACAAAGATGTTTAGGCGCGAATTCTTTCATCGTGAGAAACAGAGAACGGAGGTACCACCCACTCCAGAAACCGAACAACCCCACTACTACATGGGGGCTCAGTCCAACTACCCTTACGAGACAGGACGCAGCTAGAGTCCGATGGAGCAGGGAGAAAAGCTCACTGAACTTGCGCTTTACGTTGTTAGCATTTCCCTCTCCGGAGAAGCCCAGCCACGCCACCCAGTCTAACACTCACTCCTGTCCTGTCACTGTCCTTGGTCCGCTGCAGTTTCTCCTCTTCTTCTTGTGGTTTAGAAAGCAGAGGAGCTATGTGAGGGGCGGTGGCGGTGGCAGCCATCTAGGAACCTCTAGAGGAGAGGTGACCTTGAGCACTTTTACTAATTCATTCAGGGAAGCACAGTGACTGTTAATTGAAGGCAAAATGCCACTGTGAGGACTAAGGTGCACCCGACCCAAGCATGGCCCTGTCAACCACCTCATCTGCATGTGAAAACTAGACCGGGAGTAAGAATGGAGCATGGATGCATTTGAATGAGGGTCCAGGCAACAGACTGGCCTTGAGAGTACTCAGAATGCTCCCTAGATGAGAGGAAAGGCCAGCCCCGGGAGGACGTCGAGCTTGGTAAAGGATTGGGGAAAGCGAGGAGGGCCCTCGACAAGGTGATGGACATGGTGGCCGCAACCCTGGGCTCAGACCTGACCACTGTGAGGATGGCGCAGGGCTGGGCAGTGTCTGATTGTTTTAGGCGAGGGCTGCTCTGAGTGGTCACTGACTCAACAGCACCCACCAAGTACCAGCCAACCAATGCACCAGGCGCGGAGGGGCAATGGCGAATAAACAAGCAGCATCTTTGCCCCTAGAGCAGTGGTTCTCAACCTTCCTCATGCCACACGCACGGCCCTTTCATACAGTGCCTGATGTGGTGGGGACCCTCAACCATCAAATTATTTTCGTTGCTACTTCATCGCTGTCATTTTGCTACTGTTAGGAATCAGGTGACCCCTGTGACAGGGTCATTCGACACCCCCAAAGGGGTCAAGGTTCCCCGGTTGAGGACTGCTGCCCTAGAGGATCCAACAGCCTGATGAGCTTGAGTGTATGAGTCCCCGCAGAGGTGTGGGGGCAGCAGTGCCGGCAGGGAGCCACACGAGGTCAGCTGGTTAGAGGACGGGGGTGCTCTGTCTGCCTGGAGGCCGGAGGGGTTCTCTTAGATTTCATCATTGTCTGTCTCCATCCTGGACACAGACCAGGAGTTAACTGTGAAATGTGAGATGGAGCACACACCTACGCAAATCTTCACCAATCCTTCCTCAGGTACAACCTGGCCAGACTTCATCAAAAAGAGTCACGTACTATTTTGTAGCCTCTTTTTCCCCAACAGATTTTAAAGGGCCTTTCCTGTTCTGAAATGCCAGTGGTGACGTAGGAGAAACAGTGGATTTTTAACACAAAGTCCCTACATTAGCCCACAGGTCCTCCGGGCCTGGGGCCGCACGGTTCCCCTCCCTCTTGTTCCAGTCCCACTGGCTTTCTTGCTGTTTCTTTCCTTAGGCGCACCAGGGGAAGCCGAGACTGGATCCTTCTGCCTGGAGGGGCTGCCCTGTGCTCAGAACTTTGCAGTCCCCGCCCAAGTGTCACCTCTTGGGGAGACAGCATCTCTGGCCGGCCTCCCTCTCCACTCTCACCTGGCTTTATTTTCCTTCTTGGCTCCGAGCATCACGTGACAACCTGGGTAGGTTTCGGGTGCCTCCTCCGCTGGGATGTGGGGGTGCAGGGCAGGGCTTGTCAACTCCTGGGAGCGACCAGCAAGGGGCTCAGGATTTTCGTGGCTTCTGTTTTAGGATTTGAGTGGAATGACCGCCCACTTTCTCCTACAGAGCTCTTCTCCACAATAGCCCCTCACGTGGGTGCCTCGACACACGCGTGTTACTTCAACAGTTCCAAGTCAGAGGGCGCTTGCTGGGGAAGCAGCCCGGCCAAGGTCGTGGTTAGTTGCCACATACTTGGCTCCGACGCAGGGCGACCTTATAAACAACAGAACAGAAAGTGGCTCCCCCCGCCCGCCATCTAAATCTATGGCCACCCATCTGGCTAAACTCGTGGCTGTGGCTATTAAGTCAACCTTCTCCCTGAGGGTGTCCCTCCTCCTCAGTGGCTCTCGACTTTACCAACACCATGTCCTTTGCCAGGGAGGTGTCCAAAGCAAGACAAGAAGTCCCAGTCTTTCACCCACAGTCTTCTCACGCCAAAGAAAATGCATGGAGAAGCAGTCCTCGTTCTCAGCCTTCTTTCTTCCGGCCAAACCCAGGAAGCCTTTAATGCTCCGTTACCTCCTTTGGCACTGCCTTCTACTTCCTGCTCGGACCACGGCGCCCACGTGGCTCTTCTCCAACCAGCATGCTGGTCTCTTGCAGCAGAGCTGGAGACGAAGCAGGCAGATGTGAGCAGCTCTCCTCCTGGGGTGGAAACAATCCCGACGCTTCTCCTTGAAAGCTTTTTTGTTCTGTAATAATAGTGTTTAGTCACAAAAACTAGAGAAACCCGTTTTAAAAATGATTTTCCAAGAGGGGAAAAATAATAGAGGCACTGATACCAAAGACTCAAGTAGAAAGAAAATGCTTTCAAAATGATGGCGCATCAGGACAGGCAACTGGCCAGAGGAACGGGCGCAATGGTTAAGGCTGTATCTTCACGTGGCCGGCCCGGATTCTCGGTGGCTTGGCAGTTTTGTGAGGATGTAATAACGATGGAGTCAGTCTCCATTTCTATGTAACCCCAACTTTCAGATTGAAAGACGAGGCTTTCTACAGTCTCAGAAACTCACAGGGGCGGTCTACCCTGTCCAGTAAGGTCACTGTGACTCCACATCAGTGGGAGGCGATGGCAGTGGGTGAGAATTCATGATGCTTGGGTCTCTGGAAGCCGACAGTGCAGCTAAGTGAGGAGCGAGTGCCTACGGGAATATGTCCGTAAGCAGACACATTGGGTGACCAGAGTGGAAAGATGTGCTCTCATACATCCGTTGGTCAAGGTGGGGCAGTATTGGAGGACAAGCAGTGGCACTGCTGTTAGATTCCCTCAGGTCAGCTCCATCGCTAAGGATCCTGTGACCAACAGAACAAAGCACTGCCTGGCCCGTGCCAGCCACACGGTCCCTGCCGTTCGAGCACACTGCTGCAGCCAGTGGCAGCCCATCTCGTTGACGGCCTTCCTCGCTTTTGATGCCACTCCACCGAGTTTGATGTCCTGCTCCGGCGACAGTCTTTCCTGATATATCACACGTCTGAAGTAGCGCGTGATACTTAAGTCTCACCATCCCTGCTTTTAAGGAACCTCTGGCTGTACTTCTTCCAAGACAACTTTGCTCTTCTGCAAGTCCATGGCATATTCAATATCCGTGCCTGAACCATGATTGAAAAGCAGCAATTCTTCCCTGGCCTTCCGTATTCAGTGCCCCGTTCCACAGGAGTGAGGTGGTTTTAAAATACCATTAGTTGGGTCAAGCCTGTTTCAGTGCATGGAGAGAAGATTGACGTCAGCATCTCATTGCACTTGGATCCAGTTGATGTCCGTGGGCCAGAAGTCAGGAGGAGCATCACTGGGAAGGTCTGCCGCAAAAGGTCCCTTTCAAGCGGCCAAAGCACACCACAGAAAATGGCAGCACTGAAAAATGCCCCCCATGCCCCACCGGTGCCTAATGGTCAAGAACGTGAACTGAAACCCAGCTGAAAGACTTAAATGCAAAAAGAATCATCCTGGAAATACTTGGTCAAACTATTTCCAATGGGTAGACTGCACAAAAGACGGAGAACCATCCCACCCAACCAGAAGGACACAGCCGAGGCCGTGATGACGGATAAGATGCCCATGCTGCTTCCCGTTACTTATGGCACCCAGGCATGGTTCCAAGTCAGAGGGGAAAGAAGAAAATCTTGAGGAAGAAGTCTACGTGCTTCCAGCTGGCCTCCAAGGCCTCAAGTCCAGGCTGGAGGAGAGGGAGCAGATGCCCACACTGGGGGGCAGTGCCAACCACTAGGTCTTAGTTCCAAGGGCTCTGCTGCTGGGAGGAGACCTGGTGGTACAGGGGTTAAGCACCGGCTGTCAACAGAAAGGTCGGCAGTTCGAGCCCCGCAGCCCCTCCGATGGGCAGATGCGGCCATCTGCTTCCAGAGAGAGGCTGTGCTGCTCTGCCTTCGCGGGGGCTCTGAGTGGGAATGGACTCAGTGGGGTTATTTTTAGCTGCCGATTTCTGGTTCTTCCCACCGAAGGGAAGGTCAGGTATGCAGTGGATGTAAGAAACCCACATTATTGTAAAGAGGAACGCACAGAAAGTTCTAGGTACTCCTTTATCAGAAGATTCGGCACTGATCAGGCCTTTAACATGTCGAAAGTCCCAGTGAGAAATGGAAAACTACAAAAAAAGCAGGCGGAAGTACCAAAAAGAAAACGATCCATTTATTCATATCGCTAAATACAATTCATTTCCCTGATTCTGGCCCGCGCTCGGCGCCCTCTGAGCCACAGGGCAGTGAGCAACGGCAGTCTCCCCGCCTGGACCCTGCTGTCTTCGCATCCCTGAACCTGCAATGCTGAGCTGGTTAAATCACCTGGGTTTAGAACCTCTTGCCACCGAAGGGAACTGAGAGTGATTTAGGAAGCAGAAGTAGGTGTGTAATAACTTAGAAAGTTAACAGTGATTTTGGCTGCCCTTGGCGAGACCTCCAGCCACTGGCCCATATGCTGATCTCAGTTCTGGAAAAAGACAGGCGAGCCTTCCAGCCACTGGGTTGGGCTCATTTGCCGTACGGTTGGTCGTGGTGCATTTCCGGCGTGTAGGTCAACAGGACGATCATAACCCAGAGGTGAAGCAAAGCCTAAAGGAAGCAGAACAGTGTCAGGGTACGACTGTAAACCAGCCCTCTCTGGGCTCCTGTGGGCAGCCCTGCACCAATCAAGGAAGGGGCGGACTCGCAGGGAATCGAGCAAGGAAGGAAGGAAGGACAAGCTGCAATGTGTACAGAATTTGCCCGAGGCCCAGCTGGGCCATGCTCTGACTGCACATGTAGACACGAGCACTGAGTGGCTAATGCAGAGGAGATGATGAGAGTCGCGTGCAGAGACACAGGAAGCTGCTGCAAATGCCTGCAGGAAGCAAGTTGGGCTTGGGCTTTGGGAGGGCTAGCCATGGGCTGCGGCTGGAGCAGGGGAACACTCTTGGCAAGAAGAACGGGGTCAGGCCTCAGAGGTGGACTTCCTGTGCAGTACCCCGTCCACCCAGACCACCTGTGGCGCGGCAGCTAAGCCCCAGGCTGCCGATCCCAGCACTGCCCACGCCGAGGGAGGGGCGGCACTCTGCTCCCAGAGGTGACAGCCCTGTCAGCATCGGGGAGGACAGCAGAGACAAGGTCCCCAGTCTCCCACAAGTCACACTGAAATGAAGGGAGAGTCCCCCACCCCACCTGAGGGAGCCCCAGTCTAGAAGGATACGAGCCCCATTTCACAGCCGACGTCTCCAGCGGCTGGGGATCAGTTCAGCCCATGTGGGCGGGGCCTGAATCCTTCCTGATGCCCCTCAGGCTTCCTCTTCCCGTCCCTCGCCCTGCCCCTACAACGGATGTGTCCCCGAAGGGTGCAACTCTGTCTCGAGTACGCTCTCTCTTCTCGGTCAGGAGGCTGCCAGGGCGAGACCTCCACTGAGAGGTCTGTGGTCTCAGCAGGCATGCAGGGCAGGGGCCGGCGCATCCCAAGTCACCTAAAAAGCCTGGCAAAAGACGCGTGCCTTGGGCTCTTTTGGAAAGTAAGTGAGAAGAATTAAAGCAACTTTACAACACAAGAGAAAAACAAAACCAGTGGTTCTGTATCGTGTCTATCTTTCGAGGGGCTTAAAACCAGGGCCCACGATGAGAGGGGGCACTAAAGTTTGAACATACTCTGGACATAACCTGCCATTCACCTGCAATTCACCGAAGTTTTCTAATTACCAAGAGTTCTATTCTTTCAGAACTGGTTGCTAGGCCTGCAGAAAGACCAGAACCTTAAAACCCCACAACTTGGCCAACAACCGCCTACGGCACGGTTGGCTTAGGGAGGATCCCTGGGGTGCAGTGGTCGAGTGGCACGGCTAACCACGAGGTCTGTAGTAGACGGAAACCACTGGCCACTTCGCGGGAGAAAGACGAGGCTCTCTCCTGTAGAGAGTTCGATTTGGAAACCAGCAGGGGCAGCTCTGCCCCGTCCTGCAGGGCTGCTATGAGACAGCATCTGGATGGCAGGGGGTTTGAGCGTGACTTACCATGTATATAATCACAAACACTCTCGCTATGGGGTATCTTCGGAGAAAAATTCCCAGGCGGATGCTGTGGGGGCCGGGGGAAGGAGGGGAGAGAAGAGTGTTACAGCAATCAAACCCTCCTGTGGCCGCATCTGAGCACCCGTCCCAAGCCCGCTCATCGCCGTGGCTGGTGTGGCCCCCTAGAAGTGTGACTTCCAGTCGAGTCCTGCTCACTCGCTTGAAACCATCACGCAGCACTTGCTTCTACGGGACTTCGCGGCGTGGCTTAGAGCCGGCTCCCGCGGTTTCTCTGAAACCTGTGCAGTTCCCCATGGGCACACGGCAGCATGGCCCTTCCTCCTAGAGCCACGTTCCTTTTCCAGCTACACACGTTACAACAGCTCATCAGGCAGGCTGCGAGCCCCCGGTGGGAGGGAACTCGCAAACAGCCAATCGGCGAGCCTTCGCCTAGCACACACATGCTTTTCAAAGGCAGGAGTACAGAAATGCAAGTACACCCGCAAAGTGCTCAGAGAGGAAGATCCACACCCGCTGCCGCCTTACCCTGGACCGGGGACCGGCGTTCAACGAGCGCCTTTACCTTTCTCCCACACCCTCTAAGACCCACGCTGCCTGAGACCAGGGCTGCAGGAGACCCAGTGAGCCGCCCTGCTTGTTTCTAACACCCTGACTCTTATCACGACGTAAACGGGTTAAGAGAGGATTATTATGCAGTGTATGAAAGTCCACTTCAACATGAACACTAGAAGGGAAGAGTTTAGTATGAAGTGTGAGGACATTTTCCTTATAAGGCGGATAAAAATATGTCTATACATATAAGGGGACTTCAGAAAGTTCCTGGAAAATTCCATTCTCCTCAAATTGCACTTTTCCAAGAACTTTTTGAAGTCCCTGAGTAGATGGCGACATGTAGAAACGCCATGTGTGTGTACTCAGTTGCTGTGAAATGCTCTGCGCTATGGGGATTTCAAGGCTGCGACCTTGAAGCCGACTGCCAGACCTGTCTTCCGAGGGGCGTGTGGGGCTGCTGGTGGGACTTGGTGTAACTGTTCGCACCACGCTCGGGGCCTTACTCCACTGTGTCATATGAAGTGCACACCACACTAGGTGACTGGTATACGTGCCCGTGTAGGAACACCTCGGACTCGCCAGGTGACCAAGGACGGGACATCACAGGAGACAGACGCTTTCTCCGTGAATCGGATGAGTGGCTTGCGACAGAATGTCCCTGAAAGCCCGAGGAGCTCTGGTGGCACAGTGGTTCTGTGCTGGGCTCTGATCCAAAGGTCAGCAGTTTGAAACCACCAGATGGGGCCCTCTCCTCCTGTCAAGAGTGACAGTCTCAGAAGCCCCGTCCTAGAGGGCAGCCGTGAGCCGACGTCAACCCGACTGTAGTGAGTTTGAGATCGGTTTGGAAATCTGTTGGAGAAGCTGGTGCCTTTTTCAAATACAGCTTTGCCTGACGGGAACGACACACCTGGAGAGGCTGTGAAGGACATTTTGCAACGTAGCCGTGTGGCCGTGAATCTTTGGGGACAACCGTGGCCACCCCCCTCACTGGAAGTTCATTTCCATCCAGTTTTATTAGACTGTGGACAGCCTGTCCCTCACGGCTGCTGGCGTCCCTTACCTGAACTGGTCAATTGAGCTGGCAGCTTTGCGGACTTTCCCGTACATCCCTGCCAGACTCGCTTCTGTGTCGCTGAAAAGAACAGGGACGTTTCGCAGACGCGCGCCTGTTAAAACATGACGGCGGCAGATTACTGGACGGATACCAGGAGCATCTTCCCACAAAATCCCAGTGGACACATGGGTTACCTCTTATGTGGAAGGGCTTCTCAGGAGAACAAGGAATGCAAGGAAGCTAGAAGCTTCCGAATCAGACTTGCCAAGACAGGGAGTTGTGTGAGGGCTGGGACCTGACAGACACCTCTGTCTGCCCACCGATGGCTCCATCATGGGGTACCCGCGGACACAGGTGTGGCCTCCCGGGCTAGCAGGCATGACGTCACACACCCTCCCTACCTGGCAACACTGCAGCTCCAGAGAGGCCTCCCACACTCCAGCTACCCCCTGGCGCCACCTCCCTGGGTTCGGCACGCCCCACACCCCTTGCCAGTCCTGCCCTGCAGCGGCCTGCTCTTCCCGCAGTAGCCTCCCTTGGCTCAGGAACAGGCCCAAAGCCTCAATGCCTGCCTCTCAAACCCACAGTGCACCTGCCGGAGCACCTGCCAAACAGATCCTGAATCCACCCAGTCCCTGCTTTGTCACATCCTCACCGGGATCCGCACGGTGACCTCTCAGCTGCCTGCCCCCAGCCCTGTGAAGCTTCTTCTTCACACAGCAGCCACAGGGTCAGGCAGCCCTTGGAGACCCTCCAGTGGCCTCGCCCTCCCCCAGAGTCATGGCCTTCAAGCAATGAGAATTCACCTCACGCCTCTCCTCCCGATTCATCCACCCCAGTGGCACGGGGCCAGGAACACTCCCGCCTCAGGGCCTTTGCACCTGCTCCTCTCCGCCAGGCCCCTTTCCTCCTACACCGTCACGGGTCACCACCTCACTGCCTCCAGGGAGGCCTTCCAGGGTGACACTATGGAAATGACAGCCCAACCCTACCCCCGGAGTCCTGCTGCACTCACCAGCCTCGGGCATAACCCTCTGCTGGGCCCACACCGCTCCCAACGCCAGGGCTCCTCTGTCTACCTCCACGTCTCCAGAGCCCAGGGTGGTAAGTACGTGGCACCTATTGGTTGCTCAACAATGATGTGTTGATTTGGGCCACGAGTATCAAAACCTGTAAACGTGTGCACCCATTTCACCAATGGGCTCCAACACGGTTACGGCCGTGAGGTCAGCTGAGGGCCAGCCGCGGTCTGAACTGCTGAGCACAGGGTTGCAGAATGGCGCCGACAAGCGCCACTGACCTAAGAGCCCAGGTAGGCAAACGAGATGCACACAAGCAGGTTCTCCTCACACCATCCAGACGCCTCCGGGGGACACCTGTCAGAGAAGTCACCCCCGCCAACCAGAGCGACAGAAGGCAGCTGAGGTAGCGCCCTGTGAAGACGAGAAGGGCAAGGCAGGTGCCCAGCTGGCTTCTCCATCTCCGTGGCAAAACCTGGCCACACTCGGAGAAGTCACGTAACAAAGCAGGAATTGCCACGTGGTCGCCCTCTAGAAGCAGATGCCAGGACTGTGCAAACCGGTCGGTGTTATAAAAACCAGACACTACAAACGTCGACAAAACAAGCACGCAGGAAAGATGTTCCCAAAGCGCACGTCCTTGTTTGTGTATTTCTACAACGATCATAGGTTCCTCGGGCTGTTCAGAGAAATTCACTCACTGCCATCAAGTCGATTCCAACTCTAAGTGACTCTACAGGACTGAGCAGAATGCCCTGTGGGTTTCCCAGATTGTGATTCTGTGTGGGAGCAGACAGCCTCGTCTTTCTCCTTCGGAGCGGCTGGGGGTTTTGAGCTGCTGACCTTGCAGTTAGTAGCTCAACACGTAAAAACTGACAAAGAAATAGGAGACTTGCTGATTATTCTTTCAACTGTATGAAGTTCTAACATTAAAAATCTGTTCTGTTGATGCATGGGTGCCAACATTCTGTCTAACAAGACACTTTAGGACTCTCTGCTTTTGCTGTTCAGTGACAGAGCAGGGGCATGCTGACTGGAATGCCGTGCTGTGGACAGATTATGTCCCTGGTGCATGTGTAGAGAGGGCTGACCTCTGGTACCTGTTGCTCTGTATGAAGCAGGGCCTGTGGAGATGCCACCAGTTAGCAGGCTGGTGTCTCATGAGAACAGACATGGGGAAGAGGTGGGGACACCACGTGAAGGCCCATCTGTGAGCTGCAGCCAAGAGAGGCCGGGGGTGTGTTCGGCAGGGCCCTTAGCGCAGCCAGCACCTGTGCCCAGACTCCAGCCTCTGCCCCAGGCGGCTACTCTGACGAGTGCAAGGTGCGTCAGGCCGCCCTGCTCTAACAACAGCCACCCTCACTGCACAAGCAGGCTGCGCTTCACTCTCCTGAAGGGCCCTCTCCACTGAGTTCTTCCTCTGGTCATCCTGGCAAGTATCCCGACCAGGCGCATGCACGACCCCACTATCCCGCTCACCCACCAAGCTAGGAGATGGTACCTAGCCCAGCTGGGTCCGTCCATGGATGAAGTTTCTTTTGAAATGAAGATGAGCTGTCTGCAGCCTTTCAAAAGCCTGCCTGAATTAGGAAGGTCGGGGACAAAGGGCAGGGAAGGGCCGGCTCCTACCGTCGCTGCTGTCCATGCCCGACATGTTAATGGACGAGCCGTTGCCGCTGCTCCCGGGGGCAGAGCTCGTCTGCTGCTCGAGGCGCTCCAGCTGGAAGAGCAGTGAGTTCTTCTCCGTGCTCAGACTCTCCAGCAGAGTCTGCTTCTGGATGAGTGTCTCCGTCAGCTGGTGCAGCCGGCTCTCCAACTCCGACTGACTGCTGTTGCTCAGAGCTTTATTGGTGAGCTGGAAGGCAGAGCGGTGACAGAAGGACTGCTTAACTGAGAGTCACACAACCCAGAACCCTCCCTGCCACGTCCTCACAGGTCAAATGTGACAGCCGCTGATTCCCGAGATGCTGCGAAGTCTTCCACGCCTACTCAAGTGTTTCCCTTGTTTGTTTTCCATTGTACCGAACTGTCATTTTCATACAGTATCATCGGTGTAAAACACCACAAAAGCAACTGCTGGAACAAGTGGGTCCAGCAAGGCTAGGCACTAGACCAATACATAAAACTAGGTGACTTTCTATATATTAGCAATGAACAAAGTGCCCTGAAGCTTAAAAACAATATTGTGGCATCAAAATAGAAATGGACAGTCTCAGTCGCTTTACAGAGACCTCATGCTCATGAGGTGGAAGTTCCAACATTGTTACAAGATCCATTTTTCAGGTAACAGGAGACAGACCCCTGCTAGCGATTCATGAACTTAATCTTGTGGGGCTCAATCAGCACTTAAAAACCTGAGGGGGAAGATGCAGGCCAGAATTTTAAGTTCTATGGACTCTAGACCTTCTGGAGTCATGGAGGGGGAAGGAACCTCTGAAATGAACGCTCTGAGGTCATCTTTAAACCCTGAACCAAAGATATGTCCTGCCGTCTTCTGAAAGTCAAACAGCCCTTTGGCGGGCGTAGCTCGTACAGAAGTCTGCCGTAGTTGGCTGGCATAAGATAGCTCACAGAGACAATGCTCTACATCCTGCTGATGGAGGCCTAAAAGTTCAAGGGCAGCCATTTAAGTTGCAGCTATGGCTGGTCACTGCCCACCCAGAGGAAAGAAAGGAGATGAAAATGGAAAGTCACAAGGAAGCAGACCTCAGTCTCTACGACCCTGAGACCGGAAGAACCAGCTGGTGCCCAGCTACCATCAGCAAGTGCTCTGGAGGGAAGGGAGTAAAACGTGGAATGAAGCGCAGAAGCAGACATGAGCCGAGGCTAAGGAGCTGGACACTGGACAGGGCTGGTAAGCTCCAGAGACCATGGCCCTTCATCGCTCTGCAGGTCTGGAACGGAACTCACTCCTTGGCTCAATTTTCAGCCAAACAAGAGACGGGTCTACCCAGGGACCACTAGGGAGGGACGCCCACCGCAAAACAATCAGCCCTGTAAGAGCAGGAGTCTTCACTCAAAGGCAGAGTTCAAAAGGGTTGGGAAATGTGGGGGGACGGAAGCAGGAAACACAGGACAGGAGCGGGGAACGTGACGGTGCCGTGAGGGGACTGCAAGAGAGGAGCTGGAAAGAAAAGACACAAGAACCGTTCTGCTGTCCCCCTGGGGGTGACGCAGTGTGATGGGGTTTACTTCTCAGTGAGTCAGGGCGAGGAGGCTGAGGTGGCACAATTCTCAGCATGCCTTCCGTCTTCATAGTTCCCAACGGGTCTTGGTGACCCTAGGAGAGAGCCCTCGGTCATGACTGGGAAGATCCATTGGATTTTTCCAGGAAAAACAAGCGTGGTGAGTGAAAGTGCAGCCAGCAGAAGCTCTACCAACATCCTGGGCTGCGCGCGCCTCCTCGGGAGCTGGTGGACGGCCGGCCGCGAGCGGAGCAGACGCAGACTCGGGGCCTAGGCGCGCACCCAGCAGGTCAGAGGTAAGGTGCCTGGGGCTCAGGGCACGTGGGCAGAAAGAAGGGCTCATGCTCCACGCTTGCACAGACGCAGCTTTCCCGGGACAACGTCCCAAGCGGTGCGCGCGGATTCTTACCTGGTTCCGCAGTTTTTGGATTTCCTCTTCTCGATCTTTAATTCTGCTTTGCAATGTGTTCTTGGTCCGATACAGGTCTTCTTCCATGTAATGGGCTTCCTACAGAGCAGGAACAGACAACGCCGAGTCAGCATTCCCTGTTCTGGCCCCGGAACCTACCACAGGTCCGAGCAGGCTCTCAGCCCATCTTTGCTAAGCAGAAATGAATGAATGATTGAATGGACTTGATTGAATGGGTCTACTAAAAAGTTTACACTTCAGCATGAGGATTAAAATGGATCAAAAAAATAAATCACACGCCCTGTAAGTCAATTAGGCAAAGCATGGTAAAATACAGTAAGGTGGAAGGGTAGAGAACAACAGAAGAAAACAGGTTGATCTAAAAACAATAACCAGTCAGAACCAGTTACAAGATGTCATGGAAAAAAGAGCCCAGTGTATGTTGGCAACAAAAGGGCAAACACTTAGCAATGAATATGCAAAAGCTATCAAACAAACGTCTGAAAAGAGTTGTACAGCATATACCGAAAGACGTCCAACAAGTCAAGTCACACCACGTCCTTGGGTAGGAAGACAGCATCATAAAGATAAACTCTCCTCAAGTTCACTGGTAAATCTGGTGTGACACCACGCAAAGTAACGCTTTTTTTTAAACTACCGAAGGCAATTGTAGAGATAGAAAAACAACAACACACAGAACAGACCAGAACAACCAGGGGACATCTCAGAAAGGGAGCAGTCACACAGGACATTAAAGGTAGTGTAAAATCTCAGAAACGGAAATGTGGCCCTATGAGGTGAACAGGTGTCCAACTGTGAGCTATGAATCGGGCTGCCTGCTAACTGCCAGCGGCAGCAGTTTGAACCCACTCGCTCCCTGGAAGAAAGGTGAGGCTGTCCCACAGGGTTGCCACGAGTCAGAAATCAGGGTTTAGGGAATACACTGATCAACCGACCAACAGAAGCAAACAGAAGTCCGGAGAGCGATCGAGAGACCTTAAGAATTTGGGGCCATGATAAAGATGGCAGCAGAAACAAACAAAGGAGAATCTTCCCAAAATAGTACAGAGAGACAATGTGGAGAGATAAACCGGAACCACACTCCACCCACACCCAGTACACTCTAATAGATTAAAGGCTTACATATGCAAAAATAAAACAATCTATGCAAAAGCCTTGATAAGAACAGCAGAAGCCAATCTGACTCAGAAAAATCACACTTCTGCCTACTGAGAAAACCCAACAGAGCCCCAACTAACGCTGAGCAAATGAAACGACAAACGTCAAAATCAGGAAAAAATGAGATTTGCAATTCATATCAGAGACAGAAAGCTAGTCTCCCTCATTCGAGGGACTGCAAAGAGTTTGTGGAAAACACAGAATTAAAAAAGGACAATGAGTTTTTTCTACAAACTTTTGAAGCCCCTCATATATAAGAAGATCCAGTAAACCGATAAAAGAATGACCTCACAACTTTAAAAACTGGGAGAATGTTATAAACGGCGATCAAGGAAGGAAGCGCACATGGCTGTACAGGTGAAAAGCTGCCCGGGGAAAGCGCCCTTCATTTCAACTGCCCTGAGGTACCGCTTTTCCACAGAGCAGATCGGAAAAGTGCAGAATGCTGTTACTAGCTCTCCCCCGACCCCTCCAGCACTCGGCACTGTCAAACCAGGTCTGGGTCTGCGAGCACCGGACAGAGCAACGAGCCCACTCCAGGAAAGGTGATGAGGCCGGGGAGGGAGACTGAGGGATTGAAGTTACCCAAGCACCTTCCTTTGAAAGCCTGGCGCTGAACTACGTGAACACAGGGCGTCCAGGGAACTGCTCAGAGAAGTCACAGTGACCCGGAATCAAATCACTGCAGACAACGCCGGTCATTTCACAGATGAGGAAATGAGATGAGGCAATCAAGAAGGAGAGAAGACGAGAAAGGTACTGGAGGCAGGAGAATCACAGTTTAAAAGAACATTTAATAGCCGCTTATGTGTCTGACTCCTTTAAGGTCTTGGTGAGCACGATGTTTAAGACTAAAATTACGTAAGTTAATGAGAAACATTAAACCTGAGACCACACCCACTGTCCCCAAGTTGACTCTGGCTCAGACCCCTGACAGGACAGAGCAGAAATGCCCCATCGGGGGTGAGACTGCCAATCAGATGGCCACATTTTCTCCCTCACCGCAGCTGGTGGGTTTCATCACGACCTTGTAGGTTGGCAGTCCAACGCTGAACCCTCCGTACCACCAGGGCTCTTTAAGAAATACTAGGAATGACTTAATCCGAAGAGCAAGCACTTGATGGCTACTGCATTTGAAGGCTGGGGCTACAGAAGGACACTGGAAGGACAGGCTGGTCTGTGTTGGAAGAACTGAGGCCACAGGGCTCCTTAGAGGCAGGATTACAAGGCTGTGTCTCACACACTCTGGGCACAGCGTCAGGACATCGTGTTTGGTCAAGAGGAGGGAGGGCGAGAGAGGCCGGACACCGTGGCGGCAGCAGTAGGCGCAGGCAGAGGAACCGGGGTGAGGGCGGCACCGGAGCGGGCGCTGTGTCCTTCTGTGGGTGCGGGGTCGCGATGGGTTGGAGCTGACTCCAGGTGCCTGACTGCAGCAGCAACAGTACGTGATGACCAGGGGGCGAAGCAAGCCCCCTACAGCTACAGTGCAACTGCCTCCCTTTACGAAGCCCTTCTGTTTTTAAAACAAGGGCAAGAGTACAATCGTCTGCTACAGGACAAAGAACGTTCACTTGTTAACCCTCAAGGACATTGAATTTTTGCTTTAATACACGAGACATGCTTGAATAAATGAACATCCAATCTTATAACAGAATTATCTAAAAGGGACTCGGATATGCCTGGAGCTCGGAGCTCTTCTCCTACCCCTGGGATGCAGATGAAGTCTTATCTAATGACAAACCCCACAGACATATCTCTGAAAGCCAGATCGTTCTGAAGCAATAAGCCCCACTTTAAAAAGTAATAATCTTCAAAGCACAGAAATACACAAAGTTGAAAGTATTATGACTGTCATACTAAGAATAATAAGAAAGTTTTTCTGAAAAATGAGGAGAATCATGCTGAATTTATTGGGATGATAGAGTAAGATCATGTATAGAAGTTGCTCAAGCAATGTCTTTAGTCAATGAACTACTGACGTCGTTCATGAGAGAATCTTGTTCTGAAAATGTGGCTGTAAGCATGCTTACCTGGGTTATGAAACTGACAACATGGGGGGTCAGACACTGCTCACTGATACTCAGATGGGGTCTTCCAGGTGACTGGGAAAGAGCCGCGGAAGCACTTGGCTCACGCGGAAAGAATGGTCCTGTGGCCTTTGTGTTCCCTGGCACGGTACTAAAGTTCCTAGAAAGGGCACGTGTCATAATAATGCTTTAACGTGTCAAGACGACAACAACAGGACTCCCGGGTGCAGGCTGCCCTGCAATCAGCCGTGTGATGGGGAGCTAGGTGGCACCATGATTTTGTGTGCCCACTTTCCAACTGGTAAAAAACAACAGGAGGGTAGGGCAGACGAAGTATCCTGTCAGGTCCCATCTACTTTTAACACTCAAGCCCAGGAGCCAAGAAGGTTAACAAGCTGCTTTTGGGGTGGTCACCCCAAGAGCCCTGGGGCCACTCGGTTAGAGCTCAGCTGCTACCTTTGAAGGTCAGAGGTTTGAACCCACCAGCAGCTCCAAGGGAGACTGTGGGCTGGGAAGCCCTGTGGGAGAATTATACTGTGCCCTAGGGTGGCGGGCAAGGCTTGGCAATCGACGAGATAGTAACAGGCCTGGTTTTCCTCCGCAGACCACTAGATGGCAGTCCACCCACGAGACCATGGACCTCAATCCTCACCTGCTTCTGTCGGTCCAGTTCCGCCTCCAGTTCTTGTTTCGCCGCTTTCTGCTGTGCAATTTGGTCTTGCAGGTCTTGTAACTGCTCCCTGGCCGATTCTGCTTCGTTAACCTGCTGAGCTTCCATCTCCTGAGAAGAAGGCCATTATGAGGCGGCAGGACCCAACAGCTCAGAGCAGCAGCTACTGGACAGCCAGTGCCGCCACGAACCAGCCTGTGGCAGTGCTGACGCTGGCACCCACTGCAGGGCCAGGGAGAGGACAGACGTGACGCCATCCACTGGGCTCAATGAGCAGTGGGGCCAGACCGATCTCGGGAGCTTTCTGCCAGAGACGAGCCAGGCCCTGACCCTGGCAGTGGGTCCCGAGGAAGTGGTGCCCAGTGAAAGCCTCTCCTCCCACTTGGTCTGAGGACGGACACTGCTGTTCATGGTGACTCAAGTTCACATCTCCCCGTAACTCTCCCTCCTCCACTTCGGGGCCACTACTCTCACCTCTTAAACGCAAAGAACACCTTCAGGATTTCCTGTAAAATCCTCAAGCAGGGGTGAAGAGCGTCTAGGTTTTCTGCCCGCTTGACGCATGGCTGAGAGCAGGTCCCCGGCACTGCCGGCTGAACAAACCAACCCAGTGGCTTGGCTATGCTGTTCCGTCAACTCTCCAGCCACTCCCAGGCCAGAACTGTGCCACGTGGGGTTCACCTCTACCTGTGACTACGCGTCCACAGGGCCTCAGCACGCCTCCACCCTAGGTCAGGCCAGTCCTGTGAAGGGAGCGTGAGGCTGCATACCTGCACCTCCAAGCGCAGCTGCTGCAGCTGGCCCAGCAGCGACTGGATCTCCCCCCGCTGCAGCTCCTTCTCGTGCCGCAGCTCCTCGAGCTCCACGCTGTGGGCAGCACCGCCGTCCAGGCCTTCCAGCCCAGAGCCTTCCTTCAAGCTGCTGATCAGTTTCTCCTTGGACTGGGGCCGAGGGCGCGAGGGAGAAAGGGGACAGGCGAGATCAGCCCACACACTACATGGCGCAGAAAGGACAGAACTATGCAAACATTCCCATGGGACCTCCTGCAGCAACCTGGAAAGAAAACGCCGAGCTCTGAGACCCCACGAGGCTAAAAGTGCTGTGGAGCCTGGCTACGCAGGGTCCTGGGCTGCTAGCCCTGCCCTCAGGGACCCGGCAGAGTAGAGCACCTGTCAGACAACTTTGTTCACGCTTTCCTCTATGTTTACAATCACGTGCCACACTCCGGAGCGCTGTGCTGACCTCTGCCTCACAACCTGGAGTGACATGTGAGTGCCCGGTAGGAGACGGTGAACACGGGACAGAGAGGGCCGTGGTCTGGGGACTGGCAGCGCTCTCAGCAGAGACAGCTCCCCAGGCGAGGTGGCGCATGCTGGCAGGGCTTGGAGAGCCTGAGGTCGGGGGTGGGGGGTGCAGGTCTGTGACATTCATGTAACTGGCAACTAAAACAAGTCGCTTTGAACAAGCAGCCAGGGGAGAGAGGATGGGCCGCGTTTCAGGAGGTTCATCTGTGGTGTAAAGCCCACCGTGGCTGTGCAACCTGGTGGCTTTGATGCCAAGGGCTCCAAAAACTAGCGTAATAATGAAGAAGAAGCACGTCTATTCCACACGTCTCTTCCTCCCACTCTACAATCACCAGAGAAGCCAGCCGAGTGTTGGAGAGAGTCTGGTGGAGCCTGCAAGAGGATGACCCTTCGTGCCCTCAGGCCTGGACCGGACCTCACCCCACGGCTCCATGACCAGCCAGCAGCCAGGTCCCTGGGGAAAGTGCTACTGTAGGGAGACTCGCACACCTCACAGTGCTCAGCCATGTGAGATTACATGGGCAGTCTCTGCTCAAGGTCAAAGTTCAGGAGGTCAGAAGAGAAGGGGGAGTGGAAACAGGAAACAGGGAGGAAGTGGGATATGTGACGATATATTGAGGGGATGAGATGAAACAAAATGTATATGAATTACTGAATATACAACAGATTATCTGATCTGTGAACCATCACCCAACTGCCAATAAAAAGTAAAAAAAAGGATATGTAACAAAACCTACGTAGCCCACAAAGTCTAAAATATTTACTATCTGGTCCTTCACAAGACAAGTTTTCCAATGCCAGTTATGTTGGATGAGTTGGGAGGGGACCTTCCAGTGGCTGAGGCTCAGTCTCAGTTCAGTCCTGGGCAGACAACACCCCCCACCCCGCCCACCCCCTTGCCTGGCTTCCCTGGACACTCCCAGCCTCTCCTGCTGCAATTCAGGCCAATCTGACTTTCCTGAAAGCTGGGGGAGGGGCAGGGCGATGGTGAGTTGAGCTGCTATTATTAAATGCTTGTTTCCTGCAACGTGAGCAGTTCAAAACCCTCAGCCAATCCTCGGGAGAAAGCTGAGGCTTTATAGGCTCTTGCGCAGGATGCATTGGAAAGTGGACGATTGCAGATACAGTCAGGTTAAAATACAACACCTTATCATTTCCTCCCTTTTGATCCATTTAAAATTTCTCCTCCTTCTTAATATTTTCTGCTTTCTTTTTGATTGAGGTTTTAAACGGTTTTAATGTTTTTCTGTATATAAAATCCAGAATCCAGAATAGGTGAATCTCTAGAGACAGTGACTGGGTGAGCGGTTGCTTGGGTGTATGGGGGGAGGGGGCTGAATGGGAAATGGGGACCTGCTAACAATGAGTTCAAGAACGAACAAATGTTCTAAATCGACTGTGGTGCTGATTACATAACTCTCTTTTACGTGACTGAGCTACTGAATTGTATGATGTGAATTATATGCCACCAAAACTGTTTTAAAAAGGTGGGGAAGCAGGGAGGGGGGGGGAATGAGGAGCTGATGCCAGGGGCTTGGGTGGAGAGCAAATGTTTTGAGAATGATGAGGGCAACGAATGTACAAATGTGCTTGACACAATTGATGTATGGATTGTGATAAGAGTTGTATGAGCTCCCAACAAAATGATTAAGAAAAAAACTATTTAAAAGAGTTACCGTCTCAGGAACTCACAGGGGCAGTTCTACCGTGCCCTGCAGTCAGAACTGACTCGATGGCAGTCGGGTGGCTTGGTGTGTCCGAGACCTAGGTACCATGTGCTCTTTGGTCAAGCTGACGGAGATGACAGTCGGAAGAGGGAGGAGGGAGGCATGGATTTCCGGAGTAGGAGAAGAGACCAGATTATCACTCAGGGGGAACAACTATCCTAGGGAGCAAACCGACATGCCGGCACGTACCTCTGCTATGGGCCAAGGACAGAAGAGCTCTGACTACAGTCTTTTTAAAGTCACCGTAAATCTGCCCAAGGGGCACAAAGCTGGGCAAGGTGAGGCCTCGACCAGATGCAGGCTCCATGAAGAGCAGCCAGGATGGCCACTCGGACAGCATGGCAGCACGTGGGACTACTGCCACCATGATGGTGACAACAGGCTGGGGCTTGGACTACGGAGTCGCAGAATACAAGACACTCTGTCCTCTGTACAAAAGGTCTGCATAGAGGGGGGCACCTGAAACAAGCTAGCCCAGCCGAGCACACAAACCTACCACCCCCAGCGTCTGCCTGGCATCCCAGTGAGCCAGCACAGCACAGCCAACCCGAGATGACCTGCCCCCACCTCACCTGGAGGATCCGCGTGGCCTTCTGCTTGTAGTCAGCCAGCTCCTGCTTGGAGGCCTCCAGGCTGGACTTGTGAGTCTTCACTTGCTGCTGGAGCTCCTCGACCCTCTTCTTCTCGTCCGAGTACTTCCGTTCTGCCAGAGTGACAGCTTCGGCCAGACTCTGACGCTCCGCCTCCAGCTTACTCAGGCGCGCAGCAAACTCACTCTGGGGAACACGGTCATTTACGTCAGACTTCCCTGCCACCTTGCTGTGGGAGACACATGACACCTGCCCATGCCCATAGCCTCATAGATGGGACTTAGCAGCTCAGCCCAAGAATGGACACTGGGCATTGGTTAGGCACCGAGGGGCAGGGACAGAAGAGATGGCTCCCACCCATGGCGATCAACTACAGTTTGTTAAAGATTCAGCCCCAACCACCTCCTCCCCCGAGAAAATGGTGTCACGGTTCTCAAGACAGGCTGGGGCATCTGTTTTGTTTGGTTTTTTAAATAAGAAATTTCCAGGTGATTCTGGCGACGTGAGTACTAGGTCTGGCCTGCTGGTCTCTGACCTATAGGAACCCCAAAGGCGCTTGAGAGAAAAGCGCTGTTTTAACTTTAGAAGCCTTTCATCCTCAGTCTATCACTTACACCCAGAAATACAAACCAACACAGCGGTTCTGAGGACTCTTTTTCCCCTTTACGCTTAGATGTTCTCCTCACCAAACCAAAAACAGTTGAAACAAAAGGTGTAAAAATGGTCCTCAACCATTGTAAAATGCTGAAAACAAAGCATCAAAGCATGCCAAAATATATAAATGAAATAAAGCCAGCCCCAGACAAGGGGGATCTGGGCTGTCCATCTGCAGAAAGCAGCCAGAGCTCTCCAGGAGAGGTCCAGTGCAGAAGTCCCTGAGCCCCTGGCTCCAGGAGGTGCATACTGATCTCAGGACTCCAGACAATAGCTACGCCCAACCTTCTCTGGAAATAATCAAATCAGGACAAACTGGGCTCAGAAAAAGCTGTAAGTGAAAATAATAAGCAAGATGCCCAAATCAGCATTTAGGTAGATAAAATGGAAAGAAAAAAAGATGACTATTAACTACTCACCTCTGATGAATATGAACTATTTTAACTGTCCCTCAAAACCTACAATGAATTCCACTGAGCAAGGACCAAGCTTCGATCTCCAGCATCCGGTTGATGCCACAAACACAAATGAAGTACTGGGAGCCCTGGGGTGGGGGCGGGGGGGGTGTGCCATCAGTCCGCACGCTCTGCCATACTCACCTGCATCTGCTTGTAGCTCTCTTGCTCTCTCTTCAGCATGGTGTCTGCTTCATGCAGTCTCTCTTGGAGAGTTTGCAGAGCCTGATTCTGGAGGCTGCTCCCTTCAGTGTGGTCCTGCATGATCCTAAAAGGAAACACACATCTCAAGCCTTGCCACTCCTCCAGGTGCAAGTAGTGTTGGAGAGTGATTCTCAGAATGCGGACGTGTTAGCACAAAAGAGACAGTTTGACCACACTATGCGCGCAGCATCGCTTTCCTCTTTGAAGGGATGGAACCGTATTCTAAAGAGTCCAGGAGGCACAGCGAGAGGTCCTTTATTCAAAACCCACCAGCTGGTCTGGGAATAAAGGTGCAAGATGCTTCCCCAAAGCCTGTGGCTATAAACCGCCAGGGGCAATCCCTGCTCTGCCCTGCAGGGTCACTGAACTGGACCGACCCACTGGCAATACAGGTTTTTTTTTAGGGTATATGTTTTTTACATTTTATTAGGGGTTCATACAACTCTTTTCACAATCCACACATATACATACATCAATTGTATAAAGCACATCCATACATTCTTTGCCCTAATCATTTTCAAAGCATTTGCTCTCCACTTAAGCCCTTTGCATCAGGTCTTTTTTTTCCCCCTCCCTCCCTGCTACCCCCTCCCTCATGAGCCCTTGATAATTTGTAGATTGTTATTTTGTCATATCTTGCCCTATCCAGAGTCTCCCTTCCCCGCCTTCACTGCCGTCCCTCTCCCAGGGAGGAGGTCACATGTGGATCCTTGTAATCAGTTCCCCCTTTCCAACCCACTCACCCTCCACTCTCCCAGCATTGCCCCTCACACCCCTGGTCCTGAAGGTATCGTCCACCCTGGATTCCCTGTGCCTCCAGCTCCAATATGCACCAGTGTACAACCTCTGCTCTATCCAGTCCTGCAAGGTGGAATTCGGATCATGGTAGTTGGGGGGAGGAAGCATCCAGGATCTGAGGGAAAGCTGTGTTCTTCATCAGTACTACCTCGCACCCTGACTGACCCATCTCCTCTCCTGAACCCCTCTATGAGGGGATCTCCAGTGGCCGACAAATGGGTCTTGGGTCTCCACTCTGCACTTCTCCCTTCATTCACTATGGTATATATATATATTCTTTTTTTTTTTTTTGCATGATGCCTTATACCTGGTCCCTTTGGCACCTCGTGATCACACAGGCTGGTGTGTTTCTTCCATGTGGGCTTTATTGCTTCTGAGCTAGATGGCCGCTTGTTCACCTTCAAGCCTTTAAGACCCCAGACACTATCTCTTTCGATAGCCAGGCACCATCAGCTTTCTTCACCACATTTGCTTATGCACCCGTTTGTCTTCAGCGATTGGGCAATACAGGTTTTTCATCTGTATTTTTAGCCATCAAACTGTACACACACATCACGCTTCTTTAGATACTGAAAGACTAATGACACCTACTATTTAAATACCACTTTTAAATTCAGAAGGATTTGCTTCCAATGCATGTCAAAGTTCAAATAATTTGAACACTTTACTGAAAATACACATGCAGCAAAACATACAGCAACTCAACCATTTCGAAATGTACCATGCAGGGATCGTGGCTGCATTCTTCAAGATGAATGACCATCTTCATCCAGCCTTTTCCAAACCGTTTCTCCTGTGGTCACATACACACAACGTTCCCTAACGCTTCCTTCAACCTGCTCTAGCTGATGCTGTCTGTCTGCTCCGCTCTACGAGGGGGCTTCAGAAAGTTCATTCATCTTTCCACCAACTTTGAAGCCTCCATCTATACAGTAGCCTGAATCATTTTTAACTGGACAAACATCTGACACGGCCTAAGGCACAACATGGAAATTTCCGAGAGCTGAATTTTCTTAAGGCAGAATGCCGACTAGGTGCACCCTTACTGGTGCTGGAAAGAGACCACTGCCCGAGCTCCTTCCCCATTACTAACGGAGTAGCTACCGTGATTTTTCGCTCTGCAGGGCTTCCAGCACCTCCGTGCGGGCACTCAGTAGCTGGTCAGCTTCTTGTAAGCGCACTTTCAGCACAGCCAGCTGGGAGTCCTTGGCGGCCACCGCTTCCGTCAAATCGTCAACTTGGGCCCGAAGCTCCCGAGTTACTCGATCGCTTTTTGAATGGTCAGCATTCCACTTCTCAACTCTTGTTCTCGCTTTGTTTAATTCTGTAAAACAATGAAGTGTCACGCCACAAGCAACAAACACCTCTTTCCCAGAGCATGGGCAGATTCTCCCGAGTCCCTTTAAAATGTTACTTATTGACAAAGCTGAAAGAAAAAACAAAACAACCCAACTCAGTGCCGTCACCTGACAGGACAGGTAGCACTGCCCCTGCGGATTTTTGAGACCCTAACTCTTTCCGCAAGTACAAAGCCTCTCCTTGACATGGCTGGTGGTTTTCAACTGCTGACCTTGTGGTTTGCAGGCCGACATGGAACCACAATGCCACCAGAGCTTGTGACTGCCATCAGGTCAATTCCAAGTCACAGGGACCCTGTAGGGCAGGCAGAAAGGCGGCGAGTTCCCGAGACTGTCAGTCTTCATGGGAGTAGAAAGCTGCCTCTCCCTGCAGCGGAGCGGCTGGTGCTTGCAAAGTACTAAGCATGCCTGGCACACCCCAGGGTGCTATGCTGACAGAGCTTCACACCGACAGTACAGGTCCCATGTGGGAAAGGGCACAGAGCCCACGGTTCTACAAACACTGCTTCGCCTAGTGATGCGTCAGAGCGCATGGAGTTCAGCTGGTGGACTGCGGCGCTCAGGGCACTGTGGTGTGGGAGGGTCTGCTCGGTGCTCTCTCCACACCTGCCGCACACCGAATACAACGGCAGTGGGTCGCCTTTTCATGTTCTTCACTTAAAGCATATTGTACGGGGTCTGGGGGAAAGCTCCGTTTCCACGTCTGACTCAACAACATGGGTAAGTGAAGGGTCATTTCCTGTGGTTTTGCCGGTCCCATCAGTGGTAACCCCTTCCTCTTGGGCCTGTGTGGGCCTCTCTCCATGCTCCAGGAAGCCCCGTTCCTCTCACCAGTGGCAGGCCTCAGGCGCACTGGCCTGGTTTCTCCTCGGGCACACTGTGCGTTCACTCATTTCCCTGCTGGAGGCCCATTTCTGAGGACCTCCTTCCTCAGGGCCACCTCACCGCCGTACAGCTCCAGAGGGCATGTCTGCAGCTGAACCCCACGTCCCCGGAGCAGCACCAAGCGGGGACCCTGCCAACTAGTGCCACTACCTTCCCACCTACTCCCACTTTTGGCTCCTGGGATGTTGCTCCTAAACAAGATCAGAACTAAGGAGTCAGGTGACGAGTGCTTTGTTCCTCTCGGGTCTCTGAGCTCAGGGACTCTCTACTCCCGTGAAGAGTCACCGTCTCAGAAGCCCACCAGGGCAGTTGTTCGCTGTCCTGCAGGGTCACTGTGAGTCGGCATCCACTTGATGGCATTTAGGTAGGTTTAAGGAATTATCTCAAGGGGCAAGGCTGGAAAGACTGTCTGTCTCACGTCCTTCACACAGGTTGTCGGGAGAGACCAGTCCCTGGAGAAGGCCATCGTGCATGGTAAAGTAAAGGGGCAGTGACAAGATGGACTGACACGGTGGCTGCAACAATGGGCTCATACACGACAATTGTCAGGACGGTGCAGGACTGGACAGTGTTTCATTCCGTGGTACACGGGGTGGCTGTGAGTGGGAGCCGACCCACAGCACCTAACAACAGTGATCGACCACACAGCCACTGTTTCCTCCGTTCATGCTTGGGGAGACGGGGATGGGGCCCATTTCCAAATCTAGGCCCAATCACCCTTCGGAAGCACCAACTGGGAAGTCTCGTGGGAAGTTTTCTTTCTAACAGCCTGAGTGCAAGGTCTGCAGTTGCTCTTGGCAAGGCTGAATCCCTAAGCATGTAAAGGAGACCCACCTTCTTGAGTCTCCTTGGATCTCTGAATCAAGGTGGCCATCTCCTGATTTAAAGACTGAACCTCGTTCCTCAGCAGCTGGTTCTCCAGTCGCAGGTTAGACAGCTCGTGTGACTTGCCATCCTCGCTAGCTGTTGGGGGGTGACCAGCGCAGGGGGCGGCCGAGGCTGAGCTCTCCTTTGGAGAATCCTTTTGGCCTTCAGGGCCGGCATCTTCAGTGGCAGAGGTTTCTGGGAGGAAAAGAATGTACGTGTCACCCTGGCTCACTCCCCGCCTACACGTGGGCAGTGTACTGCGGCTGGCTGCCCTTTGGCTCAAGCTGCCCGCTCCAGTCAAAACGGCACACAAAGTTCAGTGCCCAACCAACCTGCCTCCGATGACATTTCATCAATATAAATGGAGACTGTGGACCTCTAAAAATCCCCAAAGTCAGGATACACTGAGTAAATGGTGACAGAGTAGCTAGAAGACAGTTCTGCAAGAGGACACACACACACACACACACACACACACACACACACACAGATTTACAGTGTTTTAAAGAGAAAGAAAGAACAGAACTGTTGGACGGAGCAAACCAGAAGTGAGCGAGCCGTTGGGCTCAGGTGAAAACGGCAAGCCTTGAAGCTGCTGCTTTGGAAAAAGAGGGCGAGTCTCACCATCACAAGTCGCGGGAAGGCAAAGGAGGCCGGCTGTGAGTTTCGAAGCAGGGAGAGCAGCTACAGGTCAGATCAATGTTACACCCCCAACTAGAATCTAAATGCCTTAGCACAGACAAAGTTTCACTGACTCAGACTCATGTGATTTTTAACTTGTTACTACATAACGATACAAATACAGGGCTTCCACTTAACACATGTTAAATATGCGATTAAAAACAAGAAAACATTTCCAAATAGTAAAACTGGCTAAAACAGTAACTAACTGGATAACAGGAACTATCAATAAACACATGACAAAGATTTCCACATCTTTGCTGATCAGGGAGGTGTACATGGAAGCCACAAGGAGAATCAATACACATGGAGAAGAACGGCTCAAATGAAGACGCCGCCGAGTGTAGGCCACCACCCGGAGGAGCGGCTGGAACTCTCCACACTGATGCTGAGGAGGGAACGGTGTGAACACCCTGGGGACAGATGCCACAATCCCTTCTCAACTTGAACGTGCACCTGCCCTCTGGCCGAGTAGTTCCCCTCTCATATTTACCTGAGGAACACACAGACACGTGTCCATGTACAGAACAGCGCAAGAATGAGCTTATCAGCTTTAGTCGCAATAGCCCCAAACTAGAAACAACTCCAATGTCCACAAAAGCAACCGCGGCAAATCCATACAATGGGATACTGGGCAATAAAAACTAAAGACGCATGGACACGTGACACGGATGAAGCGCACCAGCAAAGGCTGAACAAAGGAAGCAAGGTCCGTTCACTCGCATGCGGAGTTTCAGGAAATTAGAAAACGAAGGGACAACTCAGGAGTCCTCTCAGGTGATGGAAATGTTCTGTATCATCAGAAATGCGACTGACACAGGCGATACAGGTAGGGGGCCGCCAGGGCTGCCTAGTTAAGCGTTTGCATTTCAACATAGATATGTAATTTACCTAAAATTTAAAAAATTACCAAAATAACCAAAAAAGTGGGGTCAAGAATGTGTATATTTGAAATTTCTGTAATAAAGATTTGAAAAAAAAAGTACATGCCCACATGTTAGATAATATCTAATGCTGAATTTAGAACAAAAAAAAGCATCGCCTTAGAATATTTATACTATAGATGAAAGGGAGAAAATTAATGAGTTATGTATCCATCTTAAAAAGTTATAAAAAGGAAATAAATCCAAACAAAGCAAAAGAACAGGAATCAACAATAGAAACCAGAGCTTTATGAAGGGAGATGTCGGACAGTGTAAGACATGGAAAAATAATAATTTATAAATTCTCAAGGGTACATGAGGAAAAGAGGGTGGGGGAGGGAGGGGAAAAATGAGGAGCTGATACCAAGGGCTCAGGTAGAAAGAAAATGTTTTGAGCATGATGATGGCAACAAATGTACAAATGTGCTTGACACAATGGATGGATGTGTGGATTGTGATAAGAGCTGTATGAGCTCCCAATTCCCCAATAAAATGTTTGTTTGTTTTTTAAAAAACCAACCAGAGCTTTATAAAAATAGAAAAGTAATGTATATCACAGAGGATTCATAAAACCCAAACTTGGTTTGCTGACAAGAGCGAGATTATAAACCACATTATGTTCATACATGTTCCAATGTTTCTGATGTTGGGCCTATCAGAGTGTATACTTCAAATCTGCACAGCTTATTGCATGTCACACACCACTGGCATTATCTGTAAAAGCAGACAGTCAGCACAGGGCAGAGACAATGACAGGCAGATGAGACTCTGGAGGCTGTGCAACGCAGCTTTGCTTTCTGCTGGGTAGGTCTGAGTGATTAATGTCTGCTAAGTTTTACAGCCTGGATACTTTCATCTTTTTCTAGAAAACTAAAACATTATAATCCCTGCAAATGTATGTAAGAGGAGCCTCAGTGGCATAATGGGTTAAGCGTTGGGCTGCTAACCACAATGTCGGCAGTTCAGAGCCATGAGCTGTTCCGTGGGAGAAAGATGAGGCTATCTAAAGATTTACAGCCGTCTCAGGAACCCACAAGGGACCTCGGTCGGTCCTCTGTCTTACAGGGTCCCTATGAGTCTGAAGTGACTCAATGGGCGTGAGAAATGCACATGAAATAGACAAATTCTCAAGAAAAAAAAAGTTACAACTCACCCAAAATAGACTCAAAAAGAAATAAGAGAGCCAACTGAATCAATGGTGACAATCTTCTATTTAAGAACACACTTGACCTCTTCACAGCAAATTCTAGCAAACATTCAGGGAACAAATAACCCCAATTTCAACTCAACTAATTAAGAGCAGACAATTGGGCCCACTCCCAACAATACTATAAAGTTAGCATAAACGGGATGCGAAACCCTAACCATCTCACTAATGTCACTTATGACATTACAGAATCTTGGCAATGAGTTTGGCTGTATGTGGGAGGAAAGAAAAACCAATTGTTCTGACATACCATATTCAGATATTAGCTAAGAAAGATTATATAACCATCTCAACAGATACAGAAGAAACATGTACAATCTATCTGAATGCGATACAGGGCTTCCAAGACTAAGTGCTGACGGGAGCCGACATTCGATGGCCTTCCCAACGATGGCCCTTTCTCGGCTGGCCTCCGTGCTCATTTCCATTGCTTTCCTCGCATACAGAGTTCTTGGAACTTTCTCACAACTGTTTTTCCTCTCTGCCTTCAAAGGGTCTGCTCTCACAAAATCGGAATGCTCTTCAACGCTCTCCCTTTTCACCTGGCAATCCTCCACTCATCTCAGGACCCGGCTCAAGTCGCATCTCCTCTCAATACCCGGGGCCATCAAATATTTCCCTCTGGCTCCCGAGGCTCTGGTCAAGCCTCACAGGCTGCGGACAGAACACCGCGTGATTCCTGTTGACATGTCTGTCTCACACTAGACCTGAACTCCTTCACCTCTCTCTCGTGGCTCTGGGCAGCTTTGGAAATGTTTGTATAACGTTCGATGGCTGGGATGAAATCTAGGCCTGTGCATAAAAATGAGCCCTAGTGGTGCTGTGGGTTCAGCAATAGGCTACTAGCCTCAAGGGTGGCGGTTCAAAGGCACCAGCTGCTCCATAGGAAAAAGCTGAGGCTTGCACACCTGGAGCAGCCCTGGTGCTGTGGTGGCTACTCAATGGGCTGTGAGCCGCATGGCTGACAGCTCGAAACCACCAACAGCTCCTCAGGAGAAAGACTGGGCTTTCCACTCCCATAAGCAGGTTCCAGTCTTGGAACCCCTCAGAGAGGTCGCCATGAGCCAGCATTTTTAGTTTTCTGCAACTGTAAAGACTTAGTCTCGGGAACCCGATACAGGCTCTCTGAGTTGAGACCGACTTCATGCAGGGGGTTCCCGAGGTTAAGTGCGCAGCTGCTAATGCAGAAGCCGGTGAGCTGAATGCACTGAGCACACTGCAAGAAAAGGACCGCAGCCATCCTCAGGGGCAGTTCCCCTTCGTCCCCCACGGTCACTGAGTCAGAAAGGACTCAAATGCAAGAGGTTTGGTTTGGATCCTGAAAGATGAGTTTTTTCCTCCTGAAGATAAGACACCGACCCACAAGTCAAACCAGGGAAAGCAGCTACAACAACCTTTCATCTGTTCATCACCAACTCCATACGGACTCCTTGCACAAACCTATGATGTCTGCTACTTTTAAGTGCATTTTAGGGAGCTGGGTTACTGAGATATAGTATCTACCCATTTCTGCACACGAGAAGACCCACTTAGAGGTCAATTCCCTGGGAACTAATAACCCAACAACTCTAAACTACCTTACTTCACAAGACAAAGCCTTCAAGAAGGATTATTATTTATTTTTAATTTAGGAACAGAATCTAAAGCTAGTTCATCTCTCGGCGTTAGTGAATTAACACCACCACAACACAGACACACAGACACACACCAAAACTCTATATGAATACAGCTGCCTGTCCTTTTTATATCCCAGTGTAAAAGAAATGAATTAAGACAGACCAAGGTCCAAAATGATTATATGATCATGCTTTCTTTCAGAATTCATAAGCTCATTTTTGCATGTTAAACGCAAGACTCTAAAGAATCGGTTTTGACCAAGTTTCTCAGATGCTGGGATGGGTAAAGGGCCAGACCAACCCACTCCAGGCCAGGGTCCCAGACAGCTGCAGACTGACCACTGGTGCTCAGTGCCATCTCCACGGGCACCACCTCAGTAGAGAGCCTGCCCCAAGACCAGCCAGGGCAGATGCTGGGACAGGGGAGGAGAAGCACCACCAGGAAGCTTCCGGGCTATGATGGCCCCATCTACTGGCTCAGGGCTAAAGGAAACGGGTGGGCCGAGTACCATGGCTTTGGCTCCCCGGAGAACATTCCGCAGGGGCAGCGGGGGTGATGGCAGCGGTGGCAGCAGCTACACTGGTGCCCACAGAGCTGGCACTGGCTGTCCGAGAGTTCTGAGCAGGAGTCTGGGCCCTCTCTTTTCTCATGTCCACCTTGCCGGAGGGCTCCTTCTGCGAACTGTTAAGAAAATCAAACAGCAGCTCATCATCAGGCTCTGACTTTTTTCTTCGAACAAACTGGGATGAAGGCCTGGGCTGGGGCACATTTTCAGCAGCGGAGGAGCCCTCTACTTGTGTCCGGAGGCCTGCCTTCACGTTTGTGGTGCCAGCCAAGAGGGTGGCCTGGTGGTTTCGAATGCTCTCGGCTGCAGAGGAAATGTATGCGGCTTTTGTCGCGGGCAGCGAGTGAAGCTCTGGACCATCAACGCGTTTGTCGTAGACGCTGTGGCTGGGGTTTTCTCTACGACTGAGCGCCGTCGCAGCGCCCTGGTCAACTCTGTTGAGAAGATCTTCTGCCTTCCCGGCAAGGTCAGTAAACCAAGACATGATGGGGGCAGAAGCAGCTTGCTGAAGAGCCTGTAACAGGACACAGAATGGTCAGTGAGGCTGAAAGCAGAGCTCAGTGGTTAAGAACTGGCTTCTGCAGACTTCTGGGGGAAGCTGGGAACCAGGGAGGGACGCCACCTGGAGGGCCGTTATGAAGGGGAATGGGCACAGAACGAGTCCTTTGCAAAATGCCTGGCCCAAAGTAAGCCCTCATTTCAGTAGCCACATCATTCACAGGGCCTTGGTGGCACCATGGTTAAAGCACGTGGCTGCCTCTAGAAAGGCCAGCCGCTCAGTGGGAGAGAGATGTGGGAGTCTGCTTCTGCTTCGGAAACCCTGTGGAGCAGTTCCTTGTCCTACAGGGTCGCTGAGCTGGAATTGACTGAACCCCACTTGGAAGTGGGGTACACTGGACCACAGTGAATCAGAGTAACAATGAAAGAATTAACTCGGTCTCATGAAACGGAGGAGCATGTGCTGTTATATACTGCTCTTTGTGCCAGGAAAAACTTTCTGGTTACTGGTCTTCACTTTAATGTCCTCTGCTTCAAGGGCCTTTCTGATCTAAATTAGATCCTCCTGTTTTCTCTTCCCTCCCGGCACTTCATGTCTCTATGCGGCTGTTTCATGCTGTGAAGTTGGCTTCTGTCTTGCAGCAACCTCAGATGACAACTCGAGGAGGAGAGCGCCACTGGGTTTTCTAAGTTGTAATCTTCATGGGCCCAGACTGCCAGGCCTTTCTAGCGTGGACCACACAGTGGGTTCACACCGCCCACATTCCCATGAGCAGCTGAGAAGTGTGCTACCAGGGTTGTTAGCTATTTCTTTTTCAACACCCCTCTCTCCTTGTTGTGGAGAGGGGCTTAAGGCCCCATCTATGTGCTTTACACAGCAAAGAATTCCTAGCAAAGGAGCCCGGGGCATAAACCAAGCCACACCAAACCCACAGTCAGTGAGTTGATTCTGATTCACAGAGACCTTACAGAGGGTTTCCGAGGCCGGACATCTTCGCAGGAGCAGACAGGCGCATCTTTCTGCTGCAGAGCAGCTGGTGGTCTTGAACCTTGCAGTTGGCAGCCCACCGCTGCTTACCTGACGGCACCCCCATATATTGGGACCGATGCTGTGTCAACACTGTTGGCCTCCTATGTCGAGATTCACAGCCTCGGAAACCCACGGGGACGGTTCTACCCTGTCCTACAGGGTAGTGATGAGTCGGCACAGCCATGGCATTTTCCACTGTGAGGATGGTGCCAGACTGGGCAACGTGCACAGGGTCACTGTGAGTCGGAACCCATGGATGGCACCCAACAATGACAGGCACCCAAACTGCCTCGATGGCAGCATGTGTTAAATAGCAGGATCTTTTCACAAATGCCTAAGGGTTTAGGGACCAAGAGTTTAGGTGCCAGTGTTGTAAGTTGGTTAGTTAAACTCCTCAAAGCTAATTTTAACCCCCATCTCCCACAACTAGCCTTTCACTGTCTGAGTAACTTCAGGCAACTCATCCTGTAAACCTCCCACAGGAGGCAGGGGTGGTGCAAAGGTCACCATGCTTGGGTATATCCAGGGGTGCCTCGGAAGAAACACCAGGAGATCTCCTTACAAAAAACCAGCTATGGAAAATCCTACTCTGAAACACTTGGGGTCACCATCAGTTGGATTCAACCAGAGGCAACTGGTTTGGTTTGCTTTCTGAAAACCTTTTACAAAGCCGGAGTAACTCCGAGCGTCTCAAATGAAAACGGACGAGAGCACTCTGTATCTCATAAAAACTGCCCCGGAGGGGGTAAGCAGCGATGGTGGCTGGGCGCAAATTGTCTGTCCTAATAAAGCAATCAAAACACATTGATTAAATCCTTATATTGTGCCTCCCATAAAGTTAATAACAGGGCTGCAACACGAAAGTTAGGAACGCAGGGGCCGCTGGGCACCAGGAGGAAGGACTGGGGCGGACTTCGGACATGCAAAGCCCTGCGGTCCCACCACGGGCACTGCCGACGGAGACCGCCCCACGGGGTGGTGGGCAGAGGTGGGAGAAGTGGGGGACGGCCGCACGGAAGTGGGGGCCGGGTCAGGGCCTGCCTGGAAAGCCAGCTGTCAGCACCGGGAAGGGAGGCTGGGGGTCGTGGGGCAGGCCCACCTAATCGATGTCGGGTGCCCACTCCACTCTCCACCCACCTCCTTCCAGTCTCGGCCGGGGGTGTGCGTGAAGAAAGGGCGTGGGAGGGAGCAGGGGGCTTCCCGTCCCTGCCTCAGCCCCCAAGGGAGGGCGGCCCGGAGGGAGGGGACGGCGCCCCGCGCTCGAGGCCGTTAACGCCCCCTGGCCCACTGCCCCTCGCCGCCGCCTCACCTGGGGACTCTGGAGCGGCTGCACCGAGGCCGCGCCGCCCTGCTGCACCGCCCCTGTCAGCAGCCGGCCGAGGGCTCAGCAGGCCCAGCTGAGAGGGCCGCCCCTTCGTCCAGCCTCGGCCAGGCCACCTCTTCCGGGAGACGTGGAAGGGCGGCGAGGACCCCAAAACAGAGTGGCTGCCGACCTGCCTGAGCGGCGGGAAGAGAGCAGCCACCTGCAGGCGGCTCCGGCGGCAGCTGCGGGGGCCTCGCTCCTGGCCACGCCTCTTCCGCCTGCGGCGGGCCTGGCCCCGAGCTGCGTATGACGTCACGGCGGAAGCGGGCCTCCGCGTGGCCGGCATAACAGTGGCGACCACGCCCCTGGGCGTGTCCTCCGTGGCGGCCCACGTGGGTGACAGAGGCAGTCGCGCTTGGACGTTTCCGCCCGGCGTCAGGCTGGTGGTGACTCCGCACTACAGCGACTCATAGCAAACCTGTACGACAGGGTACAACAGCCCCTTTGAGTCTCTGAGATTGTAACATTATGGAAGTAGAAAGTCCTTTCTCCTGCAGAGTGGCTGGTGGTTTTGAACTGCAGACCTTGTGGGTCACAGCCCAATGAGTAACCGTGAAGCCATGAGGGCCATGCCCATAGGTGGCCAAAAATGTCAAGTGTACAACTACTAACCAAAATACTAACCAGTGACTTGCGGTTTAAACTCGTCCAGAGGCGCCTCAGAAGAAAGGCCTGGCTTCAGCAAGTTTGCACTCTTGACAATCTAAAGAAGCAGTGTTCCGTTTGGCACAGCAGATGGGTCCGGATGAGTCAGAAGCAACTAACTGCAACCAGAGCTATAAGACAGGATATTGAGGAGGAGTGGGTGAAGTTGTGAGGTGCTTTACATTCACCAGCCAGGGAAGAGCTCACCAAGGAGGGACATTTGAACTGAGACACCTGCCTCCCCTCCCAAGGATGGGAAAGGCCTGTAGAGAACTTTCCAGACAGAAGTGCAGTGATTACCTTTTGCTGACAGTTTCCTGACTCTTTGAAATTAGCCTAAAATCCACATTCATAACTCAATAAATATTTTGACTAACACAATTAGATGAGCTGACACAGAAGCTGCAACAATGGGCTCAAAATCATACCAAATGTGAATGAGGGGTGTGCAGTGGAGACCCAAAGGCCATCTGTAGACAATTGGACATCCCCTCACGGAAGGGTCACAAGAAAGGGATGAGCCAGTCAGGGTGCAGTGTAACACCGATGAAACACACAACTTTCCTCTAGTTCTTTAATGCTTCCTTCCCCCCACTATCATGACCTTAATTCTACCTTACAAATCAGATTAGACCAGAACATGCACACTGCTACAGAAGGGAAATCCAGGGTAGATAAATCCCTCAAGCCAACAGTGAGAATAGAGATACCTGGAGGATTAGGGGATAGTCAGGGGAGAAAGGGGAGATTGATCACAAGGATCAATATATAACCCCCTCCCAGGGGGGTGAACAATAGAAAGTGGGTGCAGGGAGACAGGGGATGATGTAAGATATGAAAATAATAATCTATAACTTATCAAGGGATGGGGAAAATGAGCTGATATCAAGGGCTCAAGTAGAAAGAAAATGCTTTGAAAACGATGATGGCAGCACACGTGCAAATGTGCTTGACACACTGGATGAATGTATGGATTGTGATAAGACATGTAAGAGCCTCCAATAAAAGTATTTAATCAAACAAGCAAACAGCCATTGTGAGGATGGTGTAAGACTGGGCAGAGTTTCGTTCTGTTATACATAATACCGTAGCTGGGCCTTGTGCAATCGATTTGCCCAACACGATGAGCCGGTCATTTGATTTCTTGACCGCTGCTTTCACGGGCATTGATTGATGATCCAAGGAAAACAGAATCCTTGACAACTTCAATCTTCTCTCTTTCTCAGGATGTTACTTCATGGTCCGACTGTGAGGATTTTTTGCGTAAAGAAATGTTACGGTGTACTCCGTAGTGAAAATTGTCTATTCTTTGATCTTCACCAGTAAATGCTTCAAGCTCTCTTTGCTTTGAAAAAAGCAAGGTTGTTCGTGAGTCCTCATCCAATCCTGAGGCTGTGTGTGTAGTCCAGCTTCTGGGACGATTTGCTCAGCACCCTGGTGGTATAAAGCCTGGGTAAGGCTGCCCCCCTTTCAGGTGTCCCCTCGAAGTTTGAAGCACTGCCTCTTGGTTTGTGTAGAGAGGTCTCTCATGAGTACAGTTAAGTGCTCTCAAACTCCCAGTCTTTGCAATGTTCTCTGTAACTTGTTATGATCCACGCCGTCAGATGCATAGTCAGTAAAACACAAGTGCCCACTCTTCCAGTCAGCTCAGCAGGTATTCTATCCTACAAGACCTCGGGGAGGGGGGGGGGCGTATTCTTCCCGGTTTTGCTGGTGTCAGGTTTGATCGCGTGACTGGCGTTGGCCAATGGAACGGGAGCAGAAGAGCTGCGTGTATTTCCACCAGATCCCGTGGTGTTTGCCATCTGTCATCAAGGTCAGTGTTGCTCCAGAGAAAGTCCACTCACCCATTGAAAGAATGAGGGTCAACTCAGTTGAAGCAGAAAAGATGTGGCACTGAGCAGTCATGCCCCCAAAAGTGTCCCAAGAATTCTTATATATACAAAAGAGTCCACCCAGGATACCTAGAAGTCACTCAGGTCAAACCGGATTAGTCAGGGAGACAGGACACCCAACAGGAGAGGCTGCAACTTTTCCCGGTAAGTAAGACACTTTGTACCCTCTACCCCGCCGCCCTAATGCTATGAGAGGAGCGAACCCCTAGAAAAGAAAGGGGGAGATTGGGATCCCTGTCTTCCCTACAAACAGCGCTGCCCCAGTGGCCAGACTGTGGAACAGATCCTAAGACTGTGAGCCTTTTTGCGCATGATTACCTTCCAGCAGCTGGGGGCGCTCCTTCCTTAAAATACATACCAGCCAGTCTATGGGGCTGCAGGTTAAAACGCATCCTGCTGTTTCCTTCTTAACATTACAGTAGACATTGTGAACTGACGCTGGAGATCCACGGGGATTTCATATTCACCTACTGTGTCGGTTTTTCGTCATCTGGCTGTGAAGTTGCAGTCCAAGACCAGTCCCTGGGCCACTAAACCCTGGATGAAACCTCCTAGGTCCTCATCCCTATCGTATCTTTAACTTGTTTTTGCCCCTTCTTTTTAAAATTTTTAAAACATTTTATTAGGGTCCATACAACTCTTATCACAATCCATACATATACATGCATCATTCGTACATTCTTTGCCCTAATCATTTTCAAAGCATTTGCTCTCCACTTAAGCCCTTTGCATCAGGTCCTCTTTTTTTTTCTTTTTCCCCCTCCCTCCCCGCTCCCCCTCCCTCATGAGCCCTTGATAATTTATAGATTATTATTTTGTCATATCTTGCCCTATCCGGTGCCTCCCTTCACCCCCTTTTCTGCCATCCTTCGCCCAGAGAGGAGGTCATATGTAGATCCTTGTAATCAGTTCCCCCTTTCCAACCCACTCATCCTCCACTCTCCCAGTATCGCCCCTCACCCCCTGGTTCTGAAGGTATCATCCACCCTGGATTCTGTGTGCTTCTATCTCCTATCTGCACCAGTGTGCAACCTCTGCTCTATCCAGACTTGCAAGGTCGAATTCGGATCATGGTAGTTGGAGGGGAGGTTTTTTGCCCCTTCTGAGAGGCTTCTAACTGCTCTAGGACCCCAGGTTGCCACCCAAACACCAAAGGCCTGACACATTGTGGGATGACATCAAGAAAGCAAAAAGGTCATTGAAAAGACAGGAAAGAAAGAAAAGATCAAAGCGGACGTCAGAGAAGACTGAAACTTGCTCTTAATCACAGGGTAGTAGCTAAGGCACATGGAAGAAATGATAACGTCAGAGAGCTGGACAGAAAATTTCAACAGGCAGCTTGAGAAGACAAAGCCAAATGTGATTATGAAGTGTGTATTTACAAAGTTAGAAAACCCCTAAAGGAAGAAGGTGCTCAGCACATCTTAAACGGGAAGAACTCAAGAAAAAACTCAAGCTTCAAGTTTTTGAAAGATTCTATAGGCAAAATATCGAATGATGCAAGAAACAGCAAAAGAAGATGGAAAAAACACCAAGAGCTAGCATAGGGTCGCGAGCCAAGGGTGTGGAAGGTAGTAATTCAATGTGCACTGAAGACGCCGGGGGATAACACGGCTCCAGGAATTCATGGACTACCTAGAGAAATATGTCAGCACACTAATTCAGTGTGCTTGACCCAGCATTCCTGTTTTCAATTTCCTCAGACACATGTGAACCCTGGGCAATAAATAAAGATCAAAGAAAAAATGATGCGTCTGAATGAGGGAGTTGGCAAAACTAGTGAGAGTACCATGGGCAGCCAGAAAAGCAAATAAATCTGTCTTGGAAGAAGTATAACCAGACTCCTTCTTAGAATCCAGAATGGGGAGACTTGGCCTCGTGCACTTTGGACCTGTTGTTGGGAGAGAGAAGTCCCTGGAGAAGGACATTATGTTTGATAAAGTGGAGGGGCAACAAAAAAAATAAATAAAAGAAACGAGAAGAAAGCTCTCAGTGAGCTGGATCGGCAGTGGCTACATCAATGTCTCCAACAGAACCAGCCTGGTGAAGATGGTGCAGGGCTGGGCAGTGTTCCCTTCTGTGATACATACATTCCTTATGAGTGGGCACTGCCTCCGTTGTGCCTAACCACAGCAGAAAAGCCTGATGGTCTGAGTATACAATGGAATACTATTCACCAACAAAAAGCAGTGACGTGCTCATAGAGGCTACAACCTGGATGAAGCTCAAACACATCATGCTCAGTGAAAGAAGTCAGGCACAGAGAATCACTCAGAGAACAGATCCAGAAAGGAAACGTGCAAGTTCATTCAGAGGCACTTCAGAATAAAGGCCTGATGAACAAATCCACCAGCCACTGAAAACCCTGTGGAAAATTCTGTTCTGACACCTGAGTCCCCAGGAGTCAGCACCCCATGATTTTTTTTTTCAATAGAGCATAGATTAGTGGTTGATGGGGGTGTGAGTGGAAATTGGATGTGGGCACAGGACAATTTCTTAGGCTACAAAAAGTGTTCTAAAAGGTGGATAGTCTGGTGAGTTTACTAAAAGTTACTGAGTTATATTTTAAAATAAGTTAACTTTTTTTTGGAGTATAAAACAGAGCTCAGTAAAACTTTTATAAAAACTAACCTACAAAAAATGCCAAAAAACTAACATACACACCTACTAGACCATCTTTTCCTAAGAACTAAATTTCTAGCCATGTTAGCCAGGTAGCCTCAAGCAAGAAGTGTCTGAAGTTTGTTTTAGGAACAAGTGTTTCTCTTCATTGGTTTTTAAAAAGAGGAATTAAAAAAAGATGAACTACATTGAAATGTAATTTTTGAGGGGAATATGTTTTTTCAGTTGACCTTAAAGAAAGCAGACTTGGTTTTGCCCCAACCTCTCCAGTAACTAAATGCAGTCTGTTTCCCCATAATCAAGTTTCTGTTTTGCTTTGTTTTTCAGAGAAGACAATATTCAAGGAAGTAAAAAAACTGGTGAGAGAGAGAAAGCAGACTATCTGGGGGGGGTGGGGTGAGGGTGAAGAGGGAGGCAAGTTGGAGGCCAAGACCAACCTCAAAGGCCCAAACCTACCATTCCCTATATCTCACCCTTCCCACTACGAGAACAGCAAAAGATGGCGCATCAGACTTTTTCGATCTGTATGCTGAGCAAATAATCTAAGAAGTTGGATTAGAAGAAGAATAATGTGGTGTCTGGATTGGAGGAAGGCTAATTAACAACCTGCAATAAGCAAATGATAACCTTACTTGATGAAAGTGAGGAGGACTCGAAGCGCTTGCTGATTGCAGTCCTCAGTATGGATTATGACTTAATGCAAAGAAGACCAAAATCCTCGCAAGTGAACCAATAGGTAACATCGTGCTCAATGGAGACCAGGTGGAACTTGTCAAGGGTTTTGCCTTGCTCGAATCCACAATCAGTGCCAAGGGAAGCAGGAGTCAAGGGATGGAAAGACCTTTTTCGAGTACTGGAAAGCAAAACTCTACTTGGAATAAGGAGTGCTGGCCCCAAGCCATGGTATGTTTCATGACCTCATGTGCGAGTGCAAGTTGGGCATTGAATAAGGCAGACCAACGAAGACTGGATACATTTGACTTGTGGTTCTGGAGAAGAATCTTGAAAGTAATATGGACTGCTAAAAGGACAAGCAGGCCTGTTTTGGAAGAAGCACCACCAGCGTGCTCTGTAGAGGCAGGGATGGAAAGACTTCATCTCACAGACTTTGGGCATATTGTCAGGAGGGACCAGTCTCCAGGAAAGGACATGGTGCTTGGGAACGTCGAGGGGCAGCACGAAGAGGAAGGCCCTCGGCAAGATGCACGGACACGGTGGCTGCAACAAAGGGATCAGGCGGAGGAGCGATTAGGAAACTCCTGACAAGATAGCGTGACACATGGCTACACGCCCGGCCTAGAACATACCATTGATGAGACTAGCACAGCACCAAGCACTGTGTTGCTTTATAACAGAGTAGAACACAGGAGGTCTTCCTGTAGGCGAGCTATCCCCTCCCGCCCTCCCAGATTACCAGGGAGATTGATTGAGGCTAATACCCTTTCCGGTCTCCTTGGGATTTCATTTTGACAGTTAGAGGTAGTGAGGGACTCAAGGTGACCTTCCAACAAACAAACTCACACTACTGAGTAAATGTGGACCCCAGAGAACAGAGTAGAACTGCTCCTGTGGATTTCCAAAATTGCACATCTTTATAGGTCACCTCATCTTTCTCCTGAAGCTTATGGCGGGCAGCCCGAGTCTTAACCGAGTACGCCACCGGAGCGCCTTCGCGATGGCCTTAGGTAGATCCATAGAGATAGTGACTGTGTTAAGAAGCCCTGGTGGGGTAGTGGTTCTCAGTTGCGTTGCAATCCACATGGTCGGCAGTTCAAACCCACCAGCAGCTTCTCAGGAGAAAAAGTGGGCTTTCTATTCCTGTAGACAGTTATAGTCTCAGAAATCATTAGGAGTCAGCGTTGACCTGATGACATTGAGTTTGTTTGTTTGTTTTCCAGAGGGGCATGGCAGGGGAAGATGACAGAGGTGGGGGGAAGTATGGCGCTGACAAGGAGCACCAGGAGAAACTGTTCTGAAATTGTGTGATGATTGCACCCAGCCTCTGAAGATGATCCAATAATTGAGTGTACGCTATGAGAAGTATATGCCGATAGCACCGTTCCTCTCAAGGCCCTAGTACCCCAGGAAAGCAACCAGACCACTGTCAGTTCAAGAACAGCGAGCCTTAGGATGGGGGAGAAAACAGGATTGCTGGACAGAATCAAGGGTACACTTGAAATTCAAGTTCATGAGTGGACAGCAAGCTGAGCCAGTCTCAAATGACTTTCTGTAGTTGTGAAATGCTGCCAAGCCAGGCGACAAACAGATAGGGCAGTGGATTTCACAAAGTGGCTGTGATGGTGAATCTTGCATGTCAATTCGGCTAGGCTATGGCTCTGCTAAGTGGCACATTCATATTTTGTCTCTCCTTTAACCACAATACCTCCTCCCAATCATCACTTTCAGTTGATGACCATGTATCCTATTTCAGGAAGCAAGAAACCAAAACCTTCAGATGAGGCCTTCCATACGTTCCCAGCCGCACCCCTGTCTGCAGCTGGCCTGACGCGCTGCCTCCTCCTTGTAGAATGCATGACATGTTCTTAGCATGGCTGCTCCTTTCATGTGTGCCCCGAGGGTGCCACCCTCTCCTAAAGCAGCATCAGCACCCAAGCTCCCTCCTGGGCTGTCCAGACGCCCACGTTCTCCAAATTGCGCCACCACTCCCTCATCTTCCAACTCCTCTCTCAGCCCGAGCCTCCTGCCCGCCCAGGGTTGCTGGAGGGGCCAGTGAGAGAGCACTGGAAAAGTCCTCAGTAATCTCAGCCTTCTCAACCCTCCCGAGAGAAGGTCACCGTGGCCAAGGGGACATTGAATAGAGGAGCAGGGGAGTCCAGGGTTCCAGGGTCAGTCGGCAGTCAAGTCCAGACAAGAAGCCAGCCCCCTTGGAGTTTCTCATCCCCCTACCACCCGATGTACTAAGGAGGGCTGGGTCAGATATGATGTCACCAACAGACTCTAACAAAAAGCACGGGACTTGAATCTGAAGATCCGGACCCAAACCCTGATTTTGTTCCTTACAAGTTATAGAGTCACCGGCAAGCTATCGAACCTCTGTTTCCCTCCATTTCCTCATCTGTGGAATGGGGACATGGGGCCTGCCACACATATATGCAGAGCAGAGCAGATTTGCATTTAACCATCGAGACGCATTTTGATTTATGACAGGGATTGTGGTCCCCCAATGTAACAGCCCTCTTCGCACTTCCTCCTTGGAGTTCTCATTTCCACTCTGCCTTCTTGCTTCTGGGCTTTCTTTATGCCTGGGCAGATGCTACCTGACCGATCTGGTATTGTTGATGGTTCTAGGGACTGTGTGCCTCCTTTCTACCCACTGACCATGAGTTGATGACCGCTCCGTCTGTCGGGTTTCTGAGGCTGTAAACCTTTAGAGGGAAGCTGTGGGTTTGAACCGCTGACCCGGTGGCTTAGCAACCCAATGCTAACCCTACAGCGCTTCTAGGACTCTCCTTGACCTTATAGGCCCGTCTGTTGTTTGAATAAAAGCTTAGCCTGGCAGGTGAGTTCTGCTCCAGCCTTGAAGGGTGATTAAGGACTGTGCTAGCCCAGGTGGACTAGAGCAACAAATCCACAGACACCATCTGTGTATAAGAAAGAGCTTTATATACAAGAGCGGTTGAATATTGAGAACACATCCCAGCCCAGTCCTGATCAAGCCCATAACTCTGATATTAGCCCATATGTCTGATACCAGTCTATAAATTCCCCTTCAGGCTCACGCAACACATGCAATGACACTGAATGCAGGACGATCACAGGTCTGTGGGTGGGAGGTCTGTGGATCCAGTGGTGGTGTAAGCATCTCAGTGCTGGCAGGGGTCTCCATGTGGCTTCTCCGGCTCCAGAGGTCTGGCTCCATCAGCCTCTCTCCATGTGTCTTCTCCACAGGGATGTCTCCTAGGGAGTGAGCAGAGAGTGCCTCCCACCTCCAGGGAGGAATACCGGAGCTCTTGGAAGCCTCAGGAGAAGGTCATGCCCACACAGAGGCCTCATTGGTTATATCCTGATTGACAGGCTACACTCCACCCCTTCACTCTTAATCCTCAAATTGACACTAGATGATGTAACTGCCACAGGACCAGAGCCTTAGGGATTTCGCCGGGCTCCATTAGGCAAGCCAGCCTAATGTTTTCTTTCTTTCTTTTTTTAATGATTTTCTGTTTTGCTCCACATTTTTTCTCCCACTCCATCCAGTTGATGTCTTTTACTGTGGTCCCTTTAAGAGGGGCCAGCAATGTAGCCAGGCACCATCTCGTTGCAGTCTCAGGGTTGTGGCAGCTGAGGTTCACATGGTTTCATTAGTCCCTTGTGGATTGAAGTCCTTGATTTTCTCTACTCTTCTTTGCTCTGGAGATACCAAAAGCGGCACCTTAGATGGATGGCCAAGTGCCAGGTTTCTGAACCTCAGTCGCTCCTCACTAGGTGGGAAGGAAGTCCTTTGCCAGGCCCTGTGGAAACCCTTGTGGCACCTAGGGTTACTCCACGTCAAGGCCACAGCAACAATCCTTGGGGCCAGGGGCCCCGATGGCACCATGAGTACGTGCTCAGCTGCTCAGCAGAGGTTGGCAGCTCCACATCCCCCATGGCTCTGGGGGAGAAAGCCCTGGCAAACCGGTTCGGTACAGATGAAACCCACAGCTGTCTAGTTGGTTCTGGTGCATAGCCACTCTGTGGGACAGGGTAGAGCTGCCCCCATGGGCGCCCCAGGCTGCGTTCTTTATGTAACCCCATAGCCACGTCTTTGCTTCTTGGAGTGGCTGAGGGGTTCAAACTGGTGGTGGGATTCGCCGGGTTCACACTCAGACGCCTAGTTTTTTAGTTGAGTTCGGTGAACTGGTTGTTAAAACGGCCCTTGTAGTTGGGGTCCTCTCTAAGGGGGGCGGCTGGGTAGCCAGCCAGTGTAGAAATCACAAATCTATACTCCCCACTCTTTTTTCAAGGACCATCTGTACACCCGCGTATTCTAAGCACCTGTAGTAATGTTGATTCTGTCCTTAGGGTTAAACAATTAAATGGGGGGCGTGGGCGTGGAGGGAGGGAAAAAAGAGGAGCGGACACACACCATCAGCAGCTCAAATAGAAAGTAAATGTTCAGAAAATAGTGATGGCAACAGATGGACAAATATCCTGGAGACCATGGATGTATGGACTGTTATAAGAGCGACAAGGGCTCTCAGTAAAATGATCTTTAAACAAAGTGAAATGCATGGCGTCGTGGTTATGAGTTGGGCTGTGATCCACAGGTCTGCAGTTCAAAGCCATTGGGCACTCTGGGAGAAAGGTGGGGCTTTCTACTCCTGTAATGAGGGACAGCTTTGGAGTTACAACCTACGGGGGCCGTTCGACCCTGTCCTGTCGAGCTGCTCTGAGTCAGAGTGGACTCGATGGCAGTGAGTTTCAAGCTTGTAACATATATTTATTCATTTTTCTCAAGCTCATTGTACTGTTGATGACATACTGCATTTTTAATCCCTTGTGTTTGCTACTTCAGTGAACAAACATGTAACGTAAAGAGAAAAAGTGCCAAACTACCAGAGGGTGACACGCTGTCATTCTTTTCGGCTTAAAAAAAGTAATTTTATTGGGAGCTCTTACAGATATTATAACAATCCATTTCCCAATCAATTAGAGCAATCATAATTGTACAATTACTGTCACCACCATTTTCAAAACATTTTCTTTCTTTTCAAACTCTTTGATATCAGCTCCCTTTTGTCCCCCCCCCACCCCAAGGAACCTTTATCCTTATACTGTAAATAGTATTATCATTTTTTGCACTGCTGCTTCCACGCGGGCTTTTGTGTAATGCTCCAAGTTCCCACCAGATATTATGAGGGAATCATGCAATCCTGGAAAGTGTTCAAAGAGCTAAATATATTGTCAGAAAAATTGCTGTCAGTTCAGCAGAAGTGGAAAGGGGTCTTTCAAAAGTGAATACAATATGTTCTGAGAAGAGAAGTCGCCTGTTTCTAATATATCAAACACAATGACTACTGTCTAATTGGCCCACAGTGAAAAGATGGTTAAGGTTAAATCACCCAACCTAAGACGCTTGGATAAAAATGAAGACTATCGCAAATACTGACAATCAAGAAGCAATAGGGAAATATTTTAAATTGCAGTTTTACTTTATTTTTCCAGGTATTACTTAATATTTTCATGCATATTTTAAAACTCTTAATCTACTTTTGTGTACCTCTTGCATGTCCTTATTTAAGTATTTACTGTATGAAATAACCAACTGTCTTTTGGTGTAGCTTTTAAAAAATATATTGAAAGTGGTCATTAGGGCAGTGACCAGTTGTGAATCCCACCCCTGGTGAAACTGATGATCCCTGGTTATGATCCCCGCCTAGAACCACTGTGTAACGGGTGCTCCCCGCCTTGGAGAAAGATCACGGGCGCATGAGGCGGTTCTCCTTTGAGACATGGGGTCGCCACGGTGGGAATCTACTCTGCGTTCCTCGACAACACACTTTGGTTCTTCATTTCCGTTCCAGCCAGTGCTGACCTGAATTCCCTGGTGGTTTAGTGGTCACTCGTTGGGCTGCTAACTGCAGGGTCAACAGTTCAAAGCCACCAGCTTCTCTAAGGGTGAAAGATGGTGTTTTCTACTCCCATGATGAATTATGGACTCAGACTTCTGCTCTGCCCAATAAGGCTGGTGTGAGTCAGCGTTGATATGATGGCAGTGAGCGAATTAATGGTGTGTGATTCTTCATAATGAAAAGTTAAAAGACAATGTGATATAAGACAGATACGCTCCTGCTCGAGAGTGGAGGAGCTGCGGCCTCCAAAGCCAAGTTTACCCTTTCCACGATGCCTCCCACTTAGAGGAGTATTCCATGCACAGTTCCCTGGATGGTTGGAACTGCCTGAAAGCTAGCATAATTATTTTGGTAAAGTGGAAAAAAGAAAGGTTGAACCCTGTGTTAGACAGGGTTCTCTAGAGAGACAAAACCAGACTGCTAATAATTATATATATATTTATACAGATAGATATATAACACAAGAAATGAACAGTTAAATTATATATGGATAGATAGATATATAATACAAGAAATGAACAGTTACATTATAAAGCAGTACAAATGGCTCAGTGTAACTCACTCCTGTGAGAGAGTTGTGAGACACTGGCAGTCAAGTTTTGAGGGCTGCCAGGTAGTCCTCTGTAGAGAGATTCAGGCTATCCCGGCACAGGCAGCAAATAGCAAGGCAGGTCACCAACAGTCAGATCACCAACAGTCAGTCCCCAGCTCAAGAGATATAAATTCCAATTGTGTGGTAAAGCAGGTCTTGAAGGAAGCTCAAATTACAGCGACACGGTCCATGGGTTAGGTGTCCCACAGGTAGTGTAGCTTGCAAACTGAGGCACAGAACAAGCAAGGCAGCCGCACACTGGTCCGATGATCAATGAGCAAGAGACAAGAAAGGCAAGGCTCTCCGAGCCATTCATCTCTCCGCTCTTCAATTAATCCCAAATGTGTTTATCGGCCAGGCTGGCACAATAAACTAACTACCTCAGATATGTATGATAAAATAACATCTCTTTAAAATTTTAGAGATGCAGGTCCAGAAGACATGGTGCAATGTGCCTTCCAGAAATGTAGTATTAGTAATGCTATGGATGGCAGTGAAGACTACGCTTTGTATGAAAATGACAGCAGTGATGGTGATGACGGCGATCTCAGTGAGGACAGCGTCTGTGATGACCTCACACCAGCTGAAGCTCTGCATTGGGATACAGATGACGAGGAGGAATCCAGTTTGAAGGATTTTAACTATTTACATCTTAGCTTGGTTGCTGATTGAGCTCAGGGAATAGTACTCTTAAGGTATCATTGTTGATACCTTATTGTTTTTGTTGAACCTATTTTTCACTTACTGTGCTGGTTTACTAATGTTAAATTACTTGTCCTTTTATTTAAAATAAATATTTAAATACATTACCCCACTGATGTCTCAAATTTTAGTAATTTTATTTTCATTTGTTTTGATTACTGAAACTCACCAATAGCTTCTGCATTTTCCACCCTAGGCTTATATTTGAGTCAATCACTTTTTCTGGTTTCCCAGGTAATAATTAGGTACCTCGGTTTATACTCGGGTTGGCTTATATTCGAGTATATACGGGTACTTCATATGTGATGTAAGTCAATGGCTTAAATATATTAAAAAGAGTTGTGTAACCATCACCACAATCAATTTTAGATCACTTTTTGTATCTGTTGTTATTAGCTCCCTACTTCCCTCCAGCCTCCCCTGTCATAATCTGACACAGCTGTTAGTCTAGTTACAGCCTCTATATATTTACTATCCTGGATTTTATATAAATAAAATCATATCCCTCCCACAATAAAAAACAATCCATGAGAAACACTAAAAGAAAGCAGAAAATAATAAAATCTAGAACAAGTTAAAACTGGATCAAATGGGAACACAAATGGAAAGGTGTTACATTTAAAATTAATTCTTCAGTAATTCATTTCCAATTCACTCTGCCTGCAGACAAAAATATTCACATATCTGATCAATGGTCCAAGATTGTTCAATGGAGACTTAACCCACGTAGGGACTCTGTAAGTGGATTTGTTCTTTCACTGTCATCCATAGCCTTCTGCAAATTAGGTGTTCAGAACTTAAGTTCTAATACACTTCCCTCCTGTGGTCTTGGATTTTATTGTACCTACCCCCCTTTAACTATTATGATCCCTTGAGCCAACCAGGTGCAGTACAGCACCAATGAAACCCAGAATATTCCTCTGGTTCCTTGAGGCTTCCTCACCCGTCACTATCATGACCCCAATCTTGCCTTTCACTGAAGGCTAGGCCAGAGGGACAGGGACAGAGACTCACAGGACACACAGAATCAAGGTCAGATAAGCCTCTTAGGAACAGAAATGGGAGAAGTAATTCCAGGAGGGGAGGGAAGGTGAAGAAAGGAGGGGGAAGAAGCTTCAAGGGTAAAGGCGACAGCAACTGATGCAAGATATGAAAATAATAATAATTTATAATTTATCAAGGGGTCACAAGGGTGGCAGGGGGGAGGGAGGGAAAAAAGAGGAGCTGATACCAAGGGCTCAAATAGAATGTAAATGTTTAGAAAATAATGACGTCAACATATGTACAAATATGCTAGATACAATTGATGTACGGATTGTTATAAGAGCTGTAAGAGCCCCTGGTAAAATAATCTTCACAGGAAAAAAATATTATGATACCATGGTTATTTGAGTAGAAAGTATTACCATTTAGGTAACATTTTGTGGTTAAAGATTTGCCAGCTTTTTTGTAGCGTTTTCTAACGTATTATTACATCAATAAGTTCACCAATGTTGATGTAATATTGTAAAAGTTGTTTTATAAACCAAAGCAAGTAAAATTCACTTCCCCTCAAACCTCAAACAATTTACCACATGCCCTGAAGTTTCCCCTTACTGTCTTTCACATCATTCTGATAAACCCAGACATTCTGCTGTGAGACAAAATTACTTTCTTTTTCTATTTTTAAAAAACAAAAACCTTACTACCAGTAATTCTGTCTTCTCTTTAGCTTTTTGGTCCTTGTTAAAACCTTTTTCCCTTTAATCATTTTATCGAGAGCTCTTACAGATGTTGTAACAATTCATAATTCAATTACATCAAACACAATTCTACAATTCCTGCCACTACTTGTTAAGCCTTTAACTCAATTCTTAAAGTTGTCTTCCTTCAGTAGTCTAGAATATATTTAGTCATTTCAGGCAGGTTCACCAACCTAAAATGCTACACTTTAACACTGAATATGATACAGCCAACCTAAAATGCTACACTTTAACAACTGAATATGATACATCCAACCTAAAATGCTACACTTTAACAACTGAATATGATACATCCTTAACATCAAGGAAGAATATTTTAAGGCATGTCAACTTGAAAAGGCATCAAAGTAAACCAGGGGGAAAAAGCAAATCTTAATTAAGCTTGTAGGTAAGGTGTAGACTTAAGAGAAACTAGTTAGCAATTGAAACAATTAAAAGATGACTTATTTTAAAAGATGACTTATTAAGTAAAAATCACAAGATGTAACTGTCTGCCGCATCAATCAGATAAAACAATAAGAGGCACATTTATGATGTCTGAAGCATTTCCTGAGACATCTGAATGACCCTCTCTATATGCAGACAGATTGTCTCAGAAAGCGGTCCTCCAGGCCAAATTGCCCCGCGATACAGAAAATCTTTTTTTTTTTAATTCCACAGCGGTTGGCACGAGGAACAAAACAAGGAAGTATGTCTGGGTTACGCAGCTCCCTGTAAAATTCTGAATGGCTGGACAGGTATAATGATCTGAGCAATGATACCTGAAGTATTAACCTTTCTCTTTTCATTTTTTTAAACTTGTTATTGAGAACTAGGTGGGGGTTACATTTCAAATGGATGAACCCCTGAAGTTATTTTAAACTTTAAACCACAAGCATCTCCTGAAGTCTCCTTAAAACAAGAGTTTAGCGTAACTCGTAGGAAGTATCCGCCTTGACCATTAGGGGCTTTTAAGAACGCTCTCTAACGTCTTAACGTGACAGCAGCAAGTCGAGAGACGCTGGGGGCGAGGAGTTTAAGTTCATGGCGGAGAAACACTGTGAGAATGGAGGGCGAGAACAATGGCATTAGAAGCATATAATTCATGTCACTCAAGTCCATACCTAGAAACTCAAATTGGCATCTTTTGTCACATCTGTTCTCAACAACAACAATAAAATGTTCAAACAGGAAAAGCAATCAAGATAAATAGTTAAGTACGCCCATGCCTTTTCGCAGGTCTCTTTGTAGTCTATTATCTTTTCCACCAAACACTTTTATTGACACTCCGTCCACATATTATACAATTCAGGGGTTCAATCGTATCAAGATTGCCCATCAGGGCCACAATTTTCAGAACATTTCCTTCTTCCTGGTACTTATTGTTATTCATGTAAGTTCCCTCCAGTTTTTGCAATACAATTTTCATGATGAGAATGAGGCGGTAGGGTCCAACCCAGATGGTTGTAAGTCATGTTCCCCCCCACCACCCCCGCTTTCCACCAAGCCCTGGGGAAGTAGCCTGAGCTCCTGACACAGTCAACATCTTCGCCTTTGCGCCAGTAAGCACTTCTTAGTCACTGGCCAGCTGCATTTCACAGCCTTTGGCTGACACGTGATGGTGCGGGTGGGTCAGGATCAGATGACTTGTCTGTGAGTTCAGCTCAGCTGAGCCAAGTGATTTCCAGGAGCAATGTCCTGGGTGCACAGCCTCTGGATACCAACCTGCCTGCAACCCTTCCTGTGCACAGAGAGATTAGTTCAGGCTCTAGATTCCCGGTGGCAGAAGGTATAGAAGTAAAGACCAGGAGTGATAGTGGTGACAAGACTGGCTAGACAACCTTGGGTAAGTTGCTCCATCACCAGACACCACCGGATCGTTCTTGGCTCTATAATCTCAATGGTCTGAAGACCTCTTCCAGCCTCAAAAGCTCAGCAGGTATCTTGTCATTGGATGCTAGGGAGGTGGTTCCTTTGTACATCGAAACCCTGCCTGGTCCTGCGCGTCTTCACCAACAGTCCTCTGTGTGAGCCCATTGTGGTAACCACGGTGTCGATCTAGTGCTTCCCATGCTGTTCTAAGCCCCATTCAGTAAACATGAAATCATCTAGTCTTCACTCAGCTGCGAACCCAGAGGTTGTTGGTTTGAATCCATCCAGCAGTGCTTCAGAAGCAAGACCTGCTGCTGCTCTCCTCTGTAGCACATGGGGTCGCCATGAGCCAGGGTCAACTTGATGGTTACCAACAACAAACACCAAAATCCTCCCGACAGCCTGTGGGGAAGGTTTGTCTGTTTGACCGTTTTTCTAGACGGAGAAGCCGAGGAGGCAAAGGGTCAAGCAACGCGCTCAAGTTCACATACAATCAGTACTTGAACTGGAATTGGAAGCCCAGGCAGTTACAAAACATTGTCTCCCTTCTTGAACTCCTTGACATCAGCTCCCCTTTAAATCATTATGGTTATTCGTAATCAATTTATTAGGGGGCTCTCACAAATCGAATAGCAACCCGTCGTTCAATGGTTTTCAGCACACTTGTACAAATGTTGCCATCAACATTTCCAAAACAATTTCTAGTTGAACCCTTGGTGTCAGCTCCTCTTTTTTCCCCTCCTGCCCCCTCATGAAATCTTGAAGTCATCATTATTTTTGACTGGTGTCCCGGCATCCCTGACTTCCCCAAGCCTGACCTGAATTGCGTAACTAGTGAGGCATGTCATGTTCAGCAAATACGCCTGTGAAACAGAGATTCCCCTTTTCCCATTCTTTCTCTGCACGAACATTTTTGTTGTTAAAAAATGAGATTGCTGACAGGAAGTTTTTATTTTTAATTACAAAGGAATTAGTAAATGGCCAGCGAAGTAATGTAGCCACGGAAAGATACCCACACAACTTCATGCTTTCAAAATATGTGTGGACTGACCCCAGGGTCGAGGGAAAAAATGCTACGTATAAATAGATTTCATAGTCTTCTTCTAATGCTAAGCCAGAAAGTGACACACACCCTCTCCCACCAAAACAACAACAAACCCCACCAAACTCTCTGCCACTGACTCAATCGGACTAACAGTCACCCTATTTACCGCGATGGCTAGAGTTTCTAGCATAATGTTGACCAGCAGTGGGTGACTTGGGGTGGGTGGGTGGGTGGGAGTTGTAGTTCATTTTCTTTGTATTGAGAACTATTTCAATCACAAGAAAAATATAGAAAAATCAACAACCATATCCCCACCATCCAGCTTTATCAAATCATATTTGATTCTGACTTTTAAAAAACACTTATTTGAAAACCTTAGTGACTCTTGTTCCTACTGCAAGAAATGAATGTCCCGACTCTTTGCACTTCCAGTGTGCTTTTTCACATTGCTAAAAAGCACCACCACCACCACCTCCATCACCACCACCACCACCACCACCACCTCTACCACCTCCACCACAATGGTCTTCAATGAATTTCAATGGGAGCTGTGACTAGGGGAGGGGAGGATATGTCTGTCTCAGAGAAGGTGGTTTTCACTTCTGTTGGTGGGTAAAGAGGGAGGGGCAGTCTGCCCTTTGGGGAAAAGCTTAGCAGTATAGAACCCCCAATGGAGACAGTCTGTCTTGTGTTTGATTGCCAACCATGCATTTTTGACTATATTTCTTTTCTTCCATTGGTGATTCAGGCTTCCTGCTTTAAGTTCCCTGGTTTGACTGTCTTTGTGGGGTATACAGCATTCTTCATAGGTTACCTCAGAAAGACTCGATCTGGAACCCTGCTAAGTGAGCCAGACTTGACCTTAAATACACCTGTTACAGATGAAAGGACCGAAGCAACTGCTTTACTTCTTTAGACTTAGAGCTGAAACACCCTCGTGTGAGCAGAAGCCGAGCATAACTGTCTCAAGGTCATGGACTTTGAAGTCATTGGACTTTGTTCACATCTCAGTTGCTTTTTCAGTTGTCCAATCACTGACAACTTGACTACCAAATAAGTGCTATTTTCATATGTCTTTGCTTTTGGTGCTCTGGAAATTGTTGTCTTGCGTCTAACCCTCATTATTTTCTCCCGCCGTGTCTGTCACTTAATTTGGTCATCTGTATAAGTGAATCTTCCACAAACTTTTGTCCACAAAGCTTCCCTAATAGATACATATATGTTCCTTTTCTCACTAGTGTAGGCTCGGCCAGATTAATGATGTTATTAATAGAATTATCAAGTGTCCCATGGAGGTTACTTAGATGACTTCTTATGAAGCTGCTATGATTTATAAACCATAGATCAATAAATAAATTTGGAGCTCCCATGTAATCATAAACCCTAATCTAGCCCAGCTCAATATGGAGTGAAATGGCTCCGTGGCCATCTCCAGCCTCCTCAGGTTCCCAAATGCCATGATGCGGGGCTCAGAAATGCCCTCCATCTTTCTTTACCTACTCGGACAGCCATTTTTCTTCTGACACACGCCTTTTCTGCTGGGGCCAACAATCGGTAGCAACGGCCACACGGAACTCACAGATAGCACTCGTAAGGATGGGGGTTTATGAGGGAAGTTGTCAGGATCAGCACACAGTAAGGGTACAGTCTTTGGTCCATAGTGGCACCTCTTCAGCCAGCAACCAAGCCTCTTTCTGGTCCTTAGCCTCTCAGTCCTGTTGTCCATTAGCCTCTGACTCTGTGGGCCAGGAAGCCCCCTCTGCTGCCCTGCCTGCGTCTCATCGTTTTCCCACAGCTCCTCGGCTCTGTCTCATGGTCTCTGTGTCCCAGCCTCTGGTCCTCCTGCCTCAGCGTCCACCCCTTCAGACAGACCTCCCACATGTGCTCCACGCCAGGCTCTTCTTTGATGGTCCTGGGATTTCTCCCTCATGGCTTCCAGGATGGCTCTTGTACACAGAGTGGCTTTGATGGAGGTGTGTGTGCTTCATGCCTTTCAGCACACCACACCTCCCCGGAAACAAAAGGCGGTAACTCGAGTCATACCCTCCATTAAGACCGACGCTTTGAGTGAACACATCTAACTTTAATCCTGTCCCAGAGAACCGCCTCCTCTGTGGGGCTGTAACCACAGGCAAAGGCTGGCCAGGAGCCTGACCGCCTGGGCCGGAAGTCCATGGACTGTTCTTGTCCGCTCCTCAGTCTAGCATACTGTGTGTGTCTCCATCAGGCTCCCACGCCCATTTCTATGGTCACTCCTGCAAGTGTGATGTGTTGATTTGCCACCAGCCGTGCCTACCTTTAGATCAGACACATTCCTTTGTCCCCCATGTCCTACTTAATTCCCTCAAACCCCTGGACGCCATTAAGACCTTGGGCTAATGTTCTCCCTCACCTAGATGAAGTATTTTTGTCTTGTCTGTTCCTGTTTAAGATTTAATAAATGTTTCCCCTTAGGTTACATTTGAAATCTGGGAGTTTCTTTTGTACCTTAAAACAGTATCTGACCCCCCTCCACCCTTTTCATCAGGATTCTTCTATGCAATCTTTGATGAACACATTCAGTCACGGTCACTGGATACCATCCAGTTCTTCGAACCTCACAGCAAAGGAAGCAAATGGTCATGAAGGCAATGAATGTACACACACACACACACACACACACACACACACACTCACACATCACAGTATTTGAGTTGATTTTACCTCATGTGAACCTAAAGGACAGAATAGAATAAATTGATCCTGTGGGTTTCTGAAGCTGCACATTTAAAAAATCATTTTATTAGGGGCTCATACAACTCTGATCACAATCCATACATACATCAATTGTGTAAAGCACATCTGTACATTCATTGCCCTCATCATTCTCAAAACATTTGTTCTCCACTTAAGCCCGTGGCATCATGTCCTCATTTTCCCCCCTCTTCCCTGCTCCTCCCTCCCTCATGAGCCCTTGATAATTTATAAATTATTATTTTGTCATATCTTGCCCTGTCCGACATCTCCCTTCACCCACTTTTCTGTTTTCCGTCCCCCAGGGAGGAGGTCACATGTAGATCCTTGTAATTGGTTCCCTCTTTCCAACCCACTCTCCCTCTATGCTCCCAGTCTCGACACTCTCACCACTGGTCTTGAAGGGATTGTCTGCCCTGGATTCCCTGTGTTTCCAGTTCCTGTCTGTACCAGTGTACATCCTCTGGTCTAGCCAGACTTGCAAGATAGGATTCAGATCATGATAGTGGCTGGGTGTGTGGGGGGTGGGGGAGAAACATTTAGGAATTAGAGGAAAGTTGTGTTTTTCATCGTTGCTACATTGCACCGCACCTTGACTGGCTTGTCTCCTCCCCTAGACAAATGGGCTTTGAGTCTCCACTCTGCACATCCCCCCTCATTCACTATGGTAAGGTTTTTTTTGTTCTAATGATGCCTTATCCCTGATCCCTTTGGCACCTCATGATCGCACAGGCTGGTGTGCTTCTTCCATGTGGGCTTTGTTGTAAGCTGCACATTTTTATGGGAGTAGAAAGTCTCATCTTTTTGTCTTAGAGTGGCTGGTGGGTTTGAACTGTTGACCTCGGGTGGGTGGGTTGGGGGGCTGGTGCAGCCCAATGCATAACCCAACTATACTACCGGGGCTCCTTTGGAGACAAGGAGTCACCCAGTTTATTTCTTCCTCTCATTTCTGACTCTCCTTCTTTCTCTGTAACTCTACCTAACTCACTGCCGTCAAGTCGATGTTGACTCATAGTGTGACTCGATGGGACAGCGCAGAATTTGCCTTATGATTTTTCAAGAAAAACTCTTCACTGCCCCGACCCACGGGACTCAGTTATTCGAGGGGTTCCGAGGAGGACCCAACCTGAAAGAGAAACGGGCGAGAGAGAGGAGCGAGACCAAGCAGATTCTTGTCAAGATCTGAGTTTATTGCTACACAAGCCTCTCTACTAAGGGTGAGGCAAACAAAGGAATTCCAAGGGAAGATAAAAAAAAAGGAAGGGCAGGGGTGTAGAGCACACAGGGCAGACAGACACAAATCTACGGTTGGAATGTCTGATACTGGAATAAACAAAGGTGGGCCATCTGGTGTGTGTCAGGGTAAGATAAGGTTGAGGTGACGTGGCCTTAGCCCTGCCAGGTAGGCAGTATGGCGTCGGTTTTGTCAGGCTGATTATGTCTGGTTCCCAACACTTCACGGAAGTAGAAAGTCTCCAGTGGAATGACTGGTGGTTTTGAACTGGTGACCTTGAGGTTAGCAGCCCAATTCACAATCACTCGGCCACCAGGGTTCCTCTTCTTCTGTAGCATCCGGCAAAGAGAGGTTGCTTACGCTTTGGATGTACTTAGCTATATACTTACATCCAGTCTTACTTCACAAGGGCCCTGGTTGTGCAGTGGTCATGCGTTGGGCTGCGATCCACAAGGCACAGTTTAAAACCACCAGGCCCTCAGTGGGAAGAACATGGAGCTCCTCCTCCTGTAAAGAGTTGCAGTCAAATGATTAGGGCAAAGACTGTACAGATGTGCTTTATACAATTGATGTATGTATATGTATGAACTGTGAAAAGAATTGTATGAGCCCCAATAAATTGTTAAAAAAAAAAATCTTAATAAAAAAAAAAAGAGTTGCAGTCTCCGAAACCCACAGGGGCAGCTCTGCCCTGTCCTCTAAAGTGGCTATGAGTCAGAATTGACTTGATGGCAGTGAGATTGGCTCTAGTTGTTCTTACTCCAGAGAGACATTTTTCAAGGTTGCTAAACAAACGACCCCTTCTCCCGCCCGCTTCTGCCAAACTGTAGGGCCCATTTCATGCCCTGTGCTCCAGACTAGAACTTCTTGACTATAAAGTTCATGCGCACATTTTGCCGGGTCTTTTCACTGCCCGGTGGCTGAGTGGGGTTGACTCTCCCGTGTTAAGATCAGCTATCTCTTGCAAACTGCTTGTACCACCCAGGTTGAACATAAAACAAAGAGAGCATGCATTAAAAGGGAGGGGGCTTCTAAAGCCACGTGGAAGATAAGTTCCTGCCCTGAAACTCAACTTGGCACGAAAGCCATCACTAGAAAGTATTCAACTAAAAAGGTTAGACCCATGGGCTTTACAGTACAAAGCTTTGGAAAACTGCCGTAAAGCTCACCTGCGGTGGTTTCATCATCTGGTGTCAATTTGGGACTTGAGAGGATTAAGAGTGAAGGGGTGAAGTCTAGCCTGTCAATCAAGTCATAGCCAATGCGGTCCTCTGTGAGGGCATGCCTTCTCCTGAGGATTCTGGGAACGCCTGTGTTTCCTTCTTGGGGGCCGGAGACACTCTCTCTGGGCTCACTCCCTGAGAGAGGCTCTACTGACAAGAGCCATGGCACTACCCTGATATAGCCTGTGCCCTCGGAGCTGGAGAAGCCGTGGAGACCCCTGCCAGCACTGAAATTCTTAACACAATTGGGACCACAAGGCTTCCCACCCACTGACCTGTGGTTTTTCTGCATTCGGCATCATTACATGTGTTTCATGAGTCTGAAGAGGACTTTATAGACTGGTATCAGACAGATGGGTTAATATCAGATGTAGGGACTTGATCTGGACTGGGCTGGGATGTTTTCTCAATATATAATTGCTCTTGTATATAAAGCTCTTTCTTGTACACATATGAGTCTCCATGACTACCCAGACTCACACATCACCTTTTAACAATGTACCGGGCAGTGCTCTCGTACATCCACAGTGTACACCATGGATTGTAGAATATTTTCATCTCTCTAAAGTAGTCCAGTGCCAGTTCGCAGTCACTCCCCAACTTTTCCTCTCCCCAGTCCCGGCCGTGGTGGCAGGTCTACTGTCCCCACAGATTTGCTGATTCTGGACATGTCACAAAAGTGACAAGATAACAGTATGTGACTGTTAAAAGGCGTGGAGATCGATGGCTGACCTCTTCTGAGCATCACAAGGGGGAAGAAGCATGAAACGCCGCACCAGCCCCTGGCCAGTTCCTGGGAGGCTGAGGTCAGGCCTGCCTTTACCCTTCAACCTTCCTTATCCACGCTGACACCTGCCTTCCCTCCCGCAGCACCTTGTTCTGGTCACAGAGAACCTGTGGACCATGCTCACAATGATGGGCTTTAGAAGGGAAGATAACACGTTACAATTCAGAAATGTTCAGAGCACCGTTGGTTGATTAAGACCGCCTATTGCCAACCAGGCCCACAGGCAAGCTTCTCGCTGATCCTTGGCCTCTCAGCCATGAGGCTCCTTGGCGTCTGCCTTGATAGGAGCTGCTGATAAACGCTCAAAGGGTAAACCACTCCACCCTAAGCTCGTACACTAAGGGTGTTCAACTTTTTCTCCATCGATCATCAAACCTAGTTCCCCAGTGAAAGCACTTGGGAGCACCCGTTCTATAAGCAAACCACCTGCCCAAAGGAACTCAGCTATATTCCTGGATGGAGGAGATTCAATGCACAGGTATCTTGGGGTCCAAAGGACACACTCTCCTCCTGGCTCTTCTTTCTTGATCCCTCCTTGTGCTACTGAAATGGCTCATTCTATACCCACAGGAGGGCAAAATTAACCAGTTCTTGTGTGAGCGTTCCCTGATTTTACAATCACAATGAAACCTGTTGACTATCACTCACACTTGCATCATGTCATCTACCAGCATCGTCCCTGACCTCTGCCCAGACCCATCGGGACAAAGTCATTTGACAGAATTTATAAAGACTATGACTAGCAGAGCCTATCAAGTAAATCATTATAGGGATTGACACCAAGTGGGCTCTTGTGATAGCCTAACGCTTTCATGATCCATCCATGTGGAGTAGAACAATGTTTAAAGCTATAAATGAATAGAAAAGGCAGTGCCATCAAAAACCTATTGAAGGGGGAGGAGAGAAAAGAAAGTGGGTTTCACAAACCCGGGACAAGTGAACAACAAGTGACCTAAAATTGATGATGAGGAGGGTGTAGGAGCCCTAGTAGGGGCAATGTAAGGGCAATTCCATGAGGAATTACTGAAACTCAGATGAAGGCTACACATAATAGTGGGACAAGAGGAAAGTAAAAGGAACTAGAGGAGAGAACTAGGGTGAAAGGGCATTTATAGAGATCTAAATACAGGCATGTACATATGTAAATATATTTATATATAACGATAGGGAAATAGATCTATGTACATATATTTATAGGTTTAGTATTAAGGTCACAGATGGACATTGGGCCTCTACTCAAGTACTCCCTCAATGCAAGAGAACTTTGTTCTAATAACCTGGCATTGCGTGATGCTCACCTTCCTGACACGATCAGTGAAGACATAAGCAAATGTGGTGAAGAAAGCTGATGGTGCCGGCTATCAAAAGATATAGCATCTGGCATCTTAAAGGCTTGAAGACAAACAAGTGGTCATCTAGCTGAGAAGCAACAAAGCCCCCAAGGAAGAAGCACACCAACCAGCCCGTGTGATCATGGGGTGTCGACAGGATCTGGTATCAGGCATCAAAGACCCAGAACAACAAATCATATCATTGTGAATGAGGGGAGTGCAGAGAGGATACCCAAAGCCCATCTGTAGGCAATTGGACATCCTCGTCTCGGGGAGGACGAGCCAGTCAGGGTGCAGTATAGCACTGCTGAAACATACAACTTTCCTCCAGTTCTTCAATGCAGCGGTTCTCAACTTGTGAGTGGCAACCCCTGTGGGATTCGAATGACCCTTTTACAGGGGTCGCCCGATTCATAACAGTAGCAAAATTACAGTTATAAAGTAGCACATACAATAATGATTTGATTGGAGGGGTCACCACAACATGAGGAACTGTATTAAAGGGTCACGGCATTAGGAAGGTTGGGAACCACTGCTTTAATGCTTCCTCCCCCCCACTATCCTGACCACCATTCTACCTCACAAGTCTGGCTAGACCAGAGCATGTACATGGGTACAAATAAGAGCTGGAAACACAGGGAATCCAGGACAGATAAACCCCTCAGGACCAATATTGAGAGTAGCGATACCAGGAGGGAAAAGGAAAGGTGGGGGTAGATCACAATGATGTACATATAACTCCCTCCCAGGGGGACAGACAACAGAAAAGTGGGTGAGGAGAAACATTGGTCAGTGTAAGACATGGAAAAATAACAATAATTTATAAATTATCAAGGGTTCTTGAGGGTGCGGGAGGGAGGGGGAAAATGAGACGCTGATACAAAGGGCTTAAGTAGAAGCAAAATGTTTAGAAAATGATGATGGCGACAACTGTACAAATGTGCTTAACATGATGGATGTATGGATTGTGGTAAGAGTGGTATGAGCCCCCAATAAAATGATTTACAAAAAGCAACCTATCAAATATATCCGACTTTATATGTCCACACAGGGGATCACTAGGTGGTACCCACAGTTCAGTGCTCAGCTACTAACCATAAGATCAAAGGTCTAGGTGTTTTCAGAGGCATCTCTGAATAAAGGCCTGGCAATCCACTACTGGAAAATCAGCCATTGAAACGCCATGGCTTTAATTTGTTCTATTTGTTTCTACAATAGTCTCGATAGAGTCAGGATGAGTCAGCATCAGCTCAATGGCGGTGACTCTGGGTTTTCTTTTCTGAGTTTCTGTTAGCTTCTGTATGGAGGTGTTTCTGTGTTCTATTTTGTTGTAATCTTTTGTTTGGTTGGTTTTCTTTATAGAAAATCCAGGCTAGGTGATTCATAGAGACAATAACTAGACTAATAGTTCCTTGGGGTTATGGCAGTGGGGGTTGGGTGGTAATGGGGAGCTAATAATGAATACAAGAAAGAAGGAAATGTTCTAAAATTGATTGTGGTGATAGTCACACGATGTTTTTAAAAAAAATACATTTAAACCATTCAATTATATGGTATAAGTGTTAGTCCGGGTAAACTAGAGAAACAAATCCAGGGAGACTCATATGTCTATAGGAAAGAGCTTTATATAAAATAGCAATTGAATATTGAGAAAACATCCCAGCCCAGTCCAGATCCAGTTCATAATTCCGATATTAGCTCATATGTCTGATACCCATCTATAAAGTCCTCTTTAGACTCATGAAACACATGCAATGATGCAGCATGCAGGAAGATCACAGGCCCATGGGTCGGAAGTCTTGTGGATCTAGTGGCGTTGTAAGCATCTCAGTGCTGGCAGGGGTCTCTACATGGTTCCTTCAGTTCCAAAGCTCTGACCGCCATCAGCCTGTCTCCATGTGTCTCGTCAGTGGAGAGTCTGTCAGGGAGTGGTAGAGAGAGAGAGAGAGAGAGAGAGAGAGAGAGAGAGAGAGAGAGAGAGAGAGAGAGAGAGTCTCCTGCCTCCAAGGAGGAATACAAGAGTTCCCAGAATCCTCAGGATAAGGCCATGCCCACGTAGAGGCCTCATTGGCTATATCCTGATTGACAGGCTAGACTCCACCCCTCCACTCTTAATCCTCAAATTGAAACCACATTATGTAACTACCACAGTGTATGAATAAAACTGTAAAAAACTGTCAATAAAACTGTAAAAAACAAACAAGCAAAAACCAGCTCCCTGGAGCAAAGTTCTACTCTGACACATGTAGGATCTAGAAGCTGCCTCCTTTGTCATGAGACAAAAAAACCTGGATGGTGCCAGGCTACCGTTGTTAAACATTCTCAAGTAGAAGAATCCTGGCCAAAAGGGGAACAACTGTGGAAATGAATTTCAAATTTGCAGATTTGAAACTTTCTGGAGCCATGGAGGTTGAAATGACCCCCTAAGACTCTGAGATCATCTTGAAGCCTTAAACGAAAACTATCCCCTGAAATATTTTTAAGAAAGAAGTAATAGTTTAGCTTAATTCATTTAAAAAAATGCCTGCCTTGAGCATTGGGCTCTTTTAAAGAATTATCTACCCAGGAACAAATTCACAAAAGCAGCTCCGCCATTGAACAGGAAACCTAGGAGGCAGTGGGTTTGTGTTAACCGGGGAAGAACAATTCTGCAGAGGAAGACGCACCTGATTGCATTAGAACGTAACCCATCCTTCTGAACTTGAAATCTAGGAAGTGTTGAATTGGTGTGTGCCCTGCGGTTACATCTCCTCACCAACAATGATAGCAAGAGATCAAGGATTAAAAATACAAGCGGGAGAAAAGTCTAGGAGCACAGTGTTGCTCTCACACACGGGGTTACCAGGAGTTGGGACAGCAACTGGTTAGGATCATGGGGGAGTTGGGTGGACTCTCTGGGGTCCTGCCCAGGTCCTCTTGACTCTGCCAGGGTACCACCCCTGCCTGCTGTGCTGTTGTCATTCCAGAGTCCAAGGTGCCCCACCAGCCAGCACCTAGGAGCCTCGCCTCTAAAGTGCAAGCTATGCTAGAGCTCCTCCTGGGACCAGGTTGAGGCCAATTTCCTACTGAAGCACATTTTCACTGAGCATCTCCCTGGCCCCTATCTCTTCTCCCTCGTTCCCCTAATAACTCCTCTACACAAGAATTTCCCCTCTGCTTCCAGAGTTCTGCTCTCTATGATACGAGCTCTCTGCCTTCCTGGTTTATCTTCCTGTATTTCGCAAAACACTGTAAGGTGGGATATCTTAGAAGGATCAGATAAATCATTGTCTAACATGGTGCTGTGGCAGTTATATAATCGTTTGTCAATTTGAGAGGTTTAAAAGTGAAGGGGTGAAGTCTAGCCTGTCAATCAGATCACAGTCAATGAGGCCTCTGTGTCTGCGTGGTCTTCCATTCTGGGAACTCCTGTATTTCCTCCTTGGGGCGGGAGACACTCTCTCTGCTGACTCCTTGGGAGACGTTACAGCTGACAAGACACGTGGAACTACGCAGTGCCCTGAGCTGGAGCAGCCACGTGGAGACCCACTTGGCGTCACTGCATGTGTTTCATGAGTCAGAAGAGGACTTTTTAGATTGGTATCAGTCATAAGGGCTAATATCAGACTTATAGACTTGATCTGGACTGGGTGGGGATATTTTCTCAATATTCAATTGCTCTTGTATATAAACCTCAATTATACACACATGTGTCTAAATTGTTTCTCTCATCTACCTGGACTAACCAAGTTGCTTAAGAAAAACCAACAAGTTGTTTTCTCTGTTGGTGGTAAGACACTAAGACACAGAGCCTGGCATCCTGGCGTGACTCTACAAAATCAAGTCTTCTCTCAAAAGATGTATTTTTGCATGATAAGGGACTTGGTGGAGTCACAGGGGAGGGAAAAGAAGAGGGAACCGTGGTAGTGACATGCAGCCTGGCTAGAAATGAGTCTCCAAACTATGGCTTAAACCAGAGTTTTCATCCACTCTGCGGACTCGGTGGTGTCGTTGATGATGCGTTGAGCTGCTTGCCGGAATGTCAGCCGCGGGAAAGCACCAGTTGTTCCACTGGAGAAAGGTAAGGCTATGTGTGTGGTGCTGCCAAGATTGACAATCCCAGAAACACCAGGTGCAGATCCACTCTGCCCTCTAGGGCCGGGGGCTGTCATCCTGGTAGGATTTTCTTCTGAGGGATAGAAAGGCTGTGGAGGTGGCCACCAGGATCTGATTTATGTTTAAAAATAACCCCCTGTAGAGCAAATGCTTTGAGAGTGATTAGGGCAAAGAATATACGGATGTGCTTTATACAATTGATGTATGTATATGTGTGGATTGTGATAAGAGTTGTATGAGCCCCTAATAAAATGTAAAAAAGAAAAGAAAAAAAAAAACCCTGAAGGAGTCCCAGGAAGCTAGCCAGGCTCTGTTAGTTATCTCACTATTTCCAGATATTATTAGGCTGTTTATTTACAATGAGAACAATTTCCTCTACTTATAATGTGAATAATTTTCTATATCACACTTCAATAGAAAGATATTTATTTTTACTTATTTAATTTTCCACCCTTCACAAATGTGCTTCTCTTCCACCCACCCACCATCATCCTCTCTCTCCCTCCCTTCCAATCATGTTCCCAGAAAGACTTCTGGCCACTGTCATAACTTATGAAGTGGGGAAGGGGGAATAGTCCTGGCATCCAGTGTGTCGGGGCCAGAGATACTGCTAAACATCCTGCCATGCACAGGACAGCTCCTTCAAGCCAATTAAAAAATATTGTTATGTGTTGTCCAGTCAGTTCCAACTCATAGCGACCCTTTGGACAACAGAACCAAACACTGCCTGGTCCTACACCATCCCTACCATTGCTGTTCTGGTTGAGCTTGTTGTTGCAGTCACTGTGTCTGTCAGTCCATTCCCCAGATGTCTCCAGTGAACAGGAGAGGGAGCCCTGTTCAAGACAGAACGAATATAGCTTGTCCACCCTCCCTAACTTGTGCTGCTTTATACTCTTATCTCTTGCTTAATCTCCTAGAACAGAAAGCAAGACACAGATTGAATCTGAAGAGGTCACTTTTATGTCTGGTGACTCAGCCATCTGTCATGTGGTGACATTACCAGCTTAAATCTGACCTGAGCCTCATTGACCTCTGCTGGAAGACGGTGGGGTAAGGGCCTCAGCAGGTGACTTCCCTTGTGAGAATTCTTGACTATAGGTTTCCCTGTGTCCTTTGGAAGCTGGACACTCCCTGTCACCTGTGCCACCTTGCTTCCCTGGGCCTGTTTCAGGGCCACCTCCATGCTTTCATGCTGCCTTTTATGAGTGCATGACTGGGGCCAGGGACCAGACCCTACTTGCTCTCCCTCACCAGGAGTCCCTATTAAAAGCCTGGCAACCCAAGGGGTCTGCTTTCCCAGGAGCTGGCAGACTGTTTTTCTGTAAAGGGGCAGATATTAAACATATTTCACTTTGGGAGAAAGACGGGGCTTTCTGCTCTCGTAAAGAGTCCCGGTCTCTGAAGCTCACAGGGACAGGTCTATCCTGTCCTGCAGGGTCGCTATGCGTCAGCATCGACTCAATGGCAATGAGCGGTTTAGGCTTAGGTAGGAGCCCTGGTGGTCTAGTGGATTAATCATAGTACTATTGACACAAGGTCAAGGATAGCCCTTCTCCATTGGGTCTTTGAGTGGAGCAGATGGTAAATTTACTAGCTGCTAACCAAAGGTTGGAGGTTTGGGTCCACTCAGATGCGGCTTGGATGAATGGTCTGGCAGTCTACTTCCAAAAGATATTAACCATTGAAAAACCCTGTTGAGATGGCCTTGAGTCAGAAGCAGCTACAAGGCTACTGGTCTTTTTTCTTTTACTTGGGGTCTCAGTTACCGTATCTGCAAAACAAGCCTCCGTCTCCCAGGGTTCTCATGAGGAAGGAATGCACTTAATCTTGATAAGCGGATTTTCCCAAAACCTGACCACACCCAGGCCAACGACACTGGAGCGGGCCCTGGGGTAAGGCGGGGGATTTCAGTAATTTTGACGCTTCCCAGGAGTTTCCAACGCGAGGACGAGCGTGGAACCCGATGGGTCAAAGTGGCGCGCGCATTAAAGCTCTAGTTTTGAAGTTTCGGGGCTGAATCCTGGAATCCCTGCGCCCAGACCTTCATTCCCGGTGCGCCGGGTCCCTAGCCCTGGGAAGGGGGCCATTGGCCGCCGGAACTTGTAGTCCCTCGGGCTCGACGGCCCTGCTCCACCTCCCATTGGCTTAGCCAGACGCCCCGCCCCGAGGCTCCACCAATCACCGGCGCCGTGGGCCTTTAAAGCCGCGAGCCGGGGCGCAGCCCCGCAATCTCAGCAGACGGAGGCTTCCCGGCCGCTCCTCCCCGGCTGCGCTGCAAGAGCTTTCTCACGGCCCCACCACCCCGCCGCCAGCTGTCGCCGGGCGCAGGTAACCCAGGGCCGGGCCGGGCCGCGCACGTGCCAGGGTCGCCGTCCAACGCGGCCCCTTCCGAGCTGTAGGCTTCTCGCTCGGTGACGGGAATTGCGGCTGACGATGGATCCCGAGGGAAACCTCGCGATCCCGCCTCCGAAGGGGTGGGCTTGGCGTGACAGCGGGGCGCCCTCTGTCACGCATGCTCGGTCTGCAAGCCCGGGCTCGCGCTCTGAGCAGAGAGGGAAACTGAGACGCGACCCCCGAAAGGGGACTTGCTCAGGTCCCAGGGCCCGCGACTGGCGGGCGGGGCCCGAGGCGGAATCCGGACCTTACAATCTTGGCTGAACAGATTGGGAATTGCTCCTGTTTCCAGCCATTTCCCCATCCTGAGAGCAAAGGATTTAATGATAAGAATACCCCAACAACAAACCCCTCAAAACAAAACAACCCAAACGACTCCCGTGGAGCCGATGCTGACTCAGCAATCCTACAGGACTGGGAGGGATTGCCCATGTGAGTTTCCCTGATGGGAACTCTTGATGGGGCAGAAACCCCCCTTTCTCTTGCGGAGCGGTTCGTGGTTTCAAAGTACTTAAACCTTGCAGTTGGTAGCCCAACGCGTAACCTGGGCTCCACTAGGGCTTCTACACAAAAATACCCATAGGAAACACACACACACACACACACACACACACCCATCAGGAAGTGGACCCCCATCAATGATGGAAGTGATAACTTGCTGAGTTCCGCCTCTTGCCCCTCACTGTGAGAGACTAAGCGCTGCCCACTTGGCTTATTCTGCACCTGCCTGTACTGCAGGACTCTAAATTTGTAAACTCAGGGCAGGAAGGAAGCCCGAGTGGTTCTGTATAGTGTTGGACTGACAGCCTGAAGGTCAGCAGTTAGAAACCACTATCAGCTCCTCGGGAGAAAGGAGGCTTTCTGCGCCCCTGGAGAGTTACAATCTTGGAACCGCTCAAGGGCAGTTCCACCTGGTCCTGGAAGATCGTGATGAGTCAGAATTGCGTGAATGGCAACGAGGTGGGGGCACAGGGGTGTGAGTTTTGAGTGGCAATGAGGGGTTCACAACTATTGGGACTTTGTTAGCTGCTTTTTCCCGTTTAAAAAAATTATTATTTATTTGGGTGAAACTTTACAGAGCAAAATAATGTCCCATTCGACAATCTATACACATTCTGTTTCATAACGTGCAAGCCCCTTTGTGCAACAGACCACTTCCTGCTTCCTCCCTGGGGTCCCTGGGATCCACTCATCCACTCATCCTCCTTTCCTGCCTCCTCAGTGTTGTGTTGGGGCAGATGCTGCCCTTCTGGTATGGGATGGTGGATCTTTCTTAGGAGGTCTTTTTTATACTTGTTCTTGTTCCCTTTGTAGCCCTGCTGTTTTTTGGCTGAATGGAGATCTGGGGGGGGGGGGGGATGAGTTGAGTGGGGTCGGGGATGGGTGTAGTTCTGGTTTTGAAGGGTATCTGAGGTCCATAGACTTAGAGGGTTCCTGAGAGGGACTAATTCATAAAAGGGCAGGGGGAGGCAGGGACCAGTGTCACAGGGGCTGAGCCCCTGGAACAGGGACTTCTGGGAGGAGGTAGGAACTCTCATAGAGGAGAGGATGCTGAGTGGCATCTGAGGGAGTCGCCGAAGTGGGTGAGCATGGGAAGGGGATTAGCCTGGCCAGGTGGGAGGAACAGGCTTTTGGGGCCCTTAGCTAGAGTAAACGGTATCAGGCTGAGAAAAGAAAGACAGAGGTGGGTAAGCAGGGCTGCCTATTCTGCTCCAAGAGTTGGATTGTCCGGAAAGCTCTGGAAGCTGCATTTGGTCAGAGCTGCCTTTTGAGCTGTGAGCTAAGTATTGGAGAGAGGCCAGGCTAGAGAAGGAGGAAGGTCCTGCAGTATCCTCCGGGGAATCGCTGAGAGCTTTTAAAACCATTGAGAGAGCATCTGAGGGCTGTGCAGGAGGATTGGATCGATCAGGTGAGTCTGAGCGGAAGGAGGGTGGTTGTATTGTTAGGCCCCATTGAGTGGGTTCTGGATGATCGCGTCCTGACCCTCTGGACAACAGAACACTGCCCAGTCTTGCACCATCCTCACATTTGTCCTTCTGTCTGAGTCCGTGGTTGCAGCCACAGTGCCAGTCCACCTCTTCCCTGCCCCTTTACCGAGCATGATGTCCTTCTCCAGGCACTTGTCGCTCCTGACCACATGTCCAAAGGACTGTCCTCAGTGTCTGGCATCTCATATTGTTCAAGAAAACCTAGTGTTGGGAACTTAGTCTCTTGTTCTTGGAAGGGCAAAAAAAGCCTCTCTCTTTCTCTCCTTTAAATAAACTTTAGAAATTGGTTGGCGGATCATAATTCAAGTTCAGCTTAGGGTGAGAATGTTGTCAGATGCTCGGAGCATGTTGGAATTGAAATGGTTAAATAAACATAGGGTAGGACGCAGCTTTCCTTTTTTAAAAAAAGGCGTTGTGAATTAGACCTTTAGAATTAGATTTAGAACTAGACCATTAGATTTAGAATTGGATTTATTGGATTTAGAATCAGGCCATTAGATTTCAGACCATCACCTTTGCATACAGCAACTTCACAAGTTCCGTAACCCCACCCCCAACTTCACAGGTTCCGTAACCCCTCCCCCATATCCTTTTCGACCCCCACCCCCATCACCTTCTTGTCGGATATGCCTATCCCGTCCACCCAAGTTAACTAGCCTGTCTGCCCTTCTCTGCCCCCCAGTACCCATTGCAGTCCTTTTTCTTTGATAGCACTGGTCCCACATAGTATCTGCCCTGTTGTGACTGACTGACTCCACTCGAGCATAAAAACAGTACTCCAAACGCGATGCCCTCGTGTCGATGCGGACGCACGGTGACCCTTTAGGACTGGGTAGAACTGTCCCTGTGCCATCACAGCCACCCTGGGTCTGAGCTCGCAGTGTCCCTCCATCCTGTGTAGGCTCTTCCACTTTTCCACTGACCCCTCCCAGGCACAATGTCCTTCTCTAGGACTGGTCCCTTTCGATACCGTGTGGAGAGGATACACTTCCCACCGTGTAGCCAATTGCCTGTGGTCTGGGGAAGGATAGACTGGTGGTGAGAAACATTTCTTCTCTGTGTGTCTTGGGGTGGAGAGACAGCAGAGTTACAAAGTGTGAATTGTTCTCCAAATCAACATGATAGCCAGATTTAAGAATAAAAATCTAGCCATCAAACATTTAAGAGTTCATGTTAAGAATAAAAATGTTGAGTCATTTTGAACACAGATATAAAAATGAACTCATTCAAGAGTATATGTAACTTGTTCATGAAGGCTATGTTACTGATGTATTACAACTGAGGAGACCCCCCCAAACATAGACATATTTATAGATCAGGAATATTGATGGGAATATTTTGGCTCTTTCCACAGAAACACCAAACCCATTGTCATTGATTCAGTTCTCGCTCATAGTGACCGGTTAGGACAGCAGTGTTCTCAACCTGTGGGTCGCGACCACTTTGGGGGGGGGGGTGGAATGACCCTTTCACAGGGGTCACCCGATTCAGTTGTGAAGTAGCAATGAAAATAATTTTATGGTTGGGGGTCACCGCCACATGAAGGAACTGTGAAAGGCTTGTGGCATGGGGAAGGTGGAGAACCCCAACAGGGTTGGTGTGGGTCCTTGAGAGTGGGTGGTTTTATACACAAACGAGTTGAGAATGAACCACTGCTTAGAGTTGGAATGGGAAGACTTTAATGGTGTGCTTTAATCCAGGGTCCAGTTTGCCATTGATTTACACATTTTTTCCTTTAGGGAAAAGTTACGGTGACTTGCACAAACGATACTTTTAGATTTGAAGTACGAATGGTTGGATTTTATTTCAGTCTCTTTCTTTGTTGAATTAGGAACCCCAAGGATTTGCAAGCCAGTTCTTTCAGATGGAGAAGTCAGAGCCCAGGTGGTGGTGTTGATGGTGGTGATAATTATCATGGTGGGGTGGTAGTGACTGGAACTCCCTTGAGTCACTGTGCCCTGTGTTTCTGCTCTTGCATTTTGTTTACCAGGGACCCCTGGCTGATGGTTGCAATGTCGGCCCCTGGAGAGCAGAGACTAGATCAGAGACCCCAGGGTCTCTTCTCTGCCGCTTAGCCAGACTTGGACGGTTCCTCCTGCTAAACAGCCAGCCTTGGGTCAGGACAGAGAGGGATATAGTTGAGGAGGTTAAGGGGTATCCTAGGTGTCAGACCTGGGCTGGGACATAACCCTTTCTACTTCTCTGGCTCTGTGACCTTGGCCTGGTGGCTTATATTGCCGGCAACCATTCTCTAGAATGCCCTCCCACCTCCATCCCCACTGGGGTGCTGCATTTCTTTAGAGTCAGTTGGAGCCCTGGAACTGAGTCCCTGCCCTAGTCTGGCCTTGCCACCTATGTGGGGCATTTGTAATTGGAGACGATAAAATTCATAAAGCGTTGGCTTGATCTTGTGGTCTAGGTGCTCCTGGGGTGGAAGCTTGTGTTCAGAGTACCCAAAACACAACCCCCCACAAATTTATCTGCGTAGACAGCCACACCTTGCTTCTGAAGGACAAGGGATGGATTCACACAGTGGGTCATTCAGTTAATAACATACTGTTGTTGAATTCCTACCCCCTCCCCCCCACCCCAAACCAGGCTTCTTGCTCTGAGCAAAGAGCTTGAGATGCCTTTAGGCAGTAAGCAGCCTTGAGGAGCACTTGGGTGGCCAGCTCCAGACTGGGGGTTACAGTGTCTGTGGCTTAGGGCTACCCAGATTCACACAGAAAGGACTTTCTTTTTGTGGTGGAAAAAGCACCCATTGGGGCTGCTCTGGGGAGAACACTTGGCTTTTCATTCCTGTGAAGAGTTAGTCTTGGAAACCCCCAGGGACATTTCTCCTCCCATCCTGAAGGGTCTTGCCGAGTCAGATTCCACTGATGGCAGTCCCAGCAGGGCAGCTTAGCAGCAAGTTGTTTTAACTCTTATTTTTGGCTTTTTAAGTTTCAGGGGGAGCTTTTCATTCATTGTGACTTGGCTGAAAGTCCACACAGCAAGGTGGATTTCCACTCCCCACGTCAGACACCTTTTGACCAGTAACATTGCCTGCCATCCCCAGAGCGTCACATATAGCTGTTCCCCCACTCAGCATGTTTCCCCTCTCCCTCTGTCCTCTTCCCTGCCCCTGTCTGCCCTCTGCCTTTCATCCCTGCTCGATGCCGCCCTTCTGATCTGGGACAGTTGCTTGTTCTGAGGCAGTGTAACCTCCTTGGGGTTTTGTTCATCTTAGAAGCCAGAGTGCCCCTTAGAGGCAAGGATGGCGAGACTCTATCTTGCATACTTTGGACATGTTGTCAGGAGGGACCAGCCCTGGAGAAGGACATCCTGCTTGGTTAAAGTAGCGATAAAGAGGAAGGCCTTCAATGAGATTGAGCAACATAGTGGTTGCAACAATGGGCTCAGGCCTAGCAGGAACAATTGACGCAGGACCAGGCAGGGTTTTGTTCTGTTGTGCCTAGGGTTGCTATGGGCCAGGACCGGCTCAATGACACCTCACAACAACAACATAGACCCAGACTGTAAGTTGAGCTCTGGTGGTGGTAATTTCCAGCCCTGCAGGGTGACAAAGGTCATCGTCATCTGGGGCTCTACCACTCTCGACCAGACCAGTAAACCTGGCCATTTGGACAGTTCTGAGTTCCAGTTCACGTTTTCAATCCCACCGTGGAGGGCCGCCTCTGGTGTTTTTTTTCAGCGAGATGGGCAGTGGTAGCCGGGCCCCATCCAGTTCTTCTGGTCTCGGTTAGGGAGGCTAGGGGTCCGTGGTCTAGTCGTACAAAGGACTGGGATGGGGAGAGACTCCGAGTTGCATTGTAGATGGCAGTTGCTCATCATTTTGTGCTTTCTGAGCTTGTTTCGTCAGCCGTCGTGTCGAGTGCCTGGAACATCGCCTGCCGCACAGTCGATGCAGGGTCCCATTCTTCCACTCTGCACAGGGAGGACTTTCTTATCTCCCCTGGCCAGGACGCCGGCTGTCTGTGTGCCCGCTCCTGCCCACGATGGTTGGCATACTGAACGCACAGCACGTAACAGGAGTATTTGGAGAATATCCTGTTCTTAGACATGAAGGAGCTGCCCTGTGGCCATTAGGAGGCCACATGGCCATGACTGCTGTTGTGCTATTACAACACAGTGGTCCTCTTTTCTCCTTCAAAGTCCTCCCCCTTCTCAAGTGGCACCTCCTCCAGCCGCCTTGGGGCTCCCTCTCCCCCTCTCCTTAGCACCGGCCATCCTCCCAGAGCCTACGTCCCCAAGGGTCTGCCCTGGGGGAAGGCGACTGTCTGCCTGGTTCTCCATGTTCATTGTCTCAGAACTGAGTTGATGCTCCCTCTGCACTAGTTGGTTGGGAGGATGGGGAAGTGGCTGTTGGGTGGGGGCAGCTAGGAGTGCCAGCTGAGGGGAGCTTTGACAGTGGTGTGTGTGTTTGTCTGTGTGTGTGAGAGACAGACAGACCGCTTTCATGGAGTGCCCCACGCAGATGCAGCCACATTTAGCAGGGTCATTTGCTTGTTTCCTCTCTGCTGTCCACTTGCCAGAGGGCTGCTGCAGGCTGCTTTGGTGTGCTGGCCTGGCCTGGCCGAGGAGGGTGCTGACCAGGAAATGGCCTGCAGAGGCCTGAGGCGTTGAGCAGCTGTGGGTAGTGGAATGATTATATTACTTTCACTTCTCATCTGCAGCCCAGGCCCCAGGCGCTTTCCCCAAATAGTGGCAATGTTGTTGTGCATCTTTGAAGTGGCGTCTGGTGTTCAGTGGTACAGACCGTGGGGTTTCCGGGAGAGCAGGGTTCAGGGAACCAGAGTGTTCACGAGAAACAAGATGGAACCGTAGCCCAGTGGCAGGTCTGAAAAGATGACTGACGTTTGTGTTGCTCATGCCCTTGTCCGTAGTGAGCAGTCACTTACCAGAGCATCAGTACCGAGATGGAAGATACATTTGAATTGGTAAAAATAGCCCAACGGGGCCATTTCTGGCAACAGTGGAATGTGCTGATTCAGACCGTTCCACCGGTGGTGGCCATTTTGCCATCACACCACTTCAGTCATTTGAGTCTAATCTTTTATTTTTTCCTTTTGTAGCTAAATAAGAGGGGGAAACTGTTGCATGTTGGTGACCCCAGAGGAAGGAGCCCTCTCAGGACCGACTCACATTAACCAAACTCATAAGAGACTGATGTACAAACATGGGGCACCTGTGTAATAATGGTCAATGAAAGTTGGTACAAACCTGAGGGACTGACCCTGCCCTGTGGCCTGGGGTTATGGAGGGCCACAAGCAGTTTACCAGGGCTCATTTGCTTGTTTTTTCGTTCTCATTCGCGAGGGCCCATAAACTCCGTCATTTGATGCCCAGTTGGTCCTGATTCATGGCTTCCTAGGGCAGAGGTCAGTAAAGTAGTTGCTGGTTCTTGTATCTGAAGTTTTGTTGGCACTCAGCCACGTTCATTCGTTTATATCGGGTCTACACTGCTTCTGCTAGCACAGCATCAGAGTGGACTGGCCAAAACCGAGTATATGGCCAACAACACGACCTAGCCCTTTAAGGAGAAGCTTGCAGCTGCCCCCTCTGGGAAGGCTGCCCAGGGAGACCTAATTACAGCCTGGAACCACCTGCCACCAGAGCTGAGTCTGCTAAGAGCTGTTGTTTGGGCTGCTGAGAGCCCTGGGGGCAGGGGTGTTGTTACATCTCGGCCCTCTCCACCCCCTTTTCTGTTGCTTTTTCCTGGGTTTGTGTAATCATATCTTTTATTGATTAACCTGCACCCCCAGGATGAACCCTGGACAGGCCGTGTACTTTCCGAGAAATTTAGGTGAAATTAACAGAGCATCAGGTTCTGGGGGCGGGTGGGTGGGTACGGGGGGGAATGGAAGGGGAAGCCTCTGTGCTGACCTCACCTGTGCTGGGTCCTGTTGAAAACAACAACGAAAGAGTTTAGCGATCCAAAGCCAACATGGCCATCAAGTCAACCCTACGTAAGAATTGTGAGGCTGCCAATCTTTACAGGTGCCGACAGCCTCATCTCTCTCCCGAGAGCACCTGGTAAGTTTGAAACACAAACCTGGCAATTAGCTCAGTGCCCAACCCACAGCGCCACCAGGGTCCTCTGAAATATCCTGGGATCATTACCCACCCACGGACCTCTCAGAGGAGCAGAAGATTCCTCAGCGGAGCCACTCACGCAAACTTGCCCCTTCCGAGCTGAGTAGTGGAGTAAGAGCGAGACCCCAGTGAATACAGAGCAGCCCTGTGTAACCCACTATACCAGCTGTGCTCCACCTTCCTCCTGTCACCACCCTTTCACACAGTTCCTCATGTGGTGGTGACCCCCAACCATAAAATGATTTTCGTTGCTACTTCACAACTAATTTGCTACTGGTATGAATCGTAATGTAGATATCTGATATGCAGGATGTGTTTTCATTGTTACAAATTGAACATCATTAAAGCATCGTGATTAATCACAAAAGCAATGTGTAATTATATATTGTGAAATATTTATTTCTAATGACAAATAAATGAAATTTTGTCTTTGAAGCATGGTGTAGTATGGGTAAGTATGCGTAAACAGCCAACGTCAATGCGAAGGTTGAGATCGCTTCTTTCTCACCAGATCAGAAATTCTCAGGGCAGTCTTTGCAAGAGCACAACGAAGATCATCTTCCACAGCAAGGTGTACTTCTGTGTTTAGACTTGGTAACCAGCAAGCTGGAAAACCTGTCTCACAAAGATAGCGTTGTAAATGGAAGAAAAAGGCACAACAGAGTCTCAGCCAGAACAGTAGCTGCTCTCTACTCATGTGTGATTGGTCCTCTTAAGTACATTATGGCGCCAGCCCTGTCACATACACCTGTATTTGTACAGAGTGTATGTGATGGGGTTGGTGCGATGATGTCATCACACTGGGTACTCGTAAAGGTGTGTATCTGCATGTGGGTAGAGGAGTGGTGCCTCGGTTCCTAAGACCAGCCTAAGACCAAAGGGGTCACGACCCACGGGTTGAGAACTGCTGCACTATACTGCCAGGGTTGAAGCAGTGGCTTCCAGTGCCAAGCTTCAGGTCAGGTGGCCACAACCCTTCAGGGTGAGTGAAGGGTCTGCCGAAGGCCGGTGTGGTCTCTGCCTCAGGATCTCCCTAGACCCATTCCTTCAGAATCTGCATTCTAGCAAAACCCTGGTGGATTGGGGCACTGGGGCTCCCTGTGTTTTACTAAAGGGGGGGATTTGGGCACAGGGGTGGGGTGGGGGAAACTAGAACCCGGACCTTCTGACTTCGGGTCCAGCACTCTCTCCTCTAGCATATCTGTATTACAGTTCAATTGTTGCCGAGTGCCGTCCAGTTGGCTCCAATTACAGTGCCCTGCACACAACAGAACAACACACTCCCCAGTCCCGCACCATCTTCACAATGGGCTCCTGTGTCTGAGCCCATTGTCATGACCACGGTGGCCACCCTTCTCCTGGAGGGCCTTCCTCTTCTTCGCTGCCCCTCCACTTCACCAAGCACGGTGGCCTTCTCCAGGGCCTGCTCTCTCCAGAGACATGAACTCCCTTCTCAGCCTAAGACTGACCATCTCATGAAGACCCACCAGTGAGAGCCCTGTGGGTTACCACAGCCCCGTCTCTTACGTGTGGGGCCCACCTATGCCGCAGCCAGCTCAACGGTGGCAAACCACCCTTGGGGGGGGGGTAACATTCAGGGACTAAAGCCGCAGTTCTCAACCTGTGGGTCGAGACCCCTTTAGGGGTCGAACAACCCTTTCACGGGGGTCACCTGATTCATAACAGTAGCAAAATTGCAGTTATGATGTAGCAACGAAAATAGTGCTATGGTTTGGGGGTCACCCCAACATGAGGAACTGTAGGAAAAGGTCGCAGCATTAGGAAGGTTGAGAACCACTGAACTAGAGGAACGATGTGTGTTCCATTGGTGCTTTAATGTACTCTGTTTGAATTGTCCTTTCTTTATAACCCCTCTGTGGGGGGTGTCCATTTGTCTACAGGTGGGCATTGGGTCTCCACTCCAGACCCCCTCATTCACATCAATGTAATTGTTTGTTTGGGATTTTTTGATACCTGCTCCCTTGGCTACTTATGATCACACAGGCTGGTGCGCTTCTACTGTGTGAGCTTATTTGCTTCCCTGCTAGGTGGCTGCTTGTTTAACTTCAAGCCTTTAAGACCCCAGACGCTGTATCTGTCGATAGCTGGCCCCCATCCACTTTCTTCATTACATTTGCTCATGCACCCGCTTTGTCTTCAGCGGTCCAGTCGGGAAGACGAGTTGCAGATTTCGTTCATTTAAAAAGAGGCCGAGACCGTTGTTTAGGAAGCCATGAGTCCTGCGGATGGCCGTGGCAGATTCCGCAGTGGTTCTGCGTGGAGGTTGCACGGCATGACTGGCGCAATGAACATTCATTTCCCCCTGAAAGACATTGGATAGGTCAATGTGTCACGTATGTTTATAATAATTAAAGAAAAAAAGAGATGCACGAGGCATGAAATTGCCCTGAATCCTGCACACATCGCAGAACACTGCCCTTGAGCTGATTTGGGACCCAAAGAAACTCCATATAACGTTTTGGAGACAAGACAGGAGCAGACAGCCTCATCCTTCTTCTGCTGAACAGCAGTTCAACACTTAACCCCTAGTACCACCCGGACTCCTGGTCCTTCAACCGGTCAACCGTAACAGCCCCCTGGCCACAGTTTCCTCAGCACATTTTTCTTCAGTCTGCTCCGTAATGGGTGGTAAGCACTTTGGAGTGACGCAGCGCATGCTGTTGGTGAATGCTGCAGGCTAGGCTCCAGCTTGTGGTGCACACAGAGAGCTTTCTGGCTGCTGTTCTCTGACCTACCCTGGCCTGACTCCAGCATGCAGTGACGATGGGCAGATGCCGGCGGCCCCTTCTCCACGTGGGGAAGTCCGTATTGCTGACAATCCAATTCGCCGCTCTTTTCCATTTCCGCGTTCGCCGTCCCTTTGACCCCTGGCCAGGGTATTTCCTCCCTTTACTTTTCAAAGTGTGACCTGGAGGGAAGAGTGTGTCGGGTTCCCGATCCACAGGTCACTCATTTTGCTTGGTGACAGTGACTGCAGTTCCCTCCATGTACCAGCTCTCTGCCCGAGCCCTCCCTGGTTGGCCATTTCCCCGTGCCCTTTCCGGTTCCTTCCTGCCCTTGGCAAACGCTGCCCTCTGTCGTCTTGCATTCTCGACCGGGTTGTTCTCCTATGTGCTGACGCCCCTGTCCCTCGTGTTGACTCTGCTCTGCTCTTTTCTCCACAGGTCCCTGCGGTCACACCTCCGGGGGCAGGATGGCCTGGTGCGCAGCCCTGCTGCTTGGCTTGGTCCTGGGGACAGGCGCGGTGCCACTGGATGACCCGGAGGACAGCGGCAAGCACTGGGTGCTCATCGTCGCCGGCTCCAATGGCTGGTACAACTACAGGCACCAGGTGAGAGGCGGCCACACATTTTTTTCTTGGTGACCCTGGTGTGGCCTGGGCAATCTTAGATGTCATCACGACGAGGTTTCTGAGAAAGCCACTCCCTACATTCACTAAAACCAAAACTCACTGCCACCGAGGCCTGGCCGACTCTTAGCGATCCTCCCGGACAGGATATAACTTCCCCGTGTGGGCCTCTGAGAGCATGACTCGTTAGGTGAGTCGGAAGCCCGTCTTTCCTCTTTGGAGTGGCTGGTAGTTTCCAAGTGCTGACCTCGCAGCTAGCAGGCCAGTGCATAACCACTACGCCACCAGGCTGAGTGAGTCAGGCCTTGGTGAGACGGGGGGCTGTTGCTGGTGGGATGTGGAGGCGGTCCAGCCACCTTGGACAGTCGTCCAGCAGTTCCCTGAAAGGTTCAACAGAGAAAAATGCAGAATGGAATTCTAAGTTCTCATTGACTTCAGACTGTGTGGAGCTACAGAGGCTGGAAGAACCCCCAAAGCTATTACCTAAGATAATCTTTAAACCAACAGACCCCTGAAGCGGTCTTCAAAGCAAATAGTAATTTAACTTCAAGCACGGGAACAATGGCGAGGCTGGCCCATGACTGGCCAGTGTCTCCTTCCGTTGTGCGCAGGGTTGTTGTGGGTCGGAACCGACTGCCTGACACCCGGCAGCAACAACAGTGGGGAATGGAGCCCTGGTGGCATAGTGATTACGCGTTAGGCTGCTCATCTCAAAGTCAGCAGTTCAAAACCACCAGCTTTGGGAGAAAGAAGAGGTTTCGACTCCCTAAAGAGTTAACAGTTTCAGAATCGCACAGGAGCAGATTCTACCCTGTCCTACCGGCATTGACCTGATGGCAGTGAGTCTGCTTTCGTCTGTAGTAGTGAAGAACGGGCTCAAAGAGAGGTACAGGCGAGAGGACGGTGCAGGACCGGGTGGTGCTTAGCTCTGTTGTACGTCACGTCTCCGTGAGTCGGAACCGACTTGGCAGCACCTAACAACAACCGTGAAGAGAGCAGGCTCGAACACGGTCTTCATTTTGAGATCTACCGTCCTGGGGTCCGACTGGCAAGAGCAGCTTGCAGGGTTGGCCAGGAATCTTCGGGGACGGTGAGTGGATATTCACTGGGGACGAACCACTCAGGCAAAGGAGGTGAGAATGAACATACAGTTTGCAGAATGTCAACCGTGCCACTGACGGGTACAGGTGACCCGTGGACTCTGTGCATGTGTTTCTGCTGTGTGTTTTCAGCAGCAGCATAACAAAATTAACTCATTCAAAAAGGAAAATAACTGTAGTCACCCTGTGACTCAGCACCTTCACCCGAGAGAATGGAAAGCCTATGTCCACATGAAAGCTTGCACACAAACGTTCATGGGTGCTTTGCTCATAATTACCAGAGTGGAAACAGCCCCAAGGTCTATCAGATGCCCAAACTGTACCCTCTCCAGACCGGACCAACCAGCTAACCAAGAAACCCCCCCACCCCACCCCCTACCCCTGCCGCTGAGTTCCTGCTGCTGAGTTGATTCTGACTCACAGCAACCCAAAGCACAGAGCAGAACCGCCCTTTTCGGGTTTCCAAGGCTTTTTACATTTTGACAGGAGAAGGCAGCCTCATTTTTCTCCCTCAGAGCAGTTGGTAGATTCGAACCACTGACCTTGTGGTTAGCCGTTCAATATGCAGCTCACCACGCCAACAGAACTCCTTAGGGTTCCAAGACTGTCCATCTTTACAGGAACACACAGCCTCTTCTTTCCCCTGCCGAGGTGGCCTGTGGGTTTGAACTGCTAACCTTACAATTAGCAACCCAGTGCCTAATCCACTGTGCCACCAGAGCCCCTTAGGGAATCCCTAGGGTGTGCAAATGGTTGCTGACCAGGTGGTGGCTGGGAAGAAAGGCCTGCCAATCTATTTCATTAGTCAATGAAAGTCCTGACTAAGGGTCCCACTCATGCTCTGACACATAGTGAGGCCACTATGAGTCAGATGGGCTTGACAAGTGGCTTGTTTTATTTTACTTTACTTACTCTAACCTAGCATAGCAACTACTGTCTTTTTAACGTAATCCAAATCTTAAAAAATGAGGAATGCGCTCTCTCGGGGGCTCTGGTGCTGCTTACCGCTGAGGGAAAGGTTGGTGTGAACCCCCCCACCAGCCCCGAGGGAGAAAGATCTGGCAGTCTGCTTCCAGAGTGTGAGGGAGTGTGTGTGTGTGTTTGAATTGGGTAAAGGTTTACAGTCAATGATTCACACTCAAACTCTGTAATTCCCCTCAGTGTAAAATCACCCTTCCACCCTTCCCATCTCACCCCTGAGTTTCGTGTCCCTGGCCCTCCTGTTGTCCTAGCCCCTCTGAACTGTGTCCTTGGTCAGTACTGCCACCTTGGTCCCAAATGATCAAGCATTGCAAGGCAGGCACGTGATCTCAGTGTTACTTTCCTAGTATAGATCTGTCTGTCGGGCTGAAAACTGAGCCACAGAGGCGAGTTCAGTCCAGACCTGAAGGGTGACAGGGTCAGGCCAGTCTTGAGTGACCGGTCAGCCTGGTCTCCTGCAGGATCTGGAGTTTTCTTCACCCTTTTTCTCTCACTCTCTCCAGGAGCACCTAATGCACTTCAGTTGAGAGCAGTTGGCAGTGCCAGCCAGTTCTTCTGGTCTCATAGTCGTGGACAGATGTCGGCCTGGTCCACTAGTCCACTGGACAAGCAGTTTCCATGTCTTCAGTTTTTGTGACTTCTTTCCTCAGGACAGGAAGAGAACAGTCGTCGTACCTTAAATAAAGGCCATTCACCAGCTGTTGACCCCCCCCCCCCCCCGGACCACTCCCTGAAGTAGAGTGTAGACTTTGTGGACTTAGCATCCCCTAAAGTTTGAAGCCCGTAAAACCCTAGGGTGCAGGTGTTTGGTTTTTTCAAAGATCATTTTATTGGGGTCTGTTACAGCTCTTATAACAACCCATGCATCAGTTGCATCAAGCATATTGGTACACATGTTGCCATCATTATTTTGTACACGTTACTTTCTGTTGAACCCATGGTATCAGGTCCTCTTGTCGTGCCCCCGTCCCCAAGCCTTACGGGGCATTTCTTGTGGGTCACGTGGGCTTTCTGTGAGTAGAAATGGACTCAACAGCACCACACAACAAGATAGACACCTGACTTGTGTTCTTTCCCCCCCCATCTCGAGGTGGTCTAGCCACATTTTCGGTGATCAGTGGCCCTGTGTCCCCGTGGTAGCCACGAGGATGGTACAGGTTTGGACTCTGAACCCCGCTATCAGGACAGTGCCCTCACATGCCACGTGGGTGAACCTGGGCCGGCAGGCTTCCCTCCTGGCCATCGGCTTTCGTGTCTGAAGTCGTGGCTTGGCGAAGGCGGGGCCCCTGCCAGCGCTAAGGCTAGATGATGGTTGAGCAACTTCCTGGGTGAATGTTAGTTGCATTGTGGCTTGATTACCAAGGTGGTGTCCTGGTGAGAAGACTTGTTTCCTTAGTGACCCACAGACCCAGGGCATTGAAAGAGCAAACGGCCGGCCACCAGCTCGCACTTTTTCCTCCCCTATCATCATGAGTGTGGGAGCTAATGGGGGCCGGGCAGCATGCAGCGGTGCCCTCTCCATGTCAGCCTCTTGCTCCACGTCAACGTGGGTTAAACATTAACCCTTGTTTAGGGAGCCAGGCACACTTGGCTCCCAGAAAGCCTGTTTTGTAAAGCGGTGCTCGTTTCCCTGGGTTCAATCGGAAGCTCTGAAGGAGTGTGTGGAGAAGCAAGGCCAAGGCAGGGGTTGTCTGTCCCCAGTAAGAGAAGATCGTGTGAGCTGATGTGTGAGCAAGTAGTCAGTCTGCCGAGCCCAGCCTGTGCCTGTGGGCCTGGCTTTGTTCTCAGCCAACACTGGCTGCCGTGACTGGGGAGCTAACCATTGAAAGAGCAGTTTTGCTGTTGACACTTTATTGAGATTGATCCCCTGCTGCTTCCCTGAGCATTGATTGGCAGCTGTGGGTTTGGATTAGGTAGAAGAAAAAGAGTACTCGTGTGTGTGCGCTCGAATGCACACGTGTGTGTGTGTGTGTGTACTGATCATCAGCAGAGCAAACCTCTGCCAGGGGTCCCGGGCAGCCTCTGCCCCCTGGCTTCCTGACAGCATGTGTCACGTGCTCGGACTCAGCCCAGTTTCTGGGAAGCAGAAGACGAAGTCCAGGTCTGACTTGGGAAGCTCCTGGCCACTTGGGGCCAGAAAGGTCGCCTTGATAGAAGGAATTAGGTGGCGTGAGGGACATCTGGAATCTGGGGCCAGCAGGGGGTGGGGTGGCGTGTCAAGCACACCAGAAGCTGGTTAGCAGCACCCCTCTTTCTGTTGCCAGGACCTCTGAACTGACCCCCAGAGGAAGCCCTGGCCCCTTACCACCCATAGCAAGATCAGGTAGAGCTCCCTGACTGCCTCTGGGACCCCCCTGCCCCAGCAAATATGCAGAGTGTCTTCCTTGGGATGAGGAGTCAGCAAGCTTTGCTCTATAAAGACCAGATAATCAACTGGGTCAGATTTACAAGCCCCAGGGTAAAAGGGAAGATGTTACATAGGAACAAACCCCAAACAAAAGCAGACTTACAAACTAACATGTAGTCATTTAAAAAGATAAAAACCATTCTTAGCTTTGCGCCCGTATTCTGTTTATCCCTGCTCAGGGCTCTTCCAGCCCCCACTCAAGACTGATTCCATGTCACCCCGGTGGACATCTGTCACCCTGGGAGCCCGCGTGATCTGTGGGCCATGGGCCCGTGAGGCATCCTCGTCCTGGCCCTGCCCTCCACAGTGGTGAACAGCGCCCAGCACCGTCAGTATCTGTTCATGGAGGAAACAGATCGATGGAGACCAAACACTCTTTACTGCTGGTGAAGGTGCATTGAAAAAAAGCCTTTTTCCTGAATCCAGAGGCTGCTCATTCCTCTTGGTCTGAACAGCTTCCTGTGCTGGTGTGTGTGTGTGTGTGTGTGTGTGTATATGTGTGTGTGTGTGTGTGTGTGTGTGTGTGTGTAGGGGAGACACACATACTCCAGTGCTGGGGAGGGGGATCTGGAAGCCCCTTCTCACTCATGGCCGTAGAGCAGGAACAGCATGGCTGAGCTGGGTGACAGCCGCAAGACGGACCCTCTTGGGAACAGAAGCTGCTCCCCTCTGTTGGGCTGGACTTGGGGGTGTGGCAAGGTGGGCAGCCCCCCTGCCCCTAGGAGGACTCTCAGGTGCCTGGAGAGAGCAGTAGGGGAGGCAGGTAGATGGGTCTCTGAGAGGGAAGCCGTCCGGTAGGCAGAGGGGACGTACGGGAGAGGCGTCACATCAGGTAGTCATATGGTAACTAGGTTAAGTGGCACTTGCTCATCAGTTTCTTGTTGCTAACTTTCAAAGTGTGTGTCCGTGTGGTTTGGGTGAAAGTTGACAAGAGAATATCGGTTTTCCTCTTCACACCTGCCTCCTGTGTTTATCGTTTCTCGTTGTCCTCCGCTTCTATCCCATCCGGCTCCGGAGCGCCATCCCCGGCCAGTGCTGCCCGTGGTCCCCTGCGGTGGACTGTGGTCTGGAGCGGGGACCTCCTGGTGCGATGGCTCACCTCACAGGCCCGTCTGATTGGCTGAGAGTTGAGGCTTGACACTTTCTCAGCAGGTTCAGCGAGGTGTGGGTTTACGTGTCATATATTTCACTCATGCTCTTGAAAAAAAAACCCAAAAAACAACCTCACTGCCATCCGTCAACGCTGAGTCACAGCGACCTCCCTGAAGGTTCCTGCGACTGTCACTGTGGACGGGAGTCGAAAGCCCAGTCTTTTTCCCGCAGAGCTGCTGGTGGTTTCAAACTGCCGACCCTGCAGTCCTGCACATATCGACTCCACCCCCAGGGCTCCTCTTTGACTCATGATCAGTGTGCAGTTCGGAGATTTTTCCTAGCACCTTCTCGCAGTTGTACTGCCGCGTCCACAGTCCGACTCTAGGGCAGCATTCCAGAGAACTCCTTCCTGCCCGTTAGCAGCCCTGCCCTGTGCTGTTTCTAGACACTTCACACACACACTGGTCACACAGTGGGCAGCCTGGTGTCTGGCTGCTTCCACTGAGCTTGTTTCCGAGGCTCACACTTAGGTACGAAGTATTTCTCCCACCACGTAAATGAAGAAACCTACCTTGTCTAAAGAAAGCTCAGCGGGGTGTCTGAGAGCGCTGGACTCCAGGGGGCTTTCACGGGCGGGGTCTTAGCATATTTTACCAGGCCTCTCTCCCAGGGCTCCTCTGGGTGGGATCAGACCACGTCCATCATTCTAGTTGAGCAGTTACCTGCTTGCATCTTCTAGAGCAGTGGTTCTCAACCTTCCTCATGCCGCGACCCTTTCATACAGTTCCTCACGTGGTGGTGACCCCCCCCCCCCCAACCATAAAATCATTTTCGTTGCTACTTCATCGCTGTCATTTTGCTACAGGTCGTGGCCCACAGGTTGCGAACTGCTGGATTCTCCCTCCCACTGCCATCCATCCACTATGCCAACTCATAGTGACCCAGTGGGTCAGGGTACAGTTGTCCCTGTGCGTTTCTGAGACTGTGACTCTTTATGGCTGCTGGTTTCAAATGCTGGTCTTGCAGTTAGCAGCCCAATGGCTACCAGGCTCCTTAGTTTGGAGAAATGACATCATCTCCGTTGTATTTTGTTAGAGACAAATGGCACAATGTTCATGGTTTTTAGTCTAAGCCTCAGTACAAGACTTGGCCCTAACAAGTCCGTTTTCTTCTTCTTTCCCCAGTGGTTTAGATATATTCAAGACAGGCGTTGTCACCACCACAATCACTTCTGCCATCTCAGTTCTAAGCCTCCAGAGTCTTCCCCCGAGAATGCCGGGCTGGGCTCCATGAGGCAGCATCCCGAATCCAGTGCTCTAGGTGTGGTTGGAAGCAGGGCGCTTCAGGGAACCCCTTCCGGCTCCCCAGCGCCTGACCTGATAGCCAGTGGACCCCTTCTCAGTGACATGCCCAGTTGTATTTAGACTTAGCCCCTCGCCAAGCGTCGGGGAGGGACGGCAGCGTCAGGACAGCAGCCTTCGGAAGTCACGGGATGCGTTAGTGAGACCACAGCTTCTCATGTGGGCTCGTAAGCCAGCTGACTCCCACAGGCTCAGCCTGTTTCCTGGCATCTTGCTCAATCTCCTATGAGTTACCTCATACACACAAGTCCAGATACATCCGAGGGAAGTCATTCAGAGTGTCGTTAACAACATCTCAAAGTTACTTGCTTTGATTGTGCCCTGCCTGCCTGTCTTTCCAGGAGCCCTGGTGGTGCAGTGGTTAGGTGTTCGGCAGCTAACCACAAGGGTCAGCAGTTGGAAATCACCAGCCGCTCCTCGGGAGCAAAGTGAGGCTTTCTACTCCTGTAAAGAGTTACAGTCGCGGAAACCCATGGGGTGGTTCTTTCCATGAACCCATATTGACTTGATGGCAGTGCGTTTGGTGTGTTTCTTTCCTTTTTTTAAGGATCCCCAGTGTCGCAGTCCTTAAGCACTCTGCTGCTGGCTGCTAACCAGGAGTTGGCAGTTTGAACCCACCAGCGGCTCCACGGGGAAAAGATGAGACAGTCTCAGAAACCCTGTGAGGGCAGTTCGAGTTTGTCCTGTAGGGCCACGTGAGTCGGGTTTTAATTTTCCTTTCTTTTGAATGCCAGTGTCATCCACTTGAATCTGACAAAGGCATTCTTTTAATTAAGTTCAAAGGGACCAAGTGCCTCCCAGGGGCCCCGCCAGTCACAGGCTGCCTCGAACCTGCTGAGTGTGGGAGAAGGGACAGGAAATGCAGTTTTCAATCCCAGCACCAGCCATGGCCCTGCTGCAACTTTGCTGATCTAGGATGGGCACAAAAATGCCAGGACTTCAAACCGTGCCATGGATGCCCACGGGCCACTCTGAGCTGAATTTTTTTCCCCTTTAAGTCTGCCACCACTTCTAATTAAAAAAAAATTTTTTTTTAGAAATAATTTTATTGGGGCCTCTTACAGCTCGTATCACAATCCATACATCAGTTGTGTCAAGCGCATTTGTACCTATGTTGCCTTCATCATTTTAAAAACATTTTCTTTTGAGACCTTGCTATCAGCTCCTCTTTTTTCCCCCTTTCTCCCTCACCCTCCCACCCTCGTGAGCCCTTGATACATTATAAATTATTGTTATTTTCCTATCTTATACCGTCTGCTGTCTCCCTTCACCCACTGAGCTGGACTTTTTATCTGTAATGTTATTGAGCTCATTTTACATGTTACGTCTAGCCCTCTCAATTCTTTTTCCCTTCTGCTTTTCATGGTGAATTAGGTAAAAGTGTACAGAGCAGACAGGTTTCCCTCCCCACAGTTCAGTCGGGGGTTGATTCGTCACATCGATCGGATCGATGGTAGTCCCCAGAGTGTGACAGCTCTCCCACTCCCTGTGTCACCATTTCCGTGTGCCTGCCCGCCCGGCCCTTCCTGCCTTCTGAGTGTTGTCCCTGGCCAGTCACTGCCCTTTGATCCCGGATAATTGGTGGTTGTCAGAAGAGGCGCTGCCCTGGGCTTCTGAGGCAGGTCTCTGGTTCTCCACATCTCTCCAGCACTTCCTGTCTGACTGTGTGGCCACATTGCCTTGTGCTTTCGATGTGCAGGAACACCGGCGATGTCGGGCACCTTTTTACCTGCTTGTTAGCCATTCCCATATTTCTCAGGGGAAATGCCTTTTAAAGTCTTTAGTCAGTTTTTGATTTGATGGCGTGTCTTACTGCATCGTTTGGATACAAGTCTTTTGCCTTTTTTTTTTCACATTAGAGCACGTGTGTTTGTAAGTAACTTCAGTTAGTCTGTTGCTTGTGTTTTCATTTTCTTAATGGTGCACTCTGAACCTCACAAGGATTCTAATTTTGATGAGGTCTAGTTGTTGCCGGCTGCAAGGGGTGCGGGGAGAGCCTGTCACAGTATACCCATAAAACAGAGACCAGGTTGATCTGAGAAATCTAGTGTTTTCAGTACTGACAGAAGCAAACACTGGGGTCTCTTGCTCAGAACTGTTTCAAAGATCCAGTGAGAATCAAACAACTTATGTACCCCAAACTTTGACATGTTTGTCAGGGAGGTACATTAAGTTTTTATAATGATCCAAAAACCTTCAAGCAGCGGGACCAAAGGGCGCAGAGTTCACAGGAAACCATTTACATTTAAACCAAGGGATTATTGGAGTTCTTGTGGTATAGTAGTTATGTGTAGCGCTGTTAGCCACAAGGTCCGCAGTTCAAAACCACCAGGTGCTCCTCAGGGGAAGAACGGGGCTTTCTATTCCTGTAATGAGTTATAATTTGGAAAACTCATAGGTGCACTATGAATCGGCATCAACTTGATGACAGTGAGCTTGTTGGGGCAGAGATTATCAGACCATCAATAAATAGCTCCATCACTCCAGCCAGGTGTCAGACCGGTACGGTCTAAGGCAATGGTTCTCAACCTTCCCAATGCCATGACCCTTTAATACAGTTCCTCATGTTGTGGTGACCCCCCCAACCATAAAATTCTTGTTGCTACTTCATAACTAATTTTTGCTACTGTTATGCATCGGGCAACACCTGTGAAAAGCTTGTTCGACCCCCAAAAGGGTCTCGACCCACAGGTTGAGAACCGCTGGTCTGAGGTTTCAGTCTCCAGGCTCATCTGCATAGCTCTGCTTCCATTTCTGCATCCCTGAATAACCCACAGGCTTAAAAGAAGTTGTTAACCTTGAGGAGGGGGCTGTTAGGTCCTGAGTCCCTTAAATCAAACTGAATCAGCAGATCCCAAACTATGGTACATTTAAGGGTTTGATGAACAACAGGCTAGCTCTTTGACCCTATCTATCATAACCCATCAGGTTTTTAAAATTTTTTTTTATGAGCAAGGCTTCAGGTAGCATCTCTAAGACATCTTTGCCAACCTAATCCAAAGTCCTTCCTGTCACAACCCAGGATTTCTCCTGTGGTACCACCTTGTGATTGCCGTGTGCTTTAGCTGCGCACCAACCGCCTTTGTATGTTTGGGGTGGGCGTTTGGGGGCTGGGGAGGGAGAGGGCTGAGGGCACCTTTCAGGCTGGCGACATCCAGCGACTCCAGCATAATTCAGTTGGTAGAAAAGATGGCCCTTTGCCCCAGTGCAGCTTCGAAATCAGGAAGCGAAAGTCATCGTCTACCGTGGTTCTTTCGTCAAAGCAATTTTGGTTAGTCTGGCTCTTTTCTTTCAAGTCTGTGTAAAATTTAGGCTCATTTTGACAACTTCTGCAAAAGAGCCTGTTGGGAGTTTCCAAAAAGGCACTGATTTTGTTTTACTGCTGTGGTCGTTAGGCAGTGTGCACAGCAAAACCGAACACCAGCTCAGCAGCTTCCACGTGTACAATTTGCCGACCCGGACGATGCTCTTCACGTTGGGCAGTCAGTCATCCTCCCCCTCCTTTTGGCATCTTCCCTCGGCCATCCTCACTCACCGCCATCGAGTGACCCCTCGGGACAGGGCAGAACGGCCCCTGTGAGGTTCTGAGATTGGAACTCCGTGAGAGTAGAAAACCCCCTCTTTCTCCCGAGGAGCGGCTGGTGGTTTCAGAATGCCAACCTTGCGGATCTTAGCCCACCTGGTAACCACTATAACCCCAGGGCTCCTGTCCCTCCACCTTCACGCGCAGAATCCTAAAGAGTTAGAAACAACTGGAGGCCAGTGCTTTGTGTGTGTGTTTATTTGACCCTAACTCACCTGCCCCCTAGGCTGCTTCAGCAGTGTGTTGGATTGCTGTTGTCAGTTTGAGTCCGTGTAGGACCAAGGCAGACATTCTTTTACTCACCAAGCTCAACTCTATCGGTCTAGGTAGGACAGTGATTTAGAGCCCAAGTAACAACGAAGCCATGTGGGTGCTTTGAACGCACCCAGCAGCTCTAATTAAGACCAACGAAAACACTGCCTCTGGGCTGAGTCTGACTCCTAGCGACTAAGTCAGGCTAGAGCTGCCCCTGTGGATTTCCGACACTTTGACTCCTGACTAGAGTAGAAAGCCTCGTCTTTCTCCCACGGAGCAGCTGGTAGTTTCAAACTGCTGACCTCGTGGTTAACAGCCCAACACAGAACTCCTACGCCAACCAGGGCTCCAACTGCTGTACAGGAAAAGTATTTAAAGATGCCCCCAGGGGCAGGAGTTTTGGGGGTTATCCGGTCCCTTGCTCTAGAGCAGCGGTTCTCAACCTGTGGGTCGTGACCCCGTATTTCTGATGGTCTTAGGAACCAAGACACCACTCCTCTATCCGTCTCCAGGCGGGTTTGCCCACATGCAGATATGTCCACATACGAGTTCCCGGCGTGAAGACTGTTTACCCATGCTATACCATGCTTCAAGACAAAATTTCATTGATTAGTCCTTATAAATAAATATTTCGCAATATATAATGGCATATTTTTTTGTGATTAATCACTGTGCCTTAATTATGTTCGATTTGTAACAATGAAAATATATCCTGCATATCACGTTTACATTCTGATTCATAACAGTAGCAAAATGACAGTTATGAAGTAGCAGTGAAAATAATTGTATAGTTGGGGAGTCACCACAACATGAGGAACTGTCTTAAAGGGTCGCAGCATTAGGAGGGTTGAGAACCACTGTTCTAGAGAGTCTGGGTTGCAAGAGACTTAGAAATTCTGCTTCACAGGGGTCCCCTCTTTTGATCAGGAGTCTTCTGAATAAAACATTCGGTCATGATAGCTGGTCACTGTCCAGGTCTTCTGGTCTCGTGGCCAAGGAGGCAGTGGGTGGTGAGAGCAGCCAACCATGTTCCATGTCTTCTGTTTGCCGCTCTCCACTGCCCGCTGCTTCAGGCAACAGAGACCCTTTCAATCAGATTGGCAGAAGCCATGCTCCCAACACTGTTGTATAATCTGACCCAGAACACGAGAGTTTCCCCAGGAATGAACAAAACTCAGGGCTGCGTGCTGTCTAGTGAATGTGTTCAGATGTGCGACCCCTCTTCTGTGAGCCTCTGTGATTAAAAAAAAAGAATTATTGGGGGCTCTTACAGCACGTACAACAATCCAGACATCGATTGTATCAATCCTATTTGAACATATGTTGCCACCATCATTTTCTAAACATTTACTTTCTATTTGAGCCCTAGGGGTCAGTGCCCCAACCCCCTCTGTGATTTTCAGCCCTGGTGGTGCAGGGGTGACACATTGGGCTGCTAATCTTCAGGTCAGCAGTTCAAAACCGCCAGCTGCTCCATGGGAGAAAGATGAGGCTTTCCACCCCTGTATAGCTCTATAGTCTCGGACCCCGCAGGGGCAGTTCTGCTCTGTCCTTACAGGGTCGCTGTGAGTCCCTTGTCCGTGTACAAAGCAATGGGCAGTTCTGGAGGCCGAATGCTGGCCTCCTGCGTGGCGAGCCGTGTGACTCAGCCACGCCACCTCTCCTCCCCGAGCTTCCGTGTTCTCGTCTAAACACGCGATCGTTGCTCCACTGCCCAGAGTGCCTGGCGAGTAGAAGACAGGCAGTTACACATTAACCCTTAGTTTCCCTTCCCCCAGTTAGCTACCCGCTCTTGAGGGCCAGGCCTGGCACTCACCCACTCAGCATCGGCTGAGCATGCATTTTTTTATTCTGGCCCAAGTAGAATGTGGGGCCAGCTCTCTCTCTGTAGCTCTGCTCAGGCCTTTCTAGCCCGGGGGGTGCTGAGATCCGAGGTCTGATTCCTGAAGCTCCCCCTTAATGAACAGATAGCTGCTCTCCCCCCTAATCTGCTTACATGTATGTAGGTCTGTCATCAAAGCAAGTGCAGTACATGGCAGTGGAGGGCCACATCTGACCTCTGGCTTCCCCCTTTTAGGGGTCACACAGGCCCCATGGTCTATCCTTCTTTACCAGTTCTGACCCCTACTGTTCCCCCCATGCTGCTCTGCATCTGCTCTGGGTTCCATCATTGGTGGCAGTGGCCACACAGACCCCACAGGCAACACTTACCGCTAAGGAGGCTGATGAGGGATGTTTATAGGTTACTCCCAAGTCAGGAGCAGCAAACAGTAGGGATGCAGCGATTGGTCTTCCCATCCAGCGGCCAAGTCCCTCTCCAGTTCTTAGTCTCTCAAGTCACGTGGTCTCTCAGCCTTTGCCTCCACGGGCCAGGAAGCCAGCCTGTCTGTCCCTCTGTCCCACAGTGCCATCGTCTCAGGCCGTAGCAGGAGGAGGTAGCCCACAGTCTCGGCGCTGCTCCTCCTCCTTGTCTCCTCCCTGCCACTGTCTGCGACGCCTCTGCTCTCAGCGGCCTCCTCCACTTCCCACAGGGAACTTGAACGTGCTCACCTTCCAAGGGCCTGTGGTGGGGGGCAGGGGGGTGTTCTCTCTTTCAAAGGTGGCTTCTAGTTACAGACAGGAAAAGCAAGGGCAACCGATCAGTCCCCTCTCTGAGTGTCACGTGCGCCCTGCTTGCTTCGTCTCGAGGGCCCTGGGTGGAAGAGTCACACTAAGAAATTCCACTCCACCCAGGAGACTTCCTGAAACAAAAGCAGAAGCTCAGGGAGCCTTTTCCCTGGGTGTCCTCAACCAACTTCTGCCTCGAGGCGTGTGGTGCATGTCTGTGCCCCTGTCTGTGTCTGCCGGCATGCCTTTGCCCTGTGTGGACAAGGAAGCTTTCCTCTTACCCCAGAGAGTCTCATCATTACTGTTGTTGTTTGTTAAAAACCATATGATGGTTGCTGTTCTTTTTGACTGGTCTCCAGTTTCCCTGAGATCAACAGTCGCTGGTGGTTGGCTGCCGTCGAGTCAGTTGTGACTCCTAGCACCCTCGGACCGGCGTAGGTGGCCCAGAGTGCCCCCAGGCAGCAGTCTCTGTCCTGCCAGCTGTCCCCATCAGCACCCATGCACTTCACAGTGGCACTGGGGGTGGGGGTGGGGGCTGTGCTTTCTTTTTTAAGAACATCTCTCTCATGTCGGTTTGAGAGCCAGTCATCGCTGTTGGGGATGGTTTCCTGTGGTGTGAATTCAAAGCTATTAAGAGTGCTGAGAAGCCGTGCTACCTGTAAATCGTAGCGTGCAGGTGTGTGTGTGCCATACCTGTGTGTACACCATCCCCGTGTATACTGACTGCCTGAAGAATAAGAGTTTGGATTAAGGGGTGTGAGGAATCTTTAAAAATTGAGAGTGACAAATAGAAGTGTGTACGTTTTAAAGGAAATAAGTTCGATACCTGACCAGGAGGGGACAGTCCACAGTGAATGTTCCATGAGACACGACGGGGACACATAAAAACTAAAGCCAATTTATTGCCGTTCGAATGACCGTACAGGACAGGCTAGCACTGCCCCTGTGAGTTTCTGAGACTGTAACTCTTGCCGGGAGTAGAAAGCCTCCTTTCTCCCGTGGAGCGGCTGGTGGTTTCGAACTGCGGACCTTGTGGGTGGCAGCCCCACACATAGCCACCACACCAGCAGGGCTCAGGTGGCTTTGTCAGCTTTGTCCCAGGCCCCCGCTGACCCTTGGCCCTGTGTCTTGCAGGCAGACGCGTGCCACGCCTACCAGATTGTCCACCGCAACGGTGTCCCCGACGAGCAGATCGTGGTGATGATGTATGATGACATTGCCAACGACACGTCGTGAGTAGGGGCCCTTTGGATTGGGTGACATGGGACGTGGGGGTTTCCAGGAAGACAAAGAGGTGCGTATAGACGGGTGGAAATGCAGAGCACGAAGGAGCCCTCCTTTGGGCCCTGGGACCCTGGCTCAGGGTCCCCTGGCAGTGAGAGAGAGGGAGAACATGGGTCCTGAGGGGGGTCTCTTCTGGCCCTTTGTAAGGTCCTCCACAGACATTACTTCTCATTTTGGGAACTCCATGTTGCTGCAAAGGGACCCCAGAAGCTGTGTCACTGTATGCAGAAGCCCCTTCTCTGGAGGATGGACCCCAAGGCCCTTCTCTGTACACCCTTCACTGTGTTTGTCGAATTTGATTTTAAATGAACTCAGCCATGCCTACTTGCTACGTGGCTTGCAGAGTTCCTAAGCAGCAGGTGGTCGTGTGTGTGTGTGTGTGTGTGTGTGTGTGTGTGTGTTTTGGGGGGCACTAAAGCATCCGCTCTAATGATCTCAGCCCCTCAGCTGCCCTGTAGCGGCCTCCAGGGTGGGTACTCCCCCAGACTGGGATCATGGGCAGCGCTCTCCTGGCTTTCCGAGCCGTGGCCAAGTCGGCTCTCATAGGAAAGGCTTGTGTCTGCCCTGCCCTGGTTCTGAAAGTAGTTTTATGCTCAGAGATCATGCTTGGTAGCACAATTAAATGTTCACTGGTTTCTACAGGAGGGAAGGAAGGAGTTACTGTGCTCGGCTGCTAACCTAGAGACTGGTGGCTCTCGGTCACCCAGAGGGGCCCGGGAAGAGGGGCTCAGCCATCACCTTAGAAAAATCAGCCAGGGTCAAGCCAGGCCGTCCAGCTCTTCTCAGACAAAGCCACCACCATGATTGGGAGTCTGCTGGGTGGCGGCAGGTGGTGACTGGCACCAGGGGGCCAGAGGAGCCCTGGGCCCCAAAGCCCTTTGCTGCTCTTGTCCAGGACACCCGGCAGCAGTGCCTCTGGGAGGGGGGCACCGTGGGCCCCCCCAGCTGCTAGCATCAGTAACAGCCACAGCTGCTTGCTCTTGTCGTGCCCCACGGCTTGAAGAGCGACTTCCGAGGCATGCCCCCCGTTTCGTTTCCTTTTCAGCAACCCCACGCCAGGCATCGTGGTCAACAGGCCCAACGGCTCAGACGTCTACAAAGGCGTCCTGAAGGACTACACTGGCGAGGTAAGAGGCTGGCGAGCCTGGGTCTCCCTGGGACGAGTCCCCCTTCCTGGTATTTCTAGCTCAGAGCCTCACCAGGCTGGTTTCGTGTTTGGGGTCATCTCCTAGGAGTTGTGGAAGAAAGGAAAGTGTCAGGTGTCCACCCAGTGTCAGTTTTTTCGAGGCCGGTCTGGATGCGACCTGCTTTTCTTTCAGTGTTGCCACCTTTCGGAGATCCGTTTTCTCCACACTAGGCCCCTGAAGGTGTCTCCGGAGGCAATTAGTGCTGTGTCGCTCCTCTTGCCCAGTGTCAGCCCTGCCAGAAGGTTGAGCCTGTTTTAAACTGGCATGCTTTTTAAAAATGCTGTACTGACTTCAGCCTCATGGTTTTTCTAATCTTTTTTTGTAAATTCTGAGGGTTCTTCCCCAAAGAACCCAAACTCACTGCCTCCGAGTCAGCGCTGACTCACCATGACCCTGTAGGACAGGGTAGAATTGTCCCCGCGGGTTTCCGAGGCTGTCATGCTTTACGGGAGCAGCAGCCTCATCTTTCTCCCATGGAGCACCTGGTGGTTTTGAACAGCTGACCTTGCAGTTAGCCCAGTGCATAACCACGACGCCTCCAAGGCCCCTCGCAGAGGGAGCTTAAGGACGAATATTTCCTATGACGAACAATTGTCTGATGTTTTACAATTCCTTCACTCTTACTTCTTTTTTTTTTTTTTCAATTCAGTACAGTTACATTTCAGCCATCATATGTATAACACGATGGTCCCGGTTTTTAGAATATTAAGATGATTTCCTTTGGTCTTATATAAGGGATCCTGGTGGTGTTAGTAAGTTATGTGTTGATGTGCTCAGCACGAGGTCAGCAGTTCGAAACCATCAGCTCAGGGCCAAAATAAAGCCTCCTACTTCTGTAAAGATTTAGTCTCAGAAACCCACAGGGTGACTACGGGTCAGCATCAAGTGAAGGCAGTGAATCTGGCTGAGTTAGTTTTATGGGCACTGTGGGACAGGCATTGGGTTGCTGACAGAAAGGTCAGCGGTTCAAACCCATCAGCCGCTCCCTGGGAGAATGAGGAGACTGGCTGCTCCTGTAAGGATTTAGAGTCTTGGGAACTCCCTATTGGGTCGCTGTGAGGGGCTTCACTTGATGCTGTGGGCGGTAGTGAGTAGAGTTAACGTCTCAGATGGAAACGACTAGAATCTGGAATGTGGGGCTTGGGGGTGATGCTTCTTCCTGCACGTTGCTGTGTAGCTGTTTTTAAGAGTGGCGTTGTTCACGGTGGAGTCTCAGGTAACTCACACAGTCAGCTGCTACGGCCCGGGGTTTGAGCTTGCCCGGGGTACCTCAGAAGAAAGGCCTGGTGATCTCCTTTACAGACATCGGCCCTTAAAAATTTTGTGGGATTTTGAACTCAGGGCGTCACGAGTCAGAAGGACAACTATGTGTCTGAAACACTTATGCAGAGTGTCCTGGGACTCGGCCTCGCAGGCGGGGGAAACTGGGTTGGGGGGTGGTCAGTGCCCCCTTTGTCTCTCTGTCTTTCTTGGGGGTGTCCTCTTCCTCAGGCGGCCCACATCCTTGGCCTTTTTCTTCCCCCACGGACTTCCTAATAGTCAGGGAGCGGCATCTGACCGAGGCGCCATCATCCACAAACAAGATGCTCTGGGCAGCGGCCACGTGCACATTCCTCTAACACTGACCTTGCATTGGGTCCTTCTTGGTTCCAAAGTGTTTGCTTTTCAACCTTGAGCCTTGGTGGTGCTTGGGCCAGCAGCTTGGGCCTCTCCGCAGCCCCTCCGTGTAGCCCTTGCATTGGGAATAACTGCTTCCTACCCCTCCCGATGCCTTATAGGACGTCACCCCAGAAATCTTCCTCGCTGTGCTGAGAGGGGACGCAGAAGCGGTGAAGGGAAAAGGTTCTGGAAAAGTCTTGAAGAGGTAAGGTCTGGTTCGTGGAAACAGAATTGGTGTGTGTCCTCTCCAGGCCTACTGGCCGTGAGAGGGAACGGTGAGGGGGCCAGGGGAATGGAGGAGGGAGGAGGGACTCGGCCTGAGTGCAGACAGACCACCCAGGGCCGGTGGCTCCCCAGGGAGTCTGTCTCAGGCCTCAGTTCCCGGCTTCCTCTAGGACGGTTCCTCACCACACGCTCCACAGCCTTTATTTAACCTGCTCCCCCCTGGGGCCCGTGGTGCCGGTGCTGGCCTGTTCCTTTCCCAGCATCCTCCACACAGACAATGTGGCTCTCCTGCAGGCCGGTCATGTGGTAGGGCACCACCCTGCTGCCAGCCCCACGGGGAGAGCCGACTCGAACGGGTAGCTCGGACCTCCCTGCTGCTCGCTGTGCCAAGTGGCCAGCACTGTCCTTCCCGTATGCCCTGCCTGTCTCTGCGCCTCCAGAGGGTCTCACACACCTGGCAGTGGGGACATTTCTTCCTTTAGTGATGCTGCTTTCCCTTTATCTCCATTGAGACCTGAACACGTCACGTTTCCTAAAGTGCATTTGTGTACCCTAGAGGGAGGCCCAGCTTGGGTGACTCGGGCCAATACCTGCCACCCTGGATGGAGCAGCCCTCTGGGCAGAGCCCTGGCAAGGGCAGGCAGGCCGGAGGACAAGGCGCTTGAAGGGGCGGTGGTGGTGGGGCCTCGGGCTGCACCTCCGAGGACTGTCTGGGACAGACCCAGTGGCCTGAGGGCCTCACTCACACAAATGGAGGCCTCCCCTCCCCGGCCACGAGGTTCTGAGTAGTGAAAGAGGGGGCTCAGGATGACCAGCAGGCCCCTGGGCAGGCTCATCCTGCCGCCTGGCCGTGTGACTGGGTGGCCCTCGAGCCTCCCTTCTCAGTGTATGATGAGGGCAACTGTTGGAAGCAGCGGCGTGCGCTTTGGGTGGCCTCTGGCTCCCGGGTGGTGGGCGAGAGTCTGCCCCGTGCACCCACCTGCTGAGCCAGGCCTGCTTGTTTCTCTTGGCAGCGGCCCCCGAGACCACGTCTTTGTGTACTTCACTGACCACGGAGCCCCGGGGCTGCTGGCCTTCCCTAACGATGATGTGAGTGCTTCTTGGGCGGAGGGACGCGAGGCCTGTGTGCCGCGGCGGCAGCCCTAGGGGGCGCCTTTCTGTCAGCCGGCAGGGTGGGTCTGCAGGCCTGGCACTGCAGGGCCGGGGCCAAGCTTAGTGTTCAGGACTCTCCCAGCCTCTCGGCTGCTTTCCCTTAGATGTTCTTGTGGGAAATGCACACAGAACGCCCACCAGCCCTGTGGTCTGCACACACGCAGCTCAGTGACACTGATGATGTGCTGCAGGCCGAGAGACCTCTGTCCCCTCCTTTCCCATCACCCCCCCACCCCCCGTAAACTCACCAGCCCCCCAGGGCTCCCGCTAACCATTGCCAGTTGCCGCTGTCTATCTGATCTATCCTGGTGGCACGGTGGTTAAGTAATCTGCTACTTATCGAAAGGTGGGCAGTTTGAATCCAGCAGCGGCCCCACAGAAGAAAGATGAGGCGCCCTGCTTCTGTAAAGATTGCGGCCTTGGACCACCCTCCTTCGTGGGGCAGTCTCCCTCCTCTAGGGAATTGGTGGGACGGGGCAGGGGCGGGGTTAGCTGTCTCTTTAAAAGTGCTGCATGCTCACAGTGGACATTTGCACTAATTCAGCCAAACCGTCCTCTGGTTTTACCAACGCTCAGGTTCCCTTGTTCCTCTGCCCACATCGCAGCATCGTTGGACTGGGCAGTAGAGCCAAGGGCTGCCCTCTGAGGTGGGGGGGGGCAACTTCCTGCAGTCTTTTTCTAAGGGTGGGGATAAGAATTGATTAGGCAACCTGAGCACCCCCCCACTCATAGATACGACGATTTAGTCTGAACAGCGCTGTTCTTCCCCTTCAGCTAAGCGTGACGGACCTGAACAAGACCATCCACTTCATGTACAAACACAAGAAGTACCAGAAGGTAACACGCCCCAGGAGCCCGGCCCCGGCTCTGACTGGCTCCCCACCAACATGGGGTGGAAGAAGGGCTTGGAGAATTATCACAGGTGTTGGGCTCCCACTCTGGTCAGGGGGAGCCCCGCAGCAGCCTACGGAAGGCGGGGAGTGCTCTGGCTGGCATCAAAGGACGGAGGGGAAGGGGCCCAAGCCCTGCAGTGGGCAGGCGTGCCTTGGCTCCCACAGCTCCACTCTCTGTACCCATCTCTCACCCACGGACCATGAGTGCTCAGAGCTCTGCCGACGGGGCGGGGTTGGGGCAGGCAGCGACAGCCCCTGGCAGCTGAGCAATAGGCCAGGTGGCCTCCGTGAGGGGCGGGGCTGGAGGTGACAGCTCACTGAGCCCTCCTGCATCCCAGATGGTGTTCTACATCGAAGCCTGCGAGTCCGGGTCCATGATGAAGCACCTGCCCAATGACATCAATGGTGAGTGGCAGCTGCCGGGCTGGGCTGGTGACACCACCAGCCGTAGCAGGCACCTGGACCCGGCCCACGGCCCTCAGGTGACAGGTGGTGAGCGGGGCCCCAGGCCAGCTGCTTCCCCATTCTCTCCTTTGTGTGGCTTGTTGCTACTGCGTGATGCCCAGTCAGTCCCGACTCTGAGCGCCCCAATAGGACAGTGTCCCCCCGCTCCACTCCCCCCCTTGGATAGACAGATTGCCAGGTCTCCCTCCTGCAGACTGGCTGGTGGTGGAACCTCGGGGCCCCGTGACATGAGGCGCCGTGGTAAGGAGGCTTTGCCAGGCCGAGTGGTTTCGCCTTCCTCCCGCCCCACATGCAGCCCCCGGGGGGCGCAGGGACAGTGGTGGCTGGGCTGGTAGGTTCAGCCTCTCTTAAGTAGTTCTTCAGTAGAGGCTGGCTCTTTGTGGAAAGGGGTTAGGTCCAAATTCTTCATGTTTCTCCAAATTGTCCTCGTCGACGAGCTGCCCGTTCTGCACTTTATCCGGTCAGACCACGGCTGTAGAGTCAGAGGAGGACTGAGCTTCCTAGCTTCTCAAGGCCTGTTCTTTAGACTCATCTGGAAAACCAGGCCTTTCTTCTGAGCCACCTGGGCTGGCCTTGAGCCTCCAACCCTCAGCCAGCCAGCACCCAGGGGTGTCCCTGCACACACAAACCATGCACACAAATACCCCCCCATGCATAGCACACACTCTTACTCTCACATACCTGAGCTGACGATGGGCCCTGCACAGACATACACATCTTCTCTCTTGCTGACCGTGGGGCCCTGGACATGGACACGCACATATGCACACACGCGCACACACACACGGACACACGCGCGCACACACACGGTGGGGTGCTCCGATTTCACACACACACACACACACACACACACACGATGGGGTGCTCTGATTTGACTCCAGGAGGAGAAGGACTTGGGTCCAGCGTGAACCCCAGCAGGGGCCCATTGTAACCCAGCATCGTTCCCGCCCACCCCAGTGTATGCCACTACCGCTGCCAACCCCAGCGAGTCGTCGTACGCCTGCTACTATGACGAGGAGCGGGGCACGTACCTGGGGGACTGGTACAGCGTGAACTGGATGGAGGACTCTGACGTGGTGAGCCCTGGGTCTGGGCTGTGGGTGCTGAGGCAGAGCCGAGGGCTGGGACCTCAAGGGCACTCCGTTCTGTCGCTGTAGGAGGACCTGACAAAGGAGAGCCTCCACAGGCAGTACCAGCTGGTCAAGGCCCACACCAACACCAGCCACGTCATGCAGTACGGAAACAAGGTGCGTGGGGCCGGGGCGCGCGCGGTGGATCCATGTCACCGGGCCTGCCCCTCGGGTCTGACCACTGCCCCCGAGCAGCCCGCCTGGGCTTTGGAATGCTCGTTTACAAAGCGGTGAGGCTTTGGGCCTGCGTATTAGCCTCTCTGAGTCCGTGTCCTCGTTGGTCAGCACCCAAGAGGACACGGTCACTGAGTGTGAGATGGCCGTGGATTAGCACCCAACGGGGGTGGGCCCCAGACAGTAAGTGTGTACCCCGCTATGAGCCACCCGGGGTCCCAGCACCCCGGCTTCTCAGGGTCCTGCCTTGTCTCAAGCTGTACTTTGTCCTCAGCAGCCTTTGCCCTGCGTGTTAGAGGCTGTGTGCAGAGAGCTTAAACGGACATGCTCATCAGGGCCTTGCAGCGGGAGGCCGGGGCCTACGTGAAGCCTACCACTGGGGCTGCCCTGGTGACTTGCAGGGCAGCCCGCCGCACGCCGAGGTGCTTGCCAGCAGAGCCCTTTCTTTGGGTACCTGCCTCACTTTCTAGAACAGAGGTTTTCAACCTTCCTAATGCCGCGACCCTTTCATCCAGTTCCTCATGTGGTGGTGACCCCCCAACCATCAAATTATTTTCGTTGCTACTTCATCACTGTCATTTTGCTGCCCTTATGAATCGGGCCACCCCTGTGAGAGGGTCGTTGGACCCCCAAAGAGGATGCGACCCACAGGTTGAGAACCGCTGCCCTAGAAGAACTGTGAGCCGGTCAGTGCAGCTGCACCAGGGGCCGGTCTGGTCAGGTGCGGGTGCAGCCCCCTAGCTCCCAAGCACGGCGCCCCTCAGTGGGTCTCACCTCAGATCCCAGCTGGGCACAGTCCCCTCCTGCCTCCCTGCTCTGGTTAGTGGGGGACTAAGGGCGGACAGCAGGTAGGTGAGCAGGCTGGTAACTGCCTCACACCCCTCTGGTCCCAGCCCCGGTTGACGGAGCACCAGCATGCCCACCGCATGCATGAAGGGACCTCTGCCACTGCCAAAGCGACCAGACATCCAGGAAGCCGGCCACTGGCCGGGTTCAGATGCCCAGCAGGTCACTTTGCCTTCTGCTGAAAGTGACCTGCGTGTGGTAGGCTGACACCTCTGAGGAGAGGCTGGCCTCACTCCCCACCCGCTCGCCCTCTCTCCCCAGTCCATCTCCGCCATGAAGCTGATGCAGTTTCAGGGCATACAGCACAAGACCAGCTCGCCCATCTCCCTGCCTCCAGTCACGCACCTTGACCTCACCCCCAGCCCTGATGTACCCCTGATGATCTTGAAGAGGAAGCTCATGGTCACCAATGACCTGCACGAGTCCAGGGTGCTCCTCAGCAAGGTCAACAGGTACCTGGAGGTAAGTAGAGGGCAAAGTGGTAACTCCTGGCTCCCGGCTCTCTGCTGACCATCATCCATCGGGAGAAGGGCCAGGTGCCAGGATCTGGGGTCACCCTCTTTCCTTGAAAGGCAGAGTAGCATGCTGTACAGGGCCTACACACCCCTTAGTTCACGAGCATCTCCTCTCCCCTGAGTCACCCCTCTGGGAGTTGGGAGCAAAGAAACGGGCCTGTCGCTTCCAGACCCACTGTGTAGTTACAGTAGCCCCGTTGGCAGGAAGACCCCAAGTCCTAGAGCCCCAAATGCATCCTCACACTCCCCCGGGGCTCTCCTAGTCAGTGGCGGAGTCCGGCCTCCAGGGGCTTGTCGGTGGGTTTAGAGCCGGCCGGTGACTCTCGGGGTTCCAGCTCTGGGACCACAAGAGGGCGTGGACAGAGCCGCTGCACGATGTGCCATGATGCTTCTCCTTTCTGACCAAGCAAGCTCTGTAGCTCAGGCCTCGCAGCTCATTGGACGGTCCTGCACGCTGGGAGACCCCGCGGGAAGGTGCCAGACGGTGGGAGCCGTGAAAGCTCTGATTACACGGACTGCCTTGTTTCAAGACCCCCAGGTTCCCCGCCCTGCCATGGCCCAGCCTTGCTGCACACAGACCAGTGGTTGGGCATCTTGTGGCCTCGAGACCCCACTACCCACCACCCCCTGGGTTCCTCAGGCCAAAGTCCCAGTCTCTCGCCCAGACGGCAGCAAGTCTCTGTTGATTTCAGACTCACTTGAAAACCCTGCAGGCGAGGGCCAGGGCAGGGACTTGCCGTGAAATCAATGTGAAGCGGTTACCCTCTGGGGAAAGAATTTCCTCTCTGCCCTCTTATCTAACCATTTGATGACTTCCTGAACGGGGTACCGCAGCAGCGTCCCTCGGACCTAGATCTGCCTCTGCACGGGCTCCGAGGCCCTCTGCTTGGAGTTGGACAGCCGCCTGTGGGCGTAGTGGTAACGTGTTGGGCTGCTCACCTTGAGGTCGGCAGTTTGAAAACCACCAGCCACTCCTCTGGAGAAAGACGAGGCTTTCCACTCCTGTAAAGCGTTCCCGTCTCGGAAACCCATCGGGCAGTTCTACCCTGTCCTCCAGGGTGGGGGACTGTGAGTCGGTATCGACTCGTTGGTCCTGATTTTGGAAAGGATTCAAATTTATTTATTGTTCATTGCCGGCGTCTGGTGTTAACTTACTGTGAGCAGAGAAGCAGCACCACCTAGGCCGGCTCAGTGTTTCTCACGGACCTTTCAGAGCGCAGCCCCTGCGTAGCCATCCTGGGTGCCTGGCCACGTGTTCCATCCCGTCAGCTGCCTCAGTGTCTTGTCTTCAGGGCGGCCTTGAAACGAGGCGCCTCCCACAAGCATGTCTTCCTTCACAGGCGAGACACATCATGGAGAAGACCGTGCAGAAGATCCTGGCCTTGCTGGTGACGACTGAGGCCGAGCAGCAGCACGCTCTGTCCACGCGGGCGGAACTCACGCAGTACGACTGCTACCAGGAGGCTGCCATGTACTTCCGGACACACTGCTTCAATTGGCACTCCTCCACGGTGAGCCCAGAACGACCTGCCGCCCCCCACCCGCCTGCAGCCCCTGGGCCTGTGCAGCCCCTGGGCCCGGCCTCCTGGGCTGGCGTCCATGGGGCTCACAGGTCATCGCTGCCTCAAGGAAGTTCTGTGAGTGGGCGGTCCTAACTGACCAACCCATCACTCTCATCGCTGTTCAGTCGGCCAGGCATTCAAGGTTAGGGTCGGCACTGAGCTGGACGGTCCGGTTCCTTGCACTCTCCCTGTGGTGGGGCACCTGCCTTTGCCATGTGTGCTTCTGGTTTCTGTACCTGGTCCGCTCCTTTTAGACCCCCAAAGTGATTGCCTGACAACATACCGTGCCCCGACGTGGCCTGGGCAGCGTAAAGAAAGCTGTGTGCCCAGACAGGAGGGCACCCGCGTGTGTAGGGATTAGAATTCCACACCTACTGTGGGGAGATGCGGGTCAGTCCAGAACAGCCTCCTTGTAGACGGCGGAGGTCCACTGGGCGAGCGATGAGAAACGTGTTTGGAGGCTGTAGGTGGGGTGTGGGGAAGGGCTGTCCACATCCACTGGACCTAAGTCCCGGCTCCAGGACTCTGGGTGGTTCTGCATGTGGGACAGCAGGCCAAGTTGCATGGTTCAGACCTGTCCTGCTGGCTTCTCTTCACGCCAGGCTCTCCCTGCCAAGCCCTCAGCACTAGCGTCCCTCCCCCACCAGCCACCGTGCTTTCTCCCTTCTGGGTCCATGCTGACCCCTCCCCAAGGCCCCGCTTGGGGGTTTCAGATTGTCAGGCTCAGGGACCTTTTGCTGACTGCCAGTGCTTGCTCGGCTCCTTCTGGAACCTGCCGCCAAAGCTGCCAGTCGCCTGTCTCCAGATGCAGTCAGGCCCCAACTTCCAATGTATCTGAGTTACAAGAAACTGCCTGTCCTGTGCTACGTCGTTTTCCGTCCCATCCTTAGTCGCGTGCACCACGTGCTGTGCTGCAGCATGTGATTTGCTGAGAGCCATTCTCCTGCCAACCCCCAAAGACAACGACCAGATTCAAAAAGATCCAGATAACCCAACCCCCTGCTGCCGCCACATCGATTCCCACAGCAGACCTGCTCCTTAGGGTTTCCGAGACTGCCCCTCGTGTGTGTGTGTGTGTTTCATGATCAACTCTCTCTAGTCTAGGGACTCAGAAAGTCTGAGTGTCCATTCTGGTCTCTCGTGTTTACTTTGAAGTCTATATTTATTGCAAATGAATATTGCCATGCCTGCTGGGATGTTTTGGGTTGTCATTGGCCTGGTAGAGTTTTGCCATCCGTTGACTGCTTTTGTCTGTGGGCCTGAGGTGTGTCTCTTGAAGGCAGCAGAGGCATGGATGGGTCTGTTTCCTAATCCAGTGTGCTAATCTTTGTGTTCTCATTGGCGCACCTGGTCCATTGGCTTTCGCTGTTATTGTTGATACACAGTAGATTACTGTTGATACACAGTAGATTCGTTGGATACATGTGACATGAATTTGTTGCTGGAGATTGAAGCCCTCCAGGGGAGCAGACAGCCTCATTTTCTCCCTCTGAGTCACTGGAGGGGGGGTGGGGGGGGCGTATGCATACTCACCTGAGCTCCGCTCACTACCACCAGGGCTCGTGACTGGCCACAGGAAGGCAGAAATACTGAAAACAGGGTGGGCAAAGTATCCTCCTTATGCCAGAACTGACTTAGGATGGAGCGGGCAGGTGGGGAGCAGAGTACAGGGTCCCTGGCAAAGAGTGACGAGCTGACCGGGTGGTGGGCGGCTGCAGTCCGATTCCATGGTTTCGGTGGTCTTTCTTCCAGTACGAGTATGCCCTGAGACACCTGTACGTGCTGGTCAACCTCTGTGAGAAGCCCTATCCCACTGACAGGTGAGTCCGCTTTGGCAGGGCATGGGAACGGTGTCTTGCTTCTCCCTCCACCTGTGTTCCAGATACACCTGCCCTGGGAATCCCGACGCGCTGGGCCATGCTTGTTGGCGGGCGGGGTGGCTCCATCAGAGCACTTCCTGTTCTGTGCTGGACTCGGCCTGTCAGTCCGTCAGGGTTGACCCGACTCACAAACACTTCCTGCCTGTCTCCTACAGAATCACGGCGGCCATGGACAAAGTGTGCCGGGGTCACTACTGAAAAGCTGTCTTAGGGACACTTTTCCGAGTGTGAACACCTTCGTCTAGATTGGGAGACCCACCTTCGACTGAAGGGGTGGTGCAGGAAGAGCCCCCTCCCGCCTGCCCCCAGCCCTCCTGGAGAATGCAGTTGGGCCACACTCTCGTCCCAGGTGGCTTGCTCACCTTAACTTGTATGCCCAGCCTTGCTCCCGGTCACGCATGACGCTTTAGACAATGACCCACCTGGGCGGGGCAGCCCTCGGCGGAGAAGCACACTGGCTTTTGAGGAGGCTCCGTGACTCGCCCGTTGGAAGGAAGAAGATGGTTACTTTGGGTTCCCGTCTCCAGTGGAAGGAAGGTCTTTGCTCTGAGAAAGCACAGTGAGGCGAGGGTGCTCCTGAAACTGGAGCAGAATGAGTGTATGGAAGAGGGTGGTCCTGCGACCCACCCCCCACCCCCCGTGGAAACCTGTATCTTAGTGGACAACCCTTGAAAAAAATAAAGATTGGTCACTGAGCCCAGGGTTTCCTGAGGCTTGTGGTGTGTCTGCCTCCTCCCCGCCCCCCTCTGACGACCGTGCCATTCAGGGCTCAGGCTCTCTGTACTGAGGACTTGTCAGCCTCCAGGCTTGCTGCTCGCTGCCCCTGGGCCCTGCCCAGCCCCCCTGCTTCATCCTCCATGCGCAACACTTTGTTCAGCTTATTTCTGAATGACCCTCGATTTCCCACTCCCCCTGCCCCTCATTCGGTCTGTTACAGCAGGTGGGCACCCCTCCTTACACCCCCGGGCAGGAGGGCCCTTCGGTGGCCTTGGTGTCTTTCGCCCCAGAGCTGTGCACAAGGAGAATTGCTCACTCTACAGCTCTGCAGTGGGATTTGTTAGGCAATAAAAAGGACCCAGTCCCGCTGTGACACAGACGAACCCTGGAACATCATGCCGAGTGAAAGAAGCCCACTGCCATCTAGGTGATTCCGACCCAGAGCGACTCCATCGGATGCAGTAGAACTGCTTCTCCTGGAAGTCTTTACAGGAGCAGACAGACTGCTTTCTCCCGCGGAGCGCTTGGGGGAGTGGACACCTTGACTTTGTGGTTAGTAGCCAGGACTTACCTTGCAGTGCCACTGGGGCTCCATTCACAAGACGGCCTAGGATACTAGGAGGGCCACTTCACACAGTCGATGGAGACAGAATGAAAGATAATGGAATTTTCCCACGAACTTCACAAAGCCACCTTATAATGCACACAAACCAGTCTGCACGGGCACATTTTATTTTTTTTTAATTTTTTTAAAACGTTTTATTAGGGGCTCATACAACTCTTATCACAGTCCATACATATACATACTTCAATTGTGTAAAGCACATCTGTACATTCTTTGCCGTAATCATTTTCTTTTCTTTCTTTTTTTTTTTCCTTTTCTTTTTTTACATTTTATTAGGGACTCGTACAACTCTTATCACCATCCATACATATACATACATCAATTATATAAAGCACATCCATACATTCCCCGCCCCAATCATTCTCTAAGCATTTGCTCTCCTCTTAAGCCCTTTGCATCAGGTCCTCTTCCCCCCCCCTCCCTTCCCACTCCCCCCTCCCTCGTGTGCCCTTTATAATTTATACATCGTTATTTTGTCATATCTTGCTCTATCCGGAGTCCCCCCCCCTTCTCTGCCGTCCCTCTCCCAGGGAGGAGGTCACATGTGGATCCCTGTAATCAGTTCCCCTTTCCAACCCACTCACCCTACACTCTCCCAGCATCGCCCCTCACACCCTTGGTCCTGAAGGTATCATCCACCCTGGATTCCCTGTGTCTCCAGCCCTCATATGTACCAGTGTACAACCTCTGACGGGCACATTTTATACAGGCAGAAAGCAAATCCGTGAGAGGAGAGCTAGGGACCAGCAGAAGGCTGTGGGGAGGATGGGGGTGTGGTGTGTGTGTGTGTGTGTGTGTGTGTGTGTGTGTGTGTGTGTGTGTGTGTAAGTGGAAAGGGAGGGCTTTCTGGTTAACAGTGTCATTTGGGGATGAAAATGCTCTAAACTTGATTGTACTCATTACACAACTGAAAATAGGAAACACCACTGCATTGTGCGTCTCGAGTGGTGAATTGCAGGTATGTGTATGTTATCTCGTACAGCTGGTTTTTACAAAGCTATTATAAGCGGTTGCATAGATACAGAAGCAGAACTGTTTGTTTGGTTCTAGAGGTTAGAAGCGGGTCTCAGGCCTCCAGTAAATGACAGGCTTCCTCATTCACAAAGCTTAGCCCTTGTGTGAGGTTCACAGGCCTCTGGTAGCAGCAAGCACTTCCTCTTCACTCTACCGCTGTCTGCTGTTGTTAGCTAGTACGGTTTGTTGACCTGGTTAGGTGTGTCCCATAAGCCACCTGCACACTTAATCTGCCATCCCAAATCTGCAAGCATGTGCTTCAGGCACCAGAGCCACGAGGGACAGACATTCAGAGAAACACAGACATCCCCTTCCGCCCCAGAAACCTCAAATGTCACACTGGTTCTCGTCCATCTAGCCTCGCTCTGTCTAGAGTTTTGCAGAAAACCAAAACCAGTCACCGCCAACCTGACCCCAATATTTAGAGTTTATTTTGTGCTCAGTGAAAGTTAAGCTGTGAATTAGGTTCCTACTTAAACAATATCTACACTCGTTCAATCATATCAGTTACCTTTGCCAAGGTGGGCCCACTGTCTCATGACGAGTCCTGGGGGTTCTGTTCGCTGCACTCGCGTTTCCCTCCGGCTGGACTTTTCCCTCATGGTTAGGTGACATTGAGCCCGTCCCAGCTCCTGGTTCCCTGTGTACAATAGTACAAAACACTGCCTGGTTCTCTGCCATCCTCGGGGTTGTTGGCCTTTTGACTCTGATGTTGCAGCCACTGTGCCAGTCCATCTCGTTGAGGATCTTATTTTTCACTGCACCTCTATTTTACCAAGCAAGATGGCATTCCCCAGGGCCTGGTCCTTTTTTTATTTTAATTTTTTAATCGTTTTATTAGGGGCTCATACAGCTCTTATCACAATCCATACATGCATCAATTGTGTAAAGCACATTTGGATATTCATTGCCCTCATCATTCTGAAACATTTGCTCTCCACTAAGCCCCTGGCATCAGCTCCTCATTTTTCCCCTCCCTCCCCTCTCCCTTCCCTCATGAACCCTTGATAATTTATAAATTATTATTTTGTCATATCTTGTCCTGTCCAACGTCTCCCTTCACCCGCTTTTCTGTTGTCTGTCCCCCAGGGAGGAGGTTATATGTAGATCCTTGTAATCGGTTCCCCCTTTCCAATCCCCCTTCCTCCACCCTCTCAGTATCGCCACTTACACCACTGGTCCTGAAGGAATCATCTCTCCTGGATTCCCTGTGTTTCCAGTTCCTATCTGTACCAGAGTACATCCTCTGGTCTAGCCAGATTTGTAGGGTAGAATTGGGATAATGATAGAGGGGGTGGGGAGGAAGCATTTGGGAACTAGAGGAAAGTTGTATGTTTCATCATTGCTACATCGCACCCTGACTGGCATTGTCTCCTCCCTGAGACCCTTCTGTAAGGGGATGTCCAGTGGCCTACAAATGGGCTTTGGGTCTCCACATCCCCCCCCCATTCACAATGATAAGATTTTTTGTTCTGATGATGCCTTATACCTGATCTCTTCAACACCTCGTGATTGCACAGGCTGGTGTGCTTCTTCCATGTGGGCTTTGTTGCTTCTCAGCTAGATGGCCACTTGTTTACCTTCAAACCTTTAAGACCCCAGACACTACATCTTTTGATAGCTGGGCACCATCAGCTTTCTTCACCACATTTGCTTATTCACCCACTTTGTCTTCAGTGATTGTGTCAGGAAGGTGAGTGTCATAGAATGCCAATTTAATAGAAGAAAGTATTCTTGCATTGAGGGAGTACTTGAGTGGAGGCCCAATGTCCTTCTGCTACCTTAATACTAAACCTATGAATATATGATATAGATCTATATCCCTATCCTCATATATAAATATATTTACATATGTGCATGCTTTTATTTAGACCTCTATAAATGCCCTTTGCTTCCCAGCTCTTTCCTCTATTTCATTTGACTTTCCTCTTGTCCCACTATTATGCTTAGTCCTCACCAGGGTTTCAGCAATTCCTCTTGGTTACATTACCCTTGATCATGCCCTACCAGGCCTCCCACACCCTCTTCACCACCAATTTGGGTCACTTGTTCCCTTGTCCCTGGGTTTGTTAACACCACTGTCTTTCCCCCCACCTCCCCCTCTCCCATGTCCCCATGGAACTGTTGGACCCATTGTTTTTTCTTCCAGATTTTCCATCCAGCCTATCTTATTTAAACCTGCGATGATAACATGCACAAAAACAAGACAGAGAAAAACCAAGCAACAATATACAACAAAACAACAAACCAATGACAAAACAAAACACAAGAAAGAAAAGCTTGTAGTTAGTTCCAGGACTTTGCTGGTGGTCCTTTCTCGTAACACGTGAGGTGCAGTCTTACCACCCTTGCTTCTCAGGAGCATCCTGACTGCTGCTTCCAAGACAGATCTGTTCCTTTTCCCTGCAGTCCACGGCATGTTCATTCTTTCCCAGCACCGTGACTCAAGGGCATGGACTCCAGCCTTCCCGACTCATTGTCCAGCTGTAGCACGCCTACGAGGCACTTGAGAACAGCAGAGCGTGGATCAGGCACACTTACGTCCTTAAAGTGACATCTTTGCGTGTGGATACTTTGAAGAGATCGTAGGCTGTAGAATTCCCCAATGCAATATGTTGTTTGGTTTCTTGATTGGTGCTTCCGTGGGCGTTGACGATGGATCTAAGTCAAAGTGGAATCTGGCAGCGTCCATCTTCTCTCCATTTGTCATGATGCTGTTGACTGGTCCAGTTGTGAGGAGTTGTGTCTTCTTGATGTTGAGGGGTGCTGTCCACACTGAAGGTGGTCGTCTATGATCTGCAGTAAGAGTGTTCTCGTCTGTTTCGGCATGCCAAGTTGTGTCATCTACATACTGAAGATTGTTAGTGAGTCTTCCTCCAGTCCTGAGGCCACACCCATCAGATTGTCCAGCTTCTCAGATCATTTATTCAACGTACAGATTGAGTAAGCACGGTGAACGGATACAGACCCGACTCACCCTTCCCTGATTTTAAACCAGGCAGTATCTTCTTTTTGAATGACTGCCTCTTGGTTTTTATTTATTTGTTTGTTTTATTGGAGCACCATACTCAAGTGTAATTTCTTTTATATGCCAGTTCTCCATTAGCCCAGAGCTACTAACTACAAGGTCATTGGTTCAAACCCATCAAGCTACTCCATGGAAGAAGGATGCGGCTGTCAGCTCCTGTAAAGATGTTGTTGTTAGGTGCCATTGAGCAGTTCCAACACACAGTGACCCCATGCACAACAGAAGGAGGCACTGCCCGGCCCTGCGCCATCCTCACGATTGTACCTGTGCCTGAGCCCTTTGTTACAGCCATGGTGTCCACCCATCTCCTGTAGGGTATTCCCCTTCTTCATTGCCCTTCCACTTGACCAAGCAAGATGCCCTTCCCCAGGGACTGATCTCTCTGACAACACGTCCAAAGTATGTAAGACAGTCTCGCCATCCTTGCCTCTGAGGAGCACTCTGGCTGTGTTTCTTCCAAGATGGATCGGTTTGCCCTTTTAGCAGTCCAGGGTACTTGGAATAGTCTTCTCCAGCACCACAATTCAAATGCTTCAATTCTTCTTCAGTCTTCTTTATTCAAAGTCCAACTCTCACATGCACATGAGGTTAGTGGGAAATACCATGGCTTGGGTCAGGCCTCAATAATTTTGCTTTTCAACACTCTCAAGAGGTCTGTGCAGCAGATTTACTTAATACAACTCGTCTTGTGCTCTCTTGGCTGCAGCGTCTGTGAGCATTCATTGTGGATCCAAGCCAGACAAAATCCCCAACAGCCTGAACCTCTTCCCCATTTAGCATGATGTTACCTACTGGTCCAGTGTGAGGATTTGCGTTTTCTTTCCATTAAGTTGTTATTTGTACTGAAGACTGCAATCCTTGAGCTTCATCAGCAAGTGCTTCAAGTCCTCCTTGCTTCCAGCAAGCAAAGTTGTGTCATTTGCACAACGCAGGTTGTCAATAAGCTTTCCTCCGATCCTAACGCCACTTTCTTCTTCACGTGACTGAACTTCCCTCTTCCTTTGACTTGCATCATAGATTACAGCCTTGGAAACCCCACATGGGGGTCGATGAGTTGGAATCAACTCCAGCTGTTTTTTGTTTTTTTTAATTATGCCTATGTTCTAATTCTACTTTGTTTTTTTTAACCTTTCTATTATAAAATTGAAATAGAATGTTGAAAGTACCAAAGACTGCCGAAAGATCAAACAAATCTGTCTTGAAAGAAGTACAGCCAGAGGGCTTCTTAGAGGCAAGGATGGCAAGATTTGGTCTCCCATACTTTGGATCTGTTGGCAGGAGAGACCGGGCATTGTGCTTGGTAAAGGAGAGGGCGCCAAAAAGGAAGACCCCCAAGGAGATGGGTTAACGTGCGCGCAAACATAGAAACAAGCGTAACAACAGAGGACTCAAGCAGCAATTGTGAGCTTGGCTTAGGACCGGGTGGTGGTTGGTTCTGCTGTACACAGACAGGGTCGTTATGAGTTGGAACCGATTCAGAGGCACCCAACGACACTGTAGACGACAACCAAAGAAAGCAAACAGTTTGCTCAGTGACTTATATAAAGGAGGATTGTCTCAAGCACCCAGGTCAAGAAGTGATCTCAGCCGCTCTAGAAGGACCCCCCCCCTCTTTGTCCCCCATCCCAGTGGCAGCTCCAATCCCTAAGAGTAACCCCACCCCTAGGCTCCTGATGATGCGATGTCACTGATGTGTGCATTCCTGAGCGCTGGTGTTAAGTCAAGAGAAAGTCTGAGTTCTCTTTCCCTTACAATCAGTTCCTGGTGCAGAACCCAGACGTGTCTGCCGCTGAGCTCTCAGTGTGGGTTTTGCGGGTTGTGGCAGTGGGGGCAGTTCATATCCTCAGATCACCCAGCAGCTGGCTACAGAGGCTGGGGCAGACTTTGATCTGCAACCTTTGCCAAGTGTGTAGGTGCTGGGGTGTCCTTTACTCAGAGCCTTGGTGGTGCGGTCGTTAAAGTACTCAACTGCCAGCCAGAAGTTTGGTGGTTCAAACCCACCTGCTGCTCCTTGTGGGAACAATGATGCAGCCTGGTGCAGAGGAACAGTCCTGGAAAGCCTGCGAAGCCAGTCTACTCCATGCCCAGGGCCACTGCAAACTGGCCTCCACTCCAGGGCAGTGGGTCTGGGCCGGGGCTCAGTGTTTTTGACCCAAGGAGATTCGGTGGTGTAGTTGGTCACGCTTTGGGCTGCTAACTGCAAGGTCACCAGTTTGAAACCATCAGCAGCTTACTGTTTCTCTTTCATCCTCAGAACGTGACCTATGCCTCTCTGAAACATCCTTATGAACTCAGGGCTTTGAACTTCCCTGGCCAGTTCGAATCCACTGAGCTCTCATCAAAACCCAGATGGTACATCTCGGGCCAGTGCACCTCTCCAGGCTGGTTCCCGATCCCTATTGACTGGTGGGGGGCCCGGGTGAACCCAGATGGTTTCTTTGTCTCCTGGCTTCTCAGATGCCCCACTCTCATTGTGTGTATCCAGCCTCTAGAAGCAGGGAGACTGGACCTCCTCAAATGGCAAGCGGATCACAGGCCAGTGGGTGGGAAGTCTTGTAGATCCAGTGGCACTGTAAGCATCTCAGCACTGGCAGGGGTCTCCACGTGGCTTCTCCAGGTCCAGGGTTCTGGCTGCATCAGGGTAAGTCCATGCGGCTTCTCCTCAGGGATGTCTCACCCCAGGGAGTCAGCCTTGTCAGTAGAGAGTCTTCCAGGGAGTGAAGAGAATGTCTCCCACCTCCAAGGAGGAAATCCAAGAGTTCCCAGAATTCTCAGGCCATGCCCACACAGAGGCCTCATTAGTGATATTTTGATTGACAGGCCAGACTCCACCCCTTCACTCATAATAGGACATATTGGTTACTAACGGACTTAGGGACTTGATCTGGATTGGGCTGGGATGTTTTCTTAATGTGTAGTTGTTCTTGTATCTAAACCTCTTCTTTATACACATATGCGTGTTTATGAATTTATTTCTCTAGTCTACCCAGACTAACACAGAAACTCCAAACTCACTGCTTTCAAGTTCATTCTGACTCACAGTCGCCCTACAGGACAGGGTCAAACTGCCCCTGTGGGGTTACAAGACGGTAACTCTTTAGGGGAGTAGAAAGCCCTATCTTTCTCCAGCGAAGCTGCTGATTTCTAAAGATGGCTGGTGGCAAACCTGCCACCTCTTCCCTGGAGTGTGACATTCCTTTACTATCCCAGTCCCTGGAAAATGCAGTCCTCTGCCGGGAAAAGAGCTACATTGTCTCTAGTTAGTTCCAAGGCCGTTTGCTATGGAAATGCGCGGAACACAGTAAACCCAAACCAACTCACTGCCACCGAGTCAATGCCGACTCCTAGTGGCCCTGACACCACAACCAGGGGCTCATGCCTCTTCTCAGGGCTCCACACCCCCAGGCCCCCTGCCCACACACCTACACACCTTTTTTTTTTTCTTTTAACTTCTCATTGTGATTTGGGTGAGAGTTCACAGAGCAAATTGGTTTTCCATCCCCTAGTTTGCACACATTTTGTTTCGTGGCATTGACTGGAATCCCTGAGTGGCTCTTCCCATGGCCTCCTGAGCTTCACCCCACACCCCCCGGGACAATCGCTGCCCTTCTGGGCTTGTCTGGCGGCTCCCAGGAGTGCCGGCCTCCCTGTTTTTGTTTTATGTGGGATCCAGCCCACATGCCGATGGGTCCTAAGGGGATGGTTGTGTAATTGAAGGGAAGAAATTAGGAGGCAGACAAAAGTTTTGAAGTGCTGACCTCCTTCCTCCACGGTATCAGGAACTGAGCAGGAAAGAGAGAAAATGCATTCTTCACCAACTTACATAGTCTCGGACCTTATATAATGACAGGCAATCACATAGGTAACAAAGGGGGCAGTATATTGACCCTAGAGGTCCCTGAGTTCATTGGAGGAGTGACCTCACTCCCGTGTGGGGGCAGGTCAGGGGGGTGGCTGCCCCTGAGTGGGGGGGAACAGTAGCAACATGCTGCCAGCCAGATAGCTACCAGCCACGCACTGGTAAGAGGTAACGTGACGGTAGTACCATTATGGGAGGACATTGTGGGCATGGGTTTTAGTTAGGAGGATGTGGCAGGGACTCATCTCTAACTCCTAAGTGTGCAGGCCTCCCTCCCCCCAGAATCCTGGCCTCCCCGGCTTCTTAAGGATGAGAATAAAGAATTGGCTTACCCTCTCTCCCCAGTCCTCATCCCTACAGACTTACAGGCTGGCCTGTCTTCGGCCTGCAAGTTGAGTCCCAGGGTGGAGGTAAGCTCAGTTCCAAGCTTGAAGGGTGACTAAGGGATAAGTCTGTGGGGTCCCACCAGTGTCTAAGTCTGGTCTTTTTAAAAAATAATACTGAGTTTTGTTCCACGTCCCTCCCTCCCGGCCCCCAGGCCCTCTGATAGTACTCCTTTCTGAGGGTAGTAGTCATAGCGGGACACCATCTAGTATGTCTGCTCTCAGAGTTCTGGAGGCTGGGGTGCAGTCCAGGCCTCCCGCAGTGGCTCTCCCCCAGTGGGGAATCATGTCTTCCACAACCCCAGAGACCCCTGCCCTCATCACCCTGGTCACCAAACCCACTCTCCTCGAGTCCATTCTGACTCATGGTGACCCTATGGGACACAGGACAATTGCTCCTTTGGGTTTCTGAGGCTGTAAATCTTTACATAAGCAGACAGCTTCATCGTTCTCCCTGGATTGGCACGTGGGTTTGAACTGTTGGCCTTGGGGTTTAGCAGTATAATACATACCCCACTCCTCCCCCAGGGCTCCAAAACACTAATCACAGGAGGTTGAAATGCCCCTCCAGGTCAGGCACCCCTCTGCCTGAGCTCCCCTGGCTCACTCTGGAGACCAATAGGCTGCTTCCAGGTGGGCACAGTCCAAGGTGCCCAGCTTAATCATGGGGTCCAGCCTGGGGTGCCACTTCCACTTGCCCGCCACCATGCATGTACCCTGGGCGGTAGGCCTCCAGAATGATCTGGCAGCCTGGAGTCTATTTCCCTTCCCCAAAAGGCTTCCCCTGTCACCGCCCCACCCCCACTTTGGGCCTCAGTGACCCCTTCAAGGAGGAAAGAGGAAACGAGAGGGACAGTGGCTTGCTGAGGGGGCCGCTGCTTCCTGCTGCAGGCGTGCCCCACGCCCACTGCCCCATGACCCTGCAGAGCAGGGGACAGCGGGTTTTGGGGTCCGGCTGGCCGCACCAGCCTCTGTGCTCCAGATGTGACTACAGGGCAGCTGGGGAGGGGTATGGGTCACACTGGTCCAGGGCCCCTCCTGTCTGCCCACTGCACCACAGCTGGTCCTGGCTCAACACAGGTTTGTCTGTAACAAGGGCCAATTTGACGGGCCACGTAAGAACCAGGTGTGTCCAGGGTCAGTCTGATATTGCTTGCCTGCCTTTGGAGATGTTGCAGGGGGCAGTGCGACCAGGCCTGCTTCATCTTTCTGTTTCTTCTAGCCCCGCCAGCTTGGTTTCTGGCTGGGGCGTGGACAGAAAGGTATAGATGCCAGGTGAGCCTCCTGGCCTGTGACTGTCCCCTTTGGACATGCATATAGCTTTGGACTCAGCCCTGGTCATCTGCTGGCCACTGAGTCCATCGGCTCCCCACTTGAGGCTTAACTGACTAGGGTTCTCTCTGGCAGTTCTCCCCTGAATGCTGTCCAGGCAGGTGAGACCCCGACCCCAAGCCCAGGCCATCTGGCTGCATGTTCAGAACCTGCTTTGACCTCTCCAGGCAGTGTGACCTTGGGCAAGTCAGCCACCTCTTTGAGCTGGATGTGCTTGTCTATAAACACTCCCCCCAGAGGCGTGGCTACCAGCTAGCCAGGGCTGGGCAGATCTAGTGGGGGAAGGCTCCTCATTTGACCTATCCACCCCCAGTGGAGGTGCCAAGGTAAGAAATCCTTCAGGTTAGGAGGTCACAGATGGGGGCCAAGGATGGGAGCCACAGATGACCCAGCTGAGGGACAGAAGGGAGAGTACCCCAGGACTGAGAGGCGCCCCAGGGCAGTGCAGTATTTTGGAGGACAGAGCGGGCTGGGGCTGGGTGAGGGTGCACGTTCTTGCTATTTACCAATGGAGATGCTATTTTCAAAAGGGCTTTTATTAAACTGTCCCACGGCACCTCCTGCCCCCAGGGACAGGGCATTGTCCACATCCCTGTGGTTCAGGTATGACTCATCCATGTATCCAGATAGTTGGCCTCACTTGGGGGTCCTGGTGTGTGCTGGCTGCTCTGGGGGGTGGGAGGGGGTGCTCTGTAGGTGGGGTGCTGAGTACTGGTTGCAGAGGGCAGGCTCCATGCAGGGGGGCTGTCTCCCCAACACACTCCCTGAGATGTGCTCCTGAGTTATTGAAAACATCCTAGCTCCAGCCTGGAAAAAGAAGATGCAGCAATGGCTGGTCCTGGGGAAACCAGGTGGACAGCCTTCCTCAGGGGGCTGAGGGTGGGGCTGGGCAGGGGCATGGTCATGTGTGAGCAGGGGCAGTGAGGGCTTTGTTTGCTGCACTGGCTGGAGAGTCCCTTCCCTCTCTGGGCTTCCGTGTCCCTTTTTGGCTAGTGAAGACAGCGGCTCTCAGTGCTATGACTTTCCCTCAGCAAGCATCTTTGGCTGCAGCTTCATTTTTCACAATTGTCCTGGAGGTTGGCCTGTGCTTGCTCAGTGGGTTGTGTGCACGTGTGATGTGTTGGTATCCCTGATGGGAGTGTGTGTGCCCTGTCGTGTGCTCCGGTGTATGTGATCAGATGCAGGGACAAGTACATGTATGGGTGAGCATGGCTGTGGGTGAGTAGCAGGGGTGAGCAAGGGTGAGCCTGTGCCCCACCACCAGTCTCTGTAACTATTACCATCGGGTGTGGGGCCTCAGAGGAAGTTGGGCTCCCGCACGATGAGGCAGGGAGGACCCTCGCTGCCCCCACCACCATCCAGGGGCCGGTACACGAAGTGGAAGTCCAGCTTGGGCTCACTCCGAAGCAAATAGCCTTTGATGTGATGGGGCAGTGCCTCATCTGCCAACTGGAAGCAACGGCCGTCCACCAGCACAAAGAGCCGGTGATCCTGGGGCTGGGCCACCTCGAACTTCTCAGCACACTGTTCGCACAGTGCCTGGGCTGGGGTGTCTGCCCGAGACGCCAGCGTCCGGGACTGCTGCTCAGGTTCTAGGTAGGACACACAGATGAAGTCCTGCAGGGCGAGAGGGAGGGTCTGTGGTCAGTCCTGGGGCTGAGGGGGGGTGGACGGCCCATTGCACCCTACCCCTGTGCATCCCAGTGGGTGTCCTCTGCTCCTCTCTGCAAAGACTGGGGGTGGAGGGGTGGCTTTGAAGCTGGGACTGGGAGCCTTCTCTCTGGGCGCGCATCAGAAATGGGCTGATTGACAGTGTGCTTTATCTTTCCATGGAGGAGTGAGCGCTCCCCCTGCTGGTCAAATCATAGGTGAGTGTCCACCCACCCCAGTCCTCTTCCATACAGAGCCCCTGGCCCTCCAGGGGCAAGGCAGAGTGTGGAAGGGGGTGTGAGTAAAGTGGAGGTGCAGACCCCACCCCAAGTACCCCACAGTTCAGTCCCTTGGAAGCTCAGAACAGGCAGGTGGGGGCAGACAGGAAGGAAGTGGGTTTAGCAGCAAGGGTAGCCCTAAGAGTAAGGCAAGGCCAGCGGGCTAGAGTGTCCACACACTACCTCTGGCCTCCAGCAGCCCTGCCCCTTCCTCGACCTACCAGGTGCCCTGGTGGCCAAGTGAGTTATGAGCTGGGGTGTCCCTGCAGAGCCGCCGCTCTCCGGGAGAAAGGAGACTGTCAGGTCCAATAAAGAGTTCTACAGGGCTGCTTCTACCCTGTTCTATGGGGTCCATATGAGTTGGGGTGTTTTGGTTGTCCTTGTTCCCGCTGAACTTCCATTTCCCGGGTCAGAAACAGGACTGATGAGTCCTACGGCGTGGCTGTCGAAACCAACATCAAACGGGGCACACAGCCTACAACATGGCCCTTATCCTTTGCCCAACACCTGTAGGCAGGCCCATCCGAAATGGTGTGTGCCTGGGCGGGCTACCCCCTGGTGGAAGGAGTGATAACAGCAAGCTGGACTTAGCTCCAGGTCTGTCTCCCTTAATTAGGGCCACAGCCGGGCAGTGGCATAGTGGTTACCCATTGGGCTGCTAGCCATGAGGGCAGCAGTTTGAAACTACCAGCTGCTCTGCGGGGATAAATGCGGGCCTTCCTACTCCTGGAGAGAGTGACAGTCTCCGAAACTCATAGGGGGCAGTTCTACCCTTACAGGGGTGCTGTTAGTTGGCAACTACTCGACAGTATTGAGTGGTTTTGGAGTTTCGTGCTGGCTATATGACTCTGGTGGCTATGCATTGGGCTACTAGCCACAGAGTCGGCAGTTTGAGCCCACCAGCCGCTCCCGGGAGAGCTTTCTGCTCCCCTAACAGTTGATAACAGCAGACACCCACCCCAAGGCTGACTGTCCCTGTAAAGACTTACAGCCTCGGAAACCTAGGCTCTAGGGTCAGTAGGAGTTGGAATTGGCTCGATGGCAGGGACTTTTAAAATGTGTTTGTTTTGTTTTGGCACCTGCTGGTGGCTGTGGGGCTTTGGGGTTCGACTTCAGAAGGAGCACTACAGAGGCACTGAGTGTGGCTCCCCCCCCCCCCCAGGGCACTTGCCTCAGCTTCACCTACCTGTGAAGCTGCCTGACTTAGCATTTTTAAGAAGGGGCACTTGTGCCAGGTTTAGATCCAGAGTACCCACGCTCCCAGAGTTTGGGGAGGGGCAAACTGGGAGGGGCTGGGGGCAGTGGTGCCCTGGAGCTGACTCGTGGCCTCTTGTGTGCCTCTCTCCCCACCTCTGAGCTCAGTGATGCCAACGTTGGTGGGAGTATTCACACCATGAAAATTGGCAGAAGCAAAATTCAAGCCCTCCTCCTTTAAATTTTTTTTTCTTCCCGGAGAGCCAGCATCAGCAGGGGCTGGGGTCAGCTTAGCAGCTTAAAACCTATCGAAGGCCGAATCCATTTGGTTTGCAGCCTGTTCTGGCAGACAAACAGGCCAAGGAATGGGGAGAACACTTCTTTTTCAGGGCCACCCAGCAAGATAGCACAGACCTAGACCCTAAGATCGGGCCTCCTTCCTCACAGGCCTGGGCTCTGGCCGTGCAGGAGCCGGGTTCTAACTGGATTCTCCTGGCTTGGAATGCTGGCTTCACACTCTCAGCCCCAGCCCGAGCTTGGGGCCTGTCAAGTGAGACATAGACAGTCTCCTGGAGGAGACCCCTGCATAAGCTCGGCATCCCCACTCTGGCAGGGAGCCTGAGGAGGGTGGAGAACTGGGCTATCGCTCAGGAGGACCTATGGCAGCTGTGGGGAATCAGGAAGAGCAGAGCTGATGGAATGGGGTGTGGGCTGATGGGAATGGCGAAGAAAGCGCAGGAGTCTGACCCGGAATGAGTTTGTAGGGAGAGAGAAGAATTCCTGATTGGTGCAGAAGGTTAATTAGCTGGATCAGAAGCGCCACGGAGGCAAGGCCTGGTGCACTGCGATCACCATGATTTGCAGTAGAGTCAATGGCGGCGGTATTAGAGGGGTTGGGGACTAGAGGTAGGTTCTGGACTGCAGGGGCAGGCTAGCAGGGGCAGGGAGACCCAGCAGGGCTGAACTGTCCATCCTTTCCCCGCCCCCCCCCACCCACCCCGCAGAGCTAGGTAACATCGCCTGGGGAGGGGCGTCTTCTCCCGGGGCAGGGGCAGAGCTGGTGGCCAGAGCAGCGGCTCCTAGGCCAGCGGGCAGGCCGCTTTGGGACATATGTTGTCGAGTATCGAGGCCCCCGTCACCTGCACGGAAGAGCGGGAGGCGCGCGCCTTGTTGAGCGTGCGTCGGCGCTCCCAGCGGTGAATGGAGTCCTGCACCTCCACGCTCAGCTGCCGGGTCACTGTGATCTTGTCGTAGTTTTTAATGTGCTCCAGGGCCCCGTAGGTGGTGGTCAAGTAGTAGGAACCTGCGGGGGCAACGACGTGGGGCCGAGTGAGGACCTAGAGGAAGCTGGTGCCAGCGGGTCCCCCATTCTCTCCAGCTTCGTCCTCAGGGATGACAGACACGGCCAGCCCCGCCCACCACCACAAGGTTCCTCCCACCACCACCAGCCCCGCCCACCGCCGACTGTAAGCTCCACCCCCACCTTCACTCTGCCCAGTACCTTGTCGCCAACTATTCCATCCCGCCCCGCCCACCCCTCTAAGCTCCACCCACCTTCACTCTGCCCAGTACCTTCAGTCTCCACCTATTCCATCCAGCCCCGCCCACCCATCTAAGCTCCACCCACCTTCACTCTGCCCAGTACCTTCAGTCTCCACCTATTCCATTCCGCCCCGCCCACCCATCTAAGCTCCACCCCAAGCCCGCCCCTCCGCCCATGGTCTCTGAGCTCCGAAGTTGCCAGCCTGCAGGCCTCCTACAGCTGAGTGTCGGTCTAGCCGCGGGTCCACCCGCAGCCTCAGGGAGCTACCTGGACCCTCACCGCCGGCCACCGGTTTGACTACTGGTTTTTGCACGCGGGTAGAATTCCTGCTTAATTTATAAATGATGTAAAGTGCGTAGACAGTGTTTGGAAGGAGGCAGGGTTGTCGTTCCTACACGCAGTGGTTCGTTCCAAACAGAATGTGCTTAAACCAGAGACCAGACGGAAACACTGGCTTCCGGGGGATCTGCGGGGCCAGTTCATTTCAAGGCAGAGAGGGCAGCTCAGGTCACCCCACGGTTCCTTGGGATTGCAAACGGGTCCTCTTGATAGGCTTTCTCCAAGGATGAACGCGATGGGGAGGGGCTTATTATGAAAACGTTTTAAGATGGAAAATCGCCTTGGCGAGGAAAGGGGTCAGGAACGTTGCACTGAGGAATTATTAATATCTTTTCCCATCACCAACAGCGCACCTGCTCATCCTTAGAGGGTAGCAAGGTCTCTCTGTAGAAGAATTTTGGAAAACCTCCATCTTGCCCCTTCAGACGATGCTTTTTCATTTCCCAACTCAAAGAATATTTGAACGGAAAACGATTTGTCTCTCTCATGGAAGCCCCTGTTTTGATTGGACTTTTAATTTTTTTGACGGCCCTCCCTCTAATGAGACCAGGACAAGAGTTTAACAGAGAACTTGTCTGCAGCCCTCTGCTGATGGCGGAGACAGTTCACACTTAGTCTGGAATAAACACGTGCTGGGATGACCTGGAGCACTAGACGCAGTACTTTTGGATGCTCCCTCTCCCACAGCCAGCATGCACCTTAGGAGCCAGGATGGAGAGTGGTTGGACACATCACCAGGAAAGACCCATCAGGAGAGGAGGACAAATGCTCAATGAGACAAATGGACTTAACACCCCATAAGGTGCTCAAACAGATCAAGGTTCTGAGGATGGTGGCCGACGGGGCGACGTTTGGTTCAGTGAGATGAAGGCCTTCATACGTCAGAACCCACCACAGCCAGCAACATGTGTTTGTACCTTAAGATTTTGATCTTTGTTAGTGAACTATTTTTATAAATCATTTTTGGGGGGCTCGTGTAGCTCTTATCACAATCCATCCATCCATTGTGTCAAGCACATTTGTACATCTGTTGCCGTTATAATTCTCAAAACATTTTCTTTCTACTTGAGCCGTTGGTGTCAGCTCATTTCCTCTCTCCCCGCCTCCCTCCCTCATGAACCTTTTGATAATTAAAAAACAAACAAACAATTTCAACACTGACCGATGTCTCCCTTCATCCACTTTTCTGTTGTCCGTTCCCCTGGGAGGGGGTTATATGAAGATCATTGTGATCAGTCCCCCCTTTCTCCCTCCACCTTTCCCTTTCTGTCCTGGTATTGCTACTCGCATTATTGTCCTGGATTCCCTGTGTGTCCATCTCTTATCTGTACCAGTGTCCATGCTCTGGCCTAGCTGGATTTGCAAGGTAGAGTTGGGGTCATAATATTGGGGGTAAGGGAGAAGGAAGCATTAAAGAACTAGAGGAAAGTTGTATGTTTCATCAGAGCTACACTGCACCTTCACTGGCTTGTCTCTTCCTTGTGACCCTTCTGTAAGGGGATATACAATTGTTTACACATGGGCTTTGGGTCTTCACTCCATGTTTCTCCTCTTTCACATTGATAATATTTTTTTTGTTCTGGGTCTTTGATGCCTGATGCCTGATCCCATCAATACCTCATGATCGCACAGGCTGGTGTGCTTCTTCCATGTGGGCTTTGTTGCCTCTCAGCTAGATGGCCGCTTGTTTATCTTCAAGCCTTTAAGATCCCAGACACTATATCTTTTGATATCTGGGCACCATCAGCTTTCCTCACCACATTTGCTTATGCACCACCTGCTTTGTCTTCAGTGATTGTGTTGGGAAGGTGAGCATCACAGAATGCTGGATTATTAGAACAAAGTGTTCTTGCATTGAGGGAGTACTTGAGTAGAGACCCAATGTCGGTCTGCTATCTTAATACTTAAGATATAAATATATGCACATAAATCTATTTCCCTATCATCATATATAAATATATTTACATATGTACATGCCTATAATTAGACCTCTATAGATGTCCTTTGCCTCCTAGTTCTTTCTTCTATTTCCTTTTACTTTCCTCTTGTCCCATTATCATGTCCCACCTTCATTCGGGTTTCAGTAATTCCTCTTGGCTACGTTGCCCTTGATCAAGCCCCACCAGGCATCCTATGGCTTCCTTGGCATTGATTTTAGATCATTAGTGAACTATTTTTTTAAAAATCCATTAAAACAACAACAGATGTATGTATATGTATGGATTGTGATAAGAGTTGTATGAGCCCCTAATAAAATGTTTTAAAAAACAAACAAAAAATAAAAAGGAAAGTCATGTATCAAGATTAAAAAAAAAATCTGTTGTGAGAGAAATTTTAGGAGCAAGGATGGCAAGACCTTGTCTCTGGGACTTCGGACATGTTGTCAGGAGAGACCGGTTTGGCAAAGTAGAGGGGCAGAGGAAAAGAGGAAGGCCCTCGGGGTGGACTGGCACAGTTACTAACGAGGGCTCCAGTCTAACGACCGTTGGGAGGATGGCGCAGGATCGGCCGTGTTTCTATCTGTTCTGCACAGGGCCCTGAGTCAGAGCCGGCTCAGCGGAGCCCAGCAGCAATAGCTTTTGAACCACGTTAATTATTTAGTCTGAAAAATATTTTTTAAAAAGCTGATACAGGAGCCTTTTAGTCTGAGTGACATTGCACCGAGTGACATTGCACCACATGTTGTTTTTCTGAATGAGTAACAGGCGAGGGCATTGAGCCATTCGTTTCCCCAGTCCCTTTCTCCAGAGTGAGTTGACACGTATTTTTAATTGCTGATATTTTCTAAGTAAATTCAGCTTCGAGAGGCTTCAGAATGCAAAATATACACGACGTTTTAAGATAAAAGATGGTTTGAGAATGATGATGGCAACAAATGTACAAATGTGCTTGACACAATGGATGGATGGATAGATTGTGATAAGAATTGTAATGAGCCCCCAATAAAATGATTAAAAAGATAAAACGGTGTCCATAAAAAAAAAGATAAACGATGGATAACTTAAGGAACTTTTAGAATTACTTGGGGGCTTCCAAGTTCACATCCCCTAAACTTGCCAGGAGCTTTGTTAAGATGTCTGAAGAGCCATAAAAAGGCTGATCCCAGTTGGGGGTGGAGTGGGGGGGAAGCATGGGCAGGTATAAGGGCCAGGAATAAAGGATCTGCACTTGATATTTATAAACACTCTCTTTCTCCTTGCTTTCTAATAACAACAACATAAGAGGGAAGGAAAAAATTAGGGCAAGTGAAGTATAAAATTAAAAAATGTTTATCAAATTATTTTACAAAGAAAAAGAAAAGACCACCTACTAACAGAGAGAATATCTCTGGAAAGTATATATCAACAAGAACCGAAAAACCAAAGTAGATATAAGACTCAGGAAACAACGACACAGACACCTACCCAATGACAAGCGGGCAAGACATGGCTAGACAGTCCCCCCAGGAGCCCACTCAAAGGTGGCCTCACATGTAAAGGTGGCCAGTGCTCCTGGTCTCCAACCCAACCCAATCCAACTCCCTGCCATCCTGTCGATGCCGACCCATAGCCGCCCTGTAGGACAGGGCAGAACTGCCCCTGTGGGTTTCCAAGACTGTGACTCTGTACAGGAGTTGGAAGCCAGGGTGGCTGGTAGTTTCGAACTGCTAACCTTGTGGGTGGCAGCCCAGTGCTTACCCCACCCCATCACCAGAGCTCCTCACTGTCCTCCGAGAGACGCAAGTCTAACTCACCCCGAGAGACTGAGTCACTCCCATGGGGGGGGGGGCGCTAAAGTGTTTGACAAAGAAATGAAAGCGTATTGACAAGGATGTGGGGAAATGGGAACCCCAATTCATTTTGGGGGGAGAAAAACCGACGAGTTGATGTGGAAAACAGTGCAGTGGGTCCTCAAAAAAACTCAAGCAAACCGGAAATGAGAACTACCAGCCGACCCAGCATTTCCACTCCTAGATACAAGCCCCAGAGACCTGAACACACAGCCCCCAAAGGAGTCTTGTACACTGATGTCCACCCTGCCTCAGTGTCGGCATCTACAAAGCTCGCACGGTTGCTGTGAAAAACCTACCAACTAATGAACAGCAAACAATAACTGTGTGAATACTTGTCAGTGGCAGTGCCCAGTCACTGGAGTGCCGGGGGCACCGGGGGAGGCTCTGATGCCAGGGGGAAGGAGCTTCCAACCTTGGTCACCCACCCACTCAGGCGCAGACTCCAGGACCCAGGGTCACGCCATGCCTTTCATGACCACTAGGCGGCAGGCAACGCCGTGGGAACCTTTAAAGTCTGTTTTCTTGGGGCAAGAGGGTGTTACACAAAGCCCCAAGCCCAAACTCACTGCCATTGGGTGGATTCTGACTCGTTGTGACCCTGGAGGGCAGCGTAGAACGACCCATGCGGGTTCTTACAGCAGTGGAGAGCATTCTCTTTCACCCCCACAGGCTGGTGGCTTCCTAGGGATTGAATCAACCCATGATTCCTGGTAAGACAGTGGGTAAGGGGCCACAGGGCATTTTTGGAGGATTTTGAGATGCCTGGCCCATAATTAACAACCCTGAAGGGCAGTTCTGTCCTGTCCTATAGGGTCGCCGTGAGTTGGAATCGGCACGATGGCAGCGAGCCAGGGGGTGCCCCGCCATTAGGAGCCCTGGGGCATAGTGGGTTAATATTGGGCTGCTAACGCCAATGTTGATGGTTCATGGCCACCAGCTGCTTCTCGGGAGAAAGACGAGGCTCCTGTAAATGTGGAAAGTTTCAGAAGTCTTAGGGTCCAGGATGGCTATGAGCCAGAAGCGACTCATTGGCTGAGATTTTAGTGACCCCGTGATTGCTGGAGACCTTTCAGGTCACCAGCTTTGCAGAAACCTGTTCAGAATCTTAGCAACACACAAGTCTCCACTGACAGGCACAGGGCGGCTGCCCACGAGGGGCAGTGCCCAGGAATCGAACCTGAGTCTCCTCCCACTGACCCACTGCCAAGCCCCAAGGGCTGCTGGAAACAGGAAGAAGGACCCCAGGAGGCTGGAGGTGGGGGCAGGGGACCCATGAAGCAAGGGCAAGGATCCTCTAACAGGACTCCTTCACCGGCACCCCACTCGCCCCACTCGCCCCAGCAGCACAAGCAGGCCGGAGGACACGGACAACGCCGTGAGAAGGGATGCTTTCTGCTCAGGCCGCCCTGCTCCTCTGCTGGCAGGCGCCTTCGCTCCTAGCCCATCGCCCTGCACAGCAGCCAGCCCCTTCCTTCCCAACAGGAAGTCACCTCATGTTTGTGGTCTGACACCCCACCCCCGCTGGAAAGAAGCACTCAGAAAAGGGGACTTGCTGTCACCTGGCATGTAGCAGAAGCCTAGTGAGTCCCCTCCGAGCAGTTAGAGCATTGCGTGTGTTTCTTGTTGATTTCTAACAGCTGTTTATATAGTAAGGCTCTTAATTCCAGGTGTGCCTGCCTGTGGGAAGCCTGCCTTGCCCCCTTTAAGCCTTGTGTCTCAATCTGTTCATGGTCATTTTGGATGCGTAACGTTGTAATCGATTACACTTATGTGGGTGGCAGTCGCGGGACACAGTGAAGACCCCTGCTGAGGGACTGGGTGGGATGATAGGCCTCTTAGGGGCTCGTCTTAGCAACCGAGAGTGTGCGGGGACAGGGAGCTGATTCTGCTCACAGCACCTCCCTGGTCCTCCTGTGCCCGCCTCTCCATTGCTTGCTATTTCCTCCCTCAGCCCGGCCAGGCCGTGGTTAGAGGACCAGGCCAGACAGCCCAGGGAGGGGGAGGCGGAGGCCCTAAGGTGCAGGGTGCAGGGGAGTTATTTGTTCATTTTCAAGAAAACAGTGGCCTTGTTTGTTTCGCCCTGAGCGGCAGCCCAGCGGCTGGCCCTGAGCCTGGCACACAGTGGGGCCTCACTAAGCAGCTGCTGGGATGGGTGGACAGAGGGGCTGGTGGCAGGTGGATAGGTGGATGATGGGTAGATAGGAAGATGGGTGGGCGGGCGCATGAACCGATGAGTCAGGCAAGTGGGGCAGATGGACAAAGTGCCCAGGTGTGTGGGTGGACGTGTTAGTAGGTGGCAGGGTGGATCCCTACCGACTCTAGGCAGCGGGTCGAATCCCTGGTGGAGCCCTGCCTCCCTGGGGTGCCTGGGTCTGCTGGAAGACAGGCTGTCCCCAGTGTGGACAAACGCCACAGCCACTCACAAGGAGATACAGTTCCTGGAGGCCCCAGAGCCACAAGGCAAAGGGACACATGACAGCAAACGTCACGGCTCTACACACTGCTCTGCACTGGCAGGACCTCCCAGAGCCCATCACCCGGGGCCTGAAGACGCCAACATGCAAAGGGGACACTCATCTCCAGAACCACAGAGCCCAGGGGACACGCTCTCCGACCCGGGACTCTCGCTCCACTGGAGGGTGACTGGGGCCTCCCTCAGAACGGTCCCTGGGTGGCCACACCCGTGGCGAGGCTGAGGCAGGGGAAGTGGTGGGAAGAGGAAAGAGGAAGGGGAACAGCTCCTCCCCCCTCCCACGGACGCCCTGGCCCGGGGCCGGAGAAGCAGGGGCTCAGGGTCTCCAGGGGCCTCGAGGTACTGCCCACGCCTCACCTCTGTCTCTATACTCCCAGCTCCCGCCATCCCCTCCATGAATGCCTTGACCAGTCTGTAACTGGCTGGCTCCTATCCATCCGTCCACACTCAGCTCAGGGGCTGTGTGGCAGTTACATCATCTCCTGTCAACTGGAGTGAAGGGGTGGAGTCTAGCCTGTCAATCAGGTCATAGCCAATGGGGCCTCTGTGTGGGCATGGCCTTCTCCTGAGGATTCTGGGAACTCCTGTCTTCCTCCCTGGAGGTGAGATACACACTCTCTGTGAGACATTCCTGTTGACAAGCCACATGGAGCTACACTGATGTGGCCAGAGTCCTGGAGCCGGAGGAACCATGTGGAGACCCACGCCAGTGCTGAGATGCTTCCATCACCACTGGATCCCCAAACACCTACGGGCCTGAATCTGATATCATTGTATGTGTTGCGTGAGTCTGAAGAGGAATTTATAGACTGGTATTGGATATGGGCTAATATCGGACCTATGGACTTGATCTGGATTGGACTGGGATGTTTTCATATTGTATAATCGCTCGTTGATATAAAGTTCTCTCTTACACCCATATGAGTGTCTCTGGATTTGTTTCTCTAGACTACCTGGCCTAATACAGGCTGCCTCCTCCAGGAAGCCTTCCCTGACTGCACAGCCTGCGGGGTGCTTCCATTTCCCCAAGCGCGCCACCATTCCTGCACTGGAGCGGCGCATCGTTACCTGCCTGTCTGCCCGTCTCCCCTGCCAGTCTGCTCTTCCCGCTCCCCAGCTTGCAGACTGCCGCGCCCCTCACCTTCGCCGAGCTGCAGTGCGGGGTCCATGAGCTCCATCATGTACTCCACGTCGAGCAGCATCTCCGTGAGGTTGCTGCGAGCCAGCACGTACATGAGCACGGGCAGGAAGTCGTCGGCCCCATAGGGCTTGCCTGCAGGACAAGGAGGCACAAGCCTGAGCGTGAGACCCCTCTCCTGACTCCCCAGGTGAGCTGTGCCCCACAGGGGCGTGGCCACTCCTGGAAGAGGACCCTTTCCTGGAGCTCCTGGCCTGATGATCCAGGCTGACGGGGAAGCAGCTGAGAAAGCCGTCTCCCCTCTTCCCCAGCTCCTACTGACCATGGGTACCCCCCAGGGAAGATCCCTGCCCCCTTTAGCCCCCCTCTCCTCCTGCAACACAACCCCCAGTCAACCTTTTGGGGGTAAGCACTGCCCTTTCTGGGAGGGTCATTTTCAACTTTAGACACGCCTGGAAGGAATTCATCCTCTCTGGTGGCACAGAGGTTAAGCGCTCCACTCACAGCACAGTGGGCAGTTCAAACCCACCTGGCAGCTCAGCGGGAGAAAAGACCTGGCAATCAGGTCTACCCTCTGCCATCGAGTTGGCCGTGACTCACGGTGACCCCCCCAGGACAGAGAGACCGCACGTCTTCACAAGAGCACACAGCCTCGCTCCCCTTTCTCCTGCTGGGTTGCTGAGTCCCCAACGGTGCCGTTCCCAGCCCAGCACCGAACCCACTACACTACGAACATGGCAGCCTGGGCCCTCTCTGGGGTGGTTCTTGTCAGTCCTGAGGGGTCCACGGCACACAGCAACCACCTCTGAGGCTCAGAGCTATGGGCTGCTTGGAAAGGATGCATCCCCAGAGTCATGGGCCCCTCAAACTGACAGACAGCAGTCTGTCTCTGCAGGTTAGGTGGGTATTTGGTTCACCATTGATAGTCTTCATTCATTCAAAATTAAATTTTTAATGCTGTCTTTTGTAGGATCTGTCTCCTCCGGGGTCCACGGTTCACAGTGCTGTTTGGAGCTGTTGAGGGGATTCCGGCTCAGAGCGGCCCCCTGGGGCAGGGCAGAACTGGGCCATGGGGGCTCTGGGCAGACAGCTTTTGGGGGGACCTTCCCTATGGAGCCAGCCTTGTGGTGAGTGCCCCAGCTCTCTGCACCACCAGACAGAACGGAAGACACATGTCCACTCCCCACCTCTGAGGCTCAAAGCAGGATTCTTCCTCACCGTCAAAGCTGGAAACACCCCAGATGCCTCCCAGCAGGTGGGTGGACAGACACACTGTGGTCCTGCCCTTCAGAGGGCCACGCTGTCACAGAGAGCGAACAGCCATGCTTTGACACATGACCCGGCGGGTCCAGCTTTGACACCACCGTGCTGAGTAAACGAGTCTGGACACAAAGGGTCAGTCCTGGACAGTCTCCCTCACCAATGGGGCCCTAAGAGTCACATTTGCATTTTTGTAGGTCACATGTTGGACTGCTACCAGCAAGGTTAGCAGTTCAAACCCACCAGCCACGACGTGGGAGACAGACAAGGCTTTCTACTCCCCTAAAGAGTTACAGACTTGGAAGCCCACAGGGGCACTTTTGTCCTGTCCTGGGAGTCGGCACTGACTCGACGGTAGTGGTTTGAGTTTATGGCGACAGGAGGTAGCCTGGTGCTCCCTGGGAGCTGGTGTGGGGTGAATGGGGGTGACTGCTGAGGGGCACCAGGGCATCAGGAAGAAGCGAGTCCGAGGACGAGAAAACCTTGGAGAAAGCGAAACAGAAAATGGGGGCTCTTCGTGACTCTCACAACCCCTCTGCAGGCACTCTGTCCCTGCTGTCCCTGGCTCAGGGGTGCTGGATTCACACTCTGAGGACATGCTTGTCTCCGTGTGGCTGTCCCCTGCTGGGTCCTCCACAGCACCCACAGCACAGCGCTGGTGCCCTGGGGCCCCTGTGATAGTTTGGGATTATGTCAACTGGACACCCTTGACTAGGGGGGGGAGTCAAGTCTGTCAATCAAGCCAGAGTCTGATGATACCTCCGTGGGGTCATAAGCCTTTTGTATGAAAGCAAGAGGAAGAGGCAGATCTCTCTCTTCCTGCCCCTCCACCTTCCTGCCTGCTGGAGCTCTGCCGGCTGCGAGGGGTGGTCTCATGTGGGCAATCCAACCTTGAGAGATGCTGGCGCCAGAACCCCGGCACGGTCCCACCAGCCTTGGAGCCATGCAACGTTGCACCCACTGGCCTGTGGTCTTCCTGCTTCCCGGCTGACCATTCTGAGCAACGTGAGTCCCGAGAGGGACTAACTTTGCACTGTGGACTTGAGCTGAACTGGGTTGGGATGTCTTCTTGATAGGTAATTACTTCTTGATATAAAGGCTCTTTCTGAGACATGGATGAGCCTCACTGGATTTGTATCTCTAAACCAACTGGCCTAAACTCCCCCCACCCCCAACAAACCCATGTGTGGCAATGGCTGCTCTCTGTTAGCTCATCTGCTTGCTTTTCCAGAGACTAATACGCTGTGCCTCATAGCCGCTTACTGCCCCCCTGTGTCTACGCCAGAAAAACTCAGTACTTTCAGAGACTCTTCAAGACTTGGAGCACCTCAGCATCCAGAAAGTGACATGGGGGGAGGGGTTCAGAAATCATGGGCCTCGAGGGTCTGTTTCTCTGGGGCCTCCCCCGGGAAGTGGATAGGCAAGGCTCGGTGTGCTCTGCTCCTGGCCGACCGGGACTGAGGCCTGCTGAACCACCCCTGCGGTGCCGCCTGGACTGGCCCCTTTACTCTCTCAGCCTCATGTCCGGTCACCTGGGCATTGACTAACCACCTGACCGACTCGGGGGAGCTGGCAGGAATCCTGGGAAATGGCTTTGGCGACACGGTCCCCCGAGCTTCTGTTTTGAGGTTCTGGTCCCTCCCCTGCGTGAGATGAGTCAGGCTTAGAAAGAAAGTGCCTTCCTGTAGGAGATGGCTCTGTGCCTGGGGCTGTTTCTCAGGTGGATCACTGGATTCTTAGAGGGTTCGTTTGTAACATTTTTATTTCTGAGTCCAGTAGTCAGGCAGGCTGTGTGGATGTAAAAGACAGTCCGGGGCTCTCTGTAATCCCTGCAGAACTCATATGCTGGCTGCTGCAGGCTGTGTTTTCTCCCTGCCTCTGAGACACCATCCCCTCGCGTCCCCCAGCATATCCTGATAACCCACCTGGACTACAAACACCTGATTCCAACGGGGGCGACCCCCAGGACTGGAGGTGCTTCCTCAGATCTGGTGGGAGAAGCCAGGAATTCACCCACAATGCACTGCCCATGCCCCCCCCCTCGAAAAACGCACTCTGCAAAGGCCCATCGTGCCGAGGTGGGCTGAACCTTGTGTAAGAGGATCAGGACTTTCAGGCGGGGAGGAGGTCCCTCCAGGACCTTGTGTGTGGGGTAAAGGAAGCTGGACTGTGGACCATGAGTGGGGCAACAGGGAGGGAGGTACTCAGGACTGCTCTGTGCCCTCTGGTCTCTCCCCCACCCCCACCTCTCCCTTAGGTACCCAGTTGCCCCTCAGGAAGGGCTCTGGGACCCACCTTCTCCCTCCCTGTCACTTGTGCTCACACCTCAAACAGCTCCTCCCCTCCGCGGGGACTCACCTGCCTGTCTATCTGCCCACCACCCAGGAGCCCCTGTCTCCACTCCCCCGGGCACAGGGCCTGGTGCCACAAAGGTGTGCAGGAAGTGCTGTTGAGTGAGTGAGGGGTCAGCGCATGGTCAAGTGCCAAGCTCCCAGCAAGACCCTGCGGCCCTCGTAAGGGCACCCACCCTATGGAGTGAGTACTTGGACAAGTCAGTGTGGACTCCCTCTGCCTGCAGACTCACTCTTCCCAGGACCACCACCCTGCTGCAGGGAGCCCGTCCCCTCAAGGCCAGCCAGGCTAGAGCCACACCCCCTGCCCAAGCACCTTCTGATCCCAGCCTTCCTGCCCGAGACCTGTCCTCCCAGCAGGGCCTTGGTCCTTTCACCCACTCTGCCCAGGAAGGTGTCTCCTGAGCTCCGGCCATGCGATGTCTCTGCTTAGGCATGACGGAGCCCGACCCATCTGTACAGTGGATGGGACACCGACCACCAGCAGAGCCTGGTTCACAAGACCCGCGTGGGTCTGAGCAGCAGGGAGCCGCATAGGGTCTTCAATGGTTCACTCGCTGGGAGTTGGTCACGAGGTCTCTCTTACACTGCACCTGTCCGAGAACTCAGATGTGTAGCCTTTCAGTGGACGGCTGAGCATTGTGACCGTTCACACACCCAGGGGCCCTGCCTGTGCACCCCACCCCCCTCGAATGGCAGAAATCCGAAAGACCAACCAAATAAATTGTCCGAAGGAATCTCAGGCAGCTAGAAGTATGAACATATTCTCCGTGGTACAGGGGAATCATAAAATCCTGTGGAGTGTTCTGGTTTAAGAACCTAATGTTTTGCTTCATGGTTTGAAGCCTGAAGTAATAGAAACACTGAACTTTCTTCACATAGTCAGGAAGGACCGTAGTCCCTCCGACTGTGTGACATGACTTTGCCTCTTGAACCCAGTGAACTTTTTAGAACAAAAAATACACACAAAAGCACACGCACCCCTCCCCATATATACTCAAGTATAAGCCAACCCAAAATTTTCTAGCTACAATTTTTATAATTTTATTTTGAAAAACTTGGGTTGGCTTATACTTGAAAATATATGTGTGTGTGTATATATATATATATATATATATATATATATATATATATATATATATATATATATAAATCTGAACCAAGTCCCTACCCTAACTTTAATAAATTTGTTTTTAAATATATATAAAGAAAATACTCTCCATGGGAAAGCACCTCAGAAGAAAGGCCTGGCGATCACCAACAACAAGCGCTGTGGAGCAGAGCTCTAGCTGGCACTGAATGGTTGGGAACGGAACGTAGCCAGTGGCTTTCTGGGGAAGGTGCTTCCCAGAGGTGCAATGACGCTCCAGGGCCCCAGGGAGGTGCTCTGGTGGCACAGGGGTTAAGTGCTCGCTTGCTAACGGGAAGGTCAGGGTTCAAACCTTGTTGAGATCCAGCCTGGGAAACCCTATGGGGGCGGTTCTACTCCATCCACAGGACTGCCAGAGGTCAGAATCAAACGGCTTGGCCCAACACAGCAGCGAGTCATGTAGCCGGTCAATGCCGGATTTGTGTCCCCAGGCTCAGCCTTTCCCACTGTCCCAGGCATCTCAGGGGGTCTGCTGTTCTCCCGACTGTAGCGGGCATGTGGGTTGCGCACCAGGGATGACTGGGGCCCATGGGAGATGTAGGAGGAAGGGACACCTTCCCAGAGAAGCAGGGCTGGCTAGGGGAAGGGCTGCTTGCGCTTCAAGTGGGGCAGTGGCCACCAGGGTCCTGGTGGGGACAGGAGGGTGCAGGCCGGTGCTCTGCCTTCCCTGGGCCAGCACCAGCCCTGGGGGCTGGGTTTCACACTGCTGTCGGGCAAGGTCCTAGACCACCCAGGGCCTCGGGCATCTGCAGGAGGGGCCATGGGCTGACTGCCAATCCTGAAATCACCAATAGTCCAAGCCAGGAGGGAACCTTTAGAGGGCCGGTCAGGGTCTGGCAGAGAACGTACTGCCTCGATCTAATCACAAGGAAACGCTGACATGCTAATGGGGAACTTGCGCAAACAAACAAAGTACGGGGGCGTGGTTGGGGAGAGAACCCTGCATATCTCAGGAACATCAGCAGGCTCAGCACCTGGTGTGCTGGGGATTCCTGTCTAACTTGGAGGGGGAGGGGAGTGGGGCTGGAGCTGGACTTGACGGGTGGCCGGCCCACCCCTCTCTGCTCTGCAGTTGCAGGGTGTCTACACGGCTCTTCTCAAGGAAGGAGGAGCCCCACGCTCACCCCGGGGGCTTCGGCTGGTTCTGACTCATGGGCAGTGAAATATGCCACAGCGACATGGGGGACGTGTAAGCCTAGGCCTCATGGGCGCAAGCTGGAGCCAGCCTGCTGGAGGGTGAGCAGCAGGTCGCCCAGTCTCCCAGACCAGCCAGCCTCCAATTAACCCACAGGGACGACATGCCCCGGAGGGGGCCCGGCGGGTCCACATCACACAGCCATCCACCATCGAGTGGACTTGGCAGCCCCGGGCACATGGCGGTGCCTTTTCTGGAGCCTCACACGTAAGGGCAAGGAATAGCCAGGCTTCCTTTCTTGTTGGGGGGTGTGTGTGTGTGTGTCCCAGAACACCCCCACCCCCAGGGCCTTGAGCAGTCGGGGCCTGCCCTCTTACCTGGGTTGCCGAGGGTCATGGAGTCGTAGATGAGCTTGCAGGTCTTGAGCAGGATGGCGATTTTCTTCTCGGGCGAGTAGGCCTGGTGCATGCTGGTGAACTTCTGCAGGATCTTCTCCAAGACGGGCACCTCGGGCACGCTGGTGGTCACCCCCAGGTCGGTGGTGGTGGTGGCCAGGATGACCAGCTGGTTCTCCTTGAGCTGCTGTAGCGAGCCGTCCTTGCTGTGAATCTCACGCAGGCACGAGTCGATGGCTTCCTTCAGCGGCTTCAGGACACACTTGTACAGGGCCGACTCCACAATCGCTTCTGTGGGCGGGCGACAGCAGGAGGGTAAGGAGGCCAGCTTCGGGGATCACCCCGTCCCACAGTCCCACCCGTGCGGCCACCCACCCACTCCCCGGAAGCACACGCTCACAGCCCCCGTGGCTCTGACGCGTGAGACGCTGTCCCATCCTCAACAGAAAGCCACACAGTGAAGATACCGGCAGAGGGGCCACGAGAGTAGCCACTAAGCCCGGCGCCGTGTCTGGATCCCCTTACAGGCCTGGCATAGAGGGCTCCCTGGCAGCACTGCCTCAGCACAGAGGGCAGGAGGGCACCGTTCACCCCGGGCTTGTGCAGTATACAACCTGGGCAGCTGTGCACAGAGAGCCTGGGCACCCAGGGAATGTATGGTGGAGCTAATCTTGGATGTCTCTCTTTAGTTCAGTTCTTTGGAACCTACTTGACCTTGGCTTCAGAATCTACTACCCCCAGAGTCTGACTTCTCGTCGATGCCACACGATCACTCAGCCCTGGGTGATGGGCTGCTAATGGCAAGGTCAGTGGTTCAAGGTCAGCCTCTCTGAGGGAGAAAGGTGACACTGTCTGATTGGATGGCAGTGCATTTGGTTTGGGGTTTCACTCGGCTCTGGGTGATCACCTTTGGCCGGGTGCAGTGGTGGCCTCTTGCTCTGGCCCGTGGTTGCCTGCTCTCTGCACAGGGGCCAGCATGCTCTGCCAGGTCATGTCGCACTTCTGTGCGGGCCCTCCCGGTGGCTCCCATCACACGTGCTGTCAAAGCCCGCCTCCCTGTGCTGCGAAGGGCTCCTGGGTCGTACCCCGGGACCTGACTGACCCGTGTCCTCATCCTTTCCCAGGGCCTCCTGCAACCTGCCAGGCTGCTCCTGCCTCAGGGCCTCTGCCTGGAGCAGTCCCCCCACAGATACCACACCCTGTCCAGATACCCTCATGTCTGAGAGCTGTGTGTCCCAGGCCATAGAGACAAAGGGCAGTTCCATCTCATGCCCGTAGGACCTGCTGAGGTGCCCCGGTGGCACAGTGGCTGGTAAAGCACTCAGCTGTTAACTGCAACATCGGTAGTTCAAAACCCCAACCGTGCCTCAGGAGAAAGACGAGGCAGCCTGCTTCTAGAAAGATTGCCCACGGGGCAGTTCTACCCTGTCTGATAGGGCTGCTGGGGGTCAGTATTGACTCGTCGACAGTGGGTATGGGTGGACAGGATGCAGTGAGGCCCTGGCGTGTGTGTGTGTGTGTGTGTGCGTGCTGGTAGGGGGGCATTTCATAACTAGCTTGGGGCTGAACTGACCCCTGCTTGATATTATCAAGGTGACATTCGGCTACTTGTCCTGATGGGAGGGGGTGTGGGTGATGGAGCTAGTAAGGGGACAGCCTAAGTTGTTATGCCCCTTTTCGGGTAGGAAGGTGGCTCCTGAACTGTCATGCCTCCTGGGTGAGTCTGGGTGGAGGCCTGGACAAGCCTCCCCTGGGGTTGGCGCATGTCTGGGTTTCAGGATGGGCCCGATACCCTGGGCCCATTCCCAGCTGCTTCATCAGCCCACCCAGAGCTGCCCCTCCATCTAGACACACCATCTATCCTCTGCCACCTTGGAGCCTTTTGCAGCTGGAGATAGAGTGGCATGGGGGCAGGGACCTGCGTCAGCCCTCTGGCTGCCCCCTAATTCCTGCATGACCTGTCCAAGCCACTTCCCCTTAGGCTGCTTCCTCACTGGCAGCACGAAAGGACTGTTCTACCCCACCCCCCACCCCAGGGCCCCTCCTGTCTCTGAGAGCCGAGCTCTTGGGCAGCTGCCGTCTCCCTCCTGATTCAGGTCTCCCTGGCCACATGCTAGTCCTTTGTTTCTGGGACAAAACCAGAGTGGGGTAGCGTCTGCCCTGCTGCTCTGGGCTTTAGACTTGGCCTCTGTCTGCCTGGACAGGTGGGCAGAGCCCGAAGTGAGAAGCAGACAGGTAAAGTGGTTAGTTCCCGGACAGATCTCCGGTTGTTCTCCGTGGGCTCTCAGGCAGTTCTTTCCAATTGAACTGTGAGCTTTAGCACACGTGCTAAGAACCTAACTGCGACGCTGGTAGGTGTGCGTGCAAGAACACACAAATCTGTCTGGGAAGTGTGGCCAGAATGCTCCTTAGAGGCCAGGGCGGTGACGTCCTCTCCCGTGCTTTGGACGTGTCGTCAGGAGAGACCAGTGCCTAGAGAAGGGCTGCGTGCTTGACAGAGTTGAGGGTCGGCGAAAAGAGAGGAAGCCCCTCCGGGAGATGGGGCGGCCCTGTGGCTGCACCCATGGGCTCAGATATAACCATCGTGAGGATGGTGCAGGGTGAGGCAGGGTTTCACTCTGCTGCGCATGGGTGGCTGTGAGCGGAGCCCGCTGGAGGCGCCCAGCAACAATCCTGGGAACTGAGGTTTGCTTTGTGGCGTAAGTGAGCTCACTCCAGCAGGGGCCTCTGCACCACTGAAGGGTCCGCAGGGAGCCCAGCAAGGCCTGGCCGGATCCTGACAGGACTTGTAGCCTCTGGCATGGAGACAAGGAACTTCTATTCCCCAAAGGCCCCATGCGGACGTCTGTGGGACAGGGGCCTTCCGTCACTAAGACCCGGTGGACCAGGTCACCGCAGGGGGCTGGGTGTTGAGCTGAGGGGCCTGGCTGGGTGCTGCTGCTGCCACTGCTGCCCACTGTCCCTCCCTCTGCCTGGTGCCCGGCCCTGCAGCCTAGCTCAGTAGCCCCTCACCCCTTCTGGAGGGCTCCCTGCTCCATCGAAACTCTCTGCCTTGCCACCTGCCTGGTTAGATTTGGAGTCTGGCTTTTGTTGGCATCCGGGGCCTGGTGTGATACTGGCCTTGCTGGTATTCTGGGACTGGGGTTCTTCCTGTACGGTTCAGGCTGACCGGTCCCAGGCTTGTCTCCCAGCAGCCTCCCTGCCTTCCCTTTCCTGTCTTCACTCCTCCTGGAGTGCCTGCCAAGGGTCCTCGTGGCACCTCCAACCCTCCCCGCCCGGGCTCCTGTCCACCCCATTGTCTAAAGTCCTTTTGCTCTGCCCCCAGAGCATGACAATCTCTCCCTGTTCTGCTGGCCTCCAGCTCTGAACCTCTGGGGGCAGGCTGACTTAGGAGAGCTCCCTGCCCTCTGACCCCCGACAACCTCTCCAGACCCTCCCCTTCCCTTACTATTACCACCTCACTGCTGAGGGGTGGCTCCATCACCCAGAGGCCCAAACAGATCTGCTGGGCTCCTCCCCTTCCCCTTTTCCCTCTGCCCTCTTTGCCCCCCTCCCCCGCAAGGTCCCACCTCTGCTGTCCCAGCCACATCCTCTGGGGGTTCTGATACAAGCTTAAACCCACCCTACCTCTTCTGTCACCCAACCTACAGTTGGCCAAGTGATCCTGGTGTCCTCACCTTCATAAGAGATCCAGCACCCCGCCTCTTTGCTCAGGCTTCCCCATCCCATCCCCACCCTGTCCCCTGTCCCAGCGCTGGCTGCCATCAGCGCTGGGTAATTGCACTGACCTCCGCTGGTCTGGGTTAGCAGCCCTCTCCCACTGGTAAGCCACTCCCATGGCATAACACACTCCCAGGGTAACCCTCTTCCACAGGTAACCCTGCCCCACAGGTGACCCACTCCCACTGGTGACCCACTCCCATAGTAATCTACTCCTGGAGGCAGGAAAGGAGCATCGTAGAACCAAGGGAGCAGGGAGCAAGATGGCAAAGACCCGGCAGAGCCCCTGAAAGAACTCAGCAGCACTCACTGGGGGTGGAGAAGCCAGTCAAGACCCTTCCCCCAGAGCTGGCAGAGAGGGAGGAGGAGGAGAGGGAAAGAGCACCCCGCTCCAGCTGGGCCCAGAATTCAGACTTGCTGCCTCCTTGGCTGTGAGAAAACATCCTGTGAGCTAAAGCTACTTGTCCTCCGCCCCCCCGCCTTCCCTCCCCTGCGCCCCCCAGTGCCAGTCACAGCAGAACCCCCAGGACCCCTGCCCGCACTTCCCACTCTCCCTGCCTCACTGCCTGCAGCGCCCCAGGCTGGCTTCAGCTCCAGAGGGAGGCTCATGCCTGCCTTCCCTCGGTCACTCCAGTGTTGGACTAGACTTCTTGCTCAGTGAACTCAGCTGGCCACTCAGTTGCCCCGCTGGTGGGCAGGAGTCCTGGATGTGTGGACCCTGCCTCCTGCCCAGGCAGGGGTCCCACTCTCAGCAAATGGGCACTCGCAATCCAGGAGCCCACGCAGACACACTTGTGGCCCAGCCCGTCCTTCCATCTCCCTCCACTCTCAATACCACGCTCCACCCTCAGACCCCAGTCATTTCCAGAGCCCCTGTGGAGCCCTATGTCCCGGGGAAGGCAGCCCCCTCTGTTTTCTTTTTAGAATGTTCCCTGTGAGCCAGACCTTCTTGTGACCCTGACCCTTTAGAGGTTGAATGTGATGAGTGGGCTGAGGAAGGCGGGCAGGGGGATGGGCAGTCCCGGGGAGGTGGACGGTGCCCTGTTCCATTGGCTTAGAGCCCTCTTTCAGCGCAGCGGCCTCACTCGGTGTTATAAATATTTACGCGTGTCTAACTGATCACAGTGGGAGATCTATTTCCCTGTGGCTCTCGATCACACACGGTGTGGCTGGAGTGGAGCCCAGTGGGGGGCTGGCAGGGCTGGGGGTGCAGCAGGCTGCCTCAGCAAACTGTTCCCTGGACCATGGAGTCTGAGGCAGGGGTTAGGTGCACATGCTGATTTGGAAAGCGCTTGGAAGGACGGGAGTGAGGAAGCAGGAGGGTGGGCAGGGAAAGGGGCATCAGGCAGTGGTCTAGGACCAGCTTGGCCCCGTGGTGAGCTCTGGAGCTTCACACAGGGGCCCCGACTGCCCTTTGAACCTCATGGCAGAGATCTGCTATTGGAGGGCAGCCAATATGCATTCTATAACGGCCGACTGGCCGAGGCCAGGTCACTGGAAAAGGGGAAGCTGTGAGCAGTTAGCTAATAGGATGACCACACCAGCCCAGGGAAGGGGATGTTGGTTAAGGCCCCGTACAGGTCCGTTAGAGGGGCCTCTGCTGCCCCATGAGCCCTCAGTCCTCCCTTCCCTTGCCCCCCACTCCCAGCCTGGCCTGGGTACTGACCGAGCTCCTCCTGTGTGTGCAGGTTGGGGTCCACTAGGGCCTTCAGCTCGGTGCTCTGCAGCAGGTAGCTCTTGAGCTGGGTCATCATGGTGCGGATCTCCTGCAGCATCTCAGTGCTGGAGGCCTGGTGCGCCATCATCTCCAGGCTGTAGACCTTGTAGTCCTGCACCAGGCTGCCGAAGTACGCAGCCTTGTCCTGCGCCAGCTCCACCACCTTCTTGTACAACTTGCGGTTGTTGGAGAGGAAGGCGTGGAAGACGCTGGTGAAACTGGCCAGGCTCAGGCGGTGCCGGGCCTTGTCCAGGAGCATGGCCGGCTTGGTCTTCACGTGGGGGCTGCTGAACGGCTCCGGCTCCTCCTCGGTGCTGCTGGTAGAGTAGGAGTCCTGGTCCCCGGCCGAGGCGGGAATGCCCAGGCTCTCCGAGAGGGAAGGCAGGGAGCCTGTCGCCTCTGGGGGACCATGTGGGTGGACACCGGCCTGGTCATCAGCATGGGGGGCAGGTTTCTCAGAAGTCGCCCCCTCCGCTGACAGCTGGGCCTTCTCCGCGGGACTTGCGGCCAGCTGCCTGGAGATGCGCTTCTTCCTGGGGGGCGGCACTGGGGGCTGCTTAGCCTTCCTTGGCGGCTCCCGCATGCTGCCCAGGCCACCGGCTCTGGCCTCTGCTTCCTGGCCCTGCTCCGTGGTCCTCTGAGGCCTGTCTCCAGCGCTGTCTGAGGTCCCTTGGGGAGGCAGGCTGAGAGAGGTGACCCTGGAGGGGCCCTGCTGGTCCCCTTCTGACGCCTTTCCGGAGCCAAGCTCTTCCAGGGAGAGCCTCTGGGATAGGTGACGCCGGGGAGGGGCGGCAGGCAGGCCCTTCTTGGCGGGCAGTGGAGGGGCGGCCCCCAGCCTTAGTTCTCTCTCCCTGAAGGGGCCCAGGTCCGGGGCGGGGCGAGGGAGCCTCTCACAGGCTGTTGTGGGTGGCAGGCTCGGAAGGCCCGGGGGATTGGGGGCATGAGCTTTGGCGTGGGGGGCAGAGATGGGTGGTGGGAGAGGAAGGGCCTCTGGGGTGTGGTGGGCAGCACCCACTGGGGTGGGAGGGGGCGGAGTGCAGGAGGGAGCAGGAGCAGGGACCGGAGGGGGCCGAGGCCGGGCTGGGCCTGAGGGGTTGCCAGGGGGTGTAGAGGGTATGGGTGGGGGTGGGGGAGGGGGTCTTCGAGGGGCCCTCTGGGAGGGTGGTGAGGTAGCGTTGGAAGTGGGAGGCAGCAGGCGCACGGGGAAGCTTCCAGGGGGTGGCAGGTTCACAGGTGGGGTGCCCCCGCAGTCCTCGATGAAAATGGGGTTCACAAACCACAGGCGGTCGTTGCCCACGGCCAGCCGGATTTCGCAGGAGCAGTTCGAGTTGTGGGCCGTGGGCCTGAGGCTGGTGGCTGGGGACGAGGTGGGGGCCGGCTCTCTGTGGGGTTCCGCTGGGCTCCCCAAAGCTGGCCGGGGGTTCAGGGAGGAGCCCCAGAAGCCTGTGGGGACACAGCAGCAGAGGCAGTCAGTGGCCCAGGAGGCACGCTAGCAGCTGCTTCAGAGCAAGGCGGGAGGTTGTTTTCTTCTGGGCCCTTTGAAGCCTCTCCCACCACTTCCTGGCTGAGAGGGGAAGCCCCGCAAGGCTCTCCGGTGGCAGCCCTGGGGTGGGTGGGGGGTGGTAGAGATCAACCCTCCCTGGGCCTGCCACAGACCCCAGGGCTCTGGATGTGGGGATGGAAAGGACAGATATGCCCACACTTGCTCCCTCTGGGGCAGGTGGGGCTCAGTCCTGCCATCTCTGACCCAGGATGGTACAGTGGCACCCCCGTGGCAGGCTCGAGAGGACTTTGTTCCCACGGGGTACTGCTGTGCGTGGGCAACTGCCCCTCGCCCAGCCTGGGTGGGCCACAGCCCCAGTCACAGGCTGGGAGGCTTGTAGTCAGCGGGACCTGCCTGTCCTGACTGCCCAAGCCGGGGACCCAGGCATCCTGCCCAATGGCTTTGACTCCGGTCAGTCCCGATGCTGACGGCACAGGGCAGCCCATGCTCCCAGGTGTGTACGGCGGGGGAGCTAGAGCAGACAGCGGGGGCTCGTGTGCGGATGAAAACAGCTCTGGCAGATTCTTTTAGGCAGCCCTCAGAGCCGTTCTCACTGTGGAGGCAGGGTGGCCTGGCACTAGACTGGGGCTGCGGAAGGGCCCTGGGGGCTGGTTGAACAGACTCCTTTCCAGAGGCTAACCCTGGAATCTTTGACCTATGGGGACCCCCTCACTGGGAATTGGCTAGGAGCTTTCTGTACCCCCAGACACAGAGACCCAACATTGGATTTCAAGTAAGCCCTCCCAAGAGATGAACGTGGACCCCGGACCTGCCTAAGCTGGTCATTCAGAGGTGCTTAGAGACTTGGGCAGGCAGGCCTGGAAACCCTGGGGGGTGGGGTGGGGTGAGGGCTGTGCTGGGCCTCCAGTGTTTCCCCCAGGCTCTTCTTGGCTTTGGGGAGGGTCTTGTCCAGCAGCGCGTTCCCAGGACTGCCACACAGCGTGGCAATCCAAACCGATGGGCATGGCCTACCCGTCTGGCTTCAGTGACTTGCTTCCTGTGAACCCTCTTGCAGACCGCCCCCTCCCCCCATTGCTCCCCACCCCTCAACTTTCTTTTCCATCTCAGTTTTGCTCCCCCCCCCCTTTTAGCCACACACACAATTATTTAGATCCGAGGGGTTAGGAATGTGGGGGGTTTCGCAGACCGTGAGCCTTCACGTTCATAGGCATGTAAGTATTTATTACTTCTCTCGGTTTCAAAGAGGCATATCCTTCTGTAGTTACCCAGCCCATCTCAAAGAACAAAATCACTAGGAAGAGCCCATCAGACCTCCTACATTGGCTCTCTCTTCTTCCCGCCCCACCCACCGTTTCTCCCCTCTCTCTGCCCCCCATGGTCCCTGACTTCCTTGGAGTCCTCAAAGCCTTATTTTTTGGGGTGAAAACCACTGTTCTTTTTTCTTCCCTTTTCCTGACGATCATGGTATCATTAAATATTGATCTTTATGCAGCCGAGTGGCTTTGCTACGTAGTATCCTCTGGTTTCGCTCGTGTCTTGCGGTATTTAAGAGCGACATCATTGCTGCTCAGTGACGCACAGTATTCCACCACCCGTCTCGAGGGTCTGTCTTCAATGTCCAGGTGAAGACAAGGGGCCCAGCGAGATTCAGGGCCTCACCCAGGGTCACCAAGCTGCTGAGTGAAGGCACTGGGGGTTGAACTGGTTCTAACCGGTCACCGTAGAGCCCGTTGCTGCCCAAGGTGGCTCTACAGGACAGGGCAGACCCACCCATAGGGTGTTGGAGACTGTGACCTTTCTGGCGGCTCCTGACTGCCACATCTTTCTACCTAGGACGGAGCAGCAGGTAGAGAGCTTAACCAGCGTCCCGGAGATCAGCCTGTGCCCTGCGGGCTTCCTTCATAGGAACTTGCGACACTTCCCATCTCAGTGGTTCTCCTGACGTCAGGTGTGGTGGGGCGACCGGCCTGCACCCCAGCCCTGGAGGTTCATAGGAACACAGGCCCTTCTGTGGAAAGGGGTGTGTGGCGGGAGCGGCTGTCTGAGTGTCTATTCGGCTAGCTGGGGGGGGTGGTGTCGTGGAGCCGTGGGCATCGGTGACCTCCGTTGGCACCCCTTCCTGGAGAGTGGGGGTCTCCCAGGCCAGTGGGACTGTGAGGAAGGACAGAGAGGGGCTTGTGACCTGCCCCCTCCAACCTCCCAGCTGGGTGCCTCCATCCAGGTGGGCTGTCATGGGGCAGACAGAGAACCTGTGTCTTGCAGCCCGGGTGTGGTGGTCAGGGGAGAGACCTGTTGTCACCACAGGGATGAGGGGAACAATACATGTTGGGGTGACCCGCTCCACTGGGAGGACCTCCTGGCGCATCGCAGTGCAGCCGGAGTCTCCAGCCGTCTTCCAACCTACCTACTTTTCTGGGCATGCCCCCCCCCCCACCAAGTTCCCTCCCCTGGAGTTCTTGAGCACAGACACAGTGGCCCTGGGGACTGAGCAGAAGCGCACAGCCCAACACTATTAATGCTATGCCTGGACGCTTTCCTAGCCAGGAATAGCAGCCGGTGGGCAGACTCATGGGTGAACTGGGCAGCAACCCCATAGGGGAGCTGAGGTCCCCCATCCTCCCCTCCACGTTCCCAGAGACTTGGGAACAGAGGCAGAATATGGACAGAATGCGCCTGGCCCTGCGCAGCCTTGTTTGCCTAGATCCCTGGGGGTGAGGTGGGGGGTGGTGGCAGGGGGGGGGTGGACAGTTAACTAGGTCGGCTGCTAACACTAAGGCTGGAGGTTCAAGTCTGCCCAGAGGTGATTCCGAAGGAGAGCCTTTTCATCCTCTCCCAAAAAGTCTGTCGCTGAGAACTCTCGGAGGCCAACTACCCTGACCCACACGGGCCACCACGTGTTGGCCTGAACTTGAAGGAAACTTGTTTGTTTTTAGATCACGGTCATCATCGTGGTAGTTACATAATCTAGCATCAATTTGAGAGGATTACGAGTGGAAGGGGTGTAATCTGGCCTGTCATTCAAGATATAACCAACGAGGTCCCTGTGTGGGCATGGTCTTGCCCTGAGGATTCTGGGACAACTCTGGTATTTCCTCCTTCGGGGTGGGAGACACTTTCTGACTCTGCTGACTCCCTTGGAGACTCTTTACTGACAAGGCTGACTCCCTGAGAGATATCCCTGAGGAGAAGCCACATGGACCTACCCTGATGATGCCCTGAGTGCTAGAGTAGCCACGTGGAGACCCCTGCCAGCGCTGAGATGCTTACAATGCCACTGCATCCACAAGACTTCCCACCCACTGGCCCGTGATCCTTCTGCATTCGGCATCATTGCATGTGTTTCGTGAGTCTGAAGAGAACTTGATAGATTGGTATCAGACATATGGGCTAATATCGGACTTAGGGACTTGATCTGGACTGGGCTGGGATGTTTTCTCAATTACTCTTGCATATAAACCTTACTTATACACAAATAAATGAGTCTCTGTGGATTTGTTTCTCTAGTCAACCCAGACTGACACACTGCCCATGTCTGGCCACTCTCACGACTGCCTTAGACCAGGCCCAAGAAGAATCGATGCACCGGTTGTGCTGGAGAAGGAAATGGAAAACAGTGCAGACGGCGACAAGGACAATGTGACCTGTCATTAGAGGCAAGGATGAGAAGACTTTGTCTCCTATCCTTAGGACGTGTTGTCAGGACAGAACGATCGCTGGAGAAGGACATCACACTTGGTAAAGTAGAGGGGCAGTGACAAAGAGGAAGGCCCGCGATGAGATGGACGGACATCATGGCTGCTACAACCTTGGGCTTCCGAGAAGAGAACAATCTTGGAGACCCACAGGGGCAGGGCTACCCTGTCCTACAGAGTCACTGAGTCTCACTCCAACCAACAGCAGTGAGTTTGGGATTTCTTGGCCTACAGCTTAGCGCTTGGTTATCCTGCTTGTTCCTGCTAGGACCCCGACGAACCTTCAAATGCTTGAAATCCAAGATCATACTGCAAACAGCCTGTACTTGGGTCCCTGGATCTCCCAAGGCCACATGCAAATCCGGCCTCCTCGGCCCATTAGCCAATGTGGACAGTGACTCCGCACGGAGCCTGCATGCCAACGGCCCCTCCGGGCATCTCCCTGGCAGAGCAACAGCTCCTGGGAAGCTACGTGGATCCTTCCTATGCTCCACCTGCTTTTCCTGAGCGAGACAAATGGATGCATTTGAATACGGCATTGGTGAAGAATATTGAAAGTGCCGTGGTCTGCCAGACTAAGAACAGACCATGACGAAGGAGCCGGCCGCCCACTTCAGAGGAAGTAGCTGCTGAAGCTCTCCCGCAGAGTATCAGAACGGTGTCAGATACTGAGGCCCTAGACCAGTGGTTCTCAGCCTTCCTCATGCTGCCACCCTTTCAGACAGTTCCTCATGTTGGGGTGACCCCCCAACCATAACATTATTTTTGTTGCTACTTCATCATTGTCCTTTTGCTACTGTGATGAATCGTCATGCAAATATCTGATAGGCAGGCTATATTTTCATTGTTACAAATTGAACATAATTAAACACAAAGCATAGTGATTCATCACAAAACAATATGTGAAATATTTATGTGTTTTCTGATGGTCTTAGGAGACCCCTGTGAAAGGGTCGTTCGACCCCCAAAGGGGTCAAGACCCACAGGTTGAAAACCGCTACCCTAAGGCAATGGAAGCAGAACATGGTCACAGAGAGCAATGGAGGATGGCCCCTCAGGTTCGCATGCACTCGGAAGGTGACAGAGCCTCGCTGCTTTCTCCCAGTGGATGGGGACCTGAATGGAGTCAAGCCCGTGGCAGTAAAGCCTTCAGGGTCTCCACTTGCTGACGGGCACCACCCCAAAATGAGACAAGACAGCTGCAAGAATCGACTAGTCATCGGACCGTAGAACGTACCAAGTATGAATCTAGGAAAATGAGAAGTTATCCAACAAGAAATGAAAGCATAAAGATGGATATCCTAGGCATTAGTGAGCTGAAATGGAGTGGGATTGGCCCTTTTGAACCAGAACATCACATGGCTGACCGTGCGGGGATGACATCAGCAAGAGGAATGGTGGTGCATTCATGGCCAAAAAGGACATCCCACGATCTGTCTGCAAGTACAGTGCCGTCTGTGATAGGATTATCTCGATCCCCCTGCAAGGAAATGCAACCAACACAAATACCGTTCAGATGTGTGCATGCACCATAAAAGCCAGTGGTGACGTAATTGAAGAATTCTACCAGCGACTTCGGTCGGAAATTGATCAAACATGCAATCACGCTGGAGCAATAATTATTGGTGATTGGAAAGTAAAGGTCGGAAACAAAGCAGAAGGAACAGTAGTTGGAAAATACAGTCTTATTGACAGAGACGAAGCAGGAGGTTTCCTGATAGAATTTTGCAAGATCAGTACCTTGTTCATAACAACTACTTTTTTTGGGCTTACAGATACAAAAGTCGTGCGTCTATCTGTTCAGGAGGTGAAAACTGGATGGGAGAATTAATAGCTCCTTTCCCTTTTCCGTCCTTTCGCGAACTTAATGATCTAAGCTCACTGTCAGGCATCGGAAAGCCACAAAGAGTTGCTATGAATGAGTCAGCTTTGACTTGATGGCAGCGAAGAAGAACCCACGTCAGATGTGAAGCACAGGTGTTCCCCATGTCAAGAACCAGTGGTTTTGGAATTCAATCTCCCTAGCACAGTGGTTCTCAACCTTCCTAAGGCTGCGACCCTTTAACACAGTTCCTGATGTGGTGGTGACCCCCCAACCATAAAATTATTTTCGTTGCTACTTCATCGCTGTCATTTTGCTACTGTGATGAATCGGGCGACCCCTGTGAAAGGGTCGTTCGGCCCCCAAAGGTGGTTGAGACCCACAGGTTGAGAACCGCTGCTCTAGCAGGAGTCTTGGTGGCATGATGGTTTCTGTTGGGCTGCTAACCACAAGACCAGCAGTTCGAAACCGCCAGTCTCTCTGCAGGAGAAAGAGGAGGCTTTCTACTTCTGTAAAGAGTTACAGTCTCAGAAACGCACAGGGACAGTTTTATTCTGTCCTACTGGGTCCTGATGAGTTGGAAGTGACTGGATGGTAGGGAGTTTTGGATCAGGTTAAGGAGTCCTTGGAGTTGTAGTGGGTTATGAACTGATCTCTTAGTGGACTGTAAATTGATCTGCTAATGGCCAGGTCAGTAGTTCAAATGTACTAGCTGCTCTGGGGAAGAATGAACAGACTGTCTACTCCTGTAAAGATGTAAGATCTCCACATCTCAGAAATTCAAAGGAGAAGCTGAACTCTGTCTTAGAGGAAATGACTCAATGGCAGTGAGTTTTAGTTAATCAGGCTACAAAGTATTAATAACAAAACAAATAATCTTTTCCCCCAAAAAAACACAAACGACAACTATACACATGGACTTCCCCAGAAGGGATACACAGAAATCAAATTGACCATGTACGTGGGACGAGATGCTGGAGAAGCCCAGTATCAGTCACTAGAACCAGGCCAGGGGCCGACTGTGGAAGAGACCATCAATTGCGTATACTTAAGCCAGTTGAAGCTGACGAAAATTAAAATAAACCAACAGGACCCAAAATATAACCTTGATTCGATCTCACCTGACACCAGCTGGCTGGCTTGCCTTCTGAGCAGCCCAAAGGTGGAAACCTGGGCGTCCACAGGTCAGCATGAAGGGGTGCCCAGCACAGAGGTGATAAGCTGGGCATCACAGAGGCCAGTGTGAGAGGTCCCAGCAGCTACGGAGGTGGTGACCTGATCACCCATAGATCCATGTGAGCATCCCAGTCACAGGTCAGCTGTGAGCATCCCAGTCACAGGTCAGCTCTGAGTGAGTCCATGATGAGCAAGGGCCCTAAAGCCCAATACAAGGGACAACACACTCCACAGACGTGAGCCGCTTACTGTCAGGTCATACCAGGAGAAACACTGTCCACCTCATACCCCCCCACTCCCACCCGACCCCTTCCTCTAGTCTCCTCCTCTGTCCTGTTCACCCTTCAAAAGGTCAAGGGAGCAGTGGGGGGGTGTAGGCAGTTGGGTAGACAGGAGCAGGCAAGGGCAGGGGACACATGCCAGTTCATGACCTTTGCTTGTGAAAAGGGCAGGGGATAGGGAGGCTGAGACTGAGACTGGGTCCCCAACTGAGGCTGAGACTGAGACTGGGTCCCCAACTGCTGTGGATTGAATTGCGCACCCCCCACCCACTGTGAACTGAAGTCTTGGCCCCTGGACCTGTACATGCGGTCCTGTGGTACCTAGTTCCTGTGGTCACAGCAGAGCAGGTGGGTTCTAGCCCTTATCTCTTCTGACTCACACACTGAGCAGACCAGATCCAGACACACCCAGGAAGGGTCTCCTGGAGCCTCCTGACCTGCGTGAACAGAAGCGCCTGTCTCCGAGGCTCCCTATCCCCCTGACCCCCATTGCCGGTGTCTCTGCTGTAGCAGGGAGAGGAGACAGGGATACCGACCAACGCTCACCACCTCGAAGAGCAGCCTGGGTGTCAGACTCAGATTCTTCCAGACCATAGCCTGCGCAGCCTCTGCATTGCCCCTGGCCCCGGACCACATAGGGCTGTGTAGCCCAACCCTGGCAGCTGGTGAGAGGCACCCACAGGAGGCCAGGAGCATCTCCCTGGGCAGTTGCTCAGTGTGGGGTGGCCCCTGGGAGCCTGAACTCAGGGCCCTGCCTGCTCTCAACCTGAGGGGCTGCCCCCATCCTAGCCACCCTAGACCCCCGAGAGGACTTACCCAGGCCCAGGTTGGAGATGGTTTCCAGGTCTGTGAAGCTTTGAGCCTCCAGGATGGCCTGGGGGAGCCTCAGCGTGAAGGGCAGTAAGTCTCTGTGGAGACAGGAGGGGTTGGAGGTCATGCCTGGGGTGAGGGCACGGTGTCCAGTCCTTTAGCCTCCTCCCCCCTAAACCCGCAGAGTCCTCCGAAGAGCTTTCCCGCAGCCCTGTGACTCTGGGGTCTCCACACAGATGGGGCAGAGGGAGCCACTGGGCAGAGGCTTGTGCCCGCTGCCACCCCAGGAGCCCCACCACAAAGCGGGGCGCAGACACCCAGCGGCTCTGGGCTGTCCCATCGTGGCGTGATGGGGCAGAGAGGAGGCTGTCAGCGGTCGCAGGTTAGCAGGACTGCTTTCACGGGGTCTCCTGGCCGTCGCTCTGTATAGAGGCAGACAGCCCATCTTTCTCCACGCTGTGGCTGGGGCTTCGACTGCCCACCTGCAGTCAGCAGTCAAGCTTCTTCAACAGGCTCCACCTGGCCCTGGGAGGCCATGGGGCCTTTGGGCTCAGCTAACGATCCCGAGGCCCCGGAGGCGAAAGGTTTCCCTTAGAGACCACCCAGCGGAATATTTTAAAACCAGACTGACGCAAGCCCTGGGTCAACTGAGGGCAAGACTTTCGCCAGGACCACAGCAAAGTTGTTTTCCAGGGTAGGCTTTCAACGGTTGTTTTTAACCAGGAGTGAGACAGCGAGGCACTGACAGCCACACAGGTGCGCTGTGGGAAAGTGTGGAAGGGCAGGCGGAGCAGGGGGCACGGGGTCTGAGAGTGCGGCCCCAGGACCGGGGCACTTCTAGACAGGTCATTTCTGAAGTATGGATGACAGGTGGCCCTGCTGCTGCCAGACCCCATGCCGGGGGAGCTGCGGGACAGAAATGCGAGCGGCATCCCGCGCCTCCCACCAAGACGACGGGGGGGGGTGGGGGGGTGGGTGGACTTCTCTCAGTGGGGAGTGGGGTCTCTGGGTGGTGGGCTCTGCCCCAGCCCACGGTGCCAGGATGGCGTTTGGCAGCTGAGACAGGGCAGCGCCAGGAGCAGCGATAAGCATTTCCTTCTCTGGGCAACAGTGAACATGCTTGGAAGCTAATGGAAAGTTTGGCGCTTCCAGTCGACCCAGAGGTGCCTTGGAAGAACGGCCAGGCTGTCTATCTCAAAAAAGAAAAAAAGCACCCCCCTCACCCCCAGCTGCTGAACCCCCCCCTGGAGCACGGTTCTCCCTGACACACAGGGGTCAGTCTCCACGGGTTTGCTGGGGTTTCAAAGGCCAGAAGGACCTTCTGACCAGCCCTGCACGCTGACCCCGCCCGAGGAAGGTGGGTGCCAGCAGGGTGGGGAGGAGGGGGAGGGGACCCCCTGCCCTTCCTTCCTCATTCTGCTTAGTGGCACCCTCATGCTGCTGACCCCCACGATAGAAATGTGGACACCTGCAGCTCGCCCCCCGCCTCCACCACCCCCTGGTACAGTGGCCACCCCATCTCAAGTCTCCACCCAGGGAGGCCCCCCTCCCCCGGCCTGCAGGGCTGCCGGGCCCCCTGGCTAACCACCCCCTCCCCTTACTTCCGTCCACCTCTTCACGCAACCCCGTCTTTCCGCTGAAGGGCGCTGGCCCCAGGAGGAGGAAGTCCCAGCGACTCCTTGCATTCGAGGCTCTAGAGCAGGTGCCACCCCACAGGTGTCCCGACTCCCTGGGAAACCAGCCTGAGGCTGCCAGAGTGTTTCTACTTCCCTGTAGCTTCTTTGGCTAGAAGTCTGTCCTGGCTCAGGCTGCCTCGTCCACAAAGGGGGCTTGGATCGCCCCCCCGCAGGGCCAGAGAGCTGGAGCGGGCAGGCGCAGAGCAGACCATCCTTGGACTCAACCGCCTCAGGACTTGGCTGTGTGGCCAGAGGCTTCCTTGGTTTCACCTGGTGTCTACAACCTCACCTGCGCTCGGAAGCTAAGCAGGGCTTAGCTGGGAGACCCTCTCTGTAACAGCAAGCAAACCAAGCCACTGCCAGCGAGTGGATTCTAACTCGTTCAAACCCACCCCCTCAGTTCCTACTCATACAACCCTCTAGGGTGGAGGAGAAGGGCTCCCCAGGCTTTCTGAGTCTGCAGCCAGCCAGCCTCATCTTCCCCCCCAGAGCAGCTGGTTGACTTGACCTGTTAACATGCGGGTGAACAGGTCAGGGCATAAACCACCACACACCCGAGTTCATTCTGATTCATCTTGCTTCTGCCTAGTCGATGCTGACTCACAGTGACCTCGAGGACAGGGGAGAATGGTCCCTGTGGGTTTCCAAGACGGCAATTCTTTACTGGAATAGAAAGCCCCGTGTTTCTCCCGAGGAGCGGCTGGTGGTTTGATTCGCCAACCTTGAGGTTAGCAGCCCAGTGCGTAAATCACTACGCTATGGCAGATAGCCTCATTGTTCTCCTACAGGGCAGCCAGTGGGTCTGAACCACCGACCCTGTGGTTGGCAGCCCGCTGCTTACCTGACTGTGCCAGCTGCTTATCATCTCCCGAGGCAGCCCTGGTATGGGTTGGGCGGTGAGGCAATGACAGGGGCCACCCGTGATCTGCACGAAGCAGGGGGAGAATGCAACTCCTCACCAGCCTAAGGTCGAGTGCCACCAGGCAGGGATCAGACACGGCCCGTCTCCCCGGCCCCTCGCTGCTCTGGGCTGTGAAGGAGTTGGCAGCAGGGGTCTGTACACCTCCTGGGAGGGTAAGAACTCTGCCTTCCAGCAAGGTGAGAAGCTATAGAGCAGGCGGGAGTCCAACCCCTGAGAACGCAGTGAGCCATGGTGCACACAGGGCCTGGGCTCCTGCTTGTTGCCCGTGGGCACGTGATGCTTCAGGTCACCCGAGTGACACTGGGAGACCCTGTGGGCATAGTGATCAGGCACTGGGCTGCCAACCATGGAGGAAACCATCAGGTCTTTGGCTACCACCCTGCAGGGGAAAGGGGGCAGACAGGCTACAGCTATTAGGCTGTACAGCCTTGGCAGCCCTGTTGGGCTGTCTGCACTGTCCCAGAAAGGCGCTATGACTCTGAATCGACTTGATGGCAATTGCCTTGCTAGAGTGAGTGGCTCCTGGGTAGAGTGGGACTGATCCCACAAGGTGCGGAGAGCTGGCAGTTACGTCTAGTTCGAATCTCGCCTCTGCCGTTTACTCACCGCACGAGATACCTGGGGCAAGTGACTTATCTCGGTCTCGGATTTACTCTTCTGTGAAAGGAGGAGACGGAGCACTTACCTGGTGGAACTGTTCCAAAAATCTAAAAGGGTGAGGGGTGCATGTGGAAGCCCGAGCACAGGGCAGGGCCCCGTGATCCCGCCACCTGTCACGATCCTCCTCACCACTCCTGTGTACAGGCACAGGAGGATCCTGGCAGGTGGGCCCGGGTGTTCACCCCCGGAGCAGGTAGAAATGGACCTGAAGCCCTGGGCCCCCGCTGAGCTCTCCTGCCCAGCCTGCAGCCAGCCCCGGGTAAGACGCTGTCGTTCAAGACTAGGGCCAGTGACATTACTGGTTGGTGTAAGTTCCTGTTGTCCTGAAACCAGTTCTGAATCGATAGAGCAGGTACTATGTGTAGTTCCCAGACACCCACTCCACCCAGCAGCTGCTCAGGCTTCAAGCTCCCACCCACGGGGTTGGGGCAGGGTACAGCCTCCTACCTCCCCCCACCCCACCCGCTGCCCCAGCAGGAAGCTGTCCCGTCCTGCTGCCAGGCTTGGGCCAGGTGCAATATAGGCCTCCAGCTGCCCATGATGAGGTCCACAGAGGAAGTTGGAGCTGGGGGGGGGGCAACAAGCCAGGGAAGGGTCCTCACCCATTGGAGGCAATTGAGCTGACAACTCGCCTCACCGCTGCCAGCACAGAGCCAGGCCTCTGCCTCCTGTAGGCTGCTCCTACCCCCTTGGGGCTTCCCCAGCCACCCTAAGGTTGTGGAGGGCATCCTCTGGCACCAGAGGTCCTCCTGTTCCATGGCCCTCAGCAAGGGGGAAGGGGTCCACTCACCTGCTGACGCAGTAGAAGGAGATCAGTCTGAAGACGTCCTCAAACACAAGGACAGAGCCTTCCAGGTACAGGACTGTGGGAGAGAGGCCTGTGGTCAGAGCCCTGCTCGAGGGAGGGGATGGCCCGGGGGCAGTCCTGGCACAGGCGCCCCGACTGCTCACTGCAGGTCCCTGGTGGAGGGTCTGCAGGCCCACCACACCTGCTGCAGGCCCTCCACACCTGCTGCAGGCCCTCCACACCTGCTGCAGGCCCTCCACACCTGCTGCAGGCCCTCCACACCTGCTGCAGGCCCTCCACACCTGCTGCAGGCCCTCCACACCTGCTGTGACTGGCCCTCAGGTAAGTGAGATACGAGTTATCACTCTGTGAGAGGAGGGCCCAGTGGCACTCCTAGTGACTGTGCTCCGTGGTGCAGAGTCTGGAGGGGCGACGCCAGCCAGGGGCACCTTGAAGAAAGCCCCGGAGATCGCCTCCTGGAAAAACCAGCCCCAGAACACCCAGAGAAGCCAGTTCTGCTCAGCCACACAGGGTGGGGGTTGAGGCGCCACGGATCAGAAGCGACTTGACAGCTGCTGGAAAGATATGTAAAGAGTGACAGTCTTGGAAACCCACAGGGGCAGTTCCACCCTGCCCTGTCGACGTGAGTCAGAGGTGACTCATGGCATTGAGTTTCATTTAAGAAGGGAGCTCAGGATAAGCCCCCACCGAGGTGTGTGTGTGTTTGTGTAATAACACGGGAGAGTCTAGGTTGACAACCATTAAAGATGAGGTAGGTCCTCATCTTCTCCAAGACCACTTGGCAGTTCTGAGGCTGACGAGGGGCCAGCAGGGAGGCAGCTACCCAGGTCTGCCTTGGTCTCTGGGGGTACATCAGCTCTAGGGCACTGAATGGGGGCCACTGGACTGGCACCCCAGAGTCCTGCACTCATTACAGCGTGGCTTGATGGCTGACTGGGACAACCTAAAGGCAGGGGATCTGATAGTTTCTAGCTCCTGATCTGGGCACTTGGGGCAGAGAGGGTGGCTATCCACTGAGATGGAGCGCCATATTGCCAGGGGCCAAGAGCATTGAAATAGGTAGTTTGAGGGCCCATGGACGTCAGTGGCCCAGGCAGCTTCCTCCCCAATGACCCCAAATCTCATTCCCTAGTACGAGCCTCCTTGGGCATCAGAAGTGCCCAGAAACACGCAGACATTCCAGGTTATGTCCACACTCCTGAGGTTCCCCTAGATTCTGAGTGGTAGGGCAGGGGAGGGGAAGGACTGGGTTCCAGGCATGACTCTGAGCCTGGGGTTCAGTGTGGCCCTGAATCCATCCCTTCCTGCTCAGGGCCCTAGTTCTGCCTTCCACCTGCAGAGGGAAGGAATCCCCCCAACTCTACAAACACACGCCTCCCTGCGGCATTGGGAGGCACCTGTTTTCAACGCTCAGGACGGCATGCCAGGGAGTGGGCGGTCTGCGAGGGGCTACGGGGGTACACGAGCCACGTGCGTGCTTTCTCATTGCCCTATTTTTATGTCTACCTTCTTCCCCCAAGCAAAGTGATGTTCTAAACAGTTAACACGATTTTGCGTGAGAAAAAAAATCATATCACTCGAATTATGGCAGGCATTGGTCCCGATGGCTGAAGTGGAGGGCCAGCACAAGCAAGGAAGGAAAGCCCTTGAAGAGACGGATATGCCGACCCCCCAAAGGACTTCCGTGCTTTGTTCTGCTGTACGCGGCTGCTGCCGTGAACATGAACAGCACCTGTAACCATCATCATCAGGTACAATTGAGTTGGTTCCGACTCACAGCAACCAGATGTACAACAGTATGGAAGGCCGCAGGGCCGTGGGCACTCCCCACAATCACTGCTGTGCTCCAGCCCCTTGTTGCAGCCACGACACCAATCGATCTCATTAAGGGTCTTCCTCTTTTTCACCGACTTGACTGTACCAACCATGACGTCTCTCCAATGACCTGTCCAAAGTAGGAGATGAAGCCTCACCAGCCCCACTTCTAAGGCGCATTCTGGCTGTACTCCTCCAAGATAGACCTGTTGGCTCTTCTGGCAGTCCATGGTATTCTTATTAGGACATTTATTAGGCTTTATTAGGATATATATGGATATCCATACGCTGAGTTTAAGAAGAAATATTAAATTCAGGAAGGGGCTTCAAAAAGTTTATGACAAAATGGCATTGCTGGTAATGGAATCTTCCCGCACATGGTTCGAAGCCCCTGGTCTTGTACCACGGGTCCCCTGAGTCACTGCTCAGACAGCTCAGCCCCAACAATGCATTTCCCACTCACAGCCACCTGCAGGATGGAGTAGGTCTGTCTCTGTGGGTTTCCGAGACGGCAAAACTTAACTGGAGTAGAAAGCCCCGCCTTCTCTCCCCCTCCCCCCAGGGGCGGCTGGTTCAGACTGCTTCCTACAAGGACTCAATCTGAGAACCCACAACTGCCCCGAATCTAGTCGATCCCGTGGACTTGAAGAAACTCGGTGGGTTCCTTGGCTGTACAGAGAGCTCTGGTAGCACAGTGGAGAAGCATTCAGCCGCCGACCAAATGGCTGTTGGTTCAAACCCGCCCCCGGGTCTGTGGGAGGGAGACCTGGCGATCCACTCCTGTAAAGATCTGAGGTGCAATTAGGTGCCGCGGGTCAGTTCTGACGCCCAGGGACCCGCATACACAGGATGCAGCCCTGCCCAGCGGGTGGCTATCAAGATTCCAATAGATCGAAACCGCCAGGGCCGTTTCTTTGCGGTCACAAGGGGTCACCGCGAGTTGGAAGGTGGCTCGTTCGCACCTCCAAAGACCACTCAGTCCAACCCATAGCGCCCCTAGAAGACAGGGTGGAACCGCTGCCGTGGGTTTCCAAGACGGTAGCTCTTCAGGGAGGTAGAAAGCCTCCCCCTTCTCCTGCGGAGACCTGGTGTTTCCTCTGAGCCCAACAACAGCAATCAACCCCACAGAAGCCGATGACCAGGGCTTTGTCCCGCGGCAATGCTGGGTGGGTTCAACCCCCCAATCTTTCGTGTGCCGCAATTGGGGACCTGGTGTGATTCTGCGGTGCCACCTAGTGCTTGCATTTGGCACAACGACTGCTTCCTCCACAGGTGCAGTGGCCTGCCCAGTAGGGCTGTCTCTCCCAACTGCCCTGGGGCCACGTGCACACGCCACAGAGCTCAGGTCCCCTCTGACACACGGTGCGCTTTTGACTTTGCCCCTGGTGGCGTAGTGGCTACACATCGGGCTGCTAACTGCCAGGTGAGCAGGTTGAAGCCACCAACTGCTTCTCAGGAGAATCACAGCCCCAGAGATTAGTCTACTCTGTCCTGTGGGGTTGCCACGTGTCAGCAGCAGCTCGACCGCAGTGAGTTTGTGTGGTGACAATCCAGGTAAGTATCTTGGGGAGTGGAGTGCCTCCGGGCACTCGATTGGAGATTTGGGCTTAGTGGCCCATAGAGTTGGAGCTGAGCGCCTTCACGTTGAGGCGGACAGTGGTGGAATGGCACCCCCTTGTGCACCGGTTCTCAACCCTAAAAGAACTTTGTGACATGTCCTGCCTGCGTGTTTCTGCCTGAGCTGAAACCTGTAACCCCCACAACAGACCCCTACCCGTGAGCCTTGTCTATGATTCTGCACGGTCAGTTCAATGCGTTCCGGAGCCCAGGACAGAACACGCTGTTAGTGCACTCAGGGCTCCAGAGGACCTCTGAGCCGGGGCAGTTCCACAATGTGCCCACTCCCCGGCAGCTATCGATGGCGCCCCTATCTGTTGACCGGGAGGAGAGATGGAGATGGAAGTGGAGAGGAGGCAGCACAGTCAGAAGGGTGGAGCCCTGGTGGCGTAATGGATTACGTGTCGGGCTGCCCACCACACAGTCGGCAGTTCAAAACCACCAGCCATTCCTCAGGAGAAAGATGAGGCGCCCTGCTCCCTGAAAGAGTGACAGTCTCAGAAACTAGTAGTTGTCCTCTGAACCGACTGGGTGACTGTGGGTGGAGGTAGAGCTGGGTGCCAGCCTGTAGCCTCCAGTTGGCAAGAGAAAGCTGAGAACAGGCCTGGCTTGTGGATGGGCTTTCTCTAACAGCACCGAGCTAGCCTTCTCTGAAGCCTCCTTTCACCCAGATGAGTGGGTGACAGTTAGGGACTGGGGACACAATTCGCCGATTTGAGAAAGGCCGTCTTGTTTAAGTTGTTTCCTAACTAGGAACTAATTGCCATCGATTTGACCCTGACTCAGGGCCACCCCACAAGTGCCAGACAGAGCTGTGCTCCACAGGGCTTCCAGGGGCTGGTTTTCCAGAGGGAGAGCACCCCGCCTTTCTTCCAAGGCACCTCTGGGTGGCCTTGAGCCCCCAGCCTTTTAGTGGCTAAACATGCTAATGGTTTGCAGTGCCCAGCAGCTTCTTTCCTCTTCCTGAAGGGGGCACTAGATCACCAAGCTTGGGAGAGGCCCGGCATTTAGGTGCCAGAGGATGAAAAGCTAGAGTGACCAGAGCCAGGTAGAGAGGTTCGCTGCTGGGGAGCAGTTGGGGGCCCAGGCATCGGCCTGTTCTTCCGGGTGTCCCACCACCAACCTGTGGGCCACCTGCAGGGAGCAAGCAGGCTCCTTTGGCATTCTGAAGGGACAGCTGCCTTTCAGCAGGACCCTGCCCACTTGGGGCCTGCAACCCTGCAGTTACCATGGAAACTACCACCTGGGCAGCTTTCTGGCTGAGGTGGAGAAAGGGCAGTTTGCTACTAGGACCAGGCCTTTCTGGAATAAATGCATGAACATGTCCCATCTCCCCCGCCCCAAGTTTTAGGGGTGGGAATGAGGAAGGGGGCAATTTCCCGGGAATCCTGGGGACCCCGAGTTCTGGGAGCTGCAAACCATTAGCATGCTCAGCCACTAACTAAAAGGTGTGTGTGGGGGTGTTCAAGGCCACCCAGAGGTGTCTTGGAGGAAAGGCATGGTGATCTCCTTCTGGGAAACCACGTCCCGGAAGCTCTGTGGAGCGCCCCGAGTCAGTCAACTCGGCCCAGCTCCTCTGGGTGAAAGGAGGCTTCAGAGAAGGCTAGTTCGGTGGGGTCCGAGAAGGGCCGCCCCCAAGCCAGGCCAGTTCTCATTTCTCTCTTGCCAGCTGGAGGCTGCAGGCTGGCACCCAGCTCTTCCTCCGCCCACAGCCACCCAGCCGGTTCAGAGGACAACTACTCCCGTGGGTCACCTATGGAAGGTGAGGAGCCTGCTCCTGAGCTCCAAGTAACGTGGGGGCTGGCAGAAGGCAGAGCTGGCGGCAGGGGCACGCACATGAGACCACACAGGCCAGGGTGCTTCTCTCTGAGCTCTGCTCCAACCACCTACGGACACGACACGGAGGGGCAGACTGCTCCTGCTCAAGAAAGACCTGAGCCTGGACAGCTCTGAGCAGACAGGGCCGGGGCTCAGCAACCACAGAGTGCAAGACCCTTCACTCTCTGGGCCTAGCTTTCCCTGAGGGCCCAGCAGACGGCTGTGGGGGTGGGGCCAGGGCTCTGGAGGACTTGGGGGTTGGGGGGGTGGGGTAGTTAGGGACAGGGGACACAATTGGCTGATTTGAGAATATGCTGGGAACAGTTTCCTCCATGACATGACTGAGACTGAGAACATAACTTTCATCCCTGGTCTGATCTCTGATGTCTGATCTCTGATCCCTGGCCTGAGCGGGGGACAAGACAGGACGACCCACTGGGTGTTTGTCTGTCTAGCTCTATTTGTAACAGCCTCATGCCTGGCCCTGCTGCTTCTCAGACCGTGTTCTTCCTCCACTGCCCCAGTCTCCTCACCAACTACGGCCCCGTAACACTTGGCTGGAGGTCAAGAGGGAAAGAAAGGGGGCACCAGGCAGCCCTGGCCAGGGCTCCAAACAGGGCTGACTCCCAAACGCCCCCAAGTCACCCTGCGACAGAGACTGCTGAGATCCAGGATTCTGAAGATCACTCTGGTCCAGGCAGGGAAACTGAGGTCCAGACAAGCTCATCGCCAAAGCCAAAGAGGACATCCACTCGTGTGCTCTCAGTGTTTGGCTCGGAGGCCTCCGGAAGCGAGATTAAGATTCTGAACTGCCGCTGTCCAACTCCCTTCTCCCACCGTCCCGGCGCCGGTCTTGGTACCAATGCGGGTCTCCTGGTTCCTAACAGGATTCTGCAGGTGGGTAGACTGGAGAGCAGCGAGGTGAACAGACTCGGGGCCACAGTGGTCATCCCAGCCCCGCCTGCAGCAGCCCACAGGTGGACACAACCACAGGGCCCACCCACAGACGCAGGCAAGTGAGATGTGGTGCCCGTGTGCAAGGGATTAATCATCTCGCGCACACTGAGTGGAATGTTGGTGTCACAGGGCACACCCCGCATGTTCTCACTGACACGTAAGAAGCCAACCTGCAGAATGGTGTGAGGAGCCGTTGAATCACCTTTGACCCCTAGCAGAGTGCAACGTGCCCCCCCAGGGCTTTCTCGCCGGGGTCTTTCTGGAGTGGAGGGCTAATGCGTTTCCCTGTTTGGTGGGCTCCGGCTGCCATCCTCGCCACGATGGGACCTTCCAGCTGTGCTGCGTCCCAGACACGCGTCTGCACTCTCCAGACAGACCACAGCCCTTTCCAGGTCATTCACTTTCCTTGTCCCCCTTCTCCGGTGTCCGGCTCTCCGGGGCGTGTGAGGGGACTGCAGACACTGTGGCTTAGGGCAGACGCACTTTTGTCCTTGACACATCCCTTCGAGGTGCCATCACCCCACATCACTCTACTGTCCGGTCTCCGGGGACCTGGAGCAAGCTGGTGCTCAGAGCCCCCGCTGCCACTCCTGCCAAGCCGTCTGCATGGTAATGTAGAGCAGGAGCCCCCTCCTCCTCCAGTTCCTGGACGGCTTCCCAATTTAGCAACGGTGACGATGGAGATCTCAGAGTCTGAGACAGGAACGCAACACAAACTGTCACCATGCCGACAGGCTTTCATGGGGGGGGGGGTATTTATAGAATCTGATGGTGGTGGAGGGGGAGGGGGTGGGCAGATTCTCGAGGTGCCACGTGCCAGGGAGATGAGTGTGCAGCCAGAGAGGTTTTCTGGAAGGAGAAGGGGGTGCTGGGGGAAGTGGGGCTGCTGAGGGCAGCCCAGGCCACCAGGGCGTTTGAACCAGCCACATGGGACAAAGAGCCGTGTCTGGAACAGCTTTTCTGCCTCGACCCCTCTGGGCACCTGTATCCACGAGGAAGCACACTCCACTCTCCGTACGAGCAGAGGACGGGGAGAGGGGTCACCCAAGGATGCCCCCTTCTCGCCAGAAGAGCCTCCAGAGCTGCAGAAAGGCTCCCCAGAAGGCCTCCCATCCCAGATTCAACTTCAGCATGCCACAAAGGAAGTTTGTCCCTCTCCAGAGCATGGCCACTTTGAGCCCCGCTCTAGAAGAAACAGTTAGAAGTCTCTGGGTGGTGAGAAAAAATGTTTGCTAGCCAGCAGTTCGAAACCACTAGCTGCTCCGTGGGAGAAAGACTTGGCTTTCTACTGCTGTAAACAGTTACCGTCTCAGAGACTCACAGGGGCCAGTTCTACCCTGCCCTGCAGGGCTACTGTGAGTTGACCTGGACTCAGCGGTGGCGAGTTTGGCTTTCTTTGGTTGTATTAACCTAAGGGGTGGCAGCTCAAGCCCATCCCCCGGCCCTTCCGGTATCGCCATGCCCATTCCTGGATCCCGTGTGCACAAGACTTTTGACAAATCTTCAAAAGCAAGGATGTTCCTCTGAGGACTCAGGTGTGCCCGACCCGCTCACGATCGCCTCAGCCCCCTCCTGTGCACGGGAACGTGGACTGCGAATAAAGAAGACAGGCGGGAGAAGGATCGATGCAACGGTGGCGTTGGAGGCTCTGGAAGGTTCCGCGGCTACTGAAAGAAGTACAGCCAGGGCGCCCCTTAGAGGCAAGGACGGGCGATCTCGTCTCGTGTGTTGGCAAGGTGGTAGGAGGGACCAGTCCCTGGAGAAGGACATCGCGTTCGGTAAAGCGGAGGGGCAGCGTCAAAGAGGAAAGGCCTGGACGAGACGGATCCACACCGGGGGCGTGCCAAGGGGCTGCAGCCTGTGAGGGTGGTGCAGGACCGGGCGGTGTTTGTTCCGCTGGACATAGGGCGCTACGAGTCGGAAATGACTAGCCGGCACCTCACAACAAGAGAAACGAGATGGTGAGACTTCGCTCTCGGACACTGATCATGCCGCCAAGCGGGACCAGGCCCTGGAGAAGAGCATTCTGCTTGGTCAGTGAAAGAGAGGAGGACCTCAACCAGATGGACTGGCACAAGGGCTTCCAAAATGGGCTTAAACGAAGGACCGTTTGAGAGGATAGTGCAGGACGGGGCAGGGCCTCCCTCTATTGTAGCCATGTGTCAGACTGACGGCACCTAGCCACAACAAGCAGGACCCGTGATCCAGGGACGCCCCACCTCGTCATGGTGCCCTTGTTGAAGACATCTAGTCCCTTCTGCTCACATAGTGCCCAAATCTCCAGTTCTTCGGAAAGAGCATCCGGCACTTTCTTTGCTATAATGGAAGCAAGGACTCAGACTCTGAGGGTAATTCCAAGATTCTTTATGCTAAACATATCCCCTCCCACCCTGCTCAGAGAACAAAAGACAAGCCACAAGGCGAGGTCAGTTATCAACGACTGGGTTATTACCAGCCTCCTTCCCTCCCTGGTGTCGTCCACCCCCTCGCCCGCCTGACTTAGGGAGTCTCCTGGAGGGAAAGGGGTGTGAAGACAAAAAGCCACCTGTCGCAGGTGAAAGAGCCTTGAATCTGGGTTCAACCCCAGTCCCACCCTGGGCGCCATGTCCCTGTTGGCAACATGGAGGTCCTAGGGCTGGGGTGGAGCCAAGGGGCATGGCGGATCTTGATGCAGATGAAGGCCACGCCAGTGCCTGGTGGTACCCAGCAAGCGCCAGTAACTGGTGGCCAGAGACAGAGTGAGAATAAGACGAGCTGGGCACCCCGGTGGGCCTGCCTCCTACAGGCACACCCCATTCTATTGCACCTCACTTGACTGGGCTCCACCAACAATGTACCCAGCAAGCGGGCCGGCGCCGGTTTCTCAGCAGCATGAGCTCACAGCGTGCCTCTGCGTCACGTGCTGGTCAAACGTTTTCGTAAAGTTGTGGGCACGCAACGGGCAGCAGGATCGTCTCCATGTAACCTCTGTGCATGCTGGGACACGGACAAAGAAGTGGTTTTGTTTAATGTGCCGCTCGCTGTCTCGTGGGATCTAAAGGGAGCCCACAATGGTTCGAGGTGTGCCTGTCCGTCCCAGGGGCCGCCCTGGGCTGGGAACAATGACTGCCCAGTCAAGGAACATTCCAGCAGGGGAAATCCCGCCGGGACAAGTTCCCTAAAAGTTTCCACTGTGAAAACCAAGACCGGAACAGCACAAGAACGACGGAACCGACGAAGGAGGCCCGGGATGCGGCTGAAGGCGGTACCCGGTGTTCTCTGACCCGCAGCAGACGGAGGAGATGTGCACAAAGGGCCATGGGTGACCCCGGTCTATCTGTACAGAACTTTCCAGGAGATCTCTTCTCACACTGCTTTCTTAAACACTTGGTTGCAAAAAGGAGAAGTTGGTGGGGTTGCCTAATAACTCGGTTTTGAAGAGGCCAGCCGGCTGCCAAGGCACTGACCAACGTGAATTTTCCCTACAAAGTGAGGCTTGGGGAGCCGGGTACTGGGATAGGCCGTGGCACTTTCTCTCTGCAAGACTCTACCCTTTCAAGGCATTTCTGTCTGTCTCAGGCCTGGCAAGGCCAGCGGTACCCGCTCCCCGGAGGCCCAGAGAGGCCCCAACACTGCCCCTCTCTTCCTGGTGTTGATGGGCCCCGGCATTCTCTGAGGAGGGATCTCTGAGGGGCTTTGGGGGATTTGGGGGCAAAAGCGGAGCCCTCAGGAGCTCTCCCTGGACTGCTGACCCGGCCCAGCCTCCTCCTGGGGCTGGAGGCCGTCAAGGCCTGTGCACTAGCATGTCTGGGCTGGTTTCTGCCACGCCGCAACCCCTAAAACCCTTTAAAGAGAATGACCTAGTCGTCCCTTCCTGGGCCTGCCCAGGGGCCCATGCCAGGAATGCCCTCCCCACCTGACTCACCTGGATCCCAAGACCCATCATGGCCTCACTGTCCCCAAACTGTCCACTGTCCATGCCCAGCCTGAGTGAGTTCTGCAGGACATGTTAGGGGGGCTTACATTCTCATGTGCATATTAAATATGAGGGGGCTTCAAAAGGGACAAAACTGGAATTTACGCATAATGGAATTTTCCCAAGAACTTGTTGAAGTCCCCTCGGGTGTCCAAACATTTGACATACAGTATTTTATTGTACCTGCACATAGATGGTTTCTAATATTTCACTTAATGTTGCACATAACTATATAAATGAGCTGTGACTTTTATATAATGATTTAGGAGGGGCGGTCTTCAGACATGTGTGGACAATTCCATTATTTTTCAATTTCATTGCTTCTCGCATTTTGAAGCCCCCTTCATATACACATATTCACATAAAATTGACATTTCAATATATATAATTACACACACGTTGGCTTCAAAAAAATTCATGGAAAAATCCATTCTCTTTTAGTTCCACTTTCCAAAAATTTTTTGGAAGTCCGTGTGTGTGTGTGTGTGTGTGTGTGTGTGTGTGTGTGTGTGTGTAAATGTTCTTCCAAGCAAAGTCAAGAGCATGCTAATGCTCATGCTGGCTTATCCACATTAGCCCAAGCGTGGCAACGACCCACAGGTGAATGGAGAAACACAACCTGGTGTTATAGCTCCGATGGACTTTTACTCGGCCTTAAAGGGAAATGGCATTCAGACGCAGACTACAACACGGTCGCAATCCCGCGGGAACATCATGCCGGGTGAAGAGTCCGACACAGATGGCCAGCCAGCGTGTGGCAGGCAAATGCTGGGACAGACAGCAGATGAGGGTCCCCAGCAGGGCTGAGGAGAGAGAGACATGGCACGACGTCAGGGGCATGGAGTTTCTGTCTGGGATGATTCCTTTTTTTTTTTTTTAATGTTGGTAATTAGTAGTGAAACCAAACCACAGAATACAAAGACGACAAAACAAAAACACACGTCAGGAAGCACCACCGGCCAGGACAGGAGCCTTGGGCCAGGTGGTCAAGAGGAGAGGATTATGGGTCAGGAAGTTGCTCTGCTCACGGAGAGCAGGTGCTTGAACACCTGCTATTTCAGGCTGGTCAGGACAAAAGGGGACCCTCCACCGGATGGGCGGGATGTGCTGGCGGCCACAATGGGCTCAAACATAACAGGGGGGAACTGGCACAGGGCGGGGGGCCATTGCTGTGAGGAGGCCCACCTCACAGCCGTCTCGGCCACCAGGACAGACGGACTCCCACTCCACACGGGCTCAGCCCGCCGCCATCCCATCAGTGCCCTGGCTCTTAACCCAGTGGTCGGAAGCCATCAGCATGCACACAGTGTGTTTTCTTGCTAACTGTGTCCCGGCCCCCGCCCATTCCTATGAGGTATTTTTGAGAGTGCCCTGTGCTAAGTTGTTTTCTTTAACCTTTGGGACTCTTGAGCAGCAAGGATGACTTGGCAGGAAGGATGACTTGGTGGTGGTATTAGTCTTTCACATTCTAGTATAAATCTGCTTTTTGGCTAGGTGGCAGAAACAGCCCGAGGGCGACGAGGGAGCCCCCAGAGGCTTTCGCTGTCCACATCACGCACTGAGCTCAGACAACTGACCGACCGCCTGTGCCTCCCAGTGGCAGGGGCCCTGGGCCCTGGCTCCTTCCTGTAGTTAGCTATCCTAAAGGCAGGGCTGCCCGTGGAGGGGTCCCTGACAGCCGGATGGAGTGGATTTCCTCTAGGGGTATGTTTTGAAGTTGCACACCTGCAAAGCAATAGTCGGGGTACACTCTCGCCTCACCTCACCACTGGACCTGTGCTCACTGGTCACCCCTGCACCTCACCCATTCCCAGACCCTCCCCCACTTCTCTTTTTTAAGACCCCGAGCTCTGGGCTTTTCTCCAGCCCCTGCCCAAACCCGCCTCTCTGGTGGCCCATTCCCTCAGGATGAGACAGTGCCACCAGTATCAGTTTTCAGACAGAGAGAGCGAGCGAGCGAGCGAGCAAGCTTGCCCCACGGGTGGGGGTGAGGTCCTCTCCCACGGGAGGGTCACCAGGCACCCAGTTCTGGGCCTTTGGGCTGGTCCCTTGAGTCCCCACCCTTCTCTCCTCTGCCTGGTTGTGTAGTGCTTATCCCTCACCCCCCAGGGTCTTCCCCGGCTGAGCTCATGTCACTGTCTGCAGACACTGGGTGTTTGGCACATGAAGGACAGTGGAGAGCCTGCATGGATGTGCCTGTGGGCGCCATGCCCCCATCAGCTCCCTGCTCGGTGCCTGGCCCAGTACCAGACGACATTCCCTCAGGATGCACGGGATTCCTGCCTGCTCAGTTTTGAAAGTCGAGCTGCCGAGGAAGCTGGAAGCTCGGCTGTGTTCTGTCCCTCGTGGCGACCCTGCTGACGTTTGGAATACCGGCGACGTAGCTTCCAGCATCATAGCAACATGTGCACTCTCACAACCATCTGCGCTGACACACAGCGCGGTGGTGGTGACATCATCTGGTGTCAGTTGGGGCTTGAGAGGATTAAGAGTGAAGGGGTGGAGTCTAGCCTGTCAATTAGGTCATAGCCATGAGGCCTCTATGGGCATGGCCTTCCCCGGAGGATTCTGGAAAAATTTGGTACTTCCTCCTTGGAGGTGGGAGAGACTCTCTCTCACTACTTCACTCCCTTAGAGACGCTCTACTGACATGACACAAGGCTGACTCCCTGCGAGGCATCCCTGCGGAGAAGCCACATGGACCTACCCTGATGCAGCCAGAACCCTGGATCTGGAGAAGCCACGTGGAGACCCCTGCCAGCGCTGAGATGCTTCCAAGGCCACTGGATCCAAAGACTTTCCACCCACTGCCCTGTGAGCATCTGCACTCGGCACCACTGTATGTATTTCGTGAGTCTGAAGAGGACTTTATTGATTGATATTGGACATATGAGCGAATATTGGACTTTTATGGGCTTAGATGGGGTTGGGATGCTTTCTTAATGTACAATTACCCTTTATATAAAACTCTCTCTTACCCACACCTGAGTGCCCTGGATTTATTTCTCTACTCTGCCCGGAAAAACACAGCTGCCCAACTCAACACCACCAGGGCGCCGGCAACAACATCCTGGTTCTATTCTTCTCACTTCCCAGGGGAGGTGAGGAGAGCACTGAGGGACTAAGTCACTGTCCCGGTGGCGCACAGAGAGACCGGTGAACACCAGAGCTGGTGACCTTCCCAAGCTCCGGCTCTCAACAGAGGTTTGCTTCGAGAAGGACGAAAGAGTCCCCGTGAAAACCCCAGGAGGGACGACGGATAAGTGTGTACTCGCTGAAGAAGAAGAATGAATCTGCCGAAGGCTCACGGGCTGGATGGATCTGCGTCAGGTTAGCCCATCGCATGAAGACAAACCGTGTGTGAGACTGCGTCGGACACGAACGAGCCCAGAGAAAAGGCTGTCAGACCCAAAGACACAGACTTTGATGGGGGGTAGGGGAGGAAAGAGAAAGGGGAAGTAAATAAATAAACAAAAATCGGCTGATAGGAACACTGACTATTAGAAATTAAAAATAAATGAATAAGACGGCCAAGGAAACCAGGATTGGAAGCAGAAAAAGATGGATACACTCCTAGAAAAAAAGCAAAATAAAACAAAACAAAAAAACACTAAGAGGTTGCCTGCTCAGACCAGCTGGACTGTGACCTCACCTTCTGCAGGATTTAAGAGGTGTGGATTCAGACACAGGCTCCTTCTCAGTCTCTGACGACGAGCCCGACGGGGAAAGGGTCAGACACAGGAGCCTGTGGAACTCAAACATTCCTACCCCCGACATGGATGAGGTCCCTGCTGCCCAGGCCAATTCAGAAACCTCTCCCTCGGGGTTTAACGGTCTCCAGAGCGCAGTGGTGATAGTGGCAGTTCTCACGGCATCTGCCCTGAGGCGGGCTGCTGCTCCCAGGATAGATGTGTCTGTCTGCCGGCACACACCAGGGAGGAGGAGCCCCGGGGGCGGGGGGCGGGCGTAGTGGGGAAGCTGTGGGCTGATCACTAACTGCAAGGTCAGCAGTTTGAAAACACCAGTCACCCCGAGGGGGAACGATGACGTTTTTCTACAAGAGTTACAGTTTCGGAAACCCACAGGTGGCAGTTCGACCCTGTCCTATAGGGTCGTTAAGGGTCAAGGGCCCAGATGAATGAAAAACTAGCTGGTGTCCCCTGGCCAGGTGACTAATTTCAAACACCTAAGTATGAGGATGTAGTCCAGAGGCTGGCCTGGTCCCCGCACATCCTGATCCCATGTCCCCTATACCCCTTGCCTTCTGCTCTCCTGCTAGTTCTCTGCCCACGTCCAGCCTTACCCCATCCCATCGGGGCTCTGAGGGCCTCTGAGGTGCCCACATGCGTGGTGAGCTGGCATCTCAAAGCCTTCAGGTCCACGGTGGCTGCCGCTGCCGTCAGGTTGATCCCAGACTCACGGTGACCCCGTGCCCAGCAGAAGGAACTGCTGCCAGCCCTACACCATCCTGAGATCAAACCCAGACCCACCTGTTGTGACTCACGGGGTGTTCACGGACTGATTTTGGAAAACAGACCACCAGGTCTTACTTTCGAACTTGCCTTGATCCTGAAACCCGTCGGTATTGGAGAACAGGTTTCCGGATGGTGCAGGAGCAGGCAGGGTTGTTCTGGCGTACCTGGGGTCACCATGAGTCAGGACCCAGTCGATGACAGCTCACACGACCACAGAAGAACTAGCCGAAACTAGTAGATTGAGGGCTTTCCACGAAACCTCTTAACAAGAAGCACAGGGAGTGGGCGACACAGCCAACCTTTCAACCGACAAGGTTTTAACGGTTCAAGTCAGGAGCATCATTTTGGTCTTTCATAGGCGTCTCTCCAATGCACTCTGTTTGGTGACCACGTTCCTCCCATCCCGCTATTATGGATCGACGGAGATCCCAGAGGCTTATTCCCTACGTAGTTCCTATAACTGTACCTTGGGCTCCCGCCGTCATCCTGAGCCTTCTGCCAACCGGAATCTCACAACGTAGGCTCTGATCCTATAGCCCACCCCCCAGGGGGAGCGAATACCAGACACGTGAAGAGGGACAATGGACGGTGTAAGACATGAAATAACGGCAATAATACACAACTGATTGAGGATTCACAAGGGTGGGAGGGTGGAGGAGGGAAGGGAAAAACGTGGAGCGGATACCCGGGGCTCAAGCAGAAAGAAAATGTTTCGGAAATGTTGATGGCAGCAGAGGTACAAGTGTGCTGAATAGCATTGAATGATGGACTGTTGAGAGTTGTAAGAGCCTCCCCCCCTCCAGTAAAATGATTGCAAAAAAGAAAGAAACAAAGGGAATGCCCAGGCCCCCAGAAGTGGTCCGAGTGAGTCTTCTTCAAAGCAAGCACAGAGAGGCCACGAGGAGGCTGACCACCTCTGTTAGGGGCATCCCCTCATTGCCTCTTGTCTCAGCTGTGGGGAACCCCAAGCAAAGGTCCCAGGCACTGGGCCTTTCCCTTGCCCACTTCACTTCCTCCTCAGGCCACCCCTGATGCTGCTGGCACAGCCATGAGAAGACATGGGACTCTCCAGTCCAGGGAGGTTCATGGGCTGCCTCCTCCCATGCTCAGCTGGCACTCACCTAGCTTCAGCACCTCGGCCTTGACTGATCTCCCTCCTCCTTCTGGTGATGCTACAGGAGGATCAACCACCACCATCACCACCCAGCACTGAGCTGGGCTCCAGGGACGGACAGACAGACCTAAGCACCTTAAACACATGGCTCCTCCTAACAGCCTGTCAGAGAGGCACCATTATGACGCCCAACTTTCAGACAAGGAAAGTGAGGCCCAAGAAATCAAGTAAGTCCCTCACCCAAGGCCACACAAGTAGTGTAACAGGCAGGGCTTGGATTCCCCTGCACAGTGAAGTGAACGCCAGTTCTCACGATCAGAGCATGGTGTCCATCCATCCCCATGACCCGGCCTGATCCCATCCCCATGAGAACAGGAGTGGGCTTCCCTTGTCCGTGGTTGGCCATGGTGATCACCATGATCATCATGCGATGGAGGAAGGCACCCAACAGGCAGAGGGAAAAGATGGGTGCAGGATTTTTTGGTGAGTCCACATAGCTACGAAACATGACTGCTTTCTCGAAGGCCGTGTTTAGCCTGGAGGCAGGCCTCAGGGCCTGGGGGCTTGGGGAGCAGTGACGTCATGGACAGGCAGAAGAAACACAGGCCACACATCTTCTGATGGCGACCAGGCACACGCAGCAGCTGGACCCGTCCTCCTCAAGAAGGGGTTCGGACTAAGGCCTTTTGGGTCAAGTTGGGTTTTGGCTTCTTTCAAGGTTGAAAATGGAATGTGAGATTCTGTCACTTGGGCCTGGGAGGAAGAGAGACTTCATAGACGTAGGCTGTCTTCATCTCCGTGTTTCTGGTTTTGCCTCTGTGGGTTCCTATTTGGAAATGACCAGTGCGAGACCAGGTACGAGGTCCTGGTTCCCAGGGGTAGACCTGGTGAATGCTTCCTGACCCAGGTCCAAAGCCGGCTGAAGAACAGATGGGTTTGGGAAGATAGAGCAGTGATTGACTTGGAGCGAAGAGGAACCAGGTGTTCACCGGAAGGAGGAAACCACAATGTCCACACACCCCAGGGTCCAGTTTCCTACCAGAAGGCTCCCTGGTCTCCCTTGAACAGCTCACGCTCAGCCTCCCAGAGCAGGTTTTGACATGAACTACGCTAGCATATCGCTTCACACCACTGTCAGCACCTGCCCGCAGAGTTGAATTTGACGTTTGAGTGGTCAGTTAGTTTCTGGGCAGCAGAGTCCACACAGGACTCCTGTCCGTGACAGACAGGATGACACCTGCTGGCCTCACAAGTCCACAGCAGCTAGGCTAACAGCCATTGCTCTCTCTCTCGGGAGCTGTCTGTGCAGCTCCCACGGTACCTTCTGAGGCCACCTTACTCAGGTGAGCAAAGACCCAGCCAGGTTTGTGGAGAACCAGTAGCTGACCCCAACCACCACCACTCCTGAAAGTTTCAGAGGGTGCTAGATATACTTGGTCTGAAGTGACAATGATCCTCAACTCTCTTTGGCTTGAGATCCCTCCACTTCTCTCCCCCCACCCCCACCCTGAGCTCTACATGTTTTACAGATTTAACTGTGCCCCCCCACCCCTCAACACATGTTGGAACGCTAACCCCTATATCTATGCAGGTAATCATAGGCTTTCTTTTGTTAAAGCTAATGAGGTGACTATCAGTGTAGGGTGGGTCCTAACCCAAATCACTTCTGAGCTGTCAATGGCGGAGCAGAAGATATGCAGAAGAAAGTCTAGACAAGGGGGGAGGGAGGCCACGTGCAACATGAAGGGCAGCAGGGAACTGAGGGACCCTGGGAGACCAGGAGCTTCCTCCACGACGCAGCGAGAGGCGAGCCTTGTCTGAGAACTGGCCCCGAATGCAGATTTCTAACCTCCTGACCTGTGAGAAAGTGCATGGCTGTTCTTTCAAGCCATCTGCTGACAGGAGGACAAAAGGGTCATTGAAGTTTGTCATACAAATTAACAACCCTTCCCTCAGACACCCCCCCCCCGTCCCGTTATCCTGTGAATCGTTGTTGTGGGGTGCTGCCGAGTCAGCTGTGACCCATAATGACTCCACAACAGAAAGAAACCCTTCCCGTGACTCTCGTGTCGAGCCTGTGGTTGCAGCCACTGTGCCTATCCAGCTTGTCCCGGGCCTTCCTCTTTCCCGCATCCCCTCTGCTCCACCAACCACAGTGCCGCTCTCCAGCGACGCGTTTCTGCTGATGCCATGTCCAAAGTATGTGAGGTGAAGTCTCACATGCTTGCCTCTAAGAGGCATTCCGACTGTCCTTCCTTTTGAGAGTCCATGGTACTGTCACGATAAAGGGCAACATCATGATACATGGAGAAAAGATCAGAATTGTCGAGGATTTCGTCTTGCTTGGATCCACAATCAGTACTCATGGGAGCAGCAGTCAAGAGACCAAAGGACACATCGCATTGGGTCAATCTGATGCACAGACCTCCTTAAAGAATCGAAAAGCAAGGATGTTCCTTTGAGGACCAAGGTGTGCCTGACCCAAGCCACGGTCTTTAGAATCGCCTTGTATGCATGTGTAAGTTGGACCTGGAATCAGGAAGACTGAAGAAAAATCTATGCGTTTGAATTATGATCCTGGTGAAGAATATTGAAAGTATCTGGTGACAGGGATACTAAAATCCACACCCTCTACTTCTCCAGAGTCCAGAGGCACACGACTGGACTACATTTCCCAGATGCCCTTGCAGTTAGATATGATCATGTGACCCATTTTAACCAATGGGACACATAACACAGGAGACGCACCTCCTTCCAGGCCTGTCCCACCACCCACAAGCCTGTTCCCCTTTCCTGCCTATGGCTTCCTAAGAAGCTGAGGCTGGCTGCTGAAGGGGCAGGCCTCTGGCAGCCAGGCCCTGGAATGAGGCTCCCGGCTAACCAGGAAACTTGCAAGTCAGGGTGGAAGAAGCTGCTTCTGGGTTGAAGCCATTACATCTTCATGCTTGTTGTTGTTGGCAACAGCTAGCTAACATGCCCCACCTCCATCTGCCCCACAGCATATCTCCCTCCATGAGGCTCCCTCTGTTTTCACTTTCCACTGTCGCCTCCCTCCCCTGGGATGAAAGGCTGGCTTGTGCCCTGTTCCATCTCCACCCGCAGGCCCGTGCCTCCAGCACGGTGCCCACTCCACTGACTAGGAGAATCGGTGGCCTGGTCTTTGCCCATTTTGCCAATGGGCTCCCGTGTAACAACCCTTGTGAGGATGCTGCAGGGCCGGGCAATGTTTCCTTCGACTGCACCGAGGGCCGATGTGAATCAGCACCGATGCCCCAGCACCTCATAATGACAACGTTCAGCACGAGGCTGGGTCTCAGTGGAAAAGGGAACCTGTTTCTTTACTTTCTCACCCACATCTGGGGCCAGACAAGGAGCCTTTCATCTGACGAATACGCACCCTTCATGACCCAGCCTGAACATCCCCTCTGACACCACACTGGCCCGTTTCCTGTGACACACCTGTCACATGGCACAGTAACTACTGCCATTATGGTGTCTCCTGCCCCAGCCTGTCTCCGCCCTCCACCCTCAAGGTTGGGAACCCAGCCTTTCTCCCCGTCCCTTCGACCTGGGACCTGGCACAGCTGTTTGTTAGGAAGAAACATGTCACACACTTCATAGCACCTTCTTTCATGGCACCTCTTGTCTGTCAGTTTGTCATACTGACAGACATGTGGTGGCTTCCATGTGGCTGACACTGGAAGCAATGCCTCCAGCATCCCAAATGCCAGCAAGTCACCCATGGCAGACAGACTAGAGAAGAACATTGCATCTTCCAGGAGCCATCGGAAGGATGAACAAGTCTGTCTCAGAGGAAGTACAGCTGGAATGCTCCTGAGAAGCAAGGGTGGTGAGACTGGTCTCTTGTATTTGGGGGCCATTATCAAGGGAGGCCCGATCTCTGAGGCCTGATCTCTGGAGAAGGAGATTGTGAGGGTTCCATAATCTGTTGTCAATTTGAGACCATTCAGAGTGAAGGGGTAGAGTCTAGCCTGCCAATCAGGTCATAGCTTGATGACCTCATTTGGAGGCACCACGGAAATAAATAGCTCACTGGAGGCCAGATACACTCACTCCCTGTGAGACATTACTGATGACAAGCCTGATGGAGCTACACATGGCAGCAAGAGCCCTGGAGCTGGAGCAGCCACATGGAGACCCACGCCAGTGCTGAGATGCTTCCACCACCACTGGATCCACAAGACTTTCCACCCACTGGCCTGCATCTGATATCATTGTATGTGTTGCATGAGTCTGAAGAAGAATTTATAGATTGATAATGGGCATATGGACTAATATCAGATTTATGGACTTGATCTGGCCTGGGTTGGGATGTTTTCTCAATATTCAATTGCTTTTGTATATAAAGGTCTTTATTTATTTTAAATCATCTTTATTAGGGTTTGTACAGCTCTTATCACAATCCATACATCCGCCCAATGTGTCAAGCACATTTGTACATTTGTTGCCCTCATCATTTCGAAACATTTTCTTTCTACTTGAGACCTTGGTATCAGCTCATTTTTCCTCTCCCTCACCCTCCCTCCCTCCCTCCCTCCCTCTCTCCCTCCCTCATGAAGCCTTGATAATTTATAAGTTATTATTATTATTTCATGTCTTACACTGACTGATGTCTCCCTTCACCCACTTTTCTGTTGTCTGTCCCCTTGCGAGGGAGTTATATGTAGATCATAGTGATGGGTTTCCCATAAAGCTCTTTCTTATACACATAGGAGTGTCTATGAATTTGTTTCTCTTGTCAACCCAGACTATCACAGGGCTCATGTTTGAGCATTGCGCTTTCTTAAGAACATCCAACTGACAGATCACACGAGAGAGGGAGGGGAACTGACTGCAGGTGATCCAATTGGCCACAGCCATGGCGAACGAGTAGATGGAAAGAAGAGACAAATAAAAAGAGGAGGTCTCCTCCATGAGATGGGCTGACACAATGGACTCAAGCACAGCTTTGACTGTGAGGACGGCCCCGACTGGCAGTGTTTCGTTTTGCTGTCCGTACAAGGTGTCACTGTGAATCGGCACTGACTCAGCACCTACCAACCACGCCTTGAACTGGTGAGACTTTGCTGCTAACCAAGAGTAGAAACTTCCCTGCAGTCCCGCGGGCCCATCAGAGCAAGACCTACAATAGTCTACAGACTTTCCCAATAGGCTTTCTTGTCTAATAATTTTATATTTTATTGTTGTCGAGAACAAATACAGCCGAATGGACCCAACCTACCGCGCCTCCCTGGACAATTCAGTGATGTGGGCTACGCCCTTTACGGTGGACTACCTTTGCCACCTGAATTATGCCTCTCCCGTTCCCATGCACTGGTGGTCCTCGAGGACCACCATCTAGCCGTTCTCCATTGCTATTGCCTGTTGGATCTCGTGCGGTCAGTTCCTCTCCCTCCCTCTCTCAGGTCATCAGGCAGCTGGACATTCTTAAGAAGCACCAGGCTCAAGGCAGGCATTCTCAGCCAGCTAAGCTCTTGTTTGGTTTCAGGAAGACGTCTGGTGCTATTTCTGGGTCGAACGATTCAAGATGATCTCAGGGCAATGGTTTGAATGGTTCGTCCATTCATCAGCCTCCATGACTCCAGACCGGCTGGATTCCATGCCAGTTTGCAATTCTGTCCTGCATTTCATTAGGCAGATTTTGATACGGACATGTGCACACACGGTCCCGAGCTGGTCCAGATGACCGCACCCAGTGGCCTAGGGGGTGCTCCCCTCCAACGACCTTGCTTGGCAACACAAACCCACTCTTGAGCAGGGGACCCCAACACCTTCCCACCCACCAGAGCCCAGTATGCTGGGGCAGCCCTGTGCACACAGGAACGGGGCTGTGATACAGGCAAGGGGGCGTGAGGACCCGGCCCGTTTTACAGCTGAGGAAACAGGCTCAGAGAAGTGAGTCACGTCCTGAGATCGTGGCACCTAGCTGACACTGGGACCCAGAGGTCCAGCTCCACCTTCTTTGCTTTTCATTTTTTTCTTTTTAAAATCATTTTATTTAAATTCATATATCCATCCATCGTGTCAAGCACATTTGTACATTTGTTGCCATCATCATTCTCAAAACATTTCTACTTGAGCCCTTGGAATCAGCTAATTTTCCCCCCTTCCTTCCTGTTTCCCCCTCCCTCATGAATCCTTGATAATTTAGAAATTATTATTATTTTGTCATATTTTACACTGTCCGACGTCTCCCTTCACCTACTTTTCTGTTGTCCGTCCCCCAGGGAGGAGGTCACATGTAGATCCTTGTAATTGGTTCCCCCTTTCCACCCCACCTTCCCTCGACCCTCCCAGTATCACCATTCATACCACTGGTCCTGAAGGAATCATCTGTCCTGGATTCCCTGTGCTTCCAGTTCCTATCTGTACCAGTGTACATCCTCTGGTCTAGCCAGATTTGTAAGGTAGAATTGGGATCATGATAGTGGTGGAGAAGGAAGCATTTAGGAACTAGAGGAAAGTTGTATGTTTCATCATTGCAACACTGCACCTTGACTGACTCATCTCCTCCCTGTGACCCTTCTGTAAGGGATGTCCAGTTCGTTCCCTCGTTTTCCCGTGCCTCCTGCCCAGCATTCTTGAGAAGAAGAGTCCAGGAAGAGGAGGAGCCAACCAGCGGGAGATGGGGAACAGAGAGGGAAATGGCTTTTGAGCAATAAAAGATCTCAGGCTAGACCTGGCCAGTTAACTGCGGTGAACAGCGACCTTCCCGCTTCCTTGAATTTGAAACCCGCGCCTGTGGTTGGAGGCGTGGCCAGGGGCGTGGCCAGAGGGCGTGGCATAAGCTGCTGAAGTGCCAGGGGGCGGGGCGGGGAGGCACTTACTGGACCTTTCTTCTCTGATGGTGTACTCCAGCACCTCCGGCGAGCCTTCGCCCGGGGAAGGAAAGTGGACGCAGAGCACCAGGTGCTTGGAGCCGCTGTCCTTGCGGACCAGGAACATCTGGAAGGGAAGGGCGGGGCAGTGGTTCTCAACATTCCTCAGTTAGTTCCTCATGTGGTGGTGACGCCCCCCACCATAAAATTATTCTTATTTTTTTCATAAAATTATTTTCGTTGCTACTTTATCACTGTCATTTTGCTATTGGTAGGAATCGTCGTATAAATATCTGATAGGCAGGATGTATTTTCATTGTTACAAATTGAACATCATGAAAGCATAGTGATTCATCACAAAAATATGTCATTATATATTATGAAATATTTATTTCTAATGACAAATGAATGACATTTTGTCTTGAAGCATGGTGTAGCATGGGTAACAGCCTTCACACTGGGTACTCATAGGTGGGCGTATCTGCATGTGGGCAGACCCGCCTGGAGACGGATAGAGGAGCCTTGTCTCAGTTCCTAAGACCACTGGAAATATGTGTTTTCCGATGGTCTTAGGCGACCCCTGTGAAAGGGTCGTTTGACCCCCTAAGGGGTCTCGACCCACAGGTTGAGAACCACTGGTCTGGAAGGTTGACTGAAATCAGTCAGCGTCAGGCTGAGGTTGTTAGGTGCCGATGAGCCCGTTGGGACTGCTGGCGACCCTAAGTCATCCTCACAACTGTTATGTTTGAGCCCGCTGTTCCAGCCATGGTATAGACCCATCTCACTGAGGGCCTGACTCTTTTTCAATGCCCCTCTACTTTACCGAGCCTGATGTCCTTTTCCAAGGACCGGTTTCTTCTGACAACAAGTCCAAATGATCACTGCTATTGGTCAGGTTTTCAGTGGCTGCTCCCTCACAAAGAGGGCAGCCTCTTGCTTCTTCCCAGTCTGTTCTTAGTCTGGAAGCCCCCGTGAAACCTGTCCAACGTGGATGACCAGTGACATAACTTCCAGCACCACAGCAGCACAAAGGCCACCCCAGTCTGACACACTGGCGGTCGAGGGGTGGGTCCGTACCATAGTACCATGCCTCTCCTGACAGACGGTGGCTGGCTGTGCGTGAGCTGCACTGGCCGGCGAGCCAGCCCCGGGCTCCCCACACAGAAGGTTAGAAGTCTACCACTGAGCCTCCTTGGTCTGATGAGGTCGCTCAGCGAAAGCAGTGTTTGCTAAGGATCTTGGTAGACACAGAGCCAGCCGGGGCTGGGTGCCCTGTGCCCCGTGCGCTACTCCCGCAACACTGGCTCCAGGGATTAAAAAATTTAAAAAATGGGAACCCATGCCTCCGAGTCTATTCTGCTGGGTAGCGACTAGACAGGGAGTTCTCAGGACTGGACATATTTAAAGGAGCGGACTTGAAAAAACTCATGGCCTTTGAGTCTCTGCTGACCCACAGCAACCCGTAGGACCAGGTAGAACTACCCCGTGGGTCTCCCAGGCGGTGACTGTTCTTGGGAAGGGAAAGCCTCGTCCTTCTTCCAAGAGCGGCAGGTGCTGCTGATCTTGCAGTGAGCAGCCCCACATGTAGCCACTGCGTCACCAAGGCTCCCGGACACAGACAGTCTCATAGGCTGGAGGGCTTGAACCACAGCCCAGCACTGACCAGACAGTGCCCCCAGGACCAGGGAGTGAGCATTTCCACAATCTCCCTGCCGACCCTGATAGGCATAGCCTGTGTCTGGGAAGTCAGATACCCTGGGGAGCCTACCTAAAACCAGCTCAGAAATTACCTCACGCTCCCCCATACCCCCCAGCATCCATAAGAATAGTTCACATTAACTTGGCTCTCTACATCAGGAAATGTCCCGAGTCCGTTACATGTCTTAGCTGGCTTCATTGTTCAACGACCTCCTACTCTGCTCTGGCCACCATTCCCCCGCCCACCCAGGGAGGGACCTCTGGGCAGTCACACCCACAGCTGTCCCTGGGGCCTCGGCCTCCCATGAAGTCATGGGAACCACAAACCAAACTCACTGACTTTGAGTCAATGCTGACTCATAGTGACCGTAGCGGATAGGGTAGAACTGCCCCTGTGGGTTTCCTAGACTGTGACTCTTTCTGGGACTGGAAAGCCTCCTATTTCTCCCGAGGAGCGGCTGGTGGTTTCAAACTGCTGACCTCTAGCTTAGCACCCCAATGTGTAATCGCTACGCCATGAGAGCTCCTTAGTCATGGGGAAGGGAGTGCCAGTTCTTTCCACAGAGTCTGTCGTGTTAAAAGGTTGGGTTTAGCCTCAGCTAGTAAGCTGTGATTTACAAGGTTGGTAGTTTGAAACCCCCAGCCACCCCACCGGAGGAAGGCAGGGCTTTCTAGTCCCTTCAACAGTTGTACCCTGTCCTCTAGGGTTGCTCTGAGTCAGCATGGACTCGATGGCAGAGAGAGAGAGAGAGAGAGAGAGAGAGAGAGAGAGAGAGAGAGAGAGAGAGAGAGAGAGAGAGAGAGAGACTGTGCATGTGTGGCCTCATCTGGGTTCATCTTGCCTTACTGGTGATGAACATCTTTTGGAAATTTCCCAGCCTCTGGGGTACAGCTGCCAAGTGCCAGGTACCCCTTTCCCCAGAGAGGAGTGTCCTGTCCCTGCCTCACAGCCTCTCCCACTCGGGCATCACTCAGGTGTGCCAGAAGGGGAAGGAAGGTTGAGGGCAGTGTCCCAAGTTTGAGAGGCTCCCACAGAGAACCTTTATCCTACCAAGGGCACCTTCGGGGTGTTCCAGGCTCTGCTTCTATGAACAGAATTCTCACCTGCTATGGAGGAGGCAGGAGACCTGGTGGCGTACTGGTTACAAGTTGGGCTGCTAACCAAACGGCCAGCAGTTTGAAACCAGTAGCTGCTCCATGGGAGAAATATGAGGCTTTCCACTCATGGAAAGAGTCAATTTTGGGAACCCTTGGGAACAGTTCTCCCCTTGATGAGTCAGAATTGACCCAATGCAGTGAGATTGGTTTGGGTCTTTATGCAGGAGACTCAGCTCTATCCCGAGCCAATGACCCTTGGCCTTACTTTGAAGCCGAGGGCCCAGCTGAGGTTCTAAACTAAGAAGCACCAGGAGGAAAGGCCTGGCCAGCCTGCTTCTGAAGAGTTGCCAGTGACAACTCTATGGAGCCATAGCCGAGTCTGGGGAAGGTTTGGGACTGGGCAGCATCCTTGGTGCACGCGGTCACCATGCTCAGGTTGACGTGACAGCAGCCAACATGGCATGGGAAAATTGCTGATATGACCGACATGTACAATTGCATTTTTTTCTAGAATCTAAGAGATGACCGTGACCTGTCTTATGGGTAGACTGTGTGTGTGTGTGTGTGTGTGTGTGTGTGTGTGTGTGTGTGAGAGAGAGAGAGAGAGAGAGAGAGAGAGAGAGAGAGAGAGAGAGAGAGACGTTCTGTATAGTTTTGTCTTCCCCCCTTCCCGACGCGCAGACATTCCTGAGCAGATGGATTTTCCTCTTGTCTTATTTTAGGGCTATTTCCCACTTGCTGGGGGGGGTGCCCATCATGACCGTCACGGCAGGAACAGAATGGCCGGCTCCTCCGAAACTACAGCTGCAGGGCCTGCCTTGTCGGTGGAGGCCGGGGACCCGGGGGTCAGGGCCATCTAGACCCATGGAGGCCTGGGTGGGTGAGCCAAAAGCCAAGGGCCCCCATCATTCATCCTGACAGGGCTCAGGAGCGGGGTATGTGTGTGTGTCTGTGTGTGAGAGTGAGAAAGCCCATGTCTTCATGCATGTGCTTTGTCTGGATGTCTTGCTGAGAGCCAGGACACTAGTCCAAATGCCTGGAGGGGTCCCCCCAGCTGTGAATTCCTCTGTTCTTTGGCCGGGAACACCTGCTCCCCAGCAAAGAAACCACACCTTCCAGCCCAGGCACCTTGAGTTCAGGAGAAACACCTGGTCAAAAAGGGAAGCCTTCACAGCTGCCTAAGTGGGACACCCGTGCAGGTGTGCATCGCCCTCCCCAATCCCCCACTGAGCTGGGCCACCCGACTCACCCCGGCTGCCTCCCGTTTCAGGATCTGGGCCGCCTCTGCTCGGCCCAGCCCCAGCTGCAGCCACACTGGGCACGTTCGCACGAGCTTCTCCAGGACGCTGAGGCCCCGGTGGGGAAGGCAGTTCTTCTGGGCAGCCGGTTGGCAGAGCCCCATGCCATCTTCCTCCGCTTCTTCCTCACCCCCTCCTTTGCCAGCATCTGGAATAGGGCTGAGAGGAGAGGATCCCACAGTTAGTCCATGCTGCCACCCGCCCACCGGGCATACTTCTTTAGGATCGGCGTGGCCAGTGGCCCTCTGGGGGACGGAACACAGAGTTAAAAAAGAAATACCTTGACCTTAAGGTGCTTATGATACAGCAGGTGAGACACAAGCAGAAACAACCAGCTGTCACACAAGGGGAGAATGAGTCACTCTGAATGGGTGAGCACGTGGTGATGGATGGAGCTGGTTCCAACCCAGAGGTGGCTGTGGGCCACACAGGCCGCACTGGAGCCCCAAAGAGGATATTCAACAAGCATTTTTGAACTATAACTTAGACACCATGAAATGTGCAAATCGGCACATTTTTGCATAATAATGACGATTCTGGAGGAGAATGTTGAATAGTCTCCAAACCCAACTCACACTCACCGCCATGGAGTCGAGGCTGACTGCTCACAAGCCCTCAGGACAGGGTAGAACTGCTCCTGGGAGCCTCCTGTAACTCTTCACAGGACTAGAAGCCTCATCTTTCTCCCAAGTGGCTGCTGGTGGTTTCGAACTGCTGACCTATGGCTAGCAGACCAGTGTGCAACCCACTACACCACCCGGGTTCCTGTTAGCAATATGAGGTGCTTGAAAATACCGTCTCTTGGGTCAGAGGCACCTTAGTATTCAGAGTGCCATTTTTGCTCTGTCACACACTGAGGAGGTCTTTGGGGCAGATCGTCCAGTTGACAGACTGGTAAGAGTCGTTAGGGGACATGTGACCATTTTCATAGCAAACATCCCTCCGATTAGCCACCTGCCTTTCTCTGTGCTTTCCTAGCGCACGGAACGGAGCTGCGAACATCTGGACGGGTGACTATTTTTCTTTTCTATTTTGCTGATTTCCTGAGATTCACATGCAGTGCCCTTGAGTGGCGCCAACATATCCCGATCTGGAGGACAGAGGCGGCCTGACTCGTGGGGCTCCCAAGACTGCCCAGCGCCACAGAAGCTGACCACCGACTCTTGTTCCCACGGAGCAGCTGGTGGATTAGAAGTGCCGGCCTTTGGGCTACCTTCGCAGCCCAGCACTTTAACCACTGCGCCACCAGGGACCCTTCCCTGAGACGAGAGATCGAGTTTAGAATTACTTATTGGAAACGGTAGCTGTTGTTTTTCCAGCCACAAAGAAAACAAGGAAGAACTGAGGGCGCAGAGGCTGGATCTGCACCGTGGGCTGTGGAGCGGCCGAGCCTCTGTCCCTAGCAGCCAGCGGCCTTAGGGCAGTTCTTGGGGGAAGCGAGTCCACATTGGGATGTTCTGACCCAGGGGTCTGGGAGCCGCCCCCCCGACTGCACCCCTGTCTGCAGACTCTGCCCTGGAGCACGCAGGGGCCCAGGCTGGCACTGTGGCCGACATGACCCCTGTAGTAGCCGAGGTCCCGTGCTCTGACTAGCCTGCTGCTTCCCATGAATTCAAGGGAGCTGGTTCACATCACGCAGAAAAGGAGGCTGGAGGGGCCACACTCACGCTTGGAGGAAGTCGCCTCCCCAAAGGGAGAAGTGAGAGAGCAACAAATCAGGGCTCCCCCACAAGTAGTCAGGGGTTTCTTTCGGGCCAAGCACACTGCCCGCAGCAGCAGCAGCGCGAGGGGGCCAAGACCCGCAGGCCCAGGAGCAAACGTTAGCAACGGCCTGGAGATCATCTCAATCCCCCAGACAACATCTCTGTTGTCCTGTGACCGTGAGCCAGGCCAGCAGCCAAGACCATGAGCAAGTCCACAGCCCCCACCCCCACGTCCTGGTCTGCGGCCTCCCGTCTCTAGTCAGTTCTCTGTGCACGTGGCTGGTCTTGCTGCTGCGGAACCACGGAATCGGTTCCGACTCCCTGTGACCCTGCGCAGCCCAGAACCCAACACTGCCCGGTCCCGTGCCCGCCTCACAATCGCTGTCCTCTTTCTCCCTCCGATGTGGGCACTTCCTAGAGGCGACCACAGAGCCGGCCCTAGGTCAGAGTTCAATCCGGAGGAAGTCTTTCCTAGTCAACATGACAACCGAGCTTGCTGTACAAGGGAGCTGCCCCATCGTGCTTACATTCAGTTTAACGACACTACTTTCTCCCCTAGGAAATGTGCCTGTGGTCCTCAGCCCATGAGGGGTTCTGTCGCCAGTGAGCAGATGCCCCAAGTACGAACAGTCTTCCAAGAAACACAATCAGAATGCCCGCAGGAAGGGAGTTGGTGAGACGCTAGCTCTGGACACATCATCAGCACAGAGCACGCTGTAGATGGGGGCAGCAGGCTTGGGGAGGTGGAGGAGAGTCCATGGCCAGGAGGGGACGCTCCTGGAAATGTATTAACAGGAGAACCACAGCGATGGACTTCAACATGCCACCGACCATGCGGATGACGCCGAACTGGTCAATGCATGGTCCTGTTAGGCATAGGTCTGAGCCGATGTGATGGCAACTAACAACCAAGAGGACACACCCTGGTGAGGACCACGCGTCGAGAGAGAGATCTGAGCTGGCCAGTACCATAGCCCCTCACCCCAGTGCATTAGCAGAGCTGTGATGTGCTGCAAACAGAAACAGGGATTTAAAGCGTATGGAGAGGTGCATACTAACTGCCTGCTGCAATGGTAAGATTTAGGACACACTGGGCGGAGTAGGGAGCCCTGGTAAGGTCGTCGTTCTGCATTGGTTCAGCTCTGCCAGAGCACCGGTCATGGGGACCCATAAGTCCTGAGGACAGAAACCATTTCCCAAAGGGGAAGGGGACTCGGGGGGCTGCTGGGGAGAGGGTGGGGAGAAGAAAGGACTGGTCCAAGGTCAAGGTGAACAGGTGAATGATGGTGCTGGAGAAGAGTTGAGCGTACACGGACGGCCAAAAGAGCAATCTGTCTTGGAAGAAGTGCAGCCAGTCTGCTCCTGAGATGCCAGCATTGTGGGACTTTGTCTCACATACTTTGGACGTGTTGTCAGGAGAGACCAGTCCCTGGAGAAGGACATCCTGCTTGCTAAAGCAGACGGGCAGTGAAAAAGAGGAAGGCCCTCTGAGAGATGGGTGGACAGCGGACTCCAAGCACAGGCTCAGACATAAGCACCATGGTGAGGATGCTGCAGGACAGGACGGTGTTTCGTTCTGTCGTTATGAGTTAGAACCAACTCAATGGCACCCAGCCACCATCTAATTGATTCCCTGAGATGACAGATGTCAACTACCTAGCACAGTCTCTACAACGCTACATAAATCCACATCAGTAAAATACGCCGTTCGAATAAACCCTGGGGCACGGATTTGCCCGGCATGTCCATCAGCAGATGCTTTCCTTTGTGGGCCTGTTGGACTATGTCCTCTCCCTCTTCACCTTCCTGGTTTGGTGTCAGGCCTTGCCACACTGGGCGACAGGGGCTCCAGGGAGGGTCTTCCGCGGGGCTGCAGGGAGGCGGAGGGGAAGGGGTGCTGTGGGAGTCCCCGGCCTGGCTGCCAGATGCTGTGTGCTCCTGGGCCGGTCCCACCCGAGCTGATGTGGCCAGACCGCAGTGGTGGGCATGCAGGTAGCTTGGGGCCTTCCCGCCTTTGCCCTCCTGCATAAGCCTGATGGCGAGCTCCCTGCCCATCCTCCACACTGCGTTTTGCAGAACTAGTCACCCAAAGCGATCAAGTGACAGGATCCGTACATGTCTGCCGGGTCTGAAACCCTTCCCTGGTCTTGCCAGAGCAGTGGGCTCGTTTGACCATGGCTGACCCTTCAGGGCCATGCCACTGCTCTGACCGGCAGTCTCCGTGTCCAGGGCCACCGTGACAAACATGAACACTAGTGTTCTCCCTCACAGTTCTGGGAACAAGAAGTACAAATGCAGGGCTAGGTCAGTCCTCTCTCTCCTCTTACTCTGGCTCTCTCAACCGCTCTTGCAAATTCTCTCTCTCTCTCTCTCCATTTCTCACTTTCTCTCACACACGCTTCCCCATCTTTTCGGCTTCTAGAGTCGCAGCCGGTCCAGCTGTTTGGGGCGTTCCTCAGTGTGTGGACAGCCTCTCATCTCGCGACTGGGACCCTATTTGTCTTCCTCTTTTATAAATGCCACTCAGAGGAGATTAGAGTCAGAACCCACTACCAGGTCTAGTCAGTGAATGTAATTAACAGCATCTGCGAAGAAAAACCATGTTCCCCCAAGCAAGGTCGCACTCGGTGTGCAGGGCTTGAGAATCTTAACTTCACTTTGGGGGAACACAATTCAATTTTTCACACGAGGCAAGGCCCAAACTCCACCCAGCTCGGCAATTCCTTCTCGAACTTTCTGCCTCAAAGGCTTAAAGGCAGCAGCTACCGTCTTGTCCTCCTGCGGCTTCCCTCCAAGCCCCAGGTCTCAGTGTCTGCAGACTCCTCCTCCCTCCCCCGGCTCCACTGACCTGCCTCTTAGCTGCCCAGAGTCAGCCTTGGTGGCCCCTTGGAGTTCTACAGCCACCTACCTGAGAGAAGACATGGTGAGAGGCCTGGGCCAGCCCAGGAAGCCGAGTCGCAGGAGCACTTGGCCTGAGTACCTGCAGGTGGCCCTTCAGCACTCATCCTGTCTGGTTTCTGGTCTTTCACAGGGGCCAGCAGGGGCCTCCAATGGAGCCTAGTGGTCATGCACTGGGCTGCTGCTCACTGCAAGGCCAGCAGTTCGAAACCACCCACCGCTCGCCGGAGAAAGATGAGCTGTCAGTTTCAGAAGTCCACAGGACCAGTTCTACTCTGTCCTACGAGGAAGCTACCAGTAGGAGTGGATGCGGTGACATGAGTTTGCTCTTGGGACAGGGCTGCTCTGCGGAGGCATCAACTCAAAGGCACAAGGCCCTGGGCTTGGGGTCTGAAAGGGTCCTCCAAATGGCTTGGTTCTGTGTTGGAGCCAAGACCTGTGGCCTCTGGCTCTGGGATTTGGGCTTTACCGAGGGGGCCCAGCCTAACTACCTTTGTGAGCATGGTGCAAGGCAGGAAGATGCCCCAAACCCCTTGGATAGTGGACGGCACTGTTAGGAGGAAGCCAAGGTCCTGCACAACGTTGGCGCGACCCCACGGGAAAGAGGACTAGTCCCCTGACTGGTTCTTCCGCCCGTGGGGAACTGAGCAGTGAGCGCTTAACAGCAGTTGTCACCGTCTTCAGAGGCCCCCCAGGTGGGGTCCACCTGATACAGAGTGGTCAGAGCTGCAGGGCCCAGACCTGGGGCTCCACATCCAGCGTGTTGGGTGCGCTTCTCACAGCTCTAGAAGGAAGGAGTGAGTGAGCGGGTGTCCGCAGCTCCTGTGTGTGGTGTCTGCACTCTGACTGAGCAGGGAGGAAGTTCTGTGTGGCTCAGAGTGGGGTAGGGGTAGTCTGGGGTGTGGGGCCCACGCTGGAGGCCATCTGTCTAGAAAGAGGACCCAGAATGCTGCAGTCTGGGAGGACACAGGCTTTGGGTGGTGAGATAGTTAAGGTTTATTGTGCCAACCTGGCTGATAAACACAGGTGGGGTTAATTGAAGGGCAGAGAAATAAATGGCTTGGTGAGTCTCGCTCTTCTAGTTCTAGGGTCTCTGGCTCTCTGATGGTCAGACCAGGGTGCAGCTGCCTTAGCCAGTTCCCTTATTCAGCTGTGAAGGCTCACATCCTGTGAGACATCCCTGAGGAGAAGCCGCATGGACTTACCCTGATGCAGTCCTGGGTGCTGAAGCAGCCCCGTGGAGACCCCTGCCAGCGCTGAGATGCTTACACATTCACTGGATTCAAAGACTTTCTACCCACCGGCCTGTGATAGATCCTCCTGCATTCAGCGTCATTGCGTGTGCTTTGTGAGATTGAGGAGGACTTTGTAGATCGGTGTGGTGGACATACGGGCTAAGTCAGACTTATGGGCTTGGACTGCACTGGATTGGGATGCTTTCTTAATGTACACTTACCCTTTATAGAAAACTCTCTCTTATATACATATGAGTTTGTGAATTTGTTTCTCTAGTCTACCCGGACTAACACAGGGGGTCCGTGGCACCACCCAGGGAGGGCAGGTCCAATGAGGTCAGGCCAGAGGACAGGGCCCCATCTACAGACGGGCCATAACTTGGGGTGTGGGATGGATAGAGGGCCAAGAAAAGGCAGGACCCATCTGGGGTCTTGACTCTTAGGCCTATCTTTCAGCTTCAACAAGAGTAAAGGGCTTTACTGGGAGGGAAAGGCCTGCCCCTCTGGGAGCCCTGTCCCAAAGGGGTCCCCAGTCAGCAGAGGGCCAGGCAGGCTCCTGGGGTAAATAGGAGAGGGTGAGTCAATGGCCCTGACCAAGGCACCAAGGGTCCCCAGAGAACCAGGAAGGGCTGGGTGGTGTGCTGGCGATGCCAACCAGGGTAGCATCTTGCCTGTCTTAGTCACTAGAAGTCAGAGCACACACTTAGGGGCGTTGCTCCATTCGTCCACGCAGCCCTGCTCTAGGAGGGGGTTCTAGTCAAACTCCAAACTCAACTGCCACTGAGTCCTTTCCTGTAGGACAGGGCAGAACTGATCCTGTGGTTTTCCGAGATGGCAGCTCTTTATGGGAATGGAAAGCCTTATCTTTCTCCCTCGGATCAGCTGGTGGTTTCGAACTTCTGACCTTTTGGTTAGCGGCCCAATGAGTAACCACCACAACACCAGGGCTCCTCTAGGAAGGAGGGGGTCATCTGGTCCCCATGTACAGATGGGAAGACTGAGGCACAGTTTAACCCTCCCCAGATCACATAGCCTGTAAGGACAGCCTGTCTCTCCCATGAGGACTTGTCCCTTCAAGGGACACTCACCAACCGTGTCCACTCAGGTTCCCCGCACCAGGCCCAGCGGGCTCTGCTCAGGCCTGCCCCCCCTCCAGCCACTCCCCTCACCCCCCCATGGTGAGAACTACAGCACCGAGGGCTCTCAGCACTTCTGAGAAAGGAACGTAGCCTGTCACTTTGTTCACGCCTGTGTCTACACTTTTTGTGGTGAATCAGCTGAAGGTTGTAAGGAGCAATATCATCGTTTTACAGCCAGTCATTCACACACGTTCTGATTCAACTCTGCCTCTGCTGTCCCCTCAACGTCCCGCCACTTACCCATCCCACTGCCTCCTGTGTTGCCTGTGTCCATCCCTCCTTCCTTCCTAAGCCTCTGAACTGCTGACCTTGCAGACCGCAGCCCAGGGCCTCCCCGTTCTGCCACCAGGGCTCCTGGGACATCAGTAAGCGGGGTAAATGCTGCCCTTTGCTCATAAACGGTTGACTATTTTAGTAAGGAGCTGAGTTTGGTTCTAGCCCTGGTGGTCCAGCGCCGTAGTCGGGGGTGGGGTGGGGGGGATGGTGTCCCACTCATCTCTATGCAATGGGTAAGCCTGGTCTCTACAATCCCCCCACCCACCCTGCTCTGAACACAGTCGGTCCAAAGGGAAACGGGCCTGGATCAGGATTAGCCCCCTCCCGGAGCCTCACAGGCAACGGAGACGATGCCAACATGGGGTGCAGCCTTGTGAAGTTGGCTCACATCTCTCCCGCCCCAGGCCCGGCTCCGCTCCACTCAGTTTCCTCAAGCGGCTGTTCTACCTCTTTCCCGGTGACTGACACTGGGTTGGATGTTAGCCCCCTTCTCCCATGAATGCCTGGGAGCTGGGGTCTGCCTCTTAAGCACCATGTAGCTGCGCTGTAAGCCCTCTGCCCTAGGAGCACACATACCTCACAGAGGTGTGCTGACCATCACCACAGTCCCTTTTAGGACCCTGCATCCACCCCCGCTGCCAGCCTCGTATCCATCAGCAGTCAGGCCCCATTTCTCCCCAGCCCCCAGCCCCGGGCAGTCACCACTCTTTCTGTCTCTGCGAGCTAACACTTGGTATCAATGGGACGGTACAATACATGGGCTTTTGTGTCTGCCCTTTTTCACTTAGCCTAGTATTTTTTAGGGTCATCCAGGAGGTACCAGGTGATTCAATACTTTTTATTGTTGAATAATATTCCTTTGCAGGAAGATACTAAATTTTACTTAGCCATTTGTCAGTTGATGGGCATTTAGGTTGTTTCCACTTTGGGCCCACCACGAACACTGCTACTAATGTTTCGTGTAAGTGTTTGTATGAACATTCTTTTTCTTTTTAAATTAAAAGACCATTTTATCGGGGCCTCTTACATCTCTTATAACAACCCACAATCAATTATATCAAGCATATTTGTATATATGTTGCCATCATTATTTTCTAAACACTGACTTTCTATTCGAGCCCTTGATATCAACTCCTCTTTATTCCCTCCCTCCCATCCTTGATAAATGATAAATTACTATTATTTTCATATCTTGCACCGACTGCTGTCTCCCTCGCCCCATGGTTTTTGTTCGAACATTCATTTTTAATTCTCTTTGTTCTGAACCTAGGAGTGGGGTGGTGAATCACACAGCAGTGTTGTGTTTCACAATTTCAGGCACTTCCAGACTGTGTCCTCAAGCGGTTGCTTGCACCGTTGACGGGCGCACCAGCAGGGCCTGAGCGTTCTGATCTCTGCACCCTCATTGACATTTGTTATCTCATATTTTTGTTTCAGCATCTTCGTGGTTTCTTGAAGTGATATCTCGTGGTCTTGATTTGGATCTCTCTGGTGGCTAGTGATGTTACATATTTTTTCATTATCGGCCATTTGTAAATATTGTTTAGGGAAATCTTTATTCCGCTCCTTTACCCAGTTTTTTTTAAGGATTATTTATCTTTCCTGTTACTGAACTGTAAGAGTTCTTTAGATAGTCTAGGTATAAGGCCCTTATCAAATAGATGCTTTGCAATTTTTTTCTCCCGTGATACAGATTTCTTCCCCTCATTTTTTGGGCGGTGCCCTTTAAAGAACAAAATGTTTTAAATTTTGCTAAAATCCAAATTGTCTATTTTTGTTGTTGTTTTTGTGCTTTTGGTGTCATAGCTAAGAATCCACTGCCACACCCAAGGCTGAGGAGAGTTGCCCCTCTGCTGTCCTCTAGGAGCTCAATGGAGCTGTACCGAGGAGAGCTGCCCCTCTGCTGTCCTCTAGGAGCTCAACGGAGCTGCAGTTCTGATTCTTAGGTATTTGATTGACAGGAGTCAGTCGTTGCCTATGGTGCAAGGTAGGGGTCCAACTCCATTCTTGTGCATAAGGAGGCTCAGTGGTCCCACCACTGTTGTTGGTGGGACTGTACTTGTCCCATTGAATTGTCAGAATAAATTATGGGGCGGTTTTGAACCCCCTCGTCACACCATTTTTATCCTGCTGAGCATGCTGAGTATCTTTCTACTTATGTGCCTCTGAAATGTGGAATCCCAGAGAAGCAGCACCCCAGATGGGCCTTGGGCTGCACAGAAAGGAACGTGACCGCCACTACCCCCAGTCTAGGGAGTTGAGTCCTAGTCGCATGGCCTAAACCAGCATCGGGTTCTCTGCAGATGAGCAACAGTCTTAGAAAATTCACCTGGCTTCTGATGGTGAGCACACAGTTTTGAGAAGATGGGCATTCACTTTTAGGCAGGGTCGGTAGAGGTGGGTAGTGTCCTAACAAATATTGCATTTACTGGGGGAGAGAATACGAAATAAAGGAAATAGCACTGAGGTAGGTACATAATCTGTTGTCAATTTGAGACTTAAGAGTGAAGGGGTGGAGTTTAGCCTTTCAGTCAAGTTGCAGCTTGATGACCTCATTTGGAGACGCTAAGGAGATAAATAGCTCACTGGAGGCAGAACACACGCTCACTCCCTGGGAGACATTCCTGCTGAGAAGACACATGGAGCTACCCTAGAGTCCTTGAGCTGAAGGAGCCACATGGAGACCCCTACCAGCGCTAAGATGCTTCCACTGCCACTGGATCCACAAGACGTCCCACCCACTGGCCTGTGATCTTCCTGCATTCGCCGTCATTGCATGTGTTGTGTGAATCTGAAGAGGAATTTACAGATTGGTATCGGACATATGGGCTAATATCAGACTTGTGGACTTGACTTGCACTGGCCTGGCATGTCTCAATATTCAATTGCTCTTGTATATACATCTCTTTCTTATACACATATGAGTGTCTATGAATTTGTTTCTCTGGTCTCCCCGGACTAACACAAGCACCAAGCTGGGACCCAGAAGATTGTGGTCTGGTTCTGTTGTTTCCTGTGTGAATTTGGACAACCCACTTCCCCTCTCTAGGCCCAGCAGCCTCTTCTGTAAAATGAGAATGTTGGACTCGACCAGAGTTGAGTTTCCCCATGTGGATTCCAGCTGATTGGCAGCAGCTACCTAGCTTATCATGCGGAAGGCTTAGCAGGGAAAGAGTGCTGCTGGGATCTATTAGTGTTGTCTGCCCAGGCTCTACATGGCACAGCGGCAGTGCCTACACTGCATATACACTGAGCATGAATGAGACCAAGGAATGAGGTTGCTTCTAGCCTGATGCATTCCATGATTCTGTGGCTCCACGAACCCTTTGCTAGATGCCAAGGCTTCTCTGCTGAGCCAGTGGACAGCCCGAGAGAGGCAGGCAGCCAGGCCAGCTTCTCTCAGGCTTTCTTTCACCGTCTGCCTGGGTGTGAGCGAGGTTGAGCCACAGCAGCTGCCACGGTCCACCTCTGGCCCAGGTTTTGGTGCACACTGAACCAAAAGCACAGGCCAGGCTGACCAGACAAGAGCCGCTCATGCAGCAGTGCAGTGAATTACTTCAGATGGCCCTCTGGCCACAGTCCTTGTTACGACCAACAAACAACTGTTTCCTGGAGGGTCTGGGTAAGGGCAGATGGGGGAAGATACTGACAGGGTTACACGACTCAGCTGTGAGTGAACGTTGACTGGGTTAGTTGTGATGGCCATTCTGCTGGGTAGAACAGAAGCCAGATGGGTATCTCACTACCGGCGAGAGAAGAGCCAGGCGTGGGATGCATGCTTAGCGTCCCGGGATCACTGCACAGCGATCCTCCCTGACCCCAGGAGACGGCTGTGACACCAGAGGAGCCACAGAGGAGAGGTGGAGGAGCAGTCACAGCAGACCCAGGAGCCAGAGCTCGAGACAGAGTGGTGGGCTTCCCAGCCTGTCACGCAAACTCACTGCCATTGATGCCGACTGATAGTGACCCCAGAGGACAGGGTAGAACTGCCCCCGTGAGTTTCAGAGACTGTAACTCTATGTGAGAGTAGAAAGTCCAGTCTTTCTTCTGCAGAGCAGCTAGTGGTTTTGAACAGCTGACCTTGAAGGTGGTAGCTCAAGGGTGCCACAACACCACTGAGCAAGTCAAGTTGAGCAAGTCAAGTTCAGGCAGGAGGCTGGTTTGTGGAGAGAGGTGCGTCAAGGAGTTTAATTGGTGGAGCTGGATTTGCAGACCCAGGGAACCAGAGCTGAGATGTATGTTGGAGTGGCGTGCCCTCAAAGAGCTTTGTCACATTGCACGAGCAAGGCAGAGGCCAGTGGGTCATGGGGGTTGAGAGGCCAAAGACCAGAGAGAGTCCTCCCAGCAGGCACGGCTGAGAAGAAGCTGTCCTGCCTGAATAGTTGCATCCTGTGCATTTGTCCCGGAGTCCTGGTGGCACAGTGCAGGTCAGTAGTTCAAAACCACCAGTCGCTCAGCAGGAGAAAGATGAAGCTTTCTACTCCCATTGAGCCTTTACAGCTTTGGGAGCCCCCTGGAGCAGTTCCACCTTGTCCTATTGGGGGGCCACAAGTCCGCATTGATTCAAGGACAGTGGGTTTTTGGTGAGCATTTGTAACTTGCTAACTTCCTTAATAACCCCACCATGGCGAGCATTGTCTGGGAGTTCTGTGTGGGCCACTACAGTGCCTCCTTGGGGCCAGCTGCCAAGTAGGGACGGTTCGTGCCCAGCTCGGTCGGGAGGGGGCAGGGTGGGAGGCAGGGTTGGGCTCAGCCCCAGAGGAACTGGCCTTGGGCCCTGCTGAAGTGGAGCTGGATTTTCCTTCTCCCTTGTGAGGCCAGAGGAGCCAGACCCCACCCTCGCCTCGTTCTTTTTAGACACAGACACTTGCAGAGCACACCCCCTCTCCAAGGCCCTGTCCCCCAGGCCAAGTAACTGCACAGAACCTGCGGCTTCCCACAAGGCTTTGGGCTCCCTGGGACGCTGCTTGGACAATCCTGTTGTGAGGAAGTTTTTCCTGTTCTTTCCTCTCCCTGGAGAGCCTTTGGCTTTTCATGAGAATCTGGGGACCAGGGTGCAGCATAGCCCCCAACCCCCCCATGGCAGCCAGTTCCCAGGGACCTGGGAGGGGGCTCTGGGGGCCTCTCCCCACAGCCTCTCAGAGGGGGGGAAGTCAGCTTAAGCAGGACTTCCGGACCTAGTAAGTGTCAGAGCAGGTCAGGCTGTGGAGGTTCACACGTCACCACCCACATCAAAGGCCCTGGCAGGTCGAAGGTCTTCGAACTTTCCACTTCTGCCTGTGCTGTGTGAGGGGGGTCAAGCATGACTTGACTTGGCTCGCTATTTGGCACTGGCAGCTGGGTCCCTCGTCCCCATGGGCTCTGCCTGGCCCCCAGCTCAGAGGGATCCTGAGGGGTGGCAGACCCCCCCAGTGTTAGCATTTCAGCCACCCTCACTGCTGGCTCTCCCTCCCCTCCCCTCCCCCCAGCCTCTGGCCCCACCACTTGCTCTTGAGTGTTTGGACAACCACAGCCTCCTGGCAGCCTGGGTTAAGCTCCCCCACCCTCCCTCTGTCACCTCCTCTGGCTCACTCTGTCCCTGTCCCAGGCAGCCCCTTGTGGCCCAGATCTTGCCAGACACAGCTTGCACTGTGGTAGGGGTTAGGGTTAGGGCTAGGTTAGGTTCGATCACCTGACTCCACTGCCTGTCTTGAGCACTTCTGATCACAGGGGATGGTGCCAACTGTGTCCACACTCGCACCTGGTCCTCGAACACTGATCCAGCCTACAGTGATGATGAGGAGCCTGTGGTCACGTGGTTTGGGCATGGGCTTGGGAACCAGGCAGGCCGGGTTTGGATCCCAGCTCGGTGACCTTGGCCAGTGACTCGAGCTCTCTTTGCCTCGGTCCCCTTATAGTTAAAACGGGGACTAGGAGAGCCACTATGTCCTGGGATGACAATGGAGGACAGGATTCTGCCCAGCACACAGTCAAGAGCCCAGAATGTAAAAAGCAGGTGCCCTCATTCACGCAGTGTTTACTGAGCCCCTACTCCCCACCCGAGGCCATTCCAGTTCATGTTCAGGGTGGCTTTGCAGGTAGAGCTGAGCGGGGTTCTGGACACGCAGGTCCGTAGAACTCTGCTTTCTGGTTTCACACTGCAAAGGTGATCAGTCCACGTCCCTTCTAGAATCAACCTCAACAGAATTGTTTTGAAGTAGGAATCAAGCATAATGAGCAGGGTCACTGAGCCGGGGGTCTTACAGATGGCAAACACGGCAAGTGACCACGTGGTGAACCAGACGGCTTGCTCCCTGCCTGCTATACGAGTTACCTGTCTCCTGGTGGCCCATAGCCTCTCTGTTTTCAGAGGTTCACAGTCATATTTTCTACTGCATGCCAGGGCCCAACAGAGAGTAGGTGTTCAGCGAAGAGTTCTACAAGGATTGGAAGGAGCCCTCTTGGCCCGTTGGGGAAGCATTGGGCCACTAGCGGCCAGGTCTGTGGGTCACACCCACTGGCCACTCTGCCCCCGTAAAGACTGTCGTTGTAGTTATTAGGGGGACTGTCCAGCCGGTTCTGAGTCCAAGCAACCTTATGCATCACGGAACAAACCTCTGCCCGGCCCGCACCATCCTCACAAGGGCTCTTGTGTTAAGTCCACTGCTGCAGCAGCAGACTGGTCATTTCACTGTGAGGGCTTCGTCTTTTCCCTGCCTCTCTACTGCACCGAGCTGAATGCCCTTCTGCAGGGACCGGTCCCTCCCGATGACGTGTCCAAAGCACGTAGGCTGTAGCCACGTCGCCCCGACTTCTAAGGATGATTCTGGCTGCCCTTCTTCTGAGACGGGTTAGTTTGTTCTTTTGGAAGTCCGTGGTCGATTTGATTTTCTTCCCCAAGACCATCGGTCAAAGCATCGACGCTGGTGTGGCCTTCCTCAGTCACGGTCCAGCTTTCCTCTGCATGGGAGGCGCTGGACAGTACTATGACTTGGGTCAGGTGCACCTTCGTCTTCCATGTGACAGCTTGGCTCTGTAACCCTTTGAAGAGATCTTTAGCAGCAGATTTTCCCAAGGTAAGAATTCATTTGATTTCTCGATGGCTGCTTTCCTGGGCGTTGATTGTGGATCTGAGTAATAGGAGATCCTTGGCCACTGCCGTCCATTCTCATTTATCAGGCTCTCGGTCCAGTGGTGAGGTTTTCTGGTCTTCGTTGTGCTGACTTAGAATCCATCCTGAAGACTACAGTCTTTGACCTTCATCCATAAGTGCTTCAAATCCTCCTTCTTTCAGTGAGTTAGGTGGTGGCGCCTGCACATCACAGGTTGATCACGAGCCTGCCTCCTCAGTCCCGATGCCACCGTGTTCTCCCTACTGCTTGTCAGACACTTGCTTAGCATACAGACTGAGCAAGAGCGGTGGAAGGAGACAGCCCCGACTCACACTTTTCCTGATTTTAAATCACGTGGTTCAGTTCGAATGACTGCCTCTTGGTCTATGTGTAGGTTTCACCTGAGAACAACGAAATGTTCTGGAATGCCCATTCTCTATTATATTACCTATACCGAGCCACACAATCAAATACCTTGGCATAGTCAGTAAAACACAGGTAGACATCTTTCGGGTGTTCTCTGCTTTCAGCCAAGACCCATCGGACATTGGCGATGTTATCCCTCATTCCCATCCTCTTCAGAGTCCAGTTTGAATTCCTGGCCCCACAAAGATTACCAGCTAGAAAACCACACGGGACCATTCTAGCTCTCCCACAGTGGGCTGCTATGAGTCCAAACAGGCGAGAACAACATAATGATTCGATATATTAGTGACCTATGAAACAGGCAACAGTCCACCTTTCTGACCTGCTAAGAGAGCAATTATAGATGTTCAACCTCACACCCACACCACATAGAGCCGCCCCTCACTTATCGACACAGTGATCCAAAGGCCAGGTTCTTATTCGGAAGTTAGCGTTAGTAAAACTGGAGGATGATCACAACAAATCAGAAAATGGAAGATAACTATATCTTTACATAGCCCTCAAATCACAGGTACACAGCTGCCAAACCACGGAGGCTCACGGTCCAGCCAAACAGACAAGTAACCTCAACCATCACCACCAGCAGGACGCTTGACTCAGACGTTAGTGCTTGGTCCTGCCAGACATTAATGGGCAAAATACTTGAAAGCAGATTTTTTTCAGATGTTGTCATAAATGTGAGATGTCAATAACCAGACAGTCGCTGAGTGAGGAGTGGATGGATACAACATTGCACATTGTCTGTTACAATGAACTCAAGCAGACCAATGGTTATGAAAATGGCTTGGGAGCAGGCAACATTTTTATTCTGTGATACATAAATCACCACGAGTCACCAACAACGTACAATAACAGAAAGCCTTCTCACTCAGGGCTGGCAGGAGTCTACATGAACATAGCCTTTGGGGAGGCCCGCTTAGGAACTTTTCTCACAACTGCAATGCACGTGCCCTTTGGCCTGGCAGTTGTGGGAAGTGATCTCTGTAGATGGAGTTTCTGGTAGAATAAAAGGCTACCACGCTGGGCCACTGACTAAAATATTGAAGGCTCCTGTCCTCCCAGGAGAGTCTTGGAAGACAGGCCTGGTGGAGTATCAAAAGAAAAATCAGTCACTGCGAACCCCGTGGAGAACACTTCCAGTCTGACACACACGGGGTCGCCGCTTGTCACCAACAGCGTGACGGCCCCTGGTCACTGGGATCATGTGTGCAGTTATTACAGATGAAATGAGAATGAGAAAATTATAACAGGAGAAGTTCAAGGACGGCCTAAATGGCCATCAGCAGGGGCCCAGGTAAATACGTAGAAGACTATGCACTTGTTGAGAAATCTTCAAAAGGGGGTGCAGGAAACAACATAAGCTATATGGGAAACCCGGTTCCAAATGACAGTCGAGTGCAGGCTGGGTGCACGATGTCCCCGCTCATCGGAACAAAGGAAGTCATGTATTCATTGAAGGAAACTTTGGGAAAGGGCCCCAGAAATGCCGACCAAGGGGTTAGAATTGGGAATGCATCCATGGGGGACAAAGATGGGAAGACTTTTACTCGACATCATCTTGATATATTTAAAACTTTGAATCTTTTGAATGTGTTAGTGTTACAGAACAGGGACCAGGGTGTCCACCGGACATGTGCTAACTCATGCTCTGAGCCAGCAAGGGGCAGTACACCTAGGTGGGCAGTTGTGGGACACCTGGATTGGCCAGTACACCTGGATTGGCCCAATCTAGGCCAGGTGGGTTTAATTCAGCCAATGGAATCAACCAGTACCATCGACCACGCCTCCCAGCAGAAGGCCCTAAAAAGCCGGGACCTGGGGACTACTGCCCGTCCCCCCTCCTTTGCCTTTGGCTTGGGGTGCTGTGGTCTCTATTTCTCTCTTTGGCCCCAGGGACGCCACGTGTGGGTGTGCAGTGCCCTGAGGGTGCCCATGTTGGTGACTGTAAAACCTGAAACTTCTTCTGTCCTTGATCAAAACTCACTTGGATCACAAACCAGGCTTTGGCGTGAATTTTTTCTCATGCGAAGCCAAGAATCAAGGTATTTCCCACCCGAGGAATCTAACGTTACCTGTACAAACATAAATTAGGTTTCTGGTTTTTGTGTGCCAGGAACTGTCCCAGCAGCTTTACCCATATCAACTAAGGGAAGCCTTTAGAGCAGGGGTTCTCAACCTTCCTTTCTCGACCCTTTCACACAGTCCCTCAGGTGGTGGTGACCCCCCCCTCCAACCATAAAATTAGTCTTGTTGCTACTTCATCACTGTCATATCGTTACTGTTATGAATCAACTCCTGTGAAAGGGTCATTCGACCCCCAAAGGGGTCACGATCCACAGGTTGAGAACTGCTGCTTTTAAACACCCCTGTAAGGTAAATGAAGAGGCCAGGTGGTGTAAACAGCTAAGTGTTTGGCTGGTAACTAAAAGGTTCGTGGTTCAAACACATCCAATGGCCCCAGGGAAGGCCAGTCTGTGCCCATAAAGACCACAGCTTTGAAAAGCCACAGGGGCCGTTCTGCCCTGTACATGGAATCACAATGAGTCAATCAACTCGACGGCACTGGACAGCAGCGGCAATGTAAGGTCAGTATCGCCACTATTCCCATTTCACAGAGGGGAGGTGGGGGAAGCTGAGGCACAGAGGCGGCTACAGAATCAGTAATCAGAGCTGGGATATGAACTCAGAAACTTTCCAAGCCTGCGGTTCACATTCTTAATTTCTCTGCTAAGCCTCTCCTATTTATTGCCTGAACATGACATGAGATGTAACATGAAACATCATAACCATCTAATACAAGATTGAAGAGCCTGGAAGGCTAGATCTTGCCCATGGACTTGAAGACTTTGTTCTACCAAGATCTCATTCCCGTGCCAATGGAGCTACAGAAGCCATGCCATCCCAACTTGAAGCCCAATGGTGTCTAACAGAAAGGACATACAATGGCCAAGAAAGTCCAGGTTAAAAGTGAAGAAGCACAAGATGACAGGACCCGCTCTGTGGGTGTCAAGGCTTATCATGAAGTCACGGTGATGAGTGTGGTTCAGACTAGGGGCATGGGTCAGTAGACTAGAAGCATCTAAAAACAGACACACGGGAACCATTACTTCATTTATGATGTGACCACAGTAGAATATGGAGTAAAAGACGGTCTTTTTAATCAAAGGCATGGAGACAACAGAGCACTGAAGTGACAAAATCTGACTCCTTCACAGCTTCAATAACCACCAGACCTAGATGTGGAAGGAAAAATCAACCAACCTGCTTCTGGAAGAAAGTAAGACTATCTCCATGCTAGAGAGAGACTTCTGAAACAGGATCCCCAGAGACACATCACACAGACACACACCCTTACTTACACACACACATAGACATACAGACACACACCCAAATAAACAGTCACACAGAGACTCACACAGACATGCCCCATACAGGTCCCTGCACAAACACGCAGAGACAGACACAGGCACACTACATACATCAACTGAAAGAGAAGACTAAGAAGTGTGCATTCAGTTAAGGGCTAGCTGTTCATCAAGACGTAATGACCCAACCAGTTGCCCTGGGGTCCATGCTAACTGACGGCGACCCCAGCGCCGATGCCCATCTGGAGCGGAAACGGTACTTGCCACGCCGACAACCAGCAAAGGGCTCGGAGCCAGATGACACGCAGACAAGACAACAAGCAGAAAAGTGAGCCGGAGTTTTGAACAGCACATCAGACAAGAGGATGGCTCAGCAGCTAATTAGCATGTGGGAAGATTCTCAACAGCACAGGAGACCAGAACATTGGAAGTTAAAATTCCATCAGAATGGAAACAATGTAAAATGGTTATGGAGATAGGGGAGCAACTGGAACACTCAGACCCGGAGGTGGGGCAGGAGCTTGTGGAACACTCGGGCAGTTCCTGTGAAAGTTGAAGCATTGCCTACCGTATGATCCAGCAAGTCCACTCCTCAGAATAGATCGCCCAAGCAGACGTGTGGAGAAGAGCACTAGTCAGAAGACTCAATAGGAGACACCCCCTCTATTTACCCAGAGTAGAATGGATGCATACATTGCTGTGTACATATAGAACACCAACCAGTCATGAAAACCAGTGAGCTGCAGCTGCAGAGACAACCGGGACAAATCTTGCACAAGCATCACGCTGAGCCAGAGAACTCAACCACGAAATAGAACGTGTCTGATTCCATTTTCATTAAGCTTGCCAAACCAAACAAAATTAAATTATAGTGAAGTAGAGTGTGAGGCTAAGATAGTACAACGATTTATCGAATACAGCCTATGGACAAACAAAGACCTCCCAGGATTTCTTTTCTCAGTCGGGAGGTTCAAGTTATGATTTCATGGGACAGTCCAGTCAATTGGTCTAATATTGTTTGTAATATTTCTCTTCTAGCTTCTGGTTCATTGGATAGTTCCTGGGGTCTTAAAAGCTTGTGAGCATCCACCCAATGTGTCGTAACTGGTCTCTATTCGCTGGGAAACCAGAGGGAAACAGAAAGCCAGCAGGCGGTGGATGGAATGGAAGTGTCCAACCATCCCTACGAATAGCTGTCGTCTTTACCGGGAGCCCAGAGGAACTAGATGGTGCCCAGTTGCTATCATTAGATTAAGGATGGTTTAGAAGAGTCGTGATTAAAAGGGAGGAAATAAGGGACATAATTTCCAATTCTCATGGAATCCAGACTTCTGGATCCATAGAGGCCAGATGACAACATCTTCTGAAATGATTATGCAGAGGAGATCTTTAAACCTTCAGCTGACCCCATCCGGTGAAGTCATCTTTGAACTGAAGAATAATAGAGTATTCTCTAAATGAGAGCAGTCTGCCTTAAGCAGTCTGCGCTTTCAAAGAGGGATCGGCATGAGAGCAAATGGACAACCCAAAAGATAGACAAGAACTTTAGGGGACTGTGTTTGTGATCATGAAAGTTTGGGAAAAGTTCTTAAGGAAGGTGACGCATTTTGAAGAGTGTCACCAACCTCCCTGCCTGAAGTGCACATGGGTAAGTTGTCCAGGTGGTGTATGGCTTGTTGCATGTGGTTTCACTAAAAGTAAAGCAAAATAAAATGATACAATCCAAGATCAGAGGAGGGAGTTGCATCAGAGCTTACATTTTGAGCACTTGGTTTGCCGAAGGCTATCAAGTGACAGCGAAAGCCCAAAATCCATGTGCAGAGTTCCCACGCGGATTAAGTCTCCACTGAGTTCCCTTGGACCATCCACCAGATACGTGAATACTTTTGTCCTCAGAGTGTGTTGAGAAATGGATTTCTGCAGACCTAGTTAGTTTACAATTGACCATCTTACCATCGCCTTTTGGTCCATTTTTAACTTGTTCTAGTGTTTGTTATTTCCTGCTTTTGGTTTGAATTTTATCTGTGTTTTGTTTTGTCGTTACTGATGGGTTTTGTGTGTTTGGATAGGATTTTTCTTTATAGAAAACCCAGCATAGGTAAATAAATAGAAACAATAACTAGAGTAATAGATCCTTAGGGTCATGGACAGGGGAGGCTGGGGGGAAACAAGGAGCTGATGACAGTGGGTACAAGAATGAAGGAAATGATCAAAAAATTGATTGTGGTGATGACTGTACAGCTCTTTTCCACCTATGTGAACCCTGGACCACTTTGCACATGAAATGCATGTCAGTAAATGGCTTTAAAAAGGAAAACAAAATATGTGTATTTGAAGAGCAAGAAAGTAATTCCCATCACAGTCAGGCGAGAGCTGCCCTTAGGCTGAGAGCGACGGGCCAGTGGTGGGAGAGAGCATGGGGGGGTCCCCAGCGGCCTCTGTGCGTATTTCCTGAGCACTGGAAATACGGGGCGCGCATTGGCAAAGACCCAAATTCATTGGTGTTTAGTTTTGGTGAGTTCCTTTTTTTAAAGAGACCCATGGCGAGTGGCCACCAGACTGGACAACGACACAGGTCGACACTTCTCCTGCGGAGACTTTGCAGCGTGGGGTGTGTCTTCCGGGGCTCCTCGTGCAGTTTAGTTTTTGACTAGAAAGGCAGGCAGCGGACAAGAAATAGACCCAGAAGGAAAACGCCTTGTCTATGGGGGTTAGGCCCCCAACTGGTTCCCCTCTGACTTTATTTGGGAAGCTCTTTGGGAAGGGAGGACTTTGCATGCCTGGGTCCGCTGCCCCAGCACTTTAGGGAGCCCCTTCTCTCCCTCCCGAGCTTCTTTCCCGTCTGGATTTTGCACATTGATCCCAGGGCCGGGCCCCTGCAGAACCCGAAAACCCTCTGGAGATGCCCAGCCCCCTTGTCTACATGCTCCTCCCCTGGGACCAGGTGGGGACAGGAAGGCTTAAGGTTCAGGTGGCTCCAGGGAAGTAGCTGTCTTGTTCTCACAGCACAGGGGCTCCCAGCACCCCACCACAATTGACCTCTGGATGGTTCAAAGGTTCCCTGTCATTGCAGACATGAAGGGAAACCGACCTGAGATGGAAGCCCTGATCTCTCCCTGCCTGTTGGCTTTCTGGGGGTTTCCCTCTCCCCGACCCCCAGATGCAGCAGCCTGACGGAACCCCCAGGGCGGCCAGGACGATGAAAGAGATCAGCACACAGGGAGCTCAGAAAGATTCCAGACGGGGTCACTGCGGCAGCATTGGGGTCTCTGGTGGCACCCATAATTGTTTGCCTTGCAACTCGGAGGTTCGAGTCTCTCTAGACAAGACTTGGAAGAAAGGGCTGGCCGCCGCCTTCTGACAATCAGTGACCACTCTACTCAGATTCCCATGGGGTCACCCTGCGTTACAGGCAGCTGGGCTGGGTTTTGCCGTGGGCATCCTTTGGCCCACCCGGGCACTTCTGCAGAAATGGCTTTGCCGTGGAAAGGGAGTCGGCATCTGTGGCAGGCTCTGCCGCGAGCCTGTGGTTGACTTTGGGCTAACGTGCCTGCCTCTTGGAGCCTCGGTGCTCTCCGCAATACAAGGGGAGAAGGGACCCCTGCTCCCTACCTACTCCATGGGGCTGCTGCAGGGGTGAAACATGGCCGTGGAGGGGGGTGGGTACTTTGAAAATGTGAACCCCCTTTTCTGAAGGGGAAAGGAGGTCAAGCACAGAGCTGGCCCAGGGCAATGCTGGACCCCAACTCCTGCCCTCCTATGGGTGTTGTGAGCACCACAAGGAACCCGACTTTGAACCCCAGGCATCATCTGCACCCTGCAGGAAACTGCTGCGGCGTCACCACCCCTTCCCCTTCCCCGCCCCCCACCCCGGTGACACTGAGTCACCCTGCAACCCACCAAACAGTTGTGTGACCACATTTCCTCCTCTTGGGGATTCGTGGGTCACGTGAGCTCCCACGCAGTATGCCGTTCTGTAGGGTCCTGGCAAGTGGCTGGTCCTCAGCTCGCCCCCAGAGTCAAACCCTACCACGCCCGGCCCGAACACCAAGTGGGCAGCACTCCTTCATGGTTCTGCCCTGTTCCATAGACGCCTGCCTATGGCGCTCGCATGGGGGATGTTGGTGTGGGGTTTCAAGGTAGAGGTTGGAGGACATGGGCTAGTTGGAGGAGCAGTAGGGCGGCCCCGCCCCCCAGGACAGGGTGGTGTAAATGGGTAAGGGGATACTCAACAACTAGCCACATGGCCCTTTGAGCCCACCCCGAGAGGCCTCCACTTGCAGAAAAGGCCTGGCCACCGGCTACGGAGTTATCTTGCCAACTCTCAGGAGCAGATCTACTCTGCACCCAGGGCTCCCAGGAGTTGGAACGGTCTCAATGACAGCAAATAACAGGCCAGGAGAGAACCAGGGGTGAGGTTGCAGGAGCGGCAAGGAGGGGTCTGGAGGCGAGAAGGCATGTTCTGTCTCAAAGACTCCCAGGGTAAGGTCAAACCCAGGGCCAGGCAGCCTCTCCACACAGGTTTCCCCACGCTGGGCCAACTCAAGAAGGGGGTGGTGTCTCCCTAAGGGGATTTGGGAGGCTGGCGGGAGGTATCCTGTAGCAGTCCTTCCAGGATCTCGGCACGTGGGGAGCCAGAGGCGGGTCTGGGCCCTGGGGATGCAGCACGGGGATGTGGAAAGTGAGGCCCGCGGGGCTGTGATAATTACTTGGGTTAAGCTTGTAGGCAAGTGGTCTGCAGTAAACCCATGGGACACGAAACAAACAAACAAACAAACAAAAAAAGAAACAACAAAGCAAAACAAAAAATACGCTCACTGCCATCGAGTCAATTCTGTCTCATAGCAACACTACAGGACAGGGCAGGGCCACTTCTGTGGGTTTCGAGACTGTAACTCTTTCCAGTCTTCCGGCAGAACGGCTGGTGGGTTCGACTTACCGACTAGCTCACAGCAGCACCAGGGCCGTTCCACTTCCATCAGTGCTACGATTGTTAACGCCCAACCTCTGACTGCCATGGACTCTCACTGCTGCTCCCTACACACATTCTCCCACTCCCATCACAGAATATGCAAAATGTTTGCCTCAATGATCTCCCTACGTGGAAATCGTCCTTTGTAACCCTTGGACCTCACTGCTGCGAGGTGGGTTAGAGAGAAGGATTGTCACAAGGGCTATTGAACAGGAGGCGTCGTAGTCACGAGTTGGGTTGCCAACCACAAGGTCAGCAGATTGAAACCCCCAGCTGCTCTGAGGTTAGGACAATGAGGCGCTCTACTCCCGTAAAGAGTTACAGTCTTGGGAAACCCACAGGGGCAGTTCTACTCTGTCCTATAGGGTCACTATGAGTGGGCATTGACTTGATGGCAGGGAGTTTTTTTGGAGGTTGATTTCGGAGCAGGGCTGGGCCCTGGGAACTGTAGCGGCATTTGAATTGGAACTCAACATAACTCTCTCCCCAGAGCCCGCCCACCCAGGTGCCAGTTCACCTCAGGCACACCTACCTGCTGTGGATGCCAGCAGCCCCGCAGGAGGCACAGGGTGTAGCTGGGAAGAAAGTGGAGGATGATATTTGGACCAGTTGTGGCAGGAGTCTTTGTCAACCCCGAAGCCTGGGTGGCCTTTCTGAAACGCTCACTATGTATGGCCGCTGTGCCACACAGTGAGCACGGTGCCTGGCACACCGTGGGGCTCAGCGTCACACAGCAAGTCAGGGACAGAGTTGGGAGCAGACACTGGGCCCACTGTCAACCCCATAAAGCAGTTCCTTGCCTGCGGGGCAAGTGAGATGGCCAGGGGGTGGGTGGAGTGGCATGTGGGATTCTGCTCCGGGCTCATGATGCGAACGTGCCGGTGCAAAAGCACCACTGGGAATTGTCAGTTGGCACTGAGTTGGCTCCCTCTCATGTCAACCTCAGAGCAAAGCCTTGCCTGGGCCTGGGCCTTCCTGAGGCACTGTATGATCCATAGGTTTTCACTGACACGGATCACCAGGCCTTTCTTCCTAGTCTGCCTTAGACTGGGAGCTCCACTGCAACCCGTCGACCATGGGTGCTGGTGTTGGACACACCGCGGGTTGGGGGACATGGCTGCCGGCTTCACAGTCGAAGAGCCTCACAGTGGAGGGAACTGACCGGTCTCTACAGCTGAAGGACATTCTCCTCTGCCTCCTGGACACGGTTTTCCCTTCCTGCCGTGGTGGCCATGAAGCACAGACAGGGCACCTTCGGGTGAGTCACTCGGGTCATTTCCTCTGGGCTGTGTGCCCATCCTGCTCCCCTGCTGTTCTGGACTATTCTTCTTTAGTTCTTTAAAAAAAACCTTTCTGCCCTCCCCAGGTTCCTTCCATCTCTGTGTTTCTATCATCAGCTTGGTCCCTCACAGATGGTTCTTAAAAGGCAGACATTACGCACAAATTATGCTGACCTCTGGGCTTTAAGACTCCGGGCACTGTCTTATCCCTGTTTTCCAGTTGAGGAACCCGAGGCAGAGGGAGGAAGGGGAACCAGGGCTGCCCCTGTGGGTTTTCGAGATAGCAACTCCTGACAGGAGTAGACAGCCTTGTGGTTCTCCCTTAAAGTGGCTGGTGGTTTCAAACTGGCGACCTTGTGGTTAGTAGCCTGAGTTAGTTAGTTTATTGTGCCAACATGGCCGATAAACACCTGTGGGCTTAATTGAAGGGCGGAGGGATAAATGGCTCGGTGAGCCTCGCCTTTCTAGTTCTCGGGTCTTTTGCTTTGTGATGGTCAGACCAGGGTGCAGCTTGCCTCAACTGGCAAGGCTCACTTCCTGCAAGACATCCCCATGGAGAAGCCACATGGACCTATCCCTATGCAGCCCTGGGTGCTGGAGCAGGCATGTGGAGACCCGTGCCAACGCTGAGTTGTTTACACATTCACTGACTTGGCTTTCCTCCTGCAGTCGGCATCATTCGATCTGTTTTGTGGGATGGAGGAGGACTTTGTGGATTGGTGTTGGACATATGGGTTAACGGGTCAATGTTGGACTTGTGGGCTTGGGCAGCACTGGGTTGGGATGTTTTCTTGATGCGCAATCAACCTTTACATAAAACTCTCTCTTATACATGAGTTGCTGCGAATTTGTTTCTCCAAAGTACCCAGACTAACACATAGCCCCATGGGTGACCAGGAACCACCAGAACTCCTTGGGGGAGGTATGCAGGGAGTCAGGACGAGTCTTCTCCCCTCTCATACTTCATGTCCAACCCCCCACTAGCTCCACCTCCAGAATACTCCCACGTCCTCCACCTCCTCCATGCCTGCTGCTGAAACTCTAGCCTCGTTCTGAACAAACCCGCCGCAGCCTTCTGTGTCCCGACGTCCTATCTGGTCCCTGTCACCCTAACTTCCCCACCCGGACTGTCTGCCTTGACTTTACTGTATTTGTCATCACGCCAAACTGGAAACAACTGAAATGTGCACATCCACACCATGCTGTACACCCAGCAGTCCTCGAGGGACAGAGGGAATGGGTTCCCCTCCCAAGCCACACTCAGGAAATGACATCTTCGGGGTGCCATTTCTAAGGCATTGGCCACAAAGGCAAAACCAGTAAGGGCAGGGATTAGGCCCCGGGTGTCAAGAATGGTTAATTCAGCTGCTCACTAAAAGGTTGGCAGTTTGGGCCCACCCAGAGGGACTGCAAAAGAAAGGCCCAGCAGCCTCCATCCCCAATATCAGTCCCTGAGAGCCCCCGGGAGCCCACTTCTAGTCTGACCCACACAGGGTTGCTGGGAGACCAAGCTGCATGCTCAGAACTCCGGTTTCTAATCGGAGAGCCGAAACAAGTGAGTCCGGGCACTTTCTGTTCCCACCTGCCCCTCCCTCAGCAGGATGTCTGTGCCATGAACAACCTGCACTCTTGCACGTAGCAGCCCGGGGCTCCTTCCTCAGCAGAGCAAGCTCGGCCGTAAGAGGCAGGCTATGGAGGCTGAGGTGGCCGGCCTCCCTTGCCACGAGGTCTGGGCGCCTGCACGGAGCTCTGTAGAGAGCCCGGTCTAGCTTCGAGGCCTCCCCTCTGAGTTACAGCTCCCTCTGCAACCAGAGACCAGACGTGAGGGTCCCCGGCTACAGCCCCCAGCTCTGCCTTGGTCGGTAGAAGGGGACCCCCAGACTATCTTCAGAGGACTCCAAGGGGTCCTCTCAACACAGCCGGTGCCCTGAATCCCAGGCCGGCTAGTAGAGGAAGGACGCCGATGGACCCCACATCAAGTCTGAGGGTGTGATCCTGAGCCGGGGAGTCCAGGGAGGAGGGGCAAGGTGATCCCTGGACACCCGCAGCCTGGGACTGATTGGGCAGCTCAGCAGGTCTTCTTAAAGAGACAGTGACTGACGGAGGGGATGAACGTGGTGTTGGTGGAATGCCAGGTCTCCGCAGGGGCTACAGAACACCGGCACGGGGAGGGTTAACCTAGGGGAATGCTCATTCAAACCACAGATGAGGAAACTGAGGCCAGAGAGGTCAGACATGCCTTGCTTGGTGATATCTAGGTCAGTCCCAGCCCGAGGGCTTGGGAGTCGGAAACACACAGGGGAGCTGGCAGGTTTGGAGTTGCTGGTGAAACTTGACTCTTGAACACACCGAGGGTGAAACAATGTTTGCAATCAAGTCCTTGAAATCAGAGCCGCAGCCAGTGCATAACTGCCTCTCCCCGCTTCTTCTCCCTTCCTTCTTCCCATGTCCAGCGGGGCACCAGGACTGGCCGGCTACCCTGCAGAGCAACTTGGCATCCCCCGCGCTCTGTGACAACGGAGCCACAACATTTTATTTTGGTATTAGGATTAGGTTTGGCTGCGAGTAACCGGCAATCTAAAATAACAGTGACTGAAACCCAATACGTATGCATTCCCCTTTCATTTAAAAATCTGAGTTCAAGGGGAAGGGCTGGTATGCACCCCCCATGTCCAAGATCCAGGCCCTTGCTACATTGTTGCTCTACCCTGCCCGAGTGGCTTCCTTTCTTAGAGTCCAGAATGGCTGCCCTCACCCCAGCCATCACATCTGCATCCCAGCCAACAGGAAAAAGGACCCCTCCATTGAACTGTCCTGCCCACAGATGGCCCACTGCCCTGAACCTAGCCCCACAGCCGCATCTATCTGCAAAAAATTAATTAATTAGTTAAAAAAAATAATGGGGAACTGTTGAACTAAATGCTATATTGTCCAAAATTCAGGCTCTGCTTCAAAGAGTCCAGGAGGAGGATAGATTCCCAGGAAATGGTCCCCCAAATTCTAGGGCTCTAGAAGTTGGCAGGAGCTTTATTTGAAACAGAGCAGACGTGGAAAGGAGGCAAGAAATCAACACATTGCCAGAACTGCATCAGCGCCAGTCCATTAAAATAGCCATAAGATGTTATATTAGGTAGAAGGCATCAGAGAGGCAGCACCAGACGTTATACAGGAGACACATGCTCACAGCACAGCCTAAAAGCATGCGGATGGGAAGCACGTGGTGAATAAAAGAGGGGCCCCAATGGCACGCACACGCACACACGCACACACACACACACAGACATATTTGAGCTGAGCGTAGACTCAACACCGTTGAGACTTTGAGGGTTCATGTGTTTGTGAGCATTTTTTTCAAGCATACTATAACGTTTCCTTAGGAAAACCAACAGCCTTAGCGACACACCTGTCCTCACTCCATCACTACAGCAAACTTCCCGCGACCAACCTCCCGGCCCAGAGCGCAGGGCCCATCATCACCGCAGTCACCTGGAGGACCCCGCAGCACCTTTTTTACTGCATAGCGTGCCCTGGTCCTATTGCCCCTGCAAGCCAAGCGGGAAACTGCTGGGTAATGGATACAATTAGGAGAGCGAAGGAATGATAGATAAATGATGGATTCAGAGATGGATGGGTAAGTAGAGGGAGGGTTGAATGGATAAATAGGTGGGCAGATAGTTGGCCAGGTTGATGTCAATATAAAGGGCCTCAAAAAGTTCATGGAGAAATTCCATTACCCTTTAATCCCATTTTTCTATGGAGTTATAAAACTCTCCCGCACATAGATATATCACTCACTGAGTGAAGAACCCCTGGGTGTGTTTTAGATCAGGGGTGGGGAACGGCCAGCCCGTTGGCCATGTAAGGCCAGGAAATCGCCAACACCAGCTCACATCACGTGCCTCACCAGGGAGAAGCACCGCCATCCACCCACTTCACCCACCCAAACCAAACAAACTCAAGTCAATAGCCACTCACAGCGATCCAATACAACAGGGTCAAAATAACCCTGGGAGTTTCCCGGACTAACTCTCTATGGAAGTAGAAAGCCCTGCCATTCTCCCGAGGAGCAGCTGGTGGTTTCAAACTGCTGACCCTGCAGTTAGCAGCCTCATGCATATCCATTCTGCCATCAGGGCTCCTAGTCATCATGTTAAACTAAAAACCAAACTCAAGGCCATCAAGCCATTGCCAACTCACAGCGACCCTACAGGACAGGGTAGAACTGCCCCTGTGGGTTTCTGAGACTGTTTACAGGAGTAGAAAGTCGTCACACGAGAGCCGAGTTAATGAAATGTTTGACCAAAGACGGCAGGCTACCTTTTCAGCTGATAACTCTGTACAGTCCTCGAATAATGATATAAATTTCCAAATGGCCCTGGGCAGGAAAAAAGGGTCCCCACGCTTGTTTTAGATGAATGTACTGCCCACACCATTGAGATCCAAAAGAAGCATGGGCCCTGGGTGCTGCCTGGGTGCCCCCGGCAGAGAGCTAGGTCCTGGCTCTCCATGGTAGTATCCATAGGGAACATGGCTTCATCCCTCTCTGGCATTCACTTAGAAGAAGGACGCTGAGGCCTAGAGGCCGGGGATAGACGTCCTTGCGGGATTATTCCTGACAGTCCCTCTTTTAGCCAGAGACTCTCAGAGCCCGGGCGACCCTGGTCGTGTTGTGGGTTATGAGTTGGCAGCCTACAGCAAGGTTGGTCTCAAGGTTGGCATTCTGAAACTACCAGCTGGTCCTCGGGAGAAAGATGAGGGTTTCTACTCCTATCCGGTTAGTCTCGGAACCCACAGGGGCAGTGAGATCAGAGTCGACTCCAAGACAGTGAGATCAGTGTACATTTCAAATGTGAAGGCCTAGCCGCTTAGGTGAGGTGTCAACTAAGTCCCCGTGGAAGAAGCACACCGGCCTGTGTGGCCCCGGGATTGTAAATAATGTCATCCAGACCTGAAGGGGGGAATGGTATCAGAGTTTCAATTGTGAACTCCTGGTTCACAGAAGGCTGTGAATTCCAGAGGAAGCCCCAAATCTATACATTGATTAAGCCTCTGACCATCTCCCTCTGACCATGGCTGAGGGGTGTGACTAGCCTGGTTATCAAAGAGTATTGTAGAGATGATTGGAGTAGATGAAAACGTAACATCTGATTCGATCTCCTTTTTGACTCATCTAAAAGTTTTAGCAGTTAATTAAAAAGTGAAGTGGAAATACACAGGCATGCAGCCTCGGGTAAATCCTGTGAGCACAGACCCGGGACGGGAATCGCCGTGCCATCCCACAGAGCGCAGTGGAAAGTGGGTGATGCCAGGCAGAACTCGGTTACAACCGAACACCCTATCATTTGACCCATCTTAAAGTTGTTCTAGTTTTTAATCTCTTCTGTCTTCTCTACCTCTGGGTTTTTTCTCGATTTTATTTTGTTATTGGTGTTCGCTTTTTTGATTCCTTGTCTTGGATTTTGGGATGCTTTTCAGGATGGGTGAATCTAGAGAGGCAGGAGCTGCATGGATGAGTTCCTTGGGGGGGGGGGTTGGTAGGAGAGGCTGGGGGGAAGGGGAAGCTGAGAATAAGGAGGACAAGACAAAAGAAAATGTCCTGATGTTGCTCATGGTCACACGACTCTTCTCCATATGATGGCACTACTGAATTGCAGGGTATTTGGATTATGTCGCGGTAACACTGTTAAGAATAAACCAGCAATCAGAAAACAAAAGTGAAGGTCTTTATTCTTTGGGCCTGCGTGCGAGGTGGGTGAGGGGGACAGTTTAGGCTTGAGAAACTATGGAGGAGGGGGCTTCTCTGCTCCCCTTGGCGTCCTCTCTCCTTGCTCTAGGATGTCCCTCTTTACCCTTGTAGAAAACTCTCCCATCAGTCTCTGATACCTCTCTTGTCCAGCATGGAGTCAGGGGGGTGCTGCGCATTGAAAGAGTCATCTCTTACCTAGAGGGTAAAAGGTCCCAAAGTCAGTTATGAAATGGGGGTCACCTACATGAGGGTGGAGCTGCCTGTCCTGCTGCCTATCCCTTCCCTGGCAGAGCCCAAAGCCCCCTCCCTCCTTAGCCTCTTTCTCCTCCAATCCGTAGCTCCCCTGGGCCCGGGGCTGGGAGGAGCCAGGCTGTGGGGGCCCTGAGTTCTGCCTCAGCCCAGGGAGGGTGCAGGCTGTCTGGGCTGGTGCCATTACTCCATAGGATGTGGCCTGAGTGTATGCTGCGCAGCCTGCACCCAGGGGCAGCGGGCCTTGACCACAACCGCTCCCCGGACCGTTTCTTCTAAAAGGGAACTGACATTTTGCAGCAGGTTTCCTCAGTCTTCCACGTGTTCTGACTACACCCTGAGCCACCAGTGAGATGGGAAGGGTCTGCTGCCCGCTCTCAAAGCTCCTAACAAGCCAGGGAGGTTTCTGTCCCCTCCCCCTCCTAGCCCTGTGGGGACAGACAGCTCAGGGGACAGGGACATCAAGGAGAGAAACAGGCTGAGGATGGAAGTGGAGGTAGCTGTCAGACTCTGTGCCGGGTCTGAGGCCCAGAGCCTCACAGACAGGGAGTCAGTAAGGCCCTTCCCAGCTGTCCTGAAGACCCCAAGCTGTGAAGGGGGTCCTATTATATTTACCCACCTACCCTTTCTTCTCCCTGAAGGAGGACAGGGGGAGATATCACTGTGTGCTGGGGGAAGGGGGGAGGGAGGGCACCGTGTTCTCTACCACCCCTGCCTGGTCAAGGACAGCCTGCCTATCTCACTGGGCCAAGGAAGTGTTTGTGGGAGAGCCTGACACATAGCCCTGCCTATGTTCCCCGTTCTACTCACCCATGGCAGAACCCCACCCCACCCCGCCCTGAGCTCAAACCCTCTCAGGGACAGACTTCCCAGCCAGAGCCCCACGAGGCCGCCTACTTTCTCCTGCGCCTCTCCACAGTCCCCACACAACAGGGCGGGCCAGTGACAAACTCACAGGGCCCACTGAGAGACACTGTCCCACCCACTGCCCAGTCAGCATGTCCTCTTAGGAAGCCAGGAGCCTCTCCTCAAAGTGGGGGCCCCAAACTGATGCACTTTGTTTTCAAGACTGGTTAAAAAAAAACCAACACATTTTTTTAAACCCATAGCAGTTAAAAAAAATCATCATCATAATGAAATAAAGAGAATATTTCCTTTCAAGCACTGATGTCCCAGAAGTCTGCTTCCGGTGTCTTTGTTTCTTAGGAAAGTGAACCCACATCTCCTAGACTAGAAGGCTGCTTCATCTCCAGCCAGCACTTGCATCTGCTTGGCTTCAAGATACCAGCCTCCTCACCACCTGCTGGCGGGCAGTCAGGAAACCACAGGAGGTTGGACTACAGAGATGACCAAACGCAGATGACAGGGACACTGAGGTCCAGGGGAAGAACATCTCAGGAGAACGACGAGGCTGTCTACTCCTGTAAGGAATTACAGTCTCGGAAACTCACAGGGGCGGTTCTACCTGTCCTACAGGGTGGACATGAGTCGGCACGAACTCAATGGCAGTGAATTTGTTTCTGTGTTTTAGCATCTCAACAGGCCCCGAGAGTGGGCAGGGCCCGAGAGCTCCCCGTCACCCAGCAGAGTGGTGTTGTCCCAAGCATGCAAGTCCAGCGACAATTAAGGCGTTTATCTCCATTCTAGGTGTGGGGGCAGCGGCAGGAGGCTGCGGGGAGGAGGGCACAGCGTGGGCATGCGCCTCAGACTTTCCATCATCAGACTTCCCTTCAGATGAAGCCACTGAGGACAGCCACCATGAGCTCACTTGGTCAGTGTAAAAGGATGGGATGAAGCTTGAAGCTGCAGACTGCTGATTGAGAACAGTCCTTTCCCAGAAAGCCTGACAACGTGAGCGGATACAGTGATATCACGCGCACACACTCACACACACACACACACACACAAACACACTCTCACAGAGACAACCCACAGCACTGATATCACACACACACACGCACTCACACACAAACACACGCACAAATACACTCACAGAGACAACCCATAGCACTGATATCACACACACACACACACACACTCTCACAGAGACAACCCACAGCACTGATATCACACACACACACACACACACACACACACACACACACACACCCCACCCTCATTCCCTCAAGGGCCACATACCTGTCCTAGCAGCTCCCTGCCGTCCGGCCCACCCCCACCCCTCAGGCCCTCTCCCCTCACCTGAGCTCCATCCTTTGCTGAGGAGGTGTAACCATTGAAATCAGAGTGGGCTTCCCCACCTCCCACCCCTACTTCCCAGAGAGTCGTGGGCAGCAGACAGGTTCCAATATGAAGGCTAACAGCCACCCTCTTGCTTAAGGACTAGGCAGGATCCCCTTAAAGGGTCTCCAGCTGTTATGGAGGAGGGGTTGGACCGGTCCCTTCTGCATCCCGGGCCCACCCCTCCTGGACCCCACCCTGCAGTCTCAGCTCCTTTGCAAATGGCTCTGGAAACCCCTGTGTTTCAGGACCCTGGTGAGAAGGTGGGGGGCAGTTTTTGGACGCTCATGCGGTACCCCAGAATCCTCCACTGTTTTTGCTGGGCCTGCTGTGCGCATGACAGAAGACCAGGACACCAACAGGAGTAGACTCTGGCCCAGATCTCTGGCAGCTCATAACCACAGTAGGAAGATGTGGTACTAACATGGCTTGGCCTTCTCTAAAATTGCTATGCAAGCCAGCGGTTTGTGCCAAGAAGGGTGTGGACCCTGGACAAGGAGCAGCCAGGCCCTGTGGGATGGAGCCCCAGGAAGGCTTCCTGGAGGAGGCAAGGCCAGAAAGGGTGGGAGGCTCAGAAAGGCAACACCCTCTCCAGAAGAAACTTGGTGGCAAGAGGGTGGAGGTGCTGGGTGTGCCTGGGAGGGGGGAGGGGTGAGGCTGGCTTTGGGCAGAGCTGGAGAGGGGCATGGAGCACAGGGCTTCTTTGAGGGGTCTTTGAGACAGGGCAGTGTGGCGCTGCCTCTCTAGGTGGGTAGGTGAGTTGGGGGAGGAGGGGCAGAGCACTAAGCAGCAGCTGCAGCAGCTGCCTGCCTCGCTGTCAGAGAGAACCGTTGTTCCCCTGCAAGGGCCCATCTGAGGGGAGCAGGTCAACCGTTTGGAAACGTTGTTGACGTTGTGACTTTAGCTCCAAGCTTGGGGCAAATAATCCAGGTTTCCATCACCTTGGTGGGTGGGTGGGGGGTGTGTGCAGGAACAACTTTCTGGTTCTCAGAATAAGCAGGGCAAGCAAGTTCAGGGCAGTGGTTGGTTACATGGACGGAAAGTCCTAGAACTGACCACCAGACACTAACCTGACTTCCCAAGAAGATGACTCACCTTCAGTCACTCCCTGCTAAAAGTGACTCCTTATGGGGCGGACAGAAAGCGGGGGGTGGGGGGAGGCAAGCCAAAGTGAAGGGGATTTTCTGGGCACATAAGCCTAAGAGACTACCAAGAGTGGCCTGGGCCCAGGATGGAACCCCGTGAGGGACCCCCATCATGCTGCCGCCCGCTTTCATGCCTCTCGCTCATAAGGACACTTCCTCAGGCCCTGCCACCCAGCCGCCAGCTCTCAGAATCATGTGCAGACCCTAACTCTGGTGTTTCCCCAGTGCTGCCCTCCATGCCACTGCCCCCTCAGGTGCCTCTCTCCCGCTAGCTCTCCCCGTCCCCTGAACTGCTGCCCTCCCAGTTCTGCCCGCTGGTCATTGCCAGACGACTTGTGCTGAAGATAAAGGGTTCTTCCTCATGGCTGAAGATCCCAGCAAAACGCAGACCTGGGAGGGGCTCGGAGGGAGAAGCCTGGGGTGGGGACCGCCTTTCTTTCCTTCTCTCAGCTCTGGCCCGGGGCAGGGAGGCTCCACAGGTCCCCTCAGCCTCCTGTCTGTAAACGGGGGTCCAGGGAGGGTCCTTTCTCACCTGCCACGCTTCCCACCCTGCTGATTCTGGCCAGTGGGGTCTACTACTCCATTTCCAGGCCCCCTGGGTGAAGCACAGGGACACTACAAGTGTTTTCCATTTGAGACACCAGGGAAGATGACAAAACGGGGACCAGGCTCTGGACAGGGAGGCTGCCGAGGGGCGGGGGAGATGGGACAGAAGCTCCTGGGAAAATGTGCTGAGACCTTTCATCTCACATGCAGCCCTCCTGGCTGCTACCGAGAGAATGCCCAGGGGCTGTCCAGGGACCAAGCACAGGCCCGTGCTCCTGAGGTAACTCTGGTTGATTTGGGGGACAGAGTCTCTGCTGGGGACTAGATGGGGTGGGTTTCCCAGCCGAGGGCCAGCTAGGACCACCTGGGAATGTTTGCCCCTGGAAGCAAGGGAGTCCAAGTCGGGGGCAGAGCTGGAGTGGTGGGCTGGGACCCCAGATCACCGTTGACCCTGTTCTGAGTGGGCCCCTCCCAGGGAGAGCCTCTCATCCCAAACCCAGCAGCCCCCATCTCAGAACCCTGTCTGGGGGTTCAGCAAGCCCCCCTCCCCTAGTATTGACAAAGGTGAGGCTAGCCCAGGAAACCCACGTTCTAGGCCTAGCTCCACCTCCAGCTCCTCTGGCCGCGAGTGAGGCACTTCCTCTCTCTGGTCTCTGTTTCCTTGTAGGGGACTGGATTGGGTCAGTGATGGCCACGTTTTTCCAGTGCAATCTTTGACAGATCCTCATATGTGGAACCTATTACTGTGCCCTGCTCTGCAGCTGTGATTAGCAGCCAGGGGTACCTGCTGGGTCATCGCCTCATGGTGGATGGGGTGAGTGGACTCTGACTACACACATCCTAAGGTGACACCTCCCACCCCCCCCACCCCCCGCCAGCCCTCTGTACAATCAGCACCTGTTTCCTGAAACTTGGGCCTCCTGGCAGCCACAGCACCCTGATCGGCCTCATTCCCCCTTTCTCTCCCACCTCATCTCCAGCCCCACGATCCAGTCCTGCACTGCCCTGTCACAAATCCATCATTACCCCTCCCTTCTGATCACTTGGTGAGGGGCTCTCTGCAGCTCTCCCTGTGTCTGCTTCTGTTCTCCACCAGCCCGTGTCCTCCATACAACGAACAGACATGAAGGGGGGCCCGGAGGGGAAAGGAAGCTAGCAGGCACAGAGGTGAACAGGCATGAGTGATGGTGGGGATTGGGGTGTTTGGCTGCCTCGTGTAGCTCTCTGTCTCTGAGAAGCACCTGGGCTGGAGCTGAGACAGTGATCTCTAGCCAACACATTGGGCTGTTAACCACAAGGTCAGCAGTTCAAAACCACCAGCCACTCCGAGGGAGAAAGATGAGGCTTCCTGCTTCTGTAAAGACTTAGTCTGAGAAACCCACAGGGGCAGTTCTGCCCTGTGCTCTAGGGTCGCTATGCGTCAGAACAGAGTCCACGGTAGGGAGTTTGGTGTTTGGCATTTGGAGAATTGTCCGATGCTCCATGCCCCACCCTGGAGGGGTTCCTGTCACAGCGGCCCTGAGGCGTGAGAGCAGTCTGCTTGCCAAGGTCTCCAGCTTCTGATTCCAGGGGACTCACACTCCAGGGACATCATTCTAGTCCCTGGGGTAGGGTGGCAGCATTCATGCCAGAGAGGAAGAGGGGGCAGTGGGAATGGCCGGGTGGAAAGATAAACTTGACCTTGGACTGAGGACCCCTCCTGACTATCGGGCAGGGTCTGGGGCTGGGGTTATCAGTACTTTCCCCTACTGATCTTTGGCCACTGGAACTACCACAGGCAAGGCAGACCGCGATGCAAGTTAAGAAGTTCTTTCTTGGGCACCTCACGCCAGAGGGCTACCATCAGTGGCAGTAAATTCTCCATCACTGGAGGTACGCAAGCACCTTTCAGGGATATGGTGAAGGGGATTTCTATACCAGGCGCCATGTGAAATGAGATCCCATCCAAGGATCCTGACAATCCGGAAGGTTCTCAGAGAGACTGCACTGATGTGAGCAATTCATGCAGCACAATATGCTAAGAGTGTGGAAGTTATGAATGCATCCAGCCCTCAGAACAAGCTTATGACCGCCGGCGAGTCAATTCGGACTCACAGCGACCCTATAGGACAGATCAGCACTGCCCCACAGGCTTTCCAACACTGGGCACTACAGAAGCCGAGTGCCGCCCCTTCCTCCCTCGGCGCAGTCGGTGGGTTTGGATCTCTGACCTTTCCGTTGGCAGAGCGGTGCTTTAACCAGGGCACCACCAGGACACCTTTCCCATGGAGTCCAAGGCTCTCAAACTCCCTGTTCCGGTGAGTTTCCCTGGACTGTTAACTCTTTAGTGGAGTACACAACCTTGTCCTTCTCCCTCGGTGTGCCTGGTGCTTTTGAACTGGTGACCTTGCAGTTCAGAGCTCAAAGCATCACGGTTATTAGCCCCAATTTACAGATGGAGGGAGAGGACACATCGGAAGCTACACGATTGGAAGCAGAGGTGTCACACTCCACAAAGGCCACAGTGGCCGTGGTGACAGCAAGGACGGAAGGTTGACTGAGTGCCCTGCAGGCCCATGCGCTCAGCGCCTTCTACACATCAACTCACTGAGCCTTGATGACAGCTCGGGCGGAGCAGAAGGGGCTACGCTCACCACCAAGCCAGCAGTTCAACCCCGCCAGCTGCTCCTCAGAAGAAAGATGAGGCTTTTCATTCCCATAATGAGGCACAGTCTCAGAAACCCACGAAGACAATTCTTCCCTGTCCCATGAGGCGGAATGGACCGGGTGGCACTTGAGTTTGGTTAACGGAGCCCTTGGTGGCCTAGTGGTTACATGTTGGCATCAACGCGATGGCGGTGAGTTTTGTTTTGTTTTTGTAGATACGTCAAGGGGGATGGTGGTTTGCTGATTAAGAGCTCTGGGCTGCTGACATAGGGACCATGGGTTGCACTGCACCCATCCCGCCTGGTGGGAGAAACATGCTGCGGTCTGCTCTCAAGAAGAGCACAGTCTTGGAAAGCCCATGGGCAGTTCTGCTCAGTCCTACAGCGTCCATGAGTTCGACTCCAGGGCAAGCAGCTTGGGGGTATATTTATGTTCTTGTGAAGCAGAGGCCCGGACTGTGAAATAATTTACCCAGGAGACAAAAGGCCAGAGGAACGGGTGGGGCAGCTGGCAGTCGGTGACTTCCTTCACCTTCCCAGGAACTTGTCCTTAAGTAGCAATCCTGGGTGAGGCAGATAGATACGCCCTCAAGAGGGGTCCACATCTCCAGGAGGAGGTGAGGGGAGGTCCTCGCCCTGGGGTGGGGGCTGGGGGCGCGGAATTCCCATTTCCTTCCACTGGATGGCATTGGTCTCTGCAGAGACCACTTCCAGAAGGGTGCGTTGGGGGGCCATTCTGCCAGAATTTCTGGGCTCAGGGTGGTGGGGTTGGGGAGGGGAGCAGAGGCAGGGGACCTTGGTATCCAGATGTGCTCAGGGCCCCTCCCCCCAGGGTGGAAGTCTGTCATCGCTAGCTGCCGGTCCACTGGGGATGACCGGGGCAGCAAGAACAATGGACAGCAATGGCCCCACCCTCGGGTTTATGGAGAGGACTAGGCCCTGGAGATGAGGTCACTGGGCAAGGCCAGACTGGCAGCCGGCCTGGGGTCCATCTCACAGTAGGCCCGGGACTTTTAAACCAAAGGCGGCAACATGCACCTAACTTGACACCAGAAAAAGGCTCGAGCAGCCTCCTCAGGGAAATTCACTGGGACCTGGAGGGCCCAGGTCCAGGAGTTACCTGGGTGGTCCTCTAGTCTGGTGGGGTGGGGGCATTGGGGGTGTGGGGACTTTCTCCCGGGAAGGCAGGCCTCATCGGTGTCCACAGCAGGAGGTCAGGGACAGTGGGATGGGGAGGGGGGGAGGACGCATGGAACTACAGGAGGGGCACAGCTTTCCGAAGCCGGTGCCCGCCCTCCTCACTGGACTTTTGCCTGGGGGATTGGCAGGCGGAGCACAACCCGTGCGCTCTGCACCCTCCCCACGGCTCGGTCCGAAGGTTACAGTCATTGGCTGGCTGCGAGAGCCCGGAGAGATGTTGGTGTGTGGTGGGGGTTCTGTTCAGGCGGGGCGGGTCTACTGGGGGTCGCCGGCGCCCGGGATCCAGGGCCCCTGGCCCCTCACCCTATGCCTGGTGGGTCCCAGGGCCCGAGGGTGTGCTGGGGAGGGGGTTGCCAGCCGGGCTGCGGACAGTGCGTTGGTGGGGGGAGACTGTCGGACCAGGGTGGCGTGTGCTGGCATCCAAAGTTCAGTGGGAGCACTCGGGAGGGGACCGCGTGCACCCAGCCCCGCGGCCCAGCGCTGACAGGTCCGGACACCTCGCTGGCACCCGCCCCGCCGCGCCCGTGTGCAGCCTGCCGGCCCAGAGCCGCGTCTGGCTGGGACGTCTCGCCAAGCCCTGCAGTCACCAGGGCCGCCCCCTGGCCCGCAGACCCGCGGGCCCGCCTGTGCCGCCACCGGCGTCGGTCCCGGGACGGTGCCGCCCAGGTCCCGCCGCTGGGGGCTCGCAGGGGTCTGGGCGCGCAGAGAAGGGGTGCCGGCCGGACTTACCCCGCGGGGTCCCCCGCCCGTCGGATCATGCTGCCGGCCGCTGCGGGACAGGCGACGGCGGCGCTCAGGCCCTGGCTCGGGCGCACCGCGGTGGCCCCGGCGCCCGCATGTCCCTGGCGCTGGCCGGCGGGAAGGGCCCGCGCCCGCGGCGCCGCCAGCCCGGCGCAGAGAGGAGCCGCCGCGCTCCGGGCCGCTCGGTGGCTTCCACTTCCTGTCTCGGAGCGCGCGGGGCTTTCAGGAAGAGGCTGGCCTTGGTGGTCAAGGGGTTTTTGTCGAGAGCCATTCGGCGGCAGGCGGCCGGAGCCCCCTGCGCAAACGGAAGCCGGCGGCCGCGCCCCCGGGGCCGGGCCTGATGGCGGGCGGTGCCGGGCCGGCCGCCCAGGCTGCCGACGCCGGCTGGGGTTGGGGCTCGCTCAGCTAGCTAGCGGGGCTCCGGAAACCAGGCTGCAGACTTACAGAAAAGTCTGCAGCTTTCGAGGGCCCACGAGGGAGGACAGGCGGCCCATGGTGGACAACAGTCTAGTTTTGCTTCTCTTCGCTAGAGGCCTCAAAGTCGCCCAAGGATGGCCTGGGACCAGCAGAGCTCCTCCTCCGTGTCCCTGACAGGTGAGCGCCTGCCTCCTCTTGGATGCCTCCATTGACAACCAGCTCACTGAGCCTCACAAGGTCCAAACCCCAAACTAAACCCACTGTCATTGAGTCAATCCCAACTCAGAGTGACCCTGTGGAGGGGCTCGCTGGTCCCCAGGCTGTCAATCTTTACAGGACTCAGCCTCAGGGACCCACCCCCCAGTGGCTGGTGGCTTGAAACTGCTGAACTTGAGGTCAGCATCCCAATTCATAGTCTGACCCCCCACCAGAGCCACTTACCTCTCAAGGCTCCCAAAACCAAACTCGCTGCCATGGAGCTGATTCTGCTCATAGCGACCCCATAAGACAGGTCAGAACTGACCCCGTGGGTTTGTGAGACTGTAACTGTGTATGGGAGTAGAAAGCCCCATCTTTGTCCTGCAGAGCGGCTGGTGGTTTCGAACTACTGACCTTGAGGTTAGCAGCCCAACTCTAACCCACTACAGCTCTAACTCACCTACACTGGGTACCATCCCTCCATTGGAGTCTGGGGAAAACCCACCAGCTCACACAAATACAGCATCCACAGCAACAGCAGGGTGAGGGGGAAGATAAGAGGCTCCCCCTCGGACTTACCCAGTTCCCTGCTGTGGACTCCCTCCTATCCTTAGGCCTGAGGAGAACTGCCCGATTTCTAGGGCATCCGTGTTACCAGATGCAGATGGCATCCTCCTCCCCAGAAGCGCAGGTGGGTTTCAACCATCAACCTTCTGTTAGCAACCAAGTGCCTTAGCCACTGTACCCTGGGTCTCCTTTCACAGCCACCAGGGACTCAACTGTGTCCCAGAAAGCCCAGGGTATTTCCTGGAGCGCCTGGACAGGGCTGGACTATAGTCCAGTGCAGGGTTTCTCAACCTGGCCACGGTTACTGTTTGGGACTGATGGCCCTTTGTTGCGGGCTGCCCGGTGCGTTGCAATACAGTAGCAGTAGCTGTGATTGTCAGATTGTCAACCACTTGCTGTTGGCAGCACCGCCACCTCCCTTTGTGGGCAAAGTGAATCCGGACATTGTGAAACTTTCCTTGCAGGCCGGGGTGCAACATTGCCTGGCTGAGCCTCACGGGTCTAGATGCAGGCTCTGGAAGTCTCAGATCCTGAGTCTCAGGCGAGAATTCTCAGGTGATCTGAGCCGTGAGGGTGGGTGTGAGGGTGGGTGAGGGCTTGCTCCTGGGCGGAGGGAATGAACGCTGGAGGCTGAGAGCAGCCTCTGGCCTGCATGGTGACTGCAGTCCCTTCTTGTGCGGCGTCACCCGCCCTCAACCAGCCCTGCCCATCACTCAAGCAGGAACTGGAGGTGTCTTGATATTTTTTTCTCAGGGAACCACCCCTCCCCAGACCACAAGTCAGCTACGTTGGTGCATCTGACGCCCAGGCCTGCTCCCAACCCAAGTGCCCCGCTAACTTGCAGTTTCATGCTTCTAGACACGAGAAGGTTCTCATGCTTCAGTTACCCTTAGCAGGAGGTCCAGCGCCTCGGGAGCAGAGCCATACCTTCTTGTCAATGTGTTCCCCTTCCCACCTCACAGCCTCCACCTTCCAGTGGAGGGCTCTGTTGGAAGTTTCCCTGCTATCCAGTCACATCCGACTCATAGCGCCCTTATAGCGCAGGGTGGAACTGCCCCAGGGGCTATTCAGATGGTCACTCTTGACAAGTTACAAACTAAGCCTCTTCTTTCTCTCGCAGAGCGCCTGGTGGTTTCCAACGGCTGACCTTGCAGTTAGCAGCCCCACGTGTAACCCAGTACACCACTAGGGCAGTTGACAATGGGTTCTGGCTGGCCAAATAAGACTCACTTGTCACCAAGAAGAAGCGCTGCTTGGTGTCTGACTTCTGTGCCATTTTGAGGGGTTTCCCTGGGTTGTGCTGTAAGAATCAGAGTGTTATTGTTTAGTCCTTAGGTGGCTTGGAGTGGGTTCTGACCCATAGGAGTCCTGTGCACAACAGAACAAACTACTGCTGCGTCCCGCACCATCCTCATCACTGGTCCTGTGCTTGAGCCCATTGCGTCAACACAGGCACTGTGTCCACCCGTCTTGTCGAAGGTCTCCCTCTCCACTGGACCAAGCATGAGGTCCTTCTCCAGGGACTGTGCTCTCCTGACTCGTCCAAACTAGGTCAGACAGTCTCACCATCCTTTTCTCTAAGGAGGACCTGGCCGTACTTCTTCCAAGATAGATTTGTTTGTCCTTGTCGCAGCCCATGGTATTTTTAATATTCTTTTCTAGGACCACAATGCCAGCACATCAATTCTTCTTTGGTCTTCCTTATTCAATATCCAGCTTTCACATGCATATGAGGCAATAGAGAGTACCATGGCTTGGGTCAGGACACCTTAGTCCTCAAAGTAACATCCTTCCTCTCCCAGACTGTAATGGGGTCACATGCAGTTGGTTTACCTAATGTAACATGTCTTTATCTCTTGATTGCTGCTTCCATGAGCATCGATTATGGATCCAAGCAAGACAAAATTCTTGACCTCGTCAATCTTTTCTCCATTTTTCCTGATGTTACCTACTGGTCCAGTTGTGAGGATGTCAGTCTCTTTTACACCGAGTTATACTCCATACTGAAGGCTGCAATCCCTGATTGCTGGTTTAAGATCAGGGTCCAGAATTTCCTTCCTTCACAGAGTCTATAAAGTTTCTGGCACCAATGAGGCACAGGGAGGTCCTGGAATCCTGTCCTGGATTGTGCATACTAATAGGTGTAAGTGACAGAAACCTCTGGCTGTAAGTGGCTTGAGAACCAGGGAAAAGGATTTCTCACATCGCTGGAAGTTCAGTGCAGTGGATTCTTGACTTAGGACAGTACCCGCTAACTATGTGGTGGCACCTCTCGGCTGGGACTCGGGGCATGACTTAGCTGAGCGCTTCTGCTTCAGAGGCCCTCACCAAGTGGCATCCGGTTGCAGGCAGGGTTGAGGTCTCATTTGAAAGCTTGACTGGGGAAGGATCTCTCTCCATGTTGACAGGGCTCAGTTCCTTGAGACGTACTAAAGAGAAGCACCTTAGCTCCTTGCTGGCTGGAGGCTCTCCTCGATGCCTGGGCATGTGTGCTCTGAGGAGGCTGCCTCTTCCTCCCAAGTGTGCAAGGTGAGAAGGTAACAGAGTCAGTCTGCTGGCAAGTTGGAACCTCACACAGCCTCATCATGGAGTTGACATGTATCGCCCGGCCCTGTTCTCCTGGTTTGCAAATGACTGGTCCCATGTACACTCCAGGGGAGGGCAGTCGCTGGAACTATCTTCTCAAGAAATCCCCCTAAGGCCACTGAGTCTATGTTGACTTTGTAGGACAAAGTCTCAACTTTCTCCCTTGGAGTGGCTGGTGGTGTCGAACTGCTGACCTTGTGGTTAGCAGCCCAACTCGTAACCCACCTATGTCACCGGGGCTCCTTTTGAACCACCTTAGAAGACAGGCTCCAAATACAGAGCAATTAGGGCAGTGGTTATCAGCCTTCCTCCTGCCGCCACCCTTTAGCACAGTTCCTCATGTGGTGGGAACCCCACAACCATAAGGTTATTTTCATTGCTGCTTCACCACTGTCGTTTTTCTACTGTGATGAATCGGGCAACCCCTGTGAAAGGGTCATTTGACCCTCAAAGGGGTCGCGACCCACAGGTTGAGAACCACTGCTTTAGAGACTTCGCGGTGCCATCAATCAGCCGGACTTGGTTTTGGTGCCTCTGTCTGCCAGGACCTCCTTTGTGCTAATTTGCATTGCATTCTGGTTCTGCAGCATTTCCAGATGGTTGCCAATGGCTGTTGGGAGCATGGTTTCTGGATCCAGCCTGCAGGAACTGGGAAAACCTCTCCTAAGCCTGGGATGGGGTCCATTTGGCCTGACGGGCCTGCTGAAGTCCCAGTCACCCGGAAAAGCGCATCACTGACGGGTAGGATCCATGCTTTATGCAGGGTTAGGGGTTACCTCTTCCTGGTTCATTCAGTGGAGAGGTGGAGACCTGATCAGAACCTGGTGGTGTTATGGGTTCAGCTGTGCCACCCAAAAAAGATCTCTTGAGGTCTTAACTCCTATACCTGTGAATGTCACCTTATTCGAACACAGAGTCTTTGAAGATGTAATCAGTTAACAGATCCTACCAGGGTAGGTGGGTCCCCATCCTGTCAGACTGATGTCCTTCAGAAAGAGGGACAACACAGAGATGGAGATACCCAGAGTGAAGATGGCCAGTGAGGACGCCTGTGTGGCTTAGGAACAGCCGGGGCTCCTGGGAACTGAGGGAGACACAGAAGGACTGTCCCCTGGAACCCGCAGTGGGGACATGGCACCGCCCACACCCAGAGGGGCCTCTCGAATGATGGGACAATGCGCTCCTGTTTGCAGAAGCCACCCCGTCAGTGGCATTTTGTCTCCAGAGCCCTAGGAAAGTCCGACTGGTGGGAAGGAGGGAGAGAAGAGAGGCCGGGTGGAGGGACTGACTGAACTTCTGAGCCAGTGGCCCTACGCATGGCAAGGACTGCCAATGACAGAAGGCAGGCAGAGGCGTTTGGCCTCCAGAAGTGGCTCTCCATGTTTCGTGACCATTTAAATCAACTCTCTTTGAGCACAAAACGGAGCTGCTAGCAATGCAATGAAACCACGAAGGAGCCGCCCCAACAGACAACTCCAAAGCCAGTCCTGGATGGTGAGTGGCATCCCCCCCGGCCCCCCATCAACTGGCTTTTTGCCTTGCCACTATGAAGAACGATGGGTCCAGAATGGGCTGAGACGTGGTGGCGGGGGAAGGGGCCCCCACGTCCCCAGAGGGCTACTCAGTCACCACATCTGTTCTGTTGTGACGTCTCAGTGGCCAGAAGGAGTGAGACTACCATTCCCAAAGCCGCCTCGGTACGCAGGCAGCGTGCAAGCCGGGCAGGCTTTTCCATCGGCCCTAACCAGGGTTCACTTCATGGCCTCCCCACTGCCCACAGGAGACCACATCACCGGAGGGCTGAGAGGACAGAGCAGAGTGTACCTGCTAATCTGCTCCCAGCGCTCCCTGACCTCCCGCCCTGTTTCCAGGGGCTTCTGTGTTTCTGCAAAGAGTCACCTGGGAACAGAAGCTTCTGGCACCGAGACTCCCCTTGGCAGGGGACGGCTAGTCCTTCCCCCACCTCCCATGCCTTGGGGAGAGCGAACCCTCTCCACTCTGGCGACAGGGTGCCCCACGGATCTAAGACCAAAGGCACATTTCCTAGGGGAGAACACTGGTTTTGACACTGTCATGAGACTAAAAGCAAACCTGACGGTGTCATCTCAACACACCTCGGTTGTCATGTTGACTAGGAAAGACTTCCTCCGGATTGAACTCTGACCTAGGGCCGGCTCTGTGGTCGCCTCTAGGAAGTGCCCACATCGGAGGGAGAAAGAGGACAGCGATTGTGAGGCGGGCACGGGACCGGGCAGTGTTGGGTTCTGGGCTGCGCAGGGTCACAGGGAGTCGGAACCGACTCCGTGGTTCCGCAGCAGCAGCCTCAGCAGCAAGACCAGCCACGTGCACAGAGAACTGACCAGAGATGGGAGGCCGCAGACCAGGACGTGGGGGTGGGGGCTGTGGACGTGCTCGTGGTCTTGACTGCTGGCCTGGCTCACGGTCACAGGACAACAGAGATGTTGTCTGGGGGATTGAGATGATCTCCAGGCCGTTGCTAACATTTGCTCCTGGGCCTGCGGGTCTTGGCCCCCTCGCGCTGCTGCTGTGGGCAGTGTGCTTGGCCCGAAAGAAACCCCTGACTACTTGTGGGGAGCCCTGATTTGTTGCTCTCTCACTTCTCCCTTTGGGGAGGCGACTTCCTCCAAGCGTGAGTGTGGCCCCTCCAGCCTCCTTTTCTGTGTGATGTGAACCAGCTCCCTTGAACTCACGGGAAGCAGCAGGCTAGTTGGAGCACGGGACCTCAGCTACTACAGGGGTCATGTCGGCCACAGTGCCAGCCTGGGCCCCTGCGTGCTCCAGGGCAGAGTCTACAGACAGGGGTGCAGTCGGGGGGCGGCTCCCAGACCCCTGGGTCAGAACACCCCAATGTGGACTCGCTTCCTCCAAGAACTGCCCTGAGGCCGCTGGCTGCTAGGGACAGAGGCTCGGTCGCTCCACAGCCCCCGGTGCAGATCCAGTCTCTGCGCCCTCTGTTCTCACTTGTTTTCTCTGTGGCTGGAAAAACAACAGCTACCATTTCCAATAAGTAATTCTAAACTCGATCTCTTGTCTCAGGGAAGGGTCCCTGGTGGCGCAGTGGTTAAAGCGCTGGGCTGCGAAGGTAGCCCAAAGGCCGGCACTTCTAATCCACCAGCCACTCCGTGGGAACAAGAGTCGGTGGTCAGCTTCTGTGGCGCTGGGCAGTCTTGGGAGCCCCACGAGTCAGGCCGCCTCTGTCCTCCAGATCGGGATATGTTGGCGCCACTCAAGGGCACTGCATGTGAATCTCAGGAAATCAGCAAAATAGAAAAGAAAAATAGTCACCCGTCCAGATGTTCGCAGCTCCGTTCCGTGCGCTAGGAAAGCACAGAGAAAGGCAGGAGGCTAATCGGAGGGATGTTTGCTATGAAAATGGTCACATGTCCCCTAACGACTCTTACCAGTCTGTCAACTGGACGATCTGCCCCAAAGACCTTCCTAGTGTGTCACAGAGCAAAAATGGCACTCTGAACACTAAGGTGCCTCTGACCCAAGAGACGGTATTTTCTTTCTTTCATTCTTGTTTTAAGATCATTTTTCGGGGAGCTCCTTTTACAGCTCTTACAACAATCCATCCATCAATTGTATCAAGCATATCTATACATATGTTGCTGAGGTCGTCAGTTTATTGTGCCAGCCTGACCGATAAACGCATGTGGGGTTAATTGAAGGGTGGGGAGCTAAATGGCTCGGCGAGCCTCCCCTTCCTTGTTTCTTGCTCTTTGATCATCGGACCAGTGTGCGGCTGGCTGCCTTGCTTGTTCTTTGCCTCAATTTACAAGCTACACTACCTGTGGGACACCTAACCTGTGGACTGTGTCGCTGTAACTTGAGGTACTTTCAAGACCTGCTTCGCCACACCATTGGAATTTGCATCTCTTGAGCTGGGGATTGTTGGGCCCTGTCATCTGGCTGACTGTTGGTGACCTGCCGTGCTGTTTGCTGCCTGTACCCGGATAGCCTGAATTGCTCTCCAGAGGACTACCCGGCGGCCCTCAAGACTTGAAGGACTGACAGTGTCTCACAACTGTCTCATGGGAGTGAGTTGCACTGAGCCATTTTTACTGTTTTATAATTTAATGAACTGTTTATTTCTTGTTATACATCTATCTATCTGTATAAATATATATATAATTATTAGCATTTTGGTTTTGTTTCTCTAGAGAACCCTAACACATTGCCATCATCATTTTCTAAACAAGACACAGTATTTCCGAGCACCATGTATTTGTAGAGGAGCCCTGGTGGGGTAGTGGGTTACTGCTTGGGGGTGCTAACTCCAAGGTCAGCAGTTCAAAGCCACCCGCTGCACTGTGGGGGAGAGACAAGGTGTTCTATTCCCATAAAGAGTGACAGTCTCAGACACCCACAGGGCAGTTCTTCCCTGTCCTCTAGGGTCACCCTGAGTGGGAATGCACTCAATGGAGGTCAGTGAGTGACACATCGGGGAGCCGACCCATAATGAGGAAGACCACCAGGGAATGGATTTCTTTGGATGACGGTGTTGGGGAGGAATCGGTACCATGGACGGCCAGCACAAACAGCTCTATCTTGGAAGTGGAACAGCCCGGATGCTCCTTGGACGCGAAGACGGTCAGACTTCATTTCACGGACGTTGGACATGGTATCAGGAAAGAACAGTCCCTGGAGAAGGACGTCAGGCTTGCTAATGACGTGTGTCAGCCAGGAAGACCCTCCCCCCAGGGAAAGGGAATGGACGTTGTGGCTACAATAGGCTGGCCCATCACTACCACTGCAAGGATGGCGCAGGTCCAGGCAGGGTCCCTTCTGCTTGCGTGGGGTCCGTCTCCCAGCTGGGTGGCATTTGGTTTGGTTTAAGAAGACTTCAACTCAGGGAGATTTTTTGGTTTAAGGTTGAATGACAATTTAGGGGCCATCATTTTGGGAGGACATCCAACCTCCGTGGCTCCAAAAAGGTGGCCTTCCTGTATGGGCAAGGGTGCAGTTGGGGTGGGGGTGCTGCACGTAGAGGGCACTGGTGGAGCGCAGTGGGCTGCTCATCGGGTTGATACCCACAAGGTCAGCAGTTTGAATTCACCAGCTGCTCCTGGGAAGAGAGAGGAGGCGCTCTACTCCTGTAATGAGTTACAGTCTCAGAAACGCACAGGGGAAGTTCTGCTGCCTTCTAGGGTCACTATGAGCCAGACTTAACCCAGTGGCTGTGAGATTAGGATTTTTTGAGTTACGTTATCATGATGAAGCAGGAGAAAAGGGCATTGTGGGAAATGCCAGTGGACTTTTCAGACCGGCCATCCAACACCAAGACCAAATTCGCTGCCCTTGGGTCACTTCTGACTCCTGGTGACCCTGCAGGGCAGAGCAGCACTGCCCCACAGGACTGTCATCTCTACAGAAACCAACGCCTCATGGAGCCTTGGGCAAGTTCAAACTCATGGCCTTAGGGTGAACAGCCAAGTGCTTAACCACCACTCCACTAGAAAGACTTGGATAAGCCAGGGACCTTTTTAAAAAAATAGATACCAAGTTTCTTGGCCATTATGAACACGCCTTAAAAAATACACTTATCTTTGAGTTGTTGTTTAGAATTTAAACAATGTCAGTCGGGCAGAAAAGTGGAAAAACAAAGGATTCCCTTCGAACCATCACTCCGATTTTCCAAAGGTTGGTATTTTTAGGTGGATCGTTCTTTATCGACACACACACATAGTGATTGCTTTTGGAACGACTTAAGTTGTGGGCCTGATACTTCTTTACACGATGGGGGGGTGCAGGGGGGAGGACTGCAAGCAACACAATATGGAGGGTCTAAATGGCCTCTTGGGGAATTTGGGAGTCATGGAAGGTTTCTCAGGAGAGGAGCCAATCAGGTTGCCGAGTGGAGGGTGGGTGGGAATGGAGGGGGAGGAGGCAGGCCGACCAGCAGGGCAGGCAGGTGTGTGCGTGGGCATGGAGCAGGCACGAGCTAACCGTGGGGGCAGTGATGGTGGGGCAGGGAGGAGGCCAAGGGGGCTGCGAGACTGCAGGGGGAGGAATGGGAAGATTTCAATCATGGGGGCAATCACAGTGTGCCGCCGGATACCGGTCCCGCTGAGAGACAGGGCATTGCAGGATGGATTTGAGGGTGGGCAGTTGAGTTTGGGCTTTTCCCGTTCATTTTATTATGGGAGTTTTAAGAACTACAAGTAAGATGAAAAAACTATAGTGATCACCTATATATCCACCACCAAGGTTCTACCATGAACATTTTACTACACTTGTTTTGTAGCCGTCCTTGACATCCACCCACATCCATACACATTTTTTATGTATATCACAGTAGGTAGCAGACACTGTATCCTTCACCCGTAAACATGTTCATCTGCATGTCGCTCCCAAGAGACCAACCTCTGTTTAAATGATCTGAGCATTTTATTTAGGTTTCAGTCTCCTTCATCCCACTGATGGACATTTGCATTCTTTTACGCTTTGGCTCCTTTGAAAAAAGCTGCCCTGAACATCTTTCCATTGTAAACGCTGGGTTGCTTGCATGCATTTAAGTGTGAGCTGAGACTGGCGGCCTGACAAGTGGAGTCTGGGAGGTGAGGGGCTGGAGGTGGCAGTCTGCGGGCACCTGGGACAGGAAGGTTGAGCGGGCTCAGGGGTCCCTGTCTTGGTGGGTAGTACATTCACCCCAATAACTTTGACATATTCTAAGCCCAGGCCACACCATTGCTAGTTTAGTCACCTCGGGGGAGGGCTCTGAAGCTCCCAGACAGCTCAGAGGCACAGTCAGGAAGGAACAGCATCAGGGCAGAAGGAACAGCCCCCAGGAAGATATGCAGGGAAAGGTTGCCTGTAGGAGAATGAATGGTAGGAGCGTCTGTTGATCTGAGGTAACCTTAGCATGATTTGGAGTGACAGCCACTGAATGGGCATCTGCCTCTCCCTGCATCTAGAAAAACCAACAGACTGGGGTACCCTTTGAAGGGGCTGGAGGTAAGGCCATCCATGTTTGATGGTAAAACCTTGCTGCCCATGAGCAGGATCGCCCACGCAATTGGAAGAGTCTGGGACACCATGGACATCAGGAGTCGCTTTTCCAAATCCATGGAGGATTTCAAGATGGTGACACCCAGGCATCGGGGCCCCTGTGACTGCTGGGTTCTGTGGTCCCAGAACAGCCCTCCCCCAGTCCTATGAAGTGGGCCTTGCTGGCTAGTAAAGGGTTGGGTCATTTTGAGTCCATTCATTTCATTTCAAAAGAGTTTTATTTAGAATTGTTTGACGGTATACAGAGCAGAGCAGGCCATCCAACAATTCAGACACCTTTTGTTTCATGTCATTCATTACCATCCCACAGTGTAACATCACTTGCCACTCATCCCACTCTTGTCTTGTTTCCATTCCTCCTCTGCTAACCCTCCTGAACTCCGTCCTTGAGCAAATGCTGCCTTTGCTCTCAGATGGCTCATTGCTCTAAGGTGTGTGTATTTCTTCAGTGTGCTGTTCCTCTTGTAGACTAGTGCAGTGGTTCTCAACCTTCCTAATGCCGCGACCCTTTAGCACAGTTCCTCATGTGGTGGTGACCCCCAACCATCAAATTATTTTTGTTGCTACTTCATCACTGTCATTTTGCTACTGTTATGAATCGGGGGATCCCTGCGAAAGGGTTGTTCGACCCCCAAAGGGGTCTCGACCCACAGGTTGAGAACCACTGGTCTATTGGGTGGCTGAAAATTGAGCCACAGGGGACAAGTTCACTTCCAGGCCTGAAGGGTAACTAAGGGCCATCGTCTAGGGGGTCCCAACCATCTCCATCCTGCAGTAAGTCTGCTCTTTCTTAAAAGTTCAAGTTTTGTTCCATGTTTTTCTCCCTCCCTCTCCAGGACCTTCTAACTCGATCCCTTTCGGAGCAGTTGGGAGTGGTAGTGGGGCACCATCTAGTTCTTCTGGTCTCAGCCTCATATCCACATTGGATCCATTCCTTTCAGCCAGGATCACTTATGAGGTTTCTGCTCCGTTTTAGTTTCTATCAACCATTACAATTAAACGGTGCTAACTCCTCATCCTTTCTGAGGTTTATTATTTTTTTTCTCAAGATATAAATAGAAATTGTTTCCGATGGCTGTTACATCCAGTGTAGAGAATTCTTTCCCAAAACACAAATAAGTATTGCACCTGTTAAAGGATGAACGGAAGCTGTAGATATGAGAGACATCTTGTAATCAGTTATTTTGTTGAAGTGGCTGGGATTGGATATATTGCATTCCAATACTGACCGCTAGAGTTCTTGGAAAGGTGCCATGGTAATATACCCTAGGTTTCTCTTTCGATGCAAATAAGGCTCATGCCAGTGTTTGCTAACCAAGAACAGGTAGTCATTCAAATTTCATGACGGTTTTATTAAACTAGGAATCTCATGTCACGGGGCATTCACAGTGCAGAAGGTCACAGTCATTGAAAAAATAAATAGCGGGGTAAATGTATTTATTATTTACAACTTTTCAACTCTGCTTCTGCCTGCCTGTCAGATGGCGTAGAATCCATGATGGCAGCCATCAACCCAGTACACCACAAACGTCTTGTGGCGGGTGCCTCGGGGCGGGGCTGAGTAACTGCCCCAGAGGGTCTAGGTGTGGGCTTGAAAAGGAGGTTCTCTCTGGACAGGAAAGTCCTTAGATTCCATGTACTCGCTATTTGATAAGTCACAGGTGGGCCCTGGAAAACTCAATGGCTGGCACTGCAGGGATTGGGCAGCCTGCCTCCTGGCATCTTGGACAGACCTGTCCTCTTAGAGGCCAGCCCTTCCCTTGGCAGTTCCACCTCTGCCTGTGGGCTTGGCCCCATGGGGCACTAGCTGGCAGTGCCTCTTTGCTCATAAGGTAGGAAATCAAAGGCCTCTTTGTGTCCAGACACCCAACAACTACTCCCACTAGCAGCTGCTGGACAGACGGCACACGTGCCTGCTTGCACTTCACAGACCCCAGGCCCCCAGAGGGCTCCTGAGAGCCAGCTGTAGTCACTCAGCCTCAGCTTTGTCCACTGGGGTCCCAAATGCCTCTGCACTGGGGGGAGGAGGACAATGGACAGCGTAATCATAGGATCAGTAGCTCAGAAGGATGCCTCTGGGATGTGAGGTGTCCTGACGGCCAGGAAACAATGCCCCACCCCAAACTTCTAGAACATTCTATTTGAGGATAAGAAACTGCCTTGCTAACACTCCATTTTCAGTGGGAGGAAAGTCTGTTGAAAGGAGGCCACCTGGGCATCTAGGGTGGGCTTAGGAATCCCCATCTTAGGGGATCTGGGGTCCTGCTGTGTGAGACCCTCCTTGCATGCACAAAGTGAATCCTACCCAACTGTGCAATGATGATATGCCCAGTATTTCTCTTCGTCAGTTAAAAAAAATTGTTTTACAGTGGTGGGGGAGGGGAGAGGATTTACTGTCTCCCCGCAACCCCATTGAGAGAGGAGCCCTGGTGTCTTATGGTGGGGAACTCATAGGGTTGATAACCACCAGGTCAACAGTTCAAAACCACTGGTTCCTCTGTGGGAGAAAGATGAGGCTCTCTAGCCTTGTTAAGGGTTAGTCTCGGAAACCCATGACTGTGCTATGGGGTCACTATGAGTCAGAGTCCACTGGATGGCACTGAGTGAGAGAGAACCCCCACCGAGAAACCCCCGCAACATGCTGCCCACGACATCACTGTCTGAATCCTGGCAGTGGCGCGAGGCAGTGTGTGATTGTTCAGTCATCAGTCATCGTGGCGGTGAACTCAGGAGCAGCCCACTCCAGCCACAGAAATCTCGTGGGTGGAGAAGCCCCGCTGCTGGGGTCTCCAGTTCACATAGGAAGGCTCGGATTGTCAGCTCTGAGAGCCTCACCAGCTCCCAGGACTGAACCGGGTGGTCAGGCTGTTCTCAGTCCCCTCTACTAAGACCACCAGCCCCCAGCTGGACCCACGCTTGGTGGCGTAAAGCCCTGGGGACGTGCCGGCAACAAAGGTGTATTAAATAGAGCCGCAGACTCAGGCGTGCAGGTGGCTGGGGGCTCGGCAGAGCGGAGGCCATGGGTGTTTGCCATGCAAACATCAGAAACTTTAAGCCCTGCTTGCCATATTAGACACGACACTTCACCCCACCCCTGTTGGCTTCCCCCCTGTGATGGAGAACAGAGGTCTGGGGAGGGGGTGCAGACCCAAAGAGCCTCTCCACCTCCTTCCAGGGGAGACACGCGCCCTCGAGGTGGGAAACACTGGGGCCCGGCAGCTATCACGCCTAAAGTTAAACACAACTGGCGTGCCCATCACAGTGTCTTTGTTGGCCAGCACAGCCCAACGTTGTTGGTGGGCGCCGAGCCAGCCCTGGCTCATAACGACCCCTGTACAATGGAGCACGGTGCTGCCTGGTCCTGTGCCACCCTCACAAGCATTGCTTGTGGGAGGACACGGTTGCCACCACCATGCCAATCCGTCTTGGCTTTTGATGAGCCTTGACTTTACGGAGCATGACATTCTCCAGGAATGGGCCCCTCCGGATTCACGTGTCCAAAGTGAGATGGGCTCTCTCAGCTTGGCTTCCTCGGAGCTTCCTGGCTGTACTTCTTGGCAGGCAGGTTTCTCTCTTCTTCTGGTGGTCCATGACAAGCACATGGTACCATCCTGGGGAAACCGGCAACTCAAAAGCATGACCCTTGTGGGGTCCCGGGCGGTGCAAACACCTACTCTCCCTAGAGTACTGGGGGTGGGAGGCCTGAACCCACCCAGAGGTGCTGCGGAGAAGGTCTAAGTGATCATGGTCCTGAAGACAGTCATCGGAGGGAGGCCCTCTTGGGGCCCCTCCCCGGCATGTCTGGAGTCCCCTTGAGTTGGAAATTGACTCAATGGCAATGAGGCCCCGCCTGGTTCTGGGGGTTGCTAAAAGCCAGGGTCACGATGGTTGAGTGCCCAGCCTGCCCCTGGATCTCTTTGGGAATGGATGGTTGAAGGGAGGGGGAGGAGAATGGGCTTTCTGCCACCCAGAGCCCATTTACAGAGGTTCCTATGGACACAGTGTGATGCTGGAGTGGCCGAGATGTGGGCTACCTCAGGGGCCCCCGGGGTGGGGCTCTGCATGCAGGAAGCTCGATCAAGCAGGGCTAGATGTCCCCGGGGGAGGTTTCAATAATGGCGACAGGATCCAGACTCTTGAAGACAGGCACCCTAGCAGGCAAGGTCTTTGCTGACCCAGGCAGCAAGCCTATGTGGGAGCCCATTTAACCACAAGGATCCCGGTGGTGCAGTGGGTCCAGTGCTGGGCTGCTAACTGCACGGCCAGAGGTTCAAGCCCACAAGCTGCTCTGCAGCAGAAAAGATGAGGCTGCCTTCTCCTGAAAAGATTTAAAGTCTCAGAAACCCAGGGACAGTTCTGCTCTGTCCCACAGGGTCATTCTGGGCTGGAATCATCTCAAGGGCACTGGGTTGTTTTTTGTATTTTTTTGGGGGGGTGCGGGCAGCTCACCTACAGGAATAACAGAGGAGGAAAGCAGGGCTGGGGTGAGGAGAGGGGAGGACAAGCCTGCCCCAGGATCCAGCCAGGGCTGGTGGGCAGGCCAGGGCCCTGCCCGAACACACGGCTTACTGGGGCCGGGGCCAACTCAAGAGGAAAGGCCCGGCCTCTGTGAGGTTGACGCCCAGTGGAAAAATTCCCCACTGTGGAAACAGATCCCCACTGTTCTCTAACCTCGAGACACAGGTTCATTTCACCCCAGGGAAGAAAGGCAGGGCCTGGGATGCAGCCACAGCCCTGGGCTTCTATAAAGGGACTGGGCTCCTCACCCCATGCCTCAGGGGGATGAGCTGCTGGGGCAGGAGCTGGTGTCTCTCCCCATCCATCTTGCTCTGCCCACCCCTACCTAAGGGGGAGGGGGAGGGGAGGAGGAAACTGTCCACCACCCTACAGACTCTTGGCGACTCTATAGGGCAGACAGGAAATGCCCACACGTTTCTGGGGCTGTGCGTATTTACAGAGGCAGGTGGTTACACTTTTCTCCAGCAGAGGCTGGTGGGTTCGAACTGACCACCTCTGGGTTGGCAGCTGAGAGCTTAACCTCTGGGCCACCAGAACTCCTTACCCAGTGGCTGCCCTGTTGAGGTGCCTGGCCTCCTGCTTCTGCTTCCTGGTGGACAAGTCATCAGTGGAGATCGGGAGCTGAGATGCAGGGTCCCCCAGGAGGGGTCCCTGGTACTTCCTGTGGATATGTGCGCACCGCAACCTGGTCTAACCTGGCCCTGCGTGGTGCCAACAGGCACTTGGCAACTAACTGAAAGGTTGGTGGTTTGCATCCACCCATCGGTGCTTCCACAGTACCGTGGGAGAAAGGCCTGGTGCTCGATATACAAAGCCTCACAGCCCCTGAGGACCTGACAGCGCGCAGTTCTACTTGGAAACACCTGGGGTGGCCATGGGTGGTAGTCAAGCTGACAGCAACTGGCTTCTGCTTTTTCTAGAGAGGGCTGGATGAGTCCTGGTGGCCTGGCGGTGAAGCGCTCGGCTGTGAGCCCAGCGCTAGTGGCTTGCCCAGGAGAAAGATCAGGCAGAGTGCTTCTATAACGGTGACCACCTGGGGACCCCATGGGGCAGTTTCTACTCTGTCCTAGCCGGTTGCTAGACTCAGTGGCAAAGCCACTATTTTTTCTAACGGAGCAGCTCTGTTCTGAGACACGTGGGTGGGGCTGTCCCCAGTCGGAATGATTAAACCAGGAGGCCTTGTTGGGAGTTGGAGGGGAGTCTCATGCGCTCCCAACTGCTTGGATCTGTAAGAGCAGAGAGACGAAGTCACAGGGGTGGTGTGTGACCAACCACAGGAAACGGGCCAGTGCAGAGGTAACCAAAGGGCCAAGCAGACACCATGGGGGTGGGTTACATGAAGACGGGGCAGGGGAAGCGGAGAGCTCAGGGCCAATTCGGATCTGTCCACCGTACCCAGACCAGCTTGTCATCCAGGGAGCCCTTTTGCGCTGCCAGGCAAGCGGTGGACTGGGAACGGAAAGGTTGGCAGTGCCAACCTGCCAGCCTTCGGGAGAGGGATGAGGCTGTGAAGATTTGGAGCCTCAGAAACCCTTTGTAGGGTCTCAGTGACTTGGCATCGACCCGATGGCAGCAGGTTTGAGTTTTCTATGGTTGGCAGCTGACCTAGAACCTTCCCTGGGGCCAGGCAGGGTCTCAGATGCGGCTCACCTTCCGCCCGCACCAGGCTTCCGAGGCTGCAGAGGGCTCAGTCATTCCAAACCCGGAGCGAATAGGCGCTGCCCAGCCCGGCGCCTCCACACTGAGTGCCTCGGTTCCCTTTCTCTCCTGCCCCCAATGAGAAGTGTGAACTTGATCTCTCCCGCTTGCCTCCTACTGGGGGAAGAACAATTACATCACGCCAATTGGCTGCGGGCCAGAACACGAGGACGCTGGGCTGTGATGAAAAAACTGTTTCAAAATGAGGCCCAGTTAATCCAGCCATCCTTCCAGCGGCCACTTTAAGCATAAAGAAGGTGGTCCACCTACCACATGCGTACACTGCTCCCCCATCACTGCCACACGCAGGCCCTCAGGACATGACACTGGCACGTGAACGTCTGAGCCCTCTGCAGACTCAGAACATTCTAGTCTGGCCTCAGGAGCCCTGGTGGTGTAGTGGTCATGCGACCCGAGAGGTCAGCAGTTTGAAACCACCAGCCGCTCTGCAGGAGAAAGACAGGGCTTTCTACTCCTGGGAAGAGTTAACAGTCTTGGAAACCCACAGAGGCAGTTCTACCCTGTGCTATAAGGTGGCTGTGAGTCGCCATCGACTTGCTGGCAGCGAACTTGGGTTTTGAGGCAACTGCAGTCGCCCTGCACCCTCACACGGACTCCCTGAGGAAGAGGTCCAGTTCTCGGAAAGCTTCCCCAGAGTCCAGGGACCTGGATGCCTGGAAAGGTGGGATGGGGAGATAGGCGGGGGGGTGAGGGGGGTGTTGTCATCAGGGGCAGTGGGGCCTGTGCCTCGTAGCTGAAACTACTCTATGCATGCTGTTGTTGCTTTTTCTAGACAAAAAATGGACACCGGCTATGAGCAGAGGTTAGGATTTGACCTGGGAGACCAGGAGACAGTTACATTGTTGCCCAGGCTTTGGTGCCAACAGTAAGGACCTACCGCAGGGTAAAGATGCATGCCCACCCCTAATCACCTGGTGATGCAGCAGTTAAGCACTGGGCTGTTAACCAAAAGGCTGGTGGTTCAAACCCACCAGCCACCCCGTCGGAGGAAGATGAGGCAGTCTGCTGTCGTAAAAATATGCAGCAGTGCTGCTCTGCCCTAAAGGGTCGCTTATGAGTCGGAATTGACAATGGGTTCGGAGGCTTGGGATTTCCAAAGATGAGCAGCCCAGGGAGATGGCGGAGCTGGGAATGGGGAGAGCGGGAGGCAGGGAGGTTTGGGTGACTTACTGGTCACTGGCCTAGGATCACGTGACCACTCCAGGGCTCCATTTTCTGGGAAATGCCCTCATAGCTGAGAGAGGAACCCCTTTGGAACCTGCATGAGTCTATAAAGTGGAGAGAAGGGGGCCCCGGGGAATGGTGTCATTTGGGCTCAGGGTGGCCCCAGGGGCTTGGGACACTCTTGCATCTAAGCTTTAGCCTGAGAGAACTCCCAGCCCCCTCGTCTCCCACCCAGCTAACTGCTTTGGGAAATCCTGCTTGGCCACACTTGGAAGGTTGCTGAGCCCAATAATCAGGTGGGGAAGCAGAAAGAGAAGCTGGGCAGGGGCAGGTGCTAATACTGATGTGGAGTCAGCGTGGAAGCCTGGCCCGTGGACCAGGACCTCGTTAGGACACAGCCCGGACACTTCCTCCTGTGGGAATGCCGGAGGCCTTTAAGAACACAGTCCCAAGTCCCAGCCTGGGCCACCGTCCTCGTGTCTCAGATGTCGGCCCATACTTGGACCATCACCAGGGACGGCCTTCCGGTTGCGGTGGGCTCCAAAGTGCCCTGCCTCCCAGTCATCTCGGACCGCCGCTGTCAAAAACCATCTGTGCAAATAGCCCAATATTCAAAGTGCATCGGATCTGAGAAGTATAATTTTTTTTTGCCATAGAAACATTAAAAAAATAAAATAAAAGCTCTCTATAAAACTAGTTGTGCTTTCTCGTCACAACCCACGAGTGGTTCCGGGTTCATCCATCGTTTTAATATAGATCACAGAACTCCCTGCTGTGGGAGATGGTTTGCGACGTCTGTCTCCTTCGGGATCCAGCCCCTTCTTGGCCAACTCCCAGGTTCAAGGAGCTTTAGCACTTCAGTGTCCAAGCGATGAGTCTGCTTGCCTTAGCCTTGTGCCTGCCTGCAGCTAACCAGGGAGACAGTGTTGCTTCTCAGGAGCTCTCTCCCCTGGTCACCAGCCGTGTCCTTCTCACAGCACGCGCCGGTCAGCAGGCATATAAATAAAGGGCATTTCAACGGGTGGGCTTGAGACTAGCACATTAAGATAGAAGCGAAGAATCACACTGCTGCCGGGCCACACAGAAGGGTCTGGAATGTGTTGCTGTCAACCACACCCCCACGTCGCCCCCCACCCCCACTCCGTCTCCCAGTTAGCACTTTAGGAGAAGTTTGCCTTCAGCCTGTCTCTAGATTCCAAACCTGACATCTGAGAGCCAGCGGGGGGTGGGGTGGGGTGTTGTTGATTACAGAGAAATGGGTTTTCTACAAGTGTCCTCTTCTGCGGTCCCGCCGGGGTCCTGGATGGAATGCTATCTTTTCAAGTATGATGAGCGAGATGTTTGAGTTGGATCATCTTACCGCTCAGTCTCGGAACACCTCCAGACAAGTGGTCACAAAGTTTGAAAAAACGGCGTGCGGACTTCCGACTCTTCCAGAAAAAGGGGATGGGAGGCTGGTTGCTCACCTGCCCCAAGGCTTAGCCATGTGGACTGAGGCTGTGCCCCATGCTGTGGTGGGAGCCCCCAGCAGACGCTCTGAGGAGCAGAGTCAATTGGGGACAATATTCTTATTGTGCACTTGTCCCCCGGACACCTGGTGCTCACCAACGGCCTCCTTTCTGTAACCAGAAAACCACACACACAGACCTTGTGCTCGACGCTGGCCCGTGGTGGCCCAGAGCCGGAGCTCTGGGGGCTGCAAATTCCACCTCTGGGCAGCAGGGCTCCAGCAGGTAGAGGCCGTCCAACAATCCGGCCAAACCTGGACAAAAGCGGCTGCGGCAGGGCCAGGGAAGGCTGGGGTGGGGGAGGAGGAAAGGGGAGGGGACGCCAGTGTCACAGGGTCCAGAGGACTTGCCCCCTGGGCGGCGGCTCAGCCTTAGTCGTCCTCCCGGCACATGGGCAAGTTGACGAAGGTGAAGACGTTGAACTCGATCATGATGGAGAAGCACAGGAAGATGGCGTACAGAACCAGCACGTAGATGCCCAGTTTCCGGTCCAGCCTCCATTTATTCAAGTGGATGCCTAGGACCTGGGGGGAGAGCATGAGAGCTGGGTTCGGGGGCTGTTAAGAGCAGAACTGCGTCTTGACACCCCCTTGGTGGCGTCTTTGTGGATGCTTGTAGTGGGGGGAGGGGGTGGTCATCCCCCTGGGGAGCAGGGGTTTCTTTGCTAAGTGAATGAGGCCCTAGGAGTGGCAGTGGGCCCTAGGCCTCATCACTTCCGAGGCTTGAGGAGAGACCAGCAGCCGGGAGGGCAGCTGCCTCGTGGAGAGTGCCTGGGTATGGGAGTGCCCATGCTGTGGAAGCCAGGACGAGGGTCCCACAGACGGTTCACACAGAGAACCATTCCCTGATGCAGGCCCCAACTTCAGACTTTTAGCCTCTGGAAGGGCAGCAAGGGAATGCATTCCTGCACTTTAAATCCCACCACTGGGGTGTTCGTGCTACACACACCCAGGAAACTCAGACACTAGCAAAGAAACCTAAAAGGCTCTATTTTTTTTTTGTTGCTGGAAAGCTACATATGAATTATGAAGTCTGGGACTTTCTGCCAAGTGTGGACAAGAGCAGGAGAGGGTGGTACCAGGCACTGCTTCAGAGGGGTCAGAAGCAGCCTTGGGGAGGGGGTCCTGGATCTTGGGACTGGTGGGTGGGGAGCCTGGGCCCAGCCCTGCTGAAACTGGGACACCCCTCTTGGGTGGGCCCTCTCAGTCTCCCCAGGCTGGTGCAAGGGCCAGTCAGCCACTCTCTCTGCATGCCCCCCTTGGCTCTAGGCCTCACCATCCTGGACATTCTTCAGGAAAATGTCCAAGGCTCCTGCTGGCTCATGGCCATTCTGTGTAGCGTGACCACTCAGAGGAGCCCTGGTGGCCCAGGGGCTGTGTTCTTGGGCTGCCAACCAGAAGGCAGGCAGTTCAAACTCAGTAGCTGCTCCGTGGGAGTGAGATGAGGCAGCCTGCTCTCATTAAGAGCAGAAACTTACCACTCCTGTGGGTGGTTTACTCTGCCCTACAGGCTCGCTGTGAGCCAGCCTGGACTCAGCTGCCTGGGGGAGGGGGATTCAGCATAACCCAAGTGAGCAGGCAGACCCAGCCCAGCAAGCACTCACAGTGAGAGCGACAGAGCCCAGCAGGAGAACCACTGAGTAGACCAGCCCTCGGCTGTTGATCTTCACCTGCAAAGACAAACACACAACTGCTTGGCACCCACCTCTCCTGACAGCTCACACCCTCTACCCCTCTTCTCCCAAACTGGGGCATCTGCTGGCAGTCTTGGAGGTCAGGGCGGTGTGGATTCAAGGGCTGACTCTGCTGAGCTCAGCCTACTCTTGGCCAAGGGTAGGCACAGGGACCCTAAAGAATTTGGCTGGTCTTGGTCCCCAGTTCCTTGGAGGTAACCTCTGTTATTGTTAGGTGAGGTTGAGTGAGTTCAAACTCCAGTGACCCCATGTGACAAGTGAGCAAAACACAGCCTAGTCTTGCTGCGTCAGCCCCACACCTCCCCTGAGGAATGCCTGAGGGGTTTGAGCATCTTGGTATCCACGGTGGGTCTCAGGCACAAGGGAAGCCTATGGATGGGAGGCTGGCCAGGCCAGTGAGATTGGCCATAAGCTGAGAAGTTTGGGGCTTCAAGTTCATGGTATCAGCCCCAGCCCCGGGGAGAAGAGATGGAGACTGAGCTCACCCAGGTGGCCAATGATTGAACCCAGCATGCCCGTGGAATAAAACCACTACCCCAAACTCTGGGCAGGGCAGGGGAGCTTCCTGGGTTGGCAGTCCCCCTTGCACCTGCTGGCCACACATTGAGTCTGCGCTGGTTGACATGTGTTCCTGAGACACAGAAGCTCCAAGTCTGAAACCTGCCCCAATTCCCGAATCCACTCCTGTGCCTCCTTGGGCTCCGCCCAGCTCTTTGTTATAATGAGGCTGTCATCATCAGGGAGGAGCTTTTCTGAGCAATAGCAGCCCCATGACGTAGGGCTTACGCATTGGACTGCGGGCTGCAAGGCCTGCGGTTCAAATCCACCAGCTGCTCCTGGAGAGGAAGACGGGGCTTCCTAGTCCCGTGAAGAGTTACAGTCGGGGAAACTCACAGGGGCAGTTCTACCCTGTCTGAGAGGATCCCGACCAGTTGGCACTAACTCGATGGCAGGCAGCCTTTTTGGATGAGCAAATAATCAAACCCGGAGAAGCCACAGGGATCCCCACGGTCACCACCAGCCAGTCAGAAGTGATCCAGGGGACCCCTACCTCGATGTCTGAACCATCACCCCAAGTCTAGCCCAGCAAGCACAGGCTCCCACCTGCCGCACACCCTTCCCGGGCTGCTCAGGAAGACTGTGAGGAACCTGAGTGCCAGGTGTTGAGGAGAAGCGACCCGGACCGCCCCCGCCCCCATCCGAGGTGCACCTGGCCGCTGCCTGCTTGTGTACTGTACTCACCGTGGACCCGTACTTAATAACCATGGTCTGCAGGCCCCACGGGATGCCCAGCCCCACGAGAATGTCGAACACGTTGCTTCCTATGGTGTTGGAGACCGCCATGTCCCCTAGGCCTGGAGGGGAGAACAGACACATGTCACTCACCTGAGAGCTTGCCCGACCGAGCCACCTGCGCTCCTCCTGGGAAGCGAGCCCTTTCTTGGTGGGCCCCACATGTCTGGCACCTTTTTCTGAGGTCTGAGATGCTTTTGTGGGGGAAGTATGGGACTTGCTATTCCCGTGAGAGTTTTAATCTTGGAAACCCACAGGGACAGCTCTACCCTGTCCTACAGGGTTGCTACGAGACAGCACTGACTCGATGGCAGTGGGGTGTTCTGTTTATTTATCTTTGAAGATGCATTTGAGAGGCCTCTAGGTGGCAGCCATGACTAAGGACTGGGCCATTCGCCACAAGATTGAGAGTTTGAGCCCACCTCAAGGTGTGTCTGGTGGCCTGTGGTTGCACACTAGGCTGCTAACCTTACGGTCAGCAGTTCGAATCCACCAGCCACTCCTCTGGAGCAAGAGGGAGAATTCTACTCTTATAAAGAGCTGCAGTGGTGGAAACCCACCCGGGAAGTTCTGCTCTGCTCTCTGGGGTCGCTCAGAGTTGGGACTGGTCGAGTCGAAGGCAGGGGGTGTGTCTGATTTCATTGTTTCAGGAGGTGCATTGGAAGAAAGCACAGGAGACCTGCTTCTAAAAGGTGACCACCATGACACCTTGGCATCACCGGGAATCGGAATCGACTTGATGGTAACTAGCGACTCAGTGGGAGACAGACAGGGCTTCCTAAAGAGTTCCGGTCTCGGAAACTCACAAGGCAGTTCTGCCCTGTCCTATAGGGTTGCTGTAAATGGGCATCGCGGGGTTTGGTTTTCGACAGCAACTCGCTTTTGGTTGTGAAGATCTACTTCCTTAGTGAAGTTGCCGGGGGAACCTTCCTGATTTCTCCTGCCAGGCTCGTCACTGCCCTCTCTGAAGACCCACTGTGTGCTCCGCATTCTCCCCTCCCAGCAACGCCGGGCCACAGATGATGAGAAGGTCGAGCCTTGCAGAGTGCCCAAGACCTCAAGACCTTGGCGGAGTGTGAGTGTCAGTGAGTCTGTCTCGGGCTGCCTGTGTGGAGCCCTGTACCCTAGACCATGAGCACAGTGTGATCCGGGTCGCTGCCTTGATGACCTCGCTGAGCTCAGGTTCTCAAAGGCTGCCCTCCCTTCCCCCAGCCACACCAGAAGCATCTTAGAAGCATCAGCTTCCCTCCGGCCCCTCCCAGTGGCCCAGTCACAGGCTAGCCCACACAATTGGAGAACTTAATAGCTCAAGGATATCCTAAGTCAGAATGCCAAATTTTATAGCCAAACTTCGGGCTGGCTGCAACCTTTTCTTACCTGGCCACAGCCTGAACCTGACACCTGGCACACCGACAGATGCTTGTCCAATGAACAAGCTGATAAGAAAGAGCCAGTAACCGGGAAGTGGCTTTGATGATCAGACAGCTTAGTGGCAATTCACAGCAGCTTAGGGACAGGTGGTACAGGTGGCAGGAGAAAGGCAGGGTTTTCTACCCATAAAGGGTTAACAGTCTTGGAAACTCACAGGGGCCAGTTCTACTCTGTCCTACTGGGTCGCTATGAGTGGCCATTGACTTGATGGCAGTGAGCTTGGTTTGGGGTTTTGCAGGTGAGAACCAGCCAGCCAGACCGGAGCCCGTCCTGTCCTCTGGCCTCACGCTGCCCCCTGCTGGCCCCTAGGCACACATCCTTCCCTCCAGGATCTCCTGTGGTTTCCTGTCAGTCCTGGGCAGCGTGAGGTGGCACCCCAGAGTCCCTGACACTGCCACATCTCACTGGTCTGAACCAGGAGTTACTTGCACCTCCACAGGTTTCAGTGGAACTTCCCGATGAAGCCGGACTAGTAAGAAAGGCCTGGTGATCGCCAGTAATTGTTATGCCTTTGGGGCCCGCTCATTTTCACAGCCCTCCCAGCGGCCCGGAGGGATTGACCTGGGCTGGCCCACACACCACCTCTTCTTCCACTTCAGGGCAGGGCCATCTCCATTGTCAGAGGCTGGCATTGGGGGTGGGTGGGGACTCGGGCAGGGCCCAGGCAGGGTCTGTACCTTGTCTTGCCACGATGAGGCTGGCCATGCAGTCTGGCACGCTGGTCCCGGCTGCCAGGAAGGTGATGCCCATGATGACGTCAGGAATCCCCAGGGTGTACCCGATGACCGTCACCTGCAGAAGAGCATAGGGGTTGGAGTGCAGGGGGACAGGGGGGGCACCACGGATGCTGGGCTTAGCCGGCGATGTCAGCTCAAGCAGAAGCATCTGGAATGTGGCCTTATTTCAAAGACATTCTGCAAGGGGTCCTTTTTACTTTCTTGTTGTCCCCTGACTACATGAGCAATGGCGATCAGGGTGTGTGCTGTGCCATGAGGCTCTTGGATAGCTAGCAGACCAGCAGCAGGGGTTTGTGGCTGAATCTTTCTTTACCAAAGCAGAGCACCAGGCCTTCCTGCCGGGTGGGGCCAACCCTCCCAGAGGTTAGCAGTGCCAACTGACTCTGCACCACCCGGGGCCGGCAGCAGGCACTGGCCCTGACTGGCTGCTGCTGGCTTCTACAGGTGACAGTCACTGGGCTCGGGGAAAATGTGACCAGACCAAACCGGCTGTGGAATAGTGGCGGTGGGGCGAGGAAAGTCTTGGATGTGTGAAGTGTCCCCAGGTGCCAGGTCAGAGGAGCCAAGGTCAGGGGACCCTGGTGTGCGGACCTGGAGATGGAGCCGAGGCTCGAGCCTGGGGACTTACAGTGGTGTCATGTGACTAGTCACTAAGGCACAACCGAAAGAACCCTGGCTGCCAATCACAGAAGGTCAGCGGTTCAAATCCACCAGCCACCCCAACCGGGAAAGATGAGGCTTTATCCTCCCGTAAAGACTGACAGCCTCAGGAAGCCCAGGGAGAGTGCGCCTCTGTCCTAGAGGGTCACTATCAGTCAGAACTGACTGCAGGCCAGTGAGGGTTTTGTCCCCTTTCTTTTTAAGCCACTATTCCCAGACCTCCCACCCAGGCTGCCTGTTGCGTGTCCTCATGCCATTCCACTGTCCCCCCAAGTGGCACCTCTGTGTCACCAATGCCTACTGTGTCACGTGCCTTTGCCCAAACACCAACCCACTCAGAGATAAGCTCCACTCAGTGCAGGGTAGGAACACGCCCGGAGAAGACACACAAGCTGCCTGAGGTCGGTCTTGAACCCTGCGCTCCTGCCTCTGCTCGGCAGATGCTGCCCCTCACCCCCTGCTCTGGTCACTCACCAGCCACACCATCAGGTAGGAGAACACGGCGATCCACAGCGTGGCGGTGACGAAGGTGACCATGAAGAATTTCTCCCAGGAGGGCTTGCTGCAGTTGGGAATGGTGATACACAGGAGGAAGATGAGCGGCCAGGTGAAGACCCACTTGGCTCGGTCTCCTTTTGCTTCTGCAGGGCGAGGGAGAGAAACACACCCATGTTAACCCACTGACCAGTTCCCGGTGACCTCCTTCTTTCACGTCCAACAGGGGAGCACTGCCACTTTGACCCCAAGCAAAGACCTTGCAGAACCACGGACTTGAGTCTCGTGCCACCCCAGGAAGGGGCCAGTGGAATGACTCAGTGTTTGTTGGCTGAGTAATTTCAATCATTCCAACTCCTTCACTGCAGAAAAGGAAACAGACTACGAGCAGGAAAGGGCATGCCCACTGTTGGAATGGGGCAGTGGCATATGGCTAGGTTTGGGAATCAGCCTGACATGGGGTGGAATTTAAGTGACCTCAGGCCAGGCCCCAAACTTTACTTCCTCATTCAGTGATGACGTAACACACTGGCACAGTGTTGAGAACTGTAAGTTTGCTCATCTGTTAAATGGGGACATTACCACTTTCTTGGTGGCTTGACAATCGGCACAAATACACCCTGTACACAGAGAGTACTCTGGAAATGCCAGCCCGGGCAGATGCAAGACTAAACTGTGGGTGCCCTGGCTGGACATGCAGACTGCCCGGGCCTCTACCCAGGAATCCACAAACAGCTCAGCAGAGGAAAAGGCCCCAGTGAGGTGCCCACCGCCCCCTCCACCCAGGGCAGGCGTGCGGGCTCAGAGCCGGCCTGCTGGGGATGCTCGCAAACATAGCGGAGGGAGGGACTTCTGGGCATGGTCGCCTCCAAATCACATTGAGAACGCTGACAACATGGCCAGAACCACCGTTTCGGATTCTGGAGGCTGACAACAGGCTTTCAGCCACCCCCAGAGTGTTTACTCAAGAAAACCCAGGGCTTCTCAGAAAGAATGGCCGCCACCTTGGTGGCGTGTACACTTCCACCGTTTGCACGCCCCTCTCTCCGGCTTCCAGGAAGCCCTGCCAGCCCGCTGTCTGGCAGCCACTGCACAGAGCAGAAGAGGCTGGAGCTCCTCCCAAGTCCATTCCCAAGGAACCACCATCATCAGACTGGCATGTGGTTATCTAGAAGCACCTGGATGGCAAGGCTGTCTTCCTGTTACCTGGATCCCAGGGTGACCAGCCTTTGCTGCGAGGGTGTGTAAGAAAGCAAACCGAACCCATTGCCATCAAGTCTATTCCAACTGATAGTGACCTTGGAGGACAGAGTAGAATTGCCCCACAGGAGTTTCCAGGCTAGCAATCTTTACGGCCATGCCTGTCTCCTCTACGGAGCAGCTGGGGTGAGTTTACAGGGCCAACCTTTTGGTTAAGAGCCAAGCGCTTGAATGACTATGCCACTGGGTACAAGATGAATTTCGAAACCTGAAAGTCCCCGTGCCCATGTAGGCCTGTGCGCTGGCCCGAGGCTGCACACACGTTCAGGAAAGAAAGACCCAAGACGGTTCTATGCTTACCTCTGGCTGACGCTGGTGCTCTGTACAATTGCGAGGTGGTGGATTGCCTAGCTCGTGATACAGTAGAGTCAGGGAGACTGACTGGATCCAGAAACCTAAGGAAACCCCTTCCCAACCAGCTGATCTCTAAACTTGCTCAGTCTTGAGTAGGCACCCACAACAGAGAAAACCTCAGAGCACTGCCACTGAATGGAGGCCAACTCTAGATCATGACTCTAGAGCAGTGGTTCTCAACCGTCCTCACGCCGCCACCCTTCATGCAGTGCCTCATGTACTGGTGACCCCCCCCCAACCATAAAATCATTTTCGTTGCTACTTCATCACTGTCATTTTGCTACTGTAATAAATCGGGCAACCCCTGTGAAGGGTCGTTTGATTCCCAAAGGGGTCTCGACCCACAGGTTGAGAACTGCTACTCTAGAGGACAGGGTAGGGCTAGCCCTCTCAGTGGGATTCTCAGAAGCTGAGAGTCTAAGAGTAGAAAGCCTCCTCTTTCTCCCGTGGAGCCCCAGGTGGTTTTGAACTGCCGGCTTTGCATTTAGCAGCCACCAAGCCTCCAGGGCTTCCTATGACAAAGAAAGCAGACCTTAAATAAATCGTTCTCAAAAGGAACCCAACAAACTCCAGTTTGGGGCAACAGCAGGACACCCTCGGGGAAGAATCACCACCTTCTCATCTTTAACATGTCTAGTTTTCTACAACAACAACTACAACATGAGGGGATGAAGAAACAAGACAGTGGGGTCCAGACCCAGTGCATGCAAATAGTTCCTGGGGAGGCCTAGGTGTTGGATTTACTAAGCAAAAAATCTTTAAATGACTATTTTAAAATATTTTCAAATACTTAGGACAGCATGCAAAAAGAACATAAGGTGGAAAAATAACACAAGGAATGCATGAGAGTGACAGCTCAGCAAATAGCGAAAATCAACAGGGAGAAAAGAAAAGAAAAAAGGACCCAGGAGAAATCCAAGAACAACTCACTCATGGGTCTCAAGGGCAGATGGAAGGCCGCCGAAGGGAAAATAGAACAAAAACCAGCACAAAACAAAACCAGCACAGTTCAGTGGAGACTGCCTAGTCTATGAAGAGAAAGATAAAGAAGGAGGCCGGTTGAATAGATCCTCCGGACACATTCACAGTAGGGAGCCTCAGGAGAAGACAGAGAAGGGACAGAAGGAGCATTTGAAGAAATAAGGTCTGAAAAATTGCCCTGAGTTCCCTGCAAAAGTACACGCGGGCAAACACAAACAGACTCCAAGAAGAACACTCGCACGCGGGGGTGAAGTACCGAGCCACGGCTCCCACGTGAGCAAGTGCCAAACACGTTATCCCAGCGAAAGACACCAGACACAAGGAACCCAGTATGGAATCTTGAGCTTACACCGCTGTGACGGGCAAGTCCACCGAGACAGAAAGGGGCTTAAGTGCTCAACTGCTCGCCCACCCTGCGGCGCCACCGGAGTCAGACTGGGTGAGCTGCTTCCAGAACGATGGCAGCCTTCGAAACCCTATGGGGCAGGTCTACTGTGTCGTTGTGGGTTGCTATGAGCCAGGACTGACTGGACAGCATGCGGGAGCAACAATAATAACAAGGACACAGAAAGCAGACTAGTGATTGGCCGGGACCAGGAAGAAGGAGGAGATCCCTACGGTGGTCCAAGGCTTCTCTTGGGCGCTGACGGAAAGGTCTGGAACTTGACAGTGTGTGACTCTGAATGGACGGAAGCTCACTAACCCTCGGGAACTCTTTAAAAGGATGAATTTGATGCTATGTGACTTACATACCAATTAAAAAGCAAAGGCATTGCAAAGACGGTAGGCATGTGTTGTTTTAAGGTACGTACATCTGCTCCGGAATTTTCCTAAGCCATTCAAAGTAGATGCGGGAAGGGAGGAAAGAGCCTGCTGATGACGATGAGCCAAGAGGAGATGGTTAGTTCAAATTCACTGAATCCAACCACGTGTCCACCTCCGATTCTGCAGCTGGGAAAACGTCAGCTTCCCCAGAACTGTCTCTTTAACCCTTGTCTGTGCCTTGTCTTCCCTGCATCGAAAGCATTAGAGTTTCTTCCCTTGTTGGATATTCTAACTCATCCAGATTCCCGAGGAAGCCTCTCAAGTGGAAAACATTCACTTCAGAGCTATGTAACTCCAGACACTTACATGTCCGGGAATGTCTTTGTTGATAATTCAGAGCTATCACAGCCAAAGGATCGCCGTCCCATCGCTAGACATCTGGGTATGGCGTATGAGTCAATCTGCCTGGGACAAGTTTCACGCCGAGCATCACACTCTCCCCAATGAGCCTGCCCAGCTGGCCGGCTCTGGCTGGCCCATTCTCCCACTGCTGGGCTTTCCCACCATGCCAGGAGACTCCCCGATGGATTGGGAAGTCAATTACATGGATGGAAAACAGCATTTTCTTACAAAGAAATGGAATTGGAGCTATTGGAGTCACTGTGTATATGTGTGTGGGTGTTGTGAGTTGTCAGTAAATTGGCTCCCACTCGTGAGACGTTATACACACAAGCAACCAAAGGAGAGGTTGCTATCTCCATGATCACTGGGCCATCCGAACCCACCGGTGTGGCTACCGTGTTCATCCATCGCATGTCCAAGGCCCAAGTAAGCGAGCTAGAGTCTTGCCATCCTCACTTCTAAGAAGCATTCTGTCAGTCTGGCATCTTCTAAGATGGATTGTCTATGTAACACTGTAATTGGGTATGTCATGTTAATTCATGAGAATTTTGCTGCCTTTTTACAGATACCTGTGTGTGTGTGTAAAATATTTATGGCTGTTGGTGACAGTGCCCTCAGCTTCTAAGGCTTTGCCCACATTCACAGGATCTTGCCAAACCCACCACTCATTGTAACTTTGTAGGTCAGCTTCCCGATCCATCAGAGTTTGGCTATGTGAATTGGCCTCTCAAGGAGTCAGTCGCCAAGTGGGCATGCACCGCTGTTTTCTAGCCAGCTTTCCATCCCCTTTGCTGGAACCAAGTGGGTTTATCTACAGCTAACTCTATCACACACCAGTTCTGGGCTGGTGTAGACAGAGCTAACGTGACCTCCTAGCCCTAGGGCTAGGCCACAATACAGCCAGTCCAGTCATTTATTCAGTAAGCATTTACTGTGCGTATTCTCTGTGCGAAGCACCAATCTAGCATGGAAGCATCCAACAGTGAACAAGACAACACGCCTGTCACCATTGGATTGACAGGGGCTCAGGGCTGGGCACGTGATCCGAAGAGAGGCCACCCTGGGCCTTTGCTGGGAATAGCTGCATCTAATCATGCCCACCCTCCTTTCTTACTAAAGAAAACCCGTTCCTGCTTGAGACAGTAGGTTCCCAGCGACGAAAGAGGTCCCTGTGCAGTTAGTGGTAGCTGTGGACAGTTCTGGATCACGAGACACGAGAGTGGAAGACGTCATCCACGTGGAGGGGCGTCTGGGAACATCAATCGCATCCTCATAAGAGGAGACAGTCCCAGGCGGCTGTGCCTCTTGCCCGTGCTCCTTGTCTGTCTGGAGCATGGATACACGGGAACTGCGGGAGCCACGCGGCCACCCTGGAGACAAAGCCTGGAGTGAAGGGTCGAAGGACTGAGCGAAAGTGGATAATGATCATATGAGAGAGCCGCGGGCGCCCTGCTCTCAGGGCGCCTTCTTCCTTCACGAGAGAAAAAGAAACCACCGGCCTTTAAGGCTCGGACACCTGGTTTCCCATCACCTGCTGTCACTGTGGTCGGTGCCGTCACGGTCTTTGTGCTTGAGCCCATGGTGGCAGGCACTGTGCCAATCCACCTGGCGAAGGGCCTTCCTCTTTGTCGCTGCCCCTCCACTTTGCCAGCACGAGACTCTCCTCTGTCCTATCTGGTTCCTGGGAGCTGGCATCGATCGGCAGGCTTCTGGTCTGTGTCTACACCCAGGACTGGAGCAGCAGCCACAGGGGCATCTGCGAAATGCCCACCTGTACCGTCGGCGGACATTCAGACATAAGCAGGAGCGCCGTCTCTTTCACTGAGTGCTCAGACGTCTCCTTGGAAGTAGGCATGGCATTTTAATTATGTGTGTGCAGTGAGGGGAGGGGGTGGCGGGCGGGGGGAGAGCATGTTTTCTCTTCTTTTTAGCACGAACTCTAACAAAACAGATGGCTCATCATGACGGAGGCAAAATAAAATGAAGAGCAGGTTCGGTTGCTGATGGAAACCTTCAGAGAAAGGCATCTGGGCTGTTCGCGGTTAGACATTGCACGTAAGGGGCTGGCTGGCTAACTCGTGGTGTGTGGGGAGTCTGCGCGGTGGATGAAGGAACAGGCCCCTGAACCCTGCCGCTCCGAGTAATGCTGAGACTGAGAATCTCGGACCACCCAAACCAAGCCGCACCTGTGAGTGTCACACCGATCCCCACTCCTGGGAGCCGAGGACACAGGGTAGAACTGCTCCCACCGTGCACAGACTGCCTCTTCGTGGCTGGTGGCTTTCAACCTCCAACTCCCTAGTGAGCGGAGAAGGGCTTAACCACTGCGCCATCAGGACACCTTGATTCTAGACTGGAACCCCACTGCCAGTGATTCCACTCAGCACGAGGGGTCTCCAAGGCTGTCATCTTCCTTTCAGCAACTGGTGGGGTTGAACCTCTGACCTTTAGGTTAGGAGCCAAATGCTCAAAGCTCCGTGTCAACAGGGTGCCTTCTGTCACCACTGGCTAGGCTTAGAATGTCATCACCCCCCACACCAACACCCAAAACAAAAATTGTGGTGAGATAGGATGCAAATTGGCCCAGAGCTGCGGTGGTACAGTAGCTACACATTGGGCAGCTAAATGCAAGGTCCGAAGTTCAAAACCACCAGAAGCTCCTCAGGAGAAAGACCAGGTTTTTGACTCCTGTAAAGAGTGACAGTCTTGGAAACCTACAGGGGCAGCTCTACCCTGTCCTGTCGGGTTGCTTTTGAGTTGGAATCGACTCGATGGCAGAGAGTTTGAGGGGTCCAGAGCTGGCAGGGTGGTAGGGGTAGGCTCAGGCAATGACCATCCTTCCCCCTCGGCTTCCTCCCTGGCACAGCCTGTGCCTGGCCCCCTCTGGGCAGACACACAGCCAGCTCGTGGTTCCGGGAACCTGAAGCCCCGGCTTTATCCCACTCAGCTGTATCCCCACAAAATAAGCATTGTCGATTCGACCCTAACCTGGGAGCCTGTGGCTCTATTCTCATTGGGGAAGGAGTCCCCCGTTCATGGTAATGAGGCAGGATTCCTGTAGAATGTGCCTTGAGCCCAATCCCCAGTGAGATTTAGAAGAGAGGTGCAAGAAGCCAGGGAGCAGGCAGGGCTTGGGGAAGAGAGCTGCCCAGCCTCAGGAAGATGCTCAGGAGCAGAAGCTCCGAAGGGACAAGGAGCTTCCCGCAGGGCTGGAGCTGGCGGAGGGAGACAGCGCTCTCCTAGAGCCGTGTGCTGAATTCAGACTCCTAGCCTTCTCCAAAACCCAAGCTCACGGCCGTCCAGTGCATGCGGACTCACAGCGACCCTGTGGGACAGGGTAGAGCTGCCCCCGTGGGTTTCCCAGACTGCCAATCTTTGTGGGAGTAGAAGGGCTCACCTTTCTCCTGGCGAGCGGCTGGTGGTTTTGAACTGCTGACCTTGCGGTTAGCAGCCCCATGTGTAACCACTGTGCCACCAGGGCTCCTTCAAGACTGTGAGAAAGTAAATGTGATGGTCTTAGCCACTCACTCGTGGGATTTCTGTGAGAGCAAGAGTCAGTGACTGAGACCCATGGACGGGGCAGCTCCGCCCTGTCCTACAGGACTGCTGCAAGTTGGCAAGGACTTGATGGCAGTGCGTTGCCCTTGGCTTGAGGTCAATAAGACAAAATCTGGGGTGCTGCTCTAAGAGAGAAATGTGGGTGCTACCCCAGCGAGACCTTCGATGTGGAAGCAGTTTGGGAACTAGGTCATGGCGGAGACTGGAGGTGCTGAACAGGAGAGGCCTAGGCTGCCTTACCGAGACTGCCCACCGAATGATGGGCATGAAAGCCCATCTGGGGAGGGCTCAGCAGGAAGTGGGGAGCACTCTAGAGAAAATCTCTGCAGTCTCAGAGAAGGCACGGGGCGCCAGCCACAGAGCAGTGCTAGAGAGGTGGACGTTTACAGGTGCTTCTCCGACAGTTCAGATCTCACCTGCCTTAGGGTCGCTCCTAGACAGCCTAAAGTGTCCTGGCTCCCAAGCTGGCCAGAGGGGACACTTCTCCCCTCTGCCATCACCCCCTGCCCCCTGGAGATGCCTTCCAGGGGCCCAGGTGAGCAGAAAGCCTATAGGGGAATGCCCTTCTGCCTCACATACCAGTCCTGCACCCTGGGCTCCCCAGAGTTGGCAGAACCTAGGAAGGACTTCTGGAGACCCTTGAGGGGACGTGGCCTGGCGGACACACCAATGCAGGCTTCTAGCTTCCGGAACGGCAGGCAACAATTTTCGATTCCTGTAAGCCGCCCGCCCCACCCAGGGGTCCCCGGCCACTCGGCCGGCATCCCTGAACTCACTGGGCATGGAGAAGGGGGACAGGAAAGTAGGCTCGGGCTCGGGCTCCGGCGGCGGGGGCTGCGGCGGGGGCTGCTGCTGCTCCTGGTCCTGCTGCGGGCTCTCGGCGGCGTTCTCCACCGGCACGTTCCCATTCTCGATGTTCTCGTGCCGCCCGTTTTGAAGCGGCTTGCCGTTCACACCGTTGGCTGAGTTGATCAGCCTCTGCCGCTGTGCGGACAGAAGGTAAGACAGGTGCTGAATATGGTACAGTATGTCACACACACACCCCACCCCCCGAAACGCTTCTGCGTTATCATCTCTGCGGATTGGTGTGCCTGAGAATGGGCTCAGGCAAAAGGTCTTGGAATCCGCTCCGTGACCAGGAAGCCTTTGGGATTGGGCAGAATCCAGGCTTCTGTTCCCAGTGTCACGCAACATGCCTTCACCCGGGCATCCCAGGAAGCTTCCTCTCAGTGTGGGCACTGGGAGACTGTCACAGAAAAAGCCCCAGAGGGCTCTAAGTTTTTGAGCGATCCCACACCAAAAAACCCACAAAAGTACCCTTATATTGGACAAAGATGACACGATTCTTAGAAGAACGCTCTAGACAGGCAAGTGCACCGAGACCAAAGCTTATCAGTGGCTGTCAGAGGTGGGGAGAGGGAGCCCTGGAGGTGCTGTTGGGTACGCGCTCAGCGGGTCACCTCAAGGTGGGCAGTTCAAAGGCACCGGCTGCTCTGTGGAAGAAAGATGAGACTGCCCGATCCCCAAAGTTTCAGAGCTTCGGAAACCCCAGAACACAGGTCTACCCTGTCCTGTGGGGTTGGTGCGAGTCGGGCCTGGCCCGATGGAAGCGGGCAACTGTGTTTTGAATGTTAATCTGCACTTTCCCTATAACTAACTGTGATGAGCATCTTACTGGGCCACTTGCACGGTCTCTTCTGCTCAGGGTCATGTCCAATGAGGGTGCTTTCCGCGGTGAGCGGCCATGATCAAGCACACAGCACCCCCTCCTCCGGCTTTGCCTTGTCCTCCCCGCATCGTGGCTACAGACAAAGGCTGTCTCCTTCCTTAGCTCCAAGCAGGGCTCCTGGGTCTCTCTACTCAACCAGGAGAGAAGCCCTGCAGTGCTGTTGGGTAAACACTGGCTTGCTGACTGCAAGGTCGGCGGTTCAAGGCCATGAGGAGACTAGGCGCCTTGGTAACACTATGTAGGGTCACTCTGAGTCAGAATCAGCTTGATGGCATGGTGTTTGGTTTTGGTGGTTTAACCAATGCTGATGGCTGCAAACTGAAAGACTGGTGAGGTGAATCCCCAGCTGCTCCACAGCTGAAAGACGTGGCACTCTGCCTCCATAAAGATTCAACCAAACAAACAAAAAACCAACCAACCCAACTACCCTGGAGTCATTCTCACTCACAGGCACCTCTAGGACAGAACAGAACTGCTCCCTAGGGATTTTGAGGCTTTAGTTCTGTATGCTAGAAGTCAGCCTCACCTTTCTCCCCCAGAGCAGCTAGAGGATTTGAACTACTGACCTTGTGGTTAACAGCCCAACACAGAACTCACTGCACCATCAGAGCCCCCCTCCATAAAGACTATGGTCTTGCTAAACCTAGCCCTTCCGGTCTGTCTGCCAGGATCGCTATGGGTTGGGGTTTGGCTTAGTTTTCTAAATGAGGGGAAGAGAGAGCGGCAGCATTTCTAGAAACCAACAGGTCTACATCCCCTCAACCCCCAAGTGTAGCCTTGACACAAGTCACCTTTTTCTAGTTTCAGGAATATTTACAGCCTTGTGGGTAATGACCCTTATATAATGGTCCCATAGTTCCCTTCCAATTACTTCAGCAGGAGGCCAAGGGACAGCAATGTGTCCCTAAGGCAATCCCCAGTAATTGCAGGCTCAAAGCCTACCCTTGTAGTCATGGAATGTTCATAAAAAGAAAAGAAAAAAGGAAGAAATCATTACCACTTCAAGGGGAAGCACTTAAAGGGGAATTGCCTTCCTGTCAGTCCCAGGGGGAACCTCTGACCCAGGAAGTCTAGGGAGGGGTGGAAATGAAAACTCTTTCCTCCAAAGAGAAGGCAGCACTCAGAGCACGCCATGGTCAGGAGTGACCTTTGCTGGCTGACAGGGTTCTCCATCACCATCTAGCTGCCCCAGGCCAGAAGGGGAAAGAAGATGAGGTTCGGTAGCAACTTCATAGTGTCGAGTGTGGAAAGGAGGGAGATCTTAACAACTCACCCTCAACAGGAACCTACAGAGACTATGGTCCTTGGAGAAAGGACTATGGAGAGCTACCTGATGTTCTGCTGTCAGAGGCATAGGCTACAACGAGGCGATCTCAACCACCCCCTATGCATGTGAACGTTGGACGATGAAGAAGGAAGACCAAAGAATAATCCATGTATTTGAATCATGACGCTGCTGAAGAATATCCGGACCCCACTGTGAACCCCTTTGAGACTGTAAAACCTATCGAAAAACACTTGGTTTATCAAAAATACAAGAATATTGAATGTATCGCCTGGAAACCCCTGTGGGTCAGGTCTGCTTGGTCATGTGGGGTGGCTGTAAGTTGAAAATCTACTGAACCACACCTGACAACACAAGTACCCACTTAGTACCTCGTACCCCGCCCCAACCAAAACCAAACTCATGACATCGAGTCAATGGGACTCATGTCAGCACCTAGGACTGGGCAGAACTGGCCCTGTGAGTTTCCCAAATGGTAACTCTCTATGGGAGTAGAATGTTCCATCTTGTGGTTTTGACCTTGCAGTCGGCAGCCTAATCCAGAACCTGTATTCCATGGGGACTCCACCTAGAACCCATCCCCCTACTGGCCCCTCAGTGGGCTGCTCCACCATCTTTGATGACAATTAAGAGCATCCGCCTTGGGGGCCCACCTGGGGGTGCAATTCAGCCTCACACACTTCTCTGTCTTGTTCTGGAAGTCAGACAATGGAAGTGTCTGAGAGCTTCGGGGGCCTCGGAAACAGCTTCAGAACTGGGCATTTTGTAGGGTTGCTTCGCCTCACCCCCTTCTGGGTGACTTCCCCTAAAGACACTGCTTGGCCTGCAGCCACGAGCAGGTCAAATCTGCATCCCCGACATTGTTGGAGCTTGATACATCCTGACTGACAGGTTAAGGGAGAGGAACAGAGCCCAGGGAGGTCAAGGGGGGTCAGTGGCTAATTCAAGATGGACACTCAAGCCTCCTCAGACCTGAGCCCAGCACTCTGGCTCCTCAGGTTGCCTTCCGGGTGGATAGAGTCCAATGGGCCAGAAGATGAGCTTTCCCCGGCTTCTTAAAACACAGGGAAATGTCAAACCGGCATTCCACCGGCTCACCCAAATCCCATGAAGTCCTTGGCCACTCAGGTCACAGAAATCTATAGCCCTGTAAAGCCAGATCCCCAAAGGCTTCATAACTGTTCAACACCCACCCTAGCTTTCAGTCAACACAATGATCATGTTCCTGAAAATCAGCCAGGCCTCAGGAAAATGTCATTGATTCAAATGCTACTGAGTTGGTACAAAATGATTCCGGATGATGCAAAGATTGGAACGGTGTTTCCCTTACTTAATAATCACCTCCCCCGCAACTTATATATGCAATCAAAGTAAACAGCCATTCTTATATATAATCAACGTGTTAACAGCTCACCCCTATCAGCTTGATTCCACTAAGTACCAATTATTAGCTATCAACCAACATCTGAAGTCCTTCCGTAAGGGCCCCTGCGCACCAAGGTTAAGCACTCAGCTGCAAAGAGCCTGTTATCTCTGATCTACTATTGTCCTTTCAAGAATAGCCAAAGTTATCTAGTGATTATTTTTCAAATGAGAATGAGACATGCAACCAAGTTTAAGCAGAGTGAGAGGCTGTAGAGTGAAAATCAACTTTCTCCCCCGAGGCAATCATGTTCACCAGCCTTGGGTTTCCTTCTAGAATGTTCCATCTGTAGAGAAGAGTTGTGCATTCAGTCTTGCCCTAAATCGCGTTTTAAAGATGCAATGCACACTTGAGGCTAGCCTTTCCCCAATTAGTTTTATTCACATTCACTGTCACCGAGTCGATTCTGGTTCATGATGAGTCCAAAGGGAAGGGCAGAACTGCTGCTGTGGGTTTCTGAGACTAGAACTCTCGATGGGAGTGGAAAGCCTCAGCTTGCTCCCGGGAAGGGTCACATGGTTTCGAATCATTGACCTTGTGGTTATCAGCCCAACACATAACCCACTACACCTGCAGAGCTCCTGGGGTTCCATTCTCGTACCTGAAAGAGTGCTCAGAGCCACGTTGCAGGCAGCAGATTTGCTTGCTGCCCGAGTGAAAATCCCACCTGAGTGGACCACCTGCTAACAGTGGTTGATGCGGAGGTTTCCAGAGGCACTCAAACCAGACCGAACCAGTTGTGGCTGAGTCAGGCCTTTCTAGTGGCCGCCCTATAGCACAGTGTAGAACTGCCCGTGGGGATTACAAGGCCCTTGTCTTCACAGAAGCAGGGAGCCACGGCTTTCTCCTGCAGAACGGTTGGTGAGTTTGAACCTCCAACCTTGGGCCATGAGCAGAGTGAAGAACCACTGAGGCATCAAGGTGCAGCCTGGCGGCAGACACCCTGGGCCCCATCGCCAAGAAGAGTCCTAACAATTAGGACATGGCCTCTGTGTCTGAACTACCCAAGACCCTTGGCTCTTCTTACCTCAAGTATTATTATTATTTTAATTTTTAACGATTAATTCTCTGTGATTTTAAAGCTTTGTTGACATGTGATTCCCATGACCATAAGGTTCAATGGTTTCATCATATTAAAAGGGTGTGTGATCACCACCACAATTAATTTCAGAACATTTTTTTCTTTCTTGAGATTATCAGATTATTTCTTGATTATTATTAGTACTCCATTTCCCCCACATCTCTAAGTCACTATCTCTACAGATTTACCTATTCTGGATTTCATATAAAGAAAAATGTACAAAAAACTAAAAACCCAACAACAAAAACAAAATAAAACAGAAACACCTCAATCGAAAAGAAAGCCGAAACTTAAAAAACCAGGTCAAATTTAAAGTGAGTCAGGCAAGAACTCTTTGTTCTAATAACCCGGCATCCTGTGATGCTCACCTTCCCGACACGATCACTGAAAACAAAATGGGTGCACAAGAAAAGCTGGTGAGGAAAGTAGATAGTTCCCGGCTATCAAAAGATATAGTGTCTGGGGTCTTAAAGGCTTGAAGTTAAACAAGTGACTATCCAACAGGGACGCAAATAAGCCCACATGGAAGAAGCACATTAGCCTGTGTGATCATGCGGTCTCAACAGGATCAGGTATCAAAAGCTCCAAAATAAACAATTATATCGATGTGAATGAGGGGGCTTGGAGGGGAAAACCAAAGCCCATCTGTAGACAGTTGGACATCCCCCCACAGAAGGGTTACAAGGAAGGGATGATTCAACCAGGGTGCCGTGTAGCACCGACAAAACACATCATTCCTCTAGTTCCTGAATGCTTCCTGCACCCACCCACCCCCCACTACCATGACCCAGTTCTACTTTACAAACCCGGCTAGGCCGGAGTACACACATTGGTATGGATGAGAGCTCTTGACACATGGGATTCAGGACAGATGAAACCCTCAGGAACAGTAGTGGGAGTAGTGATATCCTGAGGGTAGGGGTGTGGTGGAGGTGGAGGGTGGGTAAGGGGAGAACAGGGGAACCCATCACAAGGTTGTAAATATAGTCCACCCTTCAGAGGGACAAATAACAGAAATATGGGTGAAGGGAGACAACGGGCAGTGTAAGACATGAAATAGCAACAGCAATATATAATTGATCAAGGACCCATGAGGGTGGGAGAGTGGGGGTTGGGAGGGTAAAAAGAGGAGCTGATACCAAGGGCTCAGGTAGAAAGAAAACGTTTTTGAAAAGTTGATGGTACAAATGTTCTTAATACAATTAAATGATAATAAGATTCATAAGAGCCCCCTTATAAAATGATTAATTAAAAAAAGTAGAGTCAAGAGGGAGAACAAACAGCAAGGTGTTAAGTTTTCACGTAACCACAGCTACATCAATCTACTTTCCAGTGTACGTTGTCTGAGGGCAAGGCTAGCCACAGCCTTGGCCAATGGTCGGGAGGGATTGCCGGGCTTACCTCATTAATTATGATCCTGCTGGCCATCCGTAGGCGGGTCCTGGGTCCAAATTTATTGGTGATCATGATGCGCAAGCCCGCCTCTGGGAAGTTGAACTTGGGCGGGCTGGAGCTCATTACCTCGTCCACCATCACCACGGGGGTCTTGCCATACTGCGGCTTCTCCTTCACTATGGAACACAGCGCCATTTAGAGAAGGCATCGCCCGAGGACACACTCAAGGGCTGGCACGGCATGTGGTTGTGGGCCTGGCAGCCAGCATTCCCCTGGAAGCCAGTCTGGAGCGACTTGCTTCAGTACCTCCCATTCATCAAAGTGGGCCACTGGTTCTGCAACACCTGCCATTTTGGTGTGCTAAGCAGGCCCTGTGGTCCCCCTACTCCAGGGTCACTCAGCAGACACCCACCCCAGCCCCTCCATCTGTGCATGCCCTTCCCTCCTGAGGCTCTCCCCAGCTGGCTAGCTTCCAAGGTCTTTCGCCTGGAGCTGGGCAGCTGCAAGGAGCCGGGTGATGCTATGGGAGAAATGCTGGCGGCTAATGGCAAAGTCGGTAGTTCAAAGCCCACAGCTACTCTGTGAGAGGAAAGCCGAGATTCCCATGCAGGTTTAGCCTGGAAGCCCTACACAGGATGGGTTGGAATTGACACTGTGGCAAGAGGTTTGGGGGCAGCTGCAGATGGGGTGCCTGCCACCTTTCCCCCAGGACGGTGGCTGTGTGGGAGCCTGTTCCTCTTCTGGTATCAGAGGTGCAGATGAAACTGTACAAACGGACAGGGTCACCTGGGGCAGGAAATGCTGGGGAAAGCCCTGGGCAGTACCGACTCTCCTGTCCCACACGGTCCCTTGTCCCTGGGACTCACTTGGTGGTGACCATCTCTACCCCTTAGGGAAGGGGCGCCTCCCTGCTCTTTGGGACCCTGTCTGGTTCACAGGGCCTCGATGGGGCATATGCCCCATCCCTGAGAGCAGCCTGCTGGCCCAAGGGCACACAGAGCTGAGCCTGGAGGCTTGGCCCAAACCAACAGCCTCATGAGTGAGACTGCTTCTGTCTGACCCACCGTCCCTCAGGAGGCAGAACAAGGCCTTCCCGTGCCCAGGCTTGTTTCCTATTTGTAACTGTAACAGGCATGTCCTGGGCTAGGGGATTTGACATGTGACTCCAGAGCCCCAGAAGTTTCTAGAAACTGAACTCAGGAACACAGCACACCCAAGCAGACTGTGTTTCCCCAGTGAGCAGATATGTTCTCCCCTGGTCCCCAACTGACCATGAGGGTTCCTCACAGGTAGTGGGGGCACCAGGGGCTAGGTGTAGGGGACAAACCCGTGTGTGAGTTAATGGCACAAACACACACACACACACACACACACACACACACACACACACACACACCAGCAAGGCTCGGCAGACAGGAGGCGTGTGGGTTAGAGAAGGCAGGCAGGCCATGCATTTGTTGGAGGTGTTTGCCAGCCTCCGGTGAGGTGGGCACCGGGCAGGGCTCTGCCTGGGCTGTGGCATTTTAGAGAAATGCATGTGGATGGCGTGGGTGAAAGCAGCTTACTTACAATTTAGAAGAGGAGCGGCGTTAAGGAGACAGAGGTCGTCGGCAGCCAGGGCCAGATATGGTTAGCGCGTGGCGGGCGCCCAGAGCTTGCGCCATGGTTATTGGAAGAGGAGCGGGTTAGTAGAGGGGCTTCTACAGGTTAGCTCGGGTCTCTAGCCTGCTTATGACCCTCGCCTGGTGGTGTGACAGCTCCTCATCAGGCAGGCCTGAGTCCACAGCAGCCCCCTGCTCAGGAGCTCCCGCCTCAGAGGCTGGAGGAAGCGGCCACCTTGGGGCCAGCTGCCCACACCTGCCCTGTAGACACAACCCTGTCATGGCCCTGCTGGGGAGCACTGGGCTCCGAGGCAGCCTTTCGAGATGGCAGCCCCAATAGTTGATCTCCAGGCACCACGTCCTGGCACTGCCCACCAAGCCCCGAGGGGCTGTCCAGAAGGTAGCTCAGTGACAGCACATTCCCCCCAGAGTTCAGCACACAGGCTAGGTATGGGCCCTTTCCTGCCCGGCCCAAGTCAAAGTCGTCCCCAGTTCCACAAAGGCCTGGGATGGTCCCTTGGTAAGCCCTCTGAGCTAGGCCAGCTTGGTATGAAGCTGTGGACAGCGGTCCAGGGACTCCTGGCTCTTCAGCTGCGAGGACAGACTGGTTCTGACGTCTGGAACGGGGTGTCTTCCTGCTTTGGTCCCCAGGACCTTTCCTGGGTGCACTGGGGCTTGTTTTCTGAGCAGGAGTCCTGATGATGTACTGGCTCTTAACTGTAAGGTCAGCAGTTTGAACCCACCAGCCATGTCAGCGGGGGAAAGATGAGGCTGTGCTCCCATGAAGGTGCACAGCCTTAACCCCCCTCTGCGCCCCCACCCCGAGCACTCTGTGCTATAGGATCCCTCCAAGTCGGCATGAACTCAATGGCAGTGGGTTTGAGCTGGTTTTTGTTGTTGTTCCCCCCGCCCCCCGCAATGCAAAAGTCTCAGAAAACAGATTAATGGACTGGACCACAAGGAACCCATCCTCGTCGACTTGGGGAGCTGGGCCCATCTGAAAACATCAAGGTGCTCTCTAAGAGCAGGGATCTGAGCTTTCACTGTTGCATTGGCAGTCGGGAGGCCTGGGCACCAGAGCGGTGGCTTTCCCCTGGGCACCTTGGCAGCAGGAACAGCTGAGCCAGTGCTGTGGGGCCGGTGTGTGGTGCTTAGAGGGCGTCCTGCCTGGGGGCTGAGGAACTCTAACATCGTCGGCTCAACAGTCCCTGACCACACCACTTGGGACAGGATGGCAGTGTCCGGAAAGGCTTGTCTTCCTCGGGCCCACCGAGGCATCCCTGTGGGTCTTCTCTTCCTGTTTCAGCAGCACCCATTTCCTGGGGGACAGCACACTGGAGTGGCTCTCACCCGGCCCTCTGGGACAGGGCGAGGCTGGGAGGGAAGGGGCCATCCTCCGTCTACAGCAAGAAGACCCGACATCCACGTTCTAGGGTCCCCACCTCCAATTCCGGGAGAGCAGGCTCATCCTGGCGGTCCCCCTGGTCAGAGGAGCCTCAAGGCCTTCCTTTCCCCTGTGCTTGTGGGAAGTCTTGATCTTCTAGGGGTCCAGTAATTGTTCCCGATGAGAAGAGACTTGGGGGGAAATGAATTTGTGGGAGGGAGGGAGAGGGGAGGAGACGGGGCACAAAGAAGCAGCCCAAGTGGAGGGCTGGATTTCCTCCTGAATGGGCTAGTAGCCGAGTCCTCTGCCCTCTTGGACACAGGGCTAGGAGCAGCAGGGACATTGTCATCCAAGGGTGGGATACGGGGCAAAGAATCTAGAGAAGTACCCTCCGATGTCTCAGACGCAGGCTCCGCACGGACCCTCTCAATCACCTACCTCGACCAGTGGCATCAACAGAAGCTAAAAGTCTGAAAGACGTCTGTCAGGCCCAGGGCCACAGGGACCAGGGATGAAGGCCAGGGTTTCCCCCCTGGGCCAGGGGGCCTTCGGCACTACCGAGGAATGGGATCCAGGGAAGCTGGAGGAAGACCTGGTGTTTGCTATCCTGGCCAGCCGGCAGAACCTATTCAAGTTTCGGAGGGAGGCAGCCCAGTGGGGACAAAGGGCAAATGCACTCAGCTGGCTGTTTTGGGAGGGGCTAGAGGTCGGAGTCCCTCAGAAGAAAGGCATGGCGACCACCACTGAAAATCTTGCGGGGCACAGTTCTGCTGTGACACTCTGGGGGGTCCCTGACTGGTTAGTCAGAGCAGTCTCCGGAAGGGGGGGGTACTTGAGCACTCCATTCCCCAAAGCCTCCCTGACAGGGCAGATCACATGGGGGGTGGGTCCGCTTGTCCCAGGAAGCAGCCAGTCAGGACAAGAGAATGTGGGGTCCTCTAGATGACAGAAGGAGCCTGTGGCAGTCGGCTTCCGTTAGGGCGGCCACCTTGGAAACCCTCTGGGGCCACTCTGTGCTGTCCTCTAGAGTCGCTATGAGTCACATCAGGATCGGGTAGAGAGAGAGGCAGGGGCTGGCCTTGGAGTCCAGGTCTCCAGTTCACAGATGTGGGGGCTAAGAGCTAAGGCTGTCCTCCCCCAGGGCAAGGGGCTCTGACCGGGCCTGGGGGTGGGTGAGGGGCATTTCTGCTTCGCCCTGTGGTTGTCTTTCTTGGCCTGGCTGATTTCTGGGCAACTGCTCCCAGCCCAGGAACCAGTGGGTCCCTCCTGGCCGTCCCTGGTCATGAGAAGTGACAGGAAGGCCTGAGGTCTGGCCTGCCAGCCTTTGGCATGGGTCAGGAGAGCCAACTACAGCCTTGAGCCTTCCTCAAGAAATTTGGGGAAGTCCTAGGGATGGCTTTTTGTCTTTCTGTTTGCTCTTCTGTCTACCTCCTTCCCTCTGTCCTTCCTCCACTGAAGCAAACACCAGGACGGGCAACACCTCAAACCCTGCTTCTCCTTCCTCATTCAGGTGCGGTGGCAGTTACATCAAGTGGTGTCAATTTGAGATGAAGAATGTAGGGGTGGAGTCAAGCCTGTCAATCAGGATCTAGTCAATGAGGCCTCTGGGTGGGCGTGGCCTTCTCCTGAGGATTCTGGGAACTCCTGTATTTCCTCTTTGGATGCAGGAGACACACACTGTCTCTCAGCTCACTCCCTGGGAGACATTGCAGCTGATAAGACACATGGAACTAGGCTAGTGCCCTGAGCTGGAGCAGCCGCATGGAAATCCCTGCCGCGCTGAGATGCTCACAACACCACCTGATCCACAAGACTTCCCACCCACTGGTCTGGGTGTTTTCTCAATACTCAATCACTCTTGTATATAAAGCTCTTTCTTGTACACATCTTTGAGTGCCTCTGGATTTGTTTCTCTGGTCTACCCAACTAACACAGATACCAATGGTAAGTCCCGGCAGTGGGGGCATAGCAAGGGCTCAGTGGTGGAATTTTTGTCCTAGGAGACGCCGGTTCAATTCGCAGTCAGTGCACCTCAGCACAGCCGCCATCTGAATGTCTGTGGAGGTCTGTCTGTCCATGGTTCAGCTTCTAACCAGGGCTCAACAGAACTTCCAGACCGAAGCAGATGAGGAAGGGCTGATGACCGATCTCCAAGCTGCAGCCCACGGCAATCTCATCGGTCATGATGCTGGACTGTAATCCGCAACAGATCACAGGGACGGCGTAGGACTGGCGAGTGGAGTCTGAGCTGACATCAGCCAGCAACACACTCCGAGGGAGTGACCATGTGGCGGTATGAATGGGACACATGTATGGGTGTGTGTGAGTGCGTGTGTGTGTGTCGAGAGAGGTGAGGGTGGATTTAGGGACTGTGTTTGCGCCCCTCCTGTCTGCTCAGCCTTACCTTGCCCCAGCAATGGCACAGAAGGGTCATCATAGTGAAGGTCATAGTAATCATTACCATCCCCCAGCTCGTTGCTGACTGGGTTGCCGTTGGCAACGGTCTTTTGTTTGATGGTGAAGAAGGCTTGCATCTTCACATTGTACCTGCAAGGGCCAAGACAGGAAGTCAGGGCAGCCCCAGGGACCTAGGGGTGGGGATGTTGGATTGGATTTCTTCCCGCCCCTTTCCTTCCCCCCCCCCCCCCACCTCAGCCAGGCCAGTGTAGCCCTGTCAGTGTCCTGGCGGGAGGCAGGTGGCCGTCGGGGGTTTACCACCTGAACTGACAGGTGGAATGACAAGCAGTGGGTGAGGGCCTGCTCCTTTGGATTGTTTGTGGGCTTCCTGGGGCGTGGGGGGAGGCGTGGATAAGAGGACTCCAGCCCCCAAATGACGTATGCTTGCCTCTTTCAGGGTTACAAGTGAGTCCTCATGGAAAAAAATTCAGCCAGGACATGAGGGAGGCTCAACCCCGGCATGGCCAATCTTTCTGAGAGTCTCTCTCTATCTCAAAGCTCCTCAGGCTGGACACGTGGGGACAGGCACTCAGACGCCACGACAGGGCAGTTCTCTTGCCATCCAGTAGATTATCGCCCATTTTTAGAAAACACTCTCGGGGTGGGGGTAGTGGTGGTGGTAGCTGCTCTTGGCAACTGTCCGTGGAGAGGTGAGGCAATAGATACAATGCGAGGGGACCCCTCGCTTGTGGGGAGCCTGAGGGATCCCGGCCTGACACCCCTGTACTGCGTGTGAGTGGTGCCCTGGTGGAGGTGCACGCGGCAGCCACGAGAGGCTGCAGGCTCCGAACACTGCACAACACAGTGACGTGTTGTGTTTCAGGCACGGAAAGAGGGGCCACCACAGCAGGGAGGACGCCAGCTGTGCCCACGGTGCCTGAATACCCCTCTTCTACATTGGCTGTCCCCAGGGGGGTGCCCACCCGGGACCTGGGGCTGGCCAGCAGGGGTGGAAACAGCAAAAGGTGCGGGCAGCCCCAGAAGGAGACGGGGGAGCAGGACACTTACTTCATGATCAGGATATAAAACACATACAGGATGATGAGCACCAGGCCTTCCCACCTCAAAGAGAAAGCGGGACTGTGGTTAGAGTCGGGGAGCCCTCACCCCACCCCTGCTGCACATGGGGTTACGATGGAGGAGGAGGATGGGGTGTCTTTGTTGGCCTGTGCCCAGCCCTCTGCTGCCCCCATCTGAAACACTCTGGGTGATTGAGAAAGGAGGTGGGGAGGGCTTGGGAAACTCCCCTCTCCTGATTAGTGAGAATGAGGAGTGAGAGAGAGGAGGATCCGGGGTCACTGCACCCCAAGGTTCAGGGTAGGTTAAACCCAGAGTCTCACAGGCTCAATCCTTGCTTGCCTGCGAACCAAAAGGTCAGTGGTTCGAACTTACCAGCTGCGCCATGGGAGAAAGATGAGGCAGTTCATACACTTAGAACGATTTACACCTTTGGAAACCCTCTGAGGGCAGCTCTATTCCACCCTGCAGCTGGGGCTATGGGTCTGAGGGCAGCTCTATTCCACCCTGCAGCGGGGGCTATGGGTCAGTCAATGCAAGGGCAGTGGGTCAGGGGTCTTGCTGGGACGGGCTCTCTGACCCTCCTGTAGCCTGGCTATGTGTTTCCAAAAGCTCACAGCCACACAGACCCTGCAGGGCAGGGCTACTCTGGGGTCTCCCCGAATCAGGACGGACCCATGGCAAATGGTGTTGTTGTTGTTTATTATTTATTTGTGTGGATGCAGCATCCAACCCTGCACACAGCAGGGAAAACGAGACCCAGAGACTGGAGAGATTTTCCCCAGAGTCGGGGCCAAGGCTGGGATAGGAGTCAGGGACCAGCCGCTCCCTCCAGCAGCCGGAAGTCCTCAGTTGCCATCGTCATAAGTAATCAGGTGGGGAGGAACATTGAAAGTACCACAGGCTGCTGGGAAAAACATGTTGACTTTGGAAGAGGCAAAGCCAGAGTGCCATGAGAAGCAAGGCCGGCCAGGCACGTCGCACATACTTCAGATCTATCGATCAGGAGAGGCCAGACCCTGGGGAAGAAAGTGGAGGGGCAGAACACAGGAGGGAGTCCCTGACGAAATGGGTTCACACTGCTGCTGCAGGCCCGGCCTCCACATAAGAACCACGGTGAGCTGGCGCAGGACCGAGAAGTGCTTCATTTGCTGGACACAGGGTCACCAGGAGTGCCGGGCCACAGCAGCAACGGCACACATATGGGGGATGCAGATTCTGCCTCACCACCCAAGGCCAGGCATTCGTGTGGCTGCTGATTACCCCGTGCACTCACGCATTTCCAAGCGGGACGCAGCTGTCTGTCTTGTCTGTGGAAGTTTGCGCATTTTGGGGGTCTTCATGAAGGAGTAATTCCCTAACTCAGCATCAAAGGCCAGTCCCTGTATTTTGTTCTGTTACTCTTTTTAAAAAATGTTTGCTTTGGACGGATCTTTCATTTGCCTGGGATGTCTTCTTGTATGTGGTGTGAGGGAGGGATTTGATCTTGTTTTCTGCTGTATGGCTCCCACAGTATTTGAGACTCCCCACCCCTTCCTGACTGCACTGCTGTGGTAGCTTGTCTTCTCCCTGTGCCCCCTAGACTCCTGGGCCCATTCCTGGATTCTCAGTGTCACAGTCCCACCTGTCTTACGCTTATCCCTGCGCAAATGAACATCTTTTTTCCTTTTTTTAAAAAAACCATTTTAGTTTTATGATATAACTAGAGTATTAGGGGATGTGGTTTTTGTTACTTGATTAGGATAAAGAAAGGTATGGTTGCTTAGGATGCTGCTATTTCTACTTCTATTTGCTCAATACGTTTATGTTTGTAAAAGTAACAAGGATGAGTCGATGAACCCAACAGACCAGAATCAGGTAAACTAACAACAACAAAAAGAACAGCGGGAAAGCAAAGGTGCAGAACTTACCATACAATTTCCTCATCATAGATGAACTGGAAGACAAGAGAGACAAGGAGGGGCATGTTCAGTGCAAATGAATCAGGAAGGCAGACCCCTAAGTCTGCAGAGGTTACTTCCACTGGCCTTCAGCTATGCACCAAAGGTCGGAGGAGGTTCAAGTTCACCAGGGGGAACCTGGTGACCCACTGCCTGAAAATCAGCTACTGAAAATCTCTCGGAGCCAGTTCCACTCTGAACCCAGGGCTCAGCATGGGCGGGAGCTGACTCCATGGGAACTGGTAAGCATGCAGCACCAAGGCATGTAGCCCCCCTCGCTTTACAGAACCCAGGCTCATGTCCCTTTGCAGAAACCCAGGGCCAGCAGAACCCTGCGCCGTGGGGGGGGGGGTGCTCCAGCTTAGGGGGCTTTGTTAGAGCCTAGGAAGTGGACTGAAGGGAGCCCACCCGGCAGGCACCTCTCCTCATTTCTGGAGCACAGTTGCAAAATTCAAGAAATCTCAAAAGTGGAAAAGATGTCAACAAACATATATGTTGTATGGATGGCCGCTGTTGTGATGAATGGGGGTTCCAGAACTCTTCCTCGTGCTCATGCAGAACTTGTACCTCAGCGGTTCTCAGCCTGTGGGTCGTGACCCCTTTGGGGGTCAAACAACCCTTTCACAGGGGTCGCCTAATATATCCTGCATATCAGATAATTACATTAAGATTCACCACAGTAGCAAAATCACAGTTATGAAGTGGCAACAAAAATAATGTTATGGTTGGAGGTCACCACCACATGAGGACCTGTGTTAAAGGGTCGCGGCCTGAGGAAGGTGGAGAACCATGGCTGTGCACAGACCAAGTGGTAGCTGCTTGAACTGAACAAAGGGAAATCATGTGGGTTAAAATCAGGAAAGGTACGTGTCAGGGTGTGTCCTCTCCCGATTCTATCTGTATGCTGAGCACATCATCAGAGAAGCTGGAACCTAGTATCAGGATTGGAGAAAGGGGATATGCAGATTATATGCAAATGAAACCACCCTGCTGGTTGAAAGTGAAGCGCGTACTGAGGAAGATCAGAGACTACAGCCTTCAGCATGAATGCCATCTCAGCACAAAGCACACAAACCCTCTGCCCTGGGGCCGCAAACAGCATTTTGCAAACGGCGCAAAGTCGGAAGTTACCAAGCACCGCATTTTACTTGGCTCCACAATCAACGCCCCCGGAAGCAGCAGCCAAGAAATCAAAAGATGTATAGCATCGGGCAGATTTGGTGCAAAAGCACGCTTTTGAAAAAGTGTCATAAAAAGCAAAGCTGTCCCTCTGAGGACCGGGGGTGTGCCTGACCAAAGCCCTGGTGCTTTCTATCACCTCATATCTATGTGAGAGCTGGACCCTGAATCGGGAAGAAAGAACTGACGGCTGTCACTTACGGCGTTGGTGAAGAGTACTGGCTGTACCCTAGGCTGTCGGCAGAACGAACACAACCATCCCGGAGGAACAGCCAGAATGTTCCTTAGCAGTGAGGGCAGGGAGAATCTGCCTCACTTTGGCCGTGTTATGGGGGGGACCAGTCCTTGATGAGGACATCTTGCTGGTAAAGTAGAGGGCCTCATACATGGGCTGGGGTAGCAGGGCTCCTGGCTTTCAGAGTCAGCGAGGACCACAGGTGCCACACAGCCTAGAACCATGTGAAGCAGTCCCAGCCCATTAGTTAGTCCCACATTTGGCTCAAGGTTTGACTGCCCAGCTAAATAATGATTTTTATTCCAATTTACAAAAACAAGGTTTTGATGTAGTTCTAACCAACACTTAATTCCTGGGGGGGTGGGGGTGGGCACAGGCACTTGGGGCAGCTTGCTCCCACACCGGAGAGCCCCAGGCAGGCCTGTGGGGGCTCTGTAGCCTGCACTTTGTTGCCTTGGCCTCCTCCCAGAGTCAGCGGGGATCAGAGGGCCTAGAGGAGCAGGGTGCTTGAGCTTAGCTGCACAGCCTGGCTTTCCAGATGGTTCCGGGGGCTGCTGTGTAGGTATCCAAGGTGTCAGGGATAAGAGTTTGGGAAGGGAGACACGGGGGTGGGGGTTCTAGCCAGCACATGCAGGCCATGCTGGGGGAGCCGTGGGGTTCTGGCCCGGGGTCCTGGGGATGTAGCAGGTCCCGGCCACCCTGACAGCGGGGTGGGGGGTTGTTCACTTACAGCAATCAGCACGATGACTGAGAGTGTGTAGTACACGGAGTCCCGGCACACGGCCCACCACGTCAGGCGCACCACCTGCCGAGCACAGGGCCGTCAGCTACTACTACCAGGAGATGGGGGCTCCCCCACCCTGCCCAAACTCCCAGGGGTGCACAGGTGCAGGAAGGCAGCCACAGAGCACCTCCTAACCCAGTCGCCTTGCTGCCCGCACCCCCACCCTCCATCATATTCAGAATGGTGTTCCATGGTTCACAGCAGCGGCTGTCTGTGGAGGCAGATTGGGAACAGAGGCTCTGTCCACCTGATGCCCGGCCTGACCCAGCTGCCCCCTGTACTCCCTCTGCCAGCCATGGTCTGCCGAGTCTAATGTCCCCCAGTGACTGTGAAGTCCAGGAAGGTGCCAGATACGCGCTGAAGGCAGAGCCAGGCCCCAGACAGTTCCAGAATCAACCACAGGATCAGGGCTCCTGGAGGACTTGTACAAGATTCACTTCTGCCAAAGAAGCTCTCACCCTGGGACTGGCTGAGAGACCTCCAGGGACAGCCTCCCTGGGTGCCTTCCTCCGCCCCCGCCCCCCGCCCACTGCCCGCCCAGCTTCCCTGCAGGACTGGCTGGGGAGAGGAGGCACTGACCTGCCCGGCAAACAGTCCACAGACTCCAATTATACACAGGATGTTGAACACGGCGGAGCCCACGATGGTCCCAACTCCAACGTCCCCGTGGGTGATGAACACGCCTGGATGGATGGACGGGGGAAGACAGCGCTGGCCTCCAGCCCTAGGCCGCAGGCCTGCCGCTCCCTCGGGCCCAGGCTGGCCGAGAGGACTGGTTCTCACTCCACAGAACACTCACGGTGTTGGCGAGAAGAGCAAAGCCAGAGGCGGAAGTGCCCTTGGGGTCCCCTCCAGCCCACCCTCCCAGCTTGATTGAGAGAGCCGTGCATGGCCATCACGATTTCCCAGAATTCAGTGTTTTCTGGTTCGCTAGTGCAATCACCACCCCAGCCTAACTGTAGAGCATGTTAGTCACCCCCAAACCCCCGCCCCCCCAAAGGAGCCCTGCGCCTATGAGGAGCCCCTCCCCCTTCTTCCCACCCCAATCCCCAGGCAACCACTAATCTACATCTTGTCTCTCCAGCTCTCCACTGTGCTCAGGGCTCACAAGTGCTCCCCCTGCCCTGGGACCTCTGGAGCTCGCAGCTCGGGCTGGTGGGGAGTCCTTACCAATGACCGAGGCAAACAGCTCTGGGGTCGAGCTCCCTGCAGCCATGAAAGTGGCTCCGGCCACATCTTCGCTCAGATGGAGCCTCTGAAACAGAAGCGACCACCCAGCCTCAGGGGCATGGACGCGCTGAGTGGACGGTTCGGCGGCCAGCGCAGGTGCAGGGGAGCAGTGTTGGAGGTGGGGCCAAACTCTCCAGCTGGCAGCTGCCTCACTGGGCAGCCTGTTCCCCCCCAGGTCCCAAGCTCCTGCCAGTCAGCTGTGCCGGACCGCCCCACTGCCTTCACATAGCCTGGTCTCCAGGCCTCACTGCTCGGCTCCCTCCCTTTTCCTCAGCTCACCAGCTTCTATCAGTTCTCCGATGCCCCAACTGCACGTCTCTTTGTTGACACCTGTCCCTCCTCCAGCCGCCCTCCCGGACATGTGCTGTGTCTGATCTCTTAGATAAGAATTGCTGTGTCTGCGGCTATCAAAAGAGACAGCGGCTGGGGTCTGAAAGGCTTGAAGGTAAACAAGCGGCCATCTAGCTCAGAAGCAACAAAGCCCACATGGAAGAAGCACACCAGCCTGTGTGATCACGAGGTGTCGAAGGGATCAGGTATCAGGCATCAAAGAACAAAAAAATCATATTATTGTGAATGAGGGGTGTGCGGGGTGGGGACCCAAAGCCTATCTGTAGGCAACTGGACATCCCCTTACAGAAGGGTCTCAGGGAGGAGACGAGCAAGTCAGGGTGCAGTGTAGCAACAATGAAATATACAACTTTCCTCTAGTTCCCAAATGCTTCCTCCCTCCTCCTCCCACTATCATGATCCCAATTCTACCTTACAAATCTGGCTAGACCAGGGGAAGTACTCTGGTGCAGATAGGAACTGGAAACACAGGGAATCCAGGACAGATGATCCCTTTAGGACCAGTGGTGAGAGTAGCAATAACAGGAGGGTGGAGGGAAGGTCGGGTAGAGAGGGGGAACCGATTACAAGGATCTACATATAACTTCCTCCCTGGGGGACAGACAACAGAAAAGTGGGTGAAGGGAGATGTTGGACAGTGCAAGATATGACAAAATAATAATATAAATTTATAAATTATCAAGGGTTCATCGAGGGAGGGGGAAAATGAGGAGCTGATGTCAGGGGCTTGCATGGAGAGCAAATATTTTGAGAATGATGAGGACGAATGTCCAAATGTGCTTTACACAACCGATATATGTATGGATTGTGATAAGAGTTGTATGAGCCCCCAATAAAATGATTTAAAAAAAAGAATTGCTGTGTCTGGTCTGTTAGGTGAGAATTATTGAGGTGTGAATGACCAGGACTGAGGGTTTGTGGGCCACTCACTGGCCCTCTGCGGACCCCCCTGGCGCACAGCAGGAGCTGAACCAAAGGGGTTTCTTTCCCTGAGGAGAAGCCAAAGCAGAGGAAGGGGAGACTGGGGTCTTGTCTGAGGGGGACGGGCACAGAAACGAAAACCCAACAGAACAATGAAGGCAGAACATGCCCACTTAAAAGGAGCCGGACAGAGAGGGCACCCCACCCTTTAAGCTCATCTTCCACCCCCAGTGAGTCTTCTACCTGCCACCTGGAGCGGGTGCTGGGAGCCTCCAGCCCAGTTGCAAGTTTAGCTGGGCATCTGGCTGACGTGAGCACCTGCACTGGACCTAGAGGTCCTGGGTGACGATTGGGGAGGGGGCATTTTCTTCTGCCCAGCCCCAGGGGCTCAAACGCTACAGCACATCCTCATGTCACCCCGACCTCACAGGAATGTCCCCACACCCTCAATTTCTCCCGCTCGCCCCCAGCGTGCTCAGAGACCCGAGGACTCTCCCGCGTACCTCGCAGATCTTCTCCAGAGATGGCACGAAGAAGTCGTCGCACACAATGGCCAGGGCGTAGAACATGTACAGAGCCTGCGGGAGAGAGGTGGGGGGTTGGGGGGTTGTCAGGTGGGGGGTGTCACGCTCAAGGCCAGGCACAGGCCGAGCCCAGGTAGACGGTGGGCAGAGGCCGACCCCAGCACCATGGAGGCTTGCCCCTTCAATGCCCTCACCGAGAGATGTGGAAACGGAGGACCAGAGAGGAGACATGACTTGCTGGGTGGCACAGGGGACAAAACCACAGGGCATCTGGCTAGTGCTCTAGTGTGCCCTCTCCTTAGAGAAGCAGTTCTCTCCCAGGGCCCCCTGATGCCACCTCCCTCTCCTGACACACCTCAGAATAATTGGGGGAGGAGGCTAAGGCAGCGGCTCCTTCCCAGGGACTGGATGCACCCTCCCCACCCTCCCCACCCTCACGCCCCTGACATTCCTCAGAGCAATTGGGGATGAGCCAGGAAGCACCCTCGCTCTCACCATGTTCAGCCCCCTGACAATCCCCAGAAGCTCTACGGAGGGGGCTGAGATGGCATCACATTCCCATTGCCTGGGGCAGGAGGGAAACCAAATGTCCAGCCTTTTTTAGAAGCTTCGTAGTGTCACAGATAACACCGGTTCTAAGGCTAGAGCCTTTTCTGGCCCTCAGGTTTGCCATGTCCCTCCGTCCGTCCCCATAAAAGACTGGAGAGGAACTATGTTGGTCTTTGTAGGCCACCTGGCCTCTTTGCAACTCAGCTGCTGCTGCAGGAGGAAGCCAGCCCTAGAGTGGGCCTGGCTGTGTCCTAATAAAACTTTATTTACAGAACCAGGCGGTGGCTGGGTACGGTCCTGCACTGGGCGCTTGACCCCTCCACAGGGCTCCTGCAAACTTCCTAAGGCACTCTCCCAAGTTCAGACAAAATGACTTTGCCTCAGCAGGGCTAACCCGGACTTTCAGGAGGCTGGGCCACAGAGCTCCAGAACCAGCTGCCAAGCCCACACCTGCTTAGCAGAAGGGGAGGTCAGAGCGAAGGAGGCAGATGCTCCGTTCCAGAAACGTGTTGCTGGCCTGTCATTCAAAATGTGCCTGCAGCCCGCATCCCAACTTCATTCTCAGGCATGGTTTATCCTGCTCGTTAAAGCCCCGCTCTTCATTGCTCCCTGCTTGTCACCATGCGAGAATCCCAGAACTCACTCCCTTCGATCTCTCGCAAGGACACACACTCGACTGGGTGGTCGGATATGAACAGATGGGGCTGAGTGGGGCTGTGGCAGCAGATCCGGAGGAAAAGGTGCTGGGATTGATCCAGAGCAGGGAAGGGCTTTGGGACCACGACCCTCTCCCTGTACTGCACAACGGAACTGGCAGACTTTCCTGGAAAGGGTCGGAGAACAAATCTTTCCAGCTCGGGGCTTCACCATGTCTCGGTGGCCACTGCTCAACTTGGCTCAGCCGCAGGTGCACAAATGTAGCTGTCGTGGATTAAATGTCTTGTCCCTCCCAACTGTGTGTTGAAATCCGAATCTGCCCACGCCCCTGATACTTGCGACTCGGATTCTGTCTGGAAACAGGGCTTCCCTTCCTTATTTTAGCGAGGTCATGTCAGAGCAGGCTGGGTCCTAAACCCTATCACTTCTGCGTTATGAGAAGAGCAGATGGGAGCTCACAACCCAAACCCAAACTCACTGCCAAGGAGCTGAGGCCGACTCAGTGGGGCCCTAGAGGACAGGGTAGAACTCCCCAGTGGGTTTCTGAGACTGTCACCCTACGGGAGTCGAAAGCCTCCTCTTCCTCCCGTGGAGGAGTGGCTTGTGGTTCCAGACCGCCAACCTGACCATGTGCAAGCCCAATAGGTAACCACAGCCCCTCAGAGGGAATCCAAGATAGCGGAATTTCCCCATAAACTTTCTGAAGCCTCCTGGTGGCTTCAAAACAGACACAATGGGAGAGGACACACACCAGCTGGCTGCAGACAGACGCACACACACTGAGGAATGCCGAGAGCCCCTGGCGAGAGGTCCGAAGGACGGATACAGCTGAGACCCTGATCGGGACGTTCTGTCCCAGAATGTGAGGACACAAAGTTCTGCTTGTCCAAGCACTCTGTTGGGTTCAAACCGCAGGTCTTGCATTTAGCAGTCCTGCCTGGGACCTACCACTCCAGTCGCATCCCTAATGTGATGGTAAAAAACACCCCAAACCCAAACCACTGCCACATCGAGTCCACTGTGACTCACGGTGACCTGACAGAACTGCCCCTGTGGCTGCTGCAGGCCGCCGAGCTTTAGGGGGGTTGAGAGTCATATTTTTTTTCCATGGAGCAACACGTGGGTTTGAACTGCTGACCCTGCGGTATGGTTATGGTCTCACTGCTCACTGCCATCGAATCAATACGGACTCACAGAGACCCTGTAGGGTAGGGTGGAACCGCCTGTGCAAGCGTCTGAGACTGGAACGGTCCATGGGAGTGGAAAGCGTTATTCTGATAGCACTAGGTACCTTAGACAACAGCCACAGACAATGTAGCCACGAATGGGTGTGGCTGTGTTTCCCATAAGACTTTAGTTACCAGGACTGATGGGCTGATGGAGCCCTGGTGGCACAGCGGTTACACGTCGGGCTGCGACCCACATGGCCGGCAGTTTCAAATCACCAGCAGCTCCGAAAGATTGGGCTTTCTACTCTGGTAAGGAGTTAAAGTTTCAGAAGCCCACAGGACTCTCTGTGAGTCAGCATTGATTCTATGGCAGCAGGTAGTGGGCTGAGCTTTGCTGATTTCTCTCATAAAGAGCCAAGAACACAGTGGGTTATGCGCTCACTGCGCTCACTGTGTGGTAGTTATATGATCATTTGTCCATTTGAGGCTTTAGAGTGTAGGGGGGGGTGGAGTCTAGCCTGTCAATCAGATCACAGCCAATGAGGCCTCCTGAGAATTCTGGGAAATCCTAAATTTCCTCCTTGGAGGCGGAAGACACTTCTCTCTCTCTACTTATTTCCTGTGAGACATCCCTGAGGAGAAGTTACATGGACCCACCCCCATGCAATCCTGGGAGCTGGAGAAAGCCACATGGAGACCCCTGCCAACGCTGAGATACTTACAATGCCACTGGATCCCAAGACTTTCTGCCCACTGGTCTGTGATTGTCCCGTTTTTGGCTTCATTGCATGTGTTTCATGAGTCTGAAGAGGACTTTATACATTGGTATCAGACATAGGGGCTAATATCGGACGTATAGGCTTGGACTGGACTGGGTTGGGATGCTTTCTTCATGTACAAGTACCCTTTATATAAAATGATCTCTTATGCACATTTGCATGTTTATGAATTTGTTTCTCTAGTCTACCCAGACTAACACAGGCTGCTAATTGTAAGGTCAGAAGTTTGAAACCACGAGCCACTCGAAGGGAGGAAAAGGAGACTTTCTACTCGCCCAAACCCATGTGCAGGGTCCACATGTGGACGAAGCCTTGGGTGGATCCTCTCTGATCACAGTTGAGGGATGTGAACAGCTCTATTGTCAGACAGAGGGCATTGTGAAGTCGATGTGGCAGACAGCTAGGTCAAAGTGTAATATCATTTAATCTCCCCTTTGACCCAATTTAAAGCAGTTTTAATTAAAAAAAAAAAAAGAAAGTGATGGGACCATACATGTGGATTAAGGCCCTGGCGACTTCCCTCTGACCATGGGCCAGGGATGTGAACAGCCTAGCTCACAAGCTGACTGCCTCGGAATGTGGATGGATGCAGGAGTTGGCGAGCCCTTCTATCATGAAGAATGAAATGCATAGTGGGTGGCTGCAGGTGCAGTTCGATTAAAATTTAGCACCCTATCATTTGATCTCCCTTTTGATCCAGTTAAATTTGTTCTAGTGCTTAATATTTTCCGCTGTCTTTTCAATAGAGGTTTTCAATCTGTCTTACTTTGTCATTTTTTGTTATTTTTTGGGTGTGTTTTCTGTATATGAAATCCAGGGTAGGTAATCTACAGGGACAGTACCTGGATCGATGGTTCCTTGGGGGTACGGTGGGGGAGGTTGGGGAAATCGGGAGCTAATCAGGATGAGCCCAAGAATGAAGGAGATGCTCTGAAACTGACCGTGGTGCTAATCACACACCTCTTCTTGATGTGGAGGAGCTATTCAATGTCTCACATGTGAATTATCTGCCAATAAAATGGTTTCTAAAAGTTTCAGTCTCTGAAACCCACAGGGGCAGTTCTACTCTGTCCTATAGGGTCTCCAGGAGTTAGAATGGACTTTTTGGCAATGAATTTGGTTTTTGTTATCATGGAGAGCTGACTCTTAACCTACAACTTTAGGTTTGAGCCCATGATTCTCTTTTTAAATGGCCACTGGGATGCCACCGTTTGTCACCGAGGCCCATCTAAATACAGAGAGAAATCTGTGACGAAGTGTGCCCAAGGTTCCAGATGCCCAACAGTGATCCATGTACACGGAGTTCCGGTGGGGCAGTGGGCTGAGCGGTCATCTGGGCGGTCAACCTCAAGGTCAGTGCTTCAAACCCAACAGTCTGTCCCGGGAGAAAGATGAGGCTGTAGGCGCCCACAGAGATTTATAGTCGTGAACACCCTGCACAGGGCTGCCATGAGTTGGAATTGGTTAGATGGCCGTGGTTGGGTTTGGGTTACAGTTATGTAAACTCACTACCTTCAAGTCAATGCTGACTCACAGAGTCCCCTGGGGGTTTCTAAGGCTGTGACTGATGACGGGAGTAGAAAGTCCAGTCTTCCTCTCTCGGAACTGTGGGTAGTTTGGAACTGCCGACTGTGTGGATCGCAGCCCAGCACATAAACACTACACCCCCTGGGTTCCGATAGCTATGTACAGGTGGTAAAATGTGGGTGGGAGAGGGAGAGTTCTGGGACCACCGAGAGCAATGGTTTATCAAACCCAGGCTCTCACCCGCTTTGCCCATTTTCATCCCCCGTTTGCACATGTGGGTTGGTGCTCTCTCCTCTATTTGATCTGCTGCTAGTGGTGGGATGGAGGTCCACTGGTGGTGTTGTGGTTACCCACTGGGCTTCAATCCACATGGTCGGCAGTTCGAAACCACCAGCAGCTCTGAGGGAGAAAGACTGGGCTCTCTACTTCCGTCAACAGTCACCGTCTCGGAAACCCACAGGGGGTGCTGTGAGGCGGCGTTGCCTCGATGGCAGGGAGTGTGTAGGAGAGCATTCACTGGAGAGAGCAGGAACGGTGGACACTAGGCTTTAAGATTCGGTCTGTCGGCCAGGATCTGTCCTCCTGATGGGGCTGTCCCAAGAATGAAGTTCTATCTCCGACTTGCTGTGGGGAGCCCCCTTCTCTCCTTTCCCCCAGGCCGACAGAGCTTTACAGGCCTGCAGTTGAGCACAGAGGGACCACTTACCCCGAGGATGTGCAGCAGGACGGCTCCGTGTTGACGCTCCCTGTTGGAGAACAGGTCTGTGGGGAACTCGTTGATCGCTGGAAGACAAGACCAGGCGGCGGGGTGTGAGTTAATTAGCAAGGAGATTCAGGGAAGACTTGCCTGCCTCCACACTGCCCAGGAGGCAGCCAGCGACGCCGCCTCAGGGAGGTGGCCAGGGGTTGATCTGAGAGCCCTTAGAAGAAGAACATGCTTGGCTGCTGGATCATCCTCTGGTGGCACAGTGGTTATGCACCTCAACTGCTGATCAAAGGTTGGTGGTTTAAACCCAACAGCCACTCCATGGGAGAAAGATGGGGCACTGGGCTTCTGTAAGATTGATAGCAGTGGTTCTCGACTTTCCTTATGCTGTGACCCTTTAATAGAGTGCTCATGTGGTGATCCCCAACCATAAAATTGTTTTCGTTGCTACTTCATCACTGTCATTTTGCTGTTATGATTCTGCTGACCCCTGTGAAAGGGTTGTTCGACCCCCAAAGGGGTCATGACCCACAGGTTGAGAACCGTTGATTTATATCCTTGGAAACTCTCTAGGGCAGTTCTACTGACTTTTAGTGTTGATCTAAGTCAGAATAAGCTCAAGGGCGATGGGTCTGATTTGCTTTATTCTAGAACAGCAGTTCTCAACCTGTGGGTTGAGATCCCTTTGGGGGTCAAACGACCCTGTCACAGGGGTCGCCTGATTCATAACAGCAGTAAAATGTCAGTGATGAAGTAGCAATGAAAGTAATTTTACGGTTGGGGGTGTCACCAAACAACATGAGGATCTGTATGAAAGGGTCGTGGCATTAGGAAGGTTGAGAACCGCTGCTCTAGTACCTAAGGTCCATTGTGTTTTAGAAAGGCCTTGTTTGTATGAACAACAACAGCAACAACAACAGAGTATGAGACAATCCACACCCACCAGGATGACTAGAAACAACAATAAAAGTATTAACAAGTGTTGGTGAAGACATGGAGACAAAGGCGCTCTCAGGGATTGCCAGCGGGGGAGGTAAACAGATGCAGCCCTTGGACAAACAATCTGGTAGTTCTTCAAAAGGATTCAATACAGAGTTACCCTATGACCCAGCAAATCCACTTGTAGGAAGATACCCAAACTCATTGCCATTGAGTCGATTTCAACCCAGAACAACTGTGGCCGTTACAGAATCTCCTGTCAATTTGTTAAGGGGTGGAGGGTAGCCTGTCAATCAGGCCGCAGTTTGATGACCTCATTTGGAGGCATGGCAGCTATAAATAGCTCACTGGAGGCCAGACACACACACTCTGCCTGTCTTCCTGCTGACAAGCCACATGGAGACCCCTGATGGAACCAGAGCCCTGGAGCTGGAGGAGCCACATGGAGACCCACCCAGTGCTGAAATGCTTCCACCGCCACTGGATCCACAAGACTTCCCATCCACTGGCCTGTGATTTTTCTACACTTGGTGTCATTGCATGTGATGCATGAATCTGAAGAGGAATTTACAGACTGGTATGGAACATAGGACTATTATCAGCCTTCTGGCCTTGATCTGGACTGGACTGGGATGTTTTCTCAATATACAATTGCTCTTTTATATAAAACTTTTTCTTGTACACATATGAGTGTCTATAAATTTGTTTTCCTAGTCAACCCGGACTAACACAACGACCCTATAGGACAGAGTAGAACTGTCCCTGTGGGTTTCAGAGATTGTAGCTCTTTACAGGAGTAGAAAGTCTCATCTTTCTCCGGAGACGCGGCTGGTGGCTTTGAAGGGCTGACCTTGTGGTTAGCAGCCCAGAGCAGAACCACTATGCCACCAGCGCTCCAAGAAGAACGCACCCAGGATCCTGAAAATGTATCTCCCACAAAGACTTGCACCCTGTGCTTGTAGCAGCATCCTGTGCAATAGTCACAAGGTGGAAACAGCCCAAATGTCCATCAACAGATGAGTGGAGACACCACCTGTGGTCTATCCACACAGTGCACTGCTACTCTGCTCCTCCCCCTCTCCCTCCCGCCAAAGGATGACGTCCTGATGCGCGCTACAACACGGGCGAACCGCGAAAACATGATGCTGAGTGAAAGAAGTCACCAAAGCCGCAGAGAGCATGATTCTCCTTACAGGAAATGTCCAGAATAAACAAACCCCTAGGGATGGAAGATAGATTAGTGGCTGCCTGGTGGGAGGAGGAGGAGTCCGGGTATCATGGTGGTTACACAGTGGACCATGATCCACAAGGTCAGTAGTTCAAAACTACCCGAAATCTTCTCTCAGGGAGAAGGTGGTTAAAAAAATTTTTTTTTTACTCCTGTTAATGGTTAACACTCTCAGAAACTTACAAGGGCAGTCCTATCCTGTCCCATAGGGTTGCTGGGAGTCGGGGTCCACTGGATGAGTGCTTGGAGGGATGGGGGTCTGGGGTGGGGATGGTTAAGGAGTGTGGGGTGTCTTGATGGCTGAGGGAAAACGTTCTCAGATGGATCATGGTGTGGATGGCATAATTCTGTGTACATACTGAAAGCCACCGAATTGGATACTTCAGGGACAATTGCTTGGTATCTGAATCATATCTAAATAAAGCTACTACGAAAAAAGCAAGAGAGCGAGTGAAAAAGTCAAGACACCATAGAGGAAAGTCAAGGTGAGTTCTATGTTCTGTCCAGGGTCCCTAATCAAGAGCTGCCTAAACACTGTCACACACACACATGCTCACACTTGGGTCCCTTCTGAACGTCCTTCCCGGGGGAGGCCGTGTGAGTCAGACTGAGGCTGTGAGGCTGTGGGGTCTGCTCCTCAGGGCAGTTTTCAGGGTCCCACCACCAACTTCCAGGCGTGGCTCTGACAAGCTGTGAGGACAGAAGCCTGTTCCTCAACCTCTTGTGCCTCGGCTTTCCCATCTGTAAAATGGGGACATTGTGTCATTTCCAAAACATTTCAAGCTCGTGGTGAGCGACCTCAGATTGAGGGAGATGTTGGATGGAGGCGCAGGGCTGCAGGGGGGAGGAAGGGTCATGACCGGCACCGCCTGGCTTTCTGAGAGCTCAGGTCAGGAATCTTCGCAGCAGAACCGGGCTGCACAGGGTGTCCAACAACTGGTCTGCAGGCCTTTCTTCTGAGAAGCACCTGGAGAGGCTGGGGCACCAACCTGCCTGTGAGCAGCTGAGGACATTCACCTGTGAGCCACTCTGGGCAAGAACAATGGACCCATGCCCCAGGCGAGAAACCGGAGGTCCCCAGAGGCCTCATGCCAGCTTTGGGATGAACTTTTTTTATTTTTAATTATTTTATTGGGGGCTCGTACAACTCTTATCACAATCCATACATATATCCATTGTGTCAAGCATATTTGTACACGTGTTGCCATCATCATTCTCAAAACATTTGCTTTCTGCTTGAGCCCTTGGTATCAGCTCATCATTTTATCCCCTCCCTCCCCGCTCCCCCCTCCCTCATGAACCCTTGATAATTTATAAATTATTACTATTTTGTCATATCTTACACTGTCCAATGTCTCCCCTCACCCACTTTTCTGTTGTCCATCCCCCCAGGAAGGAGGTTATATGAAGATCTTGTAATCGGTTCCCCTTCCCACCCCACCCTCACTCCACCCTCCGGGTATGGTCACTCTCACCACTGGTCCTGAAGGGATCATCTGTCCTGGATTCCCTGTGTTTCCAGTTCCTATCTGTACCAGAGTATATCCTCTGGTCTAGCCAGGTAGAATTGGGATCATGATAGCACGGGAGTGGGGGGAGGGGGGAGCATTTAGGAACTAGAGGAAATTTGTATGTTTCATCATTGCTACCCTGCACCCTGACTGGCTCGTCTCCTCCCTACGACCCTTCTGTAAGGTGGCATCCAGTTGCCTACAAGTGGGCTTTGGGTCCCCATCCCGCACTCCCCCTCATTCACAATGATTTGATTTTTGTTCTTTGATGCCTGATACCTGATAGGATGAACTTCTGCCTCCTGCCTGAAGACCTTTCTGCAGGCCCCTCCCAGAGCAGGAGGCCACATGGCTTGGGATGAGGCCCAGGCTAGGACAGATGACCACCTCCCATCCCAAGGTCACTCAGGTGACAGGTGTGCATCTGTTGGCAGCTCAGGACACACGGCTCCATGTGATAAGTCCTCCCAGGGCCTCAAGATCCCACCTGCCATGGTGAACACCACTCCTCGTGGTGTGGGCTATCACGGTCCCCGCGAGGGGCAGAGCCCTCTGCTCTGGGTGTGGTACACTCTGCCGTGGTGCACTCGGGGTACCAGGACCATTCCTGATACCTCCATGCAGCTTTGGGCACCTGTCTGCCTCGGGCCCAAGGGTGCTCAGGGCCTAAGGGTGATGGAAGCAGCAGTCACCACTGCGCCCACTCCTGCAAGGGGACAAGAGCTTCAGCAGACAAGCCGCCCCTGAGCCCCCGCCGGGCAGCTCTCCCCAAGAGCCACCCCCCAGGTCCTTGTCACTGGTCCTCTCCCTCTCTATTGCATCCTTGGGGTCTAGGACAGTGTCTGGGCCAGACTCGGGTCTCCACTGACCTTTCACAACCATGGTAAAATAGCAGCTGAAATAGCCATCTGCATGTTGTTCTCCCCCGCCCCCACACATATACCCCCATCCTCTGGTAAATCAGAATGACATCTGGATCATAGAGGGTGTTCGATAAACACCCATTAAATCAACAACCTCCCCACCCCCAGACAAAGCTCTCCCCTCTGCAAATGTAACTGGACCCCACGAGCTGCCCCAGAAGGCTTCTCCCTTACATGGAAGCTCTGTGGTTCTTACTGTCTTTTAAAGACCAGAGTCTTCCCTGTGGGACACAGCAAACACCAGCTCCCCAGACACCCCAGAGATTCCCATTTTAGAGCAAAGCAGCGTGGGATGGAATTGAGATTCCCTGCCTTCTCTGCCTTCTTTCCTCCCTGCTCCCGGAAGAGAGAGGCTGCTGTCCTTTCAAGGGCACAGAGTCGCGTCAAGGTTTCCTGGCTCAGAGGCAGCGAATTACGGAAAGGAGCCACTCGGCATTCTTGTGGCCGGGATCTTGTTTCCAGGCGAAATGGAGTGGCCTGGGATATTTCAGGGCGGATCAATAGGCTTTTCTGTCACCGGAGACATTTCCTGATTCCCCAAGCCACTGTGGTGTGGTGAACCAGTGACTTCGCCAAGGTGGGGAGCGGGGTCTTGGAGAATTTAAATCAATCAGTGTTCCCTTTCTACTGCCGAGGACCATCATCTGGCCTCAGCGGGGAGCAGAGGTGGGTTATAAAATGGCTTCGTCCTTGCAAGGGACAGGGGACAAGGGACGGGTCCAGCCACACTACCATGCTCTGCACCCTCACGTGTGTGCTGGGAGGTGGCCGGAGGCTGGTGAAGCCTGTTGGTGACCTTCACTTACTTGTCCAGCAAGAATGGCTAAGAGCCAGCAGAGGCCACCAACTGCTCAGGGCTTCTCACCCTCCATACCCATCTCTTTGCCCGTGGAGCAGTTGGTGGGTTTGAACCGATAACCTTGTGGTTATCAGTGCAATGCTCATCCGACAACGCCACCAGGGTTCCTTCCAGGGAAGGTGACACCTAGGAAGTTCCATGGGCAGTTCCACTGTCACAGGAGGTCGCCATGAGTCCAGAATCCACTTGGCTGCCCGCAGTGATGGCAGCAGGCCGAGAGGATGATGAACGTGAACATACCCAGCTGATGCCACAAGGCAAGTGCAGCTGCAGAAGAGAAGACAGATGGCTTAAGGCTGAAAGGAGAGGGAGCTGATGGATGGACTGGGCTGGCCAAGTTAGAATCTGAACGGAGGTGCAGTTCCATTCGTAATCCAGAGAAAAGCTTCCTTCTTCCTCCCGCAGGCCTGCTAGGATCAGGAGCCTCTGGGCCACGGTCAAGGGCAAGATATGTGCATGGTCTAGGCTGAGCCTGCTCTGTCTGCTCAAATCCCCAGCAGGGAGGAGGGGGATCAACAGGATCCCCAGGGCTTGTGGCTTTTCAGGTCACACCTAAGACTTTAAGCCACAGCAGTAGGGGTTGGGGGTGGGGTGCTGGTGGAAGAGCCTGACTTTAGGTGGAGCTGGGCTTAGGGAACCCACTGCTACTGCACCCTCAGGGTCCCAACATTGGTGGGGGGAGAGGCAGAAAGTCCCCCAATGCCCCTGTCAGCCCCTTCCCCTTTCTAAATTATTTCTTTGGGGCCTGAGGTGCCAGGCTCTGCTTCTCCATCACGCTGGCTTCCAGGCACATCCTTTGTGGGGGTCTCCCAGCCCCTGACTCCTCCAGCACTCCCCACCTTCACCTGGGCAGGGGCTGGCTGGGCGGGGCTAGGCCTTTCTTGTATTTACCTTCCTGAGCTCCAGAGGGAAAACTAAAGGCTCCTTACTCCCACCCCGGGACAAAAGCGGCTCTGGCTCTTCTTCCCTACACCTGCAGCTCTGAAGCCTGCCTCTGAACTTGCAGCTCCCACCTCCCCTACACCTACAGCTCAGACATGACACCCCTGCGTAGGTCACGCCAATCCCCACTCTACACCTGCAGCTCAGACACACCCACACCTGCTGCTCTGATCCCCTCTGTACACCTGCAGCTCCGATACCCTCTGTACACCTGCAGCTCTGATCCCCTCTGTACACCTGGAGCTCCGATCCCCTCTGTACACCTGCAGCTCTGATCCCCTTATACCTGCAGCTCTGATCCCCTTACACCTGCAGCTCCCATCCCCTCTGTACACCTGCAGCTCTAATCCCCTTACACCTGCAGCTCTGATCCCCTTACACCTGCAGCTCTGATCCCCTTACACCTGCAGCTCTGATCCCCTTACACCTGCAGCTCTGATCCCCTTACACCTGCAGCTCTGATCCCCTTACACCTGCAGCTCTGATGCCCTTACACCTGCAGCTCCCATCCCATCTGTACACCTGCAGCTTCGATCCCCTCTGTACACCTGCAGCTCTGATCCCCTCTGTACACCTGCAGCTCTGATCCCCTCTGTACACCGGCAGCTCCGATCCCCTCTGTACACCTGCAGCTCCGATCCCCTCTGTACACCTGCAGCTCTGATGTCTGCCTCTGTACTAGCAGCTTTAACCTCCTCCCACCCTACTGTAGCTCTGATCCCCACCCCCTAACACACACCTGCAGCTCCAATCTCCTGTCTACACCTGCAGGTCTGATCCCCCAACCCCTGCAACACGGATGCCTCCTCTATACTTGCAGCTCCAACCCCCGCTACACCGTCAACTCAGATCCCACCCCTACACCTGTAGCTGCCGAGGTCTCTGGCATCCTAAGAACTGCCACACAGAGGTCCCAAGACACACCTAGGCCTTTGGTTTACCCACTAAACTTTATGCGAATAACACCATTCTGTGCCATAGACTCCACATGACAGCTGCCCTTTGCAGCTCTATGGTTTTCTCAGCAACACTGCTCATTCTCCACATGTATTCATGGCTCCCAGCACTCCGCCAGTGGGCAATATTTTGTTGAGATCCACAGGGTTTTCACTGGCTAACTTTCTGCTGCGGGTCGCCAGGCCTTTCTTTGCCTTCATCTGAAATCTCTGCAGAAACCTGTCCGCCATGGGGGAACCTGCTGGGGTTTGAAATACATCACTTCATTACTTCTCGGCCTTGGGGCTCAGATCACGTGAAAATCATAGCTTCCAGCATCCCAGGCTGAGACAGTCGTGGATTAAATCAACTAGACACTGGTAAAGGTAGGGCAGAGCCCAAACTATTAACTGAGTCCCAGCCGATGACACCTCCTTGGGTGTGGCCTTTCATGTAAGAGACAGCAGGGGCAGAACAGGCTCCAACTTTCCTTGGCCTTTTGCCTTCTGCTGGGCCTGTAGTCCCTTGAGTTCCCTTGATCATCTCTTGAGTCACCTGCCCATCCCAGGGGCCATCAGCAGACGACTGATGGTGGATTCATTTGGCTGACTTCAGACCTCTGCATCCAGCAGCCTGTGTCCCCGCAGTCTCTGCTTCATCATCCTTCCTGCATCCTGTTCATCAGCTTCCACCAGTCAGGAGCAGCCGGACTCAAGCTGGACTGGATTTACCCCTTTCTACCACTGTGTGAGCCATTTCTGGAGATAAATCTCTTTTTACAGACACACACACACACACACACACACACGCACGCACGCACACATGAGTGTCATTGGAGTTGCTTCTCTAGAGAACCCAACCAATTGCAGAGACACACTGTCAGACAAGGGGTCGATGCTCACGGCACATGTCAGAAATCCGGGCCAGCTAGACGCAGCTGCTTCAGGTGTCTGGGTGGTGTCAATAGCTAAGTGTTTGACCGCTAGTCAAAAGGGTGGGGGATCAGACCATCCAAGGTGCCTAGGAAGTGAGGCCTGGTGATCTGCTTCAGAAAAGTCACAGCCTCCAGATCTTTCAGAAGCAGAAAACCTACTCTGCTTGCCATGAATCGGGGTAGACTCAGCAGTAACTACCAGCACCCCCAGCTTCCTCAAAGCTCAATTCAAGGGCCGGGGAGAATGAGCGCAGGCCAGAGGAATCCACAGGAGGAGGGCCGGCCAGCCCTGCTCTCTGGGCTCCAGACTTTCCAACCTGCTTCCCACGGCTGCACGGGGGCGCCTGGCAGACGACGCGCTTACAAGGGAGCAGGACTTGCCCTTAGATGCTGAGCAGTTCTTAGAGCTGTCAATGAGCCGATTATCTTTAGGGAATGCAAACTGTGAATTGAATTTTTTTTTTTTAAAGCAGAACATTGCCTCCAAACACGCCACTGTCTCTGCTTTCTCCACCAGAGTTAAAAATAACCCCCGATTCGAAGTCCTGCTGGGGATTCTGACGCGATGAGGAGCCTGGAAGTCGTTTGAACAGCTTCGCCTTTCTAGTGGCTCACTTTGGAGAGGATGTGTGCGTTAGGAAAGCACTCCAGTGCCAGGGAGCAGGAGAGAAATGCTGGGCTTTATGCCCCCTCTCACGTCTACCGACGGAAATAACTTGGCCAGGCTTTTCTACCTTTCATGGGCAACGGCTGGCCCAGCCAGGTTTCTAATGCCGTCAACACGCACGTCCCCCGGACAGGAGTAAAAGTAATTAGACGAAATCACAGACTTCAGCAGCAGGAAAAGGAGTTTAGAATGCCCCGCTTCCTTCCAGCACATTCCAGAAGACATTCCACACCACAGAAGGCAAACTGTGACGGGAAGACTGGGCTCAGGGGTTGCTCCCTGCCGCGCAGGACCTGATGTTCAACAGAACGAACACTGCCCGGTTCTGCCCCTTCCTCACACTGTTCCTGTGGTTGAGCCTGTGGTGGCTGCCACGGTGTCAATCCATCTCCTGGCAGGGGGATGGGGGGGCTCCCTCTCTTCCACTACCCTCCCTCTCTACCAAGCACGATGCTCTTTTCCAGGGACTAGTCTCCCCGGATCAAACCAACTGACCTAAACTCAATGCCCTCGAGCCAGTGCTGACTCATAGCTACCCCGTGGGGGTTTCATGCTGTTACTGTTTATGGGAGTAGAATGCCCAGTCTTTCTCCCTCAGCGCTGCTGGTGGTTTCAAACATCCGACCATGTGGGTCTTAGCCCAACATGTAACTACCACACCACCAGGGTTCCTGACATCTGCCCTGATAGCACGGGCAAAGTACATGAGATGGAGTCTTGGAGTCCTCGCCTCTATGGAGCATTCTGGCTCGCCAGCACCACCATTCACATGTATTCAACGTCCAGCTCTCATGTGCATAGGAGGTGATTAAACACACCGGATGCAGCTTCCACGGGCGTTGAGTGTGGATTCAAGCAAGACGAAATCCTGCACAACTCCAATTATTTGGTTATCATGATGGAACCTACTGGTCCAGATGTGAGTATTTTGTTTTTTAATTTTTACATCGAGTCACAATCTATACTGAAGGCTTGGGCATTTTCAGCAAGCGAGGCTGTTTCATCTGAATATCACAAGTTGTTAATAAGCCTTTCTCAGGAGTGGAGGAAGAGAGGGATGTGGGCTGATCAAAATCCCGGGACAATGTTTCTTAAACCATTGGGTGCCCACTCCAGCCTCTTCCTCTGCCCCACCCACCTCTCATCTTGCTTGGTTGCCCCGCCCATCAATGATGATGCAACCTCATTTCAAAATGCGAAGCTTGGAAGTCCAGAGGAGCCAGGTGCTTTGTCCTGTGGCACTGCTAGTTAGGAGCAATAGTCTGAGAAAATCAATTTGACTGAAACTAGCTTCTAGTTGCAAGACTGAAAGATTCAGTGGCACCATATAGAAGGATGCAGGAAGCATCACAAGAATGTGGAATGAATACACAGGCCCCGTACCACAAGAACTGGTCAACAGTCAATCATTTCAGGCCAGGAGGTAACATACGAGGGAGAACCCATCGCGTGGAGGGAAGAAGCTACACGGCTGTGAAAGCACTAGGCACAAACCAAGCTCCAGGAATTGATGGAATACCAGCTGAAATGTGACCCAGCAGAATACTCAAACTATAAGATCACCTCATTGATATCACATGCAAGTAAAATTTTGCTGATGATCATCCAACAGCAGCTGTACATTGACAGGGAGCTGCCAGAGGTTCAGGCCGGATTCAGAAGAGGATATCATTGATGATGTCAGATGGATCTTGGCTGAAAGTAGAGGATGCCCAAAAGATGTTTGCTTGTGCTTTATTGACTGTGCCAAGGCACCCAGCTGTGTGGATCGCCTTGAGGAGAATGGGAATTCCAGAACACGTCATTGCGCTCCGGCAGAATTTGTCCATGGATAATGGATCATGAGGCAGAGCAAGGGACTACTGCATGGCTTAAATTCAGGAAAGGTGTGTGTCAGGGTAGTGTCCTCTCACCATACTTATTAAAACTGCGTGCTGAGCAAATCATCATCAGAAGAGCGTGGCATTAGGATTGGAAGAAGGCTGATTAACAATCTGTGATATGCAGATGACACAACCTTGCTTGTTGAAAGTGAAGAGGACTTGAGGCACTTGCTGGTGAAGCTCAAGGTTTGCAGCCTTCAGTGTGGATTGCAACTCAGTGTAAAGAAGATGAAAATCCTCACGTCTGGACCAATTAGTACATCCTGAGAAACGGAGTACAGGTGGGAGCTGTCAAGGATTTTGTCTTACTTGGATCCACAATCAATGCTCCTGGAAACAGCAGTCGAGTGACCAAAAGACTTGTTACACTGGGAAAATTTGCTGTACAAGACCTTCTTAAAGTATTGGAGATCAAAGATGCTACTTTGAGGACTAAGGCGCGCCTCACCCAAACCATGGCATTTTCAATGGCCTCATAGGCACGTGAAAGTTGGACAATGAGTCAGGAAGACTGAAGAAGAATTGATGTGTTTTACTATTGGTGTTAGTGAAGAATAACACAAATACATCTGCTTGGAAGAAGCTCAGTCAGAGTGCTCCATCGAGGCAAGGATGGCGAGAGTTCATACTTTGAACATGTGGCTATCAGGAGAGACCAGTCCCTGGAGAAGGACATCAATGCTTGGCCAAGGAGAGGGCAGGGAGAAAGAGGAAGGCCCTCACGAGATGGACGGGCACAGGGCTGTGAGCACGGGGCAGGACCAGACACGGTTTCCTTTTGTTGTGCATGTGGTCGCTCTGGGTTGGAACTGGCTCGATGGCCATCTAACCAAGCAACAAGCACCCATGTTATGAGAGGCTGGACAGGCAAAACAGCAGTGGCTAGAACTGTGACTTCCCTGCCAGACCTGCAGGAGGTGGCCAGTGATGGCCACCAGCTTCTCTGAGTGTTGTTCCCAGCACCCCTGGGTCCCACTATCCAGTGAGTTGTCAAGTGCAAGCCAGCTGTGCAACCCAGGGACCTTAAAAGTCACATCCTTAGTTTTCAGCACTTTAAAGAGGTCTTGTGCAGCAGGCTACCCCACGCAATGCGTCCCCGGATGTCTTCACCACTGCTTCCAAGCACTGATTGTGGATCCAGGCAAGATGAAATCCCTGAAGCTTCAATCTTTTCTCCACTTATCATGATATCACCTAGCAGTTCATCTGTGAAGATTTGAGTCTTCTTCCCATTGAGTTGAAGTCCATACTGAAGGTGGAAATCCTTGATCTTCATTAGCCAGTGTCTTACCCTGGCTAGTCTCACCATCGCGGCTTCGCCACCAGGCAAAGCTGTATTGGTTGACAAGGTGGAGATGGCACAGCTCCGAGTCACCAGACGTTCTCTTTCACTACACACACACACACACACACACACACACACACACACACACACACACACTCACACACGCACACGCACACACACGACCTCTTACCCACCCCCCAAACATACCCTGGGAGTGTTCCCTTCCCAGACAGAGCAGTGGACACCTCCTTTACATGCCCACAGTCACGGTGTAGAACTTCACATCCACAGTGAGCCTCACGTGCTTCGCCCACCCCAGGAGCCTCTCTGGGCCACCAGACAAAGGTGGTGGCCTCGCCCTTCAAAGGTCGCTCCAGCACGAGCAGAAGCTCCCTGGGCCTCTGCGGCCAGGGCACAGAATACAATGGCCGTGTTTTGGGGGGCAGTCTGGTCCAGAAATATGTTGGCCTGAGGCCTCACCTCGTGCCCCAAGTTGTCCACTGTGGAAAATATGCAGGCAATGAAACACTCCTAAGAAGAACATGGGAAACCAGAGCCCCTGCCCTTCCTTGGGGGTGGGGGTATTCTGAACCATGCGGCGACTCCAGGGGTGGGAAGTAGCTGCTAAGACCGTCCAACAAGAGGTGACTCGCTGCCGTCAACAGTGAGTCCCAGGGTCATCCGTGGGACCACTCTGCCAAGGGAGGAACAAAGCCGTCTGGGGGCCAGAGGTTCCCGAGTGGAGCAGCTTCCATGTAAGCTGAGGATCTGCTCTCATATTCTTCTGGATGGAGGACCATGGCATGCCTGGCCCGCACCACCACGACCTGTTCACTTTCCTCCTGTGTTTCAGACACTGGACGGAGCCTAAGGAAGCAGAATCTGTGTCTGGAGTGACGGTGCTGGCGAAGAACGTGGACTACGGCATGGACTGCCGGGGAAGGAACACACCTGTCTGGAAGAAGGCCATCCGAACGCTCCGTAGACCGATGCTCTGGAGGAACCAGTCCCTGGGGAAGCACTCCATCCTTGAGGAAGACCCTGGACAAGACGGGTTGACAGAGTGTCTGCAACAACGGGCGCGAACACAGCAACCGTCGCGAGAATGGCACGGGGCCGGGCAAGCGTCAGGCTGCCACCTGCAAGGTCTGCAGTTCGAAACCACTAGACGCTCCGCGGGAGAGAGACGAGGCTGCCCACTGCAGGGAAGAGTCACAGTCTCAGAAACCCACAGGGGCAGGTCTACCCTGTCCTATAGGGTTGCCATGAGACGGCATTGACTCGATGGCAGTGGGTTGGTTTTTGTTGTTGTTATTGGTTAAATGAAGAGATCAGGCTCCCAGTGAGAAGGCTGCGAGAAGGACCATCCTGGACAACGGCTCTCACCCTGGGGCAGCCATGCTCTCCAGGGGACTCTGACAGTGTCTGCCAACAGTTTGAGCTCTCACAATTGGGGCAAGAGACGTGAACCAGCCTACAATGCCCAGGAGGCCCCAAACATCCACAGCATCCCGGTGACAAGCCCCGGGCCAGGCTTTCTCCTCCTGTAAAGCCACATCGCCTCAGCAACCCACGGGCACAGCTCTCTCTACTCTGTCCAAGAGGCGTGCCAGGAGTTGCTAACCGGACGGCAGAGAGTGTTTGAGCTTTGAGGCCCCCCCCCACATTCCACTGTCTGTGGATGCCTGCCTCGGTCTGCCTCCTGGCCCTAACGTCACAGCCGAGCACACTTCCTACCCACCTCTCCTGCTGTCCAAACCCAGCTCCTCCTCGCTCCCAGACCATTCTCCGCCCACACTGGCCTGCTAGGGATGTGTGGGAACATTTTTTTCTTCTCAGCCCTTCCCCTGCACCATACCCTGTCACAGTATAGTGGCTTCATAGGACAGTCTATAAGATATGATCATGAAATCCCACTCAAGATATGGTTGATGCAACGGGTTCAAGGCTGACCTAGTCACAGAAAGGCTGGGGTGAACCCACCCTGAAAGACCTGGGCAGGGGCCTGGCGGTCTGTTTGCAAAAGGTCCCAGCCTGGAAAACCCTGTGGATGATGGGTGGATCCACCCTGAAACACACTGGGCGGTGACGAGCTAGTTCAACTTGACACAATGGCAACTAACAACAACAGTCTAACAGCTCCTAGGATAATGTAGGGCAGTGTGGTATTCATATATTACATAGAATACATAACAATGTAGCATGCATGTGTCATATATATGATAATGTAATGTACCCACCACCTACTTCCACCGAGTCAATTCTAACAGTGACATACTGCTGAGGCGGTAAATCTTTACAGGAACATCTTTCTCCCATGGAGTGGCAGGGGGTTCAACCTGTGGACTTGGTGGTGAGCAGCTCAAGGGGTTACCCACTGACTGCACCCCCAGAGTTCCGTACACCCCCATAAAACTCACTGCGCAGTCAGCCTGACTCAGGGAGACCCTAGAGTACCCTCCGGCCTGAAGATCTCTACGAGAGCAGAACGCGGCACCTTTCTCCACCCTTGCTGTTGTTGCCAGGGGCCTCTGGGTTGGTTCCGACCCATAACCTTATGGACGACAGAATGGAACATTTCCCAGGGTTGCCCCACCATCCTTCTTCTGTCTGAGCCACTGTGTCAGTCCATCTTGTGGAGGGCCTTCCTCTTTGTCACTGCCCCTCAACTTCACCGAGAATGGTGTTTTTATACATATACGGTATACGTGACGTGTATTAGACATTACATCCTAAGTGTACATAAGCTGTCGTGGCACATGGTTCAGCATCAACTGCTAACTGAACCCTAAAACTCTCTACTGGAGCCAGGTGAGGCCACCTGCGTCTGTAAAGACCACGGCCGTGGAAACCCTGCGGGGCAGTGCTAGTGTCCTATCAGTACCCAGCCTATCCTACCAGATAGTCATCCTGTCAGTTCACTATGAGCTGTGGAATCGATGGATGGCAATGGTGTTATTAAAAATATTTTTCATAATATAATATTGTATACAGAATGTTGCTATGAGTCAGGGCGGGCATCTAACAACAATATGAAAACTTCACCCCTCCCATGTGTGTTCCTGTCTAATCAGCAGGCTGGGTCCTGGAACAGAGGCTGCACCCTGGCCCGACTCTGTCTGTCAGCCCTCAGAGGAGTGACGGGCCATCGACCAGGATGATGCTGAAGGGCTGCTAACAGTGACAGCCACAGGCACAAATGCCCCGGAAAGGTAGAAACCAGAGCAGAGTGCACAGAGCAGAGTACACAGAGCAGAGTACACAGAGTACACAGAGCAGAGTACACAGAGTACACAGAGCAGAGTACACAGAGCACACAGAGCAGAGCACACAGAGTACACAGAGTACACAGAGCAGAGTACACAGATGGGGACGATGGCCTGGCTCAGAAAAAGGACTTGGGGGGCCTGGACATGGCATAGCTGGGTGCTGGGGTGCTTTCTGAGACACATTCTCAGGGAGGAGAGGGGCTTTCTAAGCCAGGGTGCAGAGGCAGGAAGTGGGAAGGGTTCAGTGACTCAGGGAATTCTGGGAAATCTGAGAGGCCACAGTGGGAAAGGGCATAGAGCCGAGGCTGCATCAACCTGGGGGATCCGAACTTCTAGGATTATCAGGCGTGCTCCGGCATTCCAGGAAGTTCGGGATGAGGCGGGAAGAGGGACAAGCCTGCCTTGGGTCATGAGGCCTCTGTGATGTCATGAAGCTGGGCCACAGAAGGTGGAGTGTGGCCAGCCACACACCCCGTGTCTACGAGAACAGAAGTGCCCACCCTGGAGAGAATGGGTGAGACCAGGGCCAGAGCTTCCGAGCACTGCTCCTCATGGAGGGTGTGACAGAATATGTCTATTGTTTTTATCTATCCAGGATCCGGGGCCTCTTCCCTCCCCAAATAAAACAATACCAAACACCCAACACCAGTTGCTGTCAAGTCAATTGTGGCTGCTGGTACCTTGCCTGTTGGCACTCGGGCAGAAGACACTGTTGCCTCTGTTAAATCACACGCACACACACGCGCGCGCACAACTTGTTCCATTGGGTCGATTCTGACCCAGGGCTACCCCATGGGTGTCAAGAGGCGCGCTGGGCTCCACAGCGTTTCCAATGGCTAGATTTTGGTAGAGTGAATCGCCAGACCTTTCTCCTGCGGCACCCCTGGGAGGAGGACAACAGTCGGGGGACTCTTGTACACAACACCGGCGCGCAGGAACTGCTGGGCAAGAAATAAAGGCACCTAGTTGCCAGGAACCAAATGCAGGAAGCTCGGAGAGTTCTGGAAAGAAACACCGGGAAGCAACTCAGTGTTCTTTCCCTTCTCCGCCAACAAAGGGCTCAGCTGAACAAGGGCTGCAGGGACCCGGCTCCCAGCTCCGGGCTCTGTCTGACCCGAGCTGAGGCCAGGCTCTGGCTGGAGAAAGCAGGCTCATGGGGACGCCAGCTCTAAATGGGTTTCCGGGAAGAGTCTAAATGAAACAAGGGAATTACTAGTCCCAGGGATGCTTAGGGAAGGGGCAGTGCCCACGCCGGGCATGGAAAATGTTTCCAACCGGCTGAAACGCAACGGGGCAAAAAGAGTTCACGGGCAATGGAACCTCTCCCCGAACTCCTCCCCTCTGACTGCCAGGCAGGGGTTGGGGTGAGGGTAGGCATAGTCTGTAGGGAGTCCAGACCCCAGGGGGTGAGCCCCAGGCCTGGTACACACGGAAAGTAGCTTTGGATGAGTCACTTCCTCTCTGTGGGACCCAATTCCTCATCTGAGAACAAGCAGCCGGACCAGAGAGCCCTGCTGGGAGGAGAAGTTCAGAGAGTGTCTGAGAGGGACGCAACCCCGCAGGGGGAACATGGGTGAGCCTGCCTCCCATGTCGATAAGCATCGCCGGGGTACAGACACTTGGAGACCTGATTTGTTTTCCAGGAGTCCCATTACCAAAGGCCCAATAGCTTTCTCAATAAACTACTCCCCGCGGGAGGCACCTCACCCTCTCACCCAGAGGGCACAGGACTGGGGTGGGGGTAAGACATGGCCTCCGGGTGGTCACTGTCTTGGAATCCCTACTCACTGGAGCACTTACCCCTGGTAGGGCCCTTGGGCCCGGCTCTCGACCCTCCAGCTCTCGATTTCCGGAAAATAGGTATAACATTGCTACTACCTATCTCTTAGAATCCTCCAGAGGACTGGGATGTGATGATCTCTGTAAGGGGCTGTGAGGGGAGCTGGCCCCACAGACGTGTTAAGGACGTATTTGTAATCATGTGAGATCACTCCACAACTGTGCGGGTTGTTTAATTTTTAAAAGATTGCCCTTGCTCCATTAACAATTAGGAGTTCTGTGCCGTGTTCCATCCCCTCCTTTTGATCAAGATTTTCCTCTAGAATCTTTGATTCAAGGGTCCAGTAATGGTAGCCATGCACACTATTTCTTTCGGAGTCACTGGGGTCCTGAACTACTGCTCTGAAGGAGTTAAGCTGAAACTGCTTCCTCAAGTGTTTGAACAACAATGAAAACTAGACCCCGAGCTTTTCTTAATCAGTAAAAAGTATCTGTGTTGCGCATTGGGTTCTTTTTAAAGAATTACCAATGAGGACTGGATCAACCAATATCATTAATATCACATGTAAGTAAATTTTGCTGAAGATCATCCAACAACGATGGGGGTACATCGACAGGGAGCTTCCAGAAATCCAGGCCGGATTCAGAAGAGAATGTGGGACAAGAGATACCATTGCTGACACATCAGATGGATCTTGGCTGACAACACAGAATGCCAGAAAAATGTCTCCTTGTGTTTTATTGACTAGGTTTCATTGACTCTCGACTGTATGGATCATAGCAAACTATGGGTAGCCTAGGGAATAAAGGGAATTCCAGAATATTTCATTGTGCTCATGCAGTAGCTGTACATGGGCCAACAGGCAATCTCTGCAACAGAACCAGGGAAATACTATGTGGATTAAAATCAGGAAGGTACACAGTAGGGTTGTGTCCTTTCACCATCTGTATCCAATCTGTATTCTGGGCAAATCGCTGGAGAAGCTGGCTTATATGAAGAAGAATGTGGCATCACGATCGGAGGAAGGCTTAATAAACAGCTCTGGGTATGTTCATGACACAGTCTAGCTTGCTGAAAGCAAGGAGGACGCAAAGCACTTGCTGACGAAGATCAAAGACTGCAGGCTTCAATACGGATTGCAACTCAGTGTAAGGAAAACCCAAATCCTCACAACTGAACCCATTGGCAACATCATGGTTGAAGGAGAAAAGGACAAAGTTGTCAAGGATTTCAACTTGCTTAGATCCACAATCACTGCTCATGGGAGCAGCAGTCAAGAGGTCAGAGGACACAGCACATTGGGCAAGCCTGCTGCACAAGCCCTCTTTGAAGTGTTGAAGAGCAAGGATGTTCTTTTGAGGACCAAGGAGCACCTGACCCAATCGCCTCATATGCATGTGAAAGCTGGGCATTGAAGATAAGACTGAGGAAGACTCGCTGCGTCTGAATGATGACCGCGGTGAAGAATGCAGAACGCGCCATGGACACTGCCATTGGAACAAACAAATCCACCTGGGAGAAAGCACTGTTGAACTTCAAAACAAGGATGGTGAGACTTTGTCTCCCGTCCTTTGGACATGTTGTCTGGCGAGACCAGTCCCTGCAGAAGGACATCACGCTGGTAAAGTAGAGGAGCAGGGAGGGGAGAAGAGAGGACTCTCAGCAGGATGGATGGACACCGGGGCCACAACCATGGCTCAAACCTAAGGGTGAGGATGGTGCAGGACAGGGTGGTGGTGCTTCGAGGGGTTGCTGTAAACCCAAACCGATCTGATGGCACCTCACAATAACCATCTCCATTTAGCAGAGGAGGATATGGAGGCACAGAAAGGCTTGCCTTGCACCCCATCTACGAGCAGGACCCCAAATGCACCCTGCCCAGCTATCAGGGCTCCAAGGCCTGAGGTCTTTTCAGAGCAGCCCCATACTCACAGCCATCATTGTAAAGCCAGTTCCACTGCATCCCACCCACCTCACCCCCACCCCCAACACCCCCCGCCCCGGCCCGGCATATGCAGCACTCACAAACGTCAGGAAAGGAGAGATTTCTGGGCAATCTCCAACATGGGCACTAACTGCTTGCCATTCTGGGCTAATCGAGTAAATAACGAAGTAAGCAACTTCCTTCAACAAATAAACCCAGAAGACTCGATTTCATCACCTGGAGTACAATAATAGACTAGAATCCCAGGTCAATTTGGTCACCCCTTCCCCTTTTCCACCTGACTCATACCCCCTCCTGGGGGTGAGACACGCCCATCCCCACCCGCCACCCCCCCAAGCAGCAACAACAAGCTCCAAGTCGGCATCCCATGACGATTCAACACTCTGGCTCATGGGAATCACGTCTGTCTGACTCTATACTGGGAACAGACCTAGCAAAGGAAAAGAAAAAAAAAGAAAGTAATTCATCTGGCTTTCTTACATCGACAGCCTTGGCTGGTTCTAATGCAAGAATCAATCCCTCACACCAGCGAGGCCTGGCCTGGGCAGTGCTGGCTTCACAGGCTTAATATCTCAGGGACAGAGGGGCTGATGTTAAAACATAATTTGTGAGGGAATCAAGATCGACTGGCGTGGGAAGTTCACAAAACAATGTTCTATCAGCCTACTTGGGTGAGTCCTACGGGCTCAATTGAGTACATGTCTAGAAAAGACTGATGGCAACCTAGTACAAATATGCCTGATATAAACTGATGCACGGATTGTTACAAGAGTTGTAAGAGCCCCAAATAAAATGATCTTTTAGTTAAAGATAAAAAACAAACCTACAAGCAGCTCTCTAAGGTGTAACCATCCACCTCTCCCCATCCAGAGGAAAGAGGAACGAAGCAAATGGAAAGAAGTACGGAAGCAATGCTTCACTGGGCAAGTGGGCACCCACACTTCCGTCTCTTCCACACTGAGAGCAGAAGAACTAGATGGTGCCCCCCTCCACTTCCAACTGTTCTGAACAGTGTCACATGAGAAGGTCCCGGAGAGGGGAAGAAACATGGTTTCCTGGTCAGAAGTATAAAGTCTTGAGACTGGCCGTTGGTCACCCTTCGGGTCTAGAATTGAATCCCCTGCCACCCCCACCCTATGGTAAAATAGACAGCCATTTAAGATAAAATAATCAAAAACCAAACTCACCACCATCAAATCCATTCTGAATCACAGTGACCCTACAGGACAGGGTAGAACTGCCCCTGTGGGTTTCCGACACTGTGGCTCTCTATGGGAGTAGAAAGCCCCATCTTTCTCCCATGGGGCAGCTGGTGGTTTCAAACTGCCAACCTTGGGGTTAGCAGCCCAACGCGTAACCACTCTGCTACCAGATCCAAGAGGTAGCATTTGCCCAAGGATAACGTTCAGAGGGTCGGGAAAGAAGGCGGATTGGAAGCAGGAAACCCAGGGAGAAGAGGAAAATTATGGTACTCAAAGAGATTGCAATGGGTGGGTCGAAACAAAACGTGTGTTCGTCGCTGAATGTAAATCTGACGGTCTGCTCTGTAAGCCTTCACCTCGTTCACAATAAAAATTTAAACACACAGACACACGCATGAGACCACGAACAATTCCCAGGCCCCGTTGCTGAACCCCATCTTTTCTATCGAGGGCTAACAAGCTATCTGGGCAGACAGACATCACCCTTGGGTGTTGCAGAAGTAGCTGCGGTGGCTGAGGTTAGGACACAGAGAGACGAGGTACCTGGCCCGATGGGACACCGTAAGTGGCAAGGTTTGCGTGAAGCCAGTCCGTGGTGTCTGACTGCATCGTCCAGCCTCTCTGCTCAGCAAGAGGGACGTAATCACACCTCTAAGCACCCAGAGCACTATTCCACGTTTCTGTTTTGTCCTCCTGTGTTCCGGTTCCTTTTCTATTTACACGTCAATCGGCATGACTCCTCTCCTCTAACACCCAGGCTCTGGCAAGCCCGAAAGCCGGCTTGCGCAAACATCGCTCAAGAACGCAAATGTTTCCTGGAAAAAGAGCTGTCAATCAGCCACATATTAGTATAAATTAGCCCCACCGGCATCCTCTCCTCCTGGGATCTTACAGCAGGCCCCAGCAGCTCTGCAGGGATGAGGGCTGAGGGGTAGGGAAGTGTTGAATGCAGGCACGGAGCATCTGTGGAGGGGGCGGAGGCGTGGGGCCCCAACGGAGGTTTTTTAGCAGCGTCTGCAGAGAGGAGCATTCGAAGGACGGAGAAGGAAGAAGACACAGATGAAAAACAAAACAAAAAATACACCTATTTTGAAATTTGGCTAATGACTGACTCTCCTTGTACCCAGAAAAGTTGAGGGGTGATACCTCCTGAGGAATGAGGCGGCAAACAGCAGTCCGGGCCCCTTGAACGTGAAATATTCTGCTACTTTGAACACATTCTGTTGGTGGGGAGGGGCTGACCACAAATAGGGGCCTGGTGACAGAGACAGTGGGCTGCTCCCCAGAGTCAGCCTCCCCTTCTGAGCTGCTGCTGGAAGCAGCTGTCCACCCAGAGGTCATCAAGCAAGGCCCAGGTGGTACCTGCTGTCCCCAAGGGCATCAGAAGCAGGAGCGTCTTCTCAACTTCTGTCCCTTTCCGCATGGTTCCTGGAAGGCAGCTGCTAAAGGTGGCAGAGCCTGGCCCCCTACATCACCACCTGGGCAGTGAGCTGCTGGCCACTTGCCCTGGTTGTGGAGGGAGTGGAAAACAAGCTCTACTGGCTTAAGCCTTAGACTTCAGCCTTGTGGATGTGAGCGTAACTGACCTTAAAGGGACAACAGGTTTGGATTTCCTTTAAGCACCTGACTCTCCAACAGCCTGGGAACACCTGCCTATGTTACCTGGCTCTGGATGTGGGTTACAATAGCTGGGCCACTCTAGTTAATTGGAAGGACCTGACCCTCATCATGGCTGTCACCAAGGAGAAACATCCTGATGGCCGATATAAGTAACTCAATTGTTGTTGTTGTTGTTTTCCGAGCTGCCACACTCACTAGGAGGGCAGCCAGGGAAACTCAGCTGGAAGCGCTCTTAGCACTCAAGACTCCTGCTTGTCTCAGAAAGAGGGGTTGAGAAGTCACCAATTGCGCCCCTTGTTTTTGTCACTTGGCTTCCTTCTCCCAGCCATGCACCCTGCTCGGCAGGCCTTTGCACCTTGAACACAAGGCTGCACATTCCTGATGATGTCGTGGTTATGCCTCGGGCAGCGATCTGCAAGGTCAGCAGTTCGAAACCACTACCCAGCCCCGAGGGAGAAAGATGAGACTTTCTCCTCCCATGCACAGTTACCGGCTCTAAAACTCACAGGGGCGGGACTGTAGGGTCGCTAGGAGTCAGCATGGACTACATAGCAGTGAGTTTTTGTTTTTAAGGATCTTAGCCGTCCAACTGTAAGGCAAAGTTTAAATGATTCCATTGCTTTGACGTGCCTGTCGCCAAGGGCATCAGGCAACCCGCTCACGCGGGCTTGATTCTGTCTGCCTCTGATTTCTCTTTGACTTTAGTCTGAGCTGGGCACCAGGAAATAGCTGGGTGATTTGGTGGGGGAAGTGAGTGAATCAGTCTTCAAAGGCAGGAATGAGCCCCCCACCCCCACTGCTGGCCCAGGCTCCAGGAAGTGGCTGGGGGATTTGTGGGGGGTGGGGGTGGGGGGTGGGGTGGGGTGGGGGGTGGTTTGTGTGTGTGTGTGTGTGTAGGGGGGGGTGATGAGTGAATCAAAGGCAGGAATGAGCCCCCCGCCCCAACTGCTGGCCCAGGCTCCAGGAAGTGGCTGGGGGATTTGTTGGGTGTGTGTGTGGGGTGGGGAGGGGGGGAGGTGATGAGTGAATCAGTCTTCAAGGGCAGGAATGATTCTCCCCCTCCTCACCCCGCCAGATGCATCATTGTCACTGAAACCACCTGCCTGCCAAGGAGCTCTGGTGGCATTCTCAGGTAAGCATTGGACTGATAACCTCAAGGTCATTGGTTCAAACCCTCAGCTGCTCTGTGGGAGAAAAATGAAGGCCCACCTGACTAGGGCCACTATGGGTCAGAATCAGCTTGATGACAGTGGGTTGGGTTGGGTTTACTTTGACTCCCCAGCCTGCCTGGCTAGATAGACAACTCCTGGGATCTTGGAGAAATAAGAGTAGTTCAGTTAGGTCACAGAGAGGTTGGTTAACTTGTCCAAGGTCATAGAGGAGGCGGAGCTGTTTGGATTTGAACCCATGCATTCGGGAAGATTAACATGATCGCTTATTCGTACAGAACACTGCCCTCAGTGGCACCTCCAGACACAAGGAAGGCTCCTCCCCCCCGAGTCCTCTGCCCATTCTGGTCATTATCACACTGCATTGTGACCATTTCTCTGAGCACCTTCTCCCCCCTCACCAGGGTGCCTAGACCTCAAATGCAAGACGCTTCCTTCCCATCCACCGGACACTGTCACGATAAAAACGCACACCCACGGTGCAGACGACGTCACCTGGTCCTTGCAGGGTTGCGCACTCCCTGCACAAGTACACATGGTGGGCGCACACACAGTTCCGCACTCCACAGCAAATGGGAAAGTGGGGGGATGAAACCCGACCAGAGGCGCCTCAGAAGAAAGGCCTGGCGATCTGCTTCCGAAAGGTCCCTGCCGGGATAACCCTGGGAAGCAGCTTTTCTCTGCGCCCACAGGGCTGGGATGCGTCTGCATCTGCTCAGCTGTTGGGGCTGAGGACGGGGCCTCGAGGCCTTGGGAGACAGTCGTCCCTGTTTGGGTTTGTTTCCCCAGGGTTTCACCACCAAGTTGCGGGACTCCTCGGACCCCATGGGAGCGCTGCCCACTCCCACCCTTGGCGGGGAGTCCTGGCTGAGCCTTCTCTGGAAGACCGGGAGGATGAGGCCATGCCCTTCTGTCCTCCCCTCTCCAGCGCTCAGGTGCAGCCCTCCATGCTAGGAAGCGGGGATGTTGTCCCAGGAATTGCTGGCACTGAGCCCTTCGGCCCCCTTGCCAGCTCCTCACGTGGGGGCTGTCCACAGCGCACAGCGAGATGCTTCCAGGACACTGGTCTGCACTGCGAATCAAGAGCACTGGCAGAGGACGCGCTCGCCCGCAGGGCAAGCACGCCCGCCATCTCCCTCGGAACACTGGGCTCCAGAAATCCCCACAGACAGAGGAAGCTGGTGGGAACCCCACACCTGGTGGCTTGTCAGCTGCCAAGACACGTGTTAGGCAGGGGTGGAAGAACACTGCAGAGGGAGGACAGATACAGAAGTCAGGTGAGTCTGAGGGTCCAGAATTCTGCCAGGGAGGGGTTCGAGAGATGGAAATGTACGGACAGGACCGTGCCCCAGCTTGATACTTTGTTGAATGACGGGGTCTCTGATTTTGTCGCAATACTTTTGAACTTAACCTTGGCGTTTGCCGTCCTCTCTTCTGGGAGAAAAATCCCCGTCTGGGAGCTTCTGATGCCAACCGCTTGTATTCACCTTGACAAATGGGTGCGCTCGCGGTGTCAGAGCCAAGGCAAGACTGGACCGCCAAGGTAAGAGCCTGCTAGGCCGACATTTTAAACCTGGGGTGCATGAAATTAACAGCAGGTGCTCTCCCCAGAACCGGGGTCTAGAGTGCCGTCCCCTGCTGAGAAAGCACTTTACTGTCAGTTGAGCCCCAAATGCGTTACCAGGCCTCTTCCCAGGCGCTCCGTCAGCGTGCCGGTGTGGAAATGTCACCCACAAGGCTCAACCGATTTAGACGGCTGAGATTATGAATTAAGATCCTAAATCTTGCTGGGATCCCCTGAAGGACGCTCCATCATCCTCAAACACTACAAAGGCAGCCGTGGTGGCGTGGGATTTCAGAGGACCCAATGTCCTCCAGAAGCAAGCCCACAGGCAGATGGTGGGAGACTGTGGCCGCCCCACCCAGAAGAGTCAGGGTCCTGGAAGAAGCAATTCTTGGTTTTCCACCCAGGCGTTCATGCTGATGTGTGGTTAATTCCCTGCACCGTGTGGTTACAGAAGAGCTCAAACCGGCAGTCATTTCTCCTTTCCAGCTTGGCTAGCGTAGGGGAAGGGGTATGTTCCTAGCCACCCCAGGCGGGAAGGGTCGGAGTGTGATATCCTAACACCCTCCAGCTCGCCTGGGATGTGGAGACCTTCAGGATGGAGACCAAGCCCACGGCTGTCGAGTCTATCTGGACTCCTCGCCACCCTGCAGGACTCTGTGGAACTGCGCCACAAGGTGGGGACTGGCAGCTGCATCTTCCTCCCAGAGTGGCTGGCGACTCTGACCCACCAACCTTGTGGTGAGCAGCCCCTGCTGAAACCACTGCACCACCAGGGCTCCTCTCGGTGAGAAGAGATGTCAGAGAAAGCAGGCACTAGGATCGCTCTTAGTTTCCTGAGGCTGCTGGACCCAAATATCAGAAAGAGGGTCTCCCCTCCTTTGGACATCAGGTGATCAGGAGGGACCAGTCATGCTTGGTAAAGTGGAGGGGCAGTGCCAAGGACGATAGGCTTTGGCACCATGGCCAACACGATGGCCTCAAACCTAAGGACAATAGTGAGGATGGCGCAGGGCCCGGCAGTGCTTCCTTCCACTGTATGTAAGGTGGCTACGCGTCTGAACCGGCTCCACAGCATCCAACAACAACAAGAGCTGAAGCCTGTGGTGTCCCAGTTCTGTAGGCTAGGGGTCCTAATCCATGTGGCGGCCAGGCTGGGCTCCCGCCCAAGGCTCTGGAAGAAGGCCCTTCCTCCTCTCCGGTTCCTGGCAGCCCCACACTCCTGGGCTTGTGGCTGCAGCTCACCCGTCACTGTGATATCTTGCCTGTCCCTTCTCTCCTCTACTGCACAAGGGTGCACTTGGGTGGGACGGGCGCCCCCTAGCCCGGGGTTCGTGTGCTTGTGTCAAGCAACTCAAATACCAGCAAAACAGAAACAAGAGACAGAGGCGGGGTCAGGAACGCTTGGTTTATTATTACTGCTTATTATTCCGACTGTGTTATGCTTTGCAGACAGTGCTTTACAAAAGTCGACAACAAATTCACAGCTGTGACATCCCCTGCACTGGGCAAGTCGGTCGGAGCCATTTTTCAATAGCATGTGCTCACTCGGTGTGACCTGTGGGCATCTCCCTCTGCCCCCTGCACCGCCTGTTTCAAACCTTTCATACTGCACAGACCACCCAAAACCAAACCCAGTGCCGTCAGGTGGACTTAGACCCTCCAGGGCAGGGCAGAACTGTCCCCACGGGTTTCTGAGACTGTAAGTCTTTAGGGGAGTACAAAGCCTCATCTTTCTCTCTCAACCTGATGATGGTTTCAAACCTGTTAGCAGCTCAACTCATCACCATGATGCCATTAGACCCCTGGCCAAAGATTTATGACCACAAACAGCAGGCTCATTTTTAAGTGAACCGTTTCGTATGGCTCATGAATGAGGTTTTGAATACCCAAATGGCCCTTGGCAGAAGACTCCTCACCCCCGATCTAAAGCCTGATCCTGACCAGTGATTCCCACCCTGCCTGCCAAGTGCTTCACGGAGCAAGCTTCACCCACCCTGGCCTTTCCCCCTCCCCCCACGTGTAGAACCCAGGCCCACCAGCAACCAGTCTGCCAGTGTGTGTGCGCTGTTCCCTGGTGGCTGGTGTATTTCAAGGATGCTGAGAGGTATGGCATGGGCATTTCCAAGGGCAGACGGCCCTGGGTGGGGTAAATGACGACTATCAGCAGAAAGGTCCACAGTTCAAGTCCACCCAGAGGCACCTCGGGGGACAGACCTGGCAGAGCCTTGAAGCCCGAGGGAGCTGCTCTGCTCTCTGCACATGTGGGCGCCGCTCGTCGGAAACCAACATGACCGGAACTGAGGACAGGCAGCGTTCCCAGTCTCAGAGGGGTGATCTCACCTGCGGGGGGCGGGTTTCTGCGGAACCTCCAGACTAAGACAGACTAGGAAGAAAGGCCTGGAGATCATTTCTGAAAGTGAGCTCATGAAAACCCTAATGGTGACAGCAGAATACCGTGGGATCCAGTGCCCGCAGAAAAGGCGCCCCGTGATGCAGTGGTCATGCAAACCACAAGCCCCTCCTCCAGAGAAAGACCGGGAAGAGTTGCCGTCTCAGAAACTCACGGGGACAGTTCTACTCTGTCCTTTAGGGGGTGCTGTAAGTTGGAATCCACTCGATGGCAGTGAGTTTGGTTTTCTCCCTAATTGGACAAAAAACCTCTACACCAAACTCACTGCCGTCCAGTCAATTCTGACTCACAGGGACCCTGTAAGGCAGCGAACTGGCCCCGTGAGTTTCCATGGCTGCAAATCTTGACGGGAGCAGAAAGCTTCATCATTCTCCCGCCCCTACGTTGGGCAGCACCTAAAATGCCCAGTGGCCACCACAACGGACTCCAGCCTGGGTGAAGATGGTACCGGACTTGGCCACATTTGGTTCTGCTGGGCTGGATGTGGGGCTGCCGTAGGTCAGGTACATGTCAACCATGACAAACAGAGGGCCCACCTCCCCCAGGACACATTGGTGACAGCCTTCACGTCTAGAGCTCTCCCCTCCTTCTGAAATGGGGACAGAGTAGTGGACAGGCAGGTAAGGAAGCAGCTGAAGCTCCAGCCCAGACTCACTTCAACCAAGCCCAGGGCTCAGGGGACTCCAGGCCATGACTGTTCGGCTAGCCACTGGTGGCCAGTCCCCATGGTGGGAACAGGGTGGGAGCAGGGTCTGGGCAGGGGTGACTTATCCGGGGGCTTCTGAGAGCAGGCACCTCCACACTGTACATGCAGACTCGGGCTTAGTCACCTCAGCCTGTTGGTACCAGATTCCTACCCCAGAGGAGCTGAGAGCCGGGGCGTTAACGACTACAGCCAAGGAGGCGAAGAACCTTCCCCTGCTCACAGCACTTCCTTATCCGCAGACTCCAGAAGCAGCCCAAATTCAGAGATGGGCGAGAACACAGATCCTTCCCGCCAGAATCAGAGAAGATTCAGAATCAAGCTCCTTGAACGCGGGAGCCAGGGGCGTGTCCACAAGCAGAACCTCTCCTTCCTGCCTCTCTGTGATCCTCTGACCTCCAATTGCTCCAGCCCACGGCGACCCACACACAGCGGACCGAAGCACCGCCAAATCCGGCACCACGATGACTTGCAGACTGACCCTATGGTCCAGAGGGTTTTCAGGGGCTGATTTCCTGAAGCAGATCGCCAGGCCTTTCTTCCTAGTCTGTTTCAGTCTGGAAGCCCTGCTGAAACTCGTTCTGCATCAGAGCCGCACACAAGCCTCCACTGACCTGTGGGCAGTGGCTACACAGGAGGCGCACCGGCCCGGAATCAAACTGGCATCTCTCCTGCATGGAAGGTGAGACATTATCACTGAACCAACCAATGCCTTCTAATTCGAACCTCTAAGGCAGCAAAAGGCCCAGGCTAGAGACGTCATCCTGTAAAGGTGGTGGAATTAACTCCTCATGCCGTAGTGAGCCTCCAATGGTCAGCTCTCCCCACATGAAAAGAGGCTTGCTGGGAGACAGCAGGGAGGGAGGCGAGGAGGGCGAGTGGGCGGGCCCAGATGCCCAGGCCTGGGAAGCCATCAAAGGCCTACCTCCGATCGTCCAGTAATGGCACCACACTCAATAGACCGCCACACCCACACAACAAGACTCTGACCACTGCAGAGTGACAGACGAAAACATGGGCCAATGAAGAAGCCCAAGGCCAGACCAGACTGTGCGCACAGAGCACCAGCCTGCTCAGACACAGACGAAGGGCTAAGCTCAAGGGGCCCTACAAGTCCATTGGCTTGCCAACCACGGAGCCGTGGGCATGGCTTTAGACTTGAGATCACGTCTTCAGATGATGGATAGAGTCACATTCCGAGATTGGATCCCCATTCTTTTCTGTGCCAGCCTGGGTGTCTGCGAGAGGAGCACGTTCCTAAACCTGTCCTCCTTTCCCCCTTCCCTCCTTCCAACGTTCTGTTCAGCCACTCTCCCTCCCTCCCTCCCTCATTTCTTTAAACAGTTGTCCACAGAAGAAGGACAAAATCATCTGGGGCTCATCTGACCTCACCCATTCCCGCTTACCCATGGAAAAAGGATTCCATGATGAGAGGGAGGGTGTCCATGTATTCAAATGAAAATATGCACAGCCCACTGCGTGGCCAATGACAAGCCCAACTGATTGAAACATGGTCAACCCCATCCTGCACGACAAGAACTCAAACCAAAGGACACGTGGAAGGAGGCTCCTCCCCACTGCCTTAATAAACGAACAGCAAGAATTGCTGGAAGAAAGAACTCCGGCCAACTCCACGCAAGAAACAGAAGCCGCTTGGTTAAAGCACTCGCCTGCCTTGGGGGAGGAAGCCCCACGCTTCCACCAACTGCTGTGCGGAGCCCAGGCTGCTTCCAATAAATATTGATCCAGGGAACCCACACCCTGGAGACTCGCTCATTTGAGTTTACAAATGCCAAGCCTTAGCAGCTCTTAGCAGCTAGCTTAGTGGCTTACGTCTTAGACTGCTAACTGCAAGGTCAGCACTTCAAAGTCACCTGCTGTTTTGAGAGAGAAAGATTTTTACTCCTGGAAAGAGTGACCGTCTTGGAAACCCACAGGGGCAGTTCTACCCTCTCCTGTAGGGCCTCTATGAGCTGGAACAGATTTGGTAGCAGTGAGTTTGAGGTAACTGATCACTGGAATTACTTTTTTCTTTTCATTTTTGGTGAAGATGGCATTTTAATTCTAGACAGGTACTCCAAGAGAATTGCTTTTTCATTTTTTAAACTAACATTGGTCTGTTGATATTTCCCTGAAGGATCCCTGTTAAGTTTGGGAACCACTCTGTGGGGCCTTTGGCAATGCCCACTGCGCTGGGCAGTGGGGCTGGAGAACTTGGCTTTCAAACACTCGGTCGTGACGTGGTATAGCCCAGATGAGCCCTTAATCCAAGATGCCCCAACCCTTGCTCACTCCCTGGCCAAGTAGAAGCTGGCTAGAAAATTGTGCAGAATCATGTTTGCCCTCCCACTGCTTCCACAGAGAGTAGGTGCCAATCAACCAGACAAGCCTATCCAGGGTCAGGAGTCCCTGGTTTGTGCAGGCTGGTGAAGTACTGGGCAGCTGCCCGAGAGGTTGAGGGTTCCAAGGTTCCCAGGTCACCTTGGAAGAAAGGCCTTGCCACCCTCACCCCCTTCACCCCCATCAATCACTGAAAACCCTATAGAGCGTACGTCTACTCAGGTACACACAGCAGGAACAGACTCACAGGGCAACTTGTATGTGAGGTCAAGGTCAAGTTCAGAACCCTCTTGGGGCTGCCAGTGGTGAAGGGGCACTTGGCTGCTAGCCATGCACTTGGTGGTTCAGACCCACTAGCTGCTCCCTGGAGAGGACCTGGCAGTCTACTCCAACAAAGATTTTCAAAAACACCTCACTGCCATCGAATCGCTGCTGATTCATAGCCTCCTGATGGGACAGGGTTGAACTGCCCTCGTGGGTTTCCAAAACAGTGATTCTTTATAGGATTAGAACCAAACCAAACCAAACTCACTGCCATCGGGCCCATGCTGGCTCATGGCGACCCTGCAGGACAGGGTAGATCTGCCCCTGTGGGTTTCCCAGACTGCAGCTCTTTACCAGAGTTGAACGCCCATCTTTCTCCAATGGAGCGGAGAGGCTGGTGGTTTTGAACTGCCGACCTTGCAGTTAGCAGCCCAATGAGGCAACAGGGGCTCCTTTTCCATCAAGGCTTACAGACTCAGATACCCCATGAGCATGGCGTCGCCCTCCATCCTATGGGGTTGCTAAGAGTTGGAGTCAACTGAGCAGCAGTGGGTGTGTTGTTCCCTTCTGGAGGTCTTGCTGAACCCTCACCCCCTACCCCATGGCCTTCACCCCTCTGCTTTCTCTGCCTCCTCCCACTTGTGTTGTCCGGGTCCCATGCTCAGCCTGCTCTGGGACCCCATGGGCACGGTCTGCCGCAGCCCAACTTCCGCAGCGCCTCTCACCGTATCTCGGAAACCGCCTTCACAATGAGAGGTCTCTACCTGGATACTATCACTTTACGTAAGTCCATTCACAGGTGTGTGGTGGCTTGGGGCAAAGCGTACACAGCAACCTGGTTTCCCACGAACAACCCAGCACCTTTTGTTTTGTGAGATTGACGGCAATCGCCAAGGGACATCCACCTCTCCCCACTGCCTCCCTGTGCCCCTGCCTCCTCCTGCCCTGCCCACTGGGCACGTCCCTGGGAACACGCTGCCCACTGGGCCTTGCGCGGCTCTTGTTCTAAGGAGTGCATGCCTCTGGGAGCCATGGGTGAGCTCCGTCCTAGACCTGAAGGGTGACAAAGGGCTGCAGTGCCAGGGCTTCTACCAGTTCCTACCAGATCCCTGACCCTGTGTTTGGCTTGTCTTTAAAATCATTTTGAGTTGTGTTCTTCTGTCCAGAACCTTAAGGAACCCTGAAGGCACAGTGAGGGACAGGCTGGCCTGCTAACGCAAGGTCAGCGGGTTGAAACCACAGGCACTCCGAGGGAGGAAGAGGAGGCTTACTGTTCCCATCAAGATCCAGAGTCTCGGAAATCCACAGGGGCAATTCTCCTCTGTCCTTAGGGCTCGCTATGCGTGGGGAATAGACTTGCTGGCAGTGAGCGAGGGAGGTGCGGGAGTGTCTAGTGTGACTGCTAGCAGAGAGGCTCATGGTGGAAGTCGGGCACCGTCTACTTTTGGTCTCAGAGCCCCAGCGGCTGCCATGCCGCATCTCTTCATTGCCACCTGTCTTCCCTCGTGGACGCAGGCAGAAGAGGAGCAGCCTGCAGGATGGCGCATGCTTCTCTTCCTTCCTCCTCCACCCTTCCCTCTGAACAGCCCCAAGGGGAGCATGAGAGCCAGGACTGCCGACAGCCTGCACAGTGGCTACATTGACAGGAATTCTACGGACCAGGGTCGTTTTTAAAGTTACTTACACACTAATTATGACTCTCTATAGAAAGCCCGTCTCCTCCATCCTAGTCTCCTTTAGGACCGCTTGGAACAAACTTGTATAGTGGACGATGCACTGCAATGAAAGCAGTACGATGGCAAGGCAGCGATTTCCCATTTGGATGATCATGGAACTGTTAGCAGAGGGCCACATTCCTGCATTTGGAAACGTTCAGACGGAGGTAATGTCTCCCGACGGGAGACAGACAATGTAAGTTATACACAGAGAGCAGCCACGAGCAACAGCAGGTGGTTCGAGGGCGAGAGAAGGGGAAAGATAGGGCCGCAGCATCCTTCCGACCAAGAGCTTGTCTTCCCGGATAGAGCTGGGGACCACGGGAGCCATGCTCCTTCAGCGCGCCCCCAGGCCCGTTTCAGGGGACAAGCATCACGTGCCAGACCCCCTGCAACCTCCAAGTAGCAGCTGTCTCTTAGAACAGTGCAGGGTGCTGCCCACTGCGTTCGGATATGGAGAACAGGAAAGACTCGCCTCCCTGCCCCCTGCCACTCCCCTGAGAGCAGGGCAGTGTGCGATGTCAGAGCCCACCTCCTGTTCTGAGACACCCCTTGCCTCCATTCAGAGGGTGGGTCTGAAATGCAATGAGCGTTCCCCAGCACACACCTGCACCACCTAGCTGTGCAGGTACTTTCCCAGAACAGTGGCGGAGCAGTGAGCGGGACCTCCTCTTCCATGCTGGAGACCAGGGTTGGTTCCCGGTCATCGCACCTCCAGGCACAACCCCTACCTGTCTCTAGGCGAACAGACTTCAGTGTGGCTTCCTGCAAGAGACACACTAGGAAGAAAGGCCTGGTGATCTACTTCCAAAGATTAGCCACAGGGAGACCAAATCCAATGAAAGATCTGGCTTAAGAAAATAGTTTTGGGGTGGGGATGTACTTCACATATAGGATTTTATCGCTGAATCATATTAAGAAGAGCTGTGATCGCCACACCAGTTTCGGAACGTTTTCCTCTCATACTCATTGTCAGCGCCCCATGCTCCGCCCAACCTGTCTTGCCATCCATCCAGTACGTCTCTGCAGACTTACCGATGCTGGATTCCATAACAGAAAGTCATATAAAATGCAAACAGGAAGCAAACAAATAACAATGATAAAAACAAAAGGGAGAGAAACCTCAAATGAAAAGAATGCACAGAGTATTAAAAACGGGAACAGCTGAGCCTTATGGAAATGGCAAGTGATTTGTATGGTCCCCTCAGACCTCCCCCCGTGCCCCTCCCCACCCCACCACTCCGCATGAATGTGCAAGGCTCTGAGGTCTGGCAGAGGCAAAGCCAAAAGATGGCAGGAACCTGGGTCCCTGGATGACCATGTGGATGCTCTACAGGGCCTGGGAATATGATGCTGGCGGGAAGTAAACCGTCACAGTGTAGACACCGCGACACTTGTCAGGACAGCTGGCAGTATCCTGGTCAAACCTAGGCCCTCGCCCCATCACAGTCAAGTACAACAAACAAGCCAGTCGCCATCGATAGATTCCGACCCCGTGTTTCCGAGGAGAACTGGGCTCCTCGGGGTTTTCCAGGCTGGGGCTGCTCTGATGCCGACTGCCAGCCCTTTCTTCCTCCGTGCCTTGGACGGGCTTGAAACACTAACTTTTGGGTTAGTGGCTGAGGAAGAAGGTGGACCCATCAGCCTTGGGCAAAAGCTGCGGCTGTCTTCTGTAAATGTTTACGGGCCCCCAAACCCAAGCAAACTCACTGTCACCCAGTCAGTCCCGACTCATAGTGACCTGCACTGCAACGTCTAGGCGTCCGGCCGTGTTGCCCAGACTGCGAGCTTTACTAAAGGCAACCACCACCTTTCTCCCAGGGGCAGCTGGGGACTTTGAACCATCGACCTTTCTGTTAACTTTTAGTGAACCATGGTGTCCCCAGAGCTCGCCGGAGACTCCCAAACTCACTGCCATCGAGTCGATTCGGACTCGTAGTGGCCCTGCAGAGCAGAGTGCCACGCCTCCGCTGGGTTCCTGAGACACAGTCCTTACGGGGACAGACCGCCTCATCTTTCGCCCTCAGAGTGACTGGTGGGTTTGAAGCGCTAACCTTCCAGTTAGGAACTCGTGTCACTTAGTCCCTTGCGCCACCAGGACGCTATGCGTTGTGGGTGCTGGTGTTGGGTGCCATAGGGCGACCCTGCGCTCAACAGAAGGAAACACTGCCCGGTCCTGCGCCAACCTCAAAACACGACTCCCATGCCTGAGCCCATGGTTGCAGCCACTGGGTCGGTCCCCCTCATGGGGGGGCCTTCCTCTTTTTTCGCCACCCCGTCACGTGACCAAACATGGCTCTAAGGAGCCTTCTGGACTTACTTCTTCCAACTACAGAGCAGTTTGTCCTTTCAGCAGTCTCTGGAACTTTCAATAGTCTTCTCCAGCGCCACCATTCAAAGGCATCAATTCTTCTACAGTCTTCCTTATTCAGGGTCCAACTTACATCACATGCATGTAATGCAATGCAGCATACCACGGCTGGCTTGGGTCAGGCACGCCTTAGTCCTCAAAGTAACATCCTTGCTCTTCAGTACTCCAGAGAGGTCTTGCGCAGAAGATTTACCTAATGCAACATGTCTTTTAACCTCCAGACTGCTGCTTCCACGAGCATTGGTTGTGGATCCAAGTAAGACACAAGCATTGACATCACCAACCTTTGCTCCATCTATCATGGTGCTGCTTTTGGTCCCGTTGTGAGGGTGTTGGTCTTCCTTACACTGAGTTGGAATCCACCCTGCAGGCCACAGTCCTCGATCTCCATCAGCACGTGCTTTTATTCCTCTCACTTTCAACAAGCAGGGTTGTGTCAACTGCACAGGGCCGGTTGTTACGAAGCCTTCCACCTGGTGCCACATTTGTCTTCATGTCGTCCAGCTTCTCTGATGATGTCCTCAGCATACAGATTGACTACAAGCCTGAGACCTACCTTTCCTGATTTTAAACCATCAAGTACTCCCTTGTCCTGGTCAGACAACTGCCTCTTGATCCATGTACAAGTTCTTAATGAGCACAATGAAGTGTTCCGGAATGCCTATCCTCAAGGTTATCTCAAGGTTTATTATGGCCCACACAGTTGAATGCCTTTCCATAGTCCATGAAAAACAAGTACACATTTTTCTGGTACTCCTGCTTCCAGCCAAGAACCATCTGACATCGGCAATGATGTCATTCTCCACATCCTCTTTTGAATCTGGCCTGTTCCCTGTCAATGTACTGATGTGATCGTTGTTGGATGATCTTCAGCAAAATTTTACTTGTGTGCGATATCAATATCATTCTATAGTTTGAGCCTTCTGGTGGGTCATCTTTCTTTGGGATGGGAACAAAAATGGATCTCTTCCAGTCAGGGGGCTAGGTAGCTATCTTCCAAATTTCCTGGCGGAGGTGAGTCAGTGCTTCTAGGGCTTCCTCCGCTTGTGGAAACACTTCAGTTGGTGTTCCATCAATTCCTAGAGCCTGGTTTTTGACTAATGCGTTCAGTGCAGTTTGAACTTCTTCCTTCAGCACCATTGGTTCTTGCTCATATGCTACCTGCTGAGATGGTAGACTACCATATATACTCGTGTATAAGCCGAGTTTTTCAGCACCTCTTTAATGCCATTTCGTGGTAAAAGTAGGTGCCTCGGGTGATACTCGAGTATACGGTAGTTCTCTCTCTTACAGGGTATCCTTTCCATCTTCTCTTGATTATTTTGCCTGTAGAATCTTTCAAAATTTCAAGCAGATGTTTGAATTTTTCCTTGAGATATGCTGAGCATGCCCTTCTCTATTGGTTTTCTAAAGCTAGGTCCTTGCGTATTTCCTTGTAATATCGGTCCTCTTCAGCTGCCCTTGGAAATTTCCTGCTCAGCTCCTTGACTTCATCCTTTCTTCCTTTTGCTTTAGCGGCTCTACGATTCATAGCAAGTTTCCGAGTCTCTTCTGATCTCCACTTTGATCTTTTCTTTCTTTCCTGTCTTTTATTATTATGATGAAAAGATCATTTTATTGGGGGCTCTTGAAATGCTTATAACAATCCATACATCAATTGTATCAAGCATATGTGTACATATGTTGCTATCATTCTTTGCTAGACATTCACTTTCTATTGAGTCCTTGGTGTCAGCTCTTTTTCACCTCCCTCCCCCCACCCTCATAGCCCCTTGATAAATTACAAATTGTTATTGTTTTAATATTTCACACTCACTGCTGTCTCCTTTCCCCCATGGTTTCTGTTGTTTGTCCCCCTGGAGGGGGATGTGCGGTTATGTGTAGATCATTGTGATCAGTTCCTCCTTCCTCCCCTCCTTTCCCCACCTTCCCCTTCCCCTCCTGGTATCACTACTCCCATTCCTGTTCCTGGATTCAGTGCATTGTGAGCTCTTATCTCCCACCTGTTCCTGTGTACATGCTCCGGTCTCTTTCCTGTCTTTTTAAATAACCTTTTGGTTGTCAGTGTGCCGTACTGTGGTGTGCTGCAGTGATGCGGGGGGGTATGTCCCCGATATTTCAAACTCCAGCAGGGTCACCGACAGTGAACAGGTGTCAGCGGAGCTTCCAGACTAAGAACAGACCGTGAAGGAGGACTCTGCTCCCTACTTCAGAGGAAGAAGCGTGGAAAAGCTTAGTCATGGCTTCCAAGCATTTTCAGACACTGAAAGCTGAAACACAGGAAACACATGGAGACTCCTAAAACAGGAGCTTTGATCTTTGCCCTCAGGAGAAGGACAAGGATTTCTGCTCTCAGAATGAGTTACAAACTCGGAAACGCACAGGGGCAGTTCTACCCTGTCCTACAGGGTCGCTGTGAGTCAGCCCGTTTGTAAGACGGTGTTGGCAGGCAGGCCTGTGTGCCGAGTGGACCCAACAGAGCAGCCCAGGAAGGCGTCTGGGCCTGCAGAAGGCTCCCCAGCCAAGTCTGGGGCAGGGGACAGAGTTTGAGTCACAGAAAATGTTTTCTGTTCATTTGGGGGACTGTTTTCATTTTAAATTTAGGGCTAGGGAGGAATAAAGTTTCAGAGACCCTTCTATTAAAACATAACATCAGATCTTAATTTGGTGGGAAGAAGGGGAGCCATAGCTTATTAACTCAAGGTGGGGCTAACAGGAAGGCAAAAGTCTTAAGTGGGCTTAAAAATATCTGAAATGTTTAGAGGGGCTGACGGGCTGATGAAACCGAGTAGGAGGCCGGGAGTGCGGGTCCTGTTTGGCAGTGGCTGTGTCCTCTCTGCTTAGGGGAGGGCTGACACGGGCGGGATGGCGCGGGCATGCCTGGGTTTGTAGGGAGAGGTCAGGGCAGCTGTCAGCCCTGCTATGGACACATAGGCCCGGGACACGGGACACAACTGCGGCTGTGGAGGCATGGGCCTGGGGATGGCGGGTGGGGGTGTGACGTGGGCAGGGAGGGAGGTGGGTGAGGCTTCTGCAGGGGGGTCAGTGAGTGGTGAGGACAGAAGACAAGAACACGCTGCCACAGAGGGGTTGGCTGGCTTCAGACCAGCTGAGCGGAAGAGGTGACGTACTAGGAAGCCAAGCCAGGCTGCGGAGCAGTGGAAGAGGAGGCTTGGGACTAAGACTCGGCAGGGAGTCGGGAGCCCCGGGGTAGGGAAGGAATGGGCAGAGCCCAGGGAAAATGCAGGAAATGAAAGCTGAATTAATGAGGCCGGGCTGCCCCTGGGGCCTGGGGGCAGCGAGCAGAGCTTCCTGGGAGCCAGGGAGGAGGCAGCCGGAAGGGCACCTGTTTGCCGCCCAGCGGCCTGGGCCAAGGTGCTCTTCCTCCTCCCTGGGCCTCTGCCTTCATCTCAACAGTCACCTCTGGATGCTTGCAGGCAGATCTTTCTGGGGTCCAAAACCAAGAGCCCGGGGTGGCACAGGGAATGAGCATCAGGTGCTCATCCTGACGTCTGCAGTTCAAATCCACCCGCTGTCCTGACAGAGAAAGATGAGGCTGTCTGCTCCCATAAAGACTGGCAGCCTTGGAAACCCTGTGGAGCAGTTCTCTGTCCTATGGGTCACTCCCCACAGGGGCAGTTCTGCTCTGCACTCCACTCGATGGCAGCAGGTGTGGCTTGGAGGCAGCAGACTCAGGTTGGACGCCTGGTCAACACATCTCATGCACAGTCAACCACTCAATACAGAGTCTGCACTGGGGTTCCCAGAGTCCAGAGGAGCCCAGGCCCTCATGCAGGCCAGTGGAAGTGGGTGTTTAGATCTCTCCTGGGGCCAGGGTGCTTGAACCAACAGCCCTGGATGGAAAGATGGGCAAGGACACCTCTGATGTCTTCTTGGCACTGGGAGGGGACCAGAGGTGCAGCACCTGTCCCCAAACCACACAAGCAGATGCTCTAGGACCATACCACGCAGTCAGAGAGCCACGGAGCTTGTGAGCCCAAAGGGGTGCAATCCGGCCCATCGGTGGTTCCAGTTAAAGTCTCCCCACCAGAGCTCAGCTGGATGCTGACCCCTTAGAAATGCCTCTTGCGACCCGGGAGATGTCCTCAAAGGTGTAAGGTAGATTTGGTGACAGACAGAAAGAAAGAGAGAGAGAGAGAGAGAGAGAGAGAGAGAGAGAGAGAGAGAGAGAGAGAGAGAAATAGGCAGGCAAAAGCAGAAAACAGTTTCAAAGGTTTATATTTCAGAGCTCCTGGGCGAGGTTCATGGCTCCCTAGCTGGTGGCCCGCGACGTTGTGCTGACCAGTAGAGGTGGAGAGTTTTATTCTGCTGTCCAGTAGAGGTGGAGAGTTTTATTCTGCTGTCCAGTAGAGGTGGAGAGTTTTATTCTGCTGTCCAGTAGAGGTGGAGAGTTTTATTCTGCTGTCCAGTAGAGGTGGAGAGTTTTATTCTGCTGTCCAGTAGAGGTGGAGAGTTTTATAGCCCCATCTAGGGGAGGGAGTAGCTGGGGAGTTTTCCACTGATAGCTTGTTGTCTGCAGATCCGGGGCTAAGCAACAATGCTCAGTTACCCGTAACCGTTAGCCTTCTGCACCTGGGCTGCAGAAGGCCACAGAAGTGTAGAGGAGGCCTTGTCTCCCTTCACTGGCCCGCCCTGCCAACTCCGGCCTCTGCCTGACAGAGGGCAGCCGGGCCCATCCCGAGGGTTGAGGACCCCCCTGGCCACCTCCCTTCCACTCCAGGCCCTACATTTTCCCCACTCGCGCCTCTGTGTGGACCCCCTCAAGGAGGGAAGCAGGAAGGGTAGGGCGGGCCACGTTGGCTCCAGGTGCAGGCAGCGAAAGGGGGCCTGGCCTGGGCTTCTTTCTATTGCTGTTGAGTGGATTCTGACTCCCGGCGCGAACCCTCAACCTTTCCGTCAATAGAAAAACCCCAACCCACTGCCATCGAGTGGATTCTGACTCACAGAGGCTCCATCCAACAGAACGGAACTGCTCCCTGGGGCTTCCAAACCTTTGTGTCTTTACCAGGGCAGGCGGCCACCTCTCTTACGGGATCCCTTTTGATTAACCCCTTAGTGTAACAGAAGCAGCGTTAGACGGTTTATAGCCGCCATCACTACGGAAATTCTAAACCGTGCCAGGGGCAAATGTAGTCCTCTCTGGGATAGACCGCACACACAATCCCACAACTCCCTCCTCCTCAGAGCCGGGGTGGGGGAAGGGGAGAGGGCTGAGGAGGAGCTTCAGCTCCCGGGCTGAAGACAGACTGTCCCCAGGGCCAACAGGAGCTCGAACCTGAGACCCAAGGGCTCTGCACTCACAGGCAGACAGGAGTCTGCCTCCAGGAGCACAAGGTCCGGCAGGAGAAGCCGTTTTCCCCCGTCCCCTCACTTCCCAGCCCAGCCTAGCCCAGATCCAGACCAGGCCAGAAGGCAGGTCAGATAATCCGCTTACACACAAACACGGATTAATGGGCCCGCCAAACGCACCAGTCGGTCAGCAGGACGGCCTGGTCAGCCGTGGACCACGCTCTGCTCTGCTGCCTGCTGCCTTTGTGGGGAGGGGGATGGAGGTAGTTCTAAACGACAGTCATTTTCGTTAACAGCAGTCTCTTGTGGAGATTCCGGAGAGCTCCCGGTCAACATGGCGACACGTTACATAAATCCCATTTTGAGACAGGGACTTCTCAGAGGTCAGGCACTGCGCCAATATCCCCTTTGGGGTCCAAGGAAGGGGCACCTGGTCTACCGTGGGGCAGAGTTGGCCTTACCCACTGTTGGGCCCTGCAGGTTGTATGGGCATGGAACATCCTTTCTTTTTGCGCCCTGTGTTAGCTAGCCCCCACAGTGACCTGGGGAGGTGCGTCTGGCCTGCTCCCATTTTGAAGCTGGGAAAATCGAGGCAGAGAGTTTAGGCGACTCGTCCACTGAGCCCAACGCAGGCCTTGCTGTCAGCAGCACCCTCACTGCCAAAGACAAGCTCTAGGCCACACATTCGCCAGAGGCCCCAGACATCCCTTCCAGAAGCAAACTTATCTGTTAGATGGGAAAGATACCCTGAGACCACGATGGGAAACGCTGGGCTTCAAGGTCATAGGGAGAGTGAAAACTCTTCCTGAAGGGGGGGGGGCCCAGCACCTTACCAGATGGTCTCCTCTACCTAGGAGCCACTCGGGGCCTCTGTCTGGAGTCGTTCCTCCTACTGTAGACCTGACCAGTCTCTGAGGGGTCAATGTCCGGCCCTGCCCCTCTCCCCACAAGTGCCAGGAGATACAGGCTCGAGTTCAGGCAGAGTGTGAAGTTCTGGGGTGGAGGGTGGGAGGAAGGGACATGGGTGAAATGACGCTGTCCTGGAATGTCTCAGCTCAGCCTCAGGGGGTCAGGAGGCACCTAGAGAGCATGATGTTGGGGAGCCCTGGAGACAGTGTGGTCATGCACTGGACTGAGACCCACGAGGTCAGCAGTTGGAGACCACCAGCCTGCTCCATGGAGAAAGACGGGGTTTCCACCCCCACAAAAAAAGGACAGTCTCTGAAACCTGCAGGACAGTCCTACCGTGTCCTGTAAGGTTCCTATGAGTTGGCATCCACGTGGGCAGTGAGTAACAGCCGAGGTGGTGTGGGACAGGGGGAAGGAGGCGGCGTGGGGTGGGAAGAGGCCAGTGTGGGCAGAAAAACTGGGAGACCAGGCGGCCGTGGTGTGTGCAGGAGATGCTCCACAGAGAGAGAGCCCACTGCCTTCAGGCTGGCTTGACTGACGGAGTGCCGTGCCTCCGGGCACTGATTGGTAGCGCTCTGTACCCTGTCAGACCATGCCTGCCAGAACAAACAGATCTATCTCTGAGGAAGTGTAGACAGGTGCTTGTGAGAACCGAGGATGACAAGCTTTTGTCATCTTCTGCACATGTGATCGAGAGAGACCAGTCCCTGGAGAAGGACTTCAGTGTGGCCTGGTGTAAAAACGAAAGGCCTCAAGGAGATGGACCAACAGTGGCTGCAACCACGGGCTCAAACTCACCCATAACTGTGTCACACAGCTGGGGCAACCACCGCCTCCGAGACCCTCAGCGCCCCACGCCTTGACCCAACCTCCCCTCCCAAGCACCCTGCCTGCTCCCATTGTGCTCCAGTCACCTTCTGCCCCACCCTCTGCATCCCCAGTTTCTAAGCCAGCTGCTTGTCCTGCTACCCCCAGCCCCAGATAACATGCAAAAAGGACCTTGGTATCTTCCTCAGCCTGCCCAGAGGGTCCCTGGGTGACAAATGGTTTTCGCTGGGCTGGTAAGCCCAAAGATGGTGGTTGGCACCCACCCAGCAGGGCTGCAAATAGCCAGGCCTGGGGTCTGCTTCTGTCATGGTCAGAACACCCAATGCCACTGCCAGAGCCGGATGTCTCGGGTGCTGGGCAGGATGTTGAGTGTACCACGGACTGCCAAAGAACCAACAGATCTTTCTCGCAGGAAGGACGGCCAGAGTGGACCTGAGAGGCAAGGCTGGTGAGACTTCCCCTCACGGACTTGGGACATGTGACCCCTAATTCAGAAACAGAGCCAGACAACCCCCCCCCACACCTACTGTTACGGAAGGGACTGTGTCCCACAGTGACCCTGGAGGACAAGGGTAGGTGGTTGTTGTTTGCTTGGTTTCTTGTGGAGCCCCTGTGTCACCGTGGCTTGTCCAACGGCCTTCCTCTTTTCCACTGCCATGCATGTCGTCTCTCTCCAGGGATGGGGCTCTCTCTCCTGAAAGCCTCATCTCTCTCCCCATGACTGTATCTATACTGTTTCAGAGACAGACAGACTTAGCTTCCTCCCGTGGAGCGGCTGGTGGGTTTGAACCACTGACTTTATGGTTAGTAGCCCAAACGCTTACCAGGGCAGCAGCAAAAACTGCCTGGCACAGTTCTGCACTGGTAATACCTGTGGGTCCCCAAAGTCAGAACCCCCAAATCCACAACACAGTCCAGAATGCCACCCCCTCCATGCAGCCACCCAGGATCAACTCTGCAGGGCTTTGTCTTGCTGGCCTCTCCGAGAACCTCGAGACCTCCTAGGGCTCCTCATAGCTACTTCACAGCTGCCTGAAGCTTCCATCCTGGCTCCTCCCGAGGTTCCCCCCTCTTACACCACAGGCACAGCACAAGCCCCCCAAACACATGTCGGCTGCATTCTTGAACTCAGAATTGCCTTCACAACCCTCGCTCCAACACTATGCCCGGGTGTCTGGAAACCTCCCTGAGAAAAGCATCCGCTCTATCCCGTGACACTCGGAGCCCCCAAAGGGAAAGGGCATTTTGTTCTGGCTGAAACCATACCCCGGGGGGGGGGGGCTTGCTGTGGCCTCTCCTCCCCCACTGCTTCAGCCTCCCCTGAGTCTGGAGGCCTGGGAGGGGCGGCCACTCTAGTCCTCACTGGAGATGGGGCAGGAACACGCCTGTGGAGACAGACAGGACTATTTGCCAGGCCCAGGCGGAATTCAGAAATTCACCGTGTGGGCTCGGCTGGCACCTCTCGGAGCCAAGCTGGAGTCCTTAATGGTCTGAGCCAGGCCCATCCTGGCAACGCTTTCCCGAGTTGCTCTGCCCTCGGCTCAGCCGACAGTCTGCCGCGGTTGGAGGGGCCTCACCACAAGTCTCCGCAGCCAGCCAAGAGCTTTTTCCCGGGCCGCACTGGGCACCGCGGTCTCAGCCACTGTGAACTGATGGTGACCCCGCACCAGGGAAGCACACCGTTGTGACCGAGTGCCCGCTGCTCCCAGGGAGAAGGGAGAAAGAGGAGGATGGGTTCTACCCTCCATCAAGAGTCTCAGAAACCCACTTAGGGGGCAGTTCTACTCTGCCCTATGGGGTAGCTAGGGGTTGGAATCGACTTGATGGCAGGTGAGTTTGGGATTTTCAGAAGTCGATCACTCCAGGCCTTCTTTCTAGTCCCCCTTGGCCTGCGAGCTCCCCAGAAACGTGATCAGCACAAGCCTCCACGGGCAGTCAGGTGTTAGCTGCACATGAAGTACATAGACTTGGACTTGAACCCAAGCCTCCTGCAAGGAGGGAGAGCAGTCGACCACTGAGCCACCGCTACCCGACTTGCTAGGAGCTCCGGGAGCAACCAGAAATGCACCTGGCAGCCCGGGAGCCTAGGGGCTCAGGGGCTGGGGTGAGGAGGTGGACAGGGGTGCTCAGGGTCTGTGGTCCTCAGACCAGCCACCCATTCATTTTCACACACTTAAGACCCGCCTGGAACCCGGGGGTGCAGGGTAGTTCGAAACCACAAGACGAGGCTCTCCACTCCATGAAGAGTGACTGTCTCAGAACCCCATGGGGCCAGTTCTGCCCTATAGCCCTGCAGAGTCGCAGCGAGTCAGGGGTCATGGACTCCCGAGCGGGGAGTTTGGGTTTGGTGTCAGGCAAGGAGAAGCGACTCAGGTGAGTGACACCTTCTCTGTCCTTAGACATCTCCCATCAGCAGGACGCACACACCATCATCAGCGGGTGCCCAAAGCGGGGTGTCTACGGTGCAGTGAGAACAGGAGGTGGAGGGGGCCCTGAGTGGAGGGCCCAGCAGCAGGCAGGACAGGCACAGGCAGACTTGTGCTAGCTGACCTATCTGCAGTGAGCCGTTTCACACCATGTGGTGGAACAGAAACCCGCACGGAATTGATCGTCATCGATTAGTACGTAAGTACAAGTAAGCCTGCGCTTCCCTTGCCTACTGGGTACTCTGCCAGTGGGCCGGGGCTGGTGATTTTGAAATGCGGCCTTGATGATGCAGGAAGGTGCTGTGGGGTGGGAGAGACACAGGCCAGCCTGACCTCGTAGCAGAACCTTTGATGTGGAGAACAAACGTGACATCGTTCACTGCCAACTAGTAAGCAAGCACAAGTCAGCCCGTGCTTACATGCATGATGTGTAACCCGACACTGAGTGGTGAGAACAGTGAAGGGTTCAGCTTCCAACGGATCATCAGAGGTGAATCCACTCAAGAGGTGCCAGGGAAGAGAGGCCTGGCCATCTTCCAAATCCCGTGGCGCACGGGGTGCCTGCCTGCTCAGCAGGAACAGATCTGGGTCTGATGGCAGGAGAGAGCAGCTCTTTCTGCCTGGAGTGTCCACCGAGGCGCACACTGCCCCGAGAAGGGAAAGAAGGAAGAAGCAGCCAGGGGGGGACACTGCCCAGGCAGACTGTTACAAACCCATTTTATGGCTAGAAAAACTGGGGGCATTTGGCTGCCTGCCCTGGCCAGTGGATTCCACAGCAGAGCCCCATTTTTGTGGGTGCCTTCCTGGTCTACAGCAGAAGGACGTGGGGTGCGTGGCCAGTTGCTACTGACGCGCTGCCAGCTCATGGTGACCCCCTGAAAGTGGAGTAGAACTGCCCCACGGGGGTTTCCAAGGCCTGGGATCACCAGCCCCATCTTCTGCGGCACCTCTGTGTGGATTTGAACTGCCAACCTTTAGTACTTAATTGTCTTGTGCCAAACAGAGGCTGGGAGATTAGCCAATTGCCTGTTGAACACCCCCTCCCCTCGCCTCCTTATGGGGTCTCCTTGGAAGAAAGGCCTGGAGATCCCTTCTGAAAGGCCCCAGCCTTGTAAGTCCCTGTAGAGCTGAGCTCAACCCTGACACAAGGTGACCACTGGTGAAAATCAAATCCACCTGGAGGGGGTGCACTTCCTGTACCGGCCACTGGAGGGCAGAGTGGCCCAGGCAGGAGCCTGCCAAAGCCACAGATGGCGAATTGGCCACTGATCCATCCAGCCCCACCACTGAAGGTATGCGCAGAGCTCACCGAACTGTCTGTTTCCAGGTCAGGGGACTAGCTGCCCACCAACCTGCTCTGGCGTCAATTCCGGCGACCCTCGATGGCAGGGGAGAACTGCCCCCGTGTGTTTCCCAAAGCAGAAAGCCTCACGTTCTCCTGCAGAGCAACTGGTGGGTTTGAACTGCTGACCTTGTGGTTAGGAGCTCCACGAGCAGCCCTGTACACCACGAGGTTCCGTGAAACCAGTGGGAGCACAAACCCAGCCAACACACCGGAGCAAACACTCACCACGTGCCAGGCACAGTTCTGCATGAGGGGTTGAAACCGTTCCCGGGAAAGAGAACGGATGGATGGATCACGGATTGTCCCCACAAATGTCTGAAGCTTCGCAAGCACGACTCTTATCCCCAATTAACAGAGGGCCCAGGGAACGAAGGCCCAGGGCGGTTAACTATTTTGCCAGGGCTAAACGAGGAGCCCTGAGGGGCAGTGGTTATGCGTTGGGCTGCGATCCTCAAGGTCAGTGGTTTGAAACCACCAGCAGCACCGAGGGAGAAAGGCTGGGCTTTCTTCTCCCATTGACAGTTACGGTCTCCACCTTATGGGTGGAGAGGGAGGGAGAGGCAGGGAGAGGGAGGGAGAGGCTAGCCAAGGAGGCCTGGCGGTGCGATGGTTAAACACTCAGCTGCTAACGCGAAGGTTGGAAGCCTAAACCCACCGACCGCTTGGAGGGCAGAAAACCTGGCCCTGTGTCCCGTAAAAATGACACAGCGACAGGCAGTCCTCCTCTGTCACGTGGGGTTGCCCTGCGTGGGGCTGGGCTGGCCTGCCTCCAACAAACAACGGCAACAGCAACAGCAAGGAACTCACCGAGCTGGCAGAACCAGGCTGGCCTGGTATCAGAGCCTGCGCTCGGTGCGATGCTGCCTGTCTGTTTTCAGCAAGTTCTCTTTCTGTCAAGTCTGGTTTTATTTTATGTTTTCAAACCACTGCCCCAGAACCACCGGATAGTGCCGATGTTCCTTTACAATGTGGTGTTTCGGGTTCTCTCTCCGAACTGCATGCACAAAGGAGGAACAAGAACCACATCAACCCTGCTTCATGAGCCCCAGGCAGATGGGCCTTCTAGTTTGTTTGTTTGAATGGGAGCAGCGGGCCTGGCACTAGGAGCCCCAGTGGCCCAGCGGCTACATGTTGGGCTGCTAACCACTCTGCAGGGGACAGACGGGGCTTTCTATGCCTGTGAAGAGTGACAGTCTTAGAAATTCACTCTGTCCTACAGGGTCGTGATGAGTTGACAGTGACTTGATGGCAGTGAGTTCTTGTTTATTTTTTTTTAAGAGAGCCTCATCTTTCTCCCACAGAGCAGCCGGTGGTTTTGAACTGCTGACTGTGGGGTTAACAGCTCCACCAACAAGCCATTAAAGTACCAAGACTCTAGATAGAGCATCACTCACTGTTATGGAGTCGATACTGATTCATAGGGACCCTGTGGACAGAGTAGAACTGCCCCTGTGGGTTTCTGAGGCTATAATTCTTTTTTTTTTTTTTTAACAATTTATTGAGGCTATAATTCTTTAAGTCAGAAAACCTCATCTTTCTCCTATCAACCTGGCTGGTGGTTTTGAACTACTGACCTTGGGGTTAGCAGCCCAATGCATAACCACCACACCACCTTACTGACACCCAAAGCACTTTCCCTTTCCCTGCCCTGGTGCAGGAAGAGCTGCCTGGCTTCCTTCTGTATTCAGCATGGAGTTGGGGCTTTTTAAAAGGGCCACCAGGGAATGGAAAGTAGCCTTCTGGTGCAGATTCCTGCCAGAGGCCGGACCATGGGGCCTGTTTGACCCCCTCCATTGCTGCTGACCAACGTCCCAAAGATTACTTGGGATCAGTAAGTAACGCTGGCCATCACCTAGGAAACATCACCTGGTCCTTGCAGGAGATGCTGGTCAGCTCCAGCCTGGGCTCTGAGTGCAGACAGGAGCATACAGGTTACAGAAGAGGGAGGCTAGATCGGGTCTCCTGCCCCGTGCAGAGCTCCCACAGGCTCCGGAGCTGCCTGAGGGTGTCCCTGCCCGCGGTCCCAGGCAGCTTGAGTAGGGTCACGTGTCGTACCCACTCACGGCTGGGCTTCAGACCGGGTTCTACTCAGCAGCTCACCTTACAGGGAAGGGAACGGGAGGCTGAGGGCGGTTCAGCGCTTACCTGGCGCCACCCAGCCAGGAGGGGCTGGGATCTGAACCCATGCCTGTCACCCCCGGGGCTCATTCTCTTTTTCACTGTCCATGGGACTCCCACACTGACCCACTTGACCTCCAGGGAAGAGGGAACGGTAGTGAGTGTGTTGTCAAAACCCAAACTATTTAAAACAAACAAAAAGTGAGGTAAAATCCATGCAACATAAAATTAAGCACTTTAAAAATGAATACCAGGGCAGCATGTAATACATGGACCTTGTTGGGCAACCACTGCCACAGCTGGTTCTAGAACATTCTAAACCTGCCTCCCCTGCCCAATAAAAGCTCACTCCCAGAAGCAGCCACTCCTCCCATGCCCACCCCAACTCCTCCCCCAGTTCCCAGCAAATCTACTTCCTGTATCTACGGTTTGGCTTGTTCTGGAGATTTCTCCTACTCTGTGTGGCCGTTATATCATCTCAAGTTGACACTTGAGACTATTCAGAGTGAAGGGGTGGAGTCTAGCCTGTCAATCAGGTCCCAGCTTGATGACATCATTTGGAGGCGCTAAGGAGAAAAATAGCTCACTGAGGCCAGATACTCTTTCTCTGCAAGACATTCCTGCTGACAAGCCAGATGGAGCTACACTGATGAAGCCAGAGCCCTGGAGCTGGAGAAGCCATGGGGAGACCCCCACCAGCACTGAGATGCTTCCACCACCACTGGATCCACAGGACTATCCACCCTCTGGCCTGTGATCTTCCTGCATTCGGCATCATTGCATGTGTTGTGTGAGTCTGAAGAGGACTTCATAGATTGGGATTGGACATATGGGCTAATATTGGACTTATGGACTTGATCTGGACAGGACTAGGGTGTTTTCTCAATATACAATTGCTCTTGTATATAAAGCTCTTTCTTATAAACATGTGAGTGTCTCTGGATTTGGTTCTCTAGTCAACCCTGACTAACACACTCCAAGTCACCCAGGGTATGCCCAGCGTCTGGCCCATGTCAGCACGACATCCTCAGGGTTCACACACATTGTGATATCAGTCAGTGCTCCTCTCCCTTTGGGGAGCTGAATGATATTCCACTGCATGGTGATACCATGCTTTTCTGCTGGTTGATATTTGGATGGAGCATTCGTGTGCATGTCTTTGGGTAGATGGATGGCTTCATTCTCTTAGAAAGATAAGGTTCCTCAGGGTAGAATTGCGGAGTCATATTTTAACACGGAGTCCCTGGGGGATGCAAAAAACATCTTTGACTGCTGCCTGAAAGGTCAGAGGTTCAAATCCACCCAAAGATGCGATGGAACAAAAAGGCCTGATGGTGTCCTTCTGAGAAACCAGTCATCACAAATCCTCGGGAGTATAGCTTGACCTTGATGTAACTGGAGTCTTCGTGACTGGAGTCATATCCCCAGCGGTAGTGGTCATTCCATTTGAAAGTTGGATCTTGAGCAAGGAAGACTGGAGAATGATCGATGCATTTGATGCTGGAGAAGCCTTTTGAAAGTACCAACCACGGATTGCCAAAAGACAAATCACTAATCTGTCTTGCAACAAGTGCAGCCAGAATACTCCTGAGGGGCCAGGAGGGTGAGACTTTGTCTCATGCACTTTGGACATGTTGTCTGGAGAGACCAGTCCCTAGAGAAGGACATCACGCTCGGTAAAGTGGAGGGGCAGCAAAAAAGAAGACCCTCGAGGAGATGGACGGACACAGTGGCTGCAACAATGGACTGAAGCAAACGAGTAATTGTGAAGAAGCCGCCGGACTGGGCCGGGTTTCCTTCTGTGGCACCGAGCCAGCACCTAACGGCAACTAACCATGTGTAACTTTACGAAACCATCACACTGGATTTCCTGTGTTGTGAGCTCTTGTCTGTACCAGTATGCATGTTCTATATACAGATAAACCCCCCCAGGACCAATACGGGGAGCAGCAATACTAGGAGGGTAAGGGGGAAGGGGGAGAGAAAGGGGGAACCGATAAATAATCAATGTATGACCCCCTTCCCAGGGGGACGGACAGCAGAAAAGTGGGTGAAAGGAGACAACTGTCAGTGTAAGATATGGGAAAAAGAGAATAATTTATAAATTATCACGGGAACAAGGGGGAGGGAGGAAGGAAAAAAAATTTTTAACTAGGAGCTGATACCAAGGGCTCAAGTAGAAAGAACATGTTTTGGAGAAGATGATGGCAACCTATGTACAGATGCGTTTGACTCAATGGATGGATGGATGGCTTGTGATGAGAGCTGTAAGAGCCCCCAATAAAATGAAATTTTAAAAAAGGAGAAAGCATTCCACTGTTTCCACGGCACGTGCACCAATTTACACACCCGCCTGCAACGCTCCGAGGTTCCAGGTCACCATGCCCCTGCTAACACCAGTTACTTTCTGGTTTTTGTTTTAAGTTATGTTGATGGGCATGCTAACGGGTATCAAGAGATAACTTCCTGAAAGGTCTCTTGACCAAACCTTCAGCTGACCTCACGGGCCGGTCCTTGCTCACTTACAGTCGCCCAAGTTCAATTCCAGGAAAGGACATGGCAAACAGGGGTCTGTTTGAAGTGACCCCCCACTCTCTTAGGTTCTACGAACTCATAGCCCAGGACCTCCCTGTGGGACCCTGGGGGCGGGGGCCGGGGGCACAGCCTGCGGTGTTACGGTTGTAAAGGCTGCAGGCTGGGATGCAACGTGCTGACATTTTATCATCAGGGACTGAGAAAACCCATGTGCGTTTCGAAATTTAATAAAACCAAATGGTAGGAGCAAATGTGTAGAGAGAATTAAAGAGCTATTAACGAAACTAGGGCAAACAAGCAAATTGCAAAGCATGCCGCCTGATGGGTAAAAGTCCCCTAACTTTAGTTGCATAAGAAGCTGCCCAAACAGCCTATTTTTAAAGGGCGCACAGGCTGATGGAAGTGAAGCCTCCGACTCGGATCTCCAACGCCGCGCACGGGAGAACGCAGTGCTGGCAGCTGCGGAAGGGAAGGTGGAAGCTGGGGGACTGTGGCAAGAGATGCTTCTCTTTCTGGAATCTGAGCCCGTTGCAAACGGGGTGCAAAGGTGCGGGGTGCTTGTCTCACGGGTACCTGCTGAGGGGAGGCAGCTGGGGGCAGGAGCACATTGGCACAAAAGGCTCTATCTATGCAGGTGAGCTTGTGACTTTCTCCTACCTTCCATGTGACTGACCCCGGCTCCTCTTGGCATTGGTCCATCACAGGTGACCCAGGGCTCGTCCTGGCCCTGCCCTCACAGCCCGAGGGGGTCTCAGTTCGAGTTGCTCTCCCCCCATACCTCAGTCTTCTGCACTGAGCGGGGCATGCAGGAGGTGTTCGCCACAACAGTGCCCCCACCCTGAACTTCTGGGGCTGAGATGCAGGACTAAGGGTGCTGCAGGGGCCCCCCGGCTCTGGAAAGAGGAGGTAAAAGCCCCACACAGGGTCAAATTGTTCCCAATGGCCCCTGGAAGCACTCCTCCATCTTCGGAACCTGAGCCTAGGCAAGTACAGAAGCGTAGAAGGTTCTGCCAGCATGCACCTTCTCTTTTGACTGTGCCTCGTTCCCAAGAGGCAGGGCATGAATAAAGGGGAGACAGGTCATTTCTCAGGGACAGTGACCGTATCGTAGCTGCGTTGTTTGTGGAACCCTGGGGGATCCGTAAGGTCAGCAGTTCGGAACCACCAGCCGCTCTGTGGGAGAAAGACGGGACTTTCTACCACCATAAGCAGTGACCGTCTCAGAAACTCACAGGACAGTTCTATCCGGTCCTATAGGGTGGCTATGAGTCAGCATCGACTCGGTGGTGGGTTCGTTCGGCAAAGTCATGCTATTTTAAAAGTGAAACAATGGAAAAGTATTGTCTCTCGGTTCTGGCAGCTTGGTTCTGAATCGGAGTGTCTGCCTTCAGGGGCCGCTGGCAGTTCCTGGCCTTCCTTTGCTGCTGTCACTGGGCACGGAGCCTTCCCCAGTGTGTGACCCTATCTGTCCCTCCACTTTCATAAGACACCAGTCCTACAGGTCTAAGACCCGCCCTGCCCGGTGTGATGTTTAAGTGACCGGCACCTTCAAAGATAAACCCTATTTCCAAGCAAGGCCACCTTCATGGGCCCGGGGTTTAGGACTTCAACATACACTGGGGCCAAACTTGAACATGAAGCTCACTGCCATCGAGTTAATTCCGACTCATCGCGAGGCTCCAGGACAGGGTGGAACTGCCCCTGTGGCTGGAATGTTTCAGAGTATAGGACACATACACTGAAACCCTAACAATCCTGACATCTTCATGAGTGAAATGACAGTACCGCAGGGACTTGCTTCACGCAGTAATATGAGGTGGGTATGTGGAAAGGGTTAGAGACAGAACTGGCTGAAAGTTTCCAACCACTGGAATGGGGTGATGGGCACGTGGGGTTCACTGCCCTCCTGCATCCAGAATCTTACATTGGTCCGGAAATTTCCATAATAAAGTGTCTCACAAAAGAAAGAAGAAAAGGCTAAATGAAGAAAAACAGAAACAAACCAAGAGAGTAGCTATTGAATCCGGTGGACCCGTGCGGACCCCACGTGCTCTGCAGGGGACCTGCGCCCCAGGGGCACTCTGGTTGTGCTCAGCGGGGGAGGGAGTGCCAGGGGCATCAAAGGACTTCTCTGATCTTGAACCAACCCTGGGTCTTCAGCCCCACCTGCGGTGCCAGCCGCTGCTCCCTGGTCCCTGAAGCAGGCTTCTTGGGAAACTAATCACACTTCTGCTCTGGACTGCAAAATTCTTGCTATTTTCTCTTTCTTGTCTTTCTGGTTGTTAGCCTTTCAAAGCTTCCCCGGACTGTTCTTGTCGTGGGCCTCTGAGGAGCCCTGGTGGCGTAGAGGTTGTACGTTGGACTGCTAACAGAAAGGTGAGCAGTTCAAAACCACCAGCCAACTCCACAGGAGAAAGGGCTTTCTACTCCCTCGGAAACTCACAGGGTGCTTCTACCCTGCCCTGTAGGGTCGCTATGAGTCGGCATCAGCTCCGGGTAGTGAGTGTGGTGAGGGGGTTGGTGAAGTCGGGGGAGGTGCACATTTTTAAGCCTGGGGACGTCGTGGGTTAGGACGGAGAAGGGATAAGCCCAACGGCGACGGCACTCGGGGAGTGTGCCAGACGTGCTTGCCTCCTGCTTCTCCCGGAACCCGCTTCAACACCCCGCTGGTTCTCCCACTAATGAGTTAAATAAGCTTCTAGTTGCACGATAATTATGAGTTTAATTTCTGCAAAAAGGAACTCCGACAATGCTCTGGGCTTGTCCTTCTCGAATGTCCGCCCTCCACGCTGCAATGCATCTATTGGCCAACCTCCGCCTCGGGCTGCGAAGTCAACACCTTGCCCCGCCTATTCAAAGCACCCAGCCTGCGAGGGCCCTGGCAGGCCGCGAACCACTGAGCTGTGATGCTAACCGAGCGCACACCGGCCAGAGAGAAGTTACTCTGCACAGCCCCGCCCCGCAGCCTGGGGCTCTCTCTCTCTTGGGGAGAGGGGTGCTACCCTCTTTGGCCAGCAGCTTCTCTTGGGGGGCACTTCTTCTCACACCTGATGCCCCTTGCATTTCCCAGGCCGAGCACGGCAGCTCACTGCCTGAATTGGAGGGACAGGGAGGCTCCCTGGGGGCACATCGCCTGGACACAAAACCAAGAAACAAAAACCTCAAACTCACTGCCATCAAGTTGATTCTGACCCATAGCGAGCCTATGGGATAGGGTAGAGCTGCTCCCGTGTGTTCCTGAGACTGGTAGAGAAAGCCTCCTCTCTCTCCCGAGGAGTGGCTAGTGGTTTTGAACAGCCGACCTCACAGATTGCAGCCCAACTGGTAAACACCGCGCGGGCCCAGGGAAAGCCTGGCAAGACCCACTGACACAGTAGCTCCAACAAAGACCAGGCAGCGAGCCGTCTGTCTCGTTCTGTTTTCTCAAAGGTTGCTATGAGCTGGAATGGGTGGGCCAACAAGTCAACAGACCATCAGCCCTGTGCCACCAAGTTGCTTCTGACTCCCAAGTGACCCCCAAGACAGAGGAGAAATGCCAGCAGGATCTCCAAGACGTTCTAGCGGCGGGTGGCAAACAGGAAGACCATGCAAAATGACTACAACAGACCTGCTACCAGTACAGTCGCTGCTCTGCTTAGGGCATCAGTGTCACGGCGCCCAGCTCCCAGGTGACGTGGGACCCTGGGAAGGGAGCCCGGCGGGCTCTGATCCCTGACTGAGCGCTTGTTCAGACCTACAGCCCCTGAGACACTGGGGGACTATTCTGCAGCCATTCCCACAGTGCAGGGGGAGATGGACATGTCACCGAAATGACCCAGGAAGGACCCTCAGCACAGGGAGCAACTGTGGGGCACACACTGTGCAAAAGCGTCTGGGCTCCAAGAGGAGCGACTCCAGGCCACTAAACACCCGTCCCCCAGGCTCCCAGCAGCCTCTGGTCACTGTCCTTCCTGCCCTGCAGGCCCAGGTTCACCTATGCCCCAGCAGCTCGGGACACATGCTCTAGGCTGGACCTGACCGGTGGAGAGGGTCTCCCAAGACAAGGGTGACGTCAGCTTGGGGAAGGGTGGGCAGATGGCGCCGTGTCCTACAGAAACTCAAGAACCAGGGTAAGCAGGGCGAGGGCCGGGGCGGGGGTGTCGTGGGGAAGAACAGGAAGAGAAAAGGGACCTGGGAAGATAAGCAGGTGAATGAGTCTGAAGGCATAGGGGGGCAGGGAGGGCGGGGCATGTACTTGCTTCCACAGGTGCTTAGAAAGCACCCGCTCCCCGCCAGCAGCCCCTGGTGGTGCACATGGTCAGGCGCTCCTCTGTTAAAGCCTGGCAATTCAGGCCCATCAGGCCTCAGAAGCAAGCCCTGGCGATCGACTTCTCAAACATCCAGCCATCAGACACCCTCTGGAGTCAACCGAGCACTTCCAAGAGTCCCTGTCATCGAGTCAATTCCAACTCACAGGACCCCACAGGGCAGGGTGGACTGTCGCTGGGGGTGTCTGAGGCTGTGGATCTTAACCGGAGCAGCAAGTCTCATCTCTCTTCCCATGAAGCAGCTGGTGGCTTTGAACTTCTGACCTTGCAGCTGCAGCCCAGCCCATAACCACTGTGCCACCCGGCTCCTCCTTCAGTGTAACTAGGAAAGGGTGCCCAGGCTGAGTACCATGTTCTCATCAAGAACTCTCTACAAATGGCCAGCAGCCACTGGAAAGGGTAGATGAAACACTGGGTGGGGTGGGGGAGCGGGGCAGAGGCCGAGGGGGGTCGACAGTGTGGAAAAGGGAATGGAGGAAAAGGAGCACGTGGGAACCGTGTAACCCAAGATCAAGGCCAAACTCCGCCATGCAGTCCATTCCGACTCCCAACGACCCTGTAAGGCAGGGGAGAGCTGCCCCTGCGGGTTTCTGAGACGGATTCTTGATGGGAGTTAAACGCCTCACCCTTTTCCCTGGAGTGGCGGCTGGTTTTGAACGGCTGACCTTGCAGTCAGCGACCCAACGCGTAACCACTACAGCCAGCGGGGCTCCCTGAAGCGTGGACCCAGTGTCCCTGAATGATACGTGTAGCACTCGTTGGGCTGTCATGAGGCAAACATGAGAACCCTCCAGGGTCCCGTTCAGCTGGGACACGGTGGCCGTGGGCTGGAGGTGACTCCGCAGTGACAGGATCTCCTACCAGATGTGGATGGAGATGCTGCTCGACACGTTCCAGCAGGACTCCTGGCTGCTGGGGTCCCTAACGTGGTTTGCTGTGGAGCGGGGGCGGGTGAAGCGGCTCTGAGCCCCTCGGGCAATGCGGAGAACGAGCCCCAGAGGACAAGAAACACTGGCTGTGCGAAGACCAGGGAGGAGTCGTGGGCATCCAATTCCTTCATCTCCACTTCACAGACTCGTCAGCCTCAGTGCTGCCTGAGAGCTGGGCTGTGCGTGCCAGTGTCCCCTCCCTCATGCCCACAGCCACCCCGTCCTCCTGTGTCCCCTCCCTCATGCCCACAGCCACCCCGTGGCACACCCCACAGCTGTTGCTGTCTGTGTACACATTTGTTTTCATCGTGGGTGTTTATGGGCAACTAAAAGTTTTCTGGTTGCCTCTTTATTACCCTCTTCAAGGACAGCATGACACCCCCTGTGCTCTGTGACTCTCTTCTGTGCCCCCTCATCTTCCTGCCCCGAAAAGCCTAGCAGACCGCATGGGGTGACCCCTGGTAACCATATCCAAAGTGCTAGGTCCATGCTAAGAAGGGTTGACACCACAGTATGCCAGCCACTGTGGGTATTGGGTATTGGGCTGGAGGGCTGAAGCACTCACAGCCTGTCTGGGAAGACAGCTAATTACTATAAGCTAATTATGGGGCGCGCTAATAATTATCATCGAATTATGTCACGTCAGCCGGAGTAGAAAAGCAAGAAGAATCCCTTTGCCTGAGGGGCTGGGGAACCGACGGCCTTGGCTGGGGGGCTGCGGTCAGAAGTTGGCTGCTGAAGAGTAAACGAGTCCCCAGATACAGGGGACAGCAGCACCTGGGTGACCCCGTCAGGAAGTGAGTCGGGGTTCTGTGTGCTGGAATCACACAGGGCGGAGAGAGGTGAGAACCAGAAGGTTCCTGAGTAGCCCTGGCCCACGAACAGCCACAAGCTGGTGGCCAAGGGACCGTGACCCTCAAATAAGCCTTCAGACACGGAGCAGAAGCAGCTCATTTCCAGCCAGGGGCGGGGGTGCCTGTAACCCTGCCCTGGAGATCCTGCTGGGCTCCAAACTGCCCGCCTCCATCTCCACACCTTCCAGGGGACACACCAGCTCAGATGTCAAGATGCTGGTCCTAGAGGTTCAGGCTGAAGCAGGGCAGTCTCTCCAAGCCATGGTCAGCTCAGCCAGGCACCTGTCCAAGTGGGAGGCAGGTGAGTGGCCCCCACACGTTCTTCCGCTGTCTTCTCCCTCCGTCTTTGTGGTGACTTTTTAAAGACCATCAACACACCCACCCGCATGTCTGAAAGCCTCTTCTGGCACATTCCTCGTGGGAAACCCCTGCTGGCCCAGCATCAGGCACACAGTAGGTGGACAGTGTTGGCTGACTGAACGTCAATGGCACCTTGGACACTTCCTAGAGCTCCCAAGTACTGGGCGGAGGAGAGCCAGCCTAATGCTGATTACCAGAAGGTGGAGATCAAGTATATACCTGTGTTCTCACTTTTCTATCACCTCTGACCCCAGATGCCCACACACCATTTCTCTCTCAACCCCTCACCACACAGAGCTGGAGCAGAGCTCACAAGCTAAGCGGACACTTTCCTGGCTGACATGACCCACCCATGGGACACTTAGAGCAGCTGGTGTGTTCTGGCAGGAGGATACACATCAAGGTCATCTTAAGGAGTGCAAGTACAGGCAAGGAAGGGCCTTGATAGGGAGTTGCAGTGTCTCACCTCCCTTTGCCACCCAGGAAGCTCACCTGAGCCCCACTTGACCACGGTAGATTACATCATGCTGTAAGAGGCTGTGGTAGTTACATAGTCTCATGTCAACTTGAAGGTATTAAGAGTAGAGGGGTGGAGTCTAGCCTGTCAATCAGCTCACAGTCTGATGATGCCTTCTTGTGGGCGTGGCCTTCTGCGGATTCTGGGCTTTCCCTCTGTCTCCCTGTAGGTGGGCCACACACTCTCTCTGCTTCGCCTTGTTGTTGAGGAACCACGTGGAGACCCGTGTCAGCTCTGAGGTGCTTCCACCGCCCCTGGACCCACAAACGTTGGACCCACCAGCCTGAGGTCTTCCTGCATTGTTGCAGGTGCCCCATGAGTCTGAAGAGGAATTCATGGGCTGATATTGGACTTATGGACTTGATCTGGACTGGGCTGGGATGTTTTCTCAATATAAATTGCTCTTTGATTTAAAGCACTCTCTTACATATATATGAGTGTCCCTGGGTTTGTTTCTCTAGTCAACCAGGACAAACCCAGAGGCTAAGTTAGTAACAGACCCCCAAGTGGTCCTTCTTGGTCTGCTCAGTCCAATGCCTAGCCAGTTCATGAGCCTCAGGTCCTGCACCAAAGAGCCAAGAACAAAGGCCAATTTGCCCTCTGCAAAGTGCTTCCATGCCTGCAATTCATCCTGTAAAGCATTTTGTGCATAAGTAAAACTGAACAGACTTGGATTCTTTTGTGACATACAAGTTTGATCCAAACTAACAATGAAAAACTGCATTTTTGTCAGTGATGTGTTGGCCCCAGTATGGCTCCCCAGATGTTCACAGAGGGGAGTCAGCTGTGCCCACACACAAAAAGTCAGGGTACAGTCTGGGAGTACATGGCTGGGGTCACTGTTGCAGGACTGGAAGACTTCAAGAAGCAGTTGCCACCAACGTGGGGGTTCTGCCAGGTGGGGATGGGGGTCGGGGTGAGAGTGTCCATTCAGATCAAGCACTGTGCAATTAGGGCAATAGCCACAGGATGAGTCTGGGGACCTACGGGACACACCGTGAGATGGAGCTGGGCTATGCTACCATTGGCTGCCTGACCTCAGGAATGCTTCAGGTCTCCTGGAATTCCATCCAGAGTCAGTTCCCAGGAATCCTCACGTTGTCCGGTCGGTGCTTTCCCTTCTCCCTGTGCATCATCACCGAGTGGAGGGGTGGGAGAAAGAGTAACGGCATGAATCTCTAACAGTGTAGTGGGGTCCTTCCTCAAGGGGCTCTGAGGCTGGAAAGCGGCTCATTCCAAGAACTGAGGGAGGGATGGTGACTCTGTTTTGTCAACACACTTGAGACTTCACTTGACCAAGAATGCTTCCGCTTATATAGATCAAGTAAGAGCATAGTAGGACCAATTCTCTCCTGGTCTTACTTTATACCAGTAGTCGATTTCTCTTCTGCGGACACCATGGGTCTCTGAATGCATACTACGTTCGTGTCTAGTTCCTTCCTCCAGAACCCGCTCAGCCAGAAGTCATCTCTGCCCTGACCCAGCTCTCTTCTCCCTTAGATGGAAGCCTATTTGTGTCTGTGGTCCTGTGGGTTAGTGTAATGACCTGCTATTGCATTTAAATGAGATTCAGTCCAACAACTGCCCCACCAGCTCATCAAACCAGCTCCCAGGCGGCTTGTGAACAGCCAGACTGGACAACGGAGCAACGGGACGAGGGACGGTGGAAGGTACAGAAGAAGGGGTTGAGAGCAGCGGGCCAGGGCCACAAGTTCAGTGATGACACCGAGCCTGCAGGGAGGAGGTGCCAGCTTGGTAACAGAGAGCCAAGGTGTGCCCACAGAGACCCAGAGGGGCTCAAAGGAGAAGGCTGCACTGAGTGGCAAAGAGTGGATGGAACAGAGAGCGCCGGAGTTGGAAACCAGCCTGGGTCAAGCTGCATTCGGAAGGGGAAGCCAGAGATCTGGGATTTCCACTTTAGCCAAAGTAGGGAAACAGAAAGGCTTCATACCTCATCCTTATGCCAATTCAGCCAGGAAACACACCTGTTCTACCATCCAAGTGCACCTGGCGGGGCGCTGTTGTTAGGGGCTATCAAGTCCCTTTGGACTCACAGTGCCCCCCCCCCTATGTACACTGGAAGGAAACGCTGCCCCGTCCTGACCATCCTCACAAGTGTTCTTATGTTTGAGCTCATCTTGTAGCCCCATGTCAATCCATCTGCTGAGGGTCTCCCTCTTTTTGGCCGCCCCTCTACCAAAAGACACCCCTCTCTCCAGACACTGGTCTCTCCTGACCATGTGCTCCAAGTAGATGAGAGGAAGTCCCACCCTCCTCGTTTCTAAGGAGCCTTCTGGCCGTACTTCTGCCAAGACAGATTTGTCCAGTCGTTTGGCAGGCCACGGTTCTTTCCAAAGTCTTCGCCAGCACCGTCCCTCAAATGCATCGATTCTTTTTCGGTCTTCCGTGTTCGATGTCCACCTTTCTACCTGAAACCTTCAGGATGGATTACACCCTGACGAGGGGGGGGGGGGAGCCGAAATCCTCACACCGGACCAATAGGCAGCATCGGGGAAAGCAGAAAAGATTGATGTTGGTGAGGATTGCATCTCGCTTGCACCCACAATCATAGCCTGTGGGAGCACAGCCACGTGATCAAAATATGCAGGACATTCGGGTAAATCTGCCGAATCAAACCTCTTTACAATGTGGAAGCGCAGGGGAGTTGCTGTGACGGCTCAGGTGCACCTGACCCAAGCCACCTCAGTCACCTCATATGCACGTGAAGGTGGGACACTGAACAAAGAAGACGGGAGGAGAAAGATGCATTTGCATTGTGGGGCTGATGAAGAGTTATTGACAATCCCAGGGACTGCCAAAGAACAGACAAACCTGCCTCGCGAGAAATACAGCCAGAATGCTCCTTAGTGGCAAGGATGGCGAGACCTTGGCTCACGTGCTTTGGACAGGTGATCAGGAGAGACCGGACGCTGGAGAAGGACCTCATGCTTGGGAAAGTAGAGGGACAAGAGAAAAGAGGCTGCCCCTCAACAAGATGAACTGACACAGTAGCTGCAGAATAGGCTCAACCCGAACTGTAATTGTGAGGCTGGGGCAGGAGCGGGCAGAAGTTCGTTCTGTTGTACAGAGGGTCACGAAGAGTTGGAATGACCTCGGCGGCACCTCACAACAACATCAGTGAATCAGTCGTCCGAGTCGGGGTGCACTCCATCATAACCCACACTCGAGTCCCTGCGGGGTCTAATTGGGCGGCCTCTTCTGATGGAGTGTGTCAAGGGTACGGCCTGAGCTCTTGCAGCCAATCCAGCTGTGGAGACCGCTGGTCCATGGACCAGTAGCAAAGGCCCTACAAACCACCAGCCCTTCATCCTCCCGGATGTGTCCTGGCCAGGTGAAACTGTAGACCCCACAGCTCGCTCTGATGAAGGAAGTTCCTGCTCAGGGCCACAGGGCTGCTTGTCTGACTTCTCTAGGCCTCCTACATTGCCAGAAAAAAAAACATCTGCCCAAAGGTCCCTGCCAACCTCAGCACCAACGGGCACTGCAGGGTGAAATCTACTTTGTAGACTGTGTTGGTGAACCTAGGACGGAGCGTCCTGAGTTGGTCGATTTCTGATGCAATGGAAGCTTATTATGTTCATATGGTCTGCAAGCTTGGGCTCTCGGGCAAAGAGAAGGGGGGACATAGTCTGGGCTTTGCGGCCACAAGGTCTCCACGGCCGCGTTACTTGATTCTGTTGCTGTCAAGAAAGCAGCCATCACTGATATGCAAATTAATGAGTGAAGCTTGTGTGTCAATAAGACTTTATTGACACTCACAGGCAGTGGGCTAAACTTGGCCCCAGGGACTGCCCTCCCCTTCCTCTCCTGTGGGTCTAGAATTCCTAGGCCCTGGAGCCAACTTAGCTTCCTCCTGCTGCTGGAGAAGGTACTTAGGAATCAGGCCAGACGTCATCACCTGCTAACACTCATGCAATCCACAAGGACTCCAGGAGGATCTACTCTGCGCAGACACTGAATTCAGCGTCAGCAGATACCTGGACTACATCAGGAGAAGAGCTATGGAGGGTAAGTTATAGAAGCCGAGAGCTCACGGGACAGAAGGCGATGCTGGAAGGCTTCCTGGGGGCAGAAAAGTCTGAGCTGACAAAAAGCTATAAGATGAGCAGAAGCGGGCAGATGAGGGAGGTGGGCAGAATTGACACGAGACAATTTGATGCCAGCTTAAACACCTATGAAAGACTGCGTGGCCACCTCCACAGCAGAGGCATGGAGGCTGGCATGGGGTCCTGGGCCTCGAGGGGAGGCTGCGAGACCCCATCCAATAGGAGGGACAGCCCCAGAGATGGTCCGCTCACCCAGCCATCCGCCAGTCTGCTGTGCTATGCTGGCTCCTAGGTGGGTGTCACGCTAGAAGCTATGTCACTGGTGCTTCAAACGGCAGCAGGGTCGCCCATGTTGGACAGCTTCCAGCTGGGCTTCCGAACTAAGACAGGCAAGGAAGAAAGTCCGGACCATGTGCTTGTGAAAATTATCCATCAGAAGTTTTAAGGAGCATCGCAAGCACTGTTCAACTTGCTTGCTCTGGACCCGCATTGGGGGCACCGACCCCTAGAGGAGGGCACCAGGTTTGGGGAAGCAGAGGACCAATGGGGGGGAGACCCTGAGTGGGATGAACTGGCAGTGTAGGAGCAGCCCTGAACTTGGACGGACTGGCAATGGTGAGGATGACGCGGGCCAGATAACAGTTCTCATTGGAGGTCGGATTGACCAGTGACCAATAGAAAACACCAGGAAGGACCCAGCTTCTCTGTGGCGGGTTCCACAGAGGAAAACGGTGCACTTGAAACAAACAACGCTCAAAGCTGGTGTGGGGGCCACACTGTGTATCTGCAAAGGGTTTGCTTTTCCCACTTAAAACGAGCCATTTGGGTGGGGGGGGGAGGAGGAGCAGGGAGGGAGGGGAAGGGGAAAAAGGGAAATGAGCTGATTCCAGGAACCCAAGTGGAAGGTGAATTTTGAGAATGACAAGCGCAACGAATGTATAAGGGTGCTTTACTCAATTGATGTGTATGGATTGTGATAAGAGTTGTATGAGCCCCAATAAAATGATTTATTAAAAAATTTTTTAAAAGCAACAAGCCATTTGGGCCTCCACGTTATCTGGGGAAGCGAACAAAAGAGAAGTCAAGGGCCTGGCCTCCAGTCACCGAACCCAAAGGCAAGCAAAATGCCAACCCTAGTCTGACAAGCAATTTTGTTTTCTCGCGAGACTCCCTTGGCAGGACCCTCGGGCCCTGTTTCTATCACTCTTCCTAGCACTTGCTGTGGTTAAAAAAGAAGACCTCATGTCTGCTTTATTTTTCACAGAGAGTCAGACAACACCCTGAAATCCATACAGCTGAGATCTTAGAGGTAAAAAAAAGTACAATGAAGAAATGCTGCTGCTCTTTGCAACCCCCCCAAGCCCCCGCCGGTCCCCGCTCCCGCTTCTCTGCCCCCAGAGCATTTGTCAAGGAGATTGCTGGGAGCCGGGGACATTTTTCAAAAATTGTTTTCACTAGTACCAGGAACATTTCTGCAGTTTTGAATGTGATCTTCAGCAAAAAGCATCCAGTTACATAACTGCTCAGCATCCCCGAGCTGAGAACGTGTGGGGACCAATGGCAGCCCTCAGGAACACCTCCTGAAGCACCCCGCAGCCAGGGCCATGGCTTCCTATGAACATGGGGGCCCTCCACAAGCGAGCAGGCCTCCTCCCAGAGCCACTCGCAGCCCCAGGCCACCACCCCTCCCAACCGCTCAGCACGAGCCCTCTCAGGGCACAGTGTCTTTCAAAGACTCCCCTGACCGGTGCTGTCAAACATGCCGTGAATGGATGCATGGTTTTTAAGAATAGGATCCGGTTGGCTCACGGCTTTGGGGGCTAATAGGCCAAATTAGGACCCCGTCTTCAGCAGCATCGCAACATGCAAGCCCCTACAGCTCAGCAAACTGACAGACGGATGGACAGGCAGGGGGCCGGTCTCTGAAGCCTTTCCGCTGGTTCCTCACATAATCTCTTCTCTCTCTGTGTGTGCGTGTGTGCGTGTGTGCGCGTGTGTGTGCGTGTGTATGCGTGTGTGCATGTGCGTGTGTGCGTGCTTCCTTTTAATAGGCCACCACTCAAAAGGGTATGTGGGTTTGGGACTGAGCTTACCCCGGCATGACCTCATGAAAACACTAAAAGGGAAATCTCCCCTTTCCAAACAGCGTCTCACTCACAAGTACAGAGTTTAGGATTTCAATGTACATTGTTTGGGGGGTTTTCTTGCGGGGGTGGGGGGAGTGGGGTAGAGAGAAGGGCCCCATGGAATCCCTAACTTGATGACTGCCGTGTCATTGTGTCCATGCGCCAGCTGTCCTGTCCCCTCGAGTCCTTGGGTCAGACTGCTTGGCCAGGCTGGGCAGTTGTTTGGAGTCTTTCAGTATTGGAACGTGGTGGGTACCTGGGAGGCAGGGAAAGGCTCAGACCCGACCCTCCTTCACTGCGCCCTCGCTGGTCACCTGACAGGCCACTCAGACTAGACGTTGGAGGATATGCAATGTGCGAGGCACAAGCTGAGTGGCGCTCGGAAGGCTTACGAATAAACACCGAGCTAGGCCCGGCAGGGACCACGTGGAAGCACCAGGATACCTGCCGCCTACTCTGGGGCTGGGGTCCCCCCTGTGCGTCCATGGCGGATCCAACACACATTCATCTGTCAGAGGAAGATCCCCAGAGAGACAGGGAGGTTTTCAAACGCCCATTGTTGAGAAAACAGGAAGAGGCGGAACTTGAGGGACGAGAAGGGAGAACGGGACTCAATGAGTGGTTCCCGTTTTCATACCTGGAAAACAAATGTAACGGTAAACCCCAAATTCAAAACTCACTGCCTTCGAGTCCACTGTAAGTCACATTCTCATGACCCATTGTCCAACCTGCAGCGGATTCGTATTGCCAACAGGCCACCCAAGGTTGTTGAAAAACAAAAAATATTTGTGCTGCGGAGGGCAAACTGGTCCGGCCCACTTGGAAAGCAGCCTGCCGGATGAAATAGCTTTGCCAGGGCATTGACCTTCAGGCAGGTTTCCTAAGGAGAGGCTACTCTTCCCCAATCACATTGTAACGAAGCTTTTGTTGAAGGCACCTGTCCCTAGGTTAGAAGTAATGCACAATGTAGCAAGTCAAGGCAGACTTTGTTTCACTGGCTGTAAAGCCATTTGTGAGCTAGAATGCGATCCTAAAAGGGAATCTTTACCATGAGGGCGGTAATGGAATTCTCAGAGTACACACAGAAGAAAAACCAATGCCGGGCCATCCCATAATGACCCCAGAGGGCAGAGAAGAACACCCACAGGTGTTCCAAGGCTTTAAAAGCTTTTCTCTAGCAGAGCACATGGTGGACTCAAACTGCCAACCTTTTGGTTAGCAGCCAACTACTTTTAACCACTACGCCACCAGAGTAACTCTAGAAAAACAAAACAAAACTAGAATTCACTGCCATTGAGTCAATTCCGAATCATAGCAACCCTGTAGGACAGAGTGGAACTGCCCCCGTGGGTTCCCGAGGCTGTCGATCTTTACAGGAGTAGAAAGCCTCGTCTTTCTTCAGTGGAGTGGCTGGTGGTTTTGAACGGCTGGCCTTGAAGTTAGCAGCTCAAGATGTAACCCACCACACTACCAGGGCTCCTCGAGCAGCCCTATACCAGGGTTCAATTCCCAGCCAGGGGGCTCATAAGCAGCCCGCCCCTCTCAGTGAGTGGAGGCTTGCATGTTGCCCGGATACCAAACAGGTTGTAGCAGTCTCCAGACTAAGATGGACCAGGAAGAAAGGCCTGGAGAGCTACTTCTGAAAACCAACCCACAGACACCAAACGGACGACCACTCTCCAGCCGTGGGGGCGGTGCGGGGCCGGGCAGCAATTCACTCTGTTGTGCACAGTGTCACCAAGCCTCCAGACAGATTGAATGGCAGCTACTCAGTTGATGTAGTGGTTACAGTGGGGCTGCAAACCACAAGGTCAGCAGTTTGAATCCACCAGCGGCTCCAAGGGAGAAAGACAAGGCTTTCTATTCCCACACAGAGTGACAGTCTCCTGGTACGGTTTCACGGCCTTGCTCAATACCTGCCTCCATGAAGAGGTTGCTGAGACAGGGTGCTAAAACAAAGTGTGGTGAAGAAACCAGAGGGTGCCCGGCTATCACTCAGAATGAGCACCTGGAGTCTTACAGGCTTGTACTCAAACAAGCCGCCATCTAAGTGAGGCATCAACTAAGTCCACTTGGAAGCAGCTCACCAGCCCGTGCGATCCCAGGATGACAAAGAACAAAATCCAAATACGATGGAGGGAAAGGTACCAGAGCTTAAATTGTGAACACCCAACTTGTAGAAGGCTTTGGAGGACAGCAGAAGCCCAAATCCAGCTACAGAGCACCTAGCCTGGCTAAGCCTCTGACACATCTCCTCTGAACACAGACAAGGAACGCAAACAGCCTTACTATAAGACAGATTGTCAACTTGATGGTGGGATGAACTATGGCATAACAGGGTACCTGGCCGGCTGGTCTCCTTCTGGATGTGTTCTGGGCTTCGGTATTTCTCGTTTGCTTCTCAACAGGGGTTTTCTGTCTGGCTCACTTTAATACTGCCGGCGGTTTTTTTGTTACACACACACACACACACACACACACACACACACACACATTTTTGTTCTTTTTTTGATTTTGTCTTTGGTATGTTTCCCAGTTCACAAAGCACAGAAGGGGTGGATGATGTATGGAGATAATATCTGATGTCATGGCTTGTTGGAGATGGGGGAGGGGGACAAGTGATGGGCACGGTAGGAGGGAGGATGCACTGGAACTGATTTTGGTGATGGGCATGCAACTCTTTTTAAATACAACTAAATGATGGAAGTTACGATATGTAATTTGATCTCACGAAAACTACTGGAAAGAGAAAAAGCTAGTTACGGAGACAGAACCCCACCGGGGAAGGTCACCCTGTCTCACAGGGTCCAGATGAACTGGTGTTGACTTGATAGCAGTGAGTTTGGGTTCGTGTTTTTCTTTCTTTCTTTTTGACCAACAAGGACAGTTGTTTACAAAGATAACAGAGCATGAAGTTCATTTATGAGCTAAATGCTGCAAAGAAGAAAAGTCAGGATGGGAAACTATCTGACATAACCATCTAGGCCTTAAAAATTCTCATTAGCTGCGTGCACTAGATTCCAGCGCATGGGGACCCCACGTGACCACAGCCAGACTGTGCTTTGCCCTGGAGGACTGTCAAGGTGGCGGCTGTTGGAACTAGACCGCCAGGCCTGTCTTACGAAGAGCCTCCGCCGGGTTTGAACTACCAACCTTTCAGCTGGCAGATTAGCCCTTAACCGCTTGTACCACCAGGGATAAAACATTCCAGAATTGTCACAGGTGTGGGTTGTGTTCACAGGCTTTGCCCCCTTTAAAACCTGTCTACAAACCGCATCACTTATTACCGTAAACTGTTATTTCCTAAAATGTGTTCCAAAGAAGACTAATTAATGGGTTGTGGCAGTTATGCTAAAAGGAGGCTGTGCGCAGCTGGAGCTGGGGAGCGCTGGGTTAAACTGGGGTGGTGGTGGGGTTTCCGCCGCAGCAGCATTGCCCGTTGCCAGGTGATGGGGCTACCTCGCCAAAGGAGCCAGATGAACAGTGCTTCCCATGATCCTTTGCTAACTGGCTACCTTGCGGGGTGTCGAAGCCCATGATGCCCTGGGAGTTACCTACGGCTGTCATTACAACCTACTTCTTAGAATGAGGGTAAGGATGAAGAGAGCCCATATTTTGTGCAGGCACCCTGGTTGCACAATCATGAAGTGCTCAGTGGCTCATTGGCAGGCTGGCAGTTCAAAGCCACCCAGGATCCATGGGGGGAAGACATGGCAGCCAGCTTCTGTAAAGACTACAGCCAAGAACAATTTATGGGGCGGGGCTACTCTATTGACAGGGTCAACAAGAGGCAGAATTGGCTGGACGGCACCCAGTAATAATATTTTATTATTTCCAATGGTGCTTCCTACAAACAAAAGGTAAGTGATGGTGAAGAAAATCGTCACTGTGCGTCAACACTTCTCCAATTTTCATTTGAGTCTTTTCACGCATGGAGTGGCTTCCCCCACCCACCCAGATTTTCACATTTTGCAAAATCCTGACTTAATTGTCCAACAGTGAAGAAGTGCCTCCTGTTTGAAGTGCCTCCAGGGAAACAGCAGAAGTGCCTGCTGCCAGTGAGTCCATTGCAGGGCCTGGTCCAAATCACGGGGGAGGAGACCTCGTGATTCTCTGGAGTCAGGAGCCTCCTGAAATGCACCCCTTCTTTTCCAGCACTGTTCACGGACCAGCTTGCACATGCAGAAGAGGTGATTGCAAACGGCTGGGGTTGGGTCAAGGACACCTTAGTCCCCAACGCGACATCTTTGCTCTTTCTACTACTGGGCAGTGGACCTGCCTAGTGTAATGCATGGTTTCATCTCTGGACTGCTGCTTCCCGGAGCATTGACTGTGGATTCATCCCAATTGAAATCCTTGGCAGTGGCAACCATCTCCTCCATTTATCAGGATGTTGTCTATTCGTCCATTTGTGAGCATTTTGGTTTTCTTGACCTTGAGTTGTAATCCATACTGAAGGATGATTATTTTCCTAGACTAGATTAACCCTCTAGATTATCCTCCAGCCTAGGTTAAATGATCACTACCAATAAAATTGTCCTCCCTACTAAATTATCTCCCTACACGATTACTATGCCTTGACATGACAGTGTCCCTCTGCATTACATTAGCCCTAGACAAAATGCCCACTCCAGATGATTTTATTCTGCTGCATCAGATTCTTCCAGCAAACCAAATCCATTTTCTGGACCAGAGTACAAGTCTAAACTAGACTCCCTAGATCAAAGGTGTGCATCGGAGATGTATTCTTTCACTGTGTTCTTCAGACAGCCCGGATTCTCAGGTGATCTGCTCAGTGTACGGAATGAGTAAGTATGGAGAAACACTAGATTTCAGATGCACACCTGTAAGGTAGTCTAGGGACACCGCGCTACGACAGTAGAGGGGCAGTGACAAAGAGAGAAGACCCTCAACAAGATGTCCTGAGACAGTGGCTGCAACCAGGAGCTCAAACCTAAGAAAATGTGAGCCTGGCGCAGTGTGCCGCACGCAGGGTGGCGACCAGGCAGAACTGGAACCAGACAGGATGGCCTCTAACCGCAAACAACAAAGTTTAACTGAGTCCACGATTGTCATCTGCTGGAACAAAGCCATCTGGTGTAAGGGCAACAGTCGGCTCTGGGAGAATGACGTCGCCTGGGGTGCTCATTTCGTCTGGGAGGTAATGTTGCCCAAAGGGTGGTTTCCTCTCGGGAGATACAATACTATAGAGGTCATCAAGCCTGTGGCAATCATTTCATCTAGGCCAGAGGAGAATCTGGGAGAGAGCTGAGGCTTTAAACTACCAGAAAGATAGACAGGCAAAAGCTATACCATCTTGGAGACCCACAAGGGAAATTCTACTCTCTCCTATGTGGTTATTGTGAGTCGGAAGCAACTCGATGGCAGTGAGTTTTATTTTGATTTTTTTTGGGGGGGGGATAATCTAGGGGGTTAATCTTGGATAGGGGAATAATGAAACCTCAATGTAAAGAAAACAAAAATTCTCACAATTGGACCAACAGATACCCTGGTGCGAAAGGGGAGCAGAGACTGAGGTTGTCAAGGATTTTGTTTTGCTGGGATCCACAATCAATGCCCATGGAAGCAGTAGTCAAGAACTCAAATGACAAATTGCATGGGACGAATCCGCTGCACAAACGCCCGCTTTCAAGTGTTAAAGAGCAAAGATGTCACTCTGAGGACTAAGGTGCCCCTGATCTCAAGTCATGGCATTTCCCGGTACCTCCCATGCCTGCAAAAGCAAGACAAGGGATGGGGCGACTGAGGAAGACCGGGTGCATTTGCATCATGGCACCCGTGAAGACTGCTGGGTATGCCATGAAGTGACAGAAGAGTGACTAAACCGGTCCTGCCAGAATGCTCCCAAGAAGGAAGGGTGACAAGACTTTGTCTCGGCCACTCTCTGGACCCATTATCTGGGGAGGTTACTGCCTAGAGAAGGACATCGTGGCCGGCTAAAGCAGAGGGTCAGTGAGCAAGAGGCAGACCTTCAGTGAGATGAACTCACACAGCACCTACAACAATAAACCCAACCAGACCCACTCTGATGAGGCTGGCACGAAACCGGGCAGTGCTGCCTGGTACACATGGTGACTGTGAGTCAGAGCCAACTCAAAGACACTTAGCAACGGCAACAGACTAGATTAGAACCACAGACTACAGTAGAGAGGCAGGTGGCTGAGACAGGGAGATGATGATGATGATGGAGAGATGGGAACAGATACCGGGTCATCTTGGTGGTACATGGATCAGACAGGTACGATATGGGAAGAGGAAGCCTAGTCTTTTCTGGTTCACACTCCTAGACACCTGGTGAGGTCGGTGAGGTGGTGACCAGAGGGGCAGGTATGAACACAAATGGGCCAAGACATCACTCATGACTTCTGCGCTGATTACCTTACATGGGAGGCACCGATGAGAAACCCAGTGACAGTTGGACTCTGAATAAGGAAACCCGAAGAAGCATCGATGCGTTTGGATCGTGGTGCTGGAGAAGAATGGTGAAAGTACTGTGGACTGCCCCAAAGCAAGAAAACAAGAAAAGTATCTGTCTTGGGAGAAGTACGGCCAGCGTGCGCCTTCGAGGCAAGGATGGCCAGACTTCGTCTTACCTACTTTGGTCATGCTGTCAGGAGAGGCCAATCCCTGGAGAAGGACATCATGTTTGGTAAAGCAGAGGGGCAGCAGAAAGAGGGAGGCCCTCCAGATGGACGGACACCATGGCTGCAACCCTGGGCTCAAGCACAGGAACAGTTGTGAGGATGGTGCCCGACGAGCAGTGTTTCCTTCTGTTGTGGACAGGGTCACTCTGGGTCAGAACCAATTCAGTGGTACCTAACAACAACTGGAGTGAAATCCATCACCACTTGTCTGCCAGTTTTGTGTGTGGCTGGGGAGCCAGGAACGAGGTCACTGGTATTTCAAGTGCCAGCAGGGTCACCCAAAGTGAACAGGCTTCAGAAGAGCGTCCAGACTCCAAAGACAGAACAGGTTGTCCACTTCAGCGGAACTGGCCACTGAAAACCTTCTGGGCAGCATCAAAACACGGTCAGACATTGAAAACCCAACGAGCAGAAGCGGCAACAATGGACTCAAACATACGACCGATTGTGAGCCCGGCACAGGACTGGGCTGTATTTCGTGGCACATGGGGTGGCTAGGAGGGGGGCCCGCCTCAACCACACAGAACGGCAGCAGGAGCACTCCAACAAGAGCAGGCGTCCAGGCAGCCGCTGGGCATGATAGAAGCAGTCCGGCAAACACAAGCTGGGAGAGGTCACTAAGCAGCCCACCCTGGTAGCTCACCCCTCTGGCAGCCAGCCGTCCAGTCCCCACAGGACACGTGTGGCTCACGGGATGTCAGCGCGTGGTCTCCAGCAGCTGAACCCACACGTACTAAGTCTAGCATCGCCAGCGGTGAACTTACTCAAACATAAGCATGTTTCCAAATGGGTCATCACCATCTGCTCTTCAGAGGGAACAAAAGAAAAACAAAAGCCCTCTCCTGGTTGAATGCCTTTAACTGTCCGGCCTGAACACGCTAGAGTTCCCTCTCCCACCTCCCAGCACAGCATTCCACCTGATGCCAGCTCTAGGCAGAATGGAAACAGAAACGGAAAGGCGAATTCTCTAGTAGAACACAACCACGTTCATTTCTCCCTCCACTACATACACACTTTTTTGCCAAAGCCAGCCCTGCAGGTACTAGTCTCAGGAGATAAGTTACTGGAAACAAGCCTGTGGTCAGTGTTCACTGGTGGGCTGTGCCGTTCTGCCAAGTCTGCCCCCTGGGGCTGCATCTCCCCTCCCCCCAACCCCACCCCTGAGTGTGCCCAGGTGAAACCACACTCCGCTGGGTGTTCAGGGACTTTTTCTAAAGTAGATGACCAGGCCTTTCTTCCAAGGCACTTTCTCGGTGAACGCAAGCCACCAAGCGCCCCCTTGGCATCCAAGTGCACTGACTGCTTGCACCACTGAGGGATAGCCCGAGACAGGTTGAGGCTAACTTCCTTCATGGTCACAACTTGGAAACGCAGCGTCTACTAGTCAACGGTAGGCTTCCTCAATGAGATGTACTGAGCTGATCGATTTGGGTGTTTCCAGGAAGCTATCCAATTCCTTCTTGTGACCCAACTTCCTGCGTGGATCTTGGTTGACTTTAGAAGTTCTTGCTCGATCTTGTTGTGGCCAAATCCAGCTTCTGAGGAGAACAATCGTGTCCTTCTGTGCACACCTGTGGCGTGGACTTGACCTTCCTTTATTAGAGGGTCTGGCACAAGCCACGGGATTTTCAGTGGCCTCATATGGACGTGAGAGCTGGGCACGAAAAGGACGACTACAGAATAGTGGACACATTTGAGTCTGGGTGCGGTGAGAAATCTTGAAGAGCATACCAACCTGTCGTGTGAGGAGGGCAGCTGGGACGCTCTCTGGAAGCAAGGATGGCGACACTTCGTCTCACTTACATCGGACGTGCTGTTGGGAGGAGGGGTCCCTGGAGAAGGACAGAATGCTTGGCCGAGTGGAGAGGCAGTGACAAAGAGGAAGGTCCTCGGTGAGATGGATGGACACAGTGGTTGCGACCGGCAGTGCTTTGTTCTGTTGAACACAGGGTCGTGATGAGTCTGGACCACGAGGGCCACACGTCACAACAACCACAACAAAGGAAGGCGCTGCTGTCGGTCCCAAGGAACCCAGAAAGGTGTGTCATTAAACGGAGCATGCTTTATAAAGTCACATATACACCAGAGTAGAATGCACACGAAGTAACGCCATCAAACGCCAGCCTGCTGATGACACAGGGAACCAGGTCATCGCCAGCAAACGCCTGCAGCGGGCACAGTAGCCTTCTCAGAGCCCCGTGAGGGACACAGGGTCTCAGCTTAGGGCTGGGTCCGCAGGGCCACGCAGCCACCAGGGATGTGTGCTGGCAGACAGCAAACACCTGGGGGGTCAGGTGAGTGAGGCACAGAGGGAGGGAAGCCACAGCAGAGGTGAGGGGCCAGATCCCAGGAAGGTCTGATGGGTCCCCACTGTGAAGTCTGGATGTCCTCCCATCCCACAGAGGCTTGGTCAGAAGGACACAGTCCTACTGCTCTCCTGTAGGAATTGATTCGATAGCCCTTAACCGCAATCCCTCTAATTCCCACAAGACTTCAGGCCGTTGTCAACTCTGTCCCCACTTTACAGTGTGGGGAATGGCAGCACAGAAAGGGCCAATGACCTGGCCAAGCTTCCCCAGTCAGTGAGTGAGAGATCTTGGGTCCAGTTCTGGCATTCTGCTTCAGAAAGCTATCGGACCCTCTGCAGCAGCCCGCATGGTGGGTGGTACCTTAGACTATAACCCTCAGTCGCCCTTCAGGTCTGGAACGGAGCTGACCACCCCAACTCAGTTTTCATTCACACAACAGACAGGCCTATGAGGGAGGCAATAGTGACAGAGAGGTCCACACCCCTTAGAATAATCCTCCGTTTCAGCACAGAAGAAATGAAACTCTCTTTATTTGCAGATGATATGATCCTATATATATAGAAAAACCCAAAGATGCCATTAAAACATACTGGAACTAATTGAAAAAAATTGGCACTACAGCAAGCAATAAGATCAACCACACAGAAATCTGTTGGATTCTTGTGTATTAAAAAAATGACCCCAATAGGGAAATTAAACGAACAATACCATTTACACCAACCACTGAGAAGATAAAACATCTAGGAATAAATCTTACTAGAGAAGCAAAGACTTCTATCAAAAAGTCTATAAAGCTATCTACAAGAGACTAAAAGAGGTTTCCACAAATGGAATAATGCCCGTGCTCCTAGATAGAAAGACTAAACATAGTGACAATGTCCATATCACCCAAAACACTTTATATATTCAATGAATTCTGATCCAAATCCCAGCACAATTCTTCAAAGAAATGGAAAAACTAATCACCAATTTTATATGAAAAGGAAAGAAACCCAGGATAGATAAAATACTGTTAAAAAATGTAAACAAACTAGGAGAACTTTCATCCCCAGGTTTTTAGACCCCTATGTAGCCATGGTAATCAAACCAGCTTGGTATTGGGACAATAGACATGAAGACCAATGGACTGAGAGTTGAGAATACAACCAATTAGCTACAGACATTTGATCTTTGGTAAAGAACTAACACACATTTAAGTGTGGAAGAGACATAGCCTTTTCAATAAACTGCTAGACAATTTGGATCTTCATCTGCAAAAGAAGAAACCAAGACCCACACCTCATACTATGTGTAAAAAAAAACAATTTCAAGAAGGATCAAAGATCTAAGTATAAACCCTAAAGAACATGAATTAAAAAAACCAGGGACAAACTAAAGGGCCTTAATACAAGAAATAAATACACTACCAAACATAACAAAAAAATACCCACATTATAGAAGACAAAATGGAGAACTGGGACACTCTAAAAATACATTTATGCACATCAAGAGAGTTAAAAGAGAATCCACATATTGGGAAAAATATTTAGCAATGATCTATCAGATAAAATCTTCATTTTAAAAACCCATGGAAAACTATAACACCTTAAGAAAAATACAAGTAACCCAATCAAAAAAATGAGCACAAGACATGGAACAAACAGTTTACTAAAGATGACAACCAACAGTCAGAGGAAGAAATGTTCGTGTTCATTAGCAATAAGAGGAAAACAAATTAAAACAATGAGAGCCCACCGCACTCCAACTCTCTTAGAAAATTAAAAAACAAACAAAACCAGAAAACCAATGCTGGAGAGGATGTGGAGAGATTGGAACACTCATACATTGCTGGTGGGACTGTAGAATTGTACAGCTACTGGGGAGAATGGCATGGTACCTCCTTCAACAAACGCAAATGCAAATAATCTTGCGACCCTGCCATCTCCGACTGTAGAGGAAGGGATAAACAAGCTGCTCTATTCATACAATGGGATAGGGTGCATCCTTAAGAAAAATGACCAGCCTATCAAATACCCTAAGACAGGCGCCCAAATAGAGAACATAATGCTCAACAAAGTTAGTCCATCTGGGGGTCCTCTACCTGCTAATGTTCTCCATATCACCTCGCAGCTTCTAGGGCCTCTCGCCCCCAAGTGTGGTCCAGAGACCCAACTCGTGCCTCACTTGGAGTCTTGTTACAAATGCGGATACTCAGGTCCTCCCTGAGACCTGCTGAGCCCACATCTGCATTTCCGCACGTGACTGGCGTGCCCAGGAATGCTGATGACACTCAGCTATAGCGCATTGACCTTGCTAGGGGCTGGCGAGTCAGTTCTGACTCAGAGAGACCTGAAGCACAGCACAAGGAGGAGCATCCCTGGCCCTGTGCCATGCTCACAGTTGTTGCTCTGGTTACAGCTCCTGGGCCACTCCGGCACATCAAGGACCTGCCTCTCTTTCACCGACCGTCTTCTTAATGCAGAATGACGTCCTTCCCCAGGGTTTGGTCTCTTAGAGCATGTCCAAAGTACGTGAGGCCAAGTCTCGCCATCCCCGCGCCTCAGGGGCACCTGCTTGCAGGCCCCCAAGACAGATTTGTTCTTCTGGCAGTCCGTGGTGCACTCAATCTTTTTCAGCAACACCATCATTCAAATGTGCCAATTCTTTCTGGATCTTCCTTCTTCACTAGGGCCCTGGCAGTGGAGTGGGTACATGCTCAGACGCTGACCGCAAAATCTGCAGTTCAAAACCAGCAGTCGCTCCTCAGGAGGAAGACCGGGCTTTCTACTCCCATCAAGAGTTACAGTCTTGGAAACTCACGGGGGCGGTTCTTCCCTGTCCTAGAGAGACACTATCAGTCGTCATCAACTCGATGGCCATGAGTTGGGGTTGGAGTCTTTCGTTTTCCGTGGTCCAGTTTCCGCATGCACAGAAAGATGTACTGAACAACTGAATGGATGGGCAGAAAGCAGCTGAGGTAGGGCATGACCAGGTTTGAGTAGCTGGCAAGGGTGACCAGAGGGCTAACACCCTTCACCGAGGGAGGCAGGTGAGCTCAAAGACCTCGCCTTGGGCTTCCAACAGTGCTTCTCAGGCCCACAGCTACTGGCAGTGTCGGAGGCTGGCAGGCCTCACAGGCAGCTCCTGGCTGCCAGGCTCACTGGAGGGACACAGAAAACCAGGCAGCAATTTAGCTCAGCTTCTTGCAGTCAGTCCCTGGCGGCCTGTTTCTGCACCACCACATCTGGCTCCTCTCCCTCCGGCTGCCCGGGACTGGGCAGGTGCCCGCCAGACAGTGAAGCGCAGCTGCCACCGAGAAGCGGTGACTCAGGCCTGTGCTGAGCCAGCGCCTCCGTCCTGGGGCTGTCTCAGCTTTCCTTTGGGGAACCCCTCTCTGATGACATGGTCTTTGCCTGAGTAGGGTACATGTGACTAAATGAAGGCATGGAGAGGACCACATAGCAGGGGGATGAGAAACTCAAATCCAGAGCGATGCCCCACCTCACTGAGGAGGGTAACAGGACGAAACGCTCCCAGTGACACTTCGACCACCCCCAGCCTCCAGATTGCAAACTCAGCCGTCTGATAACACTGCCGTGGCAGGTGTCCCTGATGGAGGGGCATTCGGCGTACGTCATCCACCAAATTACAAATGTATATACTCACAGGGGCGACAGTCACACCTGGAAGCTGCTCGCTGCAACATTGTTTCTCCTCGTCTTTTGCTCCCCAAACTCCAAACTCCTTTCCATGGATCTGAAGCCAACTCAGCACCACCCGGAGTAGAGCTGTTCCCAGAAATCTTTAAGGGAGCAGGTGGCTAGTTTGAACCGTTGACCTGGTGGTTGACAACCCAACACATCATGCACTACCACACCACACCTGCTGCTGCTTTGACTGCGTCCATCTAAATAGTCCTGCCAGTGGGGAGCTGGATAACGCAACCAGAGCCCATCATAGAATACAAAGAAAAGGTGTTTTATACTAATAGTGCAAATCTGCCTCTGAGCTATTGTCCAATGAGAAAAAGGCAGGCCCAGAACTATGCATGCGGAGTGTATTACCCTATTTTATATAAGTAACGTGCATCATGATAAACAGAGAAAAGATTGAAGTTGTCGAGGATTTTATCTTGCTGGAATCCACTGTCAATGCTCATGGAAGCAGCAGTCAAGAGATCAAATGGCACACCGTACTGGGCAAACATGCTGTACACACTTATTTAAAATCTTCAAAAGCAAAGATGTCACTTTGAAGACGGAGATGCTTCGGATCCAAGCTACGGTATTTGCGGTCGTCGCCTCAGAGGCAGGTGAACTCGGCTGGGAGCAAGGGGGGCCGGAAAGGAGTTGATGCGTTTGAATCAGAATGCTGATGAGGAAAGGGGGAAGAAGCAGGGCCTTCTGGGACACACATCTGTCTTGAAGGACGTACAGCCAGAATGCTCCTCGGCAGCAGTGGCCGTGGACAGACGCCATCTCAGTACTTTGGGCATGCTGTCAGGAGGGACCAGTCCCTGAAGAAGGGCGTCCTGCTTGGGAAAGCGGAGGGGCAGCAGGAAAGAGGAAGACCTCGATGAGATGGGCAGACACAGTGGCTGCATCAATGGGCACAAGGGTGAGGAGGAGAGGGAGGCGGGCGCAGGACTGGGTGGGGTGTCCTTGTTATGCTTAGGGCACTACAAGTTGGAACTGACTGGAGGGTACCAACAATAGCAGTAGTCACAACAGCAGGAATACCGGCGCAAGTTACAAGTTATCTTGTTTTTGTGTTGCCAACCGGGCCCTTTCCTGCCCAAGGTAATTTCCTGAGTGCTATGCTAATGTTTTTTACATGTTACTATCAGAAAACATTGTATCAGCATCCTTAAACACATACCAGGGTTGGGGAGGGGAGCAGTGGCACACATATTTTGGGGGAAAACAAGGATCACAGAGTGGTTATTTATGCAAAAAATATGGTGAGTGCCTGAAACATATCAGTCTTTAACTAGATGCATGCTCTACATCAGGGGTCCTCAAACTACAGCCCGCAGGCCACAGGCGGCCCGCCGAGGACATGTATGCAGCCCGCCGGGTGTTTTTGCCGCCGCTGCCTGTCCTGCTTGGCAGCCGATTGGTCCAGTGTGCATAGGAATTTGTTCATAGTTTTTTTTATAAACTATAGTCCTGCCCTCCAACGGTCTGAGGGACAGTGAACTGGCCCCTGTTTAAAAAGTTTGAGGACCCCCTGCTCTACGCAGACACCCTTGTGTGCGCACTGGTCTCTTCTGAGGAAGGGGTTGGGCGATTGTGGGATGGGGTCTGGGGGAGGTAGGAGCCCCTGGGTGGCAACAACTCAGCTGCAAAGTCAAGGGCGGGAAGTTCAAGTTCAACTCCAAAGAAAGACATGGCGATCTGTTTTTGAAAACTCGGCCACTGGAAACAGGGAACAATTCTACTCTGACCCCTGGGAGCCGTCTCAATCAAAATCACTTCCACAGCCGTTGGTTTGGCTCAGATTGGGGAGCAGGAGCTTTTATATCATCTTGTACGTGGTGCATGTTGCATCCTGTGGCTATATTATCTACTCAGTCTTTAATTAAGTTTTTAAAATTCTCTATCCTGAACAGCAGTTCCTCTCCAGGGGCAGCTTCTTAAAAGTAATGCTAGGATAATTTTTCTGTCAATCTAAAATGGCTCTGAAAAAAAACCAACCTCAATTAATTTTCATTTTTAAGTACTACTAGGAAACCTAACCTGGACACTGGGAGTTCTCGACCTCTCTGGAGTCCCATTCTCTGACGACGGAGCTGCTGCCTGCAGATGGCTGAGGGGATCTGGGGGCACCACGGCTACTAACTGAAAGGTCGGGGGTTCAGACCCAGCAGCCGCTCTGCAGGAGAAAGGAGAGGCCATCTGCTCCCACAAAGATGACAGGAAAGCCACGGGCCAGTTCCCCTCTGTCCGAGAGGGGGCTAGGGGTTAGAGTATGGGGAGTGGGGGTGCCTGCTACACACATCAACAGCCAGGGTTTCCTTTTTAACACAGCAGGAAACCGCCATTCCTTCCTGACTTCTTCAGGGAGCACCTTGCTCTCATCTGCTGTAAGTCCCTCTGCCACTCTGGCATGCTCTGAGTGAGAGGACAGTCCTAAGCCATTGGCCACGATCTCTCCTTTGGCAGGTGGGAGGCTGTGCTAACAGTACTTAAATTTTCTTTTAAGTATCTGTCATCTGTCTCACGCTCACTCCTCCAGGACTGCCCCTGATGACGAGTCACCCCTGTGTGACTGTGTGCTAGAGAGCACACACACACATACAAAATCCAAAACTCGGAACAAGGCAGGCCTGTCCCAATGCTGGCCCTCCTGTGTCACCTGGCGCCAACCTCCCAGGGCCTCCACTCATCAGCAAAGTGAGATGCCACCACACACCTAATAACCCACTTCTGGTAACAGAGCCTGGCCCATGGGCAGTGCCTGGCCCAGGAAGGAGAGAGCCCCCCGGTCAAAATCTAAATCTGGTGGCTTGACCTTGAGGGGCCTGTTCAGTGTGGTCCCTGCACCTCACAGCCTCATCTCCCACTCCTCCTTTCTATCACTCTACTCCAGCACCCCCAACAGGTCTGCATTGCTCTCCCAGGATCCTCCCTGCCCCAGGGCCTTGGGACCTGCCATGCCACTCTTTCCTCTCTCTCCACCAGGTCGCTGCTACTTGGCTAGTGTCTCCGGTGGAATGCCCCCTCTGAAGATAGCTTCCACCCCCTGAGTCAAACTCCTGTTAGATGCTCCCATTACCTCTCCTACCTGTCCACAGCACATCTCATGGAGTCCCTTGTTCGGGTCTCTCTTTTTAAGCAGATGCCTAACTTCTGCCTGGGGGTCTCAGACTCTTATTCAGGGTCTCCTGTGCTAGATCCTACCAAGCATGTAGCAGGGTCTCAAATATGAGTGTCCTGCTGCCTTTCTATGGGCCTCCATCACCTGGCCCTTCCTACTCCACACCCCACCCCAGACTCCCTCCAACCACAGCTGAACCTGTGACTCTCGTATAAAGAGCAAGGACACAGGAATAGGTTCGAGGCGGGGCAGGTCCCATCCAACCACTGGGGAAACACCTCTTTATTTTTATTTATTGCATTGTTGAGAATATACACAGCAAACCATACACCAGTCCGGCAGCTTCTACATGTACAATTCTGTGACATCCAGTACATTTTTCCAAGGTATGCATCCATGCCCCGCCTCCTCTGGAGCTGTCCCTCCTTGGGAGCAAGCTCCCTCTCCGCCCCCTCCCCCCACCTCCTAAGCACCTTCTATTTCCCACTGCCGTTGTCACTTGGCTCCCATACTCCAGCCGCTGCCATCCAGTCGATCACAACTCACATTGAGTCGACCCGATACGGCAGAGTAGAAATGTTCCATGGCATTCCCAAGGCAGCCCATCTTCATGGCCACAGAAAGCCTCATCTTTCTCCAGAGAAGCAGTCGATCGATTTGAACCGCCCACCTTGTGGTTAGAAGCAGCTGAGCTCTTTCACCACTGGCACCTCCAGGGCTCCTTTTGAGCCCACGTGGATAGTTCCAAGGGACTTAATGCTCAAAGAAGACCCCTTTCAGCTAGTTGAGCAGAAACACTCGTGTGCTTTAGGGAAGATTTCAGGGGTTCTATTTGGTTTCACGGTGAGAGATGGTCTGAGGGCAAGAGCGTCAAGGGCTCAGCCAGCCTCCCTGAGGCTGCGGTTCCTGAGAATATGAGGGTCTGTGTTGTGTATTTTCTTCCAACACACAGATTCTTGTTTGCCTGTCACTCCAGAGGAAGAAGGAGCACTGTGGACAGGAGGAGGAAATGGAATGGGGGTCTAATTACCTCCATGAACAAGTCTCTCCTTGGCTGTGGGACCAGAGAGCTGCATGGTGTCTTATGGGATACAAAAAGACTGTTCCCCTGCTTGACTCCCCCAAATATCTATGTTAGACTCAGGACACTGCTTGTAACTAATGGTAAATGATTGTCGAGTTATCTCCCTGAAGACCCAAGCCTTCCAGAGCAAGCAGACACCATTGTTTCTCCCACAATGGGTGGGGCTCACTCCCTGCTGTTTGGGACAGGGGATGGCTTCCCCTGAGAGCTTAGGCTAAATCCAGTCTCCAGCTCTAGGGCAACCAAGGTTAGGCCTCCACCCAGAATCTAGGATCCGCCCATCTTGTCGCATGTGTACCCTTAATCCCTCCTCTTCCTATAGCGTGTGTACCCCTAGATAGTCCCCCTCCCATTGCTGTATTACCTATAGTACAACCCTTTCCTGTGACATATGCCTTTACCTGTAATTAGGGGGCTCACAAATCCCCCAAAGATTATATATAAGCCTTGGTTAGCAATAAATCTCTCTCTCTCTCTCTCTCTCTCTCTCTCTCTCTCTCTCGCCCTGTACCACCAAGAGGAGCTGAGGTGAGTATGCTACTATGAAACATGTCTAACTCCTTTATTTCTATCTGTCCTCTATCTCTCGTGCTCTCTGTGACTTTACTATCATCTTTATGTATTCTAATCGTACAATTGTGCCTACTGGACCTGTGATGACTTGTTAGGGACTGGCTACCCTGACAGGGTCTGGCTACCAGCACACAGCATCTTAATCAAAGAGGAGCATCGTTTCCATTTAATGATATCGGGAGCTAATATTTATTAAGCTCCTTTATGGGCGTTATGAGGCTTCTCAGAATAACCCTTTTAGGCCAGGCCTATTAGTCCCATTCCGTGGATTGGGGAACAGAGCAGTTTTAAAAGCCAATCGCCACAGGCCCCACATGTGTGTTAGAGAGGGCATTCTGCTAATCAGTCTAGGATGTCTGTCATATCCGCTGGAAGCCCCAGTGACTAGAGTGCTGAGAGATCGGGGATTCGAACCCACCAGGCACTTTGAACTCTGCTCCCGTAAAGATATTGTCGTCATCAGGTACCACGGCGACCGTGTGCACAACAGAATGAAACATTGCCCGGTCCTGCACCATCCTCACGACTGTTCCTCTGGCTGAGCCCACTGATGCAGCCACTGTGTCCGTCCGTCTCCTTGAAGACCCTTCTTGATGGCCTTCCTCTTTCTCTGGCCCCCCACTTTACCAAACATGATGTCCTTCTCCAGGGGCTGGCCTCTCCTTCACCGCATGCAAAATACAATAAGACAAAGTACTGCCGCTCTTGCCTCTAAGGAGCATTTGCCGTACTTCTTCCAAGACAGGTCTGTGTGTCCCTTTGGCCACTCATGGTATTTTCAACAGTCTTCTCCAGCACATGGCAAATGTATTGATTCTTCTTCAGCTTCCTTATTCAATGTCCAACTTTCGCGTGCAGATGAGGAGACTGAAAATACCAACAGCTTGGGTCAGGTGCACCTTAGTCCTCAAAGTAGCACCCTTGCTTGTCAACACCCGAAAGAGATCTTGTGCAGCAGGCTGACAGCCTTGGGAACCCTGAGATCGAGTTCTGGTGTTGGAAGTGATTCAACAGCAGTTTTGCTTTTGGTTTATTTGGGGCAGAGGGGGTGGGGGGGAGACGTAATTTCAGCACAACAACAAAAAGCCAAACCAGTAGCTGTCAATTTTGACTCCTGGTGACCCCAGGGGTACAGTAAGCCTGTGCTCCATAGGGTCTTTGAGGCCGTGACCTCTCAGAAGCAAATCACATTTTTCTTCCAGGAGTCTCTAGGGGGCGGGGGGGAGGGTTCAAACCATCGACCTTAACTGCCAAGCACTTAACCATTTGCTCTACCAGAGGCGGACAGACAATGTGGGACATAGAAACCAAGACATAGGGACACCTGTGTAATGTCAGCTTCCCTCTAGGGGCAATTGGTTGGTTGCCCTAATCAAGAATTCAGAAGTTATCATGAAAATTTGGCCATGCTTCAAAATGTTCCAGCTGTCTCCACTTCCCATCGACCTCATTACGCTAATTTGCACAACGAAGTGACTTTACTGGTAAATTATCGGCTGAGTAATTACCAGGCTAGGTGTTAAAAATGGACTCTCACTGATGGAATCAATAGCATTCAAGATGCGGCTGAAACATTTTGGAGGTCCCCCACTCTTGGGTGGGCAGGTGTTACGGTCTGCATTGTGCACATACACCCCTCAAATGTCTGTCAGCTTGGCTAGACCGTGATTCTCAGGCTTATGTAATCATCCTCCGTTGTGCAATTGGATCCTGTACTGATCCGTGTGTTGTAAATTCTAGTCTCCATGGTGCTGAGGAAGAACGAGAGGCTGGCTACCCTGACAGTGTCTGGCTACCAGCACAGAGTATCTTAATCAAAGAGGCACATCATTTCCATTTAACAATATTGGGAGCTAATATTTATTAAGCTCCTTTATGGAACTATAGTTTAGCTCATGAAGGAGGAGACGATCATGCTGTGTCTTGAGTTGATGTATTTTGAGATAGGAAAGGGATCATGTTGCGTCTTGAGTTGATCTCTTTTGAGATAGGAACGGGATGAGACAGGAGAGCAGAGTGAAGTACCACCAGGAAGAGTTGGGAGTGGAGCATGTAGTTTGGTCCTGGGTCCCTGTGCTGCGAACCTCCTATACCCAAGGGAAGATTGGTGCCAAGATATATGAAGATCCCCAGAGAATGCTGGGTAATCAGAAGTGGAAAGGGGACAAGGATCTCCCCTCAGAGGTAAGAGAGAGAAAGTCCCCCCACCCCACCTAGAATTGCTGGTTGGAAAACAGATTTCCAGCCTCCTGAACTGTGAGAGGATGTATTTGTTTGTTAAACTCCTTTACTTGTGGCATTTCTTCTATAGTAGCACCGGAGAACTGAGACAGCGGGGTACCAGAGCAGCCTGCATCCTTAGGGATGGCATCCACAGCCTGACCCCCAAGTGGTCCCATGCTCACCTAAAAGAGTTCAGGTTGCTTGATCCTGGCTAGAAAATTAGTTGAATTCTGACAGTAATATTGAGTATTTTTATTCTACCTTACATAGAATCTGCAAGTTGCGACTGGGATACCTGAGTGAATAGCATGTTAGGATCCCATGTACCTTAGCGAGGTGTACACATCGACGCGGGGCAGAATCTGTAAGCAGCTTTCTTTATCGGCTGGTAGCAGGGCAGTGGGGAAGCGACACCCCTGACTCCTCACTTAGAAGTTCTCTGAAAGAACGTAACTGTCTGGGGTCAAGTTTGTAGCAATCACTCCCCTACCTACCCTGCCTTTCCAGGAAGAGTTGTTGGCAGTAATGTAGTTCAAGACGACAGTCCCCAACCTGTAGCTATTGTGTATATGTTCATTATTCTGAGCTTTGACAAGTTTATTCCAAAGCGGTTCACTCTACAGGGGAGAAGCACGCCAGGGGGACATTGGAGACTGGGGAATCGGGTAACACCAATTATGACGTTGGCCAAGAAGATGGAAGCTACCATGGCCTGCCAGAAGGCCAACCAGAATGTGTCTTAGAAGTAAAGATGACAAGACCGTCTCAGACACTTTGGACCTAGGAACAGGAGGGAGCAGTCCTTAAAGAGCGGTCAAGTTGAAGGTCAGCAAGAAGGAGCAGAGCCTTCACGGAGATGGACTGACATGGTGGCTGGAACATGGGTTCAAACAACGATGTCTGTGAGGATGGCACAGGACCAGGCAGTGTCATCCTGTGGTGTGTGAGGTAACTTGAGTTGAAGTCTACTTGGTGGCATCTAACGCGAGTCAACTCAAATCAGTCTTTTGGGCCAACCGCCCACCAAAGGCTTCACCAGATGGAGTGGCAGGTGGCTTTCCGGTGGGACATCAAAGCCCCCAAGAGCTGCCTCTGAGGAAGGCAACCAGATTACATCGGACCCTTGTCCATAACACAGAGACAAAGCCCTTCACTGCTGAAAATAGGGCTCTCAGCCCAGCCAGTGTTTGGAAAAGAGGTTCCTTAAAGGTTGCCCACCACTCTGCAGGCATGCCCGGAAAGGCAATAGACGCATACATTTGCAAATGCCTCACAGTAGTCTGACAGGTCCAGCACAGACAAAGCCCAGCATGGATATTAACATCCGCGCTGGGATACAGTATGGTGGGTTTCACAATATTACAACCGGGAGAGAAGGCAGGAAGAGGGCACGTGGAATCTCTCTTGGTTCTTTCTTCCAGCTGTGTGTGAGCACGTCATAAGGTGTGCCCTGCACACCTGAGCAGCAGCATCTAGTCTTGTAGCTGTCAGCTGCATGCACGGTGGAAGACCAGGCTGCCCAGGCCCACGCTATCCCCAGGGTCCATTGAGAGCTGACCGTTGGGCTCCCCAAGGTCTTCAGAGGTTGGGTTTCCATCTTAACCCAGAAGCCCCTGAAAGCTGTCCACCATCAGAGCAACACCCGTCTCCACTGACAAGCAGGGGAGGCTGTGCACGAGGGGGGCCGACTGGGTGGGAGCCAAACCTGAGTCTCCCGCATGGAAGATGAAAATCCTACCACTGGTCCACCACTGAACAGCTGAAGGGATATTCTACAGCCACCCTCTAAGCCTGACTGCTTATCATGACGTAGAAGGGAAGGCTCCCCCATCCTCTTTCTCCTTCCTTTGAGGACAGGCCATGTTAAGGGACCCTTGGGCCTGCAGCATGATCGGGTGCCTCCTGGAGAACTGGTCAGCCCAATCAGAAGGCACTTTTCTCTGCTCAGTTCCCTTTCTATGGGGCATCCTGGGTTAGTCCAACATCAACAGTCCCTGGGGTGGGGGCAGGGCTGACTCAAGACAACGCTCACTAAATGCAGTCCGTACAGTGCTGGATCCATAGGGCTTTCCCTAAGCCCGGCAGAAGCTCGGCCCCAGAGAAGACGCAAGGGCATGCCACGCTGTACTGGTTCCTGATTGCTAAGGACGCACCTTTGCCTCCGTGTGAACCTTTGGAGAAGTCACAACGATAAGCCAGGACACAGTTCGACAGGGAGCCCAGCAGTCCCCCCTTATGGTGGTGTGGAGCAGGGAGTACACAGGGGCTCCAGAACTGGGAATCCAGACCTGGGCCTCTTCGACCCAGAGCAGGGAGTAGCAAACTACGGCCCCTGGCTAATAAAACTTTATTGGAACACGTGCACTCTGCAATTGCAGAGTGTGGAGCAGCTGCAGTACAGACCTTTGGGCCTGCACAGCCTCCAATGCTGACTCTCTGGCGGTTTACGGAAACAGACGTGCTGACCTCATTCGGACTGAGAGCAACAGTGACCATTAAAAACGTCTGGGTGATGGATGATCCCTTCAGGACCAGTGCTGAGAGTGTGAATACCAGGAGGGTGGAGAGAGGGTGGAGGAGAAAGGGGAAACTGATTACAAGGATCTACATATAACCTCCTCCCTGGGGACGGACAACAAAAAACTGTGTGAAGGGAGACGTCAGATAGTGTAAGACATGAAAAAATAATAATGATCTATAAATTATCAAGGGTGCGTGAGGGAGGCGGAAATGGGGAGGGGAAAAATGAGAAGCTGATAGGAGGGACTCAAGGGATCTCCATACGGCTGCTCCAGCACCCAGGGCTGCATCGGGGTAGATCCATGCGGCTTCTCCTTGGGGATGTCTTGCAGGAAGTGAGCCTTGCCAGCTGAAGGCAGCTGCACCCTGGTGCGACCATCACAAAGCAAGAGACCTGAGAACTCGAAAGGCGAGGCTCACCGAGCCATTTATCCCTCTGCTCTTCAATTAATCCCACATGTGTTTATTGACTAGGTTGGCACAATATACTATCTCATTTGCCAACCCCAGGAGGTTGCGGTGACCCAGAATCTACTGGATGACAGCTAGCCAACAAAGTATGTCATCCCTTCCAGTGTGCAATTTTTGCCTGGAAGCTCCCTATTCCTGATCCCATCCTTGACCATTAGTGTGTCGTACACCACGAACAACTGTGAGGGTGGTGCAAGAGGGGGCCGTGTGTGTCCTCTGTGCCAGGGGCCTCCATGGGTCGGAACCGACTTGATGGCACCAAACAACAATTACAACAGCACAAGAGGGGGCGCCGAACCTGGGCCCCTTTGCTCCTTCAAAGGTTTGGTGCGTCGCAGCACAAATGAGGTAGACTGAGCCCAGAGTGGACGCTGAGCTGGACGCAGAGAGCACCACGTCCATTCCCTCCTCCTCACTGGCAAAGGTGGTCACCGGTCATTCTCTGGGCACAGGGGAAGATGGGAGATGCTCCCAGGCCCCGGGGAGAGGCAGCCAGGCCAGCCCCTCTTTCATTATTAAGTAGACAGCATCAGCTGTAGCGCATTCTGGATTCAGGGGACTTTTCTAGGAGGATAAAAATCAAGCCACGTCGAGTATTCTTCAGTGATGAACTGAAACGAGCCACAGAGCCATGAAAAGGCATGGAGGAGCCTTACACGCAAGCTGCTAAGTGAAAACAGTTACTCTGGAAGAGCCACAGGCTAATGTAAGTCTGTGGCATTCTGGGAAAAGCAACCTTAAAGAGGCATCGGAGCCAGTGAGTGCCGAGGGCGGAGGGAAGGAGGTGAGTGTTACAGGAACAAGGAGAATCTTTAGGACGGTGAAATGATCCCATCCATACTGGGATGGGGGCCCAGGCGCTGCTCCACACCCAGGGTGGCCCATGGACTGCAGTCATTAAGCACTAATCAATACTGGTCCAATAATTAAAAGTGGGAGACCACAGTGTGATGAAATGGGATTTCTGAATATCCACTTCTCTGTCCCTCCCACTGCGCACAGGGTGGGGCCCTGCCGGTAAGGTGGAGGCGCTGTCAGGTGCCGGTAAGGTGGAGGTGCTGTCAGGTGCCGGTAAGGTGGAGGTGCTGTCAGGTGCTGTCAGGTCAGGTCCGGTGGCATCCTCATCACTGTCCTTCACATCCTCCACATCGGAGCCCCTGGCTGCAGCCACTGTGTAATCAAGGCCTTCCTCCTCTTTCAACGCCCCTTTCCTTTCCAAAGCAGGATGTCCTTCTCCAGGGACTGGTCTTTCCCGACAACATGTCCAAGGTACGTGAGACAAAGTCTGGCCACCCTTGCCTCTGAGGAGCATTCTGGCTGCACTTCTTCCGAGATAGGTTTGTGTTTTTCCTTTTGGAAGTTCATGGTATTTTCATTATTCTTTGTCAGCACCATAAATCAAATGCATTTGTTTCTTCTTTGGCCCTCCGTATTCAACGTCCAACTTTCACATGCACATGAGATGACTGAAATGAGATGACAGTGTCTTGGGTCAGGCACATCCAAGGTCTCAAAGAAGCATCCTTGCTTTTCAACGTTTTAGAGCGGTGTGGTGCAGCAGCTTCCCCCAATGTAATGTGACCCTTGATCTCTCACTCAGCGGTGGGTGGGTCCGTCGAGGACTCTAACTGGAGTCTGGTCAGTTGGGACTCTAACTCGGGAACTGGTCAGCTTTTCCATGCCCCTGGCTACCAGCATGAGGCATCTATTTCAGAAGCAGGAAAAGCGAAAACTCCTGGGACCATCGCGGAAGAAGAGTCACCAGCTGAGCACATTCTTTTGAAATCCCTGCCTGAAATGTCTGGGGCAGCAGAGGCCAAGCTGATGCCAAAAGCCCCAGGGCAGAAGTGCCCCAGCACAGAACCCAGAGGCAGAGCAGCAGCGGGAGGACTTCTAGCCCACCACACAAGGCAGAAGCCAAGGGAGCATGTGGCTGAGAAGTCGAGGATCAGAGAAAGGAACTTGGCTGCTAGCTGAGAGGTGCCTGTACCCTTCACGCTTTATGACCCTGACTTATGGGACCATTGGCTTCGCTGATAAACCCCCATACTGGTGCATTTGTCTGTGACTTCTGTGTGGCCACGGCAGCAGGTCATTGAACCCAGCAGAGAACTAGAGTGCTGGGGGAGAAGGCTGGTGCCAGACTAGCTGCAGAGAGTTGGAGGCGGAAGCGGGTCTGACCTCTGCTTCATGGCAGTCGGCCTTGGGCTGGTAGGGGGGTGGCTTCCCCTTCACCTGTGTAGCTACAGGAGGCCAGATGTGGGCCACACCCCATCTTCCCTTTTTCACACACAGGACCGCAAGCTGTTAAACAGAGGAGAAACGGGGCACAGAGGAGAGGGGGCACCGGGGCAGTCCCAGTCCTTCCTGAGCAATTTCTCTATAAGCTTGGGGTTCCCTGAAGAATGAGCTGAACAGTAGCAAAGGATGAGCGGAGAAATGTCGACCTGGGTGCATGACGGTGTTGGCGAGGAATATGGAATATGTGGTGAGCGGCCAGGACAACCATCTTTTGGTCCAGCCAGAATGCCCCTCAGAGGCAAGGATGGCCACACTGTGTCCTGCGTCCTTTGGACACGCCATGGGGATGTCTTATCTGGTCAAGTAGAGGGCTGGTTGACAGAGGGAAGAAAACCCTCCATGAGTTGACTGACCGGCCCGCTGCATGACAGGTCAGGTCTGTCAGTCATGGGGAAGAGGGCGCGGGGCTGGGCAGTGCTCGGGTCCGTCATATACATGGTTGCATTATTCACGTCATTATATACAGGGCCATCAGATACTGGGCTGGCACTATATATGGGGCTGTTACATACAGGGTCAGTATAGACAAGGCTGTTGTATACCACACCGTCAGGGTCATCATACACTGCACCGTTAGGTACAGAGCCATCTGCTACCAGGCTGTCACATACAGGGCCATCAGACACAGGGCCCTTCCATATAAGGCTGCTGTATACGGGGCCGTTATGCACAGGACCATTATATATAAGGCTGTTGTGTATACAAGGCCATCACATACAGGGCCGTCATATACAGGGTCATCATATACTTGCCTGTTAATACAAGGCTGGTGTATACTTAGCCATCATATACTGGCCCATCATATACAGGGTCATTATAGACAGGGATGTTGAATACATGGATGTCATCTATAGGGCCATTATATACTGGGATGACATATACAGGGCCATTATATACTGGGCCATCATATAAGGGTAGTCATATCCTGGCCCATTGAATATAGAGCCATGGTATACTGGGCCATTTCATATGGAGAGCCGTTATACATAGGGCCACTATAGAGCGAGCTGTCAGACATAGGTTTGTTGTAGACAGAGCTATTAGGAAGGCATTGGAGCCCACTCAGAGGCAACAGCAACAAATTAAAAATTCAATTCAATTAAAATTCAGTAACAGCCACAGCATGGCTGGGGGTGGGGAGTGCAAAAGAGATGGAGTGACCCCTGAGGTTACTCTCACCCCTGCACCACCCTGCCCCGGTCACACCCACAAGAGCCGTGACCATGATACTGGTGCACAAAGCCCCAAGTCGCCCTGCAGTCTTTCCAGGACAGAGCACCCCACCGTCCAGGGTCAGGCTCTCCCGCTGTGGCTGTGGGCCACTGCACTGCAGCCAGAGCCCTTAGTCCGGAGATTTGGGTTTCACTTGCCTGGGCTTCAGCTGACCCCGCAGGAGTGCCAAAAGCTCCCGTGTGACTCTAGAAGTAGTCAAAGTTGGGAACCCTTCCCCCCGGATCACAGGAGCCCTGGTGGTGTAGTGGTGAAGCATTGACTGGTGACCAGAAGATCGGTGTTTGGAACCCCCGGGACCTCCCACGGGAAGAAAGATGAGTGACTCTCTGTCCGGCCTTGCAGCCTCGGAAACCCACAGGGGCAGTCCCGCTCTGTCCTGTAGGTCCCTGTGTGTCCGAATGGACACAGAGCAGTGGGTGGGGCCTCGATCATTTCCCCTTTCAGGTGAACACGCCACTGGCAGCAGTTCTTGCTGCAGTATCAGTAACCGCGTGGCTACCGCCATTTTTCTTTTTAAGTAGACAGTTACCAAGGCCCATCACTCCCATAGGATTTCTGGTTTCAGCCAAATGCACTCACACGGCAGACGTTTGTCTTTCCTCTCAAACCACTCTCTCCGGGAGTTTATAACTGGACGGGTTGGCCAGCTCACCTCAAGGTCAGCAGTTTGAACCCACCAGCGGCCGCACAGGAGAAAGACAAGGCCGTCGGCTCCCATAGAGATTTACAACCTCGGAAACCCACAGGGGGGCGTTTGACCCTGTCCTGTAGGGCCACTGGGGGTCTGAATCGGTGTGGAGGCAGTGAGTTTGGCATAGTTTGGTCTGTGAGGGGACCACAGACATGTGTTCCCATTTTACAGATGGGAAAGCAAAGGCTCCCAAACAGGGAGAGGTCTGAGGTGTGCAAGCAGCACGTTCGCAGGCGCCTGCATCACTTTCTACCCCATTGGCAATGGAATCTGAACTTGTGACTTCCGCTTCCTTAAAAAGACCAGGAAAGAGCCCACTAACTTCGCTCTTCTCCATTCAGGCCACCCCCTGGCTGAGTCCAGAACAGGGAAGCATGCGCCCTCCTCACGGCCTTTGCCAATTCTGCTCCCTTGGCCCAGATCACCCTTCCCTGCACAGGAGCACAGCCCTGCCTTCCACACAGGGAAGGGGGCGGCAGCAGGTTCCTCAAAGCTGGAAGAGGGCTTGCAGGTCCCCCAACATCTGTGTGTCTCCTCAGGCACCTTGTTTCCACACAGCACACAGCTGCACATCAGAGGCAGGCAGGGTCGGGACCGGATGCGTGGCGAGCTGGCCAGACTTCCATGTGATCAGCCCATGGTCTCCCAACACGACACAGCTCTCAGTTAGGTCATTTAGGCCCCGGAAGCTGGGGTCGCTGCCACTCTGCCCACCTAGAAGCTGGCCCGGTGACACTGCCTCCCTCTCCTTCCCTCACCTTGGGTGGCTGCCTTGCTTAAGTCAATTCCACGGCGACCAAGAACTTGCCATCAGGCCCTCTCCCCACTCCCCCACTTGCTCCTCTTGCCGACCCCTCCCCACCCTGTCCCTGTCTTGAGGTCAGAGTCCTCTCCCCACTGCACATCAGTACGCTCAGAGCCTTCCAAGCTCCCATGGTCACAAGGAGAAAGCTCCATGCCACTTAATACTGTGCACTCACGGACCCCCGCTACCCCTTTCTCAGAAACTGCATCAGTCAGCTGTCCCCAGGTGATGCTTCAGTTCCACACCCCCAGTCTCAGTGGCACGCAGCCCACCCTTTTTTTTTCGGTCACGTCACCTGTTGCTAACTACAGGCTGCTGAGCCTGTCCAGAGTGCAGGTGGAAGGGGCAGTCTCAGCCAGAGGGGCCAGCCTCACGGGAGAGGGGATGGTGCCCGGCACGCAGGTGCACACTGGCTTTGGCAGCAGCTCCTGCTCAGACATTGGTAGACCGGCTCTGCTCACAGGCTCTTGGCCACAGCGAGTCACATGCCCAAGGTCAGTGTGGACGAACTGAATGCCCCGTGCTGTAACAGGTCACATCCCCATCTATCCAGAAAGATCCGCAAAGAAGTGAATGTAGTCAAGAGCCCCAGCCATCACTGATGTCTCCACTGTCTGCAGCCCTTAGGTCACACACAGGCTGCCTATACCTTGAAGCCTAGTCCATCTAAGTCACCCCACAAGGGAAAGGCTCCCTGACCCCTGACATGGCTCATAGGGTTGTGTGTCCTTCTGTCCCCCAGAGTGGCCCGTGACTATAGCTGTTTAACACGTCACCCTTCTTGTGGCTGTCATTTAGGGCCCTGGAAGCTGGGGTCGCTGTCCAGCCTGCGAGGTTCTGCACACAGCAGACACGAGCAGCATGAGCTCGATAAACAGATGAGTTGACGCAGGCAAGAACGACATTTCCACTTGGCGTCAGAGGTTTCTGTGTCTATTTTAAGAGGTTGGTTTGGGCAGAAATGGAGTCACTTTTCTCATCACAATCAGTTGCCATCGATGGCAGCCCAGATTGCATCCAAGAGAGGGCTCTTTAGATAGACTAACGGAGGAAAGGGGCCTCGCAAGTAGGCGCGCACTAGCTAAACTGCCCGAGCCAACAAGGAAGGGATCCAGCCCCCTAGGTAGTATCACGGTCACATGTGCCCGTGCTAGGCCGACACTGGCTTATACGACACCAGACCCGCGCTTCATTCATGGAGACGTTGGTGGTCGAAATCCACCCAGGGGTGCCCCGGAAGAAAGGCCTGGCAGTCTACTGCCCTTGAACCCGCTCACGGCGTCAGAGTAGAGCTCTGGCCCCCAGAGCGGAACCTTGCTGGCGCCGCTATGACCTTGCACAAGCCGCTGCACCCTGCGAGAGGTGGAACCTGCGTAAGGTGGAAACCGGTCCCAAAAGGGATCCGTAAATCTTTCCCACGCATCAACGGGGGCAGTAGATCCAGGGCCACACGGCACCCTGTCAGAGGTGGAAAACTTGTGGGGACTCCCCAAGTCTCGCTGCATTTGTGTTCCTGGAGTCCCTGCTCTGCCACTCCAGTAGCACTGTGCTGGCACTTGAATTTCAGGAATCAACAGAGGAGTGCATCAGTGAATGTTCAGGCAGGTGGCCACGGGCTAGAGCACCCTGAGTGGGGCAGAGGCAGAGTGAGAACGCCCTCCAGTGGGCGGAGGGGCTGCCCTGGAGAGGGAGCTCAGCTCCACCCACGGTGACTGTCACTCAGCCGAGTGGAGGGCACTGCAGAATTTCTGCTAAATCTGCGAATGTTTCTTGGGTGGTGGGCCAGGTACCCTTGAAAAGAAACACCGGGGTGTACCCTTTCGAACAGATAGCATCCAAAGACAGCTCTTAGGCTCTCAAGGAAGGATGGCCATGGATGGAGGGGCCAGCAGAACCAACGCCCAGTATGCAAACCACTCCAAGGGATCCTATACTGACACTTGTGTATGACAACAAGGATTCTTATGTGACAGGAGTAACATGCAGCTACTAAGGATGGACATTTGAGTCCCACCCAGGGGGATCTTGGAAGAAAGGCCTGGAAATCTACTTCTCAAAGTGCACCACAACAACAGCAAAGCAAACTCACTGCCATTGGGTCGGCGCTGACTCACAGCGACCGGGTCACAGCCATTGCCATGGTTAAGCAGCACAGTTCTCAGAGGTCCATGGAGTCACTAAGGGTCAGAGTTGACATGACACCAACTGTTTTGTCTCTGATTGTGATAAGAGCTTGCAACACAGGGAATCCAAGACAGACAAACCCTTCAGGACCAATAATGAGAGTAGTGATACCCGAAGGGGAAGGGGAAAGTGGGGGGAAGAAGGGGGAACCGATCACAATGATGGACATAAAACCCCCTCCCAGGGGAACGGACAACAGAAAGGTGGGTGAAGGGTGACAGTGGTCAGTGTAAGACATGAAAAAAAATTATAAATTATCAATGGCTCATGCGGAAGGGAGGAAATGAGCTGATACCAAGGCCTCAAGTAGAAAATGTTTTGAAAACGATTATGGCAACATATGTACAAATGTGCTTGACACAATGGATGGACGAATGGATTATGATAAGAGCTGAAAGAGCCCACAATAAAATGATTTTAAAAAGAAAACAAGGACACAGGGGAGTGTGGACATCCAACACAGAGGAGCTGGCCGACTGATCCAGGAGGCTGTGCAGCGCCAAGCATTATGGTTCTGCAGATGACTCTCCAAAGCGTACAGTTCTAGAAAAGTCAGATGACTTTATACACCATGACCTCAGCCTGGCTCTCGCACCCAGGGAGCAGACGCGCCTGCCTTGCAGTCTCCTTCAGTGGAGTTTGATGCCCAGTTCAATTGCCAGAAGGTGACCGGGGAGAGGCCCTGATATATGAAAGGGAGCAATCGCCTTTGTGTGTGTCTGCAGAATGGCTGGAGACCAGGGACATTAAAAAGCCACAAAAGCTCTTTATGAGTGGGAAATTGTCAGGAGCTGAAATTATTATCTTTGAGGCTGTGTGTGGTTTTCAGTTTTTTTTTATTTTTTTAAGCCTTATCTTTGATGTCACAGATCTCTACATAGTAAAGCACTTGGGGGCTATTTCTGCCAGTTCGTTGGTGCCTGGTTTGGTCACACGCTCCAACAGGAATGCGCTGATCACCCCGTGACACCAGGTCAGAGGGCAGAGCCAGAGATGAGCTCTTTGGTCCCCAGGCTCCACATCTTGGCTAGGGACCAGTTCCTAGGTCCGAAGGGACTTTGCAGGCTTAGTTACCATGGGTTCACAGGCTCAGCTTGGGCATGTGGTGCTCAGGGGCCTGGGAGACAGCAGGCTGCCTGGCATCAACCAGCCTGAGCTTCGGGACTGCCCAGCAGGCCTGGAGCAGCATGGATCACCTTGGGCTGAATGCTCTGAGGAGGGGACTCTCCTTACAAAAGACCACAAACCCACTGAAAGGCCACCCTGTGATCCTGACTCACAGGATGAGTGAAACTGCCGCAGGGGCCTTCCAAGGCTGTGAATCTATACTGGTGCTTCCACAGCGCGGACTTACTGCTCAGCAGCTGAGTGCTGAACTCACGGCGTCACCAGCTCCTAACAAAAGATCCCAGGCCATACATTCCTGGAAGTACATGGAAGTAGGGGAGGTGGGGGGAATTGGAAGATTTCGCCTGGGGTCCAAATGGATTTGGCTTGTTTCCCCTAGATCACTGTCCTGGAGCAATGGTGGCATAGTGGTTAGGAAGTGGATTGTGAATCACAAGATCAGCAGTTTGAAATTACCAGCCGATCTCAGAGGAAGACAGACAAGGCTTTCTTTTCCCACAGAGACCCTTAAAAAGAAAGAAAGAAAGAAAAGCACGCAGCCACAAAGTTAATATGTCCTATAGGGTCAATGTGAGTCAGAAGTGACTCGATGGCAGTGAGTGTGAGTCGGCGTCGGAGTCCTGGATTGAACTGTGCACTGTCCCTCCACACCAAACGTGTCAGCTTGGTGAAACCTGGTTCCCCGTATAGCCTGGTTGTCTGCTGCTTTGTAAACCAATACAATATATTGTGACAGATTGTACATCCTCTGTGCACTCATGAGGCAGGGTTAGGTTATGTTAACAAGGGTTACATTGTGTTTGTTATGCTAATAAGGCAGGATTGTGGTGGGCTATAACATCCTCCCTCAGCTCATAGCTGATCGGATATAAGGGGGGGTTTCCCTGGAATGTGACCTGTATCACCTTTAATCTTACAGCAGATGAAAGGAGAAAGCCACCGAGAGGGAGGGAACTCAGTACCACCAAGAGAGAAGAACCAATCGCAAGCACATCCTTTGGACCCGTGATTCCTCTGCTGAGAACCTCCTAGATCCCGGGAAGCTGGATGCTGAGACCTATGAAGACAGATCTCCAAGTAATGCCAGGCCCCCGGATGTTGAAAGGAGACAGGACCACAGAGAGAGAAACCCTTTTCTAAGAAGTCGTATGCTGAAGTTGCACTTCTAGCCTCCTGGACGGTGAGAGATGATGTTTCCATTCGGCAAACCCACTCACAGTGTCTGTTACAGGAGCGAGAGACAGCCGAGACAGCGCCTCCTCAAGAAGTCTTGGTGGTAAGGCAGCTCATAACCAGATTGTTTGCTTGAACCTACTACCCAGGGCCTTGGAGGCAGAAAGACCTGAAGCCCAGGACACCCTATAGGGCAGTTCTACGCTGTGACATGATGACATCATGCGAGTCAGAATCCACACTGTGGCACTCCGCAGCCACCGTCCTCGTGCCATGCTGCTACACATCAGTCCACCTGAGGTCAGGAACCAGCTGACCGGCTCTGGAAATGAAGAAGACCCTGCCTGTCCCAGGGGAGGGACGCTGTCTGCCAGCCCCGGTCATTCGGTGGAAGCCCATCTTGAGTCCCACGGTGACCGAGGAACAGGGGCCCTAGTCCTGCTGAGAAGCGTTTGAAAGGTGGCATGCCCACTGTGCTCTGTGAGCAAAAACGCATCCTGAAGCCCAAGGACCCTTCCACTCGTCTGCATGCGGCACTGCACCATGGTGACAGGAGGTCCCTAGTACAACCACATCTGTTCTGCTATCTCCCCTCTGCGTGGCTGGGTACCTGACACCCCAGGAGCAGCCCCACACGGGTGCAGCCTACCTGGGAGAGAAGCACTCAGTGGGTCACTAGGCATTCTGCACCCCCGATACTCTCAGAGAGGCTGACACCAAAATGACCCCAGGGCCCACAGGCAAGAGGCAGCCCAGCGCCACAGGGGGAGGAGCCGCTGACTCAGTGGAGTTGCTAGGTTGCTGAGGGGGCTCATCAACAACTCCTGGACCCTACGACCCAGGGTGCAGGCCTAAGTGTCCACCCAACTGGGCAGAGAGGAAGGCTCCAGCTTGGCCAGTGGAAGAAGGCGGGATGAGCTGCCAAGAATTCCACGCAGGGGGCGGGGCCATGGCACTCCACCCCACTTGGGCAGGCTCACTGGCTGCCCACCCTCCCCACCCCCCATGGACCAGGGAGTAGACTGACTGAACCTAACCCCAGCGTGGCCACCAGACAAAAAGTATGAAGTCCTGGGACTTGACCAGCCTCCAAGTTTCCATTCTTGGGCCCCCATTTCCCCTCCAGCTCTGCTCCACTGCTGGATGGTCATTTTGGCAAATCTCTCCCCAACTGCTCAGAATCCCTGAGGCTTTCGAAAGACCAGGGTCACACGCCCCCAACCCTGCCTATGCCACCAAGCCTCTGGTTACTCCCTTTTCACTGATGAGAATACGAAGGCTTGGAGAGTCCAAGTGTCGTGCCCAAGCCACAGAGCCATTGGTGGAGCCGGGCCTCAAACCCCGGAGAAGCTGATGGGCCTGCGCTACTCAAAGCAGGGACCCCACAGCACCCACATCCCCCAGGAGCTTGTTAGAAATGCAGGGCCCCAGGCCCCGCCCAGGACAGACTATGTGTGCATTTGAATGAGCTCCCCCAGTGACTGTGGACATGCAAGGATGGAGGCGTGCCATCTGCTCAGGGAGGGAAAAAGTTCAAAAGGGACAGCAAAGAAGGGCGCGAGGAGCCAGAAAGTGACAGAGGGACAAGTCCTGTCATAGGAAGGTACTCAATGTCAGAATCAAACTGCCGGCAGGCAGAGCTGAGTGGGAACCCAATTTATTCTGCAAACTTTCATCCAGGCCACAATAAAGTTTCTAAATCAAAATGCAGCTGGCGCAGCATTGCCCGGCGTGTCACACACACACACACACACACACACGTTCCTGGGTGCCTTCAGACTTGATTGTGCAATTCAAAGTCTCCCGGGTAAGTCCGGCGCTCCAGGAAGCTGTGCAAGCAGCAGCATGTGGTCTGCAAATTAGAGACCAATTTCTCCAGCCTTTCTTCCCTTCCTCCGAATGCATGTGGGTCACCCAAAGCCCGCAAGTCATTTAGCTCCTGGTCACACCATGCTACATTGGAACTTCTCCCAGCAATGGGAAAAACAAGCAAGGTCCAAAGGACTAGAGAGATTTCAAAGCAATTCGTTCAAGAGCTGAGGGCTGGGAATTAGAGGAGAGAAAGCAACCAGGCGGGCAATCCAGCTCACAGCCAGCAGCCTCTCCACTAAGCCCCGGAACATGCTCCCAGGCAAAGGACAGAGCCAGGAGATGGGATTCCCTCCATTTCCCCTAAGCCAAGGTTCCTTTAGCAGCTTGTTCCAGAGAGAAGAGCTGCCCTTGGGTCTTGCTCTCCTTGATCAGACAAGTCCCTGGATGAAGCCACTCCAGCCAGGTGAAACAACAACTCACCTGTCCCTTCTTCCCCACCCTCTTTCACAGAGGCTTAGCGAAGAAGCCAGGGCCCCTTAGCTCTCTAATCTTTGCTTAGAAATCACTCGATCGACCCCATTAATCAGCTTGGCCATCCCAGGGAGTCTGTCTTATTCTGGTCCGGGGTTCTCTGGGCTTTCCGGGCAGTGACTGACTCCTGGCGCCCATCCATGCCGAGCTGGTCTGTATGTCCTGTACTGCCCGAGCACCCAGCCCAGCTTTCTGGGTGCCCTCATGGTCACACAAGGCCATTGGCCTTCGCGAGGAGCTCTGACTCAGCAAGTGGGGCAGTGCACAGAGCACTGGCGAGTGCATCTCCTTAAATGCCCAAAGCCAAGCCGGCCAGCTCAGGTGGGACCTGGGCCTTGCCACCTGTCTGTTGGCCCTCATCCCCTAGGGTGGACCGAGGCCTCTCTGAGAAGCTGCACTCACCTGCCCCCTTGCAGATTTCTCAGCAAAGCTGGAGAGGACACCAAAGGAAACAAGCCACCAGGCAGGCAGAGCTCTGTCCACCTCTTGATCCTGATCCCCAAAGTTCAAACTTTCTCCTCATGATTGCACCCTTAACACACCGCAGTTCACGCAAGTGTGCACTTTCTCAGCACTGGGAAGCCAAACAGTGTGCGACTGGCTGTATTGGGATGCTCCCCTTTTCCATTCGCCCACCCTCTGTGCCCCCACATTCAGTAATGAGACCCCATATGGGTGCTGTCGGTGGCAGCGTGTGGGTTGTTGCATGATCCCACATTATAAGAAGCTTTGTGCTTTAAGAACAGGCCATAGATTCGATGCCCTGTATCTCAAAACATTCAAAAATCTTTTTAAAAACCTTGTTTTAATGTCCATGTGCTGCTCCTAGCTACACAGGCTCAGCACCTCCTGGAACCTGCAGGATGGAGCCCCACTATGTCGCTGCTGTGGGGAACCACTGTTGGCGCGGATCCCGGTTCAACAGAACAGCACGCAGCCTGGCCCTGCCCCATGTCCATCTTTAGCTGCAGAATGACCTGCTGAGGTCCATGCCCTGTCCTCTTTGTCCCTCTAGGTCTGGAGGCTCCGCATGAAGTGCACGGGCTGGGATCTGAACCCAGGTTGTTCACGTGGAAGGTGAGAATTCCACCACTGCTCAGCCGATTCTGCCCCAGCAGCAGATGCCCACCTCTGCTGTGGTCCCTGAAGGTCGCATGAGTGGCTACCCTGCCCCATCGGCCTGGCCCAAGGAGCCAAGTGTCCCACTGCCTATTCTGTGCCATGTGTGAGGCTGACTGGAGCCCAGCCCTGGAACGGCGCACCACCCTCCAAGCCTGGCACAATCCACCCCCGCATGGGTTAAGTGCTTGAACCGACAGCCTGGTCCCTGTTCCACCGGCTTCTCTGACCGCCCTATTTCTGCCACTGATGCCCGCTACTCCGGGTCTGTCCAGCAAACACCTGCCAGTGCACAGCCCAGCTCCAGTGCTATCTGCTGTCCAGCTCAGGGGGAGGGAGGGACATCCAAGTATGACAGTCCAGGCACACCCAGTGACCTCAGTTCTCTTCTTCCCTCTGACCTGTGGGCTCGCTGCAGAAAGTGATTCTTCTGCCTCATCCCAGCACCCAACTACTGCTCCCACAGCCATGTCCAGAGAGTGCCCTTTGGAATATGTCCTAGGGTAAGGATCTCTGGGGGGGGGGGCCAAGAACCCCAGTAACGACCAAGCAACCCACTGGTGGCCAGCCGGTTGATTTCCGACTCCTGGAGACCCCACTGTGCCCAGTAACTCTGCACATCACCTTTCCATGGCTGCGACCTTTCAGAAGTAAATCACCAGGCATCTCTGGGTAGCTTTGAAATTCCAATTTTTCAGTTAGTGCTAAGTCATCCCTTGGGGACTCCAGGATCCCCGGGTTGCTGCCAGGTGCTGTCCAGCCAGTTCTGACTTGTAGCCACCCTGTGTCCAACAGAACGAAATGCTGCCCCACCCTGCCCCATCCTCTCAACCACGGCTGTGTTTGCGCCCAGTGTTGCGGCCACTGTGTCCATCCATCTCCTTGAGGGCCTTCATCTTTCTCACTGGCATCTACTGGGCTGTCCATTTCTGGGGACTGATAGCAGGATCCCAGGAGGGGTTCAGAATCTAAAGAAGGAAGGGGGGTGTTTTCTGGGCGTTCGTCTGGATAACGCTGGTGTCATCAGCCCTGGCACCCCCATCTATAGTAGAGCTGCCTACCTCTTAGCTCACACACCAACCCTGCAGGATGCACACAGCCTCGCTCATCCTGCACCAGTCTAGATCCTGCTTTTGATGACTCTCTTGCATTAACTCTTATTTGTTCACCCTGTCTTGTCTTTCCTTCTCCCTTTATAAAAGAAAAAATGCACCGTGCTCAGAACCTTTCCCTATTGTGGGAAGTGACGTTATACCCACGTTGCCTCCAGATTCATTGTCATAAAGCACCGAGCTGCTCAGAAACCCTCAGCAGCTTCGCCTGCCAACTAGGCGGAGCTCGGAGGCCCTGGGTGTTAGGGCTCTCGGTCCCAACAGAGTTTGCAGCGTGACTCTTTCCAGAGCCACCCACGTGCCTTATGCTCTGAGCTTGCTCAACACCTGCCATGCTTGAGAGTTTGTCCCTTTGGCAAGGCTGGTCCTGGCCGCCTCTCCCCGAGTCCGAGGGCGCCCGAGGTAAAATACCTGCTCTGAGAATTCTGAGCTCTGAGACTTCGGGCAAGTTAATTAACCTCTCTGCACCCAACTTGTACCTTGCAACTTTTATCTTGTAACATAAAGTGGAGATGCTAAAAATGGTACCACCAACTGTCATAAGATCAAGAAGCCCCAGGGGGTACAGTAAGGAAGCATTGGGGCTGCTAAGCAAAAAGCCAGCGGTTCGAACCCGCCAGGCACCCTGCTGATGAAAAATTAGACTGTCTGCTCTGATGAAGATTTACAGTCTCAACAACCCTCCGTGGACAGGGGAAGTTCTACTCTGTCCTACTGGGTTGCTATGAGTCAGAAGCGACTTCACTCATAGCAGTGAGTGGGACTGGGAGACTAAGGCGCTCTAGTGAAGCACACAGCCCTGCTTGCTAAGGGAGGAGGACTTGAAGCACTTGCTGGTGAAGTTCAAGGCTTGCAGCCTTCGGTATGGATTATGATTCAGGGTAACGAAGACCCAAATCCTCATAAGCGGACCAGTAGGTAGCATCATGATAAGCAGACAAAATATTGAAGTTGTCAATGATCCCGTCTTGCTTGGATCCACCATCAATGCTCATGGGAGTAGCAGTCAAGGGATCAAACGATTCATTGCCTTGGGGAAACCTGCTGCACAAGCCCTCTTTACAGTGTTGAAAAGCAAGGGTGTTAGTTGGAGGACTAAGGCTTGGGGACTAGCACCTGATCCAAGCCCTGGTGTTTTCAATTGCTTCATATGCAGGTGAAAGTTGGGGACTGAATTAGGAAGATCAAAGAAGAATGGATGCATTGTGATGCTGGTGACAACTACTGAAAGTATCATGGGCTACCAAAAGAACAAACAAGTCTGCCTTGGAAGAAAGAGGGCCAGAAGGCTCCTTAGAGGCAAGGATAGTGAGACTTCCTCCTTCATACTCTGGACTTGTTATCAGGAGAGACCAGTCCTTAGAGAAGGACATCATGCTGGGTAAAACATAAAGTAGAGGGGCAGTGACAAAGAGGAAGACCTTCCATAAGGTGGGTTGTTGAAACGGGGGCTGCGTTGATGGGCTCAAACACAGGAATAATTGTGAGGATGGCACCAGACCAGGCAGTGTTTCCTTCTGTTATAGCCAGGGTCGCGAAGAGTGTCAACTAATGAAATGACATCTAACGCCGACGACAACAGTGATACTGAAGTGATGTGGTGTGCTGCCGAGTGCCCTCAGGGACACAGTCTCTTTAGGGGCTCAGTGACACAGCCCTCAGTGGCTCAGTCTTTTCAGAGGGGCTCCAAAAAGGTCCAGTCAAAACAGTGGCTTCTAAGGGGATCTGCGGGGCCAGTAAAATTCAAGGCAGAGACGACAGCTCAGACGCTGATGGTGACTGTTTTCAGAGAATGAAAGGGTCCGCCTTGATGGATTTTTCAAAGGACGCGGGATAACATGGGAGCTGATTTGGAAGAGGTTTCCAGAAAGCGGCACCTGGCACTGGTGAGGAAAAGGCTAGGAAACACCACGAAGGATTTTCCCCACCCTGACAACACGCCTGGTGGTCCTTCAAGGGTAGCCAGGGCTGCCCTACAGGCATTTCATTGGGAAGCCTTACTCCATCCACCCTACAGCCATAATCTTGCCCCTTCAGACTTCTTTTTGTTCCAGAAACTCAAAGAATGTCTAAAAGGAGCAGGAGCACAGTCCGAGTCCCGTGGGCATGCCAGACTGCGGCTTTGATGCAGTACAAATCAAAGAGCACAGAACTCGTTGGGGGAGGCGTTAGCAAGAGGGAAACGTTGCCTTCAGAGAGGCACTGACCTAGATGGAGTCTATGCCGAGAAACAATAGCTTCATACGTCGGTACTTTGGTTTAATAACAGTTTCTATGGTTTTGTGGTAGTACTTTTTGACTTATCCATGTATAAGAGATTCCAAAGTCAGACATCCATAGGATGAAATGAGATGAGCTGATTGGGGTGGGGGGGCAGGACAGTCTAAATCAATTTTATCTTCTCTACCTTAACCAGGAAGTCCATGACCCATCAACCTCAACATTTTCACCAAATTCTATTCATGATGTTATGGATCAAATCACGGGTTTTCTCTATTTCACCAGGAGTGTCTTAGGCTGAGTTTTCTAGAGAAGTAAAGTCAGTGATGTTTATATGTGTGTATATTCCAAGACAGGTCTCAAGGAAATGATTCATGGGATTGTGGGGGTTGGCAAGTTCTAATCTGGAGCCTTTATGTCAGACTGGAGGCATCTTCTGAATCACATAGCTGTAAGGAGCTGAGAAACCCGATTGGCAGGCCAGATGTCAGGCTGCTGGCTGCAGAGACTGCAGAGGCTAATGTAGCTCAAGATCAGCAGGCACTACATAGGTTGGCTCAAGTCCAAAGAACCAGAAGTCAAATGTTGAGCCAGAGGCAGTTTTTGGATACCTACTGGATGCAAGCCACATCCTGAGGAAACTTCCTCTCAGCTAATTGGCTGCCCATAACAGACCTCTTCATGGAAGTGGTTACATTGTATCAGATCTCATCATAGGGAAATAATGGCATAATTACCTAACTGCCAAACCACTGAGAATCACAGCCTGGACAAGCACCGTACAACTTTAACCATTGCAAAAGGGATTGTTCTTCAAAGAGTTAAAACCCCAAATCACTGCCATCAAGTTGATGCTGACTCATCTTGTGGCTGTGAGTTGGCACTTAAGCCAGGTAAAGCTTCTACCCACACCCACGGCTATCAAGTCTATTTATGTGCATGCCGTCCTATGGGACAAAGTGTAACTCCTGACAGGAGCCGAACACCTTACCTTCCTTCCATGGACGGGGCTGCTAGCTTCGAACTGCTGACCTTGCCATTAGCAGTCCAGTGCATAACCAGCCCCCAGAGCCCCTTATAGTCCCGGGAAACTAAAACAAAACAAAACAGGAATGCTACTTTACAGCACGTTTCCCTTTAATCCTTAAACCTCTGTGAGGTCAATTAGACAGTCTCTTCCTGGAGTCCCGTTCAAGGGCAGGAAAGTAAGGCTGAGGCAGCTTAAGTGACCTGCACAAAACTGCACAGGTGTGGCAGAGCAGAATCACACGCAAGTCTCCAGCTTCCAGATCTTATTCAGTGGGTCATATGTCTCAGACAGGGAGGACCAGACCCGGGGCCAGCGTACCGAGGCTCACTGTCTGACTTGCAACTGGTGACAGGCAAGGGCTAAGCAGTTCCTTGGTGGCAACAGTACAGAGTCAGCAGCACCTAAGAAGGAACAGCCAGCAAACAGAGGCTCCGGATACACATCATGAGCGTTTGCTCTCCATAACGCCAGTGCTGTGTTCACAGAATTCACCCTCAATCCCTCCTCAGGGGCCCATTCCAAACACGGGTCCTGTGAAGCTACAGAGCAGTCTGAGGAACCTTCCAGAGATGACGGGGGCACATGCCCTCCTAAGCACTTTACAGGGATGAGCACAAGCAGAGGACGATGAGATGACCACAATGAAAGAAAAGTGTGGTGACCACCTCTGTAATGGGAGGGGAGGAAGGGATGGGGGAGGGGGAGCAGGTATGAGAACACACACACACACACACACACACACACACACACACACACACACACTTAATAAGTTCCAGGCATTGTTCTAGAGCTTAAAACCAAACAAATCAAATTCAAAGGTTTTGAGTCCATTCCTGCAGAGTAGAACTTCCCCCCAGGGGGTTTCCAAGGTTGTCATCTGTAACCCTTCCGTGACCCAGAGGAAACATAATGCCCACTACATTTTCTGCCTCTGGAGTTTAGTGGGACGTTCCCAGCCCACTTTAAAAACAAGATGCCATCTAGTGGGTGGTTGGTATAACTGTGTAAATCTTGTGGGGCTGGGGGACAGGCCTCAGCCCACCAGCACCAACATCAGAGAACCCTCGGGATTTATGTCTCCCACCAATTTCATTATCAGCCAGATTACCTTGAAAACAATTCTTTTTCATCTCATTCAAAATACTTCCCATTGCTGAAAACACGGTTTCAACCACCACCAACAAACCAAAGCAGAAAATAATCTGGTCTTGAAAGGATTACGGTGACAAATGACCACAGAGTGGATGGTAGGTTCGAACTGCCAACTTTCCTGGTGTCCATTGAGCACTTTCGCCAATGTGCCACCCTCTAACTTAGGGACGTCCGTGAGCCACACCATTCTGCCGCTTCCCTCAGGGAGAAAGGCAAGGGCCCAGCCACACCTAGGGAGTAGTGTAGGCAGGATTTGAAACTAGGTGGCCAGGCTCCAGGCTCCATGCACATAACCTCTGAGGTATAGCAGCCTTGCTCCTGACTGGGGGCCCTAATCTCCCACAAAATATCAACAGGATGGGTCCCGGCTATCAAAAGATATAGCATCTGGGGTCTTAAAGGCTTGAAGGTAAACGCTTGGCCATCTAGCTCAGAAGCAACAAAGCCCACTTGGAAGAAGCACACCAGCCTGCGTGATCATGAGATGTCCAAGGGATCAGGTATCAGGTATCAAAGAACAAAAAATCATATCATTGTGAATGACGGGGAGTGCAGAGCGGAGACCCAAAACCCGTCTGTAGGAAACTGGACAGCCCCTTACAGAAGGGCTGCGGGGAGGAGACTCGCCACTGAGGGTGAAGTAGAGCACCGATAAAACATACAACTTTCCTCTAGTTCTTTAATGCATGCTTCCTCCCTCCCCCACCCCCCACCCACTATCATGATTCCAATTTTACCTCACAAATCTGGTTAGACCAGAGGACGCACACTGGTACACAGGCAGGAACCTCAAACATAGGGAATCTAGGACAGATGATCCCTTCAGGACCAGTGCTGAGAGTGACGATACCGGGTGGATGGAGGGAGGGTGGGGTGGGAAGGGGGAACCGATTACAAGGATCTACATATAACCCCCTCCCTGGGGGATGGACAGCAGAAAAATGGGTGAAGGGAGACATTGGGCAGTGTAAGACATGACAAAATAATAATAATTTCTAAATTATCAAGGGTTCATGAGGGAAGGGGAGAGCAGGGAGGGAGGGGGAAAATGAGGAGCTGATACTAAGGGTTTAAGTGGAGAGCAAATATTTTGAGAATGTTGAGGGCAACGAATGTACAAATGTGCTGGACACAATTGATATATATGTGGATTGTGATAAGAGTTGTAGAAGCCCCCAATAAAATTATATATATATATATATATATATATATCAACAGGCTGGCAAAGGGCAGCCAGCAGAGGGGCCAGTCCCTTGGCAGGGCACAGCTCTTTGACTGGTAAGAATGAGGGGTCAAACCCCAAGCTAGGTCCTTGCACCAAGGCTGGAGGACACAGCCCCTGCCCTCAAAGAGCTCACAGGTAGAGTGAAGGGTAGGGTGGGGGGGGCACAGAATGTTAGCAGGGTAGGACATCTGGTGACAGGCCACATTACTATCCCTGTGACCTGCGACAAGAATCCAAGAAAGTGTCCGCAGCATGGCTCATCAAGGCCACTGCAAACCAGTTGACCAACTTCAGCCCCCAGAGCCACTGCATCTTCCGGGGGCAGCGGGCCAGCTGTGGCAGGTGCCCGGCAGTTCCCCGCCCCCTTGGTTCTGTTCTTTACAAACAACAACAGCATCAACCAATCAAAGCCATCTGACTCCACTGCCTTTGCCCCAGTCGAGCACAGACTCTGTGCTAAATCCCCAAAGCCTCATTACTCACCCAGTGGAGCCCGGTAATCTGAGGAGCTGTTTGTGTTCCCCTTCCCCTCGGACAGCCAGTGGGCGGAGGAGGGCAGCGTTGCTAGTAAGCATTCCTCCAGGTACGGGAGATGAGATGAGGCTGCGGTTTCTCAGGGCACACCAGCAATCTCCCCCATTCTACTGCACACCCCCCACAGCAAGGCCGGACTTCGACAAGCGCCCGAGGCTGGTGCAGGGTAGGGGCATGCAGACCCTCCTGAGCTGCACGGCACTGGGTTCCTCAGGCAGCCACTGTGGGAACCAGGCACTGAGCAGAACCCACTATGGTAGTGGTGGGCTAAGCGGTGGACTGGTCACCCCTGCCCATCGGCAAGGGGCTGACGCGCTCAGTGGGGAGCATTGCCCTGTGTCAGACACAGAGCCTGTCTGGCCCCTGCCCAAGGGGCCCAGTCACCGCACTTGTATTTCTTGCTTTGCCACAAACGGTGAGGCTTGAGGGGCCTCTTCCGTACTGGGCAAGGGTCTGCAGCGAAGCCCTCAGCTTGAGTCTGTCGAGATCTCTGCCGCCCAGGGTGCCACATGGCCGAGCTCGGAGGTTTCCATTTTTAACGTGGTGAGGACCGTTCCCGGAGTTCGGGAGAAAGCCAGTGGGCGCACTTTGGTGTTGGGAGGCCCGCAGTCAGGCGTCGCAAGCAGGGAATCTGGAAGTCACAGGGGAGCAGATGGCCCGGGGAGGAAAGATTGCTACCAGATGGCCCGAGAGTGTGGATAAGGCAAGGGGGAAAAAGAAGTTTGATTGCAAACAAATCCGCATTAGCAACGTACCAAGAAGCAGGCCACACAGATGTTGGCTGTTACAATGAGCAGGCATCCCATGTGGGCCCCCAGCATCTCAACAAAGTGAAGGCTGGAACAGGCTAACTCGCCTTCTTCCAGCCTGGTGATTGGTCATTGAAGATACAGGGAGACCCTCAGTGACGACTCACATCTACATACAGTCTGGCTCCACCTCTGGTGTATTGCAGGGGGCAAATCTTGCAGCATGGGACCTCGTTAAAGTGTTAAAAAAAATCCCCAACATCACGGAAAGGATAATGTCCACCTGCCCCAAGCCATGGTGTGTGCAATCAAGTCACACTCCTGGAAGCCCAAAGAAGAACTGAATGACAGTGGTTGGATGATGGTACTGGCAACGAATATTGAACAGACGCCATTGGAGAGACACCCCCTGGAGGAAGTATGGACAGAGCGCTCCTTGGAAGCGAGTGTGGCAAGACTTGCTCTCATGTACTTTGAGGGGCATGTTATCAGGGGAGGACTCACGCTTGGTAAAGTAGAGGGTAGGGGGAAAGAGGAAGACCCTCGACAAGATGGGGTGACTTGGTGGTTCCAACAATGGGATCCAACCTAACGACGGATGCGAGGGTACAGCTGGGCCAGACAGGGCTTGATACTATTGTCCACCGAGTGCCGAGAGCCGGAACCAACAAGACAGCACCTACCCACCACTAGTACCACCGCTTCTGTCTTGGACTGGGCCCTTAATCTCTCCGGGTCTCCATCTCCTAGTCCGCACAGAACAACGGGGGCGGCTCTCTAAATTAGAGTGGTTTGTAGCTGCCAGTGAGTAAACCACACAGCCTCTGACTGAGGGTGAACGGTGCCCAATGGACTGAGGTGCTGCGCAGTCTTGCACTTTCCTCATCAATCAAGCCTGTGGGATGGATTCCACTGGCTGCTTTTCAGGATGAGGGAAGTCAGTGCCTAGACGGCCCTGAGCATTGTGCCTAAGGATGATGATGACGATGATGCTAGGTGCCAGCCAGTCAATTCTAGCTGTACTTCTTCCAAGACGGATTTGTCTGTGAAAAGTCCATGGCGCTTTCGTTGTTCTTCTCTAGCACAATAATTCAAATGCATCAATTCTTCCTTGGTCTTCCTTATTCGATGTGTAACTTTCACATGAATATAAAGCATGGACAATACCGTGCCTTGGGTCAGGCACACCTTAGTCCTCAAAGTAACATCCTTGATTTTCAACACCGTAAAGAAGTCCTGTGCAGCAGATGTACCTAGCGCAATGAGTCACTTGACCCCTTGACACGAACCTTGATGGTGGATCCAAGCGAGACAAAATCCCTGACAACTGAAATCTCTTCGTCGTTCATCATAACGTTACCTACTCTTCCAGGAGTGAGCTCTTTGCTCTTCTTTACATTAAGTTGTGACCCATACTGAAGGCTGCAATTCTTGACCTTCAACATGGACTGCGGTGACAGCACCTACCATGTGCAGGAGTTATCGTCACATGGCAGGTGTTATCATCATAATCCACATTGAAGATGAAAGACTGCAACCTTACGTACAGGTGGAGCCCTGGTGGTGTGGTGATTACACATTGGGCTGTGATCCAAACGGTCGGCGGTTCTAAACCACCCGCAGCTCCTCGGGAGAAAGACTGGGCTTTCTACTCCCATAAACAGTTACAATCTCGGGAACCCATAGGGAGTCATTGTGAGTCAGCATGGATTTGATGGGAGTGGCAGTGAGGCCCTGAAGTACAAACTCCTGCACACCCAGGGGCCACCTCGCACACAGAAGTGTGTCCAGGGAAAGGCAGGGAGAACCCTGGGCCCCGGTGAGCAGTCTCTTGGCCATGGCAGTGTCTGAGGCCAGTTGGGAGAGATCATTCAGCAATCCAACAAAAGGGAAAGCCAGGGACTTGCCGTCCCAAGGCCACGCCTCTGCCCTCCCAGCACAAAGGAAGTTGGAGCTACTCTTCTGCTCAATTTACAACAGGGAAAAGCTGCCGCCGCCCAGGCGGTTATATAACGTGCCTGAAGTCACACGGCGGGGAAGTGGCATGCTGGGACTCAAACCCACATGTCTGCCTTCACCTCCACACACTGCCTGCCGCCCACCCCCAAGAAAGAGCGGCTGCCTGCTCGGCTGGGAATCTTCTCTGGCTGCTGGATGCCTGCGTGCGTAGTCAGTGACACCCCCTTCATCGTTGAGAAAGAAAAAGGCAAGAGCCCTCAGGCAGGGGCTTGGTGGAGCCAAGACTAGACCTCAGACCTTGACTCACTGGATGAGTGTCTTCATCCCCATGCCCCACAGTAGGATGGAAGAGGCCAGGGATTGGAGGTCACTGTCCCACATGGTGGCCCTGCCAGCCTGCCTCGAGCAGTCACCCAGTCCTTGAGAGATGGTCGGTCCTAAGAAGCGCCCTCCCTGGGCAGTCCCTGCCTCTCCCAGGCAGGCTGAGCTGTGACCTCCCTGCCCACAGAAACAAGGCCGACGTCATTCATTTGTGTCACCTTGGCTGAAACTTCCATTTCCACAAAGGACAGGTGTGTGGCAGCACTCCCCGCCCCGAAGCCTGCGGGTGCCATTTCCCATTTCCCAGCAACACGTGTGCAGACAACCTCCTCTCTCTGAGCCATGAGGAGACCACCCCACACCGTTCGCCCTCCCGTCCCCACTGCACGCTCACTGAGCCGCATGGCTTCGCTCTGGCTTTCACAGGCACGGGGACCCAAGTGCTTAGTGTGGCTTGCTTCCTGGAGATGCCCGCTCTCTTGCCGTGGTCTGGAACAGAACCTGCAGGTTCACTGAGGTGCCCTGTAAGGCCAAGCCTTCCTTTTCCAGCTCAGGATGTGTTTTTCCATAGCAACCCGTGATGGGTCTCATGAGCCTACAGAAGGGGCCTTCCCAGCAGGCTTCGGTCCAAAGGCCCTCAGCTCCCCACCCACGTGTCCTGGTGGGTCTGGGTCCCATCCTCCTCCCTCCTTCCCCTGCTCCTTCTGAAGCTGGCTGCCCTCTACGGTCTGCCCTCCTGCTCAGCCCCCTCAGCGCCAGCTCATGGGCAAAGTCCAGCCTCCACCAGGGCTCCACCCCCTCCCAGCCCCTGGTGGGCATCAGGCTTGGTAAAGTAGAGGGTCAATAAGAAAAAGACGACCCTAGACAAGATGGAGTGGCACGGTGGTTCCAACAACAGGCTCAGACATGAAGCAGCGGGCCCTTACCCCAGCTCTGGGAGGCCCCTCCCTCACCTGAGCCCCCTCCCCTGAAATGCTGTGACATCATCAAGGCCTTCTCACCCTCCTCTCCAGTCTCCCGACTGTGGACACAGACAGGCACCAGATCACTGCACTATATGGCGGAAGGGCATAGCCAATCATGATGAAGCAGATTGTAATGGAGCCCTGGTGGAGCACTGATTAAGCTAACCACCAGGGTGCCAGTTCAACCCACCCAGAGGCTCCTCGGAGAGAAGACCAGGCGATTGGCTCCGATCGATCACCAACCGTCCCAACCCGCTGCTATCAAGCCGATTCCCACTCAGAGTGCGCTATACAGGCTCGGGGCTGTCAGTCTTTAGACGAACAGACAGCTTCATCTTTCCCGTGGAGTGGCCGGTGGTCTTGAACCACCCACCCTGGGATTAGCAGTCCAACGCTTTCCCAACAGTGCCATCCCAGCCCAGGAAGCCCCATGGGGCAGCCTTACTCTATCTTATGGGGCAACTTGGAACTTGGGTTGGATTCAACTCAGCAACCCCCAACAACCACCACCCACCGCTGCCAGGTCAATTCCTGCTCCTGGGGGCCCCCTGGGCCCGTGCAGACGAAAGCAGACCGCCTAGCCTTTCTCCAGGGGAGCACCGGGAACAGTAGATTCAAACCTTTCAGTTGGCAGCCCAAAGCTCCTCCCACTGCACCACCAGGGCTCCTGGCAACAATGAGGGAGGATCCAATCCTCCACATGTGGGCGGAACAAACCAAGCCACTCACTCACTCTCTGTGTGAACTTGAGCTATTTGCAGGAAACCCAAGTCAACATGGGTGATCAAAGGGAAGGCTAACCACTGGCATTCAAATTCTGGACTTTGGAAAGGCAATGGAAGAATGGGGAGACACACCCACTCCCAGGGAAATAACCAGAATGCGCTCACGCGCCCGCACACACACACAAACTCACTACCATCGCGTCCACGTTCACTCGGTCACTCCATAGGACAGGATAGTGCTGCCTTAGTGGGTTTCCAAGACTGTCATTTTTAGCTCAAGTATAAAGCCTCGTCTTTCTCCTGCAGAGTAGAGGGTAGTTTTGAACTGTTGACTTGTGGTTTGAAACCTGTTAGGCTGCCAGCTTCCTTAAAATGTACCCTAACAGCTGATCATGAGGAGTGAGGCAAAGATCACGGCTTTTCTACCTCGGAGGCGAGGTCTACAAGCTGTCACCCTTCTGCATCCCAATCCTCCAAAGAGAAAAACAACAAAACAAAACAAGAAGTTTGCTTCCAGAAGAGAAAGGGGGGGAGGATATATATATATATATATATATATATATATTTTAATGTCTGGTCAGATGCTGCTTACTTCTTCACCTGTCCTCGTCAACTCCAACTGACAGATAAGTTACTGGCACCTACTATGCACCAGGCACGCTGAGTAAATCCTCGGGCTGATAACTAATCGCAAGGTCTGTGCTTCAAACTCACCCACCAGCCGCTCCGTAGGGAAGAGGCTGTCTTCTCCCCTAAAGGATTCCAGGCTCAGAACCCACAGACGCAGTTGGAGAACATCTCACAGAGTTGCCATGAACTGGGAGAGATCCCATGGCAGTGGGTAGACACCGGGCATTGTATCCTGTCCAGGGTAGGTAGGGAAAATGTCCTACCCTGAAAGCAGAAGCCAGTGCCTGGACACGTGACTCTTAAGTGTCAAGCAGTGGGCAGTGGCTCATTTATCTCGTCTGACCCTAACAACCCTGCATAGTAGATCCAACGATCACCCCTAAACCAGCTACTGTCAAGGCAGTTCCAACTTATGGTTCCAACTGCATGTCACTGTAGGATGATGCTCAACAGGGTTATCAGCTGATCGCCAGTTCTTTCTTCCCTGGTGCTTCTAGGTGAGCTTGAACCTCCAACCTTTAGGTTCGCAGCTGGGCACATTAACCGGTTAGTGTCAGCCCCTCTTGTCCGGGGTCTTCCTCTTTTTCTCTGCCCCTATCCTTGAACAATTCCGATGTCCTTCTACACCAGTGGGTCTCAACCTTCCTAATGCCAAGACCCTTTCATACAGTGCCTCATGTGGTGGTGACCCCCCAACCATACAATTATTATTGTTGCTACTTTATCACTGTCATTTTGCTACTGTTATGAATCATCATGTAAATATCTGATAGGCAGGGTGTATTTTCATTGTTACAAATTGAACATAATTAAAGCATAGTGATTAATCACAAAAACAATATGTAATTATTTATTGTGAAATCTTTATTTCTAACGACAAATAAATGAAATTTTGTCTTGAAGCATGGTGTAGCATGGGTAAACAGTCTTCACGCTGGGGATTCATAGGTAGGTGTATCTGCATGTGGGTGGACCCACCTGGAGACGGATAGAGGAGTGGTGTCTCGGTTCCTGAGAGCATCAGAAATATGTGTTTTCTGATGATTTTAGGCAACTCCTGTGAAAGGGTCATTCGACCCCCAAAGAAGTTGCAACCCACAGGTTGAGAACCACTGTTCTACATGGACCAGTCTGTCCAGACAACATGTTCAAACAAAGTCTCCACATCCTTACCTCTAAAAAGCATCTAGCTGCCTCTCTCCCAGACCCGGTTGTCTGCTTTCAGCAGTCGGAGGTACTGTCCACGACCCCACCACCATCATTCAAATGCATCTCTTCTCCCATTTGAGTCCATTAGTATCTCCATTCTGAAAGAAACCCTGATGGGAACGCAGCCAAGATCTCAGCTACAAACGCAAGGAGAGTGATTCAACCCCACCAGTCACTCAGCTTTGAACCCTACCCCCCACCGCCCCCAGGCAGATCTCCTCTGCCCTAGAGAGCCACTAGGAGTTGGGATGCGGGTGGTCGCAAGGGGTTGTGTTGGGTTTAATCCCCATTTTACAGATTAAAAAAATAGATGCAGGCCTTCCCCTCGAATAGTCTGGAAGTCAGGGGAGAAAAACAAAGTAAACAATTCCCCAAATAAAACCCAACAACGGCAGGGAGTCCATTCCAACCCAGAATGACTCTTTCGGGCAACAGAGAACTGACTTGGAGGATTTCTGAGACTGCTAGCTCTTTTTGGGAGCAGAAAGCCTCCTCTTTCATCCTTGGAGTAGCTGTTGGATTCGAACTGCTGACCCTGTGGTTAGCAGTCCAACATGTAACCATCTATATCATCAGATGTAGAATTAGTGGCCTGCCAAGAGCTGAGTGGAACCACCTTGACCACAAATGAATGACGCAAGGGCAACTTGGACTGAGTAGTGAGCAGAGGGATCTGAGGGAGCAGGAACGGTTTGGGGTGCAGAGTCCACCCTCATGTTTCTGCTCTCACAGGCAGCCACCCGTGTTGTCAGGAGTTCCCCAAGTGGCCACCACCTGCGGGCCAGGACTGAGAAGAAACAGACTCCATCCTGAGCTGTTATCTAAGGCCAGGTGCCAGCAGGGAGGGGTGTGTGGAATCAGGGGGCTGACACCCACACAGTCCCATTTCCACACCTCTCACAGAGGGGCCCACTTCCTTTTCCAGGGCTTCGTCTGCACAGAGCAGGCAATCATAAGAGCACAAGCCCACAGGCTCAGTCACGCCTGGAAATCTCGGGGCCAGAGGGTGGGGGTGGGAGTCAAGTGATGAATTTTCCACAACAGCACTAGCCCGAAATGACTTTTTTTCACTAGCTTCCCTCCATTAAAAAAAAAAAAACGTTTTCAGGAAGATCCCTACGTTAAACAAAGTATTAGCTTTTGTGCAGCATTCAAATATTTGCTGAGCCCCTACCACGTGGCAGGAGTGTTTCTGGCCCAGGGCTTCTGACCTGAGTCCACATGAGAATCACAGGGATCTCCTGAAGGGATTCTGACGCAGGGGAAGTCTTGGGTGGGGCCCAAGATGCTGCCTTCCCAGCGACTTCCCAGCATCCCTCGCTGCCCTCAGCTCCATTCTACCTCCCGGCTTCCCTATGCACAGAGCAGAATTGCCCCTGTTGGTTTTCTCTGAGACTGTCACTCTTTAAAGGAGCGGAAAGTCTCTTCTACTGAGGATCGGCTGGTGGTTTTGAACAGCTGACCTTGCAGTTGGCAGCCCCGCACATAGCCCCAGCACACCATGGGGGCTCCCTCGACATCCCTCGCTCACTGACATAGAGTCTATTCCGGCTCCTACTGGTCCTACAGGATAGCATAGAGTTGTCCCTTGGGGGTTGTTGGGGTGCAAACCTGTTTGAGAGGAGGAAGCCCAGGTTTCTCCCTCAGAGCACCGGACAGGTTCAAACCACCGACTTTGTGGTTAGAAGCTCAAAATGCGTATCGCAGTTCCCTCCAGCATCCCTAGGTGATGCACAGTGGTTGGTAACCAATAACCGAAAGGTCGGCAGTTCAAACTCGACCTCCGAAGAAAAGTCCTGGCAATTTGCTTCTGTTAAATTACAGCCAAACGCCCCCCACCCCACCCCAAAATACAACCCCACACGGAGCAATTCTTCTCTGCACCCTTGGGGTCCACAGGACAGAACCAGCGTGTTCTAGCAGCAGCAGCACAAAGCCAGCAGATCTCTGGCGGTCACATTTTGAGCAGAAGGGAGCCTCCGCTTCCTAAGCTTCCCCTCGGGCTTCATCCTCGCATGGCCCCAGGCCGGGAGGAAAGCAGGCCTCTGGAGTGGAGCCTGGCATTCTTTAACCACAGCAACGTCTCCAGGTGATTCTGACGTGAAGCCAGAGTAGGGGCCATTCCTCTTCTGACACCACTTGTCCCCCGTCCCCACTTCCTTTTCTTGTCTGTCCCTGTCACCCTGCGTCATTTCAGAGGTGACACAGGACGTGAGGGAGGAAGCTTGGAGAGGAGCGATGGTGGACACCATGGAGTCAGCGCAAACTCACTGCCATCGAGCGACCGTTCAGGACCGACCAGAATGGCCCCGTGAGTTCCCGTGACTGTAACTACTACAGGGCCAGTCAGCCCCTTCTTCCCCCACCGTCGAATAGGCTAGGTGCATTCAAATACCGCTCCGCCGTGTGAACCCACGCAAGTCACCGTCCCCTCTGAACCTCAGCGCCATCGTCGGTAAGACAGGGATGGTCGGAATGTGTCTCACTCGTTGGGCTGATGGGAAGGTTAAGTTTACAGGTGTGTGTGTCGCAGGCTAAGCAAGCGGAGGCGCTGCCTCTCACTCTCTGGTACCTTGCTGGGCATTTTGCAGTTGGGTTGCTGACCACAAGGCCAGCCATTCGAAACCACCAGCTGCTTTTTGGGAGAAAGATGAGGTTTTGTTACTCCCATGAAGATTCACAGTCTCGGAACCCCACAGGGGCGGTTCTGCCCTGTCCTGTAGGGTCACTGTAAGTCTGGACGACAATGAGAATGCTTTTATTACTTGTGGATCCCGAGCCAACCAATGGGCTCTGCTGCTTAATAGCGAAGGGGTCTAGAGCTTAACTGGAGGCCAGTGTGCAAGGAGCTAGGTAGCTCTCAGGAGGAGACAGAAGATGAGTAATGTATTAACTTCCGAACCAGACCGGTGATACAGATCTGCTGCTGCTGCTGAGTCAGTTCTGACCTGTAGTGACCCCCGAGGGTGACAGAGTACATCTGCTCCTCACATTCTCTTTGCCCTTCTCTCGACCAAGGAAGATTTCCAGGACGCTCTTCCTCGGCACTCACTCGGGGGTGGGCTCCAAATGACAACCTGTCGACTGGCAGCCGACTGCAGCCACTTGTGCCATCCAGGGAATGACATCGGCTGGTGACATATCGACAATAGAGGGTGGAAAGGTAGGGAGGCTGGGGGCGGGAAGCGGGCACGCTGAGCGGTCAGGACAGGGAAGGCTCGTTATGCTGGGACACAAATAATGAGTCAGAAAGACCAAAATCGGGATCTGCCAAGAGCTCGCTCGCCACAGAGTCTTAGCACGGCCCTTGGTTCTACTCAGACCCCTGAGAAGTCACTCCAGGCTCACTCACTTCTGACTCACAGTGACCCCCAAGGTCAGTGGAGCACCGCCCCATCGGTTCACAAGACTGACTCTTTGCGGGAGTGGGAACCGCTGCTGGTTTCGAACACCCGGCCCTGCAGCCTCGTGTGTAATGGCTGTGCCACCTAGGTGTCCCTAACCAAGTCACAGGCCACGGGAAATGGTGGGTGGCCCTGCCCTGGAGAGGCTGGCAGAGATGTGAAGGACAGCGGGTTGAACCCTGCCTGTGGTGGACGTGCCCACCCTTTGACTGAACAAAGCCCCAGCTCCATACTCCCTCACCACACACGGACCTCCCCTTGGATGGCTAGGAGCACAAGGCTCAAGGGCCATGTGAGAATTCTCCCCCGCCCCCCACTTTCTAGGGAGACAACACTCAGTGGTAGGAAAGAGGGCAGCCATCGGACACAGTGGCCCTCTGTCCCTCTGTGCTCTGTCTACCTCAAAAGCAGTCTCCCGGCTGGGTCCTGTGGTGAACCCCAGCTTATCTGCAGGAGAGAGGAGCTTCTGTCTCCTCCTTCCGGAGAGGGAGCCTGTGTCCGAGGTCTAAGCCAGGCCTGGGTGGCCAACAGTTGGACCAGGATGCACCCATGACCCCAGCCAATGCAACCAGCCAAACTTCCCTAGTTCTGCACCGGCAACCCAGTCACAGTGCCCTCCTGCCCAGCATTTCCAGGAAGGAAGGAAAAAAGGAAGGAAGGAAGGAAGGAAGGAAGCAGGGCCTGTACAGCTACGTCCTGTGCCAGAGAAGCCCAGACAGACAGGCCTGGAGATGCAACCCCCTCCGCACTTCGGACCCTACTCTTTCTGCAACGGAACCAACAAACACTTTCATGTGCTGAGCCCAGTTTGGGGAGGTTTACTGTCACTGCAAGAAGGCCCACCTCATCTAGATCCCAAAAAAGATGGCACAGAACTGCCTGGGGCCACTCACCCACCCCAAAGACCCAGGGACCACCCAGGGGGCTGCTCAGTGGGCAGCTTCGCAGTCGTCATCGCTCGGAACTGTCCCCAAGTTTAGATCTCTCCCATTGCTTTGACGGGATAGTAAGCCAGCTCACAGGTGAGGCTGCAACTCAGACCTTTTTAGACCTCCCCCACCCCGCCCCATGTGCCCAGTGGAACTGGACACACAGCAGGTGCTTGTTACATTAAAAAACAACAACAACAACAAAGTCAAGTCCAATTCCTGGCAGCCCCGTCTGCACAGAGTGGAACTGCCCCTGTAAGATGTTCACGGCCGTGACCTTTAGGAAGCCAATTGCTAGACATTTTTATAAGACAATTCTGTGGGACGGGCCTTGAACCTCCAACCTTGTGGTTTGTAGGTGTGTGTCTTCTGGACTGCGCCACTCCTCCTTGAGGAACAGAAATGGGGTGGACCATTTCCGGCTCCAGGGACAAGGAGGCCAGAAAGATTGCTGGGCCTCGGCTCAGCCCAAACTGGAGATGGAGCTGGGGGCAGGTGCGCCGGGGTCGGGAGGCATGCGTCTGGAGCCAGAAGCCCTGGGAGAGATGCTGCTCTTGGGAAATCACGCATCTCCTGAGCTTCGCTATTCTCATCTTTGCAGAAAGGCTGTCAGGGATGGAGTGCTGAAGGCATCACAACGCGCCTTCATGTCTTCATTCGACCTTTACTTACCGGCCAAGACCTCCTTCGGGGCCAGGCCCCACCACAGCATCACACAACACATGGTGCGAATTTTCTCTGCAGCTCAAGAGAGAGACATTGTTCTTCTCCCTGCTCTGGTTCCCGCTCCCCAAGAGTCAGCACTCCCTATCAACCGACTGCTGGCGCATTCTCATGCCTGGGTTTTTGAGCAGAAAGCTCAGCAAGGAGATGAGGGGGCATGGGGCTCTGTGAAGTCAAAGTGCTCAGACTCCTCCTCTCATGGTTTGGATGTGTCAGCAGGGGGTGCAGCCCCGGGAGCAGGTGAGTCGCAGGGTCCACACCAAAAAAGGCAGACCCTCAGTGACACCGTGGCGGCAACTATGGGCTTCAAGGGAACAAGGGTGAGCATGGCACAGGCCTGGGCAGTTTCGCTCCGCTGGGCACAGAGTTGAACCACCTCCTAGGAAATGGGCCCTGCACTGTTGGGCTCAGACCCTGTGTGACAAAGGCGACCCAAGAGGGACAGGGCCAGCCCACGGCCAGTGAAAGAGGCACCAACTAGAAATGCGCTCACGGGGTTCTTGACTTAGGGTAGCTACATGTTCCTTACGTGGTTGCTGCCAATCCTAGTGCTCAGGACCCCGGGGACCCCAGGCTGGGAGCCCCAGCCCCAGGCACGTGGTAGACCAGAACAAACACCCACCCCTTCTATCTGAGAAAGACAGTGTACTGGCGGGAGCTAATGGACAGGACGGGTCCAGTGCTTGCTGTCACCGGCACCCATGAGGGTGGTCTCAGGACAGGAAGGTCCATGTGCAGAGGGAGTCCTGACATCTTGGATCTGCCTCTGCAGATCCAGGGTCATCCCTACACTCTGGAATCCCCAAGAGAAACCTGAAGTACATCACAGTGCCCTTCAACCAAAACACGGTGCAGAATTTCAAATCCACAACAGAATCCCAAATCCCCCACTGAACCTGTTCCCGAACCCCACCCCCGCCCCTCGAGTCTGAGGCTATGTGAGATCCAGACACTACTGCCCCGAGGTCACCTTTAAACTTCAAACTCCCAAACTCCCCCCCGCCCCCGCCGCCCCTCCCGAGCCCCAGACGTCTTCTTAAGGGCAGAGAGAGAAAGAGAGAGAGAGAAATTCTCTTCATTAGCAGGGACCTCTGCTTTGAGTGCTGGGCTCCTTTAAAGAATTATTATCTATGTGAGATCACATTGAAGCGTTGTGGGGGAAACTTAGGGGACAGCGAGGTGGTGGAATTGCACAGCCTGAAGAATGGAACCGGCACTGCTGAGAAGTACGTGCTGAAATTGTTGAACTAGTGCATCTTTAAAAACAAACGGACACACTTAAAATAGCTACCTCCCTGGGTGGGCAATTTCTCTCCTCCAAGGTGCAACACCCCCAGGAGTTTCCATTCCAGAGGAGTGGCCCCAGGGCGACAGAGTGTCCTATCCCTGCAGCAGCCCAGCAGGTCCCAAGTGGGTGGGTCAGCCCCGAGTGCCATCCACCCTGAGCCAGCCCAGAGGACTGGCTGCCCAGACTGGCTGCCCAGCAAGCCCCAGTGAAGGCAAACAAAGACTGGCTGGCGAGCAGGCCAAATGTGGAGAGTGGGGAGAGCACTTTGTCTGTGGGAGCTTTTGTGAGAACACAAATACAGGTTTTAAACTCTCGAGTGTGACCTTTCCAGTTGTGGATAAAGTAAGCACTTGAGTTGCTTAGCAGCACGGCTGATTGATACCTTTCCACACTGGCAGCCACCCTTCCCCACCTCTCCCAGCTCCGGCTGCACCTGTCCACGCCATGGGTGTCCCTAGGCCAGATGCCTTGGGAGAACAGGAGAGATTTCTTACCGGGCAGTGTGCAGTTCTTCGCTGCCTGTGTCTCATTCACTGGTGCCATCAGCTTCCGATTTCTCCAGGAGTCTGGCAGGACAGGTTTGCTAGCAGAAGCCGTTTTATGCCCTGGGTTGAAAAATAAGGCCATGTGGTCCCCGCATCCTCACACCTGACCTCGCACATGTGTGTCACCCCTGTGTGTCTCTCCCTGCAGGGCAGGATACCACCAGGGGAAGCGGGGCCCACTACTGCTCAGCCACCAGGTCGTTTCCTGAATCTGGCTCATGGTTTCTGGTTCCAGATGGGTCGATAAGATGTGATCTGACTTTGGGACAAGATCTTCCCTGACCTACTGCCACTCAGAGGTGAGATAGAGGGTTGGATCCACCCAGTTGCTATCAGGTTCGCTCTGAGTCACAGTCACTCTCTGGTTATCAGGGGAGAACTGTACTCCATGGGGCTCGCAGCAGCTGATTCGGAGAGGATGCGACTGCCAGACCTTGCTTCCCTGGCAGCTCTGGGCAAACCGGATGTGTTCGGTGAGCAGCTAAGTGTGCGCATCCTGTACGTCAGTCACCCAGGAATGCCAGGGCCTGAAGCCCTCCTGCCATCAGGCTGAGTCTGCTTCATAGGGAGCCTATTTACAAGACTGCATATCTGTATGCAAGGAGCCATGGTGGTGTCGTGGTAATGCATTGGGCTGCAATTGACAGTTCAAAACCAGCAGCAGTTCCTCGGGAGAAAGATTGGGCTTTCCACTCCCGTGGACAGCTACAGTCTCGGAAACCCACAGGGGCTCGATATGAGTCAGCATTGACTCCGTGGCAGTTTTACTTCGTTGTTGGTTTGTTTAAATCTGTTTAAGGGCAGATAGCCTCATCTTTCTCCCAAGGAGTGGTCGGTGGGTTTGAACCTCCAGTCTTACCATTAGCAGCCCAACACCTAACCCCTAGCACCAGCAGGGTCTGCAGAGGCCACCATGAAGTGCTCTTCTAGTAAGCACACTGTGGCAGAGCCTGCCAACAGAAAGGTGAGCGGGCAAGCAGGTAGAGAGAGGAGGCTGGTGGTAACTGGCCCAGTGCTTGCCACACCTGAACCGGTGCACACATCACCTTCGGATGTGAAAATGCAGATTCAGATCCCATAGGTCTGGGTTGGGGGCTCCGATTCTGCACTTCTAACAAGCTCCCAGGTGATGCTGACGCTCTAAGGATTATACTTGACTAACCAGGGAAGGGTGCCGTGCCGGTGACCAAGGGGTGGGGGTGGGGGGTGTATATTCCTAAAGCTAATTCCCGATCTAGCAAGTAAGGAAGGCTTGCTGCCTTCCCAAGCTTTCTTCATTGTCTCTCCCAACGCACACCCAGCTCCGGCTGCGTAATAACGCCTCTTCTACATTGCTGACATCTAAGAGCCTCTAAGTATTTTGTTATTTCTGGCGTGGGTAATTGAGGGGAAAACACACACAGACGTGCCCAATTGCAAAGCTCCAGGTATTAAGATGTTCAAATAACCCTTCTGGGCTTCTGCTGGAAGAGGCCCATTTTAACTCTGTTGCCTCAAACCTTCAGCTGGAGCTCAGAAAGGCACTTTTTTTTTTCAAGTTCCATCAAGGTGCACATGTTTTTTTTAACCTGTCACCTAAACCTCCTGGGTTTCTAGATTCAGGTGACCATTCTAATTGCTCAAGAAGGTGCCACAGACAGGCCACTACAACACTGTTATGTTGAGGTTTCTACATCACCCACATTTCTTCTTAATGGGGGGGGGGGGAGGAAGATCAGTGCATCCACCTCTGAACATGAGTTAAAAGGATGCGACTGGAGGTCTCACAGGCGCTCACATCCCCATGAAGACACATTTCTGCGGCTTTCTCCCTTGCCTCTGCTCCATCTCAAATGTGCACCTCCCAGGTATCTTCTGGGGGAAAAGGAGGAGGTGGAGGTGTGGATGGTGTGGTACAGACTCCAGCGCTCTCCTCCCGTGAGGATTAAGCCGAGTTGAGAGGAGTGACGGTGAAACACGGAAGCAATCCCCAGCGAGTATGAACTACCCCACACTTTTAGGTTTAGGGGAGGACACGACAGGAAGGGCACCCAGAGGGCCCCCTGCACCTAGGCAAAGTCCAGGGGTGGGCGGAGAAGCACGACAGACCCCTATCTCTGAAGCAGGGTTTTCCAGGGGCACAAAGCACAACCCTCTGAGCAGGCGAGGGAACCACTTCGTTCCTGCCCTCCCCAGACCAGGGAACTCCGCTCCTGGACCCCACGGCTAACATGGCCCTTCCCCAGTGCACTCTGGGCAGAACTCGGGCACTGAGGGGCAGGTAGTTCAGGTCTCCACTTCACTGTAACAGCCCAGTTGTCCCGACCTAGGCCCCCAGGGACCCGCACAGCAGCTCAGGGGAGCCAGCGTCACAGCTCAGCGGGCGGATACCAGCCCTCGGGTGCCCTCCACCTGCCCTGCGGGGAGGGAACTGGATGTGCCCTTGAGACTCAGTTGGAGAGAAGGGGGTGACATCTAGGATCTGGCCCGCCAGCTTCCCAGCCCAAACCCCCAACTCCTGGGGCAGGAGCGGGGCAGGGGTGGGGGGAGAGGGGAGAAGCCTGCAGCCACCACCTACCCAAGCTGCTGAAGAGGCCAGACGCACAGCACACCAGAGCCAGCACAGCACACACGAAGCCAACTTGCTGCGGCAGCATCTCTCGCCTCCTGCGAACTTTGCGAGGTCCGAGGGGGGCGAGGGGCGCCATCCCGAGGCGCCTGGGTGCAGTCCCCGCGAGGGAACAGAGGTCGCAGTTGCAGGGGTCCCCTCAGTAGCAGTGCGGCACTAGAACTGAAGCGGGCGACTCAGGGCTCAGAGGCGAGGGGCTTCGGGCCAAAGCCTCATGGCCCGCAGGCGAGATGGACCCAGGGAACCAGGACGGGCACGAGGCGGTGGAGCGTGCAGCAGCGCCTGGGCTTAGAGTCCCGCACACGGCGTGCGCGCTGCGCGCACCATGGCTCCCGAGTGAAGAGGCGACGCCGGCGCGGTGGCGCTGGCGGCGCTGGTTCGCAGGGCTGGCGCAGTCCCCGCGCTGGAGCCGCTACCTGGTCGCTCCGCTTCCGCGTGCTCGCCCGGGGGCGCCCGCGGGGTTCTCTCAATGCGCCCCCGCGCCCCGCGACCCCGCGACACCCCGCAGCATTCTCCCCGTCCAAGTTTGACTGCGGCCGCGCAGTGCGCCGCGGGGCTCCCCTGCTGGCTGGCGAGTCAAGCCCAGGCAGCCGGCTGTGCACTGGGGGGAGGAGGGCTGGACGCGCGGGACCGGGTGACCGTCGCCGCGGGCGGCCTCGGCTTGGGCACTGGACGCAGGAGCTCGCCTCGGGAACTTTCTCTCCGACTCCTAGGCTGCCGGCGCCTGCGTCTGCGAGGCGGTGGCGCCTCCGTTTCTCCTCCCCTGCTCCTGCCTCTCCCCTCCCTCCCCAGCACGTGTACGCCTCCCCTGGGGCGCCCTCGCCCGCGCGCTCCGCCCTCCGCCCCCGCCCTCCCCCCCGCCCCCGGTTCCACTACGACCAACGTGACCCCCACACCCCCCTCCCGCTCTCTCTCCCCTCCCCTCGCAGCGGGAGCAGCCTTTCCTGTCCCCTCCCAGGCTGCTGCAGGTACAGCCAGAGACCCTGAGAGAAAAGGGGTTTCTATGGTGCTGCCGCTGCTGTCTGAGCTCTCCACCACACCCCAGTGACCCGATCCCCCACCCCTACATCAACCCCCGGGGCGGGAGAGGCCCGAGGTGACCAGGCGGAGCGGTGCTAGCGCTCAGGCTCGCGCCAAGCCCGCGGGCGCCCGCGCGCGCCCAGCCTGGTCCCCGCGGGGCTCCCGCGACGCGCGGGGGCGCGACGCCGGAGGGCGAGAAGAATGCTAGCGACCCGGCGGCGGGAGGGGAGAGACCCCAGAGTTCCGCGGCCCTGGAGCTTTCGTTTACTGCTTGATAGGGCTTTCTGGTTTTGCTGAATTTTTCTTTCCCTCCTCCCCAGGTCCCGTGTAAATGCTTTGAAAATGGGGCAGGAGAGCTGCCAGCAGTGGAGCGCAGTCCGGGTGCAAGCAGGTGGAGGGAACTTGAGCCAGAGGGCCAGAGCCTGCCAGGCGTGGTGACAAGCCCAGGAACGTACTCCACGCCTCCATTTCGAGTCTACTATGGGTTAAGGCCCCAGAAGAGCCTTTTGGGAAGAAGGCCAGGTCTGATGAGTGAAATAAACGCATACCTACTGTGTGTGGACTCTGTGCCAAGCAGCCAGCCCGGGAACAAAGCAAAACAAACGGCATGGGGAGACCCCGCCCCTGCTTTCAAGGAACCTAAAGTACTCCGGAGGGGACTGCCTGCCCGTTCTACTATTTGGCGACTCAGGAGGTGCTCAGCTGGTGTCCTGCCACTCCTGGGCGCTTGTAGGAAATGCAGGTTCTCAGGCCAGGCCCGGCAGAGTCAGAATCTGCATTTTAGAACCAGATCTGACCTCCCACCCCCACCCCACAGTCTGTGTCCATCAGATGTGTGAAGCCCCGCCCCTCTGAGCCCGACCTGTTGCGTCTAGCTGGTCACTACCTTCGAGGTTCCCTTGGGACTTGATGAGGCGGGAGCCCTGTGTCTTGTTAGGCTGGCACCGTGGTGGCACAGCTAAGAGACACCTGGAGGGCCCGGGAGGGAGCCGCTTCCCTAATTATTTTCCGCAGCCCTGCGTGCACCACTGAAGGCATGAACACAAGATTAACTGCACTGGAAACCCCCAGGGGGAATAAATGGAAAAGTCCTGGAGCCTGCATGCGGTGGTACAGTCTAGCCCAGGGGCCCTGGGGTCTCTAGGTTTTCAGTTTGCGGCCCAGTGAGTTCAGGAAACATGCCCTCCGGTGACAGCAAAGACTGTCGCTGACTTTGGCAGAATTCTCTTCTCATTGGCGGTGCCATCCAAGATTGGGTTCCCCAACAGCAAGCAGAAGAGCCAATCTAAACCTGCCCCTTGACATACTAGCCAAGGACCCCTGACCTTAAATCTGAGCCAGGGGCTCATGGTAAAAGGAGAGAAGACTGTTCCCCCTCTGCCTGAAGGGTCCCACTAGTTACACCGCCAATGGGGTGGGGCGGTGGGAATCTTTATCTGTGGCACTGACCTACTGCTGGTGACAATGGAAATGGTTCCATCCCAAACAGGCCATGAACTGTCTCGTTAAGGATGCAGCCAGCTCTTTCTTAGGGTATACCTCTTTCTCCGGGCACCTTTTATCTGCCCCGCCCCACCCCAACCTGCTTTCAGCTAATAGAGCCCTTGGAGTAATTGTATATGCACACACGGATGCATTTGATTGGGCAGTTTAAAGCAATCTGCTTGGAACTGTATTTTTTTTTTTTTGCTTCCTTTGCTTCATGCCCATTACCAGCCAGCCTAGGTTGCAGTGCTAATGGCTGAGACACAGAGAAGCAAGAGGGGCATTGGGGCCCGTTAGTGGGAAAGCATCAGCCAAATCCTCCAGGCTGCCTTAGGGACAAGTGGAAAGCAGGTCCCTGGGTTTATCATAGGCCCTGGGTCTCGCTTCACTGCCAGGGATTGGCAGGGGGGCTGGGGAGTGGGGGGGGGGGGGAGGCTCCTCCACAATCTCCTGATTGGACACAGTGGGAGATGGGCTCCCCCTCACCCAGTTGCAGCCATTTCCAAAGGAAAGCGGAGCCTGTGGGAGGTGGGTCCAATGACTTTTTTTCTCCTAAAAATTCTATGAACTGCAGAACCTCACCATTTCGTTACTGTTCTTACTCGGGCTTTTAAAAGTTTGCTAGGGTGATTGATCTCCATGACATCTAATCTCCCTAAAACCAAACAAAACAAACCCAGTGCCACCAACTCCGTTCTGATTCATAATGACCCTACAGGACAGAGCAGCATTTCCCCAAACCAAAAAAACCTAGCAACTCCCTGCTAACTCCCTGCCACCCTGCAGGACATGGTAGCACTGCCCTTGTGAATTTCTGAGTCTGGAAGACTCTACGGGCGTCGAAAGCCCTGTCTTTCTACTGAGGAGCGGCTGGTGGTTTCAAACTGCAGACCTTGTAGTTGGTGAACAGTCCACTATGCCACCAGGGCTCCTTAGCAGCGATGCCCACAAGGGTTCTAATTTGGTAGGTTTGATGGAAGCAGACTGTTACATCTTTCTCTCTTGGGGCATCTGGTGGGTTTGAACTACCGACCTCCCAGTTGGCAGCTGAGGACATATAACCAGCATCTAGGCCAGTGTTTCCCAAAGCAGGTGATACTGCTCCCTGGGGAGTGCTGAAACCATCCGGGGGCAGGGGGGTGGGGGGGGGGAGGACTGCAAAAGCAGAGACCTACAGCTCATCCTGGATTTGGGCCTAGAGTACAGAAGATTTTCATTGCTGGGGGAGGGGGGGGCGGCACTGAATGCTTTGTTTCTGTGTAAAGGAGGCCGCCTGCCAGCTATGTGTGGGATCCTCTGATTGGCAGTGGTTGTCCAGATTAAGGATGACCAGAACACCCAGAAGGGTTGGTCAAAACACAGCCTGTGGGACTCCAGCCCCAGATTTGGACCCTGGAGGTCCTGAGTAAGGCCTGAGAACTTGCATTCCTAACACTTCCCAGGGCCTTCCGTCAGAGAACCACGGGCTGGGTTCTGCTATGGTAATGGCCCAAACTCAAGCTCTCAGCTGCAAACCCTAAAGTTGGTGGTTTGAAACCAATCGGTCATCGGACCCCCTAAAGGTGATCCTCTGGGGCAGGTCAACTCTGTCCCATGAGATCACTGTGGATTGGAAATTGGCTGGAGGACACAAAGCAACGACAGTATCCACCTAAAAATGATCAAAGTTGGTTGCTTCCATACTTCCAAAGGTGATTGTGGTGCCCCCCTCCTTGTTATCCTCACTCAGGGATCTGGGTGAGGTCAAAGGGTGATGCCTCACCAAAGGGACAAGAACTGGGCACTGGCAGAGGAAGGCTCTTACCAGCCCTCCCCACACTCCCCAGAGCAAGTCACATGACCCCACCCCACTCAGCTCCAAGGAAATCAGGAGCGGCCATCTTTCCCTGCTGACTGAGAGCTGGCCTCGGCAATGGACGGCCCAGAGGCTGCACAAACCCGCTTCCGGCCCCCTGCTTCCAGAAACGCTGCCTGCCAGTCGCTTCCTCTCCCCTCGCAGAGCTGGCCCATCTGCGTTCCAACAACAGCTGATTTTAATGTTTTGTTTGAGATGAACTCGTTTGTCGCTAAAGACTCCAAGTCAATTTCAATTTTACTTTTTCCTCCTCTTTTTTTTTTTTTAAGCCACTAAAACCACTATTTAGGTTTGAGGAATAAGAAATCTGGAGGGACATTTTTGTATATACCGCACAAACTCGTGTACAAGCCAAGTTTGTCAGCACATTTTAAATGCAGATTTTGTGGTAAAATTAGGTGCCTTGACTGATATTTGGGTCAGCTTATACTCGAGTATATACGGTGTGTGTGTGTGTGTGTGTGTGTGTGTGTGTGTAATGATAGCCCATCTCAAGCAATGACGGCCAACAACATCCTGTGAAACCCTCCATTTTTCCTGCCTCCCTTCCCCCGCCTCACCTCCTCTCCTCTCCCTGTTCCCACCCTCATCCCTACCTCCTTTGTTTTTCCTTATAACAATGATGGTACTAAATATTTGTCTTGGTAAGACTGGCTGCGTTTGCTAAGCATAGCCGTTCCAGTTTTGTTTATCCATTCTTCTATGGTTGGGGTTGTTGTTTGCCAATGGGGCAAAGCTTGGCAGAGCACATCATCAGTTTTGCATTCAACAGTTTGGGCACATTTCGTTTCAGCTCGTGCATTGCAGGAGCAAGCTGCTGATTCCCTTCACATAACAGTCCCCACCTGAGCGGGTCAGGGTGCACAGACAGCTCTGGTCCTCATCGTCACTCGGGAACCTAGGCTCCTTCCACTCTGTGGCTCTGCCATTTCCTGCGCACCATCCTCATCTCGGTGGCCAAAGCTGACTCGCCTCTACTACATCTAGGCTTCAGTCACGGGAACGGGACAAGAGTAGGAAGTGAGGATCACCCAGTGTCCTAAAGCCAGAGTCACAGGGAGCCACGATACGTCTATTGGTGGAAACTGAGTCACATGACCACACCTGACCAAGGGAGGCTGGGAAATAACGCCCGGTGAGAACACAGCTCCGGTGAGAGAAGAGGACGGAAGAGTTGGGTGAACAATTACCTAGCTCCACCACAGATGAAGAGACTCCCCGGCCAGTCCAAGACCCCCCAGGGAATAAATAACAAACCCTGCCAAGGTACGGACTGCAGACCACCCACCTTCGAGGCTTGTGCACATCTGATGGGGATGGCGTCAATTACATCCCCTCTCTACAATTCAAGCCCAAGTGCCTGGGGGTTCCATCCCCTGGGGGAGCAGGGGCTCCTGTGCTATGTGCAAGAGGCCCTAGCAGTGGAGGGTGGGTCCTAGACCTCATCACCCAGGTACAGAGACCAGAAGCCTGGAGCTGGGAAGGCAACTGCCATATGGAGATCGCCCAAGGCCCTGAGGAACCCCAGACCCATGGAAGCTAAGACAAGGATTCTAGGGCCAACAGGGGGTGAGGATGGAGGTGTGGGTGGGGGAGTCATCTCCTAGAGCTGCTGCCCTGAATTCAGACTTTATGCCTCCTGACCTGTGGAAAACATAAATATCTGTTCTTCAAAGCCACCCACTTGTGGTATTTGGGGTCATAGCCGCACTACTGAACTAAGGCAGGTAGGGGAGGGCAACTAGAAGGATCGTTTGGCTCCAGGTGCCTCCTCCGATTTAGACCCTGGTTAACGGTGTGCTATTGGGTGGGCGTCCCAGCCCAACAACAGCCAGGACATGGCATGAGAGCCAGATATCTCTTGAGGATCACTGCCCTGCACCGCCAAAAGTGAGAGCGACGTGGGGTGTTGGTTCCTGCAGCATGCCCTGTGTTGTTACCGCGTTGCTTCCTTTCTCTCTAGCACTCGGCTGAAAAAGCCCTGGCCTCTCTGTGTCTCCGGAAGGGGCCGGCTGCGTGGACGGAGAGGACAAATGTGCCAGGGGAAAATGACAAGTGCCAGGCCAGAGTGCCTGCTGGAGGAGATTCACATCAGAGGAAGGGAGTTGGCTCCAAGGGGATCGTGCAATGCAGCTGGGCCTGCGGGAGACAGACACACCTTCTAGTCAGGTGCATGGTGACCAGATGGCTCCCGCCATGGTGGTGACCACTTCAGCTGATATGTGTCCACAAGTCTTATTGCTCATTTGGGTCATTGTGTGTGTCCACAAGTCTTATTGCTCATTGGGAACGAATTCACTCTGGCCACAGTGCACGCTCTGGGGATGGCCACTGTGGGCAGGGCAGGGAGACTGGAGTTTGGAGGACGACAATGATGTACTTTGAGCATGGCCCACTGCCTGGGCAACCCGAGCACCTCTGGGGCTATCTGGGCAGAAATGCTGCTTCATTGTCCAGAACGAAGGGGCCGAAAGCCCAGGTGGCCAGCTTGGGCATTTGCTTGAGGGGGCCCTGCCAGAGAGCTGGCCAGCCCTTGCTAGACATGCAAGCTTTTGTCCCCAGCCAGAAAACAGGGTGTCCTTTGGTCCTGTTGCTCAGATGACACCAGAAGCCATGGAGGCAAGTCGTGGGCAACCACAACCAGGCTGAGTCCCTCTGCAGAGATGTCTTAACTCCCGGCAGCTTTTGTGCCCAGCCCGGCTCTAGTCACCATTGAATTGATTCATGTCATGATGATCCCATGTAGGTCAAACTGCAGCTTTGCTCCCCGGGGTTTTCTGGGGCTAATATTTTTTTGGAAGCAGATTGCCAGGCATTTCTTTTGAGGCCCCTCTGGGTGGTCTCAAATCTCCGATCTTGGAACACTTTATGGTTTGCCCCACCCTGGGGCAGGGGGTGGGTGGGGGAGGAGGCCTCTAAGATTCCTGCTGTCAATGGCATTGGACGTGTTGTCAATGGCTGATATTTCAGAAATCAGTCACCAGGCCTTTCTTTGGAGGGACTCTCAATTTTTTTGGTTAGCAGTCATTTGCCCCACCCAGGGACTCTGGCTGCCTCCCCAGTTGTCTTACCGGCTCAACATATGGGAGACCTTTCTGTCTTAATCACAGAAGGCCCCCAGTGAATGCCCCAGAACATCCACATGGAGACAACAGAGGAGGGTGGATAGGGAACAGCTTGGGTAGAAGATTCCTAGGTCAGACCTGGACAAGGGGACTTCACGTCCAATGACATCCCATCGTTTAGAACTCAGTTGCTTGGCCAGAACGGCAAGGGAGGCAGGGAAATGAGGTCCCACCAGGCCCTGGGGTACAGAGAAGGGGAGAGGAAACAGGGCCTAGAGACTAGTCTTCTATGAATCGGGCCTCTCAGGAAAGAATCACAATCCTCTAGGTATCTGTTCTCGCCCTGGGCCGGGCATTGTTCAAAGTACTTTGTATCCATGGACCCAGTGAATCCTTCCAACAGCACCACGAGGTAAGCACTTTGAGAATCCTCAGCTTACAAATGAAGGAGTCCAAAGCTCTGAGTGGTTAAGTCACTTGACCGAGGCCACATAGCTGCTGAGTGACCGCGCAGGATTCAAAGCCCGGGGTGCTGGTGCCAGCATCTCCACTCTTCACCACCATGTCCTGCCACAAGAACGTGCCTACCTGTTTGAATGGTGTCCCGCAAAGGCAGATGGTGAAGCTCTGGTCTACTGGAGATCATGGCCTTCCACAGAAATGGAATCTTGGCAGCTGTACTGGTTCGGGTGAGGTGATTGTGAGTTGGGGTGGGCACTGAGAAGAGAAGACATGCAGGGTCAAAGGCGCACAGGGGGCCCCGTGACCACAGGGGCACAAACTAGAGTGGTGAGACCACAAAGCAGGGAAAGCTGAGCTCGCGGGCAACACTGGAAGCTAAGGGAGAGCCACGGGCCGCTCTGGCTTCTTCCCAGAGCCTGGTGCTGCCCTAACCTTCTGAACTGGGGCAGAAGAACAAACATTCCTCTATTTTAGGCCGCCCCAAACTGAGGCACCTGACAACAGCGTGGTAGCAGAGTGTTTACATGTTGGGCTGCTAACTGCAGGGTCAGCAGTTTGAAACCACCAGCTGTTCTGCAGGAGAAAGACAGGGCTTTCTACTCCTGTAAAGAGTTACAGCCTTGGAAACCCACGCGGGCAGTTCTACTGTGTCCTAGCTAGTCCCTATACATCAGAATCAACTCAATGACCGTGAGCTTGTCTTTTAAACAACAATAAAATCTGATGGCCATCAAGTCAATTCCTCCTCATAGCAACCCCGTAGGAGAGACCAGAACTACCCCATGGCTGCCACCTCTTCCCAAGAAGCCCTGGGGACCACGTGTTAAGCAGTCCGCTGCTAAGGTCAGGTTCAGGGGTTAGAACCCATTGAGAAAGATGCGGGAGCCGTCTTCTATAAAGATGGTTGGTGTTGTTGGGTACCGTTGAGTCTTTTCCGACTCATAGGGACCCTGTGCACTGCAGGATGACCCACTGCCCCATCCCGAACGATCCTCACAATGGTTGCTATGTTTGCATCTCTTGTTGCAGCCACTGTGTCAATCCACCTTGCTGAGATTTTTCCTCTTTCCACTGTTCCTCTCCCAAGCTTGATGTCCTTCTCCAAGGACTGGGCTCTCCTGATAGCATGTCCAAAGTCAGTGGGGCGAAATGTCCCCATTCTGGCCGTCCTTCCTCCGAGACAAATTTGGTTGTCTTTCCAGCACATAGCGCAGTCCTGGGCGATATTCTTCGGTTAACAGCATCATTCAAATGCCCCAATTCTTCTGCAGATTTCTTTGTTCAAGATTACAGCCTTGAACCCTGTTCGACTTTGTCCTGGAGCAGTGGTTCTCACCTGTGGGCCGCGACCCCTTTGGGGCCAGTGGTGCTTCTGGGGTAGAATTCTCACCTGCCACGTGGGAGACCCAGGTTGGAGTCCCCGGCAGGGCACCTCGTGTGTGGCCACCGCCTGTCTCTCTGGTGACTGTGGTGCTGATCGGGTCTCGGTGGAGCTGCTAGGCTAAGAGTAAGAAGAGAGACCTGATGAGCCGCTTTGGCGATAAGGTTTAGCGGGGTGACCAGTGCCCGGGAGGGCGCAGCGCCTGGCAGCTCTCCATCCCAAGGGTCACGATGTTACCAGACAACTTCAGGTCCAGTGGGAGACGGCTGGGAATCCACTGGATGACGGCAGTAAGTTTTTGTTCATGCAGCAACGACCCTCCTTACCTGCAGGCATCCGTGATCTGCCTTCGCGTGCCAGTCAGAACGCGATGTGCAAGCCAGGCTCGGCTTTCAGGCCAGATACCGACCGGCAGAAGCAGGTCCCCCATCCTGAATCTGAATGAACCCAGGCTCAGCCCATTTGAAAATCCATGGACGAACTGCAACTCTTTTTGGAAATTAAAAAAAAAAAAAAAAAAAGGCCCAGAGGAGATTTACCACTGGCTTGCATAATCAAATGCCCCCCAAAGTAATGCTGATACTCTAATGGCTGTTATGTAATGGGGCTGATTCCGTGTGACTCAGCATTTTAAACGAAGTTACAAGGTTTCTGAAGAAGGCTGCTGGTTTGCTTTAGGGCTTCCTCCTCCTCCTCCTCCTCCTCCTCCTCCTCCTCCTCCTCCTTCTCCTCTGTAAACGGGTCCTGAAATCAAATGAGCACCTTCTTACCTGCAGGGTAGAGAAAAATCCTGGAGGAGGAGACCCCTTTGGATGAAGCGCACAGTCAAGCCCTGGCCTGTCAGCTGGTAAAACTGCCCTGACTAGCTCGGCCCTGTGAGCGGTCAGGGGGAGCTCGTGCAGAGAGAATGTAGTCCCACGGGCAAATAATCATGCATAACCCTATGCTGAGTCTTGGGTTTTCAAGGCCTGAGATCCAAAGACACCTGAGCCAAGGACAGCCGGGAGAAGGTGAACTCAACCACTCTGCTTGGGACTCCCCTTTCCCCATCTCTAGCCCTCTCTGTCTCTCTTTCGAGAACCTTCCTCTGGTGCCTTCGCTGCCTGGGGACAGGTCTGCCTGTCCAGGCTGTGCTCTGGACAGAGGGAGAATTCCCTGCCCACGCTTCTCAGTTTTTCAGTGCCCGTCCACCCACCGAGGAGGTGGAGACATGGTTGTCTGGGAGCCAGGGAGGAAGCGGCTGCCATGGGGGCGGGGGAGACACCCTTTGGGGATACTCATGCCCTTCAGCCACTATTTAATCAATGGAGTCCTGGTGGCCGGTGAGAGGGGAGCCTTTGTGAGACAGCAGCCATTCTCTCCTTGCCACAAAGCATGAATATTCAGTAGCCGGGTTTCAGAAGTGGGAACCACGTGGCGTGGCGCTCTTTAGAAGCTTGCACAGCTGGGACTGAGAAGGAAATGAAGGAGGCTGGGATGGAGTGCTTGCTGCTCCCTCCCTCCTTCCCACCCTCCCTCCAGGGTGGCTTTTCCTTTCTCTGCCTTTCCCCCCACCCCACCTGCCCCATCTCCCCAACTCCCATGGAGACATCAAAGACTAGACATCTAGGATGCTTTCAAATCCACACTCCTATGGCATCAGACCACGGGGTCGTCATTATGAGACCGCAGAAAGAGCACAGCACCCAGCTTCAGTTCTGCAAAGATGCAGGTTCAGGGCGGGGGGTCGGGAGGAGCGGGGGGACAGTGACACAGAGAGATGCCTTTGACCATAGGATGAGGTGATTGACCTCACAGACCAGGGGAGCGAACTGCACACACCAGATGGTGAATTGAGTTCCAGGATTGGAACCCTTCCCTGTTGTGGCCGCTGGCAGGTGCCATCACATCGGCTCTGACCCGTCGCAGCCCTCTGCCCAGCAGAACACGGCCCTGCACCATCTTCTCAACTGCTCCTGAGTCTCGGGATGCAGCCACTGGGTCCATGCATCCCATCAAGGGCCTTCCTGCTCTTCTCTGTCCCTCCCTCTGCCAGACAGGATGTCCTTCTCCAGGGACTGGTCTCTCCTGATAACAGGTCCCAAGTAGGGAGGACGAAGAAGGCAGAAAGTAAGTAAGATCCTTCCCCGAGAATGCACCTTTTAAAGACTTTCCAGAGCCCACCCCCATCACCTCACCAAGGGCTCGTTGAGAAAGAAACTAAATACCGAACACAGCCTTAGACACTCTGAGAGGTGAAGATGGATTTCTTGTTCTCACTCCAGGGTAAGAGAGAATTCCATTACTGTCCCTGAAAGAGTTTTAGGGCTCATAGTTAATGAGAGAGGTGGCGGGTGGGGGTGGGGGTCAGTGGTAGAATAGAATGTTCACTCTCTATGAGAGATACCAGGCCAACACAACACCTCATAGGCACCTACTGCCTGTCTGTCAGTAGAAGCTTATGGGTGGCTACAATGCTGGACAGGTTTCTGTGGAGTTTCCAGACTGAGAGTAGAAAGAAAGTCCTGGAGATCCACTTCTAAAAATCAGCCAATGAAAACCCTCTGGGTCAATTGACTAAGGGGACAGCGTATGGCCTGGCATGGGTAAGGGGTCAGCTGAACGACAGCAAAGACACAACACAGTTGCTCACATGGAGGAACTAAGGTCTACAACCACTCCCTTTAGGAGATCTGCCCATTCTCCCTGCCACCGAGTCGATTCCGACTCATGGCGAGCTCATCACAGGACAAGGTGGAACTGCCCCTGTGGGTTTCTGAGACTGTAACTCCTGATGGGAATAGGAAGCCCCGTCTAAGCCCCGTCTTTCTCGCAAGGAGCAGGTGGCGGTTTTGAGCGGCTGACCTGGTGGAGAGCAGCCTCACAGGTACCCACATCACCGCAGTGCCCCTGGAGAAGATGTACAGAGAATATTAAGGGCTCTGAGAAGGCTCGCCGCAATGACACAAGCTTATTGCTGTTTATTCAGCATTTCCTAAGCTTGCTTGACCATGTCGTCCTTCCCGCTTCTTCCACTAGTGAATCCCACAAAGCCGGCGCTTTGACAAATATGAATACAGCCCCATCCTGATCATTTTATAAATGAGGAAACATGGAGACGGGCTGAAAGTATCCCAGGTCCTGGCAGCCAGTGGGAAGGGAGGCAGCCCTGGAAGCTCGAGCTCCTGGCTGTGGTGAAACGGCCTTCTCTGGTTGGGGAGCACTGCCAGCGCCCCAGGTGCAACACTCAGCAGCCCGGTCGGTGCCTGGAACATGTGTGTCCCTGGTTCACTCCTGACCACCTGGGGCTTGGGTGCTCACGGAGTGCTGGTGGCGCAGGAGTGAAGCACCCCACTAACCACAAGGCCAGCATGGGAACCCCCCAGCTCCTCCATGGCAGGAAGATCACAGCTTTGGAAACCCGCGGGGTAGTGCCACTCCGTGGGGGGATTGGCCCCCCAGCAATGGGTGTTCCTGTGTTTGGGGGTGCCCACAGTGAGGGTTCCGGCACAGGCTACAGATGGGAGCTAGAGGCCAGACCTGTTTTTAAGGGGGCTTCTGAAGCCACTTGGGCATCACCGGGAAACAGAGAGCCCCTTGGTAATAGGACTGGGAGCTGGACACCCCCCTTTCCCAGCATGCACCTCTGTAACCAGGGGAAACCGACGGAAAAGGAGTGGACAGGCTCTGAGGGGGTGTGGGTGGAGAAGGCCCAGGCTGCTTGATGTGGAAGAAAGACAGACACTCGCCCACAGGGTCTTAGGGACGAAACTCATCCTCTGTCAGCGGCCGGCCGCTGCTGACAATCTTCAAAGGCAGGCTCCACTCCCTGGTGCAAAGACCCTCGTCCCCACCCACACTCGGACCCTTCGGCAGCAGAAGGACAGACCCACAGGACTCCACCACACATCCATCCAAGCTCCCTGCGCCTCTTTTGAACTTCCTAAGGCTGTGTGTACGTGTCCTAGGCCTCACAGCGAAACACGCGGGAACCATTTGCTTAGAAATCGAAGGCTGCTGAGGTGGCTGGAGTGTGGAAAGGGGGAGGTCTGAGGATTTCCTTTTTAACGAAACACAACAAAACCCCGATGGCCAGGTGGACGGCCGCGTGGACATTGTGTCCATGACTGTGTTTGTGTCAAGATGGGACTTAAAAAATGACTCCTTTGGTCTAAAGGACACAGAGAAGTCTCCTGGGCGGCAGTGGTGACGTGGGTCCCAGGACAGCAGGCTATAAACGAACATGGTGTCCAGAGCGCCTCCGGTCCGGTCGGTGGGCAGTCGGAATCGCTCAGGGTAGGGACATGTCTTTTTCTCCTAGGCACCACCCAGTTGGGGTGTGAGGCGTCTCTGCCCTGTGCCTGCAGGGCAGACCCTGCCTCTCTGGAATGCCAGTCAGGGCTGTCTTAGGGAATAGTCTTGCAGTCACCCAGCTGAGAACCAGCAACTCTCTGGAGGAGAGGGAGCCAGAGCTGCCACCAGCCACTGAATCAGCCTCACCAGGCAGCCGTGGGCAGTCAGTCTGAGCGCAGAGGAAGAGGGCTGCCATGTGTCACCAGCCACGCACCAGGTGCCTTTATCCTGCTCCCCACCCCACCACCCTCGCCACTTCTTCTTTGCCCCTTGAGCTGCAGTTTTCCTCGGCCCAGACCTCTGAGCCACTGCCCAAGCTGTTCCTTTTGCCTGGACACCCTTCCTAATTGTGTTCTACCCGCTGATGTGGCAACATTGCAACACACGGACACCGGCTGTGGGGTTTGGAGACCTGAGCCCGGATCCCACGGTGGCCTCGCTAGCTGGGCACCTGGCATTCGTCCCTTCGAACCCCAATTCTGTGAACAGTGAGGGTGATTCTCCTCAAAGATCTGTCCTTGCCCACACTCTTAGTTTAACACGTCACATGCCCAAAGACCAATACAGCTGAGCTCTGGGGCCACTGTGGGCTAGGCTGCTCACTCTGAGATCGGCGGTTCTAACCCACCCACCACTCCTTGGGGGAAAGAGGAGGCTGCTTCTGTAAAGATTTCGTCTCAGAGGCCCCTGTGAGTTGGAATGTCCCCAATGGGAGTGGGTTTAGGAATACTCTAGGCCAGTGGTTCTCAACCTTCCTCATGCTGCGACCCTTTCGTACAGTTCCTCATGTGGTGGTGACCCCTCCAACCATCAGATTGTTTTCATTGCTACTTCATCACTGTCATTTTGCTGCTGTTATGAGTCAGGTGACCTTGTGAAAGGGTTGTTTAATGCCCCCCCCCCAAAGGGGTCGTGATCCACAGGTTGAGAACCACTGCTGAAACGGCCGGTGTGAGGTGGTGCCGGGCTTGATGGGAAAGCGTCCAGGGAGGGCCAGTGCTCTGCCATGGGTACGGGCTCCTGCTGAGGGGCTCATGGGGAGAGGGGTTGCAGGACAACCCCCACTCTGGTCTCCATTCTGCCACCACCTGTGTGACTGCAGGGTATGCGCCTCCTCTTCCCAGAGCTTCACGTTCTCTCCTTGGGGTGATGGGGGCATCCTCCCGAAACTCCCCCAAAGAAAGAACAGTCTTCGAGTGACCTTTTGACCCCAGGCCCCCAAAGACCTACCTGGAGCCTTCCTTACTGCGTTCCCCAGTGGCTCTCCTGGGGCCTCATCTTCCTCCTGAATGGGGGACCCACTGGCTTTGACTCCAACCCCCTAAATTGGGAAATGTTCGACTGCAGATTGTTTACATTGTGTATTCAGAGTACGAAGTGGTGTTTGAGAAGTGTTGCCATGGAAACCGTGAAGTGAGGAGGCAGCTAACTATGGAGAGAAATAATCCAATCTTAACACGCACAAGCTACGCTCTTGGGCTGCTGTAAATGAAATATCCCGTTACTGGGCAGTCAGCCACTGCCCGTGCACCCGACCTTCATTGGAAAAGATTGGAAGGAAGCCACCTCTTGGATCTCATTTGCTATAGGGACCAAAGCAAAGTCAGAGGCTCCCCTGCCCCCTCCCCCCACGTCCAAAGTCCAAGGTTCTTCCCAGCTCCGAGAGTCCATTTCTCTAGAAGAACGGCTCTTAGACGTCACTGGCTGGTGACCCACTTGGGCAGGACAAAAGTGCCCATGGCCCACCTGCTCCATCCAATCCCAACGTCCAGTGGAGGATGAATTACATGAACACATGCAACACTGCTGACAGGCAAATTCGGGGGGCCGGAGGTGTGTGCCCTCATCTGCCTCTGCAGCGGGGAGATGAATGGCTTGCATTTGAATCGTTGCACCTATAACAACGTTAGATCTGGGTTATTGGAAAATTATAGGGTCCCCCAGTGGTAGATGCAAACATGGTTCATTACACACTGTCGGCCCAACCTGACAACCGAACATCGACGCCACAGAGGTAGGCGGCAACGCTGAGTTCACAGTACAGGGGAATCAACGAGCAAGAAGAGCTTTGATGGCACAGCCCAGCCAACCCCAGATGCTCACAATGCACAGCCTTCCCAGAGACGGCGGGATGCCCAGCCACCTGTGTGTGCAAACGTTCCCAAGGACTGGGTGGCAGCCAGGTAGACCCTGGAGTAGAATGTGAGTTAGAGGCTACAGAAAAGTCTAGCAAACCCGGCTCTGACGTGGTTCCTGTTTGGGTCACCCAGTGCTGCTGCAGTAGAGATGCCATCTGTGCCCCATGTGGGTCTTCAATTTTTCTGCTCTTAGAAGACGCAACTCAGGAGGGATTCAGTCTAGGACCCACCCGACTCTGGCCGGCTTCTTGGAAGAAGTACAGCCAGAGTGCTCCTTAGAGGTAAGGATGGCAAGATTTTGTCTTACATACTTTGGACATGTCAGGAGTGATGAGTCCCTGGAGAAGGACATCATGTTTGGTGGAGTAGAGGGGCATCAAAGACGAGGAGGGCCCTCGGGGAGATGGACTGACATCATGGCTGCCACAATGGGCGCAGGCATGGCAGCAATTGTGAAGAGAGTGAGCCGCGCTGTGTTTCCCTCTGTTGTGCATAAAGTCTCTGTGAGTCAGAACCAACCCCATGGCACCAAACAATTGCTCTGAAACGGTCGTATTAGCACAACAAACGCAAGCCCCTCTTACTGAGAAAGGTCATGGTCATGGGTCCTATGACTTGCATGTGGCACTGTCAGGTAAGCGTTGGACTGCTAACCACGCCGTCGGGTGTTCAAACCCACCACTACTCCGTGGGAGAAGAATCAGTCTACCTGCTCTCATCAAGATGCTGTAGCTCCCAAAATCCTACGGAGAGTCGCGATGAGTGGAATTGGCTCAGTGGCTGTAGGTTGGAGAGCTTGAGCATAACCTTTTTGCGGGGGAAACCTATTAAATTCAAGTGCATTTTACATTAGAAACACCAGGATCCAGAAACTCTCGGTGCTCATGTATTAAGTATGTTTAGTCCCATATGAGAGCGGAAGTCTTTGGAAGGGGTGCTGTGATAGTGAATGAGACATTCCGAGGTGAGGGGAGGGATGGAGCTAACCTATCCATGGAGTCAAAGCCTGATGACACCCACTTGGTGTCATAAGCCTCTTAATATAAGAGAGAGAGATGGAGCAGCATCAACTCCTATTTGGCTCTTTGCCTTCTAGATCTTCCTTCTGGTTCCCGAATCTCCCGCCATGTTGCCTGCTGATCCCAGGAGCCATCGGCAGACTATCAACGGTGGATTCATTCGGCTGACGTCGAACCTCTGCGTCCACCAGCCTGTGCCCCTGCCATCTCTGCTTCATCTCCTGCTTCCTGTTCATCGGCCTCCAGGAGTCAGGAGAATCCTGACTTGCACCCGATTGGGCTGACCTATTTCTACAACTGAGTAAGCCGTTTCTTGATATCAATCTCTTTCTATGGACGACACAGACAAGCACCACTGGCTCACCGGTTTTGCTTCTCTGGAGAACCCAACTGAACCTAGATACCCCTTTCCCACGGGAAGGACATGCATGTTATTGTAGAAGTGTCCTCCTGCCCCCCAGTCAGCTGCAGACCACTGAGGATCAGAGCAGGCAGCTTCAAGTAGGTCAAGTTTCTCTGTAGCTCCAGCCTCCCTTCTGCCACAGCATTCCCCCACTGTTCTGTGGACCTACAGCATCCAGTCACCTGAGTGTGTGTGTATGGGGGGAGGGGGAGGGCAGAGAAGAGGGGCCAGAGGGCAGGGAGAGAGGGCATGTTAAAGAAACAAAATATACTTTCCCGGACCACAGCCTTGGAAATTCTGATCTGAACACACAGACAGAACTCAGGGAGTTGAGTTTTCAAAATCGTCCCCAGGGAATAGGACAAGCAGCCAGGTGTGGAAGCCCTGGCCTCTGGACCTCACCTGAGACCCTGGGCTGGCTGTCAGGGCACACTGAGGACGCGGTGCGCAGCTCCCTTCCCAGGAGGTTTGAGAGTGAGCGGGGATGGCGGCGGTAAAATACTTGGCCCATCTTAGTTCCTGGAGGTCCCCGCAGTGCTTGCTTGGGAATTGGGTGACCCATGGAAAATCCCTGGAGCTGGGTTGGTGGGACGGGGCAGGGGGGGCGTATGTTCACAAGAGGCATTTTATTATTAAGCTTTATAACTACACAGACATTACAAATGTTCATTTATATGGATCAGGCACTTCCTAATTTATTTAAAAGTCTGTTGAGGGGGGAAGTGGACACGGTTTGGAGTCCGAACGACCAGCGTTCAGATCCCAGTTCCACCATTAGCCGCGCCACTAGTGGTGTTATGTCCTGCTCTAGGCAGCAGCTGACGATCTTTAAAGTGGAGATAATAATCCTTACCTCTCTGGGCTTTTGTGAAAGTTGAAAACAAATTTGCCTTCAGATCCTCTTGAAACAAATCCAGATGTAACTATATGAATAAAATAAACGAAGGGATTAAAAACGCAAGACGTGCACAGACGAGTTGGCCCAACGCCCGGGCCTAGGAGGCGCTCACCAAGAAGTAATCCGCTCCTGACGGTCCTCATGGGTATGCCCAGCCGGCCAGGGTGGTGGACTGCAGCCAGATGGGCACTGGCCACCCCAACTGGACAGAGAGCAAGTTGACTGCTGAGGCTCTCTCGGTGGACAGAGACACCACAACACCACCCCCCCTAGCTCATGGGGACCAGCCCACCTCCCCCAAGTCTAAGGTGGGATCTCAGAGGTCTCGAAATAAGCAGAACTCGGTTTCAAAGAATAGAAAGAGCATGATCTTGCCCTTAAGGAGTAGCCGTAGGGACTCAAAGTGCAGGGGATGCTTCTCCATGCCAACTCAGCTAGAGGCACATGCTGATAGGTTCAGGAATCCATAGACCCAGGGATATGGGACATATCCCAGGGATATGGGACAGCCTGGCGTTTCTCACCTTACACCGTTAAAAACTTGAGTAGCTTCTCAAGGTGGGCACTACCCACTGTGCTGCGGCGGATCCTGCAGTGCACCTGCATCCTACAGTTTCGATTCCTGGCTGGGAAGCCCCATGCCCAGCCACCAGCCCTCCGTCGACAGAGGCTTACATGTGGTGAGGATGCTGAGCAGGATGTTGAGCAAGCTTCCTGGGCACTTCCAGATCAAGACAGACTAGTAAGAAAGGCCTGGTGATCTACTTCCAAAAGCCAACCGAGGAAAGGTTTGTGGCTCATGAGAATCTGACCTGTGACTGACCGTGGCAATGGTGCAGAATTGGACAGCAAGTCATTCTGTTAGGTGGCAAGATAGGGGTCATTCCTCTCCATGCCGATAAAGGCTAAAGGGTATGTGCTGATTCAGGCCAAACCAGGATGGGCGGTACACCTAGGTGGGCAGTACACCTGGATTGGCCCAATCTAGGTCAGATGGGCTTAATTCAGCCAATGGGGTCAACCAGGATCATCGACCATGCCTCCCAGCAGAAGGCCCTAAAAACTGGAACCTGGTGACCACTGCTCTCTTTTCACTGCTTCTCTGCCTTCTGCTCAGCCATACAGTGCTCTCTCTCTCTCTCTCTCTCTCTCTCTCTCTCTCTCTCTCTCTCTCTCTCTGGCCTCAGGTGACCACGAGGGCATGCAGTGCCCTGAAGGTGCCTGTGTTTAGTTTACTGTAACACCTGAAACTTCTGCTTTTATAAAAACTCACTTGGATCACAAACCAGGCTTGGGCGTGAATTTCTTTCTCATGTGAAGCCAAGAATCGAGGTATTTCCCACCGGAGGAATGTAATGGTTCCTGGGAGAGTGGGGGTAGGGTGGTAGGGGGGCTGCTCTGACTCAGGGGCTGACTTGAAAGAAAGCAGTCATAATACTACCCACACACCCTCTACAGCTTAACGGGGACACCACCCCGTGACCTCTGGCCGTCGTGCAGATCAACTTATTGATTCTATCTCTGTACATCTCCATACGCCATTTCCTGCCACATGGTCTGAGTTACCCTAAAGGGAAGGGGCGGGGCTCTTGACCACTTTCATCAAAGGAGACTGCTGTGCTCCTAACCGGGGTTCTCTCCCAGCTCAGCTTTCCAATGGCCACATCAGGAGCATAGCAATGCTGTGCTGTCTGCCTGGACGGTTGAACCCCAGTCCTAGTTTCAGCCAATGGTCCCGTTAGACCCGGAGCTCCCAGCATGCCGCATTGGGCATGGCTAGCAATCATTTACTTCACAAATCGGTAACTTACTCTGTTCTAGGCCCTGTATGGGCCCCTGCAGAGTCAGAAAGCGGAAAGACCCAGCCTCTACCCTCGGTGTGCTCACAGTAAGGTGAGGGAGACTCCAGGGTAAAGTTTACCATGGGCCAGACCCCTAACACCCAGGAGCCATGCTGGTGGGGTGCGAGTCCAACTCAGAGCCTGGAGTTGCATGCCTGCAAGTTCACAGAGGAAGAGCTTGTTGGCAGAGAGAAAAGCACAAGGACCAGGGGGGTCAGGGAAGACATGGGGTGAGAAGCTGGAAGGATCACTATGATGACTTGGGGACATCAGAGCAAGCGAATGCTTGGGGACCTGCCGGGGAGCCAGCAGTCAGCCCAGCCTCCACTTGGTCCAGGGCATGAGGAAGATTAGAGAGATGCAGCAAAGGGCCCTCCAAGACCCACAGACGGAAATCAGTTCCGGTAGCATTGCTGGATGCCCAGTGACATTGACTTTCGGAGGAGCAACTTGTAGCAGCATTTTGCAAGACTCGGAATGATTTTGCAGCGTTTGAAGTGATTCTTTAGGATCAGCAAGCAATATTTGAAATGATTCATTGTTTATCTGAATTTTGAATTTAACTGGACAGACTATATTAATTAAAATGCCAAGATTAATGCAAAATCTGGCAACCCGGAAACACAGGTTTCTTACTTGCTTGAGAGTCTGGCTGGGATGGTGGAACGACCTGCTGCACAGAGTCCTCCAGGGACCCAGGTCTTCTTGCTGCTTCACCACCCTACCACCCCCAAAGGCAGAAGTTTCCAGGCCAACAGCAGGGGCACCTGGGAACTGGTTAGAAATGCAATTGCTAGGCCCCACTTCAGAAACACAGGGGGTAGACTCAGCAGGTAGTATTTTTCTTTAAATCATTTAATTGGGGGTTCATACAACTCATCACAATCCATCCATGCATCCATTGTGTCAAGCACATTTATACATTTGTTGCCCTCTTCATTCTCAAAATATTTTCTTTCTACTTGAGCCTTTGGTATCAGCTCCTCATTTTCAGTAGGTAGCATTTTAACAAGCCCACTGCTTGTAAGTGTTGGGCTGCTAACACCAAGGAAGTTCAGGGTTCAAAGCTACCAGCTGCTCCAGGGGAGAAAAACGAGGCTTTCTGCTCCTGTAAAGATTTACTGTCTCTGAAAATGTATGGCCCAGGGACTCAGAGGGTTGCTGTGAGTCAGAATCAACTTGATGGCAGGAGGTTCGGGTTCAGGTTTTGACAAGTCATTCTGATGCATGGTCAAGTTTGAGGAGCACCCCAGGGTGAGGGAGCCCTGGAGACACAATGGTTACGGGCTCCATTGCTTCATGGATGATTGGTATTTGGAAGCCAACATCTGCTACTCTGGAAAAGAGGTGGCAATTAGCTTCCATAAAGATTTTTTTTTCCTTTCTGTCTCATTGTCATCAAGTCGGTTCCAACTCACGGCGACCCTAGTGGACAGGGTAGAATCCCCTGTAGGATTCTGAGGCTGTCACTCTAGTGTAGCAGAAAGCCTCAGTCTTGCTCCCATAGAGTGACTGGTAGTTTCGCACTCCTGACTTGGAAACCCTAGGGGGTATTAGAATGGGAATCAAAGGAAAGCAGAGCAAGAGCTTGGGTTTCATGAACAGGTCTCATTAGAGTTAACGACATGCCCAGTGTTTAAATTGGAAAGAGTGTAACGGGGGCAGGGTGAGGGGAGATTGGAAGACAGAGTGAAGAGGGAGCAGCCAAAAGTAAGAAAGGGAGAGCTAGGGAGAGGAAGAGGCAGATGGATGGACCTGTGACCACATGAGAAGGTGAAAAAAGTTAGAGAGCATGAACAAAGGAATCCCATGTTAATAAAATTTGGGGACAGAAATAAATTATTATGTCTGAAAGGAGCCCGCACTTCCCCCAGATTGACTGTGGCACCAGCAGGATGGTGAAGAGAGGGGGAAGGCTTCTTGAGAAGGCGAGGGGTCACCGTACACTGGGGATGGAGAAGGGGTCAGAGATGCTGGCTGTGGCTGAGAATCATGGTGTTACTGCTGGCCCCCTTAGGGGACAGTTCCACTGGCCCTACAGAGTCACAATGAGTCAGAATCGACAGCAGAGGGTGGGATTGGGTTATCACTAGAATGTTATCCTCATGTGTGCGATTAAAATTGGGTCCCTCTAACATCCTGTATCCCAGGTCATGGGGGAGAGAAGATGGAAAAGAGAACATGGCAGAAACCTGCCCAACATTCCAAGGTCTAGACCAGGAAGTGGCTCATAGTCCACTGGTGAGAACCATGTGGCCACCTCTACCTGCAAGGAAGACTGGGAAATGTAGTCTCTAGTTAGGTGGCCACAGAGCTGGCTCCAACTCTACAGCTCATGGAAGGAGAGGGCAGATTTCAGTGGACCACAAGCATTTTCTGCCGTACATCCCCTCACTCACCCTGACGACCTCAAGAGGGAGAGTTTAATCAGCTGAGTCAGGAAAGGAGGTTTCGGAAGTGGGGGCATTGTGGTTTCATCAGCGGAGAGCAAGGCAGGGCAAAGAAAGTGGCATTCGATGGAGGGCGCTTGTCCGAAGACCCTCTTTTCCTTGTCTCTCTGCCTTTGCCCTTTTTAGAAGCCCCCCAGCCACACCATAACTCTGCCATTACTCCCTCCATAACTCTGCCATTGGCCCTCCGGAGTCATCACACTATGGCAGCGTTCCATGAATTCTTCACACACACACACACACACACACACACACCTATCATATCTTATCTTCCCTGCATCTCATTAGCCTACGTGAAGGAAGTCATGCGGCCCTTTAGGCTCTCTGAGCAGCACCGTGACAGACAGCAAAAACAAGCGCCTTACAAAAAGATGGCCACAAAAGGAGCCACGAAGGAAAAGGTTGATCCAATTTCTAAGAAAGCTGGGTCTGATGTGAATGCACCAACCGGCTAGGCTCAGTATAAGAAATACTGGGAAGCACTCGTCCCCAGGCCTCCAAAAAAAGAATAACTCAGGAGCTTATGCATTGGGCTGCTCACCACAAGGTCAGCAGTTCAAAACCACCAGCTTCTCCTCAGAAGAACGATGAGGCTTTTTACTCCTATACGGACTCGCCAAAATTGCAAGTCTGATGGTCTCACGGGTCATGTTTTTGAAGTGAACCTGGTTTGTCTGCAGAATGATAAAGTTGCCTTTAGAAAATTCAAGCTAATTACTAAGGAGCTTGAAGGCAAACACTGCCTGACCAACCTACAGGCTGTGGATCTCACTCATGACAAAATGTGTCCATTGTCAAAGAATGGCAGACCAGGATTGAAGCTCTGTGGATGTCAAGACTACCGATGGCTATCTGCTTCATCTGTTCTGTATTAGTCGTACTAAAAAAATAAAGCAAACCAACACAATCATCAGATCCAGAAGACTTCCTGTGCTCAGTACCAATGCCACAGCAAAACCAAACCTCTTTGACATTGAATCATTACCGACTCAGAACAATCCTCTAGGCCAGACCAGGCCAGGCCAGAACCGCCCCTTTGGGTGTCTGAATCTGTTACTCTTTACAGGTGCACAAAGCAGAGAGCCTCATCTTTCTCCTAGTGAACAGGTAGTGGTTTTGAACTACTGACCTTGCAGTTAGTTGCCCAACATGTTACCTGCTATGCCACTAGTGCTCCCTTGCTCAGCACCAACAGGTCCACCAAATCTGGAAGAAAATGATGCACCAGAAAGAAGTGGTCGGTCAACTGATTCCAGACAGCACTGAGCATGACCGAGAACAGCCCTGCCAACCTATGCATCCTCACCATGATGTGTTCGTCAGAAAAGTGAAAATGCTGAAGAAGCCCAGGCTTGAACTGGAAAAACTTACGGAACTTCATGGGGAAAGTGGTTGTTCTGGAGAAGAGAGATGAGCCCGGTGCTAAAGTGGAACAAGCCAATGTCCATGAGCCATCAATTCGAGAACCCGTTTAAAATTTAGATTCTTCATGGTGACCAATAAATGACATTACTTGTGAAAACAAAGAAAGGATTTATGCAGGTCCAGTGCCATTAACCACAGGATCTTGACCCAAGGAGATGATAGTGATGGGTCATGTCAGATTTTTTTATGGTACTGTCTTAAAAGGAATATTAACAATTTGGATCACACCGTAAGGAGGGCGACAGTGATAGTGAGGGTATCTCCACATTTTAGGGGCTTGTTAAGTTAGAGAAAATGGGCCTGTTGGCTGGCAGAGCGGGAAGCAATGGAGGCATCTTTCAGACAGAGAAAAGATAGTCGTGTGGAAGGACTCCATGTCCATGTGGCCCAAGAGACCGAGAGCAATGGGTAGAAGTACAGGGATAAGAGGCAGACTCCATTACCCAAGGAGGGGCTGTCTAGCGATGAGCGTAACCAAGCGTGGGTGGAAGGGAGCAGCGGCTCGTGTGGAAGGAAGCTTCTCTTTGCTAGAAGCATCCAAGCAGAGTTCCATGGAAGAGATGACCAGAACAATTCAGCTGTGAGTCCGTCCCAACCACCAGTGTCGTCGGTTCTAGTGAGCCTCCGTTTCCCTATCTGTAAATGTGAGAGCCCTCCCCTGACTCCTTTCCACAGAGGTATTGCCAGAGGCAAGTGATAGAACAGAGAAGCCGCTTAGCGACTGTGAACACAAGGCCAAAGCACACTTGGCAGATGAGGTCGAGGATGATGGTGACGAAGATGAAGACGGTGGTAGCGGTGGTGTCAGCAATCACCACCTCCTTTTACGGGGAGGGTGAGCACCGCCACTCTAGAAAAGAATGACTCTGAACTTGGAGAACGCGGCCGACAGGAGATCCTCAGGGACCCAGAGAATGGTCTTTAATCCAAACGGGACATTATGAAGCACAGTGAGCAGCAACATAATGAAACAAACATTAGGAACCGGTCCTCCTCGGCCTCCTCTCAGGCCTGGTCGGGAGAAGCCATATGATCCAGAGCTCGGCAGACCAGGCAGGACATGGCGGCCTGCTCCGTCCGCTGAGCATAGCCTCAGATGGGCTGCTATCCGCGTCTATAGGTGGAGATTTGGCCAACCTCAGGCTCAGGCTCAGGCTCAGAAAAGCCCTCTCTTTTATGAGGGAGTTTTACTGTAGTACCTTCTATAACTTCTAGCCAGGGATGGGGTGAGGGAACACAGTTTGTTTGCAGTGGGCTTTGAGGAATGCCACGGTGCAGAACGGGGCCATTGTCCGGCGGATGAATGCAGGGCTGGCGTCTGTGGGCTATTATCTGAACCAGTCAAATGACCCAGGGAGAACGGCTTGCTGACCATTGTCAGGACTCACTTAACCAAAGACACGCTTTCAGCTGACAAGTCCAGTTTGCTGAGTATGCTAACATGGTGGCTCTAGAAAGTTCTGTCCCTGGGCACCAGACATCCGTGGCTGAGGGAGCCTTGATGGAGCAGCTGCTCAGCCTCTGGTGAAGGGGTCCCTCAAGCTGCGTCTTACTGTCTCCATTCTAGTGGACCCTCAGTGGATTGGACTCCAGTCGATAGTTCAGAAACCAAGGTGCTGGTCATATTTTGTTAGGTTAGCTTTGCCCATCCCCAGAGATAAACATGTATGACCCTCCATATGCTCACCCTATTGGGATCAAACTTGTAGCTCATGATAGAGATAATATGTTTTTGCTATTGTTGTTAGATGCCATCGAGTCGGTTCCAATCCTATTCACAGCCCAGTGGAACAAGCACGGTCCCGGGCCATCCCCACAGGTGTCCCTGTGCCTGAGCCCAATGTCGCAGCCACTGCATCAGTCCATCTTGTTGGCGGCATTCCTCTTGTTCACCGTCCCCCGACTTTACCAAGCATGATGTCCTTCTCCAGGGACTGGTCTTTCCAGACAGCATGTCCCACACGAGTGAGATGAAGTCTTTGTCGCTTGTACAGAGAAGAAAACCAGCTTGCTCATAATCAGACCCAAGAGTCAAATCTCCAGTATCCTGTCCATTGCAACATGACTGCCATCAGTCACCTATTTACTAAGTATTTATGGAAGCCCTGGGGGAGTAGCAGTTCAACTCAAAGTCAGCAGTTCAAAACCATCAGCTGCTCTGCAGAAGAAAGACGGGGCTTTCTACTCATGTCAAGAGTTAGAGTCTTTGTTTTTTTGTTTTTCATAAAAGTAGTTTTGAGAAGATGGCATCCAGGTTGAATCACCCGCCAGGTGCTCCTGCTGTTAGATCAGAAAATTAAGAGCTAGACACAGGAAGCAAGTTCAAGGTGAAATCAACAGGACTGATGATTCTGGAGGGGCTTGGGGGGAGGAAGTGACAGACGGGGGGCGGGCGGGATGGGAGTGGTGAGCAAACAATGCCATAGACAGGGGAACAACTAGGGAATTAAAAGCAACAAGGACATAGATATCCTGCGGGTATTGGAGCAACAGCTATCTAGCTCGGAGGCATTACTAAGATGCAGAAGAAGGGCGAGCATGATGGTGGAGCAGGAGGAAGGTAAAAGGAAACAGAGGAAAGATCTAAGAAGCAAAGCTATGGATAGAGGTAAAAACAGGTGTGCACATATGTAAATATATTAATTCATTAAAATAGAGGTATTGACCTATGCACATATATTTATATGACAATATATTGAGGAAGTGGACAGGCTTTGGGCCTCTGCTCAAGCTCTGCCTCAATGCAAGAAAACTGTTCTAACAACCTGGCATTCCCTGATGCTCACCCTCCTGGCATGATTGCTGAAGACAAATAGGTGCACAAGCAAAAGTGGTGAAGGAAGCTGATGGTGCTCAGCTATCAAAAGATACAGCATCTGGGGTCATAAAGGCTTGAAGTTAAACAAGCAAGCATCTAGCAGAGAAGTGACAAGCCCACATGAGAGAAACACACCAGCCTGTGTGATCAGGAGGTGTCAACAGGATTGGGTAACAGGCATCAGAAGACACAAACAAGCCAAAAATATTGTTGAGATCAAGGGGGGGGTTGAAGCAGAGGCTTCAAACCCATCTGCAGACAATGGGACATTCCCTCACAGAATGGTCACGAAAAAGAGATGAGTCGACCAGGGTGCCATATAGCACCAATGAAACATACAATATTCCTCTGGGTCCTTGAGGCTTCCTCACCCCCACTATCATGACCCCAGTCCTGCCTTTCACTGCGGGCTAGACCGGAGCATGTGCACAGGTACAGATGAGAGCTCACGGTCACAGAGTCCAGGTGAGACAAACCCCTCAGGAACAGAAATGGGAGTAGCGATACCAGGAGAGTAGGTGGAAGGTGAGAAGAGGAGAGGAGGAAGGGGGAACCTATCGCAATGATTGACACATAACCACAACCCCCCCACCCCTCCCACCCAGGGGGACGAACAGAAATTGTGGGGGAAGGGAGACAGCAGTCAGTGTAAGATATAAAATAGTAATAATTTATAATTTATCAAGGGATCACAAGGCAGGTGATAGAGGGAAAAAAGAGGAGCTGATACCAAGGGCTCAAGTAGAAAGACAATGTTTAGACAATGATGATGGCAACATCTGTACGAATATGCTTGGTACAATTGATGTATGGTTTGCTATAAGAGCTGTAAGAGCCCTCAACAAAATGATCTTTAAAAATAAAACGTTGGCTAACTAAAAACAAACACAAAAGAGTTAGAGTCTCAGAAACTCACAGGGGCAGTTCTACCCTGTCTCAGAGGGTCGCTGTGAGTCAGCATCAACATGAAGGCGGTGAGTTTGGTTTGACTCTGTGCTGGGCATCCTTGGGTGGACCACAGTTCAATACTCAGCGCTAACAGAAAGGCCAGAAGTTTGAGTCCACCCAGAGGCTGCTCAGAAGAAAGGCCTGGCAATCTACTTCCCCCAAAATCAGCCACTGGAGCACAATTCCATCCTGACACCCTTGGGGGCGCCAGGAGTTGGGTCCATGTGGTCCAGTTGGGGCTGGGTGTTGAAGACAGCATAGAGGCAGCCAGAGCCCCTGGCTCTGTGGGGCTGACTCTCTGTATCCCCCACTCCATCCCCTTATGTCCCACTTGGGGCTGGGTCCTTGATGGGTTGTTAAGATAGATGTTTAGTAGGTGAACGACCTTTGCTATGACTCCCGGCTCCCTCCCCAGGGCCACACAGACGGCGTGTTCCAATGGACGATGCTGAGCTCATGGAAGCCGTGTCCTGCGGATGGGCACATGAGCTCCGTGCCAGGGAGCAATTTGCAACTTTCCTCGCGATGCATGAACTTGGAATAATTTCCAAATGGCAGGTGCGCCAATTATTTCTCCAAGGAGAAGACAATCTTCGCCTTCCCACTCTGCATCCTGCAGCTCTTCCCGCCGGCATCGGTAATGAGTGGAAATAGAGAGAGGGGGTCCAGAGCCCACACCGAACTACTCGGAAGAAGAGTCGTGGGGTGGGGGAACGCAGCAGAAGCAAACAGGGTAGAGGGCGCTGGCTGGGAGGGCAGGGCTGCGTGTGCCAGAGACTGGAGGGAGCAGCAGTCCTGCTGACTGTCAGAGCATAGACCGCAGGAGGACCACATTGAAAACTGTGTGTGTGTGTGTGTGTGTGTGTGTGTGTGTGTGTGTGTGTCTTTTAATTTGAAAGTTCAGTACTCCGGGCACAGGGTGAATTGTTCCTTGTCCCTGTCCAGACCCCAGTCCAGTCCTCCAGAAACAGACTCCATTGTCTGCTCAGGGAATTCACCGCCCTCCAAGCATCTCCCGCCATCCCCTTTCCACCACACACACGCGGTGGCCAGCCCAGCCTGCCCAGCTCTGTGTGCCAGCTCCTGCGTTCCCCGGGCACGCCACTCTCAAATCTCATCTCTGCCTCGCCTCCCAGTTTGACTTGTGTCTGCTTGTTTGTTTCATGCGGGGCAGAGCCCACGGTCTCATGGTGTGTTTTAAAGCAGCATCACTGCTAAGCAAAAGAAAAGGGTGGCTGGAATCTACCTGGAGGTGCCTCAGAAGAAAGGCCTGGTGATCAACTTCTGAAAAATTAGCCATTAACCACCCTAGGGAACCCCGCTGCCCGCTGGCACGCAGGGAGTCACCCAGAGCCAGAATTCGGTGGGTTCCCTGTGCTTGGGAAACCCCAACTCTGTAGATCACCAGGCACACCCCCCTCCACCTCTC